>NC_141561.1:40727940-43127940 GCF_036417535.1 Chlamydotis macqueenii
CAAAGCCAGCACACTTGGGCATAAGGTAAAGCCTCTCGCCCCCAGAAGCTGTGCAGCTTTGGGACAGGGCCCAGAGAGGAGCGGCGCGTCTTTCGGCTGAAAGAGCCAAAGGCAGGAGAGGACAAGCTCCCATGCAAGCAGACTGTAGAGAAATGCCATCCATCTTTCTGGCTCAACCAGAAGACGAGGATTCGAGTGACAAGAGCAGGGTTACAGCTGCCATGGTGAAGGGTTTCCAGCAACATCCCCTCTCCCTTTAACCCAAGGCATCACGATAAAAAGCTGGAAAGGTGACAGCAGTGGATGAAAGGGTGGGATTTCCCTCTTGTCTGTTAAGTCCATCTCCAGTCTGTCTTGAGACACGACTCCCTCTGTGCAGCGACAACGCGTGTATTTACAAACAGAGGTATGTATGCAAATACATACACAAGGATGCGTCTGTACAGACCTCAGCGCCTTACATCCAGCAATCTGCACCAAACCATCTAAAGCCCTGTAATTCGCTATTTGCTTCTTTTCTGGCACTGCCTGCTGCCTGCAGCAGCCTCGCAGCTTCAAGACAGGCAGCTCCAGTGCCTGTGCGCCAGGGACAGAAATGGCCTGGTGCTGTGGGCTGTACCCCATCCACTCCTTGCCACGGGAGCCGTGAGCACTGCAGAGCGCGTGCCCGGGAGGCAAAAGCTTTTCCTCTCCTTTCCTCTTGCTCTCGCAGGCCGGCGGAGCAGCTGGCGCCTGCGGCCAGGCCACGGGCTGTGGCTATGTCTGGTGCTGCCGCCAGCTGCGGGACAGTGGGCACGACTGGTCACTCTCTCCTGAGTATCCCAGTATCTTCAGGGCCTGGCTTTTCCACTCCTTTATTTCCACAACGTAAAGACATGGAGAAGGCAGCTCCTTCTCCACAATCCCGCTCTCAGAGGCCATCCCCCTCCAGGCTCAGGTGGTCCAGCACAGGGAGCTCCTGGGAGCAGCTCCAACAGCACCGCCAGCCAGCGCCCCGGAAAGAAGGCCGCCTCCTCCACAGCCTGTGCAGCAGCCCAGGTCTGGAGGCAGACCTTCTCTCTGCAGCCCGCAGCACCAGCAGCGTTTGAGCTGCCAGGTTGGAGACCGAGGGGCTGGGGTCATTTGTCATGCCTCGAAGGGCTGGAACAGAGAGGAACAGAGGCCAGGTCAGAGCCTGCATCCGCGGGGACCCCAAGAAGCCCTCCTGCCAGGGCCAGCCCACCGCTCTTCCCATGGCCAGGAGGGAGCAGGGGCCAACGGGATCAGCCGGAAGGTGCTGGCCAAAAATACCCCACGTGCCCCTGACATCTCTGCTCTGCCCATGCCGCCCCTCGTCTGTGCAGGGAGCAGAGCCCTCCCGATCGGGGCAGGGATTGCTGCCCCCTGCCCAGCTTCTTTCCTCCCCCCAACAGTCCCCGCTGACACCCCGCTGCGCTCACTCACCCTGGTACATGATCTGGAGCTTTACCTGCTCCTTACCACTCCCGTACTGCGCGCCGTGACCTAGGAACACACAGCCCACGAGCAGTCCCGCCAGCCCCAGCAGCGCAGTTTCCCCACATCAGCCCAGCTACACGCTTTCCTCCCCTCGGCGGGGCTGAGCCCAGGGCCGTCCCCGAGCGTGACGGCCAAGGGCAGGGGTGGGAGAGGGCGGCAGGGAGCCCCACGGCTGCCCCGGCCCCGCGTGGGGCACCTGGGGCTCCACAGCCCATTCCTGCTGCCGCTGCAGCAGCCGGGGCTGGGGCCAAGCTGCAGTGGGGCAGGGAGGGACCCCGGGGAGTTGTGGCTCACCAATGAACCTGATGGCCGCCTCTCGCATGGACTCCTGCGGGCTCTGCAGGTACTGCAGCGCCTGCAGCAGGTACTCGTCTGCCCTCCTGCCGTACTCTGCCAGCTGGAGAGAGCGCAAGGGAAAGGAGGGAAAGGTTGGCACAGGATGTCCACCTTGGCCGGGCGGCACCTGCACGCAGGACCGGCCTCCCCTGCCGGGACACCCACGGCAAATCCCAGCCAGCAGCCGGCTGGTGCCGGGCTTGGGGAGGAAGAGGAGCCTGGAGAAGAGCCCGTGGGGCCGCACGCCTGAGGAAGGCAGCGTGCGTGGGGTGCAGGCTGGCAGCAGTGGGCAGGGGCACAGCTGCCAGCACCACACGCTGGGCAGTGCGGACAGGGGGCTTGCCCAGCCTGGCTCTGGGGCTCTGGGGCTCTGGGGCCATTCTTACCAGGCACTCGCCGACCTCCCATTTGTGCTGCTTCCTCAGCACCTTCCTCAGCTTCCTCTTCTTCAGGAACTTGCTGGCCTGAATCAGGGCTTGTCGAGAGGCCTGCAGAGCAGCAGAGACTGGGAGATGGCACCGCTGCCCAGGGCACAGGACCTGTGTCCCCTGCACCTGGCCAAGGCTCAGGGCCTCTCCTGGCCGCTGCTGGGAAGATGCAGCAGCTGACAAAGGTGTCTGCCGGCGCGTTCGGTGCCCGGGCCGAGGAGTGGGACAACCCCCAACCCGGGCACCTGGTGCTGCCGGGGCAGCGGGACAGAGCTCCCCCAGAGCTGCTGCTCTGGAGCCAGGGCCAGGAGGAGGCTGGAGCGCTGCAGCCCGCGAGGCACCGGGACAGGAGGCAGCCGAGCCACCTCCGGCGGGGACCCCAGCAGGTCAGAAATCCTCACCTCTGCCACGGTCCGGTTCTTGTCATTCAAGTGGCAGAGCAGCAGGATCAGGCTCTTGTGCACCTCCGCCTTCAGTGGATCTTTTCCCTGCGGCTCTACAAACTCCATCACATCTCCAAAGACTTTGATGGAGAGCAGTCGCACGTTCCTCGATTCCTGGATGAAGGAAGAGGGCAAGAGCTGAGCACAGGTTGCTCCAGGCCCACCACACATCATGGGTCTGAAAAGCCACAGGGCACAAAGTTTCTGGGCATCAGCCAGCGCCCGTGGTGGGGGGCTCAAAGCCTTACGTTGTCGAAGAGTGGCCGGAGCCGCTCAGCCAGCTGCAGCGCGATGTTGCTGGGAATTTGGATGTCCAGGAGCATCTCGCTGAGCACAGACAGGGTCTTCTCAACCACCTCGGTGTCTGCATCCTTCAACAGCACTATGAGGCTTGGCAACAGAGACTTTGTTCTTTTGGCCTGTGAGGAACACAGTGCTGTGTTGTGAAGCCCAAAACGGCTGCACGGACAAAACCACTGCAGCAGTTTGAGCCCACGCTGCTGCCTCGGGAGCCAGGTGCAAAGGCCTGCCCCGAAGGACTCGGGCAGGTGAACAGGGAGGCAGGAGCGTTGGGAGCAGCTACCACAGCTCCCAAGGCCCAGCCAAGCCCAAGCGACTCTGCTACCCAGCACCCCGTGCCCAGCCCCACGTCGCCAGCACAGCTTCAGCCGGCTGCCCCCTGCTCACCATCACGGGGGTCTTGCAGAGCACGACGAGGCCTCTGAGCACCAGGCGACGCATCACTGTGCACTCGCTGTGCAGGAACCCTGGGGCGAGCTGCAGGATATGGCCACTCCTTGTGCTTACGTCAGGGTAGGCCAGGAGCTAAAACACACGGAGCAGTGAGAGGGGTGCCTGGCCGGCACCCAGCACCGCGCAGGGCTGGGTCCAGCCAGGAGCAGAGGGCACGGGCGCCGTCCCAGGCAGCCCAGCCCAAAGGCAGCAGTGGCTGCAGAGCCCCTGGGGCACATGGCGCAGGTCGCTCGCCCACTGCGCTGTGCCTCCCAGCCCTCGGCAGCCTCTGATTGCTCGCCAGAGCTCCCCCTCTGCCCCAGCTCCATCGGCTGGGCTGCCCCGCAGCTGCTGCTGCCACAGGGCAGCGTGGTGGGAGGCAGCTCAGCGAGGCAGCGCTCCCCATCTGGCTCACCTCCACAAGGAATGTCATGGCAATGATCTGCCAGCTTGGCTCCTTCCGGCTGAGCAGCTCCACCAGGTAGTTTGCAATCCAGTGACGGAAGTGTGTGGAAATAATGCGCATCTCTCTGGTGGAGGGGATAAGGAACTGTTGGCCCTGAGCTAGGCTCGCAAACCAGGAGGCTCCTTTTGGGGAAAGAACTGGAAAAAAACGCCCTTCCTGCCCCAAAGTCTTCCCTTCTGAGGAGACCCCTTTCTGGCCACGGGGGACTCATGACCCCCAGGCTCTGCCCCGGGCCCTCACTGCCTCCTCCGTCTGCAGAACAGAAAATGGCAGGGGGGAGTAGAAAGAAGAGGGCTCTCACCTGGCCAGCAGACCCATTGTGCAGCGGGTCTCAGCGTTGACAGCTGTGTACCTCCCATGTTTATGCTGGACTTCAAACACCAAATTCTCATACCCAAGACGCCAGAGCAGCGCTTTGACAGTCAACACTACAAACCTGCGTGCACAGCAAAGGCCAGGTCACGCCGGGAGCCCTGGCCCCAGCTCCAGGGCCGTAGGAGGGATAGGAGGACTGGGATGGGGCACCTTTTGGTGATGATAAGAAGGTGATCTTCCTCCCGGCATTCCCTCCAGGCATTAACCTCCTCTGGCATCTGCTCTGTGATGTAGAAAATTTGGAAGAGCAGAAGCAGGAAGAGGCGAGGGAAATGCATCATCAACCCCCCTGGGCACCTGGGCAGTCGGAGGATCTTCCACAGCGCCCTGGTTGCCTGCAGAAAACAAAGCACCCAGAGAGAGCACTCAGTGCCGAAATATCCCTGTGGCGGAGCCCCAGCGTGGGAGGGGGAGGCTCGAGCGCTGGCCTGGGCCGTGGGAGACGCAGGGGGAGCATGTAGCCTCGTGCCCCCTCAGCCTGCCCCTAAGCCAGGTTTCCGGCCCACGCTGAGACAGAGCGATGCAGGGGAGCGTGGAGAGCCGCCCGGAGAGGCACAGTCCAGAAACTCACGGCCAGGGCAAAGACACCCGTGCTGTCCCCGTCGGAGGTGGACGTGCTGTGCATTGGCCAGTCCTCCAGCACGCAGAGCAGCTCCAGCAGCACCTTCTCCGCAGTCCTGCCCGAGGAGACCATCGCCCTCCACATGGTCGCAGCAGCTCTGCAGGCCCAGAGCTCTGTGTTAGCGGGGTCTCGGCCACAGCGCCCTGGCCTGGGCAACCACCGGCTGCCAGCCTGCCCCTGCGGGCAGGAAGGCGGCCGAGCACCGGTGCCTTGAGGGGCAGGGAGGGAGCGTGGCAGAGGGCTGTGGGCTGGGATGTCAGGGCTGGGAAACGGAGGGTCAGCAGTGCCCCAAAAATCTCTGCCTGTCTGGCAGCCCCCGTGGGACAGGCTCGACAGAGGCTGGTGAGCCCTGAGCCCTCAAGGCAGGTGTGCCCCGTACCTGTCGCACGATGGGGCACAGCGCAGGAGGGTCACCACCACATCCCGGGGGTGCGCGTGGGTCAGCTCCTGAAGGGTGTTGTCCCACTGGTCCTCGGCAGACACATCCGTGCTGTACGTGAGCCACCAGTAGATGCGCCTCACAGTCCCGGGCACCTGGAGGAGACACGGCTGAGAGATGGAGTGCTGCCAGAGCCAGCCATTTCCCCAGCTGCCCCCGGGATGTGCTTCCCTTCCCGCCGCACTGTGCCGGCCTAAAAGGCTGTTGGGTGCCCAGGGGACCCGGCGTCAGGGGGCACACAAGCCCTGGGGAGCTCGAGCCCCGGCCAAAGGCCACTTACATGCTCCAAACAGGAGGTGTCACTTTCCAGAGGCACATCCAGCACGGCCGCACAAGCCTCTGCATCACAGGACTCAGAGTCTGCCCTGCCCTCGACAGCCGTGACAGTGGTGCCTTCCTGCTCAGTGAGGCTGAGGGATTCCTAAAACATTTGCAGGAGAAGGAAGGGCGGGGAAGAGAGGGATGTCACCCCAAGTGCCCTGACGGCAGTGCTTGGCTGAGCAGCCAGAGCAGCCCCAGCCCAGGCGGGGATGGCTGTGGGTACCGCTGGTGTCCAGTAGGAGAGGGTACGGGTGTCCTCCTGCTCCTCCTCCTCTTCCGACAAGTCCCAGCCTGGATGTGGCAAAGACAGAGCACAGGCAGAGCTGAGGGGCTGCGGGAGAGGCTGGAGAACAGAGGCGAGCCCCGCGCTGCCCGGGCAGGGCCAGTCCCGGGGCAGGGGCTGGTGGGGACGCTGACCCCCGTCTCTCTGCCCACGTGTTGGGGCTGGGGGGTGCCCAGTGGATGGAGCATGGCCGGAGCCCAGCCGTGGGGAACAGCCCCATACCCTCTTCCCGTGGGAATGGCCACGGGGGATGGGATGGGGCCAAGGCGGCAGCAGCCACGAGCTCTGTGTCCCAGCTCAGACACTCACCTGCGTGCAGCGACTGGACCTCCTCTACCTCATCAGGCTGCCGTGCTGGGGCAGCCCCAGCACATTCCTCCTCCTCATCCTCCCCAGGGCTGGCCAGCCTGGGCTCACTGGGCGGTCTCTCCGCCATCCCGCTGAGGCCTGGCCGCGAGGGCTCCTGTCCCAGGGACGAGAGACGCCTCGGAAAAGCACCACGGACGTGGGTCGGCAGGGAACAAGGTGGCTGCACAGGAGCTCCTTGCACCCCAATTCCGTCCCGTCCTGTCCCGTCGCGCCCTCCAGGCACTGTGGGGTGCTCCCTCTGACGCCAACAGCTGTATCGCCAAGGGCGCTGTGACACACTGCCACGTGCCATCCAATCGGCAGCGCCCATATCACGGCGGGTCACAAAGGGCCCTGTGACACACTGCAGCGTGCCCCGCCCTGGGGACCCCCGAGTCCGCCTCGCAGCACAAACCCTTTTTTGCGCTCACTACAAAATCGGTATTCTCACGGTAGCAATGATGTTTCCCTACGTATTGTAAATAACATTGCTCCAGTGAGGGCACCGCGTTTGAATGGGCTTCGTTCGTGTTGCTTTTGAACGTCTTGGATTAATGCTCTGGGACACAGCAACGCGCAGTCAGGTTCTGGGTGCGCTGTCCTTGGGCCCTTGGTTCAACTGCCGCCGTCACTGGCAAAGAGTCCTCCCGCAGACACGAAGCTCCACGTGCGAGAGGGGCGTAGCTGGCCGTGCTCGCTGCATCCTCGCGTTCCGCCTGCGTCCCTCGGTCCCACCTTCTCAGTTCTGCCGAGGGTTTTGCTGAAAGTCGGCCAGGAAATGTTCCCTGTCCCGTGTGTGGCTCAGTTGTTCTTGCTAACAGACCAGGAGGTCTTGGTGCCTTTTTGTATTCTCAACAAGTGGCTTCAAACCCCTCTGAAACTCTTACTCTAAGAGATTGTTAAGCAGGTGAGGAAATCCTGTCTCCAAGTTTTGGAAGCGTAGAGACAGGACAGCTTGCACGGGTGACATGGCATCAAACCCGCTTGGTGAAAATGTTTCCAAAGTTCTGTTTTTGAAATGCCCTCTCCCCAGCATGGTTCCCTGCCAAAAGCAGTTTCTTTCTCAGTCCTTGGTCACACATCACCCTCACCTCGAAGGAACAGATTAAAAGCATTTATTTTTGTAAAGTATCTGTTGGCTACGTACTGGTTTTGTCTGAGATAGAGTTAATTTTCTTCCTAGTAGCTTGCATGGTGCTGTATTTTGGATTTGTGATAGAAACAAAGCTAAGTTCAGTTAATAACACAGGGTGTTTTAGCTTTTTCTGAGCAGTGCTTGCACAGTGTTAAAGCCTTTTCTGTTTCTCACATTGCCCTACTAGCATTTTCCTACTAGATTTTCCATACCGTATGATGTGCTCAGCAATAGAAGCTGAGGGAAGAAGGAGGAAGCATGGGATATTTGGAGTTACACTGTTTGTCTTCCCAAGTAACCATCCTGTGTGACGAAGCCCTCCTTTCCTCCAGATGGTCGTATATCTGCCTGTTGATGGGAAGCCGTGAATGACTTGGGGACAGCAATAATCTTGCTAGGGCATGCAGAAATGCAGTCAAGAAGGCTGAGGCTCAGCTAGAACTGGAATTGACCAAAGATGTCAAGTACAAGAAGAAAGGATTCTTCTGATACATGAGCAGTAAGCAGAAGCACGGGGAAGACTTCTGCCCATTACTAAACGGGGCAGGGAAATGAGTCACTAGCAATGATGACAAGGCAGAGATTCTCAATACCTCCTTTGCCTCTGTCTTTATAGCGTAGCTGGACCCCAGCTCAAGCAGCTACGACAACACATGTTGATCCACCAGTGCAGGAAGGGTTGATCTGTTGCCTTTTGCAAGGGCTCAGCCCACATAAATCATAGAATCAGAGAATGGTTTGGGTTGGGAAGACCTTCAAAGCCCATCCAGTCCAACCCCCCTGCAAGGAGCAGGGACATCTCCAACCAGATCAGGTTGCTCAGAGCCCCGGCCAACCTGGCCTGGAACGTTTCCAGGGATGGGGCATCCACCGCGTCTCTGGGTGACCCACTGCCTGGGCCAGTGTTCCACCTATGGGCCTGGATGGAATGCACTCCAGCGTGTTAAGAAAAGTGGCTGACTCTTGTGAAGCCACTGTCAATGATATCTAGAAAGTCAAGATCAGAGGATGTCCCTGATGGCTGGACGAGGGCAAAAGCCATGCCCACGTACAAGAAGGGCCCAAAAGAGGACCCAGGAAACTACAGGTCCATTAGTTCCCCATCCCTGTGAAAGTAATGAAACAAATCCTAGAAACTATGACTAACCAAATGAAGATGATTGGGAAAAGTAATCATGGATTTATACCAAGGGCAAATCATACCAGACTAACCTGATCCTTCTACAACAAAATAACATCTTCTGTTGAGATGGGGAGAGCAGTGGATGTTTACCTGGACTTGAGCAAAGGATTTAGCTCGGTCTCCCACAGTTTCAGCTGGACAAGCTGCCAAGAGAGAGACTGAATGGGTGGTCTGCGAGATGGGTGTGAAATTGGTTAACAGAGGGTTTTTCAACACCTTCGTAGATAATCTGGATGATGGGATTGAAAAGACTCTCACCAAGTTTGCTGATGACACCAAAATGGGTGGTGAGGGGAACAGGTCAGAAGGAAGAGCCATCTTGCAGAGAGACCTGGACAGCCTGGAAGAGTGGGGCCAGCAAGAACAGTATGAACGTGAACAAAGGACAAGTGCAAAATCCTGTACCTAGAACGGCACAAAGAGCCCGGTACAGGCTGGGATCTGTGTGGCTGGGGAGCAATCTTGCTGAAAGGGACCTGGTGGTCCTGGTGGACGTGAGCTTGCAGTGCACCACTGCACCAATAAAGGCAAATCAGATCTGTGGTTGCACCCACAGGGGCATTACTAGCAGAGGCAGAGACATGATCATCTCACTCTACTCTTCACCTGGCATACTGTGTCCGGTTCTGGTCCCCACAATTCGGGAAAGACGCAAACAGTCAAAAAGTGATTGGGCAGGGTGCTAGGGTCCCTTTCCCATGACAGGTTGGACCAGATGATCTTTTGAGGTCCCTTCCAACCTGGGCTGTTCTATGATTGAATTCCTTCTTTTGTTTTGCTTTCACACACAGCTTTTGCTTTACCTATTAAACTGCCTTTATCTCAGCTCAAGTCTTCTCACTTTTAACCTTCTGATTCTCACTCCCATCCCTCTGTGGGTGAACAAGTGAGCAGCTGTTTGGGGCTGAGCTGCCTACCGGGCTTAACCCACAACACACTAGAAAAGGAAATAGATTTTTAAAGGGGGTGGCTTTTCCTTTAAAAGAGATGGGTGCTCAGAAGAACGTACCAAACCTGAGCTGGATTTGTTTGAAGGGTTCCGAGGACAGAGCAGCACTGAGAAAAGCCTGCTGTTGTGGTTTAGCCCGAGTCACCATACAGTTTCTCGCTCCCTCTCCTCCTCCCCAATGGGATGGGGGAGAGAATTGGGAAGGAAGGAAACTCGTGGGTTGAGATGAAGACAATTTACTAAAATAGCAAAGGAAAACTACAATAATAACAATATAAGGATATTAAAATATACAGAATGAACTATGTATGTTTTCTCCTCTTGCTGGATGGTGTTGGGTCATCAGGGGTTCAGGCATGGCTCAGCTCTGGCAGCCCAGAACAGGAGCATTGAACCCTTGTGAGCCCTCCACAGCAACCTCTACTTTCAAGACAATCTTTGTGCTGAAGAGTGTGGATGTGAAAATTAAGCTGATGGTTTTGTTTGATGAGCTCTCCAGCAGCAAGCGCTTGCAACGTGGTTATTGCCACAAAGATGGGCATGACTTATAAGGAGCGGCTGAGGATATTAGGTTTGTCCAGCTTGGAGAAGAGGAGACTGAGGGGCAACCTCACGGCTGTCTGCAGCTTCCTCATGAGGGGGAGTGCAGAGGAAAGCGGTGAGCTCTTTTCTCCCATGTTCAGTGAGAGACCATGAGGAAAGGGCTTAAAATTGCACTGGGGGAAGTTCAGGTTAGATATTAGGGAAAATTTACTCACTGAGAGCATGGTTAAGTGATCATGCCCTGTTAATGTTCAAGAAGTGTTGGACAACACTCACATATATGGTTTAACTTCTAGGTTGCCCTCTGTGGAGTCAGGAGTTGGACTCTATGACCTTTGTGGGTCCCTTCCAACTCAGGATATCCTACAATTCTATAAACTTCAAACATTATTATATAAATTTGTGGCCGTGTAAGTGGGTGGTGAACAAACACCAGCAGAATTGCTGCAGCCTGATTTTGAGAACGGCTGCCGTGTGTGAGGATACACGCCGCCCCTTCAGACGGTCATCAGTTGTATGAAAGGTCATAGCCTGTTGCTTGACAGGGAAGAGTTTGCCCATGGATGTACCCTGTGAGGCTGTGAGGTACTGGTGTGCTTTTGTTTGTGTTTGAGATGAAGGAAGAGAGGCTAGGATGATCACAATGATATATCTTCTTCTCAGGGGCTGCTTTGTGATGATTACACTCAAATGACATTTGTCCTGCTGCCGACTAGTGGTCCTGGCAGAGCTCCTCATCTCGCTGTGCCGCAGCGACCCACCCCTGCTCCCATGTAGGTTTGAAACCCTTTCTCTTTACGTGGTCTATCTTTTGTTGTGCTGTGTAACACAGCTATCCAGCCGCAGCCCCCGCCAGAGAATTCCCATCATTTCCATGGCAGTATGTGCTACAGCCATGGAGAAAGCAATCCATCGCCCTCAAAAGCTGCCGGCACCCCATCGCTGACTGCACAGCCATCCAAGAAGTAGGATCCTACTTGTAACAGATTTACCTCTTGTTAGCAAAAATAACCTGGGGGAAAATATAATTCTTCCTCGTTGCTCTCGAGGCAGGACGAGGGCGCTCTCCTTCACATCTTCTCCCGCGTTGCCTGTGCGATGAGCGCATGACAGGCCTAGTCGGTTCCCCATTACCTGCACGGGGACAGGCTGGGGATGCTGGCACGCACCAGCCACCAGCAGCCTTGAGGATGGTGCCCCACAGACAAGGGCCAACCAGGGACCCTCACCCTCACCCCGTTGGCCCTTCTGGGAACTCCCATGGGTTCCTGTCTTGCTGGTTTGGCCCAGTGGTGTCCATGGCTGTGGCAGTGACGCTGCAACCTGTCCACTTCAAATGTCGGTAACACTTACTGAGCTTGGAATGATGCTGCTTATGCCTGGGAATATTTTTCTTTATTTTTAAAAAGCATGCAACCATTCCTACAGAGCACCTAAAATAGTTGCCACAGTTTACTGTTGCTACAAAGTCCTGTTAGCTTATTAGCTACATTGTGACATTTGGCAGATGGATTTGTCCCAAACACCTTTGCTGTCGTCATAAATGCCGAATTTTGGCTGACAGGCGAATTCACTGGGAAGCCTGAGTGTTGAGTTGGAGCTATTCAAACATGAGAAGCTTGGCCTTGACATTCAGTGGTTGCGTCCCTGCCCATCTGCAGGAGGTCGCACAAGTGGCCGCCCTCAGCCTCTGATCACTGAGCTCAGGTGCATCTGCAAGCATCTTCACACGTGTGCTCAGAAGAGTGAGTTTCTGCCTACCGCTTACCCCGAACTCCATCGGGGAGCGCGTGGTGCTTCCTCACCACGCCCTAGCCAGCACTGCTGTGGGACACGCACCCCTCGCAGGGGTCCTGCTGCGTCTGCAGAGTGGGGCTTCCTGTAATAAGCTACTGACTCACCTCTGCCAGAGCCTGCCCATACACCTCATGCAGGAATTTGCCCCACGTCACTGATTTCCAAGTGAAGGAAACTGCGTAAACACAGCTTCACGTTCAGGGGAAAATGGCTTTTCCACCTGGCCTTTCTGCCTTCAGCCACCCCCATCCTGCCTTCATTGCACGAGGAAACGCCTCCAGAGGAGATCGCTGCCCTCCCCTCAGTACCTCCCGCCCAGTCTGGTCCCTGAGCCAAGCTGGTCCCAGCAGGTGACAATGTCACCAGGCTGTCTTAGCCAGGAGCCGCTCTTGGGTCCAGCGCCTCTTGACGTGGTAGCACTGGCTGAGCAGGGAGGGTGGAAGGGACAGAAGCAAATGTTAGGAGGAGAGATCGCTCTCCACTCACTGGCCTCGTCAGCTGGAGGAATGTGGTTCTGTTGTTACACAGCAGCTTGGACGCCAGCTCCAGCCAGCTCACTCGTGCTCACGGCAGTGGGCAAAGGTGCTCAAACCTCGTGTCCATGGTCCACAAAGCTACTGCCTTTCTTGGTGAGACAGAAACAAGCCGTGCCTTGGAGCAAACTGCCGGGAGCAGAGTGGGTGGGTTGTGCTGCGCCTCTGCCAGCCTCATTGCTTCCCCCTCCAAGCAGTTCCCGCTATCCAGCATCATCCAGTTTGTGGTTGTGCTGAGGACCATGGCATGTGGTTGGTGACAGTACCCATCATCTCAGAAACCATTTTCATGCTGGTGGAGTTTTCTTTTGCATGTGCCTGGTCTTTGCTTTTGTTCTGGTTTTGTTTGGGGGGGGGGGTGGGGCCTAAGGTGGCAGCTTCTGTAGGAAACTGCTGGAAGTCGCTCCCCTTTATTCAGTGGACTCGGCCGGGCCTAGGGCGGACCTGCTGCTGGCGAAGGCCGAGCCAATTGGTAGCAGAATGTTCTGTGATAACGCCTCTGCGATAACATATTTAAGAAGGGGAAAACAGGAAAAAGAGAGGGAGAAGATGTGAAGCAGCTGAGCGGGGGGCAGAGAGGGGGAGGCGCGAGCCTTGTGGGCCTGGCAGGCCTCACCCTCTGGCCTCCCACCGGGCGGCGACTGGGCCCAACTGGGCCCGGCCTGGCTGCAAGAAGTGGAGAGGAGATGAGATGTGAATGAGATGTAAAAAGGATCCTGAGAGGCGTCTGCCAGCCTGTTGTGAGGAAGGGCTGCAGACGCCAAGGTCAGTTCAGAAGGAGGGGGAGGAGTAACGTGGCTCCTGGCCAAGATTCCCCTGCAGCCTGTGCTGACGACCATGGTGGAGCGGGTTGTCCCCCTGCAGCCCATGGAGGCCCACGGAGGAGCAGCGATCCCCCTGCAGCCTGGGGAGCCCACGGAGGAGCAGAGATCCCCCCGCAGCCCGGGGAGCCCACGGAGGAGCAGAGATCCCCCTGCAGCCCGGGGAGCCCACGGAGGAGCAGAGATCCCCCTGCAGCCCGGGGAGCCCACGGAGGAGCAGAGATCCCCCTGCAGCCCGGGGAGGACCCCACGCCGGAGCAGGTGGATGCCTGAAGGCAGCTGTGGCCCGTGGAGGCCCCACTGGGGCAGCCATTCTGGAGGGACTGCACCCCGTGGAAGAGATGACCCAGGCTGGAGCAGTTCCACGAAGGACTGTGGCCCGTGGGAGGGACCCCACAACAGAGCAGGGGAGGAATGTGAGGAGTTTTTCCCCTGACGAAGCCACGGCAGAAAACAACCCGTGATGGACTGACTGCGACCCCCATTCCCTCTCCCCTCTGTGCCGCTCGGGAGGGGAAGGTGGTAGAGATAATGTTAAGCCCGGGAAGAGGGAGGGGTGGGGGGAGGTTATCTTGTTCTCTGTCTCATTCTCCTGCTAGTTGTAGAAATAAATGAGTATTTTTCCCCAAGTCGAGTCTGTTTTGCCCATGACGGTAACTTTAAGGATCTTGCCCTGTCCTTATCTCAAACCTCGAGCCATTTTTCTTATATCATCTCCCCCTGTTCTCTCAGAGGGTGGGGGGAGTGAGAGAGAGACTGCGTAGTCTGGTCCCGATCGGGGCTGAACTACGACAGCTTTCCTTGTTGTTCATAAGGGCTTACAAGAGTTCTTTCCAGAAAGGGTGAGAACAAATACCAGACTGAAGTCCACCATCCACATCACTCCCACAGCAAGCTGGTTGTGGAGCTGAACTGACATGGATCTGTGTCTCTTTTAGGATCATTTTCCTCCATTTAGGGTCAGATGACCAGTGCCCAGACGGCAGTCGGCTCTGCTGTCAAAACTCACGCTGGCTTCTGCGTGGGAAGGTCTGCAGGGAGAACACCACCACAGTGGCCCGTGAGCTCTGCATCTGTTTTTGGAGTCCCGCAGAGGGGTCAGGGGTTCCCTGCCCCGCCCCAGCCGATGCTGCAGCCCCTGACCTGAGAGGACATTTCTGTGGCTGGTCAACTGAGCGGACGCCACATCCTCCACTCCTCTACTGGGGCACTTCAGCCGGGGGAATGGCCCAGGGCTCTGCCAGCGGTTTCTGGATGCTTCTGCAGAGGTGTCCCTTGAGCAGGATGCAAGAGCAGCACATTTAGGCCCAGGCTCTCCTGCTTTGCCAGGACAGGTGCAGACTAAGGGTGGAGCAGCAGGCCGTTGGGGTTTTGCTGTTCGCAGGTCTGGGGAGCTGGGTTCCCACCCTACGGGGCTCACCCAGCCCACCCAGCAGCGGGGCTCAAAGCTGCAGCCACCTGCGGGATCCAAACCCAACGGAGGATGCAGGCTCAGGTAAAAGCCCTGGTGACCACTTACAAGTTGGGGATGCATCCACTTGGGATTTGAGTAAACAACTGCAAAATCTGCCAAAAGCAGCAGCAGTCGCACAGCCCTCCCCACACCCAGCTGCGGCCCACACACCTATGCTGGAGCCGCAGACCCGTCGCGCGGATTTGCTCGCCCTCCTCTCTCCCGCGCTCCGGCCAGCAGCAACGCCGCCTGTCACTCACCTCATGGCACCCAGGCAGTCGGCGTCCCAAGGGCAGGGACAGAGCCTCCCAATTCCAGCTGCAGCCACCCGCACACTCCGGGCGCTCCCGCTTCTTCTGCCAGGCGGTGCTGTGCGTGCGTTCCCGGGCACGCAGTCCCTCCCTCCCTCCCTTTCTCTTCGCAAAAGCTGCGATTTCAGAGATCACGTTGGCAGTTTCAGAAATATACCCCTTCCTTCCTCGCTAGCTCTTCAGGATGTAACCAAAACCACTATTTTAAGGACATGCACAGCATTTCATGACGTTTCAAATCTTTTTTTTCCCCCTGCCATTAGCAATATCAGCACACAAAACCAAAGACGAAACTTAGCAATGATATAGCTCTTTATATGTTCAAATCTCTGTGCAAACATTGATCAAACAAAGCAAGGTAGTAGGCAAAACAGTCGTTGCTTCGAGCAATCAACCCCCGGGTTGTGCTTCAGGGGTGACACTGGCAGAGGAGCGAGCGTGCGGTAAGGAAAGCGGCAAGCCAGAGGTAAAATGAGGTCTCATCTTCAAAGCTGGGATTATGAATGGAGGAAAATGAAAGTTGAGGCCGGGATCTGAGAGTGTTCCTTAATATCTGTACAGCAGGTAGGCAAACGGGAAGGCTGGGGAGGAGTAACTGCTTAATACAAATCATATACGGCAATATATATATATAAATGTGTATATAAATATACATCCACACACACATTTGATCTTAAATTCGTTAAAGACACCTCAGCCAAACTACAACAACAAAAAAAAGATACTGGTATGGTAACGATGAAGATATTAAAAACGTAAAAAACACTGCGGTGACCTCGACTGTGGATCTTTCTCTGCGGAGAACAGAAATTCTTTAAATCGTTACACCTGCTGAGGCCAGCTGCCCGCGGTACTGACAGCAAACACAGCTCTCCGTTCCTCTTTTCTGGAACGACTGAAGCAAACAAAACGAAGCTACTCACAAAACTCATTCCCGCACGTGCAGATGCTGTTGGCACAATTAACAGCCCACGACGGGCCACACCTTTGGCTGCAAGGTTCTGGAAAACACTGTTGGCACGATCCAAGGATAAACTCAGGTCCTCCACCACCTCTGACGGGTTCGGGATTTCAGCCACAGCTTGTTTTTGTGGGCCCTGTCAGTTTGCATCGTTCCTACCACAACCAGCCCAGAAGAAACTGCAGAAGAAGACACTTCACCAGAAGCACCCTAACAGCGTAGGCCTTAGCGGCCTCAGTTTTGTCTGCCTGGGTGTGTTTTAGGGACAAACACCTGCCTACTGATGAAACACCACCCATCCTGTGGCCATAAACACCCAACCTGCCTGCCACAGAGACCCACGCAACCTTCTTCCTCCGGGGTCAACCCCAAATTGTTGCAAATACTCCAGACACGGTTGTTTCCATAGAGAAACGGCAGCAAGCCCAATGCACCCTAAAAGCCTCAGACTTACACGTGGCTGGGACCCACCTCTGCTGCAGCCTCTCTGGGAAAGGCAGCGGCTGGGCAGCACCTGCTCCTGAGTGGACAATTCGTCTGGCCCATGCTCCCTGTCTCCTGCCCGAGGTCCTCTCCAGTGGAGAGCAGGAGGGAGCAGAAATCCCATCCCATGCCGTCATCTCTGCTTTAGGAACTAGAGAAAGCAGCGATTTCTCTCTTCTCCTCCTGCTTCAGCCAGATGCTAACTCAGCAGCAGCTGTAGCTCGTCAAACAAAGCCCACAGTGGTCTCTACTGAGCCACCCACGGGACAGGGACCAAGCCCAGGGGACCTGCCTCTGCACCAGCCCCCTCCTGGCCTTGTGGCACCCAGTCCAGTGCGCTTCCCAAAATCCACTTCACGTCCCTTTCAAAGCCTGTGGCTCTGCTAATCCTGGGATAAACGTCAACTCTTCTCCAAACAGCACCTCAATGTCCTTCTTGTGCACACAGTGTTTGAGGTGCTCACCAGTGCCAAGTACAGCGACACCATCACTGCCCTAATCCTGCTGGCCACGCTGTTCCTGACGCGAGCCAGGATGCTGTTTGGCCTTCTTGGCCACCTGGGCACACTGCTGGCTCATGTTCAGCTGGCTGTCGACCAGCACCCCCAGGTCCCTTTCCACCGGGCAGCTTTCCAGCCACTCTGCCCCAAGCTGTAGCGTTGTGTGGGGTTGTTGTGACCCAAGTGCAGGACCTGGCACCTGGCCTGGTTGAACCTCATACAGTTGGCCTCAGTTCATCGGTCCAGCCCGTCCGGATCCCTCTGCAAAGCCTTCCTGCCCTCCAGCAGATCGACGCTCCCGCCCAGTTTGGTGTCATCTGCAAACTGACTGGGGGAGCACTCAACCCCCTCGTCCAGATCATCATCACTTGGTATCAGAAAAAAAAAACAAAAAAAACCAAAAAAAAACCACCACCAAAATAAAAAACACAGGGTGATTCTCAGACAGGATAATTATATTTTATAGATTTTATTTCTGTGGGTTTTTAGGTTTTAAATAACATCAGACATTTGTGTTCTGACTGTATATCTGAATTGCAGCTCTTCCTCCTTTTCAGTAAACTTTGGGGAATTTTCACAGTGAACAGTTTATGATGAGAAAAATGCAAAGAATTCAAAGCGCAGCTTCTCTGCAAGCGTGAGCCTTCCAAGCATTAAAGCTGAATTTAAGGAATCGCAATAATAATCTTAGCTATTTAGAAAACCATCTATACTCACAAAAAAAATTTTCTCAATTATGTCATGATCACGACCAAGTCATTCTTAGAACCGATTCCCAGTTCCCGATTGGGTGTTTTTTAAGGAGAAAGCTTGGTTTCACAAGGTGGCACCAGTCTTCCACGAAACACACGCTCTTCTCGGTGCTAGCGAGCCCTCTGAACCAACAGCTTTACTTCAAGCGCGTTTTTTTACTGAGAGAGCGGGATGAGATTTGGTTTTTTCCCTTGGGACTCTTCGACATCACAGAACTGGGCTGATGAAGTTCAACACCGGCTCTGAGATCCTTAGACTTTCAGCTGCAAGTAATTTTAGGCTTAGAGGATGTACAGAGTAATAGCACACACACAAAAAAATATCTTCTGCTCCTGAGTTTCCTCTGCAGTGACCAGTCATGACAAGATTTCTCTAAGCTAAGAAGATCACAGTCACCAGCTGTACAGAAAGCCCGCTGCTGTTCGTTCCTAAGGAGGCAGAGTCAACGACCACCGTCACCAGCTACACGACGGCGAGCGTGAGAGCTACGTGGACATCCGCAGTGCCGGGGGAGAACGGTTGCTAACAAGCTCCTACGCACGATACGCTTCACACACAAGCAGTAAGAAATAATCTAGTCAGTATCCTGAGTACAGCCATCACTGATACTTCAAGGGTCAACCTTTACTCCCAAATTTTCTTAAAGCGATCCTGCAGAACATATACATTTCAAACATCTATATTTAAAATTATCTATTTTACTAACCTACAAACTTTATTCTAGGTAAACTGTCATCTGAGAAAAACACCTTACACTAGATTTCAAGTATTCATCAGCATTAAAGTCGTTACTCTTTAAGTCCTTTGAAGATCCTGAGACAAACACTCATATTCTATCAAAAAAAAAAAAAAAAAAAAATTAAAAGAACCAAAGCAGCTCCCAGAGCAGCACCGCAGGTCCCGGCCACCCAGCCCAGGCTTTTCCGATACGAGCGCTCAGCCTCCCAGCCCGGCGGGGAGACTGGCAGCTCCCCACAGAAGGGTCAGCCACGACGTTCAGCAGCTACTGGAAGCTGAGTTGTCTTATCTTCTGGAATTGCTTGACACCATACACACGGCTGTCCGTTCTCGCTCAGCGGCGGTGATTTGTGAGGAATATGGGAGCACCAGCAATCACAACTCTGCCTCCCAAATTCTTTCCACGTATTAACTGCACAAAAAAGGAACGAGCAGGTGAAGGAAGCCAAGCAGTATTTTATTGACTCCCAAAAGACAGATCTGGATTGTACACAACCCTGGAAAAGGTCTTACTTTTTAAAATCTCAGAATTATAAACAAAAAAAACCCTCATTCCTCATAAATAACCTGACACCATTCCTTCGTCAAAAGGTTTTGGCATGGAACATATTTCCTTTACAGTTTACTTTTAATCGTTCATTTGAACAGCTTAAAAAACTATGTCTATAATAATACTTAAATATATTGCTCATATTTGTGACTTCATAAAAAAAATAGTTCGAGCTAATACTTTCCTAGTTGTCAAAAAAATCCAGAGACACCAACCTTTGAACGAGCACTTCAGAAAGATGGGTGAAAATAAATTGCTGGAAATTCTCAACAGACTGAGCTCCTCAGAAACGTGTATTTCATCTAAGAGCGGTAAAGATCTCCAGAAAATGTACATAGCGCCACTAGCTTTCCCACGATCCTGCAGAAACGACTCAACTAGAGCCCCAGCAGAATTTCTGCAACGTGAACAGGACAAGTTTGGTCTCAAAGGCAAATCCCCAACCGCTTGCAAAATCTGACCACATGCCATTAGGTTCCTTTGAGTTTCAGAATGGGTCAGCCTACGCCTCAGTCAGATGACGACCGCAAAAGCCTTGCCAGGCTGGCAGAGGCCACGGGAGCATCTCGGTTTCATCGGGAAGCGGACAGGATGGCTCACCAACAAAGCTGAATTAACATTGCCCCTGCCTGTTGCAGCCTGCAGCATTTGTTCCTCTGGCGCCTGGAAAAGTCACCAGTCTCTGGAAGCATCAGTCTTTTCCGAGGGGATCGCAGAATTGTTCGCCTTCCCACAGTAGCGCTCGCTCTTGTCCGTAATACTGCCAAAAATGCACCGTCTGCACCTCAATGCATTGCCTCCAAGACACCACCACAGAGGTTGCAACTAACGCACAGGTGATTTTCATGCTTGACCATCTTTTGAAGTTGAAAACGGGTTCCTACTTGAGCAATAACGAAGCAGCACTTCTCCTTGGCATTCATGATTGGCCAGCAGTGGTTTTTCACCAAAGTCTCCACATCCCACGTATTTCCTAATCCCCCCGAGATGCTGGGGCTGAGGAACGGTAACTCCAGTCACAGCTTCACGACACACAGGCTTTGGCCGTGAAGCTGGCCGACGGGATTTCCATGCTCCGTTCCACTGCCTCCACAGATGCGCCGGCACAACTGTAAACTGGATCTCTGACCCAACGCGGATCTAAAAGTAACCCTTGACTTGACTTCAAAGCACGGACCAGCCCGCTGATCTGACATTCTGTGCAGCTCAGGCAAGGGGCGGTGGAGTTGAGGGACAGGACACCAACAGCTGGAGCAGTGGTGCACCAATTTGGTTTAGTGAGGCAAACTCTTGTGTCATGAAACATCACCTTCATCGTTTGCAAAGGGAACCCTCTGAGATGCTCTTCAAAAAGCACAGGTGACACCTGGACGGCCATGAGCAAGGGATGTCTTTGGACACAGGCCATGTGAGCAGAGAAGTGATACCAGACATTGTGTCATCCGCTCCTGAACGTCACGTACTAAAAGGGGTTTTTAAAGTGCCTTCTTTACACCAGTTAATCAAACTGATCCCACAATATTTCCCTTCGATCTTACATTTTTACATAAAGCAGAAGTGTCTACACCTTTAGGAGAAACAGCTTTCTAAATAATCGTCCAAGAAAATGAAAGCAGGTTGGAGAGCAACTTACCTAATCAGCTTCATGAAGACCATCACACATGTAAAGCCAAAAGGCAATGACATCTCAGAGACACAACAACTTGGACGAGAGCAGACAGAACTCACAGGAAAGAAGTTTTAACAACTTTTTGTCTGTACAAGAGCTTTTCATTTCTTCAAGAGGAGAGCAGTGAATACCCAGCAAGTGACTTCTTTTAGCAATTCAGGCTTAGTGCCCTGAAAACGAGCATTTTTTTTTTAAGTTGTCATATTACTGTTACAGTTATGATTGCATTCTGATGAGTTGCTGGGATGTACAAATCACCTACTTCTAAACAGGTTTCTGCATGTTCTAGACTAAACTCCTTAACTTACAAATAATTATTTCGCTGTTTCCAGTTTACAATGGTTAAAAAAAAATGAAGACTTCACAATGCGTGTAAATGGGAGGTAAATGTATTTTTAAAAACAGAATAAAAAGCTGCATGTTAAAAACTGAGTCACAGACTAATAAATACATACATCAAAGACATGAAATTTTCAGCAGCTGGTTTTAAAGAGCAAGGAAGTGGGGAAAAACTAGCTGTCCAGGCTCCCTTCTGGCTCTGTGGTCTATATGCTAGAAATATCTGCAGTTCCAAACTAAGTTAACAGAGGAGCAGAATCAGCTTTGTCGCCTATTTTATTTTTAAAAAATTAAACTACTTCCTAAAAGTGTAGTGTAAAACCTAGAGAACCTTTCATTTCTTCATGCACTTGATGACACTGAATTAAAAAAAGACATTATTTGAACCCAGAAAAAATGAGTCATTGTATACTGTAAGGACAGCCTTACTGCAAGTTTTCTACAGTAAAAGTATTTCTAGAAATACACCAGAAATTACTTTCCCATAACAAAATATACAATTATGTGTCAGATCATCATTGAGTTTCAATACTTAGGCAAAACAGGAACAGTTGCTATGAAGTTTCAAAAAAAAAAAAAATCGAAGGAAAAAAAAAAATGAACTTCAAACAGTAAAAAGATGTTTTGACGGCTGTGGAGATGCCAGAAAGCAATGCTGGACACCAGGAATTTCCAGAACCACCCCCTTTCCAAAGTGATGTGCAGTCTGTGAATTAAACCGTGAGAGAAAACTGATCTTGTTCTATGGGCTTCTCCACCCAGGCCCCAAGTCCTGCCTTCTGGAACGCTTTAAACAAACACTCTTTGGCAGCTTGATACTCGGTGGCTCCTTGCTTGGTTTCGTGGTACAGGTTAGGCTTGAGGATCTTCGAGCGCAAGTTAGAGGAAAGCTGTGTGGATTAAAGACAGGAAAAGAAGAGAGACAAGAAACTATTAGGCCAGGTGGTTTGCGAGTCACTGAGTTATTACAACAACTATTATTAAAACAAGGTAATGAGCTACTAAACCTAACGTTCAGGAAAAGGCAGACAAGTGTACGGCACTGCTCCTTTGGCCTACTCTCACCCCAGCCAGCCCGCCTTGCGCTTTTCTGGATTGTCAACCTCCTCTGCTGGAAGAAATCCAGACACAGAAAAGCCACTGACAGATGGAGCTTTTCCTTCTGAGAGGAGGAGCGAAATGTCAGTAGGTTGATTGCAGTGAAACTGGGATTATCGCCCCAAATAAATTAAATTGCGAATGCAAGCTCAAAGGAGATAGCACCCTTTGTTTACTTAACTATAAACCAAGGATTATTAGATACTTGCACGCATTTTGGACCGGACATCAACAAATTAAAGAATAAGCTAAACAAACGCATGACTCTTTTCCATGACTACATGGAGCAGTAGCTAACGCCAGGCTCAGCTTAAAACCGGCTCAGAAACTGGCTTCTGAATACAGAAAGCAGCACCCACAGGTATTTCATTACAAAGCACGAAGTGGAAAATCTGGCACTCTGGAAGATATACCTTTGCATGAATACGCATCCAGCGGCTGTAAAAAGCATGCTTACAAAGGCGAGATGCACGACCCATTTCATCTTTGCCCGTCGTAGCATTAATAACTTCAAGACCAGTGTCTCCCACTGTCCAGTTCACGCTGAAGTTTGGTGCTTTCCCTGGCTGACGGGCTTCTGCATTGCTAATACCTGAAATAAAAGTGATGTTTAATGACAACAGGAAATACAAATTCTTTATTTTTGTTTTTACAGAGGAGTAAGCGATATAGCAGAGCTACGGAAATCACATCGCTAAGCAGTCTTACAAGCGGATCTCTTATTCCAAGGACATTCTCCTGCAGATCTTTCACCGACTTGCAGATACTGCCATGCACATCTCATTCTCGCCCTGGCTAAAGTGCTCTCTCCTTCTGTCCTTCCTAGCATCGCTGGAGCTGTGAGAAACCAGCCTCCTCAGCAGAGGGGATCGCAGAGAGGTCTGTGGCAGGGGCCCGTGGGGACAGTAACATCAGCGCCTTGCCACAGCCATCACAGGAGGATCTGGTCTTGCTTATAGGGCAAACCACTGAACTTATTATTAACCTGCAAATAATTATGAAGCAGAAAAAAAAAAGGTTCTCTGCTCCTGCACAAGAAACTCCTCTCTCAGAGCCCACTCTGTAGCAGGACGAGTTGAGTGCAGACGAGAGCAGATACTGCGAGGTTTTGAGAGTTGTAACTCTTCAGTCAATTCCCTTTCATCTGGTGCTGGAAAACATTGTGCTAGGTCCTACACTTTATAAAACCCAGCAAACTTGTACAAACTGAACGTAAGCATTGCAGCGGGATGCATTTCTTGCTATATCTGAAACACAATCAAAGAAACAAAGTTAGGCTAACCTCAGGCACGCAAGCGCAGGACTGGCTCACTCGGCCCGGGTCTCACGGCACCTCTGGGCTCAGGGCTGAGAGCCTGTGAGACCCATGAGGTCTGAATGACACAGCAAAATTCAGTTTGCTTACTACAATCAAATCCTCATTTACTAAATAAACGAACATTTTGAAATACCAATCATATCGACCTTCCTGAAGATGCTGCATTTTTACGCCTGGTTTATGTCAACCTGGTCACTATAACTGATAAGCAGCAATTAAGTGAATAAGTAAATAACTAAAAATAACCCTACCATTCCCCATTTTCTTAAACTATAAACTGAAAAAAAAAAATAGAGAACTGGAACAAAGATTTCCTGAATAGCTCTCTTCTGATTTCTTTTCAGAGAGATGCATTCAGGAGGTGAAATATTACAGGATGCCACAGATCTACACCCACCGATCTGTAAATCGGTGAGCACGGATGTGGGATCCGTCCCAGGAGGGCAGGGAGTCATCAAGAATATCCCGCGAGCAATACTTGCGGAAGACCCAGCAAGAACAGGGCTTTACAGCAAGACGAGCCGCAAAGGCCTCATTCAGAACTTCTGCGGTCCTTCTGAGCGGGTGGCCCTGGCCGCGTGCATCACGCCTCCTGAGCGCCAGAGCCGATCACGTGCAGCGCAGCTCGTCCTGTGCCACGGAAGTGCGAACACTGCCGCTCCGTGAGTCACACAAACACGAGGCTCGCACCTAAACACCCAATAAATCCGAAATTTTGGGTGCACAAAAAGCGAGTCTCAACTCTGCGTCTCCAAAAGCATATCAATTCAGGCTGCTTTCGTGAAGCTTGTGTGAAACAGACCCACGCTGACAAACCTCTCAACCGAAAATTGGTTTCACCAAAAATGAGACAAGAGGGCTAAGCAATTGCCACCAGATGACAAATGGGTCCGTCATATTTTTTTCCTCTAATTTAATGATATCTCTACTACGATCTTTGCTTTCCTTCCACACGCTGTTGAGCGCGTACGGTAACCAGCTAGAGCTCATAGACTCCTGCAAAATCACCGTTTGCTTCTTGAGCCTGCCCCTTCCCTATCAGCTGCACCAACACCCGTCACGTCACAAGCACCCGCACAAGCAAATCAAATGAAGACGAGGAAGCGGAACAGCTGGTATGCACTGCATTTCCTTGGCAATCGTGCAATTGCGCTCCTCAGGTTATTTTGATGAATTAAAGACTCAGAAATTCAAATAGAAAATTATAAAATAGAGCACAACAGGCTGAAATTAGTAACGGGCGAGAAAGCTGGGACAGGAAGCAAAGTGTTTTATTATCCTTTGAAAACTCTAAACGCTATTTAGAGAACACCTCTCAGAAGTTATTATGAATATTATTATAATGGGGTACAATAAGCAAAAGCAAAGGTCACAGCTCTTTGTGCCAGTGCTTATATAAATAACAAAGCCTGACAGTTATTTGAGGACAGAGCTCAAAAGGCTTCATTAAAAAGGAGATAAGAGATCCAAAAAACATCAATGTGAACAGGAGGATTAGGAAACAGCAAAAAAAAAAAAAAAAAAAAAAAATCACCAAAGGTTCTGCTGAAGGCTTTATTTTTGTAAAAAAAAAAAAAAAAGCAAATGTAGACAGCAGTCAGAGGAGTGCATTTATCATAACCACACTTGCTGTCGTGGCTGAAGTCTTCTTGTGTACAAAGAACAAATGAATGTTTTGCAGTGTGCCAGAGGAGCCATCTCAAATTGAGATGCTGGTAAAAATAGCTCTAGAATATGTGTATGAAGTAAGCGAACACCAGTTACGGCACCCAAACGATATTCAGCCATCTTTGAGGAACCATGAGGCCGCAGGAACAGCAGTCGTGGTACATAACTTCTCATCACAAAACACACAAGTTCTCCAGGATGAAAGGCGGTGTCATAGTTCAGCCCCGATCGGGAGCAGACTACGCAGTCTCTCTCTCACTCCCCGCACCCTCCAAGGGAACAGGGGGAGATGATATAAGAAAAATGGCTCGAGGTTTGAGATAAGGACAGGGAGAGATCCTTAAAGTTACCGTTACGGGCAAAACAGACTCGACTTGGGGAAAACTATTCATTTATTGCTAAACCAAAGCAGGATGAGACAGGGAACAAGATAACCTCCCCCCACCCCTCCCTCTTCCCAGGCTTAACATTTTCTCTACCACCTTCCCCCCCGAGCGGCACAGGGGGGAAGAGGGAACGGGGGTTACGGTCAGTTCATCACACGTTTTACACTGCTGCATCTTCGTCAGGAGAACTCCTCACATTCCTCCCCTGCTCCATCGTGGGGTCCTCCCCGGGGTGCAGGGGGATCTCTGCTCCTCCGTGGGCTCCCCGGGCTGCGGGGGGATCTCTGCTCCTCCATGGGCTCCCCGGGCTGCAGGGGCTCAGCCGGCCTCACCATGGGCTGCACCACGGGCTGCAGGGGAATCCCAGCCCGCAGCCACTTTTCTCTTCCCTCTCCTTCTTCACTTCCCTTGGCGCCTGCAGCCCTTCCTCTCACCAGAAATCCTTCACAATCGGCTCAGGCAGACGCCTCTCAGCTTCTCTTCACATCTCCTCTCTTCACTTCTCCTGGCCGGGCCGGGCCGAGTCGGGCCCAGGCGGCCGCCGGAGGGAGGCCAGAGGGTGAGGCCTGCCAGGCCCACCAGGCTCGCGCCTCCCCCTCTGCCCCCGCTTCTGCTTCTTCACATCTTCCTCATGTCTTGTTTTTTTTTTCCTGTTTTTCCCCTTCAAAAATGCATTTTCCCTGATAACATCTCAGTGATCATTCTGTCACCAATTGGCTCAGCTCTGGCCAGCAGCGGGTCCGCCCTAGGCCCAGCAGAGTCCACTGAACAAAGGCGAAACAACTTTTAGCAGTTTCCCACAGAAGCTGCCCCTGTAACCCCCCCTCACTAAATAAAACCAGGACAGTGGCCAATGCGACTCCAATTTTTAAGGGGTTTAGAGGTGTGCTAGGGCGCTACCAGTCAATAAACACAACGTCTGCACCAGGAAGGCTGCAGGAACTGTGATACCGCACTACTGGGCACAGATGTAAATACAACAATATTGTGACTGGCTCAACAAAAAACTGCCTTAGTCACTGAAGGCTGGAGGTGGGCAGTGTGACACTAATTCTGAGAGAGCCCAGGGAGCAGAAGGCCTGTCTGCTCAATGTCTGCCTTACAAACAGACTTAATGGAAACTTGGATGAAAATGGTCTCCTTGGGAAGAGCCAACACAGCTGGAGAGCCTCAAGCTCTGTGCAGTCCTGGGGAGCGTGCATGTGGGGAAAAAACGCGAGGTGAATGAGATTGTTGATGATAATTATTTAAGAAGGTCAATAAGAGAAGCAATTGCAAAGCGTAGCAGGAAAAAATGCTCACCACATTTGGTAACTGGGCAACAAAAAAGCAGATTAAATTCCTCACAGATAAATATTAGGTAACACGTATGAGGAAAAAACAAAGCAATCTGCTTAAGGAGTACTGGACTTGAATCTGGATATTAGGATTCAGGAATGAGATTTTAGTTTCTAATATTCAGTTCTACCAAAAGGTCAGGTCAATGATCGGCAGTAATCAAAGGAAGCAAAGTGAATGTTAGGAGTTGTTACTGACAGATCACGGAACTGAACAGAAGATCATGATGCCCCCATATAAATCAGTACTGCTGCTTTATCTTGAGTATCGGGTGCTTCTCTGGTCTCACCAGCTCAAAAACGCAATTGTAAAATGGAAGGGATGATCCTTACGTGGGGGGGGTCTCCATGCAAGGAACAACAAAGCAGACTAAGACTTTTCGGCTCGCAAAAACCGGGATTTATGTTGGGCTATTGCAGAAGTAAGCCATCGCCACAACTGAAGTGGCATGACACAACTGCTTAGAGCCTGTATCACACAGAGCACAGAGGAGCGTCTAATTAAATTAGTAGAAAGGAAAATCCACAAACCTTTACGCATCCTACAGCCCTCCTTACTAAAGGAGGCTGTGACTGGTAAAAAGTGTAAATCAGTGCGAAAACCAAAACCAAGAGTTGATGAATGAAAAATCCACTAAGGATTTCTAAACACAAAGACTCTCAATCCCTGACTCGGGATGTCCCTGACCTACAGATTACTGCTGCGATTCTCAGGAGGCATCTGCAGAGGTTTGCTGTCTCCTTCTGTTTTTCACTGCCTGACTACCTGTGGAAAAGCGTACCGGGCTGGATGGATCGTACCTTAAGCCCTTCATCTTACCCAAGACAGTTCTTACGCTGGTGACAAGATAATCATCAGACAGAACACTTCTCCAGGATGTTTCATCCAAGAACTGAAATAGGAAACAGCTGTCAGCAGCACCACACGGAACGGGTCAAAACTGCCAACAATGTAATTTCTGACAATACTCTGGTAAAAGACGGGAAGCTGTAGAACTAAATCATACAAAGCTATCGACTGACCAGACAAGGAAAACAGAGAAAACTCCGCTGTATTAACATTATAATGCCATTAGCCCAGGTCCTCAGGCATTTGAGCACACCTACCAGCAACAGGAACCATACGGACAGGTGCCTGATGAGATCTGGTTCACACTAGTTGCCTCCAGTGAAGAAGATCTTGTCTTTTATGTGTAATGAGCTCTCTTACATTTAAGGACTTCTGCTCTCAAGGATTTTCAAGGCTTGATTCTCTGAACAGAAGATCTGATCACCCTACTTCTATCTTGGGTGAAGTCCTTCGTGCTCACCTCCCACAGTGGCTCCAAAAAGAGCCCGTGCAGATTGCCCCATAGACTGGCACTTTGTTAGTGGCTGATGTATAAAATCATCCTCATTCTATCTAATTGAGAAATTCATCCCTTTTCAGATCATTCTAGAAATCCACAAGATTTGAACCTGTCTTCTCTTCAAGTATGCTGGCCACTTCTCAGTGAGAGCTCACATGCCCTCAGCGCTGCAGTGTTAAAGACATCCCGAAAGGCTGGGTCCTGCAACCAGAAGGCTTCCAAGAGTCAGCATGGAGAGGGAGTTTTCTACCAACACACGGGTTTCCTGCATCCCCTAGGTGAAAACCAGCTCCTCTGATCTGCATGTTCACTGCTGGGAAAAGGAGGTACAAGTAGAAAATCTCCTATGAGGAAAGAAAGAT
The DNA here is from genome assembly GCF_036417535.1 of Chlamydotis macqueenii. Lineage (NCBI taxonomy): Eukaryota > Metazoa > Chordata > Aves > Otidiformes > Otididae > Chlamydotis > Chlamydotis macqueenii. The sequence goes on from NC_141561.1 coordinate 40,756,467, forward strand.
GATGAAAAGAATTTTTAGCAGGAGGTAACAATAACTCAGGCTGACTTTGACTTACTGCAATTGTCCCTGCAGACAGAAAATTTGTTTTATGAGAGGGGAAAAAAGCAGTTTTTACAGTACTTTCTCAGCTAAACAGTTGAGACAGGGGAGAAGGATAGCTATTTCTCTTTTAGTTCATCCCTCTGGCAGAAAAGAGTCACCATCAGGCAGTTGTGTGTGTGGTACCAGGAGGAACGTAGCACTGGGGACAGATATTTCTGCGGTGTTTATTCCAGGTAAGGATACACTGTAAAATGCGTGAATCAAAGCTACACAAATGTCCCAGATGAATCCAACAGCATGGGTCAGAAGACTAGCTTTCAAGACTGAACCAGCAGAAGAAAATCCACCGACACAATTCTCCACCCAGCCTCCCAAAACAGCTTCCCGTACATTTTTGAGATGTATATTTTCATGAAAACTCAACAGCTGAGAACATTTCTGAACTCCCTCCACTGCTCAGTGAGTCCCAGCCAAACTGTTTAAACAGATGGTGCTTTCTCATGGCAAATAGATGGTACCAATATTGCAGAAAGGTTATTTTTAAGATGACAAGGTACTATGATGTGTTGTGAAAAGGATAACAAAAACTCCTCCCACCCCACCCAGAACCTGTTGTCTTGAAGAATTGATAAAAAAATTCCCCCAAATCAGGCAGAAATGGTCCACACATCAGCTACTATGCCCATGCAATTTAATATTTGGTACTGTGAATGTTGTAACGGTCACTTACTTGCTAATATAACGACAAATACGTTCCTTAACATTTTAATACATCCCAGTCTAGGAATCCTTATTAATTACTTTCCTTATCGAAATAAATGCTGATTGTTTAATATGCTCTTTTTCCCACTCCCTCCTTAAATCTGTTCAAAAAATTCTTGTCAAACTTTAAACATGCTTTAAAACACTGAGCTTTTTTTTTCCCCCTTGAAAATAAAAGACACATGCCAAAAGCCAAGCTGTACAGAACAAAGCAATGCACACAACGAGAGGGAGGATAAGAGATTTCCGTTTTAAAGCTTTCACAGCATTACTGTAACTAGCCGTTTCAGAATTTAAGACACTTCGGAGCTTTCCTTTGAAAGTCACGGCTCAATTCGAAATTACGACCTGTTAATTCCAATTCCTCTTAGCCTCACTAGAGCCTAGGATCAGCGCAAAGCCAAAGAACAGTACTTAAATGTTCAACAGCAGCTGCAAAACCGCTAACTACACCGGCTGGGGCTTGCCATATTGCTGTCTGTCAGATATATTTAATGCTCTATTAAAAATATTCCCAAAGAATGTGCCACCAGGCTCTGAATGCAGCATTTGTGCATTAGCCTACAAAGTGGAAATTAAAATATTATGATTATTGGGTCATGCAAACAAGTTGGGTGCCATGCTCATTAAAGCTAATGCTGCATCCAACAGGGGTTGATGATAAAAAGAAAATACAACCAATGGCAGCTGAGATGTTCTCTCCATCCATTTTTAGTTGGTTATTGATCTAGAAATTGTGAACGAAATGTGTCTATCTCGGCATACTGATTAATGGCGTGGCCGTTCAACAAACATCTGCAATGGCAAGAGAAGTGACAGTGAGAGCTAACACACTATCTCATGGGTGAGAAGAGCTTTCGCTAAGCCGGGGCCTTCAACTTGCCTCACATATTGCTAGGGCAGCAATTATGTGAAACCACATCCAAAGGTGCGTACCCCAGCTCTTTCCACCTTTTAACTCACAGAGGGTCCTTGCTATACCGAGTATCTGTAATAGGTTTAGACCAGAACTTCTCTGTTGCAACTAGAAAGCAGTTTACTCACAGTACATAACTTGCAAGGTTTTGAGAACTGCAAAAATCACATTGCTACTGGAACAGACTTAGTTACCGGCACGGCCTTCTCCATTAGATACTTGCCACTAAGTAAAGGTCTGTTGAGTGTATAAAGAGGTGGTAGATCTTCTATCTCTGCTATCCTCTGGTATACGGCTCTGGATAGATGATCCCCATGATATAAACTCCCCAAGATGATGCTAGAGAAGTAAATTGGCTCCACAAAGAGGCTAAGTAAGGCTCCTTGAATACCCAATACGTTCCACCTAAGAGGGAGGGAAAAACAAAACAAAAAAACAAAAAAAACACTTTCTTTTTAATGGAACAAGTAACATCTGCCAGACATAATAGCAGTCAATCACAATGGACCAGACTTTCAACCCTTCCTCTTGACCAGCACATGACTACGGTAGCGTAACTGTGTCACCTGCCAGAATTTCAGAGATCGGCTTATGGGATGCTCAGCGAAACCCCGAGTAAGATGACCTACGGCAACAGGTCTACTGTCAGCATCCGCTTCAGGAGCACACTCCATAACTTTACTTCCCCACCAACGTGTCTGGTGATGCCTTTTCCAGCACCCTAATGCCAGAGATGGACAGGATCATTCAATCAGAGAAAGCCAAACTGTGAGATCCTCAGTCAAAACCAGTAGCTGATGCCTCCAAAAGATACCTGGCCGTGGGCAAACCATCCTTCCCGGAACGCAAGAAGGACTGTGTCTGCAAGACCTCATTACCTCATCACCCTAAGGGAAAGCTCGTCCTTGACACCCTAGCCAAACTGTCCGCATCCTGCTGCCAGAAAAGACATCCACAGTGGCTTGCAAGACCCACAAGCAAGGAGAAAACTGAATCTGAAAACCAAAATATATACTCTTTGCTCACTGTAGCTGCTTCAGAGACTCCAACCAAAATCCCCGTCTGCACCACTGTGACTGTAAGTCTGTGACTGACTGACACTGGATCAGGGCCGGTGGCATGGATATAGCATGCATAGGAGCAAAATCCTGACTTTTTTTCGTAGCTGTGTTCAATTGATGAGGTTTTGGTTCTCAATCTGTATGTTTTTTAAAACCTCAAGGTCTCCCGCAGAGTATTTTCACTGTCCTCGTCTCTGAGGTATGCTTGCAAACAGCATGGCGCTATCGAAACAGCATGCGTGAGAACAACTGCAACACCCAGGCACAAGCAGCAGGAAAGTTTCTTTTGGTGCTTGAACAAAACAAATGAGCACAACGGACACTCTCGTGCTTAGACGGAACCGTGGTCCTTATGACAAGGCCAATCCTAAATCGAGCTTCCCTAGGAAAACAGAGAACTCGGATGCTGCTAACAGTGTTTCTTGCAGCTTGTGCTGGGACGGCACGGCTACACATCATCATCAGGTCAGGCTGGAAACTACAGAGCACAACTGCTTCACAGCTGTAAAAATGGAACTGCGCATGTTGGCTGTAAGACTTGCAAAATGTTAAAAAAAAAAATGGAGAGAGAAAAATTGCAATCCAAGGAAACATCTTCTTTGCCTGCCTTTACTGAGGATGAAAACAGAGGCAACGCGCTTTAGCTTACTCACCTGTCATTAAAAAAGTTGGCCCTAATGAACGTGCAAAAATATTGTGCTAATAAAAAAGAAGGCATGTTTTACATTGGAGAAAGGCATATTTTGCATAACACTGAAAATGCAGTCAGCAGTCAAACGTCAGAGTAAAGACATCAAGTCAAAACTATTGCTTCCCAGGGCCAAGACGCCTACCGTGACTAGGATTGTGTAAGCACAGAGGCATTCCAAGGGCCAAATCAATCGCAATAGTGTTTTCTTGTTATCTGCAGTATTACCTACACCAAGCAGAGAAAAGCACACGGGCTGCTACAGACACAGATCATATTATGGAAGAAACGTCTGGAAAGAATTCAAGACTGAGCATTGCAAACCGGGGTCTCACAATTGTATCTGGAACTTGGGGACACAGAACCCGAGCTTCCTTTGGTGAGGCACATTGCGTTTTACTTTTTGTGAGCAGTACTGGAGTGACGGATGGACATTTTAAAAAAGGCCAAAGCATTCCTCTGGGAAGCCCTAGCGCCCTAAATAAAACCTTTGCCAGACCCTTTCCCTTGCTTCAGTCTTCACTATTTCCAGAGCTTGCGTTTTGCTGCTTCCTCCCACACTTGGCGACCTTCTCCGGCACAGAAAATGATTTTGATTAAAAGAGGAGGAGGAGTGTGGACACCTGAACAAGCTTCTGCAAGGTGAACTGTACGAAGAGCTATTACAAAAGCTACTCTGTGACTGAGCGGGGTGTGCTGCATCACATTTACCACTGCGGCACGTGCTCACGAGCGCTGGATTGAGAGCAGCTGGCTTGCTGCAAGGACAAGGTTTGCGGAAACCACTCCTACAGCCGAAGTCTCAAGCCCTTGATATTGATTAGGCAGGGCTGGATGGTGGCTAGGTCTACAATACCAGCTTCAAATTTCAATTGTTATAATGAAAGAACATATACAAGTATATGTTTCTATAGATAATATCAGGAACTGGCAGTAACGCAGAGACAAACATGAAACCCAAGTGAAGTTCTGCAGCTCTGTCACAGAGGTAAAAGGAAGGACTGTGCAGAGACTTTCTTGCTGTTCCTTTTTTGATACTGTACTTCTTTACGTCACGCCGTGTTTCTCACTTCCAGCCGCAGGTACACTGCAAACAACCTTTATAGATATAAACCGAGAAGCAGCTACCACACAGCAGTTCTCAAAAGGCCACAGGCACCAGATGGACAGAACGCACGCCGACAAATGCTGTCAATCCAGTACTACAGTTTACCGAAACCACAACTTCGTTTGAAGTTAATGGGCCAAATTCTGTATTTCACTACAAACCGTGAGGTGCAGAGCAGAAGGAGAAAAATTTATTACAGAAAACTTTATTACAGTCAGTGTGGCCTCTCCTGTGAAACAATTAAGCAAAGAATTTTTTTTTTTCTTCACATTAAAAATAGTACCAGAAAAGAATTAAGTAACTGAAGCGACTTAAATCCAGCTTACAAACTCAAACGTTCCAAGGCTTAGACAGAGTTTATAACACAGAAATGAAAGCTTCCACACTGCACTAGAGCGGACACAGACCCTGTACTCATTCAGGAGCACGGGATGGCTCAAGAAAGCGATGACGGAAGACAACTCTCCCATCGCTAATTCAGCAGTTTAAATCTAAACGGGCAAAAACGCAGAGCACCCACGTAAAAGGACCTGACCTTGGGTCCAGTCTTACTGGGCAGACCACAGAGCAGACTGCACCCAGGCACTATCTTTTCTCACCATTAAAGCAGGGAAATGGCACCACGTTTGCAAGAGAGAAAAGCACCGAAGCACAAAGTCCAGGAATGCTGCGATACCGAAATGCCTGAAGGAAGGCGTGGAGACAAGAGATGTGCGGAAGGCAAAGAACACCTCAGCAGGCAGGGAGACCCCCTGCAAGGCAAAACTTCTCACTGGAAAAATCTCACACGCTTGTCTTAGCTGAGCATAAACCCAGTGCCTCTTATGACAGCATTTTGCATATTCTGAGTGTTCTGGTTTTATGTTACTACAAGAATTTTCTTCCCCAACCTTTATAAAACTTCAAAATAACACTGGCATTTAAAATACAAGCATGTATATTGGAGTAAAGCACGAGCCACAGGATTTAGGCCCAGACTGCCAGCACGTGCCTTGATTTGAGCTGGGGGCCTAGATCTCATTACAGGCAGCGGTGATTTACTCAGCAGCCGAGTACAACCAGGGTGGTTGGGCTGAAGAGCTCTCCACCACTGACTCGGCCATCTAATGCCAGGGAAGCTGGTGCAGACGGGGATACCTGCGGCCCACCGCCAGCCACGTGTTCAGCAGCGTGCTGTATCAGTGTCAACTCTGTCATCCCCTAAGTGATGCACAGCGCACGGAAAAGCAAAAGCAACCTGATGTGGTCCCCGAAAGTTCAAACAAAGCCGTGTTTACTCATCCTGAACCGGCTTTGCACTCTGAGCTGCCTTTTGTGAAACAGCAGACCATTCAGAGTCACCACTCCCTCTGGTTCACACCTTGAGGTGATGGTTAAGCCCTACCATGGCTGATGAGGCAACAAAATTTCTAAAGCTCTTCTAGCAATAATTAGAAAAGTACTTCAGGCATGAAAAGGGAAACAAAAGCTGCAAATCAAAACCACAGCTCTCCTTTTTCTTCAGAGAGGCCAGCTGACACACCACAATGGCTCAACACACCCCAAGGGCACCTGGATGAGGAGGCTCAGTGTTCCCATCACTACATGTATGAGCTACTGCTGCTTTTCTGGGACAACGGAAAATAAATTGTAACTTCATCTGATTAACTAGCCACCAATCAGCTCCAAACAGTTAAAAAACATAAGGAGGATGACAGCCAAAGTATACTGTGCACCCCATAATTTCCCCAGCACCAAGCCTGACTGAAGACGACTCTGTCTATCACGACCGTCATCCTCCTCAGCCTGCTGATTTTATTGCTCCTACAGCTCTCCACAGAGTCAGGTCAGTGACATCACTCAATTTAAAAACCAAAAAAAACCCCACAAAACCAAAAGAAAACCCTAAAAAACTCCCTGGCCTTGTATTTCGAAGAGGCAGTTTCTATAATCTGGTTTACAGCACCGCTCCACAAATAACTGCGGGACCATCACCGAGAGGCAGGGCGCAGGCGGGACGCAGCACCTGGGCGTGGGTGCTGGGAGTCTCCTGAAACACCTTCTCCATCAGAGAACACACCACCGAAAGCACACTCCCAATTCCAGATGAGAGTTAGCTTGCTTTTAGAAAGGAAACAGGCCCTGGACAAACAATACCTTTTCCTGCAGATAGTCTTATTGATTTCAGCGGGGCCACTCTGTTGAGCAAAATGATGCAAGATGGAGCAATCTGAGTGAGGAGCAACAAATTACATCTGGCCTGACCAACATATAGTGTGTATCCTTTCAGTAACTCCTTATTATTCCTCTCTAAACTCATTATTTCATATATTCCTATACTCACTGTTTGCTGTGAGGAAGAAACAATACATAAATGCATTTGACCTTGACAGGCTGGAGAGGTGGGCCCGTGCCAACCTCATGAAGTTGAGCCAGGCCAAGTGCAAGATCCTGCACCTGGGTCATGGCAATCCCAGGCACAAATCCAGGCTGGGCGGGGAATGGATCAACAGTAGCCCCGAGGAGAAGGACTTGGGAGTGCTGGTGGACGAGAAGCTCAACATGAGCCGGCAATGTGCCCTTGCGGCCCAGAAGGCCAACAGCATCCTGGGCTGCATCCCCAGCAGGTCGAGGGAGGGGATTCTGCCCCTCTGCTCCGCTCTGGTGAGACCCCACCTGTAGCCCCCAACATGGGAAGGACGTGGACCAGCTGGAGAGGGTCCAGAGGAGGCCACGCAGATGATGAGCACCTCTGCTGTGAGGCCAGGCTGAGAGAGCTGGGGCTGTTCAGCCTGGAGAAGAGGAGGCTCCAGGGAGACCTGAGAGCGGCCTCCCAGTGCCTAAAGGGGGCTGCAGGAAAGATGGGGAGAGACTGTTCAGCAGGGCCTGCTGTGACAGGATGAGGGGTAACGGTTTTAAAACAGAGGGAGGTAGATTTACATTACATATTAGGAAAAAAAATTTTACGCTGAGGGTGGTGGGACACTGGCCCAGGTTGCCCAGAGAGGCGGTGGATGCCCCATCCCTGGAAACATTCCAGGCCAGGTTGGCCGGGGCTCTGAGCAACCTGATCTGGTTGGAGATGTCCCTGCTCCTGGCAGGGGGGTTGGACTGGATGGGCTTTGAAGGTCCCTTCCCACCCAAACCATCCTGTGATTCTGTAATTAGATACAGCTCTCTTATTTGGTATTGGGTTTATTATTTTGAGAAATTTCCATCGAAGTTGTACCAGCAGATCATCTTTTTTGATGAAGTCTTTTTCTTATATTAAAATTCTGCTTTTCATTGAGTATTTTTGTTAGCATGAAAAATTCAGCAGTCTGAAAAATTTCAGGTGCCAACCAAAACCCACTTCAGTTCCGAAAAGCTGCTGCAATGTATCCCTGGGAATACAGCTCAGGGTGCCTTGTATCCCCACGTTGCTCTGCAGTTCAGTTTAGCTTAGCTACAAAAGACCAAATTGTCCCTGCCACCAAGATTTTGTCATGTCCTCTACCTCGTCCACGAAGTAACCTTGTGCTTGAGCCTCTGGAGAAATGCTCCTTCCAATCACTACATCTCACCGCCATTACAGACTAGAGCTCACACTGCATTAAAAAGTGAGGGCAGAGAAAACAGAGATGGACACCAAACCAAGAGAAGTCCTCTCTTCCTTGCTGTGTTGTCACGTTTCTGCTTTAGACTACCGTCTGCTCAGAGGCAAAGGTGCCTACAGTGGATTCCTCAAAGGCCTACTGATTTCTTCAAGACATACAGCTGATTTCACAGCTCTTGATATACGAAAAGGGCAGTAAAATTGAACTCTGCAGCAACACCGCAGTGTGCTAGCGCACCTCTTGACAAAAAAAAAATAAAATAAAATAAATAAACAGGTTGAAAATACATGTTTTGGGTGAAAACTCTCCTCTGAACTTTCCAAAACCTAAACAGCACAGAAATTCTGTTATATGCACTATTTTACAGAAAACACGGAAATGAGGGGAGCCTAACAGCAGGTAGCAATAGAGCTTGACGTTAATATCAAACGTCGTAGTACCACTCAAAATTTTTTCTGCAGAGCGCCGTACGGAGAAGGTGAGTCACTAAACCTTGCATTTACAATGGCGTGCACGTGGAACCGGTGTCAGAATTCATCGCAGGAAAATTAAGTTTCCTGCAACGACCAAAACTGTTTGCTGTTGAAAAAATGAAGTTATTTTTATGATAGACTGCGAAATCTGACACCAACAAGTCTTTACGATTCACACTGCTGCTCTTATCGATATGATTTATAAACAGCAATGACTATGAACAAGGGGAAATTATTTAGTAGGCACTTCATTTATGACAATCTTTTACTTGCAAGCGATGGCAAGCGGTACACAGCTCAGATGGCAGCGCTCTCCAGGAGTAATCCCAAAGGCAGGCTTGGCTTACCGCGACACCAGTCAAGGTCTTCTGAAGTGCAACGTCAACCGCGAGCTCCCCGTGACCACTGTGCATCCAAGACGTGGGGCAACTTGCTTCTAACTACAAAGACATTGGAAGATGTCTTTGTAGATGCAGATGCGGGGGCTACCGCTAGCTCTGAACAGAAGGCGCTCGTGTTCGCAGTAGCTGCACTCGTGGGCTTTCCTACGCATTTCTGGTTTCCAAGGCCAAGTTTGAGGCCAGCAGCAACCCCAGGGATGCTTGCAGAGCCCCGTGGCGGCCTCCACCTCTGCATTTCAGTGACAATCATTTGTCTGTCTGCAACCACGTTCGCTGTGGTCCATCATTCACGTGCAGGGACACTTCGGCTGCTCAGCTTCATCTCAGACCTGCACTGGGCAGGTCATGATCTGCTTGCTGTGGACACCCATCTCGCCGGGCTTCACTCTCATCACCTGGCAGAACGAACGGGCAAGCTGGCTTCATTCGGCTAACTGCAATCTGGTTTCTTTTCTGAGTTTAAATGTGATTTCTCTCTGTTTCCTTAAGAGATTAACTGAATCTCTATGACCAGCCGGTGTCTTTCACGAGCCACAGCATAAACAGGCAGCAACATCTTTAGGTGGAGTGGAGTCACAGCTTCTTTTACATCAAGTGACTCGGTCAGCAGCCCATGCTATAAATCAGTAAGTGCAAGTAGACCATGGCCTTTGACAGTAGCACTTCTTGCAAACATCCTTTTATTTATCCTGAGGTCATATTTGCAATTACAGACAAGAAAATCTGTTTTCCCTTGTAGTTGGCATGTGACGAGCTGGCAACCAGACAGCTCTGACTTTCCCCAGCTTTTCTAGTGTTGCCTGGATTTGCTGCATACCAGTGTCAAGACTCAGGTCACTGGTTTGAGAGGTTACACGATGCTTACGCCTGGTTATTTAGATGCTGCACCTTGGGTAGTGTTTTCCTACCATGTTCCCCCAGGTTTTTTACCTAGGAGTCACACAGCCACCACGTATCAAAATGAATACGTTCACATCGGCCACTGTCACTTGGGTCAAGAACTGGTGAGGCGAACTGCTCTTCGTAGTGCTGTTCAGAAACCCACGCTGGCTCCATCACAGAGCTTGCCACTTAGAAATAACTCCCAAACTCAAAGACAGATGGATGAGCACGGACACTGCCGCAGAACATGCAGCCTTTAGTGAGCACACGTAGGATTTTAAGATGTGTTTGTGCAAGTTCCAAAAAACGAGGTGGTAGGGTCAAGAAGACAAAGCCAGTGGGGAAATAAAGAGAAACATTGACTTACAAACTTCCATTTGGATTTCCCACTCGGAATAAGCACAAAGTGAGGCCAGTGCACAAGCATGTGATGTTCTTTCACACAAAAGAATATTAGAAATAATATTTTCCCTTCTTTAGAGTAGAAAAGCACCTGTGACTTCCCCTTTAACAACTCAACCTAAAGCTCTTCTCAGTTCCTACAGCCTTCCTACCAATCAAATGGGCTGAAAAAAAAAATTTGCTCTTTTCAGCCATACAATAGCCACAACTGGAACGTTTCATGAGAAGTTAAGTAATTACTTGAAGGTAAAAAGCTTAAAATGAATGTGGGCAGAAAAACACATCAAAAGGTGAATGACAAAAATAGACACCCTAAAGTACCATAGGAAAAGGTGAGGATACGTTTAAAACAAATGCACATGTATTAATGTCACAAAACAGTTACTCTGGTCACAGAAACCACCCTGGCACCGTACTGCAGTGCCGCCAGGCACTAACACGCTAGGATAATCCTGTTCTAATGCATTGGACCCAAATGGGATGACACTCGTGCCCTTTCCAATTTTTCTTGGATGTTCCTACCAGGCTCAGGAGGGTGCTAGGCAGCGTTCAGAGGCTGGAAGTAACAGCTTGGATTATACACATAATCCAGGCTGTTCAGATACAAGGAGTTTTCCTGCTTGTGCTTGTGCAATCCTGTACCCTGAATTTATCCACGTCTTTTCCAGGCTGGGACTGTGAAGCTTTGGGAAAGCCCAGTGGAAATTCCCAGGGCTCAGGCATACTGGAAGACTGATGGCTGGACGCTAGAGAGCAACGCATTCTTTCAAATGTAAATGGACAAAACACGGTCATAAGTGTCAGGGAGATGTGAAAAAAAAAAAAAAAAAAAAGAAAAGAAAAGAAAAGAAAAAGAATATGAAAATTTGGGCCTCCTTACCCGTCATACAGTCTTTGTTCTGTGTCAAAGGGTTCTATTTGCTTCCTTCACTGGCACAAACAAAATTATTCCCATTAGCCCCAAGGAGAGGTGACAGCTAGCTACGCAAGCAAGAGATGGATTCTGTTCTGCATCACACAAAATCAACAAAATAGTCAAGTGTGTTCTAGCTCAACAGCCCTCTTCATTTTTTGTTTTATTTGCACTAACAGCAATGACGATTTGATAAAAGAAGTCAAGCGAATGTGGCACAATTACCATGTTGGGTGGCTGGGAGAAGTCCCTGGCATGAACCTGGACATTTATTATTTGGTGAATTTTATTGAAAATATTATAAAAGAAACTGAAATGTCATTTGTGTAGAATTACCTTTCAACAACCCTCTGTCCTAGCTTCTGAAAGGCCCTATCCATTTACGTTAGGGGGATTAAAACTGAAGGAAAAGGGCTTCCTTCAGTAGAGATGCTGATTACTTGAGACAAGACTAGAGGAACACAGCCATTACATAACCCTCCTCCTGTATCTCTGATTTGGCATACGCAGTTCACAAGAACAGTTCCAACTTAATACCCGTCAAATTTTGAATCAGGCTAACTGTGACTTGACAAAACAGCAGAGCTATTTTAATTTTTCAAAATAACTAAAACATAATCAGCTGAAAAACTTTGCATTTCTCATCTATTTCGCAAGAAGACAGAGGCTGCAAAGACACAGACTCATTCCAAAAAATGATGTTGCAACTCGCCCATACTTCTGATACTTGTTAAAGGACACTGCTGCTAAATTTTTTAGGGGGGTAATCATGTGTCAATTTATGATTTTGGACAAAAAAAAAAAATCTTTCAGTGTTTGTCAAAAAGGACAATAAAGATGGAATTGAATAAAAGCACTAGTGTTGGAAACAAAGTATTTCATGACAATAAAAATATTTAAACTACAATTAATTCTAAAGTTAAAAATTAAAAGTGCCCATCAATTAAGATTATTTTAACTGGAACACTTTTTCCCTGAATAAAATAATACAAATCTAAATATATCCATGAAAAATATATGTATCTTTGATATCACAGTTTCACAGACTGGCTTGGGTGGGAAGGGACCTTTAAAGGCCATCCAGTCCAACCCCCCTGCCCTGGGCAGGGACACCTTCAGCTGGACCAGAGCGCTCAAAGCCCCATCCAACCTGGCCTTGAACACTTCCAGGGACAGGGCAGGGACGTATACCATCATCATCAGAAGTTATCCAAATATAATGAACGCAACATATTTATTGCACTGTTCTGATAATGCTATACTTCTGGGGGGGGTGGGGGAAGCATTCCTCTGCTGTCTCCCAGTGATATAAATGCCAAACAAAGCTGCCGTCTGGAATGACAGATAATTATTTCACCTTGCTTCTGAAGCCAGCAGAAGGTCTGACACCAACTGCAGGTGAAGAATCGGAGCTTTATCACTGGCGTTACAGCCACCCCCAGGCTACATCTAAGTTAGGTATCGCTGCAGGTATCACACAACCCCCCTTTCTTGTTCAGCAATAAAGAGCAAGAGCAGAGAAACCACCCCTTCGCCATCTCACCTCGCTATCTTGTCGCTGCAGGACATGGTAAGTAGCCTTTCTCCTTGCAACACGCCATCCCACGTCTGGATAGTGGTAGTAGAGCGCACGGGGATGGTCCCTTCCCCAGATTCTATTTTTGTCCGTAGCTGTCCTCTTGCTTTGCGGTTTGGATGCCTGTCGCCTTGATCTAAATGACAAAAATCGCTTACGATCAGCTGAGAAGCATTCTTAAAGTCTTTTGCAGATAGCATTACAGTAAAAAGAGTCGACTAAAGGTATTTGCCTGTGTAACTGCTGGCTTGCGTAACGATTTCTATCGCTCCTTGCAAACTAGGTACAGCACCAGACATCTCTCACAAATACTGTCTTCTTAAACCCGCTCGCAATTAACCCAAGCTTTCCACGCAGGAGCAGTACACAGCAGGCAGCTCTTCAGTTCTGCTCTGTGCGTCACAGCCTTAGAGTGAAGTTGACGGACAGATCAAGAAAGGGACAGGCAGAAAACCACCGTTAAAAGATGGAAACAGTGAAACCATTCAGTTAGTTCTGTATAATACTGGCTAAACCACTGGCTTATCTCAGCTAGCATTCAGCCTCTTCAAGACCACATGGTGGACCAGTCTGTGCTTAACTTCTACCACACAGGAAGAACAGCTCAGGTATTTTTTGAGAGATATCTTTGTCTAACACACATCTACACTACAAGGAAAGAAGACATCTAAATTTTAACTGTGCCACCTGTACATCCTCAAAGAATACTTCAAACCGCCTTGCTGGAGCAGGGCTGCTGTCGTACCCTCTTGTGCTGCTTCGTGTGGTGAGAAAATCCTAGCGTCGCCACAAGGAGATGTGCTGATATAGAGATGAAACTGCACATTCTCCTTCAGCTTAAACCCGCCTCGCTCCGATTTGATAAAAATGGATTTTTGTTGATCTTCTTTATTGCTGAAACAGAGAATAAAGCTAGAGTCAAAATTGACATTAACATGGAAATAACCATAAGCTGGGCTGTCTTAATAGGCATTAAAACCAAGCACAGAATGTTTGGAAATTTTACAGTATAAATCTAACAGTTATTACAAATAACAAAATTAAAAGACCATCGAGACAAGAAATAGAGCCCTTGACATCCCCAGATGTCAAGAGCTTTCAGGCACTTACCAGGCAATGAAGCATCACCACCCTTTAGCCCACTTGAGATTATTTTGCTTTACATGTTTCCAGTTTACAGAACGGTTCCCAATTAAGTTTTCTGCCCTCCCTTCTCATGACTGACACCTAACTGAATACATGTTTCGTTAAAGTCAAACTTCAGGGCAAAGGGCCTGAGTTCTCAATTAAACATCCTAATGCAACAGGACAAGTGTTTCCCATTGAAATAATTAAGACAGATGTTATACACAGACACCTTTTCAGCTCATCGTCCTTTTTCCTCCAGCTCACCTTAGGTAAAGCTCAAGTTGTGTATACAGAAATTTAAGCAGGCACCGGCGAGATACAATTTCCGCATGGCAATCATTTAACGCAAGACCACGATCACTCATGTATTCACCGTTGATACATTTTGTTCCCGTGGAAACACTTATTACCAGGGCATCTTTCACATCCGTACCTGCAAAACAAAATTTCAGAAGATGCAATTAAAATCACAAATAACCTAGCAAGTGCTCTTCCTGCACAACCTAAACAAGGCTCCTTTTTTTTTTTTTCATTTGCTTCTTTTAAAGAAAAAAAGTTTTTTTCTTCTGATACTTTCTTTAAAGCAAAAGCTTCGCTCAGCCATACTCTCCCTATACTAGCACCATCTATGGTTCTTGTGAGTTCTTCACATTGGAGTTCAGATGAGTTAGAAACTGAAAACCTGCAGGGAAAAATTGCTGCTTCACGAACAGTTATTAAAGCCAGAGCTGCAAAGACGGCGCTTTTTTTCCTGAGCCCCAGGCAGCCATCTAGCTTCCAGGATGTACCTTCTGGACACCGATGCAGATACTCACAGCAACTTCAGAAGTCTGAAAGGCACCGATTTATTAAAACAGGAACTGTTATGGAAGGGTATGAAGCCAACAACAGGAAGGTTAGACTAGGGAATGGAGAAGTTTAAATGCTTAAACCACTGTAAAGCTTATCAGCAGTATAACACTTCTAGGAGTGTAGTTCTTGACACTAAATAATTCCATACAATAGAATTTAAAAAATATTCTGAATGTCTTCTATACAGAGGACCGTCTTTATCAGACATACGAAGGGGAAAAAAAAAAAGGTCAGCTGCATAAATTCAGAAGGACAGGTCAAAATGTTACATCCCTCCAGAAAAAAAAAGCCCTGACAAGCCACACTAGTTCCTCTGAAGCTCTCAAGGCCTCACCAGAGGCAGACAGCAGCCAAGCCCTGCCAAACGCCTTCTGCTGTCTTTCTTCCACAGAACAGTTACTGCGATATGGCAAAGCAGAAAAACCAGTTTCAAGGCACCCCGAGCACCGAGGATCCTCCCATACCCTGGGCTGCACGACAGCAGTGCGGGTATAAGGGGCGTAATGAGTAATTAGCATAGGAATTGGTAACTGAGTAATTAAAAAGGTATTTGAGACATGGACTGTTCGAGCTTATGGCCTTAAAAAAAAAATGAACCTGAGTCCCGCCCCAGGGCGGGAGGAGAGCATCATGGAGGAGAAGCAGCGAGCCGCTTCGCTCTACCACACAAGGTGTGCAACGGGGGCATCTAATCCCGGACACCTATCCATGCACAGGTGATTGCTAATTCTGTGAAAGCTGCTTCTTCAGTTAATCAAAATGTATTCACATGTTAATTAAGTCTGAATTCTTTCATCACACGGCTCACCTGGGAATTGTGGACACAAGACTGTAATTACAACAAAAACTCATTAAATATCCCAAAATGTATTAAATAAAACTACAGCATGGTCCTCACAGTGCTTTACATTTGGGGCTAAAATGGTGTAGGCACTACACCAACGTTCTGGCTCTCACTGAGCAGTGCTTAAGGAGCATCAAGCTTTCTCTCCAAACCTCCCAAAGACCAGTGTGCAAGAGACTGGGAGGAGGACAAGAGGTGGACAAGAGACCCAGAGGGAACAGCTGAGTGACAGTGACCAAGAGATACCCCACACCGTAACTGCTGTGCTCAGCAATAAGAGCTCAGGGAAAGAAAGAGAGGATGTTTGAGGTTTTGGCGTTTGTCTACTCATAAGTCTTCTCGTCCTCCTTCCCATTTTCTCCCCATGCCTCAGGAGAGGCCAACGAGTGAGCGGCTGGGTGGGTGTTTGACTGCTGGCCAGAATCAGCCTACCACAGATGTCCGCCTGACTCGTACAACTAACATTTCATGACGGGCCCAAAATGAACATCCCACCAAGGGTTCAGATGGATTGAAGACCGAGACAAATCTCAGCCTGAGGAAAATTCAGCAGCAGCATTGTTGCAGCTTAGGGCAGAACTTCACTGGTTTGGGTGATCTGGCAGAGCACGGATCTCGTGTCAGCCGTCGGAGAACCACATGCACACCGGTGTCAGCTGCCAAAACATAAGCTGCTGTCTTCTGATATTTTTACTAAAATGACTGAGACACAAAGCACTAAGAATAAAATATAGCAGGAATAACTCTAACAAAGTGTAAAACCTTAAAAACTTGAAAAGCAAGTATAATTTCTTACATAATATGCCAAAAACCCAAGAATGCCATCTGTGTGACCGATGTATTAAAATTTATTTCAGATTTACTGTCCAAAGTTGCACAATTAGTTTTAAAAGGTACAGGTATTTTGTAGACCGTGAGTTATCTCAGATGGCTCCATCAGGCAAAAGACAAGAACTCCTTGGAAAAAGAAGTACTCGCAGGTGTAGGTTTTCTTTCATTATCTTTAGCCAGGATTTAATTGCTACATCTAGTGAAGATTAAACAGTAAAAATGTATTTCAATACTGGTTGACTGAAAAAAAGGCAGTTTCCTAGAATGCAAACAGAGCTCTCATATGTAAGCAGTTAAAATAGTACTTTTTTTTTTCTTTACCTGTTGTCATGACAATTCCAGCAAGGACTTTTCTACGTGCATGCGGAGACGTGAAATTTTCTGTCAAATCACTGAATTTATCTACAACCAAGCGTGCAACAGCATCAGCTAAAACCTGGGGGATCACACAGAAATGCGCGTTAGAAAATTCAACAAATCATTCAAATGTCACAGCATCATCAGGTTATAAAGATTCGCCCTTTTAAATGATTTGACGCACATCATTTCAGTAACCTCAACATCGGACCTGACAAGGAGATTGATGTGCAAAAACCAGGCTCCTCAAACCGACGTGTAAAGCTTTTATAACAGTCCAGTTCGTTGCCTAGCTGTTACATAAATAAGAACAAATCTGTTTTCAACCCTGATTAAACTCTCCCTATCTCTCGTTTTTATAAGACACACACAAATTTAGGAATAGAAAATGTCAACATATAACCCAAAATAAGCTCTCTGAAAATTAGAAAGGCTGTATCTCTGTCACCTTCAGGAAAACGTGAACAATAACAGTCACAGCCTTGTTGTGACAGCAGGGTTAGCAAGCAACGTCAGTCAGGCTGTGAGGGGAGCCAACTTCCAATATTAAGGAAAACTTCAAAATTCCAGTCCTGCTCTTGTTGAACGATGGTGCAGTTCAACGCTGCAGCTGATCTCACCCGCCATTTTTAAGGCAGCTGGAGCCATAACAGCTAGAAGAGATGGGTCAAGATCAAATTCTTGAATTTTCACCTGAAAAGAAACTGAAAACCAGGGCAATCCATGCAACAGCATCACCAGTGCAGCTGGTTGTTCCCAAGGAAGCGTCTGAGAAAGGCAAGTTACGTGCTAGATGGCGTGATGAGCGGTCCCTGTCCTTCTTCCACCAGCACCAGGACCAGCAGCTGGAGAGAAGGAGTGGACAGCCAAGGAGGGAGCTCAGGTCCCTATCTCAGAGCGCCAGGCGTAAAGAGCTTGATTGGTGTGTTGGCACCCAGCAGTATCTGAGATGTTCTGGGGTAACCACCTGGCCCACCAGTTGACACACCAGAAGGACACAGGTCCTGTGTCATACCTGCCAGCA
Organism: Chlamydotis macqueenii; assembly: GCF_036417535.1. Classification (NCBI taxonomy): domain Eukaryota; kingdom Metazoa; phylum Chordata; class Aves; order Otidiformes; family Otididae; genus Chlamydotis; species Chlamydotis macqueenii. The sequence goes on from NC_141561.1 coordinate 40,774,302, forward strand.
CCATGCAGATGTCCTAGATACCCAAGAGCATCCAATGTGCTGAGAAGGACACATGTACGCAACTACGTCAAGCCCAAAAGGACGCTTGTGGCTTGTGGAGTCTTCTGTTTATAAGCCATATCTGGGCTCTCAGTTACAGAAAGGAGGTCACCACTCTCACTCCTTCAGAGGGCCCAACAGGGCTGATGGGCAGCAGCACACAGACCGTGGGGACACCCACTCAAAACGGTACGAACCCTTGACCACAATCAGTTCTAAAAACAGACTGCCAGGGTCAAAAGAAAAGAAAGAAATGAAAAAGAAGACTGCCAGTCTGATTCACCACCATTTTCTTAACAATGCTCATGAGAACCGACAGCCTAGAAATAACACGGAGGAGCTCTCGATGTTAACCTCCTTCTGGAAAAGCTTTAGCAGCAAAGAAATAATAGCGATAATTAAAGCTCATATGACACAATTTCAGGGCTCAACAGCTTTTTCCAGAACCTGACTGGAGACAGCGACCAGCAGTCAGTGGTGACCGAGGTCACATCTGCACCAAGTGTTGGTCAACGTTCTGCAATAGCACAGCTTGGAGAGTCAGAAGACTCTCGACATTGCAGATACAAATTTTCTGGATGCGTTTGAACGGACCGCAGCTCAGAAATTCTTAGCAACAGACTAAGAAATTTTTCAGGAATGCAGTTTTGCTGAGAGGCTACAAACATGCCTACTCAGGCACTGATCTCCAAACACGGTCTTTTTGCTGCTGGACCCAAAACTGTGTTACGGTCTGTGCTCTGACCGCACCACGACCACACAGCGCAACGTCTGCATTTAATTGTGCTAGTACTTACCTATCGCAGAAATCTGAACTTTAAGGTAAATACACAAAAGAAAAATGACGAGTGACCCTGGTTTTAGAAACAGAAAATTAATACACCAGAATATACCAGGGAAACAAACCCTTCCCAATAGGGGTAGACCCGATCCACCAAGAGAACACGTGCTTCAGAGAGGCTTCAAAGCCTGACGGAAAGGCTTGCCATCCAGGTAATAAATAATACGGCTCACCCGTTCTCCAAAAAAAAAAGTGAGCACGGTGACTGGTAACTGGAGGAGCCTTCTCCAACACAAAGCTACACAAAACCACAAAGTTCAGCGCATAGCAGAAATGGTGATTCCAAAATGCTGCATCAACTGGTTGCCAGGTGTGAGCATGTAGGAACGCTTCTTCCAGGATCACGGGACACAGGTAACTCACTACAAAGATCCTCAACCCACCCAGCCAAACGGAGGCTGATCTGCAGAGCCACGCGATCGCCCGTTCGCTGGGGGAACCAGGGCGGGCTTGAGGAGGTTCTCCTCAAGAGGTGGGAATGGAAACTGCCAGATGTTTCTGGGGAGAAACCCACGGCCAAGTTACCTGCCGATACTGCTGACAGAAAGGCAACTTGAACAGCAGCTGGGGAGACTGCTTGCATACAAGGTGGACGCATTAGCTTTTTCCAAAGGATTATTTTTTCACATAATAAGCAAAGCAGAGGAAACTGTGGTGTTGGTATACAAGTGAGAACACGGCTGAGTCTCTCTGGGCAGATGTAAGCTGGCACTGAAGGATGGGACGGTGCTGCGTCTCAAACAGCGTGGAACTAAGCTGCTGGCAAGGAAACTTAAAAACCCTTGAATGAACACGAAGCCAGACACTGGGGAGGGCTGCTAAGAAGGACTAAGCAGAGACAAACCAACCGCTTGAGATGTGAACAATGCAGGAGGAACTGCAGGGGAGCAGGAGGGGGGGCAAATCACTGCCAGAAAATGGGCAGATATATTAGAGATTTTATTCTATTTGATACCCAAGTTGCATGACAACAGGTGAGTGCTGAGGAATAAACACTATTAAATGTCTACAGATTTAGTTACTAAGGTTTTTGTCTTCTATAAGAATACTCATACAATAAATTAGAAGACTTTTCTCCCAGGTGGTCTATTACATTAACATAGTTAAGAGTCACGAAGAGCACAGAAGAGATGGGAACAGACCACTACAGTGCCGGGAACAAGGCTTACTGGCCCAAAATGATGTTGTTGCTGTCCCCACCTCAAAACCAAGGACTTGAAGCTGTCTCCATATCAAGCCCAGGGCACTGACCGGCCTGGGTAGGGATCTTTCACTTCTCATTCCGGCTCTACTCCCTTTCATATAAATAAATATTGCTTGGAAGAGAAACTGAACTCACGTCTCACCTTCCTAGTGAGTGCACTAACATCTGAGACGCAGTTTCTCTACCCCCGCTCCCACATTAAATCATTATTCAAAGTTGGGTACTTCAAAAAAAGGAAAGACCTAAAATAGCTGAGAGTTTGCTCATTAAGGCATGTGAGCTCAAAGCTATTTTGAGCACGTTGTTCCTTTCTCTGATGAAATCACAGTCAATCCACTTCTCTTCCACACATACGGCCCAATTTTGGTTAATATATATCTTGCAGCAATGTTGCAGCAGAACCTCCCTGACCATCCATGCTTTAAAATATTCTGAAACTGATGAAGTTTGGGTCTGTCTGGATCTGAAGGAAGACCTTGGGAGGCCATAGAGACCACCCCAGATGAACACTGGTGATCACCCGCGTGGTGGAACCAAGCCTGGTTGAACCAGGATTAACATCACACTTCAAGTGAAAGTATCCCTTGCAGTACTGGTTCTCGCTCCATTCCTTAGGCTTCATGTTTAGTTTCACTGTCTGCCCACAAGAAATTGAATTCGGATAAAGGATAAATTGAATTTGCAACACAATTTGGTGAATGATTAGAAGTAAATAAATAACTCTATTTTCAAGCTTCAATATTCACAATTCCAGTTCTCTAATTTCCACCTCATTGCATCCTGACTAATCAGCTATCTTTGTAAATACTTCGAAGAAATCTGTGAAATACCATGGTGAACCTTATATGGAGGTTTTCCTACCAGAGGCCATCGGTGGCCTGAAGACAGTATCTCCACCAGCAGGTTCCTGTCGTCTGACGAAAACTCCTTCCCATCAGCAATGCCGGCAGCCTGGACCAGCAGACTTTACTCAAAGTCATCAAGTGACTTGCGGCTGGCAATGAGTTTATTATCAGGACACAGATCATTTTACCGGGGCACAGCAGGATGTGTGCCGTACATTCGAATCAAACAAGACGAGATGACTCTTCCCACAGTACGTACCTAAACAATGGGACTTACTGCTCAAGGCGCTGTGGAAGCCAAAAGACTACAGAAGTTCAAGAAAGAGCTGAAATTTATGGGGAAAAAACCAACGCATCAGGGAGTCTCAGATGGAAACACACAATTTCTGACTGAGAAAATCCTTGAGAAAATCCAAAGTGGTGAGGGTTAGACACATTTACTGGGGAAGTACTACCACCAGTATGCCTTTTGCTCAGGTGTTTTTGGAAAATGGTCTGAGTGCTTCTTTTAGGGACAGCACTATCCCACCTTCAACAGAGGTGTGAGACCCCTCACCTCACAGCCTTCCTTGGGAAGCAGGGAGCATCTAAAGGAAAAGAAAAAAAGGAGAGAAAACAGGTGATCTCTAGGAGACTTATCTCTGAGTGATAAAGACATCAAAAATGAAGACACAGGGAAGTCCAACAGAGCATCCGCTGCTCCTGAGATGTCCGAGAATGTCCTTGTCCCATCTCCCGGGATGTCCAAGGCGATGCTCAGCGGTAGGACTGGCTCCACAGGTGGAGACGGCCTCAGTCAGCACCAGCATCCCCTGCAAACCTCCCATTTCCCAGTGCTGGGTCTGCTGGCAGGGACGTGGCACTGGGGACGAGATGATATGCAGGGAGCTTTTGCCTGGCCCACGGTGGCTCTTACTGTGGTGGAGTCCTCAACAACACTGCCACAGAAATCAGATTTGGACTTTGCACTACAGCGTTCAAAAACCTGGTGGCACCGACTTCCACGCTCCATCTATAAACGTGTGGCCCCTTCGTTTTCAGAAGTGATTTTAAAAGACTGGTCCCGTTTCACTCTCTTCTCCAGTTCTCATCACTACCAGCTCTGCAGACCTATGACAAGCCACCCACTTAAACTCCTCAATTTTATCAATATACGTATGCTGAAACATGTAGTTTTCCTCCATGGAAACGAACCAAACTTGAAGGACGCGCATTTTAGAGCCCTTGGTACGTCCTGCGGCTTATCGCAGAACACAGGACACCCCCCTGCATCAAGGGGTGGGGGGTGAAGTGAGGACGGTTAACGATTTACACGGCGTAGCTAACACTGGAAATATTTCCTTTGTTTTGGAGACGCAGGTCCCTATAATGCAAGACTGATAACGTCTTCCACTTTAACACACTCGCTGCCAAGGTGATAAATCCACAAAGGCTGAGTTTTTTCAGCATTTTCACCTGTCCTGAGGCACATATCGAGTGACTTACTGGCTTTAACTCACTTGCCCAGCAAAGAGATTTTCCTCACCGCAGGCAACGCTGCTTCATCCCTCCCAAAAGGTCGAGCTGTAAGCAAGCAGATAAGCTTGCTTTGCAGAGACTGGTTTTAAATGTATTAAACCATGGGATCAGCACCTCGATCACCCGCTCTACAGACCGCAAGATTACACCCATGCCCATTTTATAAGCCGATTCCTGATGTCAACTGCCCTTCTGCCCTGCTCGATAGCTTGCATGTGTATTTCCACACCGAATTGCCTCCGCAGCGCCTGCAGCTAATCGGGAGGCATAGGATGGTGGATGTGCATTTCAGCAGATACTCACGACCACCACTGGAGCAGGGATTCTCTCTCCTCCTGACTCTTCCCGCTCGATCGCTTTTTCTCACCAGGCACCACGAATTAACTACAGGCAGGTTTTTCAAGCTGCCACCCAGGCACTCAACTCCAACATCTTCATTGGCACAACCACACCGGGCTTCTATTATTTCCACTGAGCACTTGGTATTTGGATTTTTACTCCCCTTCCCTGCTTCTAGCTTCCTTTTTTTTTCCCAGTCCAATTAGAATTTTATTTGGTCAATGGGTTATAAGAAATCCTATCCTCATTCACATCATTCCTGTACTCTCCAATGTTTGCGACTTCACCCACTTCAGGATTATCTCCAAATTTAACATCTTTACACATCCTGAGTAAGCACTCCGTAAAAAAAAAAAAAAACCTCTTAGAGTTAAAAATAAGAAGATAGAAAGACCTGAGAACATCACAAATGCTTAAATCCCTTATTAATCATGAATACATATCAGACCAAAACCACTAGGTTCCAGTAACTTGACGGCTAACTATAATTAAAAGCAGAGTAACAGGGCACAGCACAGTGCAAAAGGGATGGTGACAAAGAATCATAGAATGGTTTGGGTGGGAAGGGACCTTTCAGGGCCACCCAGTCCAACCCCCCTGCCAGGAGCAGGGACATCTCCAACCAGATCAGGTTGCTCAGAGCCCCGTCCAACCTGGCCTGGAATGTTTCCAGGGACGGGGCATCCACCACCTCTCTGGGCAACCTGTCCCAGTGTCTGCATGGGTTGCTTTTTTGTTATTTCACACCACACCCTAGGTTCAAATGCCCATAAGATCCAGGACAGCTACCTAGGACTCCATCAAAACCTGACAAAGGCAAGGAGCTCAGAAAAACCCAGTGCTGCCCAGCAGTCCATCAGAGTCCCTTTCAGAAAAGAGGCTGTGTAAGCTGTTATATGCTTGGCTGCTGGGTGGAGAAACAACCTCACCCTTTTAGAATGACACCTCTTTCACGTCTCACCTCATGCTCTTTCCCACTTCCCTATTCCACTTCCAGTTTTCACCATTTTACTGATTCAAGAAGTAGTAACACATAAATTACCGGCAGTGAAATTTTTTTGGACCAAATCTACTTTCAAAAGCACAGGTGAGAATGCAGCCTGAAATTACTGACTCCACTGAAGAAATCGTAACTACGTGCAATAGGATGATCCTAGATTTGAAAACGAAGGAAATGTCCATTAATAATTGCACAACATTAAAAAAGAAAGTATGTAGGAATTTCTAAACGATGCATATTGTCCATGCGTCTTGAAAAAATAACATGCTTAAAATAGTCACAGGATCTACTTATACCCTTCAATCCCGCATTATCAAATCAGACCAGTATCTTACCATTTCAGTGAAATCTAAACCAAAGTTTTTGCGATACAATAGGTCAAAGTCTTGAAATTCTCATAATAAACAGATAGAAAGTTGCAAAAAAGTCACAGGCAAGTATTTGAATTCAGAGGAGTATGCAATATCCTGAAAAAGAGCCAAGAGATGCAGTAGAAAGAGGGTAGTCGAACAATCACTACTGCAGCGTGACTGGGGAGAAACACAAGCAAGTAAATAAGAAAGAATTTTTCTTCATTTAAAAAAAAATAAATTCCTTCGTTCTAGCTACTTAAAATTTCTGGTCTATGTGTACGTTGGATATTTTCCATAGTCCATGAATTATTTGATTTAAACTATTTCTCATCCAGATTTACTTGCCTAAGTAACTTACCTACACTTATTAACTAATTTGATTAGAGCACAATCCTTTAGATGACAACTACATGTCTTGAACACAGGCACGGCGAGTGTGTCCTTTATTCAGACACTGGAAATACGTGGCGAGCGCATCAGCCTCACTTAATCCGTCCTTGACTTCCATGATTCAGTTCTGTTAATGCCAGCAGTTTCAGTCTGCGGAACAGAATTATTTTCTTCTCTGCTGAAAACCACTGTATCGAATAATAATTTTACTTAAAGCAGTATTTCTGACTGGAACTCCATCTAAGTCTTGCTGCCTAAGATGAGCAAGACGCAATTCAACCTCTCCTCAGCACAAACCATAATCCAAGCTGGCACTGTGCTGGGCTTGGTGCTCTCTTACATGACATGATCAAGGCTGAAAGCATCAGCAACAAAGCCTCCTCTCCGGCCATAAGAATATAAAGAGTTCGTGCAATTGTCAGAAGCTGTAAACGGAAAAATCACCTAATACATATATACATAGAGATATATATGCACACACACATCTACAGAAGCAGAATAAACAGCAGAAATGCTGTTCAAGCTGACCCAGTACGCATGAGTTGGCTCCTCTTGGTCATTACCCAAAGACATCAAGAAAACCCAACGGACTTCTCACCTGTGGTAAGTGTAACTGGAGCCCCTCGCTGGGAATGGGCTGTCGAGATGGGGTCTGGTCCAGCTGCATGTTAAACAAGGATGCCAGGGCCGACTGAGCGGCCCGAGCTTTTGCCAGCTTTTTATTCCTTCCCGAGCCTTCAAAAGTCTGACCGTCCACTGCCACGGCCATGACAAAGTTCTTGGCGTGGCTCTCCCCGCTCTCCGAGAGAAACTCATACTTCAGCCCGGGTCGCAGCTCGTTGAGGATCATGACGGGGTTCTTCCCGCTGGCGGAGGGGTAGGGCAATGGTGCAGGGAGAGGCGACTGGGAAAGGCTGCTGGCTACGGCAGACGATGGCAAACCATAGTCCCCGCTAGAGCTAAAGGACCCATCCCCGTTGGACCCTAGGTAAAAGGAAGCATCAGAAGGGACCGGTGTTTCAAACCCATTGAAAAGGGTGTCAGGGAAGTCCGCCTGGTCGGAGGTGAAGTCCGTGTTGACCGACAGAGTCCTCCCCATAGCCAGGTGGGCTTCCGAGGCGTTTGGAAACTGGACGAAAGACCGCAGAGCCTTCTCGGCGGCGTGAAGCTTGGCTTTCTTTTTTGTCGGGCCAGATCCTTCAAACACCTGCCCATTGACTTCGACTGCCATCACGAACATGGGAGCATGGACCGGCCCCGTCTGGGAGAGGAGTTTGTATTGTAAACCGGGTTTAATCTCATTGAGTTGCATGAGGGCATTCTTTGGCAGAACAGGGCCGGGCGTTTTCTTCCTCTTCTTCGGGCGAAATTTGGAGTGGCCATTGTTGCCCTCCTCCAAAGGACGCTTTCTGCTGCTGCTGCCACCGCCGTTGGAGAGCTGCCCTCCCTCCCCGGCACCTTGCCCACCACCGTCTTTGGGGGGAACGTTGTCCACGTTGCGGTTTTCTTTAACATCGGTGCTGCTCGAACCTGCGGTGCCCAGAAAGAGTAACTTACAATGCCTTCGGTGCAGGATCTTGTAAATGCAAAATTTATAGATTCCTTTATCTCTCTTTGTAACTGGTTAAGTGATGTGTGCTCATAGGTTAAATGTTTTGCGATACGATCAGAGACAATAATAATGCAATACAGCCTCTTGATAATTCAAGAAATAACACTCAATTATTTTCAAACTGTGCATTTGATACAATCATATAGCAAAAAAAAAAACCCACTGCAGCTTTTTAATGTCTTTCCTGCATTTAAATCACACTGGAATTAAACTTTTACTCATAAGTTATGTTTGGCCTGAATAATGCTTTAAACCAGAAATATAAGTTAGAGTAGCATATGCCTATAAACCAAAGAACTATCATTAGTAAAACAAAAATGTCACTTTTTTTTTTTCCCCTCAGTGATTTTAGTTACTCCAATTGAGAAAGGACACAAATAAAACCTGAGCCATGAAAAACGAGGCAGCTTTTTGGCGGGCATCGTGACTGAAGTGTGTTTGAATGCTTTTGTTTCTCTTTAGCTATTCCACATTCTCTGAAATCAATTCTTTTTTACGCCTTTCCTAGATGTTCATTCCACCTCACCCCAATTTGCCCAGGATCTACTGCGTCCCACTGTGCCAGCACCACCACAAGACCACTTTATATATTTCCACCCAGTCTCCTCTCAGGAAAGCTTCTATTTCTCAGTTACAAGCTATTTTTTAACTCCTTGCAAAGGAAAAAAATACTGCTGTCACAGAGTTACAAACCCAAAAATCATGATAAAGATCCTCTCTTAAGACTATGCAGAATACAAGTGTGACAAAAGCTGCACAATCACGGTGATGACATTTTAATGCGGAAAAAGGAGCATTGTAATATTAATTTAATGATTTATTTTCTAAAGTAGAAAGTTGGGCTAATGATATGTCAGAGGGAGGTATATTTAAAGAATGATATTTGCTATAACTGCAAGGATCTAATTTTTACCCTGATAAAGACACTACCAAACTTAATTATTTGTGCTTTATATTGGTATTTGCGAATGAAAACTCAAATTTAGTGGGTCGAGTATTTCTAAATCCTCTGTTCCAAAACTTCAAAATATCTGTGTTACATCTACACTGATACTAGCTGACAAATATTAATCGAAATCAGAGCAAAGCCAGGTGGAAGCTGTCTTTCACAGCGAGAAATTTCAGCCACCCTGTAAGTCTTCCCTACGAATCCCCTACCACGCACACATCACTTCGCCCAGGTTACAAAGCTGATGGAATGGTTACTAAATTTTCATTTATAACATCCTCCAGCAAAAGCTCGATAGGTTACTCCTTTCGGTGCTCGAAGAGAAAAAAAGAAGGAAGAAAAAAAAAAAAAAGATGAAAAGGCAAAGCCAAAGTAGGAACACATTTCGTTAAATCACAGTAGCACAACAAAGAATTGTACAGTACTGAACATTAAATTCCAATCAATTAAATTCAGTCAGGAATGAAACACTAAATATTCTGAAGCACTTCATTGCTAGAAATTTGCTAAATTTAATAAAGCATCTCTCATAACGTTCAGCCACAAATTGTATTGCCCGCAGAATGTGTGCTATAGGGCCACAACTGTCCATACACAGTGTTCATGCATATATATATTTTTAATAGATATACATACATGGTGAAGGAATCTAAGGTCAATAGAGTGAATTTCCTTACAGTGAGTTTCTTACCTGAAGCTGTAAACTCCAAAAAATCACACCTCATCTAAAACCCCACTTCTGAACACTGCTCTTACTAGTGGCACCAGGAATTTGCTATGAACCAATACGACATTTAGGCTAAACAGAAATCATTTAGTTAACGCTAGTTAATGACCTCTGTTTTTATCTGCGGAAACCACAGAAAGAAAACATGAGTTGAACAGACTCCAGATGAACGTAAAAAAAAAAAAAAAAAAAAAAGGAACTTTAGCATGTAAGTACAGCAGCTGGAGGAACTCCGTAATCCTTCTCATGACAGGGGCAGGGGAAACAATGCCCTGACAGAGAGACTTGTAGGAAGCAGGAAAGAAATTTGCACGCTTACCTTGTCTGAGTAAGAAAGAAGGGAAGAAAACTACTCCTTGCCTGAGAGTTACTAGGCTTGTTAGCGTTGGAGAACCTGCAGGGTGGAAGAAACTAGGAGAGAAAGCGAGCAGGGAGCTAGCAGCCCGAGTCAAACCCGGAGACCATCAGAGTAGGCAAGTTTCTACATCGTGGAGGTGATCCAAGACTAAGCTTTGCACATGACGGAAAGAACAAGGCTTTCCATGCGAACCAGAAGGACCTGGGTTTGTTTCAACCCCCAGAGTCACTGAACTGCAAGAAAGAGCAACTGCTTCTCAGGCTGAGGGGGAAGATGTGCTTTTGGTCCTGTGCTGCCCAGCAGTGGTGAGGTCCTCTTATTATCTTAGGGCTGGAGAAGAGCTGACATATTAGTCGAAAAGCAAGATTAGTTATCACCCCCTGCTAAGCCAGAGAAGTCATCCCGTTTCACCTTGGCCCTGTTCAGACATGGAGTAACCACCCCAGCCCAGCATCTCCCCACTGTTCAGAAACAGCTCTCCCTTTTTCCAGGCATCTCACCTCCTAGGAGAAGTTCAGAACGGGCCTACCAGCTCATCCTCACCTCGCCCAGCTCCCTGCCAGCGACAGGGCCACCAGCAGACCCAACGCAGGCGACACAGCAAGGACACAGCAGCCCTTCCTCAGGGCGGCATCTCGGCCCGCAGGGAGCCGCGGCTCTGGGCTGGCCCAGAAGGCCTGGCCAGGAGTCACTGATGGGGTTTTCCCTCACCTTCCAGGGATTTTTCCAACTGTTTTTCAAGACCCCATAAACCCTTGGTATCCATGTTTTAAAACACAGCTTGGATAATTTCCAAGTCTATTGGTCTGATTTGGAAACCAGTATTAAGCCTTGTGCTGCCAGCATCACAGCTAAAATAAGGCAGGAAAATGAGAACTGGGAACGTTAAAACACTATTAGAAAGTATAAAGCACAGAAGAGAGCTGGCAGGAGAAAAAAAAAATTACCATCCAGCTCAGAAATAAAAAGAATTCTGCATTCAGTTATGGATGCTCTTCATCATCCTTTAATACATAAGAAAACTTTTATATGTTAATGTTGTATGTCTTGCCTCAGAAAGGTTACACAGCTTTGGTGGATCTCCTAACGTAACTGAAACTAAAAATATAAAATAAGCCTAATCCTAGTTTTTAAAGGTACTTTCAAGTCTCTGTGTTTTCCAGTTAAATAAGATTTTCAAGGAATGAATGCTTTAGAGAGGCCTTTGAGGCCCACCACAGCTTCTCTGTATTCAACACCGTAAAGCAGCATTAACACAAACACTTGATAATGGGATCCTGTTTACTTAAACATTAATGATTTCAGAACAAGACATTTTACATGAGACTGGCTTATTTCAGAGTCACTAAAAATAGCCGGCTGCTTCGACTGGAGATTTGACTGACGTCTGCGGAAGCTGCCTTAGTAAAAACCGTAGCTGACAGTATCGCGTGCCAGCAGCTTCGGCGAAGAAAAGTCCTGCCCCTGACATCTTGGTTGAGAGAGAGAGACTTACAAACGCGAGAAGGAAAGAGGCACTGGAAATTTTCATGCCTGTAAAGAAAGAGATCTTCTGTCCAAGTGTGTTGGTTTATTTTTCGTTTTATTCCCTGTAATTAAAAAGTGTCTGTAATTAAGATGCTTTATCCATTGGGGAACTTCCATTACCTGCTTGCTGAGAGACAACACTCTCCCTGCTCTGCCTGACCTGAAGAACACTTAATTAAATTTCGACGATTCTTAGCTGAACCGAAAGATGTTTCTAGCAAGCTCTTGCACTGCTGTTCTCATTTACTAGCCTGGGGAAATTCTAAGTCAGTCAGTTACTCATTTAAAAAAAACATGTGATCTCTCCTGAGCATCTTTTTAGAAAAAGGGGGAAACGATCAAAGACAAAAGTCGGGACAGCCACACGATCGCGTCCCAAGTGTTCTGCAAAATGCCCCGCTTCTCCCTTGCCCATAAGGGACCGGTAAGGACAGGCAACGGGGTGAATTTACACCTAGAAATTATTTCTTCCTATTGTACTGATGCTTCTGCAGGGCGCTCTGATTTGACGCTGAAATAAGATGCAGATGGGCTTCTGGCACAGATTCCTGGGGCGTTCAGAGTGCTGCAGACATATCCTCCACGCAAAGCAACAGAAAACCAAATAAAAACTTTCTTAAAACCAAAAATCTCGTCCCAAATCTCTCATAACATCCCTATGTTCAATGGATAAAGAAGGAAGACCTTAAAACCTGAAGTCTGAAACACGGTATTTTCTCGGGGATATTAATGTAACCTCATCACCACCTTGCATTTCAGCTGAACCAATACAATTTTAATTCTGGCTTCTGCAGAGCAGTTCTTGTTACGCAACTGCAAGCTACAAATAATGCATATGCCCACCTTCCATTCCTGTAAGGTACTTCCTAAAAAAAAAAAATGGGTTACATAAAATAATAACATAATTAATAGGCAACTTCTGATATCGCACTTCACAATCTTAAGAGGTACAAAAATACAGAAAGATAAAAAGATTTTTTAAAAGTCTTTGCACAAATCAAGGTGAAGAACTTACGAATTTGAACTTTGATTTCTCTCCCCCAAATCTGATGACTTTAACATTTCAAATTCCTGTTGTATCCAAAAAATTATCTTACATGAACTATGCAATTACAGCTCTTGCTTTGCTGAAGTCCTCCTTAGGGAGTTCATTTTAGAACTAGCTAAAGCATCCATCTGCAGTAATTTCTTTACTATCAAGCAAAATCAAGTGTTAGCAAGCATTTACCAACTGAGTTCACTGCTTCAGTCAAAGACAAAAAGATTCATTCTAGTCCAGATAATATTTTTAGGATTTTCAGCGGGGCTGGGAGGGAAGAGGAGGTTGTTTGGTCTTTTTTTTTTTTTTAAGCACAATGATCTAACTTCTTTATCTCCTAATAAAAATGTTATGTAACTCCTTCAGACTGAACTACAACTTTTCTGCTCCAAAGCCTCCTACGCTGCTGGGGTTTGTCAGTTTGTTTTTTTTTTGCCAGAGATGCGCCGTTTAGGCACTGTCACTTCAAGGAAAAACAAGCACATTTGTTATTTGTTATTCTATCGTGTACCATTATTTACAGGCAGGCACAGCACATCAGCACAGCAGCAACAGAACATTTCTCTCATTAACAAAAAAAAAAAAAAAAGTTGAAAGACCAATAAGAGTAAAAACATTTTTATGATGTTTTAATGAGAGTCTTTTCATCCACAGGTTATCAGACCTTAATTATACCACAGAGTTAGCAACCTCGCACCACTTGCCAGCGTACGCATCAAGATGATCGCTGTATTTGACTATTTTTGTGCTTAAACGCACTTTAATAATTCACCAGCTCAGGGCTGGAACAATCAGCACCTAATGAGAATAATTAGCCATGCAAGAACTGCAGGAGCTCTGCCAGCTCCTCTTTTTGCTTTATCTCCTTCCATTTCTGCTTTCCGTCATTTATTTTATACGCTTCAACTCCAGCTGCTTCATCTCGCCCCTCCCTTCCGACTGGTCCCTAACCCTCCGCATTGGCACTACCGGTATTCTCCCCTCTCTTCTTCATTGCTGCTTCAAAACAGGAAAATATTTCAATTAGTCAGCTGTTGGAAGAAAAATATGAGACAGAAAGTATAAGTAGACTAGCATGACAACCATGTGTATTTCAAATATTAACCTAAAAGCTCCAATTCACTCTTTTATATTGTATTTTAAAACATACAAAGAAATAACTTTAATTTGTGCTTCCGACATTTCTCCGCAGCCGTCCCTGTGCTTGTGAGAAAAAGCCACCCTCAGAAATGATTACATAGTTTATTACTGTGTAAATAAGCACATCTTACTCATGTTTTCTTCATCGTCTACATCCATTGTGAAATACTTTTGCTGGTTTCTTGGCCGGCGGAGACTGCTTCTGTCTGGAAAACAGAGAGCGGAATATTTAAGCTGTAAGGTACCGACACACAAGGTAAAGCATTAAATCCCCTTCAAAAGCAGCAGCCTGGGCAGTGGCTCTGCTGTGGGCTATCCACGGTTTTTGCTCTATTTTCACGTAGTATTTCCCCAAAGCACAAAGTATTTTTCACCAAGTATTTCTGTAGCTGAGGTGCACTCTGCAGATCTGCAAATCCGACACGGTTTGCAAGAATTTGCGGTTTTGTATGATGAACTATGATTTTTTGTTATCTGCAACAGCATGTAAACTGCTTTATCTCACTACCTTTTTTTTAAAAAAAAAAAACCCCAAAATAATATCTGCAAGTTACCACAGAGACAATGTAAGCCGTCAGAACACTGACGATGCAGTTTTTCACCCAGCACCAAACTTGCCGAACATCCGTTTGGCTTGGTTAAACCCTGACCTAAGAGTCTTCCTAAAACCGAGACGAGCACCAAGGACCGAAACACGCAGCCCCATCGCAGGCAAAGACCAGAGGGGTGGAGCAACCCTGTCTCCTACACGTGGATTTTCTTATTAACTGAAACCTTCAGGTGGTCTCACATATACTTTATCTGGCTGTGGGGCCATTGTGTTTAAAAAAAAAAAATAATAATTTAGATTTTATATTTTTTTTTTACCACAAGGACTTCCGTTTCAGGAGAGATCGATCTAAAGGTGAATACAAGCATGCAGCATGCAAAACATGTACATGTGTTTGAAAGGAGGCACCACCTTTACCCAAATCAAAAGCACTCATTTAAGAGTAATGGGTTTGTGTTTTGGTTTGGTTTTGCGTTTTTCATGATTCCAGTCTTTTTTTCACGAAAACTAATCACGTACACGGTATCTGTTGCTTTCTAGGTAACTGCTCCACTCTGATAACGCCATTATGCCCAACAGGGAGCACTGAGCCCCAAAACCGCGCGGGGACTTACACTTTTAACAACATATCCACTATCACGGTGAGGAAAAAGGAGCGGAGCATTAACGGGCTTCGCATCCTTACACCAGAGTGGATCAAAACGTGGAAATTTGTCTTGTACTCGCCAATCTGCTGTGCATCTGCCTCTTAACTTTTCTGAAGAACGACGACGAAGCATTGCACTTTCTACATCCTGCATTGCAGTTTTTTTAATATAATGCATCCATTTTCTGCTGATTTTTTACCACAACTAAATGTTTGGAAAGTACCTGAAGGGAGTCAAATCCAGTGCAAGTGCAAAATCATTCCGTGATAATCTGGTCCGGTATCACGTCTGTAAACTTTGATTCCTTTTGCTGACAATCCGATTCAATTAAGATTGAAGTCCTACTTTTAAGTGCATCTCTGATACTACTACGAGTAGCCCGCAGAAATCACAGGGCAACACTTCAACCTTCTTTTGTTATTTCCAACAAGAAAATTAACTCCAAGCAGAATTCCAGTCTTTCACTTAACTTCCTTTTACCACACCAGTATGAGCTCTAATTATCCACGGACCTTTTACTTACACTGGACGTATCTTAGAAGTTAACTGCGCGGATATATCAGGTAAATGTCCAGGATACCGAGGACTCAGCAGAACAAGCGATACTTGACTCAGCCTGGGGCTGTGGTCTCATGCGCCAGATCAGACGAAGGAACTGATTCGCTACTGGTACCAGTAAAAATACCTGGGCGCCGTTGCTGGGAAGAAGAGAGGCGCGGTGATGTCTTAAGAGGATGCTGCTGGGAATGGTAGCACCTTGTGAAACCAAGGGCTGAGGCTGCAGCTGGAAGGAACAGGGAGATCGGGGTGGGAGGCTGAGGTGGTTTGTCCCTTCGGAAGCGCAGGAACACAGGAAGGCAGGCGGCATAAAAGACGCTGCTTGGTTTCACGCTGCTGTACGAGCTGGCGCTAAACTATTTGTTTATTTGTTGTATTGCGTTTTGCCCTTCTCTCAGCGAGGACACACACACACCTGTGTCTCAGCCGGCTGCTGAGGTCAAAGATTTAGGAATGTCAATGCTCTGAGACTCCTTTAAGTGTCTCTCTTCCCACCTTTTTAATTCCGCTCTGCATCAAAACCCTGGTCAGCTTTAGCTAGCAAACAAAAGGCAGAGCTTTGCCCTGATGTAGTTAACACACAGATTGCGTAGTACGGTAATCTGAGTGCACAATATGTAATTACCAAGTTCTAAAAAAAAAAAAGAAACTCGCCATTCCGCCTCTATTTGTTATTTTAGGAGACACCTCACGCAAAGCACGCAACAGCACAGTGGAAATCCAGAGCCCGGGCCTAAACGCCAGACATATTGAATTGCATTGTTCTGCTTTGTTCTTTTTAAGTCGATTTGGTTTTATCTTTGCTAACGTAAGAAGCTAAACCATCACTTCAAAACGCGGGATTTGTAAAACCGCAACGCCTGGCACCCAGGTGATTAAAATGTAAATGTTAAATGTGTGTATCGGAAACAGTACGAAACCCGTAGTCCAAAAATAGCAGATACTGAGAAATTACTAACGATGTCAAAATAGATGTCAAACTTACAAATAGATGTGTAAGTTTGGAACTTCAGCATCCGTGCTAAATATCGTTATCTGGTAATTTAAAATTTACCCTCAACCAAAGAAATCCTCAGCACACCACTACTTGCAATCTTTAGTTTACTTTTCACAGCAGGAGCTAAGCAGCCCTTACTGAAAACACAAGGCGTGCCTTTAGCGCTCATTGCACTAATTAACGCTATGCCTCCAATAGCAGGATGAAAAATAGGTCTCCGTGTTTGTCACCCACTGTTTCAAAACCAAGGCCCACATGCCTGCAGATACCCTGAATTTCCTGCCTCTACTGCAAAAACGTTTCTGGTCACCCTGGTTTTTGACCTGAACAAGTGCCTCTGCTTGGGCAAGATCATTCCTCTTCATTCCCCAGCCCTGCCTGAGGAAGACAGCGATTTAAGTAACCAAAAGGATTCTGCACAAACAGGGAGGAGAGGCAATGACAAAAAAAAAAAGGCAGCAACGTGCTTCTGAGCACAATGAAGCTGCTCACATTTCCCACTAGCCAGACAGTAACCAAGCAGATTGTACAACTATGACAAGGCAAGCAGCAAACTCCCCGCTAACTGTGTCACCAGCAGTGCAGAATTTCGAGGGGTACAGAGCTAAAATACTGGACTCACACATACTACTTCTCCTGAGGCTCCCTGAAACAAATCACAGCATTTCCACAACCTGGTGGGGTTTTTTTTTGTTAATACAAAGACTATGTACAAAATGATTATGTAAACCAGTGTACTGGTCCGTAACAAACCCTGTTTTCCAGGTAACGTGTGCATATTGAAATTGCTTCCTAGACCATCGCTTCCAGCCGGGGTACACGTACACACAGCCATCCCTCACGCAGCAGGTTGCTCTCCTTCCTCCATCCCTTTGGCTTCGCAGAAAGCTTGTGCGGTTCTTCGTGCCCAGCCCAGCTCCATCACCAGACAGCTGCCAGACCAAATTTAACTTCATGCCACAAAGACATCAGCTGTGACTGTCCCACCAGGAATGAGCTCCCTGCAAGTACCCAGAAAGCTCTAACACTGTCCTCTCATGATTCTACCCCAAAGCTCTCCTGATGCAACGCCCAACGGTCCTAGAAACTGCTACCCAGGAGGTCTCAGCATCAGACAGCCACCGACTTACTTTAGGTTGGCTCTTCTTCATCATACTCATGGTGACCCAAGGGGGATGCAGAGCTTCCCATCGTGTTTTATCCCAGCTGTGGGCTACAGCAGCCACAATCCTGGCTACTTCACTTCAGGCTGGCTAGCAGAGTCTTCGCCTTGTGACAGCATCTGTCACAGTCCAATAACGGGGGAACAAACACACCGGTAACTAAAGTCACCGTACACTGGCGTGTTTTACTAAGAGTAAAACAAAAACCCACCTCAATCACTCTTCATTTAGCTAGTTTAGGAGTCAGAAATGCCTTTCAAACATACAAGTGGGAGCTGATCAGAGCTTCCTTTCTTTCTGACTCCAACAGCCTCTGGATTTCATCCACACACCGAAACATCGTGCTGAAAGGGGCAGCAGAGCCACCTCGACTGCTTAATACTGAAAGAATGACCAGCTTTTTCACTGCAGGTACCAGTTTTTTTTCACTGTGTTATCCTCAACAAGAAATGGCAAACATCTGTATTATTTACCGTCGGCAAATATGTGTTTTATTGCCTTTCTTGCAGTACCACCTGTCCCTAGACCTATGGTCACCGGGGGCTGGAGCAGCGATGCCTGCAGCAGTGCCAAGTGCACAAGCGCCAGCAACAACCGACAAACAACTGAAATACTTAACGAGGAAGAAATGAGTGAAAGAACTGGGAAGGGAAAACAGCTGCTTTCCAGAGAAAGTCAAAGGAATGGCTACAGCTTGGAGACAGCTAGCTCAACGCAGGACGTGGGTGCGGTGGGGCCTTACGGAGCACTCCACAAATGAAATGCCAGAGCACCACGTCGTTGGGGTCACCCCAGTCCCAGCTGGGAAGCAACAGACTTTGGAAAGAAGACACCGCTTCAGGAAACGTGAATGCCTACTCTGCAGGTGACCAGATGACACTCAGCAGGATCTGCACCACCCTGCAATGCCCCGGGCACGCTACCGTCAGGCGGGCAGGATCACACCCCCGTCCAACCCAGGTCCCTGTAAGGGCACAAGTGTCTGGGAACGCCTGGCTCATCCATTCGTAACGACAACGCGTGTCACGATTCTGCTGCGGCAGCACCAGCCCGGGCATCTCGCTCGCACCTGGTCACAGATGGACAGAGAGAGGGGAGAGGATCGTGCAAATCAGATAAGCCTTTTCCCCTTAAAGCGATTAGAAATTCGAGCAGAACTTTTGCTAAACGGGCTACTTTTGTTTGCTCTATAAAAGCTGCTTAAATTTGCTTTCCATAGAGAAAGCCTGATTCCCATCCTAATTAACTCCATACTATCAGTGAGGCTATAACTCTTGGCATGCTAATCCCACCCTCACCCAGATTATCTGTTGCGCCCATTATGGACAGTATTACACACAGTTACTATCACAGTGAAGAGGAAACATTTCTCTACAGTAACAGAAGCAGCAACACTCATCCTGTGTAGACACCACAGTTACATATATTTAAAATGCAGCTATGCCAAAAAAGGATAGAAATTGCGTCTACAAAAGGTGAAATTTTTCATAGGCTACAAAACCCAACATTTATCCATTACGATGAAAGCACCGGTATTTAATTTCCTTGTGACGATGTAGATTTCATGACAACCAAGCACGGACCAACCAGGCATTTTGGAATCAGAATCAAACTCCAACGGCTCCATTGTGTTGCCAGCCCGCTGTACCCTACGGAATTCAGGAAAAGCACGCTCGCCTGTTTTCAAACTATCCCCGCCCTAGCGTCCGTTGTACGTGGGTACGCAAGTGCATCATCTAAACCATAGGCACGTACTCACCACATTTGGGGTTTGAAAACACACAGCCGACGCAAGTGTGAAGACCTAATACATTTTTCCTTGAACCGATTACCAAAAACAAAGGGATAAATAATAGTTTTTTAAACTATTAATTGAAACCAAAGCATATTTACTGTTTAAAAAGCAAGCATTCCAAACATGTTTGATGCTTCTTGTCAAAAGACGTCATGTTTTCCAAGCTTGTGAGTATCACTTTGTTGCAATAAAATTAAAAATGTAAAATTTAGATCAATAGCCAAGTTAAGTGCTACTATAGATGCTCTTTCTATAGCCCTGTCCTTAACGGGCTGAAGCCAGAATAATGTTAAAAAGTCATAATTTAAGCCATGCGCCTTTGTGGACTGGCTCTTTGCATACCGGGTGACGGACCCCAGTTTTGGGACAACGTCCTGGTTCTGGCTAGGATGGAGTCAACTTTCACCTGAGCTGGGAGGAGAACTGGAGCTGGTGGCCCCTCTAGCTGGGCACCCAGCTGGGATAGCTTACTGGTTACCCAACAGCTGGGGTAAATTTACCTAAATTGGCCCAAGGGCTGGTCCATCCCATGGGACACCAGCTCAGGGTGTCAGTGAGGAGGGTGCTGAGGGGAGCCTCCTGCTACTGGGGAGGAAGCTGGGCATCAGGATTTGCTGTGAGCTCCTGTACTGTATTTGTTTTCCATCTCTGTTTTGTTTTCTTCTGTTATTTCTCTTAATTTTTTTTTTGTTTGTTTCATTTCAACCCATGGGTTGCTGCCTTTTCTTTCCCAGTTCTCCTCTCCGTCCCACTTGGAGGGTGCGGGGAGTGAGCGAGAGACCGCATAGCTTGGTCCTGAGCAGGGCTAAACTAGGACAGACAACAAATTTAGGATAAATTTTCCTTGAAATTAAAACAGTTAAATGTTAGAGGAAGGACTTTTCCTTTTGAGTAAAGATTCTTTTCAGAATTATTTACTTCACTGCATATGAAACAGTAAAATAAAATGCTCCCAAGACAATAAAATGCTTTAAAGGCTTTAGCCAGTTGAGGTATTTGTAAAGACCGCAGGTACTTTCAACACCAATTTTGAAAAGTCCGCACCACCACCACATATGTGTGACTAAATAAAGATTAAAATTGGGAGCAGGTGCCTGGGAAATTCTTCTCTGCAACCAGAGTCAAGCGCAACGCTCACTGTGCCAGGCCAGCGAGATGCTGGGAGAGGGAGAGGTTATCAGGTCCAAGCCTGAAAGCAGAGGAAAAGCAAGCTCCAGTTGGCTAAAAGCACGGGTAAACAGGAAGCTAGCTGCATAAATATTTGTACAAATGAATGCAGACTGTTGGTGGCGTTACTGAAGTTTATAAGAAACAGAATGTACACAGTTGTTTGGTTTTTTTTTAATTACTTAAATAAGTGTGCTAAACAGATTTTGGAAGCATCAACTGAGATGAAGGGTCAGGAAGAAGGACAGTTGACAGAAGAGCTGTAAGGCACATAGGAGGTGCCGTGCCAGAGTCATAAATAACGCAGAGCCTAACGACACCAAGCTGTCTGTCCACATTTTCCAACGAAGCGTTTGCATCCTTTTAAGGTTTAACCATGTGTGTTTAAGAGTTAGGCTAGACACAGTCTTGGCAAATACCAAATTACCACATTTTTTCCCAATCTTTTCCTTGTAAAAAAAAAAAAAGAACACTTGAGAAAAACGAGCAGCGCTCAGCATTTCAACAGCAGCTTACTCCTGCACGGCTCTCCTCACTGCTCTTTTGCAGAAGTCACCTACTACAGACCCCAGGCTGAGCTTGGCTGACCGCCTACCAAGCCCCATCTCCGCCTCCTGCTTTCCCGTGCTTTGGTTCCTTAAACATTGTGCCACAGGCACCGAAACTCACCCTGCGTGGAGAGGAAAGGGTTCAGGAGAGTGTATCGGGTTGGATTGAGTCACCTCCGTGGTCCCACCGCTACATTTCAACTCAACGCACGTTTCCCCTGCATAGAAAGCTGCGCACACACCGTCTTCCCGGGCAGGGAAGGGGTAGAAAAAGAATTACCGATACATAAACAATATTTTTAGTACACGTACAGATTCCTGGTTCATGGACTCCAAAAGCATCCATAGGCTGCTCCCTTTGCTTGGCAAACCGCTGCTCAACTCACCTAGACTTGAGCCTACTCTGAAACTGTCCTGCCTAGGCGAGGATTCGACTGTGACGCCTAAAGCAAGGAGTAAAGCACACCTGAAGTCGCTTTTAGAGCGGCACGGGTGGGAAGCTGTGTGGTTTTCACTACGACTCCCCTACCCCAAGAGCATCACTACAGCAAGACGACTCTGTGCATTTTATAGAAGCAACACATCACTGATTCCATCACGACTAACTTCTGAGAACCACCCTCTTAAAGTCAAAAATACTTGGAAGAGAATGAATTAGATGTCCAAGTAACATCTACTTTTCCTAGCGAATAAATAGAACATGTAGGGGACGGTACTCAGCTGTGGCAGACAGAATGAACTTCTCGTCACTTTTTACACACATATTAATTAGAAGACTAATCTTTCAAACTTGCTGTCACTACAGTTCATGGATTTTTAAATTTTTTTTTTTTATTTTTCACCTGGCTTCCAGAGGTACAGGTAATAAAGATTTTTTAAAAGCCCTTCCATATAAAACAGGGCTCATACATGCTTTCAGAAATCGGTGGTAGATTTTTTCAGAAAACAGACTCTGAAGCCAGGCTGCTCTCTACAGATCCTCTCTTGCCAGACCATGCTTGATTACTTCTGAAACCATTAATGATTCCGTTATCATTTCACTTTGAACAAGGAACAGCGCCTTTGACTTCTTTGACCTTCCAAACTTTCATTCGAGCAGCTTTTATAACGCAGCAAAAATGCAATAGTAACTCCGTCGCTGCCTGTAAATAATCCACTTAGCAACAGACGTCCAGAAACCTCTCGGGCCGTACGGGGGCAAAGTCTCCGCACCGCTTCAGCACTGAGGCTGGGTAATGGCTGGTGGCGTCCGAGCAAGGACAGCTTCCAGAAGGGCTTCACCGAAACCACGCATTCGCCTCGGACAGCAGGTGGGAGTAAACTCTCAAGTTTTATTCCTAAAAACCTGCTCCGAGATACAGGACACAAGTAGAGTAACGCTCTCTGACAGCACTGGAAAAGCTTCTGTTTTGAAAAAAAAAAAAAAAAAAAAAAAAAGAATAAAGGAAAAAGCTTAATTGCTGCTTAGAAATCTAGAGCCTTCCAAAATCACAATAAAGAATAACTGATGTAAATATTAGTTAACTGCTTTGGGTCAGTGCTTATAGAGCATTTGACAGGTGGAATAGGACTGCGGAGAAAGCCTGCTCCTTGGCTGCACGAACTTTTGTCTTGGGTACAATGCTACAAAAAAAAATTCAAGTTTCAACTGTACTACGCTGGTGCAGTGGAAGGGATTTTTGCTTTAACAGCGAGCGACAAACCAAAGTCCAGCTGTTAGCTAAATACACTCAGCGAGGACGAGCGGTTCTGCACAGCAGCACACCCTGCGATATTGAGACTACAAGCAGAACTGCGAAAAGCTTTCCTTTCCTGAACGCATTCCGTGCCATGTCAAACAGCAAAACGACATCTCAACGTGTGCTAATTGCAGCGGAGTCATGGAAAAGTACAGCGTATTTACACTTTTAACTCTCTGCTGGGTTTGAAACCTCTGTTTCCCATAGAGTATTTCCAAAGAAAGGAAGAACACCAGAAGCACTTCAAAACATACCAGCCAACACAACAGTGCTTGCTTTTATTTCCCCAAGTGACGACTTGGAAGATTTTTAACTAAGTCTTGGCTGCAGCAAGCAAGTACACACTTCATGAGTACAAAGAGCGATATAACTTGCATTTCTTCTGTTTGATTATGCTGTGTATTCACTGCACACAAAACCTTTTTTTTTTTTTTTTTAACAGCTATCTTGGTTTATTCTCATAATTGAGGAAAAACTAGATATACCTTGAAAGGAAAATTTAGTGGCTAACTCAATGTTTTATGTTAACTGAGAATGGCATATATCAAAAAATCCAGAACCTGACAGATGAAACAGTAGTCACTAGAAAGGAGCAGAAGCCAAAAAGCTGCAGCTTTAGGGAAGTTTTGTATTTGTTAAAACACACTTTCCTTCCAAACTCTGAAAGCTAAGTGAAATAAAATGTTAGGAAATGTTGAAGGACTCCATTCAAAATACGTCTTTTACTTCATAAATCCAAAAAGAAAACACTGAAGTTGCACTTGGTAACGAAGCTTTAAACCTCACCTGAAAACTTCTACGTTTACAACCCCCCCCCCAGTACTTTGTTTCAACCGTACAGCAATTACAACGCTACCTTTCCGCTCCGATCGTTTCTTCCGCCTCCGTTTGCCGCGCCGCCGGAGCGCGATGAAGAGGGTCCCCATGCCCAGACCCGCGGCTAGAAGAGACGCCATGCACACCCCTCCAGCCCGCCTCCTGCACCCCCTTGCCCCCTTCTAAAGAGGCAGGGATGCGTTCCCGAAAGGAGGGTCACCCCGGCGCCGCCTCGCGCTCTCTCCGCCCAGCCGAGGCCCGTTCCTCCAAGCGCGGGATGCAGGGATGCACAGTCCGACGAACAAAGATGAACAAACGCTGCAGCTCATCCCTACCCACCGCAAGAGGCACGGGTGATAATTAACCCTTCGGTAAGCGAGAGGGACAAGGAAGGACATTTTTCTTTAAAGGACAATATCAAAGACATCCTCACTACTGGTGTGGCAAGGCAAATTTATTTTTATTTTGTTATTAAAAAACAAGGGCAACTTTTTGGTCTTATACATATCTCAGGAACAAGGAGAGCCGTAAGCAAGGAAACGTTTATACATCCCAGTGCATGAAGCCAAGATGCCTCCAGCATCCTTTGTAATTGTTTCTCGTGTTCTTAGTTACGCATTTCATACACTGCCTAGAAATGCACAAAATATCCCTGTGGACAGCCGGAATACACAAATACGCAAATCTCAAAAAGCAACGTTTGAGCCGCGCTTTTTCCACACACGGGTTTGTGTGCCGACTCTTACTGAGAGACTTCCCAATGCCAACATTTAACTGTGGCCTTTTCCAGCTCTTCTACAAACAAAAAAGCAACATGTGACATTCTGGGACAATGGGATAGTGCCCTGTTTCCCCAGTTTGAGCAGCCAGCCGAACACAGGTTCATCCTGCGGGTCCTGTGGACCAGCAGCACGGACGGGGGGTTGCAGCTATCCTTGAATCCCGCCTGCAGATTAAAGTTCGCAGGACAAAACCCACCTTCCAGCACGGGTTGTCTGCAGGTGCAAGCTCCGTAAGTTTCTTCAGTGTGGTACCAGAGTGAGGAGACTTCTCTGACAAGTCACCTCCACCTCCTCTCAGACCTTCACTCTTGGCTCTTTGGAAGAGAGCACATGATCAAATTTTGACAAATTCTGGTAGACGACTTAAATGGAACATCATGTTTTTACAACTAGCCAGATGGGCATCTTTGGAAGAACATTGCCGCTGGCATCTCCCATTAGCAGCACTTCACTAGCCAAAACCAAAACGCTCACCGCTGGGACTGGGTTGACCTGCTAAGAAGGAGCCCAACCTCTCCACCTCCTGCTCCCTCTGCTGGCACTTGTTCTCCAGATCCCAAGGACCAGCTTTTTCGTCTCCAGTCTGTGACGGAAAGCTTCTGAGACCGAGTTAACTTGTAGACTGAAATTATTTCTGCAGGAAGCCTAAGCACTAAGGGCTGCAAACTTCCTCACTTACTTCAGAAGAGCTGAAGTTCTACTTCCACATCTGTGTTAATGGACACTACTGAAGACAAAGAAATAACCACAGGACAACTGGTGCTCAGTTTACACAATTTAAAATGAAGAACTTGCCATGGTGGAACAAGCCACCAATGCCATGGTCAAGCTACCACGTGTTCACCACAACCAAGAAGGCCAGGAGGAAACTAGTTCCACCATCATCTAAGACCAACTCCCCAAATCAGTCTTCCCTGGGGCAATAAGGTGTGATCTTCCTTTACAGTAGACATAAGTTCAGGCGCTTTCTTACGCTTCCAGCATCTCTCCTTCTTCTACTAAATACTTGGGCTCACAGACCAGAGGCATTAATACAGCAAGATTTCTCCCTTCACAGAAACCAGAAATAGCCTCATTTAAAAGTGACGACAGTCTGACATCAGGCCCTGTCATGCTACATCCCAACAGGTCTACACGGTCATGGCAAGATTAAGGTGGACATCAAGGAAAGCCCAGTGAAGTCCACAGCTCCAGCGTCAGCGTGAGCACTTTCCCATTTGACCAGACCTAATTCAAGACCAAAGTTAGTGGTTTTGCACCTCACTAATTAACGGTTTCAGGCCCAGTCTGACATTTCAATACACATTAAGCTGTGCATGATGGGTATAAAGACTGAAAAAAAGACTCCTCCAACTCGCTCCTGTAGCTCTCCTCTCCAAAGCAGTTCCTGCTCTACCGGCCACTGCTCCCCAGGGCGAAGTGACTCTGGGGTACGAGAATCAGCAAGAAGATCCGATGTAATTTTAGCTTGAAGGATGACAGCTTTCCATAGAGAAAAAAGTATCTAACATCTGACTTCTGATTAAGGAACGTACATAATGGCCTTTGGAGAGGAACTTAGTGACCTACTGCATTCATTTGCAGATGGCACATTAACGACAGACTTAGTAAATAAAAAATACGCAATCTGCAATATGCATGAGATTAAATATTCAATATCCGTAAATATATTGCAAAGTCTGCATGGTTAGAACAAAGCAGGGTAACAGCTGACTGCAAGGAGGCAAACGCGACACACCAGAACAAAAAAAGCGACATATAGCTTTAACGTGTACCGTGGAAGCAGTAAAACCCGCAACATCTTGTATTTCACAGATTCAATGCCCACAGAGGCAGAGAGGAGAAACTGGACTGCCTTCTCTCGAAAGAAAAAGCAATTAACTCCCAGGGGGAATTCCGTTACGTACCCACACATCCATCTCACCCGCATCACTGAATCAGGAATGCAGAGACACTAAAGAACTAGAATAGAATAGAACAGATTCATTAAGGTTGGAAGAGACCTCCAAGATCATCAAGTCCAACCGTCAATCCAACACCACCATGCCCACTAAACCATGTCCTGAAGTGCCATGTCTACACATTTTTTGAACACCTCCAGGGACGGTGACTCCACCACTGCTCTGGGCAGCCTGTTCCAGTGCCTGCTACTCTTTCACTAAAGAAATTTTTCCTAATATCCCATCTAAACCTCCCCTGCTGCAACTTGAGGCTATTTCCTCTTGTCCTATCGTTAGTTACTTGGGAAATGAGACCAACATCAACTGAGATGTCCTCCATCAAAACAACAGACTGACTAACCCAAGGGAGACCAGGAGCTACACAGCAAGCTCACTAGCTTCTCTAACACCTAGGGCACTGGGACAAAGCCAGCCTAAATTTCTGTGGATTTATGGTTTGTGATAGACGGGGTTTTGTGGCTAAATATTTGTAAGTACCACCTGGAGACCCTGTAGCTGTGGCATCTCTAGTCCCTTCCCATCCAGGTTGGAGACCACATTGCAGCCCTTCTGCCAGATGAACCACTTAGCAAGTGTCTCCTTCACCCAGCACTCTCCACAAAACTCACAGCAAGAACCTATCATATCTTTAGGTACCCACCAGACTCACTTCAAATCAGGTAAATTGCAAAGCTGCTGGGGAAAGGAGAAAGAGGACAAAAAGAGTTTGATCACAGAACACAAAAGAAACTCACTACAACTTTTTTTTTATATATATATATAGCATTAAAATCTCTACGCCGCAAAAACATCCTTGCAAATCTCATTTACTTGCAGATTTGGCCACCTTGATCAGCTTACGTCACACACCGTATTTTGTAAGCACTCTTAGCGATTTTTTTTTTTCCTCACATGTAATTGTGAGGAATTCATGTACTTTTCAAGCACCAGGATGGCATTACAGGCCAAGCGTCAGTTTTCCTTCAAGTTTGGTGCAGCAAGAATGAACAGAAATTAGCAGCATTAGCTACAATTTGTATAGGCTAATTACAGCCTGAGCATTTGCTTGGCACAGTGAATCTCGAAACACAAAGCCGCTGGCTGCACACCAGGAGCCCCAGGAGCTTTGATACGGCACACCTCAGCCTGCAGCTGAACTCGTCCGGTGATTAAATCCACTCCAACAGCACCATCTACTGTTACTCTACATCCAGAATTGATTTTACATCTATCGCTCCCTTCACCAAGGAAGTCCAAATTAGAAATAACTTACCATGTTTGCAGATTTATTCTACAGTAAACTATTTTGGAACATCTATTTATTATGAAGTTTGAATCCTTCTCATTTATTATGAAGTTCGGATCCTTCTTCGTCTGTATCCTTCTTACTGGTTTACTCTGAGGCCTGAACATCTGATTTTTAACGTACATTCTTTCTGAAGGACTCTTCAAATACCCACCACTGTCAGAAACATATTTAAGACGTGCTTCCAAGGCAAAAGTGGTAACCATCCAGAGAGGAGAACTGAGCAGACGCAATCTCTCCGTAAGTAACATCAGTATTTTAGTCATCATTTAAACAATAACAGATGCAGCTACCCAGTGGTGCTAAGGAAAATAAGAGCTAATTGGAAGGAAAATCTGAAATCGTTTTAAAGGAGGTTAAAAAAGTCTCAAAGATCTTGAAGTTATTTCATAGAAAGGGAAAAAAAAAAAAAAAAAGAGTCATGCAGGTAGGGTGATGTTTGGTGTTAGGAGACAAATTACAAATGGGACACATTTCCTCCTTTCCCACCACAAAGAGTTATCGAGATCATCTCCAGTACTCCAGCTCTCAAGTCCTACATGCCAGCATTACATGTTTATTTTATTAACACGGACTGGATAAAAATTTGCAGTCAGAAGCGTAATTTTTTGTAACACGTCCATCGACTTGATACAGTCTGATATTTCTTACCAGTATTTGCTCTATTTTCAAACTGTACTGACCCAGTATCTTTGAAGGGGTTTAGTGTACAAACACAAATAAAAGTGACGTATGAAATAAAGTTTTAAATAACTCCTTAAATGGAGGAGAGAGAACTTCTCTCCTCCAACTTATGATCTGAACGCATCAATCAGACAACAAAGAATCTGGGAGACACCTGCAAACACGGTCATCTGCTTACCTTTTTAACTACGAGAGACACATGCTGATTCTGCAACCTGCAAGAAGAGGAAACACCGTTAGCACTTTTTTCTTTGACGTACGTAACTGCATTACAAATGGCAGCTCCTGAACTGAAAAGGGACGCGTTTCCGATTCCGTAAGAATAGTCCCTACTGCCTATACGCAGTCACGGAGCCAGCTCCCTTGAAACCTCAGCAAAGGGAGGGGGAGAAACAATTCTGGACATTCCTGGTTGGAAAGAAAAAAAATAAAATAAAATAAATCAAGACTGAAGCTGCTTAGTATGTGAGGCCAGGAGAAACATCCCAGAGGCACGAGCAGCCTCTCGGCAGAACCCAATCTGCAATCTCTGCACCTTCCAGCCAAGACAGTCAGCACAAAATTTGGCTGATAATGGCTTAAAATTAAAATCAACTTCTGTGGAATCACAGCCAACTTATCCTGCAAGCAAATCTCAAGAATTTTAGAATTCCTTTTCAAATGTAGATTTTAAATTCGATTTTTAGCAGTTGACTTTAATCCATATACACAACACCTGACGCTCCAATCTCCTTTTTCTCAACACTACCGGCATCAGTTTGCATTCTCCCCAAAGTGTCCGCAAAACTGGAAATTCCCTCGACAGCCAGCAGTGGTGTGGGAAAGAAATGGCAGATGTAGGGCACGAAGGACACAGGATAACAGGAAGGACTAACGCTGCAAGAAATTTTCTTTTATTTCCATAAACACACATAAACCACACGGCTGTTCAGTCAGGAACAGATGGGTTTATTTTTACAGATGGCCTCCTAGTTATAAGAAAATATTTACGTGACTTTATCAAAGTGAAGATAGGCTGTTCTAAAACGGTTCGAGAAATCACGGCAGCTGCTCCAAAGCAGAGTATTTCAGTTCTGCAAAACCACACAGGCGGCGCACAGCCCATCAGAGCGGGGCCACCACCTGCGCAGTGCAGGATTTTGGTATTTGCCCCCTGGAAAGACAGAACCTGGTGTTAGGCGGCCCACAAGAGGGGGCTGGCCCCCTGCACAAACTCGCCAAATTTCAGTTGCGCAGCAGGCCCAGCGCAGCTACGGACAACACAAAGGGAGCAGCGCCCACAGCGTACCTGACGCTGCTTTGCGTTAGACGCGAAGGGGTCTGCCGCAACGTTGCACATCCATACCCCAGAAGGTCGCGTTAATCCACTCATCGTTTTTTTTTTTCCAAAGACATTTCATTTTCCCCAGTACTTCATGGCGGCGTTTGCCAATAATACGCTGGTCTCAGCACGAAGCAGTAGAAAAGCCAGGAGAACCCAACGCGGCAGCAACTGCCGTCAGCTCCCCACGCTGCAGTGGGCTATATTCAAGTCCACCAAATGGGGATACAGTATTTACAGCACAACAACTTACCACTTCCTTTAATATTTTCCCAATCTAGTAGCCCCATATCCACAACAAAAACTCTTCCCAACCCTTAGAACATGAGCTATAAACTACGTGTCATGTGAAATTCCAGTATTTGTGGCAACATCCACAAAAAAAAAAAAAAAAAGAAAGATTTCTTTTTTTTTCAAATTAGGTTTTGATAATTCTCATTCTACACGAGCACTGCTTTAAATAAAGTTATAATTAATCCTGAGACAATACACTGCTAGTAATTTTTAACTAAGTTTTTCCATTAGGATAACATTTGAGTTCTTTTATAAATTCTATTCCTTATATGCCATATTACCCAACTTCACCGAGTTTCAGAGAAACTAAACAAGCACCACTCGTGAGACTGGGGAATTAAAACAGGTTTACCACGAAGGGCAAGAATTCCGTATCTGTCGGCACCCGCAGACATTTTTACAGGGTAAGAACCAGCCCCAGGCAGGACGGCGAAGGAATGGTTTTATAGTACTGCTCAAAAGCATACGTGAGTGAAGGAAGGAGGAAAAAATGAGACTTGTAACACCTTAAACCAGAAAAAAATGGGAAACGAAAAGGGAAATAGCACTATGTTAGAAAAAGCAGGAACAAACCTCTCATCTCCAGTGTTGCCTGGCGGCAGATGGATATTCCGGGGCTTACTGGAGCCTTCATGTGATTCCCCACCAACTTCTGCAGGGAGATCGGTGTTCACCTGCCAGAAGGGGCTCCTCTGGGAGCTCAGCACCTCCCCTCAGCATCTCCACATCGTTACTTTCCCCAAAAAATCATCAGTAAACCAATTCTTAGTGCCTTAGGAGTGTCAGAAAGCAGGCCCTGAAGAGAGATGTGCACACCGCTTCGTTGGCATTCGCTTCCCTCGTGAAACAACAACTGTCCTTCTAGTACAGGTTTATCTTCCTGCCACAGATTGGAGTAAAACAAAGACTTCAAAAAACAAGAGTTCTTCTTCATCATGGCTGGAATAAGAACTAAAAAGCAAAACAAATACAGACAATGTTTGGCAGAGCAGCTGAGCAGCACTCACCACAGCTCTCCACTTGGCCATCACAACAGTGTTATACCTAAGATACACGCGTTACAGATGTATATACACGCTACACGCGTTCTGTGTGCTGCCACGGCCAGCTTCCCACAGAGAAGTGGGCTTTCAGAGGAGCCACACAAAGGAGAGAGCCAGGAGAAGAGCTTTGGCCAGCCTGCCTCCCCACAACCTCCTCAGCTCTTCAGCAGCTTCAATCACGGGCGCCCAGCTCCAGCCACCAAAAACAGAACATGGAGATGGAAATCAAGCAACTTCCAATCAGCTTTATTTCTAAAAACAATTAGTGAGCTTACTCATCCAAAAAAAAGTTCAGAAACGCACCCAACATGATTTCTCCCAGGGCAGCAAAGGATACTTCATAGCCATCTGAAGAACAGGTCATGCCGGATGTTTAGGACTTTCTGAAAATACTAACTTTTGAAAGCTGAAGCGAAAGCGTTTCAAGGCTTTATTCACACAACGAGAATTGAATCAGACACCTGATGACTAACATCATTACACAGACTGCATCTCACGGTGCAGCACCTTCAGTTTCTCAGGGATAATCCACCAGCCCTTTGAAAACTTCCTGAGGAGAAAGACACTGAGAAGTGCATTCAGCTAAAATTTTGAGGTCCTCATTGGTGAACAACTAGTCCTAAAAGATTTGAGACAGGAGAAAGATTTCAGGGCTCTCCTTAAGCAATGATCTCCTTGCCTGAAGGCAATGAAGGCCTCTCTGGCTGCAGAGGTGGTGGGAGTCCTGCAACTGCAACTCACTGCCACCTTGCTCAAATAACGCCCTGTCCCGTCCCAGGAGCCATTCGCCCATTCCTGTAAGATTTTGGGGACAATAGTACGGCCAATCCCAGAGACCTCCAAAACAGCCACTCACAAGGGACAGGAGGTCCCATCTGGAGACACAAACCTGTAAGAACCACCCAAACGCAAGGTGACTGTCTGGAGGCACTCACCACCAGCCACGTGGACAGGACAAAAAACCACTAACTCCAACCTTTACATATTCACTTTCCTATGTATTTTACTTTTCTGGTGTTGAAAAACACAAGTAAGCTGCTGAGGCATCGCAACTGCACGCGTCCACGTGACAAAAACCACAGGTATATTAAATCCAGCACCCTCTGCCCATCCAATTTTAACGCTGGCTCAGGAAAGAGCACTGCTTAGAGGTGGAAAGCCACTGGCATTGCTCAGCTCACTTTTGCTCAGTTCACGTCCCGATGCAGGCTGTGCCAAGACGTCTCACAGAGAGGTCAAGGAAGAAACTCAAAAGATGGTACGCACACTCGGTGTGCAGACACAGCCACTGGTTTTGCTAACTGATTTACAGTTTAGGGGTTTTTATTAGTTAAAATAGACTTGCTTCAGTCTCTCAACCTCAGATCAAGGTAAGAAACTGCAAAAAACCTTTAGTCCAGCCTAAACTATCCACCCACTCCTCTGCTGGGACCCAAGCGAGTGCCAACACACTCCGGCTGCCATGCAAATACAGCTGACTGCGACTTGGTGGTTGGTTGTATTTCATTTCTAGAATTGGTCCCCCCTGATATTCTTCCATACCATCATCTTCTCCTTCAACTAGGGATCCTTCCTGCTTCCAGCCACCAGCACCAGCTTCCAAAAGGAAGGGTGCCTCCAGTTTGAGACCAGCTACTAGGACGTTGGTCCCGCTCTTCCTCTCCTCCCATTCTCCCAGAGAACACGAGGAAGAGGTGCCTTCATGGCAGATTTTGCTCCTGACCCCGGAAAACTACCGCATTAGAAGACACGACGTCTTTTCATAGACAAAGGGGAGGCATCTCTGCCAGAAACTATAAACTCAGCTCAAGAGCACAGCTACAGAACTGGATTTTCCTCTGGAAATAGTTTTTTTTCCATCTAAACACGAATAAACAATTTATATGTATCATGGTACCTACCTTCATTTATCAGTCTGAATTAACAAAATAATAGCCCAAATCCAAACCACGAACTTATGTGCAGAAAGTATCTGTTTGTAAGACACTGAAGCCAAGTTCACCAACACTTCAAGAGCTACGAAAATTCAGCAGCTATTACACAACAGGAATGAGGTTAGTATCCCCTGGAAAAAAAAAAAATGCTACTCCAGGAAGCAATATCCAAGCCATCACTGCTTTTTCTGCAGGTAAGACTGCATTTACCGTTCATTCTGGAGCACTCAAAGAGTCAAACCTGTTCAGGAACAAATACAGACGTAAATTATTCTTTCAAGTGTTCTCTCACCAAAATATGGTTTCACACATTCACATAATATCAGCAAGGAGTTTTTAATTTCTGATTTTTAATTTTGTGATCCCTACGTTTGAACAGTGTGTTGATGTAATGGTTATTTACGTCAGCCTAAAGCCTCAATGTAAAATTTCAATACCAAAACAACACGATTTCAAAAATCAAAGATTTTCACGCTCCTTTCCACAGGAACACGATATCCCACGTATAAGAGCAGCTACCTTAGAAGAGAACGCGACTGAAGCCAAAGGAATTCACATGAGCAAAACTACCGTAACTGTCTTGAGGGGGATCTAGGCTTTAATCTAGTTTCCTGTGATGTCACTGCAGCTAATGTTTAAGCACTGACGTTACTCATTTAGCTGTTCGAACACTAGTCAAACTGAAAGAGTACAATAGTGGGAACTCGAGACTAAGCAGCAACTTTTGAAATACAAAGGAATTCAAGAAACGAATTGAAAGCAATTTCTCTGTTCCACCTGAGTACTTTTTAGACAACAGCTACAAGAAAAAGATTACAGACTACAGACAGACTGTGGACAAGAACTCAGGCTACAGGACCGGCGAGGACGGGACAACCCAGCCGTCCCACCTGCACGGACCAATTTGAGCACTGGAAGATGCTCCGCTAAGACACGGATGTTTCTGCACCAACTGAGAAAGCGGCTGAAAGCTGTTGTCTCTGCCGTGGTAACTGACTGTGGGTTTCTGCTTAACACAGCCTGAAAAAAATATCTGGAAAACCTCCTGCGTGCTTGGTCTAGATATGTTCAGCATATACCAGAGGACTGCAAATCTTAGACTTGTTAGAGTTGGAAGGGACCTTCAAAGCCCATCCAGTCCAACCCCCCTGCCAGCAGCAGGGACATCTCCAACCAGATCAGGTTGCTCAGAGCCCCGGCCAACCTGGCCTGGAATGTTTCCAGGGATGGGGCATCCACCACCTCTCTGGGCAACCTGGGACAGTGCTCTACAACCCTCAATGTAAAAATTTTTTTCCTAATATCCAATCTAAATCTACCCACCTCTATTTTAAAACCATGACCCCTTGTCCTATCACAACAGGCCCTTCTGAACAGCCTCTCCCCACCTTTCCTGCAGCCCCCTTGAGGCACTGGAAGACCGCTATCAGGTCTTCTCGGAGCCTCCTCTTCTCCAGGCTGAACAGCCCCAGCTCTCTCAGCCTGGCCTCACAGCAGAGCTGCTCCAGCCCTCTCATCATCTTCGTGGCCTCCTCTGGACCCTCTCCAGCTGGTCCATGTCCTTCTGATGTTGGGGGCTCCAGAGCTGGACGCAGCGCTGCAGGTGGGGTCTCACCAGGGCAGAGCAGAGGGGCAAACTCACCTCCCTCGACCTGCTGCCCACGCTGCTGGGGATGCAGCCCAGGATGCGGTTGGCCTTCTGGGCTGCAAGGGCACATTGCCTGCTCATGTTGAGCTTCTCGTCCACCAGCACTCTCGAGTCCTTCTCCTCAGGGCTGCTCTCAATCCATTCCCCGCCCAGCCTGGATTTGTGCCTGGGATTGCCAGGCACAAATCTTTCTTCATTTGAACAGCAGCAATATTTTTAAGACTTCAGAACAAGGCAGGCCAGTTGTTTCCGTTCTTACTTCCTCCCAGGGGCAAAGATAAGATGCATGTGAGCTACATGGACATTCTGTACCTTAACATCAGACTCCCGAAAAATGCCTCAGATATCAATGTTTAGTAAAAAGATGCAAAATACTTGTAACTCGGTTTAGCAGTGTTCAAACCCATGAGATTACGTCAAGGACGCATGAACATCTTCTCCAGCCTTTACCAGGGGAAGTCACTCCCCACAGCCCTTACACATTACGTTTGCTGTTTCGGGACCTCCGAAAGAACACACCTTCTCCACAGACTTCCTTTAAACGCAGGATGGGATGGCGGAGCTGCTGCCAGGCAGGAAAGCAAATCGCTGCCGTCAGCTGCTTCCAGCCGCCTGGTGCTAACCAGCCTGACGAACCAACGGGATTTATAGCTGGACTTCCAAGTAGAGCACTGAGTGAGAGCGGGGTTACCTATCTGCACCCGGCAGCGGACGCGTGACACGGAGGAGATGAAAAACCCCTGT
Organism: Chlamydotis macqueenii; assembly: GCF_036417535.1. Taxonomy (NCBI): domain Eukaryota; kingdom Metazoa; phylum Chordata; class Aves; order Otidiformes; family Otididae; genus Chlamydotis; species Chlamydotis macqueenii. The sequence continues at coordinate 40,809,859 of NC_141561.1, forward strand.
CTTGTCGACAAGATCCCAGGGGCACAGAGGTACCCATCCACACACAAATGACTGCAGGTAAAAACATTTTAAGAGGGCCAGCCAACGAATTCTATTAATTTTATCAGTGAGGAGATTAGAAGGCAACTTGGTTGCAGTTTATAGCACCTATATGAAGAGAAAACAGCAGAAGAGGGTGCTGCAACTTCAATAAAAAGAGCACAACCACCAAGATAAAACAGAGGCTGGAAGCAGGGCTAAACACAGATGTTGCCTGTGCACATTCTGGGCTTAGCCTTTGACAGGAGTTGCGATGCTAACTATTCTCCATCAGCCCGCAGCTCGCCAACAGCTTCCCCCACCAGGTAAAACTGCATCCGCCGTGCACAAAAAGCCAGGAAACACAAACTAAACCAGGGAAACAAAAATCGTGGATTGCAAGGGTGTACCAAAAGCCGGGCCAGCGAGTACTCTCTGCGAGTACCAACAGCAGCAGCGAGTACTCTGCCATCCTGGCCATCGCTCTGTTCAAGCGGGGAGCTCGCGCTCGCTGCCGGTGCATGCTTTTCTATTATTATTTTTAAAACAAATGTTGTGCGTTTAAATCGGGAGGATTTCAGAGCTCTTTAATCCTTTGGATTTAACTGGCACGTTACAGGACCTCCATGCAGAGGGAAGTTAAAAGAGGGCAGAGCAAACTTGAATCATGCTGTTTTCCTGAGCAAAGGACGTGGACGCGATTAGCTGGAAATCACGTTTCCAGGTCAGTTGTTTTCTCACTGCTTCCCTGCGTGTACACCCATTTTGTGCTCGGGGTGCTCTGCCACACACGGCGAGGGAAGGGCGATACGCGAACTGCCTCAATGCAGCAGGGAGCCAGAAAAACAGCGCCTGCATCTTAAATTGGGTTTTCTTCCCGGCAGAAGGCCTCTCTCAGGCCGTCCCAGCACGCAGGGAGAGCAGGCAGCAGCCTGCAAGCCGAACACGGAGCATCCCTTGTTTGTAGCTCAAGTCTCGCCAACAGTCTGCGTTTCCTTGGTGGCGGCTCCCAGGATTTTTGCGTGTGTCTCTCACCAGTGCAATATTTCTGGAAGAACCAGCTGCTGGACTTCTAAGAATATGAATGTGTTACCTTTCACTTCTAAAAATCACATTTCTGCTTTTCTCCACTACAAATACGAGCAGATTTGAAGAACGGCAAGCTGACTTTTGAAAGGGCTCGACTCCCGGTCTTCTGAGTTTCTGGAAGCCTTCCTTGGGACCCGGCAGTGGCAGCTGGCTGCCAGGGATCTCTTTAACACATGACTGACTCAAACTGTCCCTTCCGGAGTCATTCCTCATGCTATTCAGTACTAAATATCTGTATGTTAAACGAAAACACCAACCACACGTATGGTGTAAAATCCGACTTCCATCACCACTCCGCTGTGTGGGCAGAGTGTTTGCCATCACAGAACATTAGACATTTTACAGCCACGTTGTGCAGAAACAGTACTCACCACCTCCATGCTCAAGAAATTGTGATGCATCCTTGAGTTTGACAAGACCAGCAAGGGAAACGCCGAGTAGATTTTGGATAGGGCAGGAGAAGAGGGAGGGAGGAGGAGGATGCTGGCGTGACCCAGGTCAGGATGGCACGTCCAGAACAGAGCCTTGGCTCGCGTTACTTGTGTACAGAAAAAGTTTCGAAAAAGTCTTGTGTGCTGTGATTGTTGAGGAGAAAGCACAGCCGAGGGCAACTGGCCGAAAACTTGGGAGTCTCTCAAGACGGAGACTTAAAACTATAGAAGGCAATTCTGATCCACTAAACCCACAGGCCGAGCTGTCAGCAGGTAACTCATACACTCATTTTCCCGAGTCTTTTTGAGTTCAGATAAAATTTGACAAATACCTTCTCAGATAATAAAAGAGCTCTTGCTGAGCATTAAAGGTTGGTCCTGATAGCCAAAGGAAATTAGGCTAATGAGAGCAGAAATACTTACGTCTGCTTTATCTACTAACTAAATTACACAAAGTGGCCCCAAAGAAATCTCCTAGCAGGAGAAATCTGAAGCTACCTATGTTTAAGAGGGGGAGAATTAATCAGTCAGTGACGAAATCCAGATACAGAGCAAATTTTTTCTTAGCTTTATGTTTTTGAGAAGGTCCATTAAAAAAAAATTTTAAATACTAGGGCTGAAACAATTCAACTAAAAGACTGCAATTTTGAACAGAAACACAGATGGTCAAGATGTGAGTTGAAATAATTCACTGCACTAGTCCGTATGAAACGTAAAACGCTTCTTGGGAGAAGCTTACGCCCAAAACCCCACCTTGCCCGGCTGTTGAGCTGATGTCCGGCACCGCGAGGCTTCCCAGAGCACGGAGATTCCCATACTCCTGGTGCTTTTTTTCCAGGAGCATCTCAGCTGCATCGCCTGCTGTAGCTGGGTACCAGGAGCTTACCCACGTCTGGAGCTGCTGCAGCCCTCGGTGCAGCCGCAGCCGCGCGGGTGCTTACCGAGCTGGCAGACGTGACGATGCAGTGCCCTCAACCCTCAGGCTGTGCTTTTCCCTCCGCAGTGGGGCGAAGGCTGGCTTATATTTCAAACTACTAATATTCAGGTTATTCCAACAAAAACAGAAGGAAACGTAAAATACAGCGTTTAAGACCAAACGCAGCGCTTGGCACACGCCGAAGCTGAAGTTACGACTCGTGGCTAGCAGATTTTGTGCCTAAAATGTCCAGCAAAACCCTGAACGCAGGATCCAGATGATCCCAAAAACCAAACCCATGAAATGGCAAGGCGTGAACAGAAGTACTTCTCTACAAAAGCTGGGGCATTGTTTCTCCAAAGCACCAGTGTCTTATAACTTCACGGGAACGCTGGGGTTGGCTCTCCTCTGTAAATCGGTTCCTAGCTAGCTAATTTCTTGGTTCTTGTGCCAAAAGCTGCCCCCTTCCATTTATTTTTGTTGGCGGGCGGTTTCTCCACCCTTTGCACACTTACAGACAAGAGTCCTCTCCAAGTTTATTAGTTTCCCTTGAAAGCAGGCGGTTAGAGTTACTTCAGTGGCGGTTGCTCACAAAACTGTTCTACAGTAGTAACAGGTATTAGTGGTCATGCTAAAAAATAGGGGTGAAAAAAATTTGGTCTTAAAAAAGGGGACAAAAATAGAAGTTGCGTGGTTTTTAAGTTAATAAATCCAAGTCTTAATAATGGGTGAGAGAACTGGTATTTCTATTACACGTATTGAGCTTCAGATACTATTTTTAATATAATTTAGAGTAATTACAACACCTTGGTGGGGATTTTTTGTTGTTCCCACATCAGTTCCTCGACATCAGTACCTCTGTGCTCACTTTCATCTGTGCCGCTGCCAGCATCTGTATTCCCCAGGTGCTGTGATGTCTACACCGCCACTACCGCCGCTCGCTGGGACGGGACTTCGTTTCGAATCCACAAAAGCGTTCACCTGATTCATCAGCAATGCAGCCTTATAACTGTGCGAACTGGAGAAATATTTATGGTGGGAAATGCAAAAATTATATTTTCAGAAGAAAAAAAACCACTCTGGATGGGAATTAATTCCTCTGTGTGTTAGTTGAAGCACTGGTCAGAAGTCTCACCTAGATTTTTCAAATGGCTTTTGCCAGAGTCCCTGGGTCGAGAAACTGCGCATCTTTCATAACAGTCGCCATCATCAGTCAGATGGGGAAGCGACAGAGGTGGAGTTATTCTCACTCGTATCAATAAAAATAAATCAATACGGTATTTGGTAGAACACCACAATAATTAACTAGTCTGGCACAGAAGATGGTGGCTTCCACAATGAGAGGGCTTAAAAACAAACAGGACGGAGTCATGGCAGAGGGGACATTTTGTTGGGGAAAATTTACCAATAGAAGAGAATTATTTATATCAAGAATTTAGCATCACAGGAGGCACGGCAAAATTGACTACAGGACCCTGCCTATCTTTGCTATCTCTTGCAAATGGGTGTGATTTCAAATAGGGAAGGACTACGGGGTGACACGTGGCATCGGGACTTCGAGAGAAGTCTCCCAAGAGCTGCTCAGTCTAACAACAAATCAGAGCACGACTGTGCCAAGTACAGGGGGGAGAAGGAAAACGGGAAGCAATTATCTGACCTGGAAGGGAGCGCTGTACAGAACCAAATGAGGCTTTTTGTACGAAGGCAAGAAATCATCGACGCTTTTCAGGCAGAACTGATACACCCCGCAAACGATGGCAGAGCGAGGACAACACTGGATGAGCCCGGAGGGCCTTCATTTTCCTACAGCCTTTCAGAAAGCATTTCCAGGCGGCCCCAGGAGGAGAGAGCTGCCTGCACCCAACATGTGCCGTAGGAGGGCAGCTGCTGAGTGGCACCCAGCCGCCGGCCAGCCCCGAGCCCTGTCTACTGCTGTCCACGGAAGGAAGGATGGAAAAGCTGAGGGAAGCCGGCCTCCACCTGGGGCACAAAGTGACACCTCCTTGTGATTTTCTGGAAACCACAGCACCACGTCTCTTTTTTTTTTTCCCATACTTGCTTGCATATCCACTCCAGCCAAAACCACACTGCCATCCAGGCTGCCTGCTGTGGTACAGGACGCTACTGCCATTTCCTCACCTGCCAGGGCACGTACGTGCCTGTCCTGCCACCACATAGGATCACAGAATGGTCTGGGTTGGAAGGGACCTGAATCTACCTCCCTCTATTTTAAAACCACTACCCCTTGTCACACCAGGCCCTGCTGAAGAGTCTCTCCCCACCTTTCCTGCAGCCCCCTTTAGGCACTGGGAGGCCGCTCTCAGGTCTCCCCAGAGCCTCCTCTTCTCCAGGCTGAACAGCCCCAGCTCTCTCCGCCTGGCCTCACAGCAGAGCTGCTCCAGCCCTCCCATCATCTCTGTGGCCTCCTCCACCTCCACCACTTCCCACGCATACACCAATACACACGTAAGGTCTCAAGATCACCCCATCATAGCTCCCCAAGAATTACAAACCCAGCAACAGATTAACAGAGGGACGAGTACTGCTTCTGTACAGCCTGTGCTGCACCTGCTCCTGGAACAGGGGTGGAAACCCTCCGTTTCCCTGGCACGCTGACACAGAGGAGCAAACAACTCCAGCCATAAAATTTGTTTCAGGTTCACTACAACAGAACTAGAGAGTGAAAGAGTCATTCAGCGCAATCCATTTAATGCAATCAAGCCTACCTAAGTGATCTCAGTCACGAGCACAAGGAGCGTGTCGGTCTATATGTGAAGAAATCGCACTGCTGAGTGGAATTTAGATTATGCTACTTCAGTGCCCTTTTCCTGTATCTAAATTGCTTTTAGGCTGGCATTTTTGTTCTGGAGAAAGTACTGAACAGAAAAAATTATACATATGCATGTATTTCATATATATATATATATTGCATACCCCACACATTTTCTGTGAAGTAGAGGAAGCTATTCATTCAGAAATACAAGGGGTTAGCTGTTCTCTAAACAACAAACCAAGATCTCAGCTCCGTGAGGTGAAAACCTCCCGTAAGAACGCCACGCCAGCAGCCTCCTAACGTAGATGCAGGAGTTGTGTACTCCAAACCATCCCGCCACACACATTAACACAGTATTCACCGCCAGTGCTGCCGGAACGACGTGCACCTGAAGTCCAGCAAACTGCCAGAGCAAGAGGAGTTTGTATGCATTCTGAGTATCAGTGGATGCAAAAATACACATTTACACTCACCTGCCTGGACTTCTGCACATACAGGCGTTCCTGCTGTTTTCAGACCGCTCAGAGGGCTGTGCTGTTTCCACGCTTCACGGGACAACCACCGCAGCTCCACATCAGAGGGACAGCCACAGGTCTGACAGCCATCACCGCTGACCTGCCCCACCGCTCCGCAGGCAAAGAGCTGGTTATGGGTGCAGGTAAGACCTACACAGGACGATGGTTATGGCTCAACAGCAGGAGCAGCAAACACTTCACCCTGGCAGTGCAGGATACCATTTTAAACACTCCCATTTCGTCAGGAGAGTTCACTGTCTAGGTGTTCTTCTGGGTCTCTCAATCAGAGCCAGCCTGCAGCTAAATGGACAGCGTTAGTGCTTCCTACCTCTTCCCGGGCAAAGGGAGTAGCCTGTCCTGATTAACACCGACTTGTTTTACGATTCATGTCCCTTTTGGATTGTGGCAATGTACCGAACCTGGGCAAGAAACCACTGGAAGAACGCAAGGAAGGTATGCACGCACAAATATGAAATCAAAAAATATTAGCTAACGCTGAGGAGCTCTCTTACACTGAAAGCTACCGGAACAATTTATTTCCCTGCTTTCTACCACTACACTATAAAAGCTATGACCTTCAAAATACTGGCTTTTTTTTTTCCTTTAGGATTCAAAGTAGTCTGCTTCGTCCAAGCAGTCCTATAGATCAGGTGATACTCTGGCAAGAGAGTAAGTCGATAGCTGTAATCCTTAACGGAGTTTTTACTGCAAGAATCAAATGTATTTCTAGTCTCCTCCACATTCACTTAAAGCAATCGACAGCAGCTATTTAGAAAATCTGCTCACAGCTATCAGGGAAACTTGCACAAGACTAGAAAGCCAACTTTGTTTTACAGAAAACCTCTTGAACGAGTTACTGAGGAAAGAACTGATTGAAAGCAGAACAAGGGACAACTCAGGCTTATGCTGAAAGAGCCAGCAAGGACACCACTGGTGGTATCATGGAACGGTTTGGGTTGGAAGGGACCTTAAAGATCATTCAGTTCCAACCCCTCTGCCATGGGCAAGGACACCACCCACCAGATCAGGTCGCTCAAAGCCTCATCCAACCTGGCCTTGAATATTTCCAGGGATGGGGCATCCACCACCTCGCTGAGCAACCTGGGCCAGTGTTCTCCTACCCTCACTGTAAAAAGTTTTTTTTTCCTTGTATCCAGTCTGAATCTACCTCCCTCTGTTTTGAAACCATTACCCCTCATCTTGTCACACCAGGCCCTGCTGAAGAGTTTCTTCCCATCTTTCCTGCAGCCCCCTTTAGGCACTGGGAGCCGCTCTCAGGTCTCCCTGGAGCCTCCTCTTCTCCAGGCTGAACAGCCCCAGCTCTCTCAGCCTGGCCTCACAGCAGAGCTGCTCCAGCCCTCTCATCATTTTCGTGGCCTCCTCTGGACCCTCTCCAACTGGTCCACATCCTTCTGATGCTGGGGGCTCCAGAACTGGACACAGTACTCCAGGTGGGGTCTCACCAGGGCAGAGTAGAGGGGCAGAATCCCCTCCCTCGCCCTGCTGCCCACGCTGCTGGGGATGCAGCCCAGGATGCGGTTGGCCTTCTGGGCTGCAAGGGCGCATTGCCTGCTCATGTTGAGCTTCTCGTCCACCAGCACTCCCAAGTCCTTCTCCTCAGGGCTGCTCTCCATCCATTCCCTGCCCAGCCTGGATTTGTGCCGGGGACTGCCCCCACCCAGGTGCAGGACCTTGCACTTGGCCTGGTTGAACTTCATGAGGTTGGCACGGGCCCACCTCTCCAGCCTGTCAAGGTCCCTCTGGATGGCATGCCTCCCTTCCAGCGTGTCAATGGCACCACACAGCTTGGTGTCGCTGGTGAACCTGCTGAGGGTGCGCTCGATCCCACTGTCACTGACAAAGATGTTGAACAGGGCCGGGCCCAACACGGACCCCTGAGGGACGCCACTCGTGACCGGTCTCCACTTGGACCTCGAGCTGTTGACCACCACTCTGAGTGCGGCCATCCAGCCAACTCCTTATCCACCGAGTGGTCCGTCCATCAAACCCATGCCTCTCCAGTTTAGAGAGAAGGATGTCGTGAGGGATGGTGTCAAATGCCTTGCACAAGGCCAGGGAGATGACGTCAGTTGGTTGTCCCTTGACCACCAATGCTGTAACCCTGTTGTAAAAGGCCACCACATTTTTCAGGCACCTGATGCTGAGAGAAGCTACATACGTTCATAACAGGGCTGGCAAAACCGGCCTCAGAAGTATCGTGGTTCACTTAAGACTGAGATTGCACATGCTGGCCATTAAATCAGACTGAACCCTACACAAAAAGCCGGCAGTTTTGCCTGAGAAAAAAAATGCACGAGGAGCCCAAAGGAAACGGAAACTGAACAGCAGAGGTGGGAATAGTGTGTAATAATGCTGAGTATTATCTGGGCTACAAAAAAACAGCACTCCAGGCCAGGCTGGCCGGGGCTCTGAGCAACCTGATCCGGTTGGAGATGTCCCTGCTCTTGCAGGGGGGCTGGACTGGGTGGGCTTTAAAGGTCCCTCCCCAGCCAACCCATCCTGTGGCGCTATGCTGAGCCCCCACGGGCAGCGCTCGGCCGGGCTCGGCACCACGGAGAGCTCCCGCCCACGCCGGCACAGCCGCGGCATCGCCCGTGGAGCCACGGGACAACCCCCCCACCGGGGGGGGGACACACCCCCCCCAGCCCACTGTGCTCCCCGACAGCCCCCCCCCCCGCCTCCAGCTTCAGCCCCTCCCGCAGGAGGAGACGGACAGATCCATCAGTCAACCGCCGCCTTGGGCTCCTCGGGTCGACCAGCCCTCCTAAAACGGAAAAGAGAAAGCTTGCCACATGACCGTCATCTTCCTCTCAAAGCAGGGGAAAAAAAAAAATAAAAAAATAAAAATCACAGACTGTACCTTTGTACACAGAAAAATCCCTCTCGACACCACCAAAGAAAACAAACGGGGACGGTTCAGCGCAAGAAGTTATATGCATGAAGAATGACGCTACCTCTGAAAAATAAGAATAAATTATCATCTTGGCGATAAATAAATACACGCCGAAGCCCAAAAGAATGATTTTCCTTCCAGGCAAGTTCATTCACAGACCTTGTTAACAGTGAACCTGGTTCCTTTATGAACTCAGGAGCAGCAGAAGGAAAAGCATATAAGAAGATTACGTTAATACTATATTTAAGCATATGTAAGGACAGTGAATGAAATAGTGATTATTCACTCACTTAATTCAAAAAAACCCCGACCACTTACTAAGAATAGCTTTCAGCGGATAAGAGAAGAGAAACTAGGCTGCACCAGGCAAAAAAAAACAGACAGAGCTACAGTAGTACTTGCTGTCCCTCATTATCCGCACTCGTCAGCGCCGGGGTCTGCGGAAATCAACTTTGATATAAAAGCATCAACGGGGATAAACCGCTTTCAGAGTAATGCTCCCTTTGTGCAGACCGGAAGCATTTCCAACTCGTTATCATCATCGTGGAAAACAGCGCAGCTGGGTTTAACATAACTTCACAGATTTTTGCCAAAAGGTGCAAAGACACAGGAAAAAAATCAGACTTTACTACAACGGCAGGACCTGGCAGCCCTTGGGAAACAGAAGGGAGGCTACCAGGCTCAAGGTCCCACCAGTTCGAGCACATAAGGCAGGCTACGAGCTAAGAACAGATTTTCTGCACTTTGCGGAAAGCTTTTCAGTCCGGGAGACTTTGCCCCTTCGCCTGTACTTTCTCAAAAGCGCAGGCACACGCGCTCCCAACCAGACCTCCACGCTTTTCCTTGAATCAGCTGTGCTCTTCCGTTTCACGTTCTCAAGAGCTGCTAACTCAGCCGAGGGTCCCAATTTAGCTTCTGATTAATCGAAGGCTGAACACTCACTATCGACGGAGGCAGAATCCAATCAGAACCTTACGGGTGGCGGACGTGCCCCTAGAGCTCATCCCTGCGCTCGCCGTCCTCTGAAGGGAGCCAGACGCGTTCCCACCTCGCTCCTTCACGCCAGCTGAAGCACAGAGGTGGAGGCAAGCAGGAGGCTGTCGAAAGCACGTTCCCGATGCAGATTAAAATGCTAGCGTACACACCCAACGCCGACTGCCAGGATTGCTGTTTCAAGTTAAGCGTTCATTTCCAGCTCCCCTTTGTTATCAAAACACAGCATCACACCACATCAAACTGCAGAATACTGCTTGGCGCTGGTAAGCGGCAGGAGATAAAAAGCATCTGTAAAAATACGACTACAAGAACGTCTGTATTACACACATTAAATCCCAGGAAAGTACATCTGCTCTCTGCACTTGAATGACGACTTTGTTGGCTGTAAGAGTGCTCCTAACCAAGAGGGGCTGCACCTCCAGAGAAGACATCAAAGCCAAGGCGGCTGAGAAAATGGAAGCATACTGTCACACGGCTGCTCTGAAAAGCTTAAGGACGAAAAAAAAAAAAAAAATGGGAAGGGGTTTTAGCCTAGCTGGAAAAGATGACTCCGGTTTAACGCGGAATATGACCGTAATTCACAGTTGCCTGTGGCTCCACACCTTCCAAACAGCTCCCAGGCTTCGCGCAGACTCCACAGGCAACAAGTCCAAGGGGCTGCAAACCTACACGGAGTCAGTGTCCAAAAGGGGACGTTCACCCTGATTAAAAGCTTCAGCTACCAAAATTTAAGTGAGGAAACAATGCTATTTCTCATACAGATTCAGCAGCTATCACGAAGGAGATCTCCCCCTACGTAAAACCCCTTGCAGTTTCTGTAGTGTGGAAAACACATAAAACACGTGCCACAAAGTTTTTTCCAGGGTGCAAGCTTGACCAAAGGCTACCAGGATTAAAAAAAGCGGGTAAGCACCTGACAAAAGAGAACTTACCTCCTCCTCCTTTGGTCTCCCAATGAGAGCTTTGCACGCATGTCAAGAGCAAGCTATAAAATTCGGGCAGCTGAGGAGGGATAAAATCCCGGTTCCCCCACGGAGCTAACTTTATTACAAGCACGGTTCAGCCAACGGCTTATGTTCATTCTTCTCATTTTTCAGAGACTTAAATAGACCAGTACGGATCCCCCATCTTTAGATGTGGAAAGCACACCAAGTCTAAGGACAGAAGTAGCCTCAAAATGTGTTATCTTAGTCTGGTTTTCATCAGTACACATTTTTTCCTTACTAGCCTCCTAACAGCATCCAGGGCGGACCACACCAAGGCTCCATCATCTTGAGGGCTAGGCTCTTCCCTCGGCAGCCGCTGCAAGACCGGGGCAAGCCTGTAGAGATATTTTCCTTCGATACTCTCTCAAGTCTCCGGTAATTTCTGCTGCACAAATTTCCTGATTTAGGGTCCTTGTCTTGGTGTTTATATTATCCCTAGCTGGAGGCTTCTGTGAGGGCTATCCACGTTTATTTTCCCACTAATCTGCATGCATGTACAGACTTTATTAATGAAAACATAGGGATGATCACACTTTTGAATTAAAGATGCTACTATGCTCTTACTGGGACTCATATAAAACCTTTTTTTTTCATTATTGTTAAGCATTCACTTACCTGGGCTCAATATTTGAGGCGAAAAATAAAAACACATTTTGATTCCGAATGGGCTTTGTAAACAAAGTTTTAGAAAAACTGCATCGGAAGAAAGAAGTCAAAGATATTTTCTTCCCCTCTCATAGTTTCCCAGCAGACTGTGCCCAAATATCAGAGTATAATTAAGCAAGGGAAAAGGCAGTGAAAGTCTAAACTTAAAGACTCACTTGCTAATAAAGATGAGGAGCTGAGTAAATCAACGTAAATAAAAATCCACCTCATTTCAGATGCACTGAACGCGTTCAGCAGAAGCCCTTCAGAATGGAAGAGGCAGGTACTCATTATCGCTGCAAATCTAAAAACTTAGACAGACTAAACAGGAAAAAACCACTTCTAGTTGAGGCTGTAAAAACTTCATTTTCTCATGCTACATCTGACAAACGAAAGAAATTAATGTTTTCCATACTTGCTTGTTCTCTTTCTAATCAAATTTTAAGCAGTTCTTCTCTTCCCAGAGTCGATATGACCAAATTAATAGCAGACAGGAGCAAGGAGAGCCATTGGGAAATTAAGAGTGCTGGCACACGTAGAGTTTGGAACAACGACAGACTGGCACCGCTCTAGTCCTCAGGCCTAATACCACCACAGGCCCATCGCTAAATTCTTCATGCAGCTTTAAGTATTACAGTAACCAAAGCAGGAGGCAGCGAGGGAATCAGAGAGCGCACCCAGACACGCAGCACCAAACGGGGAAGATCTCTACTTCCCTTTAAATTCAAAATTTAAATCCTCTCTGAATGAGAATACCCAGGATACTCGGCATCTTACCCGCAAGACTCAAAGTATGGGTCCAAGAGCTCCATTCTGTTTGAATCTCTTTAAAATAAATAATAAATACTAAAAAAAAAAAAAAAAAAAAAAAAAAGGTTTTCCTGTTTCAGTATGCCTCAAATAGGAAAAGCCTCGGAAAGCAAAATGGAGAGAACATCAGCATAAATATCTTAAATTAGCACTGGTGCAAACAGGAAAAAGGCGATACTCTTCAGTCCCCCGCGCAGACCTTCCGCCTGCATCTCTGCCAAGAGCACTCTGCGCAGAAAAATCCTGGCCCGAGCGGTGACGTGGCACCTATAAAAGGACATCTTCCCAGACAACTGCAAACGCCTTTACAGTGAAATCTAAAATCTTCACTCATCTCCCCCCCTCCTTCAGTCCCGAGGGGCAGGATGAAGGACAGTACCCAGAACCTTTTGTTTTCTTCTGTCACCTACGACAACGCAAGATTGTTCGTCAGACCGCTCCTTGCCACTTCCACAAAGGAAAACAAGGATACTCAGCTTCCGCTGGAACTGCTTATCAAACTTGATTTCCTGTTTGTCTCCCTACCGCGAAGATGCTCTGTCGAATAATGCACTTGCACTCACCTAACAGCTTTTCTTCCAGCGCAGCACTAACCTGACAATTTCCTCCACGCGGATTCTTGTCCTTGCACAGCTTCTCGGCACGTACCTTTGACGTCTCTACCCTCTTCTCAAATACGACGGACTTTTCCATGTGCTGACCGATTTCATTCAGGGGCACTGACAGTGTGATGCTTATGCAACAGGAAATCGAGCTCAGAAACATTGCGGGTGGCAGGAGTTCCCAATAAAAATATTTGTTCACCGGGCAGGCCTGATTTAAAAGCACGGACAGCATCCTCGCTTTAAGAAACAGAAACACGGAGACCTAATCCTACAGCATCAGAGGAGAAATTTATCCCCGAGGAAAACAAAGCACCGTTCCTCTTCAAGGACATAAATAGAAAGAAAATTTAAATGAAATAAAATTAAAGAACCAACACAACCCACAAAGATATAGAACCCTAACACCGTGCTATACCGAGTACAAAGGAAAGAAGCTGCTGGCCTCTGAGCTCCCCAGCACTTCCACAGACGCTCGGTGTCGCTTATAAAAGCTCAGTAACGACCAGCTTCCACCACCACACAGGTAATCACCACAGCAGCCCGACATTCCCAGATCCCTCTGAGCAGCAGATACCCACAGAGGACGCTTCTGTCACTGGGTTATTCCCCAGCTCCGTTGGCAGCGGGCTGGACGTGCGTCCGAGGGGACAGCACTGAGTCACGGCCCTCGGCAGCCAGCACTGACTCAGCCCCGCGCTCCCCGCCGGCGCAGCAGGCTCAAGGTAACCCACGCAGCTTTTCTGGAGGTGACAAATTCCCTGTGCGCGGGGACAGACAAACGTCGCGGCTGACCCGGAGGCAGGGAACGTAACAACGATCCCAACTCCCTTTGCAACCAGATACCCTCGAGAGGAAGGCTGTCTGGGGCATCGCTCCGAGACAAGCTCGGCTCCCAGAGTAATATCAGTTACGTGGCTTTCTTCTTTTTTTCATTATTGCTTTTTAAACGCACAGATGTGCTGCTGCTTTGGTCAGCTACAGACCCCAGTACTCACAGCCGGTTCCTGCCAGCTCCCAGAGCCTGCTGCCGGCCTCGTCAAGGATTCAAATTGCGAAAACAAATATTTCTCATACCTACCATACAAATGACATCCACTAAAAGGATGGAAAAAATGCACTCTGATGTCAAATGGCAAGAAAGAGCAGAAAAACCAGCCACATTTTACACAAACAGGAAAAAAATCTGCTTTAAAAATGTTGTTTCATTCGCTTACATAATCAATTTGCCAAGGGTTTTTTTGTTTTTTTATTTTTTTTTTTTTTTGGTAACGCAACATTTATACTATAAAGGTATTTCCTTGAAAACCAAGGTACATAAATAACAGCTCTGCTGATAAACGCAGCCCCAAACCACAGTTTTAATCTTTGGTACTTAAACTTAAACCGAAATCCATAGTACGGCAGCTGGATGGCCCGAGTTTCCAAGGTGCCAAGCTCTTTCTGGTTTCAGAAGTTGCATAAGCAGCAAATGCTCTGCGCCTCCCTTCACCAGACCACGTCCTCAGGCGTTCACACGAGGATCCTCACCTAACGTGTCAGGGTCTTGCACCCACCGAACCAACTTCAAAGGCGAGAGGCATCGACCCGACACGTCACGCTCGCTGCTAGCACCTGCAGACAGCCTGTTTCAGTCTTGCCTAAAATCGTCCCGGCACAGGGAAGCCCTGACTTCAGAGGAACCCCTGCAGCCGGCGAAATGCTCCTCACTGGGGGCGCATCCACCACTGCCGTCCTCAAGTCACACACGACATCCCCAAACCATCGGTGCCGAGCTCCTTAGAGGGCATGTCATATTTCTGGTTTGTCCCACGGCTCTCCAGGCAGGATCACCAACCAGGTGACTGCAAACAACCGGAGGCACCTGCGCGGGCTACGCCCAGCCCACAGACGAGTTTGCTGGAGGGCAGCAGTCCTGGTTGCAGTCCCAAACCGCAATGACGCCCTGCCTGAGCTAACAAGCCCAGCCAGTTAGAAGGTTTTCCACTCTCCAGTCAAAACACGGTTGGCTTTTAAAAGAGAAAAAAGCCCCATTTGCTTATAACAAACAAGATAAAAGTACTCTAGGAGACTTAGATGCTCACAGCAAGCAAGAGGCCTGCCACTGAAGGCCTGCAGCGTCGCATTTCCATTCCCAAACCACATACCGCCCACGAAAGGGCGCTACACTTTCATCAGAGCAGATAAACCTGAATAAGCCGGGGGCACATATAAAAATGTCCCGAGGTCCAGGAGCGCAGCGTGAGCAAAGCCATGAGACGTCTCCTGCTTCAAACACTAAGCACAATGTCCTCTACGGCACCTCCTCAGGAAATAAGTCTTTGTAAAGCAAATTCTCCTCCTGCTGAAAAAGCTGGGCTGCTCTCCCTTGAGCTGTGGAGCCGGTGCTTTCGCACACAGGCCAAGCCAGAGAAGCCTCGGCCAGCACACGGGCTGCTGAAAAGAAACTTTAAAAAGCACACGTGCACGAGAGGTCAGGGCCACAGCTCATCTGTTCCGCTCCAATAAACCACACAGCAAAACGTGAGAAAATTCCTCGCACAGTCCTTTTTCTTAATTACTGAAAGCGAGAACTACGCGTTCACGCAGCCACGCCTCGGCAAACTTTTGGGGAAGACATGCCGGGAGGCCAGCCTTGCGAAGCCGACAAAGAGCCCGGCGCGGGACGAGCACACCCGCGCAAGCAGCGTGACCGCAATCACACCTGAGCTGCTCTCTTCTCGGCACACGAAAACCATGAACTTACCAGCACGAACGCTAGCCGCCGGAGCTCTGCGCTGAATTAACCGAGGACAGTGCCTCAAAGCAAAAGCGATGCAGTCACCTGTCAAAGCTAACTGCTGGCCACGTTTCTGCAAACGCGGCAGCGTACAGAGAAGGAATTTCGTGGAAGAGACAGGACTGCTCGACCTTGGGCTGCCAGAGGAGCAGTGGGAAGCTTTCCGTCCTGCTGCACCAGCCCCGAACTGTGAGAGTTACTAAGCTTTTCCTCTGGTCATCGCACGACTACATGCCGTACAGGCCAAGAACCACATTATTCACTGCAATTAAAAAAAAAAAAAAAAAGTCAAACAGAGGATCTGGCAAAACCCCCAAAAGCATCTATCTTAGACATCCTAAAAGTAACAACAGTCATTCAAGACATGACTGTTTATACTACAAGACTCATTACACAGGAGGCCTGCCTATTTTTAGAGGTAGATAGCACTACAATTGAGTGCTAGATAAACCCAAACAATTATTTTAAAAGGGTATTCCATCACTAATTATTCTAAACATCTTCTGAGCTCTGCAGGTTGGCCTGCTGCCACTCTCAAGCGTAACAGCTCAGAGAACGATGTTACGGCTTCGCTCGAACGGCAGTGACGGAGAACTCACGGAGCAAGCGGCGTGTCCGTATGAGTCCAACAGCCGGGGCGAGCTTGTCACCGCTTCTGTACGCCAAATTAAAAAAAAAAAAGAAAGAAGAGACCACAATCTTGTTTATGCTAAAAAAACCCAGGAAGTTTTAATTTACCACCAAAAAAGATTCCCTGAGGAATAAATCTGCTATGAATGGTGGCAAAAGCCCTTGAGCAGCAGCACCGCGTTCAGAGCCCCAGGACGATACAGCGCAATGTAGAAACATCAACTGCGGTTTGCTGCCGCTTGAAAGAATCTACTGGAGACGGGAAATAAAAAAAAAAAAAAAAAAAAAAGGAGGTTAGACTCCTGCACGCAAACGTATCTGCCCAAAAAACTAAATAAAAGCCCAGGCCAAGCATGTTTCTAAGGACCAGCCTGGCTGCTGCTGTTGGCTACGTCGCCCGCTGATGTATTTTGTGGTTTCACCACACTGAGCCCAGAGTCCCGACTGCTCCGCAGCCTCCTCCTCTCCGGCCAAGCGCCGGCAGTGCTCCCTCACCCTGAGTTTTGAGGGACACAAGGTGAAGACACGGGCAGAAACCAGGGCTGGACCCGGCCCGCCACAGGCTAGCCAGCCACCCTTCGGGGCAACCCCAGGCGCCTCGATTCCTAAAAAAAAAAAAGCCCATGTATAATTTTTAAGCAAACCAGACTTTTTGCACAATGACAGATGCGTGTCTACGGTTTCGTTCCGGCGCAGCCTAAATCCAACCAAACCCGGGAGGAACCCCCCCGCCACCCCGAAAACCAAACCCACCGAGGGTCAAGGCAACAGACTAGAAAAAAAAAAAAAACAAGCTACAAAAAAAAACCAACCCGAAAAAGGGCTTCCAGGGAATTTCAGCCGAGCTGAACCCGCATTTCACGCCCGAGCTCCTCTCGCAAGGACGTGCCCGCCTTCCCCGCTGCAGAGGGCGGGCGGCGGGCGCCGTGGAGCGGGGGGGCGGCCCCGGGTTCCCCGGAGGGGCCACGCCGGCCCCGGGGGAAGAGGAGAGGGGGGGGGGGCTGCCAGGCCGCCGCGGGCTCCCGGGCGGCAGAGCACCGGGCAGGTACCCCCGGTCCCCGGGGAGGCAGGGGAAGGCGCCGGGCTCGGGGACCGGGGGTGGGCAAGCGGGGCCAAACTTCCCGCCGTGCCGCCGCCCCCTCAAAATGGCTCCGCCGCCGCCGCCGCGGCCCCTGGCCGGGTAAGGCCGCCCGGGAGCCCGCCCCCGCCCCGCCGCCGGGCACGGCCGGGCCCCGCGCCGCACTGCGCCCCGCCACGCCGGCGGCGGGGTACCTCCGTCCCGCCCCGCCGCGCTCAACAGGTGCGGGACGGCCGGGCCTGCCGCCGCCGCCGCTGCCGCCGGCACCGGCACCTGCCGCCGCGTCAGGACCTGGACAGGTCCCGCGGGGCGCTCCCGCCGCCGCCGCCGAGCCTAAGCCCGAGCCTCACCTCCCCCGGCGCCGCGCCGCTGCCCGGGCTCCGCCGCCGCCGCTCCGCCATCCGCAGCCCCGGCCGAGCCCAGCGGCGGCCCCCGCTGCGCCGCCGCCGCCGCCGCCGCCGCCGCCACCGGCTCCCGTGCGCGCCTGCGCGCGACCGGGGCGACCGGCCGCGCGCGCCCCCGCCGACGTGCAGGCCGCGCCTGGCCCGCCAGCGGCGCGAGCCCCACGGCGCGCGGGGGGGAGGGGGCGGGGCCGGAGGCAAGGCCGTCATTCCTATTGGCGGTTGCCGGGTGGGGCGGGAAAAGGGGCGGGGCCGCGTGAGCACCGAGGATGGCAACGGGAGAGAGGCGGGGCCGGCTGCTCGGGGAGGGGGAGAAGACGGCGCTGATTGGAGGAGAGGGGCCAGGCGGGGGAGTAGGGCGAGGCTAGGGAGCCGCAGCGCAGAGCGGGCGGGGCGGGGCGCGAGCGAGGGGCGGGGCCGGCGCCGCGCTGGGGGCGGGGCCTGGGGCGGGGGCAGGGGCGGGCAAGGGTCGGGGCCGAGGGTCGGGGCCCGGGGCGGGGCTGGGGCTGCGCCGTGCCCGCTTGAGCCCGGTGTGGCTCTGCCCGTCCTTCCCGGGTCCTTGGGACCCGAACGCTGGCATTTTATTTTTGAACACAGTCACTTCTCGGCGGGGCGCAGCAGGACACAGCGCTGGCCTCGCTCTTCCCGGCCTTCCTGGCTTCTCAGCCCCGCACCCCGGTATCGCTCCTCTCCTCTGTTCTTCAGCGCCCTTCATCACCTCCCAAAAATCTCCGTCCCGGCCACAGATGACCACAGACACTGACTGGCCAAGCAGAAATGTTTACTTTCTGAAAAGCTTCGCCCGGGAGAGAAACGGGACACGTGGCCATGGGGTGCACCAGCCCCAGGACTCTCGGCAGCGCGTCAAAGCAGAGCGAAGATACCGCCGGTACCGAGGGGAGCTGGAGCGCTTCCCCCCAGCCCACCTCCCCGCCGAAGCAGGGCTGGGCTTCCCCACCCAACGCAAAGCCCGCGCGTGGACGGAGCTCCAAGCGCCCCGGCTGCTGTTGGCACCAGGGCACAAGCAGAACGCAGGAACCGCCAGCCTTTGCACGGCGGAGAGGAACGTCCAGAGCTGCAACAGCCAACACTGGAAACCAAGGTGCCGTGAAGCGAGGTGGGCCCTTGCCTGCGGGGCCCCTCCTGGAAGACCGCTTCTGACATCCCTCCTCCTGCGGCTGCCCACGGACCCACGGGCGGCACACAGCTTGCTGGCCACCAGACAAAGAAACTGTTCGTTCAAGTAACTAGGAGGGGACGGTTAAAGGTGTTTAAAGGGGATATTTAAAGACAACCACATGGTTTTCTAAGGCTTTGACCCACGGCCGTGCCAATGGGAAGAACCTCCAGTGGGAAGAGCCTCTGGCATCTCCCATCTGGCTTCTCCTGCGGGAAGCCGGCCTCGTACCCCGGTGAGGTGTGGCCAGCCGTCGCAGGGGCGTCGTGTAGAAATCAATCAGGCAAAAATTCTATGTGCTGCTGCATCAATCACCTCGGTATTATTCAAACCCCGCGCTAAGAGCTTGGCATGCTTTCTCACCCGTTTCTCTAGAGCGCTTGGGTGGTGGCGCCCATCTTACCACCCTGCATCGCGCTCCCGTCAATGCTCAGCACAGGCTCCATTGGCACGCGGCTTCTTCCCTCTCCCCGTGCGGTCCTGGCGGGGTAGGGACCTGTACACACGCTCTCGCGGGGAGGGTGAAGAGGACCGTCACGAAAGCCCGTGCTGGAAACAACAATCTATTTTTACACTTCCTCCTTCGCGGAGACAATCCTCCGCCTCTACCCTGCTTGGGAGTGGCGGCACCCGCGGGCGGGCAGCTCTTGGCCGGCAATGCCCTCACCTCCGGGAACGCCTGTCCACGTTTCCTTATCGTATTTTATTTTTGTTACAAGGAATTTAACACTAGCTACTACGTTTTTTTTTTTTCCTCCCCCTTAGGATCAGCGGTGAAGCCAGCAAGAATGAAACTGCGTTCCTCAATTCTGCCTCGCTGTCATGGGCCAAAGCGGTTGTGTCCTGCTGGGATGTTGGGGAAACCACTGCCGGGGCAGAGGCAGGGGAATGTGGCTGATTATTAATTAATAATTAATCACCGTGACTGGTATCGCTGACGATGATAAAGACCACAGTACTCACCACCAGGCTGGAAGAGGCTGGGGATGTGCTGGCCCCTGGGACAGCTGTTCCCCACAAGGACATCTGGATGTCCCACCCAGGACAGCCAGAAATGTACCTGGGGATGTCCCCTTTGCCCCCTCCGGAGTCCAAGGGACAAGGAGGAGATCTCTGCCAGCTCCAGCCCTGCGCTGGGAGAGAGGAAAGTCACTGCCGGGGCCCCCAGGAGGGTTCACGTTGGGCGTGGGGTGGAGTGGGAGGCATGGTGTCCTCCCAGGCTCCTCGTCCTGCTCGATGGCCAGCCCAACTCTGCCGCGACCAACTCGGCTCCCTGCCACTGCGCGGACGGACAGGGCTCCCTCCCCGGAAAGTGCTGGTCTTGCTGAGCTGCGCTGTAACGCGGTTGCTGGTGCTTATAAAACACCAGATTTTTCAAAACCATTTGCTCTTTTTTTTTCTTGATTTTCAACCAATTTTTTTTTTCTTGGTTTATTTTCTGTAAATTTACTTTAATAAATGAATGGCTTTTTAACAATGGCTTTCTCCTCGAAGCGCTGGGAAATTGGAAATCTTAGGCTGTTGCTTGTAAAACCAAGCCAAATGCCGTCAGCCGAAACCAGTTTCACTGCTTCCATGCTCCAAAATCGCTTTCCACCCCAGGGCAGCTTGATTTGCAAGCTGGCCCCGCTCCTTAGGGACCCCGCACCCCAGGACACGTCTCGGGGCTCAGTGAGGACTGGTGGGAGCAGGGCCGTGCCCAGCACAAGGCTTCTGCGTGGGCCGACGCTCTCTCAGCGTTCCCCAGCCAGTGTCACCAGCGAGGCTCGGGCAGCGCCGGAGATCCCTGCGGGACACGGGGTTTCAAGAGCTGAGCTGACTGCGGGCTTGCCAGAGCCGCGGATTTCAGAAATGACCGACTCTTCCCAGAAGCATCGCCTGTGATTTCAGGGAATTTTGTCTTGAAATCCTGCCTCGCTGCCGTGCCTGACCACCAGATGAAGCCTCCTGCTGCTTTTTAACGGCTCCGTCTGCACGTGCCCTCCGTGTCGTGCACTGCTATCTTCTGCCACGCTCTGACCTGGAGAGCAGAGTCCACGCTGAAGGACCCACGTTTCAGCATCCTGACAGCTTTTGGGGCAGCTTTTTGAACTCAGCCCTGCACGCTGGTCTTGCCGTCCCAGCGCATCACTCCTGCAATGCGCTTTGCATCCCACACCCACCGCGCCGGAGCTACACCTTGCGCCCCGCGTGCCGGTTCATCCAGACCTGCTTTGAGAGTCCTTGCCCTCACCTGAGGGACGCGGTGGCTGCACTGCTGGACCCGTCGCCTCCTCCATCCCGTGCCATCAACCCAACAGAAACTGCATCCCTGGAAAGCCACAGCAGCAGAGCCAAGCTTGGTAGCTTCCCGCTGCTGTTGATCCTCGGTGGAGCCGCAGCTGAGCTGGGGCACCTGCTTCCGAAGCGATGCTGCGAAAATGAGAGGGGATGTTTACCCCAGCCTGCTGTGCTCCCTGACCCTTCCCCACTGCGGTGCTGACCCGCGCCCCGCGCCCGCAGAGCTGGCAGGCGTTAGCCGGGTATTTCTGAGTACAGGTCGCTACGGAGCACGTCATCTAATTCTCTCATGGAACATCATCGCTGCTCAGTTATCCAGCATGCCTGCCCCACTGCCCAAGCTCACCGGCTGCTGTTTCCATGCTGCTGAGATATCAAATTGTTTGTTGTATCATTGGCGTTGCTTGCCAAGACTCGGCTCCAACTTCCTAACACGCGTATGCCTGTGTTCCTCCTGCCTTGTTTGTACGTGACTGATTTCACGCACGTGTCGATGCCAGTACGTGATAGCGCTGCTCTGCAGACGGTCTGTAACAGGAATTTCTGAGGCCGGTGCATCACTCAATGCAGTGTCCAACTGAGAAGCAGGTCGTGAACCAATGCAAGGCCAGTTTTTAAATCACGAGGATCTAGGGATGTCCAAGCCCAACACCTGGGAAGCCAGAAGACACAGCTACTGGAAGTCCGTACGCGCGGGCGAGGGAGATCAACTAACGGCGGCTGTCTGGACATCTACAGGCATTCAACGGGGTTACCACCAGCAGGTCTAAGGATGGCAAGGTACAGCGGGATGAGGGGAAGGTCTCTGCTGGGGTAAACCACTGGTTACAAAGACAGATAGGGACTGGAGGGTACGAGCAACAGAGTCTTCATCAGGGAGCCCCACAGGGACCTGCGATGGCAACTGCATTCTTCAACGTAGTCATAAATGATCTGGAGAAGGAGAGCGGCATGATTTGTTGCCAAAACTCACATCAAGCAAGCAAAAAAAGCTGAATGCAAAGAACTGCAGAAAGATTTCCTGAGGCTGACAGGGGAGGCTCGAAAAAAAAGAAGGAGATGAAAGGCAGCGTAGGCAACTGCAGAGCGATGCGCTGGGAGAACACAGCCCCCCAGCCCGGGCTGGCCGTTACCGCGCAGCCGCGAGGCCTTGGCACCGTGACAGACTGAGCTGACCTGTTGTGAAGCTGTGCCAAGGAGAAGTCAAACAAATAAGAAAAGCAAAGTTAACATTGAGAATTAGGAGGAGGAAAAGTTGGCAGAAAGATCCAGCGAGGGTTGTTAGGTACAAGAACATCTCTGGCTCAAAAAATCCCAAGACATAGACTGTGGGAGGTTGGAAAAACGTGCAAAAAAAAAAGCATTGCTTGAAGCGGTTTGCCACTTCTCTTAGGCTGGCCACCGCCAGCAACAGCACCCAGGGCTCAGCCCAGGTCCCTGCGGCACCCCCGGCTTGGCCGAGGCAGCCTGCGTGGCACACTAAGCATCCCCAGCGTTCACCTGGAGCCCACCACCGCCGCCGTGGGGCACGGCGGGCAGGGGAACCTCTGAAGCAGCACCACCAAAAGGCGGGTGGAGGGCCATCAACAGCTTTGTAAGAGTTAAGCGCTCTCCCCGTGGTAATAGCTCCCAAACCACCAGCAAATGGGTGCACGAGAGACACGGTGGTGGTTTTACGGAGTGAAGTGGAAGGTGTTTAGATTAACCTTGGCATTGGGGAGCAGCGGTTGACGTATCCAGGATGGTTGCAAACGCAGGCAGATTAAACGTCTCCAAAACAGCTGTAAGCGCAGCCACGTCCCCTTGACCTGGCGCACCAACGCCGCTCCCAGCAAGGAGCCGCCGGCCGCGTCTCCGGGCCACGGCGCCGCTGATGCACTCATAAACCCGTCAAACGCTGGCTGAGCTTGCAGCCCTCACAAGCTGCGAGAGCCATCGGTCCCCACCGTGACCCCATCCCGACACAGGGGTCTGAGCAGCCCCCTCCTCCCTGCTAAGCCAGCAGCACCGTCCCTCAGGGAAGCAGCTCTCTCTCTCTTGCCTCCCCACCTTGCACGTGTTGGTCTCTAGCCTTCAACACCTCAAACGGTGCCTGCTAAAGCCGGACAAACCACACGTTTAAATATCCAACAGGTTTCCAGTGGCGAGAACAGCCTGTCCTCGTGGCCCCTTCTGCCATCTGTCTCCATCCTCCCGGGCTGGCTGAGCGTGGGACAAAGGGGTGCGTGCACCGGGGCAGTTATCTCTTCCTCCATCTCCTTCCCATGGGAGGATATCCTGGCATCACCTGCCTTCACCTCGCCAGGCCCTGACATTCGCTGCCTTTCCAGCAGCTTCCTGTCTGGGATATTTCTTTGTCTCAGCTTCCTCTCCTACTTGTGCCACTGAAACGAAGGCAACTGTCCCAGCAGCATCAAGCAAACCGAGATGTCGCACGCCACGTTTTGCGCTGACGTCGCCCACGGCAAACTGCATCCCGCGCGCTCATCGGGCAGACCTGCCGGCTCGCCACGCGAGGCAGCAGACCCTCCACCGCAGCCTGGACGCCAGCAGAGACCCCCACCACGCGGCCGCGGTTCCCACCAGCCACGCTGACGTCCTGCTCCCTGCCTCCCGGGATCCCACCGCCACAGCCGCCCACCCTCATCGCCCCGGGACCCCTCTGGTACCATCGGGGAAAACCGCGGCTCCCCGCACACGTAGGGGTGATGAGCCACGACGAGCAGATACGGGCGGACCTGGGAGCAGTTCACGTACAAACCACAGCGAGTTCAAACAGGGTCACCAACACTCTGTCTGGCATGAAAGGCCGATCGTTAAAGCAGAGAGAAACCCTTAGATTATATTTTTATGTGCCCTACTTGAAACCAAGTGATCTGGAAAATCCCAGAGCGTTCGGATGCAAAGGTCTAAATCTTAACGACGCTCCTGGCAAGGCCGCGCTTTGTTTGCGCTTTAACAGCTTCTTCATAAGGAAACAATTGGCCTGGTTAAGGAGAACACCACCACAAAAATCCCTGCCCCGCCGTTCAGCCGACAGAGCTCCATCGGCAACACCGCTCTGATGTCGGTCCCAGTTTGGGGTGCCGCAGCATCTGAACCAGGCGGAGAGAAACCCCGGAGCTGCACGCTGCGACGCCGGCTGCTCGGGTGCCAGGAAGGGACCAGCCCCAGGGAACTGAAGGCAACCATTTCTCTTCGCATGGTTTTGGAAACACTTCCTTTAGCACATCATGCATTTTTCTCCCGTCTGTATATCTTATCACCCTCAACTATTTGGGTTTTTTACCACAAGTCTAACTTTGTTACATAAATTGGTGCTTAGGAACTGTAACCTATTTCAACGTGGTTTTTTTTTTTTCGTGGATGGAGGCAATGCTTTTTCCCAAACTCTGACTGAGCCCAGCCCTGACAACCAACACGCGGCAGAACCGGTGGCCTGCCCAGCGCCATTCACGTGCCCCCTCTTCGCCGCTGGATGTGGGGCAGAGGGGGACATCCCAGCAGCTTCGAGAAAACAGAGGAGTTGGGATTTGCACGGCAGGCATCCACCTTCGCCCTGCGTCCGAGGACAGGCCAGGTCCCCCGGTGCCACCCCGGCTCGGTGCTACTTCCACCCTGGATCCCAGCTCCGCAGCTCCCGGGGGGCAACGCCGCCTTTCGCAGAGAACAGGATTAAGTTGCTCATCAAAATGAAAACACAAAGCCAGGTTTAACGCCTCACATGGGAGCCAGCCGCCGTTCGGTGCAGAATCAGCAGACGCCCAGATAATTATCACGTCGGGGAAGAGTCAGCATTGCAGGGCACGATTTTCCCTTGCAAGGAAACAGTAAGTATGGAGATAAGGGCAATCCAATTAACCAGGCTTTACGTGGATTTCCACATGGCATGTGGCAATGCTCTTAAGCACTTAAAGAATGCCCAAAAGCTCTTAAAGAAACTGAGCTGCCGTGGGATAAGAGGTAGAGACCTGCTGCGATGAGTAACCTGTTAAAGGTCAGGAAGGGAAGAGCAGGACTGCATCTCACAAGGGTGGGCACTGGGGGAGCCCCCAAGGGTCTGGCCCATCCTGCACCTCCCTGAGCGCCCTGGAAAAGGCCAGGACACAGCGACCTGACACCACGTCCTGGCAGGACAGCCACCGAGGGCTGCAAACGCAGCAAAGGCTGCCGCAAGCAGGCTGTGGTGAAACCCGTGCTTCAGGGCAGGGACACGTGGCTTTGTGCTCAGCCTCAACGGCTTGATCAGGCGAGTCACCTCACCCCTCTCTTGTGCAACATGTGGATGAAAGGAGGGGTTGCTGGTGCCAATCTCATCTACTTCCAAAACCATTGCACGGCTCAGATTCACGTGTGGTTGTATTTCCTCAGGTTCCCTGCAGCTGCTCCTGCTACAGCTGCAGGAAACCATCTTGGGTTGGCTTGGTTTCAGATGTACCTGTGCTGAAGATCAAAGGCAAAAAAAAACAAGGACGAGTGCGCAAGCATCTTTGTAAAGTGTGGGAAATGCAAGGGTCAGTCATGGATGAAGGCAAATAACTCCATCAGGGAAGGGGCTCGCTGCACTTGCTGGAGCGTGCAAGAGAGGAGGAGCGGCAGAAGGTCACAAGCGCTGGGTCTCTGCCCTGCCAACCACGTTCAGTTTTGCCCCTGTCCCTTCTGGGCTGAGAGGAGCAGGAGTCACCGTAGCCTGAACCCTTTGTGGCTCGCTGGGCGCTGGGCCAGCCGTGCTCCCTGCAGTGGGACCGTCGAGGACCGTCTTGGTGGCTGGAGGGAGCCTGGCACCCAGAGCAAGCCCCTAAGCTGAGCACGGCAGCCACCTCCCTGGCAAGCTGCCCCGGGCAGAGCACGCAGGGGCAGGGATGGAGGAAGGAAGTTCAGTGCTACTTGCTAGTCAAAGGAAAAATCTGGCTTCCTCGTGCCACAGGAGCTCCGTTTCCATGAGCCACTGTGCACCCTGGGAAGACCACCCGGACACAGTGTGGCTGGGCGGGTGCTCCACGTCACATGGAGGCCACCAGGACCCGGGCTGCAGCAAGGAGAGGCACGGCCAGGCTGAATCACAGCTGGCCGGGTCCCGGACAGCCGCTCCTGCGGGCTGGGGTGTGACTGGGCACGCAGAGCAGCTGCCCCTGCTCATAGCTCGTCCCGGTGACGTGCAAGGTTAGTGAGGGTGAGGAGTTCAGATCTTTCTTGTGAGCTGGAAGACACCTCCTCATCCCCAGACAGCAAATCTACAGACGCACCCCCAAATGACTCTGCAGAGATCGAAGGCTTGACGTGCTCCTGGGGACAGACCAACCGTGGCGGTGGTGAAGCTGCGCGTGGGAAGGGAGCCAGCCCCGCGCCAGAGTTGCACTGGAGCAGGGGTTGCTGGCAACTGGTGGAGAGGAGAACCTGGGAGTCATCTCAAGCAGGCCCACGGCAGCCTCTCAGCCCCACTGCTCCCAGCCAGCAGTCAGCACAAGACATCCATCCAAGAGCCTCCGGCAGATCAACGAGGGATGGCTGGGCTCACTCACGGACAGTCCGGCCAGCGGGTTCCTCTCGTGGCACGCTGGAGGCTGTTCCTGGGTCTGGCACAGCCACGACATGCGCCAGAACTTGGGATCAACCTCAGGAGCCCACAGGATGAAGGTTGCTCTGCATGGCTAGGAGGCAGCATCCCTGTTTGACATCCAGCTGTTTCGCCACACCAGGAGAAGGCTCCACTCCCAGGACAGGTGATGATGCTGCACGGATGAAAGGCAGAGTGATGGTTGGTTTTAGGGATCCAAACGCACACAGCCAAAGTCTGGGATCTCCTCACTGGCTCAGCAAGACTCAGGACAATGCGAATTAGTCTGTCATGCTCCCGTTCCTCTCCTGCACAAATCGGTGCTGGCATGAAGGAGGCGGTGCCGATGACAACCCTCCTGTCACCCAAGGAAAAGCACCACCAGTAGCCACAAACACTGTCCTGCCTGTACCCCGCAACGATGATCCTGCGCCGATTTCTCTAGGCCAGCCCAATGCTCCACCCCAGAGTGTTTCACGAGGCCAGTTCAACTAAAGCAGCGTGGATTAACTGGTTTTTGGAATCCATTACAAATTGTATTTACCAGGAAGGTTTGAGTCCACCCGGGGAGCAGGAGGGGATGCACTTCCAGGGATGGGTTCTCAGTCACGGGCTCCGGACAGCTTGCTGGCACGGCCAGTGACTGCTGCAAAACCTGGGAGCAAAACTCCCAGGTGCAAAATTCCCGTAAACCCAGGAGCTCCCCGGGGCTCACTGCCTGCACCCTGCCGCCACGAGCTCTCCCTGGCTCCACCCCGCCGGTACCTGCAGTAGACACGTCCCTCGATTCTGGAGCTGGCAAGGGCTGAGACAGAAAAAGCCATCACACGTGCTCAGCTCTAGGAAAAAAAAGAAAGCCATGGGGCACCACGGCTCATAGCTTAATCCGGAGCATAAGCAAAAGTACTCTCTACCCGGCACAAGTCATATTTTCCATACGTGAAAGGGATGAGGGGACTCCCTTGAAAAGGGCTGTAAGGAAAACTTCCCAGGACAGACAAGCCAGAAAGCGGAAGGAAGGAGGAGGGAGCCTGCATTACTCGCACTTGGGTGAGACGGAGGGTTGGGGCCCGCTCCGCGTGACTCACCACGCTTTTCTGAGACGTGCCGCTGGCCTGGTGCAACCTCTGCTCCAGCAGCAACGACGCGCGATGGGCCGTCGCCGGGACCAGGGTGAAACACGGGGGCTGCAAGAGCTGCTATAAAAAAACATCCCGCCAACCAAGGACGCTACCCGTGAGCTGCTGGTAAAGGAGAATCCCTGTCCGCCCACCGCTTTGAGTGCTTTGTGCGTAGCAGAAAATATCCGCTGGTACCGCCAGATGGACAGGATGCCCGGGCTTCTGCTTTCAGACACGGTGCTGTGAACAGCCTTCAAGGGCAAAATCACCAATAAGGAAAAAAAAAAAACCAGCTGCAAAAAGTAGCCCCAAATTTTTCCAGTCCTGAGTTTGCGGTGCATTCGCTGCTTACTCATTTCTTGCTAAGCCTGGAGCTGCCGGGTCGGGCCCCCGCCCTCCCCTCCGGCACAACTACTCCTTACATTTTGGAAGCTATTTTTTCCCACCCTGCTATCTGAAAAAAAAAAAAAAAAAAAAAAAAAAAAATTTGGCGAGAAAGCTTTTATCATCCTGAAAACATGCCAACTGCGAAGGCGACTCTGTGTCTCAGCCGCCTGTTTCCTGGCAGATTTTAGGTCCTTTGCTCAACTGCTAGGATGGCGGGGGCAGGAGATGCCTGCAGCAGCAGGCTGTGAACTGTAGTTTCAAACAGTCACACGTTTAACTGCCGCGAAATCCCCGGGAGAGCAACATTTTCAAACAGCGGGCTGAGAGACAGACGCGCAGCCAAGTGCCGGCGTCGGCCCCTCGGAGGTAAAGAAAAGGTGATGCCGCGCCTGGAGACGGAGGGCCACCAGCACGGGGAGCCGGCAGTACCGAGTGCGGTCACCCACCCGGTCAGTCCTTCGCTTCCCGGGAATGGGGCTTCAGCTCTGACGGCTCCCAGGGGTTCGAAGGGAAAGGACGGGACCCAGCACCCAGGCTGAGCGGGGGAGAAGCGCTGGACGACTGCGCCGTTGGCATCCAGATTGCCAGCGACGAGCTCCGGCCATAACCACCCCAGCTGGCAACCTAAAGGTGCCGGGAAGTCCACGTGCAGGCTGAGACATGGGGACAGCCCCAGCCTTGATGCCATGGTGGCAGAGCTACCCAAACCGCAGAGCCCTTCGCCCTGGTGATGCTTTTCGGGGCTCCAAAGTGCTCAGAGCTGGTTTTGCATGCAGAAATCCATTTGCCAGCCCAAAATTGCAGGGCTTCACTCTTTTGAAGATAGAAGGCGGCTGTCTCTTGGCACATGGCCCACAGCAACATCTACTCTGTACCCGCCTACAACCAGTTGAAGTTACGAAGAAGAAACTGGTCTGGAACAGAGGTGTGCTGGACAATCCGACTGACTCTCCGGAGGCTTTAAAGGATCGTCTCACTTTGTGCAAAATAGACGGTGCCCAGGAAATTGGTGCTCGTCAGATGAAATCACCACTCCCGCTGGATCTCTGCAACGCAGAGTCACGACGCACCACGGGCATCCCTGCGGGGAGGGATACGATCCCACCCGTAGCCCACGTTTTATAAACTTGCCTGCGGCTCCTCTCCAGCTATTGCCCCAATTTGCGATGGTGCAGAGCAATGCAGCACCGCTGCTGCGAAGGGAGGCACAGCTCGGCTACTGCACGCCCCAGCCGCACGAGGAGGCCAGGACGCTCTCTGTGTGTCACGTACTATCTAAAAACCACAGGAAAAAAAGAAAGCTGCAAAGCTTCTGCAAAGTTTTAGCAACAGAAGTCCTCCGATATGCCACGCAAACCGCCTTCCGTCCCTCCTGTCCTCCAGATACACTTCTCCATCCCCTGAGTGCCCTGTTCACTAACAAGAGGAGCAGCCTTCATCCTCCTTGGTACTTGGATTTCTTCACCTTCTTCACCTCTTGCCTTCCGTCTATTTAAGCACAAAGATGGCTTCTTTCTCAGGAGGCATCCTACGAGATGGAGTGAAGAGGTAAATAGTAGGCTTATGGAGAAAACCACCCCAAAAACCTTAGCTTGGTCCAAGTCTTGGTCACACCGTGGGCTGCGGGGAGCCACGAGCAGCAAGAGCAGCTGCCGGCTGTGCACAGCCCCGACCCAGGCCCAGCTTTCCCACGTGGTGCCCAGCTTGCACAGCGGAAGCAGCGCTGCAGCTGGGGCCAGCGTTCCGAGCTCAAAATCCAAGAAACACAATCAGATACCAGTAAGAGAGCAAGCAGGAACCAACCAGGGGATGGGGAGATATTTCGAGTTGTTTGACCCCATCACAGCGCTCTGCTTTCCGGAGCCTGGGTCCCACAGGGGATCACAGCACAGCGCCGAACCTGCCAGCACCCACGCAGGAGCCCTCAGGGAAGAGGAGAACCCTGCCAGCCCGAGAGCAACAGGGTGGAGGATGGGACACAGCCAGCGTCTCTCCGCGGCCTCTGCCAGCAGGACTCTCCTGCCAGGCCTTGAGGGAGGAGGGGTGACGTTCCTCTAACAACACGCAGCGTCAGCGACAGCATCTGCAGTGCCAGGGCTAAGAGGCAAGCAGCCTTCGTTCAACAGTGCCGGCCTAGAGGGAGAAAAAAAAGCAGCGTTTCTAGCGACGCAACAGACAGGTACGATCGAGGTGCTGCTACTCCCACTGCGGCTGGTTTTAGGGGCAAGAGCCAGCTGCCGCTTCCACGTTTTGTCTGGGCATCAGAGTGAATTTTTTTTTTCGTAAAGGTTTCAGATGCTCCTCAGAGTTGACCTGACATAGGAAGGCTGCTTTTCCAAGGTTAAGGAGCATCAGAAAACTTTTTGCCCGGTTCAAAAGACAGCACTGACATTTTGGCGTGTCAAACCGGGATCATCCCAAATAGGCAATGGCCCTGCCTTCAGCTGACCCTGCGAAAATTCACTGGATTTTTGGGAAAATTGGTGTCTGGTAGAAGGAAAGGCCTCTCTCTTGTTGCAACGGTTCCCAAACACGTAAATGACCGGCCGCAGTTCACAGCCTGCAGCCAGGACATGTTTTGGGATGCTTCCTAGAGGGCAGGCCGCACAGGGAACACAAACAGGCCAAAAGGGATCAGCATCACTCGCGGAACGCACACGCTTCCCGGCTACGAGGACGGCAAGCCCAAGTGTTAGACGTGATCTGCAACGATTTCACACGGCTTCTGTCGCACGCTGCAGCAGCAGTCTAGTGGTTCACTGGACACAGGGAAAAAAAAAAAAAAAAAAAAAAAATCATTCTTTTTAGTCATTTTTCCAGTGATGGGAATAAGCTCATATTTCAATTAGTGTTTACCGAAATGAGAGCCAGACAACCGCGGTACTGTGTGAAAGTGTGTTTATTCCAAAGCTAAATTTCTCACATAAAACAATGTCTCTGAACAGCAGCATCAGTCCCTACATGGATCTACAACAGCCTTCTGGGCTCCAGGGCGTGGGGTCTCGAACCGTCTCAACAGAGCAACAGGGAATCTCTTTCCAGAGTTGTCAGAAAGGGGAGGGAAAGGACAGAAAACAGATACGTTGCCACTGGCGCAATTTAAGAAACTGTGCCGGCTCACAAGAAGAGAAAAGGTGTCAAGACACTTCGCAAGGAGCTTAACGTCTGCACAAAAATCTCGCAGAACACCCCGCTCTCTGCAGGCTGCTTGCCAAGGAGCAGCTGCCACCGTCAGGAGAGAACCGCATTATTCCTGCAGACAGAAAACAGGACTGTTGGATTTAATAATCTGCTGAACTGCTTCCAAGGACTGAAGTGGCTGAGGGGTCACGTTCGCGATGCACTCCTTTGCAGCCCGGAGCCAGTGTGCACGTCTGGTCCCCACCGACAGCCTAGAGGGGTTTACCTTCTTCCTCCTGCCTCAGCCTCTTGGAGAGATGCTCGCTGATGGCCATGAGGGGGTTGGCTCTGTACGTGGGATTGGCGATGACCTCACGAAAGCGAGCCAATTCCTCTTCTCTGAGGAAAGAAAAATAACACATAAATCCTAAGTGGAACGGAGCAGGTAAGGACAGAACTCGCAAAGCAGCGGGTTTCTCTACAGACAGAATGATCCTGGCTGTGAACCTCAGAAAGAAAGTGCAAGAAATAAACCGAATTTACCCACGGGCAAAGCTCAAACTGCTGCCAGCTTCATGGGAGACAGAGCCAGAGCCAGAGCCAGATCTCATGACACAGAGACAGAAACAACCACGTTGGTGTCCAACATCACACGGAAATGGTTTCTTAAGAGTTTTTCCCTAGTAAATCGGGAACAAGAAACTGTGGGTAGCTGGTACATCACTAGGAATGAAAATTACTTCAGAGTGCACCAGGACAAGAGCAGATGCTGCTTTTGAGAGCTCATCTACTGAGCCTCTTTATGGCTCAGCATAGAGGTTGCTAATCCTACGTGCAGCACTAGTCAGTCACCACGGGAGGAACGTGACAGAATTACCTTTGCGTGCCTGGTCACAGCTGGCTGCTGTGGAAATATTCTTGTCTCAAAAAGCAAGCAAACAGGGAAGAAGAAGAACAGAGCAGGAGCAGTGTAAGTGAGTTTTCACGTAAGTCACATCCATTCTGACCTCCCCAGCTCCCTCAGCCAGACTGGCAGGCTCTCCACAGCCCAGCCAGACGCGCATCTCCACGTCCTCAGCAGCTGCTGTGCATCAGCAGAGTGCTCTTCAGCTCGCAGCACGCGGCCAGTTCCCTCCCTAGTAGGGCCCTTCCCTTCAACGCCAGCCCTGCCCTGGCCAGAGGAACAGAGAGAGAAGCCAAACCTGAAGCCTGGGGTGAGGCAATGGGGTGAGGAACTCCCAGTACTAACTAACATCCTGGAAAATAAGCCTCAAAGATCTTTCTCCAAAGTTTTTCCCTCCCAAGAAGGACAGATTTCCCAAACCACTATGGCAGGACACGTGCTGCTGCTCAGTGCATCTACCCAGTTTTGTCCAGAGGCACACAGGGGATTATCAGCTTGCTGATACAGAAGATTGTGGTGGAGCTGCCTATTCGGGTTTGGATCTGCGTACAGGTCTCTCCTCACGCAGCGTTCCTCACCCCTGAGCTCCAGCACAACGAGAAGCTCACTGGTGGCACTTGAAGCCGTGACCTTCTGCAATAAGCCAAGGAGGAACTCATCCAGAAAGGCAGAACGGAGCAAGAAAGGCATCCCAGCACCGCCACCGGCCAGTTCCAGACAGAGAAGGGTATTCACAGAGCGGGCTGGGATCTGTAGACTGACTGTTCTCCTCAGCCTCGGCCTCGGCTCCTGGAAAGGGGAATCACAGAAAGCAAACACTGCCAGATCGCCGTGCCTAGCCCCAGGAGAGCTGTGCTGAAGGGAAATTAAGTTCTTGGTGCCTGGCAGCAGTATAAAATATCCAACAGATTATACAGAGGAACAAGGAGTTGCCAGACCCTTAACCAAGTCCAGGAATTATTCAAAAGCTTCATTTTACAGGAAACGGTTTGGCAGACACCAGTGGACAGCCATCCTCCTGAAGGACGTACAGCACCTAAGTTAGCATCCCGGAGGTGTCCCAACAGAGCAGCTGTAGCTCCTGATGCTATGCGGAGTTCCAGGAGCTCCTCACCTACACAACCCCAGGAGGCTTTCCTGAAGGGTATCAGCTAGAGCTACATGGGCCTGGTGTCCTAAGAGACTGAGCCACAGCTGGATGTTGCAGCTCCAACTCAGCAAGCCGAGACAAGGGACGCATCACCTGGCTGACAACAGGAGAACACTGGAACTGGTTGCCAAGAGATGCTGTGTGATCTCCATCCCTGGAGAGACTCAAAAGCCGTGTGGACATGGTCCTGGGCAACCAGCTCCAGCTGACCCTGCTTGACCTGGGTTGGACCAGCTGACCTCCAGAGGTCCCTTCCAGTCTCAACCATTCTGTGACGCTCCACGGGAACGGGACACTCTGATAACTGGGTACTCACAGGAGCTGGCGCTTCTGAGCTTGTTTCATCATACAGAAGTCTGCTGTTTCTGCCTTTGCTTTCGCATGGCTGTGGAGAGAAGGAACAAAAGAAGCAAGTAAGTGTTACAGAGGAGCGGTAATTTAGCAATTGCTGTGGAGATGGAAAGAGTCCAGGGATTCTGCATCCACCTTCCCAGAAAGTATAGGTAATTGTCGTGTACGGAAATTGTCCGGAAAGGCAATTATTTCCATAGCCAGCAGTAATGGAAATGCAAACTCCTTGCGCCACACACTGAGAACAGCTCAGGAGTCAGGACTGAATGGGCAGGAGGGAAATGCACTGAAGAAATATTGGATCTCTTAATTCTAGAACTGGTCACGAGCTGTCCGTGCCCAGATCTCTTTCTGCTTATCGCTAACCTCCAGGTCTAACCGATACCCTTGCTCAGAAAAAAGATCCCATCGAACTTCCCCTCACCGCGAGGCATGTGGCACCTCTGCACATCTCATGTTCCTTGGTAACGCTGCTGAGCTCCAGCATCGGCAGATGTCGGGTCTAGACAGTGCCACCCTACTCAGCAAGGAGAGGGAACTGCCAGCCTTGCTTTGAGCCTTGCGGTGGGACCACGGGGGTATAAGGTGCAGTTAGATTTTAAGATGAAGAACGGCAATATTCCTTTCTCCCTGTGAACACATATCCTTGCCAAGGGCTTGCCGGTTTAAGTCAGCTGCAAACAGATCGGCTAAAGAGAAAGCACAACAACAGAGCTTCAACTTTTGACACCAACCAGAAGTTTTGAGAACCACGAAGCTGCGAGAAGATGGACTCGTGGGAAGGTAGGACGGTGCACTATGTGCGGCTGAGGCACAGCGGCAAGCATAGATCTGCACCCTCTGCACCCGTTTCTTATTCCTGGACAAAGTCCAAGGAGACCAGAGGTGTCATCCCGTTCCGCACAGGATGCTGGAAGCACCTGGCGTTGCACAACAGGCCTGAGAGCTCAGGAGGAACGGCGATCAGCAAGAGCAGACAGTTACAGGGGTTGGAGGAGCTCCCGCCACGCTGCTGCGTCCGCTGGTACTGCAAGACACAGAAAGCGCAGGAAGCATCTCTGCTCCCTTCGTGTCCGTTAGCTGTTCGGCACAGGAGCACTTTCTTGTCGCAGTTGGCCTGAATTGCTCACAGAAGCGCAGAGAAACACCTTCTCCAGTTGTATGGCAACCCATGGTTGCCAGAGCAGGGGCTTGCCAAGTGTGCCGCCACGTCGCCACGACAGTCCCTTCAAAGACGAGCAGCTCTGCAGAGGGTGGCAACGCTTACAGGAAAGCCTTTCCAGACCACATCCCAGGCGGAACGGGACCACGGGCCCCAGGGCTCCTTCGGGCTGTGCCAGCCCGCTCTGGCTTTCAGCCACCCCACTGTGTTCAAAGGCTGGGTGCTGCTGACGGCTTTTCGGTTCCGCTCAACGGCTCTGCCCCGCTGGCCTGGCAGGTTCAAAAGGCTGCCTGAACTTCCCCCTCCAAGCCACCAGCACACTGCCTGCTCACTCGGACCGCGTTAGTATCCCCGTTTCGTTACACTTCATTGCCTTCATTCATTATAAAACAGAGTAAAAACCTCACCGCAATGCTCTCTTACCCAGCAGGAGATCAAATTCCTGGAGAATCTAATCTTTTATTAATAACACTGACAAATCACCAGAGTATTACCCTTCATTTTACGTAATGATCCAAATCCTATAAAAGCCTCCTCCGATTATTTCAAACACTTATGCACACGCATCCTCACGCAGTCCAGGAAGCCACCAGCCAGCACGGGGAAGAACAGCACTGTAGCTCCTCCGTGTCCCGAGGGGGACTGCTTTTTGGTTGGCATGTCGCAGGTGATCCGGGTGATGCCAAGCTCCCATCTCCACTCTGCTGGTTGCAGACAGTGCTGGCCAATCCCAAAATTGGCCAGTGCTCTGCCTCGAACCATCCTGCAGCAGTCGGCCAGAGAGGGGTAAGACCAAGGCAAGTGTGAAGCCGTATCCTCTCCAGCGTTCGCAGCCCAGCTGCAGTTTAGACACATGCGGCTCCGCGGAGCTCTCCTCGTCGGATTTGTCAGGTCCCACCTGAACTCGCAGGTTTCCCTCAGCCATGACATCCTGCAGCAAGGAGCTGTGCAGAGCAGCGGGCCTCCTGCTGGCGCTGAACTGGTGACTCGCTAGCTATCTTTGATGCCCTTTATTTCTCATACTGGAAAAGATTATGAGCTCCTTCCTAACCACATCACCCTTGATTTTATGGGCTATCACCTCTTTGTCTCCTGTCCAGGCTGAGGACTCCCCAGCTCACTTAGCCACCCCCTAGCACAGAAGCTGTGCCAGATCCTCCATCATCATCCTTGTCAGCTGCCTCTGAGCCTTTCCCAGTTCTACTCTGTCTTTTGAGCTGGTCCAAAACCTGGGCTCAGATGGCACATGTGGTTGTGGCACACCATCACGGAAAGAGGGCAAAGACCCCTTTTCAGGCTCAGACTAAAGCCTGGCTCAGAACTTCATCCAACCAACCCTCAGTGCTCTGCAAGACTCAAAGGTCTGTGCGTACTTTTGCTGTTCATTCCCACTGAAAGAGAGGGCAGGCTGCCTGAATGGCTGCATAAGTTAAAAAAAAAAAAAGAAAAAAAATGCTATTCAAAGAATTAGAAGCCAAGTTAAGGAAGGAAATATTTTCCCATGCTTAGATGGAAGGTTCATAGCTGCTGTCTGTCTGAGGAGTGGCTTTCCAGAAGCACAGGGAACTGCCAACTCAGCCATGCTCTGTAGATGGCTGTCCCACCTGGGTCAGAGTTCATTTCTGGGGCACCAGCAAGTCACAAGGGGGTTCATGGTATCTCCAGGCTTGATCCGCAACCAAAGAAGAGGGTGCTTTGCCAGACAGCCCTCTTCTCGGCTGTTCTCTAATCCAAATGCTGTCTTATTACGGTCAAAACAAGTTTCTAGTTCCCACCCCTACTGAGCAGCTGGAGAGGAGGGACAAGCGTTTGCGCAGCACGCGAACACTTTTGTTGGGTACTGGGGGATGCATAAGCAGCTGCAACACTGAGCGCATGGTCAGGCAGAGCACTGGATTAAAAAGGAGAAAACAGAAGGGCAACCAGAACTCACCCTACGGCTGGCTGGGATGGCTGGCACGTGGGTGTTAGAGGACCAGAAATAGCCCTTCTCTTTCAGTACAATAAAGGGCATGGAGAAACTATCTTTCTGTTCTTCTCCCAAGTCACACTGCAAGCCAACGGGGTGAACAAAGAATCTGGCTAGAGCGTAAAGCTCCGCTCAAAGGGCCTCAACTGCCCTTTCTTCTCTTAGGAGAAAGCTTTGAGGTCTGGAAGGACAGAACAGCAGGTTGCAACGCCTCAGGTCCAGATTCTCAGGTGAGCTCAGCAGCTTTACACTCTGGACACTTGTGGGCCACTCCTGCAACTCCCAGGACCTCTGGTTGCTCCCAGCCTGTCTCATGCCAAGCCTCATCTGAGCATTACAGTTCCCCTCTTAGCTGGATTCACAAGACACATTTAAGCTTTTTTCTTGTGGTGAGTGAAGCACGGAAAAGGGCAAAATGGCGTTGAGAATGAGGCCTTGTTCTCCCAACCACCGGCATCGACCTTGCATTGCCTGTAGCTACAAGCCGAGCTGAAGGGCACTTCATCCTGCAGGACACAGCCCATCCCTAAATGGCACATACCTCTTGGGTGGCTTCCCGCCCCTGCCACCGCTGGTCAGGTCGGAGAGCTCAGGTAGGGCTTCCATCAACGGCTGCATGTCTCCCACCACAGGTGTTGCTTTCCGCTTCGCTTCGGCTTTTTGCTTCTGCTTGGCTAGCTTCACACTTTCTATTTCTGAATCAGAAACAAAACATTACTGGAGGAAGGGGAAGCGTTTGCAAGAGATAACCCTTGAGCTAAGAAATTCAGAGGCTGCTTCACCAGGAAAAACAGGCCAGATGGGATTTAAACCAGCAAAAGACTGAAAATAATGCAGCTGGGTGGTTCCCTCCCTTGCTGTATTTGCTTATAACCATCTCTACTGACATTTGCCACGGGAAGTGAAATCTCAAGACTGATTTTGTCCAAACTTTTCCATCCCTTGCACTGTTCCTTGCTCACAGCAACACGGCACAGGAGTCCTGGGGCGCAAAAAACCACGCTGACCTTGCATGGAAATAGGAGAGAGAAACAAGATGGGCAGGGACAAACCAAACACAGTCAGCTCCACATGTGGCATTAAACAGTCACAGCCCCATCTCTGCTTTGCTTTGGGACAAAACAACGGTCTCCTAGCACAGGCAGAAAAGATGGACGTAATTTCAGTTGTTTACTTAGTTTGGAGCTAGTCAAGGGACTCACCTTCATGACTCACGGTAAAGCTCAAGCAGTCAGATGCTGGATAAACTGGGCTCTTAGAAAAGCACTGCACCAACTGGCAGACGCAGAGGCAGCTGGCTTTT
The DNA here is from genome assembly GCF_036417535.1 of Chlamydotis macqueenii. Taxonomy (NCBI): domain Eukaryota; kingdom Metazoa; phylum Chordata; class Aves; order Otidiformes; family Otididae; genus Chlamydotis; species Chlamydotis macqueenii. The sequence goes on from NC_141561.1 coordinate 40,847,923, forward strand.
CCTCGAGACCGCGTTTACCAGCCTCTCTGCAGCAGCTCCGAGCAAGGCTGTGGGCATCTAAGGCGCTAGAGGCGTTACAGCAGCCTCCCTTCTTGGCCATGGGCAGCGAGCACCGAAAGCCGCAGGCCTCAGTCCTCGAGGCTGCCTGGTGTAGAAGAAGGTCCCAGAGCTGCCCAAGCCTTACAGAGCCAGCAGCCTCCAGGATGAGCCTCAGCAGAAGACATTCTCCTCCAGGACAGCCCACAAAAGCCCAGCACTGCCACATGAGGCCTCCAGCCCCGACCTGTCCCAGAAATCCCTTGACGATGCCACCAAAAGCAGCTAGAAGCCCAGTGGGATCCAGGAGCTCCTTCTCCAGGTGATCACTGGGCCTAGAAACCCGCTGTGTTGCCTTGACACCCCGGAAGGGTACCAGTGCTGCGGGGCGCACAACGGAGACACCACCTCCTCCACATGCAGCCAGCGGAGCCCGCAGCGGAAGAGCAGGCTTCTGCTCGTTGCCTTGGACAACGAGCGGACTGCAAGACGAGTCTCAGCGCTGAGCTAGAAACTCCTTGTCTGGACGTGACAGAGCGCAGTGCTGGCAGCCACGGGGCCAAGCTGGCGACGCAGGGAGGCCAACAGCTTCCAACGCAGCGTGGCCACGGGGGCAGGAGTAAATCAGCACGGTATTTTTCTCGGGAACACAAAAGCATCCAGTCCCATTTACGGACCTCAGGCAAGATGCCACCTGCAATTCCGGGTCTAATCCTGCTGCCCACACTCAGGAAAGCAGAACTCAGATTCACTGGCTCCTTTAATATCTTTGTCTTGTTCGCTCCCCGACCCAGCTGAGACAAAGAGCAACAGTTTTTCATGAACTGCAATTCTGCTGCACATGGATGTCTGTGACAAATCTGGATTGTAAACGCTTCTCCTCACAGCAATCCCTGCCAAGAACACAGCTTTCTGTTCTGCATCACTTCTTTTTTTGGTCTGGCTTTATGAAGCTGACTACTTCAGTGCTTTCATAAACAGTATGTGCTCAAAATTTTCAGACACCTGATTCTGCACAAACATCCCAAATTCTTTTCCTATGAAGTCTTGTTCGTCTGAGGAGCCATGCGATATATGTATTTTTAAATGTGCATATTTCTAATGTCTGTAGCATTGCATAATTTTTTTTTTCCCTCTCTAGTCTCTCCTGAGATGATTTATTGGAATGGAAGAAATCTCCAAGTTTCGCGTTTGCACTACTGGGCTGAACTTTATTTCCCAGGGTCTTGGCATCCAGTGTCACAAAAGCAACCCTGGGACAAGAAGAAACAACAAACTCTTGGGAAGATTTAAGAAAACAGAGATGTAACGATAACTTCAGAAGTCCAAGCTGGGTTCTCTTTTGGGGGCGAGGGGAGCAGACAAAGGCTGCAAAACCCACGAAGAACTGGCAGAGTTACCTACATCAGATAAAAATCAACGCGTTTCAGTCGACTGCAGCTCTTTAAGGTCACAATGTCAGGATGCCAAGTTTCACTTAAAAATTGCCATCTCTGGAAATACCAGTTCATTTCGCTCCATCAGCTCATAATAACAACATCAGGTTTTACTGGTGTTTATATAGGCTCTTTCCAGCTATTCCAGTTTTCTCGGTACAAGCTGCACACCTGGTACTAACCCTTGCCGGATTTTCTTACCGAAGTCCCCAGGTACTCGCTACCCTTAGCAAAGCATTTGCTAAGGAACGCTGGTGTTTGCCAGCTGGCCGCAAGTTTGGTGGGGGAGTCAAGAGGGACAGCAGTTTATCGACTTCTGCATCTGTAAAGCACTTGTAATACCTAGCATCTTCTAAGACAGAGGGAATTTGGCTGGAGGTTTTCTATCTTGATGTTCTCTCCAAAGCAACGCCTCTGCATTTCATTTGTATCCCTTCAGCTTAGTAATTTCAGAGTCAAGAGAGGAGGAAAGAGGCCACGGCAGGGCCAAAATAACGTACGTGACCTTGAGAAAGACTGATCCTACATGGCACACGTGCAGGAGGGCAGGATTAAGAGAGCGTTGGGATGCTGCTCCTGGGCTTTTCCAAAGTGGCTCACCTTGACTTGCTGTCACCTAACGGCAGGAGCATGCCCTCTGTTTCCTGCAGAAGACGCCAGTCCCGTTTGAACCTTTTACTGCAGATTCCTTTTATGATGTCTGCTGAGGACACGTCTTCCTCCACAGCACCCGGTACCAGTCCTGGTATTGGGGGAGGGAAAGCTCAGCTGTGCTCCAGCAGTGCCCTCCTCTGTTCCCACCACAGCACCAGACAAGGTGAGATCTTTAGGAGCACCACAACTGCAGGCCAGGCATTAGGACTAGCGCAGCCGTCTACGCTTTGTGCCCAAGAGAGACACTGAGGGTTGCAGACGTCAAAGGCACTTGGAAGTTGTTTGCTGGTGATAGGGAGGAGGTTTCCTTTATGCTCAGGGTGTTACATTATCAGCTTTTTAGAGAAGAGGAGCCAGAGACGCCTTCACTGCAACTGGTGAAACCACAGGTGGATGGACTTGAGCTCAGAGCTGAGGAACAGCGAGCATATGGTGCGGCAGAACGGCACATCCTCAGCCCCAAACACAGCCTGTCAGCGCTCCGTTGGGCAGGAAGGCGTTATGGGAAAAGCCTGTCCCAAGAACAGCTCCAGGCGGTACACCGGGCAGCACAGCGTGGTCTCCTACTGCACTGAGATACTCGAAGCCAAAATACAGACGCTTCCCACAGGAAACAGAAGCATTTTTGCCACCGGCTGGTTTTGTTTAGCTCCTATTTCACAGCCTCGTGAAAGACCAGACTGTCTGGTAAGCGGGTTCGCTGACCTGTGGCATGTGGGAAAGAGCAGTAACACACCCAGCAGCGTCCAGAGACCTCCCTTAGCCAGGGCAGGAGGGCCCACTGCAGGCTTTCACCACAGAGCCCTGGGATTAGCGGTGGCTGCGTGAGGCTCAGCGCCAGGCTGTCCTACCGGCCCCAGAGCTCCTCGGGGAGGAGCTCCGCTATGCAGCTAGTCACATCTGTCCCAGAGCTTTAGAACAGAGAGACAGGCTTAAAGGGGGTTGTAAGAAAGATGGGGACAAACGGGGCCTGTTGTGACAGGACAAGGGGTCACGGTTTTAAAACAGAGAGAGGTAGATTCAGACTGGACATCAGGAAGAAATTTTTTACGCTGAGGGTGGAGGAGCACTGGCCCAGTTTGCCCAGAGAGGTGGTGAATGCCCCATCCCTGGAAACATTCCAGGCCAGGTCGGATGGGGCTCTGAGCAACCTGATCTGGTTGGAGATGTCCCTGCTCCTTGCAGGGGGGTTGGGCTGGGTGGGCTTTGAAGGTCCCTTCCAACCCAAACTTTTCTATGATTCTATGACTCTATGCTAAGCCTCCATGTCTTATCTAGACAAATAAAGGTTTTATGTAGTCACTTACATTACACATGGAGGAAGATCAAAAATAGGTTTGGGGCAATGACTCAATCTCAGCACTAAACATTGAGAAGCCATACTGGGACTTTCACCCCATGTGCTGGGGAGCAGATGTTGAAGGTACTTACTCTGTAGCCATCTTTCTTTCCTCAGCTTCATTTTTTCTTTTTTGGAAAGAACCGTTTTTTCTTCAAAACCTAGAGGAAAAGAGAGACATTGAGATGGAGCCTGGCTCCTGCACACAGATTCAGTGCTGGACATGTACCAAAGATAGCAGGGCCCAAAATATTTTGTTCAACCCTTGATGGTTTTGAACTTGTGGACAGGTCGAGCAGGCTGCAGGCAGACCGGGGGCTACATCACACCTCAACTTTTAGCTGAACAAGTCAAACCCAGCTCGCTGTTGGTTAAGAAATAAGACATAGGCAAGTACATCAGATCATCAGCACCACAGGCCGTGTTTTCTCTGGCCAGGTAGCTCTTTAAGAAAAGCTTTTTGAGAGACCCGTGCCCTGCGTGAACCTGGCCTGGGAGCTGGCATCTTCTTCTGAAGACTAGCTGCAAGTGACAGGAGGACCTACAAGTTCCAGAACTGGGAGCAAAACCCAAGTTTTAATCTGAAAATATGCAGGCTGATAAAGCTAAGCAGAAGGAAAACACGGGCCGCAGAGATGTGTGGGCGTAGGAGGGGGGATGGCGGCCTGACGGGGCTATCGGCACCCGCCGGCCCGAGCGGCAGTCTCAACGCCTGCCCAGACAGCATGTGGCAGGCAGGGGAAGGACTGGAAAGGATCTGAAATACCCAGATTTGCGCCAGCCCTCAGGAGCAGCCGATTACTAACAGCTTATAAAAACAGCTTGTGCCTCCCATACACCAAACTCAGCGTTTGGGACCCAGCTTTTGATCACTGATACCCAACACCAAGTGAAATAACGTCACAAATATTTGTACTGGAGATCTGCTGCAGACGCTATAAGATTTTATCTTATCTCCGGTGTTTAAAGCAAAATTGACTTTAGTCAACTTTTCTCCTGAAATGTGCTAGGAATACTGCTACAGGAACGCCAACGGAGGAACGAGCTCGCCAAAGACCACTCCTTTCACCTTAGGTTATTCTTAAGCCTGAAAAAGAAAAAATACCCCTTTTTCTCCCCAAAAGAAACAAGAGAAAGGAATTCAATGCAAGTCTAAAAACAACCCACTGAGGACTACTTCTTCGAAGCTGCGAACCTTTCAGGATGATTTAAATAAAAGCAGGGTCTTAACTTAGTAATTTCAGTGTCCTAAGAGGAGAACAAGACTGCTGGGGCCGAGGGGATTTTTCCATAAAAGCCAACAACCACCGCCATGTTTGGAGTTTCTAGAGCACACGGGGAACAAAGCTGTAGCTTTCACTGCCTCCTGTCCCAGAAAAATACGTTATTGCAGTCAACGCACCCAAGAAGTAAGAAATAAAACCACGCCTAGAAGCTGTCACTTCTTTACAAAGCTCAGGGATGTCCTGAATGGTTTATACGTGACGGACGCTGCTGTCCGTTTCTCCGTCCCCTGCTAACCTGCAGGCGCCCCACGTCTCCACGGTTTCAGGGAAAAGAAGGATGAATCATAGGAAGGTTTGGGGTGGAAGGGACCTTTACAGGTCACCCGGTCCAACCCCCCTGCAAGGGGTGGCAAGGTCCCTCCGGGTGGCCTGTGGTGGTCCCCCGAGAGTCAAAAGGCAAATCACGCCCCGACGATCTCCGAAGGGCTGTCTGCAGGAGACCACTCCGCCCCGCCTTCCCGACCGCCTCAGCCTGCCCGGATTTCGGCAGCGGCCGTGCCGGGGAGATATGCCCCCTTGTCTGAAAACACACTCATTACTTCATTGGGAAAACAGCACCCAGTGGGATTTGTTAATGAAAATTAAAAAAAAAAATAAAATTTCAGCCAGCTGGCCAATTCTAGTAATAACATCAATTCAGATTTATTTTTTTTTTTTCCCAAACAGCAGCAGTGTATTTAAGGAAACACAAAAGCTGTTTTCTTGGCAGGAGCTCAACCTCGCCGCAGGCCGGGGACGGCAACCAGCAGCCGGGCCGGCAGCCGCAGATCGACAGAGGGATGCAGAGAGGGGAGCCGGATCCCTCCTCCGCCCGCCACGAATTCCTGCCCTTTTTCACCGCCGGCTCCCCGGACACCTCCGTTTTACCTCTCCCACCCCACCCCTCAGGAGGTCGCTTTGCTGCTGGAAGGTGCCAAGTTGCGTTTGGCAGCTTTCCGTCGCGATGCCGAGCGCCAGAGCCGCTGGAAACCCACTGGAGAACAGTGGAGGCAGAATTTAGCTCGTTAATTAACGGCACAGACCGTACCCGAGGTAGTCTTTTATTTTTATTTAGTTTGCAAGCACCTCTGAGATCAAAGCCAGGCCGCAGCTCCAGTTTAATTATTTTTCTGTGAACTGAGAAGGGTTTGGGTCCCCCCTCCAGCCCATCCTGCGTGTAATTTAACAGCGCTTACCTGCGAAACCTTGTGCACGGAAAAAGGAGAGCAAACCCCGCGTACGTTAGCCGAGGGTAATTTACATTCTGTAAACTTGACAATTATCCCTTTTAGCCAGGATGTGTTTTTTTCTTCCCTCTGATCTGCGCAGTACAAAAACATCTCAAATATAAACAGATTAAAAAAAAAAAAAAAAAAAACCAAAAAACAAAAACACCGATAGCTTTTTGCCTCCTACACAAAGCGTTTCATACTACTCCTGGCAATCCTCAGGAGCCTGCTTTCACGGCAGACAAGAAGAGTTTTGGTTTTGAGTGCGGCTGCCTTCATTTCAAAAAGGTTGAGTTTTTTTGGTAAAGGACTCATTAGATTAAAAAAAAATATATATATATATATATATGAGACTGCTTTTCATAAAGGCATCTTTAGACTAAAATTATATGTGTGTATATATCCCACCTTAAAAGTCTCCATTTTATCCCTTCCAGGCTTTCAGAAAGAAGCTGGGTTGGGTTAAAGCTCCCCTGAGATCCCACAATTTAAGTTTGACTCCACAACCGCGAGGGCGAAAACACAGGCTTCGCAGTTCCAGGAAACCACGTTGCTTCCAAGACTTGGCCACGAGCAGAAATATCAAATACGAGCAGGAATATGAAATAAACCTGCGCGATGCCGCACGAACAGAGGCAGGGCCGTCAGCGCCCGGCATCTGCTCGCCGCCGTACCCTTTGGTAGGAGCTTTAAGAAACGGCACGTAGTTAATTATTAAGCGTTATTCCCAGAACTCTGATGATACGTAACAGCAAAGCCGTTGCTGCTCGAAACATAATATTTTGGCAAAAGAGGGTAGGGTATAAATTGAAGTTAAACAACAACAGATGTGTTAATTTTAGCCTCAGTTGTGTAACGGCAGCAAAAATGAGCACAGGCCTACAGCTGCGGGATGAGTTCACTACAGACATTCAAGGAGTCCATCCAAAAGCAGAAGGTTGGGTGTGGCTTTGGGGTTTGCTGTTGTTGTTTTTTAAAAACAAAAACTACATAGTATCACTTGTAAATTGTCTGATAACTCTTTTCCACTGAAAGGGCCTGGGAAATGGCAAACCAGTGTCTCCTGGGGAAACGCAACGCTGGTGCGACCCGACGGATGCCAGCGCACAAGCACGGAAGGTACCCTTTCTCCTCTAGGAAGAAAGCCGAGGGACAACAGGGCCAGGCAAAAAGTCAACCACCATGTCCTCCCGCAGGGACGTTGCCGCGCGGGAGCCAGCCTGCTGCCCTCTCCCCACCCACCATCTCAGCTCCCAACCGGACAACCTCCAGTCCACTCCTCCCGCAAGCACCGATGCGGAAGTGTCCAGAGAGCCTGGGTCACTCGTGGGATGGAGGCTTGGAGGTGACAAGGACAGAAGCACGGGATTGGCATCCAGGCTTTTTGCCCCCTTGCTCTTAGAGGAGCCCCCAGAGACGGCTTAACAGCCTGTGCGTGGTGCACAGAGAGACCACACTGCGGGAACGTTTGAGCTTCACCCAGTCCAGGCTCAGGAACCGGCGTCAGAGGAGAAGACGACAGCCCCTGCTGCGCCGGGGCGAGTTTCACCATGGATACAGCATTTGCTTTTTACGTTCCAAAACAAGCTACGTTATTTTTGTTGACACTTAATCATTACACCGGCACGCAGGCTTTTGCCCCGGATGAGGACAGCATCCTATTTAAACCGGGATCTGCCTTCTCAACTCTTCCAGATTCCCTGGTTATTTAAAGCGGAGCCTACTTCCCACCCGAGACCCGGGGGAGCTGCGCGACCCGCGTCCTCGTGCCAAGGTCATGCCTCCGTCAGGCCTGGTAAACATCCCCGGGCTCTGACCAGCTACAGCAAGGGCACGAAACCTCCCTCTGCAGAAGATCTGAGACTCATCTCTAGTTAGCCGCATAAGCGCGCAAGTGACATGCCATGCGAAGCGGGAGCAGTTCCCCTCGGGAGGTGACCGAGAAGTCACAATCTTCACAGTAGTCTGCAAAAGGCAACTCCGGAGACAAAGCCTGTCCTCCCAACAGATGTCTTCACTGCAGGCACACTCAGCCCCTGCCACAAAGTAAAAGTACCTCCTCCTCCTCCTCCGCCCGAGGCATTTTTCACTCGTCGGAAGTCCTCGCTGTTCCCACCCGCACGCTCTCCGCAGCAGAGGTTGGCATTTCAGGGCTCCGTCTCAGACGCACAGAGGATGCTCAGGGTGGCCCGGTGTGTCACCGTCCCTAAAGCCTCTTTGCAGCTGGAAGGTTATCTTCATCACCAAGGCAGAAAGAGCTAACAGGTCTTGGGGAATCGACATTTCTGAACCAAGCGTGCAAAACACCTTGTTCTGAGCCGGGTGCTTGGCATTGCCAGTTCACGGCACAGAGAGATCCCAGAAACCACGGTGAGCCTCCTGACGGAGAAGCTACGGCTGCCACGAGGAGCTCATCCCATCTGCCAGGCCACAGGCTCCTCCCTGGGAAAAGTTATCCTTTGCTTTTCAGAAAGGTCAGCTTACTGCAGGAGTTATCCTCCCCGTGAAACACGTGCAGGGTACAAACGCGGTAGGGTCAGAGGGAGAAACAGCCCGCATTTCTGTAGCACGCAGCCTTCTTCGGGGAGAAACATCCACAGAAGTAGCGCCGGGGGACAGCAGGACAACCATGCGGCCTCTGCTTTACTTTGCCCGTGAATTTCCGTTAGCACCTTCCCTACGTTACCTCCATCCTGCTGCGCACACCCTGGAGGAACGCAAACTAGGTCAGACCCATCACTAGTCCAGGGCACTGAAATGCTTTTTTTTTTTTTCCTTCCCCACCATGCATTTCGCTGGTTTCGGAAAGTTTCTCATAAAAAACGTAAAGAAAGAATGTATTTACTAGCAGCACGTCCTGCTGAGTCACTGGGTAGGCGGTGAGAGTGGAGAGGGGGAACGAAACACAGGATACCAGACAGACAGTGCCACGGTCTGATACCAGACAGGGCTTGCTGCTTCTCCCCTTCCCGACCAGGAAAGCATTGAGACGCAGCCAGGACCCACGGGAGACAAAGCAGCTGTAGAAGTGTTTGCCAGCACCAACGGGAAGAGGAGGACTTGCCTACAGCAGGCAAAGTGAACCAAGTATTGCACTCATCTTTAGAATCACGGGATGGTTTGGGTTGGAAGGGACCTTCAAAGCCCATCCAGTCCAACCCCCCTGCAAGGAGCAGGGACATCTCCAACCAGATCAGGTTGCTCAGAGCCCCGGCCAACCTGGCCTTGAACGTTTCCAGGGATGGGGCATCCACCACCTCTCTGGGCAACCTGGGCCATTGTGCCACCACCCTCAGCATAAAAATTTTTTTCCTGATGTCCAGTCTGAATCTGCTTCCCTCTAGTTTAAACCTATCACCTCTTGTCCTGTCACACCAGGCCCTGCTGAACAGTCTCTCCCCATCTTTCCTGCAGCCCCCTTTAGGCACTGGCAGGCCGCTCTCAGGTCTCCCCGGAGCCTCCTCTTCTCCAGGCTGAACAGCCCCAGCTCTCTCAGCCTGGCCTCACAGCAGAGCTGCTCCAGCCCTCTCATCATCTGCGTGGCCTCCTCTGGACCCTCTCCAACTGGTCCATGTCCTTCTGATGTTGGGGGCTCCAGAGCGAGCTGGATGTGGTACTCCAAGTGGGAAAGAAAAGCCTTTCCAAAAGCCTGGATTTAAGCAAATCCAAGGGGCTGAACGGTAACCATTTGACAGCTGCTAGAGCTCCTGAAACGCTGCATGCAGAAAGTACCCTTTTTTAAATAGTTTTTTTCTTTAAACTAATTTATCCTTATTACATTGCAGATGCATGGTTTTGCCTGAATAACGTAGCTGCTATCACTCACCATCCTTTTTTCCTTCTGCTTGCACGTCTGGCTGTCCTTTCTCTGGGAGTCTTGGATGATTACGGTGAGCAACAGCCAAACCAACCTCCGTGCCCAGCGGACCCGGAGGTGCCCTCTCGCTGTTCTTCCACCGAGCCCAGAAGCGGAGAACGAGATGGCTCCTCACCTCTTTCTCAAATGCTTTCCCAGCCAGAGAAAAACACCGTTTGACAAAAGGTGCAACTGCTGAAGCGCGGGAGCTCCACATCACTTGCTGGGAAAAGCGTCCCCAGTTGCGCAGCCTCACCAACCGGACAAGTCAGCTCGCTGCCTGCACTCAACACGTCTTTGCGAGGAAAAGAAGCTGGATTACTTTTTACTTACTTCCCTTCCTTTCTCTCCCAGAAAAAAAAAAGAAAAAAAAAAAAGAAAAAAAAAAAGAAATTCTCAGTATTCCCTGAGCTGTAATACTTCAAAAACCACAAAACAAAGGCAGAAACGTGCCCTGGGAAATACACGCCTTGCCAGGGACTTTGCAAGACCAGGTGTGATTCCACTCACGAATCAGGGTTTTCCAGCTTTGGGAGAATGAGTTTGCTTTCAAGAGGAGATATTTCAATCCCCCTCTGCCCCTTTTCATTTCCTCAGGGAAAAAAAAAAAAAAAGGGTGATGTACATGCAACAAGTGTGTGTACGTTTCTTCCAACAAAAAAAAAAAAAAAAGCAAGAGGTCCTCCAAAAATATCCTGAAGTTTCACAGATATTCTGATTTGTTAAGGAATGGTATGTCTGAAAAACTTGACTTTTTCTTTGCTTCCTCTGCTTTCTGCGCAGCCCCATAAACAGTTTAAATACCTGCCATCACAGTGAATTTCATGCTCAGCAGCTCTCAGCAAGCACTGCTGCAGCTCGTAGCCTCAGAAGAGGTCACCCACTCCAAAGACAAGAGAAGCAACGGGCTAGGGCATCAGCACACATTTGAGACAACCTCAACAGCTCGGTTCATGAGGTTTCTTTCAGGTTTTGTGATGAGCCACCTTGTCTTTCCTGCGTACCTTTTTCTGATCACAGCAAATCACACAGGAACGGCCACAGAAGATGAGAATTTGCCATGTCTGCACGAGGCGCAGAATGAACGGCAAAGCCTTCCCGCAGACAAGCTGATCCAAGGAGGTGCTGGTCCGCGGCAGAGTCTCCATTTTCCCTGCACTCAGCCAAAAAACCTGATCATCTCCAACCTCCTGCCTCGCTCCTGCTAGTGGAGAAACCTCACCAGCCGGCTTCTGAGGGCAACTTCATGGTCCCAGCCACTTCAAAGAGAAAAACCAACCGGGCTTTCTCTGCTTTCGTTGTCCATGTAGAAGCCTAAGAGGCAAGACGGTGGAGCTGAGGCCAAATGATGGGGACTGGACCCCCAGCGCCACCATGCATTTCCCTCCCTCACCTGAAGGAAACAAGTCCCACCTGCTCAAGATATTCCTTAAGAAACACAAACACACGCGTCTCTGCCAGCTCTCAGGTTCGAAAGCCGGTGAGCCTGTACATCAGCATTACTATTCTCTTCTTATCTCTGCCACAGGCACTCCTGACCTACTTCCTTCTCAAGTTTTGAAGAATTTGACATTTCTACCAATGCAACAGAAAAATAAAATTCTGCTCCTTTCAAGCAAGAAAGCTAGCCCTTGCTCTCTGCAGAGACGGTTTAAAAAAGAAAAAAAAAAAATCCCTAGATATCTGAGAGTTCAGCTCCTCAGGTCTCACCAGCACGCAGTCTCAAATGCCACGCTTAAAGTCAAACAACCCCAAAATTAAATAGCCACGTAACTTTCCAGATTGTGTGCTGGGGGCATTTTCCTTGGGCAAGCATGATCCTGGTAGTCATACCTTCGACATGGAAAGACTACAGAGAAAAGGAGGTCAGCCATGGGAAAGAAGTATGAAGAACGCGCCTGAGCGTTGTATCACACCTAAGAGGGCTACGGAAAAGATCAGAGAGGCTGTGTTCTCATTTATAAGCACTGACCTTTGGGAAAGGCTTACAGCAAGGGCAGATGCACTTGGAACCTCTCCACAGGGCTGGATGTGGAGTCACAACACTGTGAAAAGATGCCTGCGCAATCAGCGAGAAAGGTCAAAACCAAATCACGTGGGTTGGAGCCCACCACCCCCTAAACGGCTGTGAAGGGTGCGCACAGCTTTCCACCAACAAGGCTTTCCACCAGCTGGAGCTCCCCTCCATCACTGTCTTCCCCTTCCCCAACTGTCGCCTCCCCTCCGTGTCATATGCTTCCGGACAAGCAGCGGAGAGCAGCTGACCAGCTGGAGAGCATCTCTGCAGAAGAGGCCCTGGGGGTCCTGGTGGCCACAACGCTTGAACGTGAGCCAGAAGCATGTCCTTGCAGCGAAGGAAGCCAACGGCGTCCTGGGATGCTTCAGGAGGAGTTTTGCCAGCAGGTCAAGGGAGGTGAGGCTTCCCCTCTGCTCAGCACTGGGGCGGGCACACCTGGAAGTGATGGGTCCAGTGCTGAGCTCCCCAGGACAAGAAAGATACGGACTTACTGGAGCGAATCCAGCTACGCACCATGAAGAGGATTAAGGGACTGGAGCATCTTTCACCTGAGAAGAGGCTGAGAGAACTGGAGAAGAGGTGGCTCAGAGGAAATCTTATCAGTGTGCATAAACACCTGATGGGAAGCAAGGAGAAGAGGCAGCCAGACTATTCCCAGTGGTGCCCAGTGACAGGACAAGAGGCAATGGGCATGCATTGAAACACTTCGGTTTGGGATAATTTTTACGGGTTTTTTTTTGATCTGTGAGGGTAGTCAAACACCGGCACAGGTTGCCCAAAGAGGTTATGGAGTCTCCAGGTCTCCACCCATGGAGATACTCAAAACCTGACTAGACACAGTCCTAGACAACCTGCTGTATCTGACCCTGCTTGAGCAGGGGTTGAACTAGATCATCTTGAGAGGATTCTTCCAACCTTAACAATGTTGTGATTATGTGCAACACCCAAAACAAAAAATTCAGATAGTTCTCATAGGTGCACCTATGGCCCTACAGGGGGGCTATCCTTTGGGAAAGTTATTGCCGTAAAACCTAAACACTTCCCTAGCACGGCACGCGAAAGCACTGCAGAGGATTTTTCATCCCTATCCTCGCCTGCTGCCGATGTCAAAAAGGATCAGCGCCACCAGCAGAGCACACAAGCTTAGCGCAGATCAGCCTTCGACCCCAGCCTCAACACATCCAGATCACGCAGGGCAGCTGGATTTTGCTCTCCGGTTTGTTTCCAGTAAGGCCAGAGCACTAGAAGGGAGAGCTGGAGCTTTCCAGCCGTCCCAACAGGACGTGACCCACCTTCCCGGGACAGATCCGTTCCCTTTTGAGCCCATCCTCAGTTTACGCGCACCAAGGGGGGCACACAGATCCGCGGCTCCCTTCCAAGAAAGACGACCTGCCCTTGCACAAACCGTATCTGAAAAGTCACCTTGGCAACAGAGTTCCTGCGAGTAGGCATCTGTAAGGCAATGACTCACACGTTTGCCACCGCAACCTGAAAACAAGGTACCGCGGGCACGCGGAGGTGTCGTTCTGAGCTGTCTCCACCTCCTGCGGCAAGGATTTTTAAGGTTTGTACAAAACTGTAGACGCCACCAAGGCGGACCAGCGAAGCAGGCTCCAGGGAGTCAACAGCACGGCACAATGCGGGCAGTCGGCAAGTCCCCTTCCAGAGAGGAGACAAATTTCTCTTGTAACAGCAAAGAAAGATACCTGCACAAGAGATGTTTGTGTGGATAGCGGGGTTTCCATAGGGAGCGGTGGGAACTACGGAATACAGTTTCTATAAAAGCTTATACAGCAACAACTCTCCGGCATGAGATTATTCTGAGACCACAAGCAGTTCATGTTTACCAACGGGTAAGTTCTCTCCTTGGGGCTTACTCAGGGAGAGAGAATATCGAACCATCCCTATGCTTTTTGACAATGCCTTGCGGGCTTGTGTTTTGAAGAGATTTCCCCCAAAATATCTTTTCCATTCCTGCTAATAAGATTTCCTGTGACTACATTGTCCTCCCAAAAGTTTGAAGGCTGCAGGGAAAAGATTTCTGTTTTATCCAAAGTACCACCCTACACCTGAGACAATTCTATGCAAGTCATGCACAAGGAAGATTTAGACGTAACTGACATTTATCCGTATTTCTGAACGCACCCATACGTTCACCATAGCTGTGTTTTAACCACAGGTATTTTTTTTCTCACAATACCCAGCAGACAACCTCATTTTATGCTGCATTTCCCTCAATGCCAAAGCCATGGCCTGAAGGGTACTAGGGGAAGGAGAGAGGGCAGAAATAGGGAGGAGGGAGAAACAAAAATAAGTATTTAAAGCCGCTCAGAGAAACTGCAAAAGCACAGAGGGCGAGACTTCCGAGGCAGGCAGGCAAATATGTCACTGTCAGGTGCCACTGCAGCACTGGCAGCAGACCAGCCGTGCACGGAAGGATGTGTGAGATGATACCTAGAAGAAGTGGCAGAGTTGTTTTCTCTTCCTCAGGGATTACAGCAGACACTACAACGTGTTACGTGGGGAGCCCCGCCTTCCCCAGGTAATACAGTTCACGGATCCGTCGTTTAGTGTTAGAAGCACTGAGTTTTCCTCGTTCCCTCGATCCAGGTTTAGCATCTAAAGCTATTTCCCCTCCCTCCACTGGGAAAAACAGGACACGGCAGAGATGCAGGCAGACAGGATCACCTGAAATTCCTTCTTTCGATGGAAATGGGGAAGGACGGGTGAAACAAGCGCCTGCGGGAACCTCTGCCTCAACCGGCTGACAAGGCAGGGACGCAGTCACGGGGGGAGCTGCAGCTGGGCCTTTCCTTGCATGGAGACGGAGGAAAAGAGGCAGGAGGAATCCCAGGGCTCAGCTCTTCTGGTACTGCTGAGCAAAGGCAGCTTTAGCCGACAGTAACAGCCGGGGAAGGAAGAGATGCTAACAGAACAGTCACACAGCTAAATATTACCTAGCACTGAAGACAAGGCTGCACCTTCAGCCCTCTCTTTGCAAATATTTTGATGCAAATACACGCGGTGCAGGCCAAAAGCGCTGCTCTGTCCCTTCTCCTTCCCGGAGAAGCGCACAGTAAAACGCAGGCCGTCAGCACAAGCTCTGCACGGCACCGCGGCACAGAGCAGCGGTGACAGCGCTGGCGTCCCTGGGACGCGCGAGTTTGCAGCTAGGCTCTGGAGTTTTCCGTAAAGCAGCCCGGCTGGCCTCAGCGCCATCCTCCCGCCACGCAGAAGGACACCACGCCTCACTGTGACTTTCGCAAAAACACTCACGATCGGCGGCAAATGCTTCCTCCATCCCGGGAAAGCCTGTGGATTCCAAATCCAAGAATTTGAAGATACATTAACAGAGATGACAAAACTATCTCCATCAAAATCCTTTTGTTTTAATGCTCTTTACTTCATAACGTTGCAAAATGAAACATGTTTCAAAGTTTTTTCCCCAATTTTCTTTGTCTTTTCCTCACAAACAATTCACAGATATACGTGGCTTTGTAGGAAGTTTTTCATTAGAAAATGCAAATTAGGAACCCCTCTATAAAATAAAACCGGCCCTAAGACTGTCCCACAGTAACCAGACACCCTGCAAGACCACTCCATCAGATACCTTAAAACTGGAGAGAGGTTGTTATATTTACACTACGAGGGTAAAAAAAAAAAAAAAAAAACAACTTTTAGCACATTGCGTGCTTTACTGAGTGCAGGATGTAACTGGAAAACACGTACGAGAACAGAGACGACGCAGGCAAACCTCAGTGACATCGCCTTTCTCCAAAAGGGGGAAAAAAAAAGAAAAAAAATCACACAGCAGGCCATTTTATACATCATAGGTATTTATAAACAAATATTTCTAATGACAGACCCCCTCACAAGCAGCACACAAGCTTGGTTTTCATCTATGGCTGTCTCCAAGCTTTGAATCTAAATGTCCTCCCAACACTCAAGTCCCCCAGCTCCAGCCGCTCCATGCAGAGTGGGATGTACCACAGGAACCATGGTCTTCAACTTTACAGTCCCCCCCACTCCATTTTAGAGCAATCTGACTTGAGTATTTGAAAATACTTCTTGAAGGTTTGTTCAGACCCCCTAGTTTGGCTGAGGTTGGGTACTCGGTGTCCAAACTGAGACCGGTAACAAGTGGCATTCCTCAGGGGTCCCTACTGGGACCAGTACTGTTCAACGCCTTTATGAACGACACAGCGGGATCGAGCGCACCCTCAGCAAGATCACCGACACCGAGCTGTGTGGTGCTGTCGACACGCTGGAGGGGAGGGATGCCATCCAGGGGGACCTGGACAGGCCGGAGAGGTGGGCCCGTGCCAACCTCATGAAGTTCAACCAGGCCAGGTGCATGGTCCTGCTACACCACAACTGGGCTAATTTGAACAACCACGTAACTGGCCAGTCCAGTATTTAAATCCCCAAACATCTTAAAACTCTCATAACCACAGGAGGTTTAGCTCATCACAGACACTGCAGTAACTAAGCAGGAGGGCCGCAAAGGAGAAAGCTCTGCATCTCCCACCACATTCATCACGGTCAGGCTACTTGATGTTTTTACGCTAGCTGTTTCCAAAAGCTTTCCAAAGATTTTGGATGGACAGAATCCAATGTGAACTGGTAGCAAGACTTTGCAGCAGAGAAACATTCTTTTCCCCCGCCTGTGCTTCTGAGCAACCTGATCTAGTCGGGGATGTCCCTGCTCCGTGCAGGGGGGTTGGACTGGATGGGCTTTGAAGGTCCCTTCCAACCCAAACCGTTCCGTGATTCTATATATCCACAATAGCTCTCCGTAAGCTTTCTGCAGGTCTAAGAGAGGCACAGGAGTCGGAGCAATGGAAACCACCAAAGAGGACAAGTTGCATTGATTTGCAGGCTCCATGATGTGGAAACCTGGCAGAGGGAGGGATCTTCCAGCAAGCAGCTACTCAGCTCCTGAATCAGGTCAACCACTGACAGATGCTCGCTCTGTCTGAGTAAGATAGACGCTGCCATTCTCCAGGAAGCCTTCAGAAGGCGAGATGTTAACTGGAAGTACTCCAGCCTGGCTTCCAACAGAGGAGAGGATTTAGCAGTAACCACTGAGGTTGCATAGGGCTTCTCCTGGAAATTAATGACCAGTAGAAAATAACAAGCAGGAACAGGCAGGAAACAACAGTACCAGCAAAACCACCAGCTCTACGCCCTTCTTCTCAACACACACACACACACAACGCTACTGAAGCTGGTAGGTAACAATCGTTACTGGAATTACATACTGCTACACATAATTAACATATTAAATAATTTGACTGCTGAGGGCACTGCGATCAATACTTAATGATATTTCCAGGCAACACAACAATGTCAGCCAAAAATTGAATTGAGTAGACAATGCAGATATGTAACTCCAGGGTAAAACCGAAACCATCGCAAGAGCAGCGGTAAGTGTGACCTGTTCAGGAGTTTCAGCAGCGCGCACACGGAGTGGAGAGAACGGATCACATCACAGACATCTTCACAGTGAAGGAGGAAGAACTGAGCCATGAAGGTCAAGAGAATGTCAAAACTGGCTGAAACGCAAGGTTCAAATAACAGGAAGATAAGGATGAAGCTCTTGCACAGAGAGAAAGGAGGTGGAAGGCAGGAAGAGCTAAGGAAGGGGCAGAAACCAGGGCATTGAGGGAAGCTGGACATCCACAAGGCACCATTCAGCGTACAGTGAGGTCTGGTTCCAACAGAAAGGTGCAGGGCTGCCAGGCAATGGGTGTGACGGCAAAACCGAAGCACAGAGAAAGCCCGCTCGGGCAGATGGGGAGAAGAAAGGCTTTCAGGAAGGCAGGAGGTCCATCTCTGTCCCCAGCCTGGTGACCTGAAGAGGCTATTCCCTCAGCCTTCTCTTCCCCACAGGACACGAGGCACGGAGCAGGCAAGCTTTACCCTCTCCTTTCAGCAGTGGAGAAGGAATAAGCACTCAGAGGCACCGCAGAAGGCAGAGAAGAGCTGGGAAAGGAGAGGTTACTTCCATTCTAGTTAGTGACAGGGGCATCAAGCACGGCACTCCAGCACCTTCCCTTTCAGGAGTAACCGTGCTCATGCCAATCAGCGCTTTGCAGAAAAATTCTGAGCCTACGACTCGTTCAACAGGACAGCTGACTCAAAAGTAACATCCAAGCCTGATCTCCGCATCCCACCATTCCCCGTGGCAGCCGCTATTCCAACGGCAACAAGGACTTCAACTTGCCCAAACGAGGGGAGGATTGCCTAAAATTTGTTCCTGAAGCCCTCTATGCTTCACAAGTGACCAGAAATACAAGGACACAAAGAAAGAGCATGCACAAAACTGGGAAAAATCTTAGGAACAACTCTTGAAGATCCACACAAGTATTCTTACCAGCTAACAGTTTCCCTGCCTTGCCTTGGCAGATTTCCTAAATTAAAAAGTGTGGATTGCCTGCCAGTTATGAGAGCCCACGAGCCAGTTGCAATCTAGCCCTAAGGAAAGGGATTTAGAATCATAGAATGGTTTGGGCTGGAAGGTCATCCAGCCCAACCCCCCTGCCAGGAGCAGGGACATCTCCAATCAGATCAGGTTGCTCAGAGCCCCGGCCAACCTGGCCTGGAACGTTTCCAGGGATGGGGCATCCACCACCTCTCTGGGCAACCTGGGACAGTGCTCCACCACCCTCAGTGTAAAAAATTTGCTGGACTGAATACGTTCCTTTAACACTGTCCTAGCAAGCAGCTATCTCAGGAGCCTTTTCAGCACGGCTGCAGGCTCAGGAGGCAGAGGGGATGCTCCACCAGTAGGAAGGACCATCTTGCCACCATGGTCCAGGCAGCTGGACCTCAGCCTCAGCCTGCCGTTAAGTTCAGAGCACAGCGGTAGAGGTGTGACAAGGAAGCTTCACTCCCTCAAAAGACCTTCCATTAAGCAGAAACAGTGCTTCAGCATCTATAATCGAGCTGAGATTCCGCCAAAATGCAGGTTTCAGAAAAACATGTCAGGCAACAGACAAAGCCTGGAGCGCAGCCAGCCACACCTAAGGTACGCAGTCCACAGCATCTGCTAACTACGCAGCAGAGAAGGAGCCTTGACTCCATTTAATAAACTCAGTAAATCTGCTCTCTTGGCGCACCAGCAGCCTCTTCCACCACGTGCCTGCGCAGGCAGCGTTTCCAAGGTCTCCCCACGCCAACACCCCACCTACTGCTACAGGGATTGCTCCCATCCATCCGCAAACAGCCATCAGCACGGCGAGAGCGGTGGCTTCTGCACGAGGGCCACGCATTCATGGTAAAAATCAGAATAACTTCCTTCTAATGCAAATGGAAGCGAGCTAATTTGAGTCTCCAGCGTGGCTTCCGGCCCAGGTCCAAGCCTTTGAAGAAGAGGGGACTGCCCATGCAGAGACACTCCTCAGACTCAGCTGTGACGCTGGCAGGATGCTCCGAGGCGGTTTGGGGAGCAGGGAAGAGATCTGGAAGGTGCTGACCTGCTCCAGGGAATATCGAATACAATATTGGATTGCTTGTCTCTAATGGAACTAGAGGAAAAAAAAGAAGAATCAATTGTAATTGACTTCTCCGTTAATGACACGGACACAGGGCTGTTTCCTCTGGAAAGATCGACGTGCAGTGAGCAGCAGTATTGATACCAGCGGCGTTATCGACCCGTGGCATTTGGAAGCTTGGCAGAGAGACAACAGCAGGCAGACTCCAGCGGAGAGCAGCTCACGCGCAGACAAACAAGAGCTTAGCTTAAGCTCGGCTTACCCAAGAGCTTGGTGCTGGAATAGCAGCAGCCTTCCGCCATGCCTCCCCCACACCCTCCCACCCCAGCTCCTAACCCACTTCCACCCGGGTTAGTTTTCTGCCGGTTTAGCAAGCTGAACCAAACGAAGCCAGCATCAGGCCAGGAAGACACGCGGTCAGGAGCAGGGGGAGGAGGAAGCAGGCCTCCTCATCTTCAGCAGCAGAAAGTTGTTTGAGACAGCTGCACTGATCTTTCAGACTCCAGGTCTAAAGCGCCCACAATCTATCTCAGATGGAAGTTAGAATTTATCCTAGCAACATATCTCCAGGCCAGCTGCTGCCTTTATTCCAGCCTGACACGAATGAGCACACGAGCACTCCCCTGGCCGGGCTCGCGAGCACGGGTAGAGGGAACATCTGCAGAACCTCTCGGGGACTGAGGAACAGGGGGGCTCAAAGGATTTGGCACCGGAGGTATCTACAACCTCTACTCCTTCAGCTCTCTGGTTTGTTTAGTAACAGTTACTAAGCACTGAAGTTCTAAGCGCCCAGCTACGCATTTTGAGAAACGTTCTGCTGTATTGCCCAGGTTGTCCCCGCTGGCCGCTGTCAAAAGGTGGGATTGCCCAGCTTGGCTACCCTTTTGCTATGACGCGGTACGTCAACTCACGTACCAGGCCATGTGGGAAGGTGGGGAAGGTCTTGTCACAGGAAGAGGTTCAGCATTGGCAGCACTGACCAAACCCTGAGAAACAAGAGAAACCCAGGACGGTACGTTACACACCATCACCCCGACCAGCCAGCCACAGCGTTTAACCAGACCTGAACTGCTGCAAAAATCCCGCCGCACACTGTAGGGTGGAAACCTCTCCCTGAAGAGAGCTGAAGGAGCTCCTTGGCTCCCCACAATCGCATGCCCAAGCCCAGGAGAGCAGAGCTCCAGGCTCCAGGAAGGGCCACGCTGGGATGTTAACCACACACACCCTTTGCTGGGACAAAGGGACGGGAAGAAGGTTTAAGCCTCTTCTAAGGACCCCCCAGTGCCTAATCCTGGGTGAGACTAAGCAACAAAGGGGAAGAAAAAATAGCTTGCCCATCCTATTTTCTTTCAGGTAGCGCAGGAACAACTGGTGATGACTTTTGCCCTTCAGCGCCACGCCAGTTAATCCAATCAGTCCCTGCCCTTTCCTCTGGTTTCCACAGAGCCTCCACACAGTCGCTCGCCAGCCACGCGGGCTCAGGTTCCCCTTCTCCCAGGCCAGCAGTCAGCATTTCTATTGTCTCCCGTATTCTCACACCCTGTTTGCTTATTTAACTGTAACCTCTCCTTCCTCCCCAGTGCTACAGGAGCCGACGTTTCCAGTCTGGGCTGGAGGCCTTGTTTTCCAGACAAAACCTGCACATCCTATCTTGAAGGACAAAACACGGAGCAGCTGCCTTCTATCTCACAGAAAGGCTCTGCGTTCCGTTTCTGTACTTTACCTGAGATAGCACTGCTGGCAAACTGTCACACGCAGCAGACAAACTTCTTTCCCTCTTCTTTTTTCCTCACCAATTAATTCCATGACAGATCTGAAGGCCAGCGGGAAGCACAGAGAGAAGAACGCACAGACTATCGACTGCAAAACAGACTGGGAAGATTTAGCAATTTTCAGACAGTTACAAGAACGCTACGGACAGAAGGGACAAAAAAGCCCGAAGCCTAGCTTGTACCCCTGAAACATTTTAATCAGCTCCTCTCAATTCCAGCAGGTCTGCCTCAGGATTGTATTAAAGGCAACCGTGCAAGGTCAGATTCTTCATGCTTGCACCGCAGTTTTTAACAGAAACAGAGTGACAACTTTATGCTAAAATAGCCAAACGGCAGAATTACTGCACGAACGTACTTGGGACTGAGATCAAGACAGAAACAAAAAAACTCCACTTTGGCGGTGCTTAGCTGTGCCCCGGCATCGCCTCGGTGCCATCCCCAGCTGTAGGTGTCCGCAGCTTCGGGAGACAATGAAGAGCCACCGACAGGGTGGGTTGTACGGAACACGCAGCATCCTCGCGGGCTCTTCGCAGCACAGAGAGGGTGACAAGAGCATTACCGCGTGGCTACGTACCTCGTGCTGCTGCGAGGACGGACGTTACTGCCACGTGCGAAGTCTGACCGGCAGAACAGATGCACACAGAAAAAAAATCTCCAACATCCCTCTTGCACATTCCCAGGAAGCCCGCCGCCTCTATCCTCTCGGTGGTTTCCATTTGAATACCTCCTCTTTGCAAGGCTCCCACATCGACAGAAGGCCCTTTGAGGACCCCAGTTTGAGCTTTGGTGGCCAGCTTTACCACCAGTAAATAGTTCCATTAGGCTTAGAACATACCGGGCCTGACCAAAGCTTCACGCCAGCCAGTACCACACACGCAACTGGGCCAGCGACGAATGCCCAAGTACAAAGCGGGTGCGTTTAGTACCCCAGATGTATGTTTATTTGGGGGGATCTGACCAGCTGCTTTGAAGCCCACACGGGTACCAGAAAATCAGAACACCCACAGGCAAGGAGTCCTACAACTTAACTGCCATTTTCCTGAAGGATCTTCAGCATGGATGCTGAAAAACCCATCTACAGATACTGCACTTGACCGCAGACGCTGTTATGAGCTCATACAACGGCTTTTACCTTTGCCATGAGGCACGTGTGCTTTTTCTGCCCCTGCGCTAAAGAAGCTCAGTGAACCCCGGCGTCACCTTCTACACAACCACAGCCGCGAGTGCTCAGGCAACGCCCGTGCACGAGCGGACAGAGAAGCAGGAGCAGAGTTGTAGAGAGGCTTCCTTACCGCTCTGATCAGAGTTTTTGTGAAGTAATTACTCTGAACCTTACTCACAGCTATTAGGACCACAGCAAGATTTCCACTAGGTTATTTTAACCGTTGATTAATTCTCTTTTCCTGGCAGATTTCCGTGGATTCCTTAACATGCCTGGTCCCGGGCTCCCCGTGGTGCGGGCTCGCTTCCCCACTCCCAACGCTCCATGCGTTGACAGGGAAATGAAAAAAAGTAATCACATGCCAGAGCTTGCCCTTGATTTTTAAGTCGTTGTGGCAGATTAGTGCAGCGCGCTCCCCCTCCCCGTGCTGTCCTATCTGTTGCACAACTGTACGTCAAGGAGTTAATCCTGCCATCTGCAGCCTTCAGAGCTCCGACGCGCCAGGAAACCCAAACACCTCACCGTTTGGGAGCACCAAGGGAACAGAGAGTCCAACTACATCTTCTCCTACTGAACAGCCATATAGAAAACGTAATCACATTCATTTCTGTTACCTGATAGCCTGCTTAGTCAATAGATACAAGATAATTTTAGATTTAGACATGGAAAAGAGCTCAACAACAGCCTGTGTAACGCCAGCAGACTTCCATTATTTACATCACCTAGGAATTATTAGCTCCGTTCCGGTCACATTTTGATCAGCCAACAAACACCGCTTGCACCTTAAGCGGCTTTACAAACTGCTGCGCACACAGAGGACCCCAACACTAACGTAAAGTAGGGAGGAGGGCGAAAATACCGGGGAAAGCTTCCCAAATGGTTTGCAACAGGCCCGTATTTGACCTCCGGCCCCCAACCCACCGTCCAGCTTTACCTCCGTGCAGTCGGGCGACGGCCGACACGCAGCATCAGCAAGGCGTAACCTTGCTGGGGTCTCACTGCCCTTTCCTCTCCTCTCCTTGTTTTGGAGCACGTACAGCAGAGTTCAGAACTGGAAAGCATTTGAAGAACGGAGCTAGACAAATAATCGCCTGGAGAAGTGCACGGCATGGAATCCACGCTGCTCTGGTCTGCGATGGGGTGGAGAGACAACTCCATCCCAATCTCAGGGACCTGCTGCAGGTCAGCAGCTGGTGCTCCCCGGAACGCACTCCTGCCTGACCCAACCACGCAGACCAGAAACAAGCTGACTTTTTTCTTCGCGGCACTATAAAACCGACTGCCATCGATGAGCACACACTGCACCACGAGATCAAGACTGGAGATGCCAAGCAGAAGCCCCTAAAGCACAGACAAAGGTGATGCAGTGTCTGCATGAAGACTGTATGATTGTAACGGCCCTTTAACCGTGAAAAGGTCCTACTAATTCCAGCATTCAAAAGGGACACAGTGAACTGCCCTTTTTTTTTTTTTTTGTGGTGATGGTGTTGATGACACCATTCAATGAGCCTAACCCATGAAAACTCTCATTCCAGGAGCTGCCCAAACACCTCAAGTCTCCTTCCGTCCTCATGGGTACGCAGACTGCCCCACAAGTGGAACTGGTCCAAACGCTGCTCCACCTCCTCTCCCAGACTCCCACGTTTCTGGTGGCTGCTGCTTTCCTGCTGTCTCAACCGCTCTTCTGCTTCAGCGAACAATTCAGAGCTCCCAAAAGCCCTGAGGCGCTAACACGATCACCAGCTCTGCCATCTTACACAACACACCACAGTCCCACAGCATCTTTCCCCTTGCACAGCCCTGCATACCCCGCCCTCCCACCCCGCTCCTCTTCTGCCTGGCGCCGGGGGACAAACGGGCACATCCCACAGCTCCACCGAGCCCCTCCACAGACCGCCGTGCTCATTACCTCGCTACAGACCTCTTCACCTCCTGCTGGGCTTGACCCCTCTGCTGGAGACCCTTCGTCTTACCTGCAATGATTCTCTCACACAAGACTATTTTTTTTTTTTCAAACAAGTCTTAAATCAGAGCAAGCCACTCTACTCCAATATGCCCACTTGGCTCACTTAAAGACGAAATCTTTAAAAAAGAAAAATCAAGATCTGTGTCCCTTTAGGAGAGGCAGAAGCTATTTTTTTCCTCCATCCCATCACCTCTTCCCTTTTTCTTTGTTTGAAACTTGCAGGACAGGAACAGTCACCCATCCTGGTAAAATCTATTTTAAAGCAAGCAAAATTAAAAAAAAAAAAAAAGAAAAAAAAAAAAAATGACAGGGCTCTGCCACTTTGTACATCATGCTCTCTACGCCCCTGCCAGCAGCACATGCAGACAATACCGAGCCTCAGCGAACGGCACGCACCGCCGCACAGCATCTACGCTGCGCCTGCGCGAGCACAAAGGGACGTTCTCTCCACAGCCCCATCCACCCCCTGCAGCCATGAGATCAGCAGCTGCCAGAAGAGAGCTGCTGCAAGAACACCCATGTCATTAGAAGAAATAACAGGGGGTGGGGAAGGTCCAGATCGTAGTAGGTGCTTCGCTGATACTCCCGGCTGTCAGTTTTCAGGGCTGCCGGGCATTTGGCACGGCCTTGATCTTCTCAGGTCTGGGGCTACAGCACCAAACCGGAGAGCCCTGAGAGCTACCTGTCCCCTCACCTCTCTGTGCTTCGGTAACCTCACGCTCACAGGGCAACCTAGTCCGGCGTCGTTCTGTGAAGAAAGCGTTCCTCGTCCCAAAAAACCACAAGCTCCTTCCCAAGCGGTCATCTTGCAATACTCAGGCTCACCGTGCCCAAAATACACCTGCTGAGAACGCTTGCACCCCCAACAAAACACCATAACAGCTCTCAGAAGAGAGAGACTTTCATTGCGGAAGATCTTTCCATATTGCACAGAGGATGCTGGCAGGAAGAGTATTTCTGGGTGATGAAGAGGGCTGGCATGAGCACTGTGCCTGCTGATTCCCTAATATGGACCAAACAGTCAAATGGATTTAGATCCACGCGTTGTGCGCCTACAGACCCGTCCCCAGTGTCTCACTTCGTCTGAGTTTAATCTCTCAACTCTGTTGACAGGATTTTAATTTTTACCTAATGGGCCGAGAGCTGCCAAGCACTACAAGACATTTTTTACATTTTTCTGGCTTTGTTCAGCTCTCCTTTCGTGATGAGGACCTTCCCATGTGTCCTGCTTTCGCTGAGGTGTCGCAACGAAGACGTGAAGAAACGCCAGTTCCCCAGTGGATCCCAAACCGAGAGCGCAAAGCACAATCTGGACTTCTCCAGGAGGCGGGATTGATCCAAGCCACTGCGCCAGGAGCAACTTTTGCCAACATTAAGAAAGCTGTTCCACTTCAGAGGTCTGCAGGCTTGGATATTGCCGCTCTGAAAAATAATGTAGGACAGAAAGCAGCAGCCAAGTACATCCTGCCGTGCTAACGCCCCGACCTGTGTGAGGAACACATGGCACCTACTAAGCCCTGAGGAACCTATGTGCTCGTGGGTGGACGTGTGCTGCTTCAGGTATGGAAGGAGATACCAAAATCCACAGGATGTAACGTGAAAACACCCCAACACACTCTGAGGAAGACAGAAAGGTGTCGTGCCTCCCCTCGCCAATCCTCACGCGGGCTCCACCACCCTAGGCCACGAAGCTTTGGGAAGAAGACGACTCAGCAAAAGTTCTCAGCTATTTGTACATCTCTTGAAATATTTGTTTTCTTCTAGTTAATGAAGTTTTGCTTCCACCTTGCAAAATCAGGGCCATCTGTTGGAAACCAATGGCTGATGCTGCTGAAACTGAAAAAATCCATTTTTCCTGCTATGCCAGCTGCCCTGAACCCTGGAGAGGTCAACAATGTGCAAAATACTGCTAAGAAGATGTGCACCGGAGACGTTTGCTCCTAGCCAGGATTTCTACACAGTTCTTTCTGAAATACACTAGCTGCGAAGACAAATAGCGCTGCAGCCTTCTTCTGTGAATGTTACATAATAAATAATGCATTCAAGCATTGTGATGTTGGGCTCCAAATCCCAGCCTTACTTAGCCTTTAAAGACTGTGCCATAATTATTTATAGTATTTATATTACGGGGGACGGGGGGGTACGATCAGATCTCATTTAAAGATTACTTTCAGATGAAGCAAGTCTGGTTCTTGAATATTTTCTTCAAACAGAAAAAGGTGGCGGCAGCAGCTGGCGCAGAGCGAACAAATCAATAGATGCACATGGACATGTAGGTCAAATGAGAATTAGGCTGAGTGAAAAACAAGTTACTTGTGAAGCATTCCTCTGGCTGCTTTTCCACATACGGTGCTAGCCGTTTGTGGTTTAATCTTGGAGAAGCTCCACCTCGTTTGAGCCCACAACACTTACAAGCTTCCAAGAAGGAAGCTTTTACTGTAATTGCTCTGTGCTTCGTTATACGGGGTAACGTTTTCATACAAGCGTCGCTGTTTTATACACTTATTGCACCGGGAAAAACTGAAGGAGGAACTGGAAAATTTTGTTCTGTGTCCTGCGGAGCAGAAAAAAACATCATTCAAAAATACGGAACTGACCTAGAAAAAGGAAGAGTTATTCTGCTGCCCTCTAATGAGCGTATCTAACATCTGACAAAGAGCACCCTCAGAGATGTTCTGTTCCGCCACAGGCGCGTCCTCTCCTGCTACAGAGCTGTCAGCAATGCGTCACAGCCAGAGCAAGGCAGCACCTCCTCTGCAGCGAAGGCACGCAGAAGAAACATCTGGACGGACCTGAGACCTGTTCTGTATTTCTCTGAGCTTAGGCTAGTGTCCTGTCCTGTTCCCTTTCCTTCCCCAAATAGAGGGAGGAGGGGAGAGGTTCCCAATTCTGGGTGCGCTGGAGCTGTCTGGACCCAGCTGTGTTCGGCACAAGGCAGCCGCAGTCTCTCCCCCTGCTACCAAAGTCTTTCCACCTACGCCCAGTACAGGTAAACAGGCCAACACCCTCTATTTTGGAGGGAAAGACGACACTAAGATCTTATAATAATCCCATATAAATGGTTTCTACACATTTGTATGCTATTTCCACAAATAAAAACTGCTCAGGTACGGGCACGACAGCAAGAAGCACGCCTGCAGCTACAGAGGAGTACACATAAGCCCAGTCCTGGGGTCACAAATCACTGGCATGAAGCAAAAGCCACAGCCAGAAGCTTCACTGAGAAAAAGCTGAAAGTGCCACTGAATAAAGCAACTTCAACTCCAAATGGTGATTTCCAGCAGCAGAATTCCTGCAGTCACGAAGAGCCTTCCCCTACCTCCCCATTGTCAGGCACACCAGCTTATTTCGACCCAAAGCACGCTGCAGAATAACCTCTGGATGTACAGACACAGCCCGCATCCGTCGCAGCTGGGAACGTCCTGCCCATGCTAAAGCAGCCCAGTCCCAGTTACGTAAGAACGCTCAGTGACCAGAATTTACAAATAATCTTGAAATACAATGCTTTCACGAGCACCTTCCAGCCAACAGTCACTCCTTGCTTGAACATCTGCTTGACAGCCTGTTCTTCTCCTGCAGGATCCATCTTCTGTGGTTAGCTTTGTGGCATACATGTAACACGGCTAGCTCGATCTGAGCCTGTCCAAATCACCATTTCAGACAACCCAGAACATTGCAGCACCCACTGCATTTAATCCTGCCGTCGTCTTGTTTCCTACATTAAGCTTGGACAACGTCCATTGAGATTTACAACGTTAAGAACACCATAAAAAACCACAATAAAAAAAAAAAAAAAGACTTCCTCTCTGTAAGCCATTTGACTAAAAGCTAAACGCAAATTACCAGTGTGCCATCACCAGTTACGCCACGTGTGAGCAACAATAATGCCATTTTTGAAGCGCCAAAGCAGGCAATCAGACCTTCAGCTGGTCCACGCGTTTTTACCCAAGCGTAAAGAAAACCTTTGTCCGGAAATCACTCACAAAGACTCTCGGAACACCTCTGCATCCCAAGGATCCCCCGAGCATAAGGGCTCTCGGCACAGGAGCCGGTGCTGTGTACTATTTCCTAAGCGTGCATTGCAATCAGTGGCGGCCTGAGACAAGGAGATGGCTCAGAGAGCATCGTTTTCCTGTAATTATAACCTGTGGGCCGTCAGTACTTGTAACTGAAGGATTACAGATTACCTGGGAGTAAGTGCCCCTCTTAACAGACGGTATAGTATAAAAACAAAGCCCCAGGCAAGCCAGACCCACGACTACTCCAATAAAGGGTGACTTACCTAGAATAACACTATAGATCCAACTCAGCCTGAACGACAGACACCAACTCTTGAGAGATCTACCGCGAAATACAGAGCCTGTAACTCAGGTGAGACCCACCTTGGCAGGGCAGAGATTTCTCTCCCAGTAAATCAGAAATCTCACTGATGTAGACGACAATCCTAGTGCAGAAGTCTTCGGAAAGAATACCCAAGCCAAATCACCGTCCTCACGCGGGCGTTTTCCAGGGGTATCAGCAGAGGGAAGAGGAGGCTGACGTACTCCTGCTCCCCAAAAGCACACCACGGCAAGTCAAAAGGGGCAACTCAGAACCTCTCCTCTCACCCACCCTTTACCAACCTCTACCAATTTTCTAAAGAGAGCTTTGATTAAACATTAAACTCCCGGGATGCGTATTTCGAAAACACGCTTGACAGCTCGACACAACTCCGTACTGACGCCGGTGACAAGGGAAGGGCTCTGGCTTCCAGCCCTGTCAATCTGCCCTCTCCACAAGCGCCTCTCCACCCCTCTTGGGACTCACCTGCTCAACTCACGCCGCGTTCAACTGTTCCTCTCATGCCCCATGAGGGAGTTCCGTTACCAGGACTTGTGCTGGGTAGTATCTTTGCCTCCGGTGCAGAACTATGCCTCCTCTCTCTTTGTGCCATTTTTCATAACTTGATTAAGCCAAAGCTGTAACATTAGAACAGCAAAAGCATGGGATTTCGGTTCATAACCCTCTTCTGTAACGCGCCAGCTTCAGCACTCTCCCAAGCAGGGCTGATCTGTTTTTGTGTAAGTAAGGATGTCTCACCGTTTTAAACTGATTTAGCAGGAGGATACCAGGCTAGATGAGTACCCATTTAAAGCTCCGGGAAGCAGAATCACACGGAGCACGACATGGCATGACGTGCAAGCTGCCGTGCCCCATCACGCCTGGCCAGGAAAGCAAGGAGGTACACCGGCCCCAAATTCTGTGAGCCCTTCAGCGGCACTAGGGACTGACATGTTTTACCTAAACAGCACATTTTTGAGCACCCAGCTTTTACAAAGGTCGGAGGAAGGCTTTGCGAAAGCCCGGAGTAGCACCCCAGGACCCTCACCAATTGACTCCCCAATCCCCCACCGAGCCCTACCCTTCTCTTCGGCCACCACAAAGCGGCGCGTAAAGCCTGCTCCGCGGCAGACGCGCTTTCCACCATCGCTAGCGGCCAACAGCACGCAGCAGGCACAGCCACGGGAACCAACCAAAATAAGAAATTCCAGGGATCCGACACATCCTTCAAGCTCCTAAGGCTCATTTCAGGCTCTTCCCAGCACTGACAGCAAAGACCTTGGCAGCTTCGGGCACTCTGGAAAATGTTTCTGTGTTTGTGTAGTGCTCAATGTCTAGGCCCACTAGCTAACTGGGGTATTTGGAAAAAAAAAAAAAAAAAAACAACAAAAAAAAAACCAACAACCTAAAAAAAACCCCAAAAAACAACAACATTACTTTTAAGAACACAGACTTAGCCACAGCTAGAGGGAAGGGAAGGAAAAAAGTTAATTACTTCCATAAATATTAACACAACTGATTCCCATGGTCTGGCAGAAGGCACTCACAACATAGAAACGGTCTGTCTCCAGGTGGAAGTCAAAGCACTCGAAGCAGTGCAAGTTTCAGAGGCTCATTTAGCTCTTCTCCTTTAATTGCACTGGCTCTAATTAAAGTGGAGTTTCACACAGCTATTCTCACAGCCGGCACCACACCGCACAGACAATAAATTGTTAAACTCATTTTAAGCAGTGTGGATTTCATACTTTTAAAAAGTTATTATTATTTTTATTTAAGGCACCAGCATCTTTAGCTGTCAGTAGGATTCTCACTCCATATTCTCCCAGAAGCTACCCACAGCAGGTCACTCTCCTCCATTTTAGGCAGTCCCCTCCATCTCTCCTGGAGAACTTGGCCAACTTGACTCTTGAAGCAAGGTCCCACTGATTTTCATCCTTCAGACCAAAGCAACAGAAGAGCCCTCTGGCTTCGAGGTGAGTTGTTGCAACCGACAGCCTTCTGTTTGAGGTGGCCTGTAGACTGAGGTCATCAGACCTCACCGGAGAGGCTTCCCAAACCACAAACTGCCATCAGAGAACCTCTCAAAGACCATGCCATTTTACACCAGCCTGTGACAAAACCCTCAGACACCAACACTGCCCTTACAAGGTGATCTGGTGTGGTCAAGGTAAGAGCAGCTCCTAACAATGCAAGCCAAAAAGCAAATAAATTTCAGCCAAAAAAGCAAGGAAGAGCAATTTACCCAGGTATGGTAGATCGCTACCTGTCACCTCATCAAACAACCAGGGTGGCTATCCTGGATGCAGCCTTGCTCTGCCAGCCAGGCCAGCACGAACCCTTCCGAGCTCTCCACGTCCTCTCTCCTTTCTACTTCAAGCCACGGCACAGTCTCCTTACGGTCCTCCCATGCACAGCCAAAAGCAGCCTGCCAGAAGCCCTGCGCCTGAAATAAAAGTATTTTCGGCTACCGTCAAGTTTGTAAACCTATTAATAAGTGGGATACTGGGTTATCGAACAGCACTGGGGTCCCTGGCAGGGTCAGTCTCCTCCCGTGGCACCAGTTCAGGCTGTCGCTGCAGTGTGTCACACCAGGCAGGGGACAGCGACGGACAGAGCTCGCTACAGCTCAGCTCGGGGCATGGAGGGGATCAATGCTTTTTGGACTCCGCTTCTGCAAACAGAGAGAGGAACCGCTCCCCCAGTCAACGTAATGAACGTTCCAGCTCTGGGACACATCCTTGACCTGCGCAGGTCACACGAAGGACACGGTCTGAAGGTGGCTGCACTTTGACTACTCACGTCTGCTGGGTGGCTGAAGATACAGTAGAGATAAAAACACAAAAGAGAAATGAGGAACTGCCAAAACGGCTGCTGGCTTTCCTGAGCCCTTCTGCTCCCCACATCCCTCGAGCCCGCACAGGGGAGAGAAGCCGGTCTCTACCCAAGGCGAGATGCCTACTGAAAAATCTCAGCTCAGCCGCTCTTCCTAGGGCAGCATCCACGTGCCAAGTAGAGATTGCCAAAGACGTTAGAAATAATTTCAGGGCAACACCACCAAGGGCATCGCCAGGAGGCTACCTCTGACACCAGCTTGATGGAGAGCATCTCAGCGCTCCCAAAGTCCACAGAGGGCAAAGCCTGGGCAGCTAACAACAAAGGCAGATGGAGCAGGAACATCTTGTCATTTTGGACTGGCGCAGCGCATCACATGTTTTTCCACACACGCTGGCGATGCTACAGCCGCTCACTGCCATCCTCAGCTCGTGGAGCAAACCGTTTTCACCCCTTTCCACGTGAAGAAAGAGCATTACAGCGGGGAGCAGCTTGAGAAAGGCGCTCTGCACAAAAAAAAAAAAAAAAACCAAAACCACAAGACGGGCACGACAGTTGCCAGCACAGAATTAAATGCTGAAGAAAAGTGACAGCAGTGGAATTGTGAAGGTCCAGCAGCGTTCCACACCAGGGACATGGTGGATGACCAACACAAGGAGAAGACTTAAAAAGGGCAGGCGCGGCACAACACCCAGGAAGGCACAGCTGAAGGGGACAGGGGGTAAAGGACAGGCCCAAAACATGCGCAGCGGGAAGGCTGCAGACATCTCCCGCCCATTCTTACCGCTTCACGTGCCCAGAGACCTGCCCAAAGAAGGTGCACACCGCCAGGATCAGACACGGCAGGAGGGCAGGCTCGCACCACGCTCTGCGGAGCAACGCAGCAAACACCTTCCCGGCAGCAGCAAGCTGACCGCGAGGCCAGACGCCGCAGGAGCGGTGAAGCTGAAAGAAGAGAGGTCTCACATGGATCCTGCTACCTTACCCGTTAAAAAAACCCGGAAAGCAAATCATCTCACAGGAAGTTAGCGCACGGTGCCACAGCAGGACCACGATGCCAAGCGACCACAGCTTTTCTGCTACAAAAGGGGAACAGAATTGGACAAGTGGCTGCAGAGCCCAAGGAGAAGGAAGCAGACAGGTGCCAGACACAGCAAATCTGGAACACCAGAGCAGAAGTTGAGGTGCAAACCAGAAGCCAGTGACCTTGCAGAGGGAGGCTTGGTCACAAAAGGAACTCAGAGCGCCTTAGAAAGAGGAAAAGCAAGGCTGTGCACGGCCTGCAGGCTCCAGCAACTCCAAGCTGTCAGGTTCCTGCTTGGCCTGATTTTATTCTCTTCCATCTCCACATTTCGTCGGGAGGAAGAGGGACCTCCTCCTTTGTCAGATGGGCAGTAATTTCACTCTCCTGCTCCCCTCTGTGCCACTGACAGAGGAACACATGCTGCAAGACAGTCCTGGCCATGGCAGGACCAAAGCTCTCAAGATACAAAGGGAAAGTCAGAGATACCACAGCATGCGTGCCGGAAACCTCACTATAGCTTTGCAGCACGTTGTGCAGATCCAGGCTTCGGCAACAACACCACCACAACCTCTCTTCGGGCTAACGTCCTGCCTGCGCCCTGCGCCTCGGTACGGAATTATAGACTCACAGAGTGGTTTGGGTGGGAAGGGACCTTCAGAGATCACCTAGTTCATCTTTCACCAGACCAGGTTGCTCAGACCAGGCCCTGTCCAACCTGACCATGAACACTTCCAACGATGAGGCATCCACAGCTTCTCTGGGCAACCTGCGCCAATGCCTCACCAGCCTCATCATGAGGAAAAAAAAAAAAAAAAAAAAGTCTTCTTTATGTCCAACCTAAATTTACCCTCTGGTAGACCTTATGGACTCCTTAAGGACCCTTAATGGGCACTGGACCAGAGGCAGCAAATTATTTTAATCCATGTTTTACATTTTCCTGACCCACCAGAGGCAGAGGAAGAGCCAGAGCAATCCGCAGGAAAAGTTACCCTTGCCGCAGCCTCAGAAACCAAGGTGACAAGTTCAGGTTTTGCAAGCAATTCTGAAGCGATAGCACTTGCTGCTGCTGCTGCACTTTTGCTTTCTGAACAACACATCTTGTCACAGGTCCCCTCTGGAGAAGCTGAAAATAAAGCAGGAAGCTGCCAGTTGCTCACATCATTCCACAACTGGTTCATCATCCACTCAAAAAAACAAAAAAAAAAGAGACATTCCCAGGCAACTGGTTTGCCCGAGCCACGCTTGAACAGGCTTCAGGAAGGAAAGCTGGAGGGGGGGAAAAAAACCAAAGCAGCAGCAAGCCCCCATTTGACAGGCCATTATTTCTGACTTAGTTGGAAACATTTAATTCCCACACTACAGAGGCTCACCCAGAAGAGATTTATTCACTCCCACCAGTAACAGAGGTCCTCGCATAGATTAGATTGTGGCAAAGCATTTGATTTACGCCGCGTCAGCGGGTAAGTAAACTGCGCTGACAGGAAGCAATCATTCAGGAGCAGCTAACTCCCGGACTTAACTCCAGTGTTCGCAGTGATGCTGCTGGCTTTTGTTACCTACCAGCGTGTGGAAATCATTTGGAAGCCGGTGTTAAGATGAGCTAACGAGTAAAGACAGGAAGCAGAGCAGGAGAAAGTAGTTGCAGCAGGTCTGCTTCATCGTACGGCACGGCGTAGAGCTCCCCGAATTAAAATACTTTCCATTTTAGACCACTGGCTTTCTACCATCACACCTGCAAGACTCACCTAAAATCAATTCCATTCTGGTGACATTGTTTTATTACAGTTCCGCCCTTTCCTCCTCAGCCTGCAAGAATCCTCCCAAAACACGGGGCCTCTTCCACCTCCTTCAGCCGTAGCACAAGCCTGCGCAGGCACACACCACTGGTGTTAACTGAGATGCCAATTCTGATACCGATGCCAAACTTTCCAGCTTACGTATGGTGCTCCTCCCTGTTCCCTCGGAATAACCGCAGCCGAAAGAGCAGCCAAAGCTGGGCACTTAAACTGAGGAAATCTAAGGGGAAAAAAAAAAAAACGTAGAGAGAGGTGTCCTGCAGGCAACGGTGGCCCCAGCACAACGGTGGCTTGCTTTCCTACAGGACTGCATCCCTCTGGCTTCGGCCCATCAAAGCAGGTTTTCCAGTCGAAGCTTTTCATCACGAGGAAGAAACCACGCTCTGCTGTAGTTTGGTCACCCCCCGGCACACCACACAGCCCGACGGCCGCGGTCTGGGCCCCGCTCTTGCCCCAGCTGTCCCACACTGTCCTGGTGGCAGCCTGTGACCCTCCCGGCACATCTCAGTGGCCCGAGCCACCATACGCTGAGACCTCGATGGATTAAGGACCCCCAGGCGGGGTGAGGGAATCCGGTCTCCGATCCCGCTGCACACTACAAGCCACTTCCAGGCCTCAATATCCCTCCCTGTGTCCACCCACCACGAGCAGAACGGCCACGCTCCACCTGCACGTCCCAAACCAGACGAGTCCCTGCATTAAGAAATCCTGCTGGCCCCCTCCATCAATCCGTGCAGCCCCTTTCTGAAGCCACAGAAGCGTCCAGTGCTCGCATCACACGCGGACACGGAGCCCAGAGCTGAATTCGCCACGCAAGACACCAAACGTCTTGTTCAGGTGCGTGTCTACCACCTGCCATCGCTTCCTCCAGGTTTGCACCAGAAGAGACAGCAGACAGCCGCGTCCACCCTCCCTCACCACGCAGCTTCCATCACACCCTGCCGCGCTGCCTTCCCCCAGCTGAAGAGCCCGGGGCTTTTGCTTCTGGAACAATAAAACGGGCATCCCAGGCCTCCGAGCAGCCTTGCTGCCCTTCTCTGAACCTTCGCTGGTCTGCTACAGCTTTTTTTTGAGATGAGAGGACCAGGGCCACACATGGCATCAAACAGCTGCATATACCACGGAGCGTAACAACGTTCTCCAGGTCATTCTCCTTCCTCCTTCTTCCCAACAGCCGATTCGCTTTTCTGACCACTGTTGAGCTCCAAGCTGACGTCTTCTAAAATCTAACCTAATTGCAAGCTCTTCGTCAGAAGAGACTTTAATTGGGAGAGACCAGGCCTGTAGAATGAAGTAGAGTGTAAAAATTGGCCTTTCCGCCCAGTGCATGCTTACACATCTCCCCGCGTTCCCACCCGTCTGCAGGCTGCTTTGAATGAAGACAGGGCAACTGGAAACCAGGAACACGTGGAGAAGGCAGTCATCCCCTCTGACAACAAAGCTGAATGCAAACCCTGAGAAAAAAAGTCTGGCCAGGCCAGGCTGGGAGAGATCTTACTCCAGATGTCAGCCCCAAACCGCCAGCAAAGTCTGAGGCTTTCAAAGAAGCGTTTGCGTTTCTCTGCAGCTTGCTTCTTCAGCTCTCCATCACCTCCCAGATCTAAGGCACTCAGAAGAACTGGGATACGGCAGGGCACGCTCAGCTCACGGCAGACGCGGGAATGTCACAGTGGAGTGAAACGCCTCTCCTCCAGCTGCTGGACCCCATTTACCTCTCTGAACTCCTGGTGTCAGAATAAAAAGATGACAGGAACCGAAACACACCTCATCTTTTCCAGAGAAAATAGTTTTGCATAAACACAGACACCTTCACAGCTGGACAAAAGGCAAACAACTTCTGCAAAAGCTGCCCTCAGTGCCCGGGCCACGTGGGAGAGAGGAAAGAACCACGCAAGGTTGTCAAACGGGCACAGGATGGACAGAGAGAAAGTGGCATCCTAGGCAGAGAGGGAGGCCAAGGAACCAGAGAGAAGAAGCCAGCTAAAGATGCACCAGCATAGTCACCTACTCATCCCAGTTAGAGAAGGACAGACAAGACAGAGAGGAGAGGGAGCTCCACAACCCTCCAAGCAGCCCACAGGAGCAGGCCCCACCCGCACTTCCCCCTACACCACCACCTCAAACTGGTCAAGGAACAACTGCTCTCCCTGCACCACGCTCTGAGGAGAACAGGCTTTCCAGGTCTCTTCCGCTGATCCTCTCTTAAACAGTGCGGGGCTGTGCTGACACGGGGACCCACAAGCCAACGTCACCGCCTCTTCTTTTTCACTTTTCCAGCAACAAGCCATCTCTCAACCTCACATACCCTTCTGGGCCAGCTCCACATCTGACAGCTTCAAAATTAGCAGAGTGCACTCCAGCTCACCTAGCTTTGGCGCTCGCGCTCTGTCAAGACAAAAGTTGGGTCCCCCAGTTCAAGCACAAAGCCAAAATGTGAAAGGCCAAGTGGAGAGAGGAACAGAGGCAGGTCAAATGTTTTACCCGGAAACATCTTACGCAGAGACCTTCGACCAAGCTGCAATGCCACGGAAGCAGAGCCATCGAGTGGCATGCTGGCTTTCTAGCTTTCTACACCTCCAAAAGCAGAGGGAGCCAGGGCCTAAGGAAGAGAGAGCCAAAACCTGTGGCTGCCAGCTGGGCTTGGTAACCCCGCAGAGTGCCTCCTGCCAGGTCCAAGCCCTGCAACGGCCCCCTGGTTTCACACATGCCTTTTAAGCCCGCACTGAAGTCTTCCTGGCTGTCCCTAAAGTGTCACAGCACAAGGCCAGATTACAGCACAAAACAGCAGCAATCTTAGATAATGTAGGGCCTAGTGTGACAGGACAAGGGGTAACGGTTTCAAAATAGAGGGAGGTAGATTCAGATTGGATATTAGGAAAACATTTTTTACGCTGAGGGTTGTAGAGCACTGGCCCAGGTTGCCCAGCGAGGCGGTGGATGCCCCATCCCTGAAACATTCCAGGCCGGGTTGGCCGGGGCTCTGAGCAACCTGATCTGGTTGGAGATGTCCCTGCTCCTGGCAGGGGGTTTGGACTGGATGGGCTTTGAAGGTCCCTTCCCACCCAAACCATCCTGTGATTCTATGATTCTATGAATGTGAAGCAATCTTGGGTAACGCAAGGCACGCGGGCACTC
Source organism: Chlamydotis macqueenii (assembly GCF_036417535.1). Classification (NCBI taxonomy): domain Eukaryota; kingdom Metazoa; phylum Chordata; class Aves; order Otidiformes; family Otididae; genus Chlamydotis; species Chlamydotis macqueenii. The sequence continues at coordinate 40,885,258 of NC_141561.1, forward strand.
GAAAACACAGGGAGGACAAATACACCAGCTTTCTCCACTGTCACATAGCATCCTCGACAGGAAAAAAACATCTTCTTCAGCTGTGAAAAGCACAGGAGACAGAGAGAGCAAGCCTACCTACAGTCTGCCAACTTGACCTTCTCAGAGCTTGAAAAGGACGTGGGAGAGAAACACTTTTTTGTCTTGCTGTTAAATCTTAAAATAACAATGTGTAGGAGAATCCTACCCTCCTGCCCTGCGTGCTGAGCATGGGGGATGGGAGGGCTGGAGTCAAGTTGAATTTCCTGCTGAACAGGCTCTCAGCTGACCAGAGATCCCAGGCGACAAAGCATTCTGCCTAGAATCTCTGTTCTAACTCCGGGGTGTCTGCCATTGTGTGCACAGCCTCATTACACTTCAGTGAATTAACACCAAAAAACGAATTGATTTCCATAATGAAAAAGCCTCCAGACAGCTCCAGAGCGATACAAGAAAGGGCACAGCCGCTTGGGAAGCTTTAAAAAAAAAAAAAAAAAAAAAATTTAAAAATCACTTTTTGCCTCGTTGAACTGCAGCTTCGAGCCCTCAAACGAGGAGCTATTTTTAGGTGATCATCTGGAAAGCGCGAGGGAGCACAAAGCGCGAGGGTCAGCAGCACCCAGTGCAGGAAGGCAGCACACAGCCTCAAGAGAGGGTTAAACGTAGGCACCGCACATCTGCATCAGCAGCACTGCACAGGGACCGGCAGCACGGCTCTATTTATAAACCAGACATGTACAGCCGCAGCCTGCAATGAAAGGCTGGGATTGCAGGCTGTCAGCCTTCAACAACGCGCTGTCTAATTTAATTAGCGAGACGGCTACGTTCACATGCACACACACATGTCCTTTTCCCAGGAGAGCTGCAAACAGTGAGCTCAGTGTTTTGAAAACAATACATTTCACAAAGGTTTCTGCGCAGAGGGCGAGCATCTCCAGCAAACGTGTCCTCACACAACCTTCCCGTTCCCTCGCTCCGTGACCAAACGTGACCTGCTGCAGCTCACCCCGGCGTGGGTAACCACGAGCCCTTGGCTGGTTACTGGGTTTGCCTGTAGCCCTGGACGTGGAAAACAAAGTCACTGTAGCAGTGTTAATCTGCACGGAGAGGAGAAATGCATTTAGTTTGCAAACATGGCATTTGGGAGTCACGGGCACCTCCTGCGCCAGGAGAGATTGCTGCACCATCAGTTTCCATTTAGAGAGGCGGAACTCGGTGTCAGAGACAAAGCTCCGTCTGCCACCAAGCAGCTAGAGGGAGCACTTCCTTCTGAGACTGGCAAACAAAAGCCACTCAAAAAAAATATAATAAAATAAACCCGCTCACTCCCGCTAGTCCCAGGTGAGCTGGACTCTCCTGCCCAGCAATCCTTCAGACAGGGACGCAGCAGCTGCAAAGGACAGGAGGAGAGAAACGGCTGCAATCAAGCTGCCGTGGGTTGTTGACACGCAACAAGCAACTCGCTGACAAAAAACTGGGGTACAGACGGCAGCAAAGGCAGCCGCAGAGGAAGCCCGCAGATCGGGTCGCAGCCTGGGCTCTGCTGAACCCTCAGTCCCTGCGGGCCTTTGGCTGCAGTCCCACCTGCCCTTCTGCCACCCCCAACCCCAAACAGAAACCACTTTCAAAAGCCCCTGCGGGAACACGGGACACTGTGCTTGGGTTCTCCTGGCTTGTTCTGACAGCCACTGCAAATACAGGTCCTGGTGTCTCTGCTCACAACCTCACGTGGCACTCCGTCAAAATACAACAACAAACCTGTTCTGGAGGAAATGACGCTTCTGGAGTCCAAGTCGAGCTTCTTTACCAGAGTATCGGGGTCAATCTTCAGCCCAGAAAAGACACCAGAAGATGAGAAGTCCCAGTCCTTATCCAAAGGAAACAAAAAGCAGGAGTCAGTACAAACACCACCAGGCAACGCTTATTTAAATAATATATATATATATATATATATCAGACCCAGCACCAGCCAGACGGGAGCAGGGTGCAGGTGCCTCTCCAGAGCAGGCCACCCCATGGGCCTGGCCCTTCCCCACGGAAGGGGGTTTCACAAAGTCATGTTTCGGAGTGTTGTGTTCCTAACAGACTTCTCCCTGAACTCAACCTCGCCGCGCTCCAGGGAATTCGGGCAGGAGAGCTGCGATCGGCACCCTTCGGAAAAATCCAGGTTTATTACAGGTACGTAACGTTACAGACGAGCGACAAAGGAGGCGCCTAAATCCCAAATCAATGGGCATTAAGCAGACTCACTGACTACGGCCATGGCGCCGGGCCGCAGCCCCGAGCCCTCCCCGCCGCGCCGGAGCCGCCTGCACCATCCCCGCCCCCCCCCTCCGCCCACCCCCGCTACCTTTGCGGCCGCCGCGCTCCCGCCCCCCGCGGCGGGGACCGGGCCGGGGCCGGGGGGCGGCGGGGGGTGATCCCGGGCGGGCCAGGGCCGGGGGGCGGCGCGGTGGAGCCGCGGGCGTTTGGCTTTTCCCACCATGGCGGGCGGCGGGGCGGAAGGGGCCGGGCCGGCCTGCGCCGCGCCTCTCCCGTCCCCCCGCGCCGCCCCCGCCCAGGCCCGGGCCCGGCAGCGGCGGCTCCCGGCGCGGGCTCGGCGGGGTTGGGGTTGACCGTGGAAGCGGCAGCAGGCAGCTGTTAACTCTGAAGCCTAATGGTGGGGCGTTAAACGCCAACGTTCTGCCGCCGGTCGCTCTGATGGGCAGCCCCGGGGGTTTAATCGCCTTCAGGCTGGCAGCCTGCTGAAGGCGGCTCGGAGGGTGTGGGTTCGTTGTGCTCGGGTTAAACCCAGAAACTCTGCAACGCGGTTAAAAGCCTGGTGTAAGCCTCTGGAAGAGCCGAGGCCTCTGGGTGGCACCCACCAGCCACCCGGGTGCCGCGGTTGGATGGAAAACTGAACTCTGAAACTCCCTGCCAGAAATTATTTCTGTCGTTACAACAGCAGAAAATAGCTGACGAGCCCCCGTGGAGCCCGAACGCGTGTTTGACCGTGCAGGTAGAGACGCCCGGCAAAACAGGCTCAGCCCTTGCTGCGCGCAAGCGAGGGGGTAAAATGCGAAGCCCCTTCTCCTCCCCACCAAGGTGAATAAAAAGCTCCAGCCTCGAGAGCCACAGTGGTTTTGCTCTTAAAAAGCCCGGGCAGGCGCTCCGCGGCTAAGGCTTCTTCGTTTTCCAGCTGGCCTTCCTCTGCCCTCCCTGTCCCCCTCCCAGCTGTGACACTGGGGAGCAGCCCCGGGACCTGCGTTCCCCACCCTCGCTTCGGGGCTACCTCGAGTAGCATCTTGCCGCTGCTCTTTTGAAACCTCAAAAAATACCAAAAAAAAAAACCAAAACCCCAACACACAAAATACAACGACAGGTGTCGTGTTCGCCGTTAACCGGTTTCTAAAAGCAAGGCCACAGACCAAAGTTTGTTTTTCCTTTCCTGGACCGCGCTGGCGACCCTCCTCGTGGGTACGGAGGACATGGGGAGAGGGCCCTGGGAAGGTGATGCTGCTTGGAAGGATGCCACTTCCAGTCTAGGCACCTGCGCACAAACGAGCGTACCCCTGTACAAATACGAGAAGGCTGAAAATAAAAAATATCTCTGAGGATGGAGATCCCACAGCTGCCCCAAATCCCTGCTCCCGTTGTGCCACGTGTTTGACCTGAGTACGGCGGTGGCTGGGACGCACCGGGGAAAATTCAACGTTCGGCAGGAATAGAAAATAACACTAGGAAAACTTCAGTTTCTCTGCTGTAGGCTGTGTGAGCATCATTTAGCAGCAAAATGACATCTCTGGTCAGCAAAATCAGTGACTCTGGGGAGCAACCACTCCGAGAGTGGCCAGCCGGATGCCCTGCTCCCCACCCCGGCTGCTCAAGAGCATCCTGCAAAAACCACATCGGTCCCGCAGTCGGTGACGAGGGGAAACACAATCCCCTCCAGTAACAATAAAATTCAGCAGGGGAACTAGCAAAAATAAAGATGGTGAAAAGAAAATAGAAAAAGGAATGTTTAACAGCTGAAAATGCTTACAGTCGAGTTGGGGAGCGTACGTGCTACGACTGAGCACGTACGTGTCTTCAAAGGACGCGTCTCCTAAGACACATCCCTCTGCCTGCAGCAGGCTTTAACAGCAGCAAGGAGAAATAACGTGCAGAAACAAAAAGACAGCCTCTAAAAAATGGGTGTCGTTCCCAAACCGGGAAGTACCGAAGGTTAAACGCTCAGCCAAGTGAAATCCGCACTGAAGGAGGCGGGGGTTTTGCCGGCTGTGGGGCATAGCGAGCAGGAGAGGGTGGACACCAGCATCCTGCTGCCGCCTGCTCCGGGCCTGGGCCGCTTCTGCTTGCACGTCTTGTCCCGTGCGCGGTTGCGAAAGCACGGACACGGTGTAAGAGCAGCTACTCATTGGCGGGGAGCGGGGGACGTGTTAGGGCTCCCCTGGGAATTGCTAGGGACAGGGCTTTGCTCTGGATGTCCTCCCAAGGCCGAAGCTGCCAGAGAGTGTAAGGAACAGCTGGGGAGGAGCCGGGAGTACGCCAGCGAGCTTCGGTTTTGGGCTACCAGCTCCCACAGCTGCTCCAGCTCCGGAGGCTCCCAGCTCTCCCGCCCCCTTCCCTGGAGCTTTTGTCAGCGGGAGCAGAGCAGGTTGACAAACCCAGTGGAAGAGTCAGAAAGAGCCGCCCAGGAAGGGCCTTACGCCATACAAAAGGAAAGATTACCACAGCTCGTCTCACCCGAGCACACTTCCTTCCCCCAGGTCTGACACGGCAACACTGGCAGGAGGCCTCACCGGCTTTCCCACCTTCCTCTGCCGCAGGCTACCCAGGCCGTGCTCCGCGGCATCCAGCCGCAGCCGCCTGCGCTTTCTGAGCAAGCGGAGTCGGGCTCCATCCCGGCCGTACCCTGCGCCGGCCGGGCAACAGCCGCTCCTGCGCCCTCATCCCACTGCAAGCATCCCTACGGTGCTTTCTAGCTACACCCTGCGATGAAACCGGCCCAGAGCTCTGGTGTCGTCTTTAATAAAAACACTGACCCACGGAGGATCCGTCAGGGCTCAGAAATTTGCCGCTGGCGCCGCGATTCTCTCTGCTTGCTGCGAAAAATAAACGCGGCTCTGTAACTGTACGGCAGCAGGCGGCCGAACCGCGTCGGTGTCGTAACGCACTGCTGTCACGCAACGTTGGCGTGCTGGAAGGGGAACCCACAAAGCAATTAACAAAAGCTTCGCATTAATTATCTTTAAAAAACATCTATGGTCCTGTACATTTTCTATATGACTTTTTTTTTTTTTTCACGTTAGTGCCCTGAAGAGATTAAGAGAGAGTTGCCAGGAGCCAGTTCCTCTCTGCACTGGGAAATGCTGCTGTGGGTGCGTTGGGAGGAGTTTCTGCAGCCTGCACAAGAAAATTTGAAGGCTATTTGAAAAAAAAAAAACACACAGCCCTGAGCTGTGCTGCAGCGAGGACAGCGCGGGCATCCCCTGCCCGGGAAGGAGGCCTCGCGGCGCCAGCACCCAGCCCCGACACAAAAATTTCAGACCCCAACCCAGAGTCTGAGGGGAGCCAGCTCCCCATCTTCCCTGCACCCAGGGGCTCCCCACAGCTCCCAAAGGGACTGGTTTCCCCCACTACCAGCTTTACTGGCCCGCTGGGGGACTGGGCTGGCCCCCGGCGGTGCTGTGAAAGGTCAAAAGCGGGGCGAAAAGGGTGGGTTTTGGGCCGAGTCCCTTTCCCGGGTGCAGCAGGAGGGCTGCAGACCCCTCGGCGGAGAGGGGAGGTCAGCCCCAGCCTCTCAGGGCAGGGGGCTTTGGCAGGGTTTTGGCCAGCGCGAGTGGGGCCGGTTGGGTTTTGGTGGGGGGGGGAACACGCCCTCCCACAGCCACCGATGTGACTTCCTCCTTTCTGCCCCAGCCGTCTGTAAGAGAGAAGAAGGAAGGAAGGATTGGGGTGCGACACAAAGCTCCCGATGCCCGGCTGCTCTTCCCAGCCAAGCCTGAGAAGCTGAGACCTTCCTCACCCCAGCCAAGCCCGGGACGGAGGAGAGGGCTTGATGCCAGGCGAGTACAACATCTCTGTTGTCTTTACTTCTGTTTCTCCTTTCTGGAGGAGGGATGCAGCCGGGCGACGGGGCGGTTTCATAGCTCTGGTGTTTCCAAGGAATATTTTTTATAATTCCTGACCTAACCTCCCACCGCTTGAGTCCTTAGACGAGTTGTGTCCTTCCTGCATGCGGCATGGCCGTCGGTCTACGCAGCCCTTGCAAAGGCGCGGGGGAGAGCCAGCACTGGCTGCGTGCCCGCTCGGCAGCACCAGCCAAGCGTCGGGGCTGGGGGGGCTTCGCCAGCTCGCCACCCAGGACCCCTCGCTTCCTCGTGGGGTCCCGTATGAGCACCCGCCGCCGGCTGCGAGATGCAGCAGCTCGGAGGGGAAGTGGGAACTGGCACGGTGGGGGATGGCTGCCGGGGTGGGCTCGTCGCAGTGCCACCACCGGCACGCTGGCACAAGGACCTTCCTGGAGGGCCTGGGAGATGGAGGTGGGAGACGGAGGTGAGACCCTCGCTCTTCTCCTCCCTCTCTCTGCATGCTGTACATGTCAGATACTCTGCTGGCGACCGCCGAAAACGTGGCGGCAGGGACGGTGGCAGGGGCTGCGTCCAAGCTAACCCCGGGGGAGAGCAGGCCCTTCCCAAAAATCTCCATGGCTCTCAGATGCAGGCAAAATGGGGGGCACACACCCCAGGTGTCAGGGAAAGCAGCCTGGCGTCAGTTTTCAGTGCTTTCGCCAACGCCGCAGCCCCAGCTCCCAGGCAGGCGAAAAGCGAACACGTGAACAGTTGCAGAGGCGTTGTGCCCCGCAGCCGGTGCGGACGCCGTTCCGTGGCTTCTGCAAGGTGTGGGAAGGCTACAAACGGTGCGTTTTGCTGTCAAGGCTGTCACATCCTGCTTCACACGGTGGTTTTCGCATTTTTTCTCTCCTCATCTCGCTGCGGTTGCAGTTGCAAGTGATCTCAGCGTGCTGGGGAGCGCGGTGCAGGGTGATTTATTTTCTCAGAGAAGGACATAATTGAGTCGGCACGGGGCTGGAGGTGATGGGGCATCCACTCCCCCGTCCTTGCTGTACCCCGCTCTGCTCATTTCCCACCCGTGCGCGGGGTCTGGGGCCACCCAAGGGCGGGGGCAGGGAAAAGGCCCAGCGCTGCTGGGTGCAATACTCCGCGTCTCTGTCCCGAGGTGGTGCTGACGCGGCACCAGGGATGCTTGGGAGCGTGAAGGAGGCACCCAGGACCACCGAGGCACACGCGCTGATGCTTAGAGGCACCCCACTGTGGCAGGCGGATAGTGCAAACGTCCCGGGAGCCCCCCAGGATACTGGGCAGGAGAGCGCGTCCTCCATTCTGCAAGAGAACAGGTGTTTCGCAATGCGCTGGAACGGGGTTCCGGCTAACCGACTGCAGGGCCCGTCTCTGCTGTTCAACGCTTGTCTTATTTATAGCAACGAGGTCACCGCTAGCACCAACACTTCCCCTTCGGCCCTATTTATAAATCCCACCTCAGCCCCATCCCACCAACGCTCCCCAGTGTGCCCAGTGCCCTGAGGAGCTGGCGCGCCCAGCTCTGCTCCCTGCCCGCAGGCAGGACAGCACCCAGCCCTTCCCTCCTGCACCTTCCCCAAGGCCACCTTGGCATCTTCTGGCTTGGGGACCCTTCAGAAGCATCTTGCCCTGCCCAAGCCGTGCCAGGTATGCACCATGCAGCGAGCAGGAGATGCTTCGTAGATGCTCCAGGCATCTTCTGCCGAGGGCTCCTGGTGAAGCAGAGCCACCCAAGGCGTCTGATGAGAACAGAGCTCCGGGCCAAGGAGGACCCTGACCTTGGGGCGCAGCCGTCTCCCCTCGGTGCTGCCACGCAGCCCTGGCCGGGGAGCAGAGCCTGGTGGGACGCTCGGCTGCGGCACCCCACTCCCCACCCCAGGATGAAGGTGGTTGTAAAGCTCTGCCGTTCTGCTCCTCCATGCCAGGGCGGGAGGTTGGACTGGGCGCGTCACTCCGCTTGCCTTTATTTAGGAAAAAGAGGACAAGAAACCAAACATCTCGGGCAGAGCACACCCAGGATAAGAACGCCCGGGGCTGGCGGTGGCAGTGCAGAGGAATCACCAAGGGGGCTGGAGAAAAGGCCACTGAGGCCCACGTCTGGGCCCTGCCGCTGCGGAGAGTCAGCCCCCAAACCTGCCTTCCCCTCCTCCGAATGCTGTCAGGAGGAGACAAAAGCAGAAGCCCCATTTGTTCTCCTTGAAAGCCACCTTACGTCACATGCGCGCTCTTCCACCCACGTACCAGTGAATAATTTCCCTCTGCAGCAGACGAAAAGGAGCGGTGAGCTTTCTTCTGCCGCTCTCCCCTGGTACCAGGCTGTGCTCGACGTTCCTCCGTCGGGGGAAAGAAACAGCTTTGGGGATTAGAAAGGCATCCAAATCCAGCCCGCGCAATGAACCCAACCCTACAAAACTCAGCAGCAGCCAGAGCTGGGTGTGTGTTGAAGTTCCCGCTTTTTTTCCCGGGGTTTGGGAGCCTTTTAAAATCAGATTTTCATTGGAAACTTGCTCTGTCTTACGAGACAAGCCTGTAAGCAGCAATCTCTAACCTCCAGCGAGGATGAGGAGCTCGCAGAGCCTCCGTCCACCCCGCCGCCGCCCCGCGCCTGGGCGTGGCGGCAGGACTTAGGCACTGGGAAACACTGGGCGGGTGGGATGGCAGGAGCTCGTCCGGCCGTGGCGTGGTCCTCACGGCCTGCGTGGGAAGTCTTGACTTGTAGAAGAGCTGGAGCCTAACTAGGCACGTCTGGGGTGTCGATCAGCTGAGCGCTACAGGAAACGAGAGCGGGAGTGGCTCTCCCCTCCTGCCGGCAGCCGCGGCTTTGGCTGGGGAAGAGCCTGTTTCCCTGGCCCCGTTTTTTTGGGCGGCTGGCAGAAATAGGAGCTGATGCTATTTTCAGCGTCCCCAGGGCATGACTCGTTAACTGGACATGTGCAGGTGGTGATCAGTAACGAAGGAAGAGTGTGAATACAGCTCAGAGTGCAGCAAATGGTGTCGCTCAGACTATGGCCTTGCTCGTAGAGGACGTCTCAGGTTGGGCTGGCACGGGTCACCGGCCGTGTCCCGGGTACAGGCTGCCACTGCCCAAAGCAGTGATCAAAGCCATTTCCCAGCAAGGTGCTCTCAGGAGGCTCCAACAGGGATCTGCCTTGTTAAGACCTTTTTGGTTTTTTATACTTTAAGAGTTTTTACCTGTTTTCTGCAAGCTCAAAGAGTGCTGGCAGAATTTGGGGGTGACAAAAATGTGTTGGGCCAGCTAAGCACGGCACGCGCGGATCACACAGGCTGGGACATTGCAGCTGTGACCGTCAACGATGCCCTTAAAAACTCACCAAGGTGGCTGTGGTGGTCGAGCAGGACTTGCGGAGGAAGTTTTTATGAAGAAGGGCTCTGCCCACCCAGCACAGGGTGGTTTTGGGCCAGGCGCGGCGGGGTGAGCTCTGTCACCGTCCGGGTTTGACCGGGTGACTGCGGCGGCGTTTCCTGTGCAGCCGTGCGGTGGCAAGGCTGCTGGAGCAAGGCGGGGGTTCCCACAGCTGCAGACCTTCGCATCCAGGTGACCTCTGCCGTAAGCAATGGTGGCAGCCTTAGCGGTCCTGCAGCCGGACACTAAGCCTCACCGTGCCAATGTCACTGAAATGACACCCGTCGACCTACCCAGACCTTCTCTCAGCCCTCAGCAGGACACCAGACCTTCTTTCACGGCAGAGCAGCGTCATCCCTGGCTTGTCTGTTGTCTCACCGAGGCTGACGAGCTAAGGACATCCTGACATCTCAGAAGGGGCTCTGAGCAGCCCTCACGCTAACCTGGCCCCTGTGCCTTTTTGAAGGTTTCCCTTTTTTTCTCATTTTCCGTTTGAGCGGAAGGTGGAATTTGGAGGTGACATCCGGCAGGTGGACAGGAGGGGGTGATGGCGCTGCGCAAAGCGGGCAGAGCCAGGGAGTGGTTGTTTTCTCGCTCGGGGCAGCGTCAGAGCTATTTCAAAACCAATGACCTGTTTTTTGGCTGCTGTGTCTAACATTGCTAAAAAGGACAACGTTTGTTGCTCCTTCTTGCTGTCTCATTCCTTTTTCCTCTTTGACCAGATGCCTCTTCTCGCACTTCCCCATGCGCCTCCCTGTTGCAAGGCCATGACTCCGTTGGGTTTTGCTGGGGGGAAGGCATTGTGAGAAATGAGGGCGTTAATGAACATGATCTCCTTGACATCGCAGGAAGAACACTGAAAAATCCCTCCCTGAGAGCGATTTAGCCAGCTTTCCGGACAGCATACATTTTTGGGATCAGGAGATGGGCGTTGGGGCAAGAAGCGAGCAGTGCGAGCAGCTAGAACAAGCACCGTGTGAACGCGCTTGTGAAGGACAGGGTCTCTAGCAGGCTCTGAAATGCTGGCGTAACTGAGGATAGCAAGGTGATGTGCTGGGAGTCCTTCCCTGCGCACCGGTGGGAAACGTGCAGCCACTGCCCCAGCGCCGGGGTCAGAGCCCCCACCCAACAGCATCACGTCCTGGCCCCGCTCCCCACGCAGGTCTGACTCCAACACCCGTCCTTCCTCGCCCCGTGCATTGTGCGAGAGCCAGCCTGAGGGCTGCCACACCAGCAGGCACGACGTCCCCAGCCAGCCTCTCCGCTTCTCTCAGCGAGCGGGCCGCGGCCCTCCTGGGATGTCGCTCAGCCGTGCCGTGGTGTTGGACAGCCTCGCTTGTTGGAAGGGTCACGCTCCCTCTGCCCGCAGTGGGACGGCTGCGGGACGGCCACGTTCCCCGCCCCGGGGCCACTGTTCCCTGCGGCCACTTTCTCTGGGGTTCGAGGGCTCCCATCCCGGCGGCTGCCACGCACCGAGCGGTCACAGCGATGCTTTTTGTCTTGCAGAAAATGTCATGTGAGTGCTGCCTCCGGCTGCTGGCGGTCACCTGGGTGCTGCTGCTGGCGATGACAGGTGAGCCCGAGCGGCCTTTCCTCGCTGCCTTTCTTCCGGTGCCTTACGTGGGCAGCGAAATAGAGGGGGGGAACCCAAATGCTGCCCAACAGCAGCGGGAGCGTGGCACGGAGAGGTGCGCCAGGGCCAGATCCTGCATTTCCCAGGGTCTGGAGTTAACTCAAGATGAGGGACAGCGAGGTGGGGGAGGACCCTGCCAGCACCCCCGGCCTGTTTTATCGGCAGGGTGGGCTCAGGACAGCGTGGGTGCCTGGTGCTGGGTGTCAGAGCACCCCGTGGCTGCCGCTGCTGCAGACCAGCCTCCCCGAAGTGCCCCCCACGCCGACTCTGTCTTCTCGCCGTTTCAGCCTTTGCCATGGAGTGCCCCAAGATCAACGTGGGGACGTGCAAGGACTGCATCCAGTCCGGTCCTGGCTGCGCCTGGTGCAAGGAGCCGGTAGGTCCACATAGCCTCTCGTGCCGTCAGCCCCCAGACATCCGCGAGCAGGCAGCAGGGTGGTCACCGCGGGGGGAGGAGGCTGTATCGTGGGAGTGTTTCCTGTCCTGTGGTGGATGGGGCCAGGAGGGATCTGACAGATGGGACCCTTCAGCCCTCCTTTCTCCATCAATACCCTGGAGACGTGCTTTGGGAGCTTGGTCATCCCAGCTCCTCTGATTTTTTCCCCGCTGATGTTGCGACGCGCAGAGTTTCACCAAAGCCGGTGAGCCGGACTCCGTCCGCTGCGACACCATTGAGCAGCTGCAGCAGAAGGGATGCCCGCCCAGCAAGATTGAGTTTCCAGTGAATGACATTACAAGGACAAAGGACAGTCCCTTGAGCAATGCCACCCAGCTAACTCCCCAGGAGGTGCACCTGAAACTGAGGATAGGTACGGTCTGCCTGACGTTCCCAACGCCCTTCTGCTTGTCCCTGGGCTCAACTTGGGGCAGGGCTGCCCTCCAAGCTGAGCCGGGATACAGCAGCACGTTGCAGCCCGTATTTCCTCCCCTTTTCTTCAGAAGGAGAGGAGGATCTCAGTGGGGGTGGGTGATGGGGCGAGATGTGAGCCAGCAGCTGACCCCTGCGTTCCCGTCCTGTAGGCCAGCCCGCTGTATTTGAGGTGAAGTTTCGCCGTGCCATGGGGTACCCCATTGACCTCTACTACCTCATGGACCTCTCCTACTCCATGCTGGATGACCTGGAGAAAGTGAAGAAGCTGGGAGGGGAGCTGCTCAGGGCGCTTGAGAGCACCACCCCTTCTCGCCGCATAGGTGAGCCTGTCTCCAGCGCGGGATCCCGGCACAGCGCTTTGCTGCCGGGAGGAGATGCGGGACTGGAGCAGGATGTGGGCAGCGGGCAGCGTGACCACTGTCTGCCAGGCTGGAGAGTGTGCCGTGGCGTGGGACATGGACCAGCTGGTTGTCCATGCCCTGTGGCATGGGGACACCCACCGGTCCCTGCCCCCGACTCTGTGGTCCTGCTGCCCTAGGGTTTGGCTCCTTCGTGGACAAGACGGTGCTGCCCTTTGTCAACACGCACCCTGAGAAGCTGCAGAACCCCTGCCCCAACAAGGACAAGCAATGCCAGCCTCCCTTTGCCTTTAAACACATCCTCTCGCTGACCGACAATGCCAAGAAGTTCGAGAGCGAAGTGGGGAAGCAGTTCATCTCCGGGAACTTGGATGCCCCGGAGGGGGGGCTGGACGCCATGATGCAGGCGGCAGTGTGTGGGGTGAGTCCCCGCGTCCGCCCCGCTGCCGGCAGCTGTGGGTGGGCGCGAGGGTTGCGACCCGCGTTCATGCGCCGTCCCTCAGAAGATGGCTCTGCCCCTCTCCAGGTGGGCTCTGGAAGCCCATCGTGTCCAAGTCCCGATTCAGCAGCAGGACAGGTTACTCCAGAGCTTCCTGACCCCGATCTGCTGTGGTTCACCTCCCCGCTGCTCCCTGCCCACACGAGACTTTGGCCGGGGTCATACCGTGCCCGCTGGCACCGTCCTCCCAGCCCCGCTCAGGGACAGGTCTCCGTGCTGCTTGCAGGACTTGATCGGCTGGCGCAACGTGACCCGCTTGCTGGTGTATGCTACCGATGACGGCTTCCACTTCGCCGGCGACGGCAAGCTCGGGGCCATCCTGACCCCCAACGATGGCCAGTGCCACTTGGAGGACAACATGTACAAAAAGAGCAATGAGTTTGTAAGTACCCGAGGGCTGCTCAGTGGCTCTACACCCTCAGCCTCGCTCCCCCGAGCGGGGAAAAAAATGTCACGTAAGAAGCTTGTTGCTGAGAGATCACCAGGTCATCATAATTTGGGCTGCAAAACCCAAACTGTCCACCCATCTGCTGGTGGGGGAGATTGCGCTGAGCACAGCATCCCTCTCCCCACGCAGGACTACCCATCTGTCGGCCAGCTGGTCCAGAAACTTGCTGAAAACAACATTCAGCCCATTTTTGCTGTCACCAGTAAGATGGTGGATGTTTACAAGGTAAGGAGACCCCAGATGGCCCGGGTGCCTCCTGTCCCCACCCAGGAGGGCAGAAACCGCTGTGCGTGTCCTCCTGCCGCCGCCCCCTGCTCTTCTGCCCCACGGCAGGGACCGCTCACCTCTTTGCTCTCTACTGGCAGAAACTCAGCGAGATGATCCCGAAGTCAGCAGTGGGAGAGCTGAACGAGGACTCTAGCAACATCATTGAACTCATCCAGGAGGCCTACAACGTAAGTGCTGGGGGAGGCTGTGTTTCGCCTGTCTGGCAGGGCTCAGAGCAAGGAAAGGTTCCCCTCGTGTGTCCTCACCATTAGAGAGCAGCTGGGAGCAGGGCTCTGAGTGCAGGACACGGTGAGTCCCTCTGCCCGCAGCAAACAAGAGGTTCCCGCCCCTCCAGTGCTGCCACCTGCCTTTCCAGCACCACCCCGGCCAGCTGAGACCCCAGCCTGGGGTGCTCCCTGCCCCTGTCCTCTGGACTGAGGGGAAGCTCTGACCAGCGACCCCACAGCCCCTTGCTTTGGTCTCCTCCTGGACTGATGGCACTTCCTCCACCATTTCCCCACAGAACCTCTCCTCACGGATCATCCTGGACCACTCCACGCTGCCGGACGTCCTGGATGTCAAATACGACTCCATGTGCACTAAGGACAAGGTTGCTTTAGACGAAGCGAAAGGGCAGTGCGACAACGTCAAGATCAACGATGAGGTACGTTCCCCCGAACTGGGAACGCAGCTCGCAAGGTTCCTGATGCCCATCCCGTTTAACAGCAGGAACCCAGCACGTTTTTTTCAGCCTTTCTGGTTACATTAATTTAATGCCAAGAGCATCCAAAGCGCTGTGGGATGTGGAGTGGGGGATCCTCCGTTGTGTTGGGTGTTCATGTGCTCAGCCTGCGGTCGTTACTGCCTTCCGACTGCTGAAGCTACCTGACGGCCTCTGGCCCTGCCCTTTCTCATTCTGCACTTCCTAGGTCACCTTCAAAGTGAAGGTCACGGCCAAGGAGTGCATCAAAAGCCAGTCCTTCACCATCCGCCCGCTGGGCTTCACGGACACCCTCACCGTCCACCTGGACAGCAACTGCGACTGCAACTGCGACGAGCAGCCCGACCCAACCGCCTGCAACGGGAAAGGCAGGATTGTCTGTGGGATCTGCAGGTGCGTGCTGTCCCCCCAAAAACACCATTTCAAACGCTGCTGGAGCCGGGGAGCTGCTGAGAGAGGGCCGTTGGGCCAAGCTGCGTGGTGCGCTTTGTTCTTCCACGCATCTCTGTGCCTGGAGAACGTGGGGCCGGGGGACGGCTCAGTGGAGGGGTGTGCTCGTGGTGATGAGGCGTGGCCTGGCTCTGCAGCTCTGCACCAATTTTCTTGTTCAGAGGGGTGGTTTACGTTCATGGAGGCAGGGGACACAATGAGCTCCCTCTTCTGTTGGTGGAGTCACTGCTGCCCTACTAAGGGCACCCGCCCACCCAGCCATCCATCCAGCTACCCAACCATCTGCCAACCCACCCACTGAGCAGTCACAGGTTCCTGTAGAAATCTCTCAAAATCCCACTTCCGGGCTGCAGTTCCTGCTGGTCTGTAAGGGCAGTCGTTGCTCCGTGGCTCCTGGGTGACAGGGCGAGGAAAAGATTGGGTTTCCTCTGGAAACGCTCAGATCTCCTCGGCAAGGGTTTGGAAACCGTAACTATAACAATAATTTCCGGGCAACTGTTTGGTGGTGTAAGTATGACTGGGGGAAAAGCAGCGCGTCTGTGGTTTCCTTACAGTCAGCTGCCCTGCTCCAGCACGGAGTTAGCATCAACAGGCCGTGGTCGGTTTTCGGTGAGGCTGTCCCAGATCTGCTCCCCTGAGGCTGAGGTCTGGGTCCCCCCCGCCGTGCCCCACGGCATTTCTTGTGGTCGCTGACCCAGGCTCTCTCCTCTCCTTTGACGGCAGCTGCGATTCGGGCTACATAGGGAAGAACTGCGAGTGCGACACCAAAGGCAAGACCAGCAAGGAGCTGGAGGGCAGCTGCCGGAAGGACAACAGCTCAGTCATCTGCTCAGGGCTGGGGGACTGCGTGTGCGGGCAGTGCATCTGCCACGCCAGTGACATACCTGACAAGCAGATCTACGGCACCTTCTGCGAGTGCGACAACATGAACTGCGAGTTTCACAACGGCTCCCTTTGTGGTGGCAAAGGTGATGGATCCGCCTGATGGGTTCTCCATGGCGGCACTGTGTAGAGAGGTTAAATCCCCAGAGAGGTGCTGCCTTTCCCTGCCAAAATCCATGGGTGGGTTCGGGGGTCCCGGGTCCCACTGCACCAGCCTGCACCGTTCCATGGAGGGTGGGATGGAGAGCGCAGGGTGGGGGGGGGCCACGCTCTCCAAGCACGGGCAGAAGGAGGGCGATCTGGGTCTCTGTAGCATTCTGGTCTGAAACGTCTTCTCCTGCAGACCGCGGGAGCTGCGACTGCGGGGTGTGCAAGTGCACGCTCGGCTACCAGGGCAGCGCCTGCCAGTGCAAGAAGTCGACGGACGGCTGCTTGAACATCCGCGGCAACGAGTGCAGCCACCGCGGGACCTGCCACTGCAACCGCTGCCAGTGCCGGGGAGGATACCAGCCCCCCTTCTGTCAGGAGTGCCCCGCCTGTCTCTCGCCCTGTGGCAGATACGTGTGAGTGACGTGCGCGGAGGTGGCACGGGGGGCGGCGGGGATCCCCCCTCATCTCCCGGGTAGATGCAGGCCAGCCCTCCCTGGGCAGAGAGCCCAGCCGCGGCCAAAACCAGGTGAGAGGCCCTCTCCCTCTGCAGAGCTGAGCTGTGGTCACCTGTTTTGCAGTTCCTGCGTGGAGTGCAAGGCCTTCCTGAGTGGCCCCTTCGAGAAGAACTGCTCCCAGGCCTGCCCCAACATCCAGGTGGCCGAGAAGTTGACGAGGGTGAGCAGGCAGTGCAAGGAGAAGGACTCCCAAAACTGCTGGATCTCTTTCCGCATGCTCCAGGAGGATGGCGAGGAGATATACACCATAGCCGTCGATCCTGAAAAAGGTACCCCAGCTCTGTCCTCCTGCCCCTCTGCAGGCAGGCTGCCGGCTCTGCCACGGCAGCCCCACCGCCTTGCCGGGGGCTGCTGCCGGACACCGTCTGTCTGCTCCACAGAGTGCCCAGAGCCTCCCAACGTTGCGCTGATCGTGGGAGGCACGGTCGCCGGCGTGGCTCTCATTGGCCTCCTGCTCCTGCTGATCTGGCGACTCTTGACGGAGCTGTTTGACCGCCGGGAATACCACCGGTTCGAGAAGGAGAAGTCCAAGGCCAAGTGGAACGATGTAAGAGAGCCCATCTGCGGCGGTGGGGTGTGGTTTCGCAGGCTGGCTGGATTTTGCAGGTTTTTCTGGCAACGCTGTCCATGCTGTCGATGTTGGGAGGGGTGGGGTGGGTAACGCTCTGCTGAAAATCCAATACAGCACAGCAGCGCGGGCCTCTCACCTCTCTCCCTCCAGGCTGATAACCCCCTCTTCAAGAGTGCCACCACCACGGTGGTGAACCCCAGGTTTAACGGGGAATGAAGCGGAGCAACGCCCAGCAGCGCTAGGACCCACCGTTAAATAAGGAAACGCCAAGCTACGGAAATCTCAAACTAAGGCTCCCACCTCCTCTTCTTTATCCTGTTGGTCTGTTCCCTTCTTCCAAGAGGCCACTGGCACGTCAGGCGCTGGCTGAGGGGCTGCACCACGCCTGTCCCCTGCTGCAGGTGGGGTTACTGGAGCTGGGAGAAGGGAAGAGCTACAGCTTTGCAGAGCAGGACTCACCCGTGGCCACCTGCAAGGGCTCCCGTATCCATCACCGACTGTCTCAGCTCTTGATGCCAACTTTGCCTTCTGGCAGGAGCTTCGGACACCGAGCCCCAAAACCAGCTGAGTGCACAGAGTGCTTCCAGCTTTGATGCGGAGCTGGGATTTCGGAGCTGCCATTTCCCTTCTGCTGTAGCAGGACCTGCTCCCAGGCTGCTCCACGCCTGCCCCTGCTGCACTGGTCTCCACCGCTCTGTTTGCACTGGTCTCTAAAGAGACACTCGCTGTCGGGTTAGACGCGGAGGGTCCTCCAGGCTGGCGGTCTGCTCTGGAGGCTGCAGTGAGGGGATGGGCCCTAGGGGCTCCTGAGCACCCGCACCGGGAGATGAAGAGCAGCCAGGAACATGCACTGAACCTTTTTTCCAAATCCTGGTGTCGCTCCCCTCTCAGACCTACCTCGGGCAAGGTTCTACTCAGGCTCCTGCACGCTTGGCTTCCCTCCGCCAGGCCTTGAGCCCTCTGCGTGCAAGGAGGCAAAGGAGCAGCTGGTTGGACTATGAGACATCGGCACTGAGCACGTGAAACATTGCGTACTGCTCCGAACTCGGCCACGGCTTCTTCCACCACCCCGGGGCAAGATCTCATCCCTGCTCTGCCCGCGCCCCAGACGTGCCAGGGGCCAGGCGTGCAAAGGCTCAGCAGCACCCGGAGCGTCTCCAGCTCAGCACTTTTCAAAACAATGCCCAGCAGCTAATTTGGTCTTACGTCGTGGGGTCATTCCTGAAAACAGCAGTACAATTCCATATTGGCTTTCGGTTTGGGAATAATTTGGATATGGCTGTATTATGTCACGCCTTCATTTGCTCTCTGAAGAGGTTTAACCTTAATAAAAATTAATATATAAAGTGAATACATCTGTCCTGCTGAGAATCGGGTGCAAGGGCAGCAGACCTTGCTGACGGTGCAGCACGTGCAGTGCGAATACGATCACAGGCTGCTTCAGAGGACAGTTAGAGAAAGTCAACGAGGGGTCCAAACTTTTTTCAAAACGAAATATGACCAGTAGTTGCATTAGGCAGAAGTGTATGCTAGGGCACATGCGAAAGCCCAGAGCTAGGAGGGTCCTTCAGGCTCCTGGGCTTTCCTTAGCCCAAAGACTTGGTGGTCTCCTTGTGGAGACCTGCTTGCAAAAGTCGAAGTATTTCTCAGCCAGGTGTGGAACAGCCCTTTCTTCAGGCTTCAAGCACCACCCCAGAACGTCCTGTCTCAAAGCTGTGTCATTTCCACCAAGAACAACAGAACCGTATTTTCCTACGAGGCGGGGAGGAAGCTGGCTGGTTTTCAAGTCAAGATGTTGACATGATTTCAGTAAGAGCAGAAGCCAGCAGTAGAGGCTGGGACACCCCGACTGGTTCAGGCGGCTGGTCTGCTGGCTGGCAGGGCGCGTGCTCCCCCATTACTACACACAAAACCCACCCCCAGCCCATGACACGCTGCGTCGCTTGAGACAGGGCTGCTGAGACGAGGCAGAGAAACATCTGAGCTCCTGCAAGGCTCTTCTCGCCCGGGAAGAGGGACGACCACCATTCCCAGGAGGGCAGGAGACAGAGGGCTGCAGGAGCTGCAAGAAAGAACATCACCCAGCTGAGGCCACAGCCCGTGCCTTCGCTTTTATTACAACCAGGAGCTCCCTTACATTTAAGCCGCTTGTGTGCCAAAGGGAAAACTTCCGATATTCTTGAGATAATCTGACCAGCCCCTCAGGTTTTCCACACAGAAGTCCAAGTTCCGTGCCAGCCGCTTTATGAGCAGGTAGGTGCCTCCCAGTCCTGCCGCCCCCATGACAAAGAGCCCTCGATTAACGATCTGCAAGTGCAAAGAGAAACCCCAGCATCATCACAGGTTTGCTCCTGCCCTGTGGCACCAAGCGAAGTCTTCACACCTGCGCCCACTTGGCAGTATCCCCCCCACCAAAGCTCCCCCCATGCAGCCAAGCGAAGTGGGCATGCAGGATGCTCCCGAGGCTCGCAGTGTGGGGGAGGACCCACACCACCATCGGCCAACCTTTTTCTGCCATTTCCAGCGCTGAAGGGCCTCATGGTAGCGAATTCTGGTGAAGGTCACCTGGGAGGGTTGCAGGAGCCCATCACCGCCTCAAAGCCAGCCAGGAGGAGCTCGCAGCGGCTCAGGCAGCGGGGACCGAGGTGCTGGCCTTACCATGGTGTACAATGGGATGATGGTGGAAGGCATGAGGGTGTGGAGGAAGTTGTCTACGTGCTTCCGGAAGATGAACCACGTTGAATTCACGTGCTCACGCATCTGCGACAGAGCAGCCATCATCCCTTTGCAGGGCGTCTTGGCAGAGCCCTCTGTGTTTGGCTAGCTCTCCCGCTGCCTGTCCCAGGGGCCACCACAGGGACCAGAGCCTCCCCAGCCCCAGTGGCATCCCCAAGGAGCTCTTAGGCTCAAGTCTGCTGGGGTGAGAGCCCAACCAGAGTCTTGCCAGAGCCCCTGCCCGCCGGGTGCATCCTAATGGAGTGCCACTGTGTGCACAGCCCGCGGGACCACACCTCTGCGTGCAGCTCGCCTACCTCTATGTAGTTGTACATGGCTAAATCCGAGATCGCGTGGTCGTCTGGCACCCTCAGCCTGGAGAACTCAGGGAGGCAGGCACCTGGGAGAGGAAAGGAGCAGCTCATGGGCAGCTCCCCAGCAGACTAGCCAGCCGCCTTCGGCTGCAGAGAGATCCTCTTCTGCTCTGCCTCCTCCCCGGACACCTCACTCACCAAGGTCGTTGTGGAACTGGTCCATTAATTCGTCAAAGACCAGACAGTCCTCAAAGCCCTGGGAGGAAAGTTCGAGGGTAAATAGGCAGAAGGAACCACACACTCACAAGAAGTGCTCTCAGGGATGCTCAGAGGTGTAGCTTTCACACATGCAGGGTCCCACTGACCGCGGCTTCAGAGCAGGAGTTGTACTCCAGGCTGCTCTGCCAATGGTCTTGCAGAGAAATGCAGAGGGTTGCCTTTCCTGGCAGCCTAAAACCAGGCAATGCCTCTACACCCAGGCATTTCTGGGTGAAAAGAGCAGGGATCTGACTGACACGGCCCGGGGCCAGCCAGGGACTTACTGCATTCATGCCCTGTCCGTAGAAGGGCACAACGGCATGCGCGGCATCTCCCATCAGCACGCACCGGGAAGCGAGGTGGTAGGAGGAGCACTTCACGGATATCATGGCCTGGGCTGGCAGCAAAAAGTAATCGTGCTTCAGCTCACGCCTTCGGGCAAAACAACAGAAACTTCACTTGTGGGACCACAAGAGACACGAAGAGCAAGTCATGCCACGTTCCAGCTCAGGAAGCCAGGGCCGCTGTCGGCGTTGGGATGAACAAACCAAGCTGGGAAGGCTGGTCTCGGTCCCCACCGCCACCGGGTCCCCCAGGAGGAGTGGGATGCTCTGACTCAGTGCCGTTTGCCCGGCGGTGAGAGGGTCCCCGCTGCCTGGGGAGCAGCGTGCTGCTGGGAGTTGTGTCCCACACAGTTGTGTCTCTTTTGTCTCACAGCGCTGCTCTTTGCTTTAGCCACATAATCACTAAGTGCCAGGCTTTGCTTAGTCAGCACAGTGTTTGTTTTTTTTCTTTTGCCAGGCTGTTTTTCTTTTCTCAGGCTGTTCGCTAAAATCTCAACATTTGCGGAACTCGGCTATCCGAACAGCAGGACTACCTTGGCACGGCTGGTTCTGGCACAAAACCCCTGCCTTCGCTGCAGCAGAGTCACTGTGCTCCCCCACCTCTAATGTCAAAATGTGAAGAGCTAACCCATCCCTTGAGTGCAAAGCCTTGAACAGCAACACAAAAGCAAGCGGAGGGTGATCTGCTCTCTGCTCCCGCGGTGGCCTGGGCTGTGCCTCCGAGTGACAGTGCGACTCCGTCAGAAACCACCGTGGGACAGGGCTGCATCCCACTGCTGAGCCTGTGCGGACACAGTGTGGACCTCAACCTGTTTGCTCCCCCCTCCTTCAGACCTACAGGCCGTAGGGATCCACCCCAACAGCGGTCGCCATCCCTTGGCCCCCCAGCCTCAGCGGAGTCTCCGTCACCGGGACCCTGAGGCGGGGTGGGGATGTGTCCCCTGGCTCTGCAGCACTGTGCTGATGCACCCGAAGGGGAGATGGGAACACTTACTCTCCGATGAGGGGGATGGCATCTGGGAAGTAGGTCTGGAAAAAACCCAGCACTTGCTCGCCCGTTGTGAGCTTCTCAAATTCCTCGAAGGGCATGAAGAGCGTGCAGGTGAAGGACTTGTCCTGCCAGCCAGGGATGAAGGTCAGAAAGAAGCCCAGAGGCCATAGAGAGCACCCAGAGCAGTAGCTCCGTGCCCAGCCTGTCACCTGGCAATCGCAGCGACCTGCCTGCACGGTGGGGAGGAGCCCCTGGCCACCCCCTTCTCCATGGTGGGCTTGCACGTGCCGGGGGCAGAAACGGGCAGCGTGGGATCTGCCAGTGTGGGCCTGGCACGCTGCCCTGGTACTCCCATGTCTGGTTTATAACCTCCAGCTGCAGAGAGCTGGTTTTCGGGGGGCTCGGGTGGGCTTGGATGGGGTTGGATGTGCAGTCAGAGAGAGGTGGCACGGGTACCTGCTCAGCGCTGTGAGGCAGGGCCTGCTCTGGGGGTCTTGCCCTGCACCCCTAAGGCTGTGGGATGCCTGGCACAGGCTGGGGGTCCCTCCTGGCACCCTCCCAGCCCCGGCCATGTGCCTGCCACCACAGCCCATTCATCCCCACAAGCCCCATCCCCTGCCCCAAGGGACCGCGGCCGTGGGTTATCACCATGTTGGGCAGCGCAATCATCATGAAGGTGTTTCTCGGCCAGATGTGGAGGTAGTTTGGTTCCATGGCGAACTGAAAGAGAAGGGAAATTGCCTTGCGTCCCTGACCTGCCCTGCTCAGTTTCTGGTTCCCGTCCACACCGGCACACTGGTTCCCGTCCTTCGTACCATGAGAAGGCACACCACAGGGCCCCTTATTGGTACATGATGCTTCAGGGAGACACAGAGCCAAGGGCAAGAGGAAAGGGTAGAAAAGACAGCTAAAAATCTGCTGTTTTGCGATCACTGATATCTCCACAGACCTGTTCCCATATCCCCAGGACCTCCCAAAGCTAGAGTGAACCCTACTGCTCCGGGGCAGGCTCTCTAGGATTTTTGCAGCCAGGTACCAAGACATTGGCCCCACCACTGGAAGAGGAAGAGATGCCTGCCTTCTCCTGGGAAAGTTTTAATCCCTTGGCTGAGTCTCAGACAAGAAACTAGATTCTCAAGAGCTTCTGCAGAAGAGCCATCAGGAGAGGGGAGCAGGGTGTCCCACCTGCAAAGGTGGTAGCACACTTACGTCCCCGTGCTTGGGGGGGATGGTCAGCTCCATATAGCCGTGAGGGATGTACTCGTGGCTGTAGTTGAAGCGTGTTTGCCTCATGAACTGCTTTCTGACTGTTGAGAAGGCTCCATCGCATCCCACGATGAGATCATAGGTGACTTGCAAGGGCTGCTGGTCAAATCTGAAAGCAAGAGAGTCCCTTGGATCAATCCTCCCATACCTCCAGGTCAGCTCAGCACCGCTGGGCACAGCGGGTCTGCCTTTTGCAAAATGCCAGGGTCACCTCCAGCGTTATCTTCTAGGGTGAGGGAAGACGGGCTTTCACTGACTGAGAAGCTCAGCGTTAGGATAATTATCCTGCGGGATATCAAAACTCCACCAGGTCTACCCAAGAATGCCACAGGCACTGCTGGGACAACGCTGCCTTTTTGTAGAGCCTGCACCCCCAGGCTGATGGAGGGGCATGACCAGAACTCAACACAACTACGAAACAAGGTTGTTAGCTGCCCTCCCTGACGAGCAATCTGTCCCTGAAAACCAGCGCAGCCGAGACCGGCGCGTTTATTCCCTGCACAGCTCAGCAAGCACGTGCCTAGCCTACTGCCAGGCTGCTGGGGGCTGAGGGAGTTGCTTACGTTTTTTTCCGCCTCCCCATGAACCCTGCTTTGATGTTTCTCCTTTCCAAATCTGACACTGAGTTTTGCCTGCTTAGGAATAACACGCTAGTTTCCAACTGCGATTGCTCAATTGTTTGAGGTTTTATGAATGATTAAGCAGAAACTAACGGAACGCAGCGCTTGTGCAGGGCTTACCTTTGTATGGTTAACGTCCCCCGCTCTGCGTCACACCCCACCAGCTTGTGTCCGAAGTACAGTTTAGCGTTGGAGTACTTCTCAGCAGCTGTGAAAAGAAAAGACAACGAAATGTAGAGCCTTGTGCTGTGACCCCAAAACCATTCCCAAGCCATCCCTAAGTGATAAGGACTTTTTGCCATCACAGCAAGTAAGATTGTTGTGTTGAGCGGTAGCTGGGACTGCGTTGGGTCAACTCTAGTGAAAACTATTTAAGACGTGCAAAGAATCCTGCCAAGATTTCTTTCTTCCTCGCACGAATCATGAATCATCGCCCTGTTCCCAGCATCCCTATGTTGTGTTTCAGAACGGGGTGCGGTGCCTGTAGTCCATGGGAAATTTGGGGAAATTTGGCCTGGCCTAATTACGCACTTTGCCACAGCGCCCCAATTTCTGTTTGTCTCTGTACAATCAGGGCTTGTGGAAAGTGTCACGAAACGTGGCAAGGCTGGGGAGGTATCTCCTGCTTTCACTGGTGAATTTCTGGGAGCAGATGGCGGTGCCGGGAGCCGGGGAGCCGAGGCAGCTCCTGCTCGAAGGCGAAGGAGGGAGAGCTGCTCCTCGGGGATTTCTGCACGTGCAGGAAGGCCTTGGGGGGACTCGCTTGAATATCCTCTCGTGTCAGACAAGCAGCAGGGAAACGACACAGATTTTCTTCTTAAAAACACAAGTAGTTCAGGTTTGCGCTTTCTGAGAGACAGGTTGAGCAGAACTCATGGGCAAAGAGAGCCTGGGGCCCAAAGTCTCCTGTTCATGGGGCAAACCCTAAATCCTGGGTGAATGCAGTGTAAAAGCTTTTGCAGAAAGACCTGGCAACCTACCTGTTAGCAGCTCTCTGTTTAAGTTTGCTCTGTCCACAGAGAGAATGTACTGCAAGGCAAACAAACACGGGGTTTAGGAGGCATCGCTGGGGGATGCTCTGCATGGCCAGCTGAGAGACGTCACCCTCTCCAAACAGCGTCACGCAATCCCCTTCCTGCTCACAGCATCCCTCCTAAGAGCGTGAGCCCCAGGCTGTCCGTCACACAGAGCTACAAACGCTGTCAAAGATGCGATGCGGCATCAGGAGACTGGTACCTGGTTCTTCTTCCCGTAGGGGATAGAGTACTTCTTCCCCGAAGGCGTGTGTATCCTCCTTGCCCGCATGGGAATGCCTTTGGACACAATCTGAAACAGAAGGGAACACAACCCGGCGTCCTGGTCAAAACTGAGTTGCTGAGGGGCAGGGCACAGGCTACCAAGCGCCACCCCCCACCTCCACGCACTGCACGTGGGACACACTCTGCTCGTGTGGCTCCTTGAGTTACTGGGGAAAATTTTACAGGGCTGTCAGTGCCAAGTCACTACATTTTACTGAGATTACTTACAAGCTCATTCTCATAAAAATCAGTAGAAAATTATTTTTGGATAGAAGGGAGATGAAAAGCCCCAGGTTGCTTGACAAGGCAGAGGAAGACAACCAAATTCCACCCTGGTGCTGGGATACGAGCTGTTGAAGCCTGGGCTCCTTCTCGGCAGGAAGCCAGGGGCCAGGAGATCCCACCGCTGCCAACAGCTGGATGTTAAGTGGTAGCACTGCTGGGCTCGCAGCAAAGCGTGCTGTGCAGAGGTTGGTGGGCACAGATTTCAGGGGTCAGCCTGAAGCTCAAGGTTTTGTGGGAAAATACAAACCTGGGCATGCCAATGGAGAAACCAGCCCCCCTCTATTGCATCCAGCTCTTTTGGGAGTCTACCTACTCCTGCCCTGCTTGCTCTCACCCTCCAGGAGGAAGGAGAGCACAGAGGAGAGGTAAACACTGGAAGGTCTTGTCTGAGTGTTGGTCTCCCGGGGAAGCATCCATTGCCACGAGCAGAGCCCAGCTGCCCAGGGCTGGGTGCTGCCCCCAGGCTGGGGGAGATCCCCCGTTCCAGCTGTGTCGTGAAGCAGTGGAGAGCCAGGCTGCGGACATGCAGCGGGAGAGGTCTACCTCCACCCTCATGAAAGCAGAGTTACCATGCGGTGGCCCCTGCATGCTCAGGGAGCAGAAGAGAGTTTGTCCATCACCAGCTGGAGCCAACAGTATTTTAACCACAGAGACCCCACCACCGACAGAAGCGACCACGGTACCTGCTCTTCCATCCCCACAGCTCGGAGGGCTTGGCGTCCTCTGTGAGACAGGGCCAAGTTAATGCTTCTCCCACGGGCAAAGCTGGCCACCCGGATATCTGCGCGGAAAGAGACGTTGGTTATGGAGACGTCGATACTGTAGTGCTGGCTGGTGCGGGGGACATCTCCCGAAATCCCTGCAGCGACAGCAGGCGGGGCAGTGGGGAGTCCCTGTCCCCCTGCTCTGCGTGCAGAGAGTGCAGGTATCAGAGGGCACGGCCAGGGTCAGCTTGGAGAGCCGCTTCCTCCATGCCTCCTCATTGCCAAGTGCTGCAAAGGGAAACGCCAGATCCTGACAGCTCCCCAGTGTCGGAGGGCACGTTATCACTGAGAGCTGTCTCCCCTCCAAGCGGAGAGAGCCAAGCGATGAATGCCTGGCAGCTTCTGCTGAGACCCACAGACTGATGCTTTTTGGGATACTGGCAGGTCACCTTCTCCATCGCTGTTCGGGTGGAAATGTCTCGGCACTGGCCTGTTCCTCCTCCGAATGGCCTCACTCAGGCTTCCCGGGTTGTCCAGCCAGCGCGCGTGGCAGAGACTTATCCCAATGGCTTTCAGGGTTGCACCTCAGCATGAGCAATGGGCCAGAAACTGGAGCAGAGTGGTAAAATCCATCTGGCTCAGAAGGAAGGTAAGAGGAACCAGAGTCTTTTTGAACCTGTGAAACCTCTAGCATCTGCAACACCCAGCAAGGAGTTTAAGAGTTAAACCACGGTGAAAAGTCATTTGCTCTGGCTCTGAGCCTGCTGGCATCACTTGGGGCTGGCTGCTGTGACCACCCTGCTGTTGCGGTGGGGACCCAGAGCTGTGCACAGGGCTTGGGATGGGCTCAGAACCACCCGTCCCGGCGTCTGCCCGAGCGGGAACAATTACCACAGAGACCACGCGTCAGATGGGGCTTCTCTTTCCCCTTACTGCACGTTCGAGTTGATTTTCACCTTCCATGGTGTTATTCTCACCTTCCGCTTGGCTCGCCGTCTCTGCCCTGGTTCTATTTGTCTGACAGCTGATAGACACTGAAGGCGAGTGATTTCTCTCCATTTCAGCCAGCACTTGAGCTCCCAGTCATCATTTCTCTGTTGCGGTGCCCCGCAGAGCAGGAGGCTTCCAGAAAGCACCCCATCTCTCCTTCTGCCCCTCTCACCATCAGCCCCCCTCCGCACATGTCAGTGGTTACGAGTCGAGCCGATGCTTTTAACCCTAACAGAGATGCTGCAGCGTTAACAGCCATTGCTTCCAAACTTCTGACCCAGCCTGGTTCAACAGCACCGTGCTGTATTTCTTCATGCAAAGCCCAGTTTTCAAAGGTAAGGATTTAAACCAAGAACATAAAAGAGGGCATCATTTTAGTAGCTGAAGGGGGGAGTTCCCTCCACGTGAGACAACTTAGTTCAAATAAATGCTCCTCCCCATCACAGCAGCTAAAGAGAAGAGTGAAAAGAATATTCTCCAAGTGCCACACTTTCAGGTTTCATTTTCTTTCTGCAGTCTCAGTGAATGCACACAGTTCCTCTTCTGCTTCTTCAAGAACTGTTATCAGTAAAGGGACAGAAACATCTTAATAAAGCAGTAACGCTCAGGCTGAACTTACCTTCTCTGGCTTCGTAAACGTCAACACGGAAACCTCGTTTAGCAAGGAAACAGGCATTTAATGCGCCCACCTACAAGAGAAGGATCAGAACGGTGGATGAAGAGGTTCCCTAGGAGCTGTATCGCAGGTCGCTGCTGGGATGCATCGAGGGAAAGCAGCGGTCAGGGGATGCAGCTCAGCTTATATAGGAAGACCCTTTGATTAAGAACCTTAGAGGACTTCTTCCTGGAGAGAAGGTTGTTATTTAAATGGACGGCTGTCTTTTTCCTGTTTAATTTCCATCATTAGTGGCTGTCAGAACTACAGACTCTTATGTCATCCCTCTTTTCCAGCAGCATGGGGACCAAGAAGCTAACGGCCGAAAAGTCCAAAGAGAGGTTTAGTTGCTGCAATGCTCTGTGCTGTTCTTTAGAGTCAGATCACTCCACAAGTAGCGACGGAGGAGAAGCATTCCCAAACAAAAGTGGGCAGGGGAAGGCATTTCCTCTCAGCCCAGCCTTTACCAAGTTTCATTCCTTGCAAAGCATTTCACGTTAGCAACTTGGTTAAAGCCAGAAGCAGCCAAGGGACAGGAGGATGTGGCAGCCCAAACGAGGACTGCTATTTAGTGTGCCTGGGCACCACTGCCCCATCGCCTGAGCCCTTTCCTCTGAGGAGAGGACTCTTGGCAGACAGATTTATTTGCACATACCGTTCAAGGCAAGTGCCCACCACAGACATGCGTTGCGTCTCTGGGATATCTCAGCAGCAAAGCTCTCCCTCGAGGGAAAGAGTCATTCTCCTCTTACAAAGTCCTAGCTGCTCAAACGAGCCTCACTGCCTCCCGCTGTGGGAACTCAACCAACTCCTCCATAACGCTCCATCATCTGAAGGAGGATTCTAAGAAAAACATTTGCCCCTCATCCAAGCAATGCTTTCGCAGCCCCGGCTCCCCAGCAAATGCAATCGCACCGCAGCCAAATTGTGTTTCCTACCAGGCCGCCGCCGACTATGGCGACTCTTTTCCCCCGTGGGTCACCAGGCTCCATCACCGGGGCAGCTCCCAGGTTGCGAGTTCTTTCTGCTGCGTCCCCGCTCCCTGTCCTGCTGCGCTGCCCTCGCTAGCGGGGAGGAGAAGGGGAAGGATGTGGGTGGCTGAGTCACACCTGGAGTCATCTCCCCTGCTTCATGTTAAAGTTTAACTCCCAGCCCAGAGACTGTCGGTGAATCAGCCTGGACGTGCGGCCAGCCACACGGAGCCTTAGGTGAAGGGACGTGAATGTGGTATCATTCAGCCTGGCCTGATTGAAAGGTCTCTTTTGAAAATTGTAAAGCAATTCTGCATCCTTCAAGGACCTCCTAATGAACCACGCACAGAGCAGGAGGAGCACTTGCATCTGCCAGGCTTTTGCTGGTGCTTCACGGGGCTGCAACTGTAAAGGCACTGGTGGGATGACGTGGAGTAGCTCCTGGAGTGTCATGGGCATTCTCCTGAGGGTGGGAGGTGAACCACACTGCTTGCCCAGGGGCCTGATCTGCGAGGACATCTTTCACCCAAGGAAGCTGTGCGTGGCTCGAGCGCTTTGGGGCGTGATGCTGAGCCCACGTGAGGTCCATGCCTCATCCGCAGAAGCTTTCCAGGACTTGGATGAGGCTGTGAGGAGACATCTCTGCCTGCACCATTTCACACGCCCGTCCTTGGGAGGAAGTGCTCTGCTGAGCCGATGCTGGACACAGTAAGCTTTCAGAAGGGAGGAGGCAGTTACAGGCTACGCACAATAATTAAACAGCAGACAGTGAAAACGCGTACGTTAACATACACTAACTACCCTTTATTTCTGTTTGGGCGATGCACAGCCCAAACCAGCAGGTTTGTCTCAAAGGAGCAAGACCAAATCCCCATACAAGCACCGTGCTGTTCTCCCTTGCGCGTCCCGGTTCCCAGCGCAGCGAGGGCCAACTGCTTCCGAGGGGACGGAGAGCACGTGCCACGCCGCAGTCCTAACCTGCAGCACCGTGAGAGGAGAGGACACGCAGGACGGGGTCAACAGGACCCATAAGTAGCTCCAGGCCCAAGCTTAACTGGGACTGCTGGCCCGGGGGAGGGCAGGGGTCCCGGGTGGGGCTGCTAAAGGCGATAGTGCCCGTGGGCCTTGGCGCTGCATCCGAACAAGCGGCCAGTGAAGACCCTCCGCTGGGTTTCCCTGGCCTACACAGCAGTGAATTGATCCACACTCTCCGGTGGACTCGCACACCCCCGGCAAAGAAAACAGAACAGAGAGGGCAAAGAGCAAGGTGAGTTTTACGTAGTAAATCAATTATTCACTAATTGTTTTCAGAGCACAGGCAGCACACCATTAGCTTCCAGCGGTGACAGTTGTGATTTGGAAATACCGCTCACAGCACCCTTTGCGTACTCGTCTGGCGAGCTTTACCGTTTACCCCGCTGCCTCACCTTACCGATCGGGTAGCAGCGCTCCGAGGTACACCTATTAATTCACGGACTCCTGTGAGTAACACAGCATCCAGTTGCGTAACTAAAGCTGCTCTTGGAATACTGCTTCCTGCACAAGTGGCCACGCTCTGCACGCCTGCTCTGGAGACACGGACGCGCGGGGAAGCGCCCGACCTGTCCATGAGCAGCACTGTGTGGCTGGGGAAACGGGCCACAGTTCGAAAGATTTTTTTTCTTCCAAGATGACACACATCAGCCTCTCGCTGCCAAACCCGTCTCCTTAGCTGGTGACGGTCGTTTTTGGCAAACCAGACTGAACTCTGCCTGCCCGGGACTACCTATGCCCAGTGTGGTGTCTTTTCTTCTGGGTAACCATCCCAAAAAAATTAGAGATCCCTGGGTCGTCTTGATTCACTTACAAACTGCACCGGGTGAAAACAATGTAAAGATGTCCTCCACTTTAAAAACAGGAGAAGGTGGGAAGACATTGAGAAAGGGCTGTGAATTCATTGCATAGCATGGGCTCGGATTAAAGCCTACCCTCTGAAAATTAGTGGGAAAAGGAAAGAAGGGAAAAGTGTTTGATTTATGTTGCTGAAGAAAAAGACATGCCAACATCCAAGGAAGAACCTCAGGTTTGGTTTGCTGGTTTTTTTTCTTTTTTTAAGTCAAGTCTAAACCCTGATTATAGGAGGGAGAGGTTAAGAAATGAGGAAACAAATATACACAATTTCAGGCTGCTTAAATCACCCTCTGATAGCTCTTTGAGAAGAAAATTGTGGGTGGCTTTGTAAGTGTGAGATTTGGGAAAGGCTGAGAGTCAGAGCCCTCCTGGGGCAGAAAACAGGGACTGCGGTTAGCTGGGGCCGGGCACTGCACGTCAGCCTTCAAACCCGATGACTGCAGCAGCAGATTTCTTTCTGTTCTTCTGCACTGAGAATTATTTGTTCAAATAGTGCATGAACTCACACGGGTAGGGCAGGGTGCTGCTCTTCGGGAAAATCCGATGGCAGGGTTTTGCTCTGCTGTGCAGGTAATTTGCGTTTGGATCCTTCCTGCTCCCCTTTAATTCCCCGAATAGGTAAGTACCGTAGGACAAGTATATCAGTGAGGGAGTAAAAGCCAAAATGCTGAGGGAGGAACACTGCAGGCTGATGAGGTTTGGCGACTAAACCCTCAATTCAGGGGTCTCCCAGCGCTGGAGCTGGATGGTACTCATTTGCAAGGGCGCGGATAACACCGGTGTTCAGATTATTTCATGGCCAGGGGCTGCTGCGGGCTGCTAGGCCAGCAAGATGCTTTGGGATGTGTTTTCTCGGTTCTGTGAAGAGAGGGCAAAAAAAAAAAAAAAGAAGTGGTGATTGCTTGTGGCTGGCCTGGGCTTGGAAGATGAGAGGAAACAACGGAGCTGGCAGAAACGAGTGAGCAGAGCACAGGTGCATGGTGTGTTTGTTCTGAACATCTGCAGTCTTTCTCCTGCTCCCTTCTTGTCCCAAGGATGTGCAGCCACACAGACATTCGGCTGTCCATCAGACAAGTCGTTTAGGAAGTGTTCAAATACAGGTTGACCTCAGCAACGCGATGGTCCACTTGCAGAGGGACAGCTATCAGTATGTGGGCCACCTGCAACAAGAAAAATGGCTTTATTTTGTCTGGTCATAGCCAACAGTGCCTGCTTGCTGCAGCTGCGGTGTAAATGTGTCGGATGTCATAATTCATGGGGAAGGTAGCTGAAGAAGAGGAAGAAGACGGCTTAAAAGCCATGAGAAGACCTTCCTTTGCTGATTTCTGCAAACAGCACCAATTCTGGAAGGAGCCAAGAGATCTTTACCCGTACAGATTACAAACCCATGTGAAAGCGAAAGGGGTAGAAATATTTATCCCTTCAAATTCCATTAGGTAAATAATATTTTCAGGAATTCAAATCCCATGCCAAAGAGGGCCATAGAGATACCCCTGCCAGCAGGCCACCCCTGTGCCTGAGGATGCAGCTGCCTCCATCCTGCCCTTGTGTTCACTGAGGCTTTGAAAGAGCCACAGCACAAAGTAAAAGCTGTGTTCTGACCCATGCAACAGTGAAACCCCACCCCGAAGTCTCCAGCTGCCCCACCACACTTCATAGCAACGCACATTTCTCTACCAGCCTCGGCATGTAAGAACTTCCTCGCACCGCTGCTTCAACGCCTGCTTTCATGCTAACCCCTCCTGACATACTGGGCAAGACCACTGCTCTCTCTTGGCTCAGACCCCTGCCCAGGACCCCTCCTGCCACTAGCATTCTCGTGAGCAGACCAGATCAAACGCTAGCCCTGGGTCTGATCTGCTCACACCGAGAAAGCCGACCAGGACAAGCTCAGAGACAGCAGGGACGGCACAGGCAAGTGAAGTCCTTGGAGGAGCCAGCTCTGCTAAGGGCTCAAGGGCTCTACAAGACCTAGAGGCAGCCTGGTGGGGTTTTTCCCAAGAATTTCTGATTAGCAAATGTCTCAGCACTGTTTTAAGAATACAGGTCCTGCGAGGAACCTTAGCCTGAATGTAAAACACATGCAGCCCTTGTTCAGCAGGTGTCTGCTGGGTTCATGGGGAGACCCAAAACCCAAGGGTTTTGGCCCTGCCACCGCAGTGCGGAGCCATGCAGCATTGCTGGGTGGTGGCTCTGTGTGGCAGGGACACAGCGTGGTATCATCTGCAGACCTTGTCTCATCATGTTTATGCCACAGTAAGCAAGGGTTAATTACTCCAGTCGTAAGGTGGAGTGTATCAACTCATTACTTAACCTGCCTCAATCACGTTTTTGTGTTAAATCATAGAATCACAGAATAGTTTGGGTGGGAAGGGAGCGTTAAAGCCCATCCAGTCCAACCCCCCTGCAAGGAGCAGGGACATCTCCAACCACATCAGGTTGCTCAGAGCCCCGGCCAACCTGGCCTGGAATGTTTCCAGGGATGGGGCATCCACCGCCTCTCTGGGCAACCTGGGCCAGTGCTCCACCACCCTCGGTGTAAAAAATGTTTTCCTAATATCCAGTCAGAATCTGCCTCCCTCTGTTTTAAAACCATTACCCCTCATCCTATCACACCAGGCCCTGCTGAAGAGTTTCTCCCCAAGACAATATTCAGCAGTGCCCTCAGCAAAGAACCACCTGGGCGTGGGGTTTTCTGGTCCACCTTGCTGCCCCACCTGTGCAGGAAGGAAGGGCTAAAAGTGTACGTCGTGGCTGCCTGTTTACTTACGTAGGCAGGGCCGGGAGCGCGCTGCTGGTCCAGCGATGTGCCATGGGTGCAGACGGGAAGCCTCCATGGGGCACTGGGAGCACCTCTGCGAGAGGGTAATGGTGGTGGTGGTGCACCGGAGAGGGCCTGGGCCTGTCTGCTCTCACAGCCAGGGGAGCAGCAAACTGTGAGTCCTTGTGGGAAAGAGACAAAGGGCAATTTGTGAAATCTGTGCCCCCACAGGAAGGATCCCTGGCTGAGGAGCTGGGTTCCCACTCAGCCACTCTTGGCCGGAAGTCCTTCAGCATGTGTCTGGAGATGAGTTTTGCAGGCTCCAGCATAGAAGGTCCAGCAAATATTTGGTGATTTCAGATTTCACCTGATATTCAGAAGCACTCAGATCCCACTCCCCCTCCAATTTATCCCACCAGTCGAGGAAGGAAGGTGGTGACTGGGAGACGCATGCTCTTCCTCTGCCATCTTCCCTTAGACATGGGGTTCTCCACAGCAAGCTGCAGATGAATCCGCTGGCTCTCCCAGCACCACCGTCTGCGCCAGAAATCTCCCTCGTGGCAATGAGGAAAGCGTATTCAAAAGCAGAAGCAGCAAAGTTTAAGGAAAACAAAAAAGGACTTATTCTGTCTGAGGCAACGCTCAGCGCAGCTCTGACATGAGGAAGAGCCGTCACTGCCTGCCATTTCCACCGCAAGCCCACCCTGGGACCACGGCTGACGAAACCAGCGGGCACCTCTGTGCTGTGGGTGGCCTCCTGGGACGTCAACGCCCCGAAACGTGAGTGCTAGCAGCTGCTGTCAGAGGCTTTCTGTCCAGGGCAGAAATTTGGTCCCAACAGATGCAAAAACCTGTCAGCTCTCTCCAGGTCACGGGATGGGCTGTGGAGGAGGATTGCACTTCCTACCCCTCCGTCAAATCCCGGGCTTTGGGGCCTTTGAAGCCATTTGTTGCTTTTGCAAATAGCATGTTGGAAAGGTGCCAGTGAGCTGGCCAAGGATTGCAGAAGTGTGGGAGTTACTTTTTCTCAGCACCCAACAACCTTAGCATCCAAGAAAGAGGACACAAATCTTTCTTACAGCACAGGGAAAAGACGTAGCCCGAAAATGGAGGGGTAGGAAAAGTACAGGGGAGGTTTTTGCAACACTGGGACATCCCCTCCTCCCCAAAGGTCAACCGCCCGTGCTTCTTAGGTAATAAATGCTACAGATTAGAGACAAGAAAAAAGTTTTTCCGATGCACTTAAGAACACTAAGGAGCTATAGCACCTTGTTAAAAATAGCTTAGGAATTTGGCATCTAAGGATATGTTCAAAATTACTTACTTCTTATTAGGCACTGGATATGTTTTGGAAAAATCCCTATAGGGATCTACACACCAAAAAATCTTTAAGATCTGTCCTTCTAGAGCTCAGTAGCTATTGATTTTCAGTGAGACAGGAACTGGAGCAGTGGGGCTCCAAGTGTAACAACAAAATCTGTGCTTCAGCTCTAGCCCGTTTCAAACTGCCAGGTGAAATTTTGCCGATTACAGGATTTGTAACACAAATATGCCCAGTGTAGATGTCTTCCATGCATAGTCTGTTAGTGGTTCAACTGTACAGGCCAACTAATTTTCAGAGACTTTTTTCCATTGGATCTTGTACACTGTTCATCGCGGTAAAGCGGCAGGCTGCACGTCGCTCAGCGCGACTCTTCTGCTGCAGTGGATCTGAAGACGCGCACAGCTGTTAAATGTCCCAGACTTCCTGCAAGTTTTGTCGAGGCCCTGTACCCTCCCCGGGAGATCAACCAGCGCCTCGGGTGAGCAAGGATGCCCTTCATACTCCCGTGTGTTTACCTGCTGTGCATGCTGGAGGAAGGGAGAGCTGGCTCCAGCAGACTGGGGGAACGCCATTGGTGGCAGGGCCTTCAGCATCATGTTCTGCATGATGATCTGGTGCATCTGAGCGTTCTGCATCAGCATCATCTCTACCATATCTGGGAAGAGGTCAGCCCAAGGAAGAAAGTAAGCGCTTTATGAGCAACTAGGAAGCAGCAGAGGCATCTCGGTAAGAAGTGCCCTCCAGCACACAGACAGGTCATTGCAACCAGGACAAAGCAGATGAAAGGGACACGTGAAGAATATTAGCATCGTTTGGCCAGGCACTGCAAAATTAATGTCTATTAATAAGATTGTTCAGACCAGCTCTCTTATTTCTCCTCTCTTCTACAAGAAAGCTGCTGTTGAGCACCTTGTCTATTAGTTTCTCTGCAAACCCACCCCTTGCTATGCCTACTGGCAGGGTGGAGAAGGGCTGAGCACTAGAGCTCTCTCGCTTACTCCAGCGTGGACCGGCTCCTCACAGCGCTCTCCATTGCTTTGGCTCAAGATCATTGCTTTCCATGTGAGAGTTTTCCTCAACTTTACATGATATTGCAGTGCCACCTGGAGAGCCCACTGCATGTGCATCAATCTACTTACTGTGATCTCTGGGTCCTAATCACAAAGGACCTGTGCAGTGGAACTAATTTGCTTGGAGGTGGACAGAAGGAGGGAGAGGGGAGAAAAAAAGAAAACAAAAAAAAATCAAGGCAACTTTCCTTTTTTTTTTTAAACTACCATAAGTAATTTACCAAAAGTAATTTACATGTATCATGTCATACTAAAAGTAATTTACATGTATCAGCTTCGGAAGTCACGCATAAACATATTTTGTTTATGAAAATAAACTCTAATTCAAAAACCCAGACACTTAGGTGAAGAAAGAGCCCAGAAATACTGCAATTTCATGACTGAGGATTTTTCTGTGGGATGAAGAAAGCTTCATCTGAAGGCTGAGCCAGGGAAGTCATCCCAGGTTTCTGCCCATGTATTATTTCACAGAAGCAGCCACCTATGTTTAGAAACAAACTCTTTTTATTGGCATTGCACTATATTTGGAACAGCACTTTCAGCTGTTCCGTCTTGTTTCCAAACAAGGGGCATAATAAAAGCCTATATTGTTCTGAGGAGACTGAACAGCAGGTTAAGAGGGAACAAAAGAATGAAAAGAGATTTTAGAAGCCTGTTTCTTAATTTTGGAGTCACCTGTGAGCACGAGTTTGAGCTTGTTAATGTTACTCAGTGCCTTGGGTTGAGCTGTTTTGCTTTCCCAAGCTTCCCCAGCAGCTTAACCTGGCTTTGCTGAGTTTGTAGTCCCTTTTCCTTTAGTTTTAGCAATAAGAGTTTGTCTGAAAGCCTCTCAGAAATGATATCTAGCCCATTTATGGAGTGCAATTCCTACAGCTCCAGCAGCAGTCGTGAAACAGCATGTGCCTAGCTAGTTTGAATGCCATTCCATGCCCCCTTCCACTTTGCATGGCACCTTGCCCGCCCTCTCCGAGCTGGTTGCTAGACGGAGGGTACCTTACCTTCTTTAATGCTTCCGGAGCGGGGGGCTGCAAAAGGCTGGGCAGAGGGGATCTGCGTGATCAGGGGGGGCGGCTGAGGTAACTGCTGGATGATGGTGGCAGGCTGAGGCGGCATCTGAAAAAGAAAGGAAAATGGAGTAGTCGGGGTTGATTTTGGCCAGGTCCCTCATCTTTGGGAGGGGAGAGCAGTTGGTATTGTTTGCCTGAACTTCAGTAAGGCTTTGGACATTGTGTCCCATGAAATCCTCATGGAGAAGCTGTTGAGGTTGTGGGCTGTACGAGCAGACAGGGATGTGCATTGGAAACTGGCTGAAGGGCCAGGCCAGGGCGTGGGCAATCCTGCTGTCCTTGCTACCTCATTCTTATGGTAAATCATTCACACTGTTAATTTTGTCCTTATTTGTAAGATTATTTCCCTTAGATTTTGCCTAGGGCCGTAAGGGTCCCATACAACAGCAAGAGGTGTATCTCCTCTTTTGGTGGAATGAGCATTTCCATACAGCTGCCAAGCGGTTGCTGTCCCAGAGCGGCACAGCGCTAGCGCTGTTTCCAAGGAGAGCGGATCCTTACCGTCTGCTGGATAATCCTTGGTGGCTCCGCCTGGGCAGCTGGAAAAGGTATCTGGTAGACATGCGGAGAGGCAGCTCGGTGGTTATGACAGTGTCGTCCAGCTGGTGCAGGGGACTGTGAAAGCTCTTCCAGAAGGTGCTGCTCCTGCAAAATTGAGTATCTTCTTAAAGAAAACCTGGTCACAGAAAGGCAGACAATATTGTTATGGTCTCTGGACTAAATGTGATTAGCCCCTGGGAGCCCACAGCAGTGTGTAGCCTTGCTCACCAAAACACTGCTGCAGAAACGTCCAGCACTGCTGCGTCTGGTAGGCAGACCACAAGTGACTGCTGCACAAAGGGAAGGACTCAACCAGTGCCCGCAGAAGCATAAAGGAAGTTTTTC
Source organism: Chlamydotis macqueenii (assembly GCF_036417535.1). Taxonomy (NCBI): domain Eukaryota; kingdom Metazoa; phylum Chordata; class Aves; order Otidiformes; family Otididae; genus Chlamydotis; species Chlamydotis macqueenii. The sequence goes on from NC_141561.1 coordinate 40,922,497, forward strand.
TTCCCACACATCTCTAAGCCACACAGTTTCCAGCACAAGCGAAAGGGAATGGAAAAAAAGTTAAGAACAAACTGCCAGAAGTCTGAGAAAACGTTTCATTAGTGGCTGCTACCCTCCAGTAGGAATAAATAGCAGTTACGATTGTCCCTACTTTGACAGCATTAAAAATCCCCTATTTGTGTTTTGGCACTACCCCAGAGACCTTACGATACAGCAGCTCAGGACAAACAGAATCAACACACCAGCTAACTGAAGTGAGCGCAAGCTTCGTTAGCTGTAGTGAAGGAAGGCAAACTACTCTCCAGCCCCTCTCCCTTATTAGCCGGCCCAGCTTCTGTACTCCAAACGAGGAGAGGACTGAAGATTGCCCAGCCAGAGAACTAAAGGACAGGAAAGAACTGAAACCACATCGGCAGTGGATGTGCAGGTAAGCCGTCCCTTTTTGTGTGTCAGTCCACAGAGGCACGGTGGAGCGCTCTTACCCTAAGCTCCTGCAGGAGATCTTTCCTTCGCCTTAGGGCACTGCGGAGCATATCCTCACGTCTGTTCCCTGAAGGGGGAAAAGTCCATTATCTTCTCAAGGGATCACCAAGACAGAGCTGTTATAGCACCTACATCATAACGTTAATTCTGGAAAACGTGTTGTAAGATAGCTTGACCTCTCCCTCAAAAGGCTTTAAGCTACTTTTCTTGTGAAAGCCAGGAATGGATAATGACTTTATCCCACACGCAGACACCACGGTACGGCAGCTCTACAAAGGCAACGCACCTTCTCTGAAAATAAACTTTTCAGGTTGCTCTCTAAAGCCCCCTTTTAACCTCCTGGCTTAGAAAGTCATTTCAGCCTGAAATTTTCCAGATACACCCTGTAAATGCAGAGGATGATTGTGCTAATTTTTTTTTTTTTATGCTAGAAACTGTAAAAAAAATAATGTTGTGACATATAAAAACAAAGTGATGTTTGAATGTCAACTTTTCTGTTCCCTTTTTGTTCTGAATCAACTTCCTTTTCAGTACTTCCCACATACACCTGATTTTGAACTCACTTGAAATGAAAATAAGAAGGAATGTTTTCAGACACGTTGGAGGCATGCCTGGCATCTGCTCGGAAAAGCATCACTTCGTATTTTGAAAATGTTTGTTGTTAAAGAGATTTTTAATTTTTCGCCAGAGCACTGAAATTTTCCAACTATTTGTGAATCAGCTCAAAGAATATGAGCCCAGAACACAACGTAGAAATATTCCTGATCTTCTACTGGTAGCCTTTGATCCATAGATAATATAATTATTAACAGCGCACGGGCCATGCAAAGAAATTAATTTGCTGCACATAGCATGCGTAGCTTCCGTGGGAGTATTGTTGAAGGGAACACTTGACTTGTACATGAACCATTATAGCAGTTTTTGAAAGGGTTTGATAACGACACAGGTTATTTTCAACTCCCTTACTTACCAGCTCTTAGCTGGTTTGTTAGCTTTTCTAGAAAATTGCCTAAACTTTGGAAGTTTCGTAAGCGTGCTGGGATTCCCAGCCTCTCGGCCCAAACCAAAGTCAGGATGTAACTGCATATGCATGGTTTTCCTGGTGAAACGGTTGGTGAGCTTCAAAGGTGCAAAGCGGCATTAGAAGCGGAGCGTTCCTCCTGCCTGGATCCCTCAGAGACACACAGCCATCCTAATGACTCATTTTCAGGATCACCAAAGCCAAGCAAGCAGCTGGACCGCAACAGGGGCTCACTCCTAGGTATAGGAGCTCGGACAAATAGGATCACCAGTTCAGCTCCAGCTGAACCAGCATCCACAGCCGAGAGGCTGCAGAGGACACCTGGTCATTCTTATGTCAGTGCTCGGCTGATCATTTCCCTTTGTCAAAAAAAGCAGCTGAAGAAAACCAAAAGATAAAATGTAGATAGCTGCACAGTCCAGCAAGCCTGTTCTCTTTGCGTCAAGGCCACTAAGAGTCATCAGCTTGGTTAGGACCGAGACTGGTACAGAGACTGACGTTACTGCACAAGCTTCACTGGAAATCGCATTTTTGCTGCTTCCAGTCCCTGGGGCTGCATACAGATTTAGATACAGAGGCTGAGCTGAGGCAGCACTGACTCAAGTTCAGAGTCTCCCTCCTGCCCTCCAGACAATGTCCCTGTCACAGCAGCAAAGACAGAGGAAGTTCAGACTACCCAAATGCCCAACCACTGAGCATGCAGAGGCTCCTTCCAGCTTTTAGGGAGGGCATGTGACCGTCTGGTGTGACCTACTGAGGAACTCATGCTTGAGAACATCACTAAGCCCTTTCTGTATCATGCCCATAATTAGAACAAATGCTTCTCTTTTACTTGCAGCTGGGAGAGATGACTTCTTCTTCTCTAGCTTCTCCTGCTCATTTTCTAGTCTCTGTTGGGAGAACCACAACAAGAACTGGTTACGAGTCAGGCAGCAAAGTTCACAACATTTTCCAACACTACCCTACAGCGGTAGGTTTGGGATGGAGGAAATAAAGCAGAAGTGGAGACAAGCAATGCTCCTTATTGCTAAATCACAGCTAGTGAGGGCTTCAGGAAGCATTCACAGAAGTATGAAATGTCTCAGCACAAATCTAGTTACTGTAAAAGAACAGTCATGCTTCCAGCTGGCCAGGCTACCCCAGATCTGGAAATTGCTAGCATGGTGAATCAGGAGACTTATACATCATTTATTTTGTGGGGCAGAGAGCTGGATCATATGAAGAACTTGATGCCAGACAGTTTTGGGCCTAAATGGCCCTGACCAGCCTCACCTGGGGCTTCCATCCACACCTGCTGCTCATGTGCCCAGGAGCCCCTTTAATCTCAGCTCTAGGTCTTCAGTTCCTACCTGAGCTGTACTGGATGAGCAGTGTTAGTCTGCAGTTCAACCACAGCCTCACCTCTGACAGGCCAGGAATCCCTGTTAACCCCGATCCCAACCTGCAGACACTTCCCAATTGGCCTTGGACCTGCCTCATCACCATGAGCTTGCCTGCTAGATCTGGACTGTTGGTTGAACTTGGCCACCACCTCTGGCTCTGCCCTGGGTGCCTTTCTAGGGGCTGGCCAGCCATGCCCCTGCCCCACTGGCTGTCTTATTGTGCTCAGCTCCTTAGGGAGAAGCTGGCCCTTGTTGCTCCCTGATGGTCAGAAATCAGAGAACTTTCACTGATGCACAGGCTCTTTTCCTGGTTCTGCATGGCTCCACCCTGGTGAAAGCTTTGCCCTCAAATGGCTGCTGCATCTAAGACAAAAGATTCCACCGTGGAGACAGGTTAGATGCCAATTTCAGCATTCACAGGCAAATTGTTTTTCCTTCCAAACAACTCCTCAAGTGGCTTGTGGAGGACACTGAAGAAGATGATCCACACCAGTGGGCGTCAGATGTGCTGAGGGTGGAGGAACAGGGCTGAGTGGAGAATGCTGTGTGCGTTAGTGTGCGGAGTCACAGCAAAGAGCTGCTGGGATTTTGTGCAGCACCTCAGGCACTTCCAGTGAAGGTCCGCACATGTTTCACCAGGCAACATACCTTATGTGAAGGCAGACAAAAAAGATGACATGAAATTGCCTTACAACAATCTCAGGTCCTCTTTACTCATAACTTACTCCTAAACTTTGCCTGTCATAGCTCAGATTGGTTTTGAGCTAACTGGTGGTATCTCCCCTAAGATCAAAGTCACTCTAACTCTATTTTTAATTTACTGTAGGTCCATGTAAACTTGCACAATGTTATTTAAGAAAGTGACAGTGACTATAGCCCCGCTGCACATTGGTCTGCCTCTGTTTGCATGGTTCACAACTGGCTACAGATCCTCTCTGTATCTCAGTAGAAACAGAATTCTTTAAAATACGTTAATGCTTAAACATGCGAGAGCAAAAAGCTGAGCAAAGGTGACCACTGCAGAGTTGTTCCCTTACCTTTTCTAGGAGTTTGAGTTTCAGCCGTGTCAGGTGATCCACCACTGAAGGATCTGTCATTGTAGTCGTCTCCTGGAAGAGCAGGTAGGCAAAAAGATGTTAAAAAGCTAAGTAAAGGCAGATAGATTTTCAGTGGTCATTTTTTTTTCCCTTTCACGATCTTCATACAGTAATAATTCCATTGGCAAGATTATGAGGAATTGAGGGAAGAAGATAAAAGCTTCAGTTTCACTCCCCAGGTAAAAATGAGTACAGATGCTCACCACAGTGTCAGAGACACAGCTTTTTTTGCCGTTTCTCTCATCGCATTTCTGTGCTGCGGGCTGCAACGGTCGCAGAAAGGTAACTCAGGGTGGACTGGTGTCCGTCCTTCATGGTTGCTAGCCTTTCCCTGGCCGCGGCACCGAGCCTGGCCCTCTGTGTTGTCAATGTCCTCCAAGTAACTCAGAGCTTTGTGCCTGGTTGCTAAGTTTGCAGTGCCAATCCACAATATAAACAATTTAATCTCCAGGTGTAGAAGTTTACATAGGTTTTGTAAAGCAAGTGCCCAGTACGTTAGTGGACAAGGAAAAAGAAATAAAATGGTTTTTTAATACAAGCCCAGTGCTAGGGGTCAGATTCACATCTTGCTGGGTGATACCTGATAGCAATATTTGTCCCACTGTAAGGTGCCCATACACTTTAGACATAGCCCTTCAGACGGGTTTTCATCACCAGCTAGTAACTTAAAACACTAAAAATTAAGGAGCATAGCTGGAACTCATCCCCAGAGCAGTAAAAGAGTAAAGAGGCTATGGCATAACACCCTTTTGCTTACTATCCCCCAAGCAACCCGTGGTGTCTCCCCTCTCCCAGAAAAGCCCTACCAGCATGATAAACAGGGCAACATTTATCAGTGACATCCACAAAATCGACACCAAGGCATGAGAAAGAAGCCAGGTAATAGATTCTCGTTCTCAGGATCATATTTTAAGCTCAGTTCTGCTCCTCAGAGAGCAAAGTTACAACCCCTTCCTTACTTGAAGGCCGTAGGAAGCCGCAGCTGAGCCACTGCTGGCAGCTGGAGCAGCTGATAGATGCTTGCAGGAGCAGCACAGATCACCTCCGCCAGCTGTGACCCACACAGCATGTGCGTGCCATCTGTCCTCAAAAATGCACAGGCTGGTAGTCACTGGAGAGGCTACAGAAACTGAGACGCGGGGAATCCCAAAAATAGCTGTGCCGTGTCAGAGCTGGGGCTCAGCTTTCTTTGGCAGGGCTCACTGGTGACATGGCAGAAGAGAAAACTCTCTCATCTGCCATCACTTTTCCTGAGAAACAGCTCTCTGTAAATTTTTATACTTTAAAATCCCAATGGATTTTTCTCCCACTATCTCTAACATCTTTGATTTTGCCATCCTCTGGCCAGCTGCAACAACCTCTGATAAGGACTTTCCTAGTTATCTTAAACTTACGCGTATGCCTAGTTATGCAAGTACATGGCATAAAAATAGCTTACTTAAGGCAGAAAAAAAAAAAAAAAGGATTACATACAGACTCTTTTAAATCTAGATTCCTGAATAGCTTATTGGAAATTTTTTCATTTGTTCTGCAAAATTTCTACGACAGCTCTCCATGCACTTTTTCCATACCACTTGTGACTTAGAATCATTCAGGAATCATATTCCCATTCAAGTCTCGCTTTTCTAAGCAAGAGTGTCTATTTAATTCATCCTCAAACTGCAGATTTTCCTTACCCGTTGATCTCATAACACGGCTGGGAAGGTATAACGCAAGAGCCTGCCCAGACTGCTCTCATCCCCACCTCCTGCCTGCCGCTGCCGGCCGCTCTCAGAAGGTGCTGCATCAGGTGCACCTTTGATCGCAGCGTGGCCGTACGTCTGTTTGTCCAGTCTCGTGTTTATCCTAGCACTGCTGACGCTGTAGCCGTCTTTTTGACAGCTGATAACTCCTGAGCTGTTGCTTTACCATCAACTGGTTTAATAAAGTGAAGAAGTTAAATTTCTATAAGGGGTTAAATTTCTAGAAGGGGTTAAATTTCTAGAGCCTTCGTTGCAATAGGAATGGAGGGTTACAAGAAAGGTTGACAAAAAGAACCGAGTATACGTATTCCATTAAAAATGCAGCACCAGTGTTAAGCAACTGAGCTGACTGTAGAGGAAAGGAAGATAGGAAGTTCTACCTGATGTGACAGGTACCCCGGAGAAAACACAATACTAGGTTAAAAATGCATTCCAGCAAATCTGCTAAGGGATCTTTCTTTTCCCACACTTACGGATGCCCCGGTCACAGTGGGATCCCTACTCCAGGGACATCTTCCAACCTGATAACAAACGACTCGCCAGAAATGTGCCAGCTGGACACAAGAGGGTCTTGCCGAAAGGGATCTATAGTTCCATCGAATCACAAACTAGGGATCACACACGAACGCCGTGATGCAAAAGAGCAAAACCAGACAAATTTAATTCTGCAAAGGATTAACAGGAGTGTTCTGTGCACCTCGTAGGAGATAATTATTCTGCTCTATTTAGCAGCAGTGAAGTCAGAGTTTGAATATTGTGCCTAATTTTAGACATGGTGGTTTAAGGGGGAAAGGAAGTCCAGAAAAAAAAAAAAAAGATAAAAAAGGTACACATACGAAAGGTAAGTTCTGAGAAAGACTCAGAAGAAGCGGCTTTGTTTAATTAGTAGGCAGATGGTGGGGAGAGGACAGGATAGCAGTCTTTAAATCAATGACAGGATACAATCAAGAACAGAGTGGGGTTTTTTTTCTGTTTGAAAAGACTGGGCAAGAAGCATTTGGCTTAGTAAGGGAGAGGAAAACATGGTAAAAAAAAAGAAAATATCTGAATTATACAGTAAGATAAATGACGGAGCAGCTATTTAAGAAGAAACTTTCACAGAGGTTGTTTAAAAACAATATAGAAAAACAACTGTGATGAGCATTGTAGGACTATCAGATCCTCAGATGCAAGAACGGATTAGATAACCTGGGGAGGTCCGTGCCGGTATGACATTTCTATTATGTCTTTTATTGATTTTGATACTTTACACCCTTAATTTTAATTACTATGATTTCTAAAACACAATATAACAAGAACCAAACAAACTGACACACCTGGAAATATCCGGAGATGATAAACTTTCATGGTGTGGTTCCATAGGGAGGAGTCTTTAGCATTTCAATCTTAGAAGAGTGTTTTAATTTATTATTATAAATTAATAAAAAAAGAAACACACACATCACCAACGGAGAAGTTCACATAATTTCCTCCCAATCAATTCTCTGCTTCTGCCAATTGCAGTGTTGCAAATTAACAGCCGAGAGCTCTTTTTAGGCTGTGTGGTGGTTACAACTATTGTAGAAATGTCCTATCTGCATTTGAAGCTAAACATATGAGTAAAACATATTTTACAACTGGAGTTATTTCACACCATGTCGTATTTCATATTTCACGTTATTTCATGCCATGTCACATAAAAATGTGCAAAACATTTTCTGAAATGTTATTTCCATTATAAATGCCATGATATATTATCTTTTTTCTTTTAAGAAACTTCTTTGTTCTGAGCTTACCTTTTGCTTCTCAGAAGGTGCCAATTGCACGAGCTTTTGCAGTAAGACATTTCATAATTCAGACTTTATCTGGGGACAAACTCAGAATCCTGGCTACGGGGTCAGAGGACACGGCAGTGCTACCAGGGAAAACAAACAAAACAAGCAGAAAAACCCCCACAAAACAGGCAAGGCCTAACAAAGCAGCCGGTGATCAGAATTAGCATCAGGAGTCTGTCCTCACTGTCGTATCAAACATCCCTGCATGGTTTACTTCATGAAACTTCCACCCTTCCTTAGGAGAGCCAAATGGGTCATGAAGGACCCATAAGAAGGACATGGAGCAGTTGGAGAGGGTCCAGGGGAGGCCACAAAGATGATGAGAGGGCTGGAGCAGCTCTGCTGTGAGGCCAGGCTGAGAGAGCTGGGGCTGTTCAGCCTGGAGAAGAGGAGGCTCCGGGGAGACCTGAGAGCGGCCTCCCAGTGCCTAAAGGGGGCTACAGGAAAGATGGGGAGAAACTCTTCAGCAGGGCCTGGTGTGACAGGATGAGGGGTAATGGTTTCAAAATAGAGAGAGGCAGATTTAGATTGGATATTAGGAAGAAATTTTTTATGCTGCAGGTGGTGGCACGCTGGCCCAGGTTACCCAGAGAGGTGGTGGATGCCCCATCCCTGGAAACATTCCAGGCCAGGTTGGCCGGGGCTCTGAGCAACCTGATCCGGTTGGAGATGTCCCAGCTCCTGGCAGGGGGGTTGCACTGGATGACCCTTGAGGGTCTCTTCCAACCCTGACCATTCTATGATTCTATGAGGAAAAGGAAAGCCAATGCCTACTCTCCCTCAGCAGCCTCTACAGTGGCTTAAAACTTAACCCTTCCCTCAGCTCTGGACACGGACAAGCTCTCTGATGTGTAGAGGAAGCCTTGCCCTTAGCATCCTCAGCTCTTTCTTTGGAGCGCTGAGCATGCACTGCTCCAGTCTTTTTGTTGTCTGCGCCAAAATATTTACATAGAGATAACGTGGGAGAGCAGGAGACTGGTATAAAACGGTTTATTCTGAGAATGCAAACACGTCCAGGGTTTCTTCCCCCATACTCTTTGGATGGTGGTGGACTTTGGCACGGGAAACCCAGGCAGCGCGGATGCAGTCCACGGGAACAGCTAAGCCCAGCTCACGACTTGGATGATGCAATGTCCAAATCTGGGGCAAAAGCCCATCCGGAAGAGAGCCCAACTTGAGGGCCAAAGGCTTAGAAAGGCCCAGGGATAGAAAGGGAGTGGTGAGATCACAAAGATGCGTGCATTTCCCTGTTTCTAAGAAAGAAAAAGCCAGCGTGTTGCAAGACGTTGCCTCCAAACTAAGCTGAGTAAGATTCGGTTAAAGCATGTTTTCCAGTCTGAGTTAATAACTTCAAGAGACTGCAGACGACTGTAAGGCTAATTACTCTCAAGATTAAGGACAGGGCACCTTATTCCTCCCTTGTCATCTGATAATTATTCCCAGACTTTGGCTCCCGCTGCGCCTGTCGCTCCTGGATGCGGGGATTGTCCTCCCAGCTCTCCTCCCAACACCTCCCGCTGCCCCCAGCGGGGCCGGGGCCGGTCACGGAGGGGCAGAACCGGCAGAGGGAGGGGCAGAACCGGCAGGCGGAAGGGCAGGGCCCCCCCCAATAACCTCGCCCGGCGGAGGAGGGCAGGCGGAGGCCGCAGGCCAGCCCCGCAGCGCTGCTCGGCAACGGCGGGCTCAGCTTTCCCGCGGCACCCGCCCTCCCCCTTCCCATTGGCTGTTTCCCGTTGCTGGGCGAGGCCATGGTTGGCGGCCCGTTTGAAACTGGCCATCCAGCGGCGGGCGGCTGCCTCTCCCATTGGTGGATGCTGGGGAGGGGCGGGCACTAGCGGCAGCGGGGGCGGGGGCAGCGGGTGGGCGCCTCTATCCCAGGAGTCAGTTAGAGAGGGTGGGCGGGACTAGGCTAACGGCTGCTCTCTGTATTGGCTGGCGAACCGCCTGGGTACGGTGATCCTCGCCAATTCTCGAAGAGCTTCCTCCCTTCTCCAGGAGGGCGGGCCAGCCCCTGCGCTGTAATTGGCCAGCCCTGGCCACCGCCGCCGCGCGATTGGCGGAGGAGCCGAGGCGGGCGGGGAGAAGGCGCTGGGGCGGCCATGACCGAAACTTCGGTGTCCGCTCTTGTGTGACAGCGAGGGACGCGAGCCGGGCCGCCGCCCCCCGGGCCCCGGGCTTGGCCGCTGCATGGACGCGGAGGAGGAGGAGGTGCGGAGGCGGAAGCTGGAGGCCGCCAGGGCCAAGGTGAGTGGGGTCGGTCCGGGCTGGGGGGGGCCGGGCCCGCCCCATCCCCTCCCATCCCGGCCTGGCCCCCGGCGCTGTCAGGAGGCGAGAGGGGTTTGCCCGGGCAGCGTGGCCCTGGGAGATTTTCCGAATTACAGAATGATTGTGTAAATCGTATATAAACGTTATCTTCAGCAAACAAGGAACAGCCTAAAGTAGTGGGTGCAGTGCCCCAGGGTCTGTTTTTATTTGGTGAGTTGTTTGGGTTTTTTTTTTCCTTTTTTTTTCCCCACAATTCTCACATTTTAACTTCGATTTCCACTCCGTTATTTGTGGGAATGGTGTGTTTCCAGGTGAGAATAGGTGTTGTGTGCTTTATTACTTCGGTGACTGCTCCGCTGGCCCTTGCAGCTGCAGGTGGGTTGTCAGAGAACGGGGCTGGGCCGGGCTGTTCCCAGTTGTGCTGTTAGCGAACGCCTCACAGGCTTTGAGCAGTTGCCTGCCTCCAGGTAGATGTGCAGAGAGCTCCTGCGACTCGACTGATGTGTGAAGATAACATTCTCTTCGTAATTACTGTCTGCAGCTGTGTGATTAGCACTTGAGATGTGTTAACCCTCTTAGATAAAAACTCCTGCTTTGTTTTGGTGATGATGTTCAAGAAGCTGGTTAGAAATGCCTGATTACTTTTCTTTTAATTCAACATTTCTCGTGGTTTTTGATCTGTTACTGTCTTATTTCCCTTCTGGGAGTCTGCTGCTGAATAAAGCTTGCCGGTGTGCAGTTACAGCTTCTCGTTGTTCTCACCGTCTCAATAGGACTGGAATGGGGGACCGTAGCTGCAAGGGGCTAGCTGAGGCTGCACGGAGTGTCGGGAGGTTGGGACAGATCTGACCTTCTGTGATGTGCTACAGCTCCTTCACCCCTGATATCACTCCTAGTGATTCTCCCACCGGCATAGGGGCATGGCCCTCTCTGCAGGGGACCTGTCTGCAAATCTAGCTGGTGGAGTCAGAGGTGACTTGGAGCTGTGCTGTCTGCCTCAGATCTTTTCAGCAGCATTTCTGTGTTTCTGTTTCAGCTCCCTCCTCTTAGCGCAGTGCAGAAGGTAGTAAAGGAGAGCATTACTGGGAGGAGACTGGGGCTGTGGCTGAAGCAAGTTGATGGTGGGCAATCCAGCTTCTCTGTCTCTGACCTGTCCCACCCAGATGCTGTCATGGTTGCCACACGCTCTGCTCAGCAACTCCTCATCTGCTTGCCCTCGCAGCCTTGATGTGTGCTGTGCGGACACGATCCCCTGTTGGAGAACGATTGCGTGATTAGTTTTTGGATTAATATCAAGAGAGGAAACTTGGAGAATGGGGGTTCTTCAGGCTGAAAAGTTGCATGAGCTGTGGCAAGGCTTAGGTTAACATTTCTTTTGTAACCCCTCTCTAGGTGCAGTATCTGTTTATGGTTGGAAAAATGTGATAGACTTGTCCTGAATAAGTTATTAGTTTCCACCTGTTGTACAGCTGCTGCTTGCCATTGGAAAAAAAAAAGTAGGGACTTGGATTACATTTCAAGTTATGTGTGCAGAGCCAATGTTGCATTTATTTTTTTTTTTTTAAACCATGTACTAAATCTCTCTCATCTTACCATTTGAAAAAATTGTTAGCGACCCCACTGATGTTGCTGTAGTGCGGTATCGCGTACCTGGTGTACTGAGAGGAAAGGAAAAGGTTTAGAAAGGCAGAGACAGATGCAGTGCTTCCTCTGCTTATTAAAATGTCACAGAGATCCATTACTTAGCTAGCAGATTGTGCGCACCAGACAGTTTTCAAAAAAACACCTGGACAAATGAACGGAGCCAATATCCGTTGGGGCTTATTAAAGACAGAGATGGTGTTTGGCTTTGGAAGGCGAACACGTGAGCTGCAGGTTCCTCGGTACGCTGACACCCAGTTCTTAGCATGTATGGCTGCGTGCTTGCCCTGGTTTTCTGTCGTTCCTTATGTACCTGAAGTTGTAGAGCTAATGTATGGAACAGATGCCTGTTGGGCTAATTACTGGCAGAAATGCACCGTTGGTCTTACTCAGCGTAGTCCTTTGCCTGTTCTTAGGCCCGCAGTAGGAAGTGGTCACGCTGCTGAGTAGGTGGGCTGCAGGACTGTAACTTGCTTCAGAAACTTCCTCTGGAGAGCTCCTGTTTTAAAAGGCTCTTCTATAACAGAGCAGTAGGGAAATGTCCCTTCTTTTTGTTCTTTTCCTTTTCTTTTTCCTTGGTTTTTTTTTTTTTTTTTTTTTGTGCTGCCCTCCTCCTGAATACAAATACAATTTTGAAGGGAGAACTGACCATGAGCAGGTACAGTATTTTCTTCCTGCAGCTTAAGGAGATCCCATCTCCAGATCAGTACAGAAGTGGTCAGTGTTCATCCAAATCATCTCACTGTATCGCTGCAAGGGTGCTCACGACGGCAGGGGACAAGAGCGCGAGGCCAGCAGTGTGTTGCAGGCTTCTGTTGTAGCAACCTGACTTGTAGCAACCCGGTGCAGTCGTGCTCACTGCAATCTGATACTGCTTGAATCTGGAGCTGTGAACTGCTCAAGGGCTTTTTGTCTTCCCATCACCCCACCCACCCGAGAAAAAAAAATTTTTTTTTTTTGCTTTGGCATCCTTACATTTTAGTCTGCTAAATAATGACTTGGGAAGGGAATATGATGTGAATATTTTCCTCTTTAAACCAGTACTTGCATTGTTTTTTTTTTTCATAGAGGGATAAAAACTCCATTACTGAAATGCATTGAAGTTATAAACTAATAATAATAATTCCAGCTCTTATATTAGTTGGGAATGGTCATGATATGGCAGCTAAGTACTGACTGTCTCAGGTACTTCAGATTTCTGTTTTTAATAAATGCTGTACTGGTAGCTAAGGTAGTAATTGAGAACCAGAACAAAACCCAAGTATTCAGTGCTGCTTTTTTTTTTTCTCCTTGTTTTTTTTTTTTTTTGCACCACAGGTTAGCTAGTGTGTGTATTGGCCAACTGCACCTCTAGTTACAGACCTGCGTGTGCCATACCTCACGTGTGAGGAGTTTCTGCAGTTCCTGTGTTTTGTGCAGTAGGAGATCAAAAAGGAGTGCGTGTTTTCCAGGAATTTTTTCCCACTTCGTCGATCTGAGGAAGCTCTAGAAAATATTTCTGGGTTTTGTCTAAGAGCACTTGTGCTTGTGTTTGCAGTATCTAGGAAGTGGGCTAGGTTTATTTGAACAAGCTGTTTCTGTGTGGTACTGATGTAGTTTTCTGCTCTGTTCAGTTTTCTGTGGCTAATCTTTTGGTGCTAATTTCAGAAGCATGTAAAGCAGTAAGTAATGGAGTAAATTATGTGAGAGGTAGGCTGGGCAGAACTGAACTGTGCTGCGTGTGCTGTAGTTTTCCTTTCTGCTGGCCCGGAGATCGCTCAGGAACCATGTGACAGAAAACCTGGCAGGCTTGTTCTTGAAGTTCTGGGATGCTCCTGTGATGCTGGCCGTAACAATTCAGAGGTGCCTTGCAGTTGCCACTTTTAACAGACTGGCCCTGGTGAAATGAAGTTGCCGAATACTGGTACGTGTGGAAAGGCTGCGTGTTCTCCTGTTGTGGAGAGCTGCTTATGGATGCTGTGGTGGGCAGTGCTGTAGGCACATGCTGTGCCCGTGCTACATCTTGGCTAAAAGCTTTTGCCTTTGCATATGCAGCTAGAGAGCAAACTGGCAATTGGGCCCTTCAAAAGGGACGTGATGGGGTCTCCCTGGGATGGGGGACAGTCAGCGTTAAGTGCTTTCTTCGTATTCACACAGACAACTTCGTGTTGGATGACTGTCTGTGTATCCCATGATACTCTTGTAACGACACTTAAATTCATGTCACTGATTAAAGACTTTGGAAACCTGATGTTACTCTAAATAGAGCTTTTCCTCATCCAGTGATTCCATGAATCTGGAGTGTATTTGACTCCAGACACTTTTGTGGACGAACAAGTCCAGTAGTTCCATTAAAATTTTGGAGTAGTTGGATATTTTTGCATGATACATGTTATGATTTCATATGTTTAATGCATACGGATGGGACAAAATAAGTTTTGTTTTCTTTGACCTGTGCATTTAAATAGTTATAGTCATTTAGATGTTGTCATGGCAAGCCTGGGTATTTTAATGTCAAATACTTGGTCTCCCGTCATGAAATCATTAACTGCTCTCTATGCTTGCCACTCTGCCTTTCCTTTCTCATCTTTTCTGATTGTTTTACTCCTGTTTTCCTTTTTTCCTGCTTCAGCAGCTTCCTCTCCTTTCCATTTTTTCTGTAGGTTTCCGTCTGTCCCTTTTGCTCATGTTATCAGGTTAACGAGGGCAATAGCTATTTTTGACATACATTGCCATCAGTAAGTGCTAGAGTTAACGCCTGATCTCGGATAATGGTATTTGTGTCTCACCACAGCTTTATTTACTGGTCTCTTCGTTTTGCTGATTTTGAAAGGCAACACGGCACCTGGCAATCTTTGTTTAATCTGCATTCGATAATAACAAGTGTGGAAATTACAGAGATAACCTTAAAAATAAGCTATTTGTACGCAAACGTCTTAACTGCTGGTAAGAAACTGATGTCTTTCTGCAAATGCACCGTTTAAACAGGCTGCTCAGGGCAGCAGGAGTGTAACCATCTGTCTGTTGAGCAGCTAAGCTGTCAGGTAGAAGTTGCTGCAGTGGCGTGGATGTAAGGAGAAAGGACTGAACTAAGTCCATTTCACAAGTTGACTGAGAAGAGATGGACAAGGTTTTTCTGCAAGGCAGCTGTTTTACAGGAGAACCAAGCTGTCAAGCAGTGGATTTTCGTATATATTGCAGGTAGAACTTGGCAATTGTGTTCACATCCTGTCGTCATTTGACTACCTACTTTATCCCGTCACGAGGATATAGTAACGGTGTGCTTGATAACCTGTGGTTGTAACCTTGGGGAAGGCTTTTTCCTGATGAGAAGGATGTCTGGATTTATGCTGTGCGGGAGATGTTACTTGCAAATGCTGCCTAAACACAATACTGGAGTTGAAAAGACGATAATCCTTTTCAAGCTGTTTAAGGTGCTAAGGAAACTTGGATAATAAATTCTGTCAGTGACATTCTTTACAAGTCCCTGGTGCTTCATAGAGCTGTGATAGTCTGATAAAGTAGAGCATCTGATTCTTCAGCAGAAGAAATTAAAATGACCTGGCTTAATTGATTTTCTATTTATGTACTGTAGGCTGCTTTCGGCTAGGAAGTTTTGCTGTATTCTCTTAAGGGGGTGGCAAGAAAGGAGCATGAGGATTCACTTCCGTTAATTTTAATCTTGATCTTACGCTGGCAAAGATCTGTATAGATACATTTCTAGGGGGTTACTGTTTTTGCCGGTCTTGCAGAAAGACTACTCAATTATTATTATTTTTTTTTCCTAATGATTCTAGTATATTAACAACTTGTTCCTTTACTAATCTGTCTTGCTGTAATTCTGGATTGTCATTGACACACAAAGTTTCACTGAGTAAAATTTGATTATTGTATTGAAATCTTACACCAGTCTTTAGTACTGGTGTAGATTTCTTGCTAATTGCACAGTTTATCCAGTGTATTCTGAATGTGTAGAAAGTAGGAAGATAAAGCAGTTTTTCTGCAGATGTATATATTTTGTCAAGATAGGATCTTCATCACCCATGAGGATGTTAATCTTGTGGTCCTGCTACCTTTTTCTCACTTACCTCTCCCTCTACCTCTTCCAATCTTTTCTGCACAGTTTGCTTACTTCAGACAACGAAAAACAAAAAGTGACATCACGCAGTCGCAGAAAAAGACGGCGAAGAGGAAGGGCTCGTCTGTCCACGCGCATGACGTTCCGAAGGAAGAGTACGCACTAGCGGCCCAAGATGTTGGTAAGGGCGTAGAGAGTAAGGCTGAAGACACCAACCTGCTAGAGACAACAACAGAGACAGAGGTAAATCTTAGTATTTCTTGTGTTTCGCTTCGCTCTGTCTGCAGATAACAAGTATTCCAGGTGATTGTTTTGCTTGATTGGGTGTTAGCTCTCTGGCACTGCCAGCCAGCTGCCATTGAGAAGTAAAGTGATGTATTTTCACTCGTAATAATTAACTCTCTTCCAAAGTGGTGTAAATAATTGATAAAAAATCTCCACTGTTTGGACTGGACAGCTGGTATTGTCAAGGAGCTGTCTGCTGTTAGCCTGCTAAATGGAGGTCTTTCGCCTTTCACTGCCATGAGCTTCTCTTTGGGCAGACTTCTGGTTTTGTGGCTGTGACTCCATGAAATGGCAAATGCAGACTGAGATGTGTGGTAGATGAGCAAAACTGTCAGGACTTTGTAATTCGCAGCATTCATTTGGTTTTGTATCACTTTGCTGGTGCCAGTGTGCTTAATGTTTTCTGGAAAGATTAGAATTTGTTGCAGCATGGTCTTAGCATCCGTTGTAAAGCCAGCATAGATGTTACGTTCTCTGACAAAGTTGTGTGAAACGTGGCTGCACTTGTGCCTGATGTATTTCAGTGTGTTTGTACTGGTGATCCTCTAAAGGTCACGTCAGTAAACACAGAAACATTGATTCTGATACAGCTGCAGGTTCCCAGACATCTGCTGATAGATGTACTGGTCTGCCTGAATTCAGCAGTTGCTTTCTTGTTTCAGCTTGCAAGCAAGGTTTTTATTTTTACACCACCTATGGATTAGACAGTCCTGTAGTGCTTTCTCTCTCTTTCTGTCTCCTAATAAAAATAAGCAAAATGTGGTTTTGAACAATTGTTTTAGTAGGAAACCAGCTTGCTTCAGAAGTGGTTGGCTAATGCTTTCACAAGCCTCAGAAGGTACAAGGCAACTCTGGCTACAGCAAAATATGTCTATCTCAGTCTGGGAGTTTGTTCAGAAAGTCGTTTCTGTGCACAGACAACATGCTGAAATGCACTGGGATTTGTGAGTTTTGGGGAGGCGGTGCCTTCTGCACAAGAAGCATCTCTTCAGCTGTTGATGTGTTTTCACAACATACAGCAATAGCATCGAACTGGTGTATTTGCAAACCTGCAACAACAGAGGGTATCATTTGCATGTGTTATCCTGCTTTCTGCTGTGAGGGTGTCCCTAGTGCTTTCAGGATATCCTGACCGTTGCAAAGGCTGCCTGCACTAAGGAAAAAAACATACGATATTTTGTCACTCAACCTACGGTTGAGCGTCATTATTAAATTCATGTGATCTTAAATTAAAAAACAACCAAACTCCACTTATTGCTTCTGAGCAGCTTTTGTCGAAACAGCTGGTTTGTAAAGCAAACGGAATAGCTTTCTAGGTTATGTGGAGAGGGCACCTCTAGGGAGACAGGAATCACTGGGAACTACTTCGCGCAGATTCCGTATACAGGGAGGGTGATGGGCTGCCTTTTCTAAATAGCGCTACGGTCATTTTTGTCTTGTGAATTTAGTGAGAGGTAAATCTCTTTCAGGATATCAGGCTGCACTAAGTGTATGCACCAGAAAGTGGTACTGCGTTTGTAATTATCTGAGTGATTTTAGCATGTTCGTTAAATGATCTGTAGGTTAGGTTACTGATATTTAGTAGTAGGCTAAAGAGTGCTCAACTGTATTTGCAAGCCACAAAAGCAGAAGATAAAGCGTTACGTCTCAATGGTGAGACTTAGCCCTAAAATTTTGAGTAAACATTTATAACAATATTTTTTTTTTTTTGCATTTATTTCATTCATTTGACCATGGAGGACCAGCTGAGCTCAGCATTAAAGTCAGTCTCTATATCTCTTACTGGTATGTTGTCTCACAACATGGACCTTTCTGGCTGATGTACCTAGGTTATTTCCAGAACAATTCAACTTTTCCTTATGCGTCTTTAAAATGGCCACGATTTAGTGTTTGGTTTATTTGTTTACTTCCCAGGGGAGCGCTGACTTGTCCAGCTGGGATGTACGGAGTGATCATGTGGCTGAAGTAAGTGTGAATGTATCTTTAGTCAAGGACGCTGGTATATCTGTGAAAGAAGGGTGTGATAATTGGTTACTAAAGTGCATAGTTCTTGAGCATTGTTATGAAATATGATAAAAGCGGTGCAATTTCACTATTGTACAGTCTAAACCAGGTACTTTTCTGTACGTCCGTGTACTGGCTGCAAAATTGGTTGCTAGTTGGTTTTGGTGAAATCACGGACCTTGTCCAGAGAAATTAGAACAATGTTTTTAATTGAAAAGTAGGTTTAATCTTTAATTGTTTCATACATTAAAAGCAAAAACCATTTAAAATAAAATACAAGATACTGTCTGCTCTCTGAGAATTGTAACAATATTGCTCCTATGAAACCACAGGATTGATTGGAGCAGCTTCTCTGTACTTGTTTTTTTTGTTTTACTCTTGAAGGCCATAGAGACTCAGAGCGTGTTGGTTATTTATTTGCAATAGCTGCATACACTTGAATTTAATTCTAAATCAGAAACTTTACATTATTATTTTTCCTGTGGATGGACTATTCTCCAGTCAGCACAGATGGATGTAAAAACTTTGTTTAATTTTGGTCGTATTTCCCCCTCCCCGCAACTGGTGAGCTGGAATGTATTTTAAATCTCAACACATGTCAGAATGGCACTTTGGCACAATTTGGTGCTATAAAATCACAACGCTATTCTCCATAATTTACTTCTGTGCCTTAAAGTATCATATGAAAATATATTATCTATGAATTTTTTTATTTGCAATTTTTAAGAATTCAGGACTTCATGTATAATGTTTCTACTAAATACAATGTCCCAATGTTGAATTACTTTTAAACTAGAATTTGCCTAGAATTTAAGCTTGAAGCTGAATTTGTGATCAGAGTAATCGCAAAACAGAAATGGTATATTGGTTTGGTGAATAAATACATTTTTGTTTCTTTTATAAAGAAAGTTACGATAAATTCTGCTGCAGAATACGGTGGGCTTGATGCTAAGATGTGTCAGGCGAGAGTAGCTGAGTTGGAGAACAGACTTCTGGAGAAACAGGAAGCAGTTGAAAGCCTCACTGCGCAGATGGAGGAGCTGCAGGAACAGCTTACGCAGCACGGTGACTCTATGCGACTTCAGGTATATTTCACAGAATTGGATAGTGGGGATACTACTTTATTTTAATCCTACAAATATTTACGAGGGAAAACTCAAAATATGTATTGTTTTTTATTGAAAAGTGCTTCACCTTGCTAACATATGCTGCGAAGAGCGTACTTAGATTTTTCCAGTCAGTGATGTTCAGAAATTCATATTGTTTGAATCAAGTGAGAGTAAAATTGGATTTGAAATGCTTCCGTTTTTAGGGAGTTTTTATGAAATGCATAGTTCAGTTATCCTGCTGGGAAATGGTAGGACACATCTACTACTTTTTATTGATAAATTTTCTTAATATATTGAGGAGTGGGACTTTATAGAAAGAACCTGCAAGAAGCACTAAAGTAAGTATAGTTAATCATACGTTGAGTTAGGGGCTCACTGTAAAAGCATGTGGCTTATATTTTTATAAATACTGACTTGAAAAATAAAAGTATTGTATACCAAGGTCCTGCTGAGAGACGGTGGGAAATAACCCCTGAAGTATTGTTCAAGCTATTGAAAAGGAAGTACTTATTGCCGTGACAATGTTTCTGTGGATGTGCCTGAAAACCGTTTCATGGATGCAGCTAGGCTTCTTTTAAAAGTTCACATGGGATGGCAGACACCACTACCACCACCACCCCTCCTCTGATGACTTTTTTTCCCTCAGAGATCATTCATGATTTTTTGAATGTTTGTAAACACTTGTGGCCTTTTTGTTTTGATGTGATATTTTTTGGTATGGGCAAATTATTAAGTAGGATAGATTAAACTTTATTAAAATGACGTGCATCTTCCTCTCTCCCAGAATACTAAAATAAAGATATTTGGAATTCCCTTTCTCTAGCATTTCTGTGTAAAGGTAAATTATCAGATGCTTCTGAAGAACAGTTACTTCCCTCTTTACATGTTGTTTTTCTCCTCTTAGGACTGGGGAAACAAAGACGTTTCCTGTTGGTGAGAAATAAATTGAAAAGATTCATATGATTAACATAAAACAGGATTAATTTATCCCATCTTGTTAGCTTTCTCGCACGTAGCTGAAAAGAAGAGCTGACAAATAGAAAACAATTTTGAGGCTACTAAATATTAATTATATCCTATCAAAAACTTTATGGCTTCTACATCGGTAAGAGCTACAAAATTTTAAAGTGAAAATATTCATTTCATTACTGGTATCTTATCATTTGTTTAAAAAGTCACTTTTGATTAGGTTTGTCATCTCTTTGAGATCAATGTAAGATTTTTCTTTCATGCCTGCCAACTGTTTCAACACTGATATTTCTGGTCCTTTGGTGCGAGTTTATGAAAACTTGAGTGTAACTGTAGACTCTAACAGGTTTGCTTTAAGAAAATGTACTGGGTTTAAGAATTTTTAATTTTAAAAGTGCACTTCTTGTAGGAAACAACCATTCAAGAGCAGAATGAAGTCATCAGGAAACTAACAAGCTGCCTTCAACAGGCAAAGAAGGATCGAGATGACCTCCAGGAAGAGGCTTTGAATGTAGCTGGTCAGATCCACGATTTACAACTTCAGTTACATCAGGTGTGCCTCTCCTCCAAATCTTTTTTTTCTTACAAAGAGAATATTCCATGTTTGGAATATGAACATAAGAACATAATTGAGCTTATCACATAGCTCTACATAGTTCAGTTTGCAATGCAGCAGTGAAAATTTATTTCAGAACAAGGCAGTTTTCTCCGGTTGCTAGTGAGAAGTCCCAGAGACCTTCTCTGGACCCAGTCCTTATATTTTCCACTTACTTGCTTCTGTAATGCTGGGGAGGTCGTTACACTTCTTTGTCCATCGGTTTAGCCCTTGGTAGGGAATTTTACCCAATATTGTTAGTGGTTTGGGATCTACAGTCAGCAGTCACTGTAATGACACAGGCTTACGTGTGATCGGTTTTCCTTACCTTTGCCAAAGAAAGCTCTGAGTATATGCATGGACAGCTGTAACAGCTCAGCTGTTATGCAGAAACTTGCTATGTAATGTGACTTGGCTCAAAGAAGGAGATTTAAAATAACCTGAAAATGGTTGATGCATACATGACACATACAAACCTGCTTCAGTGCAACAGGTTGATCCTGGATCTAATCCCTGGATAATGAGATATACTGCAGCCTTTCATCTACTTTAATTTTTTTAAATACTTTATTATCATTTGATGTGTCCTAGTTGCTGTTCTCTCTGAAAACCTGTCTATTTGTTGTCTCTGGAGCCTTGTAGTATATACAAAGTTTAATATTTATGTTTGCTTACCATTTCAGACTTGCAAGATCAGGATTGTGCTGGGAAGGATTACATATCTTAAATGTCTGGCTAGGAAGGGGGTTTAAAAAAAATTAAAAATAAAAACTGGGACTTACTGAAGTGCAAGAATTATCTTGAAGGAGTTGCTCATGCCCTGGAAAATAAATCCTCAGCTAAATGAAATTTTAGAAAAGAACAAAAATTACTGCTTTTTATCTACAATTCTGACTGCTGTTGACAAAATATGTGGTAATAGTGAAAATGACTCTACAGAGGATTGTTGGGATTTGCTCCATAAGCCATTGAAAGACAACTATGAAGCCTCTAAATAGCACTTTAGACGTACTCTAAACAAGGCTAGTAATGTGATGCAAGTTGTTTGTGGAACCGTGTCAACTTTGATAACAGATGAAAGTACTAATGCTATTTTAAATATTATATTCTTGGTTTTAGCAAGTTCTTTGAAGAAGATTTTAAGAACTAATAAAACACATTTACTTTTACCCCTCGTAGGGGTAAATGTTTTCATTTGGAAGGAAGTGGAATAAAAAAAATAATAATAAAAAAAATCTTTAATATTGAGCTTTAAGTCCTTTGCAGAGAAGACTGGTTTTGTTCATTGTCCTCTTACCAGTATGTCCAGTCCATTGGAAGTCCTGCTTCGTTTGGGGGCTTCATAGAGATGAATTATGTAACATTTATATCTCTACAGTAAGTAATAGTATATAAAACATGACAAATGTTGTCTGACTGCTTGGGGAGATTCTTATTCACTGGCAGTGAAAGCCATAGGGTAAATCTGTAGCAAAGGAGTAGTTTATTTTATGCATACAGTGAGACTTGTGTCTGAGTGACTCTGATCTAAACCTTCTTCTGACTGTGGGTACCTTTATGAGTTCAGGTTAACGAGATGCTGAAGAGTAAAAGCTCTGGGAAGAGCCAAGTTTTAGAAGTCCAGCAGCAGATGTCTCTGTTTCATAACTCTCTCAAAGAGCAAAATGCACGTTTGGAGATGTTGTGTCAGAGAGCACGTGATCTGGAAGTACAGCTTGAGTCTTCTCAAAAGGTAAAATCTGTTTAAAGTACCTTTATAATTATGATTTCTAGGTAGTTCAGATTTTGTTGCAATTGCACAAGCCAAGGTGGTACTTTTTGGAGGAAGAACCTACAATGAACATTTAATTTGTGCATGAGGTAACATTAATGCTTCAGGACTGAAACTCCACTGTAGTATGGAATTTTAAAATCTATTCTTCTGAAGGGAAGGATATTCATAGAATCCCAGGATGGTTTGAGTGGGAAGGGACCTTTCGAGGCCACCCAGTCCAACCTCCCTGCAAGGGATCAGGTTGCTCAGAGCGCCATCCAGCTTGACCTATTCAACTAAGGCAAAATAGTGGCTCACAGTTTAAGACTTTTCTTTTTGTATGAAATAAAGATTCAGTTCTGGCTCTTTAAAATTTGCTTATTTATTGAAATTCCTCCATCGATTTCTGTTGCAAAAGGATTAGTCTTTAACTCTGTTACTAAACTGCCCTATAACATTAAGAACTTGATGTCAGAAGCGGGTCCGTCTGGTGTTTGCTAACGGAAGCCTGTGAGAACATAACTGACAGAGGTGTGGAGTGAGGTGAAGGTTGCTGAGTATGCTGTGTAAGCACGTAACAATGGAGTGGTGTGGGAACTTGAAACACCTAGATGAGAGTAAAAGTTAACTCTATCTGTAATCGCGTTAGTTTCGGACACAAAACAAAATGAAAAGCTTGTGTGGTGATATTTTAATGTAATAATTTCAGAAACAAGTACTATGAATAAAGACTCAGTTAAAAAATCTGTTACGTTCTTTTAACTTTTTCTGTTTTTTATAATGTGTGTTTCAAATTTGGTGGTAACTCTGACCTGCTGTAGCGGTATGGTCGTGAAAAAAAAAATTTTTTTTTTTGGAAACTACTTTCTAGGCATTGTGTTTACTGACATACATAAAAGGAACAGCTTAAAAGGTCTGATTTCTTTTAAGCACATAACTGTCAATGCCATCAGTAGAAGCCTTAAACTTTTAAGTGAGTCAGGTGAGTTAAAATTTGACATGGCTGTTCTGCTGGCCTACTCCTGCCTGCAAGAGGTGTTTTGTCTGTGCAAATGGATGCGAGTTGGAGAGGCATCTGTAGCTCTGATTTTTTAAATTTTTTATTTATTTAATTAATTAAAGTAGCCAAAGTTTAAGTCAGCCACTGTTTTCTTCGTCTCTGGAGTCAGTGGCATACCATTTGTTATTGCTTGGACAATTTGATATTTGTTACCGCACTGGAAGAGTCTTTCGGTAGTACTTTCCACTCCCAAGAATGTGGTTAAAAATCCTGTTCCCTAGGTCAGTGATACACCCTGCACTTAATCGTAATGTTATTTGTGAAGATACATTAAAAATATGAGGCTTAGGGAAATTAAAACATGTCAGATTTCAATGGCATATTTCATATGTAATATTTTATTTTTAAGAATACCAAAGATGAAGAAAATCCGCTTTCCCAAATGGAAGAGGATGTGAAAGATACGATGCAACAGCTATACAAAAGTGTAGAAGAAAAAGAACAACATATTAAAAACCTTCAAGATCTACTGACATCGGAAAGATTTAGCTTGTCTATACTGCAACATACCCTTTCTCTCCGGGACTCGGAAATAACAGGATTAAAACATGAAATAGCTTTAACAAAAATGAAAGAACAGCAACATATTGAAGAACTGAAAATCAGTCATGAAAAGGATATTTGCAGACAGTTGGAGAATTTGAGGACTGAGCTGGAGAAGTGCCACAGAAGAGAGATTGCAGAAGCCAAGCAGGTATATGAAGAAGAAATTATTTTAAAATATAAGAATGAACTTGAACAGTTCAAAAAAGAACTCTGTGCTCTGAATTCTGAAGAACACATTCAGAATTTGAATGGCATAATAATTGACTTAAATAATAGTCTTCATGAATCTGAAATTAATAAGGAAAATTTGAGAAGGAAACTTGAAAACCAACAGGAAGACTTCCAGAGAGAAAAATCTGAAATTGAGACTAAATACAAGGATTTAATTGATGGCCTTAAGTCTCAACTTTCTAATGCAGAAGATCAGGTCAAGGAAGCCCAGCTATATAAACAGGAAAAGCAGTCCTTGAATGAAGAGATTCAGAAACTGAATTCTTTCATCCAGGAATTAATTGCAAAGCAACTTTATGAGGCTGAGAAAAGTATAGGTATAAGGCAAAAGCATGAGGAAGAGAGTGTCTGCTCTAAAAAGCAAATGAAATTGAGGGAAAACCAGACTTTACCAGAGGTGTCACAGGTGCAGAGAGCAGAGCTTGAGGAGATGTGGAATAAACCACACCAGTTGGAAAGTGGAGACGAGCTAGTTCACAGAGAACTAGAATTGCAGCGTGACTTGGGAGTAGACTCCTCAAGGAGTCAATTAGAAGAAATTAAGGTTTCAAAGATCACAGAGAATAATGAAATTAGTGAAGGAGATAACGTGTCTGAGGAACAGTTGTCAGAACTAGGGCTTTTCAGTGGTGATGAAGGCATATTGGCTAAATACCTCGTCTCCACAGAGAGACCAGAAGAGTCCATCACTTCTGAAGGTTACACCATTGAAGAAGGTAGGTGCAGCAGGTATGGATTAGACAGTAGTGTGCTTCTGGAACCTAGCAGAGATTTTATACCTCCTCCATTAAACTTTGACCTTGATGAGGAAACGTGTCCTAGCGGTTTGGCTCAAGAGACTTTTGAAGAGACTGACGTGGGAGCAGAGGCCTTTGTTTCATTTTTGTCAGATAGCTCCCTGCAGCAAAACAAAATAAGTGACCATGATGATGTGAAGAATGATGAAACAACTTGTTTAGTGGAGAGATGTGTGAAGCTAACCGAGCAGCTCCATGAGAAGGAGTTAGCCTTGAAGAAGTCTTATCAGGAGACTCAAGAAGCTGTTGGAAAATGGGAAAAAGTGATGGTTGAGCTCTCTCATATGCGTGTGGAGCTGGATGAGGAACGTGAAGCACGGATCCATTGTGAAAAAGAACTTCTTCAAAAAACAGAGAAGGAGAAAGAACTTGAAAACAAAATAATGTTTCTAGTAAAGCAGCAGGGTGAGGATGGAGGCCAACCTTACTGTGCTGTAGAGCCTGTAACACAAGTGTCAAAATCCTCTACCTGGCAAGAAATGGTAAAAGACCTCCAGGAGGAAAGAGAAATGTTGATGGTGCAGCTGCGAACTCAGGAGCAATTAGTGAAAGATGTTCAAGAGCAGAAAACAGCTTCTGATTCTGTAACAAGTGAAGTACAGTCTCTTTTTGGACGTCAGTTAGCTGCTCTGCAAAGTCAGAGGGATCAAATGCAAAGCCAGCTTGATGCTCAAAAAGCTAAAAACCAGACAATAGCCGAGTTGCTTGGTCAGAAAACAGTGTCTGAAGAGATATTGCTAAAAGAACAGGACTTGCTCAAAGCTGAAATCAACAATAAAGAACAAAACTTAGCACTCCTAATGAAGGAAAAAACAGCCTTAGGACAAAGATTATCTGACGTGGAGGAGGACCTGACAAAAGCACAGAAAGCACTAGCAGAAAATGCTGGCATCATTGAGGATCTTGAGAAAAATATACATGAACTTAATGCCGAAGTGAAAAACCTCAAAGAAATACAGGAATGTGAAAGACTGGAATACGAGGACAGGTTAAACTTCAGCCACCTAGAAATTGATAAACTTAATGCTGAAATAAAGGCAAAAAGTACAGAATACAGTGAGGAAAAAAGCCAGCTGACTGAAGAAATCACCCATTTGAAGAAGGCTTGTTCGGAGCTTGAGACTCGCTTGCAGGAGTCCTTTCAGTCTGCACAAGCTGCGCAGGAAGCACATTCCGAGGCGGTGAAACGTTACAAAGAGGAAATAAATAAAGCGGAGACTCAACGCCGTGCCGAGTTAACTAAAGTGAGTTTGACACACAAGAAAGCGGTGCTTGATAACGGCAGGAGTCTTGGGGTTTCAGAATGCTTGAGGTAATCATTGCAAATGTTTGTGTGCCTGTTTTCAGATAGAAGAATTAAATGCTGAAGTACAGGATAAAGTGGAAAAACAGCAGAAGTTGGAAGAAGAAAGAAAGGAACAGATTGCTTTAATAAAAAAGGTAAATGCTATAATTGTGTTCATTTCAGAAAAATAAACTCATTTTATGTTGTTTGTCATTTAAGCAGTAGAAACGTTTTGGAGATGCAAAAATCTGAATTGTTTTTTCCGTAGTGTCTTTGATTTGGCATCGGGAGGAGGGGAGAATTCTGGCTCAGTAGTTTATTAGAGGGCTAAGTAACCGTATTTTGAAAAAAGCTCTTTATCTGAGTATTCTCTGCAGGTACACGAACGAGAGCATAATCGTGAAATCTCTGAATTGATTGCTAAACATAAAGAGGAAATGGAGAAGGTCTGTGCTGAACTAAATAAAGAACAGCAGCACATGTTGGATGAACTTCGGCAGCAAATGGTAACCGCGCACAAAGCTGAGATTGAGCAAGCTCAGCTCCAATCACAGGTAAAATAAAGAAACAACAGTAATCACTGTAGTGGTTATCTGACTGTGGCAAAGAGAAGGCTCCATGGATGTTGTGCATGCTGTGTGCGCTCTTTTACGTAGTGCTGCGGTTGAAGGATTAGGAGTGTTCTCTTGGTGGACGGTAGTAGATGTATTCTACAGGAGTTCTTCAGGATCTTCACTGCAATGATATTTTAACCTTAATTCTGAAGAAAATTGGACACTTAAATGGATGAGTGTGGCGGTTTAGCCCGGATCACCACACAGTTTTCTTATTCACCCTGCCCCTACCTAGTGGGACAGGGGAGAGAAATTGGGAAGAAAGGAAAACTCGTGGGTTGAGATAAAAACAGTTTACTAAAAATACTAAAAACTACAAAGCTAACAGGATATAAGGATATTAATATATACAAAATATACAAAATGAACAATGTACAATTTCTCACCACCCGATGTCCGAATGACCGACGCAGCCCGTCCTGAGCAGCGATCACAGGAACAACACCGAGCAGCAAGCAAAAGGGGGAGAGCAAGCTAGCAAGGTAGAGGGAACGATGCCAGCAAGCAAGAGAGAAGAAAAGGATGCCAAGGGTGCCCAAACGGATACCCGACAAGGAAAGGAATAACTGAAAATGATGCCCCCTCCCATGGGCAACCCCCACTTATATACTGAGCATGACGTTTATGGCATGGAATACTCTCTTTGGCCAGTTTGGATCAATTATTCTGTCTGTCTTTTGCCCAGCTTCCCGCATCTGCACGTTAACGAGACTTGGAAAGCCAGACAGTGTCCTTGGTCTCATTCACAACAACTCGTATCATCAGAATGTTTTTATCAACATTCTTCACACACAAAATCCAAAACACACCAGCTACTGAGAAGAAAATTAACTCCATCCCTGCTGAAACCAGGACAGTATCCACCCCTTATTCCATACCATTTACGTCATGCTTATAGATATACATACAGATATCACTATCTCAATCTATGAGCCATCCCTCCAAAGTCTGTTGAGTTAATTTAGTCCATGACTTTGGGCCCCATCTGTGATAGCAGTCTCTCAGGGCAGGAGAGATGGTATGTAGTGTGAAGTTGTTACATACTGCATCTGGAACTCGTAGCTGGTACCTCTGGCGCGGCTGGTGTATCACGTCCATGGTCTGCGAGTTGAAGATGTTGATCTCGAGGAAGTTGTTGGTCACCAGTTCTGACTCCATCACTGCTGCACATCGCTCGGTTTCATCAAAGCTTGTTCTTCACTGTTGAGTGTGATTCTTGCTGCACTACCTCTGATAGAACATAAAAGAACTACAGACATGATTATATACAGTTCAAATTATTGGCTGTTTTCACCTAGAATCAAATCTCCTTGAGGTACACATCGGACTTCCCCATCCTCCCGCATCACCCACCAAGTACATCCAGGTCCTTGAGCGAAAGCAATCCCACGGATGGGTTTGCCTTTGCCCAGAGGAGGAATAACCCAGACTGTTTTCCCCAACATATTCCTTACATGCACCACAGGAACTTTATCACCATCTACAGTATGTAAAAGTTCAGATTGGGCAGGGCCAGCTCGATTGATGGATCCCCGAGTGTTGACTAACCAAGTGGCTTTTGCTAAATGTTTGTCCCAGTTTTTGAAGGTTCCACTACCCATTGCTTTCAGTGTAGTTTTCAGCAGTCCATTGTACCGTTCAATCTTTCCAGAGGCTGGTGCGTGATAGGGGATGTGATATACCCACTCAATGCCATGCTCTTTGGCCCAGGTATCTATGAGGTTGTTTCGGAAATGAGTCCCATTGTCTGACTCTATTCTGTCTGGAGTGCCATGTCGCCAGAGAACTTGCTTCTCAAGGCCCAAGATGGTGTTTCGGGCGGTGGCATGGGGTACAGAATATGTCTCTAGCCACCCAGTGGTTGCTTCTACCATTGTAAGCACATAGCGCTTGCCTTGGCGAGTTTGTGGGAGTGTGATGTAATCAATCTGCCAGGCCTCTCCATATTTGTATTTCAGCCATCGTCCTCCATACCAAAGAGGCTTTAGCCGCTTGGCTTGCTTAATTGCAGCGCATGTCTCACAGTCGTGGATAACCTGTGCAATAGTGTCCATGGTTAAATCCACCCCTCGATCACGAGCCCATTTGTATGTTGCGTCTCTTCCTTGATGGCCTGAGGTGTCATGGGCCCACCGAGCTAAAAATAGTTCACCTCTGTGGTGCCAGTCTAAGTCCACTTGGGAAACTTTAATCTTAGCAGCCTGATCCACTTGCTGGTTGTTTTGATGTTCTTCAGTGGCTCGACTCTTGGGTATGTGAGCATCTACGTGACGTACTTTTACAACAAGCTTCTCTAACCGGGCAGCAATATCTTGCCACAGTGCGGCAGCCCAGATGGGTTTGCCTCTGCGCTGCCAGTTGCTCTGTTTCCATTGCTTTAACCACCCCCACAGGGCATTTGCCACCATCCATGAGTCAGTGTAGAGATAGAGCTTTGGCCATTTTTCCCGTTCAGCAATGTCTAAAGCCAGCTGGATGGCTTTCACCTCTGCAAACTGACTTGATTCACCTTGGCCTTCAGTGGCTTCTGCCACTCGTCGTGTAGGACTCCACACAGCAGCTTTCCACTTTCGATGTTTTCCTACAATACGACAGGATCCATCAGTGAACAAAGCATATCGCCTCTCATTTTCTGGAAGGTTGTTGTATGGTGGGGCTTCTTCAGCACGTGTCACCTCTTCCTCTGGTGGCATTTCAAAATCTTTGCCTTCTGGCCAATCTGTGATTACTTCTAAGATTCCTGGGCGATTGGGGTTTCCTATTCGGGCTCGCTGTGTGATCAGTGCGACCCATTTACTCCACGTGGCATCAGTTGCATGATGTGTAGAGGGGACCTTCCCTTTGAACATCCAGCCCAGCACTGGCAATCGGGGTGCCAGGAGGAGCTGTGCTTCAGTACCAATCACTTCTGAAGCAGCTCGAACTCCTTCGTATGCTGCCAGTATCTCTTTTTCAGTTGGAGTGTAGTGGGCCTCAGATCCTCTATATCCCCGGCTCCAAAAGCCTAGGGGTCGACCTCGAGTCTCTCCTGATGTTCTCTGCCAAAGACTCCAGGTAGGACCATTCTCCCCGGCTGCGGTGTAGAGGATGTTTTTCACATCTTGTCCTGTTCGGACTGGCCCAAGGGCTACTGCATGAACAATCTCCTGTTTAATTTGTTCAAAGGCTTGTCGTTGTTCAGGGCCCCATTTAAAATCATTCTTCTTTCGAGTCACTTCATAGAGAGGGCTTACAATCATACTGTAATTTGGAATATGCATTCTCCAGAAACCCACAACACCTAAAAAGGCTTGTGTTTCCTTTTTGTTAGCTGGTGGAGCCATAGCTGTTATTTTGTTGACCACATCCATTGGAATGTGACGACGTCCATCTTGCCACTTTACTCCTAAAAACTGGATCTCTTGTGCAGGCCCCTTGACTTTGCTTTGTTTTATTGCAAAACCGGCTTTCAGAAGGATTTGGATTATTTTCTCCCCTTTCTCAAAAACTTCTTCTGCTGTGTTGCCCCATACGATGATGTCATCAATGTACTGCAGGTGTTCTGGAGCTCCACCCTTTTCTAATACAGTCTGGATCAGTCCATGGCAAATGGTGGGGCTGTGTTTCCACCCCTGGGGCAGTCGATTCCAGGTGTACTGGACACCCCTCCAAGTGAAAGCAAACTGTGGCCTGCATTCTGGTGCCAGAGGAATGGAGAAGAACGCATTGGCAATATCGATGGTGGCATACCACTTGGCTGCTTTTGACTCCAGTTCATACTGAAGTTCTAGCATGTCTGGCACGGCAGCACTCATTGGTGGTGTAACCTCATTTAGGCCACGATAGTCCATTGTTAGTCTCCATTCTCCATTAGATTTTCGCACTGGCCATATGGGACTGTTAAAGGGTGAGCGGGACTTGCTGATCACTCCCTGGCTCTCCAGTCGACGAATCAGCTTGAGGATGGGGATTATGGAGTCTCGGTTGGTGCGATATTGCCGCCGGTGCACCGTGGTAGTAGCAATTGGTACCTTTTGTTCTTCAACCTTCAGCTTTCCCACAACGGAAGGGTCCTTTGAAAGTCTGGGCAAGATGGACAGCTGTTTATTTGTCTCCACGGTGGCTATACCAAAAGCCCACCGGTGCCCTTTTGGGTCTTTGAAATACCCACTCCTGAGGTAATCTATGCCAAGAATGCATGGAGCATCTGGGCCAGTCACTATGGAGTGCTTTTGCCACTCATTCCCAGTCAAACTTACTTCAGCCTCCAATACAGTCAGCTCTTGGGATCCTCCTGTCACTCCAGAAATACAAATGGGTTGTGCCCCTTTATAGCTTGATGGTATTAGGGTACACTGTGCACCAGTGTCTACTAGAGCTTTATACCTTTGTGGGTCTGATGTGCCAGGCCATTTAATCCATACAGTCCAATAAACTCTGTTGTCCCTCTCCTCCGCCTGGCTGGAGGCAGGGCCCCTCTAGTCCTGTTTGTAATATTTTCTGTTCACTTTCTGTGAATATGAATCAGAAGTTCCTTCCGTAGGATCAGAGGTGAGATCAGCCCTTCTACGCTGTCTGGGGAACTGCCCACTGGAGACTGGAGCAGCAAATTGCCTGGAAGAACCTCCCTTTGTGATTGTTTTACCTCGCAACTCACGTACACGTGCTTCTAGGGCCGAGGTAGGCTTTCCATCCCACTTCCTCATATCCTCTCCTTGGTCACGCAAGGTAAACCATAGGTCATCTCGTCGGGTGTACCGTCTCCCTTGAGCAGGAGGAGGATGAGGTCTTCTTCTAATAGCTGAGATATTAGTCCGTGCAGGTGGGGAGCAAGAATCTTCCAGTTTCTCACACACCTCAGATAGTTTTTCTAACAGTTTTTCAAACTGGCTTTCAGATTTCTCAGTCAGTCTTTCTATAGCTGAGACACAGGCCCGCATCGGGGAAGAGAGATTGTCTTCATATTGTCGGAGCTGGTTAGCCACTGCACGTACTGGTGGCATCTCATCATCTTTCCAACTCATTGCTGCCAATGAGTTGGCATACGATGATGGTGCACTCTGTACAAATTTCCGCCACATGGGTCGGGTACATTCAATTTCATCTGGATCTACGGATGTCCGTGGGTCATCCAGGTTATGATAAATCAGCTCCCGAACAGCTAATTCCCTCAGAAACTGGATACCTCTCTCCATGGTGGTCCACTTGCTTGGGTGGCATACAATATCTTCCTTAAAGAAATACCTGTCCCTCACACCTGACAGGAGTCGCCTCCAGAGGCTGCAGGCTGCTGACTCTCTTCCAATTGCCCTGTCAATGGCTGCTTCCCTAGACAGAGATCCCAGCTGCCTGGCTTCCCTGCCTTCTAATTCCAGGCTACTGGCCCCTCTGTCCCAGCATCGGAGCAACCAGGTGACAAGTTGCTCACCTTGATTACGGCTGAAATCTTTTCGCATATCTCGCAGCTCACTCAGGGATAGGGATCGGGTGACCACCTCCCCTTCTGTGTCTCCCTGATCATGTGATGGGCCTGGTTCATCATCATCTTTCACTATGCGAACTGATTTTTTGGTGTATTTCTTATGTACAGGGGCAACTGATACTGGTGTAGATGATTGGTTTTTCGGTTTCTCTTTGGTACTGCTTGCCGAGGTTTGAGTAGCCACAGTGTCTGGCGTGGGGGCTGAAGCAATCGCAGTGCCCGTAGCAGGGGCTGGGGTAGCTGCAGCACCTGCCGTAGCGGCTGAAGTAGCTGCAGTATTTGTAGCAGCAGTTTGAGTAGCCACAGTGTCTGTTGCGGGGATTGGAGGAGCCATAATACTTTTAAAAAACTGTTTAAACTTCATCAATATTAAGATCTGAGATAGCTGCAGAAGACTTGTCACCATGAACATGGTGGTAGGGGTATAAAAAGGGTATTCAAAATTCTCAAAAGCTGTTGAAATTAGCTTGGTGAGGTGGGGAAAGCTGTAAACAGATGTTCCCCCCGCGGCCTGGCTTCCCGGAACAAAACAACAGGTATAGTTCCAAACAACACCCACAAGATGGCTCCCGAAATACCCGGGTGGAGCTGCCTCTGCCTCCTCGCTCTGCACACTGCCCGCCGCCATTGAGTACAGATATGAAAATGGTCCCGTTACCAGCAATCTCACTAAACAAATCAGTGCCGCATAGCACAGCAGAACGATACCTTTGATCCAACACACATCATTGATAAAGCGTGCACAAACACCGACAAACAGAAAATACGGCAAGTAGGGTGCTATCCAGTACAGCTCTAAAAACAACTGCGAGAACAAATAAAATAACATTGTGCCCAGCGATGACCAAACCGGCTTAATGAACACTTGTAACAAATCTGTTTTCAACACACTGTGGTCAAACCTGTCCTTATCTCAACCCTTCGGGACTGACCGGGGCTTGAACCTTGGATCCTCAGACTAAGGTCCGATGATCTCACGACTGATCTAGTGAGGCCCCTTCGAGCCCCACGTTGGGCGCCAAAAAGACTGTGGCGGTTTAGCCCGGATCACCACACAGTTTTCTTATTCACCCTGCCCCTACCTAGTGGGACAGGGGAGAGAAATTGGGAAGAAAGGAAAACTCGTGGGTTGAGATAAAAACAGTTTACTAAAAATACTAAAAACTACAAAGCTAACAGGATATAAGGATATTAATATATACAAAATATACAAAATGAACAATGTACAATTTCTCACCACCCGATGTCCGAATGACCGACGCAGCCCGTCCTGAGCAGCGATCACAGGAACAACACCGAGCAGCAAGCAAAAGGGGGAGAGCAAGCTAGCAAGGTAGAGGGAACGATGCCAGCAAGCAAGAGAGAAGAAAAGGATGCCAAGGGTGCCCAAACGGATACCCGACAAGGAAAGGAATAACTGAAAATGATGCCCCCTCCCATGGGCAACCCCCACTTATATACTGAGCATGACGTTTATGGCATGGAATACTCTCTTTGGCCAGTTTGGATCAATTATTCTGTCTGTCTTTTGCCCAGCTTCCCGCATCTGCACGTTAACGAGACTTGGCAAGCCAGACAGTGTCCTTGGTCTCATTCACAACAACTCGTATCATCAGAATGTTTTTATCAACATTCTTCACACACAAAATCCAAAACACACCAGCTACTGAGAAGAAAATTAACTCCATCCCTGCTGAAACCAGGACAATGAGTTTAAAAAAAAAAAAAAACCCAACGAACAAACTTTGTCATTTTTCACGTCTTGACAAGTTGAACAAGGAAACTTACAAAAAATACTAAATGCCTCCCACTTCTTCATTATCCCACTAATGTAATTAGGAATGCTTTTGTGCTGAACTTAAGTATGTAAACCTGTCTTTTTTGTCTAAATATTTACTGGGTTTTTGAACACTTCTGCTAAATGCAAAACGTAAATGGAAAGAATACATCTAGTGTTAGGTCCAGTTACAAGATGGTGGTGTACTGTTCAGTTTATTTAGGAATTGAAAAGTTTGGTTGGTCTATTTTAGCTGCCAACATTTCTAACTGTTGGATATTCCTCATTTTTTTTTTTAAATGAAGCATTATTTTATTTCCACTTTTCCAATACCACTTTTTTAACAAATCATAACCAATAGCAAATATGAGGAATTTTTTTAATAGACAGTGAAAGGTTGGGGTGAGCTTGTGTTTTCCTCTGATGGCATTGTGAGGAAGTGGACAGATACAAGGTGTTTGGTAAGAAATGACGTTCAGAAACAGGTAAGGAAAGCCTTCTACTTTGCCCTGAAAGTGTAACAAAAGTCAGCTTATTTTCAGGGTTCTGTCCCTGCCGTGAAGAAACACCCTCCAAGTGCAGAAAGGCAAAACTTAGATGTGTTTAACAGTTGGAAACAATTGAAACTAAAACTGGCGATGAAAAAAATGAACACGTTTCATTAGAGAGGAGGTAAAAACTCTTTTTCTTCTCCATTACAGACACTGCACAGCCTTGAATTGGAAGCTTTACGCCTAAGCTTAAATAATATGCACACCTCTCAGCTTGAGCTTACCCAGTCTAACTTGAGAAAAGAAAAGGAAACGGCCCTTGTGGAACTCCGGGAGATGCTCAATGATAAGCGTGCTCAAGAGGTAGCAATTCTGCAAAGCCGCCATCAGCTGGAGTGGGAGAAGATTAAAGAACAGTATCAGAAGGAAAAAGATGACCTTAAGTCACAGTATCAGCAAGAACTAGGTATTAAAATTTGGGAATAATGGACCAGAAATTGAAACGCTATCCATGTTTTTCGTCCTCCATAGGTTCCTGTCTTTGTGTAGAGCTGGCTTTTTGAGTGACAACTGGTGTTGGCTTGAACAGGGACGGCGGTTAGACTGCACGTACAAAACTGCGTGTCTGTCTCATATGTGAAAATGAAGTTATCCAGACCAAAGTTTAAATTTTTGTCAACTATATGGGTGTTTTGCCGCTACCTCTGCAAAACAGCACGGTACCCAACTAATTGCTTTCGGGAGGCGTTAGACAGAGCTCTCAAAGATTTTTGTCGATGCAAAGCGTAGAGCTCTTACTCGTTATGTTTCTTGAGGGTTTTTATTGCCCTAAGTCAGCACTGACTACTGTTGTGTTTCTGACAAGATACAGAAAATCTTCCTGGCTTGCCCCCTCAGTGGTTCCAAAAGAAGGATAAAGGAGTTGGAAAGGAACTGAAAGGCTCCGTGACAGCCTGCAGCTCGGTGTCCTTTGAGATGTGTTTGATATAAAAATCATATTCTGACATCAGCAAGAGGAAAGCTGCACTTCATAGTACTGAAGGCCTGCTGATGGTGCTCTTGGCATTGCTTGGGATATTTGCCTCTTCCTGGATTGGGGAACTATTTCGGACCTGTATGTCAGAGCTTGAGGAATTTCTGGAGAAAAGTGAAGGCTGCAGCAATTCACTGCAGAAGTTTAGAAACCATTCCTTTAGTTGTCATTCCCTGAGAGGAAGAGAGTGTTTTAGGGCTGTGTGCTTTTGACCCGAGAGTAGGAAACCGTTTGTTACCACATGTGAACTGATGGCATGGTGGGATTGAGGAGCTGGAGGAGGTCTCGATACAGTTCTTGAGATCAAGGCAGTTCAACTTGCATTTTTGGCAATGTAACTCTAATATGAATGTAACCACTTGTGGGTGCTTGAGTGTAGGGACTGAGAAGGAGAATCTGGAATCAGATGACGCAGGAGACCTGGTGAGGAGTTGTGGGTACTGTTACCTGGGAGGCTAGAGGAAAGACCTTTCTCTTCAGGGAGGCGATGATTGGCCATGACCCACACCACTTGAGTGCTGGGACGCTTTCTTGTAACTTAAATGATATTCCTTCCTCTGCTGGACCATTGGCTGGGCAGCTGGCACTCTTAGTCTCCGAGTTCTTATTTCCCATGGAAGGATTTGAAATAAGGTTGTAAGCTGAGGCAATGGCACTTTGAAGCTGTGAGAAGGGGACTGATAGGCTGTTACAAGGTTCTTGCAGATCAAGAAAGATGCTGAATAAGAGGTTGGAATGAATCTGGGGAGCTGCTGGGAAGGAAGAAGCTGTTGGTATCCGCGGTAGTTAAGCAGATAATAGCATCTGTCTTGCATTCTGTTTCCTAGGCATTTTTAGAAGAAATTCTAAGAGTTTCCTACTTGCTGCTGTTCCTTTGCTGTGTCTCTGGAGACAGGGATTATTCAAACACTTAATAGTGGCATGCAGTGAAATGCTAGCATCTAAAATGACGTTGATAGGCATTTGAGTTTGTATCTTTAGGAATAAGGGTGTGTGGGTGTTCTTTGGTTGGTTTTTTTTTTTGTGTGTTTGGTTTTTTTTGTTTTAAGTGTCATACTCTCTGTAGATTTAAGCAGACTTTCCTTTGCTGATTAAGCTGAACTTAACCTTCAGGGTTGTGTTTGCAGTTGTAAGTTCTAAATGCTTATTTTCTAAAGTGAAAGTGAATTACTGATACATAGCATAACAGCAGATTTGGATAGACCCCGGTACCTTTCACTGCTGCATGCCTACCTATTCAAGCCCTGAGTTTGACACTGAAAATGGTAATCTAAACCGTATTTCTACTCATCATTTAATCATAACATTTTATGTAAATTTATTAATTAGTATTTTATTTCACAGTTGATCAGAGAAAGAAAATAGAATTGGAAATGGAGGAGACACATATCCAGACGTTAGAGGTACAAATTCTGTTCTTCATACAACAAAAAGTGAAACTCCTTTCAGTAAACTGGAGCTGGTAAAGTCCTGTGTCTACTACACATTTATTGTAAAGGACAAATAAATGGAGGAGAAAAAAGGTTCTAATTTACTACATGTGTTTGCTTTAATAACACATGTCTTGCTCTCTTAGACTCTCAAAAGAGACTGGGAATTGGAGTCTGAGATGTCTTTAAAAAACATGCGTGAAGAGCTTTCTGAAAAGCATCAGACTGAAATGGTGGAACTGCAGAAAACTCTGGAAATACAATTAGAAAAAGTCAAAACAGAGCTGGAGCTTCTTTCTCTTGAGAACGAACAGTCTAAAAGTAAGTGCCGTGGTCTGGGAAGCAATTGTCGTTATTGAACAATGACAAAGCTGCCTGTTTTTGGAACCTGTATAAAAAGCAAATACAAGAGATATCCACGTACTCTTACTTAAGAGCTGGGTTGATGGCGTGAGACTGTCTAGAAAACAGGACGTAAATGAAAAATTGTTTAAAGTCTAGTTAGCTGTATTGCGTTTTGACTTCCACAGAATATGAGATGGACTATGTTATCCTTCAAATGTATTAGAGAGAGGTGCTGGTTTGCTGGCAGCTGAAAACTGGCTTATATGATCACCGAATTAATCAAAATTCCAATTAATGTCCATAGAAGCTTCACTAACCAAAATATTGTGAATAGTTAAAGCTTGATGAAACAGTAACTTTTTGAAATACTGTTTTGGAAGTGGTGTTTTTGAGAGTACTGTAATTGGAGTTTTCATTAACTTGAAAAACTAAATTTGGATGAGTACCTAGCCAGGTACATCTGTTTGTCTTTTGCTGAGGTGCGGACAGGAGATAGGACTGTGAAAAGTTTGTGTAGGTCTCAGAAATCTGACACAAGATAGTGGCTGACTGTCAGAACAGCATCAGATTTGCAGTCGGTGATGGCATGAGAAGGAGCCACGAGGTGTGGTGCGCTATGAAGTGCGAAGAGAGCGCTAGTCAGCCTGCCTAGCCTCCGAGGCGCTACGCCGGGGAAAGACGTGGGAAGTAATGCTCTCTTCAAATGAGTGGAACTGCAGTGTTAAGGATACTGGATGGTGCTGGCTGGCAGACAGCAAGGCCAGGTTTGAGAAGTGAGGAGTAGCCTTTTTGACCTGCCAAGGGCTGGGTGCTTTCGCAGTGTTTGGCATGCCTTTGGCTGCTGCGAGGACGTGTTTGTAGTAACGGCCTGTTCTTCCCAGCCTGCACTGACTCTGCTGGGTTTTCCTGAACCTGCATCGTTAAACTCTGTTCTGTGAGGATAACGTGCATCTCTCGCAGCTCACTGTGGCTGCAATCTGGTCACTTGATGGCAGATTTTTTCTGGAAAGGTCAAGGTTTGACCAAATGAGGCAGTAGCACGTTTACAGGGTTTAGAGAGCGCTTGGAGCTGAGGCACAGCGTCCTTGGCACAAACTCTCCTAGTTCTTCCTCTTCATCTCTTCTACTGCCTGCTGCTGAGTGTGGTCATAGGAGAAATTCTGTGTTTGTAGGCCATGAAGAAATCCTTGATGCCCTGTTCCAAGTATGTGTGCTTCTAGTTCATCCCTCCTGCACTAGTTAATTACCTCTTGGCTAACAATGGGGGATGCAGAGAGCTAGGAAGCCCTGCGTGGAAATGTTTGACTTTGGATTATTTACTATTCAAGTATTTTTGTGATTCCCTGTAAGCTAGCGTTCTAGTCTAGAGACATGCATTTCAGTAACCAGGATGTTGGTGTAACAGAACTCGTTTTTAATTTTAGTGAAATGCGTAGAATTGGAGAAGCAACACCAGTTAGCCATTACAAAATTACAAGAACAGCTGCAGACTGAACGTAACCAACTCCTAGAAGAGATAAAGATGAAAAGCCTAGAAAAAGAACAGAATCTTCAGAGGGAGGTAAATAAGATATTTTAATGTGTTTTGAGTGGTTGATTACTCTCTATAGAATGTAACAAAAACTCGACCATATACATATAATTTGGGTGACTTCTTTATATTTAGGGATTTTATTGAAAAACTAAACCACGTCTCATGAAGTAGGTAAATACTCTGGCATTTTCTATAGTGGTTCAAAATCTTTTGAATGGCTTTGTGCCGTTTGGTGCTGTTTCTTCCTTTGTATTTATATGCTTAATTTTCTGGTTTCTGTGTTTCATTTTTGTCTAGCTAATACTTTATTTTTGCCAGTGATGGTAAATATGGCATTCCTCTGTCTTAGAGGAGCTGAGAGTCTGATTGTGGCTAAGTGTTCCCACCTATTTCTGACAGAACTGTCTGTTGTATATAAAATAAGCAATTGGAACAAAATTGTTTTAAAAAGATTGTGTGTGTTTGTTTTTTCTGGTTTTATTTAATGTGTCTTCCATAGCTGGAGAAACTTCAGGTCGTGCACGAAGAACTCAAGACTCAGTCGCAAGAAGAAATCAGGCAGCTTTGGTCTCAGCTCGATAGTACCCGAGCAAATCGGCAAGAGCTAAGTGGTATGTTCAAAACGGACGCGTTTTTTACCTCTTATTCATGCAGAAGTGTGCATTATTGACATGAAATACTTTTAACCGTGTGCCAGAAACACACAGAAGTGTCAGTGGTTGTAGCCTAGTGATTTGTTTCTGAAGGGAGAGGTCAGTGTCTGGTGGCTAGTTGGTTCTGCAACATCAAAAAGCATGGTATGGCTGTGGGGAAACGCTCACTCCTGTTCTCCTTTCCCTTCCCGCTCCATTCCTGCACCCTATCAAAGTCATAGTGAAAACCAACCGTTTCTCTTCGCAATGTCAAATTAAGTATAATGTAGTTGAAAAATGAAGAACATGCTGATCAATGCAATAACATGCTCCTATTTGTATTCAGTGTGGAAGTGAGTATGAATTTGACTAGAGAAAAATTTTAATTGAAGGTAGATAGTAAAGATCACCACTTAGTTTATGACTTTGAGTGATTTATTGTGGCTATGATACGTTTTCTTTTATTTGGTATAATTAAGAGATCAGTCTGCTTAAAAAAAAAAGCAGAAATATTTTCGAATTGTATCTAGAGGTAGAAAGGGCTGGTTTCCCATTCAGTTTTGGGGCAGGTTAAGTAAAATACATTTTCATTGACACTCAAAATGGAGATTCACCATCTTCTGAAAGACTTAAATATAGAAAGGCCCTAGGTTAAAGGTAGCTCTATTTTAAAAAATAAAAACATTCAGGTGATACTTCTGAAATCAGAATGAATGATAATGTTGTTTTCCTGTAAGGCTACAAATGACCTCATTTTTCCATAATGATGTTTCTGTTTAAAAAAGAAACAAATCCCCTAAATCTAAAAGCGAAAAATAAAAGGAAAACATTATGCACAGCAATTAAACATGAACAGGTTTGAGTTTATTGTTGGTGTTTTTTTTTTTTTTAATTAGTCTTATGTGTATCTGCATTACACTTACAAAAAAACTTTAAAGCTTTAGAGAAAATAATGACTAGCTGAAATCTGACATTGTATGCTTTATGTATCTTAAGATACGTGTTTCAAGATTTAGGCGTATTAACAAAACGGTCACCTTTAGCGTAGCGATCGGAGATGACACCCACTTTCAGTTGAAATGAAGTCGAACGTGTATCGGATGTGTGTGTGCAAACAGGTGTGTAAGACGTGACGGAAGAAATGTTGGACAAATGAAAAAAACTGGAGGCTGTGACACTAGGCCTGCCTGTGTGTGTATACCTTGTGCTGAGACTGTAAGATTAGGTGGCGTTCTTTACCTGTGCTGGGGTAGTTGAAGCGCGTTACATTTGCCTTTTGTTTTAAATGCAGTTTCAGATTCTCTAAATAGGGTGGGGGTTTTTTGCCATAAATTGAATGAGTAATTTTTCTGTCTAGTCAGACTTTACCGTGGCTTTTTCAGTTCTCTGTTTTGATATTACAGAGTTATAGCAGATAACACTTTATAGTACTTGCTGGAATTCTTATAGTTCTTCTCTGTAGCTCTAACCTTTAACCTCTCAAATATCTTTCCATGATTCTAATCACTCACGTTCCCATTCTTTGGACCCTTTCTGTTTCTTCTTCATCTTGCTTGAGATGGTGAGACCGGAACGCAAGCCCATGGTCCAGGTGAGGAGATCTCTCTTGGTGTGTGAGATCTTAAAGGTGTTTTGTTTTATTCTGCTTTTCTTCGCTTGAGTGATCGTTTGGCAATGTATTTGGGTTGGTTTGGGGAATCACGGTGGTGGATTCAAAACATAGCATGATGAGATCGCTGCTCTGATGTAAGAGTGACATGCCAGTGACGTGCCTGTTAAACACTTTTCTGGGTCAATTTTGTGCCAGCAGACTGCTGGTTAGGCAAAACCTACTTGTGCCAGGTTGGACTTTGCCTATCCCATTGGTGCTGTTCCTAATCCCTGCTTGTCCCTTGATTCTTCTGGTCACTGTACCTGGCAGCTGCTCCCTTTGGAAGCAGGCTTGAGCCATGTTCTTACTTCTCTTACATGTTTGCATGTTTGTTGTGAGAATTTTTCACGCCAAGTGTGCATGGCAAGTTTTGCTACGCAAAACCCCACTGTGACAATCAGCTATTTTGCTTCCTGGTGGCATCCTCTGTTTCCGTAAATGTTTCTGAAGTTTCTCTTCTTGCATGATGTAAGCAAATGCTTTGCTCCAAGTTCTTTCTTCTTGAAACACAGTTCCATCTTCAGTTGATTCTGTGGGGATACAGCTAACTTAAGTCTTCTGGGAGGCAGATTATTCTTATTAAGTCCTGATACATTGCTGCTTCTTTAATACAGAACATGGGGAAGAAAGCTCTCCAAGAGTTCATGGACACGCTGCAATGCTGGCCATTGCCCTCACTCTCTGAAAGGAGAGTAGCTTGCTGAACCAGCCTTGACCGCTGTTTTCTACTGCATTCTGTTTTGTTGTTGTTGGATGGTTCTTTCTAATGCAATGAATTTAGCTTCTGTTTGAGCTAATGATGGATAGCCAAACCATCGCTAAAGTAATCCAGAATTGATTTTAATTTTTCTTTCTTGTGATTTTGGTTTTCTGCATAGTTTGTGCTAAAGTTTGTTGGGTAGTTTTCCCTGGAACAACTTAAATGTTCTTGACTGAATTATTGCTTTTGGGTGCTACAAGAAGCAGGTGTGAAGATTCAGGGACATTACAGGACTCTGCATGTTGCT
The DNA here is from genome assembly GCF_036417535.1 of Chlamydotis macqueenii. NCBI lineage: Eukaryota > Metazoa > Chordata > Aves > Otidiformes > Otididae > Chlamydotis > Chlamydotis macqueenii. The sequence continues at coordinate 40,964,608 of NC_141561.1, forward strand.
AGCCCAGACCTGAAGCACAAGGAAACTAGGAGGGCTAACAGTCTGCTGGTAGTTTCGATTCTTGTAATGAGGATGGTTTCTCTGAATGCAATGTAAATGGTTTTACTGTCTTCTGAGGAAAGAATGTTTCGTCTTTCAGAAGTACATTTTCTTATGTAGCTTGTGGGATAACACTTTACTGCTATCTCATAACTAAAATATGGCTGATTTTGCAGAATGACTTAGCCTAAAGATATGTGCTTCTGAGTACTTTTGTTGGTTTTGCCTCCATTCCAGAGCTAAAAGAGCAGCTCCTGGCTCGTGCGTCACAGGTGGAAGAAATAGAGCGTTTAAAACAAGAGTTTGAACAGCAGCGTCAACAAATAAAAAGTGAGCATGAAATTGAATTGGAACAACTGAGACTTTATTTTGAAAATAAGTTAAGAGTTGCTGAAGAAAACTACAGAGAAGAATTGACTTTGCTTCATCAAAGACTGCAAGAGCTGAAGGAATACTCACTGTCAGAGTTGGAAGTGAGTCAGGACCAAGCAGAGGCCATCAGGTGATCTATTCTTTTTCTTTACACCTTGAGTTACGACAGCATGCTTTCATTTTATTTTTTTTTTTTTTATATTAAAAGGTGATGTTAGCGTCTAAATATATTGGGATTGAGCCTCAGGTGATCTACTGTAGTTAGAAACACAGCGATGGAAGTCATGAGTGTGCAGTCCTGAACAGTTGTTGTGGTTGCTCTGTGCCTACTTTTAGTACTGCATTGTAAGTTAGCAAGTTCATGTCACTTAATTTATGACACGTGTCACAATCTTAAACTTTAAAACCCTTTTCTCAGTTCTTCTGTTGCAGTTTTTGAAGACACTGCTGAGAAGGAGAGAAGGGATGCACTTGCTCAGCTAAATCAACAGCTGGAGCAACATCAGGTAGTATTTTCGATATATTAGAGTTCTACTGTTCATTACATGACCTGTGTGAAAATTGATATCTGATTCCTAGCTCTTAGCAAAGAGTTCGTTAATTTGAGACCTTTATTAATGTCTTCCAGTACCTCAAGGGGGCCTATAAGAAAGATGGGGAGAGACTGTTCAGCAGGGCCTGGTGTGACAGGACACGAGGGGTGATGGTTTTAAAATAGAGGGAGGCAGGTTTAGATTGGATATTAGGAAAAAAATTTTTACACTGAGGGTTGTACAGCACTGGAACAGGTTGCCCAGAGAGGTGGTGAAAACGTCCTGGAAACGTTTCAGGCCAGGTTGGACGGGGCTCTGAGCAACCTGATCCCTGAAGGGAGTTGGACTGGATGGGCTTTGAAGGTCCCTTCCAACCCAAACCATTCTATGATTCTATGATTCTATTAAGGCTTAATTATTTTTGGTAATTTACAATATATTTGTCAACTTTAAATAGTTCTTCGACTGGCAGAACAGATGAAACATGGTGTTCTGTAATTTTGTGTCCTCTGTTTGGGTTATCCTGTGTCTGGTAAAGGAGCTTATCAGAGCTCTTCCACACAATGCAGAATTCATGGTGTTTCTCTTCTCTGTAGTTTCTGTGGTAGCTGTGTCTTTTATTGCTGTCTGTTCTCTTCGAGTGGAAATGCTAATTTTGTCCCTCTTCTATTTATGCACCCGTTCTCATGTACCTTCTTGTAATTTAAGACCTTGACTTCTTTGCTCCACTTATTTGAAGTTGACTAAGAGTTTCAAAAAGGAATTTTTTTTTTTTTTTGCTTTAGAATTTTATTTTCATTTTAAAAAATTAATTGTAGAAAGTAGTTTTTTTTTTTTTTTTAGTGAGGGAACAACTCACTCAACAGACAAGACAAACTGAGCCTTTTTTCTTGCTGCTATTTGTTACCTAGCTGAGTGAGAAACTGCATTCATAGGTCATTACTTCTAAGTTCTGTAGTGTAGAGAGGGGAGTCTCTGCAGTGTTCAGAGTCCGTAGTTTCTTTACCCAGATGTGTGTGGGACTTCCCCCTCTATTATACTTTCAAACAGATCCTAAAACTCAGATCTGCCTTGTGGCATGGTTCCAGAGTGTGTCTGCTTTTTTTTTTTTACTCAGAAGGTTGTAACATACAGGTTTTTTGGAGACTGTTTTGTTCTAACCCTGGTTCCCTGTTTGAAGTACGCTAAGACAGCACTTAGGGACATGGTTTAGTGGTGGACTAGGCAGTGTTAGGTTTACACTTGGATTCAATGATCTTAAAGGTCTTTTCTAACATAAATGGTTCTATGAGGGGCTCTGCTGCTCTAGTAGCAGGTGGAGTGGCAGGAATGGAGCAAAGCTAGCAGGGTTTTTGGAAACTAGATGTATACGTGTCAAGCAGGTGCATTATAGTGCAATTCATGTGGTGCTCTCATTGAAAGATTCTTGGCATGGCTTCTTCAAAGCTGAAGATGTCTTTCTAACCCATTTCTTATGTAGGAAGAACTTGCCTGTTTGCAGGTGGAACTTAAGGAACAACACAGGCATGAATTGGATTCCTTAAGGTCCTCCCTTGCACTTCAATATAAGGAGGACCTAATGAGAATGAAGATGGATCTATCGGACAAATATGTAACTGAAATTGAAGAAATGAAAAGAAAGCATTGTTTAGAACTTGAGCAGCTCCGTGCCCGACTTTCAGAAGAACACCTTAAAGGTAAGGGGAGCTGACAGACTGGGAAGTAGAATGTTAAGCTGCTTGTGTGGCTTATGTTTTTCTTTAAATATTTAAAGGCTTATCTGAAGAAGTTTTCAACTTGTTATTAGTTTACTCTAAAGAACAGGAAACACTTAACACGTGTTAATGCCTGGTGTCAAGCACTTTGCTTTTTGACTTGCATGTGCATGTCGAGTTGCGCTTCCAAAGATGCGGTGACCTGAAGCTGATTGTTCTGTAGTAAAGCCTACTGCAACTGTGGAGCAGTTGCTGAAGGAGTTGGTCGTGTTTCCATTCTTGATGTGTAGAAGGGCACTGTCAATTCCTGGATTAATATTTATTTGAAAATGTCTTAGCGTTGTCTGGCAGCTATGTTAAATGTCTTTTGTGTGTGCATGAAACAGGCCAGTTCTCACTGTTCAGCAGAGTAGACCTGCTTCTGTTCTATGTTCCATGCCTCTTTCACCTGTGTTCCTTTTGTGGGTTTGATAGTGCTCTGCTCATTTAGCATTAATATTTCTTTTTCCTCCTGTCCTTGCCCACTAGTTAGCATACATATTGGAATGAATTTTTTGAACAAAGAGGAAAGTATTTCTGGGGAGCAGAATTTGTACTAGGTAGCTTTTACTGTAGAGTTTGGGTTAAAGGTCCTCTTATGGCTGAATTTAATGAGACTTCCTATGCGATCATGAGTTTATGTAATTTCTTAACAGTTGCTGCTTTTCTTGGAATTGTGATTTATAGAAATACACTGCCTTGTACTGGTTCAATGTGGAATGCAGATGTTGTCGGGGTGCAGGTAAGGGGTCATGGCAGTTCTTCTATCTGCAGCCTCTTCTTAGGAGGGCAGTGTGATACACAAACGTTTGAACTCATCATCATAACTTACAGTTAGCTATGGCTGTAACTATATTCCACTCCTTGTTGGTTAAAAGGATCAGAACAATGTCCAAAAAGAAAGTCAGCTCCTGTTGCTGATAGGAGGGAGGTTCTGCCACGGGTTTCGTGATCCTTCCCCATCGTTCTGTGTCTGTTGATACTGATAAATTTCAAAGGTGGTGATGAGTACAAAATCATCTTGATAAGAGATTCTGATAAACTGCACAGCTTGACAACATTCAGCTTTACTCCTGGGCATTAATAGGACCTGTTAAAAGAGAACAAATTCTAGAATGTCTTTTTTTCCTTTGTTTTGTTTTTTTTTCTTTTCAGAAATCACGAAACTGCGCTTACAGAGTGCTCAAGATGCAGCACGTCAAGTTGAAATGGAGGTGGCTGAGCGAGTGCGTGTGCTGGAGGAAGAGCACAAAGCTAAACTCTCTCTCCTCCGCTCTGAGAAAGAGCGTATTGCAGAGCTTTTGGAAGAAATAAAGTGTTTAAAGGAAGAGATTACTAAACAAAAAGATTTTTCTGTGCAGAATGAAAAGCATCTGAAAGAGGAAATGGAAAAGGTAATTCATGTTATAGTACTCTCTTGTATAGAGTTGGGCAAGCTTACATCTGTTGGGAATGCCCAGGGAGACAGAAGCAGAGCTTATCTTTAGGTGTGCCCAGTTTAGTGATGGCTAAAAGATTTCGGCTTTAAGTGGACTTTCATGGTTACGCACAAATATTGGAGTGAATGTGAAGTTCAGAGCACTTTAGTGTTAAACGCTTGGTTTATCTGCAGGTGATTTTTTTTCTTTAAGAGCACAGGTGGTGTGGGAAGGCAGGTGCTTCAAGGGTTGATCCAGTCCAGCTTTTTTGTTGATGTGGGTCAAGCATACGTATACCACTTCAATACAAGCACATGCAGAAGGTCCTCATCCTGAACATCTCCCTGCCGCACATCGTCGTGTCCCTGTGCGAAAGTAACATGGTGCGCTTGCATATTTTCGTGTGGTAATGGAGAATTCAGCAGAAAGCACTGTGGCAGATGGCAAAAGCCCCTCTGCTGAATGGGTCCCCTCTAAGAAGTTTCTGGTTTTGATAGGACTGTCTTTTGTAGCAAATAACCAGAAATAATTTTTCAGACCACTTTTTGAGAGAAGAAAGAATCGGACAACAGATTCCTGCTGTTGCTTTGCTTTGGTGTAGCTCTTGTACCTTCAGTGTCAAAGCCTTAGAGTGGAAAGAGTCCTACCTGACACCTTCCCTCTTACCTGTTAAATGAGCTGTCATCTGACATAGAGTTAAGATGGATGTGAATTCGTTGCTTCATTTGTTCTGATACTTGAATGCTTATGAGAATTAGATGGATGAAGCTCTCGTTTCTCAAGCCCTCCTTTCCTTCCCTCTTTAAAGAGAGACAGATATGTGTATCCTTTTCCAGACTTAAAAACTGGTGGAGAAGGCCAGAGAAAACAGTTGCAGACTGATTGTTGATGGAGACTCAGCTGAAGCTTCCGGTAGTGAAGCTTTCAGTACTGCTAGTTTATTCCTGCCACTTGCAGTATCTTGTCTGTGGCACTGCTGGCTGACAAGCGTATACAGAATGCGGTGTTTGAAATGCGCCCGTGTTGCATGCTGATCCGCTCTCTGGAAATACGTATTTTGTTTGCCTTCTGATCTCTCGCTCTCAGAAACAGTCAGCCAATCTCCTTAATTGCCTCTGTTTCCTCTGCACCGCCCCTCCTGAAGTTTTCATGGATTGTGTGTTAATCAAAATCTGGGGGTTCTGTGTTTCTTTTCTGCCTCTTCATTTAGGTTGTAGCATAAATGAATGTTTAAATATTTGTTCAAAACAAACCTTTCCAGTGAAAACTGAAGATTATACTTGATATTAATGCTCCTATGTGATCTCTTATTGGCTTTTAATTTTTCTTTTAAGAGATTACTGTGTTGTTTCCATAGTTTACGATTTATTTTTTTTACATGTTTAGTGTATTTTTAGAGTCTTCTTTTTCCTTTTGTCAGTGAGCAATCATTTGGTGCTTTGGCTTGTTTTTACACTATGTGCTTTTTATTTTGCTTTTATGCTGTGTACGAGATCATGGTCTTGGACACTGCAAATAAAATACCACTGGAACCTATAAGGAGAGGAGGGGGTTAAAATAGATTTTTTTTTTTAATTGTGCCCGATATAAATACTTAAGGTTGCTCAGAGCTTTATAAATTGAACTCCTGAAATGAAGAAAAATGGCCCCAAGAGAAAGCAACATAGAGTACCATATTAATTCTGTCATTTTCCCTTATTTTTTTTCATCTTCCGTACCCCAATTAGTTCTTAATGGTACACTGAATTCAAATACCTATAAATGGACATTTCAGTCTTACTTTTATTTGGAAAGGTTACTTCACTGAAATAATTTAGTCTCTTCAAGACCTTAAATGCCTGAGAATGCTGACTTCACGCGCTTCAGTTTGGTTTTGATACTTTATGCATTTTTTTAATAACTGTGTTCACAGGTAAAACATAAAATCACTGAGGATCACAAGAATAAATTAAGGGAAGCCAGAGAAGAGTTCCAGAAAATAGAGAGTATGTACAAAGAAAAAGAGAAGAAATGGAAATGTGAAAGTGAGGACCAGAGAATCCAAGCAGAAGAGAAGTTATCATTGTTGCGTATAGAACTGCAAAACAGAGCGGAATGTGAGAAGCAGAATTTACAAAAGGAGTTTGAACTTCGTGAAGCTGAAATGAATCAGCTTCAAGATCACCAAGCTGCCAAAATTCTAGAATTGGAGAAGTTGGTAAAGGAGCAGCAAAACAACTTGCGGCAACTAGAGGACAGCCTTGCGAGCGCACAAGCTGTGCAGAAATCTCAGGAGCAGTATGACAGGGACCTGCAGGCAGCCAGAGTGCTCATGGCAAAAGAAATGGAAAAAGCCACGCTTCGTCTGCAGGAAGAATGTGCACTGAAACTTATGGAAGCCCAGAACAAGTGAGCATTTGAGCACTTTCACTTACCAGTTCAGTCATTGTTACTGTTACTTTTTCTTATTTTAAACTTAAGGAGCCGTAGCAATGTAGGTTTGTCACTGGATGGCACCAGCTAACTCATATATAAAGCTTACTCTCCCACGGATCAGTAATGCTGTCCATTATGGTTTACTGTAGAATTTTGCTTCATGTAAACGCATTTAATCTAGGCTAGCAAACCAAGTGAAGTGTAGTCATGTTCTGCCTGTTACAATTAAGAATACAGCTGAAAATCACACACTAGCCTTGGAGGAGGGGAAGTGTTACAAGACATGGGAGTGGAAAAATTCTCCTAAATGTTTTCAAGTGTTATCAAACAATTCAGGTGAATTTGAGCAAGCTTTTGCTGGTGAGTGAAGCTTGTGTTATCCACTGAATGCTGAGGTTGGTATTCTCCAGTTCTGGTTAGACATGAAGGTTGTAACTGCTCAGTTTTTCCTCCCCTTCCTACCCCCGCTGTTTTTAGTGTATCAAAGGGAATACTCAAATAATTTTCATGTGTTGCTTCAAATGTATCCCTTCTTTCCTTCCCAAACATACACCCATAGGATATAGAATACTGGGGAAGTAATTACAGTACCAAGATGCTGAAAGCAGGAGCTTAACCTTTAAATAATGGATCACTTTTTAATTATTGATGTCTGTATCCAAAAATCATATAGTTAATGATGACAGTAAATTGCAGCATTTCAGATACTAACTCCTGTGCATCAAACTTGAAGCAGACCTCAGAGAGCTGAGCTGAGTTTAGAGAAGCCCCCAGGTGTCCCACGTACCCTGCACAGTGGTTTTGTGTCTCAGGCTTAACCAGATGTTTTTAGAGATGTTTCTTATGACAGTTTGTTTACTTGCAGACCACACGCTCAAGATGTAGACAATGTATGTGCTGTGTCCTAGATGCTCTCATTCAGCAGTATTTTCTCAAAGACAGAGGATGTTTGTATATTGCTCGGTGTTAGTGAGTAATTAATAGGGGTTCCAGCCTACATAGCAATAACCAGGTACTACCAAGTGACGTTGCATAAACCTCTAATTATGTGGCTGTGAAATCGCCTTCGTGGCTTGCTTTGAATTAGTTCTGTGTTTGAAACATAAAGTAGGATCTATGGAGGCCTACTTACTCTTCTTTGGTTTTTATTTATTATTTCAATTACTTTTCCTAAAAAAAGTGTCTTTTTGACAATATTCTCTTACCTTTCTTGGAAATAATGCAGGTTTATGGAGGAACACAAAACTATGACTCAGCAATTCACAACTGAGCAAGAGATTCTTCTCCAAGAGCTGAAAAAGAAACATGTCGATGAGCTGGAACTCCAAAGTCAGCAGTTACAGGAGAAGCATAAGCAGCAAATTTTATCTCTTACAGCTGAGTTTCAGACAAAGCACCAAGCTGAAATGGAGACACTTAAATCTACACTAGAAAGTAAACAGCAGATTCAGCTTGAAGCTTGTGTTGCTGAACTACAGACAAAGCATCAGGCACAAATTGATGAGCTGGAGGCTAAACACTTATCAAATCTGGATTCCTTAGAGTCGTCCTACCTATCTGAAATTCAGAATATCAGAGATGAACACAGTCAGGCTCTAGAGAAGCTCCAGCTCCAGCAGGCAGAACAGCTCCGTGAAAAGGATGAAGCGGATCAAGTACGCTTGGCTCGAGAGATAGAGATGTTGAAATTAAAGCATGCCGAAGAACTTCAGCTGTCCCAAAATAATTTGAAAATTGAACTAGCTGCTATTCATATGGAAAAACTTAAAGCCATGGCTGTTGAAGCAGAAGCAGCTCATAAGGTGAGTCAGGCAGAAAACTTGGCATAGAAGGTGAAATTTCGTGGTACATTGTGTGGGATCACCTTGTCCCTTGTTCTTGGAGTGGATTTCTACAACCTCCTTTGTGCCAGCACTGACACTTGTGTGCGCCATATTGTGAGCTGAAATAGGAAACTGAAATTGAAAATTAAGTCCGTCTGTCGCTTCCCCCCCCCCCCAAATACTCAGACTAATGAGTTTGCTATCTTAGTACGTGGAAAAGGTACAAATGAAGTAAATATTTTTAACATAAATCAGATGGGAGGGTCTCCATTTCGTGGCTCAGAGCTTCTCTGCCTGATGGAGTTACCATGTAACTCCTCACAAGTGATTAGAACAGAGTAAATGTCGTTCTGTAGGTTAAGCTACATTTCTAGGAATCCAAAGGAAACCAGTGTCCTGGTTTCATAGAATCATAGAATGGTTAGGGTTGGAAGGGACCTTCAGAGGTCATCTAGTCCAACCCCCCTGCAAGGAGCAGGGACATCTCCAACCGGATCAGGTCGCTCAGAGCCCCGGCCAACCTGGCCTGGAATGTTTCCAGGGATGGGGCATCCACCACCTCTCTGGGCAACCTGGGCCAGCGTGCCACCACCTGCAGCATAAAAAATTTCTTCCTAATATCCAATCTAAATCAACCTCCCTCTATTTTAAAACCATCACCCCTTGTCCTCTCACCAGGCCCTGCTGAAGAGTCTCTCCCCACCTTTCCTGCAGCCCCCTTTAGGCACTGGGAGGCCACTCTAAGGTCTCCCTGGAGCCTCCTCTTCTCCAGGCTGAACAGCCCCAGCTCTCTCCGCCTGGCCTCACAGCAGAGCTGCTCCAGCCCTCTCATCATCTGCGTGGCCTCCTCTGGACCCTCTCCAACTGGTCCATGTCCTTCTGATGTTGGGGGCTCCAGAACTGGACACAGTACTCCAGGTGGGATCTCACCAGGGCAGAGCAGAGGGGCAGAATCCCCTCCCTCGACCTGCTGGCCACGCTGCTCTTGATGCAGCCCAGGATGGGGTTGGCCTTCTGGGCTGCGAGAGCACATTGCCAGCTCATGTTGAGCTTCTCATCCGCCATCACTCCCAGTTGCCTCTCCTTAGGGCTGCTCTCGATCCATTCTCTACCCAGCCTGGATTTGTGCCTGTATTTCGGCAGGTATGGAGTTAATTTTCCTCAGTAGCCAGTGTGTTTTGGATTTTGTGTGTGAAGAAAGTTGATAAAAACACTCTGATGATACGAGTTACTGTTAATGACACCAGGGACACTGTCTGGCTTTCCAAGTCTCGTTAAAGTCTCGTTAACGTGCAGATGCAGGAAGCTGGGTAAAAGACAGACGGAATAACTGACCCAAACTGGCCAAAGAGGGTGTTCCATGCCTGAACGTCATGCTCAGTATAGAAGTGGGGATTGGCCACGGCGGGGGCAGCCACCTCCTCTCATATCTCTCTGGCTCGCTGGCATCCTTCCCCGTACCTTGCTGGCTCCCTTTCGCTCCCTTGCTTGCTGCTCGGTTTCCTTTCCGTGATCGCTGCTCGGGACGGGCTGTGTCGGTCATTGGGACATCGGGTGGTGAGAAATCGTGCACTGTTCATTCTGTATATTTTAGTACCCTTATATTTGTTACTATTGTAGTTTTCCTTCGCTATTTTAGTAAACTGTCTTCATCTCAACCCACGAGTTTTCCTTTCTTCCCAATTTCTCTCCCCCATTCTGTTGGGGAGGGGTAGCAAATGTGGTGATTAGGGCTAAAGCACCACACGCAGTCTCAAGAGGAAGAGCAGAAGAAAGGTATCTCTAAAGGTCCTAGGTGGGATTTTAGGAGCAGGTTGTGGGTGAGTGGGCCTTGTTTTAGGGCCTTTAACAGAAGTCCACAGCTTTACTCTTGATAGGGCAGAGGTGTGAGTTCTTTTATTAGAGTTCAGATGGGTAAAAAATGATCCCAAGACTTCTCAAAGTCAAAGAGGTAAGAAGGCTCAGCTCACTGCTAAAACTTCAGAGCCTTCCAGAGAGAGACGTACTGTTTTTCAGACTTGTCTGTCACTATGCCTGCTTCCCAAACTTATGATTATATGTGGTTTCTGTGCCCGCAAAAGCTGAGACGAAGATCTTGTGGGGGGAAAGCTGGGTCTTTTTCTTCTGTTGTATCTTTGCTAACTAATCTTAAGTCTGCATTTTGATTGTTCTTGGGTGTAAAGAACTTCAAAAAGAAAAAGTTGAAGGTTGTATTGCTGGGGGATGCTGTCATGGGTAGAGGAAAAAGTAGGGGATTTGCAAAACTTCTGCTGGATGGGAAAAATAAACCCATTTCAGTGATATAGAGAGTGTGTATCTGTATGTGTGCTCGTCATTCATCAGGCGATATTGTTCCTCTTCACTGAAAAGCTTTGGTAAAGCAGGATGTGTGCTTTACAAATGGTTTGCAAAAATACTTGCGCTTACTTTTTTCTCTGTTGCTTTTTAATTAATGCTTACACAGGATGATTTGAACACAGCTCTTCAAAATCAAAGGAGGTTGCTGGAAGAAGAAAAACGTCTGGCCCTGGATGAATTACGTGAGGAAGTATTGCGTATGGAGGAAAAGCATAGAAAAGCACTTCAGGAACTTCAGGATCTTAATGAGGCAGAAATTAAGAAACATAAGGAAGATTACTCCAGGGAGCTGGAAAAAGAACTGGGGAAATTAAAAGCACAACACAAACGTGAGCAAGAGGTCAGAATGTTGCTAACACCTAAACCCAAACTAATCCATACTTTGACATGAAGTAAATTCTGTTTTATTAACCTTAGTAGTAAGGCTGAATATCTAGATGCTTTTTTGTGTTTTTTTTTTCAATAGTGCCAGTAGATAAGAAGAGATAAAGTTAACATTTTTAGGCCTTGCTTTATCTAAAAGGACTTAAAAGAGTTCATATATATATATATATGTATTATCCTGATTTTTAAAATTTAAGTTGTATTTGCAGTGCTCTCTGTATTGGGGCAGAGAGGGGAGGGGGAAGCAGGCTTGTTTTCTTCTGAGTTTCTGCTGCATTTAGTTCAAAATTTTAAAGCTGCTGTTTTGATAGAAAACTAATAGGTAATAAATTAGGTCATTAACCATTTGTGGAAAGTAGCTGCTCAGTTTAAGCTTCTATAAGTAAACAGCCCGTGCTAACATTGATTTCTTCTTTTCTTAGAGAAATTAAAGTAGGTAATACATTTCCAAATGCGTTTTCTCAGTGAGGTTTGGAAATCTTCCTAGTTGCCCTTAAAGCTTTCCCGTTTCTTCTTGTTGGGAATGTTTGTGTCAGCTTGATGATGTTTACTTTCATAGTGAAAGCAAAAAATTTGATCATCTATGCCAAGTTCTCTTTAAACATTGAATAGGATCTTCTGTTTATTCAGTCTTTTGTACACTCTGACTTCTGTTTGTCAGAGCAGCCACAAGTGATTAAGACATTTCACTTTTTCTGTATTATGTATTACATTCATATATGAGGAGAAGTCACAAACAAAATGAGCTTATCCAGCTCAACCAAACAACATATGAGACGTTAAAATATAACTTACTTTTGCTTTTTCACTTACAAATTTGAAAATTGGATAGCGTGCTAAATAGCACCCTGATCACTGGTGCACGTCGGAAAAACCACTAAGGTTTGATGACATCCCCTGTGTTCTTCTGCATTGTCAGGCCGTAGAGAGCTGGTAGTGGTTTCCAGCTGGCTGGAGTGCATTCCAAACTCTCTTCACTTTTGGAAGAATAGTTTGCCTGGGAAGTTTAGTTTTGTGGGAAGTTGTGATTATTATTAAATTTTTAAGCCCGTCATCCTAGAAACAGGATTTCTCTCTATTGTGATAACTACAGTGACTCTTCTTAAAGACAATAATAGGGAAAAAAAAATAAAACAAAACCCAAACAAACAAACAAAAACCCCCAAACCTTTACCTGGCATTTTTGATGGACTTCTTTGTTGTATCTCGTAGAATAATCACATTAAGTATAGCTGTGTAATGTTTAATTCCATTTCAACAAGAGAAATCACTTCTTAACAAAATGTACTCTCCCTGAGTTTCTCCCTCTTTCTTCCTTATTTCTTGGAATTTCTGTTAGGCAAATATCTATCAGAAAGAACAAGCAGGAAGTACTCTGGTAGTCTGGCCTGATGGTCTCATGAATACAGGAGATGCTTGGTACCTAATGCCTTGTTGCTTCTTATCTGTTTTTATCGACTTGCTTCTTCCCGTGGCCAGCATGATGATAGACAGCAGTGCTCTATGACCTTGAGGACTGGAGAGAAAATGCTTTTAAGAATCTGGCTGAGCTTGATGGTTTTGGTTTTGGTTTGGTTTTATTTTTTTCCTTAATTGTAACTCTGTGGCTAAGATTTTATATTACTTATTTGTCTGCAGATATATGCTTCTGCATCGGCCTCTGAAGTAGAAACTGTGCGAACAGCTCTTCTGGCTCAATTTGAGGAAGTAAAATTGAAGCAGCAGCTTCAGTTCCAGGAAGAGATTGAGCTGCTGAAGTGTCAGTCGGAGGTACTACTTGAGCAGCAGATTGCGCAGCTGAAGGTAGCGTCTGATTAAAATGAACTTCGGAGCATGCGCTGGTGGCATGTTTTTCTGAAAAAGCAGTATTGGGAACAGTGCAGCGTTCTGTAAGCAGTTATGGTGTTTACTACAGGGTTGTCTTAAAATCCTGAATTGGATGTGGTGTCCTTCAAACAAAAAAAAAAATCAGTGGAAAGTGTTGCTCTAAGCAAACACTTTATCTTGCGTACGTTTATATTTGCATTGGAAACTTTTTCTTCTTGGTGTCTGCAGAGACTATGCCGTTGGCCTGCCATCCCTTGTCTGCTGCGCTTGTGTATGGATGGCAGAAAAAGTTCAGTTTTTAACCTCTTACCAAGTGTGTGATGACAGTAAGCACTTTGTACATGAGATTTTTTTTTTTTTTTTTTTTTTTTTTTTTTTTTGTAGCTGTTCTTAATTTCTGCTTTCTTGGGTTGATCGTTTGAGTTCCAAACTTTCATCTTGATGAACATCTTCAAGGTGCTTATCCCTGAAAATTATCTTTGTTTGGCCTTGTGTACAATGTAGTAATTGCCTGACGTCTTCTGAGCCTCGTGCAAAACGTCTTCGTTGGTTAGGTGACAAGCACATGTCAAGCTGGTAAATGAACGGAGAATCATATGTTTGGCTCAGCTTGTTGAGCACAAATAACTTAGATGAGATGAAGTACCATCTCCTTATTTGCTTCTCCTTGGGAGATTTCAATGGATCCTTACTGTTCCTGTCAGTGCTCCAACCTGAGGTGAGACGCTTCCAAACAGTTACGCAAGCCTCTAGAACTGGATGCTGCAGATGTGCAGAAAATCTCTCCTGTTTCCTGCCTCTGGCCCACTGAGGAGTCCTGGTCACTCTTTGACCTCTCTCCGTCTGGTGCAGCTGTCTTTTGAAACGGAGGACACAAGTGTATCCTGAAAAGCTACTGGAGGTATTTTTAGCGTTGCTGTCCTCAGCTGAACCGCAGCCTTCAGTCCATGGAAACGGGGACTGGACCGACCGGTATGCGTATACCCCAGCAGTGATTCTGGCTCTCGTGCTGCCTAGGTGCTTTAGTTACTGGGTAGCACTTGGGACACCAGAAACCACTCTTGTTGAAATTTTGCTAGGGGTAATTCTACTGCTAGGACAAATATCTGTGTTTTGTCTCAGAAGAGGCTGTTTGGATCTCTTTGCAATGTCAGGCTGAGCTGCATCATCGTCTGATACAAGTTTTTTACAGTGAGCCTTCTACTCCCTGCGTCCCCCATGCTCATTTGTAGAGTTGTCTTTGTGCCAGACAGTTTCCTTGCATTCTTCCTCCCGCCTCCTCTGGCAGATTGTAGGTATTCAGAGTTCCTTTCTACCATCTGACACACTCTTTTAGTGGATGCACTGCGTCTGAGAAGAACAGGCAGGCTGTTTCAGAGGCTTAGTCCGCAGTTTACTGTACTGGTTGAGGAAAGCCCTCATACTCCTTTGTGTCTGTTCATTTGTATCGTGCTAACTGGTAAGCACTCTGCCGTTTGAGTCTAGAATTCTGCTCAAACTTGGCTCTTCTGCCTTGTGGATTCTGAGTAAGAGTTGGTATTGTTGTTGCCCAAGTGCTGGCGTTGGTCTCGATCTTGGCTATGATGACAGACCGTATGTTCTCATCAGGCAGCACGCAGTCCTCACCTGAGGAGCTGGTGGTGGATGGATTGTTCTACTCAGTGCAAGGGTTGGCTGAGTCTTCCACAAAGCATCCAGGACAGCTCAGGAGACTACTTGTGTTCTGCTCATAAGTCTTATTTTGTGCCCCGAGGAAAAATTGTCTTCTTGACTTACTAATAAAGAAAAGAAGGCAGCTGTCCCCTTGGAGTGTATTGGCTTTCATAGATCAAATTGCACGGGGCTTTTTTTATACTTTGATCAGGGAGACTTATTTCCCAGTTCTGGTGTGGCAGAAACAATTACTTCCCTTTAGTCTCTTTGGGAAGTGATCCCAACACCTTGCTTCACCTCAGCATTCTCTGATGCAGGATTGGGGAATTTCTAATAATTCCTTCATTTAGAGTGCTTTAGAGATCCAATTGAATAGATTCTAGATAATTTATCCATTTAAATCAACCTTGTAGATTTTCAGTTTGTTCTGGTAAATCACTCAGCCTGCGTGGAACTCAGTACCATGCGTGCTGTACTACTTGCAGTTGCCAAAGGTGGCTTCTGTCCAGCTCTGTCCTGACTTGTCCATCTGTTTTCTGTTCCTCATCGCCATCTCAGCAGTCTGAAATGACTCAGGTCTCAGTGAGCACATTCAGATAGTTCATTTACCTACTTAACTATTTTTAAATCGTGTTTTTGGCATAATTTTGTCGATTGAGGAACTTAGCTATGTAAGTTACTGCTTGTTAATCTGACAGGTAAGGTGTGCATGTTTCAAGAAAAAAAAGAAAAAGGAGGGGGCAGGGTGTTGGTTGTGTGGATTGTGTTGTGTTGGGTGTTCTGTGTGTGTCCCCCGCCTCCTGGTAAATCAAAGTATATGTGACTTGTGCAGGATGAATTTGAAGCTGAAAAGAAGGCATCACTACAGGACACGGAGCAGATGTTGATTCAGGAGAGGGAGAAGGCACAGGCTGCTCAGCAAAAGGAGCAGGAGGTGTTATCGACCCAGCTGCAGGAAAAAGCAGCAGTAATTATCCAGGTGCGTGGAAACTATTTCAAACTTAGATTTTAAATGCACTTTAGCGTTACATTTAGCACAGCGCTCTAGCCTTTCTCAAGATGTGCATAGAGGCACTGTGTGTATAATTCCTGTGACTGCTAGTTTGCAAAGTGTGGTGTGTGATGGCTCTCTCTTAGTTGGAGTGCTACAGCAGGAATGTGGAAAGTGAAGCTGGCTATCAGCTGGAAAACTGCTCCTCAGCCATTTCTCAGGGAGGTTAACACTGCTTTATAAGATAAAGTTGGACGTTGGCCTTTTCGTTGTCTGTGTGTTGATGCCATCTGTATCTATCGCTTTTTTGTTGTTGTTGTTAAGAAAATAATGCTCTAGTAGCTCGTGTTAGACCAGATGACTTATAGCTCAGAGGAGGCCAGACAGGCATAATGGGAAGTTTGGATGTGGAAGCGGCAAAGATAATATTCGTTTGCCAAACAAAACAAAATTCTATGCCTCCTGTAAAGCAAATATCTAAGTTGAATCTAGGATACCCAGAAAGCTTTAGAGAGAGAGGAACAGCCTGAAAATGATTTATGTTTTCATTAGGAAGTTTAGAAATGTCAAGTTCGTTTTCAAGGATTAAAATAATAGCTTTGAGTTTTCAAAACAGAAGATAAAATGCACTAAAACATTCATGTCTTCTCTCACAATTCAGGAAACTGTAACCAAAAGGTAAATTGGGTATATTAGACTGTTTGTTAGGCCTTTGTGTTCCGTGGAAAAACTGGGAGTAACACTAACAATTTCCCTGCTCTTCATGTAGGATTTGATGTGGGGTGAGAAAGGTGCCGTGGAACTAGAATGCTTTTCTTTAATTGCAGTTTCTTCCCAAATAGATATTTTGATTAATTTGTTGGCTTACTTATGAGACAGAGTTTCTAACAGAACAGTACTGATTTGTTTGGCAGCAAAATCTGGGGGTTGGAGTGGGTATATACATACATATATGGTTTTTTATATATATATATATATATATGTATTTTAATGGGATGGAGGTGTTATCTGCATATATAAATATGAGGAGAGGAGACATTTTTCTAGAAACTTGTTTTCAGGCAGAGCTTATAAAGGAAAGAAGGAAGTTAGCCAGCACTGGTGATTCTGGATCAGGTTGCTGTTCAGGTTTGTGTGCTACTGTGTCAAAATTTATGCTAAGACATGAAGGGTAAGATCCTTGGGTGAAGTGTGTAGTTTTGGCAAAATGATAGACTTTGTTGCATTGTTGCTGTATTTCCACAGCTGGAAAAGAAAGTGGAGTCTTTAAGCCGTGAAATAGAGGAGACAAACTCTGAACTGGAAACGCTCCTTCAGCGGCGGGACAGAGAAAACCGAGAAGGAGGGAATTTGGTAGCCATGCTGAGATCTGATATTGACCAGTCCAAGGACGAAAGGTTTGTACAAGATTTATTTATTTATTTATTTCCTTCTCTTTATCCTTGTGATCTGATGAAGACTTTGGAGTTTTGGGGTTTCCACTATCTATAATTTTGGAACAAGCTAGGAAATGGAGAAAGCCTGTTGGTCACAGAGACCTTTCAGTGCAATGTGGATTGTTTTGATATGTCGTTGGAATGTGTGGGTAAGAGAAGCTGTCATGCTGAGTAATCTTCTAGAAGAATTTCCTCTTTCACCTTTAAGAAACTAGCTTACTGTTTTTCTTAAAACTAAAATTTTTCATAATTAGAATTTTTGTTTTCAACCCTTAGTTATTTTGATGTCACAGATCCTATAGTAGTAGGTGCTTTCTCCCTGTTGGTACTTCCACAGATGTGGAAGCCTGAAATGCTTGTGACTGCAGTATGATCTCTCCATCTAACTGTGGAGAAGACAAATGGTCTTGGTTTTTTGTGAGTCATCTGAACCAGCTTCACTGATAACTGTCAAACTATGGCAAGATATCCATTTGCAGATGACACCAAACTGGGCGGGAGTGTCGATCTGCTGGAGGGCAGGAAGGCTTTGCAGAGGGATCTGGACCGGCTGGACCGATGAACTGAGGCCAGCTGTATGAGGTTCAACCAGGCCAGGTGCCAGGTCCTGCACTTGGGTCACAACAACCCCACACAACGCTACAGCTTGGGGCAGAGTGGCTGGAAAGCTGCCCGGTGGAAAGGGACCTGGGGGTGCTGGTCGACAGCCAGCTGAACATGAGCCAGCAGTGTGCCCAGGTGGCCAAGAAGGCCAACAGCATCCTGGCTCGCGTCAGGAACAGCGTGGCCAGCTGGAGTGGGGAAGTGATCATGCCCCTGTACTGGGCACTGGAGAGGCCGCACCTCAAACACTGTGTGCAGTGTTGGGCCCCTCAGAACAAGGACACTGAGGTGCTGGAGTGTGTCCAGAGAAGGGCAATGAGGCTGGTGAGGGGTCTGGAGCACAAGTCTGATGAGGAGCGGCTGAGGGAACTGGGGTTGTTTAGTCTGGAGAGGAGGAGGCTGAGGAGAGACCGCATTGCTCTCTAGAATTGACTGAAAAGGAGGGTGTAGGGAGGTGGGTGTTGGTCTTTTCTTGCAGATAACTTGTGATGAGACAAGAGAAAATGGCCTCAAGGTGCAGCAGGGGAGGTTTAGGTTGGATATTAGGAAACAGTTCTTTACTGACAGAGTGGTCAGGCACTGGAACAGGCTGCCCAGGGCAGTGGTGGAGTCACCATCCCTGGAGGTGTTCACAGAACATGTGGACGTGGTTTAGTAGGCATGGCGGTGTTGTTTTGATGGTTGGACTTGATGATCTTAGAGGTTTTTTCCAACCGTAAGATTCTATGATTCTATGATTTTAGACTGTCACATTTTCAATAGATTCAAAGTGTCTTTTAAATCAAGTATGTACAAATTTTGAGGTGTTCAATATGCTTTTGTTCAAGGAAAAAACTGCAGGAATCTTATCAGCATCTTTTGCAATTACTTATGGAGTTGGTGAAGGCCACAATAGCTATTGAGGACCTTATCTGTAGCAAGATTGGTCTTTGCCTCGATGACAGCCTGGCTTCTGAAGATTCTAGAGAAAGTCAGAGTATTATGGAAGAAATGAGATTCATGCAGCATTTCAAAGCCAAAGAAAAGCATCACCTTGAAAAAGGTGAGTAAAAATCTCCTGGATGTAGTCAATTCGCGTTCTTGAAAAACGGCTTTTCATTTCCTTTTGTATGGATGAGGTTCTGAAAAGGGAGCTCTCTTGTTGCAGTGTTTTCTGTGTCTCTTTCCAAGTTGCTCAACACCTAAGGTAGTGAATATCAATGTTCTTTCGTTTTAGTTCTCTTAATAGTGCAAATACTAAAAGTCGTCCTGGAGAAAACTGAATGGATTACAGGGCAGGAAAGATGAACCTGCTGAACGCAGAGTTTCATGCCCTGATGCAGAGCACAGTATTTCCAAACATTGTGACAGACTGTCTTGATTTGTCAGCGTTGAGTTATTCGTGTGTACAAGCTTTCACCTTGTAATACATCTTCAGGACACACCAATGTCACTGTCTGATGTCAGTTTTTCTATGAATGGCAATTTCTGTGTCATTTTCCTCTATTTTTAAGCTACTTGCTTGTTTTCAGTAGATGAGCTGCTTGATGAAACCCTCACAGAACACAATCAGCTGTCTCCAGTGACTGACGAGGGATCTGAGTTGAGCCAGTACTTATGTGAAAGTGTTTTTGCGAAGCCAGAATTGGCATGTGAAAATGAAGAAATGATAGTGAAAATTGGTCATCGTTTACGCACTGCAGTGGAGAGGCTTCTGGAACTGGTCACAGAATCAACTAAACAAGTAAAACTTTCTACAGATGTATAATTATACTGAAAATGTGAATTCTGTTTTAAAGCTTATATATTTAGCATCATGTAGGATTGGCTACTAAAAAAAACCAGCTTTTTTTTCTGAATACATGACAAGTATTTGGTCATGCTTCTTACAGTGAAGGTTTTGTCCCTATGTGATTATTTCTTACAAATGAGACTGTAATTATTTCTTTTTCCTTCTAGCAGATCCTGTAGGAAGGCTTTTAAGTTGGCTGCCTTAAGTAGATTTAAACTGGGTTTTTTAGGTGCGTTTGGTAACTTCAGGAGACCAAGAGTTAAGGGTTTTTGAGGGGTTTTTATTGCACTTCACATCAATGCTTCCTCAACATTGATAGGTTCAGGAAAACTCAGTCTCATGTTAGAATGTTTTGGGAATATGTAGATAGCAGCAAGCAAACATCCTTGTGATTATATTCCGCTTCATTGCGATAAAAGGAGCTAACTCAATATCATAAAAGAATTTGTGTATTTCCATCCTGAGTTTTGCAAGTGTCTAGACATTCAGCTTTGCGAAGAAAAGTTGTAAATCTGCGGTAGGTGCCTGAGTACTATATACATTCAGAGGATTTAATTTAGTGCTACAGTAATTAATTTGAGTGAGGAAGCCCCTAATTTAAGAGAAAACGTGAAGGGAAGGAGTATATCTGAAATTAATCTTCTTGTCAGGTATTTTGTGCAACGCAGAGATAAGCATCTGTCTGAAGCGTATATTCACCATCTTAAAAAAGTCGGAGGGGCTTAGATTTGTGCTTTTGAGTACTTACGCTGCTAGCATGTAGCTAATTTGTGGCTAAAGCACTTGCCCAAGCCGTGGCAGATCTCGATTCTAGGTCACCTTCACCAGCTGCATTCAAGCATACTTTGCTTACGCCTGTGAAGTCTTCTGTCCAGCAGGATAAGCTAAATATCAACTAAATGGGAATGGGGCTGCTCCGTTCCTTTCCCTTGAGCTTGAGACATTGCACGTAGGAATGCAAGGTAGGTTGTCTCACAGAACTGGTCCATGCCTTGGAAACCTGGTGATACACTGACTTCACTGACTGTTAAACATGCATGGATCTCTTAAAGAATTCAAGTGCAAAGATGCTTTGAATTTCAGCGGCTCAGGAAGTGTCAAACGGAGCAGTTATCTCTTTTTATGCACAGTAAAGAAACTTTGCCTAAGTAAGCTTTGTGGCAAAAATACAGGTATGTGAGTATAAGGAGTCACCAAAGCATCCAGGGGTTTTGGGGAACATCAACCCAGAACTGAAAGGAAACTTCAAAACCTGGACCTTCATGCATAAGTGTTCTAAGGAATTAAGAGAGTTTTTGTCTGTAGCATTGTTATGTTGCTTGTGCATCCAAAATCTGATGCTAGGGTAAATTGTTTCCTTTTAGCTGGAGAAAATGCATGAAAACCATGCGCAATTTGAAGAAGAATTCAGCCGCCGAAATCGGGAAACTGCTGAAGTGGTTAGTCAGCACCAGGAGCTAATGGAGTGCCTCAGCGAGGAGAGCGAGGCCAAGAATCAGCTGGCACTAGAGCTTCATAAAGCAGAGGGTAAGAAAATGAGACTAATAGGAAGATTTCAGTGTCGTTTACTCCTAGCTTACTTCTCCAAATACCCATGATATGCTTTGTGTGTCTTTTGTTGTTGATTTGCCTGTCTGCAATCCATTTTCTGCTTTTCAGGTTACTAAATTTACTTGAAGCTTGGGTCTTCTCTTGCAAATCTACTGTTTAACTCTCTTCATCAGAATTGCTTTTCCCTGGGGCAAGTGCAATAGTGCTTAGTCCTGTCCTTACACCATTGACTGCACGTGAAAAATACCGTGATTTTAAAGCCAGCAGTTTGCATTCCTGCATGTCTGAATGTGGGAGCTTGGATTTTAGAAAAGCAAATATACTCTCGGTATAAATCAGCCCACCTGTCTGAGCTGGGAAGGGCTCAGCGTGAACTAGAGCAATGTTTGGTGGTAGTGCAGGCGCAAAGAGATTCTGTAAGAAGAGAAGAAAGGCTGAGGCCATTGATCTCAGTGCTGTCACAGGCTGCATAGTGTCAGTCTAATTGCCCCTTGAGAAGATTACTACTTGAGGTCTTCTCCTTCCTGTGGGAGAATCTTTGAGGGTTTCCATGTACTTCAAGTTGAGCTTCTCTCCCTAATAATGGCATCTGCTTTCCGTTCCTCTTCTCAGTCATACTCCTTTAGGCTTATCTGGTCTTTCCAAAGTCCTGTTTCTTTCCTGGATTTCTTCGGCTCTGAATCTAACACTTGATCTTACTTTTTGGAGGTTTTGTTTCTTCGAACTTCAGCCCCCGGCAGAGGATGTGTCAGGCTGTCCCGTGTTGTCAGGTGATCCCAAGCCATTAAGGCTTAGCAATCCCCATATACATTCCAGATGTTTTAAGACATTTTGTGACATGGCAGCCTCATAAAATCTGTTAGAATACATTAACTGGTACATTTTATTCCTGAAGATACTTCAAAAAGCCTAGCTGCTGTGTAAATTTAATTCATCTTGCACATCTTCCTTCCTATGTCACTTTCCATTGTTTGCATAAAATGGTTTATTCATGTTTTCAAGCTGCTTTTTTCCAATAGATGAGTTTGTGTGCTGCTTTATTTGCATTCTGACTTGGGATTTTAGGCATTATTGAAGGCTATGTGGCAGAAAAAGCTGCACTGGAAGAGGCCTTGAACCTGAAAGAGGAATCTGAGCGTCGCCTTGTTGTGGAGCTGGAGAACATGCGTGAACGCTTCCAGGAGCTAACCCAGGAGCAAGCAATTCTTGGTGAGGAGTGGGTATGACACTGTTAGTGGAAAACAGAATTGTCTCTGGTCAGGACACACCGAAATGTCTTTAGTGACCCAGTGAATAGCTCAGTCTGGTACAGAGAGGTTAGCAGGGTCTCCCTGTAAAAGCAGAAGATAAAACAAAGCAGCTGGTTCTTTGCTCATAAGAAGATAGTGCTGTTAGTGGAGAGTACTGCTGGAGTCTTATGCTTAGTTAGAAATGGGAAGTGTCTGAGAAAGTAAGAGGAGTATATTAACTACAGGTCATTAGTTACAACAGATAATTAGCACCTAGTTAGGAGCTGAAATGCTGGTTATTTGCACTGCAGTCAAAGAAAAGAGTTGGAGCTTCAAGGCTTTTTCTTCCAGGACTAAGGAGATAGCTTAATAATGATGGGAGAAATAAAATACTCCTGGAAGATTATTTGAATTTTTGAATTATTAAAAAACGGTGGTGGTGATGTGTACTTAGTTTCATACATAAGCTTTGCCCCTGCTCCCAGCCTCGTCCTGTCAAAACACATGCAGGTGTGGAGGTGACTGTGGAAAGATTTTAATGATCAAGCTCCCCATCTATTTAGGTTTTTGAAGGAAAGTATGTGGGTTGAAAAAGCTGAATGAGGTAGTGTTGTTGAAGATCAGGTGAGGCGAGTATCTTAAGCTTTTATATAAACGGTGACTCACTGCAAACCAAAGACAGACACTGAAATACCAATCAAACTCGGCGAAGTAGGCGCAAATAAGCAGTCTACATAACTCCTTCCCTGACTCCATCACTCCCTCAGCCCCACAGAGTATGTGATATAATGTAAGCTAACTACAGGGAGCTCATGTAGGGGAGTGGAGCGGGATAAAGGGGATCTCTGCAATATACTGGTCAAAGTCCAGTAACACTTAGTGAGTGGAAGTTGGTACTGTGGGTAACTCACACTGCAAACTCATTTTAACAGTGACAGCAGTGAGTTAGTAAAGACCCTGAAGAATCTCAGGGTAATGTAGCTGGCTTACAGGTAAGCTATTTTTTTGATTCACAGAAGAAGTTTCAGAGATGTTGTGTGACTTGCACTATGCAGGAACTCAAGACTAGCTTATGCTCGTTCTTAACGATGAATCTGTGAATCATTTAAGTAGCACTGTATAGTTATGACTTCTTGAATTTGCAGCCTTAATGTCATTCTAATACTTCTGTAAGTGAATTTATCTGTATCGTCTGTATCATCAGTAGAAACTTATCACTTGGGATCACTGCCTTTCCATTTCTGCTAGTGCCATGCTACCCTCAGCTATGTCACCGTGGTGCCACCTTCAGCTATGTGGCATAGATCTTCACTGCCTGAGCAGACTACATAACACGTAGTTGTCTGTAGTGCATGCTTAGGTCAGAAATAAAGGCAGCAAGAAACAGTTTTCTCGTGAATTTCTCCATTGTCAGTAGTAGAGGAATGTAAAGACACGAAGTTTCAGGTATCGACCCACGTTCTGTAGGAGGGGTATGTTTGACTGGACACAGTCTCTATACGTTGCAATTATCTCTCCACTTCTCAGGAGCCTGTTGTAGACTCCTGCCTGGCTTTCAGGTCTATTGTACTATTCCTCTGCAACTCTTGTCTTCCTCTCCCCTGCCTCCTCTTCTTCTCTTCACCTTGTTGTTCTTCACTTCTGTTCTGACTCTTGACTCCACCATTGTCCTGCTCCTGTGGGCTGCCATCCTTCTGTGTTCTTCCTTTTGGCTCTGCACTCAACCTTTCAAATATAGCGCAATCAAAATATTCGTATTGTGCATAGAATCATAGAACGGTTTGGGTTGGAAGGGACCTTTTTAAGGCCTTCTAGTCCATCCCCCCTGCACGGAGCAGGGACATCTCCAACCAGATCAGGTTGCTCAGAGCCCCGGCCAACCTGGCCTGGAACGTTTCCAGGGATGGGGCATCCACCGCCTCTCTGGGCAACCTGGGCCAGTGTTCTACCACCCTCAGTGTAAAAAATTTCTTCCTTACCTCTAGTCTGAATCTGCCTTCTTTAGTTTAAAACCATTGCACCTTGTCCTATTGCTACAGGCCCTGCTAAAAAGTATAGTACCTGTGTTAATATTAAAAGTTGCATCTACCTCTGACCTTTCATGTGACATCTTAATATCTTACTGTTACCTATAGAGAAAATTGAGTAGCAGTCTCATGCAGATTGTCCTGGGTTACACAGCGTACGCTTGTTTGCCTCAGTAATCAGAGGAAGAGGTGGAGGAAGACAGGAGAACTTACAGATTCAGGGGCTGTAACTGAAACTGAATGCATGTTGTGCTTGCTTTGCAACAGTGATTATGGCCTTGAGTAATATATCCCACAGGAAACGCAGAATAGTTCCATGATATTGTTGAACACAAGTACCTCTTTGTGCCGTGGAAATGTATGACAGATTACAGAGTCTGTCAGTCTGTGCCAGCGAGTCCCACTGGCCTGACTCCTGCTTTGAATCCCCCGTCAGGAACTAAAAGAGGGGTTTGAGGCATTAATTATTCCATCTCTGTCCAGGGAAAATTGTGAAAAGAGAATATTGATTGTCTTAGAAAACGCATAAATGGCTAACTAAGAATGTTGCAACAGACCTGCATGGTTATAGTGTAAAACCGTTTCTGTAGTAGCTCTGGTCCGGTTACAGACACGGATCAACATACATCATCAGGAGCTTTGTGTCATAGTAAAGGCGACGTGCATTTTTGCCAAATAGAAGGTAGGCACTATCTGTATTACGTATGAATTTTAAGCGATTTGGAAGATGGAGTGGATCACAACATCCTGTTCTTGCCTTGTACATGTCTTGTGTTTTGATTTCTAGGAACGCCTGTTGCTCATGTAGCACAGAAAGAAGGTTCAGGTTTGTAATGATGAGTGTGGAGTTTTTTCTGGTTTGCGTTGCTGTAACACTGAGTGAAAGAATTGATAGTTTTGGTTTTATTTTAACAAAGAGGAATAGTACTTCATTAATCGGCCCAAGAAATTACTGGGATTATTAATACCTTGGCAAAAAAAAAGTTACAACTTCTGTGATGCATCAGAAAACAACTAAAACTAAGAATATTCAATTCACTGATCAATATTTAAAGGAAAAAATGTTTTGCTACTGTTAGGCTTAAAATACATTGTGCTATTGTCTTTATGTTTCATGTCATTTTTCTTTTGAGGTGATGGAGTGGGTTGTAAGCTTGCTGTGACCTTCTAATGATACACAGTGGGCTGTTAAAATGATTAAATTAATTTAGAAGGGGAAAAAAAAAAGCAAAATATTCGAGGTGATGTAAACTAGAGAGATAAATAAACACAGCAGGAACTAAAGGAAGTCCAAGGGAGACTAGAGACATGTAATTGAATGGATAGGGAGATCAGAAAAAAGAAGAGCAGAGCAGAATGGTAAGGAGGGCTATGGAAGGGAAGGTGAAACCACAAACAAGCAAGAAGGATCCACAGAGTTTTACGCTGACTTTGGAAGTCTAATGCTGCAGTAAAATTTGTAGGTGCCAAATTGAACGAGACTTTTTTTTTTTTTCCCCCTCCTAAACTCAAGTGTGCATAGTTAACTCCTGAGTAGCAAACATTTAGATCTGATAAATTCATAGCTGGTCCACTCTAAATATAACTCTTATTGCGTTTTTAGATTAATTTTATTTATAAGCACATACATATTCATAGATGTGTTCTCTTGCATATTCACTGCTTCTTGTTTCTAGGCTTTTTCTTTTCCCCCAAAGGCTGTGAGCTGGGTAAACCAAGTCCTTCAGGTGAATAAAAAAGAATTATCTAGGTGAATTCCAGTTAGAGTTAAAAACCTGCACTAGGCTGTTTTACCCCACCCCAGCCACCTATAGTACTCTTCCTCTGTTTTGGAACTGTTTGTAGGATGTGGAAAGTATTATATAAAAAAAGTCATATTGGTTGGCGTTGATTGGCATGGCATATTCCTTGAGAAGCTGATGCCTCCTCCCTTTTTTTGGATGTGGAGTACTAACGTGAGCAGAATGGCCTCGCTAATCGAATGCGCTTCGGCTGGAGCTTGGCGTTTGCTAATGATGGTCTCGGGAGTGGGGCGGAGTGTGCTGGGGCATTGCCGAAATGGAATTGCATCGTTTGAGTTAGCATTAATAGATAGCAGGTCTGTCCCTACAAAGAAACACGTGTGATCTATGATCTATTCATGTTGCTTGGAATTATATTTACACTCTTTGGGAAAGTGTGCTTAAAACAAAATACAAATTGAAAATTCCTCAAGCAGACCACACTTACTGAGATTGCCAAAATGTGACACCTGCTTTCTAGGACACATTTTCAATTCCACATAAAAGCCTAAGTACTTTTTTCCGTTAACTTGCATTTCTGCCTGAGGAGGTGACCTGTACTGTTCATTTCAGTTTTATCTAATCAGTATTCCGTTCCTCAGAAAGCTGTAGTGCTAAAGAGAAGCCTTTGACTTGTTAATGACCACGTTTCTTAGGATACAGAAGGAAAAATTCCTGTGCTTGTTTTCACAGAGGCATGAGTTCTTTTCTCAGTGGGTCAGTCTACACACGCGCCCCTCCTGTGGGACTGTGAGAGACTCCGCATTCACCTGCGTGCACTCTGCCAGAGCCTGAGTTACATCCACAACTCGATGAACACTTGATTAGGAAACGTGAAGCTTAGTTCATGTGATTATTTAGCACGGTGCTGGAAAAAGTAGGGAGTGTGACACAGCGATTGCCCAGTTGTTGTTACTGTGGAGGCATCGGAGGTACTGCTTTCGGTGACAGCGAGTTTGCAGAGTCAGTGCTTGGAGTGAAGTGCGGTTGGGATGTAGTTGTGGATTATCACCCAAAGGCAGAAAGTACTTACCAGGACTTGAGCTTTTTGAGATATGTAGTCTGTGTTTGTATCTCCAGCAGTTCCTCAAAGTCTTCTCTTAATCTTGTGATTTGTATTTATCAGCCAATAGCAAATTTCAAATGGCAGGAGAGGCCCAGTGCCAGCGGACCCATCTGTAGAGGGAGGGCAGGGCTCTTAATGCGTTGTCTAAAGTGACTGCAAAATGGTTTGGGTTCTGTTGTTTTCCTTCAGCTGATGTGTGTCATGCTCTCACATCGGCAATGTACATGTACGCTACACGTGCTGAAGAAGTCAAGTGACTGTAAGCAATTTGGTGTCCATTTCAGTTGGTTTCAGAAGCTGCTGTGGATGCTTAGCAAATCTGACAAACAGTTAAAGAATCTGGTGCAGCTCCACATCCGCTCGGTTTTCTTTGCTCAGTTAACCTCTTTGTTTTATCCTGCATGTTTGAATATTGTCCTAATGAAGAGAAGGTACAGTTACTACAGCAAGAGACCAGGGTGACTAAATCGTGGAGTCACAGGGTTGCCGAGGACCTCGAGCTCATTTAGTCCATATTTTTATCTTGAAACAGAATCTGCTTTACTTGTTTCTCTTTGTCCAGCGTCTTTAATTTCCAGAGACAGAGACTTCACAGTTCCAGCGTGCTCTGTTCCATTGTCCTTACTGCAGCGACATTTTCTCCAACGTTTCATGGAAATGCTAATGCATCGTTCTGAGCTTGTGATGCTTACCCTCTTAAGCATGACGATAGAAATGTTCTTGTTTCTCGACTTCTTTTAAGGTGTCTAGAAACTTAATTAAATACCTGTGGATAGTGAAGCACTAGAGAAGATCTTAAATCATGTGAATTGAGTTGATCATGCTTGGAAAAGGGAATTGCCCTGTTCTGGGAACTGGGCTGGATGACCAGTTAAGCTCCTTGTTGGAATCACAGACTTAACTTTTTTTCTTTATGACTGAAAACAGTCAAGATGAATAATGGGACATTTGATAAGTAAAATAATGAGCTTTTGCAGGACCTTGCTTTAAATACTAAATAGCCAGACTTCTGTTTTTGTGTTCAGGTTAATTTTGGCTATGTTCACATTAAAATAGTTTTTCTGCAAGTGCGTTGGCGGTACCGTCTCAGTTTGGGTCTCCTAAACAGCGTATTCAGTGCATCCAACTGATTGGAAGTGCAGTTTGTAGGTTTAAATTAACTCTTAATAACTTAAATAATCTTGAAACATGTACATTTTTGTAGTTGTGGTATTTCTTTTGCAGTCTGTGGCTGCAAATAGGTGGCAGCTTTTTCCCAGGTTTCTTCCCTTTATGGCCTCGGAACTGAGCAATCTTCTGTAAGCATGATTTTTCTCTGGGTTTTAATCTCCGCTTGGGTTCAGAGAACTTTGCTTTGTCATAGCAGCTAGCTTCAGGGTAGGACTGGGCATGGGTGGCCACTGAAAAGGTAGACTCAACAGCGTAGACATCAGCAGCAGTATCCAGCATGGCACGAGGCAAAGGAGTAACTGAGAGGCTGACCTGAGACTGGATGATGGAGGGCTGAGGAGGATCTCATCGTGACAGTTTGGAGGAATTGCGGATTCAGCATCAGATGGCCTGACTGGGAAGAGATTTGAAGTGAGGTGGGAAGTTGGGATGGAAGGGGTGGCAAGGATTTAGGATAGAATGGTGAAGGATAGGTGTGAGAGATTAGGTGGCTGAAAGTGGGGTGTGGGGCTTAAATTTAGGGATGGAATGAATTTGGAGGATTGAGGATCTAGTGTGGTTTGAAAGGAGCCTCTGGGGCAGGAGAAGTGTGGAACCGGGGCTGAGAGGCCAAGGACCTAGGGAGGGAATTTGAAGGAGTCCTGGTCAGGTGAGATGGGGCTCTCTGGAATTGTGAGGTCTCCAGGAGCGAAGGTGAAAGCTTTCTGTGTGCCCAGAGTATCTCTAACCAGGCTTCACTTTGGGATTGGGAACAGATGTCGGTGTCCTCCTTTACTACGTTGCACAACAGTCTTAACAAGATGGCTTTCAGAGACACAATGGGCAATCAAGTGTCACACTTCCTTTTGTGTCTCTTACAGACCATCTCAGGAGATTTTTCTTTGGTTTTCATGCTGTCCAAAGTACCTGAATTTATTCTCATGTCAAATTCATTTGTTTTTTGTACCCTGCATTGAGAACTTTGTTGTTATTTTTGTGTTTTTATTCAGGCCTACTCAAGGAAGTAGAATTTTTAGCAAAGGAGAAATTAGAGCTCCAATGTCAGGCAGAAAAGGATCATTCCAACTTACGCTCTCAAATGAAAGTTTTGGAGGTGGAACTGGAAGAACAACTGCATAGCAATCAAGACCTGGCTACGCAGTTACTGGAGGTTGCTGAATTAAAACAGCAAATTCAAGTTCTTGAAAAACAGCTTAAAAACCAACGACAGTTCATGGATGTAAGCAAACTTCATACCACGTTTCCATGGTTTTGGAGATGACAAATAACTCCTCCTACTTTGTGACTGAGACTTGGAATATGGTTCCTAAAATGTGATGCTTTCTGTTTGGTTTCAAATTCAGACCTCGGTATTCTAGTCTTGCAAAAGAAAAAAAGATGCAGTTTTTAAATTCCCTTTCCATAGCATTACAGGATCTTTTTCTTTTTTCTTTTTATTAACTGAGAGTTGTAATTCGTGTGTACATTGGAGTCAAAAAGGTTTTTTTGTCTTTCCCTGACGTTTTAGCTAGACCTTCAGGACTACTAAAAGGTGGTAATTATTTTTAAGTGAGCATAGTTTCTTAAACCACAAAAACAAACCCCAGATTTTTCTTGTACTCAGTGTTTTAGTGAAACGAAAAGTTTATTTTAAAAGATTTAAATTCTCTCTGTCTGAATTTGCAGGAACAAGCCATAGAAAGGGAACACGAACGTGATGATTTTCAGGAGGAAATTCAGAAGCTGGAAGAACAGTTAAAACTTTCAGTAAAACCACAGAATTCAGGAGAGCCCAGAGAGTACAGGGTGAGTAAAATCACACTTAGTGGCCAAAACCTGTCTTGTCTTGGAGGGTTGTCTCTTGAGAGATTTTTTTTTCTTCCTTTGTTGTCACCCAGCGAGCGTATTTTCCCCGAGCTGACTGGACTACATGTAGGCAGTGTACTTGTGTTATTTCATATGGAGATGGAAAGAAATGTTGTTTGTGCGTTACAGTAAAGTTTCACAGCCTGTAAGTCCAGCTTAAATTAACTGAGACCAACAATACAGACACTCTGCTCTGCGGAGCACACCTGAGGGATTACTTTTGGGTTCTAAACGTGTTTGATTTTTCCAGCTATACCAGCTGTAGTAAGAGATGTTTTTTGCATGCCTTGTCCTATTGAAGTTTATAAGTCAGTTCTTTTTTTTCACATGTTCATTTGTTTGATGCTTGGTTTCAAAGATTAACTTTTGCTTTTTTGTTTTTGCTTTTCTTTCACATAAATGAACATTATACAGAACTATGACTTGATTCTACAGGTATGGAACACAGCATGAACATCTCTTTAACCTTTCTTTCCTTTTCCTTTCAATCCCTTCTATTAATTAGATCTGCTTTGGCTTTTTTTCCTGTTCTTGATCTGACAAACCTGCTTCAGCTTGACTTGGAGATAAAGATACCTGTGTTAGCGTGGCAGAATTCTTGCGAGGAGTGAGGAACTGTTTTCCGTTTGATATCCTGTACAACGTGCTTCATTCTCCGGGTTCACTTGCATTACAGGCAGTTACTTACTGTAAAAGGGCTTTTTGGCACAAAAGGAGAAGTTGAGGTTCAGAGTATGAAAGAAAGATAATGGGATGACGATGATACACTGTGCCTTAGCCTTCAGCTTTTGTCTGTGGCCCTACTCTTAAATTTCCATGTGTGCACTACCGAATTTGATTTCCATGTATTCGTTCAGGTACAGTTTATGAAATTCTGTGCCTCTGTCACAGCAGCAAATCTTGTAGAAACAACTGAAACTTTGACAGAATGAATTTTCCATGCTGGAGGCCGCCTGATTTTTCACTTGCCTTCTGTAACCTCCAGTAGGATTTCATTAGGCTTCTGGAGAA
Source organism: Chlamydotis macqueenii (assembly GCF_036417535.1). Taxonomy (NCBI): domain Eukaryota; kingdom Metazoa; phylum Chordata; class Aves; order Otidiformes; family Otididae; genus Chlamydotis; species Chlamydotis macqueenii. The sequence goes on from NC_141561.1 coordinate 40,995,665, forward strand.
GCAGAATGATTACTTATTATTCTACCTCAGTCTCGACTTCTCGTTTGCATGAATGCCATTACCTGACATTCAGATTTTCTGACTGCATCACACACATAGCCTACGTTTTATTTACATAAAAAAGTGATATTTGGCAAGGACCAGAAAAAGAACGGCAAAGGTTTTTCGTTTGAAGATCACACAGCTTGTTGAAGATCTTTTTGTACCCAGAAGGTTATACCTCTGTGGCAGTCTTTTCCTAAGTCTTGGGCATACAGAATCACAAAAGATACATGTCAGGTTATTCAAAATACATCAAAGACCACAGCTTGCTTTCTATCCAAGATGTTAGATGGATGACACTTAGCTGCTATTTATTAGCGTGCTTGTGGCTTAGTGAAGAGGAAGATCTGAAAAAGCTAAGAATAGCTGCTGTCACTTTGCAACCTCTCTCAGGAAGGTTTAAAGCTTAACTGGAGAAAAGCACCCAAAGAAGGTAACTTGGCAAGTGACATTTGTGGGTAGGGCGAGGTACGCGCACAATCTGTGCCAAAATAAAATGTCAGGATTTAGACAGTTCTTGTACAGTTGGTGTAACGTCAGTAGTTGCTTAACTCACTCTGAAACAGTTCGGTTCACTTGAACTTCTTATTTCTGCATGAAGGAGTTACAACAAGTTCCTAGCTGTTCTCTCTGCTGTTCTCTAGACTCAAGGAATATGCGAGTGGGATTATTTTGAGAAAAGAGCGCTGACTGGTACTGGGAGCTACCATCTGAGAGTATGCCATGAGGGTGAAGGCTGTGAAAGTGTTTCCTGAGCTGCAAGAGTGCAGCCCTCGCTTTCTAGCAACGTGGTGTGAAAAACCACGCTTTCCATGTGCGAAGTGTCATAGTTTCTGGGATTCTGATGGCTTATGTCAAAATTTCATAGCGTGAGGAAGTATTAGACTTCTAAAAGATTTTTCTAATCCAAAAAGCTTTTGTGTAAGGCCTTTTGTGTAAAGCAGTTAAAAATGTGATGTTATTCACTATCGGTATTATTAACTAACCTGCGACGTAGCTTATTAATTTGACTACATTAACTCTAGTCTTTGGTATTTTGCTAAAGGCTGTTTTTCTGCTTTAGTAATACCTGTACAATACTTTGAATATGTAAAGTTTTATATTAATATGAAAAATTTTTGGTTTATAATAGTGAAGTGGAGTTTTCGTAAATTCAGACTTCTTGATGAAGAAAGCATTTATTTTGTAAAAATCTCATCTTCCTTGCTGATTACTATTGACCAAATTATTTCTTCTTTAAAAGGTTTCCCTCTGCTTTCCTACCTGAGCTTGCTCTCAGCGTGCCTAATGACTTTGACTTCTGATGTCGTCTGTCTGTCACACTTGGTTCTCTCCTGCCTCTGTTACCCAGCAAAGCTCCTAGCCTTGCCTTCACCTGAATTCCTGGGATGAATGAGTGACAGTTTTCCTGCAGCTCTGTGTATGATTTCGTCTCAGTGAGCTCACATGACAAATTCTCCTCACATTTAAGCGCTTTTTGGAAAAAGAGTACCTGTCCTGTGTTGACCACTGCAAATCTCTGTGATTTGCAGGCATTGAGTTTGCTATGTCGTGTATTTATCTTTCAATTCTTGGTATCTTCCTTTAAACTGGAATTCCTTAAAGCAGTGGAAGAGGATTCTGAGGTTACAGAAATACATCAAATGCTGTTAGTAATAATTCATGTAATCTTGGGGTTTTGAACCCTAAACAAACAAAAAAATCCCTCACACTATAAGGCTGCTTTTGATGACCACTGGACCTTGAGAGTATGCCTTCATCCAGCACTTGGCTAGCATACTGCAAATATTAAGAGAGTAATCAAATGTGTATTTAAGAGCTGCTGCATTTGGAAGACGAGATTTCAGAAAGTCACTTTTTCATCCTTTCTGTCCACATCTGGTTTTACCTTTGCCTGGGATTTTAGCGGTAGTTTAGTCTGTAGTAACACTCCGCCTGCTTTGCCATGAAACTGCTCTTGCTCCCAACTGGAAGTTTGTAATATCGCCTGAATATCTGTGTGGTGTGTCTCCTGTACAGGTAGAATCTTTGCAAGCAGAAATAAAAGAGAAGATGGATGATTACAATAAGCTGTTATTAGAAAAGGAACAAAAACACCAAGAAATTACAGCTCGTGATAAAGAGATAGAAAAACTGGTGGCACAGATAGGGGAGCTGGAGCGCAGCAGTACTGAAGTGTCAAAGACTGTACACTGCCTTGAACAACAGCTGCAAAAAATGAAGAAAGTGGAAACCGAATTAAAACAAGTAATTTTGAAATAGTTATTTGGATGGGTGTGGGATTATGCCGACAGTGTCCTCATGGGGGATATCGATGGCGGTGTTAGGGTGTTGTAGGAGACGATCCCTGGCACCTAGCGCTAAGCTAAACTGTTGTATTGATGGCAGGTACTGCAGCCACGGTCTTAAACAAGCTGTGGTCTTATGCACTACAATCCTACTTACTGGAGAGGCTACTTTTTGACGGTTGTCACGTCTGCAGGGATCACATCTGCTCTTTTGCTTCTCTGGAAGTTCCTGAGAAGATAGTGTTACTGAATATGAAACATTGTGGGTCTTCAAGAAGTAACTATGTTTAAACGAAATGTTTCCCTTTCCTCCTGGCAATTTTCCTTGGTTAAGTATTGTTGGTGTGTCTGTCAAGTTTGAAGATTTGAGAGTGGCATGATCTAAACTAAATTTATTAGTTTAATTGCTAATTTGGTAAATATTTGCTTCTATTTTTCATTTTTAAAATATTGAACTAGGTAGTTTTTGGTTTTAGCCAGTCACAGTTTATTAGGTACTGTTATTCCCATCTATTTGACACTTGTGAGATTGCATCTGGAGAACTACTTGATTTTCAACTCCCGTGTACAAGAAAGACATCAGGATACTGGACCAAGTCTAACAAAGGACCATCAAGATGGTCAGGGGGCTGGAGAAAATGATTTTTGAGAGGAGGCTGAGAGAGCAGGGTTTGTTTAGCTTTGTGGAGATCTTGTGGTTGCCTACAACGACATTATATGAGGTTATAGAGAAGATGGAGTACTGCGTCCAGTTCTGGAGCCCGCAACATAGAAAGGACATGGACCAATTGGAGAGGGTCCAGAGGAGGCCACGCAGATGCTGAGAGGGCTGGAGCAGCTCTGCTGTGAGGCCAGGCTGAGAGAGCTGGGGCTGTTCAGCCTGGAGAAGAGGAGGCTCCAGGGAGACCTGAGAGCGGCCTCCCAGTGGCTAAAGGGGGCTGCAGGAAAGGTGGGGAGAGACTGTTCAGCAGGGACTGTTGTGACAGGACGAGGGTTAATGGTTTCAAAATAGAGGGAGGCAGATGTCCCTGCTCCTTGCAGGGGGGTTGGGCTGAATGGCCTTTGAAGGTCCCTTCCCACTCAAACCATTCTATGATTCTACAGGGTCAGACTTGGAGGTGCACAGTGAGAGGATGAGAAGATATGAGCATAAACTGCAACAAGGGAAATTGTAATTAAATGTTGGGGAGGGGAACGGTCATCCTGGGGGCAGCAAAATGTTGAAGAAAGAGCTCAGAGTGACAGTGGTGTCTCTGTGACTTGGAGACGTTCAGAATTCAGCTGGCCAAGGCCCTGAGCAGAGCCAAGTTGGTTCTGCTTTGAGTCAGAGATTGGACCAGAGAGCTCTAGAGACCCTTCCCAGCTTAAGCTATTCTGTGATTTTATCCAAACATACAAAGCTGTGCCTTTTAGCTTTGTCTGGCTTGCCTTAGAGTGGGTGGAGACTGTGATACTGCTGTTGGCAGGTTTTTCTCGTCTCTGAAATCTTGGCTTTCTGTGAAACCTTTAAACAAGGTTATACTATTTGATTTGCCAACTGTAGGCATTGTAGTGGCTTGTCTTGAAGCAATTTCGTGCTGTAAGTGCCAAGAGAGCTCTAAGAATGATGGCATGTCCTTAAATTTTTCTGTAAAAACACACTTGATGTGACTGGCAGTTACAGATTTGTATTGTCCCCCAAATTCCAACATACATAAATGTGAGTATTGCAGATAACGGAGACTAGTGCTGATAAGAAGTAGATCTGGAAAGAGTAATTTTGCATGGGAAGTGGTGTCTGTTTGTGAAGAACACTGACTAAACCGAGAGCTGGCAGATCCAATTATCCTACCATCACGTGCGTGCAGCAGGTCTGGTTTCCTCCTGGTCCAGTTCCTTTCAGTTGTTCAGGTTGTTGGTACGCAGCATTGACACTTCTGGTGAGAGCTGTGCTGGGAGGATTGCTCACCCTTTGGCTTGAGGTCCCGAAAGTGGGGCTCGTTTATGGATTTCGATATCTGTGAAAGAAGATACCACGTTAGACTGCATCTGCGTTCAGAAGGTGGTTTTACAGTGAAGGTGCGTTACATAAAGCTCTGATTTTTCCCTGAGTTGCCCCTTATTTTTGCTGGGCTGCTGTAGCAACCTCAGAACATAGCAACTGGGGAATGCTCTTGTGTGCAGAGGTGACACGGTGAGCTGTGGCACGCTTGCAGCTCTGCTGTCCAGTATGAGCAGGAACATCTGAGGTAAGGCAGCCCAGTTCTGCAGGAAGCTGGATTTGCACGTTGTTACTGGAGGTTTTTTCTGTCGGTGATCAAGATGAGCTTTAAAATGGTGTGGATAACATCTCGGTTTTAGTTAATATAAAACAAAAAAGGCTCTCTTGTTGCTTGGGTTTTGTTGTTACGTGTGTCCTTCCGTGCACGGCAGCAGGATGCGTGGGGAGCTGGTTAATATAACAGGTTTCATGTGATGGCGAGAAGAGTTTTCATGTTTCCCTTCAGGACAAGCAAAAATATTTCTGTGATAAGTACTTTCCTACCCCAAAATGCCTGAGCGATGCTTTCATAATTATTACATTTGGGTTTTGTCCTGCCAGTGATATGAGGTGCGAATGACACAGCTTTTTACCCTAGCTAGCTGTCTGCCCTGTAATTTCCTCTTTCCTCACGAGCTGCGTGTGCCTGGACTCTCCCAGAGCTGGCCGGACAGCCAGTGGGGACCGGCTGGGGGCTGCTGGGTGGGGATCAGATGGCCTGGTTAGGATGGGTGTGGACGTTTGGGCAGCTGTTTTAAAGACCTGTCCTTGGGCACGCTGTTTTGGTGCTGCGATGCAGCATTAACTTTGGGGTTTTTGGTTTGGTTTGTTGTTTTTTGGTTTTTTTTAACTGATGCTTCTTTCATTTTAAGACCAGAAGATGCTATCCATGTACTCAGGGTCTTCCTTATCTTTGATTGGAAATGGTCAGATTTTACATAACGTTTTGGCAAACCATGTGATGAGTCTAAATAAGCCAAATTCAGACTTTTTTTTTTTTCCCCCCCCCCATAACCCTTCTCTTAGAAGGACGTGTATTGAGCTGTGGGCAGAGTAGGTGTTGAACAGCAGAGACCGTTACTGCCGTAGGTTTCTTGTCCAGCTGGCCTTTCTTGTATTATGTACAAATTGAAGCGTGCAGTCTTCCAGAACACAATCTCATCACGTGGACAGATGGACTACCTCCTGTACAGTTCCAGGCACAGAAGGGACCCACCACCAGCCTGGCCAGTCTCCTGTGAAAGAGAAAAACGATCAGGGCAGTGCGTTTAAAAATGAAAGGAAAAAAAAAAAAAGCCAAAAAAATTCATGCAAAATCTTTTCTTCAAAGAAAAGGCAGCAAATTCCTCTTCTAGTGAGGGCCTTGTAGGAAATTACTTTTTTTTTTTTTTTTTTTTTTTTTTTTTTTTTTTTGGGCCTGTTGTGATAGGACCAGGGGTAATGTTTTTAAGACAGAGGGAGATAGATTTAGATTGGATATTAGGAAAACATTTTTTTACAATGAGGGTTGTAGAACACTGGCCCAGGTTGCCCAGAGAGGTGGTGGATGCCCCATCCCTGGAAACATTCCAGGCCAGGTTGGCCGGGGCTCTGAGCAACCTGATCTGGTTGGAGATGTCCCTGCTCCTGGCAGGGGGGTTGGACTGGGTGGGCTTTGAAGGTCCCTTCCAACTCTAACCATTCTATGATTTTATGATTCTATGAAATGTGTATGCTTGCTGTTTGGACAACTTCCCAAGTGAAGCTTTCCTCCTTGGACTGACCTAGCTCCTGAGAAGGACTGGGAGAGAAAGAGGACCAAAGGAGATGTTTTAAAAATAAATAAATAAAATTAGGGTGGCTTGAGAGACCACAGATCTGACAGAAACTTAGTGCTGGTGCTTCACATTCTGGCTTAACGTGATAGTTTTGATCTCCCCAGAACTCTCTATCTCTTAAATTAAGTGTCCACCTCTTAAATTTATGGTATCATAATAAATGGCTACAAGAACAAGATGTTTAGCTTATTAAACATATACAACACTGTGGAAATGAGGAAGCCTAATATATCCCTGAATGCTACTTTTTCAGAAGTTGTTAAACTTGACTTAGAAAAAAATAAAGGGGTAAAACCTTAAAAGAGCTAAAACCATTGAGTTGTTTTGCACTCCTGTTTCTTTATAGGCCGTGGGGATTAGGTACTTGTCTTCTTGCACTGGGGTTTGTCAGGGATGGTGACGTATTTTGGCAAGATTGTTCTGGTTAGGTGAGCATCTATATTGACAATGACGAATTCTAACATTAAAAAAAAAATAAAATGTTTTGCAGGATAAAGAGGCGTTGCAACAGCAACAGTACAATAACCTGATTCAGATCTCTGCCCTGCAGTCTAAACTGGATGAAGCGAGGCACAGAGTACCAGCAGACAGCAGTTCTGCCCCAGAGCTGAAGGAGCAGTTACAAGCAGAGCAGGAAGTGCTTCAGATGAAAGAGAGAGAGGTAAGAGTCTTGGTAGGGTCCTGCAGACTTCTGAATCCCTCACACCATTGCAGAAACATTTTGTGCAGACTTGTAGCAGGGAATTTAAGCCATTCAAAACCGCAGTGACTATTGTAGTAAATGTACCTTCTCACCCCGTATTCTTTATGCTGTGGTTTTAACGAACCTTCCTTTTTCCTGCTTTGTTCTGCTTTGTCATCCCCCTGTCCATCTCCTCTCCCACTGGAAACTGTCTCGTAATCATTTACATCAACTTTGAGACCAATTGATCAACATCTGTTGTAAACGGATTTTCCTTTCCTTCTAAAGTTGTACTGGAGCAGAAGGTAGATATATTTTTGTTTGACTTCGAGAGGGAGCGATAATTCCGTTAAGAACAGAAGGGACAATTACCCATGATGGCGTCATCTGACCTTCTCTATTCTGTGAGCCAGAGAATGTCAGTGATGAGTACTTGTGCCAAGCTAAGCTGAAATGCAGTGTAATTGGTCACAGTATTTAGAACTTTCATGGGGTTTACGTGCACAGATACATACACAGACCCACCCCTGCTGTCTATTTATGTAATTTTACATACTGTTATAGTATCTGTAGTATGCAAACACACAGTTCGGTTTAGGATGTGCCAAGAAAAACATGGGGGATCCTCCAGTTAATTGTACGCCATTGGTTCAAGAGCAGTAAGATATTAAAAATTTATTTCTTACAGATGGAAGTTCCATGTCTGTTATGAAGTCTGACTTCAGAAACTTTTTCATTCTCCAAGCCCCTATGCCTTGCTACCCTTTAAGGCAAGAGATGATAAGTCCTGTGGGTGGCAAGATGACAGTCTTTCCAAATAGCTCTTTGCTCTCAAGCTTTCAAACAGCTACAAGCAGAGAAATGTGTAGCTCCTGGCCCTTTCACACGTTGAAGGGAGTCGATGCTCGGAACATTTTGGATTGCTGTGTTACTGGGATTAGCACTGCAGTTAACTGCTTGTGATTCCATTAGGCATCAAACGCTAACCTCTCTCCTACTGCTGTGTCAAATTACATCGGTGGTCAAGCCTCGACTGTTCAGAACATATCTTTTATCAGCAGTTAAGTTTTTTTTTAAATAAGTGGAAAACCACTTTTGCACTACTTTGGTTTTGCAGCTGAGGAGCTGGAATGCTAGCTTCTTACTCTCTTTTTATGTCTCAAGTATTTTATTAATGAAAATTTATTAGAGAGAGTTTAAATCATAAAATTTGCCAAAGTTGCTTGCTCACAGTAAATAAGCCAATGGATGAAGTAATATCTTTTCTACTTAAATAGAATCATAGAATCACAGGATGGTTTGGGTGGGAAGGGACCTTCAAAGCCCATCCAGTCCAACCCCCCTGCAAGGAGCAGGGACATCTCCAACCAGATCAGGTTGCTCAGAGCCCCGGCCAACCTGGCCTGGAATGTTTCCAGGGATGGGGCATCCACCACCTCTCTGGGCAACCTGGGACAGTGCTCCATCACCCTCAGTGTAAAAAATTTTTTCCTAATATCTAATCGAAGTCTACCTCCCTCTATTTTGAAACCATCCTCCCTCTATTTTGAAACCAGAGGACTTAATAAAAACAACTATGCGTTTTCTTCTTTTTTTAGATTGCAAGCTTGTTAGACCAACTAGAACAATATAAAGATAATTTGACCAGTAAAAACGAGGAGATATTGCAGCTGAACTTGCAGTTAGAGATGCAAAAAAACATTAGTGCTTCCAGCATCAGCCAGCTTCAGTTAGAGAATGCACACCTGAAGGTAGGTTTTCTTAGCTTTCGTGTGCGCCAGCTAAAACTTCAGACCTCTCCTTCTTTGAGCGTTGTGATCTTCATCTCGTAATGTTATAAACAGATATGCAGTTTGTTTCTCTTGTCAGGGGAATATTGCGTTACTGTTACAAGGCTAATGCCGGGTATTGTAGAACAAAAAAACCCCGATACTCTAAATTAGTGCTTATGGCGTTGTCTTCTACAGTTGTTTCATTTAAATAAAAAGCTTAGCTTTTTTCTAGCCCTGACAGATTATGAACTACAGTGTTATCATTTAGTAAACACAGTACAGTTTTGTGGGTGTTCCTGACCTCTGCAGCCATAGCAAATGTTAGAAGTTAAAAAACTGGTTGGTTGTCAGTCTGGTATCAAGAGTGTTCATCTCTTGCCTTGAAAGTTGAGAAGTGTTGTGGCAGTCTAGTCCAGTGGTACAAATCTAAAGAAAGTAGCTGTAGTTGTGTTCTTGAGTTCTCTAACGTTATAGTAAGGAGGAGAATGTTTAAATAAAGCCCTTGGTTCTGTTTTGCCATTAGGTTGGGAGAGAAAGTCAGTCCTTTCTAATGACATTGCTGTTTTTTCTGATCAGGAGGATCTAACAAATCTTCATGTGAAGCAAAATCAGGATCATGTGAAGCAGAATCAGGACCCGAGTATTAGTGACTCCTCGGCTTTGTCATTCCCACAAGCACTACTTAAAGAAAAGAATCAGGAAATAGATCACTTGAATGAGCAGATGAGGAGGCTCCAACGTGAGCTAGAGAATACTCTGGACAATAAAGTAAGAGTATATGGTACTATATGTTCATTGCTTGATCTTGAGGGAGGCAGACTATACAGAATCTTATTGTCAATTAAATCTATTTGATAATTCTCTTAGGAAAGTAGACAGTATTCTGAGTAGCTACCAGCTGAAGTGTGCAATTTTTCCTGCTGTTACATGTGTGAATTAATGCCTGCAGCATTCAGAAGAAAAATGTAATTTAAGCTCTATGTGCAGTAGTAATTCTGCCTACATGGAGTAATATTCAGACCTTATCCTTTTACTCAGGTTATGGAAGACCAAAAATCTGAAATTGAAGAACTCAGATCACTTGTTGAGCACCTTCGTGGTGACCAGGAAAGGCTGCGTAAGGACAAAGATGAAGAGGTAGAGCAACTCCATGGAGTAATTGAGAAGCTTCAAAAAGAGCTGGTACAATTTGGACCAGTATGTCATGAAGTTAGTGACAACCAAGATGATCTCTATCAACTTGCATTGGGACAGCCAGTGGAGAACCTTCAGAATGAGTTGAGGAGGGGACTGGTAGGTTGTCAGGGTGACACCGATCCAAACAGAGGAAATGCACTGCTACACTCCAAAGTGAGAGAACTTCAGGTGGAACTGGAGACTGTCTCAACTGCTAGAGAAGCTCTGCAGCAGCAACTGAAAGAGAAGGAATCACAGTTCAAAATGGCAGAGGAAATTTTGGAGAAAAAATGCCAAAAATTACAAGGTTTATCAGAGCAGTACATTGCAGAGCTAACCTCTTTGAGAATACGGTACGATGCACTTCAGGAAGAGTACAGCCTTTTCCAAACACGTTTTTCTCAGAGAGAGGTTGAAGCAAAGATGACTGCTTCTCGCATTCAAGAACTTGAAGATACTGTGAGAGAAAGGGAAGCAAATATTCTAGAGAAAGATATGCAAATGAAGACAATGGCAGATCAAAGAGAAGCTGACACAACCAAGTTGCAGAACTTAACAAAAAAGGCAGCAGAGCTTCAAACTGAGCTGGAAAAGAGACATGCAATTGGGACTCAAGATGTTTATAGTCTTCAGTTACAAGTTTCTAGACTTGATTTCCAGGTGCAAGCACTGAATCAGAAAGAAGTAGCTTATCAGAGAGAAATCAAAGAACTGCAAGGTAGCACCGCAAAACTGGAAGGTCAGATTGAGGCCTATGTGAAAGAGCTTGAAGCCTTACGACGGGAAAGAGGTGAACTTATTTCACAGCTGGAGTCATACAAGCCAAAGGAGCAACCTGATCATGAAGACACTAACCTTCTCAAGCCGGTCTACCGGAAAGAAGGGAAAGGCGAAGCTCTTAAAAAAGGAATGGAGGAACTGGAAGAGCAGGAAGGAAATGTTGATCAGTCGTTTGCAGTACTGGCTTCCCCTACTGATAAACTGGTATTTGGTTTGTTTATTACTAGTATTACTTGTTGTTTTTTTTTTTTTTAAATAATCCAATTTTGTGTCATTTTCCTGTCCTTTTCAGTGCTGTAAGAAAGGGTGAAGATGAATGCTGTGGTGTAAAAATGGCTGTGGCGAGTCAGTTGAAGGATCTGTCTATCTCTGGATAGTTTCTCCAGCAGTGGCTAGAGGTGGATGCCTGGAAGATCTAAGAACAGGGCAAGGATTTGTGAAAACTTAATCCAGTCAGTTTTTCTGAGCTAGATATGGTTTTGGGCATGCATCCTAAGATTGGGTGTAGGTGGCAAGGTGTTGGTAGCGAGGGAGCTGCAGACAGGCCTCTACGAGAAAAGACTGGGGCTGCTCCATGCTAGGCACAGCTGGTTCCATCGCAGGACACAGCTGAGCCCATCAGCCACGTGCGCGGCACTGCTGCGGAAAAGTGTTTAAGAAAGGGCAAAATGCTGCACAGCCAGTGAGAGGGGGGAAAAAAAAGTGTGAGAAACAGCCCATGGAAGAGACCGTGCTAGAGCAGGTATCCACACTGCAGGGGAGGAGGGAGAGGAGTTGGGAATGAAGGAGCAAAATTGACCCTGGGGGGAAAAGGCAGGGGGTGAGGAAGCTGTTTCAGTGTTTGTCTGTCTTTCTTGCCATCCAGCTCTTTTTTAATGGCAATAAATTAAATAAATTTTCCCCAGGTCAGGTTTTGCTGTACTTGTCTGTCATGTACAAGCTTACTGTCTTCTAAGGCTGGCTTACAGAGGTGATAAGTTAGTAAAAGGGCTGATACGGGAAGAGTTTCTGAGTGCATGTGAAAGGAAAAAAAGTCAGGTGTGGGGCTGATGTGGATTCTGGGGGTCCTGACTGGCGGTATGGTGTGGATATAAAAATCCCAGGTGGTTGCCTTCCGCTGTACCACTTGCCCTGTTGCAGGGGGAAGGGGAGATGGCTTTTCAGCACGAGGTAGAAATGATAGTTTGTGGGTAGAATTATTGGATCTCAAAGTCAGGCGAAGTAACTGAGCTTTAAGCTTAGCATCACTAACGGGAAAAGGCTTCCCGCAGAGTTACCATCACACGGCAGAATGCTTCATATTACTTTGCCATTTTGCTTCGTAGCCCAGCAGTCCCAACAGCATGCAGTTCCTCATTTTAAAACCTACTCAGTAATAACAGTGGCTTCGTTAGGCTCTCATCTGTTCCCTTTGAGCTACCCTGAGATATTTAGGATATATCTTATTTAAGTTATACTTGCATGCCACCTCTCCTTATTTAAAGAAAGGATAGGATAATTACTATGTAAAATTACTCCTGTTTGGTGGTTTTTTTTGTTTTTTTTTAAGCAGAAATGAAAAGCATAGCTATGCAAAACGTGTGATCGTTACTGGTGTTTGTACCTCTGTTTGCTTAGAAGTTCTAGTGTGGATCAGTGCCATTTGCCTGGGCACTCTGCATTCAGGGGCTGTCTCAGAAATCCCTCAGAAAAAGGGATCGGGTCGGAATAGCGTTGTAAAATACATATACAGTGTGAGGTGCGTGCACAACTTTAAAATCACAGTTACTGTAGATACAATTTGAGAATGTTTATTTTCCGTACAATCTATATAAGTATGGAAACAGCCCACATAAAAGATCTTTTTCCTTTGAACACTATGTAGGGAGAGTTAAAGGCTACAAACACTTCACAGAATGAAAAGAATTTAATTGTAGAGATGGCATCTCACAAAGAAGAACTTAATTCTGAATTAGGTTCAGCAATAAAGGAGTTAGGATTCAATGAAGAGAGAACTGGTAAAATTTTGAAGGCTGTAATGGTACGTTGCAATTTTGGAGGCAGTTAAGTGACTTTAAAATAACATTTTTCAAGTAGAAACTTAGATTCTTACATGTTTCTAAGCTCATGTATGTATACGTTAGCATACGTATTTCCATGTTTAACTGCTGCACGTTTAAAAGGAGGCTGAGGAGGGATGCTCATCAAAGCTGGAGAATATATTGAGTCAAAGTAAGTAAACTACTGCGTCCTCAAGCATTCCTTACGATGGACCTTTTCCTGTGGATCTAGCTCATCCCAGTGTAAGGAAAAGTAGAATATTTGGTTTAGAGTACCAGCTATCTATGCAAGATAGGGACCACGAGCCTGAGAGCTGGAGGAGGGGAGCTAACAAGATTTGGGTACTTCTGTTCTAGCTAAATGTCGTTATACAGAACATCTTCACAGGAGAAGTGACTGCTGCTTGGAGTACCGAGGCGGAAAAGTCACAGGAGATTAAGCCGCAATTTACTTGAATAGCAATTGAGAGTTGGTTCAAATTGTTAACGTCGTGTAATAGTGAACATAACGGAAACAAACCCAGCATTCTTAAAGGCGCAAAGAAACCCCCTTGCAGTTATTCTTGGGTTCAAAAGTGGAAACAATGTGAAAATTAGGAAATGTATTAAAATGAAAGCTGGAGGAGCAGCCAAAAGGGTAAAGTACTTGCAGCTAGCACTAAGCTAAAACAGGCTGGAAAATAGCTAGTTAAGTGCAAGGATCACAAGAACTGAAGAAGATGGACTGAAGAAGTTGTGTCCATGCTAGCTGTTTCCCTGTTGGCTCTCTGTCAGAGACGGTGGTTGGGCAGAAAGACTTTGGTCTGACCTAATGTGTCTGTTTTTACCGAGTCAGAGTTTGACAAGTGGTCTGCAGTGTTTCGGATCAGCAGAGACCTGCCTGTTGTTTGATGCTTGGAAAAAATAAAAATACATGGGTAGAGGACCCCTGAGGGAACAGGATGCTAAAGGTACAAGCATGTCCTTGCCAAAATTTAGAATGTAGCACGTTGGTGCATATGGCTGCGGTGTGTGTCACGTGATGGGACGTGTGAATCCGTGTTGCTGTTCCCTGCAGCGACCAGAAGCAGATAGTCCACAGTTTCTCCTGCACTGAAACGGCAGGCTTAGGAACCGTCTGCAGACTGCTTAGACTTCTTTTTTTCCTGGTGCCCTGGATTGGAAATTCAGCCTTAAGATAGTTCAGGAGGCTTGTTCAGTTAGGAAAGCAACAGGTTTTGGTTTGTTTAAAAGTAGGAAGGTTATCTACACAGCTACAAGGAATGCCCCTTTTTCCTGGTTCATACAAAAGTCAACTCTGCAGAAATGCCTTTGTTTGTTGTACAGATTTTTTTTTTTTCTCCTATTGATGATGTGTTTGTTAAAGAGCCTGGCTAGCGGGCATGTAAAATATACTCTAGTGTCAGATCATTTTTCTGTAAAACCTGGGAATAATAGTGGATACAACCACTGAATTTGAGAAGATCTTCTTAAATGTATGTTTTTAAGTTTGTAAAATCGTATTTAAATTCCATTGAACAATTAATATGTGTTATTTCATTGTAGGAAAAAGATGAGGTTACATTTGACTTGATGACCCACAGTATAAATCCAGAAACTCAGACTAAGCAATCACAAGAGAATATCTCGACTCAGGAATTGGACGTGATCAGCAACTCTGAAGAGGAGCAAGATCTGAAGAAGCATTGCCAGCAAATGTTGGAAATTCATCAGACTCCTGATTCTTCAAGGCACAATTTGAACATAGGCAAAGACACTTCGAAAGACTTCCAGAATTTCGTTGCAGATATGGCTGCATGGGGCTCACCTGAGATTGTGAGAAAGCAAGATATAAGCATGGAACTTCAACCGGTGCTTCATCTGACACCATTTTCAGAAGTTGAAAGCACAGAGTTTGAAATTATGCACACCAGGTCATCCACACAAGAAGATAATTCTTTATTGCTGGGATATTCTAACCTGTATGAAAATGGCAGTGAGGAAGCAGCCGTGGGAGCAGATAGAAAATCTCCAGCTTTCTCTGAAAGTACCTACTCCGATGACCAAGATATGGAGAAGAAGATTTTGGTAAGTGATATTTCATGTCTGATTTAATTCTGATCAAACAAGACTGCTCAGCTCTGTCCCCTGGATCATTGTTGGCCCGTTGGCTCCAAGCAGTGGAAACATACGCACCAAGAGCGGCAGGTCCAGTAACGCTCTGGACATACGGCTGTTAGTTCCTTTCTCGCTGTGAGAGAGCGGAGAAAATTCTGGTCTGTGTTAGAACTCTGTTTACCACTGCTTCTAATAAGATTTGTTGAGAGGACTCTTCAAATTCTGGTACTTTTGCAGTGACGCTTCGTGGAAGTAACTGATGAATTTGTGATAGCTCAATTACTCGCACATGAAGTGTGATGAAGAGATGTTTCAAAATTGGAGAACAATGTTTTTTTCTTTTCAGTGGACATATGTTATATGTTTGTGTCTGCATGATTTCACGGGAAGATGAAGTCTGTACTTCAGAATATAAATCTCCACTTGTATATTTTTGTGCCTTGCTCTTGAAGGGCAATTAATTATAAATACATGTCTGTTTCTTAAGACTATTGAAAGGGAGAAAAAAATGAGATGGCATGGGTTCCAGAGAGCACCAGTGTTGCATTCATCCTGGTGTTTGCCATCTCTAACACTACGATCAAGTAGGCATTTGCTAAAATCTGCACTAGTAACAAAGTTGTTATAAAAGCAGAAGAATCTACAGCTGGATTCAGAAATCTAAATTAATGTGAAAAATTATTTCCATGCAGCAGAGAGAAGCTGGTAATCTAACTTTAACTCCTTCTGATCTACAAGACGATGTAAGAACAGGAGCATCGGCTGTAGATGCAATGAGCGACCGATGTGGCAGCAGTAAGTTTAACTTTGTAGATTCCCTTCACCTGTTGTTAACTTCAGTGTAAAAATGCTATAACGTTTCCTCTCTCTCCCATTTTCTTTTCCTGAAGATCTTTATTTGAAAGCTATGCCTTTGCCAGGTGGTTCTTTGTTTAGAAAGGCTTGTATATTTGTGCTAGTGGAAGTTGCTTTTACCTTTTCATCTTTACATACTGAAAAGGAGACAGAGGTTTTAGTGAGTCTTGGCTTAACTACAACACTGTCTGGTGATAAAGGCAACTTACAACTCTTGTACTTGTTTAAGTTAGCTGAGATCTCAACCAGCTAACTTCAGCTGACCCTGCATTCATACTAGCAGAAGAAATCATGGTTATTTTGCAAGCGGGTTATGCTGGTCTCAAGTTCTTTTCACCTTTGTAACGTTTGTGGGGGCGGGGGGCTGTCTCTTTCTTCAGATGCCAGCTCAAATTTGGCAGCTAAACTAAAGCAGGAGCTGCAAACGTCAGACCACCTGGATGCTAGTTTCATGGCTTATCTGCAGTACCGTGGGATGTTTCCAGATATTATGGAATCAATGAGAGAAAAGGAAATACTTTCACCGCAGCTGAAGGTAATGTATGATTAATATGGGCAAAGATAAAACGCTGGTATGAAATAGAGTTAGCTGCTACCTTTGCACTGTGAAGTGTTCTGTGATCCTTTAAACTTGAAGTTGATTATGGTTCTTCAGTCATTTTTGCACCTCTCGTGTGACAAATTTACTGACATTTGTCTTGCTTGCACTTGCTAGAATTGAAAAAGTTTTGCTAGGACAGCAGTGGTGATTTTCCAGGATGTGGTGGTACCGAGGACCGCTTGATCTGAGCTGGGGGTTTGACTCGGAGGCTTTACAAACAGGCTGTTTCTTACAATAAGCATAGCTAGCAGACATCGTGCTCCCCTGCCTATTCTTGTCATTCTGATATGGTGGAGAGCTGTGGAAACACCACTGCAAGGTGTGGAGGCATCTTTCAGAGTCAGTTTAAGGAGCGTGAAGAATATACAGAAGACTAAGCGGTGATGGTGTACTGTAATCAGTAAGGCAAGTTTAGGAGAGTGTATGTCTGGGACTCTCTGGTTTGGTGCTGCAGCTGAACAAGCTCTCAGCCATCGCAGGAGTTCCAGCTGGTGAAAGGGAGAAATTCGGTGCTCCAAGTCATCTCATCTGTGAGGCTGGTGAGAAGTACGCGAGAAAGCGCAGCAGGCTGCAGGCAGTTTGAAGGAACTTGAGTAATAAGGAACTAGAAGTACACTTGCTAAAAAGTGAATGCTGCCGCTGATAACGTTTAGCAGGTTCTTTCAGCTCGCTCAGCAAAATGAAGGAAGATCTGTGCAATGAAGGAAGGCAAGGGAAAGGTCAGCCTGAAGTCAGACTCAAGCTGACTGACACAAGTAACTCACAAGATGAAGGACACTGGACCTTTATCTCTGCTTGGAGCAGAAGGAAGATCCTTCCCCTATTCTCTGAAGCACTCCTTCATAACAGACGTGATGCTCTGGTGTTGGAGAATGAAGAGCACCTTGAGTAACTGACATGACCCAGGAAAAGCCAGCCATGCAAAGTTGATGCAAACACCCACTCGCATTAGAACCAACGCTCCCAGAAAAGCATGTAAAGTATTGGTAACTGGAGATTCCTCACCGTTGGCCATCCAGACAATTTCTCTAGAGAAGTTTACTGCCTACCAAGAGCTTGTATTCATGACATCACTGAGAGGCTGCCAAGCCTGGTGAACACTACAGATTATCATCAGCTCCTGCTGTTCCATTTAGGGTCTAACGGTACCGTAACAAGGCCACCTGTTTTAAGTCACAGTACAGCTAGAAAGCTACAATCTAATTGCTATTGATGAAAATTGGTGGGACAAATCACACAGCTGGAATGGTGCAAGCAATGGCTATGAACTGTTCAGCAGAGATAGATGAAGGAGAGGCAGTGGGCTTCCTCTTTATGTAAAACAAAATGAAAAAAGGATTGATGGTACAGAGCTGACTTTGAAAAACAGTAGAGTCAGGATGCTGAATTTGAGGAGAGCAAGCTCTCAGTTCTTTAAGGAATTTGTGGATGTGATTCCCTGGGCAGCTGACCTCAGGGATAAAGGAGCAGAACAGAGCTGGCAGCTATTTAAGGATGTCTGTCTTAGAGCAGCAGAGCTCTCGGTTCCCTTGTGTAAGAAATGAGGCGAGGAAGGCAGGAGACCAGCACGGCTGAGTAAGGAACGCCTGGTTGAACTACAGTGTAAGAAGGAAATCACTGCACAGGCAGTGGAACCAGGGATGTTCCTGCGAAGAATATAGGGACAATGCCTGGATGTATAGGGATGGGATCAGGAAAGCTAAGGCACAGTTGGAGAGGAATTTGGCAAGAAATGTGAGGAAAAATAATAAGAAGGGCTTCTACAAATAGATTGGATAGAAAGAGAAGATTAAAGCAAGTGGGTGTGTGTCTGTGTGTGTATAGACTCTATATCTAAAAAATTAATAATTCTCAAAGAGCATAGTTTCATAGACTTCATGGAAGAAGCTAATTTGAATTTATCTTTTAAAAAATCTCTCGTTATTTAGTTTCTTTCATGGATCATCAATCTAGACTTTACAGGCTGCAAGATCTGAGTGGATATTCCAGTCCTGAACTTTTAGTTTGAACACAAGTGTGCTTCTGTTATTAATGGTTACTAAAGGTTTGCATTGGTTAGCATTGGTTCTTGAAATAATCAGTATTTTGATTCCGGTGACAGAAAAGCAACCCAAGGTGGTTCCAAAGTTAAGTTATTCAAAAAAGTGCAAAGAAAGAATGTCAAGAGTTAAAGACAAGTACTCTGTATTTTTGTTGTGAAAGTGAGTAGCAACGAGGAACAGCTCCACACTGAGGTTAGGAGATTTCTGGTGAAATGTTTGGAGAAAAGGACTTAAATCTCCAGTGACGGTCCTTGAAAAGAGACCCGGAAACATCTGTCCATGATGTAATAGTTTGTGAGCAGGGAATTTATTTAAAAGAGATTGCTTTGCCTGACAATGTCAAAGGAAACAATTTCCACTGTGTAAATTATTAAGACTGATTATTTTGGGAGATGTTATTTGTACATAATCTGCTAAATTAAGCCAAGGTTGTGTAAATACGTAATTCAGTTTTCTGGTGTCACTGGGAGTTAGTAACATGGCTTCAGACTTCACGGAATTTAATTTATTCCCAGGAAAGTTAGCCAAATAGTTCAGAAACAACAAAGATAAAGTAGAGTCCTTTGGCTTCATTGCACGTGTAGTGTCTGGGTGTGCACAGCAGTAAGACGCGCTGGCTGGGGCTGCCGTTTGTACGTTAACATTGTGTGTAGAGTGTTCTTAAATATTGTTGTTAGGAGATAAAAATTCTCTGGGAGCTGTTGGCTTGCTATGTATGTATGTGTGTATAAGCACACCGAGACGCAGGGTAGACCTGCGTGCCTTTACCTGTATCCCAGCCTCGGACAGCCTGCTAATTTTTCTTGTCTAGTGCTATCCCATCCTGCTCTTACAGCCTGGATGTTGATGCCTGTTTCCTCATACTATGCATTATGGTTTTTTTGATTTTGGTTTTTTTTTTTTTTTTTTTTATTTTTTTTTTTTTTTCCCTTCTCAGACTGTACTGAAGATGGTATATGAGGAGAGCCGCAAAATACTGGCTTTGTCAGAACATCCCTTTGGCTTTCGGGAGCTGAAAAATCAGACCAGAGCGGTGATGGAGGGGTGGCAGAAGGAGGGCTTAGCCTTGCTGGACGCTATACAGTCGCTGAGAGATTACCTTAGCAAGGTGGCAGATAGAGAAGACAAGGTATGGCAATAAAAATATCCTTTAAAGCAAAGTAAACAGTTCTTTATGTGTACAGAAATGTATATTGTTATGTAGTTAGCATGTATGTATATATGTGTGAAGAGCAAGGGACTCTTCCCGTTCTGAGATTTGAACTGGCCTCTTTAAACGCCTTTGGTCTGCTGAAGTTAACAGATAGGTATCCTCTTACACAGTAATGGCATTCAGAGAGATGCCAGTTAAAAAAATAATATTTTTAACAGGAACATTCAGGTATTGCTGCCGACTGGAGAGCAGAACTTCTGCAAGCAGTACAGAGCGTGTTTGAGAAGGAGAGAAACGTGTTGCAAATTGACTTGAAGTCTCACTTCTTCAATCCTGGGTCTGGTGATGCAGGGTCATTAGTGGAAAAACTGGAGTATATCATGAAACAACAAGTAAGAAAGCCAAGAAAACCTCCTACAGTGTTAGGCTCATAAATCACTTCTGTTCCCTTGTATTTTTTAATGGCTTTTACATTTTTTATTACTTCTGCGGTTAAATCTTATCTTGTGCATTAATTCAGATTGTGTGGGATCCGTGGGCTTTTATAGTCTATGTTTTGGTACCATTTTTCTCAAACTTCTTATATTGTGTTACAAAGCCTATTGAGTATTTTAGCTGGCCTCCAGAAAGACTGTGATAGCGAAAAGGAAATATTTGATAAAAAGGAGCAAGAGGAAGAATTCCATCTAGAGCTTCACAGAGTTCTCTTGCTTCAAAGGGTATATATTGAGCGAACCCTGAATCTGTTTGGGATTTTTTTTTTTGCTGATAATATCTAGTTTTTAGGTTCAGATAAGATGGTTTGTAGTAACTCTTATGCATAAACTAGTATTAGTCGCTGTTACTCTATTTGGAATCTAGTGAAGTGGGGTGTTTCTTTTTTACTTAATGTTAATGTGAAGCATGACCTTAGACATTTGAAGTTGCCTCTGTATAAAAATTGTACTGTAACAGCTTCTCTAGGGTTTCTCTTTGTAGAAAATATTGGAATAGCCTTGTAGATTTAACAGGATTTGGTTTGTTTTCAGGAGGAACAGAGGCAGATGGTTGTAGAGCACCTTTTCTCCTCAGATCGGAATAGCTTGCTCTGTGAAATACAGGACCTCCGAGCTCAGCTACGCATGACGCATCTTCAGAACCAGGAGAAGCTACAGCAGTTACAGGAAACCCTTACCAATGCAGAAGATCATGGGAGCAAACAAGAACACCACCTTCGGAGGAAAGGTAGTAATCGCCAAGTTCTTGTTATCTGGTCTTCTGTGCCAGGTCTTTCCTTTTTCGCCTAGAACATAAAAGGCAAAAAAGGATTGTTTTGCAAAGAAACAGATGCTTCTTTTACTTTTCTTCAGTTTTACTAATGCACTCAGGTTTCCTACGATTTTAGCAGAGGAATAAATTCTTCTTTCTAATATTAGTAGTTAAGAAAAATATATGAGAAGCAAAGAAAAGCTTTGAAATAACCCAAGCAATAGAGCTGAAGGGTGACTCCTTGTTAAATAGTGTATACGTGTAGAAAACCCATCAAGGATAGTAAAATCCTCTTGTTGGTTGTCAGGAAATTCTTTATATATATGTTTGCTAGTAAAAGGATGGGTTTGCTTACTGAGGTTTGGAATCCATTAGTAGGAGGTTACTGATAGTATATGGCAGTATACTGTTCCACACAGGAACACTTTACTACAGCTCATTTTTTCCCCCAGTTTGAAGCACAGTAACTGCTAACGTTAAGTTCTCTGTAATACAAATAACGGTTAATGTTTTCTTACCCTAGTTGAATTATTAGAATATAAGCTTCAGGAGGAAAAATCTATCGTGAGTGACTTGCACAGCACCCTGTCTGAGGAGCAGAAGAGAGCCTCTGAAACGTGTGATCTCTTGAATCAAGAAAAAGCAGCCCTGAAATCAGAGCTGTATGAAAGTAAGCAAGAGAATGAAAGGCTGCAGAAATCCCTAGAAGAGCTTCAGAGGGAAATAAACCAGTTACGGTGAGAAGCAGATTTATTCATTTATTTTATTTTATCTGTCAACAGGTCTGAAAGAGGCCATTGGATCCACAAATGGCTTAGCATTTGGAAACACAAGGAGGAAAACTAACCTCTCTTACTTTTCACAGATATGTTCATTTTTCTTTACTAACTTCTTAAATTTATTTATTCTTCAATTCAGATATGCGTATTTAGCTTTTCTGTGGCCTTGACCGAGAAAAGTGTGGAAACTTGCGTGTTGTATGGGTGTATTACAAGGGAACGGACTAGATCCCTGTATCCCTCATGTATCCCACTCCTGCAGCTTTTGTCTTAGACTTTTGGTTGGTACTTTTGTTTGCCCATCATCTTGTGCATATTTTTTTATTTTCCCTCCCCTGAATTCCTAATGTCTGTCGATGTTTTTCTTTCACAGGACAACAGTTTTGCTCTGCCAGCATAGATAACTTCTCCCTATCTCTTAATTGTTACTAAAGACAGCAGTTCTAGCTTTGCTTGGAGGGAGGTAAAAGTTTTCACGCGTTAAATAGCTGTGACTTGAAAATTGACCCTCTTTAGGAAAAGCAGAGGCCATCTTAAAGAAACAAATCAATAGACCAACTCAAAAAAGTAACCCAAAATGTCTTGCTTGCATTGCTGGTGAAGGATGTTCTGTTCTGAACATAGCAGTGTCATTTTGAACTTTTGCAGTTTTGAATTGGAAAAAAAAGAAAAGGATTTGACAGCTGCACTTGAAGACTTGCAGGCTGAACGTCTGAAGGAAACAGAGCTACGGGGTTTGTTTGAGGAACAACAGCTTCAGCATAAGAAAGCGGAAGATGAAAAGACACAGGCCTTGGAGGTAATGCCCTACATCTCTGTGCTTCAGTTCACTTCCCTCGGTGCATGAAGTTAACTAATAGGTTATTTTTGCAGTCTTTTTCCCATCCAAAGCTTTTTGTTTAATAACTGTTTAAAAAAACACCCAAACTTCTGCTGAATGTGCATAGCATTTATTTTGTTTTCACAGAATTAAAGCTTTCAGTTACCCTCTTTACTTGCACATGCAGAAATATGCAAAACTGTATGCTTTTTTTTAATCTATTCTTAATGTTGTTGAAGCGTTATGCTCTCACCAGTTTTGTGCTGCCCCTTGCTGTGTAGGGAGAGCTGGGTTCTACAGCTGTGTGCCTCCACCCTTTATTCCAGAGCAAACGTGCTATGAGGATGTGATGTGTAGGATCAACTGAGATGATAAAGAAAACCACCCAATGATATATATGCTTCGCAGAGAGTAACTGGAGCCTTTCCAATATAACATGTATTTTTGGAGGTTAACCAAAGCCTTTTTTTGTTCCCTTTCTTCTAAATTGAACAGAAAACAAATGAGCAGCTTTCTCTCTGCTGCTGTGATAACAATGACTCAGTTCTCATTCTAGGCCTACAGTGACTGGAAAAGGAAGAAGATTTAACATAAACCTTTTTTTAAACTTAAAAACCAAACCCAACCTCTTATCAGATAACTCCAAAACAATCCTAGTTAAATGCCCTAAGTGTGAGGACACGCAGTTCTGACTTATTTCCTTGCAGTCTGGCCTCTCACATCATCTTTCTGGTAGATGTTTGGGTTTCTGGGTGACTTGTGTTTGCTGGGATTTTGATGGTAGGACATCTTGTAGAAAGACTGCTTGTGCAGGGAAGGCAGAGATCATCTTAGCCAAGGCAAAGAGAAAAGGGCATTGCCCCAGGTGTGCCTGCGCAACAGATTAAACCGTTCACAGTTCACACTGCTGCAGTCCTGCATTCCCAGATCCTCCCTCGAAGCCCAGCTGCAGAAAGCTGATGCCACTTAGCATCTGACCTGGCTTTCCAGGAGATGGGAGGAGAGGTGGTGCTGGCTGAGGGGGTGGGGCAGCCCCCCTGCTAGGGGGACAGCAGTGCTCTGACTGTCTGCAGGCACAGACTGCGCCCCTTCAGCCGCTCCCTTTCCTTCTGAAAAAGGCTGGCTCCCAAAGTGGACTTGGGGATGGACTCTATTTAATCAGTCTGTACTGTGTGCTTTAACAGAGGGGCTGTAAAATCCAGCTTTCACATCTGCTCTTACTGCTTAGATTTTGGGTTTATTTTAAATCAACATAGGTTATTTCTGCTTCAGATGTCAGCTATTAAGGGGATTGAGTGATGGAAAGAATAGTGATCTCCTAATAAGAGTCTTACTAACTGAAGTAAAAATGACGTCCTGGAAGATATTTTACCATTGCAATCTTTGGTTTTGTTACTTGGTTGCTTACAAGCATGCTTCTGGCACTTGAACTTGTAATTTTAAATTAAGTTTTTAAAGACCTGAACTACTCCAGTTCAGGCTTGGATTTCTTCCTGGATAAAACAGGAGGTTGAAAATTGCCAAATGCCAGGCTGCCCCATGAATGAGTGTTTGTGCTGGACTATTAATTTGTGCTTCTCTGTGTTTTGAACAGAAGCTGCAGGCTGCCTTGGAGTTGCAGCTGATGCAGAATAACCAGCTGGCCATATCCTTGGAGCATGAGCAAACGGTAAACGATAATCTCCGCAAGGAACTTAAGATTGAGCACTCTCGCTGTGAAGCCTTGCTGTCTCAGAAACAGACCAAAGTGTTGGAGCTAGAGAAAAATTTGGATGCTGAGAAAAATCGTTCATTGGAGCTCCTGAATTCCTTGAATCACGAACGCGTTTTGACGGAACAGTTGAGTATGAGAGTGAAAGAAGGTGCTTCTTGTCAGCACAAGGAGTCGCTGCTGGAACAAGCCTTTATTCGAGAGCTCCAAGCCCAGCTGGAAGAAGAGAGGTCCCGATCCGTGGAGCTAGCTGCTGTTATTGAGAAAATGCACCAGAAGGCCATTCGTTCCCAAAGGCAGCTGGAGGCTGAAGTACAGATGTGCTGTGAAGAAACCCAGAGGGAGAGAGAAGTCAGTGACAAATTGCG
This sequence comes from Chlamydotis macqueenii, assembly GCF_036417535.1. Taxonomy (NCBI): domain Eukaryota; kingdom Metazoa; phylum Chordata; class Aves; order Otidiformes; family Otididae; genus Chlamydotis; species Chlamydotis macqueenii. Next base: position 41,019,955 of record NC_141561.1, read on the forward strand.
AGCTACACTGGAATCTCTTCAGAGTCAAAAGCAAGAGGTAATCCATTCCTTGGAGGCCCAGAAGGTAAGGGAGGCGAAGCTGAAGGCTGACTGGGAACAACTGCAGTCGCTCTTCAAGGCAATGAGAGAGCAAGATAAAAACAAGAAAGAGGAGAGAGAGGGAGAGCGAAGACAGCAGCAACAAACAGAGCTAGAAAAACAGAAGGACTGGCAGAGAGACCAAGAGAGACTGGTGAGAATGTGTCTGCAAGCCTTGCCTTACACCGAAAGAGCCGTGAACTGGGGTTTAACCCTGTGGATGGTGTTCTTTAATTGAAATGTTTCCTTCTCTTAAACAAAGCATTCTGAAAAATGCATTAGATGGGCTCTTTTCCTGCATTTCTTAAACCTAGCTGTTCTTAAGGTTTTGCTTCTGAATTTATTGTTGCCAGAGGTTGATCTTTACATCTTTGCCTCTGCTGGGATTTGCCAGTTGTTAACAGATGGAGAAGAATACGGCTTTAACGCAGAACGGAACTGAACTAGGTTTCGTGTCATTGCCCTTGTTTTGAGCTAGGCTCCTAATTATGGTTTGCAGTAGTCTCAGTTTCACCCTTCTTGTTTCTCAGCTCCTTCACTTTCATTTAGAGGAGGAGGGAGGCTTTGCAGGCTTTCTGGAGACTTGTCAGTCACCATGTCTAGATGGAGAAAATGCCCACTCCAGAGTCATAAACCTGGCTTCCTGGTGGCTCTGGGAGGCAGAACTGTAAGCCTTCCTTTATAAGTGGTCTGGGAGTTAAGGATCACTTAAGATGGATATGCTAGTTAGGTGTGATGCTTTTATTTACGGTCTGTGTGTGTGTGCAAGAAACAAAACCAAAAACCACTTATACCTGAGTATGTATATTTACGTATCTGTCTGTATCCATCTAAGATGCAATTAACTGCCACTTATTCTGTTCAAATAGCAAAACTTGGAACGGCAACACCAAAGGGATGAACAAAGAATTAAAGAGCTGCAGGAGATAGTGGCAATATTAGAAGAAAGAGAAAGAAATCCCCCATCTCCAAACCATCAGCAAGAACTGTTGTGTACCTTAAACAAGGATCGAAATGCCAAACAGGCCACAACAAAAGAAACGGAAAAATCGCATTTGCAACAGCAGCAACAACATCTAGAGAAGATAAGACAGCAGTTGGTCTTTGTAGCTGCGCACCTGAACGAGTTCATATATAAAACTGTGGATAAGTGAGTAGCTGTTCATAAAACAGCAGTTTTCTGTCCATCCTGCTTCTGAACTTGTCTTGGTCGTGGCTGAGAGCTCTGTGCTGAAGGGAGTGAGTGGTGTATCTGCTTACAAGACTCAGTCTTGTGTGACAGCATGGTTTTGTGGTGGCAGCAGACTCTGGTTATTGTCATCCCACTGCAGCCCTTCCCGTGAGAAGCTTGTGTGCCTGCGTTTGAACTAGATCTGTGAAGTGACCCTGCTTGGAAAGAGCAACTCAAAAAAAACCCAAATCCCTACTTGAAAGAGTCATTTGGTACTTTGGTAACTGCAGCAGTCTGATTAGAGAGCAATCAAAGAAACCAGGTTAATCAACACATCTGCAGATTTGGAAACTCTATTGAGCGTGGCAGGGAAAAGCTGGAGTCAGGAATCAGTGGCGAGGTCACAGTAATGTCTTACTTCTTTGGCAGCAGAGTAAAATCCTAGCGACATTTTGCTGCAGCCTGAATGTGCATAATAGAATTTCAGACGAGTATAACTACAGACTTGTGAATAAATCCTATGGCACTATTTAGAAACTCTACTCTTAAAAATTAACAAAACTTGCTAGTTTATGTGCGTATTCATAGTATTTTGTGTGATGAATAGGGCGTAAGTACAGCCTCCAAACTTAAAGATAATCCAGTAGGGAGAGGGAATCAAGTGTTCGTTAACATCACTACAAATCAACCTGATACTGAAAAAGTGTTTCTGTTTAACAGAAGAGTTAACGACCGGTCTGCATCGCATGATGAAGCTGTAGCCTCTTTACTGCAGACGTTAAAGGAGCTAAAATCAGATTTGTTGTCTCCTCCTGCATCTCAGGTAAGGAAAATGGCATATATTTGTTGATTATCAGTCAGTTGTGTACTGCAACCCAAAGAATACAGAACGCGTAAGTTGATTGATTGGGTTTTTTTCCTCCTCTCCCCTTCCTTTTTTTGGCAAAACATTCTGAGGAAAATCGTGGTTTGCCTTGGAGATGGAAAAAAGATGTGCTCTGGTACTCACACTGTCATTATATTAACATATTTTAGTACCAGACTCTTGCTTTTTTATTGTATTGCAGAGCCTGCTCCTGACAGTGTATTTTTCCTAGATTTGTAGGATGTCCAAGGATATTAAAAGCTGGGATGAGCTGCTGCTGCTCCTGTATGCATCCAGAGGCAGTTGTTTTTCAGCAAATTGTCCAGTAATTTGCAAAAAGCACAATACTGGTCTGTCATCTCGGGAGGGATGTTTTGAGTGATGTTTGCAGTATTGCAAATATTTTATACAAGGCTAGGGATTATCAAAGCCTGAGCTCGGGTCTATTGATACATCGCTGTTAGATTCTGTCTTATTCACCTGATAACTTCACCCTACATTTATATCTTTCTCTTGTAGTAAAGAAAGAGATCTTCAAACACATCGCAGCCCTTTCAGCCAAAATTTGGGGATTTACAGCTAAGTCAGTCTTGGCTCTGTTAGATTCAGTCTCTCTCTACTCCCTTCTGTGCTCGATAGCAGGTCCCCAGAAAGCACACCTTTGAGACAGAGTTCCCATTGTCTGGTACAGGAAGAGGCTTTTGTAACTTCTTTTGTTCTCCTGTGCTCTGTAGTAAAAGTCTGATGTACAAGCTGGCTTGGCGTGGTGCAAGCTCCCCCCGTGGCTTACAAAATATGAGAGGTATTTTCCTTCTCTTGCCTGTGCAGCCACTGAGGTGGTTGCCAAATAGATCATCTCCAGTCTTCAGGCAGGGGACGTAACCTCCTCCCAAGCAGATGCTCATGGAGTTATCTTGGTTAAGCCTTCCTCTCACAAAGCTTTAGAGCCCTCTGCTGTGGACAGAACGTTCGGAGAGCCTGTGGGGGGAACCGGATAACCTTATGGCTCTATTTAAATCTGACTTAGCACAGCTCCCTCCAGAGCTGAGCTGTTGTTCTGGCTCAGCTCACTCCAGGGTATTTACTGGAAAATAAAAAAATAGTTTGGATTGTTTGTTTTTCCTTTGATGCCAGGAGGTCTTCTGCATTAGAAACTCTGTTGCAAATGCTTTTCACAACTTCCAGGTTTTCCAGGCTCTCATCCCCATCAGTTAAGCCAGTGAATGCCACGCAGAGTAGCTGTCGCTTCTCTTGTTGGATCAGATTTTGCAACTGCCTCCTCCAGGGATTATGACCACACTAAAATAAAGGGATTCAAGTTTTCTGACCTACTCTTTTTTTTTTTTGTTAAACAAAACTTTCAGTGGAGCACTCTGAAGACCTGCCTTTCTATAGCTTAGAAAGCAAAAAGTCTACCTTGATATCCTTTCTTCTGTGGGCACAAATGCCCCTCCTCTCTGCCCTCTTTTCAGGCTTTGATTTTTTCCAGAATCACCTTTTGTTTCAGGCTCCTCCTGGAATTTCTCTGTCCTTTAAGGTACTGAACCACATGCCCTGGAGACCAGAGGAATTTACTGCTGTTCCTTCCTTCAGTTGCGATAAATTGGGGACTATGCCAAAATGAAAACTGTGCCAAAATGAATATGGAGTCAACAGATCCATGCCAGCTGGTGCAGTAGGAACCAAGCGGGTAGATGAATCATGTAGAACTCCTTCAGACCCTACAAGTATCTGTTACTGCCTTAAAATCGATGCTTGCTGCAGAGGCCAATATAAAGCAGCTTCCCTCCACTTCAGTACGATAGAGTTGGGTGTTGTTTCCCATGTTTGAACTCTTTTTAATAATCCTTATCTGAAGTGTGGTTTGTATCTGAAGTCTTTATCTCTTCTTTTGTTCTCAAAAGACTTCTCTGTCCCATCCCCTTATGTGATACGGCACAACTGCCACGCCAGCATGGGCCGTATGTAGGGAAACGCGTGCTTTAGTTTATCTGTCTTCAGTACAAAATCCTGAAATTGTATAGAACATCAGAATTAGACCATAAGCACAGGACAAGAGGTTAACCTGGACAGAAATAAATACCTAATTCCCAACCAATATTGAAGCATTTTTTTTAACTCTGAGAACTGGAGAGCCTTTGCTTTCAGAAGTTTTAAAGAAGCTGCAAAGTCAAAAGGCAGGGAGGTGGGTTATGTGCTGTGAAGGTACAGATTGGAACCCAGGCAGTAAAAAGCCTTAGATGGCTGTGGTTTATTAAACTTTATTATATAAGATTTTTTTACTTGACAAGTTGTGCTCTGCATAGAGGACAAACATAAATGGCACATGTTAGTGTATTGAGGTATTCATAAGAAATTACTCCTGAAGAAGTTCAAACTCCTAATAAGGTTGTACTGAAATAAGTTCCTAGGAGCAGTTGGGGTCAGGTGTGTGTACTGGCTCCTCTAACATACATCTCTTGTTTTTCTGTGGTTTGCTGCATCAGTTTACAGTTACTGATGTAACTGTTGACTGTTAAGTTGGTAAGTCGATACAAAGAGGGGTTATGAAGGCAGAAGTTCCACAAAGAATTGGACCTGGGTCTCCTTCCTATAAGAGATGACTTGCCACAAAACTGAATTTCTCAGAATTGAATGTGATTTTTTTTCAGAATTTACTTCTGTAGATGCTTCACAACGTGTTTGTGTGCAGGCATGTACATAGACATCTTTCTTCACCGTTTCTGTGCTGCCTGTGGATGTGGAAGAAATCCAGGTCACTTGTTTTTGTTTCCAAGTGCTTGGGAGACTCTGTTATTAAAGGGAAGAGGATACCTGCAAAGCTGATTGGACAGATCTGTAGAGGAGGGGTAGCTCAATTAACAATTAATTTGATACTCCTTAAGAAGGGCTGCTTGTGTGTTCCCGTTTCTCATCCTACCGTTTAACACCTGAATGCCATTGCTGATTTTCAGGCGCGTTATTTTTTCCTGTTTCAGTTTGTCCATGCAGTTAGGTTATTATTCAGAGGTGTTTGGCTGTGTAAGTAACGTGCAAAAACCATCACGGCTCTTTTCCTTTGGGTTTCTTTTTCAGATCAGGTCTACAGATGATCCTGATGCTGTTCAAGACCTGGAAAGAGATGCTTGGCAGCAAGAGAGAAACATGTTACAGAATGCGCTGAAACAGGCCGAATCCGAACTGGCTAAAGCTACTGTTGAAATTGAAAATAAACCAGTGGTAGAAACTTCCAGTCCTAAGGTATGGCCAGCAAATGGGCTGCTGGGAGCTCTGTGAGCGAGCGACGCCGTAGCCGCTAGCGTGTCTTTTAAACCTTTGGCGCTTGGTTTGCTCTCGCTGTGTGAGAACCGTTACTGACTCAAGATCACGAAAACCTCTGGAAGGTTCAGCCCTTGCTAGTACTGTTCTTGGGCATTGCCCGAGGGATTAATGTCCCATGTAGAACTGGTAATTTAGTAATTGTATTTTTTTTTAATGTAAATATGATACAACTTGCAATTGCAGAGGAGCTAGGAAGCGTACAGCTCAGATTTCTGGGGATAGGAGTATCTTGTCAGATTATAGCATTTAACTTATCGCTGTACTCTTCTTCAGTTGCTACTTTGAAAGGTGATTTTATGGAAGAACAGTTTGATAAACTGTATCTTCCATGAGGAACACTTTCGCCATATTTCCCTCATCAGAAAAGTTCCTTTGTAACTTTCTGGGTGTTAGACAGGGACTTGCACCAAAAGGAGCGATAGCTCTTTGGAATCCCTTTCTACTCTTAAATGAGATTCAGATTTCTTATCTGAGTGTGAAAATCTCACACATCCATTATTTTCAATTCCGCCCCCCCAATCTGAAATACTTTTTATTCCTCTGACAATTTGATTGTAATCAAGTCAGCTGGACACTTATCCCAACATGCTTTCTGGTTTGTATTTACTTAAAGCAGATGTTATTTTCTTTGTTAAAGAGTCACACTGCTTTAGAGTATGACAATTTTGCTTTGAAACATTCACGCGACTGCAGGCAGTCTCACACTCCAGACTCGGGTGCTTTTTAGCTCTGTACAGAATTGTTCCAGCTGCCCTTGCGTCGGAGGTATGGATGTTCAACACGAAGACAGCTTGCTTGTGCTAAAATTTTCTACGCTAGCCAAACTTCACAGACATACAGAAATTCAGTAGGCTTGGTACAATCCTCCATGAAGGGTGTCCAAACCGCCAGAGTGTAATACTGCTGCTTTGCACCAAAACTGGCCAAGTCACAGACTCTGTTACACAAATACTTGCTCAAAATTTCACTTTAGAGCTAATTGTACACTGCTTCCATACTTCGTAATTATTAAATAGCTTTCTACAATTTTGGAAAGCAGAAGAGTTTTAGATACCCACGCACAACCAAGTTGTGGGAGATGCTGCTGGAAAAACTGACTAAATCTTAAGAGATTGGGGTTTTTTCCCTTCTTTTCTTTCTCCAGATGCAGAGATTATACAAGAAGTACCTTAGAGCAGAGAGCTTTAGAAAGGCTCTAGTTTACCAGAAGAAATACCTCTTGCTGCTGCTTGGTGGATTTCAGGACTGTGAGCAAGCGACCCTCTCTCTGATAGCACGTATGGGAGTCTACCCCTCACCTGCAGACCTGCAGCTCTCCAGATCACGTTCCCGGCCTTTTACCAAGTTCAGGTGTGCAGTCAGGGCAGTCATCGCAGTATCGAGGTAAAGCCAAAACACTTGTTGTCTCTCATACACGCTGTTTTCTTGGAAATTTTAAAAATTGATCGTTCCTGTGATTTATCCCACATTAATATTAGGCAAAAGGTGTCTCCAAAACCAGTTCAAACATGACTTGGTAGCTGTAGCTGTGGCCAAGCTGTTATTTCAGAGTTGGATGTGAACTAAACTAAAGATTTATAAAAAGCCGCGTCTGTCTTGAGAGATACCCAGCTGCGATACATTTGAGAATCGGTGCACAACAAGGACAAACTGATGTCCTTTCAGGTCTGACCCTTACTCACTGACTACCAAATGGATTTTGTGAGCTGTACTGGGGACAAAAAGCCATCTCATGGCTTTTGAGTCCATTTAATGGAAAAAAATTCTTTCAAATGTAATGGGTGGTCACTTCTGAGCAATTTCCTTGTCTGGTAAAAATGATTGCTGGCAAGTTTAAGACTTTCAGGAGATGGCACAGGATGCCTTTAGGCTGTTGTCTTTGATGTGCGTGCTATAATGACAGCAATGTCAAAGAACGTCAGAACAGTGACCTCCACACTACTCCTCCGAGGCAGGAAGAGCTGCCACAGAACTCTCTGGAGATGAGGGACAGAGTGGAGGAGCTGCAATAAAATGAGCAAACCTTTTCAACGTTGAGGGGATCGCTGCAGAGTAAAATGGGATAAGCTTTCAATCGAAAGACTGACGTTCAAGAATTCTTCCTCCATTCCTGCGGGAATTGTTACTGATGTTGTTTCATACATTTCATGCCAACAAAGAGTTTGATATTAAAATTCAGTGTATTTTTGTTTCTTTTTAATGACTGTACACATTAATTTTGTTACTAAGGTTAAAGTTTTTGGTGAAAAAGTGGAACAAAGTTAACAGGAAGAGCGCACATAGTGAAACCCTTTCTCACAGCGTAGGAGGTAATACAGGTAAGCATTTTGGACAAGGACATTGTTTTAATCGTAATTTCTCTTTAATGATGGGTTTCATTTAAAAACAAAACCAAAAGAATACCCGCTGAAGTGTCAAAATCTGTTTATCTGTTAACACAAATGCGTTTATCCATTTCCTGAACCCAACGATGATTAGTTTACAAGGATGTTTTAAGAAATTACAATTGAAAACTTGCAGAATTCATAATTTACAACAACAGCAAGCTCCTCCTCTTCTCCCTTTATTGCAGCTGCCCAAGCTGATCTGATGCAAGGTGATCTGATGCAGTTCAGTAAGGACTGTGTTCCTTTGCGTTACTCAAGGATGTGTCTGTAAGAATTTGGACAAACACCTTAATGCAGTACCCAATATTGTGGAACTGTCCCATTTCATGTAATATTCCATTACTTGCGGTTTTTCAACATGAAACAAAATTCAGATAAAATAGTGCATTTTTCATTACCTGGCACTACATATTTTTCACTATTCTAAGTTACTGGAAATGCTTATTTAAAAAACTACTTCCTACATGGAACCACTGTGGTGCGGTTCCTGTGAAGCTTGAGTCCCAAAATGCATCCTGAACTTTGTACTGCACTACAAAATAGCATCTTGGCAGCCTCATTAAAAAATATTCGATTTTTTTTGTGATTTAAAGGTCTTGTTGGAAGGGTTTTTTCTTTTTTTAGTGGAAACAAAACAACACCCTAACCCCTAAACCTTCACCAAAGCAAACAAAATATCTCTTCCTTTCTCTGCTGCCTCTGAAGTCAGAGAATGTAAGTCAACAGTAACATATAGTCAGAGCAAATATGAAGAATTACAGTTTCTTGAAATAGATTTTGGTCGTGTCAGCCAGCGGAACGTCCCCTGTGTGGATATAGCAATAGCTGATAAAAAAGTGAGCCTGGAGAAAGAAAACAGTGCAAGTGCTCCATTTGCAGGAAGCAGTTCTTCAACATTGAAATGTCAAACTTCTGTCACATCTGGTTAAAACAAACAAAGAACAAAAAACCAAACCAAAAAAGCAGTTAGCTGTAGAAAGTGTGGTTTGGCTGCATTTAAAACCAAACACAGTTGTGCTCTGCTGTGATTCCCATGGGCTGTATTGGTTATGTTTGCGATAGCCTGTTGGAAATGGTTTCCAGTGCGTATTTTTTAACTGTTTCGTATTTATCACAGCCTCTGGTGCAAGAACAGAAATTCTGAAGGAGCAGCAGCCCCCCGCTGTTCACTTGGGTTCTCCCCCTACGCGGGACGCTGGGCTGTGCCACAGGAGCAGCTCTGCGAGATTTGCGAGCCGCTCCCCCAGATCCTCTCAGTGCTTACCCACCAGGTCAGTCTGCGCTCGCTGCCGGTGTTAACCACGTTAACCACGACAGCCTCCCGTAAAAACGTAACCGCTTACTGGAGGAGGTGCTTGAACAAGAGGAGGAATTTGTTTGCTTAGGTCTGGTAAATGTTTGATTTCTTTCAAGATGCTACAGGAGAAGAAAACTTCTCATCTGCTTTAGAGTTCTTGGACTGAGAATATTCCTGGTGGTGTTCCCTAATTTAATTTAGACAGGCTACAGGATTTGCAATGGCTGTGTCTGTTAGCCTTCTTTGAGGGATAATTCTTGTTGCTTTTGCTGTCCAAGCTGGAGATTAATTTCTGAGCAACCTGTGGCAGCAGCTCCCCTACCATCTGACAGCGTTGTTCTAGATTAGCTGCCTTCAGACTTCGTGCATGCACACCGAATGGGAGCTGGAGAACTTGCAGGGTGTGTCCTGTTGCAGTTTTTCACATATTACGGCCAGTTCTGCGCACAAATACAACCCCAGGTACTTGTTGCTGGGTTGGGTGTCCCAGGTGACACTCTGCACGGTGCTGCTGAGACAACGCCTGAGCTGCAAGCTCTGCACCTGAGTTGGAGGAAGGTGGCCTTCCGTCATTACTGACCGCCGTGCTCCCGGGCTCCCCTGGGATGCAGAGCAACCTCGGACATTGCCCAGTCCGTTCCTGGGTGTAGTGTCTCCTCTCCCAAGCCGCTCCTCGTAGGTGGCTTCCTCCGTGACGTAAGGATTTGCAGGAGTCGATGTGACAGGTAGCTGTTCTCTGCGTGGGGCGTGCTGTTTGTTTCTTAACCTCTTGCTAAATTAGAAACTGCAACTGACAGGCAATTTTCTTCATAAAGAAAAAAACAGTAGTAAGGAAGTAGCTGTGATGATCTAGAGGTAAACAAAGAAAGCACGTGCTCCAAGTTATTTTAGGTTTTTTTAACATTGCTAACTGATTTGGGGGACAAGACAGTGCTTGTCACGCAGGACAGGTAGTGTTCTGGTTTACAGAGAATTGAGCAAAACATTTTTGAGAGTTAGAGACCTGCAAGCATTTCCCAAAAGGCTTAATTCTGCTCCATGTTATGGCACGTCTCTGGGCCTGAGAGCCAGAAACAGCGGCTGGCAGCTTACCTGTGAGGAAAAGTCACGTGTGTTGTATGGAACGAGGGTGTGAATAACAGTGGTGTGACTGGGTTAGTGGTAGCTCAAGTCTAACATGATCCAAGATAAGTTAAACAATGCCTGTTGCTGCTTTTCTTTCCTGGCAAAGCTATACAGAAGGAAGGGACGGACAGGAGCTACTTTCTGCTAATTGAAAGGTGCAGGGACAGGGAATAAATCCTGACTGCTCACAGGAGTGTGTTTGCAGGGTGTCCCTTCTAACGCATCTTTCTGCTAATATTTGAAATTTGTTGTTAATGTCCGGAGAGAAAACACACTGTACCATCTAAAGGGTCCCCTTCTTCATCCTTGTCCTTCATGACGGCATTTTACCTGCTGAACAGGAGAGTACACGCCTGGACGCAGCATGCTCCTCTTCAGTCCTTCTCTGCAAAAGTGGCTCTTTGCTCACCTGGCCAGTTGGACTTGCCTCTGACTGCAGCCTTCTCACCTGAGGGACGTTGTGTTGCGTATCAGTAGAGAGAGATTCATAGATACTCCAGCTTTTATCAAAACATCCTTTTTTTTTTTTTTGCCTCCCCTGTATACAAAGCTGCCCGGTCTATATTGTTTTGTATGTAATTCTTTGTGGTAATGGTTTTTGCTGCTGTTCTAGTTTGCTTTGCACTAAATTCCTGCCTATGTGAATGTAACTTTATTATTTGAAAATATAGCATGAGAAGAAGAAAATAATTTGTTTTCTTTTTTAAGACTGAATCCATCCACAAGTTCAGCTTCAGAAAAGTCACCTGTGCCTAACCAGGATCCTGAACGATCGCTAACGGAATACATCCATCGCTTAGAGGTCATCCAGCAGCGACTAGGGGGTATGCAACCAGGTGAGAGCCACCATGTTACCACCTGATGCCTGCCAGCAGTTTTTGCACTGCCTGTAACACCTGAAGCATGTAAAGAGCTTAATTTTAATGAATCATTAAAATGAGGGGGGGAAGGGAGGAAAAAAGGAAGTAAGTTTCTGAAATGAAACCTTTTTGTGAATCATAAAACAAGTCCAAGAGTGGCATTTCTCAAAATAAGTTCTTAGTTAAATTCTTCAGAGATAAGGCTGAATAATTTCATGTGATTTCCCCTCCCCGCCCTGTTATCGAGTCTAAATAAAAAAGTGTTGCAGTTTAAGTGAAGTTGTGTATGGAACTAATGTGCTTTAAAGTCAAAGAGAACGATTGTGATAGCTGAACAGGGCTTTCTCTGCAGCACAAACTATAACACTTCCCTCATTTATCGCTTCCTTATATTCCATAGCAGATAAAAAAAAAAAAAAGATTTGGAGGCTGGTGAAAGCAGCCATCTAGTTCTAAAATTGATCAAAGAGCAGACTCGCTCTTGTTAAATCTTGGGTAGATGATGTCCGTTGCTCGTCCCTTGACCACCGATGCCGTCACACCATCATAGAAGGCCACCAAATTGTTCAGGCACGATCTGCCCTTGGTGAAGCCATGTTGGCTGTCACCAACCACCTCCTTGCTCTCCATGTGCCTTAGCATGGTTTCCAGGAGAATCTGCTCCATGACCTTGCCAGGCACAGAGGTGAGGCTGACCGGCCTGTAGTTACCTGGGTCTTCCTTGTTCCCCTTTTTAAAAATGGGGTTATGATGTTACCCCTTTTCCAGCCATTGGGAACCTCACCAGACCACCACCACCACTTCTCAAATACGATGGCCAGTGGCTTGGCAACTTCATCTGCCAGTTCGCTGAGGACCTGTGGATGCATCTCATTGGGTTCCAAGGACTTGTGCACTTTCAGGTTCCTCAGATGATCCCAAACCTGCTCTTTGAGTACAGTGGGCGGTTCTTCATCCTTGCAGTCCCTGCCTGTGCCTTCTACAGCTTGGGTGACATAGTTAGAGCCCTTGTCGGTGAAGACTGAGGCAAAAAAGTCATTGAGTATCTCAGCCTTCTCCGTGTCCCGGGTAACCAGGTCTCTCATCTCCTCCTGGAGAGGATCTACATTCTTTCTGTTCTTCCTTTTGTCCCCAACATACTTATGGAAGTTTTTTTTGTTGCTCTTGATGTCCCTGGTCAGATTGAATTCCATCAGGGCTTTATCCTGCCTCACCTGATCCCGAGTCACTTGGACAATCTGTCTGTAATTCTCCCAGGCTACCTGTCCTTGCTTCCACCCTCTGTAGGCTTCCTTTTTTTTTTTTTTTTCAGTTGGTCCAGGAGCTCGTTGTTCATCCACGCAGGCTATCTGATGTTTTTCTCCATCTTTCTCTTGTTGGGATTGCTTGCTAACACAGCCCGTGCCGTGGGGAAGTCACGCTCCCACATACTGATGCCAGCAGGTGACTGGGGGAGGGCACCTGTGTTAGCTCAAATCACTGGTAGGGATGGGATCGCGATGGCCATGGTCCACACCAGGATATAACACAGAGCTACAGAGCTTCATCCCAAGCCCAGGGAGAAGCCCAAAGCTCCAGCACTGCCTCCTGTGTGGAGGCTCCTGAGGAGCCTGCTGACAGCTATTCCTCCAGGCGCTTTGGAGCATCTTCCCAAAGCTCACTTTGCCCATCCAGGCTGATGATGGGTCTAAGCTAACATGGGCCACCAGTCAGGTAATGCCCTGAATGTTTTCATCCAACCTTTATGCTTTTCAGCTGCTGTTGCTGGTTGGTTCCCCATGTTACTTCTGGCTGCTCATCCCCCACAGTTTACTTTGTCATGCTACTGTTGGGTCGCTGTGGACCTTGATGTCTAGGCAAGGGCCGTGGGGGTTCCTTCAGATGTTGCGCATTCACATCTCAGCTGTTTCTTTCACTAAGTTTAACCATTGTCAGCTGCTGTTTGGCCACCTGCTCTGGTCTTTATCGTCAGCAGATCACCCCTGTGGTGATTTTTGTGGGAGAAGGGGTGGGGATTCTATCACCGATCACAGCATTAAATAGCGACCCTTGGCCCTGCAGCCATTGCAGGTGCTCGTTCAAATCGCATCCGCGCGCTGTCTCCTCAGCCAGGCCAGGTTTGAACACTCCTCTGCAGCGTGGAGGTGCTGTGTTGCCGTTCGGTTTCTCCACAGTTCATAAAAAGCATTGTTAATTGTGACTGCTGACTTTACCGCTTTTGGAAAAATAATGATTCTTAAGTTAATTTCTGAGGCAAATTTCTTATGATTACTTGTTGCATTCCTAACATGTTTTTAATGTTAACTTTGAAAAATTTCAGGCAATCAGGCTGCCCAGAGAGGCGGTGGATGCCCCATCCCTGGAAACATTCAAGGCCAGGTTGGCCGGGGCTCTGAGCAACCTGATCTGGTTGGAGATGTCCCTGCTCCTGCCAGGGGGTTGGACTGGGTGGGCTTTAAGGTCCCTTCTAACCCAAACCATCCTGTGATTCTATGAACTTAAACTTCAAAATTACGTGTTTCCCTAGAAAGAGAGGAATCCTGGCTTTGTCAACATTCATAGGAGACTGGTATAGCTGGACAACAGCTCCGGGGAAAGTCTAATGAGTTGCCTGTTCTTCTGGTGCTCTAATTAAAAAAAAAAAAGTTTAAAAACCAACCAAACCAAAAAAGATAGTTTTGCTTATAAATCCTACTCTTGCTAATGTCTGTAAGTCAGCAGCTACGGTGACACTTCCGTATGGGAGCTTTGACGTTGTTCTCAGCAGGATTTTCCCTGGAAACCTTAATACCGTGACTTTGCGGGTTTGGGGGTTTTTGGGTTTTTTTTTCCCTCAGTAACTGCCATTGCTTATGGCAGAGAGAGATGGATAAAGAAATTTTAGAACTGAAACCTGACAGCACTACTTAGAAAGGAGGTATTTTGCGTTATGCTAAGTGTGGAACAAGGATTCCACAACTGGGACGCTAGCAATAGCAATGTTGTGGAAAGTGCATCTCATTTCTGTAATTTCCCTGTTACCAGATGATGATGTCAGGAATTACAGAATAATGTTGCGACCTTTAGAGCAGTTCTGCAAGGAAAATGATTTCCCAGTTTCTAATGGATTTTAAAACATCTAGTGACAAGAGCTTGTCCGGCAACAGAACGAGGACCGAGTCATGGCGAGGGTGGTGGGGCTGAGTGAGCAACCCTGCTGCTGGGCGTGAAGCAGGCCTGCAGTTGAGCACTGCTCTTAGCGCGTGAACATTCCCGTTGGCAGACAGGAGAGCTTTCCAATCGTGGTTGTATTGTTCCTAGGTGGCTCATGAAAACGGGAATTGCTTTCAGCGTTGCTCCTTTGAAGCGCATTGAGGAAATTACGTGCTCCTAACTGCACCCTGTTGCTTCGTTTTCAAATATTCATTTGTTTGATTTAAATTCAGGACAAGTTCCAGGCCCACCTCGCCAGAGAAACACAAAGAAGTGATGAGAACGCTTCTGAAATCTGACCGGCGACCCGTGCCCGCCCCGAGTCACTGCTTCCTTCAAGTTGATCCACACTGAACGGAGGCACTTGCCATCTCCTGTGCCATGGAATAAAGGGTAGCGCTTTTGCAGCCGATTTTTTATATGACTCTTTTTATTATATTTTAGTACTTTAAGAAGAAATTACTTTTCACTAAAAACATTGTTTTACATTCTCATGTGAAATTACGGCTAAGTTAACAGCTGAAGTGTGCCTGCATCACTGTGTTGTAATTTGCAAAGAGTCTCCTTGGTGTTTATTTTTCTATAGTGTATAGCTGGATTCCTTGTAAAAAAAAAGTTATTAAAACGGCATTTTATTAGTGAATTCTTGCATTGGATGCTTATTTGTTTCCACCTTACCTATTTCCTTTTTTGTTGTTCCTAAAATTGTTTGGGTTTTACTGTTTCTGTAGGATCATTCTGACTAACACAACAGCTCTGAAACGTCAAAGATATGTGTGGCCGCCTGTGAATTCAGGGTTTGCTCTTCTGGTTTTACAGTAAGTCCTCCCTCCCTCAGTCTTTCCCATCGCATTCCAGTTCAGTGTCAAGCCACCACTCCTCGAGCTGTTCTAACTGAGCTATCCCTGCATGCAATATTTGGTCCGGCTGAATTCACGCGATATAATTCATCTGTGCCTGCTCGGGAAGTCAAAGGCGTGTTAAATTTTCCGCCAGCGTGACCTTCACCTATCAGACTGATCTTTCCAGCCAAGAACTTGGCTCGGTATCGGAGCTCTCCTTCCAGTTTCCCCTCGTGTTCCCTCTGGGGAGAGGGAAGAGCGGAGCTTTGAGGGGAAATAGCCCCCGTGTTCAGAGTACGGTATTTCTGTACAGCACAGGATGTGTCCTGCTTGCTGCGTCTCCTCCACCCTGCTCCAAGTGACAGCCTGCCAGTCTCACCGCTCTGTCACAAGCAGGTCCCAGTGTGCTGAGCTGTATCTGCTGATGATTTGAAGAAAGGTAGCGGCTGCTCTTCCACATACGAGCAAACCCGTGCTGGAACCAGTCAGATAGAAGGGCACTAATTTCTCCTGGCAGACTTACAAGTAGTCTGTAAACAGCTGAACTCAGCTGGCGGCACCCTTGCCGCTCCCTCAACTTTTCAGAGACTTGGAGAATAGTCTGAAAAGGAGCTGCTTCTGACACTTGGCAAACTGGAGCATCTCTGTTACAGAAATGCTCACATGTTTAGGAACTTTAAAAAAAATAAATAAATTGTTTCCAAAATAGATTTGGATTAGACCAGTGTTTATAAATGGGAAAATAACAGAGTCAATGCAGGAAAGCAGAAATTAAGTTCAGCCTGAAGTGCAAGCAGATGGGATAGAGGAGAACTAAGTAAAGGTTACAAGCACTGAATTACAAATTTTTAACACAGCTTTTGGACTGCTGGTAGTTATCTGTCCTGTTTAGTCTGGATCCGCTTAGCTACGTTTTCCTATTTCAAAAGGCTCAGAACTTTTGTTTAATTGTATGCATTCTTGGCAAAACCAACCAAACAAAACTCCTGAACTGTATCTGCCTCTAATGTAAGTGAAACTCCCGCCTGCGGATCCTGGCTCTGCCCAGTGCCTCGTGCAGTTCCAAACGGGTGTTAAGCTGCTGGTCAGAGAAGACAAAAGAAGAGGCGTTCTGGTGGCACAGCCGTTTCCAGTCACAATGTCTCCAGTGCAAAAACGAGAGATTCCAAATATCGTGCTGAATAAGGCTTCGTTCTGTGATGTTTTCCTGTGGTATTTGTTGCTGTGGTATTTCACAGAAGCTGAGGGCTTCTTGGGATAACCTAAGATTCATTCTTTCCTTTTCTTTGGAAAAAAAGTATAGGTAGAATTGTAATGCTAGAAGTATTTTAAGGCTGTGGAAATGTGAAATCTCTACCTTTGAAGCAAACATGGTCTTTAACTTTAGAGTATCAGAAAAAGCTCTTCTGGAGATTGTTCTGCCGGCACGAGCAGTGCCAAGAGCTTCTGCGCTGGGTGGAGGAAACGCTGTGGAGCTTCAGCACCTACCCTAAGTGAACGATGAGCGTCTGCTGGAGGTACCGGACTGCCCCTGGGACTCGTGGCTCCTCAGCAGGTGCTCCTGCCTCTGGGTTGAGCAGAGCCAGGCACGACAAAGCGCTGTACCTGGCAAGTCTTTCCCAATGCCTGCTCTTACTCTTAGTAAGCTAGCGCTATGTTACTGGGCTAATTCTTTAAACTTTTGCGAATTTTTATTTGTCCGACTGAAGGTTATGTTAAAAAAAAAAAAAGTGGCAATGCAGTTGGCTAGCTTTGAAAGTTTTACCTTCAGGCTTCTCATCAGTATTGTTGTAACAGGTAAGAAACATCCTCTTACTTGAGCAAAAAAGGGACCAGGGGATCTGCAGGGAAGAGGATACGAAGGGTACTGTGCGTGGGAGAATCCCAGCTGGGCTGCTGCAAGGGCTGACTCGAACTCTGGTTCCGCGGTTCCTGGTAACAGATCCGCGCGCCGTCCTACGCAGGGGTGGGCTCTGCGCACGTGTAGTCCTGTTTTTGTGGTGTTTTCCTGGCACACGCACGGAGTTTGTTATCCTGTGACAGCTATAGGAGAACCCGTTACCTGGTTTGGCATGAATTTAATTTGGCGTGAACAAACAGAACTCCATTTGGTGTAAAAGCTTGCCAAAAGTAACTTGTCCAGAGTTGCAAACCAATTTGAACTGGATAAGTTTATCCTGGATCACTGTCTCTCTCATGTTTCTTTTAAAAAACTCTGATTCTAGGAGTCTTAGGGCTAGGTGTAGCATCCTGTGACCCTGCGCGCTCTGCACGGTGGTGGCGTCCTTTTTGTTCAGCACAGCAGGAGTTTATCTTCTGTTACAAATAATATGCATCCCTAGACCAGCGTTCAAACCGGGACTGAACCAAACCGGTAATTGCACATCGCACGTGAACCGCACTTTGCATTTTGACTCGGTAAGCAGGAGGGCGATTAGACCTTGGGGCCTGTACTCGTAATGAGCCAGTAAGCAGTGCCATTGCAAATCTAAATTAATGACTCGTTTTAAAGTCTGACACTCTTAGGTGGACAATTAAAAACACAAGAGATGAATTCTATGTCGGTGTTTTTAGTCAGTTTCCTGGCATGCCCCGCTCTTTGGGGGCTGGGCATCGTAAGGACCAGTTCTGTTTCAAGTGAACTTGGCTTTGCATTTGCACATTTTAAAATCCATCTCCAGGGTCAGTAACGTAATGACCCAAAGATGCGCTGCCCCTAGGCCAGTTTCTGCCCAGTGTGGGGTGGTAAAGTGAACGTTTTGAAGAGCGTGGCGTGGTACATCTGTGCCCTCTGAAGTGCAGTCATGCAGGACGTGCTGACCTCAGTAGTGTGAGCAGAGAAATCACAGGCTGGAGCATTTTGGGACTGGGTAGGGAAAGAAGAAGAGAGAGAGGGCAGGAACAGAAGGAAAGGGAAGGAGAAGCAAGGACCGGTTGAAGGTAACAGGAACACAAAGTGGCTGATCCTGTAAGTAATTTTTTAGTAATCTTCCCTGAATGGAGCGTGAGTAGAGATTTCCCACTGCTGCAGTGACCTGGAATATCTGCTAATGCAAATGTCTGTCTGCCTGCCTCCCGCTGAGCTGGGCCACAGCATGCTATCAGTCCACACTGTGCAGAATGCAGACATGGTGCCAGCAAACAGGAATGCCGTCCTCTCTCTGGCTGCTTGGAGACTTGCAGCCCCAAACTGCTCCCTCGTTTGCAGGCTGTGCTATACAGTGCTGTGTGATGTGGACCCACGTTAACTCACGTGAAACCTTAATACGTGTCGTGTACGCATGTGAAGAGGAAAACAGCGTTCCCGTGATGGCGTCCTCGGCAGCGAGGTGTCCTGTCTTCAGAATAAACAAACTCTGAGGAGGGGGGACCGGGTGGGGTGCTTGGTGCGGGGCCACAGCCACCTTCCCCCACAGCACAGCGCTCAGGAGGGGAAGGGGCAGAGAGAACGCTTGCTTCAGAGGCCTGCGAGGGCTGCCCTGGCCCTGCCCCTGGCCCACACGCGATACCAGTGCAAACCTGGCCACTCCCAAAGGGAGAGCTGTTTGCGACAGAGGTGGCTGCTAGAAGAAAACTCCCTGGATTTCTTCCCTGCTTTCTGGCTCTGAAAAGTCACCGGTGCAGCAGTCCTTGGGGCCGGGACCACTGGCAAAGTCCTGGATTTGCCTTTGCAGGAGGCGCTGAGGGGCTGCAGGAATTCCAGAGGAAGATCACGCCTCGGTGTCCCTGCCCCGCGTTCAGCCTGGATGCTCTGGTTAAACCGGGACGAGCCACCGCACCGATACAGGCTCCACCACAGGTATTTCCTGTCATGCCCTTCAAAGGCGGTCGGCTTCAGAAAATACACATTTTGTTGTTGTCGTTCTCTTTTCGCTTCGTGCAGGCCCAAGCAGCGCGGCCCACCCCGGCTCTCGCGTTCCCGGGCACAGCGCTGCGGGGAAAAAAACCTCCGTGCGCGGTACCGGTAGCGCGGCGCTGCGCTCCCCTCCCCGCACCACGGCGCCCCCTGCTGGCCGAGTCGCTGGCAGCCGCTTCCCGCCGGCCGCGGGGCGGCCTGGGAGCGCCGCGCCCCGCCCCTGGCTGCGGCAGCGGCTGCGCGGGGCGGCAGGGCCGGCGCGGCGGCGCCTCCTCCCCTCCCGTCCCGTCCCGTCCCGGGGCCGCCTCCCTGCCCGCCCCCGGCCCCACCTGCGGCAGCGCTGGGGCGGCGGCCCGCTCGCTCCTGGCCCGCGCGATGGCGGCGGAGCGCGGGGGCTGCTCGCTGGAGGCGGTGCCGCTGCCGCCCGAGGTGCGGGAGAGCCTGGCGGAGCTGGAGCTGGAGCTGTCGGAGGGTGAGGGCGGCGGGGCCGGAGGGGGGGGTGGGGGGGCTCGGCTGCTGCGGCGGGAAGCTCGTGGGTCGCTTCCGCCGCCCGGGACGGGGGCCTGGGCCCGCTGAGGAGCTTGCGGGCGGCGGGGGCCTCGTCCCTCGAGGCTCCTCTCCCGCCACCGGCCCTCGGAGGGGGGCCCGCGCCCTTCTCCCCGGGGCGCCGGCGGCGGATGAGGCGGGCGGGGGGAGGCCCCGGCGGTGGAGGCTCCCTCCGAGGCCACGAGGTGCATCCGTTCGGTCTGAACCGGCACCGGCATGCCTGGGCACCCTGCACGTACCCAAATACTGTTGCCATTTTTTTAATATCTGCTCCAAATGATGGCTGAGGCCTTAACCCTCTCGCTTCGGATCTCTCCGTGACTCCCGACGTTTTTATGCCTTCCTGCGTACCGCGTTCCCAGGCAGGAACATGGTGGCGTTCCCTCGTTTCCTTCCCCCTCCAGCCCTCCTTCTCGGAGCCCCGTGAGAATTACACTCGTTTTTTTTTGGTAGGATTGAGGATTTTTTTCCTGCCTGTCGGCTCCCTGGCGTGGCCCACCTTGCAGGTAGAGACGCTCGGTGCCGGAGAGCACGCAGGGGGCGGAGGAGGCTGAGGCAGCGTTTTCTGGGAGCGGTTCTTCATTGCATTTTCCCTCGCTCCGTCGTCAAGCTGCAGCTTGGGAACAGAAGAGCTAAAAACCTGTTAGTGCTACGGTCACAGGGCAGGAGCGCTCGATCTGCTCCTCGGATGTTGCAGCCCTCAGATCAGTCTGTTCAGGTGGGCAAAACTGGGGTTATTTCACCTTTGTGTGCTGGCTGACCTGTGTCATGCTCTAGGAAATGATTCACAGGTCGGTTGTGCTCACCTCCGGCATGCAACCTTTGGTGCAGAGGCAGGGGAAAAAGTGTAGGATTAGTAACTTTGTTGTCCCAGTTTAACCTGTCGCTGCATGTCTGCCAGAGCGGTAGGAAGCGGTACTTGACGCGTACTGGTGCTTGTGCAAGAGGAGTTCTTGCCACTTGTGAGCTGCCGTCGTGTGCAGCTGATCCCCGTGGGCTCTCACGCTGCGGCCGCGCTTGGTACGACGGCTTTCGTGTGCGTGCCTTGCCGGTCAGCCAGGATATCCTGGGGTTGGCTCCTGTTTTCTGTAGGTCCTGGCTGTGTGTTTCTTTAACTGCTGGCATCCTTTTATATATCTGGATCTGCAGTACGTTAAATTTGTGAAACGCAGGGAGCGATTGTGAGCTGTCTCAGTGCAACTGACGTTTGTAGTGCTGTGTATCTGCTGGATCAAGGAGGTGGTTGGGTAAGGTGGTGACATGAGCTCAAACTTCTTGACCACTCTGGAGGCTTAGTTTGTGATCGTAGGTGCAATCTTTGCTCTGAGGTGCAATTCCTTTTCTGCCTTGCCTGAATGACTTGAAAAGTGTTTGTGGGCAGCAGTTCTTCAACGTTTGGTAGTATGTGATGCGCTCGTGTTCTGCAGTCGCTTGATGTTTGTGTATGCTGCTTGTAATGGGTCCCTCCATCGTTAACGGTCAGAACTCGCTTACTTGGTGAGGAGGGAATAGTGATGTAGGATTAAATACTTGCATTTTAATCCATGTAAAGTGCATACCAATTTTCTGTAGTATCCTACTTCTTCTAGAAGTAAATTGATACCTGTAGAGGCGGTCAGCGATTTCTCTCTCTTAATTCGAGCAGAACCCAGCCCGTAGCGGAAGGCCACTGCCGACAACGTCTTCAGCAGCCTTTTCACGGGGTGTGAGGCGCTCCTCTGCGCTTTGCGTGTGGGTGTTGTAGCTGACCCCTGCCTTCAGGAAGGCTTTTGTGTGTGAAAACAGGTGGACTGCAGGGAGATTTAACGGGGGATTTCTCATGCTGAATTCACTGTAAATTAGAAAAGGTCGTACTTGGGAGGATGTTACTGTAGTCTGAGAGGAAGAGGGAAGGGAGGAAAAGAAAAGAAGAAAATTGAGAGCAGGTTCCTCTCTGCTTTGTATGTGTACTTTGTTGATTGGAATGTCGTGTGTGCTCTGTTGGGGCAGGAATAACACACGTTCTCATTAATTGCATTGTTTTCACCTGTAAATAAATTGGGAAGATGATTAAAAACTTCCTCTGCTTTTGCCCCAGGTTTTCCTAGCAAAAGTTAGTAAAAGTGCTTGCTTTTAGATCTAGAGAAAAATGAAGACAGTCAGAGTATGTAGCTACTTTCTCAAGACAATTCAAAGTCCCAAGCGTGGAAGAGTTTTGGGTGGGGAGGGAACCCCAGCTCTTGCTGCAGTTCTGGTCACGTGCAGTGTGATGGATCCTTCCACTTCTGCGAGATCCTCATCTCTGGATTGACACTTGTTTGTGTTCTTCAGGTAGTAGACAAGTAATAGTTTGGCGTAAAGAAAACCAAACCCTAGAACAGTGCTGCTCTGTTGCTTTGTTATATCAACACTGAAATTTCTTTCTTGCTGAAAAAAACCCTGAATCTTCTAGTGCAGACTAAGAGATCTGCCTGAACCTTTTTGGGAGGTAGGGACGATTTTGAGACGGTGATTGACAGCTAAGCTGAGCTGTAGCTCATTGATCTGTAGACTGAGCTTTCTTACGTTAAGACTGTAAGGTGCTGCCACTTTCTGATGTAATGGAAGGATCTGGAGTTCACTAATCAGCCTGGCAGGATCTTCTGTAAAAGCACGAAAGTGATGCTTTGAGAGTCCAGTGCTTTTGGTTTTTTATTAGTCACTCTAAAAGGGTTTTTTCTTCTGTGCTCTGAGAGAGAACTAAGGTTATAAACTCCCCCTTTAAAAAAAAAAAAATCCAGTCTCTGCAGTGGAGATTTTGTAGGAAAAACATCAACGTGCTTTGTTAAAGCCTGTGCCTGTTTTAAGGCTAGTGTATCCCATACGCGTGTATCTTCATGTAGCTAAATGTGTTTATACACTGCTTTTCATTAAGGTACGATAATTTTG
Source organism: Chlamydotis macqueenii (assembly GCF_036417535.1). NCBI lineage: Eukaryota > Metazoa > Chordata > Aves > Otidiformes > Otididae > Chlamydotis > Chlamydotis macqueenii. The sequence goes on from NC_141561.1 coordinate 41,042,402, forward strand.
AAGAGCAGGTCTCATTCAGACACCCGTTACTTGTGTAATTTGTCCATTTGTGAAAACCGCGTTTTATTTGAGAGCTGTACCTCAGAGCATCTCTTGACTGTTCCCATGTGCAGAAGGCTCCTTCTTCAGAGCTTTGCCCATTTTTCTGCTACATTTTTTCCATGGCACGTAGCTATAATTTGCTGGCTTATGCAACGAGATGCGTGCTCTGGGTGAGAGAGAAAAGCTTGAGGGGTCGTGAAGCCCTTCCTCTGGCAGAAACAAATCTTGACGTTTGAAGATCTCTTTCTGAAGAGCGCCGGGCACTGCACGTCCACCATTTGAGCAGCTTCCCTTGTACTCTCCTAAGCCTGGGGGATGTGAAATTGGGCCTTTTTTTTTTTTGCTTCTTCCAGGTCATCTGTGCAGGAAGATGCCTCCTTCGTTCCCTTCTAAACCAAGGGCAGCAAACGCAGGAGTAGTCAAAGATAAAACCGTAATCTGTGTCTGTGTAGCAACGAGGACCGTCCCGCCGGTGTTAGCTTGCGTGGCTCTGTCTTCTGGAGTTGTTTGCGGTGGTCGTCCCATCAGCTAGCCGTTCAGGGTCTTACAAGGACATACGAGTACGCTTGCTTCTTTTCTTAGAAATTTTTTTGGGCCGTTTGGATGCGTGACACTTCCGTGGTTTGCATTCAGTGAATGTTACGTAAAAACTGAGGAAAGCACAGCCAGTTTACAGGCTTTCAGGTGACTGCTTGACCAGAGTGTGAATCTTACAGTCCTGTTCTTTTTCTGTCTGCATTTCTGTTCAGCTTTAAATGTTAAGTAAAAGCATTTTAAAAACCCATTTAAAAACCCTAGGAATTTGTAGGTCAGGCTCATTTTGGAACTGAGCTGAAACTCTTAACAGAGATTACCGACTGTAAAGAGACTGAAGATATTTTTTCTAGCCCAAATCTATTCCGTTACTCTACTGACTGCCAGATGGGAAGTGCTTTTCTTGATGGCTTCTGTTGAGCAGGCTGCGGAATTAGTCCTGACATAGACATGTCTTGTCACGTTGTTTACCGAACTAATTATAACCGATTTTGCTGTTTATTTGGGGTGTTGTGTTTCCCGTCTCGTAACTCGTCGCTCCAGAGTTCCCTCTGAGCCCGGTTAAGTTTCAGTGGAGAACGTGGGGGTTCGGATGGAGTGTTTGGTGTGCGGTGCTCTGGTTCCCAGTGGGGTGTTTGCGTCCACCTGGGCAGAAGGCTCACTCTCACGTAATTTTGATCTCGGTTATTAATTTCCCATTTAAGAAAGGAAGACTTGGCAAGTGTGACAAGGAAGCTTTGTCTGGGGTTTTTCTGTTTGTTGTTGTTGTTTTGGGGTTTTTTTTTTGTTTCGTTTTTCCCCAGGGATGTTTTGCGGTGTTGTAGTGTAATGCATGCAGCTGAGTAGAAGAAGGCGTCAGCTGAGACGATTGTCCTGAAAAAATTAAAAAGTATTTCGTGTCTGACATCTTTGGCTACTGCAAATATTGCAGCAGTACTCCAGCAAATACTTTTTGTGGTAAATACTAGCCACTGTTAGCCTGTACTAACAGCGCGGTTGGATTTTTTAAAAAAATAAATTGATAACAGAATACTTTTCTTGGGCAGAACGCTTTTCTTAGAAAAACCAAAGGTAGCGGTCAGAGCTGAAAAGTTTAACTTAATTGCTTCTGTCACAGTGTGACAGATGTGGTGTTAAAATACTGTGTGTGAAATCAAGTGCAGAAGGGATACATGCAGGCTTTAACCTGTTATCCTCGTGGTAAAGCATGGTGTTTGGGTGTTAAGCTTTTTCTGGTCTTAAAGTAGCAGTTTTCTGTTACAGAAGTCTTCAGAAAGTGTGTCTGCAAGCTGCAGTTGTTTACCACTTCTGCGATCGTTTTAATTCTTGGCAATAAAGAGAATCTGAGGCTGTCAGTGGGACGAACTGGTAGGAACTGGGGAGACAGATGCTTGGTAAGTGGATGGTAGTCTGTGAAACTTGACCTGCAGCGTCTTTGTTGCTTCATTTCTGGGCTTCTCCAACAGAAACTGTTAATTGTGTGATAGGACGTGGGGCTTGCCAAATGCCCGTGGGGACTGAGTAGGTCTACAAAGCTTGTTCTCACACGTTACACCCGACGCAGGTCTCGGGAAGCGACCGTCTGATGTCCTTCGGGCTAGCTCGTATCCTTCGGTCTGGTTTGTGACTGAACTACTCATGCAGTGTTCCTAGGGAAGCAGGTTTCTGATTGATTTATTTTATTTATTTACTGTAAAACAGCCTTGTGGCAAGGAGCAGTTGCTGTTGGAAGTTTTACGGTTACCGTATGCAAAGGATCCTTTAATTCTGGTCGTGTATGGTACCTGAAGAAGGGCTTTGAGGGCTTGTTGGTGACTACCGCGTGACGGAACAAGGCTAGCTCTTTGTACCAGCCCTGTCTGGAAGTCAGGTGCTACTGTAGTCTCTCTGAATACTTACTGCTGTAGTGCCGTGCTGTGTATAACCCAACAAGTGGTGGCCACCTCAAAGGCGCCTTACGTGGGTACAGCATATTTGAACCCTTTTATCACAATGTGCCTGCATTTGGACTGGTTCTGCTGTGACATTCTGGTTGTGAGACTACGTGGTGATGTGGCTTCCGGAAATATCCAGCGAATCTAGTTATAATGGCTTGGCCGTGTGGGAGTCCGGTGTTTGGGTGGGTCTCTAAGCACGTCGTGTCATTCGTAGGCTTATGTTGTTCAATGCATGTATTGTGGGATTATTATTAGGGAGAGATTCAGTTATTTAAGGAAAAGGGAGTTTTTTCGTAGCCTGTAACAGGTGGAGGGTTTGATTTGCTGCGATTTGCGATGAGCACAGTGAATGTCTGTATGGAGTCCTAGTTACAGCCATCTTTGAGCGTACCTTCTAGGAGATGAAGGCTGCTGCTCTCACAGTGGTAGAACCTTGCACCAAAACCTCCTTTTTGTTTATGTCCAAGCAGATTTCTTGCCTGCTGTGAGGAGCTGGTGAAGCTTTGGGGCTTCCTGGGCAAAAGGTGTTACTGCTGGGTGGAGCTGCTGTCCCAGCCTTCCCGTTCGGCTGGTGACATCAGTGGATTTTTTTCCTTACTGTTATGACAACTTTAAGGATACCGTTGCTATTAAACTGTAAAAAGGAAAGAACATCCTTACTTGGTATGGTCAAGAATGGCATTTTCTTTCCGAAAGTGGGTTCAGAATCTTCCTGCTCTGCTTCAGGGTAGGTCTGAGGTTAACTGGAAGGCTGCGTGTCTGCTGAGATAAAGACAGCCTAGCTAGGTGTCGGGTAGGTGGACACCTGGTCTGCGGGATGCTTCTGCCCGTTGTGCTGCTTTTGGCCGCAGCATGTTTTGAAAGCTGCTCAGGCGTTGGATCTTGCCCTCACCATGAACTAGTTTGCTGGTAGAGAGGGAGAAGAAAGGAGAGGTGGGCAGGAGACGTCACTGATGAACTAAGCAGGAGTGCTTCCGTTGGGCAAGGCTGCTGGCACCGAGATGACAGCGGCTGTTTTTCCTATAGAATCACAGGATGGTTTGGGTGCAAAGGGACCTTCAAAGCCCATCCAGTCCAACCCCCCTGCCAGGAGCAGGGACATCTCCAACCAGATCAGGTTGCTCAGAGCCCCGGCCAACCTGGCCTTGAACGTTTCCAGGGATGGGGCACCACCGCCTCTCTGGGCAACCTGGGACAGTGCTCCACCACCCTCAGTGTAAAGTATGTTTTCCTAATATCCAATCTAAATCTGCCTCTCTCTATTTTGAAACCATTACCCCTTGTCCTGTCACACCAGGCCCTGCTGAACAGCCTCTCCCCATCTTTCCTGCAGCCCCCTTGAGGCACTGGGAGGCCGCTCTCAGGTCTCCCTGGAGCCTCCTCTTCTCCAGGCTGAACAGCCCCAGCTCTCTCAGCCTGGCCTCACAGCAGAGCTGCTCCAGCCCTCTCATCATCTTCGTGGCCTCCTCTGGACCCTCTCCAACTGGTTCATGTCCTTCTTGTGTTGGGGGCTCCAGAACTGGACACAGTACTGCAGGTGGGGTCTCACCAGAGCAGAGCAGAGGGGCAGAATCCCCTCCCTCGACCTGCTGGCCACGCTTCTCTTGATGCAGCCCAGGATGCGGTTGGCTTTCTGGGCCACAAGGGCGCATTGCCGGCTCATGTTGAGCTTCTCGTCCACCAGCACTCCCAAGTCCTTCTCCTCAGGGCTGCTCTCGATCCGTTCTCTACCCAGCCTGGATTTGTGCCTGGGATTGCCAGGACCCAGGTGCAGGACCTTGCACTTGGCCTGGTTGAACTTCATGAGGTTGGCACGGGCCCACCTCTCCAGCCTGTCCAGGTCCTTCTGGATGGCATCCCTCCCCTTCCAGTGTGTTGATGGCACCATACATTTCTGTCTCCTCCGTTCCGTGCGTCAGCCACACGTGAGGTTGTAAAGCTTGTGCTGCTCTGTGGAGGTGCCGTCAGGTCTGTTGCTGACAGTGGCAGTTGAAGTTGAGCTTTCTTGTCCAGAATGTGCAGGAAGACTCCTTCTAAACGGAATTAGATGTTGTAGTTGGGACCATTCCCAATGTTTCAGGGTTATCCCATCACATTAGTACGATGTAACGGTGACAACCGAGACTCTTGTAGCTGTGTTTGTAGGATTACTACAATAACAAACAGTTTTACACATTTTTACTGCTGTCTTTTTACAGGTACCCCCTCTTTAATTTTTTCAAATGAAAGCCTGTTCCTCAAAAAGGGAGGAAGACTGTGATTTCTCACTCACCTGTAAGAATGTGTGGTAGCTGAGTTTTTTATCCAAACCTTGCTATGTCCTCGGTGGAATTAATTAATCAGCCAGGGATTTAGGAGAGATGACAGTTAACGTAGATGACATGAAGAGTTCAAAGTCCTATGTACCCTTCTGCATTGTGAAAGAAAAACAAATTGGCCCGCGTTCTTTTCTTACCATGCTTGATGTGCTGGATGATCAGAGCAGAATTTATTTTTTTTTTTTTCTTCTGTCTGTTTTGGAAGGTAATGAGAAGCTGTTTCAGGGGCTCTTTTTGGGTTGGCCTTAAAGATTAGCAGCAACCGTGCTGGGGTTTGTGTCTGTGACGCACCTTCCATTCACTCCGATTCCCACTCCCCCACCATATTCATTTTCCATCAGTGTTATTCTGCTCTCCTTCGTTTTTTTTTTTTTCCCCCCTACCTTCTGGAATGTGGTAGGATGAGCTGCAAGGGGTCTTATCTTAGCTGACAGCATCCTTACGCATTTTCTCTTTAGCTGCTTCTGGTGAAAACAGCCCTGTGAGCAGCGAGGGTCTGCAGAAGACATAAGAACATCCAGTCATCTTTTGACATCTGTGGTTTCCAGCTTTGGAGTGATCGGGATGCACTTAAGGGCTTACAGAAAAAGACTGAATCTACCCTGTTGTTATCTTTATCACATTGAGGAAACGGAAAACTCACAGCCAGGAGAACTGGGAGTGCTAGGTCATCAGCTTTTGTTCCAATCAAAGCAGAATTTCAGACTCGACCAGTTAGGTGGTTGGGGCTTTTTTTTTTTTTTTTTTTCTCTTTTGGATTTCTGCTATAGCTAACCAGTGTTTAAATTATTCTCTTCCCTGCATTTAAGTAGAAGAATGCAAAATACTCTCTGTCTCTATCGGAGCTACATCAGGAAAAAAATTTTTACATTGAGGGTGGTGGCACAATGGCCCAGGTTGCCCAGAGAGGCGGTGGTGCCCCATCCCTGGAAACATTCCAGGCCAGGTTGGCCGGGGCTCTGAGCAACCTGATCTGGTTGGAGATGTCCCTGCTCCTGGCAGGGGGGCTGGACTGGGTGGGCTTGAACGCTCCCTTCCAACCCAAACCATCCTGTGATTCTATGATTCTAAAAGTAAGCTTCCCTTTAAATCATAAATGCAGGTATTTACAAAATAAACAGGCATTTATAAAATTAACATGGAGTGCTGTCCTGTGTTCCATCTCCCTATCCTCCTCCCCTAAACCTAAATCAAGCTCCGCCAGTCTTTAGAAGCTAAAGTGATGTTTTGTTTTGTTTTGTTTTTTCCATTTGCTAGTTAAAATGGTTTCTGGAAGAAGCTATGGGGGTTTTGTTTGTTTATTTTGCAGGGGTGGTTTTTAAACAAACAAACAGTTATTCTGATGTAAGTGTACGGTTTTCCTGTGCTGAAGTTGCAGAAGGCAGTTCTGCCATGCAGAATTCAAGGGACCAGACTGACATGTGTGGCTGAATCATTAAAGCCTCCAAATCCTCATCGTATCCTTTGACCTTCTGCGTACTGTTTTGTTACACCTTTGTTCTTTCACCGTTGTTTCCCCAGCAGAGCTCAACAGGACGCAAAGAGAGGCCCTCCGCTGAGGTCTGGTTGGAAAACGCATCGTTGTTTGATTTGCCTCCTAAGAAGTGCGTTTCATTCACTCCTTTTTAGTAACATGTTTTCTTTTCAAGCTCCTTGGATTTTTTTTTATTTGTTTGTTGTTTTCCTGTGCTGAAGCTTCTGCCTTGTGGTGGGTGTATATGATAAGCTTACTGACAAGACGATGAGGAAAGAAGCAGCTCTTAATCTTCTGTGTCATGTTGTTACTTGGAAGGCCAAGACATTTCTGTTTTATCTCTATGTCCCTTTAAGAATGTGGATAGACCTCTTGGAGCTGGTGAATGTCGTTGGTCCTCATCCCTTCCACTAGCAGGATCTTCTTGTTCAGTATTTCTTCTGGATGACAGCAAGAAAGGTCTGGCAAAATTCTGCCCCTTCCGGTATTTGCTGATTATGTACAGCGAAAATACAGAATCACTGGATGGTTTGGGTTGGAAGGGACCTTCAAAAGTCATCCAAGTCCAACCCCCCTGCAAGGAGCAGGGACATCTCCAACCAGATCAGGTTGCTCAGAGCCCCGGCCAACCTGGCCTGGAATGTTTCCAGGGATGGGGCATCCACCACCTCTCTGGGCAACCTGGGACAGTGCTCTACCACTTGCATTGTAAAACATTTCTTCCTAATATCCGATCTGAATCTACCTCCCTCTGTTTTGAAACCATTACTCCTTGTCCTGTCACACCAGGCCCTGCTGAAGAGTCTCTCCCCACCTTTCCTGCAGCCCCCTTTAGGCACTGGGAGGCCGCTCTCAGGTGTCCCCGGAGCCTCCTCTTCTCCAGGCTGAACAGCCCCAGGTCTCCCAGCCTGGCCTCACAGCAGAGCTGCTCCAGCCCTCTCATCATCTGCGTGGCCTCCTCTGGACCCTCTCCAACTGGTCCATGTCCTTCTTGTGTTGGGGGCTCCAGAACTGGACACAGTACTCCAGGTGGGGTCTCACCAGAGCAGAGCAGAGGGGCAGAATCCCCTCCCTCAACCTGCTGGCCACGCTGCTGGGGATGCAGCCCAGGATGCGGTTGGCTTTCTGGGCCACAAGGGCGCATTGCCGGCTCATGTTGAGCTTCTCGTCCACCAGCACTCCCAAGTCCTTCTCCTCAGGGCTGCTCTCAATCCATTCTCTACCCAGCCTGGATTTGTGCCTGGTTGAACTTCATGAGGTTGGCACGGGCCCACCTCTCCAGCCTGTCCAGGTCCCTCTGGATGGCATCCCTCCCTTCCAGCGTGTCAACGGCACCACACAGCTTGGTGTCATTGGCGAACTTGCTGAGGGTGCACTCTACCCCACTGTCCATGTCACCAACAAAGATGTTGAACAGGGCCAGGCCCAACACGGACCCCTGAGGGACGCCACTCGTGACCGGTCTCCACATGGACATGGAGCCGTTGACCACCACTCTCTGAGTGCGGCCATCCAGCCAACTCCTTATCCACTGAGTGGTCCGTCCATCAAACCCATGTCTCTCCAGTTTAGAGAGAAGGATGTCCTGCAGGACAGTGTCAAAAGCTTTGCACAAGTCCAGGTAGATGATGTCTGTTGCTCGTCCCTTGTCCACCAATGCCGTAACCCCGTCATAGAAGGCCACCAAATTGGTCAGGCACGATCTGCCCTTGGTGAAGCCATGTTGGCTTTCACCAACCACCTCCTTGCTCTCCATGTGCCTTAGCATGGTTTCCAGGAGAATCTGCTCCATGACCTTGCCAGGCACAGAGATGAGGCTGACTGGCCTGGAGTTGCCCAGGTCTTCCTTATTCCCCTTTTTAAAAATGGGGTTATGATGTTACCCCTCTTCCAGTCATCGGGGACCTCACCAGACCGCCATGATTTCTCAAATACGATAGCCAGTGGCTTGGCAACTTCATCTGCCAGTTCCCTCGGGACCCGCGGATGGATCTCGTCAGGTCCCATGGACTTGTGCATCTTCAGGTTCCTCAGATGCTCCCAAACCTGCTCTTTGAGTACACTGGGCAGTTCTTCATCCTTGCAGTCCCTGCCTGTGCCTTCCACAGCTTGGGTGACGTAGTTAGAGCCCTTGTCGGTGAAGACTGAGACAAAAAAGTCATCGAGCACCTCAGCATATATACTAACAGCTGATTTTGTAATACTATGACGATAGATGCAAATCATCTTTTATTCTGAGTTTTTACTATAATTCGTCATGACTCAAATTTTTTCAGTTTTTTTCTTTTCCCAGATTTCTGGTTTCTTTCATTTCTGGTTATCTTTTTTTTTTTTTTCCTAGAGTGCCTTTCAAAGTAAACAGCTAGTTCAGGAGAAAGTTATGAGGGTAGCATACCTTTATTTATCCTTAAAACAGTATTGCACACTAATGCAGAATGTGCCAATTACACTTCACAGGCTAACGATGGAGTTTGAAGGGCGTGTATATATATATATATACGGGCTGTATCGGTTCAGCTAGCACCTTCCTTCCCGCTGGAAAATAAGGTAATTCTGGGGTTTTACTCCTTCCCTTCCTGCCCTGTCATCCTTCCTGCGGTGTTTCTCTGAGGAAGTGTGGGGGCTGCGGGAGCTCGTTCTTTGCATTTCCCATCCTGCGCAGCAAGAGAGTCTCCGTTTTTGTAACGAGGATCTTGCGCTTGCCTTGCTTCTCTGCTTCGTGCTGCTGTGGAGGGAGCTGCAGGTGCCTCCGTCTGTGCCCGGCGCTGGGTGGGGTGCTGTTTCACCCTAAAATCCTGATTTTTTTTTAAATTTTTTTAAGTGATTTAGTGATTTGAATTGGCTTAGCGTTCTAGCCAGGTGAGCTCAGAGCTGGCTGGAAGGATTGAGTTGAGGGGAGAAGGATGAAGGAGGGTGCCAACACTTCAGCTTAGCTGCAGCATGAATCCAGACCTGAAATACATTTGTTTTTTTTTTTTTTTTTTTTTCAACATCTGCCTGTATCCATACCGCAGTTCCTTCAGAGCTATCCTGCATCCAGCCTGAAATGAAATCTTGTCCTAGTCCTTCTAGAACTTGAAATAGAAAAACTCCCGTAAATCACGGTGCAGGATCGATACGTTAGTGTCCCAGCGATCTGCGATTAATCAGATGCAAGTGAAATACAAGCCGCTCGGTATTTTATCATCTAGGATTTGGAAAAGCTGTTTGCAGATGGAGCGCTGAGAACCTGTAGCGGTAGGTGACCTGAGTATAACCAGAGTGCCTTCAGCTCTGCCTGGCTGCGAAGCGGTTTTTGCGGGGCAGTGCAGGACCTGCCGCGTTTTTGGAGGCGAGGAAGGCTGGGGGGTTGATTCTGTGTCTTCCTGTTGGGACGAGGCACGTGGGTAGAAGGCGGCCAGCAGTGAAGGCTGTGTGCCCTGTACCACCATGGCAGTACCACCGTGAGGCTGAAAAGAGGAGTCCTGTGAACGGTTTAACGGTTATGGATGAGCGATTTATTTTTGTGCAGAGCAGACTCAGCTCGCAGATTCTGGTGAGCACCAGGCGCTATGCAAAGTCCATGGTGGCAATGTGTAATTTGGGGGGGTGCCATGTGGGGAGCAGCGGTGAGTTCTCCCCTTTGCTGGGCTTTAGGTTCTCAGCTGTCTTGCAGGTTCACGCCGAGACGTTACCCTGCTTCCTGTGCTGAAGTTGCAGAAAGCAGTTCTGCCATGCAGAATTCAGGGGTCTTAATATAACGAAATGGCTGTGTGTAAATCCTGGTATATGTTGTTTTTGCCCCAGCAACTTGTGTGGGTCTTAAGCTTTGAGATAAGTCTACATGTTGCAAAATCACAGCTGGATAGCTGTGATGATGGAGGTAGCTTACGGGTTGGTTTGAGATGACGGACGAAGAAGAGCAAAGTGCCTAGTGAAAACCAGTAAATGGTAGATAATAGTAAGAAATAAATGAAGTCTTGTGCTTTTAAAATGGAAGCTACATAAATAAGATTTGACAAATTTTCTGGCTCAGTAGGCACTGAACGCAACTGCTATATTGCTGATCCCTGGTGGGACCAGTGTTGTCTGGCGTGCACCCAGAGGAGAGAAAATAATGTAAAAATATTTCTAAATACGCAAAACTTGTGCGTAGCTAACACCTGACGACTTGTTCCTGCGACCATTGTGTGTCTTCTGTGCCCTTCATTGCATCTTCCACTTGGCAGGCTGTTGCGTCAGGGTTGCTTTTACTGTTTATTTGGTTGTTTCCTGTTGTGGTTAGGCCGTTGTAGTCACCCTTGTGCTACAAACAGGTGGATTTTTCTTGACCGTGGAAATAGCCTGGTCTTGGTTTCATCCGACTCTGTCCAAAGTCTTCAGTGCTAGTGATGACCCACGAGATTTTTGTGGCTGTACCTTTCTCTAAGGGATATTTGAACGTAGTGAATTGAACCGATAGATACTTTATGGCTTAACTTTGAGCTGTGCTCTGCAGTGCTTCAGCCATGCTTGATGTGTTTGTGCGCTTTGAGAAGCCCGGTATACTGAATCGCGGGCATTCACGCGTATGTGTCATAGTTCAGCCCCACTACGCGGGTTTTCGCTCGCTCTCTCTGCCCTCTGAGAGAACAGAAGTGAGAAATTATAGCAAAAAGCTCGAGGTTGGAGAGGAAAGGGAGAGATCCTTCAAGTTACCGTTACGGGCAAAACAGATGCAACTTGGGAGAAAGTATTTCAAATTATTCATGATAAAACCGAAGCAGAAGAATAAGAGAGAAAAAACCAACTTTCCCCCGCCCCTCCCCTCTTCCTGGGCTGAAGTTCATTCCAAATTATCTCAACCCCCCCCCGAGCAGCACAGGGGGAACAGGGCATGGGGGCTGCGCTCAGTTCATCACACACTGGTTTCCGCCGCTCCTTGCTCCTCGGGGGAAGAACTCCTCGCATTCCTCCCCTGTCCTGGCGTGGGGTCCTCCAAAGAAGGAGGATGTTGAAGCAAGCTCTTATTGGTTCCTAATAGGTTAGTTCCTCACCTTTCTGAAGTGCTAGTTTCCAAAAGTTGGCTCACCTCAGTTCTCTTTTCAAGGAAGTTTCTGATGTTGGGGCTTTCACGTGACACTTCTTGGAGAGTCTTGAACACACGTGAATTTGTTAGAGGAAGATCTGAGCAACAGATCCTTTTAATGACTGAGGGCTGTTGAAAGTGAGGCCTAAAAATGGAAATAAATGTAAGATTTGTCACTTCACAGGGTAATGTCACATTCATGTCTTCAACCTTTTTTTTTTTTCCCACAGTAGATTATCCTGGATCTTACTGCCATGTTAGTAATGTTACTGATTTCCTGCTTCTGCAGGAAGGGACTTCACTGGTAGCTTTTGTAGCGGATTTTATTCTTGCTTTCAACAAAGAAAGTACAGCAGGACCTTAAGGAAAATATGCATGCAGAATATTTACTTTGAAATGGCTTTTTTTTTTCTTTCCTGAATGAATTGTAGAGTTTTTCAGGGATGTTGCCGATGGCCGACATGACTAAGCAGAATTTTATTTCAGTCTGTCGTATTTCTAGAATATCACGGGGAGGGAGCCTTAGCGACTGTAAAAGCTTTCGAATTTTTGACTCATTTAAATATCTTTCATAATTTGAGAACTAAAATTACTTTCTAAATTTATGAGTAAATCAGTTTAGCTGTTGAAGGAACACGAGTATCTAATAAAATATGAGGCTTCGAAATTATTATCCGCTTGTGTCAGCTTTTGAATGTTTTAAGTGCATGGTTTATGGGTGAAGTCATATACACTGAAAAAGTTGACAAGATAATGATGGAAAACTATGATGCCTTTGTTTCTGAGAGCAGCTAAAAAGAGAGCATCTTGTATCTGAGGCACATGATGATTTAGCTACGAAACTGTAGACAGTAGAGGATTGTTGGTATTCAGTTGTTTTCATACAGACCGAGGCACATACTAAGAAAACACATGCAAAAATCAGAAAGGCTTTGCAAATTGGAGGTATTGGAAAGTTTAAAATTGTGGAATTTCAACTGAAAAAAATTGAGCTGTTAAAATTATCTTGGCATACCATTATTATTGGGAAAGGAATTGCATTTCCAAAAGAAATCTTGTACAAAAATATGTATGTGGTAGTATAAAGATTGCACTAAACAGATTTTTCAGGAGTGAAAAAAAAAAAATCTAAATACTGCCTCACCTTTTCGATAAGAAAATTGTGTTGCGCTACTTGCCAGATATATTTAAATCTGTCAAACTAATGGATAATGGGGAAGTTGATGGGAACTCAGGACATAGATTTTTACAGCTCTCTTACCAGACCTCTGAATGGTCTAAATTTTCCTGGAGTAAAAAGCAAAATGCTCTCATGAATTAATCAAAGTCTTGGTAGATAAGTGGATGGTAACTCTGGAGGAGTTTTTTTTCCTCATACTGGGACTGCAGAGAGAAGCCGGGGGAATCTGAGAAACCTAATCAAGTTAGATGAGAGAGCAAGGCAAGTGAAACTTAGCGGTTGTACAGGTCACGTCAGCTACTTCTACGTATTAGATTAACGGGAACGGGATTGATTTAAAATTCCACAGCTGTTTACAAAATGCAGTAAGATCATTAAAGTGTCTTCTCATTATCAGTCAAAATGAAGGGGCTAATTATAGCTATGTGAAATCCTGAACTCTAAGAGTAGCTGTATTTTTTGTGTGAGCAGTATAGGGACTTCTTTATTCCGGTTTAAAGCAATGTCGAGCCCTGAAGCACTTGCCTGTTGTGAACAGAAGTGACTTTGTCTTACGAATGTTTAAACCAATTATTTGAACAATTTGAACGTGATTTGAGGTGTCAGTTTAAAAATGGTAGGGCATTTCATTTGTTATCTCTGAAATCTTTAAAGTCTTGGTGGTAATTGAAATAGGCACATATAGTTGCAATACAGTCACAAGTAGCTGAGCAGTTGAAAAATAGTCACAAGTAAGCTTAGATGGAGCAAGTCTTCCGACGTTAGATGTAGTGGGTGTCATCTACCTTACGTTACCTGCTGCCTTGCGCCTCTTTTCGTCCCCCCACCTTCTGTGTGCCCTCTCCATGAGCTCTTGCTTTGCCTGGGTGCCCATTTGCTTCTACAAATCAAGCAGCCCTTTAGCATGGTCCTCTGATCTTTTTGGTTTTGTTCTGAAACTTGGAGAGTTGCTAAAGTGGATCTAGACATCAAGTAGTTTAATCACTACTGTTAAACATAACCTTGTAGTTGGCTGAAAAAATGCTTCCGTAACGTTGGGAAGGGTAGGGTGAGCGGTGCCTTAGATTTGCCAAGTCTTTTGGAGGGAAATGTCAGAATCTGCTGCTTTGAACTAGGACAATTTCCCTGCTGATGAGTTTCCCATGTAGAAAATTTTATGTTTCAATCTCTTAAGTGGAAGAGATTGAGTAAAAAACAACTTACCCAGTATATAGGTGGAAATTATTTGACTACAGGTTATACAAGGTGAAACCAGATCCAGGTGTTATCTTTGAAGATACCAGCTTCTGTGCAAGCAGTGCCATCTCTCTTTTTTTTTTTTTTTAATTTTTCTTTTTTATTTTTTTTTTAATTCTTTTGTGGTCCTGCTTTCTGTATTTCATCCAGAAGTTCAACAGGTGGTTGCTGCTCCATCAGGTTCTGAACACCAGCAAGGGGCACTGCTGGGGATCTTGGTGGGACTTTTGAATTAAATCCATGCTCAGACTAAATCTGGATTTAGGATCAGGTGGTTTTTCATACCGCAACATATCTGAATGAGACCATTTTGAGTATAAACAAATCCAAATTTTCTGTCTTCAGGCTGAAAAAGTTTGAACACATGGTATCAGCCTAGTAAGTGCCCCCAATCTGTACCCCCAGCCATGACCTTCCTGTTCATGTGCTCTTGCGTTCTGAAGCCTGCTCTAGCTTGGCAAAAGAATGTAAAAACAAAACACAAACCTATTCAACATTCTGTTCATTGAACAATGTCTCTTCAGTACACTGGATGAGTCAGAGGTCTTGTTGAAAAATAAATGTGGTCATGTAGATTTTCCCAGTACTTGCACGCAAGGGACTACATTGGATTGAATGGACAAGCTTAATTCTGGTATTTTTTAACTCCCGTATTTGTCTTTGTAACTTAATGTTTGTCTAAAATTAATTTTGGGCAGTCAGGCTTTGCATGTTAGTACCGGGTAGCATGTGGCAGGGTGTTTGTACTGAGCTTCACTGTAATGGCATCAAATACATGAACTTTAGAAAGTTCATAGGTGAGTACTGTTTTAAAGGAATTGCTTTCAATCTCTTTATTTTAATGTGATTAGTAATCACTTAATAGTGATCGCTGGTAAGGAGCTGTGGGGGAAAGCTGGTAGTAGTGGAGGAGCTTGAGGAAAACAGAACTATTGGCTGTTAAGCTGAAGAACTTTGGTATCTCACCAGCGGCTGAGGACAGCGTAGTCCCTTGCTGCTTGGCGTTTCCTCTTGTGCTCGGGGCTGCAGGATGCTGTCCCGTATGCCAGCTGTGGGACTCAACATGAGTTGCAGCAGAAGCGGTTGTTTGGAGCACACTGAAGGGGAGCAGGTCTGTCTCTTCCAGCCGCAATCCCGCCGTGTGCAGCCGCACCCTTTGCCTACCTGCCGAGGTGAAAAATAGTTATGCTGCCGCACCCACCCTCAGCCGCTTTCTTAATGAACTGAAATAATTTTCAGCGCATGTAAATGTCGTTTCGACAGCACTTGCATTAACAACAGCACCAAACACGCACACCAGGTTTGACATGAGCTCTCGATAAAGCTGTATGGTATGGACTTGGGCAAGATGCAAAGAAGATGTAGAGAGCACAGGTATGAGAGAAGAGAAAAGAAAACCTATTGAACGAGTTACCTGGCTTTAACACTCCTGGCTCTTCTCGTACGGTTACATTCTCTGTGTACTTCATTGATATTTCCTTGTGCAGAGATGTCAAAAGTGAACGTGAGGACCCAGTTACCCTGTGGGAACTAAGAAGGTGTAACAGCTTGCTGGTGCCAAAAGAGGGAGAGCTGTTTCAGTTCGTTAACTAAACAGAAAACTTACCTGGCACAAAGCGAACGTGTGTGGCTGTTTGCTATCCGGCCAGGTTAGTGATTTGATTGAGCACACTTTGATCCCGTGAGCTCCGTGGCTGCCGTATAGGAGGGTGCCGTGCTTGGGAGTCGTAAGCAGAGCTGTCTTTCAGCAGCAGTAACCTATTAAGTTAGCCTAGTTGTGTTGCATGACCAGACTTGGAGAAATTAATTTGTTTTCTTTAATCCTATTATTTAATCCCATTTCCCTTACTGTCCTTTGGCCTTGGCTTGGGAACTTGTATACCTACTAACCTGTCCTCTTCTGTTATGTACCTGCTGACTTTGAGGCTCTTCAGCTGCCTGTTGCTGCTGTTGAAAATGCAAGTGTGTCTTGAGAGGAGATCTGTGATCGTTGGAGACACAATTCTGTAATGCAGACATTGCACTGGTCTCCTTCTGCTGATCAACAGCAGGTGAACGCTCTCCTCTTTCTGACCTGAAGCCAGGCTTTCTCCGTATGAGGTTTGCGTTCGTGGCTCGGCAGGAAGAAAGCATTGGTCTTTTCACCATGAGAGTGATCAGAATTCCCAGAGAGGCTGCGCGGTCTCTGTTGTCGTTTTCAAGATCTAACTGGGTAAACACCTGAGCAACCCAGTTTGACCTCTTGATTCTCTTGCTTTTGGCAGAAGGTTGGAGTAGAGACCTCCTGAGGTCCCTTTGAGCCTGAATTACTCTCTGATTCCATGTTAATTTTTCAGTAGCGCTAGAAGGAACGGGAAGAGAGGAATTATTTTATGAAGGCTTAGCTTGAGAGACAAAGGAGAAAGACTTAGGAGGCCTACAAGGAACCCTCCGTAGCTTTGAGATAACCGTTAAATGGGTGATTTGAAAGGAATTAGGATGCACTGGGTGACACGGGCATCTAGCAGATAGTAGATGAGCATGTCCTAGGTCAGGATGAGGCCTATGTAATTAGGGAAGACTTGAGAATCCAACTTGTTTGTATGGACCAAATAGTGAATACCTACTACGGGGGATGGGAATCCCTGAAAAAAATAGAGGTGTTGGAGTTAGTGATGTGATAGTAGGAAGCTAGAAAGATTAGAATTCACTGAGAGTGATTTAAAAAGCAGTTTAATTATATGACTTGAAAAATGGAATTACAAATATGACCGCTTCCTGAATAGCAGCATTTTTAGTAGATTTTCCAGGTTTAGCCCAATTATAGACACTTTATTTTTCTCAAGCAATTGGCAATTGAATACTTTTTAGATTCTATTAGGAGAAATAAAGGTAAAGAGCTAAGTAGCATATTAAGGAAATTTAGAGACAATGTCATCAAATACACGGAGACGGGATCAAAGGATGTAGGTCAGAATCCATATGCTGTATTCTGGGAAGCAGCAATTGCAAGGAGTAGGAAGCAGTGGTGGAAAAACAGTTGATGCAGGTTCTCTGCAGTCTCGTGGCACGTAACAGTGGCTCTCCAATTTGAGGCATGCCAGAGCATGAGGCAAGCGTGAGCTTGGCCAGACTGGTTCTATACTGGCAAGTTTAGGTACTGCCAAACTGCGCTCTCAAGACTGGGAGCTTTGAACGCGTTAGATGTCCGAGCAGCCTCAGATGGAATCAAATGGGTCCTGCATCTGTAGTTCGATGTCAGTGCTATGAAAATAATGCGCACAAGAAGAGGAAATGGTTGTGAGAGAGTAGGGTGGGAGATGCAGGGAGCTGAACACCCTGAAGGAGAGCTTTGTCAGTTTTCTCGATGTGCAGCCACAGAAAGTTCGGGAACCGTTGGCCAAGACATGCATGTTGCACGTGTTGGTGGAGCTCTTGAGTAGATTGTAGCAGCTTTCTGAAGTGATGTTGTGTTCATCTGCTACTGGGAATCTCTGCTTCTGCTGCCTGCAAACTGGGAAAGATGGAGGAGACTCAGAGAAATGGGAGGATAATTTAAGGAATTGAGCTTGGTAGCTCTGCAGTGACTGAGTTTATTCAGGAGGGTAGGTAGGGTGTACGTGAAAAACAAGGGTGGTGAAGTCATCCATGAAATGAAACAGTAAGGAGCAATGACTGGAAAGATAACCTTAGGTGGAAAGTAAGCGCACGTGTTTGTAGTGGTAGGAAATAGTGGAACTGCATTTCTGCCGGTGTGTTTGTAAAGATGTTGTTATTCGCGTACAGCTGTCGCACTTGCATCTGAAGTTGCGGGGCAACTTAAACCTCTGCGTTGAGGAGAGCATGTAACTGGAGAAGTCTTCTGTATGATGTTGACCGTTACTGAGAACCTAGCTAAGGGCCCGTGTGTCAATAATAAGGCGCTACATATGTGGTCTTGCTTAGGGATGAGGAGAAGGCCTGGTAAGCTTTTCTCACCTTGCTGGATTAGTCTTCTTTGCCATTCACATTCCAACCAGGTGCAGGCTGAGTCTGATCTGTTAATTTGAGCAGATATATAAAAAGTGTGACTCCTTAGAGAAACGTAATTATTTGCTAGATTCCCTGTGAAGTCAATAAATTCTTCCTAGAAGGTGCAACGCTTTCAGCGTTGTCACTGAGAAAAATGTTTGAGGTGATACTGCCGATGCAGTTTGGATTACAGTCGCATGTACATATCTCAAGGTTTTAGTGGAGTGTGGAAGTAACAGAGGAGGAAAGAAGAAGCTGTTACATGGGCTTTAAGTAGACTATAATCAGTAAACAAAGATAGCCAGGCCAATTTTTTGTGGGGTTTTTTCCCCCCCCCTGCTTTTGATTTCCTGGCTGACTAATTGAGTTGCCAGTCCACTTCTTACTCTTTCTATGTTATGTTTATTTTTTGCAATTTAATTCCCTCGCCCGCAGCTTCTAAAAGGGGACTAGATTCCACAGAACATTTCTCTAACAAAGACGTAGCTCGAATCAAAGAAAAAACACAGAATATTTCACTTGAATCAGACTTTGCACACCGTATGAGGAGCAAATGTTTGTTGGGACATAGCCAAGTGAGGTAAATTGAAGTCTTGGTGTTCTTTGTCTTGTCATTCTGAAGTCTATGCATTAGTAGATTTGAATTATAAAAGGTAAAAAAACCTTTCAATTTTATTAATGCAAAGGCTGGGCTGTACGTGTTGTTAAATTAAATAACAATGTTACCAGAGTTGAAATAAAAATCAGTTATGTGCTGGAATAAAAACCAAGTGAAATCGGCTGACCTCTCCTTCATACTACATTTATAAAATTACCAATTGAATGTTAGGTTTCGGTCAGTCCTAAGTAGGTCTTCGCTCAATAACTAAGGTGAAATTCAGCAGCTAAGCCCATGGCAGTGCTTCAAAATACACTGGCGTGAAATGATGACTTTAAAACCTCATCGGGCCAGTTTCCTCCAGCAAAGCCCTCAGGGCTGTTTGTGGAGGACTGCTGACCCCTCGCGCGGGTTCTCCTGGGCGCTGTGCCGTCAGCGGGATCGGGCTTCCAAGCGAACCGTCTGAAAGCAGATTTGGCGGGAAAGGGTTCTTTCTGATGGGTGAGGTGTTCGGTGTATGCAGGGATACAGTCCTGCTTCGTGGTACGATCCTAAACTGGTGTAGGTTTTTAGACTGCTTCAGAAATGAAAGAAACGGACTTCTGAAAATACAAGGTGTGCATAGCCGAACTTTCCTAGTAAATACAAAACAGCAGCCAAGTAAAGTTTTATTCTAAGCTTTTTCCCTCAGTTTTTGAATATTCAGCTTTCTAGACGAAAGAGTGTTACAGGGAGTGCATCAGTTTGACAACAGGTACGTTTCGGTGATGTTAAATGGGTTTAACAGAGTCAGCAATGTTATTTCTCCTACCTGGTGATGGTGACACTTTTTGGAAAGGAGAGTTGTTGCTGTAGTGGTGCTTCTAGATTCCATTCTCCAAGTCTTTTAAAATCTCTTTTACATCACTGTTACATTAGTAACTAAGGGTGTTTTACTGCAAAAGAGTGTTTTTCAGACACATTGCAGCCTATGAAATTCTGAAAACATTCTTTTTTTTTTACTTTGTCACTGGAATTGTTTCACTTTTCCTCCCTAACATACTTTTGTCCTTTTTAAACAGCCAATTTAAAAAAGCTTTCTTGCGTTCAATACTTAATGTAATAAAAATGGTGCATTTCACTACCTCAGTTTTAATAAACCCCTCAAACAGGGTGCTCGTTGTGGGCTCGAGCATCTAAGACTACGGACGCTGAGCTTGGCTTTCCGTCGGCTCTTCTGAGCAAAGTGGCGTTGGCAGCAATGACATTTTATCCTTGCTATTCATGGAGAGCTCCAGTTCGTCAGAAAGTAGACATCTGTGTGTTTCTGAGGAAGATTTGTCAAGTTAAGGATATGAAAATGTTTGGAAGGAAGTCAGCATCTTCTTTTTGAGGAACTAATTTTCCTCATCTCCGTAGCAAACTCATGGCTCCTGTCTGGTGGTGAAGCAGACGGAGAAGCGTGAGGGAGCGGAGCAGTCCCTCTGTCCGTGATCAACGCTGAGTGGAGGCTGGGATGTAAGTGGGATGGTCTTGGTCCTTGATAACGGCCTTCTACACAGAAAGGTGGCCTGAGATGGGGGGTTTAGTTTTTGTGAGCGCTCACAGTTGGTGGCTTTGAACAGATACGCGGCATGTGCTGTGCGGTAGGCCCTGCCTGTGTGTGTGTGAGGAATCATGAAAGACCTTTACAAGTCGTGTTCTTGCGCTTTTCCAGTCCCAGATTCAGGAAAATACTTTGCTGATCATTTCTAGGCTCCTGACCTCAGCTAGACACTTAATAGGTAGTGCTTGCAACTAGAAATAAATGGAAATAAGTTCAGCCGTCGCAGGGACCCGTGCTGGGGCTTCCCAGCCTTGTAAGCGCTGGAGTGTTCTGGCTGTAATAGGGATTGATGTTTTTTTCTCTCCTGCCATGGGATGTTGTTTGTGAGCACCAGCTGGCTTGCTTTTCTGCGTGCCTCTGTGAATAATTCAGCTGGTTTCTCCCCACCCCCCTCCCGGTTTTTTGGTGTGGTTTATAATTTTGTAGTTCAGCCTGGAACTGTGAATCACTTTGTCTGTTTTTTCGTGATCACATCAGATGATTTGTGTGGATCTAATATTAAGTCTTGTAGTGAGGTCTGATTCCCTAGTAAAATTATACTGGATTATGCTATTTTGTAGCTTTACCACGGGTACTGATGAAGATGTCTTTTAATATTTTAATTTACCTTTTAATTTTTATTTTAAAAAGTCAAGTGTCTGCATTCATAGTAAAACTTGGCCCAGTAGCCACCCTCACTCCACCCCAGTTATTTCAAGATCAACTTTAAATCTCTTGTGTCCTTTCTTTTAAAAGCGTGGTTTGACAGTGCATTGTGGGGCTGTGGGAATAATGTGTTGAGAAACTGGTCAAACCTGAAACAGAGACCTAGAAAACCACAGAAAAAGTTGCATGGTTTACATATTGAAGTAACTTGAATTGTGTATGGTCTAGATATTGCAGGTTATGTGACTTCTCTTTGTGTGTTTTGAATGTACTCTGTGAATTTTGAACATAGTGCTGTGGTTTGTGTGGTTTGGGATTTCCTGGTGGGTTTTTAAAAGATTTTCGTGGTCTAATAAATGGACCATGGATTTCAGAATCAGGCGGCTTCCGTCTTTAGTATTGTGCATCATACCTAAAGGCATCTTTGCTGTGGTATGTTGGGCTTTGTGGTTGCTACCGAAATATGAATATGAGCTTTTTGCAACGGGTAAATATGAAATGTTCAGTTCCTTTTGAAACATCTGCAGCTGATGGGGTAACTTCTTGGGTGTTAGTGGAAGGAACAACAACAATAAAAAATCAGTGTCAGTGACATCCAAAAAGCACACTATAAAAATAAAACTTCTTACAAGATGCACAAGTTGAATAATGTGAAGTATCTTGCTCATTAATCACTGTGCTTTGTGTCATGGCTGTGTGGAGGATGTGAAAGGGGAGAAAAAAAAAGGGCTCCCTGGATCAGAAAGGGAGTTACAACTTAACAGCTACAAACAGCACTAAATGGTGCCTACATCCTCTCTCACTTTTACACACACGTTCCTCAAGGCAAGAGGTGACTTCGTGATGTAAGGCAATTATGACCAAATTAAATACGAATTTTGTTTTGTAATTGGTTGTCTTAACTGAATTACACAGAGATAATTCTATCTAGCCAACAATTTTCTTATCTTCACAGCGTTACCGGAGAAGAATGTGTATTAAAGTTGCTGCAAAAAGTACTGTAGGAAGTTTTTTTCTTTATGGTTCCCATTTCTATTCTGATTGTTTCTGGATTTGCATCTTCGGGGGCAGTTTTTGGGGAGTCTTTTGTGGTAATCGTGGAATAGAGTTTGGTCTGAGACTGCTCCTGGATGTTGCAGCAGTGAATATTGTCGCTGCAACAGCGTGAAGTGTCTTTGTATCTAACAGCAAAGCGTCTTCCCTCTCCCTCCCCACTACGTGCTTTAGGTTAAAATGCCTCGGTTCGGATCGTTATTTCTGGCCTAATTCATTATGATGGTTGATTACCGCACGCCAGGCGTAATTATTCTACTTTCATACTGCATCCCTGATGCGTCTAGGAAGTGACAAGCAAAAAGTCTGAATATTCTCATCTCTGCAGTGCGCTGAGATGTTGGCTATTTTGAGATACCATTTCCTTAATAGTAGTTTAAAGGGGGACACATGGCATACAACATCCTTTCAAAAGCTTGTAATTACTGCGTTTTACCAAAATAATTTTCAGCTGTGTCAGAAAAAAAAAAAATTAGCTCAGGTTTTAAAAGATACAGTTCCTTGATCTGCCCAACCGCTCCTAGTCTGTTTTTTTTCCAACTTCTTTTGTTGGCTTTTGTGGAAAGCAGACAGATGACTTCCACCGCTCCCCCCATGCATATAGCTTTCTGCAGGGGACGGCAACATTTGTGATTTACATAACAATGAGATAGGAAAACTGTATCTGCTTCGATAAAGTTTGTTCTTAACCTCTGGGTGAAGATTCTGATCAACTTTGCAGAACACACCAACCGAGTGTTTCAGAATCAGTTTTCATACTTAAAAATGCCTGATGCTATGACGCTGCGGGGGATATTATGTTTGGAAGCTTGTATCTGCCGAGGAAATACAAACCGTAATTCAACGTGAGCTTAATGAAGATGGTGCCGGAGCAATGGTAGGTAAGAGTATGTTGCATTGAAAGGAAACATTTCAGCAGGGGTAATTTTTAAATAATCGTAAGCCCAGGAGCCGCGGCAGGCTGGTACACCTACAGATGTATGTATAGCTGACATCTGTCAGTCTCTCTGTGTTCTACACGGAGCCCCGATGGGAGAGAAGGGAGGTGGTAGAGTCTGAGCTTTTCCTATCTCCCTGTGGAGACAGCTTAAGGATTTACTGAAGCAGTATAAGAACAACTCATTACTCGGCCTAACTGAGCCTGGAAACTGGCCAGATTGCTTTTGTGATCCAATTATTTAACCTTCTTTTACCCTGTCAAGTGCTGACTCCTGGCAGATGAAGCAAATAACGGCTTCAAGCCAGGCAGCTCAATATTTGAAAAGAAGCAGCTCTCTCGTTTTCCAGCATACACGCACGGTTTCCAAGTGTGAATTTGTGCCGAACAGAATAACCTGGGTTGCACAGACTTTTCTCATCCTTGCTGTGGTACGTAAATGGATCAGAGTAGAAATTTCTAATTCTGACATTTAGCACTGCTTTGCCGATAGCAGAACCCCTCACGGCTTGCTCAGCCTGATTCGGGCTAGGATAAAGCACAGCAGCCAATTAATGGTGGTGTGAAACAGTCCCGTTGTGTAACTGTGCACAAAGTGGAAAACTTCGTCTTCTACAACTAACACACCGGTAAAATGACTTCCCTTTCTGTCATTAAGATACATGCAATTAGCTAGTCAATATTTGCCCAGTTTCTACAACTTGATGTTTCAGTGGTTTCGTTGCGTATGCCAAGGTTTGACGAAACTGTGTATGCTGAAGTAGTTGTGTATCTCCGCGTTACAGCTTTTAGCAGTTTTGTACTTTGATAACTTAAATTCTGTCAGAGGGATGAAAGTCCTGCTGCAAATGGGGAATTGCCAATAATGGTCATTACCATTTTCGGTGAAGTTGGTCGAAACTTCTAATACTGTTTAAAAGGCATCTTGATGCTCTCAGGGTGTTTAAAACAGGGTCTTTGAAACAGAATTTCTTCTAGGTTAGTCAAACGCGTCTCCCTATGGAACGATCAGATGTCACTTCCTTCCATTTTAAACAGATTTGTATAGTACAAAAGATGATAATCCAGATACTTTCACACTTCACTTAGCTAATCATATGGAAACTAAATTAAGGCATGAATCAATAGCGCTTACTTCGGAAAATAGCAGTGATCCAGGATAAAGGACTGCTGGTTTAATGCTTTGCAAACTTACAGACGTAAGGAAGTATTCTTTTCTGGGTATGAAGGGTAAAGCTTCACCTGCTTCTCACACGGCTGCAGTTTTCTGTGCTTCTCCAAGACAACGTGAACGTCGGCTGTGCTGTGGCTGAAATAGAACAAGTCTTGGGATGAAGGTACATTTTATAGAGGAGAAAAAAAATGGGACTTTTCACTAGAATTCACATGCCGGAATGGACTTCGGGTTACATGACAAGTTAAAAATGCTTCTTTATAGCCGTGATTGCAAAGCATGAGCCTTATAGACGAGCAAACAATTGGAAACTAGTAGTATAACTAATCTGTATGCAGTAACTTATTTTGGTATCAAGTTAGTAATAATGGAAATACAACTTGTAATACAATTTTGGGAAAAGGATCAAAGGTTAAGACTGAAATGGGAAAAATATGAGCAGCTAAAAATGTAGAACCAAGACTACTTAGACTACTTACTTACAGACGGTTGTGAGACGTCCTGCTGTTTGATCGACGTGCTGGGGATTAATAATTCAGCTACTAGGGAAAGAATCCAGTGGTAAACTTCCTCCTCCTCCTCCTCTTTCTCAAGGCCCTGTTGGTGGCGACAGGTTTTAGGCGTGAATACAACCATCCTGCTGTATTGCAGCACCGCACCCGTTCTTTGTCAGAGTATCAGCAACCGGTACTGACTGCCAGTGACAAACGACGTACTTTGGAGTTCGAAAGCTGGATCACCAGGGATGTGTGACACTGCTTGAGATGTGCCGTATACGACTGAGGATGCAGATCTGACTGGCCACGGTGACTCAAAATTGCCTGTGACTGCTCTGTGCATCTCCCCTTTGACGAACAGCTTTATTCTACTGTCATGCTCTCTCCATTTTCCGTCTTTTCCATCTGTTAACAAGGGCTTTCTGAATCCTGCTGATGTACTGTAAATTCATCTTGCTGAAAAGACAAATGTTGTGCTCCTAGGAGTGTGGATTTTTTTTTTTTTTTTTTTTTTTTTTGATCTCTGCTTACAGCAGTTCTCCAAGCTGTGTTTGAAAGAACAGCATCCTCAAGATTTTGTCGTAGGGGTTGTTGTTTAGATGGCGTTGTCATCCTTGTTACAGGTTAGATGCGCCGATTAGTAGGCGTTACTTACCTGTGGTGGTTTCAAGCCTTTAAGTAGTAAGCATCCTTAAGGAACTTTCTTCCTGTTGGTGCTGGGTATGATTTCTCGTTGGCGCTGAGGCTTGCAGTGCTCATGCATGATACGGCTCGAAGGCCATGATCTCTGTGGTCATCATGCTCAAATAGCTGTCGTTTCAAAGCTTTGCCCTGTTAGCTCGGGAGATGAACCATCCACTGATGGTTCTGTTGTCATCAGCCTTTGTAGCGGTGAGGTCTCTTTTGCTACATGCTTCCATTATCAACAGTTTCCTCGGGACTGGGCAGCACGTGATTTACTCTGGAGGACAGATAGCATGGGAAACGGAGCCATTCCTTCTGCTGGCTGCGGGGTTCGGTGTTGCTCAGCACCATCTTTCGATTCCCCAGCTCTTATGCCCAGTACTGGCTCTCCTTATTGTTGACTCTCATCATAGTTCTTACAATGCCTTGATTATTTTTACTTCCACAGTGGAGAAAAATCACAGATGTCAGAGGTAACTATTTCTTTCGCAATTTTTTGTTGTTTCTGACTTTGAAGTAAGTTAAAATCATGTACCAGTGCAGCGTTCTTTTTATAATACTTCCAGGATGATGCAAAATAAAGCTTGACAAGTTGTTTCACTTAACAAAAATACTGACTGAGCGTGTCTAAGAGGTAGAATTGGAAATGGTGACTGCTGAATTGATTCTTCCAGCTCCATCAACCCTACAGTGACAACCTCTCCCCAGAAACACTGGAGATTTACTTCAGATTTTTCCTTAGGTGACTTCTGAGTTGTGTTTTGGCTGGCAACTCGCCTGCCTTTTCAGACCATCGGAGAACCAGCTCTTGAGGCAGAAGCTTGTATTCGCACCCTTGCTTTTCACTTTATGCAGGGAGCTGGCAAAAGTTTCTGCAGTGATTTGTCAGTAGCTGATGTACCTGAGATTGCGACTGTGCTCACCAGTGGCCAAATGGTAGAACCCTGAAAGGTCTCATCTTGCAGATCTTCTATTCTTCTAATCCCCAGCTCATGCACGGTCATCGTGTTTAGAAATGTCTCTGCTCTTGACCTCGGCAGGTTGGCGACCTGGAGCCAGTTCCTTCTCTTTAGCCAGCACGAGGCGCTCTCAGAGCCATCCTCAGCACTGTGGTACACGTGGTCATCTTGCAGGAGCGTTTACACGACGGGCTCCTGAGACCTGTTGCGAGCACAGCGTGGTCCTTGGTTTCTTGCAGAGAATTTAAGTGCAGCCTACTGATGAAGGACTGGAGAAGTCACTCTCTTCATAGCAAGCTCACCTTTCAGTGAGCTGTTCAGTGTCTTGTCTGCATCTCGCTCATCTTCCCTTCTCCATCAGGAGCCTTCAAGGAGCTGGACCAGCACGGGGTGTGCAGAGGAGAGGCTGCTGCGCTCGTGGGGGTGCTTTTCTGGTGGTGCTCTCTGTTAGGCACGGTGTGTTTATTTGTGAACTCCACAGCTCATGCCCGCCCAATTCCTAGTTAAAAAAAACAAAAAAACAAAAAAACTTTTTCTAGGCATTGCTATCCAATGTGTAGAGCTGCTCCTTTTCAGAATTGAAAATAAGCTAGTTGAAATTTTTGAACCCAGCAAGTGAATAGCCAATGAAAAATAGTTCTTGAAAACCCAATAAAATGCAAATAACATTTATTTAGTTAATTTGGCATTAGGATTCTGTTAGCTATAGCACTAGTGAAACAGAAACACACCTGGGTAGATCTGGAGTAACTGCATGACAAATTCTTTGTGCGCTAATTAAGAAAGTAATTTTTATAGATAATTTTGAGAAGTGCCAACGCTTTCATCTCTGTCCAGATTAATTTTCTTGGAGCCTCTTTTACAGTGCATCAGATATTCCAGGCAGAGAGCTGCCAGCTTGACCCAGTGTCTCGCTTTATCCAGCCTTCCCAGCTGGTTTGCTGAGCCTGAGGAACCTCATCTTGCTTTTGTGTGATCTAATAACTGGGGAGAAAGTGAGGCTAAATGACAGCAGCTGTGGCCCCGCCGTACCAGATGTGGCTAAGCAGCTCTTTTTGGAAGAGGTGAGGGATTACAAAGAACTCCAAATGATGGGTTAATCCCAGTGAGGCTCTGAGGGTGAGGGGGTGGGCCGCAGTTGTCAGGAGGAATCCACCCCCAAGCTTTTGAGAGAGGAACAAAGGAAATCTTCGCAAGGCAGCAAGGTCTGACTTGCCAGCGGGGCTGCGAAAGGTGACAGAGATGCTTTTGACTTTGGACTTTTCTTAACCTGATTCGAGGAGGATTCTTCAAGTCAGCGTTCCTGTGTAGCCAGTAAAATCAAAGAGTTTCCAAACGCGGTGAGGAGCCCGGGTCTGAGGTACTCTGGTTCAGATAAGACTCCCTTCAACCCTGGCTTTTGATCTGCTGCGTCCATGGCGTACCTCTTCGGTGTGGCCATGCCTGGCAAGGTGGCCGGTCCGCGCGGAGATGTGGTTTAAGGATCGCTTGACTCGTTGGCGAGGTTGTGGAAATCACTGTCCTCGCTGAAGGTACAGTACAGCAGATTTGTGTTATGTACAGCATTTGTCACTTAAAAAAAATTGCTGAGGTTGCTTTAGTCTTCCAAGTTACTTAGGTTTTAAGATAAACTATTCTTTCTGATGGTGTTTCTTGACTTCCCCCCCCCCCTCAACTGAAAGTGATGCGTCTGTTTTGGTATTTTTTTGCTTTCTTTGTCCAAAGGACTTGCTTAGAGTGTAATCTGTCAGTTTGATCCACTGTTCCCAGGCACACAAATCTGCCTGGACATCTGTGTTTTTTCTTTTGTTTTAATTTCATTCTTGTTTTTGATATAATTATGTAAACAGACACATATAAAAAATTATATTTCTATATATTTCTTCCACTAAAATTTTTTCTGTGCAGGAAAAATAACCAAATCGTTTTTGTCTTCTGTCCGAATTTGATATGAAAGGTTTACACGGATTTATGAGTAAAAACTGACAAATTCTGTTTGATTGTACTTTGTAACACCTGCAATGATTGAAGCGCTCCAGGATTTGCTTTTTTTTCTTTTTAATTATCTCTTTTGAACAGTATCTTCAAGCTCTCATTGCTTGTTTTGGCATCCTATCAGAAACTGTAAATGACGCATATTCACTTGAGAGGCCTTAGGAATAGCACGGTGTCGTACTCTTGGAGTTCTGTCAAATGCAAGGTCTGAGTCCATTCAAGGAACTCACAAGGGTTGGTTTGTTATTTGTTTATTTACTCCTCTTATGGTTTCCAGAGACTAAGTTTTGATTCCTAGTGTCAGTAGCATAGACAAAAAGTTTCAGGTTTGGCAGAAAGCAAATGGCCAGTGGTAGGCTGTTTTACTTACTCCATATTTATGTAATTCATGTATTTATTATTTTTTCTTTCTCCATAGTTTGCTTTGATACGCTCTTTCCTCAGTATGTTGCTGGAAGAATGTCCTTGAAGCAAAGATCTAAATGTAAAATTTAACTTTTGAGGCCTAATTAAAGTCAGGAATTGTCTGCCTACATTTCTGAAGTTCACCTTCTACTTGAGTATGTTTTCAAAAATATAATTAGATACTTTTAATGTCTTGAAGCTTGGTTATATTTCATGCTTTTGTGATGCATTTGCCAAGTATGGAGGGATAAAAGCCCACTTTGTTAGTGGGCTGCTTGGTGTCTCACCGTCTGTAAGCAAGTGTGAATTTGGGGAGGTGGGAGTGGTTTTAAGTTATTTGAGATCACTATTTTCGTGTCTATGTTGAAACCTAGAAAATGGACAAAGCTCATACGTATTTGGTGGGATTTGTTTCTTTTTTTATTTTTATACTAAGCTTACTGCTGGTTTTTCATGAAGCCACCTTGTTCTGTTGATAGAATCATGGAAGTACAGATTCTGAAATGTGCCAAGAAGTTATTTGGGGTTTCTAGAGAATTTTTCTTTTTATTCTAGTCTGTGTGAAAAATGCATGTCACATTTTACCAGTGGAGCCTGCAGTGTAGGTTTAAAATGAGATGGCATGTGACAATGGTGAATAAAAACTAGTGCTAGAAGGAGATCACCTCCTAGAATTTGGAAGTGGGAGCTGTATGGGTGTGCTAGAGGATGTTCTCTCAAGCCCTTGTCCGTTGAGGATTTCTGATGTCCCAGATGGGCGCGGAGCCAGGCTTGTCACCTTCTTTGGCTTCCGTTACGCTTCAGATCTTTTGTGCTGCCTTCTGCTTTATGGTAAATGTCTCCAGAACCAGGTTCAACACAGGTGCTGCAGACAAAACCGCTGTTCCTCTGATGTGTGTTGCCAAGACGCTCATTTTCCTGTCTGCTGCATGGGTAGCGTGTATCTGGCCGTGAAGTCCTCTGACATGCCCAGGTCTCTGTTGCTAATGTGACTGATCCAAAGTTAGCGAGTTTAATCACAAGCATCATGAAAATGAGAAGGCTTATTTAAAAACTGTTCAAAACAATCTGAATTTATTTATTTGTTTCTTTAGGAGACATCACTCAGAAAGGATATGAGAAGAAAAGAGCAAAGCTGTTAGCACGGTACATCCCGCTCATTCAAGGTAAGAAAGTGCGTGTAAGCTACACCTTTTGCACTAAATCTGTGAAAATAATGTACAGGAAAAGTTCTCACTAAATGGAGCAGATGAATTGATATTGCTTGATTGACATGGCACCTAACCAGTGGTGGAAAATTACTATTGTAGAGAAGTGCAGAACAAAGGGAAAGTCTGAAATTATTTTTTTTTTAACACTTTATATGGAATGTTAAATGGTAACATTTTGAGAACTGCATCCAAGACTTTAAGAGAACTTTAAAAATGAGTAAAGTTATTCCTGAAAGCACGTTGGCCGATTTCATTAAATGCAAGCACTCACTAGTCATCACTCATTCTTCCGTGTGCTTTTTTGTGTGTGCCCTCTGCCTTCCCATCCCCCTCTCACCCCCGGTTTCTTCAGAGTACTGACCTTTTGTTATAAACTATTACTTTTTAAGCTGGTTATTATCAGACTTTATCTTCAATGCCCGAAAGCGAAATGCCCAACTTTTATAGTAGGACACTTAAATCATGTTGTGCTGCCATTGAGCTTTGGTCTTGTATGATAACCCTACGGCGATTCTTCCATCGTTTGAGAGATTCTGGTTGTGATAAGGGAAAATGAGAATAAATCAAGAGGAGTGGAACCGATAAAGAGACACTGTAGATAGATGAGAGGAAAAGAATAACAAGTATGATTTTACAACGTTATGCTTTCGGATCACAGAAGAGGGACTAATGCTGTGACTCAGGTCCCGTTTTGGTTCTGATACTTACAGAAGCTGGTGGTTTGTAACAGGACTGGGCACCCAGTTAGTTTTGTGTAAGTTGTTGAACTAGACGATCGTTTCCTTGGCTTTTGAAATCTCACTGCAGTGACTCCCGTTGCTATTTGTAGCAAGACAGAAGGAATTTTTATTCTCATCGGTTCTGCTGACTGCTGAGTTGCCGTGTTTTAGAAAAACTTCGATGGTGTGTATTTGGCATTGAACGTGATCCGGTGTTTCGGCATGGGGTTTCATAGCACAGGGCTGTTGTTGTGTTTGTTGGGGTATTTTTAAGAACAGCTATAACTTTTCCCTTAGCAGATTTCTAATACTCTGTAGATCACGCAGAACCTAACTCTTTGCTATTAAATGGCTCATTCCTTGAATAGGAGCAGTTTGGATTTTTTTGATAAATATTGCAGTCAGCAGCAAGCTCTGGCTTCACCTGCCACAGCTTCTCCTCCTTACACCGTTTTTCTCTAACCAATTGTCTCACTTTTCTGTTCAGAATACCCTGTCCTCCCACTCAGCTTAGTTAAAGATTTTGAGACCTGGCTCAGTGTGCATTTTGGCTGAGGCTTAACAGTTATGGGAAACGTACCGTCAACGAAGTCTGTCTACTCAGAAGTCAGGTGTTTGGATTTCTGTATTTTGTTTTAATCTCTTAAGACCATTGATTTTTCTCTGCCTTCTCTCCTTTCTATTTATAGCTATTATTTCCGCCCTCTCCAGCCCTTAAACTGAAAGGCTGTTTGTACAAATTATTCAAGTTCTGAGCTCTCAAGTGTAGCTTAGGAACTGTCGTAGTTCAGCCCCGATCGGACCAGACTACGCAGTCTCTCTCTCACTCCCCCCACACTCCGAGAGAACAGGGAGAGAAAATATAAGGAAAAACGGCTCAAGGTTTGAGATAATGACAGGGAGAAATCCTTAAAGTTACCGTCACGGGCAAAACAGACTCAACTTGGGGAAAACTATTCATTTGTTACTACAAAGAGCAGGATAATGAGACAGAGAACAAGATAACCTCCCTCCACCCCTCCCTCTTCCCAAGCTTAACATTATCTCTACTACCTTCCCCCCCACCCCGAGCACCACAAGGGGGGAAGAGGGAATGGGGGTTGCAGTCAGTTCATCATATGTTGTTCTACGCCGCTGCTTCATGGTCGGGGGAAGAACTCCTCACATTCCTCCCCTGCTCCAGCGTGGGGTCCCTCCCACGGGCCACAGTCCTTTGTGGAACTGCTCCGGCGTGGGTCATCTTTTCCACGGGTGCAGTCTCTCCAGAACAGCTGTCCCAGCGGGCCCTCCACGGGCCACAGCTGCCTTCAGGCATCCACCTCCCCCGGTGTGGGGTCCTTCACGGGCTCCAAGTGGATCTCTGCCCCTCCGTGGACCTCCATGGGCTGCAGGGGGACAACCTGCTCCACCATGGTCGTCACCACAGGCTGCAGGGGAATCTTGGCCAGGAGCCGCATTGCTGCTCCCCCTCCTTCTGAACTGACCTTGGCGTCTGCAGCCGTTCCTCACAACAGGCTGGTAGATGTCTCTCAGGATCTTTTTTTACATCTTATTCACTTCTCATCTCCTCTCCACTTCTTGCAGCCGGGCTGGACCGAGTCGGGCCCAATCGGCTGCCTGGCGGGAGGCCAGAGGGTGAGGCCTGCAAGGCCCATGAGGCCTGCACCTCCCCCTCTGCGCCTCTGCCCCCGCTCAGCTCCTTCACATCTTCTCTCCTCTCTCTTTTTTTTTCTGTTTTCCCATTCTTAAATACGTTATCACAGAGGCGTTATCACGAGACATTCTGCTACCAGTCGGCTCGGCCTTGGCCAGCAGTGGGTCCGCCCTAGGCCTGGCTGAGTCCCCTGAACAAAGGGGAGCGACTTCTAGCAGTTTCCTACAGAAGCTGCCACCTTAGGCCCCCCCCCTCACTAACAAAACCACGACAGGAAAGTACAGCACTTTCTCTTCCATACTGGATTTTTAATGTATGTTTTAAAGCTGGCGTGCAGCAGGATGCAGTGTAAAGCACTTTTGTTCCCCTTTTCTGCATGAATGCTGCTGCCCCGTGCCGTTTACCAATAGGGGTCTTAAAAGTGACGCGGACTACTGTGCGGGCTTACCAGAAGTGTTAGACCAATTAAATTCAGTTGGCTGCTCTGGAAGCCTGCTGTGATATCTGTATCAATTCCCAAGGTGTGGTGTAATATCCTGTTTAGGTAACCTGCTTGTTCAGGAACTCACTCAGCTGAAGCGATGTATTGATTCGTTACGTGGCTTTGGAGGAAAAAAATTAGTAGGAAAAATCTCTTTCAAGAATTGTTTCCACTGAAGCTATCTTTCAAACTTGAGGTGTTCAGGAGTGTTTCATTCAGGAGAAGTGACTTCATATAGCCCAGGTTAACACCGTGACATCCTGGATGATGATTGTAAGAAAGCATGTCTGAGGAGACAGCAGTGTAATTCAGCGATCTCCTCATTTGTGTGTGATCTGACATTAGGCTCAGCGAAGAATCCTAGGTCCCTTTAGATTTCCATCTGCTTAGAAATTTATCCTTGTTCAGCCAGGTTTACCCTAATCATCTTGAGTGGTTGAAAATTAGTGATCCACTGGTTTGACCTACTTGCTTGATACCATATTTTCTAAGAACTACCGGATTCTCTCATTTGTCTAACGCTTCTGCCTGGCTTTCCGTTAAGATGACAGGAATCCAGCTTTAAGAAGAGAGCGAGTGACCTGCCAGCCTCTGAGCACAAAGAATGATACTTTGGCAAAAAGACAGAGTTTGTTTAAACCCTAAGCTACCTAGTTATTTCAATTTCCCGACATGTGTTCCATTAACCCACTTCTAGCTTGGAATTCTGTTAATTGACACAGCTTCAACATGGCTCAGATTACTGTGGGAGTCCCAGCGGCTTTGAGCCTGCAGTGATTTTTTTTTTCTTCTTTTTTTTTTTTTTAATCATTAACAGTTTGATCGCAGGATTTTTTGTAACATCTTTTGCCCAGTAGCATTTCTGATTGGATTCGTTTAAGATTCCCATTATCCAGCGAATTTTTACAGACTGATGGATGCCAGCATTTTAGATTTGAAGAGTTTTTAGCCTGTGATTTGACTACCCTCCGGACCAAGAACTTGTATTTTTCTAAAGCTGATTTGGTCATCGTTTCTCTTCCAACTACATGCATTGTCGTCTTTTCTCTGTTGCTCTATGAGGTAAAGACTGCCAACCAATTAATTTTATCTCATGTTCTTCAGTGCCAATTTGAATTTCACAAAACCTGATGTTTTCATAATGCATCAGTACTTTGCTCTCCTTTTCTTACAAAGCTTTAGCTGATAGTACGATTCTGCTGATTTAGAAGGTTTTTAACCAAATGTAGGGCAGGCACTGAAAGTACTGAGTAAGAAACAGAATTCCTAGTGGGAGGCAGGAGAGTAGAAAAAGGAGTAATGGCAAAATCGTTTGAAAGGAAAGGTTTTGATTCCTGTGAGTTTATGAAATGTGAAATGATTTGAGAACTCAAGATAGGACGGCATGTTGATGTGGTGCTTGTAAAGAAGGAAAAAGTGGTGGCATGGGTTTGGAAGCAACTGTGGAAAGAGACGGCTTAAATTGAGAGGAGAGGACGACTGTCCTGCGAATCTGCTGTAGGTTCTCCAGCTTAGACTTGAATGTGGACAGGGTTTTCTGGAGTAAGTGATTCTTCTGACTTCTTAGAAATTGGAAAGAGATGTCTGAAATGATAGCGTTCACAGTTACATGGGTAGGTCATGGGATCTTCTTTGAAAAAATACTTATGAATCAACCAATTGTGTGATTTTTGTGTCTTAAAGCACACTCCTATTTGAGTTCTGGAAGGTTAACTTTTTATATTATACCTCATCAGCTGCCGTGTAAAAACTATTCGTATGAGAACTCCTGCTCTTTCCATGCCAAGTAAAATGGATTGGATTAAGTTTCTACTGCATTGTTTAGCTGAATCTGTGGGGAACCAAGTCATTATACAGACAGTGTTAAATAACCCCACAGAGGGCTTGGTGAAGAGAAAAGAGACAGAAGAGACTGCAAAGCATATTTTCAATTAACAGTAGAATTAAGTAGAACACGTTAGCGTTCAGGAATCGCATTGCTGTAGGCTGTTTTGCATGCGAAAATTCTAAACCCATAGACGACGAGTCAGCGGAAATGTTAGATTTCACTTAGGAACCATGAAGCTATGTAGTTTTGGGGAAATACTGACTAAATGTGTTATGTTTCGTTAATCAAACCAGATGCACTGTGCAAAAGTAAACGTGAGCGATGAGTAATAACAAGCCTTAATGGTCATCGGTCAGTAATCGACATCCTCTGCACCCAGAGTTTGGAGAAAACTCTGAGGAAATAATTAATTATATCTGTAGGCAACCTGGCACACGGCTAGGTGAAGCTTCTGAGTGATGGGTAACATCAGACACGTTGCAGCAATCCGGTTTGAATGTGGATGGAGCTTGGGTGTAAAAAGGTTCAGAAATAACAAAAAATGAGCAGCATTTACCACCAAATTTGGTAACGTGCATCCTGGAGTGTCCCTCCTTCTGCTGGGGAGCGGGTACTGTACTCTCTTCTCCCTTTTTGTCCTTGTAGACAATGTTCATAGTCACTTTTCTGTTGAATTTCAGGAAACTTTTGATGATTAAAGGAACTTTTTCTTTCTAGAATCACTGTCTATACCTGTATTCTGAGGTGTATCTCAGAATGAGAAACAATACCAGGGCCGATGGCGGCTCCAAAAGCCTCGTTATAAACAATCTCAGCGCTGGGCTTCGGAGCGTGGGTAACCTCTACCTGTGAAGTGACATTTGTCATTGGAGCATTAAAAAAATTGTGTCAGGAAGCGGGATGTTGTGAGTTGATTGCTGAATGTGAAATAAATAAAATTGCTACTCTGTGCTCAAATGTGATATGTTGGTAACTGTAGATTTCTGTTTTGTGATTGCACCTGAATTCTGCTGGTACTCCAAACACTTGAAACCATTTCAAAGCTATTTTAACCTAATAGGAAGATGAAATACGAACCTCAGAGGTTCTGACAGCCATGTGAAGGTAGTCTGTGTTCCCCTTCCTTAAACAGGAATTACCCTGGACCCATCCTTTGCTACTGTGGCAATTTCCAGCTCAGCAGCCAGCTGTTTCTTTAAATAAATGAATATTCTCTGTAGTTTTAAAAGCTTGACCAGCTGCATTATTTTATCTAGGTATAAATATAGATATAATATTTGTAATATATTTTATATATTATACGTATGTTATATATAATAATAATATCACTACTATATAGTGCTCTATATATAATTATTTTTTATTTACCTGTGCTTTACTTGTTTTCTTCCTAGCTCTTGAACGTTTCAGGAGTCAGATTGTCCTGGTCTTAAATATGCTTTCAGTTGAGAAACCTGAACGCTAGCATTTGAGGCCAGTTGTCCCTTTGTAGATCGGTTGTCAAATGCCGGTAGGATCGGACCAGTGCCTTGAGCACCTGTATTCCATTGGGGCACACCTTCCGTGCTGGTACTGGGTTTGCAGATTGACCACCCTGCTCCTAACTTCATAAACTCGGGGGCATCTTCCTGAGGTGCCGAGGCACCCCAGGGTCATCAGGGCTTCAACGCCCTGTATTTCTGGAGAACAAAAGGTGTGTGTAAGCTTTCCTTTCCCTGTTTTTGCCATTTGTGAGAAGAATAAGAATGAATTCCAAGATTATTCTCTGAGAAAGTGCAAGACAGATCTCGGCGTGGTAGCTAGAACCAGGCTGGGAGAGCTCTGTTGGGAAAAGAAAAAGAAAATTTCAGAGATTCTTTCTAGGGCAACATAAATGGTTTTTAAAAGTGCTTAAATGTACTTCAAATGCACTTAAGTACTTAAAAATCAAAAGAATCAAAAGAATCTGCTAGGACCTGGTGATCTTAAAGATTTAAGAACCCTTCCAAGCCAAAGCAGAAGAAATGAGATAAAATCAAACATGAAAAATGCATTGGTTGATTTCCATCTAATCCCGAGGTGACGGAGAGACCTCTAGTGATTTGAAGGTAATTGCTTCAGCTTGAGGCCATGCTTCTGCAGTCCGTAGCGGATCTGCGCTGAGTCATCCAATGGCATAGACCTGTTCTGCATCAGCTCCGTGATTGTCAGTAGCCACAGCACGTACTGGTCTGCTCCTGTTAGCTTTCTGGTGTTTTGGTAGATGTTAGAGACAAATTTAGTACAAGAAGAAGCAATCAGTGCCAAATTAGAACTTGCCTTTCATCCCTGTGCTGCCTCTGATCACCTCTTCAGCCATCAGGTTTCACGGAACAGTTCCAGATGTCTCTATTCATCTTGCACAAGTAAGTTTTTAAGGTTGTTGCTTTTATGGATTTATTGGGAAAGAAAATACGAGTGGTACATGAACCATAGTGCAGCTGCCACTGCTGCTTATCTATTTGTGACAGTAGAACAAATAGAAAGAAAACAAACATGGAGAGAGATGTAAATACTAACCCAGACGTGCTTCTGCATTACAAACTTGGAAAAGCGCGCATTCCTCATTTTCCTCCGAGAGCTGTTATTTACGGGACACGACGCGTTGTCAACAGCAAGTACTGGTCCAGATTAATGGCAGTTTTGAGACAGATTATCTGAGCGAAATCTGGCATCAAGTATGACCTACAAAACCCAAGGTGTTTAGATCAACTCCTTGTATCCTGTCAAAAATGCTAAGTGTTGCATTTTATGAATATCAAGGAACCTGAGCATATAGCTTCTGTTTAACACAGCAAAAACTTGCCTCTGAGTGTCGCGAGATCCGATGCTCATTCAGCCTTTAAGACAGCTTTTAAGACAGCTTTTCATCTTGCTTTGATCTGAGACAAATTAACACATACAGAGGCATCTTTCAATTCCATTACTAATGCTACCTTATGTTTAAGTTGAATAATTAAGATGAAACAGTTTTAAAGGAAACATGCTGATTGTATTTTTTTTTTTTTTATTAAAACACAGCTGGTATTTTCTACCACATCAATGTCTTTCCAAGTGAGGGCTTTATAAAAACAGTTTGAAATTTTACAATACCACGAGTATCATTAGCGGTGGCGTTGCTTGTGAACCATACAACAGAAGGAGATGTTGCCATCAGGGATTTTGTGGGCAGAGAAATGTTCTTCTAGTCTGATAAACCTTCTAGTCTGATAAACCTGAAGACAGGAATTGTGTGATAAAGAATTAGATCTGAAATCAAGGGGTTTTTTTTCTTCTTGTCTACTTTGTCCCAACTATTACTGGTTGTAATAAAGGTACTGTATTTCATAGAATCGTAGAATCATAGAATAGTTTGGGTTGGAAGGGACCTTCAAAGGTCATCCAGTCCAACCCCCCTACAAGGAGCAGGGACATCCCCAACCAGATCAGGTTGCTCAGAGCCCCGGCCAACCTGGCCTGGAATGTTTCCAGGAATGGGGCATCCACCACCTCTGGGCCAGTGCTGTACAACCCTCAGCATAAAAATGTTCTTCCTAATATTCAATCTAAATCTACCTCCCTCTATTTTAAAACCATGACCCCTCATCCTGTCACACCAGGCCCTGCTGAAGAGTCTCTCCCCACCTTTCCTGCAGCCCCCTTTAGGCACTGGGAGGCCGCTCTAAGGTCTCCCCGGAGCCTCCTCTTCTCCAGGCTGAACAGCCCCAGCTCTCCCAGCCTGGCCTCACAGCAGAGCTGCTCCAGCCCTCTGATCATCTGCGTGGCCTCCTCTGGACCCTCTCCAACTGACCCACATCCTTCTGATGTTGGGGGCTCCAGAGCTGGATGCAGTGCTGCAGGTGGGGTCTCACCAGAGCGGAGCAGAGGGGCAGAATCCCCTCCCTCGACCTGCTGCCCACGCTGCTGGGGATGCAGCCCAGGATGCGGTTGGCCTTCTGGGCTGCAAGGGCGCATTGCCTGCTCATGTTGAGCTTCTCGTCCACCATCACTCCCAAGTCCTTCTCCTCAGGGCTGCTCTCAATCCATTCTCTACCCAGCCTGGATTTGTGCCTGGGATTGCCATGACCCAGGTGCAGGACCTTGCACTTGGCCTGGTTGAACTTCATGAGGTTGGCACGGGCCCACCTCTCCAGCCTGTCAAAGTCCCTCTGGATGGCATCCCTCCTTTCCAGTGTGTCGACGGCACCACACAGCTCGGTGTGCATAAACTTTGGTATTATTTGGTTTGCAGTTTTTCCCTCCTCCAGATGGATCATTTACAGCTTTCCTTTGTTTGGGTCATTGTTCTGGTTTTGTTTAGTGAGGGGGGGTTACGGGGGCAGCTTCTGTAGGAAACTGCTGAAAGTTGCTCCCCTTTGTCCAGTGGACTCGGCCGGGCCTAGGGCGGGCCCGCTGCTGGCCAAGGCCGAGCCGATTGGTAGCAGAATGTTCCATGATAACGCCTCTGCGATAACGTATTTAAGAAGGGGAAAACAGGAAAAAAAAAAGAGAAGATGTGAAGCAGCTGAGCAGGGGCAGAGAGGCGGAGGCGCGAGCCTTGCGGGCCTTGCAGGCCTCACCCTCTGGCCTCCCGCTGGGCGGCGACTGGGCTCGACTCGGCCCGGCCTGGTTGCAAGAAGTGGAGAGGAGATGAGATGTGAATGAGATGTGAAGAGACCCT
Source organism: Chlamydotis macqueenii (assembly GCF_036417535.1). NCBI lineage: Eukaryota > Metazoa > Chordata > Aves > Otidiformes > Otididae > Chlamydotis > Chlamydotis macqueenii. Next base: position 41,081,263 of record NC_141561.1, read on the forward strand.
GAGAGGCGTCTGCCAGCCTGTTGTGAGGAATGGCTGAGATGCCAAGGTCAGTGAAGAAAGAGGGGGGGCAGTTATGCGGCTCCTGACCAAGATTCCCCTGCAGCCCGTGGTGACGACCATGGTGGAGCAGGTTGTCCCCCTGCAGCCCGGGGAGCCCACGGAGGAGCAGAGATCCCCCTGCAGCCCGGGGAGGACCCCACACCGGGGCAGGCGGGTGCCTGAAGGAGGCTGTGGCCTGTGGAGGCCCCGCTGGGACAGCTGTTCTAGAGGGACTGCACCCCGTGGAATAGATGACCCATGCCGGAGCAGTTCCACGAAGGACTGTGGCCCGTGGGAGGGACCCCACACTGGAGCAGAGGAGGAATGTGAGGAGTTCTTTCCCCGACAATGACACAGCGACAATGATACAGCAGCATAAAACAACATGTGATGAACTGACCGTAACCCTCATTCCCTCTTCCCCCCTGTGGTGCTCGGGGTGGGGGAAGGTGGTAGCGATAATGTTAAGCCCAGGAAGAGGGAGGGGTGGGGGGGGGGGGGAGGTTATCATAGAATCGTAGAATGGTTAGGAAATATATTTTAGAAATAAATGAATACTTTTCCCCAAGTCGAGTCTGTTTTGCCCGTGACGGTAACTTTAAGGATCTCTCCCCATCCTTATCTCAAACCTCGAGCCATTTTCCTTACATCATCTCCTCCTATTCTCTCGGAGGATGAGGGTAGAGAGAGAGACTGCGTAGTCTGGTCCCTATCGGGGCTGAACTATGACAGTCACTAACCCCCCAAATATTAAAAAGCGTGTGAGCTGTAACTCCTGTTTCTCATGTTGTTCTTGAAAACACGTGTATGGACGTTGCCTTCAAGGGATGGTCAAAAGGAAGGGGGTTTATGTGCGAGCAGATCAGGGGAAGAGTTTATTCTTCCATGTAAACAGGATTATGTAAGCTGGATGGCTGCCCCAAAGAGTCATTGCAAAACTCCTCAAAATATTTGCAAAGGGTGTGGTGATGGCAAGTATGAATTAGTTAGTTTAACAGCTGGGACAGCTGACAAGAGGCTTATCGTAAGCAAACCTCTAGACAGGAGTACAAGCCAAGTTTTCTAGCTCAGTTAGAGATTTCTCCTTTGCTTAGACCTAGTGCTGGTAACTACATCCTGACCAGTTCCTTGGGTACTGTCTGAGCAAGGAAAGCAACCGTAAAATCCCCGTTCCTTTCTATTTGATGTGTTGGGTGTTGGGTATTAGCTGAGGGACTTCTGCTCTGAACATGTGCAGGTGCTACTTCATCCTTCCGAAGTCAGTGTATTTCTGCTGAAATGCCCTCTGGAGACACTGAGATGCAGGATTGGAATGGGAGGTGATCCCATGTCTAGAGGAAGCTCTGGGGAGACCTTATAGTGGCCTTCCAGTACCTAATGGGAGCCTGCAAGAAAACTGGAGAGGGGCTTTTGACAAGGACATGAAGTGATAGGACAAGGAGTAATGGCTTTAAACTGTCAGAGGGTAGATTTAGATTAGACATAAGGAAGCAATTCTTCACTGTGAGGATGGTGGGTATGTAAATATTTGCATTTTGAAAGTGTTGTTTCTAGTTCTAGCAAGACTTGAGGGCAGGTAGGAAATCAGAAGCTCTTTGAGGGAAGGAAAGACTGAAATGAAATAGAGATTCAGTACAAGGTACAAGAGCTAGAAACATAGTAAGCCTGGCGCAGCAGATCTGACATGGTTAAGGAAAGTTTACTGTTAAACACAACGCTAAACCGAGTAGCCACGTAAGATCAGAAATTCGTGATAGGTTTGTACAAAAACCCCTTCCAATTGCATTATTATGTTACGTCAGCTGTAGTAGATGTGTGGTGGCTATTGCAGGTCTGAAAGTGATCGTTCACCAGCCTTAAAACACTACAAACGGAAGAAAGAGCCTCTTTGTTCCTTGTGTTCCTTTGACTTCTCCTGTATCCTCAGAGAGCACCTGCAGAGGTTTCAGGTCTTGGCTTTGTATTTTAAGTCTAGATCTATAATAGATGAGAAAAATAAAATGGCAAGTGTAAGTTCCTCGCTCAGGTTTGTATAGTCCCTGCGGATGTGTCAAGAGCCAGCAGGGAGTCTCCTTGTTTCGGGGATCAGATTGCTCTGTGAAATGGGAATAGATTAAACAGATACGCACATTCCGAAGTTTTACTCAAATCAGCTGTCTTGTGTTTAGACTCAGAATAAATGTGACAGGATAGTCGAAGTTTTATTTTAAAGGTGGAGCGGTATCATCTTGTCTCTTTAGGATCTCCAGGTCCCGTGTGTAACCATCTCCGCAGCATTTCTCTTGATGTCTAGCAGTGGGCTGGGAGAGCATTTGTTCCCTCTCCTCCTCCTGCCAACGGCATGGATCTGGCGTTCAGAACACCCACGGACAAACGATTGCAAACTGCAAGGAGTAAAGGAGTTTCTCTGTTAGCCAGAGGTGTTTCTTAGCTTCTGTGTGAAATGCTCATCAGATCAAACTAGATTTTAGTTGAAATAATTTAAAATGCAGTTGGAAGATGAGATTTTGTTTTTAAAGGTGTGGACTTAGGACTCCAGTTGAACTTTTATGTGAGCATCAAGGGTGGTAAAAGAACGTAGACGTGGGAGGCAGATGTTTTATTTCCAAACTTGAATTTGTACTGAAATAAAACTGTGTTTTAGGTGTGGATCCGTCCCTGCAAGCAGAGAACAGAGTCCCAGGCTCTTCGCAAGCTACCGCTGCTGTATCTAAACAGCAGAAATCCCGTTCTACCAACTCAAGGGATGAGCGTTTCCGATCTGGTAAGGAAAAGAAATGTAACTAAAACATCAGGTGTCTTAAGAGGAAAACTGTACCATTAAAGTAGTACCTACACCTACAGGAAAAGTTGGAAGTGCTTTGGAAGAAGGGAAGAACTAATGAATATTTTTCAAGTAGCTTTTTGTATTTCTGTGCCTGAGTGGTTTTGTTCAAATCCAGAATGGAGGAAATGCTGGGAGGGCAAGAAAGTGTAGCCTTCTGATGTTTTCCTTATTGTGAATTTAACACCATGCTTAACAATTTCCTCTTGTTTGGAGATTGAGTTTTCAGTCTTCAGAACAATTAAGCATTTAGAAGACTTCAGCATGTGGGTTGTGGGGATTTTTTTTGTTTTTTGTTGATTATCATAGGATCACAGACTGGTTTGGGTTGAAAGGGACCTTTCAAGGCCATCCAATCCAACCCCCCTGCCAGGAGCAGGGACATCTCCAACCAGATCAGGTTGCTCAGAGCCCTGACCAACCTGGCCTTGAACGTTTCCAGGGATGGGGCATCCACTACCTCTCCAGCGTGTCACCATTCTCACTGTCAAAAATTTTTTCCTCATGTCTAATCTGAATCTACCTCCCTCTATTTTAAAACCATGACCCCTCATCCTGTCACACCAGGCCTTGCTGAAGAGTCTCTCCCCACCTTTCCTGCAGCCCCCTTTGGGCACTGGGAGCCGCTCTAAGGTCTCCCTGGAGCTTCCTCTTTTCCAGGCTGAACAGCCCCAGCTCTCCCAGCCTGGCCTCACAGCAGAGCTGCTCCAGCCCTCTCATCATCTGCGTGGCCTCCTCGGGACCCTCTCCAACAGCTCCACGTCCTTCTGATGTTGGGGGTTCCAGAAATGGACGCAGTGCTGCAGGTGGGGTCTCACCAGAGCAGAGCAGAGGGGCAGAATCCCCTCCCTCGCCCTGCTGCCCACCCTGCTGGGGATGCAGCCCAGGATGCGGTTGGCCTTCTGGGCCACAAGAGCACATTGCCATCTCATGTTGAGCTTCTCGTCCACCAGCACTCCCAAGTCCTTCTCCTCAGGGCTGCTCTCAATCCATTCCCCGCCCAGCCTGGATTTGTGCCTGGGATTGCCATGACCCAGGTGCAGGACCTTGCACTTGGCCTGGTTGAACTTCATGAGGTTGGCACGGGCCCACCTCTCCAGCCTGTCAAGGTCCCTCTGGATGGCATCCCTCCCTTCCAGCGTGTCGACGGCACCACACAGCTTGGTGTCATTGGCGAACTTGCTGAGGGTGCACTCTATCCCACTGTCCATGTCACCAACAAAGGTGTTGAACAGGGCCGGGCCCAACACGGACCCCTGAGGGACGCCACTCGTGACCGGTCTCCACATGGACATTGAGCCGTTGACCACCACTCTCTGAGTGCGGCCATCCAGCCAACTCCTTACTCACCGAGTGGTCCGTCCATCAAACCCATGTCTCTCCAGTTTAGAGAGAAGGATGTCGTGCGGGACAGTGTCAAATGCTTTGCACAAGGCCAGGTAGATGATGTCCATTGCTCGTCCCTTGACCACCGATGCCGTCACCCCGTCATAGAAGGCCACCAATTTGGTCAGGCACCATCTGCCCTTGGTGGAGCCATGTTGGCTGTCACCAACCACCTCCTTACTCTCCATGTGCCTTAGCATGCTTTCCAGGAGAATCTGCTCTATGACCTTGCCAGCACAGAGGTGAGGCTGACTGATTGGGCTGTTTTGTTAAAGGAAGGTTATAAGATTATCATATTTACTGTAGCTTACTTTCAAATATTTCCTGGTTTAAAGCAAGTGCACAAAAAAGGGAAATGTCACAATGGATATTCTACTTCATTTTAAATGGACACCACTGTGACAAACTTGTTTTGGAAACTTCTGTGAAAATATCGATATCCTGATGGCATCCTGTTTCCATTGTTACTTTTCAGGTGGTTGAAGCACACTGCTTCCCTGAGAAATTCCTTGTCACAATAGTGAGAAAAGGCAGGTGTTTGGAAGCTTTTCTCTCCTAAATACCTTGGGACTTTTAACTGAAACTGTTCTGTTTGTTTTCCAGGGTAATGGTATGTCTTGGCTTTGGGGATGAGCAGTGCGAGCAGTGACCTGCGCTGCGCGTCCTTAATGTGTCGTTGGTCTTGCGTCACCTTGCTTGGCCACTGCTTGGACATGGCGGTTATTGCATCCTGTTTGCATTGCTGACGTTTCAAACTTTGCTTCAGAAATGGAGCTGATGTGCCCGTGTGGGTTCCTTAGGAATAACGGAAGGGTGAGCGTGACTTCTGAAATATTCTGAGGACACGTATGGACTCCTGGGAAAGGTGCAGCCACACAGAGAAGAAACTTGTGAATGTCAGGGAAGATTACATAGTATCAGAATTAACTAAATGATGTATTTAAGAGCATATATAAGTTGATAATTTAAATTTAGTTCAGCACTTCAAATGTACGATCAGTATAATTCTACTGTTCAGTGTGTACCGAAAAAACCCCTCGGATTTAGTGGCTGAATTACAGCCGTGATTTCTGAGGGGCTTTGTGACTGAGGAGATTCCAAGTAAATTACAAGCAGAGTCACGAATCTGACAGAAGTGGGTTCATTTAAAGTAGCATGTGAAATAAAACCATCAAACAGAGCCCAGCTTCAGCAGGGAATACCTGGGAGCCGTTAGCTGAGCTAGGAGGGTCCAGAGCAATGGAGTTGTTTCATAGAGCTAGTATTTCTATGGCCTTGTTGATTTTAAAATCCTTTAAGTCAACGTCCAGCGATTCTGAAGTACTGCTCAGTGTCTCATCAGCCTGGAGCTTAACCTCTCAGTGTGAGTATTTCTGAATGGCCCCGAGTGTTTGAGCAGCCCTGCCAGGGGACGGTTCTTCAAGATGAAGCCCCATGTGTAGGTGTTTTAGGTTCTTTCTTGCACTCAAATCGCTGGCTAGTGCCAAAGCCGTAGGTGGTACTTCATGTGGACTGCCGTGTCCTCTGTGGCGTCCCGTCATCGATGCGCTAACTCATGCTCTGTTAAATATCCTTGCTTAGAACGTGTTCTTCACTTTGAAATTTAAATTCTTGGGGAAGAAGTTCTCAGTTGTAACACCTGTAATTGGATTTGTTTTCCCAATAAGTGACATATGACAGGGCTTAGTGGATCAAAACCAAGTAGCTGGGTGGTGTCAAAACCAAACAGTGACGGTTTTGCTTGACTTGATTCATGTTAAGCTTGTATCTCTGCAGGATAATGTGTACCTATAGCTTTCTGAAGCGCATATCTTTTCCCCTTTTCCCTCTCTGATGTTTAGAAAAAAAATTCTTCAGACTTACTCCAGTAGTGGTTCTCTATCTCAGTGAGGAGAGAAACTGAAAGAAAAATGCAAGGTGTTTGTTGCGTGTGTTTTTGCTCTTTGAAAGTATTACTACTCGGAGTCTAATAGGTGTTGAATCGTCTGGCTGATTCAAATCTGAGAATGCTTCACGTCAGTGCTGATCCTCTTTTCTGTGGCTACTCGTGTTGTGACGTTTATGTATACATAGAGCATGAATAGAAATGTTGGCGTCTCAAAAAACACCAGTTACTGCAAAGTAGCTTCACTACGTTCCTCCCAGTGCTTTGTCCTGAAAAGAGTCACAGTTTTGCTTCTTGAAGCAGTTCCAGCAGCTTGAAATGTTGTTCCGTTTTTGAGTTTCCCTCTGTGTTCACACATGTTACCTGTTGTGAAGAGCAAACAGGTTTCGGCTGTAATTCTGGATGCTGTTGCTTCTTCTACCAATTGCATGCCTTATTTATTCTTTCGACTTTTGAGGAGAGTGGAGCATGTCATTTCTTCTTTTTTTTTATTTCCTTCCAGCCTTGATTTCTTTTTTTTTCCTTTCCCCGCATCTCATCAGTACTGCTGTGTCCTTTTCAGGAGGAGCTCATGAGGGCGGAATGCAACTTTACATAGAACAGGATCTCTTTCTGGTGCAATTACAGTTATTTTAGAACCATCAACATAAATTACTTAAAATAAGCAAGAAAAACAATCTTACCTTTTTCTGGCATTAATCTGCAATTTACTAGATGTAAGCACAATTTTTAATAGTTTCCCAGAGCTGTTGTCCATTTAAATTAACTGTAATTTTTGTCACGCCCCCCAGATTTTTGTCTTCAAGCAATAAATATTACCAAAAAATTTCCAACAGAGAAACACCATCAGTGAATACTGTAGGCTGCTAAAAGACCAAAGAGTTCCTAGAGCAGCAGTTAACATCACAGCGCTTTAGTTGGGTTTTCATTCTGTTAAATGGTGACAGTGCGATTAAGATAAAAACAGTTTACTAAAATAGCAAAGGAAAACTACAATAATAACAATATCAGGATGTTAATATCTACAAAATAGGCAAAATGAACAGTGCACGATTTCTCACCACCCGATGTCCCAATGACCGATACAGCCCGTCCCGAGCAGCGATCACGGAAACGACACCGAGCAGCAAGCGAAGGAGCAAAAGCGAGCCAGCAAGGCAGGGGGAACGATGCCAGCGAGCAAGAGAGAAGAAAAGGATGCCAAGGGTGCCCGAATGGATGCCCCCTCTCATGGGCAACTCCCACTTCTATACTGAGCATGACGTTCAGGCATGGAACACCCTCTTTGGCCAGTTTGGGTCAGTTGTTCTGTCTGTCTGTCTCCCAGCTTCTTGCATCTGCACGTTAACGAGACTTTAACGAGACTTGGAAAGCCAGCCAGTGTCCTTGGTCTCATTAACAGTAACTCGTATCATCAGAGTGTTTTTATCAACTTTCTTCACATACGAAATCCAAAACACACCGGCTACTGAGAGGAAAATTAACTCCATCCATACCGAAACCAGGACAAATATACAGCCGGTTCTCCCAGCTTGCGTGGAACAGGATGCAGAGATGCATTTGGGGAGCTGCTCCAGATGAGAAACAAGTCTGCTCGGCACGCAGGGGTGATACCTGTCCCGTCCCATGTCCCTTCCCCTGTCCTTTCCTTTCGTAGAGCTTGATCCCACACTCATCCTCTGTGCTCTGCCAGCCTTCCTGGAGTCATACTAGCTTTTTGCAAATTATTTTTACACTTGCAGTTCACAGGAATGCAATCCTCTCGGCCAGTAGTTTGCAGCAGCTGTTTACAGAGGCAGACTGTTGCTGCAGCTGCTGGTACTTGGCGATCTGCGAGTGGTAGGGAAAATGGTCAGCCTGTGAATGCTGTTTTTTCTTCAAACAGCTGTAGAAATTCTTCCTCCTGTGCCTAAAGCAGGAACAAGAATCCGAGGCTGATAAACAAGCAGAGGCTACAGACAGGGAAGAGAAATGCTGGAGGGTTTAGGCTGTAAGAGTTTGTGATTTATCATCCACTAACTATTTCTTGGTTTTCCTCCCCCATCATTTTTTAAGGAGATGTAGAAGGAAAGAAAATGAGAATAGCTACATAAAATGGAAGAGAAGATTATATGGTTTACTACAACAGAGGAAGGAAAAAATGTTTTGAATCACTACTAAATTGCTAGTGATTGTTTGCAGCTTAGCGAAGTGCAGAAACACAGAATATTTTTTTGAGACTATTCCTTCTGCTTTTGGATAGCAGTATGTGTATTTTTTCTCACTTTGGTATGCTTAATCTTCGTGTTAAGATGCTGGGCTTGCTGTTCATCTCTTTGTGTTCACTGTTTAACATTTGTGCTCCCTGTTCTCTGAAATATGAGGTAGTACAGACCACATTTGATCTGGTTTTGATGACTGTTTAATCCACTGAAGAAAACTGAAGTCCACAGTTCTTACATGTTAAATGAGTTTTGCAGTCACAGACAATGGTAGAGAACTGCTTTTTGCAATTCCAATATCCAACTAAACTTTTACTTTATAGTAATTTATGGATTTTTGTACCCTAAATGTTCTGCCTCTTTAAAATTATTTCATTCCTTTGACTTTTTTTACTTAAGTCTGTTTTGTCATGTACGTATTGTAGAAGAACTCTTAAAGGAAACATGGCATAGGAACAAAGCGTTCCAGGGAAGTGAACTAATTACTTGATTTATTTGTCCGAGCGAGGATGGTCCTGCTCGGTTGTTATCCAAGGACAAGATAGGAAAAGAAAAAACTTCAAGCTGGAAATAGATCTTGATGAGTATGGAAGAAACCGATGAGTTAAATCAGTGCTATAAAAATAAAACATGAAACAGAAGGAAAATTTATCCTGACTGTCTTCGGGTTGCATTTTTATCATTCAGTCTAGTATTTTCCAGGTTTTCGGGTGGGAGTAGGAGGACTGGAGGAGGAGGTGGTGCTGATTTTGCCCTCTGGAAATGGAATAAAAAGTAGTTCCCATGCTTGCTGCCACAAATCAGTCTGATGTTATGACCTGTCCCACTCCACTTTGGTAAAATGCTTCAACACACCCTCGCCTCAAGCTAGTCCCTGAATACACAGCTAGCTAAGAATGCTTGCATTTTTTAATTTGCAATGATGTTTAATGATTTAATGAATTTACATACAAACTATAAATATTGTGTTTTCTTTTTCTCGTTTGGAAGACCTTTTCTGGAGAAAAAACATTTGTTATGTTCCCCTTCTTCCTACCAGATGTTAATGTAACATAAAAATGTCTTCCAAATCAGATTTAGATATATACATGGTCGAAGTGAAGGCGTCCAATAGTTACCATATTTTTTCGGAACATGCAGCTTGGTGTTGACTCCAAGTTCTGCTGTGGAGATGTGTCCTGCAGAAGTGGCATTTTGCCTCTAACTTTTCAGGCTGCAAAAATAATCTTTAATTTAAGTCTCAAGTCTTAGGGATAGCAGTAATGTCCTTAGGGCATCTAAGTAACACAGGGAAACGAGAAGTGTTATGAGTTGTGCTTAAACTTTCTGGGGTTTTGTGAAATTGAGAAGTTTGCTCCTGGCTATCCATGAGAATAAACTTCTACGGTGGACGTGTACAAGGTGGGCGGAGGAGGGAGTTCAAACCTAAAGATTAGAAGAAACCAAGACTTGAGAAAAAGTAGTAGCCCAGGTATAGGGAAGGGAGGCAGGGAGACACAGGGAGAGGGTAATTAATTTTTAATTCCTAAAACATCTGTGAACAGCTCCGTGGTGTGAAGGACAGCAACAAAAATCTAACATGGTGCCCAGTATTAAAAAAAAAAAAAAAATCTTGTCTCAAATGATAGAGACTAAGAAAAATGTCGTCTTGATTTTTGGTGAAGACTGGGCTGGTTTTGTCTGGCGTTTCTCTTAAAGGCACTGTGCTTGTCCAGTACTGGGGCTTTAACTTGCTTTTCTCACGGTGTCTCCTTGAGCTCATGGATCGCAGTAAGTCGTCCTGTGTAGGAGGGACCAAAAATTAGATCCCCCGGGTACATAACGTGAAGATGCTTTGGTGCAGGGGAGGTTTTTACCTGTGGAAAAGGAACAGTTTTTGTGGTAGGAAATATGTCAGATTAAGTTATGGTGCTTTTTGTCTGATTTATTTACGAATAGAAGTTCTGAAAGAAAATCATACGGTAGTATCTGTTGTTAGAGTTGGTTGGAAGTGCATTGCATGAAGGCTTCTCTGGCGAGGTCATGCTTCTAACTTTATGGGCAGCGTTTGTCATCTGTTTTCGACACAGAGAACTGAACAGTTGTCCCCCAAGTGCCAGGTGTTTATCCAGTGCGTGGGAAGGTGCCTTGGGAAGGTGCTGCGGACCAAGACGTCCAACAGGTTCACGTCGATGTGCTGTGCTTTCCCGCCTCTTAGCCTTTTGTTCCTGGGATGCTCAAAAATCTCTTCTGATTTTCATTAAAATATGTACTGATTAGTTTTCCCCTGAGCTGTCTCTTGCTTTGCCAAAGCTAACTGGAATTGACCGGTATATTTAGAACAAGTTAGGAAGAATGTCGTGCTGAGCGTGACCAAAGCAGAATCAGGACTAGTACTAGAAATGGTACCTGTTGGGTTTTTTTAAAAAGGTACTGTAAAATGTGGAGCTTTACTTCTAGTTGTTGTCAAGGTTAATCCCCCTAGGTATGGGGCAGAGAAATTATTTTTTAACTATGTAAGTTGTGGAAGTGTGTGTATGTCACCTGTCTGAGTTCCATGCCTACAATTCTATCAGCCTGCGATATATTTGCAGCCTTAGATGGATACGTAATGAAAGACTACATCTTCTTGTCAAACTGAACGGTTTCATTCCGTAATTCTTGTACAGCAGCTTCCATAGAGAAGAAATGTGGTGAGACAAACGCGTAATCACAGTACTTGCTTTTAGGCCCTTTGCAGCTACGTGGAAGTGTATACATGCTGTACTTGTGCGTCATTAGTTTGGATCTTAAGTCGTAAGTTAAAGCGTATTTTTGGTCTACCTCATTTCTCCTTGACATCTGTTCACTTCTCATGAATTTTCTTTCTACGTAAGTTTTAGCTGTTGACACCACTGAAATATATATGTCAAAGAGAAAAATCTGCCGAAGGCGATTAAGAATTACTTGAATACATTAAATTTTATCTGCAGTGTGGTCTTGACTGAACACTAAATTCCTCTTTAATTTCAATTTTGGCTTAAAAATAAGAAAAGTTAGAATATACTCCGTGAGTATATTAGGGTAATTTTTGTTTTCAGGAAAGTGAAAACAGTTTGTGCCTCTTCCCTAATTCTTCACATACATTTAGCGTCGTCTTTCTGTTTTTTCTCACTTGTGTTCTTGCGTGAGAGCTTTGAGTATACGTGTTTCACTTTTCCCAGTGTGGGTTTTGAAGGATGAGTGGTCCAGTGCTGTTGCCAATTTACAGTGTCTGCATTGAAATTTCGCCCCAGCATGAAAAGAAATCATAACTTGGAACTAATGTGCTAGGTGTTCTGTACCTTCGCTCTTCATTTTCGGGGTGGCCTTCCTAAATTATACTCACAAAGCCTTTTCAAGCTGATTTCGTGAGGAAAATATGTTGACTTGACCCTGCTTATGTCCTCCCTTAACTTTTGAGACCATTGCTTCTGAGCTGAGTTTGAGTGGGAGGCAGGCATATTTATTCACTCCTACTAAACACCCTTGATGGAGAAACTATTGCTAGAGTTGTCACAGCATCAGAATTAAAAACCAGGCTGCTGTAGTTCAGCTTTGGACCTTTCTGCTCTCCAAGAAGTGCTGCTTCCTCTGTAGGTGAGAACCTGCTCCTTTCTGCAAGAGTTAGAGCTGTAAAAGATGGCGTTGATATTTTCGGTGGTTTTTTTTGAAAGAAATCATGATTAAACTTAATCTCTTAACCCTTGTTTTGTTTTGTTTTCTGCATAGATGTCCACACTGAAGCAGTACAAGCTGCGCTCGCAAAATACAAAGAGAGGAAAATGCCCATGCCTTCCAAAAGACGGTCTGTTCTTGTGCACTCTTCGGTAGAAACGTACACGCCCCCAGGTACCTATCGCGTTAACGTGCGGAAAGCTTGCCGGGTGAACGTGATAGCAAAATATAAAGAGCAAATGCTTTGTTCTGCTGAGTTGTAAGTATGTTGCAATAAACCACTTCTACACTCACGGCTGTATTTCCTGATAATCAGGTGTTGGTTGAACTTGTTCTTTGATGTTTATCCTCAAGATTTTTAGTGTCTCATCTAGAGATACTGTAGCTGCTGAAGGTGCGCTTGAAAGCAATAACGGAGTGATCAGTTGCCCGTTATGCATTAAGCATGTTCTCATACGTAATGGCTCACTTGGAAGGAGATAATCTTGGCAAGCATCAGAGCTGGAAATACCTTATTTCACGTTGTATAAGATTTTTTTTTTTCCTGAGAGTTGAAGAAAATGCCAGAGTATTAAGTTGCTGCATTGGCTTGCAGAACGCTCATCTGATGGTTTCAGCTGAGCAGGTTAAAACATTCAGAAAATCGTATGCTGTAATTGTTCAGATTGTTTAGGTCAGAATGTTTTCTTAGGGTTTTCTTTTTTATTATTTTTTAGGAGGAAAAAAAGTAATCTTCCTATTGTCTCACAGTGAATTCTCTAGAGGTTAAGAAAATCTTTCTCCAGATAACAACATGTTGTGCTAGCAAGCCAAGTGTTCTGGGGCCAGTGTTCTGTCGGCCAGAGGAACTTCCCGAAGCTCTTGAGTTTTGAATTATGTGCTCTTGTCTCTTCTAATTTGGCCTGGGAGTAGAGATGCACTGACCTCTAGTGCCCTTCCCCGTCAGTTCTGTTTCTTATCCCCCTTCTGTAGAATAGCAGGTCTGATGTGCTCCTCTCTTATTTCTTGGGCTATATTTCTTAAAATCATAGAATCACAGGATGATTTGGGTGGGAAGGGACCTTTGAAGGCCATCCAGTCCAACCCCCCTGCAAGGAGCAGGGACATCTGCAACCAGAGCAGGTTGCTCAGAGCCCCGGCCAACCTGGCCTGGAATGTTTCCAGGGATGGGGCATCCACCGCCTCTCTGGGCAACCTGGGCCATTGTGCCACCACACTCAGCGTAGAAATTTCTTCCTTATATGCTGTGGAGGGGTATGGGACAAGTTATGGGATACAGGGCAAAAGAATTTTAGGGCTGCATGAAACTTGTTATGGGATGTGTAGGGGAGGAACCACAGACAGAGAAAGGGGTAGATTGAGGTGATTTGAGGAGGAACAGTAGCGAGGTAAGGGGATAAAAAAGGCTGATCGTGTGTAAATGGTACACTTGCCTGGCCATGCCCTGCGCCTGACCCTGCAGGCTGTCCTCACCTGGAGTATAAGTACTCCATTTCTTACACCTCTCTTGGGTGAGAGACTCTGTATTCTGTGCATTCCGTACATGTGGAGTGGCTGGGTCAGTCAGTCCGTATGAGCCAATGGAGCGGGATGGCAGCCGCGGGCTCCTGTGTCCCAGTGCCAGCAACTGGGGAGGCTGGGATCCAGGGACAACTGTATGTATGACCTCCATCCTGCTCAGCCAGAGAGGGGAGCAGGATGAGGCCATGGGATCTGCCTGTGTTTGTACGAGTGGTTTTGTGTGTCTGTGCTGCTGGAGGGTGTCGTCTTCTAACATGCCTGCCCAAGAGGTTAGCAGCGAACACAAGTATGCTCATACTGGGCTGTAGCAGGACACGGAGGCACCCTAACAAATAAATTCTGAAGGAAGACTTAAGTGTCTCTGGGATCCCTTGTGCTATTTCTAAGAGAAGATGACTTGTTACGAGGTACCTTTCGCTCTGTAAGAGAACGGGCTGCTGAATTAATTCTGTGTCATAGGAGATCAGGCCATTCAAAACTATTCTGAAGATTTGCTTCAGCTATACCAGTTCACAAAAATAATTCTTTTTATGGGCCTACCTTTATTTGCAAAGTTAGCTCAGCAGGAAAGATCTGAAATGGCGAAGAACCCTAGTAGCGCCGAAGCATCTAGTTTTGTGGTCTTTAGACATTCAGCCACTGCCTTAAAATCCTTGTATTGACAGAAGTTAATGCAATTAAAACTAGGCTTTCTTAATAACTGTTACAACGGTTACAAACAGTCACCATCGGTCACCAGGAAGGAAGCATCAGATTCCAGTCAAAAACCTTAAGTTCAAAACCGACTCCTGACTGGCAGTAGCGGAACCGCTTTCATCAGTCATCCTTCCCAAAATTTCCATGTACTTTTGTTTTCGTCCCATCGAGTCTCTCATTCTTCCCATACGGATTTCACGTGATGAGGAGCGGAGCTGTAGTCTTGATGCAGGTTTGGTCCAGAGGGTGGTGGTTTCTGTGGCTCTCTTGGGCCGGCTCCCGGCCAGGAAGAGCTGCAAGCCAAGTACATAGCATTCCGCTCGCAGCGCGCCGAGAGCTGCTCGTTAACTCTTGCGACTGCCGCGGGGCTGGTTAGTGATCTTACCTTGCTGCTTTTCTCTTGTAATGATGATTTGATATTAGAGTGCTTTTCCTGTGGATCCTTCATTTTTACACGCAGTTAATACTTTACATTTAAAGTAGGTTCTTTTTTCTCCCTCCGCTTACATAGGACATCTGAAAGCTTAGGAATTTTAGAGAGACTTCATTAATCTCATATCTGGCTAAGGAGATGCTATCAGAGGATGTATTCTTTGAGAAACCTGTTTTTCCTGGAGGAGCAGATGGAGTCAGCAGGCAAAAACGACAACCGTGGCAGTAGGCCAGAAATATCTCACAGGGCACGGACCCAGGAGTGGTCATCCACCGCAGCTGTATCTGCTCAAAGATGAATCGTTTGTGTATTTTCCTTCCAAATTGTCACGTTTGACTAGCCGTTGAGTGAAACAGGCTTCTTAGGAAACTATCTCTGATTGTTGTGTTTTGAGGCTGTTTAAGAGCAATTGTTCTGAAGCTGTTGGAAATACGTATATTCTTGAAAAGCAGAAAATTAAGCACTCGGTAACTGAAATTGTTGCCAAAGATGAGGAAAAGATTTTTAACGCGACTTCAGCAAAATTTATGTGGAATTGTGTGTAGCTCAACAGTTACGTGTTCAGAAGATTAAAAAAAAAAAAGCCAGGCAAGATTTTTTTCTGTAACAAAAGTTACTGGTTTTTATTCAAAATCAACAGAGATTTATTTTCTTGATATTTAGAAAGACCTTTTTATTTGTTATTGAATGGATAACAAATGTGGAAAGATTGAGTGCCGAAGGGAAACTTCTGGAAAGTTGTAAATAACTGCATGTTAATTAAAACAGGAGCCCTTTGTCAGACTTTCAACAGCCACAAATATACCTCTAGAATGAAAAGATACTTTATGAAGCGTTTCTATGTAGTGCTCATTAACATCAATTTATGTGGTTAAAATACATGCTTTTAAATTCCTTTTAATTATTCTTAGATTAATGGCTTTACTCTTTTATTGAACTTTATAGGATTGTGCTTTTGTTAGTAATTAGTTCTCAAAAAATTTGTCGAAGGAATTGAAAAGTGAAGCATTTCCCCCCAAAAAAAATAAAAAGAAAATACCCAATCAAAAATGTAACGCAGTTTATTCAGGTGGGATGAGATGCACGTTACCTTTCAGAACAGAAGTGCTCTTTCAGTGGGGTAAGCATGGTGTGCTCACTGAGACGGGTTAGTGAATGTGCTGTGTGCCTCAGGGAGAAGCCTTTTTTGAGTCTTACGTCATTCGAAATATAGGAGGTAACTGAAACTGTGCTTCAAGTGTGTTCTACGTATAACATGTAGAAGTTGTTGCGTTAACCTAAAAATATAGCAATGAGCAGAATTTGTGCATGTGAATATACCATTTGCTTAATACATGTGCTACACAATGCGTGTGTAGCACATGAGAAAGCTACGTGAAGAACATGGAGAAAGTTCATGTTCCCGTCTGTTGGGTCATTCCCACATTACATGCCTGTCATCATTATTTTAATCACAGACACATCGTCAGCATCAGAAGATGAGGGCTCGTTACGTCGGCAAGGACGGATCACCTCCACTCCGTTCCAGAGCCATTCCAACGTAGAGCCCTGGCTTAACCGGGTTATTCAGGGCTCCTCCACCTCATCCTCTGCATCCTCCACCTCATCTCATCCAGGAGGGAAACCTGCTGCTGCTTCCAATACCGCTACTGCCACCGCTGCTGCCACTGTGCTTGCAGATCTCATGGCACACACCCAGCTAGGTCAGTAACGAACTGCCTGTGTGGTTGGAATAAAGTCAAATTAAAAATCCCAAAGCAGGGCTAAACACAGAAGTCTTCGTCAGAAGATATCTGTAAATAGCCTTAAAACGTGCAATCCACAGACCAGGTATGTATGATCTGTATGTATTTAATTTAAACTGAGCCAACTGTTCATGAGACCTGAACGTGCGTTCTTCTTGGTAAAATGCTTGATTTATCAAGAAACTGAGGTTCAGTTTCAGTGTATTCAGCAGAAGAATTTCAAAGGGATCGTGTTTCTGGTGCATGCTTTCCGATCTGCACATATTTACCCTAGAGAATATTAGGTTATGGATTTCAAAGGTGACTCCATCGGTAAACACCTGAAAGACTGGAAAAACATCCAGAATCTTCTGGAAAGTTAGGAATTCAGAGGTACTGATAGAGCTAGATTTCAAGTTCAAATGTGATTTTGTTTCCCTTTAATTAAAATTTAAGTCATAAATAGTCCTGTATTGTGAAACTGGAGCGATAATGCAGAGGCATTGGTAAGCTAAAATGTAAATGTGAGTTTTGTCTCCACATCTGTAATGCTGAACGTCCAGAACTTCAGGTTACTTTTCTTTTTTTTTGTCCTTAAATGCAGAGCATTAGTCTTGTGCTTTTGGAAGGTTTGGTAAGAAGGGGGAAAGGCAATCTCTTCCACCGTGGGAATAATTTTTACAATGTTTTTATACACTGTAGTGAAGACTGATAGTCGATTTATGTGTGTGCAACAGATCTGCACTAATGTTGAATGACAGAAAGGACCTAGAAGAGAAACCATAACTTTGTATTTCAACTGATTTTTTTTCCCCAAAGTAATTTAGAAAAATGAAATGAAGGATGATGTTTCTATTTCACCTGTGGGCTACAGCATGAAGTTGTTGTGCTTGTAGCAGTATGCAGTAGGCATCACATGTATTGTTCCTGGAGGTTTCAGGTTTTGGCAGTTTTAGTGCTCTACTTACCTGACTTTTTGTTTACCCGTGGCTGTATGACGACGTGCACTATACAGACAGTTTCTTCTAATTCGTTACAGAAAACAGGTTAGGTCAAATAAGAAAAACACATTGAAATCCTTCGCATTTAAACCGAGTGTACAGGCTTCCGTATACTTAGAGATGTCAATTAACATGATCATTTAAGGCACAAGTATATTTTGCAAATACCTGTTCATTTGGCTCATCTAGCTGTTAGGTTCAAATTGTGTTGAAAGCCCAACCGTGTGTCTTTTAGAGCTCTCTGTTTAGAGGATACAAGCAGTTCACCGTTCTCTTGGGTGTGAGTTAGCTGTTCATGAGAGGGTTCTTTGCTGGTTTGCCCTGCGAGTTCCTTCAAGTTTGAGCCACCAGCCTCAGTTTATAGTAGCTATGGGCTCCAAAACGCAACCAACGCTTGTAGTTTGTGACCGGGAGTTTTACTCCTTTAGATTCCTAAAGCACATTACGAAAGAGGGAAAGGAGTATGAACAGCTAGAGGCTCTCTGAAAGAGCATCCTCTGCATCTTCTGTGTGGCTGAGGTGCTGACAGAAACAGGGATTGACTCCTGTTGCCACGGCTGACATCCCGGTTCTCCCAGCGCGGGCGGTTCTCTGCAGGTGGAGCTGAGATGGAAAGAGGTAGTGGCTTTGTGTTCTGGAAGGCTTTTAGATCCCAGAGAGTCTGGGAAGGGTTATCTGTGTCTTTACTTCTTGCCTTTGCTCCCTCTTCTGTTTTGTATGGCAGTCTCATTATTGTGGAAGCTAAGCACGGAGAGGAATTCTGGTATCTAAGCTTTTACAAGGCAAAACATTTTTCCCCAACTCTGCTTAGTGCTGTTTCCTTAGAAAGCTCCTGTGTGCTGAAATGTTACGGTTTGGGTTGTGTTTTACAAACTCATGGGCAGCATTTGGCTTTATTAATGTTTTTGTACTTCATCAGTACTTCATCCATAAACACACTTAGAAAGATTGGCCACTTTGCTTAACTTTGGTGGCTTTATTGCTAGTGAAATGTAAATTTTCATCTTTGCAGGCTTATTTAATAAAAAAATTGTAAATTTTTTAATTTATTTTTTTTTTCACTTAGTGAATGTAAGTAAGATGGAATATGTCTACACCTTGCTCTGAGGGCATTCTGGTTTTCACATTATGGATTTCTAGGAATCATGTTTACCTTCATAAAATTAACAAATCAACGTGGAAGGTTAGCCATGTGATTGACATTCTTAATATAGATGTACAAACTTACAAGATATGCAGAATTTAACACAACATCCAAACCCCGATGTCTAGTGCCTCGGGCTGTATAAATGCATACCAGATTTCACAGCTAGCTTCTGAAGACCTATCCATCAGGAGTATTTAATCATCAAAATTGCATGCAAAGCCGAGGCCTGATTCCCAGTTCAAGGGCAGGGATTTAAGTAGCTAAACGTGGGACTGCGTGCAGTGGGGTCGTTTGACATTTCATTAATGGGAAATCAATGTGCAATTATAGTATCTGTCAGGAAAGGAGCTTGGGGATCATTAAGAGCTGATCTAGTAAAAATATTTAGAAAGGTAAAATTTCCAGTGCCTTTGACAAAAAAAATTAAATATCTTTTTGCATAAGAATAATCTTTCTCATTTCTGGAATGCTTGCCATGTTTCATTAATTTTCATTTCTAGTTTGGTAACATTCAGTTGTGATGTTTTTCATGTTTGTCTGTAGTCTTCCTTGCTCACAAAATGAAAACTTACTCAGTTCTTACATTGTAAACCTTTTTGATTAATGATAAATACCGGTATTCTTTCAGAAAGGACCCCTTTGATTTGTCCTAGAGCATAAAAGAAGGGTTTACTTTCTCCGTTGGTGTGGTGACATCAGCAATATAAAAGGCATCTTACGTATTTTAAATACTGTACCTTACTAAAATATTCTGTATTTTGACTACGTACTGAATAACTATTGACAATTCTGGTGTGTTAGAGAATTTAAATTTAGCAGACTGTTTCTTTGCAGTTCATCTTCTCCAGCTTGCGTTTTTAATGCTGAGATCGTACTAAATTCCCAAGTGTCGGAAGTGCACGGTTACAGTATTTAATGAAGTCGCATAGGAATATGTATTATTTTAAAGCTGTTTATCTTTCACCTATAAAAGCAAGGACAACATCTACATGGACTTTTGGGGGCTTTTTTTCTTTTAGGATAATATTGTCTTTAAAATGAATGGGACTGGCAGTCTAGGATTTTTCAAGGTCACCATCACAGCTGTGGAGTATGTCCCAATTTAGCTCTTGTAGACTAACTGGGAAACCAGATTATCGTGGAATTTCACCCACTGTCTATTTATTGGAAGACTCAGAGGTGTAACTCCTTTTCTTAAGGGGAAGGGGGGGTTAGAAGAACTGCTGTTGAGCTGCTGTGGCTCTGTAAGCAGCTTTACAGGAGTCACGGGAGTGAAGCGCGTTAGAAACAGTTTCGCAGAGTTTATTGAAGAGGAAATGCAGGAATGAAGTAGTGGCTCGTGGGTCCTATTTTGTGTTCTGGGTGGGTTGATGCAGTCTTTTTTTTTTGTTTTATCATAGCAATACAATTTAATAAACTTCTTTTAAATGTCTGTTTTGATTGGTTTCCTAGAGACAAAACAGTCGTATGCGGCCATCTCCAGGTCTAACCTGACTTCCTGCTGGGTAGGGACTTCTCACAAGTCTTTGAGTCTTCACCCTGAAATTCCTCCTTAGAGGCTACTTTCTCTCCAGTACCTTGCTTTTAGCTTATCCCATATGTTCCTTCTCAGGCCACTGCTCTCTTTTGCATTTGTCTCTGTCTTCTAATCCGTGTTGGAAAGGTACTTCAGTCTAAATCCAATTCACTTTATTCCTGAAGTCCTAAGTCTGTTCAGCCTCTTCTTTTGACGACTTGCCACTTCTCTTTCTCTGCTTTGTCACAGTATCTCTAGATGATACAGACTGATTTCATGGATTCTCATGGGCACATATTAATGAAATGCCTACATAATTAATGAGGCTAATGTGATTTTTATCTGAGCATAAACCTGAACATTGAACTCAGTCCTTCTACATGCACAGAAAGAATTTTGCCTTCTCAGGGCTGAACTGGGAGGGAGAGTCAGTTCTCTGCTGTACGTGAGGTGAAATAGCTGTGGGCGGTAGAGAAGAAGTTCGTAAGGACACCTGCTATTTCCCTTCCATGGTGAGGGACATTGGTTTGCGCGAAGCTTGGCTCTGTGATGCTCTGTGATACGTGAGTGCTGTAGATTAGGACCCCCATATAGAGCTAATTTTTGTCCTTGTTTTCAGTTGGAAATGATTGCTGATGGGTTTTTTTTTGTTTCTTTTCTGAGCATTCTCATTTTTGCTGTGATTTCTTTGAGCTGTTCCCAAGTACACAACTCTTCTCTAAATGTTCCCAAATAGCTTCTCCCTTGTGTTATTTTCAGAACATCTAATTGCAGAGCTCTTGTATTTCAAGTATCTATCTCATGTGTGTGGGAGGAAGATGGCTTTTTCCCAACAGGAGTATGCATGGTAAATCCTGCATCCGTTCAGCATTTCAACTTCTGTACGTTATACGTGGCTTCTCACCCATACGTGCACCAAGTGTCTGTGTGTCTCTCTTGTCCTCTCTTGATCGTTCTGTTTGTACCTGTGTGTACATCGCTTCGAGTGTCCGTTTTGAGTCATCTTAATGTTTAGTGGTGACAACTTCATCTGTAGGAGTGCCATTTTGGGGCCTTCCACTGAGGAAGCCATGCTGCAGGCCCATGCCTAATTGTAGTTCTTGCTGGCGTATTCAAGGAGCGGAACCTTTAGACATCGATAGTCACTGCGGGGTTTGTCACCTGAGAAGTATGAACTTGTGCAGCGTGAGAACCAAGCACGTTCGACTCTGTGTCCTTTTCTGTCATTAGTTTGTGTGCTGTGTAAAGTCCATGTTTTGGGACTTTGGTAAAGCTAAGAAAAAAACGCAAACAAGCAAAAAGTATATAGAACACGGTGAGAGTGTTTCGGTTTGCTCTGAATACATGGGCTTTCTGTAGTGGTCGTACCGATCAGCTTTACACAGAGTGGTCACCTTTTCTTCTTACTGAGGGTTTGTCAGAGAGACGGAGCGATGTTTTGTCCTTCACGTACCTTACCCACATGGAAGGAATTTGTGGTCCTTGCATAGTACCCAGCAAGGTAGGTCTCTGCAGTACAAAAACTGGCGTTGCAGTGATGACTGTTGGAAAGTGTGGGAATAGATTTAATTTCTTCTTGTGGTGATCCCTCTAAAGCCATTTAGAGCTGTACTGGTGGCTTGTACGTCGTCTCTGGAAATCTGTGACCAGAGCTATGAACACTCATTACCTTAGTGCTAATGGCTTCCTCAGAGTGGCTGGGGTAATAGATGTATTTCACAGAGCTACCTGGATCTCCCTACGCTTGGAGTTCTTTCTGCAGAATTTGTGGCACGCTGAGATCCTTCAAGGGCTGTCGCTGCAGAGCTGCGTGACGCCGAGCAGCTCCTCCAGCACCGTGCAGCTCTTTCCTGTTGCACTCCTACTTTTTACTCAGGATTCTGAATATTTCAGGCCTCCAATTCTTGTTTTTCCTTGTTTGAATGCTGCTTCTGGACACTGCTGGTTCCTAACCTGTGACTCCATTCAAAATCATTCCGTAATCTAGGTCACCGTTTCGGAATGACAGTATTCCCTATTCTGCAGCACAGAAAGTGGTGCAGTTCCAGGCAAAGCAGACTTTTGCCCCAAGGTTGTTACAAGGTGATTCCCACACCCCTGTGAGGATGTGAGAATCGCCCTGCCTTCCCTGGCTAAATATGCGTTACAAAACATTTCAGTATTTATTGCTGGTAGCACACACCGTGAGAATGAAACACTGCGTCATGTCTGTCCACAAGTGACCAGATCATGCCTCGGGAAGCCCTGTGCTCTGTCCGTCTGTTGTGAGCGGTGTGTGTGTACAACGTTGACATCTCCGCCACGGGTTTTTTTGAGTGTTACAGGCATTCCAGCTGTTCTGTGTGATGGATGCCCCAGCGAAAAGTGTACTGTGTCCACAACATAAACAGGAAGCTTTTACCTACAGTATTGTTACGAGACTCTTGAAAACGGGGAAAAAAGGCTGCTGAAGGAAAACCATGACTGGTCTTAACAAACTGCAGGGGACAGGTTTTAAGTCAGCAGTTACTTTCCTCTGAGGAAATCTCTCATCTCTCAGTGTCCATCCTCAAGATGTCTTCAGACCTAAGTGTGTTATCTTTGCCACCTTAAATCTTAATCTGTGTTTCTCAGCAAAAATCTTCCTCTTGTAGCTTGGAGAATGCGGCTAAGTAATTCATGTTATCCTGGGGCAAAAGTTCCCTTCTTTTAAACCTATATGTTTTTGTCCCTTTCTCCTCTTGCGGGACTTAAACTAGTCATTCCAGTTTTGTGGTGACACTTTGGGTGCTTGTATTTCTTCTGAGAGATGTGAGACAGGCTTGCTTTGTAGATTTGTGTTGTTTACGCATGATGAATCTCCTTGAAGTGGTGGAATGACCCACCACACTATTTGTCAGGATGTGTTGGGATCCCTTTGAAAGCTGAGGTAGCTCCTCTCCACTCTGGAGAGATATGGCGGTTCCTTTCAGGATTCCCACTGTATCTAGAAGCTTTTGCTTACAGTTACAGAAATCAGAGTTTTGTTAAAAACATGTGAGAAAACAGCAAGAATGCTGTAAGAAGCAACTTTGGATGTATCAGATCTTAAGATGATTGATTAACTCTTCCATTTCTACAGATAACCACTCTGCACCTCCAGATGTAACCACTGGCCTGGTGGAACATCTCCATCATGAGCGTCCACAGATAGCATCAGTACGAGGAGTTCCCAGAGGCTACAACAGCAGCATTTTGGAAACTGCGGATGGTGAGTGTGTTATAAACCTCCTGCCTTTTTCTGAGTAAGTGAGTGTGTAACAGAGCTGGACACCCGTCGTGTGCTATGTGCCTGCCCCCTCCAAAGCTTTGCCGGAATACGATGTATCTGTCGGTCTGCCACAGGAGAGGAAACTGCTGCGCTTCCCATGTTCTGCTGGTGGCAACCATCTCCCCATTTCTGTGTATTTCTATAGTAAAAGGCAATGTGAGCCCTTTAATGTCACATTTTAATTGTCTGCTGCCTCAGAGCTTTAAATGTCAGTAAATATAAACAAATATACACATTTATACTTAATTTAAAAGAAAAAAAATCACCTATACAAATGAAAATCCGTATTCAACATGGTTTTGTGTTGTGATTATTTTTTGCTAGCCCTGTAAAATATTGAAAGACCCACTTACTTTTTTCAAGCATTCTTACACGTTCAGAACGGAGTGAATGTTAAGATGTAGCAAATACCTAGACTCTCAGAAAGGAACATCCTTCAGGTTTGTATTGGGATCTCACGGAAGAGTCAGCAGTTTGAAAAGCTAATTTAAAGTGTGAGAAGGTATATGCATCAGCCAGGTAGCTAGGGAACAGCTATTTATTTTAAAACAAATAAATCCATGGTTGAAACTGTCTCATCTTGACAGACTCTTCCACCTGAAAGCTGTGCTGAGCTTAGCGTGATGTTGTCAGCAATGTGGCAGCATGTGTTTTAGTGTGTATTTGTTAATATATGGTAAGTAATAAATCTTTTCTTTTTGGCAGGTGTCCCAGTGAATAGCAGAGTGTCCTCTAAAATCCAGCAGCTTCTGAATACCTTGAAAAGACCAAAGCGCCCACCTTTGAAAGAGTTTTTTGTTGATGATTTTGAAGAACTGCTGGAAGGTTAATTTTCTTTCAAATACCTTTTTTATCTCTTTGTGTAAGCAGTTCACGAAAGAACTGATACGTCTTCGCAAGTGTTTTCTTTTTCTCTTCCCAGTAGAAAACAAATCATGGTGAAGTTTTTATACTGGAGAGAGAAAGGTCGTATGCTACCACAAGTGAAACATTATCTTCAACTCAGCCCGCCTACTCAGCGTACTTAGAACCATAGAATCATAGAATGGCTAGGGTTGGAAGGGACCTTCAAAGCCCATCCAGTCCAACCCCCCTGCAAGGAGCAGGGACATCTCCAACCAGATCAGGTTGCTCAGAGCCCCGGCCAACCTGGCCTTGAACGTTTCCAGGGATGGGGCATCCACCGCCTCTCTGGGCAACCTGGGCCAGTGCTCCACCACCCTCAGTGTAAAAAATTTTCTTCCTTATGTCCAGTCTGAATCTCCCCTCTTTTGGTTTAAAGCCATTACCCCTCATCCTGTCACTCCAGGCCCTGTTAAAAAGTTTGTCCCCATCTTCCTTACAAGCCTCTTATATATTGAAAGGCTGCTCTAAGGTCTCCCTGGAGCCTGCTCTTCTCCAGGCTGAACAGCCCCAGCTCTCTCCGCCTGGCCTTACAGGAGAGGTGCTTGTTTTCTGCCTTCCTCCCTCGCTTTGTAAACTCTTATGATTGAGCCCAGTTTGGACCAGTGTGATGAGCTAGTGAATGCTAAAACAGTGATTTACAGATATTTGGAGAAATTCTATTCACATCTTTGTCACAGACTTCATTGGTGCATCCTGAAATTGTCACATTTTATGATGGTGCCACCATCACTTTTTGCCTCAGAAATTCTAAGCTCTGCCCTGTGGTAACCAGTGAATTTATAGAGGGTACTCTGGAGTAAGTCAGGGCGTAGCCTAAGCATAGCTGGTGGTGCAGCGGAACTCTGGATGCCTCTGACCAACCTCCTGTTCAAGGCAGATCTGACTAGATCAGGCTGCTGAGGGCTGTGTCCAGTCCAGTTCTGAGTATCTTCAGACACGGAGATTCTGCAGCTTCTCTGGCCGCTCACATTCAGCTGCTTGTCTGCAGGCACCCCCACTGTAGCTGGTCAGTGCCCAAATCCCGTTAGAGAGAAAAAAAAAAGTTACTTGCTAGTAATTGGAATTTATTATGATAATATTGCTTGCATGGATGTTAACATCCTCTTCTTGAAATTCAGAAACTTTCATGATTTGGGATGTTCAGAGAAATTAAACGCATTGAGTGCACTGTGCAGTGTGTCTGGTCGCTCACTACGTGAAAGGACAGTGCTTGTACGTGCTCTGCGGATACTGCTCAGCTAAAGCCACTCATTTCTTCTCTGCGTGCAGAAAGAAAAGCATCTTTAACAACCCTGGAATTTGCTTAGCAATATGTAGCTGCCTTTAAAACCAGCTGCATCAGCTAATTTTGAAGAACAATTTTTGTTCTGTTCTCCTAGTATTAAAGATTAAGTGAAAATTTTGTTCTCAATATGATGTTCTTGAACAGCTGCTACTAGGTTCCCTTTACTATTTGATACTTTAATATACAAAGTGATTGCAGTTCTAGGCTTTCGCTGAAGATTTTTTGGCAGGCTTTTGTTAGGTGCATGTATGTCATCATGGAGAACAGAGAGCATGACTTCGAGCTGTTAATTTTAGTTATTGCATAGATTGAGCGTTAACTAAATCCAACTATGACTTTGTTTTGCTAAGATCAAGATACTTCACCTTCTTGAGCAGCTTGGGGCAGGTCTGTAACAGCAGGCTACTCAGCAATGGCATACAAACCCTAGTGTTCCACAGCCGAGAGATGGTCTGGAAGTCAAACAACATATTCTGTGAGCAGTCGTCCAGCTTTAGTTGTAGATAATCCATACCAGGAGCATTTCATCTGGCGATACGTATATATAAATATATATAGTTACAGAAGCATAGTGTCAGTCTTCATCAACAATTGAGAATTTGGCGCAGTGAAAATGTCCAGTTGTCACTGAAGCCATTCTTTCTAATTACACATCTTGAGCTGATGTAGGCTTTCATTCAAGTAGATGTGCAGGACAAACAGCAGAAAATATCTTTCCAAAGCAGAGAAAAAGAGTGAACTAGGGATTCAGATTCTGTTCCTGTGGCAAGCTGCTTTGAATAGCGTGGAACTGGAACTCCAAAGTGATGGTAATTATTATTTGTGAAGCAAACAGATGAGTAGCATAGCATCATCATGAAGCAGAGGAGACGTAATAATAGCTGTGAGGAAGAGGAAGGTTAGAACAGTTCATAGAGTGGTCTACTAAATGTAACTTGCACGTCTGGTATGGACTGACATTTGCCATGTTAATGTGCTCTGGTTTTAGTGCAACAGCCTGACCCAAATCAACCAAAGCCCGAAGGAAATCAGATGAATGTACTTAAAGGTGAACCCTTAGGTGTGGTGACCAACTGGCCGCCGTCTCTGCTGGCTGCCCTGCAGCGCTGGGGAACCACCCAGCCAAAAGCCCCTTGTGTGACTGCACTGGATACGACTGGGAAAGCTATTTACACACTTACTTATGGTAGGTGTTGGTGATAATTGTGAGGGAGAATTAGACTTCATTGTGGGATGAAGGACTTGCTTTGCTTAAGAGGGAGCGACCGTACTCATGACAGATACTTTGAGGTTGCTGTTCGAATGCAAATTATGAATTAATTTTCTATGAAAAACATTTTAAAGAAAGTTAATGAAGGGAAAATGTATGCGGTCTTGACTCTTTACAAGTGGCTATTTGTAGATTTCAAACAGTTGGGGGGTGGGGGTTTCTTAACGCTAAAAGCAGCCTGGTGTAAAATAGGAGGAAGAAACGGATGGCTCCTAACTCAGTCTTCCAATTCCTGGAGCAGATGTTACATTTTAGTGTGTTCTTGCGTACCCTTACAGAGAAGACTTGTACTTCAGGGGCATATTAAGGATGCTATTGTGGGAAGTGAAACTTGCCTGTGTCAATGAACTAGATGTATTCTAGTAATTGCTTTTTTTTTTTTTTTTTTTTTTTTTTTTTTTTTTTTTTGGAAGATAGTTGTGTCCCTCAGGACAGCTAACTGCAGCCATTTCATTGTACAGCGTGTTAGAATGTTAAAAGTTCTCGTTTGCATTCTTACAGTTGAAGTATGCTTACAGAAATGTGACTGAGCAGCTGCATTCGTGTCATTTGCAGTGGAGCTTTGCGAATGGTTTAGAATATCACGCCTAGTTTTATGTTTAAAAAAAAAGAAAAGAAAAACTTAAAAAGAAGCCAAGCTCTAAATTGTACTTGGAGTCTCTGCCAAGTGCACTGAGTGGCCAGTTCTGTAAAGAACCGCCCATTTGATGTCCTTGAGTCCTGTGTAACTTTTTTTTTTATATAATTGGAAGTTACACAGGAAAAAAAACCCTGTTGAATTAAAGAAATTTGAGACTGACAAACACAAAATAACTGATGGGTGCTGCACGGTCTCAAAGGATTGAGTGTGGATGTCAGCCCATAATAAAGACCCTGCGCTAGAAAGCTGAGTTCCAGATGCGTGCTGTTTGCCATGGCATGCTTCTTTAGGAGATTCATGCTTTGGTTTACCACTTACAGTGGAAGGGGTTTGCTGTTGGTCAGGGGTTTTTTTTGTTGTTTTTTTTTTTTTTTAGCAAAATTCTTCTTTTTTTCTTTTTTCTTTTTTCTTTTTTTTGAGACTACAAATTGAGAATTGGGGTTTTTTTTATACTGTGTCAAATAAGTAGTTAGATTGTTGTCTGTATATTTAATAGCTTGGAATAATTTTTTGCTCTGAATTATCAAGAACTGTGTGGATCGCTACTGAGCACTGAACTGGCATTTCACAGAGCCAGCTACTGTGGCATTTATTCCTACCGCTTGTTTCTGAAATGTCAGGTAATTTTTTGCCCAATTTAAGACTTTTTATTTTTGTCCCACTGCTTTCTGTGAGAGCCCTTAGGAAGGAGTCTCATTAGGTGCCTTTTGGAAACACAGGTTGTACCAACCAAATTGTGTGTGCGCACGCGCATATGCACAGAAACACTGGAAGAACTCGGTGGGTTTGTGGGGTAGGATGCGTTTGCAACGGCAGTGTTCTCTTTTCCCCAGTTATTTTCTCACGTGCCTGTTGACCGTGTTCTAATACTAACGACTTGCCTAGCGCATATATAAGGCACTGAGATTGGCTGATTAAATGCTAAAACTTTAGTCTCTATTTTTTCATTTCTCCGTTGTCCTTTTTTCCGTAGGCAAGCTGTGGAGTCGAAGCTTGAAGCTAGCATATACTCTGCTGAACAAGCTGACCGCTAAGAATGAACCACTGCTGAAGCCTGGAGACCGGGTAGGCTTCTGGTTGAAATGGTCTCTGTGGATAAAGCAGCCAGTGAGGACCAGCTTTAGCTGAAGAAAGCCTTACAATGCTGTGACTTGTCATACTATGTTATCACATTGAGTATTTCTGGTCATAATTTAAATCTGAACCTGAAGATTTTTTTCTGGAAATTAAAAAGCAGTCCCTCCCCCTCTAAAAAAAACTACAAAAAATCTGTTGTTTTTTTTTTTTTTTAATGTATTTTTGTAGGTAGCTCTCGTGTTTCCTAATAGTGATCCAGTGATGTTCATGGTGGCATTTTATGGATGTCTCCTGGCAGAACTTATTCCTGTCCCAATAGAAGTTCCACTGACAAGAAAGGTAGGCAAATACACTCAACGCTCCCGTGGCTTCGTAAATAAATAAAGTAGGGGGGTCTGAATCCTGTAGTCCTTATACGGGGACTCCTCAAGGTCTGCACTTGTGAAAGCATTTCTTAAAAGATAACACAGAAATGCTGTCTTTTCAGCTCTCATGCTGACTAATGAGAGCACAGGCAGGCAGAGACACATAGTCACTAGAAATACTGGGATAATCCCACACACAGATTATGAGGGAAGGTGTGAAACCAGAGCTGAAAAGCTACAAGCTTTGCTCTTCAGTGCCTCAGGACTCACAAACAGCATCAGACCAGCTCTGTGTTTTGCCAGAACTTATAAATGTCCCTGTTGGGTTGGAGAGGGATTCACAACCATTGCTCTTGACGCTACTTTGCTACCATTGCTTCCCAGATCTACTTCCAAATCTAACTTAATTGGCACGAAGCAAAACTAAGCCTTTTGAGCATAGACTTCAGTCTTTTGTCTTCCATAAAAAGTCTTATGGACTAGAAGTTTGTTTTGTCCTGTGAAATAAATTGGCTTAATATTTTCTGAACGTGGAAAGTTACAGTGAACTGTACAAAAGCTTAATTATTTGTAAATTTGCGATAACATGCTTTCTCTGCAGGATGCTGGCAGCCAGCAGATTGGATTTCTCTTGGGCAGCTGTGGAGTAACACTAGCTTTAACCACCGATGCCTGTCAAAAAGGCCTTCCTAAAGCTCAGACTGGTGAGGTGGTTACGTTCAAAGGTACGTTTTTAAGCTACTCAAATTTCCCTATAGGATAAAGTGCAGGTATATCCATTGCTGCTATTAAACAACGATCTTTTGAGTTTGCTTGCATGCTTCTAGCTTACATATAAAGAAGAACTGCCTTCACTGTCAAGCCAATGCTTAGTGCTGCTTCCTCCTGCCAGGGGAGCGATGCTGCAGCATTTGCTTGCCTCCTCTTGTTATCTCTGAATACTGGGGAAAAAACTCTGATTTTTGGACCTGAAATGACAGTAACTTTTCTTTCTCTTGGAAGGCTGGCCTCGTCTCATTTGGTTTGTGATTGATGGGAAGCATCTGGCAAAACCAACTAAGGACTGGCATCCGCAAGTACGGGATGCCAGTGCTGAGATTGCTTATATTGAGGTGATCCAGTGTAATAACTTACCGTTACTCTGTCGTAGTTTATGTCATAGCACCTTTTCTTCCTTTAATTTCTTGATGCAATCAAAGGGGTGACTATAATATTTTTAGCTGTGGAACAAGAATGTTTCCTCCAGGGTTGCCAGGCAAACTGTAATTGGAGTGGTTGTGCTGAGTCAGATTAAAGACTGGGGGTAATTGGCATTTTTGGATTCTTGGGACAATTTGCTTATTGGTGTAGAAAACCACTCAGATTTCATATGATATTAGTGTATTCTCTGAACAGAAATGTATCTTTTACACTAGCTTTTTGATTTTTTTTTTTTAAATTTGCTTCATTTTTATAATGTCCTTTCAGTTCACTACTGTAAGTGTTCTAGATTTTGTTGTTAAGCTAATGCTTGTGTAAACTTTCTCTTTTCAGTACAAAACAAGTAAAGAGGGCAGCACAGTGGGCATTACCGTATCTCACGCTTCCATGCTGGCACACTGTCACGCTTTGACTCAGGCGTGTGGTTATTCAGAAGGTAAGTTAGATAGGTACAGCTTTAAAATGATACTCATGGCTTTGAATATTCAGACAATTTATGTTGCAAAATCATGTTTACTGTCTTAAAAGAATTTTAGATAAGCAGAGGTAACTTTAACTGCAAAGGAAAAGACAATTGTGATGCATGAAGGAAAGGAAGAAGCCACTTGTGGAATCATAATCAATGTCTGTTAAATTTTTTTTAACCTTAGGTCCTTATTGATTTTATTTAAGGGTTTGGATTTTTCATCTTCATAAATGTGCTAGTCAGTTGCAAGAGCTGTGCTGATTTTTCCTTCTCTTAAACAGCTTTGCTTAGGAATCTGTTTAGCCCTTCCTAGTGGCTTTTTAACGCACTGGCCACTTTTATGAAGTCATAAAGCGGCCAGTTTGAGATGCCCACCTGCAGAGTTAGAGGAGCCCTCCCAGCAGAAGTTGAGGGAGCTTTCTTAGACTGATCCTACAGGCCATTTCCGTAGCTGGAATATCTTTGAAGAGCTTTGGATGCTACCAGTTCCGGTTTTAGCTGCTCTAACAGGGCAGACTGTGCCATGCAGACAGACTGGTGTCAGTTATGCAGCTTCTTATCTCTCAGGAGAAAGAGTTGCAGTTATTGACCCAGGGGAAGGCATTTTGAAGTCTTGACTTGAAACCCAGTAATGACTAGATGAGATGTAATACACGTCATAGTCCTTGTAACTGCTTTATCATTCCTTGGCCTGTGACACTTGACCCCTAAAAAAAAAGGCTTGATCAAGAAAATCTGAGAGTTACCACGTTAAAAAAAAACACCCTGACTTGTTTGCCTTTACCGCCCTTCTACCTTTGATCTTGCCTGCCTAGATCACAAAGTTAAAAGTCCAGTTGCAGGTCGTCACATCTGTGATTCTAGATAGTGTGCTTGTCCACGAGCAGATTGCTAACAGTTGCTAACTGTCCTCTCTTGCACTTACTTTTTCTCTTTCCTCCTTTGGGCAGCTGGTTTACTGCTGTAGTGCTCTAAAGTTCATACAAGTAGTATGACAGAGTAAAAACAATTTTCACAGTCAGATACCTGTACTCTTTTTGGTTATCATCAGGGAGGACCCTCTCCTATTTTCATTTCGGTCCCATCACAGTTGCCAACTACAAGAACTGTGCTCAGAGAAGGAAGTGTGTACCCAGCTTGTAGGTGAAGGATTGTACAGCAGTTCCTGAATCCAGAAAAGATGATGGCAACCGATTACAGATCAAAGGGATCTACAAGTCTTAATTTTCAGGCAAATGTGGAGGAGTGTTGCAAGCCATTAACATTTCAGCTCTTCACAGAGGGTCCTGAATTCTCTTGTCTTCTTGTTCATTTTTCAAATTTCTCTTGCTGCATGCTAGAGGTGCTCTCATGAGGTTTGTGTTCTGCACAGAACATACCCAGTGTAAACACCTTTGCCTTCTGTCTTGTTTATAGCTTCTTGCGGCTTCACAATTTTGGCCACAGTACTTCCTAATTTCAGAAAGGAAGGGATCTTCCTCTTAGTTAATCACGCCCTACAAAAGAACTTCTCCATAGGGATTAGCATATCGTGAGAGATTACTAGTTTTCAGTCATTCACTCAGTGAACAGCCAAGAACTGCGCCTGGCTTGGACCATAAGCGTAGTGTTCACCTGTGCTACCATTAACCAAAAACTTTTCCCTTTGAAATCTGTTTGCTGGGAGAATCACAGAATCACAGAATTATCAAGATTGGAAAAGACCTAAAAGATCATCCAGTCCAACCATCACCAATACTTCTCAGCTAAATCATATCCCTCAACACAACATCCAAACGTTTCTTGAACACCCCCATGGTCGGTGACTCCACCACCTCCCTGGGCAGTGCATTCCAGTGCCTGACTACCCTTTCCGAGAAGTAATATTTCCTAATGTCCAGCCTGAATCTCCCCTGGCGCAGCTTGAAACCATTGCCTCTAGTTCTATCACTGTCTGCATGAGAGAAAAGGCCGACCCCTAGCTCACTACAACCTCCCTTCAGGAAGTTATAGAGAGCTATAAGGTCTCCCCTGAGCCTCCTCTTCTCCAGACTGAACAATCCCAGCTCCCTCAGCCGCTCCTCATAAGGCCTGTGCTCCAGACCCCTCACCAGCTTCGTAGCCCTCCTCTGAACGCGTTCCAGGGCCTCAATGTCTTTCTCATGGTTTGACAAGTTTTTATCCCATAATGTGGTAGTGTGTACTAATCTTTCTTGGGACATGCAGAATCACAGAATGGTTGAGGTTGGGAAGGACCTCTGGAGGTCATCTGGTCCAACCCCTCAGCTCAAGCAGGGCCAGCTACAGCCAGTTGATGATGTCCAGACAGCTTCTGAGTATCTCCAAGGATGGAGACTCCACAACCTCTCTGGGCAACCAGTTCCAGTGCTCAGTCACCCTCACAGCGGAAAAAGTTTCTCCTTCTGTTCGGAGGGAAGTGAATGTGCTTCAGTTTGTGTCCATCGGCTCTTGTTCTGCCCCAGGACGCCACTGAAAAGAGCCTGACTCGGTCTTCTCTATAACCTCCCTTCTGATAAGACACTTTCAGCTTAAGCAACCTCTTTGTTATAGACAAGAAGATGTGGCAACAAAGCTTTGATTTCTTAGTGGTGTTGAAGTTTCATAGTTACTTTAATAAATATTTTGAGTTCTTAAATATTCTCATAAATATGTGTCTTAGGTCTGACAGTTTTTCCTTTGCTTTCAGCTGAAACACTAACAAACGTCTTGGATTTCAAAAGAGATGCTGGCCTTTGGCATGGAGTTTTAACAGTGAGTGTTTGAATGAATGAAAAAAACTGCAGCAAGTTGCTTCTGTGGGGTGGAGTATTGGTGTCAGAATGAGGGCAAAGCCTCAAACTATTTATATTTTTCAGAATAAAGCGTTACTTTTTCAGTAACAGACTGCACAGGCATAGCTTATGTTTTTACTGATGATACGCACAGTTTTCATTAAGTTGAATATAAGAGTTATGCTGTAGCTGTGATTTTTTTTTTTTTTTTGAAGTACTGGTACATGCTGTTTATTCTTTGAGCCACTTGAAAATTTATTTTGTTATATTTTTCTCATAGAGTGTTATGAACAGGATGCATGTCATCAGTATTCCCTACGCATTAATGAAGGTGAACCCGCTTTCCTGGATACAGAAGGTCTGCTCATACAAAGGTAACCTTAAAGTATTTTTTAATTAACCCATCTCTTTCTGGATAATTAAAAATAAATAAATAAGTAAATTTGTTTGTATAAAATGTCTACTCTAGCTGAGGCCACTGCTATTTTGTCCCAACTGACTCTTTGCCACAGCTTTAGCAGTTGGGTACTCCATTGCGGTATTTTAAGTACTGATAGATTCATTGGTTAGTGACGTTGATGGCTTCTTCCGATAGATCTTTAAAGAAAGTGTGTTTCTATGATTCTATGAGGGTTGTAGAGCACTGGCCCAGGTTGCCCAGAGAGGCGGTGGAATCCCCCATCCCTGGACACATTCCAGGCCAGGTTGGCCGGGG
This sequence comes from Chlamydotis macqueenii, assembly GCF_036417535.1. Lineage (NCBI taxonomy): Eukaryota > Metazoa > Chordata > Aves > Otidiformes > Otididae > Chlamydotis > Chlamydotis macqueenii. The sequence continues at coordinate 41,115,295 of NC_141561.1, forward strand.
CTCTGAGCAACCTGATCTGGTTGGAGATGTCCCTGCTCCTGGCAGGGGGGTTGGACTGGGTGGGCTTGAATGGTCCCTGCCAACCCAAACCATTCGATGATTCTATGATTCTCATCTGAGTATTTGAATTTATAGTAAACATTTAAATTCTATAATCAAATCCATCTGGAGACATTGAGTCTACCATGTGTTGTAGTTAAATATTTGACATTTGTGTTTGTTTTCAGTGTTTGTAACTTGTTTCACAAATTTATGTAAATACACTAAAATATTTCTATAATTGTATAGTTAGTCTTCAATTTGTTCTGCACGTTCGCTGTAATTATGTTTTTATTTTCAGCCCGTGTGGCGGTAGTAAAATCACGTGATATGCACTGGTCACTTTTGGCTCAGAGGGATCAGAGGGATGTCAGTCTGAGCTCTTTGCGAATGCTGATAGTGGCAGACGGAGCTAATCCATGTGAGTATGGAGGCGTTTTCCAAGTGTCGCTCCAAAGGTTTTTTATCTTCATCTTTTCATCAGTGATGTACTTTTGTAGGAATTGACATGAAATTATAGCTGGGATGTAGTATAATCCGTGAAGTTTGCTGGTTTGCCTTCCGTGCTGCAGTTCCACAACTGTAAAATACAAAGCTGTAGGTGATGGGATGTCCTCTCACATTTTGGGCTGAGTGGTAAAGGCCAGGTAGAAGTGTGAACTGAAGTGAAGATTTGTCAGAAGCATTTGATGTTAATTTCTGAATGCTTTGGTTCTGTGACCTCTGTAAGAAGCACTCATGTAGGAGCCATATAGGAAGCTGACAGATAAGTCACCCTTAGTGACAAAATATTCTGATCGCTGAAGGACTCTCCGCGATGTTCCGTGTTCGAGAGTGCTGCCAGAGAAAGAGAGTATGCCGCTGGGAATTTCATTCTGTGAAGAAGATGTTAACCACTAAATGTGGTTGGTTTTATCCAGATCTGCCATCTAATAAGAGGCTGGAGTGTCTTCTACGCAGTTTGAAAGTACATTGGTTCTGTGCACGGGTGCCACCATGCTGATACAGCTGAGCTGAGAGCGAGCATAGACTTTGAAATCCTGCAGCTCAAGCTTTCCTGCCCTTGGCAACATGTTTCCAACTGTGTGATTGTTCTTTTTAGGGTCAATATCTTCCTGCGATGCATTCCTGAATGTATTTCAGTCCAGAGGTTTGCGACCAGAAGTGATCTGTCCCTGTGCTAGTTCTTCAGAGGCACTAACCGTTGCCATTCGCAGGTAATTCTCTTTTCTGAGAAGTGAACTGAAGCGCTTCTTGACTATTGAAATGTATCTGGTGATAAAAAGGTGGCCAAAAAAGATGGTTACCCACATAAAAATGCCCGAAGACCTAGAGAGAGGAAGTCTGAGGCTCGCAAGTATCTCCTTCACTGAAGGTTGGGTGATTTTTGTTTTCTTTTAAAAGTTTAATATTTTCTAAAAGTAGTCAGCCATAAGGTTGGGGGTTTTTTTGCTGCTTAGGAAAGTGAGGTCTCATGCTCACTGATGTTACTGGAGGACCTCTATGAAGTGCTCCAAAAATCAAGACACTTACTTATTTGGGAGGAAGAAGGTGCTGAATAGTCAAGTAATTGGTTATGTGCAATGTCTTGTAAACACGGGGCTAAAGAAAGAAAAAATAATTTGTCACTGGCCTGAAAAATACCATTGAATTTCTGGAGATAGCAAGGAATGCTCTAAAAAAACCGAAATATTTTTATTATGAATAGATGTGTGGATGGAATGTGCTGGAATTTTATGACAGTGGTTTTGATCAAAATGTGCTTTTTTGGAAAATCAGTTTCAAGAAAACTTGAAACAAAAAAGTTTGAGATTTTGGAGAGTATTTTCCCTGGTGGGAGAACCCAAATTTAAAAAAAAAATTTTCCCAAATTTAAAAAAAAAAATCGTACTTAAAGAACTAGTTTTTTACAACAGCACCTGGAATTTTTTGTTCTGAAAGTCGAACAGATACACAAAATGGCCTTGTTGGTCCTCAGTCAGTTCTGCTCAGAGTAGGAAGTGTCAAGCCCTCCAAACTCTTCCCAGTTTTTCCTGGTGTTTAGAAAATTTAGCCTTTGCATGCTGATTCTTGACACTTCTTTGCCCATAATAGAAGTAAGTCCTCTCTGTAACATTTTGGAGTGAGAGGAAGCTACGTGCAGTTTTGTTCTAGCTCTTTTTTCATCTAGTTAATATATATTAACGCTCTTGTTTGTTTAAAATGAGAAACTATTATTTCTCTTAACCTTAACAAACCCAAGAGACCTGCACAATGGTTTTGATGACCATGCTGCCGTTGGTCTGTTGATTCACACCTGATTTGACTTTCTGTTTTTCAGACCTCCAGAGCTGGGCGGGCCTCCTCCGGGAAAAGCAGTGTTATCTATGAATTGTCTGAGTTTCGGCGTGATAAGAGTGGATACAGAAGAGAAGTTGTCAGTGTTAACCGTTCAGGATGTTGGCCAGATTATGCCTGGAGGTAGGAAAGCGTTTCACGTAGGTTTAAGCATACTCTACATAACTTATCTTTGTTATTATACTTACACTGATGAAATAAATAAAAATGTCAGATGATAAATACCTTCAAGGCAGTATGACTTATGTTTTGACACATTACCTAAACACATGACCGTTAAGTACTGCCTCAACAAGATTATTCAGTGTTTGCAGTAGAGATTAATCGACAATAAATTTGAAGACAATAGGTTTTGTGTGGGCAGATGCTTCTGGCTGGTCTGCAGAAATGTGGTGGTGTTCACTTGTAAGCGTTAGTGCTGACTGACATACGCTGTGTCATGGCAGATACAGCAGGACAAAACAAGAAGTGAAGCGTAGTGAGAAATGCTGTCTTTCATCTGGGAGTGATAGTCCAGCTGTGAGGATAAAATAGAATAGAATCCTTCAGTTGGAAGGGACCCACAGTGATCATCTAGTCCCACTGCCTGACTTCTCCAGGGCTGGCCAAAAGCTAAAGCATGTTATCAAGGGCATTGTCCGAACGCCTCTTAAACACGGAGGGGCTTAGGGCATCGACCACCTCCCTAGGAAGCCTGTTCCACTGTTTGCCTGCCCTCTCAGTAAAGAAATGCTTCCTAATGTCCAGTCTGAACCTTCCCCTGGTAGTGTTTTGAAACATTCCCATGTGTCCTGTCCCTGGATCCCAGGGAGAAGAGCTCAGCACCTCCCTCTCTGCGTCCCCTCCTCAGAAGGTGGGGTGAGGTCACTGGTGGCACAAAGTCTAGTTGGAGGCCAGTAACCAGCTGTGTAGCCCAGGGCTGAATACTGGCTCCAGTTCTCTTCAGCATCTTCATGAATGATCTGGATGATGGGGCAGACAGTATCCTCAGCAAGTTTGCAGATGACGCAAAGCTGGGATAAATGGCTGATAACACCAGTGCGTTGTGCTGCCAGCCAGAGGGACATCGACGGGCTGAGGAAATGGTCTGACAGGAACCTCATGAAGTTCAACAAGGAGAAATGCAAAGTCCTGCCCCTTGGGGAGGAGTAACTCCATGCACCAGGACATGTGGGGAGTCAACTCTTTGGAGAGCGACTTTGCAGAAAGGGCCCTGGGGTTCATGGTGGTCACCAAGATGAACATGAGCCAGCGATGTGCCCTTGCGGCAGAGGCAAGGGAGGAGTGTTGTCAGCAGGTCAATGGAGGTGATCGTTCTCCTCTGCTCAGCAGTGGTTAGGCCACAGCCTGTAGTATTGCGTCCATGTCTGGACTTCTCAGTACAAGAGAGATGGAGCTCATGAAGTGAGTCCAGCAAAGGCTCCCTAAGGTTACTAAGGGACTGGAGCATCTCAGCCTGTAAGGAGAAGCTGAGAGCGCTGGGACAGCTCAGCCTGGAAAAGAGAAGGCTCAGGGAGGATCTCATCAACGTGTACAAATATCAGAAGGGAGGTTATAGAGAAGACCGAGTCAGGCTCTTTTCAGTGGCGTCCTGGGGCAGAACAAGAGCCGATGGACACAAACTGAAGCACATTCACTTCCCTCCGAACAGAAGGAGAAACTTTTTCCGCTGTGAGGGTGACTGAGCACTGGAACTGGTTGCCCAGAGAGGCCGTGGAGTCTCCATCCTTGGAGATACTCAGAAGCTGTCTGGACATCATCAACTGGCTCTAGCTGGCCCTGCTTGAGCTGAGGGGTTGGACCAGATGACCTCCAGAGGTCCTTTCCAACCTCAGCCATTCTGAGAGTCCCAGAGTCTGGATATCCCAGCAAACTAGCCAGTCCTGGATTAACCTCTGTTTCTTAATGATACCTGTTTACAACATTGTGCTTCCTAAAGTAGGGAGATGCGGGCATTGTTCCCCAGCCCATTAAGTGGATTGTAGCAAGAAGACTTTGTCTCTTCCCTTTTGTTCTCGTTTAGAGGCTAGGCTGCTGAGTCATGCCTTGTTTGGAGAGGAGAGCACTCTGAAGATTATTAATAAAATCAGAGTGCCAAATCAGACCCTAAGACTGTGGACAATGACTGTGATCTGTGTCCTGAAAGACCACTTAGTGCCCTCTACTCCAGAAGTGAAGATTGCAACTAGGTTAGTAGTGTAGTGTTCCCTGGCACTATCTGACTGAGGGTACCACTAGCTTCAGGCCCTGGCCTGGCCTGGTCTGGGTATGCTTGGAGAGGATGAGTTACAGAATTTTTTTAATTCTCCTTACCCCTTCAGGTTTGTGATGTAGTGGCCAAAGAACCTGATTAGTTCTGGTCATGCCCTTGGCACCTGTAACTTGGTCTCATTATGAACCTCACGCCTTGCTGAGCTGTGGTTCCAAAGCCACGGGCTGCAGGGGAATCCCAGCCCGCAGCCACTTTTCTCTTCCCCCTCCTTCTTCACTGCCCTTGGCGCCTGCAGCCCTTCCTCTCACCAGAAATCCTTCACAATCAGCTCAGGCAGATGCCTCTCAGCTTCTCTTCACATCTCCTCTCTTCACTTCTCCTGGCCGAGTCGGGCCCAGGCGGCCGCTGGCGAGAGGACAGAGGGTGAGGCCTGCCAGGCCCACCAGGCTCGCGCCTCCCCCTCTGTCCCCGCTTCTGCTTCTTCACTTTTTTTTTTTTTTATTTTCCCCTTGTTAAATACGTTATCCCAGAGGCGTTAGCACTGTCGCCAATTGCCTCGGCCTTGCCCAGCGGCAGGTCCACCCTAGACCCGGCCGGGTCCACCGCACAAAGGGGAAACTTCCAGCAGCTCCTCGCAGCAGCTGCCGCTGTATCCCCCCCGCTACACAAAGCCAGGACAGTGGTATTTGATGCAGGATTGATGAAAATATTTCTTTGGATCCATTTATTACATGGACATTCTCCTGGCTTTGCTGTAGGCTTGCTCTGGACAGACTCTCTGTACACTAGAGCACAAGGCAGCCCATGGTTGTGTTCCACCTTAAGCTGCTCTTCACATTCAACTATTCCAGCTGTAATTCCACCTCAATAGTCTTCTGTAGTGCGTTTGCTCAGTGGCAGGTTCAGGTCTGCCTTACAATGTTGGAAGGATTACCTGTATGTTTGTAGGTAAGTAACTTCACCTTCCTCTTCTACGTAAGTCATTAATGAAAAATGGTAAGGAAATGCTGAATTGGGTAGCAAGAAGGATCTTAGGTAAAACTCATTCTCCTTTGTCAAATGCCTTGGAGCATTGTCTGGCAAATCTAATGGACCCTTCTGGTTTAGGATGCTATTAACAGACAAATCACCACACTACTGTGACCTTCTACATTAGTGAGAAACACCAATAACGTGTCTGACTGTGTGAGGGGAGAGTAGTTCAGTAGTTCAGCATATCCATTTAGTGCCTTGAAGTGATATGACTTGTAATTGATGGCTATTGCTATTTTAAAATATAGTAGTAAGTGGCTTGTAGGTTAAGCAGAAGTTGGGCAACTTAATTCATTAACTCTTTTAAAACTCTGATCAGCATTGGGCTCTCCGTGTCTGGGGCAGGTTAGCTTCAGTTTGACCAAATGATAAAAACACCGGCTCTGAAGGTATATTTTAGCAAAAATGTCTCTGTACGTTCCTTATATCAGAACATACGCGATAGAGTTCTTTCTAGAGGATAATCTGATGACTTTGTTCCCTGTGATTGTCTCAAAAAAAAAAAAAAAAATTGTTAAAAGCTTCCAGAGTAGTAAGAAAGTAAAAAGGCTAGCAGTTATTTATAGAGGTGTGCTGAATCAAAAGAAATGAATGACTTAAGGAAATTAATGAGTTATTTTCAAATGAGTCTGCATGTACATTCTAACAGGGGATATACTTGCACCTTAGCTTGTAAGGATCTCTGCTTTTTCCTGTGTAGTATTCATGGAGGACGTGCTCTGTTCATTTCACTTGGTGTTTGGCATACAGGAGAGAACATACCACCATTTCCTTTCCTGCTAGTTGCCCCCTTGAATTACTCTGCTGACAGATGAGTCTTGGTCTTTGTCTGGTTTTGGTTTTGTGTTTTTTTTTTTTCCTTTTCTTGGATTGCTGTGCTCTCACCAAAGGCCTAATTTGAGTCAGATGCTATCCTTGAAGGCTTTGTTCCATCTTCTGAGTCCCACTTAATACATTTAAGGTTTTGGAAGTGACTAAATGCCCTAGTCTTTCAAACACCTTATGACAGAGGAGCTCACATTCCTGAATTCCGTTTGGTCAAACATGCTGTGAAAGTAGTCTCCTAGCCAAGAACTAGTAGCCATGCTGAGGCTTGTTCAGCCAAGCCAAATGGTTTTGATCTCATTACCCTTGAAGATCGCTGGTGTACTTTATTCAGGAACCAGCTGCTTAAAAAGTTACGGATAAAGTGTCCACTTTTGCCCTCCTTTTCCTTAGATCTTACTATTTGTTCTGAGACACTGAGCCCGCCTGCTTCGGGGATCTTATTCAACAGACCCCTCAGCACCAGGATCATGTCCTGTGTCGCTGCTGTTTAACCCATAGGCCACTCTTGATGCCACATTCTCTTCAGTTGCCTTGGCTGTTCACTTCCATTGTGTACCACGAATACCAGTCACAAGATCCAGCAGGGAAGTGCAAGCATCCATGAAGAAATCTTCCTATCAAAGGTAACATGGGAATTCTTAAGAGAGAACCTAGCATGCGTTCCCCTGGAATCTTCTCTGCTGCTGCTGGAGGGATGATGTTTTGCCTGCTGAGCACCTTGGGCTGTTTGGCATGGTTTCTGTCTGGGACTGGTGTTGCTAAGAAGCAATATTTGGCTCATAACAATCTTTAGTTCATTTTTTTCAAATTGAACTGGTAAAGATGGTAGCGAGAGTACCAAACCTCTCTTCTGCCTTTTTTTGTGCCTCCATCTTTCACATCAACTGGGATGCAATTGCCATGTCATCTGTCATCTTGGAAGCTTATACCTTATGCTTAGACCTGGATATGGATGCTTGGGATATTCAATTCCTTACAGAGATCCTTCTCACATTCCTTCTTTAACTGGAGAGTAAGCCTCTCGACTCCGGAAGGTCCATATCCCTACAGCTCCTAGGCATACAAAGCCTGGTGTGTAGAAAGAGTGCTTCAGCAGCTACTTCCAAGCAGAAAACTTGGGGTTGGTGCCAAATGTTAGGCTTCTGCAGGATGAACTTGGGCACAGGCAGTTTCAGTTTCTGGGTTGTGACTGTATTCAGTACCTTTTTCCCAGCAGTTCGAAGGGAATGGTTCAGATTTCTCAAGCAGCAGGATGCTTATAGGTGTTAGTATTTCCTCTCTCCCTGTCTCAGCAAACATTTGCCAGGTTCTGGCAGTTACCACAGTGGATTTTCACTGCAGAGAAATCTGGTTCCTTTGTCTTGGTGCCTGATTTGTGAAAGGAGTTGTTACAGAATGACTTCGTGAAGCTTTCAGTCTTCTCTGTTAGACTGTGAATGTGAGATAGCAGTACCTCGTTCCCACTCAGTCCTTAGAACCTGTTGTGGTGATCAGTTCTGGGAGTTCCATTTGGCTTCGGTCTACCACGTGATGACACAACAGCCTGCCACTGCAGAACTTCTCTTGGAGATCTGTGGCAATGCGTACGCTTGTGAGGAGATGTTTTCTTCCTGTTTAAATGTTGTGCTTTGTGTGACCACCCTTAGAGTCGAGATTCTTGTTCATCCTTCTCTAGGAAGTTGCCTTGCTTTATGCGTACTGCCCTTCCCAGAAGAACAGGGAAAGATTCAGGTCCTTGCATTGGACATTGCCATATGCTGTTTTCTTCAAAGATAAATTTCTCTGAAACTCTGCAAATACCTTCCACAATGGCAGAAGAGGCATTTTATCCTAGCCTTTTAGTATTTTTCTTAAGGCTTTATGCTTCTAGAACAGAAGTTATAACCAAAGACTATAATGCAAGGAGGGCCCTCTTGTTTTTATTCTCATAGACTCAGGCCTTTTAGGAAGACTTGCTTCCTACAAGAAGATCCTGGAATTCTGCTGTTGGCAAACAGAAACAATCCAAATGGATATCAGTTGCATACAGACCCCCTCTGAAACCGTGAAAGTGGAACAAGAGAGCACTTTCTAACACTCATCAGGCACCTTTGGTAGTAGCCTCCTGCTGTGCAGGCCTCTGACATTCTTCTTGCATTCATGCTGTGCTGGTCTTGAAACATCCAAAACTGAATCCAGTCTTTGGTAGGGCATCAGTGCAGTCATTTGTTTGCACAGTAGGATTCTCATCCTCTGCCAGAAATCTCCTGGCAGGGCTAACTGCTGAGAGTCACCATCTATAAGAATGTACATGTGGACTCATTTGAAGAAAGCAAGCTTTCTTACCAGTGTTGAGTGCTCTTCGTGATGTGTGGTCCACATGTACATTCCCGTCCCATCTGCTTTTCCCTTCTCTAATTCTTTTTCAGATGCAATGCTGTTGAGAGAGACTGAAATGGTGGTAGATGCACTCTCTTGTATGTCACACATGAAGCAGGAACAGAAGGAGAAGCAAGAGTACAGGCCCTACAGGTACTGCAGAAGGAAAACCTTGTAGTATCTCATGGCAGGGCAGAACTGTGCCTGCCGTTAGAATGTACGTGTAGACTACCTGTATCATACATTGGTTACTGGTAAGTATTTTTCTTTCCTTGATCAGAGTGACAGGATTGTCCTTGGGCTTCATGGATGGAGCACTATCTGGGGACTGTAGGCTCGCCTGTTGGCTCTTCCGTGTTTGTGAAGGAGTTGAGCACTGGAGCGTTTGTGTATGCCTGCAAACTGCTGCCCTTTCTCCAGTTATTAACACTTCTCTCCGCATCATTGCTTAAGCGTTACGTACAGAGTTTTGAGGTTAACTCAATTCCTTCCTGTGGTAATACACTGTTTATTCTGTTTCAATTTACCAGTAAGTTTTAAACAGCCTTTTTTCCACTTTCTCTTCCTAAATTGCAAAATGCCTTTTTTGCACGACTAACTGATACTGTATTCATTCCAACCTTCTAGTTCATACATACAATTTTCAGCACCTGAATAACATAATTGTATGTTATTCTAATTGGGACTTGGGCCTCGACGAGATATTTGAGTGGCATCTCTTTCTTTGGTCACAAAAGGCTATCATTGCGTGGTTCCCAACATTTTAGTAATAAATGCTAGTTGTTCTGTTAGATAATTTTTATGAAACCAAGATAATTTAGGGATTGATCTATCGCTAGGGTGAATTATGTTCTCTCCTGTTCAGACCTAAGTTGTTGAGAACTGAAGACTTCTCTGAGATTGGAACTTGTTCTGTCAGCAGAGTTCCTGGTCCGTGCTTGCAGAGAGCTGGCTTTATCACGTAGCAGCATGAAAGGAAATGTGCCGCTTTCCATTTATGATTTCTCTTCATGCTCGTTGAACAGTGGTAAAAGTAAGAGCTAGCTGTGTATCACTTAAGCTTGGCTAAGTTAGAAAACAATAATACCTAATGGCTGTTTGTAAGCCTTTTCTGGGCTTCCCATCTGACACATGTTCCTTGGCCACAACATTGGCAAGATCCTGATAGAAATAAACCAACTAATTAAATTTCTGATACCTTTTGGGTCTCGGGGTTGTTTTCTTTTCTTTAGTCTAGTATGCATGACCACAAAGTACTCTGCTAATCTGAGCTGGAAGCAGACACAATGGGAGAGGGCGGAAGTAGACACAATGGGAGAGGGCCGAACATTAATTTTGGACGTAGTCTGTGTTATTTTTCAAAGACTGTCTTTATTTTGTATTGGCCCAGGTAGCCACTTTGATTTCATTGTTATTCTTGAATCTTAAGTGCTAGTCTAAACTTTCTCGCTCCATCGTGCCTTCTCTCTCCATATCATATTTCTTTTCCCCTTTGGACTGGGAAAGGACAAAATTCAGACTGCTTAAGCAAGGGCTATCCTTAGAGAAACCTCTGAGGAAACAGCGGCTTCAGAAGTAAAATCTAACCAGTGATCAGAGCAAAGCTCAGTCTGTGTCCTTGATTAAAAATAAGAACATTTCAGTGTATGAAGACTTAGAATCATAGAGTCACAGGACGGTTTGGGTTGGAACGGACCTTTCAAGGCCACCCAGTCCAACGCCCCTGCACGGAGCAGGGACATCTCCAACCAGATCAGGTTGCTCAGAGCCCCGGCCAACCTGGCCTGGAATGTTTCCAGAGATGGGGCATCCACCGCCTCTCTGGGCAACCTGGGACAGTGTGCCACCACCCTCAGTGTAAAAAATTTCTTCCTTATGTCCAGTCTGAACGTGCCTCCCTGTATTTTAAAACCAGTACCCTTCACTTCTGAGATTTCAGAAGAAAATTGCTAAGGATAATAGCGGTAGGACCTTTATGAAATGTAATTTTTTGAATGAGTTGAAGAAGGTCATCAAACTGAGGAGAGGAAAGAGGTAATACATAGTCACAGGAGTAAGTTCAGTAAGGGACAGCTCTGTGAGATGAGTTGTTTGTGGGTCTCCAAATAACAGTTGGCAGACTGGTATGCTTTAAAATAAGGTGGGGCATAATGTGGAAAAATCATTGACCTGGCAGTGAGAGAATAACATCAGCCTAGTTTTTAAAGTGTTTCTCACGTAACTGAAGGAAGGATGCTACGAATACCAAAGTGTACAATAAATAAAAGGAATAATATGTCTGTAATTGATATCTTCTTTTTCATCTTTATTCTCATATATGCTTGTGCTTGATGAAACTGTCTGCCTTCATGTTGAAAAGCAATTGCTGCAGTTTGGGATTCAGTTGCAGCTGATCTGTAGGCTGTGAAGCACTGTAAGAAAAAAAAAATTGCGTTTGCAGACTTGTGTCTTTAATAAAATCATACACAGGCTTTCAAAAAGATAGAGCTCTCTTGCACACTGTAGCTGATAGATAATTGATACCAAAATCTTCATCTGCTTGTCAGTGGCAAAGCATTTTCTGTGGCAGCTGCTGAAGCGCGCCAGTGCCGTGATTCTGTGTTCTCTCCCTTCAGCGAATGTGTGTGTTGTGAAGGTGGATGGGACTCCTTACCTGTGCAAAGCCGACGAGGTTGGAGAAATATGTGTGAACTCAGGTGCAACTGGGATGGCATATTTCGGCCTCCTCGGCATCACCAAGAATGTATTTGAGGTTTGTGTTTCTCTTTGTAATGTAAAGTTTCATTGTTGCATTTCTAGTATTTCTTCTTGCACGTAAACTCTTTGTTCTTTAAGCTTCCTTTCTAATTTTCTTAGAAAAAGATAATGGCCAAATACACTTTGCTTCATTCTGTATCAGAACGCAAAATTCTGTCTCCTACAACCAAAAATGCAAAGTACTGTCAGCGGCCTCTGTATTCCTCAGTCCAGGGTGGGGCCTGTGTTTAAATTCATCTTACTTCTCTGTTAACACAGTAGTCTTATGTAAAATTATTTGAAGACATTTCAAATTTATTGGTGTACAGCTTGGGACATAGGTTCAGAAGCTGATCTGATATTTGCGCGCTTCTTCATACAATCCAAATGCGTTTGGTCAGGTACAATAAATTATTTAGAAAAGCCTCCTTTGTGTATTGCAGACAGTATGTGCTTTTCAAAATGGACTGCAGCGTTGATCTGCTGCAATGCTTAGAACACGAAGCAGTTTGCTGTTGGCTGCATGAAATTATGTTCCTAAGCAGGTGGAAGAAGGGACAGTAAGGATGAGAGCATAATAGTCGTGAGCCTTGTAGTTTGTCGAAGTAAAGCAAAAGCCATCTTTCTGCCCAGATTTTTCCTCACCGTGGTACCCCAGTTTCATGTTCTCCCATTTCTGGCAAGAGAGGAGTGAAGGTCCTTTGGGGGTCACACGCGCAGCAGTGTTACACTGGGCAGCAGTCTGAAGGCTCGGCTGAAGTATGGAGTTCTACCGGAGAGAAGGGAGAAATCCTGACCGTAGTCTTCTCTTTGGAAAAAAAAAAGCTCTTGCAAGCCTCAGCCTTTGAAACAGCTTAGCTTTCAGTGCTGTCCTTAGCTAGGGAGAAAGCCAGCGGGAAACCTGACGTAACGGGAGAGCTGGGGAGTCGGGGGAAGGAAGGAAACCACGTAGCAGATGAGAGGATCTCATCGGGGCTGTTAACAGAAAGACTTTCTGATTAAGGGCTACGTGAGTGCATGCTGTAAAACCCGATTTAAAAAGCAGTGCGAACTCTTGTTATGAAGGCTGAGGAGCTGGGAAAAAGGAAGTCTTGAGTTCAGAATTGGTGTGTTCCTCTTATTCATAAAACTGTTGTTGATACTTGACGTGACAGTAACTGTTGTCATTGGATAATTTTTCAGCTGAGCATAGAGCTGCCACGAGTCAGAGGCAGAAAGCACTTTAACGTGAGTGTCTGTGTGCTTATATGTTCTTTCAGGCAATTCCAGTGACGGCAGCCGGCGTGCCTGTTTCAGACCAGCCTTTTACAAGAACAGGATTGCTTGGCTTTGTGGGTCCTGTAAGTGTGAATGAACCCTCTGGGGCCCTGCTTTGTCCTGACTCTAAGTGATGCCTCCAAATTCAGCAGAATTCTGTCTCAGGGCAGTGACCTCCTACAGATCTTGAGAGGATTATTGGCTTTAGTCGGGCAGGTATCGCTGGGAGTCTGGAGGTTTTTCCCCTCTCTTTCTAATCCTGTCTTCTTTTCAGGACTATTTGGTGTTTGTGGTAGGAAAACTGGATGGCCTGATGACAGTGAGTGGCCGCAGGCACAATGCGGATGATGTGGTAGCCACCGCATTGGCAGTTGAACCCATGAAGTTTGTCTATCGGGGAAGGTGAGTATATTAAAAACTTCACCGCTACTGATTGGACTTTGTTGCTCCTTTTTGCACCTGCAAACAGTCAACAAGTGACATCGTGTACGCAGGAGCTCTGCATGTGAATTTTTACATGTGCATTTTGCAGGAAAGCTGACACTGGGTTGTGATATGCCAGATAAGAACTTGTCTGTCTCTGCTAACTTGGAAGACAAATATTGACACCCTGCGTCGTGCACAATAGATTTAAAATTACTTTTACATAGTGTAAACATAGATCTTTCAGTGTCTGCTTAAAACTTCTTTCAAAGCTTCTCAAAGATAGTCAAATGAAGCATGTGTAAACACAGCTCTCCTTTGTTCACTTGAGGCTTTCATGCAGAGTGGCACAGGGAAGAACTTTGCATGTTCTAAAGAACAAGCTAGGAGTGTTGAGGCTGCTGAAGGACCTTCAAAGATAGTTGGTTGTATGACCAACCTTACTGCTCTTCAGTGCTTAATTGCTCAGTGTGGAGAGCAGTGATGAGTGGTACCCCTCAGGGATTCGTACTGGGACCAGTACTGTTTCATTAATGACATTGTGGGATCAAGTGCAGCCTCAGCAGATTTGCAGATGATACCAAGCTGAGTGGTACAGTTGACATGCCTAAGGGACAGGATGCCGTCCACAGAGACCTGGACAAGCTTGATAGATGGGCCCATGTGAACCTCATGAGGTTCAACAAGGCCGAGTGCAAGGTCCTGCACATGGATTGAGGCAGCCTCCGGTACCGGTACAGACTGGGGGAAGAAGGGATTGAGTACAGCCCTGAAGAGAAGGACTGGGGGAGACTGGTGGATGAAAAACTGGATGTGAGCTGGCAGTGTGCGCTCGCAGCCCAGAAAGCCAACCGCATCCTGGGCTGCATCCCCAGCAGCGTGGGCAGCAGGTCGAGGGAGGGGATTCTCCCCCTCTGCTCCGCTCTGGTGAGACCCCACCTGGAGTACTGTGTCCAGCTCTGGAACCCCCAACATCAGAAGGACATGGAGCAGTTGGAGAGGGTCCAGGGGAGGCCACGCAGATGATGAGAGGGCTGGAGCAGCTCTGCTGTGAGGCCAGGCTGAGAGAGATGGGGCTGTTCAGCCTGGAGAAGAGGAGGCTCCGGGGAGACCTGAGAGCGGCCTCCCAGTGCCTAAAGGGGGCTGTAGGAAAGATGGGGAGAGGCTGTTCAGCAGGGCCTGGTGTGACAGGACAAGGGATCATGGTTTTAAACTAAAATAGGGGAGATTCAGACTGGACATAAGGAAGAAATTTTTTACACTGAGGGTGGTGGCATGCTGGCCCAGGTTGCCCGGCGAGGTGGTGGATGCCCCATTCCTGGAAACGTTCCAGGCCAGGTTGGCCGGGGCTCTGAGCAACCTGATCTGGTTGGAGATGTCCCTGCTCCGTGCAGGGGGGTTGGACTGGATGGGCCTTGAAGGTCCCTTCCAACCCAAACCATCCTGTGATGCAATGAAAGTCGAGCTTTCCTCATTTTCGCATCACTTGTGCAGTTCACATGCCATAAAGATAATGGCACGTACCTGGTTGAGACATTATTAATATTTCACCGTAGAAGATGCAAGCCTAGAACTAATTTAATTCACATCTGTACGTGTTTTTCAGTGCAGGCACTGACTCACACACTGATCAGTAATTTAGCGTAGTTGTCTTTCAAAAGAGACACTGTACGGAGATGCACCAAGTTCAGCGTGCATGATGGAGTTACGCAGGCAAGGTTTGCACAACCCCTGCATGTCCGGAACCTGCCTGTGTCGAACGCCTGCTACATTGGTGACTGCAGATTCATTTGACCCCCAGCAGAAATAAGTTATAATAATAAACTTAATTTGTTCTAAATTTGTATGTGATTTTGTGATGATCTGGCATGAATAATGCTTGTGTGTGTTGAAATGGTGCCATTAAAGGTTGCAGCCATTTCCACGTTATAATAAACCGTGCGATGTTCGTCGTTCCTTGCACCCGATCATTCTTCTGTCCTTTGCGTTTTAGGATAGCAGTGTTTTCTGTGACCGTTTTGCATGATGATCGAATAGTGCTTGTGGCAGAGCAGCGCCCTGATGCGTCAGAGGAGGATAGTTTTCAGTGGATGAGCAGGGTTCTACAGGTAGTCAGTCTGTCCTTTCTCTCTTTCCAGGTGAATAAGGCTGATGTATGACACGAGAACTCTAGAGCATCTTTTTTTTCCATACGAAGAACCTATCAGTGTAACT
The DNA here is from genome assembly GCF_036417535.1 of Chlamydotis macqueenii. Lineage (NCBI taxonomy): Eukaryota > Metazoa > Chordata > Aves > Otidiformes > Otididae > Chlamydotis > Chlamydotis macqueenii. The sequence goes on from NC_141561.1 coordinate 41,130,731, forward strand.
ACAGACAAGCTGTCTTCCGAATGCATTGCAGGGTTGACAGTTAACAGAATTTTGTACAAATTCAGACTTCCTTTCAGAATGTTTGTTTTTTTTTTTTTTTTAAACTTCATACTACTAGGATTCTGGAAGTCCTAAAGGATGACAGTGTTTGTTTTAATTGCACATACCTCTGCTGATTTCCATACTGACTCAGAGAGTTACGCCTGAAAATCCTTAAGGGGGTACACTTAGCGCCAACTATCAAAACAGACCCTGGAATCTTTTTGTGTCACTGACGTCCTTATTCTAGATCTCCAACAAGAAGCATTAAAAACATCCTCTTGATTATTTTATTGTGTTGCTGTTGGGGGCTAGGAGGGAGGGGAATCCTGGTAGATTTGCATGTGAGGATTTCGGAATTAATTGATCAGTTCAAAGGAAGTAACGAGAGAGCAATTACAGAAGATTGCTCTGGTCAAAGGACAACTAAAGGGAAGCTAGAGAGAACACCTTAAGGGAAGATTGCTCTTAAGAGTAAGGCAGTTGTATAATAATAGTTTCTGTCTAATTTCAGCTTTGTAGTCTTTTTTGAGGAAATATCTGGTTTTTAATGCTGTTTTTAATGTCTGGTTTATAAGGCTGCTTTTCATGGGAGAAAATATTTTTATTTCTCTTTATAGAAGTGTCATAACTAAAAGAGACACTTAACGTTTTAGGCAGCAAGACGTACCCTTCCCTATTTTTGTGATTTTATGTTCTACTGCGCTTTTGTGATCGTGCCATACATGCTAAATTTGCTGTGGTATAATTTTGGCTTTTGAAAATCTCTGCACTTTTTGCCCACTTTTAAGAGACTTTCCTAATCCCTGATGTGCAGGTGGCATCCCCTTGATAGAGTGCACAAGCAAAGTCCTGGGTCTGCTCCTGCTCCCATTGAAGTCATGGCACAACTTCTATGAGTTCAGTGAGTGCAGAATTGGACCCTTTGTTTGCAAATTGTGGTGCAAGTAAAAATGTTAATGTTATTAAATGACTTGAATTCAAATTCTCGCTCTGGCTACATCCGAGTTGATAATGTGGAATGTTTTGGGTTTTTTTTTTTTTCTTTCTATCAAGGCGATTGATAGCATTCACCAAGTGGGCGTCTACTGTCTTGCCTTGGTGCCAGCCAACACTTTGCCAAAGGCTCCGCTCGGAGGAATTCATATTTCAGAAACCAAGCAGCGCTTTTTAGAGGGTGCTCTGCACCCTTGTAATGTCTTGATGTGTCCGCATACTTGCGTTACTAACCTTCCGAAGCCGCGACAGAAACAACCGGGTGAGTAGTGTTCCGGAGATGAGGGCATGCATGAAGCCAACGTGACAGCTCACAGGCCTGTGCGTGCTGCGTGGCTTTAAGCTGCGTACCCTGGGAGACCTGGTGGTGTCAGAGCAGCCCAGAGCTCCACGAGGGCATTATGGTCTGCCTTGAATCGCAGGTGCACGCAAGGACGTACAGCATGTCCCACTTCCATGCTTCTGTAGCTACGTTACAGATTGTTCCTGTACTGGCCAGCTCGCAAAGGCCGGTCCTCACACATGCTGTAACTCATGTAATAAAGCTGAAGTACAGAGAGACCTCAATTTGCTGAATCAGCAATAGACTGATTTTTAATGTACCATACTTGTACTGGACTGATTTTTAGTGTGCCATGCTGCCCTCTCTTTTTTTATGCAATATGATCCTTGGGTTTAGCTTTTCCTCTTTTCAGATCTATGTTACAGGTAGCATTTATAGTATAGTAACCTTCAGGCTGGATTATAGATTATTACGTGTTCCCTATATTATTTTTCCTCATTTTGCACCGTTTTTCAAAATGCAGATGTTGGTCCTGCTTCAATGATAGTAGGAAACCTTGTTGCTGGAAAGAGGATTGCACAAGCCTCGGGGAGAGACGTTACCCAGCTGGAGGATAATGACCAGGCAAGAAAGGTAACGCTGGTGTCCTGGTATTATTAAATATTTGAACTGGCTTATTCAAAATGGGAGAACACCAGTTCTGGTATTCTGCCGAAACCAAGCATGATACATTTCCAGTGAATCTGAATGACTCTTTTTTTTTTTTTTGTCTTTTTTTTGTCTTTTTTTTTTTTTTTCTGTTTCAGTTCCTGTATTTAGCGGATGTTCTTCAGTGGCGAGCTCAGACAACTCCAGATCATCCCCTCTTCCTTTTGCTGAATTCCAAGGTGAGATGAACTTTAGGTCATACTTGGAGATTGAGATCAGTAAAAGATTGTTTAGATTCTAAGCAAATTCCAGCTAGAAGTCTTTTCCTAAAATGCTTATTTTGATGAAGCAGACAAAAGTTGCTAGTTAGCAAGCAGCATAGTTTTTCCTCATCTGGAATTTTAGTTGACATCTTTTATTCCACAGCTAGAATTTCAGTATGCATTCTGCCTAGCTTAAAACATTGCATTTCCTGCTGGAACAAAACTTTTGGAAGCCACAATTCTGTCTTCATCACTGAGCCCAAGAGTCAGTGGAAGTCAGAGCTGGAGGATTTTTTTTAACTAGAAGATCTAGAGCCTAGGCAGAGAACCCCTGGGAAAGCTTGGGAGTCATATTTTCCAGGAGCACTGCACGCTCTTGAGGAGAGACTGATGCCTTGTCTTTCCCCAAAAAGGATGGTGCTTACAGTCTCTCTTACAAGTAAATGCTTTGGTTTTGGAGTACAGGCTCTCTGTGCTTACAGGCTCTTTACACTTATGTTATTCAAGGGCTATCTGAGCCCTTATGGCACGTGACAAGGCAACAGTAGTCATGTTTCTCAGTAAATACATCATTTTTGCTCATAGCCACTCTGCTCTGCGTGTGCTTGTCAGTAGTTTCAAAGCATTCACGTGCCCTGTGCATCCAACGCTGTGACGGGGTGTGAAAAAATGGGCACTTTCTTATATTCCTGAGTATTTTAGCCTCCCTGGGCTTGAGAAGCACTACTGCTGTGCATATTTCAGAAAACTCAAATATTTTAGATTCTTCTTCTGTGGTTCTAGTAGTTTTTATTCCCCTCCTTTCCTGAATGCAAAGTTGGTCTCCTGGAGTCTACTTTTGTTGGAGCCTGTACTCAGTAGCTACCTTTCCAGTGACAATAACAGCCCAGTGACAAATTGGGTCTCCGTGGTGCTGTACCACAGACATGTGAGAAAGAATCACAGGATGGTTTGGGTTGGAAGGGACCTTCAAAGCCCACCCAGTCCAACCCCCCTGCACGGAGCAGGGACATCTCCAACCAGATCAGATTGCTCAGAGCCCCGGCCAACCTGGCCTGGAACGTTTCCAGGGATGGGGCATCCACCGCCTCTCTGGGCAACCTGGGCCAGTGTGCCACCATCCTCAGTGTAAAAAAATGTTTCTCACGAGGACTCTGCTTTAGCAGAAGAAGCTGCTTCAATATGGTTGTTGTTAAAAGCCACAGAATTGGTTTGTTCTTCTCTCAGAGTAAAGAGGCTTTTGAGGGAAATTTTCTAGTATGAAAAAGCCACTTTCTGGGTCACTTTGTTCAGGCAACTTTTATCCTTCTGCAAAAACGAAACACAAAACTTAGGCACAAAGAAATTACCTGTTGGTGCAAACATGTCTTAAATAGCTGGGGACTAATAAGCTGCAATGCCAGACTTCCCTGTGTTCACAGCTCTCCATGAGAAATGCTTTTGTTTTACACGTTTCCATGTCGGTATTTTTCTCCCGCGTCCATGAGCTGCTGCTGTTCCTGTATCAACAGCGCACCGTATTTACTGTTCTTATTTTGCAGGACTTCAGCTCCCAGGCTTTAACAACAGTTTCTTTAGTAAAACTGAGCAGAATGCCAGCGCTGTCCTGCATCAAACTAGGCTTTAGATCAGCAAGCTGTGCGCTTGGGCTGAGGATTACATGTGGCAGCTTGTCTTGGACTTCAAACCGCTTGTATAGCAGACATTTGCCGTGATAATCCCTACCTGATAATTATATGATAATTCTCGATTTGGTCTCTGACTCTTTCTGTCTGTGGTGGTTGTCCCACCTGTTTTACTTGAATCAGATTGTAGTCTTGGAAAAATGGATACATCCCAACCTCACAGACTTAAGGCGACAGCATTGCTTTCTAGGCTGGCTAGCAAAAGGATGTTTTCTGTCTTCACATCAAAAACTGGACTGAAGTTTTTGGAATCCCCGTGACTTTGCAACTGCGTAAGCAATCCAAAGGTACAGCTGCTTCCACAGGAAGACTTCCCAGATGCATAGTTATGGGAAATACCCTTTCAGGAGATGCACTGAAGCAAAAGTGACAGTGCACACCAACCACAGCTCAGGTTGCCTCTCTGACCCTTCAGAAGAGTATCCATACCGAAGACAGCAGCCGAGTTCCCTTTGCACTTTGAAGACTGCTCATTGCAAAAGCATCTAGAGATTTGGCTGTGCATGGTAGAGTAAAGCTCATGCAGTGCTTCACTTACTAGTAAAACAATTGTTAACTACTCCTACTGCATTTTCTCCCTTGAACTGTGAAATTTCAAATATTTAAGAGATCCTTTTTGTGGTACCAAATACATTTAGAAACTGCGTCACTGTCTGATATTCAAAATAATATGTGTAAAATTCTCCAGCATTCTGAAAGTTCATGATACCAGCAGCATGGTTTCTGAAACACCGAGACAGAGTCTTTAAAGGTGTTTACTGTACCGTTAAAATAAGGACAATGAAATATCACATCTGCAGCACGTACTTTGTGGAGAACAGTCTGAGTAAAGCTTTCTGATGTTGCTTCTCTTCCGTGCAGGGCACTGTGGCTAGCACTGCATCGTGCGTACAGTTGCACAAGAGAGCAGAGAGAGTGGCAGTTGCACTGCTGGAGAAAGGACGACTGAATGTTGGTGACCACGTGGCCCTGGTTTATCCTCCAGGTAAGGCAGTACAGACCGCAAAAATCAGCGTTGGACTTCACAAGAAAAGAAGCAACTCTTGCCAAGATGGAGCATTCCAGCATCCCTGTAATAGAGTGGGGCAGGGCAGGGACATAGTGTTTCAAGGAAGAGACTTCCTTTTTGTCGTTTTATTATTTACTTCCCCTAAATGGCAAGCGACATCTACCAAACATTTCATCTAACTGCTCCAGATGTCAGGGCAGTTATGCAAAAGTAGTTTGATTTCAACCACCTGAAAGGTTCTCCATTTTCAGCCTCAGAGAATGGAATAAAACCGTGTTTGTATGCATTGAAAGCTAGGCTGGGGATGTCACTGTGTGAACACCTTTTCTCCTGAATGACTGTGAAATCTGGACCCCAGGATTTGCATTCCTAGTGCACATTTACATGTCTACCTCAGGAAAAAGGTATTACCCTATAAAAGTAGGATGACTGCATATTTAAGAGTGATAATTGTGAAAAACAAGTGCATGCTTTTAAAAAGAATCTGAGTCGTCATCTTCATAGCCTGCAATACCTTGTTTCATTAGTTTTGTTACTTTATGCTACCTGTTTATGAAAATATACAAATTTAAAGTTTATAGGGTTTGAATAATTTTTGCTAACTCTCAAAAGCAAAATATTTTAACCTTATAGAATTGGGCGAGGCCAAGGACAGCCTGTTGATTTGAAGAGACGTTTGTGACAAATCTTTACATCTTAATAAAATAAATCAGTGTGTCTTTTGATGTTGGTGAAAGAGTTTGACTTTTTGTTCTGATAAAAATGGCTTTAATTTCACAAATATCCTTTACAGGAGTAGACTTGATAGCAACTTTCTACGGCTGCTTATATGCTGGCTGTATACCCATCACCGTTCGCCCACCTCATCCGCAGAATCTTGCCACCACCCTGCCCACTGTCAAAATGATTGTAGAGGTAGGTGTAAGACATTCCTCTCCCAGTGCCTTTGGTGGGTGCAGGATGGTTGATGCAGCCTCATAAATTGCTTTGCCACGGTCAATGTAAAAATAAGCTAGGAAAAAAAATAATCAGTGTAACTGTGGCTGAGTCAATAAATACTTTTTTAGCAGCTCCTTTAAAATGTTCTTTCTATTGTTGTCATTTATTTTGCTTTGTTTTTCTTCACCTATTCAGCTTGCTGGTTGTCTCATCTGGATGATATGAAATCACTTGAGCATTCATTCCCTAGTTCGATAAATGTATTTAATGCCATGTCTTTTACAGGTCAGTAAGTCTGCCTGTATACTGACCACACAAGCGATAATGAAGCTGCTGAAGTCCAAGGAAGCTGCAGCAGCTGTAGATATTAAAACATGGCCCACTATTTTGGATACAGGTACAAAATGTTTGCCCACTAGCCAAAATATAAATCGTTTGAAGACTGATTTATTTATTTATTTATTAATGGAATGGCTTTATCTTGGATTGCATTGAAATAGCTGTCCAGAAACTATAGAAAGCATCTTTGTACATTTTGTACGAAGATACATTTTTGTCCTGTGCTCTTTTTCCAATAATAATATGGTTCTCTTTTCTTTTTATGTATTTTGAATAGATGATATGCCTAAAAAGAAGCTGGCTAGTATTTTCAGACCTACATCTCCAGATATGTTGGCATACTTGGACTTCAGTGTGTCTACTACTGGTATATTAGCAGGAGTAAAGGTAGAGTAACAGGAGAGAGATTATTATACTTTGTTTCCTTGTATATAAGCCTATTCCACATTCATTCCTCCTGCTAGAGAAGAAATAGAAAATGTAAGTGGCCCACCTTAGTGTTCAGAAAGCGTATTTCTACATTTGCATGACATCAGAATTTCTTGATGCACATTTTGGAAGCATTCAGTCTTACTGGCTCTACGTGAGGAATGACTGAGGGGACTAAATGGAGAATGTTTGTCATAAAGCTAATGAGTGTTTTATCTTGTGATTTATCATAGAGATGTCAGGCGTCACTTGGCATCATTTGATGTCCTGACAGACGCAATTTGCCTATCGCATCAAAAATACCTGTGAAATGTTGGGCTTATCTCCCTTTCCTGTTTTAAAGGTGCTTGAAAAAAACTCAAACCACCACGTGTTGCCATGTCTCCTACAATAAACACTTCTATCAGTCCCTACACGTGGTGCCCATTTTTTAAGAAGTCCCTGAGAGTGCCTGTTTTCCTCTTGCAGATGTCTCATGCAGCCACAAGTGCCTTATGTCGCTCTATAAAGCTGCAGTGTGAGCTGTACCCCTCCCGTCAGATCGCCATCTGCCTTGACCCTTATTGCGGCCTGGGATTTGCACTATGGTGCTTGTGCAGGTATGTTGAGAGTCCTAGGCTTTCTCATGCGTTCCCAGCTTTCTCTGGAATCCAAGGGAACAGCAGGGGATGAAACTGTCAGAGAAACCCAAATTAAGCTTTTAATAGGTATTTCATAAAATACCTTTGCGGGAAGAAAATTCATTCAGTTAGTTATTGAGAACCTTGGGTTTTGCCAGTGGAATTCACTAGATACCAAACCCAAGGGAAAAAAGACTTCAGTTTCACATTGATGAAATAAATCCCTTCAAAGTCTTTTGACATTCAACCATATCTTTTTCAAGACCCATAAGGTGTTGACTGCAGGGTTGGTATGTGCTAAGAAATACTGCTGAAGGAAGCAATTAAATGTTTCTTAAAATGAATGAGACCTGAATTGATTCACTCAGATAACTGCTATGATGCAGCACATCTTGCAAAGCTGCAAAATTTGCCTCTTTTTTTTTGCCTTTTAAAACATTAATTTAATTTAATGGTGGTTTAGGTATTTCATTTTTAAAAAATGTGGACACTGAGTATGAAAGGTTATTTTGTAAACAGATAAAATTAATTTTACTGTAGATAACCTGTTCCTTCCCTCTCCAGTTTCCCCATCTGGAAAGGAAGTGTATTGAAGGAAAGCAAAAAATTTACCTGTGGTAAAACCTGGTGATTTATTTAATCAATAAAGTGAGGGAGAGTGGAGGGAGAAGAAAACTCAGTGATGGAAGAATTAAAATCTAAATGGATTTTTAAAAATATTTTTAGAGTAGTGAACAACGTGTCATGCTTTCTGTACAAGAGTTAATATAAGATTGCTTTGTTTCATCTGAGTTATAGTTTTGTTTTAGTGTGAAAGACTTCTGTTACAGAATGATATTTTTTTTCTACTTTAAAATGTTTAAAAAGAAAACAAAAACTCCTCATCGTATTGCCCACTACAAAAACACATCATCTTCAGTTAGGAGAAATGGCAAGCGTGTCAAGCTGCGTGTTGAATGCAGTTAGAGATGTTACTTTTTTAAAGATGCATTGGTTTGTCTAAGCCTGGTTTTACAGAGGACTGTGTCACCATATTTTTTAGATCAGTTACTATCGACAAAACATTTGTCAATTTAAGACTGTATGGTCATGCCACTTACTGTCCTGAAATGAGTATATAATATTTTTTATAAAAAAAAAATAAAAGGTGGTGTAATTTTGAATTTGACTTCCTGTCCACTCACATTAACTCATATCCAGGTTCAATATTTCACATAAACACTGTTTGAAAACTGAGACGCCTACAGCAAAGGCTAGGAGATTGCACTAACAACTGGAATGGTGCAGTATACGTGTTGAAGACTTGTTTCACTCAAAGCAAAAGGTGTGTTTTCCCTAGAGTGACTCAGAAAAGTAAGCTCAGCTACCAGTTGTCATCTGTAACTGGAATGATGTCTCAAGCGTTGACGTTCTAGTGTCACAAGTTCTGTCTGTTCAAGGCACTGAGTATTTCCCTGTAGCTCACCGTGATATGCTGCAGGACAAATATACTGACTTTAGTTTGTGACTTAACTCAGACCCTTAGCTAACTAAGAGATACTTGCTCTCTGTGGAGAAGATAAGCTGAAGTTCAGGTAGATACCAGGCTCTCAGTTTTCCTATATTTGCTTCATTTTGACTTCATGTAACTTTTGGCTTTTTTACGCTGCCTTTAAGCTTTCATGTTTCTTTTTCTTCCTAGTGTCTACTCGGGTCATCAGTCTATTCTAGTCCCTCCCCTGGAACTGGAGAGCAATGTGTCTCTGTGGTTGTCTGCTGTAAGTCAGTACAAAGTGCGCGTCACGTTCTGCTCCTACTCCGTGATGGAGATGTGCACCAAAGGGCTTGGAACACAGACTGATATACTCCGGGTGAGCAGACTTAATTTTTCAACACAGTGACATACAAATACATGTCTCTTTCTGAAAATACTTCATCTTGGCTTGCAGAAGATGGGCTGTGTTTCTTTGAAAGCCTGTCATAGTTTAGCCCCAATCAGGACCAGACTACGCAGTCTCTCTCTCACTCCCTCCACCCTCGGAGGGAACAGGGAGAGATCCTTAAAGTTATCTTTACGAGCAAAACAGACTCGATTTGGGGAAAACTATTCATTTATTACTAAACCAAAGCAGGATAATGAGACAGGGAACAAGATAACCTCCCCCCACCCCTCCCTCTTCCCGGGCTTAACATTATCTCTACCACCTTCCCCTCCCGAGCGGCACAGGGGGGAAGAGGGAATGGGGGTTGCAGTCAGTTCATCATATGTTGTTTTACGCCACTGCTTCATTGTCAGGGGAAGAACTCCTCACATTCCTCCCCTGCTCCAGCGTGGGGTCCCTCCCACGGGTCACAGTCCTTCATGGAACTGCTCCGGCGTGGGTCATCTCTTCCACGGGGTGCAGTCCCTCCAGAACGGCTGCCCCAGCGGGGCCTCCATGGGCCACAGCTGCCTTCAGGCACCCGCCTGCCCCGGCGTGGGGTCCTCCCCGGGCTGCAGGGGGATCTCTGCTCCTCCGTGGGCTCCCCGGGCTGCAGGGGGATCTCTGCTCCTCTGTGGGCTCCCCGGGCTGCAGGGGGATCTCTGCTCCTCGGTGGGCTCCCCGGGCTGCAGGGGGATCTCTGCTCCTCCGTGGGCTCCCCGGGCTGCAGGGGGATCTCTGCTCCTCCGTGGGCTCCCCGGGCTGCAGGGGCTCAGCCGGCCTCACCATGGGCTGCACCACGGGCTGCAGGGGAATCCTGGCCAGGAGCTGCATTGCTGCTCCCCCTCCTTCTGCACTGCCCTTGGCGCCTGCAGCCCTTCCTCTCACCAGAAATCCTTCACAATCGGCTCAGGCAGACGCCTCTCAGCTTCTCTTCACATCTCCTCTCTTCACTTCTCCTGGCCGGGCCGGGCCGAGTCGGGCCCAGGCGGCCGCCGGCAGGAGGCCAGAGGGTGAGGCCTGCCAGGCCCACCAGCCTCGCGCCTCCCCCTCTCTGCTCCCGCTTCTGCTTCTTCACTTCTTTTTTTTTTTTTTTTTAATTTTCATTTTCTTAAATACATTATCTCAGAGGCCTTATCACTGTGAGCAATGGTCTTGGCCCTTGCCAGCAGCGGGTCCACCCCAGGCCCGGCCGAGTCCACTGGACAAAGGGGAAACAACTTCTAGGAGCTTCTCACAGAAGCTACCACTGTAGCCCCGCTCAGTAAATAAAACCAGAACAAAGCCTTTCCTTATGACTTGCTTTTTGCAAAATATTGAGATTGCTGGAAGTTTCAGCTGTCATGTTTCTGGTGGAGGAAAAAAAAGAAGTCTTATGTTTTCAACTTTACTTATTTGTGCCACCTCTGTGCTGACTAACACATCCATTTAATTTTGAGGGAAATCTCTTAACTGAAACTTGCTGTCCTTGAAGAGGCACCTCTGTCTTGGTGTGGGAGAGTTCCCACACCTGTACTAACTACGCTGCTCAGGACTTCACGGGGAATGTCTGGCAGCTTGTTGTGTGTAAGAAAGTGACTACATTGTGCTAATTCTCAGTACAGACAAAAAACTCGGCCCCTCTGTTCTCCTGGAGCTCACTGAAGTAGATCTTGTACATCAAGCCCCGCCACCAAGCCTCTTGGCACAATTTTAGAGGGTGGTCCTGGGCGGATGGAGCCATGCAGTCCATGTCCACGTTGTTTAACCAGTGCATGTCAGTTATTCTGATGTTTTTAAAGTCCATCTGATCTGCAAATTAAAATGGCTTATTTCTAGAATTGCTGACTTCAAACCTAAAATGTTGTTGTTTTCTTCACCCAACCTCTTAGATGAAAGGCATTAACCTGTCGTGTGTGCGAACGTGCATGGTGGTTGCGGAGGAGAGACCGAGGATTACCTTAACGCAGTCTTTCTCCAAGTTATTCAAAGACCTGGGCCTCTCTGCTCGTGCAGTGAGCACTACGTTTGGCTGCAGGGTCAACGTAGCAATTTGCTTACAGGTGAGATTAAACTGCTTATTCCTTATACTTATGGAGAGAATCTCTGGGAACTTTATAGGAAATCATGTCCAGCTGTAGGTAATTTTTTTCTAATAAACTAGAGCTCCATTGCTTGCTTGCTTCATCATGAAGTTAAATAAGCCTTGAAGATGTGGGTTATGGTAATTTCGCTTTTCTATACTAACTGACCAATTGATTTGCCTTTCTAAAACAGAGGATCGGTATTAAGAAACTTGTTTCCTTCCTACTCTGCAGGAGCAGTATTAAATTAAAGACACAGCTTCCTGGTCATAAACATATTAAAAATTTCAAGCAGTGCTATTTCGACTTTTGTGTGATTTAGATTTTGCCTGTTTGAAAAGTAGCTTATGTATATGTGGAATTACATGGAAGACAGAGTTCCTCAAATAAGACCCAGGAAAACTGACAAGGTTGGCAGGTTTTTTTACTTTTAAAGAGCTCAAATGAGTGTTATCAACATGCAAATCTAATTGTCTCACCTTATGTGGGAGGTGGACTATTTTTTCAATTAAAGGTATAAAATTGGAAGCTTTGAAGGAGAGAATATGCCCATAAAGTACACAGCCCTACTTCACAGACTGGAGATAATGCCATGCTGTGGTCCAGACCTGCCTTTATTAGTTTAGTAATCAGTTGATTATAATCTTGCGTGTGTAATTTAACCAGATTAAATATAACTTTTCTTTATGAGATGTTTCTTCTCTAGTTAGGAGGGAAAAAAAGTGTTCCGCAACTTATCTGACAAGCAGGTACTAAAGATGGTGTAGAAAACGGCAAAGCACTGGGTTTTGGATAATACTTGAGTTAATGGTTAAACTGCTCGAGTTTCAGGTGCGGCAGTATGTAGGTTTTTATGTGGGGAATTCCATAGATGGCACATGCATTAAGTGTGTGTGTAATTGTAAACCTCATACCAATAAAATTGGACCTAAAATACACTTAATAAAAAATATTATTCTATGAAGATTGCTACTGTGCTTCTGCAAAAGTTTTTTTCTTTTTTCTTCTTTTTTTTTTCTTTTTTTTCTTTCTGGTGCCCGCTGGACGAAGGAAAGCCTTTTTCCCTTTCAGAATATATTTTAATATTCTAGATTTCCTACAAGAGAGATGGTTTGGGTCATGAGCTTCTTAAATATGTTGCCATTCATAATTATTTCCTTAGTTTCTACACATATTCAAGGAGAAAAGATTTTTAACAACCCCTAGATAAATGGTTATAAAGAAATGCAGCCAGAGCAATTTTATGAATCAGTAGTTGGAAAAATAGGACGGATATAGATTAAATTCAGATGACTGTACAGAAAGATTGTAAATTCGTGGAATAAAACATTTCAGATGCCAAGTGTGAAAGAACAGCTTTCTGATTTGCCTGTCTAAATAAGAATTTAAAAAGCCAGTTTGGGGTATTTGCTGTTCAGACTACAAAGGGCGGGGGCGGGGGGGGCAGTTTTGCTACAGAATGTTAAATGGCAATGTGAAAAGTACTCCAAGAAAACTGTGAAGAGTGTAGGACTGCGGGACACTTAAGCTTCCCCTTCATTTTATACCTTTTTTATCTCTATTCTCCGTTCTTGAGCCCTTTTTTTAATATGTTTTTAGCCCCTTTCACCCATTCTTCCAAAGTGGTATCTGTAATTGATTTCTAAAATAATTGAATTTAAATGAATATAGATTAACAGACAAACTGTGAATGGGTATTTGAGACACGTTAGCCTGCAAATAAATACATGATGTCTTCCAAACTCACTTGCCTGGTTTACTGATAAGGTGTTTCTGAAGCTGCAAGCAGCCTTTAGATACTTAGAGATGGATGAGGAGGCATTTTCGATAAGGCAACAGGCGACATCTGCCGTAACCCTCTTCTCGGTTTTTAACTGGGACGTGCCTGTTTCCCAGTGAACCACTTAAAACTGCCAAGCTCTTAAATAATCTGAAATGGAAATTCTCTTTTCGCTGTAAAACAGTATGAGTTTTGTTTTCTGTCTTACTGTGTCTATCTTATGTTTCCAGTGCCTCTTTGTCTGTATTTTCTTTTTTCCCCTTTCTCTCTGTTTCACACACTTTGATGGCCTCTGTTACTTCTGTTTGTGGTCCCGCTGTCAGCCAAACAGGCTGGGCAAGCTGGCTGAACAGGTATAGTGATGCATGTGTGCTTGTGATGTCCTAAAGTCAGTCTGGTTCAGCGCTATTGCTCTGTAACGAATGTGTGACATTTGAGAGTTTTCCTTTGAAACAAATCCAGCAAGATTTTTTTTATTTTTTTTTTTCCTAAAGCAGTTCAGTTTTACTCACCAAGAACACTTGTACCTGAGGTACAAAACCTCTTTCTCAAACAGGCAGAAAGGGAGTATAGCAAGGATTAAAATCCCTGCGTGGTATATTCCCGAAGATAAAGCTCACGCTGTGCATCTGGTGAGGGAGTGTCCTTACAAAGACATTGTTACGGTTCTCCAGCACGGTCATCTTGAGCTGGTGGCAAAGCGGCCTCATTTGAAGTATTTCTAAAATGATAAATTTTGCTATGAGGGGGAACAGTCAGCAAAACTTTGCCTGTTTTTTAGCTTAAATATGCATTTCACACTAGTTTCTAGTTGTCTTGAGATTAAATTCTGCTGGGGGGGAAAGGAAAAAAAAAAGGTGTCTCATGTTGGGAAATGGGAAACCTCTCACCAGAGTTGGTCAGAAGGTTTGTCCTCTGGCTGCAGCGGAGCTCTGCCTCAGCCAAGGCTGTTACTGGCAGGAGCCTTGAGAAGATACGGCTTCGTTAGAGTTATATTTTAGTGAAATGTTGGGGTTTTTTCCTTCACAGTTGACAAAACTGTTCTAAAGAAGAAGAGTTGAGCTTTGGGAAAGGGATTAGGCCCGCACAGGTTTATGCTTACATGCTTTGCACTTGCTGTGTAATTTTTAGGGGAAATCCTTACCAAAATAAAATTTTTAGAACTTAAGTTTTAAACTGAAGAATTTTTAAAACTTAGACTTACCTGTATAAATACATACTTTGCTTGTGTGTTCACTTACTGATTACATAAAAAATGACAACTTTATGGCAGTCACTCTAGAAAGGGGGGTATTATACTATATTTCTGGTGGGCTAGGGCAGTACTTCAGAAGTGTCATTAAAAAAGGGAGAGGAATTTGTGAATCTATGTGGCTGTGAGAATGAAAGCAGGATTTTCTGGCTTCTGTTGAATTTGTTTCTTCCCTCTTATTCTTAGGGAACAGCAGGACCAGATCCAACAACAGTGTACGTAGATATGAGAGCACTTCGACACGACAGGTACGGATTATGTTAAAGCATTAACTATTTAATGACTGTAGAGGAGAAAGTTCAGCTTTGTCACATTGCATTGGTATGTTGAAATATTCTTGGCAGCAGCTAATTCCTCATCATTGCATACAAGGAACCCCACCCTAGAGAATGATAACTGTGCTGGAAGTGGTCTGGCATGTCCTCTTCCATCGCTTGTTCTGCTGTTCCTTTCTAGATGCTCGCTTCACTTGCTGTCTGTTCATCAGTCTTGGATAATCTAGACTCATTAGCTGTTTCTCACCTAACCGTACCGTTAGCAAAAGGTGACCTTGCCGCCTGGCTGGTTAGTCACAGAATCATGGAGACCGTGAGGGTGGGTGGGATCTCTGGACATCCCTCATGCAAACTGTTGCTCAAAGCAGGACCAGCTTCAAGGCTTCATCAGATTACTGAGGGCCGGGACCAGTTCAGTACAGAAGATAACCAAGAACGGAGATCCTCCTCCTCTCTGGGTGTATGTGCCGAGACTGACGCCCCGCTCTGGGGAAGTTTTCCTTACTGGCGTTTCCCATCTTGCATATTACGTCCCTGGCCTTCTCCTTACGGTGTGCAGCTCTGAGAAATCTGGCTCCATTTTCTCTGTAACAGTCCTCTAGGTAGTGGAAAAAGTGCAGTTGAGAATCCCCCTTAGTGGTTTGGTTTTGTTTTTTTTCCCTCAGACCCAAACAAATCAATTACCTCAGCCTTTTTAGGTCCAATAAATTTATGTCAGACCTGTAACAGCATATCTCACACACACACATGTCATCTTTAGACTTGCCAGGGACACATCATTCTGTCAGACTTTAATTCTGTAGTCATAATTTCCATATTAACTTGTTTCTGTGTTAACTTAGTTAACACAAGCACCAAGTTCAGCCTGTAAGTTTAGTAGGGTACATATATATGTGTTTGTTTCTGTACTTACTTTAAGAAACATACTATCAAGACTCGGTGCCTTTGGGTTGTTTGTTTGGTTTTTTTAATTAATAATGTTAAATTAGGGGTTTATGTTAATTGGCAACTTTTGTGACTACTCATCTCTAATTTTTGCAAGCGTAAGTCTTAGCTTTTAGAAGACAAACTATTCACCATCATTTGCATGATCCCCATTCGGCATCTGAACAGATCGATGTAAACCACAGTCATTTTCTCCTTATTTAATCTTCGAATCCCAGAATGGTGTAGGTGGGAAGGGACCTTTCAAGCCCTGCAAGGAGCGGGGACATCTCCAGCTAGATATCACTGTGACTTGCATGGGTAACACTCCTGTTAAAAACAAGCTCAGCCATAGCCTCAAGCTGCCGCTGTGTTGGGCAGTCCTAGCCTACGGGTGCAGGGACAGTGTAATATAACGTAATGTGTAGGAGCCTCTTCTCTCGTACGCCTCTCCTGTTGCACTCAATTCTTGTTCCTTCTGCAAATGTGGTGCCTTTGTAAGATGTGCTACTAAAGGGCTGCATAGTGTCACGTAATTCCATTTAGGCCGCTTGCTCTTCACTTGTCATTCCTACTGACGCTCTGCTGTGGTTCAGTGCGGCAGGCAGAGGTCCGGGAGAGTCCAACAGAGAAGGTGAATTTAAAGTGCTGGTAGAACTGCAACCTTAGAGCTCTGTGGGAAAAAGTTACTCCTCTCTCCAGAGAGCCGAGTTTCTGATTCTTAAGAGAAATGTGGTCTGGGAATGCTAATATGGAAGTCCTGAAGGCAGCTAGAAACTCCTGACTGTCTTACGGCATTGTGAATAACTGAGCGTAATCGGTGGGCATCAGAGCAGTGTGGTCAGCACAGCTGAGGACAGGATAACACCGGATATACTGGAGCGTATCTACTTAACTTCCATTTAAGTTCATAAATCCCTGTACAAATACATTCTCTTATTTTCTCAGGGTGCGTTTGGTAGAGAGAGGTTCTCCACACAGTCTGCCGCTTATGGAGTCTGGGAAGGTGAGAGATTGAGAGCAATCCTTCCTCCTCATGACCCTGACCTAGGTGGTGAGCTGCTTCCGCTGGATCTCAGTACAGAATCTCTGCAACCAGCTTCACTAATCACAGTGTATCTAGGAGAGGCACTAGAGAGAGCGTAAAACGAACAGCTAGTTAAAAAGTTTTAAGCCAGGTGCATGAAGTGAAGCAATGGGATTATGTCGCTACAGCTAAAAAAGTCAGAGGCCTTCACGTGGAAGGCATTTTTCACTGTGAAACAAACTTCAGCTCTGGAGCTGCAAAATAGCTACTTGGAGTTTAAATGATTAAGCAACTTGGGAAGAAGAGGTAGTTGATATTTTTCGTGCAGAGAGGAGTAGAAAGAGAAGAATTGCACAGACTGTTGACTTCTGTGGCTCTGCATTATTAACTTCTCTTTTGATGAATTCAAGTTCCCTTAACTTCTGTTTTAACCATTTGCTTCTTATTCAAGATTCTTCCAGGGGTAAAGGTCATCATAGCACACACAGAAACCAAGGGACCTCTGGGAGACTCGCATTTAGGAGAGGTAAAGCTTTGATGCTGTCATACTTTGTTTATCAGCAGTGATTTAATATATAGATAACTCATGTCAGGTCAGTGCCTGTGGGATGGCCACATAACGTGGCGAGTGAATGAACTCTACAGAGAGCTGGAACCGTTTGCATGCTTGTGCGTATGCCTGCATGGTTTCCGCCCTCCTCTGCCAAACTCCTGCACGCCGGTCCCACGCGCCAGTCTGTGTCTGATGGGCAGCTAGGAGAGGCAGTCAGTATCTCAGGTACTGCCAGCACTGGACAGTAGTCATGAGGTAATTTGCTGTTTGGTTTAATCTTTGTTTTATACACACCTGGATTTGTGTGTACTAAGATGCCCAACTAATAGAAGACTGCAGGTTAACAGGTGTTCCTTTCGCGGGAGCCAAATGCTTAGATCATTTTTGCTCTTTACCATCCCCCATTACACATACATAAAACTCCTTTTGAATCCTTTTTTCCTGGTAATTTTCTGTGAGGCAGAACTGGCATTTTAGGAGCAACAAAATTTTCAGTGGAACAGATGTTTTAAATCCATAAATTATGCCACGTAGGTCTGGCAAAATAACCTGTGTGTATGTATGATAACCTATGTATTATATGGAAATGATTCTCTTTGGGGTTTCTTTTTAATTTATTTTTTTTTTAATCCCCTAGATATGGGTGAGTAGTCCACACAATGCTACTGGTTACTACACAGTGTATGGAGAAGAAGCACTGCACGCTGATCACTTTACTGCTCGCTTGAGTTTTGGAGACACTCAGACCATATGGGCTCGGACTGGGTACCTTGGCTTTCTGCGCAGAACAGAACTTACTGATGCTAGTGGAGGTGAGAAAAGAAATGTACTTAGAGAAGCATGTGTTTGAAACTCCTTGGGGTAGTTGAGCTAGTGAAGAGTAAGCTGTTCTGCAAGTTCATCCTGACTTCCATCAGGGAAAATTGCTGAATGTAACAGGAATTGTTACTCTGTACATATTAATTGATTAGAATGACACGGGGTATTCGTACAAAATAAGAAATTCATAATGCCCTTTTGACAGATTTGGAAATTCTGTTCATCTTCCTTCATTTCCACTTACACAAATAATATGAGCACACTTGTTAGAAGCACTAGAGCCTTTCTACTTTTCCTCTGAACCTCTTCCCTTACAGACAGGATGCAGCAGTTCAGTGCTGATATAGAGAATACAAATAATACAAACAACATCCAGCAGTTTTAGAACATGCAGAAATACCAGTGATTTCGTAGCTTTTCAGAAGTTAAAGGTCTAGGGAGTAACTTCTCGGTATTTTTTTCCAGTATAGAAAATAAATTGCTAATCTCATTTTTTCAGTCTAAGCCAGGATGTCTAAACTTGAGAAATGTAACCAGATGGAAGAAAAACTGCTCCTTTTTCTGTTGAGGCAGAATATGGAGTAGGTGTAACTCTTGCTTATCGCACATTTAAAAAAAAGAAATCTCTAAACATCCTAAGAAAAGGAGTTTGAATGCTTATAACTTATTAGCAAATATATACTGCTAATTGTCTGTGACTGGACTTAAATGAATGGCGGTATCTGCACGGGCAGCGTCAGTGTCCCCTCACTGCCACTGGATCATGAACTGTAGCGGGTTCACAGACACCTTTTACGTTTCCTGTAATCACTCAAGGTACAAGATAGAAAAGCAGTGTTCCCACTTCTGGAACAGAAGTGTCTCTTTCGGGGACACCATGCATGTCTAGCCTACTTTTAGTCCTCTGTTATGCGAAGGAAGAAGAGTAAGGAGAGCAATTTGTTGAAGGTGCGGACTTTTGTGGAGGAGCTACCCCATCTGTTGCAGTGGATATCAGTCCAGGGTTCAGAAAAGGCCCATGATATTGGATCTAGGTGCTAAGAGAGGGTCATCCTCCAGTCTACTGTGCCGGTGTGCTCTTCAGTCTCCTGGGGCTCCTGAGACCACGGCAGGCGAACGCTATTGCTCTGGCTGGAGAAATCCCTGCAGCCCGCTCAATGCCATCTCCTCCAGAGCAGCATCGTGCAGGCTTCCCTCTTCCACAGTCAGAGTGCCACCAGAGAGCAAAAGGTGAATTCTGGTAAAGAAAGAGTCTTCGCCAGAGATGTGTGGTATCCTTAGCCCCCAGCTACCACCAGGACATAGAAGGGTCCCTTCTTGGCAGCAGATCTCTCCACCCTGTTCAGCCTGCTTAGTACACTGGCCTGCCCCTCCTGAATTAATGTGGCCTCAGGCTATCAGTGGGAGCTGCTGGAACACAGATCCAGCTCCCTGAAAAAGCTTTTACTGCATGTCCGCTTCACCTTCAGAGCTGGTAGAGCATGACAGCACTCAACCAAGGCGCTCTGAGCTTTCCTTCCTTTCCTCCTCTCTGATTTTCAAGGGCAGTTACCTCCAGGGCACATTGCTGCTTAGTGCAAGGTTCTGCACAGGTGGAATCGTCCTTCTGTCACTGTTCAAAGTGAAACAGATCCCTGTTCTTGAGAAAGCCGGTAGTTCACAAAAACTGGAATCTGTGAGCAGATATGCACAAAGAAAGAGAAGTTGCAGGTGGCAAGGCACCAGATTACTATAGCAAGTTTTTCTGCCTTGTAGCTTTCTGATAAATCATGTATCATACAGGTTTTTATCACCGTGGAACTTGTCCTTTAGTTTGTCAGCATGGGAGAGGCTATATATGGTGAATTAACGTAGCAAGTATGTGTGAAATACAGTGCAATTTCCTAGCTTGCTTTTTGTGTCAAGTTACACGATTGAGCAGAATTATAAAACGGGTGGAAAAAAAAAAAGCACAGTTGAAGTGAACAGAGTTACAGGATGAACATGGCAATGTGGAGAGTGTCCTTCAGGAAGGGTCTAGGAGGGCTTTGCTTATTTCATAGAATCACAGAATGATTTGGGTTGGAAGGGACCTTCAAAGGTCATCTAGCCCAACCCCCCTGCAAGGAGCAGGGACATCTCCAACCGGATCAGGTTGCTCAGAGCCCCGGCCAACCTGATCTGGAACGTTTCCAGGGATGGGGCATCCACCACCTCTCTGGGCAACCTGCTCCAGTGCTCCACCACCCTCAGTGTAAAAAATTTTTTTCCTGATATCCAATCTGAATCTACCTCCCTCTATTTTGAAACCATCACCCCTTGTCCTGTCACACCAGGCCCTGCTGAACAGCCTCTCCCCATCTTTCCTGTAGCCCCCTTTAGGCACTGGAAGGCTGCTCTAAGGTCTCCCCGGAGCCTCCTCTTCTCCAGGCTGAACAGCCCCAGCTCTCCCAGCCTGGCCTCACAGCAGAGGTGCTCCAGCCCTCCCATCATCTTTGTTAACCTAGCAAAGCTAAACCTGAGGAGGGGATAGAGTTGTTCTTGCTTCATTATCCATGAGGAACTTAAGAAGCTGAGAAGAATATTGGTGGCCTGAGGACAAGTGGGTATAAGCTAGTTTTAAAAATTAAAAAAAAAAAGTTGAATTTGGAAATTGGAAAATGTTCCTATTGATCAGAGGAGAGCAGTTCTCTGATAAGAATAGTGGGATAGAAAGATTCTTGAACAATGGATTTTGATTGGGTTTTTGAACTGAGATTACATTATGTGAGAGAAGGGGCAGAACTGGATGATCCAGAAATTATTTTTAGTCTGGTTTCAGTTACTTTGAGTCAACAGGCAGAAGTGCTACATGACGACTTAATTCCCTTCTCTCTACGTGTAGAGCTTGATGTGTATTACAGACTCTTTCTCCTAGGAAGCACCAGGAACATCTGAAAAGGTCAGGAGGAAGCATATACAAATGACCATGTTTTTTCTGTAGATCTGATGGTCTTTTAAATGTTTGTGCTGTATTGCAGAGAGGCATGATGCCCTGTACGTGGTGGGCTCTTTGGATGAAACCCTGGAGCTCAGAGGAATGAGGTACCATCCCATTGATATAGAGACCTCTGTAATAAGGGCACATAAAAGCATTGCAGAATGGTAAGAGCCTCG
This sequence comes from Chlamydotis macqueenii, assembly GCF_036417535.1. NCBI lineage: Eukaryota > Metazoa > Chordata > Aves > Otidiformes > Otididae > Chlamydotis > Chlamydotis macqueenii. The sequence goes on from NC_141561.1 coordinate 41,151,710, forward strand.
GGATTACTTTTCTGTATCTTTTTATTTCTTCTAAAGCAGCAGCAGTCAGACTCTGGAACAGCATGCTAGACTGAGAGCTTCCTGTAGGCTGAACTCACCAAAACTTCACTTAGAAACAACTTCAGTGAGAGTCACTGAACTATAGCACCCCTCCTTCCCCTGCCTCCGCTGCTTAAAAAAAAAAAAAAGAGCCCAGCCCTTTATCAGAGTTTGATCTTCATAGCCTGAAAGACGGGAATGTACGCAGTTGGGTGCGGTAAACACATATCATTTCTTGAATGGTATCTTCTAACGTACGTTATTCTCATCTCCTAATGGATGATGTACGCCGTAGGTCCTCTTCAGTCTCAAAGCGGTAGTGCTTGTGAGCTTTGGGCGGTTTCGCCTTTCCTTTAATAATCTCTGCAGATTCACACAGGTACGCTACTATCAAGTGTGCACACACTGAATGTGAAACCTTAATGGTTCTTGTTGTAATACCTAAGTGCTAGCTTCCCTTGACTATGTACTTTTTTTCTCACCGTTAATATTTGTATCATGCCGACAGTGCCGTGTTTACGTGGACCAACTTGCTTGTGGTGGTTGTGGAGTTGGAAGGCTCAGAACAAGAAGCGCTGGACCTGGTTGCGCTGGTAACAAATGTGGTTCTGGAAGAGCATTACCTCATAGTAGGTGTTGTGGTCATTGTGGACCCTGGTGTTATTCCTATCAATTCCCGCGGTGAGAAACAAAGAATGCACTTGAGAGACGGATTTTTAGCCGACCAGTTGGATCCTATTTATGTTGCCTACAACATGTGAAAACAGAAAATCACATCAAGGCTAAAGCACCAAAATCAAGGGACTTTCCGAATAATAACATCGGAGCCCGTTTTCTGTGGTTTTAAAAGCTGTTGAAGACTTTGGGAAAATGGAGATGCTAATCTTCAGACATTCATCTCTCAGATTGCATTCACTTTCATACATTTTAACAGTGACAGCTGTCTGAGGACGGAGAGTTTACTGGAATTCCTGAAGGAAGCTCATTAGAACTATCACGGACCAGTGTTTTTTTACAGTCATTATGAATGTCAGTACTTGATGCACTGCATAAAAGGACATAAGGCGGGGCGGGGAGAGAACACCAGCTGTGAGGAGGGCTCTTGGAAAAAATACTGCAAATTGTGAGTAACCGTTCGGAGTTCACCCTCGATGCGATTGTTTGCAATATATTGGCAGTATCTGGGTTGGGACCTAACTTTCAAGATTGCACACATCTCTGCCATATTCTCTACTGTACTGAAAGGAATTTTGCACATATTTGAGATTTAAAAATGCAGCTTTTTTATTTTAAATCACTGACTCATCCCTATTCAGAAGAAAAAAATTCATTCCGATCCCAGATTCAATAGAACAACAAATACGCTGCTGTTCAGCTTTTTGTACCAAGCAAAAACAAATACTGCAACTCCAACAAGGTTACTTCCCGTGCCGTGCTGGACTCTGTAATGCTATAAACTTTATAATAAAATATAAATCAATATCCAGTTTTAACTACTTGATGCAGGAGCCTTCGCTGCTCTTGCTGTCGTAACTTCATGTTAAAGTTGCTTGTTTTCATAGCATTAGCTGTTAATTACTGCCCTGCATAACGCCAAGTATTCGAAAACTCATTCCAAAGCCAATAGTCTCTGAATGATTCATAGAAATGTTTACAAAGCATGGTCTTACAATATGTTTTCTCTGAATATCCTGTGCTAAAACTTAGGATAGCAATTTTTTTTTTCCACCATGGAAAAGATACTCAGTGTTAGTTAGCTTGATTTGCTGTGGTACAAACTTCCTTTTTTTTTTCCTTTTTTTTTTCCCTCCCCCCCCCCCCCTTTTTTTTTTTTAAGACTTGTATTTAGACAGCCTTTTTTGTTGAAGCTGAGATACCCAGTTGGTTGAGTCACACTTGACGAATTAAGGTTTTGAATTTTCTGCCTGATCTAATACTGCAGTGAACCTGATTCAGAAAGAGAATGTGAAGTTACTCGAATACTTAATGTATTTGAAGGTAAGCAGGAGACTAGCAAATAATTATTTTTATAGAGTTGATAAGGACTTTGAGCTACATAAATTTTTTTTAGTAACACATGAGTTTGGTAAAAGAGACAGGTTTTTCTGCAAGGCAATTCTGCTGGCACTGGCGTAAGGAAGATGGATGTCAGTCTCGTGGTATGAGGATATCAGATTGACTCTTGGTCAAATAAAATATAAGATCTTCGACAAAAAGCTTTCCTATATAGTAGTTCTTTGCCCTCATGGTGTTTGACTGTGGTGTATTATACAGCTGCGTACTCTGCTATGACTGTAATTATGTACAGAACTTGTGTAACTTATTAAGTCCAGCAGCCTCTAGCAGTGGACTGTGGGACGCTCCTCCTAACAAAAGAGCTGGCAAAAGGAAAGAACTACCTACCCCCCCAATTTTAATGTTGTAGTTTTTTAGCAAATAAAGCATTGTAAGATTTTTGTATTGAGATGTTGATGACGGTGAGACAAGTTGCCTTGTAAAGTAAATCTAAAACAAAAAGCACATAAAACATTTCAAAACAGCTCTTGCGAATCTGACTTGCTGAATGTTGAAACTTAGGCTGTTAAAAACTAGCTTATGTACAGTACGCAGTGTTCACTTGTGTTTTGGACAGCTTTCTCTGCAAAATTTCACTATGGTTGCTTTCCCGTTAAAGCAGTTGCACACCCTTGAAGCCTGGATGCTCCTGAATTTCACATTTTCGGTACCCGAACTTCATTCTCTCTGGGGCCTGGCTTAGCTCTCTGCCCTGCCCTGGGTCTGAGTCCTCCCTACCCAGCTTTTCAGAACTCGGGGGTGAGGAGCACAGCTGGGGCTGGGGGGGTTACAGTGCGGTGCGGGAGGGAGATGGGAGGGAGCGACCCCGCGCTTCTGCAGCACACGCAGCAGCCCGGCACCAGCCCCGCTGCCCGCCAGCCCGCCCCCGCCGAACGACAAGATGGCGGCGGCCGGCCCGCCCGCCCTGCGCTTCCCGGCGTCACCCCCGCGCGCCAGCGGCGCATGCGCGGGGGGGCGCGGCAGCTGCCGCCGCCTGCGGGGTGGGGCTGGGTGCGGCGCGCGGGCGGCCGCCATGTTGTCGGCGGGGCCGCCGGGCGGGACGGGCCGGGGCGGCGGGCGGGGCGGGGCGGGGCTGGGCGGGCCGCGCCGAGGCGGAGCGGCCCCACGGGTGCGAGCGGTGCGGGAAGGCTTTCGCGCAGGCCGGCGCCCTGGCCAAGCACTGGCGGGTCCACACCGGGGAGAAGCCCTACCGCTGCCCCGTCTGCGCCAAGGCCTTCGCCCTCTCCTCGGGGCTGGTCCTCCACAAGCGCACCCACACCGGGGAGCGGCCCCACTGCTGCCTGCTCTGCGGCAGGGCCTTCATCTCCTCGTCGCACCTCGCCCTCCACCTGCGCTCCCACACGGGTGAGCGGAAGTACCAGTGCCCTCTCTGCGGGAAGCTCTTCCTCCAGTCCTCCCGCCTAGTGCGCCACAAGGCCATCCACGGCGGCGAGAGGCCCTTCAAGTGCGAGGACTGCGGCAAGCTCTTCGGGCGCGCCTCGCACCTGGCCACCCACCGCCGCGTGCATACGGGCGAGAGGCCCTTCAAATGCCTGCAGTGCAAGAAGGCCTTCACGCGGAAGGCCGGGCTGGTCCTCCACGTCCGCCTGCACACTGGGGAACGGCCCTACAAGTGTGACAAGTGCGGGAAGGACTTCCGCTCCTCCGCCCACCTCGTGTCGCACCAGCTTCTCGAGTCGAGCGAGAGGAACTTCAAGTGCTCCACCTGCGGGAAGGCCTTCAAGCAGGTGTCATCCCTTAGGCAGCACCTGAAGACCCATGAGGCACGCGAGCCTCAGCACTGCTCAGTCTGCAGCCGAACCTTTTCCAGGTCCTCTTACCTCCAGCTTCACATGAGAACACACAGCGGGGAGCGGCCATACCACTGTCTGCTTTGCAACCGGACATATGCCAAAATTTCCACCTTTGAAAACCATTGTAAAAAGCACCAGCAGGATGAAGAGAGGCCTGATGCTAGACCTGAGCTAGTGACCACCAGGGCAAAAGCTCTGGCTGAAAAGAAAAAGCAGGAGCAGAAACAGCAGTGCCGAGATGACAGCCTCGAGCAAGCTCAGCTGGCTGACCCAGAGCAGCGGCAGCAGACGGAAAGGCTGTAACAGTCACTAAAACAAGAACTGTTCTGGCCCTCCGCAGCACGGCTCACGGGAGGTAGAGCGTCTGGTTTAATATTTGTCAAAAGAAAATGCCATGCTGTACCAGCGTTACTCCAGAGCATTTTTCCAAATGGAGTCCTTTCTCTGACACCGAGGTTCAGTGCCAGTGCTTCTCTGGGGCGCAGCGGATGCGTGAAAGCCTGCGAGGCTGCCTGCAGTCAGTGTGGCGTGCAGGGCGCTCCGTGGTTACGGGGGTTCCAGCCCCTTCACAGGCCCCAGTGGGTTTGTTTCCCCTCAGCAGCATTTTCTAACACAGGCTTCCAGGGGTCCCTCACCAAAGCGCCTGCTTCTACCCAGATTGAGAGAGGGATGCTTCTCTGAATACGGATGTAAATTAAGTTCTAGTCTCTTAAACAAAGGCCAGGTTTTTATTTGAAGAGGCAAGAGAGATGGCGCACCCACAGAAAACAGATGTGTGCCAACAGTTAGTTTAGGAAACAGGCAGAAATTAATCCTGCAAAGCGCGATTTGTTTTTAAAAGCAGCGTGCGTAGCAAGGAGGTAGCCTCTTTGAGCCGTTTCTGTTTCTCACTGTTAAGTACAGGAAGGCACTGTACTCAGCATCCAAATGAACGTGGATGAAGTGCGTTTAAAGCGTGGCGGGTTTTATTGCCACAGCAACTTCGCTCATCTTTCTCAAAACTAATGAAGACAAGTATCAAAAATCTGTAATTCATCTTAAACTGAATGAGTTTGACCTTTGAAATACCAGCTTGTAGTAAAGATACCAAAATTGTTGGGTTTTTTTGGGAACGTAAAATGCAGTAACAAGGGAATTCTAAGCCCCGTCTCCTGAATTGACGTGGCTGTAGCTGCTCCGCTGGCCCGTCACCGCGCTGAGGGAACGAGCCAGGGTGTCACAAAAGAGTCGCTGTCAAGGCGGAGTGTTTCGGATTGAGGTGGGTGTGAGGTGGGACTCCAGGGAGCACTACAGAACTTTGTAACCGTGACTAAACCTGCTTTTATTACAGCGGTGCTTTTTGTGAGCCAGCGCTTTGTGCTGACTTTCTTTATATCATTGTAGCAGCAGTGCTGTGAAGCTACTTTGCACTTTAATTTGTCGCTTGTTGTTGCCAAGGAATTTCTTGCAGCAGAAAAAAGGAAGCAAGGAGTTCATTTTAAGTGTGCACATTCCTGATTTTCTGTACCAAGTCCCTGAGGTTTTTAACATTGCCCTTGTGTGAAAGCACGTATTATGCACTTTAAGGATCTCTTTGCGTAGGTTTCTGTAGCATATTCACAACTCTGTTTTAAGGCCAGAAGAGGAATTTTCTGAAAGCTTGCGCGTTTGGCGGTGTATCAAGCCAGAAATCATCTCAGTAGATGATGGAGCTGGATCACATCTAAGAACTGCTTTGCAGCTGACAAAACTGCGTGAGTAATTCTGTAACTTTTTGCACTTCAGGATTTACTTGATGCTGAGGATACTAACGTACAGCTCTTGTTGTTAGGCGGATGTTTCTGTCCTGCTGGTTAATGTATTTTAAATATTTACATGGTCAGCTGTTTCAAATGAAATGTTCTAAGCCGGAGTTTCTTGTCGTGGCAAATTCTAATGTAAATTTCTGCTACCGTCTTCAGGTTTTGTTTTGTGACCAGTCGTGTTGTGTAGGAGCAGTGAGACATACTGGGTTTTCTTTCCAGTTCTATGCCAGTGCCACATAAGCAGAGTTCTGTCTTTTTTGTATTTCAGTACATGTTATTAAAATAATATACACCACTCTCTTTTCCTGCAGTCACTTTTTAAAAAAAAAAAAATCTTATTCTCATCTAAACATAAAGTTTGCTTACGGAAGTGAAAAACATTTGCTAATTTTCTAGCCGTCCTTAAAATTTAGCTTGCAGAATAACAATTTGTCTTTATTTCTGGCATTTTTCTTTGCCAAACGTGGATGACAATGGTGGTTGCGTCTGTACTTGTAACGTGGTGTGCCTACGTGCAGAATCAAAGTGTAAGTGGCAAGAAAACACAGAAGTGGCCTTTTAAGGATCAGTTTTGTGTTGCTCCTTCATAGTTTCAGAGGTTTTTTATTTTGGTTTGTTTTAAAAAGCTTCCCATTTTGCTCTTCCCGTTTCCTGCTCTGTCAGCTGCCTTCCCCCTGCATCCAGTCCACACTGGGTGCAGGATGAACTCAGACTTTGTGCAGTAAAATCCGGCGTCGAGAATATTTCAGAATGGAAGAACTGAAAATATGCCCTGACTGTTGCAGTACAGTAAGTAAGGCCAGGCACATCCTTTGGGTTCCGTACCTGGTAGAGGGAACAAATTCGGTCTGTGGATCACTCATGCTGCCGCTTTCTTTTGAAATGTGTTTTTCAGCTTAATGTAGAGAGAGAGAGCGGAGATGAGTTTCCGTGTCGCTAGACTGCCAGGATGGAGGAGCGCCTCTCCGTGTCGTCACAGAGTTCTGGACACGTGGGAGACGCGGCCCAGCGGCGCAGTGCTTTGTTTACGCGGTTGCTTTACTCCATCCAGCAAGGTCAGGAATGTTCCTTCTCTGGGATCTGTAAAAGGCCACAGTTGATTTGTGGAAAAAGCATGTGTTGTTGTTTTCTTTTTAAGATAAATCATTTTATCTTAAACTCTGATACTGAATGTGTGGGGAGAGAGTAAAAGTGCAGATTCTAATCTCCTGGAGCGACAAGTAGTGGCAGGGTTTTAAATTATGAAAATATAATTCAGCAGAGGTGCAATACAGCGTGTATGTGCTAAATCTGCCCCCGTGTGTCACTGCTCTTGTTCGCAAAATCTGAGACTCTGTCTGTTACGACACAGGTTCCTCCTGTTGCTGTACTTTCTTCTCTTTGTTTCACTTCTGGTACTGTTGATAAGTAGTTCTTGTCTTGCTGCACATTTAATATAGAAACAATCTGTTGGTGCCCTTCCTGGTAGGAAATTCACTTGCATCCTCTTCTATAGGAGTCAAAAGCGTAAGTGAGAACCGCGTCCAAACGTCAGGCTGCTGGGAGGTGAGTGAGTTGCTGAAGCCTTTTGAGCCTCCTTCAGAGCCGGCTGTGACGTCTGCGTTGCAAAGCTCTGACACTTGCTCCTTGGTCAGCCCCAAGGCTTGAGTGGTTTTCTTTTTTCCCCTGAAAGCCCTGCTGCACTTCTGAGCCTCTCACAGCGTTACTCAAAGCCCTTGTTGGCGAGGCATCGTAGCAGCCACCTTCTTGGGTGGCGCTGAGCAGTCTGGGTTTCAGGAATTTCACGTCAGGAAAACTCCGCTTTCCTTGCCGACTGGGGAGGAGCGTCCAGGGCTCAGCAGCCTGAGCACTGCATGCTCCTGGCTCCCGTTGCTTGCCAAGGGACAGGACGGCCTGCTCGGTGTCTCGCTGTCTCTGACGGCGTTCAGGCCGCGTGTTGCACCCACAGCTCCTCGCTGCTGCGATGCCGTGCAGAGCTGCTGGAAAGGCTCGGTCCTGGGGAGGGATTCCTCATCCATGTGAGCGCTGCTGGTGCGGTGAGGTGGAAGGCGGGTGCGATGTGGAGAGCTGCCAGGCAGCCTCACCTGCAGACCCTTGTGCTGAAGCATCGGAGCCCTTTGCTGAACTCAGCTTCAGACTTGAGAGAGGGTCACAAGAGTCCTGTCTGCCCTGCCTGACCTTGGGAGCGCTCTGGAATGGACAGCGTCCCCACGCGTTGTCCTCACACGCTGCCTCAGGTCCGTACAAGCGTTGGAAACAGTTGAAGTGAGAACTGATGAGGCTGCTAAAAATGTGGTGTGGCAGTAGCTTGGATGTTCAACAAATAAGCACCATCCTGGGATGGCAAAACTGCTTTTGAAATTCTAGATGGCGTACAAGATGTTTTCTTTCTTGTATGCGTGTCTGTGCCTGCATGACCCCTTTCACAGCCTGGGGGAGGCAGATGAGGACAACAAGATGGTCCCTGTCTGAAGACGTGTTATTCCGTGCGTGAAATCATTATGAAATGTGGAATGAGGTAAAAACGACAACATAATCTGCGGGCATCTTTGCTGTGAATTTGTCGCTATAGATGTTCCTAGCCATGGATGCCTGACTGGCAGGTGTCGCTGAGCTGGAGGGCAAGCGCAGACTGAGAAAGACAATAGGCTTCGGGGAAATAGTCCTAGGTTTAGTTTTGGCTTTGCAAAGGCTCACCAGCGCGAGCCCCTGGGTGACCCTGGCAGCAGCGGACAGTTCTGAACAGCAGCAGGGCCTGCAGAGGTGCGTTGCGCTCCTTTGGCCTCGCAGGTACACCAGTTCGGCCAGCCAGGTGGAACACAGTGACGGCGACAGCCTTGAGCTGTTTGGCCAGCCGCAGTGGTGCCAGGGAGGAGATGGGGGGGCGATGCCCTACAAGAAACTCGGGGGCGTGAGCCGTAGCAGTGCTGCAGGCTGCGTCCTCCCGCCTTCCCCCCGTCATTGCAGGGCAGCCAGGGAGCTGCGCGCAGCCTGGCACAAAAGGACTCATCTTTCACCAGAGACTGATTGTGGCCCAGAGATGGAAAGAACATTTTATTCTCACCGTTTCCACACGCTCCGGAGGCTGTGCCTGGTCTACTTTAAAGCGCTGTGGTCACACTGAGCAGATCCCCCCTTCCCCTCTGCCTGAGCCCGGAGACCTTGCCGAGGCACATCCCGGGCCCAGAGGCTGTCCCCAGCCCAGAAGCCTCATACACCGTCGCTTCCAGTTCTGCAGGATGCCAAAAGCAGGAGGATTCACCGACAACAGAAAAGCCTGGGCTGTTAGATGGTTATGCTTTGCCTTTCAAGCCAAGGGCGTCTCAATTTGCCAAGCAAAGCACGGGCTGTGCTGAGCCCCTGTGACGGGACGGGCTGTGCTGCCTGGGTTAGTACCGTGCGCAGGGCGCTCAGCCCTCAGGAGTCAACGGGAGCCTTTCCGTTCAGGCCGGCGGGCTGAGAACCAGGCTTCTGTAACCAGCCCCTCTGCGTCACCTCCTACTTCAGCCCTTGAATTCCCCTTTTCCCTTCGCGAGCAAGCTTGGATCACAGTGTCCGCCTGCCCCCAGCCCCGTGCATGTCCCTTGCATTCAGCAGCAGGGAGGGAGCTTGAGACAAGGCAAGGTGCCGTGCGCTACGTCCAGGCACTGGACAGCAGGCTTTCCTGAGCCATGCAGGTGTCTCTTGTTCACAAAGCCGCAGAACTTAATAAGCTGCTTAAGTCTAGCACAAGCTTAACTCCAAGAAGCCCCTAATCGCACCCAGTCTTTTTCCCAGAGGAGCGAGGCTGGTGTCTCTCTGGCCTGAGCAGGAGGTGCTCGCCTGCTTCCCACCAGCTCACTCGTGCTCAAAGAACTCATGGCAAGCAGCGGTGACCATCGCAATGAAGGCCACAAACTCCTGGAAGTCGCACTCTGCATCCCCGTCGCTGTCCAGCGCCTCCATGACTTTGTCCACAGTCTCCTGGTCTTTGATCTCCTGAAGGGATAGAAACAGGCAGCGAAAGCTGGGGAGGATCCGGGCTTTGGTCCAGACAGTAACATGTCCCCACCTCTCGGGTGCTGTCATGGCCAAATGACACATCCCAAACACATCCCAAACGGCTCATGGTTATTTCCCGTCTGTGCCGAGGCACCGCCCTGCGCCTGCAGCAGCATCTGCCCAACAGCAGCCCTCCTGAAGTGGGAATTGCAGCCGCAGCTGTGCCGCTGGGAAGGGGCATCCTGAGCCTCTGGGGGCAAGGCTGTCCCCCCTTCCCAAGGAAGGAGATTTCACGAGTATCCAGCCTGAACTCCAGCCCCTAAGCACAGGTTGTTGCCCTTGTCCTGTGCCACGTGCCGCTTCTGCAGAGCTGGAGCAGTGTTTAAGGCACTGCTGCATGAATAAACCCCTTCCCCTGCTCGTGCTTCCCATGGGAGACAGAGCCAGCGGAGCCCAGCAGCTGCTCGGCACGGCTCCCTGAGCCCAGCCAGGCGTGCTGCAATACTTACGCCAAGGAAATGCGTCAACTCGTTGTTAATGAGCTCCTTCAGTTCCGATTTCTTCAGCTTGTGCTTGTCTCCTTCCTTCCCCGAGTACTGGTGGAAGGCGTCAATGATGGCGATCATGGCCTTCTCCAGCTCAGACATGGTGACAGCGTGGCCCTGAGGTCAGAGGAGCAATGGGTGCGTTAGCCTGGCCAAGCTCCAGCGATGCTTTTTTACTTTGCAAGTGCAGCCACCTCGGGGCTCCCCACCACGCAGCACCAGCGCCGGACCCCGCGTCAAAACGCGCTGCTGAAAAGCACGGCTAGCAGCTCTCGCTTCAGGGAGGAAGATCCCAAGAGACCTTGGCTCTGCCTCCAGGAACTCTTGAGGAGAGGAGAGCCGCAACGCGAGGAGTGCCCAGTCGCAGACTGGGACTGATGTGAGTTTGGCACCTTGGCTCTCTGTGGGCGCAGAGCGTAGGAGGGAAAACAAGGAGAGGCTGCAAAGCTCTGGCGGCTTCCAGCACGGTGCTCCTGTGTTTTCTGTGTGTGCCGACCTGGCTAGCAGGCGGCGTGTTGTCACTTCACCTCTTCCTTGGCTCCTGCTGCTTAACCCTCTGCTCTGTTCTCCTTGCCTGGGAGAGGGGCAGGCAGGGGGGTTCGTTTCTGCACACGCAGAAGGGTTTTGCTGTCCCCTCCGCGGCAGGCGTGCTTGCCTCTGCCTTGGCTGCAGGCCTGTCTCCAGCTGAGAGTCGGGGGAACCCCGCCAGGAGCCAGCAGGACAAAATGAGCCTCTCCCGAAAACCTCCCTCTCCCGTGCTTGATCTGGAGACCCTCTTGGGAACGTTAATAATGGGAATTGCAGTGCTTCCTGCAGATTTCACAAACAGACAAACGGAAGAGGCTCTGGTGGAAAAGGGAGAGGTGCAAAACCACCTTCCCAAAACCCGTTGAACGCACTGACCTTGGGGATAAAAAAAAGCGCCGTGTTGTCTGGCGCTCAGTTAATTCGTACCCCACGGGTAAACATCCCCTGCCCTGCGGCCTGGCTCCTGTTCTCGCCGCCACGAGGCCCGATGCTGAAGTCACCGAATCTCATCCCACGGCCTGACTCTCGAGCTGATACACCGCTCCCACCCCGTGCAGCAGTCGATGTCCAAACTGCAGAACTGTTTCCAATCCGGTAGGAAATGTTTCTGCAGCACCTCACGCATCCTAACAGCCCTCCCCTGTAGTGGCAGAGCTCGAAGCTTCCGCGGTGCCCCTCATGCCACCCCTCCTGCTCCAGTAGCCAAGCGCCTGCCCCGGCATCCCGCGGCCCCTCTCACCTCCCCGCTCTCGGCCGGGCTGTGGCACAGCGATGCGATGCGGCTGGGCGCCCTGGGGACTCGCCGGCTTCTTATGCCCAGGGGCGGAGAGCCCCGGGCGCTGCCGCAGAGCCCGTAGCGCCCGCAGCGCCAATGGCAGCCGGAGGCGGGGGCGTCCGGAGCCTGGCACTGGGCCTGCACTGTGCAGGGATGCACACAGGGACGCATTGACTCACTGCCAGCCTACGGCCGCAGATGTGGGAGGCGGTGCGCAGAAAGCCACCGTTGTGAGGAAAAAAAAAAAAAAAAAAAAGTAACTGGGCTGTCAGCAGGAGAGCCAGCCTGGTGGCATTGCTTGCGCTGCTACCGTTCCCTGAGGGTGGGGTGGGATGGGATGAGCCGAAGTTGAAGCTGCGTGCTCTTACTGCTGTGGCGCGTTTCCATTTTTGCCTTTGTCACTGCTGCACGGAATCAATACTCGCTTTGTGTCTCAAGCCTTTCTTGGATTTCAGACTCGGTGCAACTTGGAACAGGCCACCGCTGTTAACTGAGAGGACAGGTTAGCAACACCATGACGAAGGGCACAGCACCACCAGCCCCTGTGCAGAAATGTGAGGGGCGTATGTATGCCTGTGGGGCAGGATGAAGGTCTGGACCACTTAAAAAATGTCCCTTTGAAGAGGCAACAGGGGGTTGCCGGGCAAACACAGGCCCTGGTAGTTCCTGTGTTCCCAGAGCTCCCATGGATACAATCAGGCTTTTAGGCAGTGATGTTCGCAGCGTGGAGACGGTTTGTCAACAATCTTGTAACATTCGATTTTTTTCCCAAGGATATTTGCATTCACGTAAGAGCTGGATATAAATGGGGCGCTCTGTCAGCAGGAAAGAAACGGTATTTTTCTGCATCAATAGCAATTTGATCTGGTGGATATCTTAGCTCAGTCATTAGCTGAGAAATGCATCAGAGCTCACCATTTCTAGGCAGAGACAAGGGCCTAGCCTGGCCCCGTTAAACTGTTTTCTGGTGGCATTCTTGAAAGCGCCCTTTTCTTAAAATGGAACAGAAGAATTGGCCTTTGACAGATCAAAACCTGAACAGTCTTGAAATTCTCTTTCCTGCTTATTCTTACTGCCCGTTTCACCCCAAATCATTCTGACTTCTGTGTTTTACAGGGAGTGATCTGCTGCATTGGCTGATGGAGCGGGAAGGAGCAGCAGGATCAGGTGTGAACACCAGGAACCTTGGCCCTTTCCTGCCTCGGCCAATGAGCCGCTACAGGTGACTTCTCCAGTGCTTGTGCGGGCTCATAGCCCTGGCAAACTCTGCTCTCCTGGGCCGTCCCCCAGCCAGTCTGCGAAAGCCCAGGAGGTCTGGGCATGGCTGTGGGGCTAAGAGCTGGCTGCCCGAAGAGCTGCTGCCATTATTTTAAAATTCGTGGTCCTGATCTCGGCACAGGAGAGTGTAACCTTGGAGCTCCTTTCCTCAGGGTCACCGCTTCCTTCTCAGAGCTTTGGGCTGGTGTGTTTAAAGAAACAGAGGGTTTTACAGAGCCTGAGGGCGAGCAAAACACTTCAGCCTTCTGCCTGTCTCCCTCTCCCCGGTAAAGCACAATGTGGGCTCTTCATAGCAGGCTCGAGGAGAAAAGACGGTGTATTTCTGTGTCTCTCTGGTGTGTGTGGCACCAGGCTCTGCCAGACCACGAGACAAAAGCCGGCGGTCATTGAACTGGGAGAAAAAAGTAATGAAAGCAGAGGAATTTGAGTGGGAGGGTGGAGAAGCTGCTTCTGCCTCCGCAGGGCTGTGCTCACGGCCCCAGCGTTGCAGGGAGCAGGTTCCCCGGCTCTGTTCCGTGGTTGCTTTGTCGGCTTCTTGAACCCGCGAACCTGCCAGCCAGAGAGGAGCTGGGGTCCTCACGGGAAGCCTCAAACAATGCCTGGAAGCAGGAACACCAGGACACACCTGGGAATTGGGCTGGTGGGTGTTGAAGTTGTTGGAGGGAGACGGCCTAATTTCGTGCCCTGCGCATAGGTCCAGGGGGCCCAAGGGGTTGCGTCTGCCCCAGGAGGGGCCCGCTGGAGCCTGCACCATCTCTGCCAGCCCTGTGCAGGGGTCACCTCTGCCTGCACCTGAGGACGAGGAGAGACTGGGCAGGCTGCATGGGATGAGTAGCGGGTCGTTTTTGCCCCCACAGAACAGACTTGCAAGGTCAAGAAGGTGCCTCCCTCTTGGGAACCACGGGCAGAAGTAGCTTCACACCCACCTTCATCTCCTAAGTCCTGGGTAACTGCTGTTTCCCTCAATCCCTTCGTTCCCCCGCTGTCCTCTCCCAGCATGACCATGCATTAGGGTTGCCAAGGAGCAGCTCTGAACCTTGCTGCTGGCCCACCAGCTGCTGTCATCGTCGCAGTTTTTGTGACCCCTGAAGAAAACATCAAAGAGCGCTGCTGCTGCTGCAAGGGATTCTCTGGAGTTGAAGACACCAGGACGCTCTTCCCTTGTCTGACTGGCAGGTGGGACCTTGTGAACGGAGTCTCGTGTGCTGGACTGCAATAAAAAAGAGCGGGGAAGTTGTGGCACTTGCTTTTATGCGCTGACGGCATCCCTTTCTTGGGGGAGCACTCAGCTCCTGATGGCTCCGGCAGGCGGGGCGCCCACAAACAACAGCAGCGCAGCGTTACCCTGTCAGCTCTGGTCCGCACCCCAGACGCAGGAAAAACAGTGTAAGGATAATGGCCAGGGTACAGGATTTTGGCAATTTTTAAAAATAAAAGTTTTGTGACCAAAATTGAATTTCTGAGCCAGGCAGGTTGTACGGTGTGGTGGTTTAGCCCGAGTCACCACACAGTTTCTCGCTCCCCCACCCCCTCCACAGCGGGATGGGGGAGAGAATTGGGAAGGAAGGAAAACTCGTGCGTTGAGATGAAGACAGTTTACTAAAATAACAAGGGAAAACTACAGCAATAACAGAATATAAGGGTACTAAAATATACAGAATGAACAGTGCACGATTTCTCACCACCGGATGTCCCAATGACCGACACAGCCCGTCCCGAGCAGCGATCACGGAAAGGAAACCGAGCAGCAAGCAAGGGAGCGAAAGGGAGCCAGCAAGGCAGGGGGAAGGATGCCAGCGAGCCAGAGAGATATGAGAGGAGGTGGCTGCCCCCGCCGTGGCCAATCCCCACTTCTATACTGAGCATGATGTTCATGGCATGGAACACCCTCTTTGGCCAGTTTGGGTCAGTTATTCCGTCTGTCTTTCTCCCAGCTTCCTGCATCTGCACGTTAACGAGACTTTAACGAGACTTGGAAAGCCAGACAGTGTCCCTGGTGTCGTTAACAGTAACTCGTATCATCAGGGTGTTTTATCAACTTTCTTCACATACGAAATCCAAAACACACTGGCTACTGAGAGGAAAATTAACTCCATCCCTGCTGAAACCAGGACAATAGAGACAGAAAAGTAAAATCAAGTGGTTCATCTTCCATTGCTGCCTTTAGGCAAATCCTGCCATAGATTACGTGAAGATTTTGGCATCCACAGTGAGTTGGAAATGCTTACATGAAGCTCATCTCAGGCAGGTTCATTATGACCATTTTTTTTTTTTCCTTGAACCAAAAATAAAGAACAGGCTATTAAGCTCCAAATCCAGCACCCATCTCAGTGGACTTGTGGCGTTCCCGGTGCCCGTTAAGCTGTGCCAGAGCAGCAACACGGCTCTCCCCAGCGAGGACGGTGGTACGAGGCACAAGTCGGAGCAGTTACCGTCACGCCTGACACCCCCCAGGAGGACTCCAGCACCCTCAGTTGTTCAGACAAAATCCTGCTGTTAACGAACGCGGCCAGGGCTGAACCTGGGTGTGACCTAAGCCTGGTTTATAAAATACATACCAAATTAATTCTATAATTACCAAATTAAATTTGTATCCTCTCCAAATAATCCCTGGGGTGATGCTGGACATGTGTGAAGAGCTATTGCCTAGGAGCATTTTAATTTAAACGTGTCGCGAGTGAATACAGTACGTATTAATTCCCAGGCGTGTTTCTGTCCTGGGGTGCTGACGGGTGACATTTTTGGGGGGAGCTCCTTTATCCCCGGGCCCCCCCGTGCTCCCCGAGGCCACGGACTGCTGTGCCAGGCGGTGCATGGACATGGAGGTCTGCAGGAGGAAAGGAGAAGGGAATTCATCCATGCTGAGGATGCGCGCGTCAAGTCCACGTCCCCACAGCTGTGGGGTGCGGCTGCAGGGCCCCAGGCCATTTTGGGAGGGTTTGCCAGCCAGGCATGTTCCTGTCCCACAAAACGCTGAGTCAAGCGTCCCCGCTGCGAACTCACACCCCATCACCTGATACCAGGGGTGACAACACTGCCCATCCTCACCCGAACTGCGGCGGTGTAAGGGCCGGCAGACCCTTGTGTCCGTGAGGGGATGGGCCACGTCTCTGTTCTGCTGTAGCCCCGTGCTTGCAGCACCCGTAGAGCGTCACAGAACGTTTCGTGGGGGGACATCGACAGCGTGGGACGGCCCGCGGCTGGTTGTGCAGCTGGGGCTGCCGCCGGCGGAGCTGAGCCCGGGCTCACGGCCCATGGCCGCTCGTGCGACAGTGGGTCCTCGGGGGGGAATCGCCACTGCTAGGCTGTGAAATGCCATCAACCTAGAACCGTGCAATCACGGAACGGTTTGGGTGGGAAGGGAGCGTTAAAGCCCACCCAGTCCAACCCCCCTGCAAGGAGCAGGGACATCCCCAACCGGATCAGGTTGCTCAGAGCCCCGGCCAACCTGGCCTGGAACGTTTCCAGGGATGGGGCACCACCGCCTCTCTGGGCAACCTGGGACAGTGCTCCACAACCCTCAGCGTAAAAATTTTTTTCCTGGTGTCCGGTCTGAGCCCCCCTCAGCATCCCCGGGCCCCTCCCGCCCTCGCCGGCCCGCGCGGGCGGGGCTTATGGCAGGGGGCGGGGCTGCCGGCCCGGCTCCGCGAGCTCATTGGCTGCCGCCCGTGAGGCGATGTCTGCCCAGGGCGGCGCGGCCCCGGCTCCGGTCCCGGTCCCGGTCCCGGTCGCGGCCGGGCGGTGATGACGGGCGCGGCGATGGCGGCGGACGGCGGGTGGGTGCCGGCGCGGCGCTGTGGAGGGGAGCGGGGGGGCGGCGCGGCGGCGGCTGACGGTCCCGGTCCCGGTCTCGGTCTCGGTCTCGGCAGGGCGATGCGGCGGCGCGGCGGGCCCCGGCGCTCGGCGGCGGCCACGGCGCTGCCCGCTTGGCGACTGCGCTGCGAGGGCGGCCGGCAGCGCTGGCATTACCTGGGCGACGATGATGGCGACGGCGACGGCGGCGAGCGGCGGGCGCAGACGGCGCTGGAGGAGCACAGCCTCGGCCTGGACACGGTGCGGGGCGCGGGGGTTGCGGGGCTGGGGGGGGGCGGAGGGCTCAGCCCCGGCTGAGGCGCTGTGTCCCCGCAGGACGGGGCTCTGCCGCCCTCCCCGGCGGCCCGCACGGCGCGGGAGGCTGCCCGCAAAGGCATGCGGTTCTACACCGCCCTGCAAGCCGAGGACGGGCACTGGGCCGGCGACTACGGCGGGCCCCTGTTCCTCCTGCCAGGTAGGCCTCGCCGGGAGCCTTCCCGGGCAGCGGGGGGGACGGTGTCGCGCTGGGCTTCGTGTGAGAGCCGGGCCGGCCTCGTCCCGCAGGTCTCCTCATCACGTGCCACACGGCCAAGATCCAGCTGCCGGAGGGCGTTCGGAAAGAGATGGTGCGCTACCTGCTCTCCGTGCAGCTCCCCGACGGAGGCTGGGGCTTGTGAGTAGGGAAGATGCTTCTTTTCGTCGTGGCACCTCCAAGCTCCAGCCCCTGGAGCCGCTCCCAAACCTGCCCGGGGCCTGGGCAGTGGGCAGCTCCGGGTGGTTGGACCCGCTCCAGGCGCCCCTTTTGCCACCGAGGTGGCTGGAGCATCGCGTCTGGCTGCACCTCCTCTGTGGCACCGTAATCCCAAAGCCTCCTGTGTGACAGGGTAGCGCAGAGCCCTGTTTCTCCCTGGGTTGTTTGGCTCTCCCCTTTTCCGCAGTCGCCCCCGGCATCGTGCTTCGCCCCACGCTGTGCAGTGGGTCGTGCCTAGCTCACAGCCGGCTGACTGCCGCGCTGTCTCTCTGTGTGCCCGTGGCAGGCATGTGGAAGACAAATCGACGGTGTTTGGCACGGCGCTCAACTACGTAGCCCTGAGGATCCTGGGGCTCGGACCAGACGACCCTGACGTCGTTCGGGCCCGTGTCAACCTGCACAGCAAAGGTGAGCTCTGCTGTGCCCGGCGTGGCAGCTGGAGGGCTGGAAACGCTGGTGAAAGAGCGTGGGGGGACCGCCGGGTAGCGGAGGAGACGTTGCTCTTGCTTGCCCTCGGTGGCACCTGCATTTGCAATTAATGGTGAGACAGTGTGTTACATTTTTGTACCACTGCTGGCTTACCCTTTTCCGGGACATGTGTTCCAGCCTGACGGCCTGCTCCCAAACGTGGCAGAAGTGGAGTCTGCGCTGGGGGAGAAAGCAGGGAGCTGGGCTGGTTGCATTAACCCTGAAAGCTGGTATCGCTCTCCGCAGGAGGAGCTGCGGGAATCCCTTCCTGGGGGAAGTTTTGGCTGGCCGTCTTGAACGTTTACAGCTGGGAGGGAATGAACACTCTTCTCCCAGAGATGTGGTATGTGCTGCCCTTGACCTGGAGGTGGGGGACCTGCTCAGTCCTGCCACCAGCCTTGTCCTAGAGCTCTCCCAGGCACTGGTGTGTGCGGGGATAACTCCAGCTCTGGCCTGGAACTGGGCGTCCTCAGGCTGCTTGTTGGCTGGGAGAGCGGCAGCAAAGCCAGCCAGTGGGCAGAGAGCACTGAACGCTGTGCCGAAGGGAGATGCGGGAGCTCAGCTTTCCTCATGGGGTCCTTGACACATCCGTGTGCTCCCCGCCTGCCCCCGGTCTGTTCTCCTCTTGTGGCCAGGCAGAGCTGGGCCCTAGCAGGACGGGACAGCCACGTGTAAGGCTGCCAGCTCTAGCCCTCGCTTGTACCCTCTCTGGTTGCTCAGGGGGCTGCTGGGTGTCTGAGAGGCAAAGCGTG
Organism: Chlamydotis macqueenii; assembly: GCF_036417535.1. Lineage (NCBI taxonomy): Eukaryota > Metazoa > Chordata > Aves > Otidiformes > Otididae > Chlamydotis > Chlamydotis macqueenii. Next base: position 41,170,272 of record NC_141561.1, read on the forward strand.
TGACGTTTTCCCTGGGGGAGGCCGGGGGCCGCACAGTACCAAGGGCTGCTGGCGCTTTGTCATCAAATGCACTTAACTGTCAGTCTGGGCCTCAGCCTTCAAAGTCACGCGGGAAAGAGAGGGTCCCCTGACCGGACCTCTCCCCTCCCTCCTCTCTGACCGCCCTGTGTCAGCGGGGCCAGGACCTGAGCGGGGCCCGGCTGTGTGAACATCCCCTTCTTTTCTCCTACAGCTGTACCAGCAGCAGCAGGCCTGGTACGCAGGATACGGAAAGGCGTGCCGTGCTCCACGCGTCCCCCCGTCAGCGCGTCGTCTCTCCGTGCTGCCCTTGGCCCTCCGTGTTCCTCACAGTAGCACCTTCTCTGTTGTGAACAGGCTGCTTCCGACGTGGTTCCCAGCCCACCCGTCCCGGCTCTGGTGCCACTGTCGCCAAGTTTACCTCCCCATGAGCTACTGTTACGCCAGGCGTCTGGCAGCAGAAGAGGACGAGCTCATACGGAGCTTGCGGCAGGTAAGGAGCTGACCCTGCTGGGTCTCCCTGAGAAGGATACGCGGCTCCCTGCGCAGATACCTGCTGTGCCAGCCGTGTCCTTGTGGGCCGCCCTCGGGGTGCTTGCTCTTAGCTTGCCAGGCTGATGCCTTTTTTTTTGTCTTGTGCCAGGAGCTGTACGTGCAAGACTACGCCAGCATAGACTGGCCCGCGCAGAGGAACAACGTGGCTGCCTGCGATGTGTACACCCCGCACAGCTGGCTGCTGGGGGCTGCCTACGGTGAGCGCGGCGTTGGCTGGGGCGGGAGGGCCCTTGTCGCGTGGGCTGGTGGTGGTGGAACCGAAGCTGCCTTGTGCCGTGGGGGCTTTTTAGGGTCTACTGCCAGGTACCGATGTACGCCCTGGAGCTGGGGTGGAGACATGGATTGTGTGATCCTTGGGCTCCTCCCTCCCTGAGAGCAGCGGGTCCTTGCACCCAGGTGTTCGGGCCGCTCAGAAGCAGAGCACTTGCCATGCCTCCCTCGACTGGGCATCACGTGGGCGGGGGTGTGACCTGCCGCAGCAAGCGAATCTGGTCGCGTGGAGCGGGCTTTTCATTGCATGTCCCAATCTTCTCCTGCAGCCATCATGAATGTGTACGAAGCCCACCACAGCACCCACCTGCGGCAGCGAGCCATCACCGAGCTGTATGACCACATCAAAGCTGACGACAGATTCACCAAGTGCATCAGCATTGGGCCGGTAGGACACTTACTGTCAATCCTTTAAAAATCCTGCCCTTTGCTCTTTAGGGACCAACTTGTGGCCCCCTGGCCCTATGCAACTGTGGCATGTAACCATCATCACCGGATCATGCTCAGGCACAACTCCTGACGCTCAAGAGCTTAATGCTAACAGAGTACAGAAGATGCAGAGGGCGTGGGGACAGCTGTGGCCTTGGTGAGGGGTACCTCTCCTCGTGGTCCAGGGAAATGAGCTGAGGGAGAGCTCTGGAGTACCCTCGTGGCACCTGTCCCACTAACTCGGCTATGTTGCGCGATGCCGCAGGTGCAGCTGTTGGGATTAAAGCCCAGAACCACCTCTGACTGGCTTTGTGCTGGGTGGGAGGGATATGTGTCTCTGAGGCTGGAAGAAGCTGTATCCAGAGCAGTGACAGCACTGCTTTCGGCAGATTTCCAAGACGATCAACATGCTGGTTCGCTGGTTCGTGGATGGGAAGAACTCCCCTGCTTTTCAGGAGCATGTTTCCAGGATCCCTGACTATCTGTGGTAAGGGCTGAGCGTGGCCCACCGGGCACGGCGTAGGGCTGTGACTCCTGCGGAGTGAGCACCCCGAGGCTCCCAGCCCACTTCCCGTCTCTCTCGCTGTGCCTGCGCTGCAGCACTGTGCTCTCTCCTCCCACAGGCTGGGCCTTGACGGCATGAAGATGCAGGTGAAGTGTCGTAGGAGTTCCGCTGTGGCTGAGAGGGACCCTGGCGCGCTGGGGCAGCCCGTGGAGTAACGGGATAGCTTGTTCACCCTGGGCCTCAGCTCCTGGCGTCTTGCCTTTGGTGCCTGGTGGTCTTGTCTCCCTCACTGCCGCTTCCCCTGGCTGTGCCAGGCGTGAGTGGAGTCCGTCCTACTCGTTTGCCTCTGTGTGGCTGTGAGCTGAGGGGAGCAGCTCTAGGCCTCCATTCCCTCCATCCTCATGGGTCCTGGGAGGTGGGAAGGAGGAAGGCCCCTGACGCTGTGTGTGGACTGAGCTGTGCTTCTCTCATAATTGTTGTGTCCCTCTGCTCCATGCCGCTAGCCACCTCTCCCGTCTTGGCTGTGCACAGAGCAGGCTGAGGCAGCTGTCTCCTTTCCTGTCCCCTTGCTGTCCCTGAGCTGCCGCCTCTGTCCCCTCTGTGCCAGCACATCAGCCATGATGCTGGGTGACATAAAGTTGAGATACAGGGCGCAGGGAGCTAGTGGGGGTAATGCAGGAGGGATATGCTGTTCCTCACGATTTGCCTTCTCTCTTCCAGGGCACAAATGGATCCCAGCTCTGGGATACTGCCTTCGCCGTCCAAGCCTACTTGGAGGTAACGCCCCCCTTGCTGCTACACACTGCCTTGGGAAAACGTTCTCTCCCGGCGCATCCCTGAACTCCAGCAGCTCTTACTGTGCGTCCCCTCAGACCTCTGCTGTGCCAGTTCTGGCATTGCATCATATCACCGAGCTGGGCAAATGTACACCTTCTCAGAGCCCACCTCAGCTGTGGTGGGCAGGGTGCTGCTGAGTGGGTCAGGTTAGACTTCCCAGTTGCTGCGGTCTTTTGGTAAAAGCCTAGCCCTCCCTCCTTGCTCAGCTTGGCCCCGGAGCAGTGCTGTTTGGCAGGGACAGTGTGCAGGTCTCCTGCTTTCCTGCGCTGGGGCAGACAGCTACGCTGAGCAAGCTTTTTGGAGGGTGGTGTGATTGCCCCGTTAAGCCTCTAACCTGGTCAGACAAATATCTCTCTCCATGATGCTGGCAACGGTTGTTAGTTCAGCCCTGGCTGTAACGGAAACAGTAAGCAAAGCCTGAGTGCTACCCTACAGAAAGGGTTGTATGAAAGCATTAACGGCGCCTACATGAGCAGGTCAGCGAGGTCCCGGCACACCCTCTTCTCTCTGAGGGGCCTGTTTGGTGGCCACAACTCCTTGCTGACTGTGTACCTCTGTTTCTAGGCAGAAGCCCAGAAGATGCCCGAGTTCACGTCCTGCCTCCAGAATGCCTATGAGTTCCTCTTGTTCACCCAGGTGAGCAGAGCCAGTTGATGGTGTCTCATGTGCTTGGCTATGCAGGCTTGGCTGCTCCTCAGAGCCCTGTCAGATGTGTCTGTTGCCTTCTGAAGAGCTGCTCTGAAGGGCTGGACTAGCAAAGTCCTAGGGACAGCCTCCTGTTTTTTGCTCCCTGTTGCTGGGAGCCATCTGTGCAGCTTGGAGAGGACCTTGGCAAGGCCCAGGGACATTTGGGTTGGCTGCCTGGACTAAGAGAAGCTGGAAAACTGAGGGCTTAAGCTTCTTTGCCCTGTGTCCTGTCTGGTGCCTGCACATTTGAGGCACCCTCCTGGGAAGCGCAGACTGCTTGGCTAGGGATAGCATGAGCTCAGCTCCTACTGCCTGGGCCGGTGGCTCAAGGTGAGGGTCACCATCACCAGCAGCTTGGCGCAGGTGCCGTCATAAGTCTTGTTCATGGTGCTGCCAGTGGGAGCATTGAAAGCAGATGGTTCCCTGGCAGGAAAGCACTCAAAGAGAGGACTTTAGCAACACTTGCTGAAACCAGGCCAAAATGTGATTTCACTTCAGCACTCCTTGCTCCAGATACGACCTCTTTCCCTGTCTGCCTCCCTCAGTGAAGGACAGGTGGTGCCCAGTCCCGCGCGATGGTTTCAGCTCGTGGTCCTGCAGCCAGGCCTCTCCAGCCTGCCCTCACTTGTTTTTTGTCATCTGCAGATCCCAGAAAACCCACCTGACTACCAGAAGTATTATCGCCATATGAACAAGGTATGATGGCTGGAACAGGACGTGTGAGCGGGGCGGGGATTTGGGTGGAGGGGTTGGGAATGAGGGGCAGCACCTTTCCCCCTTACAAGAACAGAAGAGGTCAGGGGAAGGTGCTGAGCCCTCCTGACCCCTTTCCAGGGTGGCTTCCCCTTCAGCACCCGAGACTGTGGCTGGATTGTGGCAGACTGCACAGCTGAGGGACTGAAGTCAGTTATGCTGCTGCAGGAGAAGTGCCCCTTCATAGCCAAGCTTGTCGCCCCTGAGCGCCTCTTTGATGCCGTGAATGTGGTAAGTGCTGTCAAAGGGGTCTGGGATCTGGCTTGTCTGCCAGCTCCATGGACCTGTGGCTCTGACTTTGTCCTCGCACCTGCCTTGGGGCCAGACTGGGGTGGTACTGCCTGTGAGCCAGTCCAAACCCTTCTCTCTGCTTGTCTGATCAGTTGCTGAGCATGAGGAACTCGGATGGAGGCTTTGCCACGTATGAAACCAAGCGAGGAGGCCACTTACTGGAGCTGCTGAACCCCTCGGAGGTGTTTGGTAAGGGGAGCTGTGTGGGGCTGGTTGTCATGTCCATGTGAAGGGACACAGAGGACTGGCCTTGCTGTGCCCCGTGGGTGCCTGGCTTTGCCCCGGGTCCCGCTGTGGGATAAGCGTGCCCCGGCTCCAAAGGACAGGTCGGCAACGTGTGGCTCGGAGGCTGCCCTGCAGAGGGGGGCTGTTGCACTGATATCCTTCACCTGCTGGCAGGCGACATCATGATCGACTACACCTACGTGGAGTGCACGTCGGCTGTCATGCAGGCACTGAGACACTTCCAGGACAAGTTCCCTGAGCACAGAGCCCCAGAGATCAGGTGAGGCACTGAGAGTCAGGTAGGGGAGGAGACAGGCTGTCCTGTGCTGCTTGCCGTGGCATCTGTGGGCACAGCCCCTGCTGAGCATTGCCAGGGGTCTTGCCTGGACCTCTGCGTTGGCACGGAGCAGCCCCTGGGGTGGCCCCGGGTGTGTGCACAGCTGGGATGCTGGTGACTTCTCCAACCAGAGCCCCCTGGCAAGAGGCTGGGGCCCAGCTTCTCTCAAGGAGCAGGGCACAGGCTGTTCAGGATCAGGCTGGGGGAAACTGGTGGAAACCTTCTTGACTTAGCAGTTGCCTGAATCCTGTAGCCAGTTTGAGGCTGGGTCCTCTGCTTGTCTGCTGGCGTGAGCAGACCAAAAAAAGCACCCAACTGGTGCACGATTTGACTCTGAGATCCTGAACAACGTGGCTGCCTGGCTGCATCCTCTTGCCTCTTGAGCTCTCTAATGACGGGACCCGTGAAAGGCTCAGAGGGACTGATGGGTGCCCCCGATGAAGCAGGCACTGAGTTTGAGCTGCCTCTGAAGTGGGTGTCTTTTTCCTGGCCAGAGAGACTCTGCAGAAGGGCCTGGACTTCTGTCGCAGGACGCAGCGAGCCGATGGATCGTGGGAAGGGTAAGCAGAGTTGGCGGTGCCCAGCCGTGTCACAGCCTGCCTCTGCCTGGGGCCTTGCGCCCCGACAGTACCGCTCTCCCCTTCCTCCTAGGAGCTGGGGGGTTTGTTTCACCTATGGCACCTGGTTTGGTTTGGAGGCGTTCGCCAGCATGCAGCACACGTACCGTGACGGGTGAGAAGGGGCTGTCTGGTTCCCCTGCCGCTACCTACCTCCTGGGCTGGGGCAAGACGCCGTGGTGGGGCTGGGTGGATGCCCTGGCTGCGCATGGGCTCTCCTGCCCCAGCTGGGAAACGTGGGGGTGCAAACGCTCCCCGTCCCCAGCCCTGTCTGATTCTCCGCTCCATCCTTGCAGGGCTGCATGCCGAGAGGTGACCCAGGCCTGCCAGTTCCTCCTCTCCAAGCAGATGGCAGATGGCGGGTGGGGAGAGGACTTTGAGTCATGCGAGCAGCGGGTGTACGTGCAGAGTGCCACGTCACAGATCCACAACACGTGCTGGGCCCTGCTGGGGCTCATGGCTGTCAGGTAGGAGCAGCGAAAAGCAAAGGTTTGTCTGGATCACAACCCCAGGCTTCCAGCCTGGGAAAAGGTTGTGGTATTCACAACGTCTGGTGTCCTAGCGTTGCGAGGGGCCTTCCCGAAGCACTCAGCGTGCCTGGGACAAGCTCAGGGCAGGCTGGAGCACACGGGTGGGGGTTTGCAGCCGGTTTGGGTAAGCGTGCTCACGTCTCTCTCGTGCTTTGCAGATACCCTGACATCAGCGTGCTGGAAAGGGGCATCAAAGTGTTGATTGATAAGCAGCTGCCCAACGGGGACTGGCCTCAGGTACGTCTTCCCTCTAGTCTTTCCAAGGAGCTCCCTCGTGCTGCAGATGTCCTGGGCATTGTGCAGCCATTGCAACGGCCTACTTTCCCCTCACCTGGAAGGAAAGCCACCTGTGGCTTTTGGTGGGGGACTTGAGGGAGGCAGTGAGCTCAGCACCGCATCCCGGACACACTGTCACCCACACCATCTTGCTCTCTGTCTCTCTCTCTCAGGAGAATATTGCTGGGGTATTCAACAAGTCGTGTGCCATCAGTTACACCGCGTACCGCAACGTCTTCCCCATCTGGACGCTGGGGCGTTTCTGCCGGCTGCATCCCAGCAGCCCTCTTGCTGGGCAGCTGCAGTCTGGATCCTCGTCTGGAGCGGGGCAGATACTCCAGGAGGCCTTGTCTGCCTGAACCCAGGCGTTGCAGGTGCCGTGGCCTCTCACTTGTCTCAGGTGGTCCGTGGGGGTGTTTCCCGCATGGGATATCTCAGCGCAGCTCTTCACACGTGGACCACTGCGGCTGCCAGGGAGGAGTGCTGCCGTGGTGCTGCTGAGTCTGCTTTCTGTTGAACCTGTTCTAAAAATCTGCTTTTAAAGGTTGTTCTCAGGTGTATCCTCTCTCACAGGACCGGGAGCGAAGTGCCTTTTCAGACACCAGTTGGGTGATCTGAGAAGAAAAAGCTGTCAAGCTGTGTTGTGTTACACATCTAGACAAACACTCTCTCTATTCCTGGGCTGCCTTTTTCTTCACCCCATGCTGTCCAGGGCGGCTGTCTGCGGCAAGAGCGTGGGTTTTGGGGGGGCCTCCTCTGTGCCCAGCAGTATGGTGGGGTGCACTGCACAATACCTGCTGAGCTGGCCTCGACGCTGTGGGTGCAAGCGACTGCCTTTGAAGTGCTCTCTGCTCTGGAGCTGGTGCTGGGAGGGGAAGGGGACCTGTCCTCCCCTAAACAAATAGGAAAGAGGAGCGCTTTGCTCAGTTTCTTACCGTTCTGTCCCCCAGCTGGTGGCACCTGGCTTCCCAGCGCCTCACAGGTGAAGTCACCAGCATCATTCCCACTTTGAAAAAGGGGAAACCAAAGCAGGAAGCAGTGAGGTGGTGAGCGGCAGGGCACAGCCCAGGCCCCAGCCCTCCCTCAGCGCAGCGGCTGCCTCTGTTCAGGCTGTGGTGCGGTGGGGCATTTGCATTTCGTTGTCAAGAGTTGGAAGTCGTGTTGACCGACAGGTTAATAAATTGCTAATGGTGTCGCAAGTGGAAACTGTGCGTGTCGGTCTCCTTGGGCTCTGCCCTGGTGTGTGTCCTAGGTGGAAGGGAGCTTGCACAGCAAGCTTGGGTCACCTGTCCCCAGTGGTACGGGCACCATCTCCACCAACAAGACACGCGTGGAGTGTATGCCTGCTTGCCCTCTCCAATGCCCGTGCGCAGAGGCAGCTATTTTATCCCTAAAATCCCATTTTCATTATAAACCTTTTGGTGAAGGGCCAAAGATCAGTGATGTCAGATACCAGGTAGCTGCATTTATGTGCTCGATGCATTCTTTTGGTTACCTCTTTGCACAAGATCGGGAGCGGGGAATGCTAGATACTAAGCTTTCTTCTAGCTGACACAGAACTGATTAAAGTGTCCTGTGGCCACGTGTCTTGAGAGGATGTGGCTGTTTGGATGTCTACCTAGGTTTTGGCCAGAGAACATATTTTCCTTTAACGGGGCAAAACTAAGGTTGCTTTGCAAATTTTATAACTACAGACTGGCCAGAAGGCAAAGCTTTTGGAAAGCCACCAGAGGAAGAGGTGATGCTGTTAACAAAACCCATCCCCGTCTTCCCAAATCCACAGTTACTTTTCCTTTTTCGATAGACAAATTCTGAGTGCATTTCACTGCATCCAGCAGTTCGGCTTCTTACAACCGCCTTTCCCAACGTTCACGCAGTCCTCTGACCTTAGCCCACTCGAAAGCCGGTTTTGCGCTCCTGTAGGATGCCGCCCAACGCCTGGCCGGGCTCAGGGAGGGTCCGAGGGAGTCTCTTCATCTATTTGGCGTTGATCACATATTGCCAAATAAGCCAGACACCTGGTTTCATGGCCTGGACAACCTGCCTCTAAACAAGGAATGACAAATACATTCTCATGACATTTTTATCTTCACTAATGATTACATTTTATCTACGCTACATCTTTCACTACCGATCATACACACTTCACTAATGATCAGATACATAACATCTGGTTCAGAGGTGCTGAAAATTTTTCTACTTCTATCTCATTCAGCATTATTAGTTTTTAATCCCCCCCACCCCCAATTTTCCCTAGCTTTTTAGATTTTCTCTTAAGAAAGAAAAAAAATATCGACAGAGAACTAAAACACACAGAGACGGAGATCTTTAAAAGCTCTCAGAAAAGACAAGAAAAAATGAAGGGGGGAAAAAGAGATAGTGAACGAGATGAAGGTACACAGAAATAAAAAACAAAAAGTGACAAGCATTAGGGAAAGAGAGAGAGCGTACTAAAACAGCGATGGAGAAAGAATCTCTAAAAAGCCAGGATGCTAAGGAAAGACAGGAAATAATGAAAAAACACAGACAGCAAACATAATAAAAGTGGACAGAAAACTTAAGAAGTAAGTAGGAATAAGGAAATAATGAAAAAACGCGTACAACATTGAGCTAAAACAGATGTAGAAATAAACTTTAAAAAGCGATGGCACTAAGGATGGGCAAGAAATAATTAAAGAAGGGAAAATAAAGACATTAAATGGCATAAAAGTAGATGGAACTTTTAAAAAGTGATGATGAATAGGGAAAGAAGGAAAAAAGTACAAAATAGCATCATCGAACCAAAAGAGATACATGGAAAGAACACTTTCAAAGCAAGGGCACTAATGAAAGGCAAGATATACTTCAAAAATGAATGCAGCAAAATAAAGGCAGGGAAGGGAATAAAAGTAGACAAAAAAAAATTTGAAAACCACAAGGATTAAGGACAAAAGGACAAAAATTTAAAACGGTGATGGCAACCTAAGACAAAGACTTAGAAAGAAAAATTAAAAAGCACAGGCGCTAAGGCAAGGCAAGAAACAATTAAAAGGAAAGAGAGCAAAGGAAAGAAAAGCAGACACATACAGAATATTTTAAAATTGAGCAGGAAAAAAAAAAGAAGGGATAGTGAGCTAAAACATATAGAAAGTTTTAAAAGTGAGGGAGCTGAGGAAAAGCAAGAAAGAATAAACAGAATAAAGAGCAAAATTGTAGTTTTCCTTTGCTATGCTAGTAAACTGTCTTCATCTCAACCAAAAAGTTTTCCTTTCTTGTCAATTCTCTCCCACCGGGGAGGGAGAGCGAGCAACCGCGTGGTGAATAGAGCTAAAGCGCCACAGCGGCGATGGGCTGGAGGGAAGAACTAAAAAGCAGGGACAGAGAGCGATGGAGAAAGCACAGAAAATTTTAAAACTGCTAGAGGGTAGAGAGGGAGCGATTGCGGACTTGGGATGGGCAGCAGGACAGAGAGCTGAAAAGTAGCCACAGACCACAGGGCAGAGAAGCTGGAATTACAGAACAGGACAGGGAGCCAGCCAGAGAGAAATGAGGAAAGATAAATAATAGCAGTGTGCTACAGGGCCGAGAGGAAGAAACTGAAAAATAAGGACCAAGAGCTGGGAAAAAAAAGACACAGAAAGAACAAATTGCAATAGGCCACAGGACAGAGAGGGAGGAATTAAAACAGCGGGACTGGGAGCGATCTACAGAGAGACGGCGCGGAACAAAAAGGTAAAGCAGGACGCATACAGGGTGGAGAGGGAGGAATTTTTTAAAAAAAAAGTAATGACAGGGAGCCAGACAGAGAGCCACAGAGAAAGAAAAACAGCGATGGGCTACAAGACAGGTAGAGAGGAATTAAAAAATCCAGGCAGGGAGCCAGACAGGGGGAGATGGTGAAAGAAATGACATCGCAATGTAGCACGTGGCCATGAACGACAACAATTCAAACCAGGGCCTGGTAACTGGAAAGAGAGAGCCAGAGAATGAAAATACGGCCAACGGGCTCTAGGACACAGAGTGAGAACAAAAAAATGGAGGCGGGGAGCCAGAGAGAGAGACTGGGGGGGGGGAAGCGGCAGGGCACAGAGGGAAGAAGTACAGAAGTGGGGCTGGGAGCCCGACAGAGAGAGATGGAGAAAGAGAACTTCAGAAGCGACAGGCTACAGGGCAGAGAGGGAGGAATTTTTAAAAATCAGGATCTTGAACCAGATTGAGAGGGACAGAGAAAATAAAAATGGTGATGGGTAACAGGGCAGAGAGGGAAGAATTAAAAAACGGGGACAGAGCTGGACAAAGAGACTGAGAAGGAGAAAAGTCCTGACAGGCCTCCAGGGAGAGAGGGAGGAATTAAAAATTAGAGACAGGGAGATGGGCAGAGAGAGATGGAGACAGAAAAAAACTGTGGGTGTCAAAACTGGTCAGAGAAGGAGAGTTTAAAAATGGGGAAAGCGAGATGGACAGAGAGGGAGAAAGGAAAGAAGCAAAGGGCAACGTAGCAGAGAGGGAGAATTAAGAAAGAGCGCCAGGGAGCCAGACAAACTGAGACAGCGAAAGAAAAATACAGTGATAGGCTAGAGGGCAGAGAGGGCAGACTTAGAAAACCAGGAACAGGGAGCAAGACAGTGAGCTGGGGAAAGGGAAAAACAGCAAGGGGCAGCAGGATAAAGAGGGAGGAATTCCAAATGAGGGGCAGGGAGCAGGATAAAGAGAGACAGAGAAAGAAATAGACTCACTACATGCTACAGAGCCGAGAAGGAAGATCGTGAAGGACAGGGACAGGGAGCTGGACAGAGTGTCAGGGACAGCAAAAATGTAATTGGGCAGGAGAACAGAGAGGGAGGAAGGCAAAAATTGTGACTGACAGCTGGACAGAGAGAGATGGAGAAGGAAAAAACAGCTATGAGCTACAGGACAGAGAGAGGGACGACTTAAAAGCTGGGGCCAGGGAGCCACTCAGAGCAAGACGGAGGAAGGAGGTACAGCAGGGAAAGGAAGAAACCAAACCACAGCAGCACGGAAAAGAGAGGTGACCAGGGGAAGGGCAGGGAGAGCCTGGAAAACACAAGAGGGGCAACAGGGCCCTGAGGACCCGAGTCCCTGCCCAGAGAGGTGGTGGGTGCCCCATCCCTGGAAACGTTCCAGGCCAGGTTGGCCGGGGCTCTGAGCAACCTGATCTGGTTGGAGATGTCCCTGCTCCTGGCAGGGGGGTTGGACTGGGTGGGCTTTAACGCTCCCTTCCCGCCCAAACCATCCGATGCCGCTCGCTCTCGGTGCCGGGACCCACGCCCTCACACCGCCATATTCCTCCGGGGCCCCGCGCATGCGCGGCCGACAGCGGCGCGACCGCCGGGCTGCAGTACCGCGCTCCGGCCACGGGGCGGCAGCAGCCGCAGCCGCAGCCGCAGCCGCAGCCGCAGCAGCCGCAGCCGCAGCCGCAGCCGCAGCCGCAGCCGCAGCCGGCGGGCGGCGCTGGCAGCGGGCGCGGCGGCGGCGCGGCCGTTCCGCGGGTGCCGGTCGGTGCCGGTGGGGCTGCAGGACAAGGGCGTACCGTCAGCAGGATCCACCCCCACAGGCCTTGCGCTGCTGCCTGCTGCACCTCTTGCTTGCTTGGTCAATACAGTTGGCAGTGAAGTGTAAAACTCTGAAGAGAAAAGGAGAAAATAAAGAATAAATCTCAGTAATTCGCATTATGCTAAAATGGTGCGCATGTCTTTCTACAATTCCAATTAAAATACTTATACTATGAGAGTATGTGATTTTCCTTTCGCTTTAAACTTGAGCAGCTACGAACTGATACCATTAAATTATCCAAACCCCACAGTTATCATCTGCCCGGGGTTTTTGTGTGTTCCACAATTGGGGGGCGGGGGGGGGGGCATCTGAACTGCCAGGGTAACGCGCCGTCGACAGCGAGACAGAAATAGCGTACTTCAGAGCGCTCCATCGGAATATTGGGCAAAAAAAAAAACCCCTAACACTCAGTTGCCTGTCTTTTTAAACACACCTAATAAATTGTACACTGCAGCTGCCTGGTCGTTACAGTTTAAACGATGCGAGTCTGTTTGTAAATTATACAATTTAAAAAAAAAAAAAAGTTTTATTTATGATTTTAAAAAGAGCGAGCTAAGAGATCCCTCATATGATTTTACTTTAAAATTAAAAAAAAAAAAAAATCCCCAGAGCTGCAATGCACAAGGCTACCAAAAAAGACTGGCAGATCTGCTAATGCCTTCGGCTGTATTGAAGCATGCAGAGGAACACGTTTTTATGGTATCTATCTCAACTGTTACAACAGAGAGCCCAAAAACCTGCCCTGCCATCAACTTTTGGTAGACTGTGCTGTGCCTTGGGTGTTTGGAAGGAAATGGAATTTAGGATTTTTTTTGTTTTGTTTTGTGGTTGTGTTTTTTTTTTTTAAAGAGAGTGAAAAGTCTTGTTGCTGATGACTTTTTTACTGTCAAGTACCTCATCTGTGACGATCCATGCTAATGGGAAGGTCACAAAATGCAACTTCTCTGAATGAGAAAGATTTCCATTCTGGAAAGTCTCTTTCCAACTGTAGTAAAAAGTTACACACTGTAGGTGAAGGAAAAAGGGCATCATTGAAGCAGCACCTCACCAAAACCACATCGGGACCCACTGTTGTCACTAGTGACAAGGCTGTTCCAAACACTTCTCGGGAAAGCCTGGAAAATCACGCCTAAGTGACACCAATTTGTCCCGTTTCGCCCATATCTCTCCTTTGCTTTTAGTACAGATGCTAGTATCTCAGGAAGGTTTTCAAGCACTACTGTATGATATTTTAAAATTCTGACTGAAAAAGCATAAAGCTTTTATCATGAACACCTGAAATGTTACGAACAGGTTTTCTCCTCTTTTAGTACAAAGTTATTTTTGCAGGATCATTTAATAGTAAGTGCACAGGCACACGCTCTACTCCATCTTCCAACAACAAAATGACGGCGCAAGCTCAGACCCAGAGCACAACGCTACGGATGTCCACACGCACCGCGCTGTTTTGATGAGGAGCCACTGAGCATTCCACAGCTGCACGTACCAGAGCAGCTTCACCTACGCTGATTCAGTTAACGTCATTTCTGAAGCTTTAAACTGAAGCGTATTTGATGCTTTGCCACAGCAGAGATGATCCATAAGTAGAACTCCACAAAGACGTACTAAGAAAAAATAGCAAACCCACTGCAGCAACTGCTTCAGAAATATTTAGACCAGGAATATGGGAGAGAAAGAACAGAGGTTTCTCGTGTGTGCAGGAAAGTAGCAGAAACAGAGAAAAGGGTCGGCATTCGTAGCCCTTACAGAGAACAGACACTCTCCTTCTGTTCCTAAACCCATCTGTTAGGTCTAAATATTGAAGTGCTACTGAGGGCAGAGAACAACAGCCCCGCTGCCAGACATTTATGTAGCAGGACACAAACAGAGGGACATGTTTTGCCACACACACAAAAAACCCTGAATCTCCTGAAAATTTGTGTGTACTAAAAACAGCCGTTTGGAACTTAGTGCCGAGCAGCGTTTGGCAATATAATTTTGATGTGTATGACATAGACATTTTTGGCAATGGAACTGCTATTTGCTTTTTGTTATTGTTGGTCTTCCTTCAGCAACTCTACCTGTAGACGCGTTATTCACTACTCGCTCAAGTGTTTGCCTTCCTGTTATGACCAGCACCTCTACCCAGCCAAGTCACTTAATTGCTGCTCTACAATGATCCACGTGGCCGTTACAGAGAAGGGAAAGAGAGGAGGCAGCTAGGGAGCTCTGCAGGCTGGCACCACACCACTCAACCCTGCACGCAGGAAAACCTGTGCCCTTGCGTCTTTTTTCCTTCGGAGCTCATCCCTGTCCCAGCCCATGGCCTTGTCCGAGCATGAAGTGCAGATGATCTGCATCCCGATGGCAGCTGCACGTCATGAACACAGATCTGGACTATTTCCGAACGTGAAGGACTGGAGTCGTCTTTGTGGTTTTTAATAATCGTAACTCAATTTTACTGACAAGCGTTTGTGAGGAAACTAATTAACTTTTAAACGAAGAGTCTCCTTAGGGAAAAAAAGGGGTTAGACACAGAAAAAAAACCAAGATGACTCAGAGCTCGCAACCATGATGGAGCAACGGGGAAATAAACAGAACTGAAGACAAACAGCAGCAACATGAAGTGAAATTTAATTCTTTAATTCTGATCATGTACCTAAGCGACTCTCCAAGTCTACACCTCAGTCCTATGAATGACTAGTCCTTCTTTGGAAGGACAAATGTTTTTACATAAAAGTCCTACAGTAAAAGCTCCATGGAACAGAATGTGGATTGAGCCACAGGACAGCATGCCATCAACACGCAAATAAAATAATTTTAAAAAAAGAATAAAAACTAAGTTTAAACATCAATTTCAATGACATTTCATTAATTACATTTCTATTGGCATCTGTGTTCTCAAACATTACTTCTATTAACTGCTGATGATACTAAAACTCGAGTTATGCATTCAAAAATAAAAAATAAAATTTCCAGTTTGCACATAAAAAAAAGCCTCAAAATAGCAAATGTCAGAAAATTACTCTGACACCAGAAGTTTCAGCACGGAAAGCTCTTGCTGCTTCTCACTCGCTCTTGCCAGCGCATCCACAGCTGCACAGACACTGGGACCGTGCTTTCCTGGAAAACTCGTGCTCTGACAGTTACCATCATTTCGTCCCACTATTTAGAGAAACAAAGCAAATAAACTGGGGAACGCTGGACCATTGCTCCCACGCGAGAAGGGCCAGCACCAAAAGCTCTTGCTGTTTCTCACTCGCTCTTACTGTAGCAGACCTACAGGACCACAAATGTTGTAACTCTGCGCTTCCCCGGACCGCCTGCACTCCGACAGGTACCACCAGCTCGCCCCGCTGCTCAGACGAAGAGACTATTTCATTCACAGTTCTGGACGAAAACTTGATTGGAATGCCAGTGCGGAGAAACACAGGGTGACTGCTGACGTGTCAAAACAATGAATGTTGCCGCCACCATTTCCCTCTCAGAGGAAAGGCGAGAAAAGCTGCATCATTCCGCAAGAAAAGCTTTGTGCTTCAGAACAGCTAAGCAAGCGTGGTTGTCAGCTGAAGCACAGGTCAGGCTTGGTTACGTTCCAGTCTTCACTGCTACTCAGATCTGAAGCGCTCATTTCTGGGTTTCAGGCTTGTCCCCGTGGGATCACAACTGACAGAAAGAAAGGAACACGGCCTTGGTGTTACTCTTACAAAGGCTTAGTATATTCCAGGAGCTGAGTATAATTTAAACCTCTCACTACGCACGTGTCTTCAGTGGATGAGGAAAACCACATTCCCACCGCCATTGTGAGCTATGAGCTATGGATTGCCATTCTTCTCTCAGAGCAATGGTTATGAGTAGTCATCTCCGGAACAGTTTTGTCATCGATTGTTCAACAAAGTAACGTACGGAGAGGGAGAAGTGGGAGGGAAGGAGACAGGTATACTGCCAGACAGCAAAGTGAGAACAGAGAGGTGTGAATTTTGGACAGTGGTGCTCAATGAATATAACAAATCAATCTGCATGGGGCGAGAAAGGGAGAGAACTGTTCTGAACAACACACGTTCTACAGGAAGATGTCCAGAGCATTTCCAAGCGTAGCAGATCGTTTCAAATGAAAGCAGCAGGTGTTAGGTTGGTTTATGTTTTGGGTTTTTAAAAAACGTAAATCAAACATTAAATAAATTTAATCGAGATTATAGGAAGCTATAGCTGTAGGAAAGAGAAAAAAAAAAGCCTGAAGATGATAAATGTCCTGTCGGTGGAAAATTTAGACAAGAACTTGACACGTAGGAAGAAAAAGCCCGGCCAGGAGAAGGGAAGAGAGGAGATGTGAAGAGAAGCTGAGAGGCGTCTGCCTGAGCCGATTGTGAAGGATTTCTGGTGAGAGGAAGGGCTGCGGGTCCCAAGGGCAGTGAGGAAGGAGGAGGAAGAGAAAAGTGCCTGTGGGCCGGGATTCCCCTGCAGCCCGTGGTGCAGCCCATGGTGAGGCCGGCTGAGCCCCTGCAGCCCGGGGAGCCCACGGAGGAGCAGAGATCCCCCTGCAGCCTGGGGAGCCCACGGAGGAGCAGAGATCCCCCTGCAGCCCGGGGAGCCCACGGAGGAGCAGAGATCCCCCCGCAGCCCGGGGAGCCCATGGAGGAACAGAGATCCCCCTGCAGCCCGGGGAGCCCACGGAGGAGCAGAGATCCCCCTGCAGCCCGGGCAGCCCACGGAGGGGCAGAGATCCCCCCGCAGCCCGGGGAGCCCACGGAGGAGCAGAGATCCCCCTGCAGCCCGGGGAGCCCACGGAGGAGCAGAGATCTCCCTGCAGCCCGGGGAGCCCACGGAGGAGCAGAGATCCCCCTGCAGCCCGGGGAGGACCCCAGGCTGGGACACAGGAGGAATGTGAGGAGTTCTTCCCCCGAGGAGCAAGGAGCGGCGGAAAACAGTGTGTGACGAACTGAGTGCAGACCCCATGCCCTGTTCCCCCTGTGCTGCTCGGGGGTTTGAGATAATTTGGAATGAACTTTAGCCCAGGAACAGGCAGGGGTAGGGGGAGATATTTTCCCTCTCTCTCATTATCCTACTTTGGTTTTTCTGTTGTTCTATTCCCTCTCCCCCATTTCCTCGCAGGCTGGGGGATCAGTGAGAGACTGCGTAGCTTGGTCCCATGTGGGGCTGAACTGTGACAGCAGTGTACGGCTGACAGCCCCTGGTCCTCACAGAAACAGCCAGCAAATCCACAAGATGTCTTTTTGGGCAAGAAAAATGCACCTCTCGCCCTCACATGTGACAGCTCATTCAAGGGCTTTGCGACGAGACGACGAGCAGCAAACCTCCGTGTGGCACAAAAGATTTCCATGGTCACTCCCCATCTCCCCACGATCAAGTATTGCAAGGACTCCATGGTTTAAAGCTCTTGTTTTTCATACAATTCACCAGATCAGCGCAGCCCTTTGTGGACTCCTGGCTCCATCTGAACTGTGCTGCAGGATCTCTGGCACCTCTGAGAGCAGTTGCATTTTGGCAGCTGCCTATTTTCTGGCAGCGACCCTGCCTGGCTGGCTGCGCCCTCCTCGGGGAGGAGGTGGGTGGGGCAGCCTGGCCTCCTCTTCAGCAGCAGCCACCCTCTATGCAGAAAACCTCTACAGATGCTGGCGGGTGGAAATGTTCTGGAAGAAAGCAAGCAAGGTGCGGTGTCAGCCGCTCGCCTCGCTTGCGCACGCTCTGCAGGGCGGTTGTGTGCAGAAGCTGGCTTCTGCAGCCGGGAACCCCTGTTTTCCCTGGGGGCTTGCTGCCTTGCTGCAAAATCAGATGGCTTTTGATCTCAAACAGCAGCAGAGATGCTGATTTTGCTACGCCAACGGGTTGGGCTGCTGCTGTCGGAACATCACCTTCCCCTTGCAGCGCCGCCTGCTCCAGCCCTGCTGCTGGGGGTGCTTCGCTATCCCGGCTTGCCATTCGTCTGCGGGAGGGGCAGACGTTGCCCTTTCCTTAGGCAAAGCAGGCCCATGAGGGGTGCATCGGCCACGGATGGACAGGGCAGCGACAGCCTGAGGAGCTCAGAGGAGCTTTGATCCTGCGGGCTGGTGGGGCGGGCGGGGCTGGCACGTGCCTCCCTGCAGCCGCACCACGGGCGCTGGGCCATGGGCACAGGAGTCAGGCAGGCGTGGCGACGGAGCGGCACAGAGGAACCGTGAACACGCAGGGAGGGAAGTGGGGGGATAAATGTTCCCACGGCGGGGACCAGAGCTGCTCCTCTCCTGCAAGGCGGGAAAAGAGTTGCACGGGGCGCTGAAAGGAGACCGGAGCTGACCTGAGGGCCGTTCTCCTAGATTCTGCCGCCACCTTGTCCTCTGCAGCACTGAGACCCGGGCCAGATAAAGAGTCCCCTGGGTCGCCAGAGGTGAACCCACTTTCAGAACAGGGATCGGCCCCATTGGAGGACCTTTTGCTGTGACCTGGCCTCAATCACCTCAACACTTGTCGCAAAAGACTCTTGCGGCTGCTCTTGCAGCTCCAGTGCTGTGCACCAGCGGCGCAGGGACAGAAATGGCCTGGTGCTGTGGGCTGTACCCCATCCACTCCTTGCCACGGGAGCCGTGAGCGCTGCAGAGCGCGTGCCCGGGAGGCAAAAGCTTTTCCTCTCCTTTCCTCTTGCTCTCGCAGGCTGGCGGAGCAGCTGGCGCCTGCGGCCAGGCCACGGGCTGTGGGTATGTCCGGTGCTGCCGCCAGCTGCGGGACAGCATGCACGACTGGTCACTCTCTCCTGAGGCTCCCGGTTCCTTCAGGGCGTGGCTTTTCCACTCCTTTATTTTCACAACCTAAAAACATGGAGAAGGCAGCTCCTTCTCCACAATCCCGCTCTCAGAGGCCATCCCCCTCCAGGCTCAGGTGGTCCAGCACAGGGAGCTCCTGGGAGCAGCTCCTGGGATCAGCTCCAACAGCACAGCCAGCCAGCGCCCCGGAAAGAAGGCCGCCTCCTCCACAGCCTGTGCAGCAGCCCAGGTCTGGAGGCAGACCTTCTCTCTGCAGCCCGCAGCACCAGCAGCGTTTGAGCTGCCAGGTTGGAGACCAAGGGGCTGGGGTCACTTGTCATGCCTTCAAGGGCTGGAACAGAGAGGAACAGAGGCCAGGTCAGAGCCTGCATCCGCGGGGACCCCAGGAAGCCCTCCTGCCAGGGCCAGCCCACCGCTCTTCCCATGGCCAGGAGGGAGCAGGGGCCAAGGGGATCGGCCGGAAGGTGCTGGCTAAAAATACCCCACGTGCCCCTGAAATCTCTGCTCTGCCCATGCCGCCCCTCATCTGCACAGGGAGCAGAGCCCTCCCGATCGGGGCAGGGATTGCTGCCCCCTGCCCAGCTTCTTTCCTCCCCCCAACAGTCCCCGCTGACACCCCGCTGTGCTCACTCACCCTGGTACATGATCTGGAGCTTTACCTGCTCCTTACCCCTCCCGTACTGCGCGCCATGACCTAGGAACACACAGCCCATGAGCAGTCCCGCCAGCCCCAGCAGCACAGCTTCCCCACATCAGCCCAGCTACATGCTTTCCTCCCCTCGGCGGGGCTGAGCCCGGGGCCGTCCCCGAGCGTGACGGCCAAGGGCAGGGGTGGGAGAGGGCGGCAGGGAGCCCCACGGCTGCCCCGGCCCCGCGTGGGGCACCTGGGGCTCCACAGCCCATTCCTGCTGCCGCTGCAGCAGCCGGGGCTGGGGCCAAGCTGCAGTGGGGCAGGGAGGGACCCCGGGGAGTTGTGGCTCACCAATGAACCTGATGGCCGCCTCTCGCATGGACTCCTGCGGGCTCTGCAGGTACTGCAGCACCTGCAGCAGGTACTCGTCTGCCCTGCTGCCGTACTCTGCCAGCTGGAGAGAGCGCAAGGGAAAGGAGGGAAAGGTTGGCACAGGATGTCCCACTTGGCCAGGCGGCCCCTGGACGCAGGACCGGCCTCCCCTGCCGGGACACCCACGGCAAAGCCCAGCCAGCAGCCGGCTGGTGCCGGGCTTGGGGAGGAAGAGGAGCCTGGAGAAGAGCCCGCGGGGCCGCACGCCTGAGGAAGGCAGCGTGCGTGGGGTGCAGGCTGGCAGCAGTGGGCAGGGGCACAGCTGCCAGCACCACACGCTGGGCAGTGGGGACAGGGGCCTTGTCCAGCCTGGCTCTGGGGCTCTGGGGCTCTGAGGCTCTGGGGCTCTGGGGCCATCCTTACCAGGCACTGGCCAGCCTCCCATGATGTCTGCTGCCTCTTCAGCACCTTCCTGAGCTTCCTCTTCTTGAGGAACTTGGCAGCTCGAAGCAGGGTTTCCCAAGAGGCCTGCAGAGCAGCAGAGACTGGGAGATGGCACCGCTGCCCAGGGCACAGGACCTGCGTCCCCTGCACCTGGCCAAGGCTCAGGGCCTCTCCTGGCCGCTGCTGGGAAGATGCAGCAGCTGACAAAGGTGTCTGCCGGCGCGTTCGGTGTCCGGGCCCAGGAGTGGGACAACCCCCAACCCGGGCACCTGGTGCTGCCGGGGCAGTGGGACAGAGCTCCCCCGGAGCTGCTGCTCTGGAGCCAGGGCCAGGAGGAGGCTGGAGCGCTGCAGCCCGCGAGGCACCGGGACAGGAGGCAGCCGAGCCACCTCCCGCGGGGACCCCAGCAGGTCAGAAATCCTCACCTCTGCCACGCTCTGGTTCTCGTCATGCAAGTGGCAGAGCAGCGGGATCAGGCTCTGCTGCACCTCCGCCTTCAGTTGATCTTTTCCCTCGTGCTCTACAAACATCATCACGTCTCCAAAGATGTCGATGCAGAGCAGCTGGACATAGATGGACTCCTGGGGGAAAGGAAGAGGGCAAGAGCTGAGCACCAGCTGCTCCAGGCCCACCACACATCATGGGTCTGAAAAGCCACAGGGCACAAAGTTTCTGGGCAGCAGCCAGTGCCTGTGGTGGGGGGCTCAAAGCCTTACGTTGTCGAAGAGTGGCCGGAGCCGCTCAGCCAGCTGCAGCGCGATGTTGCTAGGAATTAGGACGTCCATTGCCAGGAGCATCTCGCTGAGCACAGACAGGGTCGTCTCAACCACCTCGGTGTCTGCATCCTTCAACAGCACCATGAGGCTTGGCAACAGAGACTTTGTTCTTTTGGCCTGTGAGGAACACAGTGCTGTGTTGTGAAGCCCAAAAAGGCTGCATGGACAAAAGCACTGCAGCAGTTTGAGCCCACGCTGCTGCCTCAGGACCCAGGTGCAAAGGCCTGCCCCGAAGGACTCGGGCAGGTGAACAGGGAGGCAGGAGCGTTGGGAGCAGCTACCACAGCTCCCAAGGCCCAGCCAAGTCCAAGTGACTCTGCTACCCAGCACCCCATGCCCAGCCCCACGTCGCCAGCACAGCTTCAGCCGGCTGCCCCCTGCTCACCGTCACGGGGGTCTTGCAGAGCACGACGAGGCCTCTGAGCACCAGGCGACGCATCACTGTGCACTCGCTGTGCAGGAACCTTGGGGCGAGCTGCAGGATCTGGTCACCCCAGCTGCTTGCATCAGGGCAGGGCAGGAGCTAAAACACACGGAGCAGTGAGAGGGGTGCCTGGCCGGCACCCAGCACCGCGCAGGGCTGGGTCCAGCCAGGAGCAGAGGGCACGGGTGCCGTCCCAGGCAGCCCAGCCCAAAGGCAGCAGCGGCTGCAGAGCCCCTGGGGCACACGGCGCAGGTCGCTCGCCCACTCCGCTGTGCCTCCCAGCCCTCGGCAGCCTCTGATCGCTTGCCAGAGCTCCCCCTCTGCCCCAGCTCCATCGGCTGGGCTGCCCCGCAGCTGCTGCTGCCACAGGGCAGCGTGGTGGGAGGCAGCTCAGCGAGGCAGCGCTCCCCATCTGGCTCACCTCCACAAGGAATGTCATGGCGGGCATCTCCCAGCGTGGCTCCTTCCGGCTGAGCAGCTCCACCAGGTAGTTTGCAATCCAGCGACGGAAGCGTGTGGATAAAATACGCATCTCTCTGGTGGAGGGGATAAGGAACTGTTGGTCCCGAGCTACGCTCGCAAACCAGGAGGCTCCTTTTGGGGAAAGAACTGGAAAAACGCCCTACCTGCCCCAAAGCCTTCCCTTCTGAGGAGACCCCTTTCAGCCCACGGGCGACTCATCACCCCCAGGCTCTGCCCCCGGCCCTCACTGCCTCCTGCCCTGCATCGGTGGGCTGCCCTCGCTGGGGCTGCCTGCAGACAGAGCCCCTGCTCCCTGCCGTCAGCCCAGGCCCCTCCGGAGGGGACGCTGGCGCTCTGGGAGGTGGCTGCTCCTGTGCCCCCACCTCTCCCAGGCTTTTCCATTCTGCTGGGCCATCCCTCGCTGACAAGTCCCTCTCACCCATGACCAAGGGGATTGTGTGGGGCGCCCCGTCTGCAGGGCAGAAATGGGCGGGGGGGTGGGGAGAAGGGGGCTCTCACCTGGCCAGCAGACCCACTGCGCAGTACTGGGTCTCAGCGTTGAGGAGCGTGTCCCAGCCATGCTTCCGTTGGACATCAAACACCACGTTCTCATAGCCAACGCGGCAGAGCAGCGCTTTGACAGTCAGCACTGCAAACCTGTGTGCACAGCAAAGGCCAGGTCACACCGGGAGCCTTGGCCGCAGCTCCAGGGCCGTGGGGGGAACAGGAGGACTGGGGTGGGGCACCTTTTAGGGTGTGTGGGAAGGCCATCTTCCTTCCAGCATTCCCTCCAGAAGGTTTCAACCTCCTCTGGCATCTGCTCCGTGATGAAGAAAATTTGGAAGAGCAGAACCAGGAAGAGGTGGGGGAAATGCGTTGTCAATCCCCTTTGGCACGCGGGCAGTTGGAGGATCTCCCGCAGCGCCCTGATTGCCTGCAGAAAACAAAGCACCCAGAGAGAGCACTCAGTGCCGAAATATCCCTGTGGCGGGGCCCCAGCGTGGGAGGGGGAGGCTCGGGCGCTGGCCTGGGCCGTGGGAGACGCAGGGGGAGCATGTGGCCTCGTGCCCCCTCAGCCTGCCCCTAAGCCAGGTTTCTGGCCCACGCTGAGACAGAGCGATGCAGGGGAGCGTGGAGAGCCGCCCGGAGAGGCACAGTCCAGAAACTCACGGCCAGGGCAAAGACACCCGTGCTGTCCCCGTCGGAGGTGGACGTGCTGTGCATTGGCCAGTCCTCCAGCACGCAGAGCAGCTCCAGCAGCACCTTCTCCGCAGTCCTGCCCGAGGAGACCATCGCCCTCCACATGGTCGCAGCAGCTCTGCAGGCCCAGAGCTCTGTGTTAGCGGGGTCTCGGCCACAGCGCCCTGGCCTGGGCAACCACCGGCTGCCAGCCTGCCCCTGCGGGCAGGAAGGCGGCCGAGCACCGGTGCCTTGAGGGGCAGGGAGGAGCGTGGCAGAGGGCTGTGGGCTGGGATGTCAGGGCTGGGAAACGGAGGGTCGGCAGTGCCCCGAAAATCTCTGCCTGTCTGGCAGCCCCCGTGGGACAGGCTCGACAGAGGCTGGTGAGCCCTGAGCCCTCAAGCCAGGTGTGCCCCGTACCTGTCGCACAATGGGGCACAGCGCAGGAGGGTCACCACCACATCCCGGCGGTGCGCGTGGGTCAGCTCCTGAAGGGTGTTGTCCCACTGGTCCTCGGCAGACACATCCGTGCTGGACGTGAGCCGCCGGTAGATGCGCCTCACAGTCCCGGGCACCTGGAGGAGACACGGCTGAGAGATGGAGTGCTGCCAGAGCCAGCCATTTCCCCAGCTGCCCCCGGGATGTGCTTCCCTTCCTGCCGCACTGTGCCGGCCTAAAAGGCTGTTGGGTGCCCAGGGGACCCGGCATCAGGGGGCACACAAGCCCTGGGGAGCTCGAGCCCCGGCCAAAGGCCACCTACATGCTCCAAACAGGAGGTGTCACTTTCCAGAGGCACATCCAGCACGGCCGCACAAGCCTCTGCATTGCAGGACTCAGAGTCTGCCCTGCCCTCGACGGCCGTGACAGTGGTGCCTTCCTGCTCAGTGAGGCTGAGGGATTCCTAAAACATTTGCAGGAGAAGGAAGGGCGGGGAAGAGAGAGATGTCACCCCAAGTGCCCTGACGGCAGTGCTTGGCTGAGCAGCCAGAGCAGCCCCAGCCCAGGCGGGTACGGCTGTGGGTACCGCTGCTGTCCAGTAGAAGAGGGTACGGGTGTCCTCCTGCTCCTCCTCCTCTTCTGACAAGTCCCAGCCTGGATGTGGCAAAGACAGAGCACAGGCAGAGCTGAGGGGCTGCGGGAGAGGCTGGAGAACAGAGGCGAGCCCCGCGCTGCCCGGGCAGGGCCAGTCCTGGGGCAGGGGCTGGTGGGGACGCTGACCCCCGTCTCTCTGCCCACGTGTTGGGGCTGGGGGTGCCCAGTGGATGGAGCATGGCCGGAGCCCAGCCGTGGGAAACAGCCCCATGCCCTCTTCCCGTGGGAATGGCCACGGGGGATGGGATGGCGCCAAGGCCGCAGCAGCCACGAGCCCTGTGTCCCAGCTCAGCCACTCACCTGCGTGCAGCGACTGGACCTCCTCCACCTCATCAGGTGAGGCAGGCCTCACCCTCTGGCCTCCCGCCGGCGGCCGCCTGGGCCCGACTCGGCCTGGCCCGGCCAGGAGAAGTGAAGAGAGGAGATGTGAAGAGAAGCTGAGAGGCG
Source organism: Chlamydotis macqueenii (assembly GCF_036417535.1). Taxonomy (NCBI): domain Eukaryota; kingdom Metazoa; phylum Chordata; class Aves; order Otidiformes; family Otididae; genus Chlamydotis; species Chlamydotis macqueenii. Next base: position 41,194,719 of record NC_141561.1, read on the forward strand.
TCTGCCTGAGCCGATTGTGAAGGATTTCTGGTGAGAGGAAGGGCTGCAGGCGCCAAGAGCAGTGAACAAGGAGGGGGAAGAGAAAAGTCGCTGACATTTGACAAACTATTGAGAAACATCTCTGTTTTCTTTTCCTGTCATTTTTCCTCAGGTGGTGTCTGTGGAGGTTCATCTGGCATGGCTCTATTACTACTCGCATGTGACAAAACAGCTTTACCTAAGAGGAGGAGGAGAAGACGTAAGCCTGCAAAATGATAGGCCTTCCCCTTCGGAAATGCCATTTCACCCCTGGCGAGCTCCTCCACACTTCTGCAGCAGTTCTGCACTCCTTCCGCTGCTTGCTTGGGCAATTATGACATCCTGTGCCGGGATGAGCACAGCTTTGCCCAGCTAATTAAATACACCTGAGATTGGTAAGGAAAGAAATTTTTGCTACGCACCCAGCAGTCAGACAGAAGGGCCTGGGAAGGTGCTTCCCGTCTGGATGTGTCTCATCTGGCTCACGGAGGTGAGAACATATTGTTTCTGGATTGCTTTTTCCTATCTGTCCTTTCCCATCTCAGACATTAATGAAGAAAAATGCAACATGGGACTTATTCCTAGATTATATCTTCAGTAATTTCTCCTTTAAAACTTCTTCATTTCCTAATAAAGTATGTTATGTCAGTATTGTCACCGCTGCCCTGTGTATATATATACATATATAAAACCAGTACATGCCTAATATCCTTGATTTCTCCCGCTCTCTCTCCGTGGCACATTGTAATTTCTGGGGCTTTTAAAATTCTAATTAATTGCAGGATGTTGCGAGTTATTAGCTTGGAGCTTGTGACATGTCAGTGGTATGGGGTTGGTGCTCTGTAGCCCTTTCTATTCTAAGTGTGTATTATATTTTTGCAGTCAACTAGACTCTCTGGCTGCACCAGTGCTAAACGAAACAAAGCCAGGAGGAAGCGCTGGATCTGCAGCCGTCCCCACTGCTTCCCTGCTAGCACAGTTGCTGGCGTGGGTTTGGGCTGGGGGAACTGAGGCTCCCTGCCTGGGCGTGCAGGCAGGGCACAGCGGGTAGCAAGAGGCGTGGGTGGCAGCTGGGACAAGAGTGCCTCTGCCCTACGGACTCCCCGACCAACCAGCATCTCACAAGGTCTCGCACGCAAACATCCCTGCACAAGAGGCAGAGGCATAGGCATCTATAAACACAGATATAGCCAGCCAGAGCTCCAAAGTGTAAGGCTAAGAGTGAGCTAATTTATTTTCAGAAAAAAAAAAATCTGATTATAAATATGCTTTTCATATTTAGTTAGATTACCCCTCTCTGTTTCACTCTTTCCTTTCACGTGGGCATGAGTTTTACAATATAATAATTAGAAAGTACCATCTGCCTAACAAAATCCCCAGTAACAACTGCATAGCCTGTGATTATTAGCTTGCATTTCAAGAATACAGCATGCATTAATTCTGTACTTGAAGGAAACCCATCCATTTTCTCAGACAGAAGTCTGTCTTTTGTGCTCTCCTCCCACTGCAAAACACCATATCTTACTGTATCTTAACATCTCGCAGTCTCTAATGCACCTGTTCCCTTAGCGAGCTAGCGAGGCGAGAAGCGCTATCACCCCGTTCTGCTTGTGGGAACTGGAGCCAGGCACGCCGTCTGCACTGCCAAGTAAAGCAGTCCTTGAGTAAACTCCCTCACACGGTTCCCAGATCATCTACGCTGCAGAATGTGAGTTCATTGCCGGTTGCTGTTTGGAGTCAACAGTCGAGGGAAGACACTTCACTCCAGGGACCGCCTCGAATACCAAGGTGACAGGCTTGGTTCGGTCTGTATTGAACCGTGCTGATAGCATGCCATCCCTAGGACGTGGAGGCAGAAAGTGCAACGCAGCTGTTTGACGAATTTAGGCTATGTCCTTGAACACGACTTGCTCCATAACAAAAAAACAGCAACTAGAACAAGATAAGGAAATACCAAAGGCAAAAATAGTAAAAACAACCAAAAAACTATAACCAATGGAAATGAAGCATAAGGCGCGTGAACAGTATATTGCTACCAATCAAATGAGATAATTAAGTGTGTGCGCTTTGCATGTAACTTAGAGTATAAAAGACTAACGCAGACTAGCAATAAAGGTCTCTGGAACACCATCCATGGAGTCTGTGTTTTTACTGCCACACTAGGATTATCCCCGTGGCTAGGACACGCCACATCTACTGTCTGTTTTGTGCATGAAAAACATATCGTGCTGGGGGGGGCTGCACTTCACGCCATGAAAACCAAAAATAATCCCAAAACCTACAGAAAACAACAACAGTAACAGTGATAAATGAGTGTTGGGACCACCACAGGCAGCTGAGAAGGGACCCAAGGCCAAACAATAAATACTGTGTTCCTGGCCAACCTGCTTGAGAGAGGATGGGCACTGGGCTGTGTGGCTCTCCACCAGCTGGCTGTTACAGCCTAGGGCATGCAGGCCCCCTTCTCAGAGCCTGGCCAGCCGACCTCACAGAGCTGCCGTGCAGGAACAGCCACCCCAGCCAAGCCCCCGTCTTCACTTGGGAGCTGATGTCAACTCAAAGCCTGACATTGGCCTGGGAGGGAGGGATAGAATCACAGAATCATCATAGAAGCTTTAGGGTTGGAGGAGACCTTCAAGATCATCAAGTCCAACCATCAGCCCAACACCACCATGTCCACTAAACCATGTCCTGGAGTGCCACATCTACATGTTTTTTGAACATCTCCAGGGATGGTGACTCCACTGCCACTTCCCCAGGCAGCCTGTTCCAGTGCCTGACCACTCTTTCAGTAAAGAAATTTCTCCTAATATCCAACCTAAACCTCCCCTGCCGCAACTTGAGGCCATTTCCTCTCGTCCTATCACGAGTTACTTGGGAAGAGTAACTAGGATCTCTCCCTAGGGATGATGTATGCAACAGAAAAGATGATGTGACCAACCCAAAGTCATGTCAGAGGCCACTGACTGACACCTAGGATTTCTCAGTTTCTTAACTATTAATAGCCTTTCTTTCATACTCATCCTAGAGCAGCCTTCCCCATGCCTGTCAGCTGTTTCATGGCACATGTGGCAACTACAGGGCTGAACGAGATGGGGAGGAAACACCCCGCTGACCACTGCCTGTGGCTTTCCAATCACCCACAGGCACCGCCTGCTGACCCGGCGCCTGCCGACCGCCTGAGGCACCCAATCCGCGCCCCGTCAGTCAGGCACCGCCAGTCCACCATCTGCCTCAAGAAAAGAGGTTGAACATTGTCAGAGCCAGCCACACAATCTAATTGCAGAGCTGCCGTTATTTTAACTGGCAGGTATACAGCTCATTGTCCATCTGGGTTATGCAATCTCAGGAACTATGGACTACATAAATACAGTATTACCGTAGAACGTAAGCGTCGTCTGCAAAAGGGAGTCACAATCACTGTCAGTGACTGGTGACAGGTGGAATGTTAAATAAATTCCACATTGCTGAAGGCAATTAATGCATTTTCTATATCACAGCTCATAAAACATAGGATCATTTAAGGATATTTTCTCCCCTATGGGTTTGTTTTCAAGTACAATTTAGTGTTCACCAAAAAAGAGGTGTGGGCAGCCAGAGAAAGTGAAGTGCCCATTTGCTCATGGAAACTGACAGCAGTTCTTGTTTCGTGTGTGTGTGTTATAGGCTGTGGACATCTTAAAAGCTATGCACCATGCACATCATAAAACAGCAAAAACGGGCTAGATTTCCAGACATCAGCAAAACACAACCTCCTGCTGAAATCAGTGGTTCCACAGGTCAAACACCAACAACTTCGTTATACAACTTTTGAGTTCCAGAAATGAAATTTTATGGAACTCCCTAGAATCATAGAATGGTTAGAGTTGGAAGGGACCTTGCAAGCCCACCCTGTCCAACCCCCCTGCAAGGAGCAGGGACATCTCCAACCAGATCAGGTTGCTCAGAGCCTCATCCAGCCTATCACACACATGACAAGATATGGTCGTTCAGCTGACCGGTGGCCTATTGACTCCTTGGCTTGCAGGAGCCAGCTTTGAACCAGCTCATGTGGCAATGCATGAAGGAGCTCAGATGGAAAACCACGTGCAGGTCTAAACCAGACACGCAGGTGAGACTTTGTGCAGTGGGTCTTGGTCAAACATTGCTGTGTCCCATTCAGTGCTCTTGAATTCCATGAGTACAATTTAAAGGACCGTTTTTGGTCTAACACTGAGTTGGACCAGGCAGGAAAGCACAAGAAGAGTGAAACTCCTGGGGTTAAACAGCCCTTAATTGTGTAAATACAAAGATGAAAGTAATGGTAAAAGCAACGTGTGAAAATTGACATTATGGCTGTATTTGTCAATACTAACACCTACGATTTTATAATAAAAGATGTGTATATATATGTATACCTCTGCTTACATTTATATATTTGCACATATATATATATACATCAGCATTATTTGGAAGATGTCAAACACAGATTAAAGCTAAAAGATTCATTTTGATAAGAGGCATTTTGAGATGGCTGGCAAGCTTTATTTACACATTTCCAATGTTTTTATATATTTAAAGTAATATCAAAGGTTTTTAACAAGAAAATTGTATTGTCACAGCCATAAAGTATACTCCTGTGATTGCTGTACAATATAAGTTCTTTGCTTGCTGACAATGTGTTTTGCTGTGTTGGTTAAATAAGTAATGTGTCTGTGATCTTTATTCGTTAAAATTAATGCAATGATTCCTATGTTGAAGGTTCATACTGGATTCAATCTGGCAAGCCAAATGAAATGGTTTCACTGGAGTTACTCTAAGCTGCTTCTTGATGTAACACGGAGCTCTCACAGGAGTTTCTGCGTGAAATCAATTTACCCTCGCTTCGCTTAATATTATTCCCCGTCAGCAAAAATGGATATCTTCAGAGCAGACAAAAACGTCTTGTATTAAACAGAGCTATGGAGATCATGAGTCTCCAGGCGACAGGTCGTGCCAGGCGCGGAGCCCGCTGGCCGAGTGTATTTCTGCGGCCGGCTGTGACGGGGGAAACGCTGCCGGCGTCACCCCTGAGCTCTGTGGTCTGGCTGCAGGCGAAAGCGGTCGCCTGGAATTAGCCCAAAGGATGGCACTGAGCACGGCTTGTCATTTCTAGCAATGAGACTTGAAACGAACGGCAGAGGTTTTGTTTATGAAACCAGAGATCCCCTCGCCTTTGGGATTATCTCCTGGCAGAAGTGCTAGAAGTGCCTGACTTTGGCATTCCCTTTGGAAAAACTGCTACAGATACCATGAAAAATAATGAATATGGATTTAACATTTTCACCCACGCCTTCATAAGCGTGTTCTACTTTTCCCCTTAGCAAGGGAGAAATATTTTCTGTGTCGTAGGGAAGCACTCACGGTGTCCTAGGAAATGTCAGCTAGTTTAGCAGTCTCACGTGATCCCTGTGGAGAAAGGATGGCCTCTCTCCCTGTCTCCCATGTCCTTTGTGCTCACTCTCAAAAGGAGTTGTAGTGCCGCACTGAATATGAAAGAGTAATTTTAAAAGAATGATTCCCTGCATGTAAGATGAAGGACTAGATGACTTAGTAAGTGCTTTCTATTTGTCTTCCAGGAGGCAAAAAATATAAAGACATCTTCCACTGTTTCTTCTTTAAAAAGACACCAAAATTCCTGATTGTCAATGTTGAACATATTTATTTAATGTATTTTACTGTTTTTCTCTGGATCTTATATATATGAGAATATCTAGACATACACTACTTGTTTGTCTCTAGTAGTGAACACAGGTGAATTGTTTTCTAAAAATTAATTTAACTTTCTCTTTACTAGTTTTCTTTTGTTTTCCAATTTGATTGCATGCAGTGCAAAGACAGAAGAATAACAGAAATGAAAACAAGTCATGTGGTGCTGCAGTCTTTCCCTGCTCTTTAGCAATACACTCCTATCGTGAAGGTTTAGGGAAAATGTGAAATTGCGTTTGATGCAAATCTCCTGTGTAAGCTGTTCATATTCCCCGTGCTCTGTGAATTCACCGCTCACGCTGCAAGATCCAATGTTATACACAGAAGGGTTCCGCTTCCTGCAGCCAGTATTGAGCTCATCGTGTCTTTTTAAACGAGTCTGGGAAAAATCCCCAGTTACGCATATGCCCTCATTTCTGATCCATGCTCCAGAGGCTCAGACTGGCTCCGTATATTCCTTGAGGAGTGACTTCTCTCGCTCTCTCTCTCCCTCTTCCTCCTGAAACACCTGTGCATTATTTCTATTTGTCAGCTGGCAAAAGGAAGCTGAAATACCTCTACAACACTTCTTCACGGACGCGCAGTTTGTATCATCCAGCTGTAAAAAGTACAACGTGTCATCTGCTTTCCACTGTGGACCAAGGACTGGATTTTCAAAACTATGCAGGTGTCTAGATCACACCGTCATCAACGATTTTGGGGGTTACAAATAACTGTCCGCAGCCTCTTCAGTTTATACTTGATCACTATTTAGATTTCTACGGAAATTGCTGTGTAAATATTGCAGGATTTTAACTGCTTCACGTTCAAGAAGAACATACAGAGCAAGAGATGCAGAAAGGGAGAAAGAACTTATCTGGCAAGAAGGGACGCTCATGAGAACTAAAACGTGTTGACGGGCGTGGAGGATAATTAGTTCGGAAATAAACTCACGTTTTTCAAAAACAAGCTCAGGTTTGTTTTGAATACGGTTAATGTGAACAAAGTTCTCACAGGGACTGAATTTTCTTGACAACAAGCTTTGTTGCACTTTCTATAACCTCACGCTCACAGGATATAGTGAATGCAAAACCTTTTTGTGAAGCTCACTACATCATGGGTGAGGACAATAACCTACAAAAAACGGCAATAAGCAGGATCTTTCCCACACAAGCTCATTGAATTCCTGTTTCGAGCCTAAACTGGGTTTAAAAATGGTATGCGACAAATAAGTGTGAATAACAATTTTTTAAAAAGATAGAAGGAAGCAGAGGGACTGTAGAGTTATGTAATGTGAGAGTTCTGACTGGATTGAGATGGGGACACGGAGAAAGAGTTGAAGGATCATGTATGAAGGCCAGAGTAAAGATGTTAGGACCACGCGTGGAAGGGAAGTGTCCTTGGAGTGGACGATGAAGCAGCAGCTTACCCCAGTGACACGGCTGCAGAGCTGATCGTTACTGGGCTCTGTTCTGTCTGGTGTGTTGGTATAAATCTGTGACAGAAGGAACAATATGTTGTCCTAAGGGATGCTAACTCTGAAATAAATATTAAACTGTCTTCTAACTTAGGTGCAGGTCATTATTCCACCAAAAAAGATTGCACCGAAGTAAATTCTCAGTGGACGGAGAAATGATCGTCATTTTACTCCCTGACTCATTCTGTGGGAAAGGCTTGTGAGTGGCACGAGTGACGATAGCACTAAGCACAGCACGGACCACTGACTGAGCCTCAGTCAACGCATTTTCTGACGGGACATCTCTAAGGCTTTAAAATTACCTAGCTAAAAGGAAAAAATAGCAAAAGCGACTAGACACAGTTTCAGCTGTATTAATCTCCTAGGTTCTTGATCTTCAGTTGGTGTACATCCGTGAGTTTACGTCAGTGGAAAATCTCGGTGTATTAAACTTCTGACCCATGACTGGTGCTTTATTTTTTTTACTCTTATTTTCTTTGATTGAATGATGACCACCGTAGATATTTTTGTTATACTAAAAATGTGAAAGAGAAAGAACTGCTTAAAGCAAGCCTCTCAAAAGTTAGCATTAGCTGTGCAATAAAACTCAAAATTGCCACATTAAAAAACACTTTCTAAGTATAATCTATTTTCCACGATTCATTAATATGTGCTGTCAGAATTTTGATTTATGCACCTTAACTTTCAGAATCAGGTATATGGCTCTGATGTTTGTATGCTGCGTATAAAACTATTTTAAAATCCTAACCTTTAGAGTCCTGATTTAGTATGTGAGTATAAAAGCCTTCCTGTTAAACTCTCCGTTTAGTTTCCTGATTTATAGACGCAAGATTTCGTGCTCTGTATGGATCATAATGTTAAAACTCTGATTTAATTCTGTAGTTACTATAAGAAGCGTTAGAACAATAAAATGTGCAATAGTTAAGAGGCTGAGATGAAAGTAATCAATTAGTTCTGCAGACTGCACCTCTGGTCCAGCTTTCGCTGGTGTAAATCAAAAGAACTTCACTTCAGGAACTTTCCCTGGCTTACGGCATTTGTGAACCTTGCTCTGTAGTCACAACACGCAAATATAATTAGAAGCATTACATCTGGAAGGGTTTAATGAAGGGAGGTGTTATATCATAAAAGTACCTTTTCTCTTTGATCTCAGCTCTTCTTGATCTTCATTTGCCAGTCATCAAGGAAAATATACCAAGCAGAGAGATGCTGTTACAGACGCTCTCATGAACGTTCTGGTACGTTGGCACATACTTTGTTTCAGATAAACTAGATGTTTTGGTATTCATCAACTTTAACAAAAAATCATAACGCAATTCTAGGTCATAATTCACTGTTACGTTGTTTGCCCCTAAGTTCAGCTGTTATGTTGCTAATCTTTCCTCCATAATAGAATACAGTGTAACAGAATCAATTCCTTTTTGTTTTAAATAGGCAACACGGGCTAGTCAAAAAACCAGACACAAAATCATCCTTCTGTACGAGAAGAGATATTAAAAGAGCTCAGGCTGAAACACTGGTAAGAATCATTTTCCCAAAAGCAACTACCTCCTTTTACAAACCCATTTCTCAGCCTGAGAGCACAGGTAGCTAACTGTGAGATGAACAGTTGTGCGGTCCCCCAGGCTGGAAGGACTCTCCTCTCTCTAATGATAATTTGCTCAGAGACTGATGTAGAAGCAAAGTATCTTCCTTTCCCAAACAACTACGTCTTATATTAAATGGTCAAGGAAACTAAGCTACATTCCTGACCCATAAAGGGTCATATAACTTCAGCTTTCCCCTACTTTTTGTGTGTCATATGTCTGGAGTACTTTGTCTCTAAACACCGGCTTTACACAACAGAATTTCCGCATGCGTGTCATCAGTTTCTTAATAACTGAAAATATTTCTCTTTATTCAAAACAAGAAGCTGGCCATGCTCAAAAAGAAAAGAAGAGCATAATGTTTCTCTGTACACCACTGCAGAATAGTGGGGAAAACATCTTTCAATAAATTAACACTTCACAGACAAGAAAAGCCTAAGTTATCCTATCTCAGTTAACTTCCACAGTCTAACTGAAAAAAAAACCTCACGTGGCAACAGAATGTTATTTAACTCCTGTTTTCCATTATACCATATTTTGTGCTAAGGATCTTCTCCTGATCCCATGTAAACTTCCTAGGTATTTCTACATTCCTATATTTTCTGCAGGCAATTGAATTGCTTTGCCTGTTTCTAACTCCTGGGACAGATCATCTGGCAGGGGTACCCGTAATTCTGTTTCTTGCTGCTTAAATAGATGACTCTGCTGTGGGGGCTGCAGGCCTCCTACAATGACCAAGTGCAACAGTTGCTCTCCTTCTTCCTGAGTGGAAGTGGCAGTGAGAGAAAATCTTATCAACCCTTCACTAGTGTGGCTGCAGATGTACAACAGTCTCAGCTGGAAGAGTCTGACATGAAGTCTTGTCTGTTAAACTAAACTTGAGGTCCTGATACAACAAAAAGGCTCAAGGTTTGAGATAAGGACAGGGAGAGATCCTTAAAGTTACCAATACGGGCAAAACAGACTCGACTTGGGGAAAAACATTTGTTTATTATTATTAATAAAACCTAAGCAGGATCATGAGAAAGAGAGAAAACAACTTTGTCCCACCCCTCCCTCTTCCCAAGCTTAAATTTATGTTCAATTATCTCTACCTCCTTCCCTCCCCTGAGTGGCACAGGGCAGGAATAGGGAATGGGGGTTACGGTCAGTTCATCACACACTATTTTCTGCTGCTCCTTCCTCCTCGGGGGAAGAACTCCTCACATTCCTCCCCTGCCCCGGCGTGGGGTCCTCCCCGGGCTGCAGGGGGATCTCTGCTCCTCCATGGGCCTCCATGGGCTGCAGGGGGATCTCTGCCAGGAACAACTTTATGCCTCCTCCTTCTTCTTCACTGATCTTGGCATCTGCAGCCATTCCTCTCACAAGAAAAATTCTTCACAACAGACTGACAGATGCCTCTCAGGATCTTTTCACATCTCATCTCCTCTCCACTTCTCCTGGCTGGGCCGGGCCGAGTTGGGCCCAGTCACCGCCCGGCGGGAGGCCAGAGGGTGAGGCCTGCAAGGCCCAGAAGGCTCGCGGCTCCCCCTCTCTGCCCCTGCTCAGCTGCTTCACATCTTCTCTCCTTTTCTTTTTTCCTGTTTTCCCCTTCTTAAATAAATTATCACAGAGGTGTTGTCAGGGAACATTCTGTCACCAATCAGCTTGGCCTTGGCCAGCAGCAGGTCTGGCCTAGGCCCGGACGAGTCCACTGGACAAAGGGGAAAACTTCCAGCAGCCTCTTACAGAAGCTGTCCCCGTAGCCCCCCGCCCTCACTACGCAAAACCAACACAAAAGCCAACACTACCTTTTGTACTAGAGCTCATTTTCTGCAGAAGTTTTTCCTGACTCAGAACTGCAGGCTTTAGGAAAAGCCAAGTGTGAAAGCCTCAGCAACCTGATCGTGCACCACCATGGCTCATCTGGGGCCTTTAATCTCCGGCGGTGCTGGAGCCAGAAAGCTCCCTTCCTGCTGCTCGCCACTCATTCAGAGACAGTGCTGGATCGCGTGATTCCAGGCACTGGTCTTGTTTAATCAGCATCCACAGAGAGACTTCAGGAGAAAAGTGAGAACAGACTAAATGAGAACTGGAAAGTAAAGAATCTGGAAGGAGAAGAAAGTACTGCCCTTGGCTGTGAAAGGAATGAGCAGCAGGAGAGCTTCCAGAAAAGGAGAAACTGAAGGACAAGGGACTGATGCATGCAAGGATACTAATGGGCTGGGGAAGGGAAAAAAAAAAAAATTAATTATTTGCTAATTTTCAAACTACTCCATGAATTTTATGAAGTTTATGAACACTTTTAGCACTGCAGAAAATGGGAGATTCAACTTTTAAATAGTATTTCAGAGTAAGCAGATAATCCTTGTCTGTGATACTTGTCATATTTCAGATTGTTACCAAGAAAATTCAATAAAAACTTACATATGTTGACTATATGTTTAACTTGTGTTTCTTTCATGCTGGGTAATAAAAAGCTAGAGTATCATCATCATTATCAAGGTTTCTAATACTTTCTTATTAGACACAATTGTAGACACATTTAGACACAAGATCAAACTTTCCTGAGAAAAATAATTCTTGGATCAGGATTATACAAAGATAATATTTTCACCAAATCTGGAAATGTTTTTATCGACTTTTTTTTTTTTTGGTAAATTCTAAACAATTCCTTTTGCAAAACTGTCAGTCTAAAAGCAACCAGATATTTTTACTTATCACTATGCATGTATGTACATGTGTGCATTTGGCGGTGTGTCTGCATACAACTGAAATCAGTATCAATGAAGAAAGTAATTCTAATCATTTTTCTGGTTTTACTTACATATCCTCTATACAGGGTAATTCAAGATATTCAATTCAAGTTAACACACTATGTAAATAACAAGTAGTTCACTTAAACTGCATAAAAACTCTATGTGAAAGCTGTAATGAAAATTAAACAGGATTTAATTCAATGAGCAGAACTGTCTTCTGCCTGCTGCGTCACCACCACAGAGGAGGACACCGCAGGAGGCAATGCTGTTCCAGCAACATAATTAAGTTCACTTAGGATGCTGGTTTTGGCTGGGATAGAGTTAACTCTCTTCATAGTAGCTAGTACGGGGCTATGTTTTGTATTTGTGCTGGAAGCAGTATAGATAACGCAGGGAAGTTTTAGTCACTGCTGGGCACTGCTTACACAGAGTCAAGGCCTTTTTTTTTCGTTTCTCACATCACCCCTCCAGTGAGTATGCTGGGGGTGCACAAGTTGGGAGGGAACACAGCTGGGACTCCAACTGACCAAAGGGATATTCCATGCCATATGACATCATGCTCGGCATATAAAGCTGGGGGAAGAAGATGGAAGGCGGGGACATTCGGAATGACAGCATTTTTCTTCCCAAGTAACTGTTACGCGTGATGGAGCTCTGCTTTCCTGGAGATGGCTGAACACCTGCCTGCCAATGGGAAGCAGTGAATGAATTCCTTTGCTTGTGTGCATGGCTTCTGCTTTACCTGCTAAACTGTCTTTATCTCAATCCATGAGTTTTCTCATTTTTACTCTTCTGAGTATCTCCCCCATCCCACCAGAGGCAAGTGAGCAAGCGACTGTGTGGTGCTTAGTTGCCAGCTGGGGTTAAACCACAACAGATGCTGACGGATTATTTATATGACTGCTGGCATCCAAAACTCACCTAGAGTTCCCTTTTGAAACACAGAGATTGCCTGTATAAAGGCTTAAAAATTAAACTAAGAAGAAAGAAACGCATTTATAATAGCAGCATTCTTTGAAATTCAGGTGTTCATAGAATTGTAGAATCATAGAATACCAGTTTGGAAGTCACCTCAAGGATCATCGGGTCCAACCTCTCTTGACAAAAGCACAATCTAGACAAGATGGCCCAGCAGCCTGTCCAGCTGAATCTTAGAAGTGTCCAATGTTGGGGAATCCACCACTTTCCTGGGGAGATTATTCCAACGGCCAATTGTTCTCATTTGGAAAATTTTTCCTCTTGTGTCCAACTGGAATCTCCCCAGGAGTATCTTGTACCCACCATCCATTGCCTTTTCCATGTGACTCCTTGTAAAAAGGGAGTTTCCATCTTCTTTGTGGCCACTCTTTAAATACTGGAACATGATCATCAGGTCTCCCCTAAACCTTATTTTCTCAAGGCTGAACAAACCCAGATCTTTCAGCCTGTCCTCATATGTCAGACTTCCCAGTCCTTTGGTCGTCTTTGTGACCCTTCTCTGGACCCTTTCCAGCCTGTCCATATCTTTTTTGTATAGCGGGGAGCAAAACTGAACACAATATTCCAGGTGTGGCCTGACAAGTGCTGAGTAGAGTGGAATAATGACTTCTTTATTTCTTCTGGTGATGCCCTTGTGGATGCAACCCAGCATCCTGTTGGCTTTCTTTGCCACAGCAGCACACGGTTTGCTCATAGGAAGGACCATTAAGATGATCAGAGGGCTGGAGCACGTCTCCTGTGAGGACAGACTGAGAGAGGTGGGATTGTTCAGCCTGGAGAGAAACTCTTTAGCAGGGCCTGTTGTGATAGGACGAAGGGTAATGGTTTTAAAACAAAGAGAGGTAGATTCTGACTCGACATAAGGAAAAAAATTTTTACAATGAGGATGGTGAAACACTGGCCCAGGTTGCCCAGAGAGGTGGTGGATGTCCCATCCCTGGAGACGTTCAAGGTCAGGCTGAACAGGGCTCTGAGCAAGGTGATCTAGTTGAAGGTGTCCTTGCTTGCTGCAAGGTGTTTTCCCAGGTGCAAGACCTTACGCTTGTCCTTGTTGAACTTCATAAGGTTCTTGTTAGCCCACTCTTCCCGCCTATCCAGGTCTTCCTGCAAGGTGGCTCTCCTTTCCGAAGTGTCCACCTCCCCACTCAGTTTGCTAGCATCAGTAAACTTCATCAGGGTACACTTGATCCCATCATCCAGAATCATTTATGAAGGTATTAAACAGCGTTGGGCCTGTCACCGAAATCAGGAATCGAAACTCCATAACACCAACGTAGTGTTCAGAAGTAGGCATTCTTTATTGCAGCGCTGGATGCACGGGGGATTTCTCCTCCAATCGTGCATCCCGAGTTAAGCAACAGGTACAATATGTAGGCATCATAGTCATATATATTTATAGAATTCCTGAGGACTTGGTTACATACTCATTAGTTTTTCGAGAAATCATTATCCTAAGTTTCCGCCCACATGAGATAGGTTATTCCCTGGGCTTTGCTGACATCTCGTGTCTGCTCTCAGGAGTCGCAGTCCCTCTGGTGGTCCTTTACTTCATCGGTGGTCGTTCCTCCTCTTCATCACTGTGTCCTCTGCGTGAACTCAGACTTTTATTTTACTTTCTTCTTGTTGCCAAGGCGGCTTCTCGTTGACTTGTCTTTGTTGGTTCCTACTGTCCTTGGTTACTCCATCCTATCAGTCTTGTCTTAGCTCATTGCTCTGCTTCTAAACTCCTGAAGCCCCCTTCTCTTGGGTTCAGCTCCTGTGTCTGTATTCCCTCAGGATGTTCCCATCTGACTCATCTCAGCACCTGCTGGGGCATTCTGAAAGTATCTCGTTATGTTAAATTTGTCACTCTGCTGTTCTTTCTCGCAAGGTTAGTGGTTTATATTTTCACATGAGAATTAAATTGTTGTGCAGGGTTCCTGCTAGGCTATACAGAAATTACTGCTCTATTATAAAGCTACTTGTTTTGTTATTTAATAATTTTGTTATTCCGGTTAGTCCTTTATTCTTCTAAATCTCTTCTTCATCAGGAAGAGGGGAGGGGTGGGGAAATCTGTTTTTTTTCTCTCTTATTCTCCTGCTTTGGTTTTGTAATGAATAAATTGAAATAGTTTTCCCCAAGTTGCGTCTGCTTTGCCCGTAACGGTAACTTGAAGGATCTCTCCCCATCCTTATCTGAAACCTCGAGCTTTTTTGTTCTGTTTCCTCTCCCCCATTCCCTCGGAGGGTGGGGAGACTGAGTGAGAGGCTGCGTAGCTCGGTCCCGCGTGGGGCTGAACTACGACACCAAGCAGAATCTCCCTTGTGCAGGTTGTGCCTGCAGCTTCCTGTGCTTTTGCTGTGCACCTCTGAGAAAGGCCTGCCTCTGCCTTCCCTGTCACCTGAGGTTCCTCGCTTCAGGAAACCCCCCTGTGCTCTGTGCTGGTTGGTGCCACTGCGGATGGTGCCGGCACTGAAGCTGTTGCCTCGGCGACTCTTGTTTATTTTCACACCAAAAAAAACCCCTTAATCTGTCCCTTCCAGGTGAAGGTGACGTGTGACCAAGGACTGAGAAAGACCAAGGACTGAGAAACACCTCCTGGTCTGTTAGCAAGAACAACTGAGCCAGAGCTGGGACAGGGAACATTTCCTGGCCGACTTTCAGCAAAACCCTCGGCAGAACTGAGAAGGTGGGGCCGAGGGACGCAGGCGGAACGCGAGGATGCAGCGAGCACGGCCAGCTACGCCCCTCTCGCACGTGGAGCTTCGTGTCTGCGGGAGGACTCTTTGCCAGTGACGGCGGCCGTTGAACCAAGGGCCCAAGGACAGCGCACCCAGAACCTGACTGCGCGTTGCTGTGTCCCAGAGCATTAATCCAAGACGTTCAAAAGCAACACGAACGAAGCCCATTCAAACGCGGTGCCCTCACTGGAGCAATGTTATTTACAATACGTAGGGAAACATCATTGCTACCGTGAGAATAACGATGTTGTAGAGAGCGCAAAAAAGGGTTTGTGCTGCGAGGTGGACTCGGGGGTCCCCAGGGCGGGGCACGCTGCAGTGCGTCACAGGGCCCTTTGTGACCCGCCGTGATATGGGCGCTGCCGATTGGATGGCACGTGGCAGTGTGTCACAGGGCCCTTGGCGATACAGCTGTTGGCGTCAGAGGGAGCACCCCACAGTGCCCGGAGGGCGCAAGGGGACAGGACGGGACGGAATTAGGGTGCAAGGAGCTCCTGTGCAGCCACCTTGTTCCCTGCCGACCCACGTCCGTGGTGCTTTTCCGAGGCGTCTCTCGTCCCTGGGACAGGAGCCCTCGCGGCCAGGCCTCAGCGGGATGGCGGAGAGACCGCCCAGCGTGCCCAGGCTGGCCTGGATTCTGGAGGAGGAAGAGGAGGATGAAGGTGCTGGGGATGCCCCAGCACGGCAGCCTGATGAGATGGAGGAGGTCCAGTCGCTGCACACAGGTGAGTGGCTGAGCTGGGACACAGGGCTCGTGGCTGCTGCCGCCTTGGCCCCATCCCATCCCCCGTGGCCATTCCCACGGGAAGAGGGTATGGGGCTGTTCCCCACAGCTGGCTCCGGCCATGCTCCATCCACTGGGCACCCCCAGCCCCAACACGTGGGCAGAGAGACGGGGGTCAGCGTCCCCACCAGCCCCTGCCCCGGGACTGGCCCTGCCCGGGCAGCGCGGGGCTCGCCTCTGTTCTCCAGCCTCTCCCGCAGCCCCTCAGCTCTGCCTGTGCTCTGTCTTTGCCACATCCAGGCTGGGACTTGTCGGAAGAGGAGGAGGAGCAGGAGGACACCCGTACCCTCTTCTACTGGACAGCAGCGGTACCCACAGCCATCCCCGCCTGGGCTGGGGCTGCTCTGGCTGCTCAGCCAAGCACTGCCGTCAGGGCACTTGGGGTGACATCTCTCTCTTCCCCGCCCTTCCTTCTCCTGCAAATGTTTTAGGAATCCCTCAGCCTCACTGAGCAGGAAGGCACCACTGTCACGGCCGTCAAGGGCAGGGCAGACTCTGAGTCCTGCAATGCAGAGGCTTGTGCGGCCGTGCTGGATGTGCCTCTGGAAAGTGACACCTCCTGTTTGGAGCATGTAAGTGGCCTTTGGACGGGGCTCGAGCTCCCCAGGGCTTGTGTGCCCCCTGACGCCGGGTCCCCTGGGCACCCAACAGCCTTTTAGGCCGGCACAATGCGGCAGGAAGGGAAGCACATCCCGGGGGCAGCTGGGGAAATGGCTGGCTCTGGCAGCACTCCATCTCTCAGCCGTGTCTCCTCCAGGTGCCCGGGACTGTGAGGCACATCTACCGGTGGCTCACGTCCAGCACGGATATGTCTGCCAAGGACCAGTGGGACAACACCCTTCAGGAGCTGACCCACGCGCACCCCCGGGATGTGGTGGTGACCCTCCTGCGCTGTGCCCCATTGTGCGACAGGTACGGGGCACACCTGGCTTGAGGGCTCAGGGCTCACCAGCCTCTGTCGAGCCTGTCCCACGGGGGCTGCCAGACAGGCAGAGATTTTCGGGGCACTGCCGACCCTCCGTTTCCCAGCCCTGACATCCCAGCCCACAGCCCTCTGCCACGCTCCCTCCCTGCCCCTCAAGGCACCGGTGCTCGGCCGCCTTCCTGCCCGCAGGGGCAGGCTGGCAGCCGGTGGTTGCCCAGGCCAGGGCGCTGTGGCCGAGACCCCGCTAACACAGAGCTCTGGGCCTGCAGAGCTGCTGCGACCATGTGGAGGGCGATGGTCTCCTCGGGCAGGACTGCGGAGAAGGTGCTGCTGGAGCTGCTCTGCGTGCTGGAGGACTGGCCAATGCACAGCACGTCCACCTCCGACGGGGACAGCACGGGTGTCTTTGCCCTGGCCGTGAGTTTCTGGACTGTGCCTCTCCGGGCGGCTCTCCACGCTCCCCTGCATCGCTCTGTCTCAGCGTGGGCCGGAAACCTGGCTTAGGGGCAGGCTGAGGGGGCACGAGGCCACATGCTCCCCCTGCGTCTCCCACGGCCCAGGCCAGCGCCCGAGCCTCCCCCTCCCACGCTGGGGCTCCGCCACAGGGATATTTCGGCACTGAGTGCTCTCTCTGGGTGCTTTGTTTTCTGCAGGCAACCAGGGCGCTGCGGGAGATCCTCCGACTGCCCAGGTGTCCAGAGGCATTGACGACGCATTTCCCCCACATCTTGCTGGTTCTGCTCTTCCAAATTTTCTTCGGCACAGAGCAGATGCCAGAGGAGGTTGAAACCTTCTGGAGGGAATGCTGGAAGGAAGATGGCCTTCCCACACACCCTAAAAGGTGCCCCACCCCAGTCCTCCTGTTCCCCCCACGGCCCTGGAGCTGCGGCCAGGGCTCCCGGTGTGACCTGACCTTTGCTGTGCACACAGGTTTGCAGTGCTGACTGTCAAAGCGCTGCTCTGTCATCTTGGGTATGAGAACGTGGTGTTCGAACTCGACCAGAAGCATGGCTGGGACACGCTCCTCAACACTGAGACCCAGCACTGCGCAGTGGGTCTGCTGGCCAGGTGAGAGCCCCCTTCTTCCCAATCCTGCCCCTGCCCCCGCCATTTCTGCCCTGCAGACGGGGTGCCCCACACAATCCCCTTGGTCGTGGGTGAGAGGGACTTGTCAGCAAGGGATGGCCCAGCAGACTGGAAAAGCCTGGGAGAGGTGGGGGCACAGGAGCAGCCACCTCCCAGAGCGCCAGAGGTCTCCTCAGAAGGGAAGACTTTGGGGCAGGAAGGGGGTTTTCCCCGTTCTTTCCCCAGAAGGAGCCTGCTGCTGTTGGGGTTGGCGAGGGGTGGTGGGGAAAGCCCAGGCCTCCGGGAGCAAACGCTGCCGGCGGCTGGAGCAGAGCGCCACGGGGGCCTTGGCCTGCCCGGCCCAGCCTGTGGGGTAACAGCTGGATGAGGGGGGACAGTCAGTCCCGGGAGAGGTTTGCACGCCGTGCTCAGGGCCAACCGTGCCTTCTTCATCCCCTTGCCAGAGAGATACTCGGCGCCTCGAGTTACTTCTGTTGCTGGACAGCAAACTACCTCATGCAGCTGCTCAGCCGGAAGGAGCCACGCTGGCAGATAACCGCCATGACATTCCTTGTGGAGGTGAGCCAGACGGGGAGCGCTGCCTCGCTGAGCTGCCTCCCACCACGCTGCCCTGTGGCAGCAGCAGCTGCGGGGCAGCCCAGCCGATGGAGCTGGGGCAGAGGGGGAGCTCTGGCGAGCGATCAGAGGCTGCCGAGGGCTGGGAGGCACAGCGCAGTGGGCGAGCGACCTGCGCCATGTGCCCCAGGGGCTCTGCAGCCGCTGCTGCCTTTGGGCTGGGCTGCCTGGGACGGCGCCCGTGCCCTCTGCTCCTGGCTGGACCCAGCCCTGCGCGGTGCTGGGTGCCGGCCAGGCACCCCTCTCACTGCTCCGTGTGTTTTAGCTCCTGCCCTGCCCTGATGCAAGCAGCTGGGGTGACCAGATCCTGCAGCTCGCCCCAGGGTTCCTGCACAGCGAGTGCACGGCGATGCGTCGCCTGGTGCTCAGAGGCCTCGTCGAGCTCTGCAAGACCCCCGTGATGGTGAGCAGGGGGCAGCCGGCTGAAGCTGTGCTGGCGACGTGGGGCTGGGCACGGGGTGCTGGGTAGCAGAGTCGCTTGGACTTGGCTGGGCCTTGGGAGCTGTGGTAGCTGCTCCCAACGCTCCTGCCTCCCCGTTCACCTGCCCGAGTCCTTCGGGGCAGGCTTTTGCACCTGGCTCCCGAGGCAGCAGCGTGGGCTCAAACTGCTGCAGTGGTTTTGTCCGTGCAGCCTTTTTGGGCTTCACAACACAGCACTGTGTTCCACACAGGCCAAAAGAACAAAGTCTCTGTTGCCAAGCCTCATAGTGCTGTTGAAGGATGCAGACACCAAGGTGGTTGAGACGACCCTGTCTGTGCTCAGCGAGATGCTCCTGGACGTCCAAATTCCTAGCAACATCGCGCTGCAGCTGGCTGAGCGGCTCCGGCCACTCTTCGACAACGTAAGGCTTTGAGCCCCCCACCACGGGCGCTGGCTGCTGCCCAGAAACTTTGTGCCCTGTGGCTTTTCAGACCCATGATGTGTGGTGGGCCAGGAGCAGACAGTGCTCAGGTCTTGCCCTCTTCCTTCATCCAGGAATCCAGGAACGTGCGTGTGCTCTCCATCAAAGTCTTTGGAGATGTGATGATGTTTGTAGAGAAAGAGGGAAAACAGCCACTGAAGGCGGAGGTGCAGCAGAGCCTGATCCCGCTGCTCTGCCACTTGCATGACGAGAACCAGAGCGTGGCAGAGGTGAGGATTTCTGACCTGCTGGGGTCCCCGCGGGAGGTGGCTCGGCTGCCTCCTGTCCCGGTGCCTCGCGGGCTGCAGCGCTCCAGCCTCCTCCTGGCCCTGGCTCCAGAGCAGCAGCTCTGGGGGAGCTCTGTCCCGCTGCCCCGGCAGCACCAGGTGCCCGGGTTGGGGGTTGTCCCACTCCTGGGCCCGGACACCGAACGCGCCGGCAGACGCCTTTGTCAGCTGCTGCATCTTCCCAGCAGCAGCCAGGAGAGGCCCTGAGCCTTGGCCAGGTGCAGGGGACGCAGGTCCTGTGCCCTGGGCAGCGGTGCCATCTCCCAGTCTCTGCTGCTCTGCAGGCCTCTTGGGAAACCCTGCTTCGAGCTGCCAAGTTCCTCAAGAAGAGGAAGCTCAGGAAGGTGCTGAAGAGGCAGCAGACATCATGGGAGGCTGGCCAGTGCCTGGTAAGGATGGCCCCAGAGCCCCAGAGCCCCAGCGCCAGGCTGGACAAGCCCGCTGTCCCCACTGCCCAGCGTGTGGTGCTGGCAGCTGTGCCCCTGCCCACTGCTGCCAGCCTGCACCCCACGCACGCTGCCTTCCTCAGGCGTGCGGCCCCGCGGGCTCTTCTCCAGGCTCCTCTTCCTCCCCAAGCCCGGCACCAGCCGGCTGCTGGCTGGGCTTTGTCGTGGGTGCCCCGGCAGGGGAGGCCGGTCCTGCGTGCAGGGGCCGCCTGGCCAAGTGGGACATCCTGTGCCAACCTTTCCCTCCTTTCCCTTGCGCTCTCTCCAGCTGGCAGAGTACAGCAGCAGGGCAGACGAGTACCTGCTGCAGGTGCTGCAGTACCTGCAGAGCCCACAGGAGTCCATGCGAGAGGCGGCCATCAGGTTCATTGGTGAGCCACAACTCCCCGGGGTCCCTCCCTGCCCCACTGCAGCTTGGCCCCAGCCCCGGCTGCTGCAGCGGCAGCAGGAATGGGCTGTGGAGCCCCAGGTGCCCCACGCGGGGCCGGGGCAGCCGTGGGGCTCCCTGCCGCCCTCTCCCACCCCTACCCTTGGCCGTCACGCTCGGGGACGGCCCCGGGCTCAGCCCCGCTGAGGGGAGGAAAGCGTGTAGCTGGGCTGATGTGGGGAAGCTGTGCTGCTGGGGCTGGCGGGACTGCTCATGGGCTGTGTGTTCCTAGGTCATGGCGCGCAGTACGGGAGGGGTAAGGAGCAGGTAAAGCTCCAGATCATGTCCCAGGGTGAGTGAGCGCAGTGGGGTGTCAGCGGGGACTGTTGGGGGGAGGAAAGAACCTGGGCAGGGGGCTGCAATCCCTGCCAGGGCCAGGGACGGCTCTGCTCCCTGTGCAGATGAGGGGCAGCGTGGGCAGAGCAGAGATTTCAGGGGCATGTGGGGTATTTTTGGCCAGCACCTTCCGGCGAACCCCGTTGGCCCCTGCTCCCTCCTGGCCATGGGAAGAGCGGTGGGCTGGCCCTGGCAGGAGGGCTTCCTGGGGTCCCCGCGGATGCAGGCTCTGACCTGGCCTCTGTTCCTCTCTGTTCCAGCCCTTCGAGGCATGACAAGTGACCCCAGCCCCTCGGTCTCCAACCTGGCAGCTCAAACGCTGCTGGTGCTACAGGCTGCAGAGAGAAGGTCTGCCTCCAGATTTGGGCTGCTGCACAGGCTGTGGAGGAGGCGGCCTTCTTTCTGGGGCTCTGGCTGGCTGTGCTGCTGCAGCTGCGTGCGGAGCTGATCCCAGGAGCTCCCTGTGCTGGACCACCTGAGCCTGGAGGGGGATGGCCTCTGAGAGCAGGATTGTGGAGAAGGAGCTGCCTTCTCCATGTCTTTACGTTGTGGAAATAAAGGAGTGGAAAAGCCACGCCCTGAAGGAACCGGGAGCCTCAGGAGAGAGTGACCAGTCGTGCATGCTGTCCCGTAGCTGGCGGCAGCACCGGACATACCCACAGCCCGTGGCCTGGCTGCAGGCGCCAGCTACTCCGCCGGCCTGCGAGAGCAAGAGGAAAGGAGAGGAAAAGCTTTTGCCTCCCGGGCACGCGCTCTGCAGCGCTCACGGCTCCCGTGGCAAGGAGTGGATGGGGTACAGCCCACAGCACCAGGCCATTTCTGTCCCTGCGCCGCTGGCGCACAGCACTGGAGCTGCAAGAGCAGCTGCAAGAGTCTTTTGCAACAAGTGCTGAGGTGATCGAGGCCAGGTCACAGCAAAAGGTCCTCCAGTGGGGCCGATCCCTGTTCTGAAAGTGCGTTCACCTCTGGCGACCCAGGGGACTCTTTATCTGGCCCGGGTCTCAGTGCTGCAGAGGACAAGGTGGCGGCAGAATCTAGGAGAACGGCCCTCAGGTCAGCTCCGGTCTCCTTTCAGCGCCCCGTGCAACTCTTTTCCCGCCTTGCAGCAGAGGAGCAGCTCAGGTCCCCGCCGTGGGAACATTTATCCCCCCACTTCCCTCTCTGCGTGTTCACGGTTCCTCTGTGCCGCTCCGTCGCCACGCCTGCCTGACTCCTGTGCCCATCGCCCAGCGCCCGTGGTGCGGCTGCAGGGAGGCACGTGCCAGCCCCGCCAGCCCCACCAGCCTGCAGAATAATGTATTTAGGAAGCGGAAAAAAAAAAAAGTGAAGAAGCAGAAGCGGGGGCAGAGGGGGAGGCGTGAGGCTGGTGGGCCTGGCAGGCCTCACCCTCTGGCCTCCCGCCGGTGGCTGCCTGGGCCCGACTCGGCCCGGCCCGGCCAGGAGAAGTGAAGAGAGGAGATGTGAAGAGAAGCTGAGAGGCGTCTGCCTGAGCCGATTGTGAAGGATTTCTGGTGAGAGGAAGGGCTGCAGGCGCCAAGGGCAGTGAAGAAGGAGGGGGAAGAGAAAAGCGGCTGCGGGCTGAAATTCCCCCGCAGCCCGTGGTGCAGCCCATGGTGAGGCCGGCTGTGCCCCCGCAGCCCGGGGAGCCCACGGAGGAGCAGAGATCCCCCTGCAGCCCGGGGAGCCCACGGAGGAGCAGAGATCCCCCCGCAGCCCGGGGAGCCCACGGAGGAGCAGAGATCCCCCCGCAGCCCGGGGAGGACCCCACGCCGGGGCACAGGAAGGATGCGAGGAGTTCTTCCCCCGAGGAGCAAGGAGCGGTGGAAAACAGGGTGTGACAAACTGAGCGCAGCCCCCATGCCCTGTTCCCCCTGTGCTGCTCGGGGGGGGGGGGTTTGAGATAATTTGGAATGAACTTCCAGTAGCCGAGACAACAGCTTCGGAGTCGGCATGATTCGCAGCAGTGCACCAATGACCCGGAGCGCGGCGAACTGGACGGGCAATCAGGGCGCGGCGCGGCAGGAAGTTCGCGCAGCAGTTCGCGCAGCAGTTTGCACGGCAGTTCGCGCAGGAAGGGCGCGTCAGCGAGGGCGCCGCCCCGGGGCACCCGGTGATTCACGCCTCTCAGGACAAGATGGCCAACACCCGCCTGAGAGCAAAGGCTGCAGCTCCGGCCGGGAGGCCTGCACCGGCACCCCCTGCGGCGGTCGGTGCCTCCGTGCAGACGGAGCAGCCGAGGGGGGAGGCTGCGGTGCAGACCTCGGGCTGCAGGCACTGCCCGGACCCCGCTCCCGGGGCAGGGGCAGGCGGCAGCCCTGGCTGCAGAAGGTGTGCGCAGGTGGAGGAGCTCCTGCGGCAGGGGCTGAGCTGCAGGAGGCGGTCAGGAGGCTGCGGGACATCAGGGAGGCGGAGAGGGAGCTGGACGCTTGGTTCCAGGCACAGGCTGCAGCGGAACCGCAGCACCCAGTGAACCAATCAACCCCCCCGCAGTGACACATAACGTAAGCAAGCAGGCAGAAGATGCCACTGAATGGAAAGCTGCAAGGGCAAGGCGCAGGAGGAAGAAGAAGCAGCTTCCCCAAAATCCCGAGGTGCCCCTGCAGAACCGCTTTGCTGCTCTGCAGGCTGAAGAAGTAAGACCCAGCACCTCGGGGGAGGCACGGGAGCCGTGCGAGGTAGCGCGCCCGGCTCGTGTGGTAACCAGCGCTACCAAGAAAAAGAGACGAGTGGTGGTAGTGGGTGACTCCCTCCTGACAGGTACGGAGGCTCCCATCTGCCGCCCCAATGCGCTCTCTCGGGAGGTGTGCTGTCTCCCGGGGGCTCGTATCAGGGACGTCACCGAGAGACTACCCAGCCTCATACAGCCCACAGACTATTATCCACTGCCGGTGTTTCATGTGGGGGCCAGCGACACAGCCGGCAGCAGCCTGAGAAACATCAAAAGGGATTTCAGGGCTCTGGGTTCAACAGTCAAAGGCTCTGGGGCGCAGGTGGCATTCTCATCAATCCTCCCGGTCGAAGGGCAGGGACCTGAAAGGGCCAGACGTATCTGGCAGGTCAACTCGTGGCTTGGGGAGTGGTGCTACAGCCAGGGCTTTGGGTATCCAGACCACGGGGCGTGCCTTGAGAAGCCCAGGCTGCGAGGGGCGGATGGCGTGCACCTAACCGAGAGGGGGAAGAGTGTGCTTGGACAAAGACTTGCCAGGCTCGTCCGGAGGGCTTTAAACTGGTGTTGCTGGGGGAGGGGGAGCACAGTTCAGCCCACTGCTGTCAGCATGGTGCCAGTGCCAGCACCGAGGGTCCAGAAGCTGAGGAAGGATCGCAGGTATGTGCAAATGAACCTAGACTGCTGGAGCACCCCTGCCACTCCAGCCAGCAAGTCGGCTTTGTCGGGGGCCCAGCTGAAGTGTCTCTATACCAATGCACGCAGCATGGGGAATAAACAGAAAGAGCTGGAGATGCGTGCACACGAGCAGGGCTACGACCTCGTTGGCATCACAGAGACGTGGTGGGATGACACATACGATTGGAGCGTCAGCATGGAGGGGTATAGGCTGTTTAGAAAGGACAGGAAGGGGAGACGACGAGGGGGTGTTGCTCTCTATGTCAGCAACCGGCTGGAGTGTGTGGAGCTCCGCCTGGGGATGGAGGAGGAGCTGACAGAGAGCTTATGGGTCAGGATTAGAGGACGGGGATGGACAGGGGACGTTATGGTGGGGGTCTGTTACAGGCCGCCTGGCCAGGAGGACAGAGAAGATGAGGCGCTCTATAGCCAGATAGGAGCAGCCTCATGGTCACAGGCCCCGGTTCTCATGGGGAACTTCAACCACCCTGACATCTGTTGGAGAGACAACACGGCAGGGCACAGGCGGTCCAGGAGGTTCCTGGAATGCGTGGACGACAACTTCCTCCTGCAGGCGATAGAGGAGCCGACGAGGAGGGGTGCCATGCTCGACCTTGTGCTCACCAACAGGGAGGGGCTGGTGTGGGGTGTGAAACTGAAGGACAGCCTTGGCTGCAGCGACCACGACATGGTGAGTTCGATTCACGGGGCAGCAAGGAAACTACATGGCAGTCTCTCTGCCCTAGACTTCAAGAAGGTGGACTTTGGCCTCTTCAGGGACCTGGTGGGACAAGTGCAATGGGAGGCGGCCCTGGAGGGAAGAGGGGCCCAGGGAAGTTGGTCCACATTCAAGGAGCACCTCATCCAAGCTCAGCAGAGGTGCATCCCGATGAAGAACAAGTCGGGCTAAAAGGCCAGGAGGCCGGCGTGGATGAGCAAGGAGCTCCTGGACCAACGGAAAGTGAAGAGGAAAGCCTATAGAGGGTGGAAGCGGAGACAGGTAGCCTGGGAGGACTACAAAGAGGCTGTGCGAGTGGCCAGGGATCGGGTGAGGAAGGCCAAAGCCCTGACGGAATTGAATCTGGCCAGGGATGTCCAAAACAACATGAAAGGCTTCTATAGGTATGTAGGGGACAAAAGAAAGTCGAAGGAGAATGTAGGCCCCCTCCAGAAGGAAACCGGTGTCCTGGTTACCTGGGACGTGGAGAAGGCTGAGGTACTCAATGACTTTTTTGCCTCAGTCTTCACCAACAAGGGCTCTTGTCCCACCACCCAAGCTGTAGAAGGCACAAGCAGGGACTGCGAGGATGAAGAACCGCCCACTGTACTCAAAGAGCAGGTTCAGGATCATCTGAGGAACCTAAAGGTGCACAAGTCCATGGGACCTGACGAGATCCATCTGCGGGTCCTGAGGGAACTGGCAGATTAAGTTGCCAAGCCACTGGCTATCGTATTTGAGAAATCATGGTGGTCTGGTGAGGTCCCCGATGACTGGAAGAGAGGGAACGTAACCCCAATTTTTAAAAAGGGGAACAAGGAAGACCCAAGTTAACTACAGGCTGGTCAGCCTCACCTCTGTCCCTGGCAAGGTCATGGAGCAGATTCTCCTGGAAAGCATGCTAAGGCACATGGAGAGCAAGGAGGTGGTTGGTGACAGCCAACATGGCTTCACCAAGGGCAGATCGTGCCTGACCAATTTGGTGGCCTTCTATGACAGGGCAACAGCATCGGTGGACAAGGGACGAGCAACAGACATCATCTACCTGGACTTGTGCAAAGCTTTTGACACTGTCCCGCACGACATCCTTCTCTCTAAACTGGAGAGACATGGGTTTGATGGACGGGCCACTCAGTGGATAAGGAGTTGGCTGGATGGCCGCACTCAGAGAGTGGTGGTCAACAGCTCATTGTCCATGTGGAGACCGGTCATGAGTGGCATCCCTCAGGGGTCCGTGTTGGGCCCGGCCCTGTTCAACATCTTTGTTGGTGACATGGACAGTGGGATAGAGTGCACCCTCAGCAAGTTCTCCAACGACACCAAGCTGTGTGGTGCCGTCGACACGCTGGAAGGGAGGGATGCCATCCAGAGGGACTTTGACAGGCTAGAGAGGTGGGGCTGTGCCAACCTCATGAAGTTCAACCAGGCCAAGTGCAAGGTCCTGCACCTGGGTCATGGCAATCCCAGGCACAAATCCAGGCTGGGCAGAGAATGGATTGAGAGCAGCCCTGAGGAGAAGGACTTGGGAGTGCTGGTGGACGAGAAGCTCAACATGAGCCAGCAATGTGCACTTGCAGCCCAGAAGGCCAACCGCATCCTGAGCTGCATCAAGAGCAGCGTGGCCAGCAGGTCGAGGGAAGGGATTCTCCCCCTCTACTCTGCCCTGGTGAGACCCCACCAGGAGTACTGTGTCCAGTTCTGGAGCTCCCAACACAAGAAGGACATGGACCAGTTGGAGAGGGTCCAGAGGAGGCCACAAAGATGATGAGACGGCTGGAGCAGCTCTGCTGTAAGGCCAGGCTGAGAGAGCTGGTGCTGTTCCACCTGGAGAAGAGGAGGCTCCGGGGAGACCTGAGAGCGGCCTCCCAGTGCCTAAAGGGGGCTGCAGGAAAGATGGGGAGATGCTGTTCAGTAGGGCCTGTTGCGAAAGGACAAGGAGTAATGGTTTTAAAATAGAGGGGGGTAGATTTAGATTGGATATTAGGAAAAAAAATTTTACAGTGTGAGTTGTAGAACACTGTCCCAGGTTGCCCAGAGAGGCGGTGGTGCCCCATCCCTGGAAACGTTCAAGGCCAGGTTGGATGAGGCTCTGAGCAACCTGATCTGGTTGGAGATGTCCCTGCTCCTTGCAGGCTTTGAAGGTCCCTTCCAACCCAAACCATTCTATGATTCTAAGCCCAGGAAGAGGGGAGGGGTGGGGAAAACTTGTGGTTTTTTTTTTTTTTCTCTCTTATTCTCCTGCTTTGGTTTTATAATGAATAAATTGAAATAGTTTTCCCCAAATTGCATCTGTTCTGACTGTAACAGTAACTTGAAGGATCTCTCCCCGTCCTTATCTGAAAACTCTCTTTCATGTTCTCCAGGCTGAAAAAGCCCAGGCCTCTCCGCCTCTCCTCATGCACCATGTACTCCAGGTGCCGATGCTTTTAGCAGTCTTGCTTTTTCCTGTTTGCCTACGTCCCTCTTGCAGTGGGGGGCACTAAGATGTACCAGATGCAGTCTCCTAGCATCAAGAACGGTAAGGCTGGCTTGCTCATGCAGCACCTCATGGAACACATGATGAAAAAAATCCTTGTCAGGGCACGCAGGTTTCACCCAAGTTTCTCCTACACGGAAATCCAATGCTAGGGAGCCAGGAGACAGCAAACCACGCTGTTAGAAACAAGTCAGAAGCATGGACATGTCACATAAAATGCTACAAAGCTTTTTATTTTTCTTAATAAACCCAGGTTTACATTACACGTAAAATACCACCGTCGCTTTACATTGGTGCACAGGCTAAACAAGAACATTTGACTTGGCAGGAAAAGGCACTGCTTCAACACGCTGGGCTCCCCACTCTGTTGCCAGAGAGGCTCAGTTGCTGCATGGAGACACAACAAACAGCTGTTAAGAGGAGGAGAGGTGCTGCTACTACTGTCCGAAATGTCTTCACAGCTTCCACTGCGCTTGCACACGAGGAAACAACCTCATTGTCTGGAAGCATCTGTGAAATGTCCACTGCACAGACCAGGAGGGTTATACATACTCCTACCCAAGCCAAGAGGAAAGAGCAAGCGAAGGGTCCGCTAACAGCGATGCAATCTGGTAAAACCGACTTTAAGGAAAAATGTCTGCTTCACCTTCTGAAATTGGTCTTCTAGTCCACTTTTGAAAAAAAGGTTTGTCCGGCTTAACAGAGCCATGTAGATCTGCAGGACAAAACACCCACCTGAAGCACAGAACGGAGCAGAATACCTCCCAGCAGCCAATCCTACGCAGCAGGAGACTGCAGGAGCTAGAATTGGTACTCACACCAAACCCTTCACCAGCAGGAGCTGCGCTTTCCCCCGTCTGGTGGTGCAGCACGGGGCTCTTCCCCTCTACCACCAGCCAGTCATCTCCATCAGAGCACAACCTCACCTGAAAGATTCCTGACTGCTAGGCTGTCCTGGTTTCAGCAGGGATGGAGTTAATTTTCCTCTCAGTAGCCGGTGTGTTTTGGATTTCGTATGTGAAGAATGTTGATAAAAATACTCTGATGATACGAGTTACTGTTAATGAGACCAAGGACACTGTCTGGCTTTCCAAGTCTCATTAAAGTCTCGTTAACGTGCAGATGCAACAAGCTGGGCAAAAGACAGACAGAACAACTGACCCAAACTGGCCAAAGAGAGTATTCCATGCCTGAACGTCATCCTCAGTATAGAAGTGGGGGTTGCCCATGGGAGGGGGCATTCTTTTCTGGCATCCATTCCATTCAAGTATCCGTTCGGTCACCCTTGGCATCCTTTTCTTCTCTCTTGCTCGCTGGCATCGTTCCCTCTACCTTCCTACCTTGCTCTCCCCTCTTGCTTGCTGCTCGGTGTCGTTTCCATGATCGCTGCTCGGGACGGGCTGCATCAGTCATTCGGACATTGGGTGGTGAGAAATTGTACATTATTCATTTTGTATATATTAATATCCTTATGTCCTGTTAGCTTTGTAGGTTTTAGTATTTTTAGTGAACTGTTTTTTTTCTCAACCCACGAGTTTTCCTTTCTTCCCAATTTCTCTCCCCCGTCCTGCCGGGTAGGGGGAAGGTGAGCGAGAAACTGTGTGGTGATCCGCGCTAAACCACCACATAGGCTTACACACACCATCTCGGGGCCCAGCGACCTCTGCTGTCTGATTGCTCTCGGTTTGCTCCCCTGCATAAACTGAAAGCAGAAACGCAGAAAATTTCATTTGTTGAATTACTGGGATGATCCACGGAAACTTGGAAGGCTTTTTAGCATGCTCCCTAGCGAGGCGTCACCCTCACTGAACCGAGTGACTGGGTGATCCCAAAACGGTGCTGACTTTTGCATCAGTCCAACTGAACAGGCCTTTGGGAGGATGATGGGGGGAAAGGAAAAAGTGTCCTTTGTGAAGGTAAAACGTGAGCAGAAACATAGCTTTTCTTTTACCAGCCTGCAAGCTTCATCTTTGTGTCTCTGTTAGCACAGACCCACTGAGACGGCTATCCAAAGCAGCTGGTGTTCAGGTAGAAATACCACCTCCTCTTCTTTTATCCAGCACTGATTGCATCAGGTAATTTGAATGTTCACAAATTACTGTGCGAAAAGGGAAGATTTCCCCAGGGAACGGCAGAGTTTACGCACAATCTGTGGCTCACATAGCACAGGTCACAAAGACTGAACAGAACAAAAAAATAAAGACAGAAACACAGTACAGACCACAGCTGAGTTACATTTATAGATGTTAAACTGCTCCTCTTCTTCCTCCAGAACTTCAAAGAAAGCCGTGAGTTCCATGGTTTGTTACTCAATTTCAGGACAGAGTTTTGTCTTTCAAGTCTCGGTTGCAGCGTCTGGTATTGTCCTCTAATCCTAGCCACACTGAGAACTGGATCCCAGGCTGACTTGATTTGCCTCCCTCCCACCAGTGCCTGCATAAGAAGGTGAAAATTGCTTGTACTTCAAAACCCACATGTCAAGTAAACATCGAGAAGAGGGTAGAGGACTGAGCTGTAGTTTAGTCAAAGGGAGGTATTTCCCCGTAGTTTTTCCTTCTTCTTTTGAGCTCACCCCTACTGAAGTCCTTGGATCTCTCTGTATTTTAGTACACAATTTTCCAGTGAGTTGGCTGCTCACAGTTTTTCTCTTTTTCACCACAAAATCGGTTGTAAGTTGTTTTTGGATCAAATCCCAAGATCTCCCTTTCCTCATGGATCCGGAAGGAAAATGTTGAAACTGAGGTGCCTATAAAATACCTGTGAAAAAAAAACCAAACCAACAGAACAGGTTTGTAAAGGGGGTCAGTTTTTAAAATGCAAGGAATTTATTTCAGTCCAATGTACTTTAATGTTCATTGAAATTATATAATGAAATTATCATATAGATTATACGTATAATTAACTATTCTACATCTATTTTATATGTATCAATTATATAATATCATGTCTTGTATGATTTGTAAACAACTATATCTGGGTCAAAACCAAGATTCAGTTTTGTGACAGTAGGATTTAGCCCCTCCAAGAAAAGTCAGATTTGCTACCTTGCATGTGCGCAGATCCACTGGTCAATCACGGCCAAGCCCCCATCTTTGTAGAGTTCCAGCTCCTCCCAAGAGGGTTCAAACCTCACCATCTCAGGCAGCAGTTTCCTGAGCAATTCAATCTCTGAAAAAACGGAAGATACAAATTTATTTTTACGTTATAAAGAGCGACTCGCTGCTGTCACGAAAAGTATGCGTTTAAGGAAACGCTGGGTGAACAGCTACAAAGTAAGCAAAACCAAAATCTACTCGTAAATTTTGCAACATATTGGTCAAATGCCTGAGTACTGTACGCTGGGGTGGGAGCCAGGGGGACAATTCTCAGGGGGTAGGGAAGCCTGCAAGGGGTAGAACAGACGTTACCACCAGCCTCACTGTCTGACCCTAAACAGGGGACATGTACCAAGAAGCCTTTCTTGACAGCAAACTTAATTATTTATCACAGATGCCATGCCCTGCAGGGTTTTTCTAACATCATGCATCAAAACAGATCCCTAGACACTACTGGGAGGGAGGTGCAGCCCTGGGATAAGGCCTGAGGAGGGGTAACCCCACTCTTGGGAGTTCCTAAGCCTTGGCCACACACGGCCACGGCCACCCCAGGCTGGTGTTGGGCACACGCAAGGGGAAGGCTGGGTGGGAGACTTCAGAGGACCCTTTCCACCAACACGTTCAAGAGTCTCTGAAATGCTAAGAAAAAAAGGTGAGACAGAAGAAAGAGTAGGAGGAAGAGATGAATTCAATTCCCAATTTCCCATTGTTGAGACTGTCAAGCCTCCTACAGGAAATAACGAATGAATGGTTTGATACCAGCTATTCAGCTGCCCAATCCTGTTCAGTTACCCATTGAACGATGGCGGCACATGAACTTCCAGTCATTTATAAAAGCAAAGTGGTAATTGCTGCACTCATTGTCAAAAGTTATCAATCCTAAACTGACTATACTCTGCCTACCTTCCTCAACAGCATCAGTGGCTACGAAAACTTTTTCAAGTTTATGTATCTCCAAGAGGCTGCGGATTTTCTTTACTGCTCCTTGCAGGGAAGGCACGTCTTCTCTGTGACCCCAAATGAAGTCTCTCCTTCTGAGATGAACCCCAAGGTACGGACCACCTAGAGCTGTGCCCATCTTAACCTAAGAGAAAAAGAGCAATAAACCTTAAAACTTGAGAGCACCACTATTCATTCACACTGAAAAGGCCTGAATGCGCAATCTTGGGATAAGGCACTGAATTACTCTAGCTGCAGAAAATAATTTTAAGGTATGGATAGGAAGTATTTTGGGACACTTATTGCAATGTTTTGATCTTGCGTGGCCTGCACCATACAAGAGAAACTAGAGTCTGAAATCTTTGTAAGCAAAAATTGCTCTCCTTGACAAAATCCACAACTAGCAGTTTGCAGCTGAACTTTACACTCAAGACGATGCTAAATACAGGAAGAAATACAAGCTTCCTTTAGTGAAACAAGGGTAACAGAAATCTGGCACCCAGAACCACTCAGCCACATCTCAACAGACTCCGTTCACACATGTCACACAAGGAGAAGATGATATGCTAGGAACATGCACGTCCAGTCCACCTTGATCTGAGCAGGGAGAGCTAGGTTCACATGTATCTTCCAAAATTCCCTGCAGTGTACAGCCAGGAGTACACCAATTAAATAAAAAATAAAAAAAAAAATTTAAAAAAGACATTTGTTACGGGAAAGAGACTGTTAGGATTTTACCTTCATCTGTGTCCAGTCCTCTTTGTAATGAGTCCTGTCTGCCTCATCTGTGGATTGAAGGTATTTATTTCTAAACTCGTCTCCCACTACACGGAGGTGTTTCGCAAACACCATACTCCGACGGGTCTGTTGGAGCAAGAGCAGATGCCGAGTCAGAAAAAAGGGAGAGCTAAAAATGACTAAAATGAGATAGTTTCACATACACAAAGCTTCCAGGATGCAGTTGTCTCTGATACATGCAGGCAGCACTACAAGCAACCATTTCTAACCTTTCATCTGAGCTTTACTTGTTTAATCCTAATCATAACCACATTTATAACCAGTATGCTCATCTGACCCTGCAATACATAGGTGTACAGAGTAGACAGTAGTTATTTACACAACAGAACAGATAATACACCAAATTAAACACTCTAGCAGTATGTCTCACCTTTGGAAACAAAAGCTCCGCAAAGACTTTAGCTTCCAAAACACCTGTAAGAATAAAACCTGCTTAAAAAAAAAAAATCATGCATCTAGCCACAGACACTCCTGTCAAATTCACTGAAAAAGTGACGAAAAAAGAATTATTTCCTTCACCTCTGATGCAGTTACCACTGCACACAGTTACACAGAGCCGCCTTATTAACAGGCACACAAAACAAAGCTAAGGAAATCCCATGTGGCTTACACTGCTTATAAGGGACACTTGGCAATTTGGTCTAACCCTTAATTTTATACAAGACTGTAGTCTGTCGTGTGATTGGCACCAAAGAAGGTGCAACAAAACCACTTCTCTTCCATTTCCAATGCACGGTGAAGCCCACAGAGATCGCTACACAGCTATTTCTTTGTATGCCAAACTCGCTGTGGTTGAACTGGTTCCTCCTCCATATCATTCAATAAGACACAGAACAATTTAGTCTTTTGTAAGATCCATCACGCTGGTACCTGGAGATTCACGTCCCTCAACATCTGACGGGAGTACAAGCCTGCTCCTCTAGCATCTTTAAAGAGATCAGCACTGGCTTTCTAATTCCATCCCAAATCCTCCAGCAAAACATTTATGGCAAGGGAGGATGATGCCCCATCTCTGCAGAACACTCACGCTGCAGTCCAGAGAGAGACATTTTCCCTCCTTTTTGTAACATGTCAACACTACGATCCTGCCGAGTCAAGTCATTGAGCACCTCACCCAAGATGTGATGAACGCTGTACGTCCAAGAGGCAGCAAACGTGTACGCAACCCATGCCAGCGCGCTTTGAATGCTATGCTTGCGTCAAACACCCCTGAACTGCACCCTGACAGATTCCCCAACTGCCACGTCACGTTTGGCACCCACGCAGTACGCTGTGCTGAGCGTTTCTGGGCACAAAGCGCTCCTCTGACAGCAACTGTTCTGGATGAACAGCTATTTTGCAACAGCATATGTAAAAGAGAAAACAGATGAATGTGTGAACCTCTACTGATATACTTTCTGAAGTGGATGCTCTCTGTATCTGGTTATCCTCGTATTTAAAATACAGGTTTCAAATCTGCACGTGTGATATTGTCACCCTTTCCAACTACCTCCAAGTTTCGCGTCTTCTCCTCTTTTGTCTGCGAAGAAACAAACCACAGGGCAGGGAGAGACACTTCTCAAAGGCGCATGGAAAAAGACAAGAAGCCATGGGCCCAAGCTGCAGCAAGGCAACTTCTCTTTGGTTATCAGGCAAAACCTCTCACCCACAAGAATGGTACAGCCACGGGACAAGTCCCAGAGAGACCCAGATCTCCATCTGTCAGGACTTTCCACCTTCAGCTGAACACAGCCCCAAACCATCAGATCAAGTTCTGGAGTGCAAACCTCAAGGCAGGGCTGCCGAGACACCTCCCCACCTCAATTTTTCTAGGATTCCAAGTCTGGGAAACAAACAAACAAAACTGGTGCTGGTTATGCTCCCTTTCCTGTACGTGAATTGAGTTAATGGTACAGATCCTCTTGTTCTTCGAGATTGTCCCCCAAAATGGTGAAGCCAAACGCAAGCTGCTGGCTTTTCTAGAGTTGTCCTTAGAGAACTTTCTGCTTCTATATAGATGGTAAAACGCTCATGTGGACTACATGCTACAGTGATGCTCTTCAAGAGATTCAACAGTTGCTTCTAAACCATTTTGGGAGGTCTTTTCTGCTTTGTGGTCATTCAACCATTAAGAATCCCAAAACAATACCCTTCAGCTTGCAGTGGTAGAAAAGTCTAGACAAAAAATGGCGACAACAGTGAGAGCAAAGCGGCTCAATATTAAGTTCAAACATCTTTGGACACCAAAGACGTAGGTTGGTTGCAAAGGAAAGATGGCTACTTACAATTTAAAAACTTCTTTGAGACAAGAGGGCATCTGTTAGCATAATTTATAAAGAACTCCAGATGTTATCCAGAGAGTTATTACGAAAAAAACAACAAATAGGAATCATACAGGTAGCTAAAACAGAAATGTAAGAAAGTAGAATATTTTCCAGAAAGTTTTAAATAGTTTTGTCTCAACAATTTAAATTTGTCTCAATGTTTAAAGTGCCACTGTTAAGAAATGGATTTCACGTCTGTTTTTACAGGACTACAAGTCAGACTCAGAAATGGGTTCCATCTCTCTGTCTGGAAAGTCACTCGCAATGAAAAATTCAGTTAGCAAACTACTGCTTGGTCATTTTCTGAAAAATATGCCATATACCAAGTGAATAACCAGATTTTTATACCTTACAAGACTGAGGTCTATGTATCTTGTTTCGTACTACCATGAGAGTCACTTTGTCTTAGAAATTTTAATTACATCAGGCACTCCATATTGTTTTCCTTTTTCCTGTGGCTGAACCTTTAACTTTGTCATAAAATTCTTAAAGCTTTTCCCATAGGAATTATTTTACCATAGACTCTTGGGTAGGGTCTCCCAAAGTGCTCAGTGTTACCTTGAAACCCATGGGAATTTTGCCATTGAAGCCAACGGGGAGACAATTAGGACAATATTTAGCACTTTTGGGAATGCTTTTGAAAAGTGTAATCTTGAGGCTGACTACACAAGAAACTGCATAAAGGCAGTTCCCTTCTGATTGCAGATGTGTTGCAGAGGGGAGGTCCTTCTCAACGCCATGCCCTGCAGCACTGAGTCTTTGGGGACAAGACACCAGGACAAATTCCTGCATTACATTAATCCACAGCAGTCTGAATTTCAGGGGAGCCTGAAGACCCTCTTTAGCATATACTGCTGAAACATCTTTAGCATATACTGCTGATACATAAGACACAAGTTACTTTCAAGAAAAGAAACACAAGGCAAAACTGAAGCACATATTGGTTATCGAATTTTTACCAGAACCAAGTAGAAAGTCTAGAGAAGCTAACTGGAAAATACTCACATTCCAATAATCTTTCCCTCCGTAGTGGTCATGAAGAAGGTTTTCAGCTCTGTCTAACATCACTGACCTATTAAAAATTGTAAAACTGAGTGCAGTTCCCTTAGGAATAGAATTTACATTACGATGTTTCTTTATACAGTTGTCAGGATAAAGCATGGACTACGATGTTTGCAAAGTGAGCACAGGGAACGAGGGACAGGCTGGCAACCTGTTCTGTATAAGGCACACTGTGACCCATAGCCTGCTGGGGAGAGAAGGGACCTATGCCACTGCGTGTTCCTGCTCTCTTCCTTAATAAACCGTAATCATAATTACGACAGTTGCTGCTGGAGAAACAAAGACTGCCAACAGGGTGAGTGAGCCAAAGGGGAGAAGCGACCAAGGAGATGACGCTCAGCCTCACAGCATGTGAGAGCCTCTTGGAGGCAGCAGGAGTCACGCTCAGAAAAGCGAAACCAGAGAAGGTGTTGTCCACGTGTGGAATAAAATGTCCTACAGTAAAAACAATCAAAGAACACATGTGCACTACAAAAACGTGTTAGCAACTAAGCACAGATTTTAAAATGAAAATTTTTCACTAACACGAAAACAGCCTGTGCTTTCCATAAATGCACGCAGTTCAGGATTGCATTCTGGAAACATAACTGCACTATCCAAGTTCTACAAAGCAGAAGAGATTTTGAGAGTTGAGTATGCAAGAGGATGTGGGCTTAGTTTGTGCTTTGGGCACACGGAATATGAGTGAACAGAGACACGGTTCTGCTGAAGGGGGTCAAAATCATCATCTTTATCTTCTACTAAAATGAGAGGAATCAAATAACAAATCAACTTTAGATTACCACTGCTGATAATCAGCTGGACACCTGCACATAAGGCTGCAAATAATCTGGAAAACAGACCAGACTCTGCTGGTGGAGAAGCAGCACTGCGTTTCACAGGAGGCTTGGAGGTGAATCAGATTAATAATCTAAATGTATCAAGAAGATTCCTACAAGCAACCAGACCTGAAGAGTAATAATACAGTATTGGGACCATACAACTGATTGCCTGGCCAAAAGGGCAGTACAGGAGATCAGAGAGGCTATGGTGTGCAAGCCACCACAGCCACTGGAGATTTCAACGATTCCCAGGCAGGCTGGGCAAGTGTCATAGCAGGACGTGACAAAGCAACTGCAATTTGAGACACAAAGAACAGTTCTGTGAACAAGGGAGTAGCTCCTCACATTGTCTTGAGCAGCAGCAGCAAGACACGGACCAAAATCTCACAGGGGAAGAGCTACTCTGTCACAGCAGCCATAAACGTACTCATCTTCACCATCCTACTGGATCAGCAGTGGCCAAAGGAAAGCTATCGCGGTTGCATTCACTTTCAAAAAGCTGACTATGCAAAAATGCAGAACTAGTACCCAAGTGAAGAGCACAGAAAGGCTCATAAACTCCATGAGATTAAACAGAAAAAAGAACAACAAAGAAGATTAAAAAAAAGAAAAAAAATTGAGCAAGTAGGCCTAATGACAAATCTTCTTTCCAATACAAAGAAAAAGGAAACCAAAGGCTTAACAAGCACTTAGAGATGGTAATGCCATGACAGAAATAGCTAATGTAATTTTCCGTAGCTGTGCGCTAGGTGGAGGAGCTGGGAAGTTTCACAGGCCAGAACTACTTTTTACAGGGGAACCCACCAGAGAGCATGTCTCAAACCAAAGCATCCATAGGAAGCGTCCAGTGGTGGAACAGCTGGATGAAATGAACCAACAAACGGCCAACGCTAGGCAGTATTCACTCAACAGTTATCAAGGAACGCAAGGATGGAGCAGCTGCGCCACTAATTCTGGTATGCAATTTCTCGCTAAGAACTGCAGCATAGCAAACGTCCATTTTCTGAAAACGCACTTGGGGAGGACTGGGATGCAACACAGCGGTAAACCTGTTGTCGGTACTGGACAACTTAATAGCAACTGTTACAAAAACCAGAATTAATGGATACCTAAAGTAAATTGGAGAAGTATCAACAGGGAGCTCGGAACCATCAGAGTAGTCTGAAGACATAAGCATACATGCGGATAAGGGAAATCTCACTGACATCGCCTACCAGGCGATGACAGCCTGACAGCCTTCGTTAAAGGCTTTTAAGAAAACTTAACAGTAATGGCACAGGAGGGAAGGTCCATGGATTAAAAAAAAAAAAAGTTTAAAGATAGAGATCAATGTCCAGTTCTCATTGTAGAGGGATCTGCTTTTCACCATATTCCCGAACAACCTACAAAGGGTGTCAGCTTTGGGGTGACACAGCTTGCCCATCATTTTAAATTACTCAGAGCAGCGAAGACAAAGGCCAGTTGTGAAGAATGACTGGCCAATAAAGTGGCAGATGAAATCTAATGTAGGAGTGCGTCTACTGAAAAAAAACCATGGGCTTCATCTGATAACTAAAGGGCTCTATGCTAACCGTCGATGCTTAGGAATGAGGGTAGTTTGATGAAAACGTCAAGACAACACTTGTGGGCGGTCAAAAAAAATGAACTTGTATACTAGGAACTACCAGAAAGAGTGCACTGAACAGAGCTTGTCACTCTACCGCTACGTACTGGGTATACCCGCACGCAGCGTGTGGGATCCAGCTGAACTGTGAAGGTCCACAGAACAGCAGCGAGGATGACCAAAGGCATGGAACGGCTTTCGCACGAAGAACAAGTAACGAAGACAGGACTCTTCATGCTGCAGAGGAGACAACCGAGGGGGAAAATGATAGAGAGATGTAAAATCACGCGTGGCGTGGAGGTGAATATGGAAGAGCTGCCTCTTCCACGACATGAACTAGGGGACATCAGATGAAACATGCGGGTAGCAGTTACAAAAGGAGGTGGATTGGCACAGGAGGCACAGTTAAGGTGTGAAACCTTTAGGTCTTGTCCCAAGATTTTGTGGATGCTAACGGTGTGCAGGGGGGTTCAAAGGAAGCTGGACATATCCATGGACTCACTGAAGGATAGGAAAACCACTTTTGGCTCAGGAAGTCCCCACAATCTCAAATCTGAAGAGTGTGACAGGACTCAGGGGAGGCATTATACACACTTGCCCAGTTCTTATACTTTTCCCCAGACACCTGATTTAAGCAACTCTTGGATTTCACACGCTAAACCAGATCAACTTTAACGCGAACCGCTGAAGCTGCCCTTACATCGCTGTTACGTTGGTACTTCTTCCTACTTGTGTCTGATTGAGAAATATGATCTTGTGGATACGGCACCTTGTCCGTGTGCTAGGAATACTTGGGCACTACTCTTGACTTTCCTCTTTTCATTTTTATTTCCTCCTCTTCTTTTTCTCTTGACTTTCCTCATCGCCAGATCTTTGACAGTTGCCATGAAAGAGTTAACTGTACGGCTAAACACAGAGACCTCTATGGAGTATTTAATCCAGTTTTATGCTGTCACTGGCAAAGATCAGGGTATAGCTCCTACAAATAGAACAACATCCCTGTTAAAAACCAGGATTTTACTTCCTCTGCTCCCAGTGGGAGGTACTACAGATCCCCATTGCTCTACTTAGAGGAACCTTCATCTCATTTCCAATTAAATTGTATCAATATCAATTTTTTTAACTTTTTTGCTCTCATGGCAAAACTGCACTTCAGCTTCAGCAGTCTGTGTTTCTCCCATGGATTTATTCCCCTGATGTATTCACAGATAGTGATTATTTCATCTTCCTGTTCTTCCCTGTACCCTGGTAGCTTTTTTGCCTTCAGTGGTTAGAGGGTCACAGCTGACTGGAAATACTTTGCTACTGGCACAATGTAAGCGTGCTCCATCTCTCATAAGAGCTTTCCTCTCCTCTGATCATCCTAGTCACATCTCAGAGTGGAAAGACTAAACAGGCTGCTTGCTTTCTCACACTATTGAAGATGGATGGCACAGGAGACCAGGCACTGCACCTCACGATCTGAGAATCAGAGGCTTGGGAAACACTGATTCCACTCTGTTCATTCCCTCTTGACCCAGCATCGAAGGGTAAAGAAAGGGGAGGTAAACCCAGTGTGGCAAGGACGTGTAGCTACCTGAAAGGGAATATGAAGGAAGCTCAAGGCTATTTCCTCTTAGGTTTTAGCACTGCTGCATTTAACCTAACTTATAGTTAGGTGTTTCTTACAGGGCAAATTCCTTTTGTAATGATTTTAATGGATGACAATAATTCACTGATCAAGTACCACAACAGCAGGACACAGCCTCTAAGTTCTCCCTGCTCTTCCTGCCTGGCAATGGGTTTGTGGGCACGCGATACAACAATAAATAGTAACAGGAGGCAACTCACTGTGCTGAAGTGTTCTTCAAAAGAATGGGAGCCACGATAGAGGCAGATCCTTGGACAGACAAACAAGAGACATTTAGGCCTCGCGTTTCCTCGTAACCCCAGAACCATCCCCTGAAAGGCAAACACAAAGTATTGGTTCACAGGCTGGTACTCTAAATTAATGCCATGTATATAATGAAACAAATAAACAGTACATCCTAGAAAGGTGATACATAATGTAAATAAAACAGCCAGCTCCTTTATGCGGTTTTTGTGCGAAACGACAACTTTCTAAAATTAGATCTTCTAGAATCAATATAATACTTTATTATTGATGAGGTTTTAAAAACAAAGTGAACCCAGACATTCACAGACAACACTACAATAACTGCACAAGTCTGTTCTGTTAAGAGCAGGCAAACGCCTCACTGAACACAACCAAAAAGAAGATTGAAAGGACTGCTAGATGTTACCTGTAATACTCATGTTTGTCTTTGGAGTAGATAAGCTGATCGATGCACGGCCTTTCATCTATTTTTTCTTCCCACGTTCCTTCTTTCCATCCTTCTGCGTAGCCTTGTAGGATATAGATCTGTTCAATAAAGGGCCCACCTGACTCTGAGCAGACGGCAAAGCAAAGCATTTACGAGCATGAAAAACCACATGATAAAGATACGAATTAACATTAATTGTCATTAAACACCTGCTAGAAAGGCCAATATTACACTACTCTCTCCTTTCCCTGTTTCCCCTATAAAAAAGGAAAGGAAGTCCTGCGCGATCCAGAAAAGCTAAAAGGGTCAGGGGACGCGATGACCCACTACTCCCACCCACCTCGGTGTGATTTAATGGGCCAAACAGAACTGAATAGCCATGGAAATGTAAACGCAAAAGCTGTGTAAAACACACCACAAAACAGAGAGGTTTTCAGTGCTGTAGGCAGCTGCTATGGGAATGCTGCCTCCAAGAAAACAGGAGTACAAGCCCTTCTTCCCCGAAATGTCAGAGTTTCTAAAGGCTTTTTCCTGAAAGGTAGGGGACAACGATTCCTTCAGAACTCTTTACAGAAGCGTGACATTTGGTGGCCTTTATTTCCTTTGCTGAAGAAGTCTGTCACAGTGCTGCAGATTTTGGCATTCAATGATTAGCTCAACACAGCGTTCAATGCTAAAGGAACCAACTTCACCGTTT
Source organism: Chlamydotis macqueenii (assembly GCF_036417535.1). Lineage (NCBI taxonomy): Eukaryota > Metazoa > Chordata > Aves > Otidiformes > Otididae > Chlamydotis > Chlamydotis macqueenii. The sequence continues at coordinate 41,235,909 of NC_141561.1, forward strand.
CCATATCTCGGGGAGAGACTGTTCAGCAGGGCCCGTTGTGACAGGACAAGGAGTAACAGTTTCAAAATAGACGGAGGTAGATTCAGATTGGATATTAGGAAGAAATTTTTTACGCTGAGGGTTGCGGAACACTCTCCCAGGTTGCCCAGAGAGGTGGTGGATGCCCCATCCCTGGAAACGTTCCAGGCCAGGTTGGCCGGGGCTCTGAGCAACCTGATCTGGTTGGAGATGTCCCTGCTCCTTGCAGGGGGGTTGGACTGGATGACCCTTGAGGGTCCCTTCCAACCCTGACCATTCTATGATTCTACGATATTCTCAAGGAAAACCTCTCTCTTATATACCACTTCGTACACAAAAAGCAGGGGATAAGCATTTGGACTACGTGCAGCATCGGCAACGAAAAACTGAGTTCACCGAAGAACCCGCTGTAAACTTTCACTGTCCAGCCACCTCCAGAGAAAGGTGGCTTGTCTGGATTTCGACAGAGCGCTGCAGGCTGCCTCTCTCTCCTGACAGAGATTATGCAGAAGTATTCATGACTTTAACCAGGGGCATTAACTGCCTTTCTCTAGGGTCCCCAGGAAGTTGAGGGGACGACAGTGCTACATCAAACGAGCGGCTAAATAATTAGGTTATTTCATCCTAGTGGTTTGTTACTCAGCACAATTCTTTCCATCTCTCCTCTCCCCACCTTTAACTTTTTTTTAAATTTCATGTACAAGGATAAAAGTGCATCTAAGAACAAACCTGTAAAGAAAAAAAAAGGGTTAGGGTTAGGGTTAGGGTTAGGGGTTAGGGTTAAAACACCTCAAGAAAACACCTCAAATATTTAGTTTACTGTAGATTATATGATTCCATACTCTACCTGCAAGGAACTGCTCATATTCAATGACAGGGATGTTCCTGTTGAGGCTTGGGACATCAAAGAACTCAGACCAAGGGATCCGGACCTGAAGGATGTCGGGGCTCTGCCAGTGATAAAGTCGGCCCCAGGGAGGCAGAACCAACACCCAGTTTTCACTTTTCAGCAAGGTCTTTAGAAGGGAAGCGATGCGAATATAGACATCTCTGCGAAGGTTGAACCCTTCAGGAGGATTTACGTCATACAAAAGGTATCTGACAAGAACAAAGCCATATGATCACTCAGGGGAGTTTGGCGCAACTCTATCGGGATGAAAACCATCCCTCCTCATGAAGATAGAAGGGGAGAAAGTAGGGGAAGGTAGAGCACATGCTGCAGGGGCTGGGGGGCCACGGGGGTCTTGTGGTGGGACATCGTCGAGGCAGCACATGCCACGAGCCTTTCCTGCGGCAGGGCAGAGTGTGAGGGGACCAAGGAGTGAATCCCTCAGATGTCTTGGACGTCCTGGGGGTAACATGCTGTGTGGTGAGAACAGTGAAACTGACACACACAATAGTTTTTATGACATTTTCCATTAGGCGAGGACAACGCGTAGCTTGTGAATCTGGCCTGTGCAAGCCCAGTTACTTTGTATAAACAATGCATACCCTGCTAACAACCGTACCCCTGAAGAAGAGCTGAAAGACTGCTAAAAATGAAACATCCTGCCTCAGAAGGCATTGAAAGCTTGATGATTGTCCAAGGAGCACGAAGGCAGCAAGAATCTGCGGTAACTCAGCTACAGTTAAAGCCACCACCCACTCAACTCAAGACCGATAAAACTTGCCTCCTCACACCTCCAAGGAGCATGTGTGCCAACTGACACAGCAAGCAAGGCTAATTTAGACACCGCTATTCTATTCTTACACATAGAATGGTAATTACTAACCAACGAACATAAATTTAGGAGGGTTTTACTCTGTACACTGTAATTCCTTTATGTAGCCTGCTAGCTTTGTGGAAATCCACCTAGCGCCCGACTTTGCGCAATTTCAAAATAAACTGATATCTCGGCTCCGTGTGTGTGAGACCGGCATATCACACACCGGGTGATGAACTCCGTTTGTGAGCCAACAAAACTACGGGCTAATCCCTGTGCGCTGAATACAACGGTGGGAGGATGAGCTCAGGAGGGGAAGGGGAAAAGGGCACAAGCTGCCCTCAGAGCAGCAAAATCCCCCTGGCAGCTGTGATGGCAGCACCTTCCAGAAATGACCCAAACAGCACCAGGAGGTGAAAGACGGCCTTTACGTGCCCACCAGCCAACGACAGCTGAGAGACAGAGCAGGACGCCTGGGCAGGGGACCCGCCCGCTCCCCTCGGGACACCGGACAGGAGGCTGCGATAAGGGGAAGGGTCCCGGGGCCGACGGGGGCTGGCCCTGGCAGGCAGGACTGGCCTGGGGCCGGGGTCGGCCCGCAGAGGTTGGGGCTGGGGGGCCGCTCCTGACCTGGTGCGCGGGGCGGCGGCGGCAGCGGGCAGCGAGGAGGCGGCGTGGCCGGCGCGGAGGGCGGCGGGGGGCGGCTGGGTGGCGGCGGAGGGGGGCGTGGGGGCGACCAGGCCCAGCACCAGAAGCAGCGGGAGCACCAAGGGACGGGTACCGCCGGGCGCCGCCATTCCCACACCACGTCCGGGGCGGCCCCGGCGGCGGCCCCAGCCCCTCGGTGGGCGGGAAGGGGCGGCTACGGAGAGGTCTCCGGCGCGGCCCCCTCAGAAAAGGCCGGCGGTGAGGGGCCGGAGGTTGGCGCCGGTGAGGCGGTTCAGCTCCTCCAGGATCTCCACCTCCTTCTGGTACATCTGCGGGAGGAGACACACGGAGGTCAGGGTCAAACCGCCGGTGGCAACCGCGCTCGGCGGCTGGGCCGCAGCCCCGCAGGTCCCTCGCCACGGGGGTGCGAGGCAGGGGGTTGTTTCCCCCTCTGCCCCGGGTACGCTGCGGGACGGGCCGGACACCGCACAGCCGTTACCTGTCGCCACTCGGGTTCGGTGTTGTGCTGGTAGCCGAGCAAATGGCACAGCCCGTGGGCTGCCGTCACCTGCGCAAAGGGGAAAGAACAAACGAGAGGTTGGAACAAAATAAATAAATAAATAAATAACAAAAAACCAAACCACAAAAACTCGGCGCGTTCGAGGGGTGACGGCGGCGGCAGGACAAGGGGCAACGGCTTTAAATTGAAAGCGGGGTCCCGCGGCGGGGCTCACCGCCAAGACGCCGTCGAAATCTTCGCCGGTGAGGCGGCACTGCCGGTGGATGTACTCCACCCCCAGGAAGATGTCCCCCAGGTTGTACTCGTCGCGGCACCTCGGCCGCGGCAGCTCCCCCGCCGCGACCTGGTGGAACGGGAAGGAGAGGACGTCGGTGGGCTCCGGGCGCTGCCGGTACGCGCCGTTGAGACGCCGCATCAGCCCGTTCCCGGCGCAGACCACCCCTACGTCGAAGCGGGAAGCGCCCAGGGCGGCTCGCAGGGCGCAGACGGCGCGGCGGAGCGGGGCGCGGCGGAGCGGCACGGCGCGCTGGGCATTCCGCACCGCCACGCTCATGATGGCGGCGGCGGCGGCCGGACCTCACGCCCCTCCCGTCCCTTCCCGGCCCGCTCCGCCCCGCCCCGCCCGCCGGCGCGGCTCCGCCCGCTGAGGAGAGTCGGCGGCCGCCGCCATGAACGGCGGGGATCCCTTTCGCGGGCCGCCCGCCTTCCCGCCGCCGCTGCGCTTCGGGCAGGCAGCCGTCTTCGGGCCGGGGGGCGCCGCCGCCGGGCTCCCCTTCGCCCCTGGAGCCGCCGCTGCCGCCTTCGGGTCGCCCTACGGGTTAGGGCAAGCGGCGGCCTTCGCGGCGGCGGGCAGCGGCGGGGCCCCGGCGGGCAACGCGGGGTTCAGCTTCAAGCCGCCCACCAACCTGGGCAGCTTCCCGGGGCCGGGCGAGGCGCCGGGCGGCGGGGCCTTCTCGGCGCCCGAGTTCCGCTTCAAGGCCCCCGAGAGCACCGCCGCCTTCAAGCCGCTGGCGGGCGGCGAGGCGGAGAAGGGCCCGGCCGCCCCCGCCGCCTTCACCTTCTCGCCGCCGTTGGGCTTCGCGCCCGAGGCAGGCCCCGAGGCGGCGGCAGGGGGGCCCTTCTCCTTCTCGCGTCCCTCCACCGCCCTGGGCCGCCCGGAGGAGAAGGGCCCGCGGCCGCTCTTCGAGGAGGCGAGCGAGCCGCCGCTTAAGGGCTTGAAGCGGAAGGACGAGAGGGAGCGGTCGCCGCGGCGGGGGGCGGCGGTGGCGGCTCCGCCGGAGAAGCGGGCGGTGGTGCTGAGCCGCCCCCGCGGGGGGGCGCTGTTCGGGCGGACGCTGCAGGAGGTGCTGCGCAGCCAGGGCCGCGGGCACCGGGAGCGCGGGGAGGCCGGCGAGGCCGAGCGGGGAGCCGCCGAGGAGCCGCCGCCGGACCCGCCCCGGGAAGGTAGGGCGGGGGTCCGGGGCGGGGAGCTGGACGCCCCTCACAGCCCGCTGGCGACTGTCTGAGCTGACCGCCGCTTTCTCTTCCCAGATTCCACCCCTGTCACCCCTGCTCGCCGGGCTCGGGGCAGCGAGAGCGCGGAGGGGCTGGGGGGCCTGTCCCCCGGCGAGCTGACGGCCATCCAGTGCAAGAACGTCCCCGACTACCTCAACGACAGGACGGTGCTGGAGAAACACTTCGGCCAGTTCGTGAAAGTCCGGCGGGTCATGACCAGGCGCAATAAAAAAACGGCCGTTCTCCACTTTTTTGATCATGTGAGTAGCGGAAACGATCGGTGCTTGGGGAGGGGTCCAGCCCTGCAGAGGACTGCACTCCTGCTTGGTAAACGCTGTGTATTTTTCACCTGGGGGAAAGCTTTTGATCCCAAGTGCTGCTTTACAAACAGGGGTAGGAACTGCTGAGCTGCACCTAAAACCTAGTAGCTGCCGGAGCTCTGCCTGGCTTTCACTGTTCTGTTTAGCATCCAGCTCGAACACCAAACAAATGTCCCCAGTTTGTTGTCTCACATCACCCAAATTCCAGTTACGTACGCCGCTGCGTTCTCTCTCGGCAGTGCCAAGGGCGAGGTGAGCTCGTGCGACCTTTGCAGGGTGACCTGCTCACTGGAAATACCACTGCAGCGTCAGTGCTGAGGTGCATTGAGTTCGGAAACTGCATATTCTGTGTCTGCTTTGTGCTTAAAACCACACTTTTGGTCTCAAGTGCTCTAAGCTGGCTGTAGCAAAAAGCTGTGATTTCTGTGCAAAGCTGCCCAGTCCTGCTGGTTGCATGTAGGTCCTAAGTGAGAGGCTAAAATGCAGTAACCAGGATTTTACAGAGAACTGGTACGTGTTTTTCGCTGGCAAAACCTGCACTGTGTGCTTTGGTGTTGTGACGCTAATAGGTTTTCATACCCTGCTTTTGTTTTTCTTTCAGGCCTCCGCAGCTCTTGCCAGAAAAAAAGCGAAAGAGTTGCACAAAGACATAGTAACGTTTTGGCAAAAGAAGAAAACGAGTAAGTCTGTGTTTCTAGGTGTGATGAGCGGCTAACGCGCAAATGGCACGCTGTCTGCTCTGTTCTTGTTTCCTGATGTGCTGAGAATGACACAAAGATGATCTCCACAGTAGGAGTGTTACAGCTCCGGAAGTATGGTGGTTCCCTTCGGCTTCTAGCAGTCGTGCTGTTCGGTGCACAGAGACGCTCAGAGCGCTGAAGGTTGCTCTTTAGAGAAGCATAAAAATAGTTGTCCTGTGTTTTACGTGACATCCCAGGTAGCTCTGTCTCTGGCAGCGTCTGATAGTGAATGTGCGGGGAAGGGGAAAAAAAAAGAACAGGATAAAGCATTTAATTGCTCCCAGAATACAAACTTGCCTTCCAGAAAATGAACAGCTGCAGAGTTGTGTTCCTGAGAATTAACGTCTCGAAGCAGCAGCTGTAGGGTTGCCTGTTTGCTTTTGTCATTTTATTGTGGCTTTAAGTCTGTAGCAACGTGAAGGGCAGTATTCTAAAGCATCTAATCTGAGAGGATTTAAGAAACCCCACCGGCTGAAAATTTCTTCCTGGGAGAAGTTCTCCCTTGCTGCAAGTTGTAGATGTAAGTCAGCCCCAGTCTGCGCTTGGGTATGTGAAGTTAATCATTGAAATGTTTCCGCAGGAGCACTAGGAACTGTGGTTTACACAGGTGAAATGGATTTCGTATCCCATAGGGAGTTACGACTTGTGGATTATATCCCAAACCTGAGAGAACTTAAGTTCAGGTGATGATCAGACTTCATTGACTGACAATCTGCTGACCCATTCCAGTTCTTGATAGGCGACGTTTTATTTTAAAATGCTTGTTCTTTATAGAACAGTGAAGCAGACTAGCAACTGGTAGACTTACTCAGTACAGCTTCTAGTGCAAGTTGTCCTGGAAGTTTTGCATACCTGTGTGAAACTATGACTCTTAGTTTTATTTTCTAATACTATTTTTTTAAACGAGCTGTGCACCACCACCACCTCCATGAGGGAAAAAAAAAAAAATTGTTGCTTAAACTATTTGCTGAGTACCTGGCTTCATGTTTATATGTCATTCCAGGTCCAGCAAAAAGAGAGTTTTCATCCAAGGAGAAGAAAGCGGGTGAAGATGAAGGAAGGCAAAGCAGCGAGGAGCAAAAGTATCAGCATTCCCCTCTTCGAAAACCCTTAATAAGATCCTCTGCCGGCAGTGTCATGCCTGCTAAAAGGTACGTCCGCTCCTCTAGGAATCCATCTGGCAGGAAATAAGGGTGCGTGGAGGAAAATGATGATCGGTGTCTGCCAGGTGGTCACGTTCTTGACAGGGAGCGTGCTTCGTTTGTTTCTCCTGACGTGCTTTTGTTTCAAACATGTGGCTTTTTGGCTGAGCTATAAGCTTACAGAGCTCACGCTTTGTCAGCAAGGTACTTCTAGCTGCTTATTAAGGCCTTTTATGTTTTTTTTTGGTTCACGTATTTCTTTTCAATGTTTTGTTTGTAACAAGAGCGGCAATAGTGAGGCGTAAGGGAATTGCAGAGCTAAAATAGGACCAAGCAGTAATAACACTACTCACTTCAGAAACTCATTTAATTAATCATGACCACAGAATAGTTTCATTTCTAGGCAATTAACTGTTCTGTGGAATGAGAATCCCCTTTTCAGAGTAGCTGGTGAGTTTGGATCATGTAATCAGGAAATTATAGAATTAGTAATATGTCATGAAGGAATGAATATTTCTTGATTTTTGAAAGTATGTTTGTATCTGAATCCTGTAAAATCTTTTAATAATCTCTGTTGCTATAGAAAGCATTCCTCTTTTTCACATCAAACAGCAGGCTAGTTCCTGGTTTAAAACGCAAACTGCTGTGCCTTAGTGATGCAAAAATGCCGCAACAGCTCTCTGGTTCTGTCCATCAAAGGCGGATTCGGTAACACCGTTTCTGTTGTACAAAGGTTGAGGCTTTCAGCACAAATCAAGAACGCTTGGCAGTGTTGTCAAGGCAGTGCTGAGATTTAACCAGATTGACTCCCAGTGGCAGCGTCAGCTCGTAACAACCTTAGCGTGTCGGTATTTATTTGATACATTGCCGTGCGAACCAAGTGTTCTCCTAAACAGAGATATCGACTCCCTAAAGAACAGTGAACTGATGAACTGATAAAAATCTTCTGCTTCTAGTTCTCCGGCGAAGAAGCCTGGTCTGCGAAAGGCGCTGCAGTTTGAAGCAGATCTGTTTGATTCTAGTTCTGAAGGGCAGAACTCAGAGGTCTTGGGAGCTTCGTTGTCGTCTCTTAGTAACTTGGTAGGATTAGTGGCCGAGACATCTGAAGAAAGATACCGTCTTTTGGACCAAAGGGACAAAATCATGCGACAAGGTAATTACACAAGTTAATGAGTGCAACATCTGCTTCGCTGCTGGAAAGAAATTAAGTGTTGGGTGTCTGTTGCAAAGCTGTTGTGAAATTACGGGAATAGCTTTAAAGGGAGAGTTTAACACGGAGCAGTTTGTGAAGTACTCCTCTACTGTGAGGGATTGTTATAGACGTTAATTTCTTGTAGAACAGGGAAAAACTTGTTTTACTTGTTGCACGTGTGTATTTCTTGAGAAAAGTTGAATAGCAGACTGTTCATCTTCTGTGAAGGAGGCCGTATGGGGAGATTTGCATCCATGCAGGCTCTTTGAAGCGAGCTGCCCAGAGCCTCACTGTGTTTCTCTAAATTCGAACTACAACGTAGCTGGTAATTATTTCAAGAAATGTCCCTTTGTTTCACAGTGCTGGGTTGTAAACCCTTCCATCCTGTTCTTGCCATTTCAAAGCTGAGCCTACTTTTAAGATCTTATTTTTGATATGGACAAACTGATTTCTCGGCCACTTGACATGGGCTTGGGACATTGCTGGTGCTTGGTTTAGGCAAAAAGCAGGATGGGTTATTAGGATACAAAACATCAGGTCTCTTTTAGAGGCTTCAGTCTTTTCAGCAAAACTCTGGTTATCCGGGAGGGACAGTAGGAGAAATTTGCCCAAAGGAGTGGTGCAGCCCTGGGACAGGCCCCACAGTGGGGGAACCCCATTCTTGTGCGTTTCTGACCACACCAGGGTGTGGGTATGGCCGTACTCTGTCTAGAGGTAGAATGGGAATCTCGAGAGACCTCTTCCTACCTGCTTTTTGGTGACCTGTTGCCTTAGCAATGTGCTTCTCGACACCCATCCATTGGCCAGTGTACAGGCTCCAGCTGAGGCGTTTGGCATGCTTAGGGGTCTGTTGGCACATCAGGGTAACAGCTTGTCACAAAAGCAAAACCAAGAGATGTTTGTCCAAATTTATTTATTTATTTATTTATTTATTTATTTATTTATTTATTTTTAGCTCGAATAAAAAGGACCGATCTTGGCAAAGCCAAAACTGTTGTTGGCACGTGCCCAGACATGTGTCCTGAAAAGGAGCGCTACATGAGGGAGACGAGAAACCAGCTCAGTGTCTTTGAATTGCTTCTAGGATCTGACAAGGTATGAGCCCTCTGTACGCAGGGGTTGGTTTGTTCCCGGAACATCTGTTCGCGTTCTGCTTAGATAAAGCTGTCAGTGTTACCCAATTGACTACAGGATTAGTTCTGGTGGACAAGAAGACTGGAGAATTGCTTTTTCACTCAAAGGTCGTGTCTTTTATTTAGCCGCAGACAGGCTTTTAGAACTGTAGTTCTGAAGCTGTAGGGCAGCGGTTTACACTGTCTTGAAGGTTACGAGTTTGAGACTGCCAAATCAACACTTAAAATAAAACGAAATACGTTTACTAGTGTAAAAGAATGGACGTGGGCTGTTAGTGTGAACAAAGAGAAACCTCTTTGATAGTCTGCCCTTTACTAAAGTAAAGGCACGGATGGGATGGAGTCCTCTATACTCCTGAAGAGTTGAGCGTACTCCTTGGACTTTGATTCTTTTGTCCGCATCTTGCAGGTAGATCATGCAGCAGCAATTAAGGAATATAGCAGGTCTTCAGCAGATCAGGAGGAACCTTTGCCCCATGAATTGAGACCCTCTGAGGTGTTGAGCATGACCATGGACTATTTGGTGACAAACATCATGGATCAAGGAGAAGGAAACTACCGAGAATGGTATGACTTTGTCTGGAACAGAACTCGTGGAATAAGAAAGGTAAGCACTTTTGGATGGAGTTGTTTGGTGACGGAGAGCAAGAGATGATGTAATGGTGTAGAAAGTGAAGCTAAAAGCAATAGTAATTCAAATATTTTGAACTGCAAAGGGACTGAAAGCACAGCTGAAATGGGTTTTGCAAAGGTAGTTCCAGATGGCTGTGTTCTTCAACTGTAGTTTAAAAATACACGCAATGCGTTCTTTATCATTCTGGTTTAGGATATAACCCAGCAACACCTCTGCGACCCGCTGACGGTGTCTCTGATTGAGAAGTGCACTCGCTTTCACATCCATTGTGCTCACCACTTGTGTGAAGAGCCCATGTCCTCCTTTGACGCCAAAATCAACAATGAGAACATGACTAAATGCCTGCAGAGCTTGAAGGAGATGTATCAGGACCTGGCTAACAAGGGGATTTACTGCAAGAGTGAAGCAGAGTTCAGGGGTTACAATGTCTTGCTGAATCTCAACAAGGGCGATATTCTCAGGTGGGAGGAACAGATATCACTTGTTTTTTCCTTTGTCTCTGGGAAGAATTGAGATTAGGATTGAGTCTGGACAAACTGTAATGGAAACAAACTTAGTAGCAATTTTTTTTTTTGCCAAAGCAAAGAACGTGTACTGTAGTGATGTTTTAATTGAATTTTTCGGTAGGTCGTTTTAAAAAATGTCCTTTTTAAGAAAAGGAAAAAAAGCTTTGTGTTTTTCTCCTTGAATAACTCACTAGAGCTTCTGCAGGTAGTTTAGAAAAAATAAATGAAATCTTCCCTTTTCTCAGTCAGGGAGTTGATTTTTTTTTTTTTTTTTTTTTTTCTTCTTCCCAGAGTGGGAAGCTTCCTGGGGGAAGCTCCTGTCCAAGCTTCACTGCTTTATCTGCAGTAGAACCAAGCAAAAACAATATTGTGGGCAGAGTCATACTTTGCTTTTCCGGTCAGTCTCTTAACTGCCTTCCTCCGTAGACGTGGGAGCGATGTACATGAAAGCTGAATAACAGCATGCTGATTATGCAAGCATCATTAGAAGTTTAGGGATCAGTAAATAATGCTGCAGATTTAATTTAATTTACAGGTTTTTGGGTGGGTTGTTTTTTTTTTTGTTTTGTTTTGGTTTGTTTTGGGTTTTTTTGGCATGGGTTTGGAGTTGCACGTCTGTCTTAAAGCTCCTGATTTTAATTCAGTTTTATTACAGGTCGCTATCGAGTTATGGTTGTTAGACAAGCCTTTTGCTTCAATACCCTGTCTTTTGTCTCCGCAGAGAAGTACAGCAGTTTCATCCAGAGGTTAGAAACTCTGCTGAAGTTAGATTTGCAGTTCAAGCTTTTGCTGCGTTAAACAGCAACAACTTTGTGAGGTTTTTCAAGTTAATGCAAGCAGCTTCCTATCTGAATGCCTGTCTCTTACATTGTTATTTCAACCAGGTGAGAAAAAGGCAGATGGATATTTTTGCAGTGTTAATTGTAAAATAGTCTGGGACTTTTGGGAGGAAATCTTAGAGAGCAGAAAACTTAGTAGATATTCAGCCTTAAAAATAATCTTGTTCTTGCTTCTTCAGAAGTGTTTAAAAACTTATGAAGAGTTTTCTGCTGTGATATAAAGGGCAAATACTAAAATGCACTTCTCAGCATCTGGTCTCTCTGCCTTATCACCCCCTTGAGATACTTAAGCAATAAATTCACATTAATTACAACGATTTTAATAGTATTTTCTTAAAGATCTCAAGGTCTAACTGCTACTGAAATAAAAGTGAGTCAAGTAATTGTAAGCGCTAAAGGGGGCTTATAAGAAAGATGGGGACAAACATTTTAGTAGGGTCTGTTGTGATAGGAAGAGGGGTAATGGTTTTTAAATAGAATAAAGCAGATTCAGACTGAATATAAAGAAGAATATTTTTACCCTGTGGGTGGTGGAGAACTGTCCGAGGTTGCCCAGAGAGGTGGTGGATGCCCCATCCCTGGAAACATTCCAGGCCAGGTTGGACGGGGCTCTGAGCAAGCTGATCCGGTTGGAGATGTCCCTGCTCTGTGCAGGGGGGTTGGACTGGGTGGGCTTTGAAGGTCCCTTCCAACCCAAACTACTCTATGATTCTATGAATGTTTTTCCGTAACTGTGTACAAATACTTATTATTTCTCCTGAAAATAATTGGGAAGCAGAAAAGCAGGCTTGAGACTTTTGCAAAGGAAATATCAACCTGCACTCTCAGAAGCCCCTGCAACCTTTTTCTTCTGCACGAGAATCGCAAAGGGATATGTTCAAAATGAGCAGCATCGGAAAGGAGCAGAAACTAGAATAGAACTCAAACAGAAAGTGAGGTTTGAATAGTTGTTTGTTTGATGACAAAGTACTGATGTATTTTAAACATGATTTTCATGTTTGTAGTACACTTTTAGCTATTTTGGGGTCTTCAGCACGGTAGTTACGTGACTCTTCCTTTTATCTTCCTCCAGATTCGTAAAGATGCTCTCAAATCTCTCAACATTGCCTACACTGTGAGCACCCAAAGATGTACAGTGTTTCCCTTGGATCACCTGGTCCGCATGCTGCTCTTCAAAGACTGCGAGGAAGCCACTGATTTTATAAGTTACTATGGCCTGAGTGTATCTGAGGGGTAAGTGCAGGGAAAAGGGCGCCTGTGCCTTAGGGTGCCTGGTGGGGTTAGACCAATGTTAGGTGAAGCGTAAGTGTGGACAGGCTGCCCCCAGAGTTTGCGACCAGGAAAAGAGAGGAACAGGTGAAGGACAGGGGCTGGGCTCTGTAAGCAAAGCGCTAGGATAGCGATGGGTGCAGCTTTTAATGATGTGTTCTACTTTTATTGCTGACGTTATGAAAAGTTAATTTTGCATCTTTCCTGCAAGAAGTGGGATTTGTATGCCTGTAACTGCTGTGGCTTCCCACAGTAGCTTTTTTTTGCACTTGCACTTTTTTTTTTTTTACCTGACTTGATAAGATGACAAGAGATTTCAAGGGCTCAGAATACTTTCAGCCTTCTGGAAGGTGGTGAAAAATGAGGGAAACATTTACCCCGAAGGAGAGACTGCATATGGAGCTCAGTCTCCGCTGGACTCCAGGGGCTTCCTGCCTAGAAAGAGACATTGTGGGTAAACCAGTCGAAAGGAAAAAAACTTGTGTTTTTAGGGTCTTTATCTTGCAGTTGAATTGTAGTAAATTGCAGCTCCGTAGGAAAAGAGGATACAGTTCTGCTTCTCAGGAAGTTGGAGTTACGGTGATGCGCATAAGCTGGGATGAAGCTGAGCTGTGCAAACCAGATTTTAGAGGAGGTTGGAGGCAGCTGTCTGTGGATAAGAGTGCCTGCCATGGAGTACATACGTTGTAAGGTGTGCTCATAGGGACTTGCAATATCAAGGGACTGGAGAAGGCAAAAAAAACTTGAGTGTGCCAGTTAGTGCTCTATTTCCTGTTAACATTCTGTTTGGAAATAATAAATTAGCCGGACTACAGGTGCCAAGGTTGGAAGGAGATTGCAGCTTTTAAAATAGATAACCCTGGCATCTGTCCTCTGGGGTGCAGCCTAGGTAAAATGAATAATGCAAACAGTGGATAAAGGTTAAAAGGAGAGAGACACAAAATAGTCCGTGAGGATACCCAGAAATGTTAGTGCAGCTTGTACTCTGTCCTGGGAGGATAGCTGTGAGGACACTGCTCTCTCCCTGCCGAAGGTAGGAGATCCAGGCTACAGGAAGCAATCCCAAGCGCTCAGTACCTGGCTCACTTTGCCCTGCTAAGCTATTCAACCGAGAACCTGTGGGCTATTGGAGCTTTGAGAATGTTCTCCTGTTTTTTATTTTCCCCCAGCGGTTACGTGGAGCTGAATCGCTCGGCTTTCTTGGAGCCAGATGTATTACCCAAGCCGCGTAAATCGATGTTTGTCAGCCAGAAGCTAACTGTCTCAGTTGGGGAGGTCGTAAACGGTGGGCCCTTGCCCTCGGTGCCTCACCACGTGCCTGTGTCCAGCTTCAATGGACAGAACAAGTATACCGGCGGAAGCACCTCTGTGGATCAAGCTAGCAGTAGCCAAAAATCCAACGTGGAAGCAACAGGTAAGAGCAAACATCCATTTTAGATGCTGCTTAGGAACAGACTGCTGGGCCAGGTCTGTGAGTAGTTTTATTTTACAAAGCAGAAACTGTTCTTGGCTCATACAGGTTGAAATTGCATGGCAATTTGGATGTAATGAAAGCATCTTTTAGTTTAAATGTACTTACATGTCTGTAAAAGCTAAGAAACAACCCGATTAATAAAATATATTTGCCGGTACAGGAAATGCACTAGTGGAAATGAGTGCAATGTTGTCAACGTGGCAGGAATAACTAGATATTTGGCTACCTCAGACAGCCAACTTCCTTTTTCAGTTCGCAGATCTTGTATTGCAGCTGTTTGTTCCTGCTGTGTGTATAGTGGTGGTGTTTTTCGAGTTAGCTGAACATACGCTTTTTCTCGTCCTTCTTGAAAGTACATGCAGTTTGCATTTATTCAAGAGTTGTGTGTAGGTGCTAGGTGTACTTGACTTAAACTGGTTGTTTTGTTAGAAATGTATGTACTTGGTATTGGAGGTAATGCGCAATGAAATTTTTTACTGTTTTGTATAAAATACTCATAAATTAGTTTCTATGATGTAATTATATTTTTAACTTTAAGGCAGCAAGCTTGTTATGGACTTGTTTTATGACCTGATGAGATTTATCAAACAATTTATGTTTTGAAGACAAGAATAGTTTTGCTTCTATTTGTGACTGACACAGTTTCCTTAATTTTTCTCTTCCCTGCTCCCTCCCAAGAAGGAAGAGTGGAAAGCAAAGGTCTGGATTTAGATGCTGCAGCAGTGAGAGTCCAGCCCCCTGCTCATCTTCTGCCCTCGCTGTTACCTCGTCAGCTTGTGCCAATGCTGCCTCCTGCGCAGGCGATCTCCCAGCCTGCTGGGCAGCCTGAGCCTCTCCCTTCAAAGCCTCAGCCTCCCTACACAGACACAGTAAGGAAATATAAAACAATCATGAGGTATTTGGGAAAGATCTGTGAAATGTAGTAAAAGATGAGTGAGTTCTCTAGGTTGTTTTAGTTTTCCAGAATCTGCACGTGTTACGTAGAGCCAAAAGGAGATGCTCCCTGCTGCAGTGCTGTGGATACTTTGAGAAGTTGTTTCGTTGAACCGTTCTGAAAAGAGAAAGTTTTGAGTGATTTCAGATGCAAGCCTGAGAATGTCAGTGCTTGCTCTGACTCTTTCGTAGGATAAACAGTCCTGTCTGTTTAGCGTTTGAGAAACCTCTAAGGGGAGAGTCAGAAAGTCACAGTAGCAAGTTATTACCCTGACTTAGTAGGTAAACGTTGCTTTGGTGAATAGTAATGAGCTGTTTCTTAGTGGCTCCTGTTTCAAATGAGACACGGCGAAGTTCCTTCTTGTGGATACGTGAATATTAACGTTGGGTCTTGGATGCGCACCCTGTGTATCTGTGCTCTTCCCCTTTTTCTCCCTCCCACACACGTTTAGATACGCACTAATGCTGAACCCGCCTCGGAGTGTTGCATTGCTTTTTAAAGTGCAGCTGCCATATTCTACCTAAATGTGGCTACATTTCAGTGAAGATTGGAGTTAAATCAGCCAGAATGAGAGAAACTCTCAAGTATGAAAATAGGAATCCAGCTCAAAATTCACTTTTCTTAACTTGCTCATATTTAATACAGAGAGCTACTTTTGTTTCCGGGCTGTTACTAACCTTCCAGGTTAGTAACTACTAAAGCTCCCAGGCTGTTGTGTTTGATGAAGCTAGTTCAGTATGTGAGTAGAAACACAGGAGATATTGCCAATTACAGTCAAACAAGGCTGAAAGGCCTCACGCCTAGTTCACGTGTGTGCCCAGGCCTCCTGAGCAGGACCGCGTCTTGCTTCAGCTCCTTCCTCTGCTGTGTTGTAGGACATCACTGAAGTGGTGGAGAGGCTTGTGCAGGATGTCATCAAAGGAGACTGCAGAGAAGTTGGCAGAGCAGGAGCAGCTTATGTGACTGCTGCCATCTGGTAAGGAGTATTTGTTACTGGTACCTGCTTCACCTGTTGAACTGTCTGTCTTCATCTCAATCCATGAATTTTCTTGCTTTTGTTCTCCCTGTTTTCTCTGGCGCCCTGATGCGAGGAGGGTAGTGAGCCAGTAGTAGTGCGGGTGCTTGGCTGGTCGCCGTAGTCGACCCACCACAATGGAGCAAGGGTGTGCTTGGGAAAAGCACGGACATAGGGCTTTGAATGAAAACTTTCTGGCTTTGAAAAGAGAATCACTGTTTCTGCACAGCGTCTCAGAGACCACCATGGAGGAACTTGTGACTGAAGTGGTAGAGGAGATCCTCAGACAAGTGGCTGAAAGCGTGGCTAGCGCAGAAAGAGAGCGTGTCAGAGAGGAAAGGCGCAGAGTGGAAGAAGAGAGGTGAGTTGCTGCATTGGCTGTGGGGCGGGTTGGGCTGCGTACACCCTTAGGCAACGTAAGGACAGCTGGTGCCAACCCAAGTCCTTGCACGTGTGCTCAGGCCCTGCGTCCGTCTGCCGTGCCCACAGCACTCAGTTTGTCTCGCTCTGGGAGTGTGCAGACAGGTCGTCCCTTCCATGTTCTCAGATGATCTGCTAGTTAATATTTTGGTGACCTGACAGAGCCGCTGTGAAAATGGTGAGTGGGAATTCTGGGAGCTTTCATTCACCCAGAGCTTCCAGAGAGGGACATACATCCTGGCCCTGCTGTATGCAGGAACTTTTCCTTCTGAGTGAGTTGTGTGTAGCTTAATGGGGTAAGAATAGAATAGCCCCATTGTTATCTGTATTTTTGATGGAAACCTAGCTCCATGCAAAGCTGTTTAGAGAGCGAAAACAGCTAGCGGGAACTCAATTTTAAGTGAATGAACTGTCTGACACTGCGTGTAATGCTTGTGTAACTCAGCGACAGGTTGGCCAGTGTAAATCTCTTAACTTGTGTAAATCTCGCCACTCTTGTCTTGCCACTTGTGTAAACCTTTTTCTCCATCCTTCCAGGCAAAAGCAGGAAAGAGAACAGTTAATAAAGCAGTTGAGCCAGTTGGTGGGTATGGAGTTAATGGAAGAAGTAATAAAGGAGAGTGTTCGAGAAGCTTCGGACAGCGAGTTAAAGTACGTTCAACACGCTCTATGCATTGCTTTGCTGTAGGATGCTTTCCTAAGGGTACGAATTTGTCAAGGAGTGGTGGGCTTCTTGCTTGGTCTTCTCTAAGGTCATCTTCAGTAAGCTACTTCAAAGAGAGGGCAAGTGTCCTTGGTTGTACAGTGTCCATTTGCAGTCACGCTGTGTCGGGTGGTAGCAGCCCTCCCAGCTGCTTTGTCTAGGACAAGGCTGCCCTGTGTGCTTATTTTCCTTCTGACTCCCTTACGGCTCAGCTGTGGGCTCTCTTGTAGACACTTCTTTGGAAGCCCATGATCAGTGTAAAACCTGAATGACTTCTGATTACAGGTGTTATTTAGAAGGGCTGTGGAGTAGAAGTGTGGAAAATCCCTCCCCTTTGCTAAATGTGGTGGTCGTCCCTCTTTGCACCTCAACTAATTGTACTGCCATTTGCTGCAGCCTTTGCCTCACTAGAGATCTTGGTTTGTTTCATTTTGAACTAGGTGTGCCTTAGAAAGAGACCGGCAAGCCCGTATTGCCCGGTGTTCAGAAGAAGTCTGTGGTCAGGTCATGGACCTCTTTCTGGAGGATGAGATTTTCCAGATTGCTAAGGAAACTCTTCAGGAACTCCAGTGTTTCTGCAAATACTTGCAACGGTGAGTTGCCACCCTGTGATGTAACTACTTCTCTTGGGAGCAGGTCCCTTTCAGCCCAGACCATTCTATGATTCTGTGATTGGCAAGGAGTGGTTAGTAGAGTTTGAACTACAGCTGTCTGGTTGCTTTCTTTTTGCTGGTGTCTTGTCTCCACTCTAAGAGTAGACTTACTGTCTTATTAACCAGCCTGTAACAAGTTACTCAGCTATATGTGGGGAGGGGAGCACACCTCATCAGAGTCGGGTAATGAGCTTAGTAGGAGATTTCAGCTTCATCCTGTCTAGAAACTTGTAAGAATTTCTCCTGGTAGTTTTTCTGTTGGACACTTGCTTTTCTGGATATGTCTTCAGTGGCTGTTGGGGTGCTCCAAGGCAGAGATTCGTTTCTCCCTGTGCCGTGCTGCCCCAGTGCAGCAAGGTCAAGGTGTATTTCAGGTGGCGTTTCTCACCGCTAAAGAGGAAGCAGAGCAGGCTAGTCTCTTTTTTTCTGTGGAGCACCTTCCCTTGCAGAGTTCTTTCTGTCCTGAAACTGAGTTTGTGTGTCTCTTCGGGGCGTGTGTAAATTAATGGCCTTCAGTGCAATAGGGAAGACTAAGGAGGAGCCTGAAGGTGGTTGAAACAAGTGTGCACGCAGCAGTCAAGACAATGTGATGATGCAGAAATATCTTTATAAGCACTGAAAATACCTGAGCAACACCATAACACATTTTAAATTAATAAATTGGCATTTTGGTGCTCTGAAACTGTTGGCTGCCCCCCATTATGGATCGTTTGATTATAGAAAAATACACGAACATCAAATGATTAAGGCTTTGTTATATGTTTGCTCCTTGTTGGTGAATTTGCATTTTTGAATGTTCCTTAAAAACAGAACAAGAAAAAAGGCACGTACCTTTCTTACTGCAAGTAAGATGTTGCAAAGGTATTGTAGATGTTGCAAAGGTATTTGCAGCAAGCGCTTGAGATACCAGAGAAGCTTTATAGGGGATTGTTGTAAAATGTTCTATGCGCTAGGGATAAACACACTGAAAACGGAGGAAGAAAACTGTGCTTGAAATTTTTCCTGGGAAGTGCAGGAGAAGGCACAGCACAGCTGAGGAAGGGATGAGATGGAAGAGGGGCAATCCTGCTTCCCTCCTGTGATCTCTCTGGCCACTGAGAGCAAGTGCAGCTTGCTAAGCAGAAAGCTGCTCCCTTTTGTCTTTTTGTTTGTTTGTTTGGGTTTTTTGGGGTTGGTTGGTTTGTTTGTTTTTTTGAATGGGGCACAAGACTGTCCCTTTTGGACATCGCATGTGTAGAGCTGGCAGGTCTCACCTCATCCTGTGCGTGCTCCGTCTGAGCCGTGAGATTGCAGCCGTGTGCAGAAATACAGCCTGAGCCCGCCGCGTGACCCACGCGCACCGCTTCACACTCGCCCCTGGGCAGACTGCGACTTGTGGGGTGTTGGAGAGCCCAATCCAATCTGAAGTGCAAAGGTGAGAGAACCTGTTTGGCCTGCAGAAGAGGTTATTAACGTGACCTATTTATCTGTTCTCTTCCGAAGGTGGAGGGAGGCAGTGGCAGCTCGAACGAAGTTGAAACGGCAAATGAGGGCGTTTCCAGCTGCTCCCTGTTGCGCAGATCCGAAAAATAAACTGAAAGCACTGTCTCCCAGTGCAGAGTGGCCTATAGCCATGGAGAATTTGTGCAAGAGAATTGTAAACCTGGGGAACGGAGGAAAGCTGGGGACCTCTTGCACGAGGTAAGGATACTTCTAGTGACAGGAGTTGACAGTCTGTTCGGTTTCTGTAAGGCAGCTTACAGAGTAGCCCTCTTCTTCCAGTGTGAACATTAATGGCTTTGCAAAACTGTTTGTTCCTAAGTACCCCCAAAAAGTCCCTCTCTGCACAAATGCCATGACAAAGGCTGCAAACCTAAAGAAACTCTTCTGTTAACGCAGCTTTCTAAAGTGCCTGCAGTACTTCTCAGGTCTTAGTGAGTGTTTCTTGAATTTTATTAAAGTACTTGTTTTATACCAAAAAATGACAACCAGGAATGCTCTGTTTCAGATTGAATTGGCTGAGAAACAAGACAGCACATGAAATTAAAGTTCAGCACTTCTACCAGCAGTTGTTAAGGTACGTTGGTGTTTGATCCTTGTTTTCTTTCCAAACAAAGTGTAACAGAAATGCCAGAGATCTCAAATGTCAGTAAGGTTACTTGTTCCAGTGTCCACTTGCAGTCTTCATCCTGGGTGTATTTTCCAGATGAGGGAAACTGGAAGATAAATTCATGAAAGTGTTAAGCCATCTGATCCTGTTGCTGTGGGTGTAACTTTAAGGATCTGGTGGATATTACGGGGTTTTTTTGTACCTGGGTGGGATGCGGCCTGTGGTGGACTATAGGAGAGGAGTAAATGAGCTGTTACCAGCCTGCCTTGCGGCACGAAGGGTTTGATCTAGATGTTTAAAGTGCAGCGGGAGGTCTGCCTTCTCGTGGCTCTTCACGCACTCCAGTGGCCTGCGTGTTTGTTGGAGCAGGGTTTTGAAGCGGTGCGGAAGAGAAGCGATAACAGGCAGGGTCCTGCAATTCCCCAAATACGGCTCCTGTAATAGATTAAGCAGCTGCAACTCTTAAAGGCATCTGCTCTGTGGTAAAATAGATGGGCAGCAGATTTAAAGAATTAGCTCTAGTTTTGGGCTGTTTGCCAGGTGGGAATGAGCACTAGGAGGTCTTTTCATCAGCTTCTGTCTCTCTCCAAGTGATTTAGCTTGGACTCCCCTGGATCTTGTCTCGTCAATCGCTGAACATATTCCAGTTCAACAAGAACAGGTTTTTTGGAAGGTGCTATTGGTTTTGCCAAATGATGACGAATATGCGGAGGATGATCCCAGCAGGTAAGTAAAAGAGTTGATTGCTGGGTCCCTTTCTCAAGTAGGGTAGTTAAAAAGAAGAGGAGTGGTAGTATACAGTCCTTGATAAATGTTTTTCCTCTACTATGTCAAATTTCCAGGTGGTTTTGTTTTTTGTTTTTTGTTTTTTTTTTTCTTCTCCTCCAGCACACTCTAAAGAGTATAGCTGTGATGTACTGCAGTGGTCTGTATCTTCTGACACTGTTCCTTGAATTCCTTTTACTCATACTGAAAGTGGAAAACCTTGAGATATGTAACAGTGTGGGGAATTTCAGGACATTTAATAGCTGGTTAGCAGAATCCAAGTGATGTGAAGGTCGGGGTTGTGACAGATTGCGATGTCTCAGAGGTGTTGGCACTAAAATGCCATTTTTTTAGAACAAAACCCCCAAATCCCGCTCTTTCTTGTTTACTAGGGTACTGGTGGATTGGTTGAAAGCCAAATTTATGGGAGACAAAAGCTGGAAGAAAAGCACTTCCCATACGGAAGGCAGAATTCAAACACTGGCACTGTTTAGTTCTCCCAGCATGCAAGGGAGCAGAAGCATTAAAGTCAGCGTGTGTATAAAGGTAGGTGAGAACAATTTTATGATACTTAACAGGCCGTAAAAGCAGGATGTGCTCTTTTCCAGTGGATGTCGTGCGGAGGCTTTTCGCACTGTGTCCCATCAGATGGAGAGAGGTGGTACTGGGAGGGATGGGCTTGTTGAAAAGGTGTGGAAAAAAAGATGGATTTTGTCCTTGTTTCCGGTCAGCTGAGTAAATACCTACCTAGATGCAGTGCAATAGTTAAAACCTCAGTCATCTCAATTCCTGATCCCAAATCAGGTGCTGAAGTGCACTTCTGTGCTCACCTGCATCTGTTGGACACGTCCATGTTTGTCTGTCTAAAAGCTCGTTGTCTTAGGATTTGTAGAGCTCCTGGTAATGAATGTTAAAGCAGAATGCTGATGATAGCAAGCTGCAGATTTCTGTACGCAAATAGCTTTGTTTAGCTTTGGCTACCTCACTGTTCTCATCTTTGTTGCTTGTATAGGTGGTACATGGTGCACTGTCTGATTCGGAGCTTGATACAGCTGAGATGCAAAAAGACTTGCTTGGAACCAGTGGTCTCATTCTTCTCCTGCCCCCTCGAGTTAGGACTGAAGATGTTGCGGAAGAGGATGTTTATTGGCTTTCAGCTTTGCTGCAGTTGAAACAGTTGCTTCAGGCCAAACCTTTCCACCCGATAATTCCTCTGGTGGTTCTGGTCCCTAGTCAGGAAGAGGAGGCCGCAGAGAAAGAAGTAGAAGAAGGTACGTAGTTAGTTTTGTGCCTTGAAAAAAACAACGTGGGTGTTTAGGGCTGCCCCAAGTAGAACTGTGGTGGCTAGTGCGGTCTCTCAAATACGGCGTCTGGTAAAGAGAGAGTCTGTGAAGCACAGTGCTTTTCAGAGCTTTGCCAGGAATCCTGAGGCCTTAAGAGCTGATCAGTACGGAAGGAGATGAACTTTCTTTTGGCTTCTGGTTTTCCTTTACATACGGTATTTGATCTTGAGATCCTATGGGGAAGGGTGGAGGAGAGCAGTGATGCTTTGTAAGCAGAGTGTGAAACTAGGTCAGAGTAGGAGAGATACTCACTTGTTCTTTCTCTGTGTATTTGGTGGATTTTCTTCTTTTTAAGGTTTGATGCTGCAGGACTTGATTTCAGCCCAGCTGATTTCAGACTACACCGTTGTTGAGCTACCGGGTTCTATCAATGACTTACAAGGCACCAGAAGGGTAAGAACAGCAACTTGGAATATAAAGAGATACTTGACTGGTTTATCATTAACCTCTCTTAATGACTAATGTCTCATAAGGAATGTTTGTTACATTCTCAGTAGCTTAAATTGCAGCTGAGTATTGAGCTATTTTTTTTGTTATCATAACTTGTGTTTCTTGCCAGCTTTTTCACACACTTGAATTTGCTGGAGTCCGATACTTGCATGTTAACAGTGATTCCAATATCGGCCAGAACTACTCTGAAATGAAATATTTCAGCTACTTTTCCGTTATTTGTGACTATTCTATGTTAAATTACTAGACATCAGCATTTGCTACGTAGAAGATAGTTTCTTCTGTGTAATACTGAAAATTGCATTGAGACCGAAATACGTGATAAATCCATTCTTGCCTGTCCCGCCTGTGTTGAGTAGTGGGGGTACAGTTGCCACCTAACAGACAAGTGCTAGTGGTGGGTAGGCCTTTGTACCCTTACTCTCCCAGTCCTAAAATGCAAAGGACCCTTTGTAGCTCTTCTGGCTGCTGTGAGATCACCCAGTATCGCTCTGTCTTGGTGGGTGGGAGTTGAGGGATGCCTCTGTCCTCTCACAAATACAAAGGATTGTACAGGTCTGTCCCTGACAGCCTCCAGACACCAGCCTCTCCCCTTGTCCTTCGGTTTGCTGTGTGCTTGGGAGTAGAGGCCTGGGGACTAAACAAAAAGCCATGATGGAAAACAAAAGTCTGAAATAGGTTTTTTTTGCGTATGAATCATAGTGCAGTGGGTTGGAGAGGGTAATGGTGAAGAGTGGTCAAGCCAGCTCAGACCAGAAGCAGCTCCAGCTCAGTGTTCCTTTCTCATGGTATCTGAAGAAGGTGCCTAGGAAAGAAGGTGGGAGGAAGACGAGCCCAGAGTGATGCTCCCCCCACAAACCCTCACGGCTTGCATCTCTTTGCGGTTCAGGGACTGCCAGGATCAGACGTGGCTTCTCTGAGAATACTCACTCTGGGCTAATTTCTGTGAATCTGTCCAATTTCTCCCAGATAAGTTTTCAGCATTTCTGGCATCCTGCAGCAGGGAATTCCACAGCAGACTGCACCTGGTGGGAACAGCCTCTTTCTGTCTCTTCCTGAGCCTGCTGCGTGTGATTTTAGCTTGTGACCACCTAGCTGGAGAGTTATTGTTGCAAATATCGGGATGCCGATAGTCGGCTTGTTTATGTTTTGCTGCGTAGTATTGAGAACAGCGTTAAGTCAAACTTAGGGTTGCGGGATTGAATCCTTTGTGTCCTGAGCGCTGCGGAGCAGTTCCCAACCACCCATGTTTTGTGTGTTGTAGATCTCTGCGGCTGTGGCCTGGCTGGTTTCCCATTGCCCTGACTCCCTTGAGCTCAGCAGTCAGACCCTTCGGGATTATGTTGAGGATGGGATTGATGGTGAATTTGGCAAGCGCTTCTACCATGACCGGAAGGAGAGGCGTTTAGCTGGCCTGCCGTCTCAGGAGCCTGGGGTCATCATAGAGCTGTACAACAGCGTGCTGCAGTTCCTTTCGGATGTGGCATCCTCGGAGCACCTTTGTGACTTGTCTTGGCCTGTTACTGAGTTTTCAGAGCCCGGGGGTAACAAGCTTTTGCCCCACCTGCAGTGGAACATGCCTGATCACCTGGCCTGGCTGAAAAAGGCTGTGTTGTTCTTCCAGATCCCGTACCTAGATCTGCCTCCATTAGGCGGTACGTGCTTCACACTGCAGTATCCTCGTGGCAGCACCTCATTCTCTCAGGTGTGCCTGCGCCGTGTTGAACTACCACCCTATAAGATGGGTAGTTTGGCTCTGACACAGATTCCTTCAATTTATTTGTTTTTTTCCGTAGCTCCTTGGCGTCCGGTTTGCCACATGATTTTTCAGTATGTGTCTCAGATTGCTAGTTCTCCCCATACTCGACCGATCATCCAGTCTCAAGTGGAAAATCTGCTGAGCAAAACATACCAGAAGTGGAAAAACAGGACATCTAGGAACTCTGATGAAGATGGACCTTCTGTTGATGACATCCCTTGGGATGATATCTTGGCAATCTGCACTGATCATAAACTGAGAGACTGGAAACCACCCAAACTGCCTATTGCTCCAGGTATCGCGTGTCCTTCTGCAACGTGGATGATGCTTCTTCCGTAACTGTGTTTAATAACTTGGCAGTGGTGCCTTTATGCGTGGCAGCGAGTGATAGGTAGCAGGGAGGGAGCTATGGTCTTGATGTCCTCCACGCTGTAGAATGACATTGTGCTTACTGCTCATCTTCCTGCTCTTTGCAGTCTGTATTCCGTGTTGATTGTGACTTGACTTGAGGTTGCAATTAAAAATTTTATCTCTGTCTGGAGGAATATGGTCAGAGTCTTTCAGCCCTCCTCTCAGTAGGAGAGGGCTGATGTTCAACCGGAGGACAAGGATTGGTCCCTCCGGAGTTGTGTAAGCTCACGTCAGCTGAGATGGCAGGCTGCCACTGGTAATGCGCACTTTCTTGGACCAATGAAGTCTTGGATTCTGTTTATGTTCAAGTGTTGGGGGGTTTTTTGGTGCCCAGTTGGCTTAACTATAGGGAGCCTCTTTTAATGTAATGAGTAGTTAACCCACTGAGCACCGAGCTTGGCAGCAGTAGAATTTTTAAAGTGAAGATAAAGCAGCATTTTACAGTCTTTCCTAGTCATCTGCTCTCTGTTGAACAGTAGATCATCTCAAGAAGGATCCTTTTTACATGCAGATTACAACTTAAAACTACTTGAAAGTGAAAACACGCTTTGTCCTCAAGTTGGCTTTTTAATACTGGGCTTTTCTTATGAAAGGGAAAATCTCTTCTAGTAATAAACTTCGGGTTTGTTCACAGAAGCAGTAAGTGAAGATGGTCAGATTCGTGTGTACTTCTTCAAGGAACATTTAAAGAACTTCACTGTGCCTTTTTCGTGGGAGCAAGCCAGGCTGCGCACACAGGAGGAGATCCGACAAGGTCACGAGAGGTGAGGTGGCCGCTGGCACTGCCCGTGGGAGTAGCATTCAGCTGCGCCAGCAGAGTGAACCCCAAGGAGGTTGTGGGGGGCCTCTACGATGAACACGGTGCCATCATGATGCTGAAAACCAGCATAGGGCATCCTCCCAGAACGTGCTTGTGTGTATCTCCTTGAATTGATGTGCAAGGGTGTGCTGAGACAGGGTAGCAAGGAGATTTTCTTTCTTTCTGCGGTGTTACTCAGCTCTCGAAGAAATCGATTGCTTGGGAGGCACTTAAAGCGTTGTAAATGGAGAAATTAACTTCTGCCAAGGAAAAACACTGCTGAGGCTGTGGAATTAGACGAGTACTCTAGGTACACAAAGCATGGAGGAAAAACAGTGTGAGGCTAGGGAAGAGCGTAGGGATAAATCATGAGCGTGCCCTTTATTTAATAGCACCCCCTCCCTTACGTTGGCTTTCTGTCGCAGCCTGAACCCAACAGATGAATTACGTGTTAGATGATTTGCAGATTTCCTCTTTGGTAATTACATGTTAATTTTGCAGCATTTTAAGTTCAAAAAGGAGGCTTTGTCCCCGACCTGTGGGAAGACATCAAGACAGTCCTACTGCTATGAGAAAATGCCAGAGGTTGAGGAGGGAGGGTGCCTTAGAGCTGCGTGGCATTTAAATGTTTGAGACCTTGAGAGTCTAGCTCACTTCTCTAGCCTTGCTCAGAGTGAAGCCGATCTCTCTTCCCTCTTGGAAGCTTATCTGCTGCTCTGCCGTGTAGCAGGAGATGTAGCAGGATTCACCTTTCTTTGGGATGAATTCCAACCCCCTGTCAAATTAGTTCCTCTCAAACCCCATGCACAGGTGATGGTTGCTATGTTGTACCCTGGTACAAGGGAATTATGTCTCCAAATGATCAGATCAACACGCTTACACCAATTTCTGTGCTTTTGTTTGTTTTTGGTTTCTTTTTCCTTCTCCCTCAGGTCAAGGGTAAAATCTCCCAAGTCTTTTAAGAAACCCCGTAGCGTCTCCATGATGCCGAGTCAGTACGGTTCTGGCATGAGCGTGCTGTCGGGTCAAGAGAAGAGCGTTCCCAGTGCAGATGAATTCACAGACACAGCCTCTGCCCAGGATCTTTTCCCACAGCGTCTCTTGGCACAGTTGCAACTGGAGAAAATAGAAAGCAGGAGGTAAGTTCCCAGAGCAGCTGCCTTCTCCTTGCAGCCCCAGCTCAGGGTTGTAAAAAATCTTTAACTTGTCTGTAATGTGAAGTTGAAGTCCAGCTGTGCTAGGAACCAGGCTAGATTATCTCTGTTTTCATCGAATTTCATCAAGTATGTCAGCACAGTGCAGTTTCCTGCCAGCTCCTGCTTGCATCGCAGGAACAGTCCAGGATGGTAGGAGTACTTGGAAGTTTGAGGAATGATTGGAAACGGTATTGGTAGCTTGACTGAGCACAGACTAAAGCAGCGCAGCGTGCACAGTAGGCTGTGTGTCCTGCAGTATCACAGAGGTCCACTTTGGGGTGTCAGTTTGGTACTTCTGGCGATGCAGACCACAAAGCTGAAGAACTGTAGCTTTGGAGGTTGGCCCAAGGGTTTCTTGTCTTTGCTGCCTTCACTCTGTGTGGCTCCTTTCTGTACCACAACCTTCTACGATGGATTTACATCATGGCAGTGGAATACGTCAGACAGGGTCAGAAATGACTACGAAGATCAGATCCTTCTTGCGGGCACCTCTGAACCCCAGACTCTTGGTTAACTCGCAGATTACGAGAACAAATCCAGGCTGCAGTCTGACTGGTGCTCTTGATCTTTCTCTCCAGGTTTGAAGAGCAGTTGCACCGGTGTCTAGCTGAGGACATTGAGCCCCTTGGTGATTTCGTAGGTCTTCCTCTGTACCTCCCCCAGTCTCTGGTCTCCACCCCAACTGTCACCTATCCGTTGATGGAGAGTCCTGTGTTGTCTGCTCAAGAGGTAAGACAGAGTGGTACTGAGAATTAACTGTAGCTCTGAGGAGTGCATGTGCCGAACCTGCTGTAGTTGCAAAACCTTTAGTGGGAATTACCTTGGTGTGCAGCATCACATAGGCTTGGGAAATAAAAGAACTGAAAAACTGACTTTCCAGGGAGAGGAATGCTTTCTGCATATCTGGAATGAGAGTTCTTTACAGGTGTGAATGCTCTCTGCTGCTGGCAGGTACAGTGCTCTCCCTTGTGGTGCTGCACTTCAACTCAGGGAATCGCTGTTGTGGGCCGGCTTCCCCTGTTAAAGGAAGGCTAGGGACAGAAATAGAATGGTTTGGGTTGGAAGGGACCTTCAAAGCCCATCCAGTCCAACCCCCTGCAAGGAGCAGGGACATCTCCAACCAGATCAGGTTGCTCAGAGCCCCGGCCAACCTGGCCTTGAAGGTTTCCAGGGATGGGGCATCCACCGCCTCTCTGGGCAACCTGGGACAGTGCTCCACCACCCTCAGTGTAAAAAATTTCTTCCTGATATCCAATCTGAATCTGCCTCCCTCTACTTTAAACCCGTTACCCCTCATCCTGTCACAGCAGGCCCTGCTGAAGAGTCTCTCCCCACCTTTCCTGCAGCCCCCTTTAGGCACTGGGAGGCCGCTCTCAGGTCTCCCCGGAGCCTCCTCTTCTCCATGCTGAACAGCCCCAGCTCTCTCAGCCTGTCAAGAAGAACATGATATTTTTGCGTTCCTCGTCAGGGGTAGAGGGTGCTGACCTCTGTGATTGTTCTCAAAAGTGGGGGAACAGCCAGCAGCCAGTGAGCTGAGTAGTCTCCTTGCTGATGCTGAATAATGCTTCTTTCTCAGTCTCATCTCTTTTCTTTTTGACCAGGCTGGGAGTCAAGAGGGATGCAAGCTTTTGGTGGAGGGGCTAAGCCCCACGCTGTCGGACAGACTGAAACACTTGCAACGGCTCCTCAGGGCGAACAAGGAGGGTGAAGGTGCCTCCGAGCTCCACCTGTCTACTCTGATGGACATGGTGGATATTTGAGCAGAGTTGAGATGCACGTGCAGATCCAGAGACTTGGTAAAGAAATCCAGGGCTGAGGGATTCAACAGATGAGCTCCGGGGGCACGTTCCAGAAGAAGCAGGTGTCCTCCTGGGAGAAGAACGCAGAGCAGACGTGGAGCCTGGGCCCTTCTCGCATGGCTGCCTTGCGCAGAGACGGTGTGTCGTCATTCGCTGCTGAGCTTCGGCTGGCCTGCGGCTCCCTCGTCTTCTGCTTCGCAGGCACGGAGACAAGTCAAATGCTTTTCTTGGAAATCTTAAATTGACGCTTAGCGGTGATTTTTCTTTCTTACCAACTCTCATAGCTCCACCAGGAGAAAACAGTAGGGTAGCAGGGGCGCCAGGGAACATCAGAGCAATTGCTCTCCGTAGTCGCAGTTCCCGGGATGCTCTCCCAGCTCTGGGCTTGCTTGCTTGCAGCAGCACTGTGGTTTGAGGTTGCTGTTTTGCTGCCTGGGAACGTCAATACTGTCTGGAGTCAGTGCAACAGTTGTCAGAATTTTGTGCTTCATGATGCTCCATGCAAATCCAGAAAGACTTTTTTTTTTTTTTTTTTTTTAATGTGCTGCTGGGTCCAAGTTTTATTGTGTTGTATATTTATGGCATTGAAACCAGATCAGTTGCATATTCCACAAAATCCTTGTCTTGCTGGAAAGCAGGACGCTTTCTTCAGTAAACAGCTATGGAGAAAGAATTTTCCTTTTCTGGAAGAGCAGATTACCTGCATTCTCCAGTATTTAAAAAGCTGTGCCTCTGGAAGCTGAAGTTTTTCGTTTGATTCCCAGTAAATAGTATAAAGATGTACTTCATGTCTGCAGTACTCCTGTACAAGCAACTCTTTTAATTACGATATCGGCAGATTTTTCTCAGACAGAACCTTCTGCCTGGTGAAATCCAAATTACTGCAGCTTTGAGCGTAACCACTGATTATCTCGTCTGCCAGAGGCCAGTTGTCTGAGTTGCTTATAATTTCGTTTAAAATTTTTGGTAGTCCAAAACTGTCAGCTGTCTTCCAAAAAAGTAATTTTATAGGTGTTTGGTTTTTTTTTTTTTTTTTAAAATAGCATTTGTATTAATTCTCTAAAGCATAGAATGGCAATGGTAGCCTAATATTAAGTTGAAATAGGAAATTTAAACTGAAGAAACTATGCTTTTAGCCTGTTCATATACTTCTGCTTGTGTTGAGTTGAGTTGTGTTAATGCTTGCCCTGGTCACACGCAAAGCAAAGCTTGTGTGATGCTCTCAGCCATGCTTTGCTGCTCTTGATGTTCTCACTTCACCTGGAATTCAACTGTAAAAAAAAAAAAAACCAAACAAAAAAAAAACCAAACCAAAAGTGTTTTGGGCCCTGGTTCACACCATCTGGTGTAAAATCTGTTTTGTACCTAATAAATTTTTAGTGTCTTGAATTCAGCTGTTGCCTCGTTGCTGTGCAAAAGCTCCTGGTACCAGACACTTTGAGAGTCAAAGGATTTGGGGGTTGATGAGAAACTGAACAATGCGCCCTTGCAGCACAGAAGGCCAACCGCATCCTGGGCTGCATCCCCAGCAGCGAGGGCAGCAGGGCGAGGGAGGGGATTCTGCCCCTCTGCTCCGCTCTGGTGAGACCCCACCTGCAGCGCTGCGTCCAGCTCTGGAGCCCCCAACATCAGAAGGATGTGGGTCAGTTGGAGAGGGTCCAGAGGAGGCCACGCAGATGCTGAGAGGGCTGGAGCAGCTCTGCTGTGAGGCCAGGCTGAGAGAGCTGGGGCTGTTCAGCCTGGAGAAGAGGAGGCTCCGGGGAGACCTGAGAGCGGCTCCCAGTGCCTAAAGGGGGCTGCAGGAAAGGTGGGGAGAGACTCTTCAGCAGGGCCTGGTGTGACAGGATGAGGGGTGATCGTTTTAAAATAGAGGGAGGTAGATTTAGACTGGATATCAGGAAAAAATTTTTTACGCTGAGGGTGGTGGAGCAGTGTCCCAGGTTGCCCAGAGAGGTGGTGGATGCCCCATCCCTGGAAACGTTCCAGGCCAGGTTGGCCGGGGCTCTGAGCAAGCTGATCTGGTTGGAGATGTCCCTGCTCCTGGCAGGGGGGTTGGACTGGGTGGGCTTTGAAGGTCCCTTCCAACCCAAACCGTCCTGTGATTATTCTATAAAGTGTACTGTGCTGTGTTTAATCCCCGGGTTGTTTGGTGTAAAACACCCGCGTTTGCTGCCCTGTGGGCTAAGGGCAGTGCCCTGGCTCCCCGTCCCCCTACATTTTTCACCCCAAGACATCGCAGGGGCGGCAGCAAAAGCCCCGACGAGGGTGGGATTCGAACCCACGCGTGCAGAGCACAATGGATTAGCAGTCCATCGCCTTCACCACTCGGCCACCTCGTCCTGTCCCGCACCGCCCGCGGCCCCGCCCCTCGCTCAGCGCTGCGGGGCCCCGCTGCCGCCGCCATCGCCGGGGCTCGGGCCCGGCCCGGCCCGCTGGAGGCCCGGCCCAGGCCTGGGCCGCCATCGCCCTCTTAGCGCAGCCGGCAGCGCGTCAGTCTCATAATCTGAAGGTCCTGAGTTCGAGCCTCAGAGAGGGCATAGTTTTTTACTTGGTTTTTTTTGGGTTTGGTTTTTTCCGCAGGGCCGCCCCGCCTGGCTGCGGCGGGACGGGGCGGGGGGGGGCCGCCATTTTGCTGCCCCGCGCAGCCCCACGGCAGCGTGAGAGGGCTCTGCGGTGGGCTCACGCCCGCAGCTCTCCCCTCCGCAGCCCCCCCCAGCGCCCGCTCCTCCCCGCTTGCAAAAAACAGGGGATAAACCCTGCGGAAAAAAAAAAATAAACAAACAAAAAAAACCAAGTAAAAAACTATGCCCTCTCTGAGGCTCGAACTCAGGACCTTCAGATTATGAGACTGACGCGCTGCCGGCTGCGCTAAGAGAGCGATGGCGGCCCAGGCCTGGGCCGGGCCTCCAGCGGGCCGGGCCGGGGCCGGGCCCCGGCGATGGCGGCGGCAGCGGGGCCCCGCAGCGGTGAGCGAGGGGCGGGGCCGCGGGCGGTGCGGGACAGGACGAGGTGGCCGAGTGGTGAAGGCGATGGACTGCTAATCCATTGTGCTCTGCACGCGTGGGTTCGAATCCCACCTTCGTCGGGGCTTTTTGCTTCCACCAGTTACCCCCTCTCTGCAGTAGCGGTCGGCTTTGGGAAGGGGAGGGCGGGAGGGAGCGCAGGCAGGAGGAACTGAAGCAGCATCGAAAAGGGCAGCCGGGTGTTGGCGTGGAGGTGGCTGGAGGTCTCCTATCCAGGACTCGTGACAAAAAACCCCACTCAAAAATCCCGAAAAATGCTATTACTGCAGAAAGTGGCTGTTAGGCAGGAAGGCGATAACCTTCCGAAAGAGGAAGGTGCAGCCGGAAGGCAAACTGGGCCAAACGAGGCGTGCAGCCGCGGTGACATGGATACCCTGGGGAGTGAGGGCAGGGGATTTCCACCAGAGCCATCGGAGAACGTCCCTCTTTGTTTCGACCACAGAAAAGAAAGAAAGAGCAACAGGCGGAGTGCAAACCCCATCTTGCACGCAGTGGGAGCCCAGAGGAGGAGAACAAAGTGGCCCCGGCCTCGTGCCACCCCGAGCCCCACATGGCACCAGGATGCTGGGTGAGGGAGCCAAAGGAAGAGCTGGTGGATCAGCTCCCCGCACCGCACCCGGATGAGCCCTCTCCTGTGGCTAATCCCGGCCATCCCGCAGACCCAGACACCCTGGGGAGGTAACTGAGATGCTGCCGGGTCCCTCCTGCCGGCCCTGCTGGGTGTAAGAGCCTGGCGGGCCAGCCGCAGGCAGGGCAGCCATGCCGGGGGAACAGATCCTGCTGCTACTCGCAGGGCTTGCAGGCGCTGCAGGACCAGGGCGGGAGCTGGACAGGGGTGGGAGCGATGCCTCGGTCATCGCCGTCTCCAACGGGGTACCATGGGGAGACTGGGCTTGGCTGGAGTTGTGTCCCAAGGGCTCCTACGCCAGCGGCGTCAGCTTCAGGGTGCATCCTCCGCCCTGGTGCCCACGGCCAATCTGGGGACTCCACAGGGAGTTAACCTTCCCACCTCCATTTCCTCACAGGTAGAGCCACCCAGGGGGTGACAGAGGATGACAAGGCACTCAACGGGATTCGGCTGCACTGCTCCCGCGGTGGGGACCCCAGTAGCACCTACGCAGCTGAGTCCCAGGGCGGCAGGTGAGCCCTCGGCGGTCCCCGGTCCCTTTCCCAGGGATGGAGAGCCTCCTCCGTGGCTGCCTCCTCCTCTGGCCTGGGCACCCACCATCTCCTCTCTCCCCCATCTAGATGGGGCTGCTGGTCGGAGGCTCACTGGTGTCCGCACGGAGGGCGCCTGGTGGGCTTTGTGCTGCGGGTCCAGGCACCCCAGCTCAGACTTCTGAGCGATGAAGTGGTTGCCACCAGTGCCTGCTTTGCTGGCTCCGATGGGCACATCCTGCTGGGACCATGGCCCACCTGGGGCCAGGGAGGCGGCTGGAGCCCCCAGTACCCCAGGGTGGTGTGTGGCATCCAGACACGGCAGGATCCTGCACAGGGGCCGAAGAGGGACAACACGGCCTCGAATCACCCGCGTCTCTTCTGCTGCCCATAATGAGCGCTGGAAACCCACTGCAGGGCACCTGATCCCATGACTCAACCACAGAGCGG
Organism: Chlamydotis macqueenii; assembly: GCF_036417535.1. NCBI lineage: Eukaryota > Metazoa > Chordata > Aves > Otidiformes > Otididae > Chlamydotis > Chlamydotis macqueenii. Next base: position 41,268,508 of record NC_141561.1, read on the forward strand.
AGCCTGTGCCCGGGGTCCCCTCTCCCAGGACCCCACTTCCATCAGGAGATGCCTCGGTTCCCTCAAAGGGCACCGCCTTGCTCTCCCCATGGGCTCCATCATTGCCTATGTGCTGCTGCTGGCCCCCCAAACTCTACCCCACTTCTCAGAGAGGATCCCAATTCCCTTCTGCTCCCACCTGGACTTCCAGATATTCCCCAGCGTCTCCAGGGCTGTCCCTTTTACTCTATGAAATGAGCTTTTGATAAAAGCCTGCACCCACACCGCGCTAGGGCAGCTTTGTCATTGTGAGGGGGCAGACCAGGGCAGGGGGCAGGGAAAAGGGGGGCTGCTGCCGGCCCTGCCGGGACGTGGGGATGCAGGACCACGGGAGGCTGTTTGCACCATCCCGCAGCAAAAGGGGTTAATGGAGAAAGCACAGCTAGACCCCTACTCAAAGGGCAAGAGGCTGCGGTGTAAATCGAAATTGCCATGGGGCAGAAGGGAGTGGGGGACCCCTGGCAGTGCCCCCAGCTTGGGGTGGAGAGGAAAAACAGTCCCCACACCCAGGCACCACTGGGAGTCGAACCCAGGATCTCCTGTTTACTAGACAGGCGCTTTAACCGGCTGAGCCATGGCGCCCCCCTGCCCCACAGCTGTGGGGTGCCCCATGGCCACGGGGTACACCCAGGCCATGGCTCCTTGCCCAGGCCCGGACCCCATCCCGCTGCCACCCTGATACCAGCGTTACCCTGCAGAACTAATGGGCTGGAGCATGGGGTTGGGACGCTGGGCACGGGGGACAGTCCTGCGTGTCACACTGTGGTCGAAGCCTCGGCGACTGTGGGGTGTCCCTGGGGGTTAAAAGGAAATGGTCGGGTCCCAGATGAGCTCTGTGGGGGCAAGTGGGGCAGAGGGTCCCCAAAAGGAGGGCTCATCCGGGAGTTGAACCCGGGACCTCTCGCACCCTAAGCGAGAATCATACCCCTAGACCAACGAGCCAGGGTGCAGAGCTGCACCGGCACCCCCAGGCTGTGCCGGGCACTGGGGTGCTGGGGGGCCCCGCTGTCCCAGGAGACACTTTTTGGGGCTGGGCCCTGCCGGCAGGCGCTGGGGAGCAGAGCGGGGCTGAGGGTGCGTGCGGGGATGCAGCAAACACCCCAACACCTCCACACTTGGCAGCACAACGGGGCACCCGGGCGGGAATGGGGGTGGCCAGGGCGGGGGGCAGCTTTCCCCCCCTGGATGTTTCGGGCCGGGGCTGTGATGGCCGAGAGGTGAAGGCGTTGGACTCGAAATCCAATGGGGTTTCCCTGCGCAGGTTCGAATCCTGCTCACAGCGACAGATTTTACCCCGCGCCGGGGGAACCTGCTCCCGGGCAGGCTCGGGAGGGTGAGGCTCCCTTCAGCGGGGAGCCATGGACCACTCGCTCTGCGGCCACGTGAGGTGTGGATGGCGATGTGATGGCAGACAAGGGCCACCCAGAGAGATCAGGGATCCACAGTCGTGGGGTGTCAGTTGTGAGTTTATCTGCAGATGCTTTTACCAATGGGACCCACACCGAACCCGGGGCCGTGAGGCCAAAGGGGAAAAGAGGGGGGCTGGGGAGCCCAAGACAGGCCTGGGGTATTGTTCCATGTTCAGGTGCGAGAAGACCTGGGTACAACTCCTGGACGAGTCCTGCCTTTGGGCAAAACCTGCCCTGCTTTTAGCGAGGGAGCACAGAGCTCATCTGGGGTCAACTGTCGGCTTTTGTCCCCTCCTTTCCTCTGACAGTCACCACAGACTTGGGCCGGGCAGGGCGAGTGGGGCAGCTCCCTCTTCTGGGGGTCCCAGCTTCGGGTGCGGGCACCCACTGACGGCGTGCACTGCTCCTGTCCCCCCCCGTCCTGGGCCAGCCGTGCCTGCAGGCACGCCCAGGGCTGTTCTGTGCGGCTTTGGGGGCTCTGTCAGCCCCGCAGGAACGAGGGAGGGGGTGTGGGGTGGCAAAAGGAGGTGGAGATGCTGGGGGTTGAACCCAGGGCCTCTTACATGCAAAGCAAGCGCTCTCCCGCTGAGCTACATCCCCTCAGCACAGGCAGGAGGGGCCTGGGGATCCCTGCTGACCCCCCCCGGGTCCAGCCGCCCCCATGGCCACTGGGGCTGGGGCAGTTACTGCCTGTGGCCACCTCCAAGCACTGGCCCCGCATCCTGGGCACAGTAAGATGGATTTCCCTGCTCCAGAGCCAAAAGGCAGCGTCAGACCACTCTGCCTGACCCCCAGATTTGTGGGGCCCAGAGCCTGGGGGGTGCAAAGGGGGGTGTAGCACCCCGGCTCGTTGGTCTAGGGGTATGATTCTCGCTTTGGGTGCGAGAGGTCCCGGGTTCAACTCCCGGACGAGCCCTGCTTTTGCCCACCTGCCGTCTTGGGGACACTGACAGGGACCATGGCATAACCGGGGCACGGCCAGGGCGCTGCTGCCTGGCACAGAGGGGTGGGTGCCGCATCCTGACTGGCTGCATCCCCAAGGGCGGGGTGCACCCCCAACAGCCAGCACTGCATACCCTGAGGCTCTGGTTTTGGGGTCAGAGGCCTTGGGGCAGCGCAGGGAGAGCAGTGGGCAGTGGGGCAGGCGGCGGGGGTGAGGGGACTGGCCCAGGCCCCCACCCTTGCCCATGCTGAGGGGATGTAGCTCAGCGGGAGAGCGCTTGCTTTGCATGTAAGAGGCCCTGGGTTCAACCCCCAGCATCTCCACCTCCTTTTGTCCCCCCACACCCCCTCCCTCCTGCCTGCGGGGCTCACAGAGCCCACAGCCCCCCACAGAAGCCCTGCACCAGCTGTGCCCCAGGGTGCAGGGCTGTGTCCTGGCACCCATAGGCTGTGGGTGTGCTGGGGGAAACCAGAGCCTCAGCTGCTGCCCTCACCCCAAAATGTGGGTGTGCAGAGGGGCTGGGGGTGGAAAAGGGGGGCAGCACCCTGGCTCGTTGATCTAGGGGTGTGATTTTTGCTATGGGTGTGAGAGGTCCCAGGTTCAGCTCCCAGATGAGTCCTCCTTTTGGGGACAAGCCCTTCTTTTGGGACAATTCTTCTTTTTGGGCAACACTTCTCCAGGGCAGGGGGATGTAGCTCAGTGGGAGAGCGCTTGCTTCGCATGTAAGAGGCCCTGGGTTCAATCCCCAGCATCTCCACCTTTTGCTCTCCCCACACCCCCCTCCTCCCTGGGACACTGGGGACAAAGCCCACGTCTACCTCTGCAAGGCATCCCCAAACGAGATGGCCTGTGCCCGCACCCGGCCCCACAGCCCCCACACAGCTGGCCGAGGGGGACAACGTGGCAGCAGGACACCCCCTTCCCCACGCATGAGGGGACCAGCCCCGGCCATGTCTCTTGGCCCCACAGGGCAGCGGGCAGCATGTCGCTCACAGTACAGGAGACGGGCCCAGCAGAAGGGATGTGGCCAAACTGAGGAGGTCATCCCACACCGGAGGTCATCCCTCGCCCTTGTCCATGGGTCATCGCTGGTGGCCAAAAGGAAGGCTTGTCCAGCATGTGAACTCAGTGACCCACAGGCCCCCCAACTACCTGCAGCTCTGCCCTTTCCCCCTCCACTGCACTCCCACCCTTGCCTCCCATGAGATGGGGGCTGCCCTGGCCCCCAAATCTATCTGACAGTGGGTAAAATCTGTCGCTGTGAGCAGGATTCGAACCTGCGCAGGGAAACCCTATTGGATTTCAAGTCCAACGCCTTCACCCCTCGGCCATCACAGCCCCTGACACCCCTCAAGCGAGGACACCCCAGCTTTGCCCTGGGGTCTGCCTCTGGAGAAACACCCGGGGCCATGTGCACAGTCCCAGCGCCTGCACCCACCTCTCCCGTGGCTGTCATGTGCCAGGATGGGAAAAGAGAACATCCCAGGGGTATCTGTCGATGGCTGGGAAAACATCCAGACGCAGCAGAGCCTTCTCACAGGGCATCAAAAGGAAGCGTCCTCCAGCGATGCTCAGGGCGACAACAGGTTTTGGGGACAAAAGGAGGTGGAGATGCTGGGGGTTGAACCCAGGGCCTCTTACACGCAAAGCAAGCGCTCTCCCGCTGAGCTACATCCCCTCAGCATAGCCAGGACCTCGCTGCCGGCTCCTGGGCTCCATCCTGCCCCGGGGATGTGCCCAGCCAGGAGATGGCACTGACCCCAGGCGCCACTGCACCAATTCTGCCCCACACAGGCAACCTCCCCAGTTTGGCCACATCCCCTCTGCTGGGATGGAGATCCCCCATGTGCTGGGAGCCACCTGCTGCCCACCAGCCCATGGGGCAAAGGGACACAGCTCAGCCACGGCCGGGCTGGTGCATTCTTGGGTGGGGAAGGGGCTGTTGGGGACAGCAGTGACAGTTCTGCTGGGGGCTGTGGGTCTGGAGAGGCAAAAGCTGGAGATGCTGGGGGTTGAACCCAGGGCCTCTTACATGCAAAGCAAGCGCTCTCCCGCTGAGCTACATCCCCCGTGTGCTGCACTTTCCTGCACCCAGGGGTCCTGCCCACCTTGCTCCTCTTGGCCCCACGGCTATTTCTGCTTGGGCTGTTACAGCCCGTGGCCATGTCCAGCCCACGGCCAGGGCGGGCCAAGGGGAACCTCCCAGCTGTGAGTGACCACTGGTGCTGGAAAGAGCTCACCCAGGCCCCATCCCACCCTGACCGGTTCTCTGTGGACTGGGGCTCATGGACGACCTTCCTGGGTACACAGGACCACCCCGGCTCGTTGGTCTAGGGGTATGATTCTCGCTTCGGGTGCGAGAGGTCCCGGGTTCAACTCCCGGACGAGCCCTCCTTTTGGGGACACACCTGCCTTTGCTGGCAGGCAGGACCCCAGCCCGTAGTGGGACCGCAGCCGGGGAGGTGGGAGGGCACAGGTGCCTGCAGCAAAGGGGATGAGCCGTGTTTGGAACACGCGTGTACCCCCGGCCAGGAGGGATCCCCTTAGCTGCAGCAGTGGGGGTGGTGGAGTGCGGTTCTGCAGGGTCCATTTTTGTGGTCCCTGGGGCAGAGTGGGGGGCAGCCGTGGGGGGTGAGGGGACTGGCCCAGGCCCCCCCCCCGCCCGCGCTGAGGGGATGTAGCTCAGCGGCAGAGCGCTTGCTTTGCATGTAAGAGGCCCTGGGTTCAACCCCCAGCATCTCCACCTCCTTTTGCCCCCCCACACCCCCTCCCTCCTGCCTGCGGGGCTCACAGAGCCCACAGCCCCCCACAAAAGCCCTGCGCCTGCTTCCCTGCGGCACAGCTGGCCTGGGGCTCACTCCCAGCCCCCGCAGCCCTTGCCCTCCCCTGCCCGGCCACGGCAGCCTGTGCGGGCACCCTCTGACCCCTCCCGGGGGGCGGGGGGGTCTCTTGGGTGGAACACGGGTGGCGGGGTGAGCGGCTGGGTGGGCAAAAGGAGGGCTCGTCCGGGAGTTGAACCCGGGACCTCTCGCACCCTAAGCGAGAATCATACCCCTAGACCAACGAGCCGGGGTGCCCAGTTGGGACCCTGCCCAAATCCTGAGTGACCAGTGGCCCCCCCACGGGCCCAGGCATCACACACGACAGTGGGAGCCCAGCACAACTGGGGGCTGCCCCGGGGCGCTGCCCTCTCCCCCACCTCTGCTCTGCGCCCCTCGGCTCCCACAGCTCCCCCGCACGGGGCACCGGGCCGTCATGGGCCCCGCCCCACATCTCGCAAAAATGCTCCCCGGCACCCCGCCCCGCCCCGACAGGGGCCGCTTCCTCACCTCTCCCGCTTCTGCAACACCGGCAAAACCCCGGCGCAGCCCGTGCCCCTCCTGCTCCGGGCCATCACAGCCCCCGAACGGGCGGGGCGGGGGCTCGGCCCGGGAGCGGGTGCCCCGGGGCCGGAGCTGCTCCCCAGGGAGGGGCCCAGGGCCCGAGCTGCCCCCGCTCCGCTCGCCCTCCGCCCCCGGCTCCCCCGGCGCGGGCAGGGGGGCGGGGGGTAAAATCTGTCGCTGTGAGCAGGATTCGAACCTGCGCAGGGAAACCCCATTGGATTTCGAGTCCAACGCCTTCACCTCTCGGCCATCACAGCCCCGGCCCCAAAACACCCAGGGGGGCACAGCTGCCCCCCGCCCCGGCCACCCCCATTCCCCCCCGGGTGCCCCGTTGTGCTGCCAAGTGGGGAGGTGTCGGGGTGCTGCCTGCATCCCCGCACGCACCCTCAGCCCCGCTCTGCTCCCCAGCGCCTGCCGGCAGGGCCCAGCCCCAAAAAGTGTCTCCTGGGACAGCGGGGCCCCCCAGCACCCCAGTGCCCGGCACAGCCTGGGGGTGCCGGTGCAGCTGTGCACCCCGGCTCGTTGGTCTAGGGGTATGATTCTCGCTTAGGGTGCGAGAGGTCCCGGGTTCAACTCCCGGACGAGCCCTCCTTTTGGGGACCCCCCTCTGCCTGCATCCCCTGGGGGATGGGGGACACTGGCGATCAGCACAGGGAGGCCCTGCTGACACCACGTCCCCGTGGCCAGCTCTGCCCCGAGGCTCTGCCAGAAAAACGTGTCCCCGCTCTGCGCCACAGCCGTCCCGCATCCCAGCCTGGCACGTGCACTGTCTCGGGGGACCTCAGGGACACTCAGTGCCTGCAGACCCCCAAACCCCACCATCACCAGCTCCGCCGGCAGCCAGCAGCCACAGGAGTTTGCTGGCAGTGGCAGGAAAGCCAGGACACACAGGAACCTCAATTTTGACAGGTGCCCCACGGAGGAAGAAGGCTGGGCGCTGGTGCTGCAAAGCTCTGGCCATTTCAACCGCTGCAAGGACCAGGGACATGGTTTGGAGGGGGAAAACCCCCAGAGATGGTGGGGCTTGCGGATGCTGGCCACTAATGCCCCACGGCCACCTCAAGATGGTGGCCCCATGGACCGACCACAGCAAGAGGGACCTCCCTGCTCCCAGAGTGTGCCGAGGGCTGCACAGGCCTCAGCTGCCCCCGAAGTCCCAAAAGCATGTGGGATGTGGATGCTGGGGGCACAAAGTGGGTGCAGCACCCTGGCTCGTTGGTCTAGGGGTATGATTCTCGCTTTGGGTGCGAGAGGTCCCGGGTTCAACTCCCGGACGAGCCCTGCTTTTGGGCCCCCACCTGCCTTGGGGACACTGACAGGGACCATGGCGTAAGCGGGGCACGGCCAGGGCGCTGCTGCCTGGCACAGAGGGGTGGGTGCCGCATCCTGACTGGCTGCATCCCCAAGGGCGGGGTGCACCCCCAACAGCCAGCAGGGCATACCCTGAGGCTCTGGTTTTGGGGTCAGAGGCCTTGGGGCAGAGCAGGGACAGCGGTGGGCAGTGGGGCAGGCGTGGGGGGTGAGGGGACTGGCCCAGGCCCCCACCCCTGCCCACACTGAGGGGATGTGGCTCAGCGGCAGAGCGCTTGCTTTGCATGTAAGAGGCCCTGGGTTCAACCCCCAGCATCTCCACCTCCTTTTGTCCCCCCACAACCCCTCCCTCCTGCCTGCGGGGCTCACAGAGCCCACAGCCCCCCACAGAAGCCCTGCGCCTGCTTCCCTGCGGCACAGCTGGCCTGGGGCTCCCTCCCAGCCCCCGCAGCCTGCGGGGACGTGCCCGCAGCCCTTGCCCTCCCCTGCCCGGCCACGGCAGCCTGTGCGGGCACCCTCTCACCCCTCCCGGGCAGCGGGGGGGTCTCTTGGGGTGAACACGGGTGGCGGGGTGAGCGGCTGGGTGGGAGCAAGGCAGCGGGTGGGCAAAAGGAGGACTCGTCCGGGAGTTTAACCCGGGACCTCTCGCACCCTAAGCGAGAATCATACCCCTAGACCAACGAGCCGGGGTGCCCAGTTGGGACCCTGCCCAAATCCTGGGTGACACGGCCCACAGGGACCCTATCCCTGCCCTGCTGTGGTGGAACCTGGCTGCGAGGAGGTAAATGGATCTGAATGAGCACTGGGTGTCGCCAGCACCCGCCGCACCACGGGCTGCTCCTGGCCACTCTCCCCCTTTGTGTGTCTCATGCACCTCTCAAAAAACTGGAGAATTTGGGGCTTCCCCGAGCCCTCAGAGGCTTTGCTAAGTTTGTTCGGGTGGACTTTGAGCACGCATGGGTGAGCTGGGCAGTCGAGCTGTGCCCTGGGGACCCCGGGATGCTGGGCTGAGCAGCCAGAGAGGGAGAGACAAGATGGAGGAGTCACCTCGGGGCAGTGCAGGGGCTGTAGGCAACTGGGGGGGCTCTGCTGGGAAAACAGGAGGGGGGCAACCAGTCTCTGCAGGGGCTGAGACCCCAAAACCCAACTGGTGCTGGTAGCGGAGGCATGGGGCTCCCTGTGCCAGGGGCCCGGGTCAGACCTGAGGGTGCTGTCAGAGAGAGAAGGGTTGGGGGCTGGGGTACCCCACAGCTGGGGCAATGGTGTGGGGCCATCAGTGGGGGGAAGGAGGGGGCTGGCAAAGGGTCAGTTGTGCTGGGGGGGGGGCACCATGGCTCAGCTGGGCAAAGCACCTGTCTAGTAAACAGGATGATCCTGGGTTCGACTCCCAGTGGTGCCTGGGCAAGGGGGCTGCTTTTCCTCTCCACCCCAAGCTGGGGGCCCTGCCAGGGGTCTCTGTCCTGCCCCAAGCATTGGAGCCCCTGTTTCTGGTGACCCCAATCTTAGAGAAAGGAGTTTCCTTCTGCATCGTCTCCCTGGGCAGCTCACAGTGGAGAGGTGACCCAAACTGTCTCCAGAACCCACGGGATTTGGGAAAGCTGGTTGGACCCTCACCATCTTCCCCATTCATTTTGCACAACTGGTGCTGAATCATGCAGGAAAACCCTCTGGACACGGGTTGGGGATGGGTGGGTGGTTGATGTGGGAATGATGGAGACCAACAACAAGTAACAAAGTCCGGGGCACACACTTTTATAGAAAAATAAATGCCACCTTGGTTTTTGCCATCCTCTGAGCATGGGGATGGAAGGGAGCACGGAGCAAATGGATTGCAGCACCTGCTCCACCCGCCCTGAAGGACCAGCCACAGGTTTGCCACCTTTGGGCAAAAAGGGGGGAAAAAATCTGGAAAAAAAAACACTTCGTGCGAGGGACGAGGTGGCCGAGTGGTGAAGGCGATGGACTGCTAATCCATTGTGCTCTGCACGCGTGGGTTCGAATCCCATCCTCGTCGGGTCCTGGGGACCCACATCCCTGGGAGTAGTTTTGGTGCAGTACCCGGCATGGCCAGCTTGCTCCTGCCTCTCCCTGTTTTGCTCGCTCGTGTTAATTACACACCTGCCTCTGGATTGCTGCTCCCACTTGCTGAGCCTGCTCCCAGTTGCTCCTTGACCTGTGTTGTCCTTCTGTGCAACGTGCCAGGCCCCGCGCTCCCCTCCTGTCCCCCTTTATTCCCGGAGCCCACCCTCTGGCCACCCTCCTGCCAGCTAACTGTGCATTCTCTGGGAGGCAAAGCACAAAACCGTGGGCAGGGGAGGCCAGCAACAGACTGGTCGCGCTGGCCGTGCAGCGATGTGGGCACACCTTGAGCCTGGGCTCTGCTTTTTTCCCCTTCTGCTCTCTGCCAACAAATGCATTCCTTTCTGCATCTCATACACAAGCGCTGGGCGTCCCTGTCGTGCCGATGGGAGCCAAAAGCCGTCCCTGAACAAAGCTGCATGTTGCTGAGCCGTCACCAGGTCCTAGAGATGCTTTTTCTGTGGTGGCATAGCTGCTGTGTGTGGGCAGCTCCCTCCTGCGTCCGCACCAGCGCCGGCAGTGGAGGTTCCTGGGGAGAGGAGAGGGTGAGTTACTGCAAGATGAAGAGGAAAGAGGTGAAAAGGCTCGTCTGCTGGGAGTTTTTTAACGGCTGAAATCCTGGCAGTGTTGCAGAGAAGGAAGCCTTGCATTTTTCAGAGCACGTCTGTGCTTTGACGCAGCTGGGAAAATGTCTTGGGCCAGCCTTGCAGGTGCCTTCCCCGCTCCCACCCCTTCTTTCCGCAGATGAGGATGTGGCTAAGCAATGCTGTGGCTTGGAGACAATGCTCAGGCTTAGCTGCCCACGCTGCAAGCCCTGCACCAGCCTTTCGACCTTCCCTGGGGCCACATTTCCTTCCCATGCCTTGGGGAGATGCCCCTGGGGACCAGCTGGGAACTGCTTCCCTCTGTCAGCGTCTTCTGAGCCAGAAACTGTGATCAGACCGCAGGGAAACACCGGCCCCGTCCCATCCCGCTGCCGTGGGGTGCTGTGATGCTTGGCCGGCCCTGGGAAAGGGAGATGTCTGTGCCTGGACAGCCAGGCGCCCTGCAAGAGGGATGCGGGAGATTTCCTGGGGAAGAGGAATGGGTTTTGGTGCACGGGGGTTACAGCCCTGGAGAAAAACCAGCTTGCAGCTGGAGACGGAGAAATAGGAAGGGGTGGTGGGTGCAGGCTCCTCCTTGGGTGATGGTGCATGGTCCGGGGGCTGCTGCAGCGGGATGGGACCTGGGGGCTTGCAGAGGGCGGAGGCAGCCGGGAAAGGAGACAAGCTGGCTGCCCTGGGACACCTTGCAACCCTGCCGGGCCATGTCTGCCCCGGCACACGCCTGCCCCGGCACACGGTGACGAGGCCTGCCGGGGGAAGCATGCCAGCCTCGGTGACGCCGCGGAGCATCAGCCCACCTGGGGACCCAGCAATTACAGGGGACGTGTGGCGGCGTGAAACTGGATCATCTACAGCCCCGGGGTGGCACATAGCAGCCGGAGCCTGGCTATCTCCCCAGCGGCACCGGTCAGTCTCCGCTCCCCGGGCTGCACACGGTGGCCCCAAAGCACCCCGAGTCTGTCCTGGCAAGGACACAGGCAGCCAAGGATGATCTGCAGCTATGGTGGAGAGGTAGCCACCCAGGTGGGTCTGTCTGTGCCAGGATGCTGCCTCCTGGCACCTGAGGGTCCTGCTCACCCATCAGCTGCCTGGGAGTGGTCCCCACACGTCCTTGTGCTGCCCTTGGAGATGGGATGCAGTGGGTCTGTTGCTGCTTCAAAATGTGCCTTTGCCTTTGGCTTCCAGGAGATATTTTGGGGCAGGGGAAAGCTTCCAGCCTCCAGCCAGTCTCAGAGACATCTAGCCCTCGGGTTGTTGGAAATCAAAATGCAGAGCAGTGAAATTGGGGTTGCCAAGCGCTGCTGGGGCTGGTGATGCAAAGGGAAACACAGCTGGTATTGGTCCTGGGCCATGTTTCTCCTCATGCCCTCATCTGCAGGACGAACCAGGTCTGAGATGGCCACGCATCCTGGATCCATTGCAGAAGTTAAGGAAATTGGGCTGATGTGTTTGCTTTGGTGAAATTCTCTCGATTGTGTGGTTCCTTCCGAGAAAGCCACGTGTTCAGCAGAAAGTGCTCTTTCACTGAAATGAATATGGGTCAGAAAAAACAGTCCTAGTCTTTCTCCCAAATACCTGCATTTCCAGGAAGAGCTCTTTCCCCTGTGATTTTCCTTTGTTTTAATCTTATTCATTACACAAATCTGATTATTTCACTGTCCTGACACGTGCCGTTTGTTTCCCCTAACCCCTTCTCCAGGCAAAGGACTTGTTTCAGTACACAGATCTGCTCGCATTCACCAGTATGCCCTCTCTAATTGCACCCCCTCTAATTATTTCAAGCATCACTGCATCCGTGGTTATTCTTCTGGGACACGATGGTCCAATGTGAGCAGAACCTCGAGTACTTAAACTGGGCTGCAAAACGGAAACATACAGTGAAGCTGTGGATCAGAAGATCCCAGCCTGTGTCTGGAAGCCTGGAAGGGACCCTCACCCCGGGAAAGACTGTTTTCCCTGGGATCACGGGAGTGCATGGAGGCACAAAAAAAAAAAAGAGATGGAAGATGATTAGTGAAGGGGAAGAAACCCTGACTGGCAGAAGAAGGGTTTAATTCTTAGGCTGCGGGTCCAAGGTACACCTGTGTCATCATTTTGTTATTCAAGACTGGTGCAAAAAGCAGAAAAGTGAAGCTTAAAATAAAGCCTGATCTTTCCCTGCTCACCAAATTGCTATTTAGGAGGCTGTGATGAGCCCACAGCCTCCTGCCCTACTGCGATAGGCTGGAGGGTTGCTTCTGCCTGAAGCTCGTGTCCTCTGCTGCACCTCGGAAAAGCTGATTTCCTCTTTCCCCTTTCAGAACGATGTTAAAAATAGCTGGGCTTGACCCTAGCACCTCTGAAAGGCTTTTTCCCCTGGCAGGCAGGGCAGGAAGGAGTCACTAGGGACAATTCAGCACTGTTAACCATGGCTATACAGGGCCAAGTCAACCTGGGAACTCAAATGACCCCCAAAACCCTACAAGATGTGTCTTTAACAGTGATGCTGAACAACCCCCGGCTCCACACATGCTTAGTACATATGCCCCGATACTGCCATGATTTATTGCGGGGCAGTAGATGTTTACACCTTCATACGGGCTCTGCTGATGTGAAATGAAAAGCCTTCTTCAAACTTTCCTTGCCCTCAGAGCCTGATGGCTCCTTCCTCTGCTTGGGACCACGTCAGCGACTCCCACTCCCCAGTGTGTGGGTGATTCACATTTAAGTGCAGGTTGAAACATTTGTGACTCCCCGGCTGTTTAGCAGCTGACGGGCTTTCGGCAGAGGACTCCAGTGTCACGCCGCAGCCTGTAATTAAAAATATCTTGACGACGTTACTCCATCACAAGGAAGCCTAGCTGTGAACTTCTGGCTGCTAGCATACCGAAAGAGCCGGACGGAAAGGCTCTCGCCCTTGGAAATCAGCACACCGAGCAAAAATTAGCCAGTTTTGGTGTGCATCACCTTCAGGGGTGGACTCCAGAGCCCATGATTACTTTGCTTTTACAATGTGGCGTGCCTTGCAAGCAGAATTCATACCCTGGGCACGAGGAATAATAACAAAAAAAAAAAAAAAGGGAAAATCCTCCAAGCGGATTCAAAAGCGTACCAATTTGGTCACGCCGGACTAGCTCAAGTCCCCGTGTCTGCGTCTGTAGCATCTGGGCAGCTGGGGCAGAAGAAATGCCCTCCTGCGTTTTTCTCCCAGACGTACACGGTCCTGCAGCACCCTCACCCCCGCAGCCCCCCTGCTTTTCCTGCCCTGGATGAAACCGCCGTCGCAGGGTTTACCTGCGGACGCGCGTTTCTCGTGCCCAGCCTCCATTCCCCGGCTCACCTCAGGTACGCTGGGGAGCTGAATTGGTTGTGCTTGGAGGAAGGTGGGGAGCGATATGCTGGGGATGTGCTTGCCCTAAATTCTGCTGAAACACTCTCCTGCCTGATGGCGTGAGACCTAAAATGTGCTTTGGCCTTAGGAAGCAAGGTAATTAATGCTTGTAGCCCAAATCATTTCAGTCTTACTCAGTATTAAATGGAAACAAAACATAACAGATGAAAGAGGGAACTGTTTAATCAGCTGGGAGAGCTTTCCAGGAGAAAACTGGTGGTTGTTGGGGAGTTTCAGGCGGAAGGTATGCGTTCACTCCCCCGGGGGCCAGGGCATCCTATAAAACCCCACACAGCGCCCGGCCCTGCCACCCGCTCCCAGCCACCGCCGCCGCCTCCGTCACCTGGGTAAGTTGAAACGGCCTCCTTCTCCTTCTCCCCTCTCAGCTGTTGCTTTCGCCGATGCCTTGTGCCCGGTCCTCCTCAAGAGCTCAAGGTTTGTTACCTACCTCCCTCCCGCCTGCGGAGGATGTCGGGAAAGGGATTGTTTCTGCTCCAAAACAAGGAGTGCAAGGGGTAGCGGGACACAGGGCTTGCAGGGTCGGGAACCGCAGAGCTGGGCACATCCTGCGTGGTTTTCCTTGCTGAAGAAGATTAGCACACGCTCTGTTTGCAGGGATTGATGTGCCCCTCTTTACAGAAGGGTAGCATAGGTCCCTTATATTTTGGGATGGGATGGCTCAGCTTACGTTAAGTCCAGGCGGCGTGCCGGAGTGGGGCTCGGTGCTCTCGGCACCTTGTGCCTCCAGCTTCCCCTGGAAGCTGCTTGACGTGCAGCTCAAACCAAGCTCCTCACTTTCTCCTGAGCAGGTTACGGGGTGAGGGAAGGGGGAAGCCGGCTTCTACCCATTTGGAAAACCTTCCTTCGGGGTTTCTAAACCACCCAAACTCACCCTCTAGCTAGCTCTCCCATGCCTCTTATTATGGGAGCTGCTCAATGAGGGCTCAGCAGGGATGGACCAGCCTCTGCCTTGCATTTACGCCCTGGCTCTGGCTTTCAGGTGTACGTCCTCGCCGAGCGATGTCCTGCTACGACCTGTGCCTGCCCTCCTCCTGCGGTCCCCGGCCTCTGGCCACCAGCTGCAACCAGCCCTGCTTCCGGCGCTGCGGGGACTCCACCGCCATCATCCAGCCCCCCACCGTCGTGGTCACCTTGCCCGGGCCCATCCTCAGCTCTTACCCGCAAAACACAACGGTGGGGTCCACGGCGTCAGCGGCGGTCGGGAGCTACCTGCGGCGCTGCGGGGTCCCCGTGGCCTCCGGCGGTCACCGGGGGCTGGGTAGGGGGGGACTGCTCTGCTTGGGCAGTGGGCTGTAGGGGTGTCCCCAGCTGTCACCTCTTCCCACCGATGCCAGCGGAGCGGCTGCGTCGGAAAGGAACAATGAAGCACAAGACCAAGACTGGGGAAGAGGACTGAGGAGATGCCCGTGGGTTTCCCCGCTGTGGGGGGCACCTGCAGCCCCCCCAGGAGGAAGGGAGCCATGTGAGTTTGTCACTTGAGACCATGCCTCTGCACACCTATTTCTCGCTAAGCCTTACTTCGTATTTCCACGTAGGCGTCACACCCTGCGGAGCTGCACGGCATTTGCTGCTGGCTGCTTGAAAACGCTTATAGCGGGGGGTAGGCGGGAGCTGATAGTCACGGGGCGGGGGGGCAGAGGAACACCTTGCGGGGATCGGCTTGTCCTGGAGTGGGGTTTATCCGTTTCTTTACTGGCAATGCACTTCTCCTACTCTGAACTGGTTTATTCTCCTTCTCATTAAAGTCGTGCTACATCATAGCCTGCGTCTTCTGGTGTTCCTTGTGCCTCCGGTCTGGAGGGGTAACCTGCTCTGCAGGCAACTTGTTGCTGACGGGGGGAAGTTTCCTTTTTTTTTTTTTTTTTTTTTTTTTTTTTTGTCTAAAATGGGCGTTTCTGCTGCTCAGCTCTGCACTGTGCTGAGGTAAGCGTGCGGTTTGCTGTGACCAGCCCGGAGGTGACTTTCTCAGCCTGGAAACCTCACCTGCTGCCCCACAGCAAGCACATGCTTAGGGAGGACTTCCCACAGGAGCAGACTCGTTGCCTGTTCCCTCAAGGAGGAAATGTCAAACATGGTTTGACATTTCAGAATGGTATTTACTCTGTATTTTGCAGCAATTTAGGGAGTGAGCTAAGGAGGATGGATGTGGGGTCAGGGAAAAGAGGCAGAAGTGGGCTTCTTAGGAGATGCTCCTTTGGATGTTCAGTCATCCTATCCCAACTCATCCAGTGTTTTATGGTTGATGATGAAGAGTAAAAAATTCCTAAGATGTACTGGGGCAAAACAAGACCTCAAGCGTTAGGCTCTTCAATCTTGCCCTTTACAACAGCGTGTGGAAAAAGGGGTCTCATACAAATCAGGATGTATTGATCCAGACCCAGATAGCCCAGCTGTGCTGAGGCGTGTGATGTGTCTGCATTTGGCTGTATCTCTTAACGAAGCATTGGAAATGGTTTGTTCTGTGCTGCTGCATGCGCACATAGATGTGCATACGTACAGGCGTGACGGCGGCCTTTGCCTCGAGTGAGCCCCGCGAATAACGTCAGCTGAACACACCCGTGTCGCGGTGCCAGCTCGGCGTGACGGCTCAGAGGACGGCATCCCACCCTGCGCAGGGGTGCACCTTGTCCAGCACTCCCTGCCTGCAGTAGCATCCCCCGCTAGAGGAGGAGAAGGACAAGGACAAGGACAAGGACAACCCCGTCCCTGACCCCAGCCACAGCACAGTCAATTCCATACTGAGCTCTTCCCAAAGACCAGGACCCAATTAGCTGAACACGTTAGGGTACTGGAGAATAATTGTTTTACAGGGAAGGGATGTAGGTGTCCCTGGGAAAAGATACCAGACATTGAGTAAAGTCTCTTTTTAAGATGCCACTTATCATCAATCTTTTCAGCTGATGGAAGGAGGAGTAAGACTGCAACTAAGTCCTCCATGGGTATTGTTTAAATCTTCTTTCATACCTCAAGCGTTTTGGTAGCGTGACAATTTGCATAAAGCTTATGAGTGTTCATAATGCAGGATTATGCTGAGCTTGAAAACCTGTTCGTCTTCAAAAGCCCTTGACCAAGCTCAACTGGTTTTATCGCTCAGGAGATCTTCACGGAGGCCCTCCTAATTTGGAGAAAGTTCATGTGGCAGTTGCTCGGCAGTTGGAGTACTGGGAGAAGAGAGGTGTGGTTTCACATCCCTCTTCCAAGGACTGCTTAGATATTTTTAGCCCAGCTCCAGAAATTTTCTGCGGAGGTGGGATGCAAAATTTCCCTGGACACTGCAATAAGGAAAAGCATTGGATTTCCGGCAAAAGACGGCTAAACCATCACAATTTGTTAGAAAGCTGTAGGCCTCTGGGGCTCGTCCCACTGTCTTCCACCAGTCTGGTGCATAGAAGAGTCCAGGATGGAGCAGGAGGACAGAATAACGACATTTTTATGTGGCTTTTCAGCGAATGACTCCACTGGTGAGGTCATACAGATATTTCTTCTGAAGAGCCAGTGTCTCAAAGGAGACCAAAATCCACACAGGTCCTTTATTTGACTTGAAAATTGTCACGCCTTGGCGCAGACAGAGTTGGGGGGGTGAGGACCTTGGTGCCCTGCAGGGGATCTCCATCCCAAGGGACCTGGCACCCTGTCTCCCACGGGTGCTGTGACTCCCGGCTGCAAGCCATGCCGTCTTGGCTCCCAGCTCAAGAGCCGTCCTGAACGCACTCCATCACGTATCCCTCCTAGCCAGCGCTTGCTCAGGGCAGGACCCCACAGACCTGCTGATCAGGCCCTAAAATACAGGTTTCTGCAAAGACAGTGCAAGCCAAAGGCTCTGCTGAGAAAGAGGGAACGGCATACCAAGACTGAGATGAAAAATAACGCTTAGCGGGTGGAAGGGTGGACACATACGGAGGGAAATAGCTGGGCCCTGGGATTTGGTCCCGGCATTGCCTGCTTACAAATGTCAACAGCAGCAGCAGAAGCATTTCTCAGAAAAGCCTGGAGCTTGGGCCAAATGCAACCCTTTGGCCATGCCTGCATCTGTTGTGTTTCATGTCTTCTGCTCACCTCCCATCTTCCCTCATCTGCTCATGTTCTTGCAAGAAACCTTCTCCCTGCTGTCACTCAGCATCCTCCTCCAGCAGCTTTATGGACACCCCTGTTTCCGTTCATTTTCTTTCTTTTATCCCTTGCTTTGGTGAACCCAACTGCACCAGTAAAAATTACAGTGCATGAATGACGGCGGGGTACATCAGCTCAACAGGGAGCAGCTGAAACACACTGGCCTGGGAAAGTGATGGCGGTAGCTCCCCATTGCTCGGTCGCATCCATGGGGGTACCGATATCCTCTTTGGGGTGTTTGTAACTATGGGGGACACCCCATCCTGCACCACCATGTGTGGCAAATGGTCTTTCTTGGGTTCCCCTCCATTTATCTACTTGGGGAAGCCAGCAGAAGCGGTAAGCGAGCATCACACGTAGTGGTGGGTACCCTTGCCACCTTGGAGATGGATGAGGTGGGGAGGAGGGTGAAGTCATGGTTTGAGCTGGAACAAGTGGAGAAGCGTAGAGAGTTGCCATGGAAAAGGGAAGACTGCTGTGAATAGCAAGTGAGTGGGAGCATCAGGAGTGGAAGCCCCAGGCGGCATGGGACTGGTGATAGGGATGAAGGGGATTGTTAGTGGCTGGATGATTGCTGGGTCAACAAGATCTCAGGATGTAGCGTCTCTGCACATCCAGATGAGAAGACAAAAATCCTGGTGACTCAGAGCAGTGGGACATGATGAAGAGACAGATCCACTGCCAGCACTTTTGCTGGGTTGCAAAAGGCGTATCCCACACCGGCACCTGGACACCAAGCTGAGGGCAATGCCAGGAGGGCAAGCTGGCCTCAACACGCAGCATCCCTCATCCTCCTCGCCGAGGCAAGGACTCCTGGCCAGAGCGCTTGGGGACACGCGTCCTGGAACCAGCTGGCTGGAGACAGGGCCCCTGGAGCTGGGAGCCTGCAGGCATGGCAGACGGAGATGCGACTTGTTTGCCAATAAAAATCTCCTTCCTCGCCCACCAAAGCATTGCAACATGATTTCCCACCAAAGCAGAGAGAACGTCTGCTCTTAGGCTTTAGGAAGGGGAGAGAAAGTGGTTGCATGGCTGGGATAAGAGGGAGGACAGGGCACCATGGAGAGGACATCCCACCGCAGGCACCCGCAGCTGCACCCATGGACTGACTGCAGGGCAGGGGCTCACCGCCACTTCTCGAGGTGCCATCCCTGCCACCCCAGGGCCCCGCTCCAGCCTGGGGAGCCAGACGGGCGACGGCTCCGGCAAGGGCTCCGGTTCTTCCCCAGGGATGGAAATCCCACAAAGCAGGAAAATAACAGGCCACCCACACGTGTGAGTCACGGGGGAAGAAGCATGGAAATCAAAAGGTGCTGGCATCCTGGTCTGACCCTCCTGGTGCTACCCGTGGGAGTGGGGCTCGCAAGGCTTGCACCCCAGCAAGCCCGCGGCCCTGTTGGCTCCAGCAGCACCTTGTGCCCAAATCATTGCCAGACACCGCTCCCGGCTGTCTTGCACCCCCTTCTCCTCTGAGCTGCTCCCCCTGGGGAGGGCAGCCCTTGAGGAGAGACTGGGGTGAGCGCAATTAACGTGGAGCCCAAATCCCAATGGTTTACAAGGTCCTGGCAGTGAAATACTTGGGGATCTGAGTTTCACACTCACGAATTATTCAGTTAAATATTCCAGGGCTGACAATTCACATTTGCTGAGAATTAGGTGCCTGCACGTTTCCCAGAGAGGAGAGGGAGGATGGGGTTTATGTGTCGGGTGGCTGTCGTTAGCAGTGGGTGCGTGGGACTGAAGGAGCCGGGCAGCTGTGGGGGGTTTATGTGACCTGGAAATCGGGGGAGATGCCCACTCCTCCCCACACCTCCGTGGTTTGCAGGGGGAGGCTTGCCTGCACAGCCCGTGGCCCATCCGTCCTCCCGGTTCCCCCGGGCCAGCTCACGGGGTCTGGATGCTCCCCAGGGAGGGAACTCTCATGCTAGCGCAGGCTGCAGGGCATTGTAGTCAGGATTGGGGGCTCGCTGCGGGCCGGCTGCCTGAAAATCAGCCTTTCCTCCTCTTCCCCCTGCGGCTGTCCTGTGTGGAGGGGGGTTCCCAACAGCTGGGGCTCCCGCAGCAGCTTGGCCTCCCACCCTGGCACAGGTACAGGCAGCCCTAGGCTCCGGGACTGCATCTGGAGAAAAATCCCCCTGTCCCGCTCCGGAGCCATCCTCCCAGCCCTGCCCTCGCCATGGCACCCGTGGGAGCCCCGACACCAGCACCTGGCTGACCCCCAAGTTCAGCAGCTCCTGGGGGTTGGGAAAAGGGAATGGCAGGGGATATTTCCCAGTCACCCGGCACTCGCTGCTCCTGTCCCTTGTCCCAAAGCCGCACCAGCAGCCGTGGGGCAGCGGGGAGGGAGATGGTTAACCCACGGGGACGTGTGAAATGGGGTGGTACTGGGGGCACCCAGGGTGGTGGTGGTGGGGTGCAGGATGGTGGGGGCACCCAAGAGGCACCACCCTGTGCCCACGGCCACGACTGGCGGCAGCACAGGAGCTGAGAGCAGCGCAACAGAACCTGTCCCGGCTCGTTGGTCTAGGGGTATGATTCTCGCTTCGGGTGCGAGAGGTCCCGGGTTCAACTCCCGGACGAGCCCTCCTTTTGGGGACACGCCTTCCCTGGCAGCAGTACCCGTGACCGGGCCCTGGTGCCTGGCACAATGGTGGGGTCAGTGCCATCTCCCGGCTGGGCACATCCCCGGGGCAGGACAGAGCCCAGGAGCCGGCAGCGAGGGGCTGCCCACGCTGAGGGGATGTAGCTCAGCGGGAGAGTGCTTGCTTTGCATGTAAGAGGCCCTGGGTTCAACCCCCAGCATCTCCACCTCCTTTTGTCCCCCCACACCCCCTCCCTCCTGCCTGCGGGGCTCACAGAGCCCACAGCCCCCCACAGAAGCCCTGCGCCTGCTTCCCTGCGGCACAGCTGGCCTGGGGCTCACTCCCAGCCCCCGCAGCCTGCGGGGACGTGCCCGCAGCCCTTGCCCTCCCCTGCCCGGCCACGGCAGCCTGTGCGGGCACCCTCTGACCCCTCCCGGGGGGCGGGGGGGGTCTGTTGGGGGGAACACGGGTGGCGGGGTGCGCGGCTGGGTGGGAGCAAGGCAGCGGGTGGGCAAAAGGAGGGCTCGTCCGGGAGTTGAACCCGGGACCTCTCGCACCCTAAGCGAGAATCATACCCCTAGACCAACGAGCCAGGGTGCCCTGTTGGGACCCTGCCCAAATTCTGGGTGACACGGCCCACTGGCCCAGGCACCACACACGACAGTGGGAGCCCAGCACAACTGGGGGCTGCCCCGGGGCGCTGCTCTCTCCCCCACCTCTGCTCTGCGCCCCTCGGCTCCCACAGCTCCCCTCGCACGGGGCACCGGGCCATCGTACGGAGCCCACTCATCATCCTGGGAAAATGCCGTGTCCCCACCTCTCCCACTTCTGCAAAACCGGAAAACACAGGAGACCCTGCGCCGCCCTGCTCTCAGGGCATCATGTCCCCTGCCTGAGGCATTGTGGGACTCCCTGTGCATCCCTGTCCCCCCCCCAGATCTGCCCTGGATTCCCGTGGGTGCCCCGTTGTGCTGGCAATTGGGGAAGTGTCAGGGTGCTGGCTGCATCCCCGCACGCACCCTCAGTCCCGCTTTGCTCCCCAGCGCCTGGCGGCAGGGCCCAGCCCCAAAAAGTGTCTCCTGGGACAGCGGGGCCTCCCAGCACCCGGCACAGGCTGGGGGTGCTGGTGCAGCTGTGCACCCCTGCTCATTGGTCTAGGGGTATGATTCTCGCTTAGGGTGTGAGAGGTCCTGGGTGCAACTCCCAGACAAGCCCTCCTTTTGGGTAACCACGACAGGGAGGGTGGATGACCTTCTCCGTTGGGCCTCATCTGATCCCCTCATGCACGGGGAAGCAGCTGCCCGGTTAGTGGGGGTCCTGCTGCCACGTTGTCCCCCTCAGCCAGCTGTGTGGGGGCTGTGGGGCCGGGTGCGGGCACAGGCCATCTCGTTTGGGGATGCCTTGCAGAGGTAGACGTGGGCTTTGTCCCCAGTGTCCCAGGGAGGAGGGGGGTGTGGGGAGAGCAAAAGGTGGAGATGCTGGGGATTGAACCCAGGGCCTCTTACATGCGAAGCAAGCGCTCTCCCACTGAGCTACATCCCCCTGCCTAGGACAGTGCCCCCACATGTCACACACTGGTCCCCCACTGCTCCCCAGCCCCCCCCCAGCTGCCTGGACCCAGTGCCGCCAGAAGAGAAACCCCGAGGCCACACCACAGCTGCCGGGCACTGGGCTTCTGGGGGGCACTGCTGCCCAGGGACCCTGCTGTCCCTGCACATGATGCCCTGAGAGCAGGGCGGCGCAGGGTCTCCTGTGTTTTCCAGGTTTTGCAGAAGTGGGAGAGGTGGGGACACGGCATTTTCCCAGGATGATGAGTGGGCTCCGTACGATGGCCCGGTGCCCCGTGCGGGGGAGCTGTGGGAGCCGAGGGGCGCAGAGCAGAGGTGGGGGAGAGGGCAGCGCCCCGGGGCAGCCCCCAGTTGTGCTGGGCTCCCACTGTCGTGTGCGGTGCCTGGGCCAGTAGGGCGGTGTCACCCAGGATTTGGGCAGGGTCCCAACAGGGCACCCTGGCTCGTTGGTCTAGGGGTATGATTCTCGCTTAGGGTGCGAGAGGTCCCGGGTTCAACTCCCGGACGAGCCCTCCTTTTGCCCACCCGCTGCCTTGCTCCCACCCAGCCGCTCACCCCGCCACCCGTGTTCACCCCAACAGACCCCCCGCCCCGCGGGAGGGGTCAGAGGGTGCCCGCACAGGCTGCCGTGGCCGGGCAGGGGAGGGCAAGGGCTGCGGGCACGTCCCCGCAGGCTGCGGGGGCTGGGAGTGAGCCCCAGGCCAGCTGTGCCGCAGGGAAGCAGGCGCAGGGCTTCTGTGGGGGGCTGTGGGCTCTGTGAGCCCCGCAGGCACGAGAGAGGTGGTGTGGGGGGCAAAAAGAGGTGGAGATGCTGGGGGTTGAACCCAGGGCCTCTTACATGCAAAGCAAGCGCTCTGCCGCTGAGCCACATCCCCTCACTGTGGGCAGGGGTGGGGGCCTGGGCCAGTCCCCTCACCCCCCCGCCTGCCCCACTGCCCACCGCTCTCCCTGCTCTGCCCCAAGGCCTCTGACCCCAAAACCAGAGCCTCAGGGTATGCAGTGCTGGCTGTTGGGGGTGCACCCCGCCCTTGGGGATGCAGCCAGTCAGGATGCGGCACCCACCCCTCTGTGCCAGGCAGCAGCGCCCTGGCCGTGCCCCGCTTACGCCGTGGTCCCTTGTCAGTGTCCCCAAGGCAGGTGGGGGCCCAAAAGCAGGGCTCGTCCGGGAGTTGAACCCGGGACCTCTCGCACCCAAAGCGAGAATCATACCCCTAGACCAACGAGCCAGGGTGCTGCACCCACTTTGTGCCCCCAGCATCCACATCCCATACGCTTTTGGGGCTTTGGGGGCAGCTGAGGCCTGTGCAGCCCTCGGCACACTCTGGGAGCAGGGAGGTCCCTCTTGCTGTGGCCGGTCCATGGGGCCACCATCTTGAGGTGGCCGTGGGGCATTAGTGGCCAGCATCCGCAAGCCCCACCATCTCTGGGGGTTTTCCCCCTCCAAACCATGTCCCTGGTCCTTGCAGCGGTTGAAATGGCCAGAGCTTTGCAGCACCAGCGCCCAGCCTTCTTCCTCCGTGGGGCACCTGTCAAAATTGAGGTTCCTGTGTGTCCTGGCTTTCCTGCCACTGCCAGCAAACTCCTGTGGCTGCTGGCTGCCGGCGGAGCTGGTGATGGTGGGGTTTGGGGGTCTGCAGGCACTGAGTGTCCCTGAGGTCCCCCGAGACAGTGCACGTGCCAGGCTGGGATGCGGGACGGCTGTGGCGCAGAGCGGGGACACGTTTTTCTGGCAGAGCCTCGGGGCAGAGCTGGCCACGGGGACGTGGTGTCAGCAGGGCCTCCCTGTGCTGATCGCCAGTGTCCCCCATCCCCCAGGGGATGCAGGCAGAGGGGGGTCCCCAAAAGGAGGGCTCGTCCGGGAGTTGAACCCGGGACCTCTCGCACCCTAAGCGAGAATCATACCCCTAGACCAACGAGCCGCGGTGCAGAGCTGCACCGGCACCCCCAGGCTGTGCCGGGCACTGGGGTGCTGGGGGGCCCCGCTGTCCCAGGAGACACTTTTTGGGGCTGGGCCCTGCCGGCAGGCGCTGGGGAGCAGAGCGGGGCTGAGGGTGCGTGCGGGGATGCAGGCAGCACCCCGACACCTCCCCACTTGGCAGCACAACGGGGCACCCGGGGGGGAATGGGGGTGGCCGGGGCGGGGGGCAGCTGTGCCCCCCTGGGTGTTTGGGGCCGGGGCTGTGATGGCCGAGAGGTGAAGGCGTTGGACTCGAAATCCAATGGGGTTTCCCTGCGCAGGTTCGAATCCTGCTCACAGCGATGGATTTTACCCCCCGCCCCCCTGCCCGCGCCGGGGGAGCCGGGGGCGGAGGGCGAGCGGAGCGGGGGCAGGTCGGGCCCTGGGCCCCTCCCTGGGGAGCAGCTCCGGCCCCGGGGAACCCGCTCCCGGGCCGAGCCCCCGCCCCGCCCGTTCGGGGGCTGTGATGGCCCGGAGCAGGAGGGGCACGGGCTGCGCCGGGGTTTTGCCGGTGTTGCAGAAGCGGGAGAGGTGAGGAAGCGGCCCCTGTCGGGGCGGGGTGCTGGGGAGTATTTTTGCGAGATGTGGGGCGGGGCCCATGACGGCCCGGTGCCCCGTGCGGGGGGAGCTGTGGGAGCCGAGGGGCGCAGAGCAGAGGTGGGGGAGAGGGCAGCGCCCCGGGGCAGCCCCCAGTTGTGCTGGGCTCCCACTGTCGTGTGTGGTGCCTGGGCCAGTGGGGCGGTGTCACCCAGGATTTGGGCAGGGTCCCAACAGGGCACCCCGGCTCGTTGGTCTAGGGGTATGATTCTCGCTTAGGGTGCGAGAGGTCCCGGGTTCAACTCCCGGACGAGCCCTCCTTTTGCCCACCCAGCCGCTCACCCCGCCACCCGTGTTCACCCCAAGAGACGACCCACCCGCCCCCCGGGAGGGGTCAGAGGGTCCCCGCACAGGCTGCCGTGGCCGGGCAGGGGAGGGCAAGGGCTGCGGGCACGTCCCCGCAGGCTGCGGGGGCTGGGAGTGAGCCCCAGGCCAGCTGTGCCGCAGGGAAGCAGGCGCAGGGCTTCTGTGGGGGGCTGTGGGCTCTGTGAGCCCCGCAGGCAGGAGGGAGGGGGTGTGGGGGGACAAAAGGAGGTGGAGATGCTGGGGGTTGAACCCAGGGCCTCTTACATGCAAAGCAAGCGCTCTCCCGCTGAGCTACATCCCCCTCTGCCAGTCTGTCACCTGGCTTTCCCCTCAGTCCCAGAAAATCTCTATTGCTGCCTCCTCCAACCCTCTGGAGCTGATGACCGTGAAGTTTGGGGATTTGCAGGCCCTGGGTGTTTCTTGGGTGCCCCTGGGCTGGTGAGGATGCCAGGCTGGGATGCGGGACGGCTGCGGGGCAGAGCGGGGACACGTTTTTCTGGCAGAGCCTCGGGGCAGAGCTGGCCACGGGGACGTGGTGTCAGCAGGGCCTCCCTGTGCTGATCGCCAGTGTCCCCCATCCCCCAGGGGATGCAGGCAGAGGGGGGTCCCCAAAAGGAGGGCTCGTCCGGGAGTTGAACCCGGGACCTCTCGCACCCTAAGCGAGAATCATACCCCTAGACCAACGAGCCGGGGTGCACAGCTGCACCAGCACCCCCAGGCTGTGCCGGGCACTGGGGTGCTGGGGGGCCCCGCTGTCCCAGGAGACACTTTTTGGGGCTGGGCCCTGCCGGCAGGCGCTGGGGAGCAGAGCGGGGCTGAGGGTGCGTGCGGGGATGCAGGCAGCACCCCGACACCTCCCCACTTGGCAGCACAACGGGGCACCCGGGGGGGAATGGGGGTGGCCGGGGCGGGGGGCAGCTGTGCCCCCCTGGGTGTTTGGGGCCGGGGCTGTGATGGCCGAGAGGTGAAGGCGTTGGACTCGAAATCCAATGGGGTTTCCCTGCGCAGGTTCGAATCCTGCTCACAGCGATGGATTTTACCCGCTGCCCACTCCTGGACAGCCCAGCTTGAAGGTCCTGGGAGCCTCTGGCGGGGAGTTGGGGGGCAGCTGTCCCGTGCTATGGCATAGCGCTGGTGGCCCCGTTCCACCGTATGATGCTGTGTATAGCTGATGCTTTTCTTCGAATGGCATCACCTTCTCCTAGCAATTAATTGAACGTGGTGGGTAATTAGTGTTGAAGGCAAGCACGCAGTGCCCTTCTGCCCGGAGCTGCCGCAGACACAGGAGGGCCAGCAGCATCTTGTTTACCCAAGATCCTTTCTGTCTCCTGGCCACAGATCGATGCTGTTAATGAGAAACCCCGGCTTGGGGAGGAGGCAGCGGGTTGGGTGCTGGGAGCCTTTTGCTCGGCAGTGGGATGGGAAAGGGCAGGCAGACCCGCAGGGCGTGAGGAGCCGAGCGCGGAGCTGCGGGGTGCCGGCAGACCCTGGGACCATGGCCAAGCTGGTGGAGTGCGTCCCAAACTTCTCGGAGGGGAATAACAAGGAGGTGAGGGATCATGTGGAGGGGGGGGAGCTTTCCCTGCCTGCCTAATGCTGAAAATGCCCAAAGCCAGCCCTTCCTTACTTTTGGCACCTCGATGAGGAGTGGGAGCTCAGACCCCTTCCTTCCCGCTGCCTGCAGGTTGCTGTAGCACCAGGGCTTGGGGTGGTCTGGCATAGCCCCTTAGAGAAATACCACTCGCGGTTGTTGTGCCACAACATGCCGTCCAGCTTAAGGGGATCTGTGCTGGGCACCAGCCCTAGGCTGAACTTTAGCCCGACTAGGGGCGAGGGAGTTCAGCAAACCCAAAACTGCAGCAAACCCTCTCAGGGAACAGGCTTTGCAGAGCCAAATCTGTTTTCAAGCTGGCAGGGGACGCTATCCTCAGGAACAGCAATTTGTGATGATGCTCTTCAAAGGCGCAGCAGCAACCAGGCTGCTCTCCCCCACCACAGCGGGTCTGGGGCTCGCTGGGGGTGTCCCAAACCCCTGGGTGGGGGCGGGATGCTGGTGCCTCTGGATCCTGCATCCTCTGCAGCACAGGGCTGCATCCCCACTGATTGTGGGGGCATCCCCAACCCCAGCACTGGTGGGAAGGGGGAAAGCTGAGAAAAGTCCCCTGCCTTGCCAAACTGGGGCTGTGGCAAAGGTCTGGCCAGCTCAGATGCCTTTCCCCTTCGTGCTGTCTGGCAGGTGATTGATGCGTTGGGGCAGGCCATCTCCCGGACGCCGGGCTGCGTGCTGCTGGATGTAGATGCTGGCTCCTCCACCAACCGCACCGTCTACACCTTTGTGGGGTCCCCCGAAGCCGTCGTCGAAGGGGCGCTGAGCGCAGCCCGCGTGGCTGGGCAGCTCATCGACATGAGCCGGCACACAGGTGAGCTGGGGGGCGGCGTGGGAGATGATCTGACGTGGAGCATCCCTCGGCTGCAGTGCGTGGGATGCACCTTGCACGGCTGGAGCTAAAAGCAGCGCTGCTGGAATGGATGGTGGTGGGACCGAGAAAAGATCTTGCTCATCTTCCTGATCTGGAGAAGCTGAATCCCTCCTGTCCTTGGGCTGGAGTAGGCATTACTGCCACAAACGTGACTTTCCTTGCAGTGGCAGTGCCCAGCCTGCAAAAACAGCTGGGAAAGGGTCATCCTCCGTCTTTTGTCCACTTGCTCTTCCCAGCTCCCATCCTTACCTCTGCCCTGTCCCCAGGTGAACACCCTCGCATGGGGGCCCTGGACGTCTGCCCCTTTGTGCCGGTGATGAACGTCGGCATGGAGGAGTGCGTCTCATGCGCCCGTCTCTTCGGACAGCGCTTGGCGGCAGAGCTGGGGGTGCCTGGTGAGTGGGGGCCTCTGCCCATCCTGTCCCACCCCGCATGCTTCCAGCCATGGAGAAACTGGATACCTTTTGCAAAAGCTTAAACAAAAGGAGTTTGTTCCCAAATCGGCAAAACAGACCCCGCTAGCCCCTGCCTGGCGGTGCTCGCCCCTGCCTGGCGGTGCTCACCCCTGCTCTCTCTTGCAGTGTACCTGTATGGAGAGGCGGCGCGGGAGGAGAGCAGGAAGGCCCTGCCCGCCATCCGTGCCGGGGAGTACGAGGCCCTCCCTGAGAAGGTGAGCCTGGCAGCACCCAGCCGGGCGGCACGGGCCAGGCAGAGCCAAGCCGCACCTCCCCGACTTCGGGGAGGGCGCTGGGAGTTGGCACCATCCCTTTGCACCAAGAGGAGCTGGTGAAACCCTTTGGGTGCTGCTGAACGTGGAGGTGGTTGTGGCGGATGCTGATCAGGCAGGGAGATGCTGTCCCCATGCAGTGCCAGCCCATGCGTTCTCCGCTCTCCTCCTCAGCTTGCAAAACCAGAGTGGGCTCCCGATTTTGGGCCCCCAACATTTGTTCCCCGGTGGGGAGCCACGGTGACGGGTGCCCGGACCTTCCTCATCGCGTACAACGTCAACCTGCTGTGCACTAAGGAGCTGGCTCATCGCATTGCCCTCAACCTCCGCGAGCAGGGTCGCGGCGCCAGCCAGGTACCCCCATGCCGGCAGCACGCTGGGCACAGCTCTGCTCACCTCCGTGCCTGCCGGGCCGTGCCTTGACCATGGCGGGTCTTGGCAGCCCGGGCGTTTGAAGAAGGTGCAGGGCATCGGCTGGTATTTGGAGGAAGAGAATTTAGCCCAGGTTTCAACGAACCTGCTGGACTTTGAGACCACGCCGCTGCACGCTGTCTACGAGGAGGTCTGCCGAGATGCGGAGGTGGGTGGCACAGGGCAGCACGCCACTCCTGTTTCACTGGGGGCTTCACAGAGGAGCTCTCCCTCCAAGTTTTTCTCCCTATCCCGAGGTCAGGCTCTACTTTCTCTCGTGCTTAGCTCAGCGAAGTGGGGCAGAGAAGTGAACGGCATGAAAACCCCAAAAGCCTGGAAACTTGCTAGCCCCCAGCTCGTGGCTGGCCTGCCCTGAAGGCTTTTCTGTGAGCCTCCCAGATCCTGGGAAGGGATGAGGACCAGGAGCAGGTGGCTCTGGGGACAATCATGTTTGCAATGTCTTTTGCAGGCATTGAACCTCCCCGTGGTGGGGTCGCAGCTGGTAGGGCTTGTCCCCAAGAAGGCCATGCTGGACACAGCTGAGTTTTACATCAAGAAGGAAAATCTCTTTATCCTGGAGGAGGAACAGAAAATCAGGCTGGTGGGTCCTCCTGGTACTGAGATAAGGGTGGGATCACAAGTGAGACACTTCCCTCCCCCCCAACCCCAGTCTCCCAAGCTGGCACTGAGCAGAGATTTGGGACCATAGGAGCCCACGAGTGTGTTCCATGCCCTGTGACACTTGTCTCCAGGGATGGTGCCCGACAAGCTGTGAAGGCGCAGCGAGTGGGATAAGCTGCTTTGTTGTCCTGAGGAGGCTGAGATGCTCAGGGAGTGGAGACCCCACCCTGTGAGGACATAGGATGGGCAGTAGCTGCCTGGTCTACCTGCACGGAGACCGGGAGGGGAAGGAGACCTCTCCAGAGCTCAAGGGCAGTGCATGGAGTTACAGGAAACTGCCCCGGGACCAGCGCAAGCTGGAAATGAGCAGACGGGCTCTGCTGTTCAGCTGCAGGAGGGAGGGGATTTTCCACCCTATGGGGAACGCGCTAGATAAGAGCAAGCTAATTATTTATCGGTGCAGGACGCCGGCTGTCCTCTCCCCGGGGTGGTGGCCCGAGCAGCTCTGTCCTAGGGCTGGATCACCCATGGTTAATTAACAGCAGGGAACGAGGAGGCAGTGGGACGTGCTGAGCTGGGGCTGACGAAGTGGTGCTGCTCCTTGCAGGTGGTCAGCCGGCTGGGCCTGGACTCCCTGTCTCCGTTCCACCCCCGGGAGCGCATCATCGAGTAGGGACCCCCTTCCTGCGTGGGAGAGGGTGGTCCCGCTGCCTGCCTCTTGCACTCCGCTTGTTTTGGGAGCGGTGCCTGCTCCCAGCTCCTCCCCGTACCCAGGGGACCTCTCGCTGTGCAGGCGCAGGGTGGTCCCTGCTCCTAAATGTTGTGAATGTAGGGGTCTCCAGGTCACTCCGGTGGGGCGCAGGAATGGGTTTCATGGCCAAACTTGAGCATGTACCTGTTAAATCCTCCATCCCATCCCCAGCCCAAATTTCACCACCTCCGTCTCATGCGCTGTCCTCCAAGGAGAGACGCTGCACTGCAGCGGCGGGTGTAAAACGTGTCTGCGGGGAGAGAGGAAGGGGAATCCACCCGTGCCGAGGTGAAAGAAGGACATGCCCTTTAAGTCTTCGTCATATCCCTCCCAGGGATGTTCCTGTCCCACCAAATGCCCTTTGCCTGAGCCCACGCTGCCTAATGCAGAGCAACCCCCCAGACCCACAGGACATGTCTGTCCCCATGGGGCTCCTTGTCCTCTCCCCCAGTCTCCTTAGCTTTTTTTTGGGCTAGCCCTCTTCCCAACCACCCGCAAGAGCCAAGGGGTGGATGAAAGCCTGTTGGAGAGGGCAGCACAGGGGAAGAAGGGACCGGGTGGCAGCAGTGGGTGTCCCCGCAACGTGAGGGGCTCTGAGCCGCAGGGCTGATGTGCTGCAG
This sequence comes from Chlamydotis macqueenii, assembly GCF_036417535.1. Classification (NCBI taxonomy): domain Eukaryota; kingdom Metazoa; phylum Chordata; class Aves; order Otidiformes; family Otididae; genus Chlamydotis; species Chlamydotis macqueenii. Next base: position 41,298,398 of record NC_141561.1, read on the forward strand.
GTACCTGGTGCAGGCAGGAGAGGTGGATGGGGGGCTGGCGACCAAGCCGCTGGGCACCTTCGTGCGAGCAGTTGGCGGGAGGATGGCAGTGCCGGGAGGAGGCTCCGTGTCCGCGGCTGCAGCTGCCTTGGTACGTGCCCCATGCCAGGATGGGGTCCCTGCCTGCCAGGGGGAGTCCTCTGGGTGTGCCGAGCCTCTGAGGGGAGCCGGCGTGGCGGTAGCAGTGGGCACCGTGTACCGCTGGAGGATTTACCCCCCACGCCCTCGCAGGGAGCGGCGCTGGGCTGCATGGTGGGCCTGATGAGTTACGGGAAGCGGCAGTTCGAGGAGCTGGACCACATCATGAGGAAGCTGATCCCTCCCTTCCACCAGGCCATGGACGAGCTGGTGGCAATGGTGGATGCTGACTCCCGCGCCTTCAGCAGCTACATGGTGAGATCCCACCGGCAGCGGGTGTCCCGCAGGGAAGCGGGGGGCTTTCCAGTTGGGAGTCCTTAGGAGTGGGGCTGTGACTTCAGTCCAAGCCAGGGCCAGAGGAAGGGACATCATCACCTAAAGGGCATGGAATTATTTGATCTGTGCTGGCCCCTGACGCAAGGCACACAGCGTCTTGGACCAAATGGCACCACACCAGCTTTTCCTTGCTTGCAGGAAGCAATGAAGCTGCCAAAAAGCACCCCTGAAGAGCGGGAGAGGTGAGCCGGGCTGGCGGGGACGTGCCGACTTGGGGAGTGCGGCCACTCGACGCTCAGCCGGGGGCTGTCTCCCCTCCCAGACGCGCAGCTGCCATGCAGGAGGGGCTGAAGACAGCTGTGAGGGTGCCCTGCGCCCTGGCAGAGAAGGTGAGTGGGCTCTGGCCCACTCTGAAGGAGCTGGCACGCCACTGCAACCTGGCCTGCAAATCTGACATCCAGGTAGAGCCCCGGGCTCACGCGCTGCCCCGCCGGGGGCTTTGGAGGCCGTCGGGCTCACTGCTTTTCCCTGCAAGGTGCCCCATCGCGTCCTGACCTCTGAGACTCATCTCCCGCTTCCCAAATCTGCCAGTGGTTTCTGCCCGCTAACTTTTTGGCAGCTTGCAACCCTTGCAGGGGTGCTGACCTCCACCAGCCCTTGCCCGAGGTTTCCCGCCTGCGCGGCAAGGCCGTGAATGGTTTCTCACCGCCGGCGCCACGTTCTGAAAATGCCGGGTTGGAAAGCGTTGTGTGCTGCTGGGTCGCGGAGGGTGGGCGTCCTGCAGTCCAAGGGTCTGCCCTGCCGCAGGACCATAAGGTGATGCTCTGGTTCAGCAGCAGAGCTTCTTGCAAGCCTCTTTTCGTAGGTGGGAGCCAAAATGCTGGAAGCAGCTGTGTTTGGAGCCTACTTCAATGTCATGATCAACCTCAAAGACATAACGGATGAGAAGTTCAAGCTTGTGGTAAGCAGGGGCCACGTGTGTGCCCTGGGCCTGGTGACGAGGTGGGACAGAGATAGAGATGAAGCCCAAGGGACCCTCCCCCATGCCAGGCACCCCCTCCCTTTGCCACCAGCGGGATGCATGGGGTGGACAGCGGACGGTTCTTCTGTCCTGTTCAGTGGCAAACAATGGACCTTCTCCCTCCCCATGCAGATGTCACAGAAGGTCTCCGGGCTGCTGGAGGAGGCGAAACAAGGCTCGACACTCGTGCTGGCGTTGCTGGAGAAGCGGGTGGCCTGAGAGGGGCTTGGGGCCAGGGGCTCTGCAGTGACAAATACAGCTGGGAAATACGCTCATCCCTGCCTGGGCTCCTTTGGCGTCCACCTCAGGAGAGCTGTTCCGCTGGGGCAGGTCCCAGTGTCATGTCCCTTGCTGCCCTTTCCCTGGCCAGGGGTGATTTTTGCTGTCTGGGGCTCAGGTCCTCAGTCTCCATCCCTTCATCCCCAGGGCAGAAGGAGCCATCTGGTCTGGCAGGAGGATGGCTGGGACCTCATGGTGTCGGAGGGGATGGCTGGGACCTCATGGTGCTCCCCAGCAGGAGGTGTGGGCACCTCCTGACCCCGCACACCTCTGTGTGTTTCTGTGCCCACAAAACATGCTGAGACACCGCCCTGCCCACAGGGCTGAGGCAAGTGCTTTCTGCCAGATGTCTTTTTGATGGTGCTTGACAAGACCAGCCCATGGCATTGCTCACTGACCTGGCAGGGGAGAACTGCCAGACACGGGCAGCATCCGGAGTGTTTGTGGGAAGAGGGGAATGGGATAGGAGGAGCTATGCCCCCTCCTCATAGAACCCCCTCGAGAAGAAGAGCTGAGCATTGGGGCATCCAGCCCTGCCTCCTGTCTCCTTGATTGGCTCTGGGACAGCAGACATCACCTCCTCCACCCGCACCCTACGGCAGCACCCTGAGCAGTGGCACAGGTTGTTAGCTGGACCCTGAGCCCCGCTGCCTCACAGCAGTGCCTGCAGCCAGGTGACTCCCTCCGCCAACCCCCTCCACGCCAGGGTTCACAGCGGGGACGCCTGACTCACCCCGTCACTTGACGCCAGGAGGTGAAACCACCACCCTCTGTCCCCGGATTTTATCAGCTCTGTGGGACCTTTGTGCCAGGAGCGCCGTGCTGACGTTTGCCGTGTGCCCATGGTGACAGCCGTGGTGCAGGGAGTGGTGTGGCCGGTTCCACTGCTTGATGGTGTCACCCCTGCCCGCCGCACCCCTCCTCACCCAGGCCAGGCCCCCGTATTTAGCGGGTGCCCGTCACCTCGGGAGAGCCGTGCCGAGGACGACGGTCAGGGGTGCTGCTGTCGGCGGTGCTCTCAGAGGGAGCTGCCAGCATCGCCTCTGCTGGGAGTTTTCCTGCAGGTCCGGTGAGCAAAAGCGGCTTCCTGGGGTAGCGGAGAGCATGGGGGTGGTGGGAGTGCAGGCGCCCATGGGCCATGGTGTACCGTCCCCATGGCTGATGCCACACTGAGACGTGGTGTCCCCAGCCCCTCCTGATCTACGAGGACACGGGCTGGGCACCCGGGCTTGGCCAGAGTTGGTTTATTATTTCCATTAATGATGGAAACTGTCCGCTCAGGCTTTTGGGGGTGCACAGAGGTGGGGATAGTCGCTCTTGGTGTTGGTGCTGTCACCTGAAGCAACAGGGTGGCTGTCGGGGTCTGCGGGGGGATGGCACTCCTGGGGAAGGAAGTGCATTCTCTGTGCCCAGGGCCAAGGAGCTGGGTTCCGACTGCCGGCAGGCCAATGACACCCCTGTGACAGGAGGTGCCACGATGGAGCACTGACGACACCTGTCCTTCCCTTGCAGCTCAGGGGCCACAGAGGATGTGGAACCCCAACCCAGGTGAGGCTGCACGGGGCTGAGCAGGGCTGCGGGTACCACGTGGCCATCGCGGCTTGGAGAGGGGCTTAGTGCAATCGCCATGGGCACCTGGGGGGGTTACCTGAGTACCAAAGGGGAGGGGGGCATCATTTTTGAAGAAGGGGTAACCGGGAGGGGTCCTTTGGGTTTTCAGGTATGCCAGCTCCCTGCACTGCCTGTCCAGGGAGAGCCCAACTCTGCTTGCTAACAGCCCCCGCTCTTCTTCCTAGGTGTGCCCGGAGGGGTGCCACCACCACAAGTCCAAATTTGCCCTCCTGCCCCTCCAGGATACCCTAATCCCAACGCTCCAGCAGGTCCCTACCCCGGCTACCCGCCAGCACAGCCTGGAGCCTGTCCCCCAGCACCCTCGGGGGGCTATCCCTGCGGCCCCGCTCCGCCTGGCCCCTACCCACCGGGGCATCACCCCCATGGGCAACCCCCGCCGGGGCATCACCCCCACGGGCACCCCCCGCCGGGGCACCACGCCCATGGGCATCCCCATCCAGGACCACCGGGGATGCCGGGGTGCCCACCATGCCCCCCTGACTGCCATAAGAAGCACCATAAGAAGCACAAGAAGAAGCACCCCAAGCATCACGGAGGCAAGGTAAGGGTAAAGGGGCAGCAGACCCTTCCGAATCTCTGCTGTGGTCCTGCAGGCCCCCCCCCAACACGTGCCACAGCGTCCAGCTGGGGCAGCTAGGGCTCTCCCCTTCCGCTCCGCAGTGGCTAGAGCGGGCTGCCAACACCTCAGCAGCTTTTTTAAGACCTGGAGGCTCCCACCTGTTTAACAAATAGGCAAAGGATGAGTCATTTCAAGTGAACCTTTTGAAACTGGATCCATGAGATTCCTTGAAGTCATTGGAAACCGACACAGCCCAGGGTGCACCACGCAGTGTTAAATCCCAGGACTTTGTCCTGCTCACCAGAGAGCAAGTCGTGTCTCTGTAAGGGACATTCGCTCAGTGTCCCACTGCAGAGGAGCAATTAAGTTCCCTCTTCAAAAAAACAAAAAAAACAAAAAAAAACAAAAAACCCACAAAAAAGGAAAAAGCCATTCCCTGCACCAGGAGGAGATGCTGCAGAAAATGCCCTTCCAGGGATGGACACCATCTGGAGCAGGTCTGGGTGAGGGGCTGCTAAACAAGACCCCAATTCCGCCGTCGGAGGTGGGAGCATTTCCCAGACAAAGCAAACTATCAGCTCCTCCTCTGTTTATTGGCTTGGAACCTGATCTTCCTTGACGTTTACCCGTGCTGGCAGAGGACAGAACCCTTCTCTATTTTGCTTTATTGGCCTGAACATGCTTGTAAAATAATAATGAAAAACCAGCCCTCTCGTGAGATGTCCATAATTATATTCTCCAAGGAGAAAAGTAATAGCTTCAAACTAAAACATGGGTTTTTTTTGGGCAGCCGCCGCTGCCGCAAGCTCAACGCGGACCCAGCTGGCCCTTCAGAAGTGATGTGAAAGAGGGTTGCTTCCGTGCTAACCTAAAGTTGTTTTATCTCCTCCAGCACTCCAGCAGCTCAAGCAGCAGTTCTGACTCTGACTGAAGAGGACACCTCCCACCCGCACGGCCACGAAGCGACAAAAAGCGAAGACGGACGCCCCACGGGAACCACCCGCTTGTTGCTCCGCTCCTTTCCGCTTTCTCCGGGAGCAGCGCTTTGCCTGCTGAGTGATTTTCTTGGTTTTAGCTTGTAAATTCCTTCACCTGGAATCTCTGTGAGATGATGGGCAGCACCTCCACCCTTTGTCTTTGGGGAGAGCCTGCTGAAAATCACCCCCGAGGCTGCAGGTAGCAGCACGGGGACCATCACGTGCTCGTTCGCACTCTGCTTGGTGTCCGTGTGGTTTTTCCCGTGCAGCGATGCCGGCCGCTCACGGGGATCCCACCGCCCATAGAGGTTCTTACATTTCGCCTGAGCTTTCCCAGCTGTAGCAGAAGGGCTGGCCGGGGAACGCCGTGACTTTCCCCTTGCCGAGCTATACGGGTTGCTGTCCTCCATGCCAGGGTGGAGGATGGTAATTTTCCCGAATTAATAGGGAAAAGTAATGAGCTCTCTTTGTGAAGCCCCTGAGCCGCGGTCATGGGACTGTGGCATGCTTGCAAGGAAAGGTGAAAAGCCTGGCCATGCTTTCACCGCCACAATTTTAACTCTCGCTGCTGTTTTATTTCTGTTTTGCCCGTTGTCATGGCTCAAGAGGAGCCTTCCCAGCCCCGCTGTCAAGAAGGCTTTGCTGCCAGCCGGTGTGACCGGCTGCTGGACCCAGCGGCACAAACACGAGCAGCTCACCTTGGCAGAGGGACTCTCCAAAAGAGGCGGCACAGCCTGCCTCGTCCAGATTTACAGCCAGCGCAGCCTCGTTCATCCTTGTTGCACTGCTGGCTGTGGCATTTCGCCCTCTCTGGATGCAGTCCTGTTTTGTCCTGCGGCTCCTCGAGTGCCCAGCCCCAGCCTCTCCTCCCCACCCCACCTCCACCACCTTACAGAGATGCCCCCATTTTCAGAGGATTCCCCTGCCTCGTTGTCTTGGCTGCAGACACACAAGTGTTGGATGCAAGAGGGGCTGAAGAAAGCCTGACTCGGGTGCAGTGCCACTTTCACGGTGGGGATACGCATAGCCCCTCGCAAAGAGGGGCACCTGAGGACCCCCGCTCTCCTCACCCATGAGGAACAAGAAGCAGGCGAGGCACGAAGACGTGGTCTTTGTCGTGCCGAGAGATGATGGTCTGGATGGGCACTGTCGGGCTTCAGGGCCGGGGGGCAAAGGAACGGGTCTGCAAGAGCACTGCTGGAGACAGTTGGGGAGAGCTGCATCCTGTGGTCCTTCAGATGCTCAGCACCTGTGCTGCAGGGATCCCCAGCCTTGTGCTCCTGCATTTGCGAGGAGAGGCAGAATACAATCTTATCTGGACGTACCCGCTTAGCACCAGGAGAACCAGCTGCTCGTTAAACCTAATTTTTTTTTTTTTTTTAAAAAAGAGACAACCTACAGAATAAAGAGGCTTTTTCAGGTTAGGGTGAAAAGGGTTTATTTGTTTATTTTTGCAGGCAGCACAATTCAAGTTCAGATCTGGGCACTGCTCAGCAGATACCGGTGGGAAGAAGGCACCACGGTTACTTTGAGCACATCGGAGTGATGGGGAGGCAGCTCCGTCGGCTGCCCAGTATTTTGTGAGATGCTGGGAGGCATGCTGCCCCTTCTCAGCCAGGATTTTGGGTGCAGTAATAAACGAACATGTTCTGTGAATGTCAGGATGGCAGAAGGAAGCAAGGGGCATACAGCCCACAGGCAAATAAAGATGATCTGTGAAATTTGGGATAGATAGAGCCCCAAAGGAAGCATCTGCAGACAATGGTAGAAGGCAGCAAAACCTCTAATCATCCCATTGCTCCCCAGGAAGAGGAGCAAGCCTCCAAGGGCCATGCAAAAGGAAAGCAAGTCGCCGACCATTTCGAGCAGCATGTGATGTGTCGTAAACTCACTCGGTCCTCTCAGGGCAGAAGTAGCGAGAGAACGAAAAAGACGAGATAATCTGGAAAAGCGTTTGCTAAAGAACGGGGGATGTCACAACCGTAAAGCTCCTCGCAGGACGCTGTGGGATACTGAGAGTTTTTGAAAACTAGAGATGATAATTTGTCCTGCTACACTGGAAGGGTTTCTCACCTCTCTGACAAGCCCTCTGAGGATTACAGTAGGCAGGCGAGGCAAGGCTTGGTGTGCGTAAAGCTTTACGGAAGTACATTGTATGGCTCTGTATCCTGCTTCGATCTTGGCTTTAATTAGCACCATAAATGTAAGATACATGACTTTTTATCATGACAATAAAAAAAAAAGAGCTCTGGATTTTGTCTAGAAAGGAGGCCCCAGAGGGCCCAGAGGGCAGCGGTTCTGGGCTAGCTCAGAGTTGCTAGCAACCATACAGAGGGAAGAAAATTAAACAGGTAATATCAGGGATGTGTATACTGGTGAGAGGAGGACATGTGCACTCCCTTCACTTAACATATCCACCTAATGAACCTGTCGAAGAAGCTGGGCTGGGAGAGGCTGTCATAGTCCTTCTCCCGGAAGATGGCTGCCCGGTCCCCGAGGCCAAGCTTCAGCAGGACGTCCATGTCTACATCGCTCCCAAGAGCCACTACCGTGGGCATGACGTCTTGCTTCTTCATGGAGTTGATGGCCTCCTCGAGGTTCTTGCTTCCCGTGATGCCGTCAGTGATGAAGACGAAGGAGAGCTCCGCATTGCGTCGGGCGAGTCGCTGCCCATCTCCTGGGCTGAGCACGATGTTGTTGATGGCATGTATGATGGCTGACCCAATGTTGGAGGATGAGTCCAGGTACTTGATCTGTGCCAGGGCACTGGAGATTTCTGTCAGGTTGTAGGTCAGTGGGAAGACCACATTCTGGTCCCTCTCACTGCCGTACTGCAGCAGCGCAATCCGGGCATTCATGTTGTCGCTGTTGCTCCTAGCCAGTGTCAGCTGTCGGGCCACCTCCTCCACAAAATTGTGAGCCCTGTGGAAATTCTGCTCCCCGATCCTTTCAGATCCATCAAGCAAGAAAACAACGTCAACGGGGCGCTGCGTGCACTGGGCCACTGCAAGCTCTGCAGAAGAAAGAAGAAGACAAGAGTTGGGAGCATACATGATAAAGTTGGGGCTTGCCTCGAGCAGTTTGGGCTGGAGTGGCCTCCGTGCATCTCTGTCTAAAGAAGGACCAGCCCCACCCTGCTGCCAAAGCCTGTCTTTGCAGCTGGTAATGTAGGAGTTTTGCTGCTGATGCCCTCAGCTCCTGGGCACTAGGTCTTAACGAATGTTAATTCCGGGGCCCATGACAGACCTCCACACGCATCCACGAGATTAGACAGGTCTGTGCATTTCAGTCCCAGAATTACATTCACCTTCTTACAGCAGTGCCCAGCTCTTATCTGTAAGAGGAACATCCCAAGATTAATGGCAGGCAGCGTCTGCACACCTCTCAGTTACTTCAAGAGAGTGATTTACTTTCAGAGTTACTCTTCACACACAGATTCGTAGGACAAAAGCTGTTTTCATACCTTTCACCCAGATTAGTTTAATTGGCAAGTACTAATTCCTGAAGAGCTTATAAAGGCTGGGTCACACGGTTGAAAAACAAGACTATCCTTGTCGTTGCACCTGTTTATAGTAAAGCAGCTTTTGTAACGTGCAGCAGACCAATGTTGGAGTGAAACACAGCAAGACATTGTTCTTCAGTCACTCAGAACAGCACCTGCCCACAAAGTGAGCATGTGGGCATATGAATACACGCAGTGAATGAACTCCAAAAAAAAAAAAACAGGCAGAAGAAAATAGCGATCTTTGGAGTCAGCTGTTAGGGACCATTATCTCAGCCCTTTGCAATAGTTACAGGTATTGCGTTTGGTGTTCCTCTGTGTGCATTTCCGTTACTGCACTGTTGAATTTTCTTCTTTCAAGTTTCCTTCTCTGCTGAAAGCACTAGTCAGGCATACGATTGCTACAGCAGTATTGATTTTTGATGGACCTGCTGTGGATGGCCACCTCCCGAGCTGGCAGCAGGGCAATGACCGCATCACCGTCAAGCAGTTCTGTGGCTCTAAGCCTGCATCTCAAATGGGTGAAGTCATGATTGGCAAGGAACAGGAGATTCTGGAGCAGCCCCAGCTCCAGCTTCCATTTCTGGCAACAAGGGGTAACTTTGGGGATAGGAATATCACGTTAGGTCGAATTTCCATATAATAAGCAAACCCAAATTGACAAAGTGCTTCCTTGCTGCTGAAGGCTGGTAAACCCGGATTCAGCGTGGCAGGGTGCTGAATCACTGTGACTCCTTGTGCGAGCTGAGCAACACATGGATGGCTGTTTAGTACATGAGTACCATGTGTGTAGTCAACTTTCGGCAAACAGCGAAGCTGTATTTTAAGCAAAGCAGATACATGCACTCTTGAGACCGCAGAGATAGTGTCCAACCTGAATCAAACAGCACAGCAGGAGCTCTGACGGTGCGTATCGTTGAGCTCACAGACGATTTGGCCCCACTTCCATCCACGATAAAACAGTCCAACCTGATGTGGGAACTTCTGCTGGTACTTGTGGTTTAAGCTAAGTCATTGGACATTGCATAAGGCCGTGGTTGCTTCTATATCATGTTCCCTGACCATGCAGATTGGCATTTTTCCTTAGCCGATGCTGCAGAACATACCCACAGCAACGGCACTCCTCCAGTGGTGCTGAGTGTACACTGTCTTACTGCGATCAACAGGCTTCTGCAACACCCGTTCTGGCTGCACTAGAAACCAACCTCCCAGCGATGCTTTTTTCCCCGTGAGCTTTTTGAATATCGCATTTCCAAATTTCAGCTGCGATACTCCACTCCTTTAAAGCAACAAAGGTACGTACTCACCTCTGCCCAACCTTCCTTGAGAAATGTTACCTAAAGGTACATGGATGCTGTAGTTCCTGGCATGCAAGCGCTGCTGCCACAAGGATGCTCTGCCTTGGCAGCGCCTGCACTTCTGGTCCTCGCCTGCTCTGCGCAGTTGTGGAGGGGGAAGGGGAGGCAGGCATGCCCCTTGCAACCACACAGTCCGAAATCTATGTAAGGGTCTGCAAAAGCAGGTGGAAGCAAGCGCTTGGGAGTGAGGGCTTCGTATCGTGTTGGAGAAGTGTTACCAGTCTGTCTCCGCTGATGCCTGCCTACACATAGTCATACTTCCTGTGACGACCCACCTCCCACATGACCTGAAACAAGCCTTAGGAGTTCCTAGTAAAGCAGACCATGGCTGAGAGCAGCATCACTCCTCAGCTGCTGCAGGAGCCCTCCCCGGAGACACGTCGCTTGCTGCTCAGCCCTCACCGCTGGAGAGGGCTGCCTTCCAGCTGTGCGATAAGATAGCCCATGGGAACGTAACACAGATGCGAGGCAGCGCAGCAAAACCTTGGGTTTGCCCTGCTCCGTGTCACGCTTCGGTGGCAGCTGGGAGGCTGAGGACCCGAGCGCCCTTTCCTGCAGCAAGGAACAAGAATCTCATCCTGAACTGGGAAATAAGCTCTCGGAGGCACCACCATGAATTAAGCCAACTAAGATCTTCACGTCGTGCTTTTAATTGGCGCATCTTTGGTCCTTCTCATGCAGCTTTGCGGCAAGGCACAAACGTCTGCAGCTCACCGTACTGCATACTATGTGCTAGGACACAGCTGGGGACGTCTGACAGCGGCAGCACAAAAAGCAGAAACGCCATCGGTTTTCCTGTCGTTAGCCATCCACCCGGTTACGTGCATGTGCAGAGTAACCCCACCCATTCACATCATGCTCCTGCTTCTCCTAAAACCTGGGTAACCTGTATTTCCTCTATTGTTTTACAGTGTTGACAGTGGAGATTGAAAGTGACAATGAGATGGGGACTGACCTCCTAGCCCTTTCCGGGGCTTCCCGCTTTCACAGCCCTTCCCATGTCTTTGGGAAGGTGTGGACTGACCTTTCTGCAACCCCTTATCCGTGTCCTTCCTTTGCCCAAGAATTTCACTGAAGGAACTGCCGCTGTGATGAAATCTATCTATGGCAATGCCCTCTTAACCGGCATCCTTGCAGACTAAGTGACGCACTACTTTTGGGATAAAAATCAAAACAGAGTAGGGAGCTTGGCTTGCACAGGCTATGTGGAATAAGTGGATTACGACCAGAAATTGGCACGTGGACTCAGACACAGGCAGATCCTCATCCTTTTGCCTTCACCTAAAACTCAGACACATCATGTAAAGCTCTCTGAACTCTTTTCCCTCCTTTATACGCCAACAGCAGAGCTCTCTGAGCTCCTTGTCCCTGCAGACTGGGAGCAAAAAGTGCCGAAACCTTGGGAGAAAGACTGTTTTTGTGCAGCCCGCCTGGCTTGCCCATGTGCTGGGCAACAAAACACCTCCCCTGCGTGCCTGTAGCCGGATGGCTTCTAGCCTGGGTTGGCAAGCTCTGCAGGAAGTTCAAAGTCTGCAAGTTCCCTGTTCCAATTCCCATGCCTGAGCCTGGCTACAGTATGGCAACTGGCTCCACTTTGTACACCTGGAAAAATTACAGCCCAGCCGCATTTCTGAAGACCATACATCTCCCTTCTGCCCATTAAATATGACATTTGCTCAGTATACTTTATTGCAATAATACCACGGCAGCTAGACAGACTGCAACATTCACTTGCTGGCAGTAAGGGCTTCTACTCTTGCGTCTGCACATAAAATGCTGTTTTCTCTTCTCAGAGCTTGAGAGGGCAGTAGTTATTCTGGAGGCAGGAATGGCAGTCACCTGCCTGACTTTTTGTGAAAATCAAGGGCAGCTGAGCTCACAGAAATATCCCTCCTCATCTAAACACACATACCCACAGCGCGGGCGGTGGGTCTGGATTAGCACTGGGTATGGATTGCATGGCTTGTACTACATCAAGTTTAAATACTTGCTTTTACATAGCTCACGTAACGTATCACAGAGGTTTGACTGTGCAATCATGGATTTTTGCTTTGGACTGCCTGGTTCTACATAATCTCTGCCTCTTGGATAATGAACTAATTAATGCTAATTAAGACAGAAAAAACACAAATGCACAAGCAGAGAAAAAGGCAGAGGGAGCTCATACAGCTTCTGAGAGAAGCAATCCTCAGCTTCTGGTGTTCTCAACGCAGGGTCAGGGATGGCCCTCTCCCATACTACTTGCTCTTTCCCTTCAGTATTCCCAACTGCCCATTGACCGGTTGTACAGCGAGAAGAGATGCCCCTTGCTTTGCCAGTCTTGCCGCACAAATGGTTTGCAGGACCCAAGGAGAGCCCTCATGGTAACCCAAGGAAGAGGATGCAGAAGATGCTTCAGAAGCGGTCAGCAAAGACATACGTAGGAAGCCGAGGGAAAAGTGCACCGTTAGGCTCTCTGCAAACAAGGGGCTCGCTCTGGCCCTCAGCCACGTGCATGCCGGCAGCCTCCTTGGTGCTTGCGCGTGGCTGAGGGCTGGGACAGGCTAGTCTGCCAGAGCAGGGCGGGAGTGTGGTGAGGCTGGAGGGGAGCAGCGTGGCTGCTTCAGGGACCGAGGCAATGCAGCTCCTCTGCAGAAAAGCAGCACACAAAGCCAGAGCATCTCTAGACGTTGCTGGAGAAAGTCGCCATGCTCATCAGCCAGCCAAGCTGGAGAGAACTGCCCCTTTTGTCACAGCTGAGCACAAACAAGTTGTTTCACTGGTTGTGTTTCTCCTAAACTAAAAGCATCTACCAATATACCTGTCCCCTCTGCCAAACAGGCACTCAAGGCAAGATGATTACCACCTCCACTCAACCTCCACCTCCACCCACTTCACGCGGTCTCTAATGGAGGTGTCAGCAAAGCCCTAGCACCGTTTCTGGGTCCCCCACAATCTCGCTGTGCACCATTTTGAAGGTGTCAATGAACAAGTCCATCCACTCTTGCCGCTCATTTCCAGTGGCAAACTTGGCTTTTTCGGCGGTAAAGGCCAAAGTGGCCACCAGCTGGGTGTACATGCTGGGGTCTTGGGTTTCCCGCGTGGAGTTTAGGAACTGGGCGATCGAATGTATGGTGCTGGGGAAATTTATGTTGACTCCCTCTTCCATGGGGCGGAAAATAAGTGGGTTTACGTTCCCAGGGTTCCTGTCATCTGCAAGTGAGCGTCAAAAGAATATTTTCAGGGCTTTCTAGCAATGGCTGCGTCTCTGAAAGCTAACTGGCTTTCCTACGTGCACCGCACCAGAGAAGAACAGAGCTAATGAGGGACAGAGAAGTAGACTAAAACCAGATTTTAAATCTTTCTACCACGTTTATGTCTGAGGAACTGTGGGATTTGCACTGAAATCAATCACACGTCAACTGAGAGACCCTAGAAAATGACATGAAACCTTAACTGCCCAGTTCCTTCCTACTCATCCAGCACAGGCACGACGGAGAAGGCCTTGGGGTCCCGCTTCTTTCTGCGCACGGGATTCAGCCATCATGTAGCTCTGAACTCTGCTACATGCACACTATACACAAGATGCTGTACAGCCAGAAAGACATCTAAGGAACAGCATTATGTGAACTCCCGCTGTGCATTGGCTAGGGTGACTGCCCTGCAGCCTGCAACGCTCCTGTGCCGTGTTCGGGCAAGTCCGGACCCTGAGAGCCTCTGTCTCCATCTGGCTGTGCTGGACTTCTTAGATTCAAATAACATCCCAAAGCTCAAAGCAAAGCCTTTTGCATGGGTTAGAAAGAGCCACACAGAGCGTCATGCGGTTTCTATGGAAGCAAGTGGTCAGTTCAGATTTGTTCAGCATTTAACTCATTTAACACTCCAGCATCCTGCCAGCACTGCAGTAATTGATGGGCAGCAACAGAGAGACAAGGGTCTGCCCAGAAAATAGGACAACCGGGATTTCCTTAAGCAAAGCACTGAGGCAGCACGCCCTCAGCTGCAGATGTTAACCCGAAGTGGCAACGTGCCTGGCTCTGCAAGAAGGGAGGGAGCTGGGGTGTACGCCATACCTGTCCCTCTCCCTGCTCTGCTGATGATATCCAGGCTGTCATGTTGACAACACCCCATACCTGGCACGAGCAATTGATTTGCTCCTTAAAGTGCCAGGAGTGCAACTCTGACACCCACGGGGTAAAGAAAAGGGCTGGGTGTAGCTGCCAGTCTTGGCTTGCCTACGGCTGGACACACGCATTGGATGTGCACGAAGCTCACTCACACACCCTGCCAAGGGCACTGTCTCCATCCAAAGGGTTTGCATCTGAATTGGCACCAACTCTTGAGATGTTCTTGGAGAACCAAAGGAAGCTGAGCACCGAGCAGAGAAGCCCCCCCAGGCTCCATCACATGCCTCATGTCACGTCCCATCCAACACATTCTCTTACCACTATGCAAATGTGATAACTGCAAACCCTTCTAGATGATAATGGCAACGCACCACGGACTGTCTAGTGTGACACGTGGAAGGCGCTTTGCCCAAAGGCCCCTGAATCCCTGGACACCACTTAAAACTCAACCTACCAGGCCTAGCACAGATCCTTGCACACCAGGACAACTTTTGCCCACGCTGAAGATGGGTGTACTGGCACTGGTACACACCTACCTGGCCATGTCCCTCCACCTTCCATGTCCTCCAGGGAGCAAGTGTAGAGCCTACACTTGACCTGGCCCATCTACTGCACGACTTGAGGGATTCACTCAAGAGGAAACATCCTCAGGTGCCTCCTCAAGCCATTTCTGTTCTGGTCCCCAGGACTGTCAGGTACCACCGAAGTCTTCTCACCTTGCATCAGGAACAGAAACACTCAAGTGCACTACAGGGAAAGGACCACCAACCTCGCCTTGCTTTGGAGCGCTTTGATGGCCCAAGTCTGGGAGAACATGAATGCGCCACTGCTTGGGTCAGTCTCTCTCCCGCAGCGTTCCTCAGAAACAGGGAGACTGCAAAGACCAAAACCTTTGAAGGCACCTCAGTGGTCACCAGTATGGTATGGGGAAGTCACTTCCTCGTGCACGGATCTGCAGGACAAAGCTCCTCAGAGGACATTGCAGAAGAGCCTGATAGCTCAGCATCACAGTTGGGCATTGTGCTCTCTGCATGGCCAGGTGCAAATAATCAAAATTCTAGTGAGAGATTTTAGACGGGAATAACTTTCTGTCTTCGGATTTCTGAGCATCCTGGGACCAGTTTTCCTTTGCTTTGTATGGAGATGAAGGGACTTCTTTGAAAACGCAAGTTGAGATTCTGTATAATACTGAGTTGAGGCTGGGGACTTTCACAAAAACATATTCATGGCAACAGCAGAGATAAAAATTGCAAGGACCGACAAAACTTTGTCCCCTAGAAGCTTTGTGTATACCAGCAAATAGTGCATCTGTTGTATTTAAACAGGCACAGAGACTCAGGCAGCCAGGATCTCTAGGAACTCAGGTTGCAGATCTGCCCCTTAACAAGCAAAACGTGGTGAAGTAAAGGCACCTGCAGCGAGCAGCAGCCGTCTCTCTTACACCAGAGGATCCTTACAGCCTTCTTCCTTTAATGCAACACCTGAAGTTAATTGTTAATTAGATACAGCCAGCGTTAGAGAAGCCAAAGCTTTGGGTCCACTATGGTGTCATTTTCCAAACGGTCCCTACCCCCTGCTCTGCCCTCGCCACTCCCAAGGAGCATCCTGCCCAGTGCTGCAGGTTGAGCTCTGCGTTTCTAAGGTCGCATGGATGGGAGGGTTCAGCAAGGGGGTTTTGGCTTGATGTGTAACAGAGATACAGAACAAGTGAGACATTTAATTGCCGAGTTTGGAGGTCAAAACCTGGTGGGCTCCTAGGGATTAGGACCTGGAGGAACATCAGGGCTGAGCCACGCCGGTGCACTAACACGGCGCGCTCGTACCTACCTGCGCAGAGAACTCAGAGAGACAGGAGAAGAGCAGGAGGTGAAAACCTGGAGCCTCTCCTCATGTAAAATAACGCTATTTCCCAAACCTCTGCCATCCAAAGGGAATGAACAGGGTTGTGCACCCTCCTCAGCCCTGAGCCTTGTGCACTCTCCCCCGGACCCACCCCTTTGTGTAAATGGCACCAAGCTACTTGTAACGTTTACCTGTCTGACAGGGCAGCTCGGGGCAGACGATCTGCGGATCTGGAAGGAAAAGAAACAAGGAAAACTGAGTGACGTGTTGCCATCCTCCTTCACTTCAAGGGGAAAGGACTCCAAAGGACTGCCCCAAAAGGCTGGCCCATGTCTGAGGAAGGACTCTCTATTCAGGGATACATAAAGGTCGTATCCCACCACAAATGACCCAACCTACGAGCTACTGGCCAACCTGCTGGGACATGGTGTTTCTACAATTGTTGGAACGTGCCGTACGTGCTCCCCACCTACAAACCCCAAGGAGTGAAAACTCCAGTTCCAATAAAAACCATGCAAGCAGGACAGGTAACAGACCTGGGCAGAGCACGTCCTCCATCTTGTCAATGAACTCCTCTGCCACCAGGTCTGAGAAGAGCCTCATCTTCTGGACTCGCTGGGGTTCATTGCAGGCGATGGAGACCAAGGTCTCGCTCTGTTCCGGCTGATCAAACATGTCTCCAATGCCAATGGTGTTGACGACCACATCTCTACCGCAAAGAGCCCCTAGGTTCTTGTCATCATCCCGGGGGTCGTAGCGCCCATCCGTGATCACCACAGCAAACACTTGGGCTTTCTCGCGCCTGCTTTCCTTGATGAGCTTATTGTAGGCAAACTGAAGGGCAGACGGTGTCCAGGTGCCTCCAGCGATCCACTCCAGGCGCTTCACTGCTTCCTTGAAGCTCGACAGTGAATCAATACGCTCATCATCAAGCTTGATGGCTTCGAAGGTCCCCTCATGACTGTACTGCACCACACCAACACGGGCACCTGCCAATGAAGCGTCATGTGACTTGGCTTTGCATCCTCAGTGAAAAACGGAGAAAATCAGCAAAATTTCCTATCAGCAAAGAGCTGCCTGATTGGCCTACAAAGCTGGGAAGGGAAGAGAGAAGAGCAGAAACTGCTGCAAAAATGCTGGACAGATGCATTGCAGCCCAGGACAGCTACAGACAATGTGGAAGCTGGAAGGATCCAAGACCCTTTTATTTTCCCTCTGCCCACCTCTGTCCCCTCACAGTCCAGACCTGTCTGCGACTTGGGGTCCTTGGCAATAGAGCCCAGCCGGCTGACCACGTTGACAACAAAATTTTTCTCCAGGGTGAAGTTGGTGTAGCCAATACTCTCAGAGCTGTCTATGACGAACATGATGTCCAGGGCACCGCAGCGCTTCTCACAGTCTGGGGTGAGTGACAGAAGGAGGAAAACACAGAGGTCAGTGATGGTGGGAACAAGAGCCACCAGGGTGGAAGAGACCATCTGTGGGAAGATGGAACCAGTTAGCACCACACCAAGCATCCACAGGGCTTGTGGTGCTCCCCGCAGCTGGCAGCACAGGGAAGACTTCACGCGCATCTTTCTGTTGGCTTAAACCAAATCGTTTTAGCCTTGCTGTGTGATACGCTTTATCCTATCGTCTGGACCATGCAACTCTATATTACAGCTCCCTGCTCCTGTGATGGCAGAGCTAAGTTTTGGGAGGTAAGCCAGGCTGCCCCTTGCAGCGTCACCTCAACTCGGTGGTGGGCTGGGGCCGGAGCAAGGAGGGAAGGACTTCCCGTGGTGTCTCCTCTGCAAGGTGCAGCGCTGTGCAGAGTGACAAAGAGCCCCCGTACCAGCGGCTCAGTGCAAAGGGCAGCTTATGGAGCAGAGTTCCCTCAAAGGATCTCCTGAAGAAGGAGGCAGCCTCTGGTGACCCTCTTTCCTCATCCCTTGAGTGGTCATTCCCCTGCCCTGGGGAGAGGTGATGGTGCACTCACCACAGCATCCACACGTCTCTCGCACGTAAGTCATCACGTCGCAGTCCTGCCAATGAAGGGGTGAGTGGTGAGTGCCTCCCTCCCCTTACGTAGCAGCCATCCCCTCTACGAAAAAGGCTTCCCTTTTCTTTCCCATCCCGCAGAAGCCCTCCCCTCTTTCCTTTGCTCCCCATGGGAAGCCATGGGCCACCTCTGCTTGGCAGCATCAGGACCTGACGCCCTGTGTTGTTCCCAGGCTGTGCACGGCAAAGCCACGTTTGCCCCGGAGAGGAAGAGCTCCTGGGGGCTGCAGAGCAGCGGTACTTACCGTCAGGCCAGGGTCTCCTGGTGGGCCGGGGGTCCCCTGTAAGGACAGCACAGGGATTTCAGGCATAGCTTTCCCATGAGTTCCCTTTTTGGGAACTAGGCTCCAGGGCCAACAAAAAAATGTGGCTTTTTGCAGAGATCTGCCATGGGAAGAGCAGGAAAACCTCGCAGGGAGCCAGCAGACATGTCTGACTGCTGGTGTCCCCTCCAGCAAGTCCTGCTGCGGGGAGACCTGCCTGGGTCCCGCTGGGCTTTAGAGTATCAAGAAGTGGGGAGGAGAGGAGGGAGCCGAAGCATCTGCTCAGACATGATGGCATGGTACTGTACCTCGGGGCCCGCTTCCCCAGTCGGACCACGGGGTCCGGGCTCCCCTCCTGGGCCAGGATCACCCTGGGGAAGAAATAAGGAAGGGTCAACTATGTCCTCAGCAAGGCTGGCGATCCAGCCGCTGCTGTTCGGGGCTCCTCCTGACCCCCTCGTCAGGTACAGCCCTGCTAAGCGTGGTCACCAGCCTGTCAGAGCTGAGCCTGGGGACACGGGGCAGGCAGGAGAGTGGGCAGAGACGTGGGAAGGGCACGCTGACCCCGTGGGCAGTACTGAAGTCTGCTTACCGGTTCTCCCTTCTCTCCTTTGGTCCCTTGCACTCCTTTTGGTCCAAGCTCACCTCTTACTCCCTGCTCGAAGGAAGGAGAAGCAGATCATGGAGCACATCTGGATGTGCTCTGGCAGAGGCACTACCGCTGCGAGCCCGTCAAGAACATGTGCCTGCCTGGCCCAAGAGACCACCCTCTAAACCAGCAGCTCAGAGCAGAGCAAATAAATGGTGTTTACACAGGCACTGACTATGAAGAAAGAAGTTTTGCAAAACATGTTTCAGATGGTTTCAAAAGGAGGTGGGCTTGGGAGATACGCCCAGGCTCTGGACCTGCAGGGCAGCTGCCGGCAGGACGAGCTCCCCGGCCACACACCCGGAGGGTCGGGCAACATCTTCCCGGCATTTCAGTCAGTTCAGAAACAGGAGACAGAGATGAACACACTCACCTTGGGCCCCGGCTGCCCCTTCTCGCCCTTGTCACCCTGTGAAAGGAGAGGAGGGAGAGGTCAGCATCCGACTGATACCGGCCCGGCACTGCGCGTGCATGCATCCAAAGCCTGCAGTGAGGGGCACAAAGCTGAACAGCGGGTGTAGCTTCAGGCTGATGGTTGGGGTGGTGGGCACAGCCGCCTCCCCGCCGCTGCCACCGAGGCTGCGGTCTCCGGCACCTCGGCCGTGAGGCTGATGGAGCCGCAGCCAGGTTCACTGCTGGTGCTCAACCCCCTCGCCCCCTTTGCAGGCTTCACTTTTGTGTGACCCCGATCATTCTTCTTCCTCTTTCCCTCTTCTCCCAGGCTGCTCAGCTCCAACAGCAACCTCCATTGGAACAGGCTTCTCGTGGCGTGTATGTCAGCACTGGACGAGGCGTACGTACCTGTGGTCCTCTGGGTCCAGGGTAGCTAAAGCCCGGTCTGCCTCTGTCACCCTTTGGAAGAAAAAAAAGACCTGTCAGAAATCAAACCCAGTCCTTTTGACCTGGTGATACCAGCGACAGCCAGAGCCAATTTCATCCCCTCTTGGGGCAGAGACGCCACCAGGAGCCGGGACTTCTGCAGCTGGCCCTGAAACACCGGGAACAGCTGTGCAGAGAGAGGCTTTGCAAGGTCTTGGGGGTGTTGCATGCCAGGGACACCCCTGAATCTGAGCAGGGTGAGGGATGTAACCAGAGCTGCCTTGGCCAGAGCAAGACCTACATTTCTGCCCCATAGGTCGAGTCAGGTTCAAGCCATTCTGTTTCCAGAAAGACACACAAGTTTCTGCAGTGAATTGGCCATTAAAAAAAAAAAAACAACAAAAAAAAACCCCCAAAACCAAACACTCAAAAATGCCCTTTCAAATGCACAGTTGCATTCAGGGATTTTACCTTTGGTCCTGGCGGTCCGGCGTCACCTCTCGGGCCCAGGTCGCCGGGGTCCCCACGCGATCCCTGCAGGAGAAGGAGAGGGTGAGGCTATTCCCTGCAGCTCCCTGGCCACACAGGGGACCACGCTGGAGAAACCAGCTGCTGAGATGATGCTGCAGGACCATCTCTCCTCCCAGTAAGATTACTGTGACAGTGACTGATTCAGCACTTGGGCTTCTGCATCCCATGGAACCACATGGATGTCACAGCACCACTGCCACAGTGGGGTGCTGGACCAACCACAGACCCAGGAGAAATGGGCGCCAGGGAACCACATCTTCCCTCACCCCGTGACCTGCTCTGATGGGTCCTTCCACATTGTCATGGGAACACCTGTGACCAGTAGTGATGGAGAAGCAGGGACTCCTGGGTCCTGCAATTCTTCCTTGCCCCGGTGAGGGCTAGCTGGGGCCTCTGGGGTAGCTTTTAGCCTCCCCGAGAAAAGGTCGTTCAGGCTCCCCTTGGAGGGAACAGTGCAGCCAGCTTATGTTGGTAGGGCAAGCTCTCACCACAGAGGGAGGACACGGTCACATAGATGCCCCAGGATGACTTACTATCCCGCCTGGCTCTCCCACAGCACCTGAAGGGCCTCTGGGTCCGGGCAGTCCTTGGTCTCCCTGCAAAGCAAAGCAAGATCCAAGAATGTGAAGGGGCAGGTAGAGGCAAGTGTGCATGAGGAGGAAAGCTGGGGGAGCTGCCCCGGACAGCAGCAGTGCTCTCTCTCCCTCCCTCCTGGCTGCCACCAACCCCTGCTTCATGCTTACCCTTGCTCCTTTGCTTCCAACCTCACCGGGCAGGCCACGAGGACCCTCTGGACCAGGATCTCCCTGTGAGGAGGGTAAAGATATTCCTGGTCATCCACAGTGCTCCTCAGAGCGAGGAGGCATGATGCCGTTCCCAAATCTGGTGTTTCTTGGCTTGAAACACAGTGTCAGGACAGTGTGCCCTCTGAACATGTCTCTTAGCCTCCAGCTTTGCTGCCCTTCATCCCCTCTCTGGATCAAGCCCTAGAAGAGGAGGCTGCACGCGTGCCAGCAGCGGGCACAGTGGGAGCAGAGCACCCATGGGGACCTGCAATTCCCAGCTTTGGCAGTGAACACTTCACGGCTGGGTCGCAGCACATCGCACATGCCAGTCCTGCGCATCTTGGGCTCATTTGCAACGGTCTGGGCAGTCGCTTTACTCACCCTTTCTCCTTTGGCCCCAGGAGTGCCTCTGTTGCCTTTTGTCCCTGGATCTCCACGCCGGCCCTTGGTAGACACAGAGTCACACAAAAGGAGTGTGAAGATGGACGCTGCCCGAACAGTGACGCCTGGCTGCCCTGCCTGCTCCTTCCTGGCCCTAGAGACATCTCCTTGCCCCCTCAGCGAGCACGCCCCTGGCAGCGGGGGAGCAGGGATGTCTATGCTGGCACTGCTTGGAGGATCTTGCCTTTGGCTTTCGGGAAGCCAGACTATTCTTTCATGAGGATGGTCACCGCAGCGACCACAAACACTTGTGGTTCATTCCTGCAGGGTTAAATACTCTGCTTTCCTTCCAGCTCATCGGGCATTGCTTCCCCCGCCGGTTCTCGCACAAGTACACAAGCCAGCTGGGCTCTGGCCTCTTGCTGCTGGTGGAGCCATGCTGCTGTATTCTGCCAGGGAACATCATCTTCAACCCACTCCCCAAATTTTGCAGTGCCCCACCACGTTAGCTTGGGTCTGCGTGGCTCTGTCGATGTTGTGACATGGCTGCAATTTCATGCTGCCCTTGTCAGAGAGCTCTACCATTAACGGCTACCAGATCTCCACTCTGTGAGCTCCTACCAGAAGCCACAGGTTTGAGGAACTTGCTAGAGCACAGCCAAAGGGTCCCTGGGCATCCACAGAGGCATGTGTGGTTACGTGGGAATACGGGATGCTTCTCGTCAGAAAGGTGAAATGGTTAATATCAGGCTTAGGATTATGGAATTACTGCTCTATGAAGATGGGGAAGACAAGGAAATCAGTATCTGCACATCTTTTGGGATGCAGAAGGCAGGATGGGCAGGCTAAATAGGGCAACTTCTCAGCGCTTATCCGTGAAACTGGATTGGGCTCTCGCGGTGCGCTCACTGTCCAGGGAGCTACTCAGACACTTACAGGCTCTCCTTTGGGTCCAGGAGGTCCCGTTTCACCTTTCCTTCCCTTGCTTCCAGCAGGCCCTTGAGCTCCAGGGTCACCTTGAAGTCCCTTGGAGAAGAAAAACAAATACAACCTGTCAGAAGAGAGGCCAAGGTGCACACACACCTCGTGCCCTGTGTCAAGCAGTCCACCCTTGAGCAGAGGTGTGTATGAACACACAACTTGTGCTTCCACACTCCCACCACGCTCACGTGCCAAAGCCACGCGCCCAGGCTCCAGCCTTGCAGCAGTGTGATGCTGTGTCACCTCTTCTCCATCAGCTACTGCAAAAGGCTTTTCAGCTCTTCCTTACAGCATCTGTCCAGCCCTACCTAAAGCCTGAGGGCTATTTCAGCCTTCTCTACCCTGTCAGAAGTAACTAGCCATCAGCACAGTGGGTAAAGCCTGCGTCAGATCTCTGAGCAATTAATCCTCAAAGTTTACTGACGTGAATAAAACCAGTCTGCAAACACTGGCACTGCCACAAACACTGAGGAAGTCGTCAGACTGTGGCAGGGGAAACCATGGCCAAACAGAGCCGTTCTACTCAGGAGAAGACGGGAAGAGAAGGAAAGATGCAGTGCACCGGATCGGCTAGAAAGGTAAACACTCCTAAGTCTGTTTTGCTTGCTATTCTCTGCTCTGGACAAACACTCAATACCCATTCTCATTTTGCTCTGGGCAGCTGCAGGGATGTTGCACCGTCCCTTCCCCTGTTGCCCACTGGGGACACAGAAGGCAGGAGAGCTCACTTGGCCACCCAGGGGCTTGTGCTTCCTCTGTGCTGCTGGGCTAATTTGCAGAATCACCAGGATGCCCTGGCAAGCAGTCACCTTTGTGCTGCAGTGGCCTATGACCAGCAGTTGGTACTGCTCCAGCTCCATGCCGTGAAGAGCAGAACCCAGTAAGACACCGGAGACCCCTGAATGCTGCATGAACCTACCTGGTTTCCTTTTTCTCCTGGAGCTCCTGGGGGTCCGCTGCGACCAGGCCGGCCAGGATCTCCCTGAAACAAACAGGGAGTGATGGTCATTGCCTACATTTAGAACACTCTCCCAGGTTGCCCAGAGAGGTGGTGGAAGCCCCATCCCTGGAAATGTTCCAGGCCAGGTTGGCCGGGGCTCTGAGCAACCTGATCTGGTTGGAGATGTCCCTGCTCCTTGCAGGGGGGTTGGACTGGATGACCTTTGAAGGTCCCTTCCAACCCAAACCATTCTCTGATTCTATGATTCTACATCAGCACGTGATTGCGCACCACTGACATGCACCATGAGGAGCCCAAGGAGCAGGGCTGGCGAGGCTCTTCCCTCAGCTCCTGTATCTGGTGATGGGCTCCAGACCCCAGGGCCGATGGGCTCCATGTGTCGCGAAGGACTTAAGTGCAAATATAGGCAATGGCATTTCACTGTCCCTACTGGTGGCCTCTGCCCACGCTCGGCTCGCTGTTCAGACCACTTGTACCTTTATGCCTTCGTCTCCTCTTTCACCTTGGTCTCCTGCATCTCCTGGGTAGCCGTCAGGGCCCTAGGGAGGGAAAGGACAAAGAACCACACACTTTGCAGTGGCAACAGCATGCACTTTCCCTGCAGAATAAGTCAACTGTCTTAGAAAGTTGCTCTAGAGACTAAAACAGTTTTTGCTTCTTGCTAGCGTGGATGAAAGGAGCAGCTGCTCCTCTCTGTATGGAGGGGAGGGGAGGGACACTGGGAGATCTCAGCTTACTTGCCCATGGAAAGGAGGCACAAAAAATTCAGGCTGTGCTCCCTATTTCGGGGATCCCAGGCCTGGGAACAGATCATGCAACCGGTAGGAAAATGGGCCAGTAACCCCTTGTTGGCCGTATCTTTCTGCACGTGCAACTCGTTGGGCAGCTACACATCTGACATGCCTAAGGAAAGAGTAAAGTGTTCCTACCTTGTCACCAGGGTCTCCCTTGCATCCCGGTGGTCCAATTCTGCCCAGCTTGCCCTGCAAAGGTAACATTCAGAAGAAAAAGACAGAGAAGCTTTAGTTGACAAATGGAGGAGGAGAGAGAAGGGTAAAAGCCCCGTGTGGCAGCACAGATGTTGGTGGGAATTCAAGCATGCTCATCCCGCACGCATGGCCTGGGTGATGGACACGTCCCTTCAGGCTAAATTTGGGGGTAACTCATGACCACAGTCGTGCTGGCGCTCCGTCAGGCATCTCGCCTCAGAGCAGCTCAGGTTTGCCGTAGCCACGTTGCCGGACGGACGCCGTGAGAGCAGTGCCCACCTTGCTCTGCGCCCTGAAACGGCTCTGCTGGCAGCACTTAGCTCACCCCAGCTAGAGAGCGGTGGGGACTGGAGGACTTCAGCATTTTAGAGCTTCAGTAGGCATTTGAGGAGCAGGAGGAAGAACTGGTATCATCTCACAGCTGTACTTGGCTGGCTACGTGAGAAAGTGCAGAGCAAACCCAACGTGTGCCGGCCAGCGGACAAAGCCAGCTGTAACCCCGGCTGTCCCGCTGCGGTACATCTGCACAGCACGCAGATCTAAGGCAGGCTGCGGTCCTCTGCACCGACTGTGGAAGGGACAGAGGATTTCAGGGACTTTGTTACAAGGTACTTGAACCTGGCTTTAGGGCTTTAATATTAAGAACAAGCATAGCTTAGAGATGAAATTTTGGATTCTGTGAAACTTGAAAACCAAATTTCTGCGAAACTTTCTGTGTTCAGGCCCTGTAGGGGTCACACACACTCAAGATGAGATCTGCACCCAGATGATCCAGCCGTATCACCTCCCGCGGCAGGAGCACAGCCCGGGCTACACATCTCTTTTCCCGTGGAGAGCTTGCAGATGAAGGGATAGCACCTCTGTGACCTGAATTAATTCATCTCCAGGTAGCTCCCTTATTTCTACAGGACATGCAGGGTAACGTGCAAACAAGTTTGTAGAAAACTCAGTCAGAACAAAAAGGCGGTGTGGAGGATGGGAGAAACAAAGTGACCTGTGGGGACAAGGGTGGGTAAAGAAATGAAGCACCAGCAGGAACATTTCAGGGTGCTCCCAGTGCTGTTACCTTCTGTCCATCGGTGCCGTTCCTGCCTGCCAAACCAGCGGCACCCTGGGATCAAGGGGAAAAAAAAGATCATTAAAGATCAAAACAGATCAGTGATCTGTTAATGCACACTCAAGGGTCGGTAGCTGGAACAACACGCAAGTTTGAAAATGTCCTTTCTTACCCTCCGTCCGTCGGATCCAATCTCGCCCTGGGGAAGAAGAGGACAGGAGTCAGCCAGTCTTCCTACATCACCGCCCAACCATTTACATCCTAAAAACATCACGACTTCACAAGATCATGAGCAGTGCCTGAAGGAGACAGGCTTTGGGTTGCACCGGGAAATCCCTCCCCATGTCTGCAACTACGTATTAATAGGGCTGTTATTCTCCCCATCACAGCTAAACTCTCCCCCTTTGCAACAGTAAGGTGTGCATCCCCACCCCCCATGTGCCCAGACATGCCATTTGGGTTTTTCTTTCTCACCTTCTCTCCTTTCAGCCCTGGGACACCCTAGACATAAAGAAAAGAAGAAAAGTGCTGTGTTAGTGCCTGGGCATCAGCAGGAGCGGAGGCAGTGCAGTGCCAGGGGTCTCGGGTGGGACATGGGCAGGTGGAGAGGGAGGAGCAGAACTCCCCCTGCTTTACCAAAAATCATCGAATGGGAAGAGCTCAGTCACGGATTATAGGTTTCTTACCTTGGGACCAGGGTATCCAATTGGACCTTCAATTCCTGGGTCACCCTTAAGGGAAGAAGGCACGCAGAGTTAACTTGAGCATGGCAGAGACGCGGCCCCAGCTAACGCAGGCACAGGGGGACTCTCCTCAACTCACCTGCCGTCCCTTCAGCCCAGGGGAGCCTGGCTCACCCATGTTCCCCTTTGCACCCTAAGGAAAGAAGAAAAACAACATGAGTCAGGGCTTGGTGCTGACCATGAGAAAAATGGCAATTTTTGGGAGCATCAGGCTCACTGCGGCTGCTCCTACAGAGCTTGGGGCAGCGTGCTGGCGGAGCAGGACCTGCTTTATTCTGGGGAAGCCAGGCTAGATTGGGAGGGGAGCACGCAGAGCTGGGGGTAGGAGACTGGGACACCCTGCACACGTGAGAGCTTTGCTCTTGACAGTGGGAGAACCGGAGACAACTGCTGCCTCACTCCTGTTGCCCTCAGGTGCCGGCTGCGGCCTGGCACAGCCGATGCTTGGATGCCTCTCTGCGCTGCTCTGGACGTGTCGGCCTCGGCATGGACACGAGGAGACACCGGTGCTGGCGGTGTGCTTCACTCACTGCAGCACGGCAGTGTCCCCAGCCGAGTCAGACGGTGGGGAGGGATCTCCCACCTGGGTGCTACGCTTGCCGAGGCCGCTGCAGCCAGGGTGAGATCTAGGGCGTTCGGCAGCCTCTGCGGCAGGCATTGACGTTATTCTCCTTCCACAGGTTTAGGCAGCTTACCTTCTGCCCTCGGTATCCCTTGGGACCAGGTGGACCTGCAATCTCCAGGCAGCTCATCTTGTAGCACTGAAAGACAACAAATCAAACAGGGGGTGGGACCCCCGTGCCGTTTCACGCGCTGAGCCAGCGCACACCTGAAGCTCGGCTCAGCGCCGCGGCCCCCCACGCACCTCTTCCCGTGGCCACAGTGCTAAAAACTACCCTGGTTCCAGCTAGGTCGGAGATGAGACAGCAACCAGCATGCGGAAAAATGCTGCCCGTAAATCAAAAGCAGAAAGTTGCCACAAGCACATTAATTACGGCTTGGCTCTGGGCCCAAATCGAAAGAACAGGACTGCGCAGAGTCCGGCTCTTCCGGAGCTGTCGGGGACGTGCATACCTTTTGGAGCATCACCCTGCACCCTCCTCCCTACGTGTGCCAAACCCTATCCACCTGATACCAGCAGGGCAGGAGCTTCAGCCTGCAGAGCACCTAAAAAACACGCCTCCAAAGTGAGGAAAGGAGTCCATTCAGTAGACCTGACTTCATTGCAGAGGAGGGGGAGGCCGGGACCGAAGAGTCCAGCACGCCATTTTAACCACTGGGTGAAGGGACAGGTCCCCAGGCTCTGCACTGATCCACAGGTGGGCAAAGGCCCATCCTGCGCAGCCCACTGTGAAGCGAAATCTGGCCTGGTACTTCAGGGTATGACCCAGTCTTCCTTATAAACCTGTGTTGTGTGGCAAGGGTGTAAAGGTGCTGCTCACTCACCTCTCCGTAGGCTTCGTGTTTCTGCAAAGGAGAAAACAGGATGAACAGAATCAGTTAAGGTGGTCAGCCCCGAGAGAAAAACAGCATCACACCCTTGGAGGTGCATGCGACAGCAAGGGAGAGGAGGTGGTAAAGGTCCCACGGCTTTAAAAATGTTCTCAGCAAGGTCCCTGACGAACAGTGCCTCACAGGTGGGGCCTCAAAGACCTGTGGGGTCTTTGCTGCATACTCTTCCATGTGCTCCTGGATGGGGAGCAGGCTGGGGTATGGGTCTGGCCATGGGCAAGAGCCAGGACTAGGGCGACAGCCTGCCCAGACACGCTGGGGAACAGAGCTGCAAACCAAGGAGTGCTGGTTAAGCACCAAACCAGAGAAATCAGACATGCTCGGGAGTCCATTTGGCCCTTAAGTGCTGAAAGGACATTAAAAAAGGAAGAGAAACAAAAGGGAGGCTATTCCTTGCTAGCGGTGGTCTCTAGAGCCCTGCCAAAACCCACCACGGGGCCACTAAGAAAGCACCCTCCCCCTCCACGCACCGTTTCTCTTGTGTCCCCCCCCCCGGTTACACACCCTGCACCTCAGGTGTCACTCCTTACCATAGCTTGGATTATCCTGTCGATGGTGTTCACGTCGATATCCAGGGTGTCCTTCTGCGTGATGGCATAGTTGTTGCGGTACAGCTCGTGCGGCAGGTTGGCGATCTCCCGCAGCCCCTGCTCGTAGACGTTCTCGCTGGGGGCCACTGCGAAGAGCTTGATCCCCATGTCTCGTGCCCTCTCAGCCTGCATCTTCATCCCCCCGCAGGGGCTGCCAGTGACGTGGCCGTCAGTGATGACTATGGCAAAGTTCACGCCTGAGGCCGTCTGGATCTGCTCCGTCATGTTGGAGATAGCGCAGTCCGTGAAGGTGCCCCGGCCAAGGTAGTTAATAGCAGAGAGCCTGGGGAGGTATATGTCCTTGCTGCTCGTTAGAGGGCTGTAAACTTCCACCACATCCGAGTAATGAAGTCCGCCAAACTGCCAAGTGATGTAGACTTGGTTCTGGTAGAGCTCACTCTCCAGTTTATCGATGAACACGGGGATGAACCGCTTTATTTGATCCACGAGGCTCTGGATAGGCACAGTCTGCAGAGCGACACTCTCCGAGGTGTCGATGATGAAGTACACATTGATGGGGCAGTTCCTCTTTTCTGCACAGAAAGAATTATTCAGATCACGTCAGAGCGCTTCATGCGCCGCTGCAACCCCCCTTCACCGTCCCCCAGAAACCTGGACCGAGAAGCATACGTAGACAGCACGCAGAGGACAGCACATGGAGGTGTGAGGAGAGCAAACAGCAGCGCAAGGCTGGAGGTGCGGCTTCCCGCGAGGGTGTTGCAGCTCTCACTAATCAGGAATTATTCCCATCCAGGTTGGAGGAAACGAGGAAACTGAGGACGAAGCGCCAGGTTCTGATGAAGGCGGCAAGGGTATGACTTTTACTCTCCTGCGCTAAGCGAGTGCCCTGCCTGCCAGGCTGCCGGTTGCTCTCTAATTTGCAAATGTTTTCAAAAATATCATACCCAAGTGCAACGCTGGAAAAAGCACAAGTCCCACTTAGCTCTAGGAGTAACATCTGTGTTCGGGTCAGACGACTCTCCAGTGCCCAGGACTTCCAAATCCTAAGATCTGCTCAGTATTGAATCAATCTTGAAAATCTTGCCATTTTTTTTTGTAAGTCAGGCCGGACACGTTAAATCGCCTTCTCTGCATTGCAACTGAAAAGTGCTGAAATGGTCAATTTACGGTTGGACTCGATGACCTTAAAGATCTTTTCCAACCTAAAGGATTCTATGAAATTCAAGATGGACTATTTTCTGACGTCAGACACAGAGCTGGGAGAAGCGACCGCTGGCAGACCCCAGCTCTTCAATAGCTACCTCTCTCCACTCCAACGCAAACCCAGAAACGGGCGTTCCGCTGGAGGACGGTGTTCCCTACAGACAGATCACTACCCCAGGGCACTGCCCAGGAGTGTAAAGGGGCAGGAGATGTTTAAGTGCCCCTGTCAGTTCCTTGTAAGCAGGCTCTACGGCTGAGCACGGCCATTGCTTTCGGTGAAATTGCTGCCTACAAAGGAGAGATAGAGACACAAATTATCTGGTTGATTACCTGTACATAAGGTAGGACTGACATCTCCAGAATCCACATCAAGCTGGGCACGGAGAGGAACTAGAGCCACACAAAGGAGAGTGGAAAAAAAGGCTTCTCGGAACATCTCAGCAGTTCCTCTGGATATTTAGATGCCTGTGGGAAAACACAAGTTACACGGTAAGCACCACATACAACCCCCTAGCTCTGCCGGGAAGATTCAAAGCCAACAAATGCTCCTTGTAAACCCTGTGTGTGAAAAACAAGACCTCTCCATCACTGTGACGCACCACTGGGCTACTAATGTCAAGTCAATTTTTACATTGACTTGAAAGCTAAGCAATTAAAATATTTCCTTCATTGGAGTACAGGCTAAAGATTTCAATGCGCTTTAGCTCCACTGTCAGTCTGAAGGGAGGGATCAGGTGGTGGAGATATGGACAGTGCATCAGAGATCTTCTGATTTCATAGTTTCTCTCCAGGTGTGTGCCTGGCCATCCCATGATCACATTGACTCCATCACCCCCTGATCTGCACAGATGTAAGCATCCATGCTCCTCTCTCCGCCTGCTTGGCCAGCCCACCAGTGAAGGCGTGCAGCTGGTCCTTTCTACATCCAACTAACTATGTGGGTATGGTGACGCCTCCCTATACCAAAAAGGTACAAAATACCTTGCTTAACAGCATGGGTTGGTAGGCGGCACAACCCATGGAGTGAAAGGATGAACAAAGAAGCTCTTGAAGAAGTGCACATCCTTAGCTGGGCCTCCGAGGCCCAGCTGTACATAGTTTGCGTAGGGTTATGACAACTTGAGCGGCATCTAGTCTGAAAAGTTCTCGGGAATGTATATATAAGTGTTCAGAGGAGCTCAGGTTTTGAAAGGATACTCACAGACAAAACCCACGCGACACTTATCAACAGCAAAGAATACGGAGGAAGAGGCGATGCTCGCCTTTATGTCTGGAAGATGCTGACCAGCATGGCCCCTCCATGGCACACAGACCAAGTAGTAGTGTAGACACTTTCCTGCACGGTTGTCAATTCAACACAAATGAAAAAGGGGCATGTATGATTAAAAAAAGAAGGCCTGAGTCCAGTCTAGAAAGAGAGTTTCTTCCTTAAATGGCCTTTCCGGGTGGCTCTTGGAAGAGTCCAAGGCTTGAACGGACATTGAGAGCGCATTTGGTTGCACTGGCAGTGCGGGAGTGGGGGGTCAAGTTAGTAATGCAGCTAAGCTGCTGCCTTAGTCGCAGGAAAATTGACATTACCTGAGGAACACAGACAGCTCAGCTCCCCCCGCATCTCCCCGGAGACCCCTCTCCACGTGGTGATCTGCTATTCCTGGTGGGACACATGCCATTCCAGTTCGTGCTGCAAGCTGCAGCGCATCACAGGGTTCTGCAAACTGGTCTATGCTGGAAAGGCCAGTTCCTACCAGTGCTGCTGATACTCTCACAACAGTGACGGCCTCCTTCCTTACTGGGGCTTGCGCATGTGCTAAACAAGTCTCTGAGAGCCAGCTCAGGCTGGATTTTAGGGGAAGAAGAAACCCTCACGCTCTCCGGAGATTTGCTGGGCAGACGGGACAAGAGATCCAAAAGATTCAGGAACGCCAACTTGAAGTGCTTCACAGACACGGCTCAGCAAAGCCCTCTGACATCAAGGGAGTCTCACATGCCCCCAGTTCAGCACCCAAATGTCCCTATGGAGCAGTTCAGGGGTCCTTTTCCTCCCCCTCCAGCTCAGAGAGGCTGCACAGCTGTTTGCAGAGAGACCTCACGAAGTCCCTGCATAGGTCAGTGTGGCTCAATTTTCATCCCACCGCAGAGAATGGAAGAGGTACCATAAGGATAAAAAAACTTACTTCATTGCTAAAGGAGTATTTTAGTTAAGATCAAGACTTCCTCCTTCTAGCCTTACTACAGACTTCCCTCGTCTTGTTTGCCCTCCACGAAGCAGAGCTGCAGGAGATCCTGGTCGCCTGTAGGATGCAACAGCTTTGTGCCTTCAGACAGCACCATTTCAGAGCCAGCCCTTCGGGACGGCTGAGGAAGCTGGAGACATCAGCTTTTGGAGAGGCTGGGAGCAGTGGAGGCTTCGGTCAAGTGTCTGACTCACAGATTGCAGTGTGCTGAGTTTAACCACCTCCCTCCCGCCGTGCGCGCGTGGGTGGGAAAGGCGCCTGCGCAGAAGAGCTGCTCTCCAGCCAGCGCCGTGGCCAGCAGTCAAACTGCACGGGCGACCAGGGCCAGCTCTGGCACAGGACGGCCCCTGCCTGCAGCCCCCCGGGCTTTGGACTGGATCAACGAGGCACCATGGCGGGGCAGAAGAGCAACAGCCGGAAATGCTAGACACACCTCACTTCTTCGTGGTCCTTCCACCTTCCACTGGGTCATTAACAGCGGATGGACACATAGCTCCTGGGGGGGCTTCTGGAAGCCCCTCTCCCCATTTAAGGGGTCTCCAAGGCTGGAGTGGGCAACAGTGCCTATTCTGTCATCCTCAGAGAGCTATCAGCTGTAGTGATTCTCTCACAAATCTCGTAACATTTGATATTTTCCTTTAAAGCCCCACCTCCTGCTGCGGAACGCTGAAAAGGAAAGCTCAGATTTCACTAGCTAAAGAGTGTACTTCAGACTAATGCGTTTTCTGGATGTTGAAGACAATTTTTGAACACTGGCAGTCCAGAAAACTAATGGAAAGAACAAATTGGGAGCTGACTCATTACATTAGAACACTGGGGTCTGCCCATCCTGTTCTTCTTTGACCTTTCTCTTTTTGCAAGAGTGTCATAGGAGCAAGGCCCAGCAAGGACTTCTCTCGAAATTTCCTTCTCTCAGTACTTGCATTTTTGAGTGATGCCCCTCTTTCCCCATGAGATGCACACAAAGGAAAAAAAAAAAACCAACAGGGAACCTCGAGCAGTGGTTTTGGGTCCTCCAAACAGATTTTGAGGGCACTGTGTTGCACCATCCTCCCCGCACTAGAGTCTGTGTTCTGACCTAACACCTCAGGTGCTCAGCAGAAGAACGCACGGCCTGGTCTGCTGCTCCCACACTGAGATCCCAGGTGGCCTGGCCGTTACCCACATAACTGCAAAAGCACAGGGAGTTATCTCTAACACCCTGCAAAAACGGTGGTCTCGCAGGGGGACCTGAGCTCTCTCCTTGCGGGTACCTCTTCCCACCCCGAGCAACGGAACCAGATGTAGCATTACGGCAAACAAATGACTCCCAACGTCTCGTTCAAACGCGCAAATTACTTCCGTCAGTTGGCGCATTCGCAGCTGATCGTCAGATAGATGAGATTTCAACGCACTAGAAAGGTCACCTCACGCGCCTGGCCAGGCAGAGCCATGCCTTACCCCACACATTGACACATCCGAAGCTTCTCTTCATGCACAGCCTATTTCTCCTTCAATACCACAACATCTATTACAGCTCAGCAAATTTCTCCCAAATTCACAAAAATTCAGGTGCTCCGCTCTCCGAGTGAACTCTGCCTGCCAGGAGCTTACTTAAAGCCACAAAAATTGCATTACTCTCAAGAAAGTGAAATTATGCTAGCTATGTCCTATGCAGAATAAAGTTTGAAATGGGACTGCTGCCCTGACATCAACCCAATCCCAGCTTTTCTCCTGGCCGTGCCCAGCGGGCAGTGCTTGTGGTGCCATGCACTTCTGCAGGCAGCATTTTGCTCCACTCAAATGTTTGCTAAGTAAAATAAAACCAAGGGAAACAAAAAAAAAAAAGTGTCCCATTTGGAACAAATGCTCTTATAAATGCACCTCCCCTCCCTCGTTTGCATGCCCATGGTTTGCACATCGGCCGCGGAGGGGAACTTCAGCGTTCGTCACAGTCTCTAAACATATCCCGTAGTTTTAGTCCCTGGGCACAGCACCCTGGGGGAAGGTACCCCAACTGAAGGGCCCAGCTGTTCTCCAGCTCTCCTACTCCAACTATCCTGAGAATTTAGCCAGGGAAAGCCCAGGTCGTGGGAAGGCTGGTGGGGGGGAGCAGCCCCGGCCAGGTGCTTCGGCCGCGGGATCCCGCCTGCCCCGCAGGAAGATGCTCCAGCCCCCCAGAACTTCAGTTCTGGCAGCCAGAAACTTCCGTCTACAGCACCCACGTAGAGCCCTGCCACCAAAAAAACCCAGCTGGCCCGCGGAGGTAAGCGCAACGAGCTTGTAGGTGTTTCCTAACATTCTGTCACCCCCCCCCCCGAAACAGTACTGTGTGCAGTTTTGGGCCCCTCAGAACAAGGACGTTGAGTTCCTGGAGCGCGTCTATAGAAGGGCAATGAGGCTGGTGAGGGGTCTGGAGCACCAGTCTGATGAGGAGCGGCTGAGGGAACTGGGGTTGTTCAGTCTGGAGAAGAGGAGGCTGAGGGGAGTCCTCATCGCTCTCTACAGCTACCTGAAAGGAGGTGGGTGTTGGTCTCTTCTTCCAAATGACTTGTGATAGGACGAGAGGAAATGGCCTCAGGTAGCACCAGGGGAGGTTTGGGTTGGATATTAGGAAAAAATTATTCACTAGTTATCAAACACAGGCTGCTTAGGGAGGTGAGGCAGTCACCATCCCTGGAATTACTGAAAAGATGCGTAGATGTGGAGCTCAGGGAAATGGTGTCAACGCTTGGACTAGATAATCTTAAGAGGCTTTTCCAACATAAACAATTCTATGATTCTGTGAAACACAGCAGAACTAGGAGACACGAACCCCATTAGGCTAATCCCTATTTTCCGAATTTCCAAAAATCAAAGAGGAGTCAGCAGCAGCGGAAAACCGTGCTGCGACCGCTGCCGTCCCTGCTCTCTGCCTTTGGCTGTAGCTGGTGAACCCAATCCCCTTGCTTCAGGGAGGAATTTGGTTCAACAGGTCCCCCCCAAGGGATTTTCTAAACCTCCGGCCCTGGCAGACGATCGCATGTGGCTTACACTACCCGCACCTGGAAAAAACTCTTGGAAAAACGCCTCAAAAGCTGAAAGCAACGGAAAAATCCCTATTCTCGTCTAGCAGGTAGCGTCTAAACACGACGTGCCCGAAACGAGCGGCTGGCTGGGGAGGCTGTGAGGAGCTGGGATTTTGGGGGGACTGGAGAAGCCCCGGCAAACAGCCGCACCGACGGCTGTACAGGGAGAGGAAAACTCTGCCTACCTGGAAAACGAGGTCATCAAAATTTCCTCCAGAAAAGCCTCCGAAAGGCTGGGAAAAAGCCTGTGCGCAGTCGCTGGTGTCAGGAGGGCTCCGGCATTCCCGGTGGAAGACTGGGAGATCGCGGACACCGGCTGTGGGGAGGAGCGGCTGGGGCGTCTCCAGCCCCGTCCCGCTCCCCGCTCCAGCCGGGAACTGCCCTCTGGATCCCGCCTTCCCTCAAAACCAGGCAGGGGCTGCTCTGTAGTAGCCGCAGACATCCACGGAGAGTCACTGTGGGTCTACCCACACCTCGGGACCGTCCCCTCCCACCGCTCCCCTCCCAGGGCAGATGCTGGGGCGAGGATGGCCGGTTTCGAGCTGAAGGCATTTTCCTCTCATTTTTCCATGATGAGAGGCCCCTTTTCGTGGTTGGCATTGCTGCGCCACATTTTTGTACCATCAAATAGTGTTCCTCTTTCTTCCCCCTCACCCCGTCCTCCTCCTCTTCCCATCCCAGTAACGTGTGTCCTGACTGGAACAAATAAGAACATTTCAAAAAAGAGCAACTTGCCTCTTAGCTTTGCAAATCTCCACGTCTTGCTCAGAGTCATCCAAGTCTGAGTATTGCCTCTTTCTACTGATTCACTTCTGGGTTTTGGGGTTTTAAATTTTTTTTTTTATTTTTATTTTTAGTTTTTAGTTCTGGTAAATAAAAATAGGGGCAAATGTCCCAACAAGGTATGGACAACAGCAATGACTTTCAGAAACACTGTGAGGGTGGTGAGGCACTTACAGAGGTTGCCCAGAGAGGTGGTGGATGCCCCATCCCTGGAAACGTTCCAGGCCAGGTTGGCCGGGGCTCTGAGCAACCTGATCTGGTTGGAGATGTCCCTGCTCCTGGCAGGGGGGTTGGACTGGATGGCCTGGAAAGGTCCCTTCCCACCCAAACCATCCTGTGATTCTATGAACTTGGCCTGTTATCTCCTCAGCTATGGCTTTCTGTTTCCAAATTTTTGTGTGCATGGACAGCATGAAGGGACCAGAATCAGGCCGCAGCTGCCAGACAAGGTAATTGCAATGGGGAAACCCAAGTTATTTCTTATTTTACTCTACTGACTCCCATGTAGTGAGAAAAGCAAATTACTTGTTTCACGAGATCTCAGAGTAAGCTGCTAACCCACTAGTCCTGATGTACAGGAAAATTTTTCTCAGCTTGTTTGTGAAAAATACTTGAACTACCAGGTGAAAATAAAAACCCGTTCTATGTAGCTGCTAGTGCTTAAAAAGGTACATTTCTGGAATACCTTCTTTGCCAGCATCTTCACCAGGTGTAGTCAAGCAGCACCTGTAGAACAACAGCCATAAGCTAGAATTTTACGTTACCCATTTCCCCGTTCATCCCAAAGCCCCACAGCAGAAACAGGACTTGCTCTGGAGCAAGGAAATGGCCACAAGTTGTACCAGAGGAGGTTTAGATTGGACGTGAGGAAAAACTTTTTCTCCCAAAGAGTGGTCAGGCACTGGAATGGCCTGCCCAGAGAGGTGGTGGAGTCGCCGTCCCTGGCAGTGTTCAAGAGGCGGCTTGATGAGGAGCTACAAGATATGGTTTAGTAGCTGTGGCAGCAATGGTAGTGGGAAGACGGTTGGACTAGATGATCTTATAGGTCCCATCCAACCATGTGATTCTATGATTCTATGATTCAAGGAAATAAGGATACCTGAGAAAGAAGAAATTCCTCAACAATTCCACACAAGAGTAAGGAAGGATTTTGTGGGGCCATCCCTTTCCAGGGGCATGCCTGCAGCTCCAAATGGAGTATTTGCTTTTCCTCTCAGACTTTTGAACCTTGTCTTTTGTCTCCAGTTTCTTGACCAAAGGGCCTACAGAGTTTTAACTTCCTGTGCGTGCTTCTTGAACTTTTTCTCACCAAACTGAAATCTTTTCCCACAGCTTGGCATGACATAATGCCTTGTCTCCATGAGGATTCTTGTATTCTTTTACAAAACAGCCTCCTGTTGCAACTGTCTGCTCGATAAAAAAGGCTAA
Organism: Chlamydotis macqueenii; assembly: GCF_036417535.1. Lineage (NCBI taxonomy): Eukaryota > Metazoa > Chordata > Aves > Otidiformes > Otididae > Chlamydotis > Chlamydotis macqueenii. Next base: position 41,335,084 of record NC_141561.1, read on the forward strand.
CTTGGTCTTTCTTACCTTACCTAGGCATCCATTGTCATGAAATTTGTAGGAATATTACCTTCACACCTCTATCACCGATGGCCACATCTGGTGAGTTCATTTCTTATGCTGAGGTGGTCTGACACACAGGCACACTGAAGTGGTAGTATGTCTTGTTTACATAGAAATTGGGACAAAATAATTTCAAATCAAGATGCTGTTTTTCTTTCCTATTTTTTGGACTTTCTTACAATCTTTTTTTTTTTTTTTTTATAACTGGTGACATTAAAGGCCCAAGCTAGTTCACTGTAGTTAAGTTTTTGTTCTTGCGAACGGGATGAGAACATAGGAAAATCTAGAGGAAAACAGACGCAGGTCAGGAAATTTTTGAGAGTGCGTAAAAATTTTATCTAGCATCTTCTTCCTTCTTTGTAAGAGGAATTAAGATGGGAAAAGACATTTCTTCCTGTGTGCAGTGATCCTCTTCTATGCATAGCGCTTGCTAGATATATAATGGAGGTCTGTCTAGGTGAGAAATCACTCCCTTTCACTCATGGAAGCCTCATCCACTGTCTCTGTCCTCTCTTTGGATCCTCTTCCTGATCCTCAAATCAATTGCCCTTTTTTTTTTTTTTTTCTCTCTGTCTCATTTCCGTGGAACTGCAAATCTCATGGAAAGATTTTTTTGCACGGACATGGATTAGTTGCTCATTCCCTACGTATCTGACTGGCACGCTATTATTGCTGCTGACGGAACACGCTATATACGGAACAGATATTTACTGTTCAATTACATTTAAAATGGAGAGAGTGGAAATGGAGGAAGAAACTGCTTGATTTTCTGCTCTCCTCTGTGACTCTGTATAGGATGTGAAGTAAGGGAGTCAGTCACAGGCACAGATGGCTACAATTTCATTTACATTCCCCTGCAGACTTCAAAGTGATTTATGGTATGTTTAGTTGCTTTGTAAACTGTGTAGCTGCTCTGTTGGTTTTTTTTTTTTTTTACATTTGAGTTGTAGCCCCCAATAGAACGCAATCTCCGAGTTTTAAATCACATACATACATCTGAAAGAGCTTTGTGGGACTGCTGTGGTTCTCTGGAAAAGAGCTACTGTCATTTCTTTGCGTCCGCCTGCAATTGCATCCACACTTCATGCAATTCTGAGATTATACAGTGGCCTCTGAAGGTCTTGTTTTCTAAATATGTGAAGTGAACCAAAACCAAGGCCAAGGTTGTTAAGTGCTTAGTGAAAACAATGAATGCTGATTTTCAAATATTTGTAAGTATGCGGTTGATAATCTCAGCATGTTCACTGACAACAAACGAAAGGATGGATTTTATGCCCTTTTGTAGGTGCCATTTTCTGAAATTCTTGCTTCCTAACTCAATTCATATGATGCATTTGTATTCCTCCCCCCGCAACAGGCAAACCCCTGCTCTTCTGAGGTTCAGGGTTGTAATTCTGCTGTTCTCCTTGCTGAATTCTCTCAGCATCTTATGTGCCACAGTCTTGTAGTCCCTGCAGACAAGGCTTCTCATTTTCAGCCAGTTCGTTTGAATTGTGGGTCCAAAAGAGCGTCTCCCCTGGTAGGTTCATTCAACCCCTCCATCACGATATTGCCTTCAAAACATTCCAGAAGCCTCTTGTGCTGGTCATACTCAGCCACGCTGCCCTCCCAGCAGATAGCAAGGTGGTTAAATCCACTCGTGAGTACCCAGGACTGTGGCTATGAGGATTCCTTCCAGTGCCTAAATCAAAATTCACCCATCTCCTCTTCTTCATCAGGTGGTCTCCAGCAAACCCTTGCTACAACATCACCTGTGCTGGCCCACCCTCTGATCCTAAGGCATCACTGGCAGGTCTTGCTCATACTCACTGGTGCCAGGAGAAGACTAGAATAAAGAAACAAAAGAAGAAAACCCATTTATTTTTCTAGATTAACCCAGGTCATGTACGTGAGCAACAGCCTCCACAGCATTTGACGTTCTTGAATTGTGTGAAGTTCCCCACAAAGGGGAATCTTTCTGAAGAAAAAAAAGAGAATGTTCATTCAAAACCATATTTTAGCAGCATTTCCTGGGATTTAGGACCTTAAAGCCAATTGCTCCAGGATGTTTAGAGAGTCATCATGAGCACACAAGTGCAATCTGAGGCTTTTCATAATTCTTCCTATTTTAATATTCTGGTGTTAACTTTTAAGTCCCCTACACTAATGCAGTTCTTATTTACTTAGCACCGCATTTTTATATACAGCATTTGCTGTTTGCTAACACACCAAGAAGTACTGTTTGGAGTGTCTAGAATTTTATTTTAAACAGCCACAAGGATCTCCCAACCTACAGCATTATTGAAGCCTTGCCAGGCGCAGGCCCGTATGTGTGACCTTGTGATTTTCTGACTAGAGCTCAAGATCCTTAGAAGATTACGATATCCCAGCAACTCTACGTTGTTTAGATACAGCAGTGGGAAAAGGAGTGGTTCCCCATCTTCCAGCTGGTCCCAGGCTACCCTACCATTTCTAGTAATTCTCCTGAAGCGTTCATTTAAACCTCACTGGTGTGGAGACCCTTGCTCCAAGTTTCATCGCCCTCTGCTCAAGATCTCCCTTCCCAAAACCAGTTTGAGTACGCTGGCTTAAAGAAACGGCAGGGATGCTCCTGGGCCAAGCTGCTATTGCTGCACGGTTTCTTTGGGTTATTCAAGTTTGTGCTTTTGAAATTAAGGCTGTACTTACGAACTTCTTATTAGTTTACCTTCAAGTGCTCAGTCCAAGCTTATCGTCTAGACTCAGCTTTTCTGCAGTGCCCTGATGGCTTACCACTTCTGGAGCTGCTCCCTCTCGACAGGGCGAAAGCCCAGGGCTGCCAGGTGAGCGTTTCCAAATCACTGGGTCTCCTCGCAGCCCAGCAGCAGGAAGAGCCAGCTCAGGTGCAATGCAGTGGGGGGAAGAGCCAGCTCAGGCATTTCGGCACCAGGGGAGGTGAGGGTGCCCGGGATTCTCCCAGATGCCAGGTAGCAACACAAAATCATATGAGAATCCAGCAAGCAAACAGTGGGTGGACAGAGAGCAGAGAGGGTGGGGAAAGGATGGACTGAAACCCTTTCTCCCAGAATACTTCCTCTTTTACCAGTTTCACAATCCTGGCTTTTTTGTGCAAGGAAGCTTTCATCTCTTGCAGCACATTTTTTTTTCCACACAGCTGGTCGAGACCGTTGAGTCCCAAAAGTTGTTGACTCGTTGGGTAGAGCCTTTGCATAGTGAAGCAATTGCATTCCAGCTCCCTGGCAAGGCAGGACCTCAGGGAGACGGCTGATGCCTCCGTGCTCCGTGCTGGATAATCCCGAGCTATCTTCGTGGACACAGCGAACGATTTTTAGATTTGTAGCCCAGGGTAGGGAAAGAGTTAAAACACACAGTTTGTGTCTTTGGGGCTTCGTGCTGAAATACAGTGAGACCAGATTGATCCAGCTGCATTTGTTTTATTTTCTTGTCACCAGAGAAACGAGAAGGAAAAATTTGCAGTTGTGTTTCCATGAAATGAAGAGAAAAAAACCCACATAGTTTATAGAGGAAACCTCATTCCCCTCCCTAGCCTTTTACCAGTGATGGTTCAAAAAATTTTTTTTAAAAGTGCATTTTTTAACTTAGTCACATCCCGCCCCACCCACGGTCCTTAACGCCATGTACAGACCTAAGAAAGTGATTTCAGTTTCCTTCTGCCGACAAGCTTCTATCTAAACATTTGCTTTTTTCACTGCTGGAGCCTGGAGGTATTGCCTCCCCTTGAAATGACTGCTCTGGCTAAGGTTACAAATAAAATATAGACTTTTTCTCTCAGATTTCAGCTAACTGTATGAATAATATTCCCTCAAGACGTACTCATTATAGTGAACCATAAATCTACTGGGGGAGACTTTTGCAATGACTAATGGGTATAAATAGAAAGGAAAGGAATTAATTAGTGCCTTATCCTGGGAAAAGAGGGGGCTGAAAGGGATCAGACAGGGAAAAAAAAGCGCCTTCCCTCTGCGTGTGGGGATGCAGCAGCGTGGGCCGCTGGGCTGGGAGGAGGCTGGCCCCGCTTCGAGTGACTTTCCTCAGGAGTTTGGTGGCCTGGCGAGGACACGTTAGGGCTCAGCAACTGAGCCCACGTATTTGAAATGCTAATCTTGCCTTTAATCCCAGTTTTGTCTCTCTGTAACTGAACTGTTCTGCTGCCCTCCGGTCTTTAACAAATGTTTCCAACATCAGCCCTTGTATGGAGCTGAGTGTTTGGGATAGATTATGTGTAATTCCCATTTCCACGGATCCGGTAAAAAGGAATTAGAAAGGAAATATGAAAGAAACCCTTGAAGATAATGAGAGGCTTTTTTACTGGCTTTAGGGACTTGTGATTCAGGTCCTAACTGAAAATCTGTGACTTCAAGGTTGCAACTTGTAATGAAAGACGCTCACCAAAAGAAAGCATTAAGTTTAGCTTCTTGAAAAGCCCTAATCCTGACAAACCCCCAGGAGGTGGCTGGCTCTGATAAATGAGCTCGACAGCCCTCCCTTGGGATGCTTAAGTGCAGGGGTGCAGTAGCCTCGCAGTCGAATATGAGCTCCAGTCAATACTGGGGGCAGCAGGTGAGGTCTGCCAGCACGGCACCGTGCCGGAGCACCGGTACCGGTAGCCTCAACGCTGCCTGGAAGAGGCTTGCCTTGCCTTTCGGGAGCACAAAAGCCGCTGAAAAGCTTAAGGCCTTTCTTTAAGACTCTCTCTAACTGCATGGTAAGCTTTTAATTTTTATCTCACAGAGGTTAAAGGAAATATAAATCTTTTCTCCCCAAACCACAGGATCTTTTGGATGCAGGCAGCAAGGGGGCCAACAAGGGTCTAGAAGATGATCTGATCAATGCTTGCATGAATCAATGGGTTGACGGGCAAAAGACACTGCACAGGTAAACGACAGCAGTGAGTAAGACCTAACAGTAGCATTTTCTGGAGTTTCTGCAGTGGTAAGGACCTGTATCTAGCTTGCATTGCCCCCCTTGGAAGATGAGTGCGGTCTTGGAGCAAGGGTTTCCATTGTGACCCCTTTCACCACCTCAATATGAGGCCAAATTTCTCACGAGTTACTAACAATAGTTTGCAAAATTGTCACACAAATTACAAAATAATTTACAAAGACAAAATTTTACAGCTAATTCAAGTCTTGCTAACAGTGTACGCTGCAGGCATACAGATGTGCCTCTGAGCTGGAGCAATAGAGACCTCCAAAATCTGCACCTACCTCAGCAACCAAGTCAGAAAAGCAAAAGCCCAGCATGCCTCAAACCCTCCTCGGACTGACTTTACGTGCTTTCCCCACCGGGGCAGAGGCTGCGGGGAGCCGCTCTGCTCTCCGGACATCCCTGTCCCGGGGAGCGTGGTGGGCAGCCACCCAACAGCTGTTCTTCGGGCGACAGAGCTTTTCCACCACTTGACAACTGCTGCTTTTCACGTATTTGATGTGAATCCAGGAAACCCTGCGCAACACCAGCCCGGCTCCCTGGGTCACGTAGAGCAGAGCATTGCTTGACTGCTTTTGGCACAACGCTTAACACCTCCCCTTCTCTTACGCACATGCTCAAATTTTTGCTCTAAAACAAAACGTTAGAGGCCCTTGTTTCATTCGTAGCTATAGACTGACACTCCAGAAATGTCTAATTCTGAAATGAAGTGTCCTCCTGGCCAAATACAACATTGCAATAAAATTTCCCTTTACCATCAAGTGAACTGCTACTGAAAAGGAAAATGGTATTTGCACCGAATGTCATAAAAATTCAAATGAGAGTTTTATGCATATAGGAAATGTAATATAATTAGACACATAATTTATTTTACTGGGTTTCAAAGGTCCTCTTACAAAGTAAGATAAAAAAAAAAACAAATCTCAAACCAAAAAATATGCTGCCATTATTAACTTGTATTCCTCTGAGACAAAACAAGCAGAGACTCTGTAGAGCAAGTTATCAATACAGAGATACAGAAGGAGAGAAATATTCCATCTGTCCTTGGATTCTTTTTTGATGGCACCTTAAATCAGCCCAAGAGATCAGGGTCACGTGGAAGTTCAAATATTTTTGCCAGGGATGCAGCATACCCTTTTACCAGTGTAACTGAATGTCTGTGCTCTTCACTTGAGCATTAATGTGAGCCCAACCTCCAACATCAAATGAAATCATTTTGAACATGTGCACACAATAAATAACATCCTATGTTTATATTACTTCTTAAGACTGCCAGTGGAACTTGAATACTTATCTCTGGTCCAAAGATGTTTGAGATTTTCCAGCTTCAGTGTGTGATAAACAAAACTAAGAGTGGGGAGGTGAAAGTGCAGGCTTGCACTCGCTGTCTTTTACATCCTGTTCTTCGCCCCCACTTCTGTTCCTCATCCATCCAGAGTCCAACAGCTCTACCTACAAAGATAAAAATATGGAGAGCAGAGAAATGAGCCAGACGTCATGCATTGTTTGTTTCTTTTCTAATTATGGTCTTGTGCACAGAAACCACGCATGGTTGACGTTACATCCCTGGGCACCTCTTTGCGCGGTGGCATAACTAGTATAACCGCATTAAAAACATGCCCTGCCATCCCTGCCACCTTGGTGCAAGTCCTGGCAAAGACGCAAAGTAAATTGTTCGTGCCCGTCCTACAATCACTGTAGCGACTGTGGCAGGCTCACCAGCCTGCTCCGGGGAGAAGCCTCAGGGTGTAACGGCTGGACTGTGTGCGAGAGCCGGCAAACCTGAGCATCCTTCCCAGCAGCCCACTCAGGCTTGCACACCTCGCTGCCTCGCGAAGGCAGAACTGACGTCCTGTCTGCTTAGCACATCTCTGTCAGGCGTGAAAAAACGAAAGATGAATCTGTGATCAAGATACAGTCTAGCATAGCCCACTCGGGGGGAGGCACAAGGACAAGCACAGTGAGAAAGGATGAAAGGTGCTAGAAAAGGGAAATGGGGAACGGGACTCGTCGGAGCCGCTGGAAACCCTGCGGGGAAATCAGCCTCCCACATCCCTTCTGGACAATCCTGATAATTGAAGGCTGTGGAAGCGCTTGATAGAAAACCACAGACCAGGGATGATTAAGTTCTCCAGGCCTCTCATCAGGAACACATGGATCCCATTGAGAGGCCGCAGCTTGGCCGGCGGTAAGCGGACATCTCCTTGGGGGAGGACAGGGGGGCTGGCAGCATCTGGCAGCAGGAGGCGGCAGGCAGCGGTTGGTTTTGGCAAAGCCTCTGTCATGTTTCATCTCTGCAAGCAAACAGCAAGCTTCGCTCCCGAAACCTTTGGGAAGAGGCAGGGGAGATGCCAGGTCGGCCTTGGCTCCTCTGCAGCCATGGTTGTGGATGCTGCAGCTGCCAGAGAAAACCCGTGCGGGCTCCCTGCGCGCGCCGGAGAGGACCTGAACCAGAAATGCCAGTACAGATTACAGCCTGGGTTTGCTAGCTCCGAGCTGCCGGCGTCCACAAGCAGCACCAGCCCCAGTTTCAGTAGCATTATGCTGACCTAAGAATCCTGCTTTTGGGAAAAACACATTTCCGGAACGGGGATCTGCTTTCACACAGCCCAAAGTCCACATTTCAGGGGAACATGTATTTAAGAGCTGTCGTTTGAATATACTCTCATTACAAAGTCTTTTAACACCGTCACAGTCTCAACGTGATCACACACGTCACAGTCGCAGCCGCATCCCAGCAGATCTGGTATCCCAGCACCACTGCAGCTGCTGCAGGAGCATCTCCCCATTTCCCTGTCTCAAGTGTTGGGGTCCCCCTCTGAGGGGGTCACTCCACCCTTACCATCTGCTCCTCCAGCAATTTGGGGGCAGCTTCAGCACTGGCTCCCAACTGGGAGCCCCCACTAGTGCCCCTCTTAGCAGCCCATTGCAATCAGGTGAAGAAAAGACTGGGTAGGACTTGAGCTCTTGAGAACAGGATAACACACATACATGCTGGACGGGTGGGCCCATGCAAACCTCATGAAGTTCAACCAGGCCAAGTGCAAGGTCCTGCACGTGGGTCAGGGCAATCCCAGGCACAAATCCAGGCTGGGCAGAGAGTGGATCGACAGCAGCCCTAAGGAGAAGGACTTGGGAGTGCTGGTGGACGAGAAGCTCAACATGAGCCAGCAATGCACCCTTGCAGCCCAGAAGGCCAACCGCATCCTGGGCTGCACCCCCAGCAGCGTGGGCAGCAGGGCGAGGGAGGGGATTCTGCCCCTCTACTCTGCTCTGGTGAGACCCCACCTGGAGTACTGTGTCCAGCTCTGGAGCCCCCAACATCAGAAGGACATGGACCAGTTGGAGAGGGTCCAGAGGAGGCCCCGCAGATGATCAGAGGGCTGGAGCAGCTCTGCTGTGAGGCCAGGCTGGGAGAGCTGGGGCTGTTCAGCCTGGAGAAGAGGAGGCTCCGGGGAGACCTGAGAGCGGCCTCCCAGTGCCTAAAGGGGGCTACAGGAAAGATGGGGAGAGACTCTTCAGTAGGGCCTGTTGTGACAGGATGAGGGGTCATGGTTTTAAAATAGAGGGAGGTAGATTTAGATTGGATATTAGGAAAAAAATTTTTACATTGAGGGTGGTGGAACACTGGCCCAGGTTGCCCAGAGAGGTGGTGGATGCCCCATCCCTGGAAACGTTCCAGGCCAGGTTGGCCGGGGCTCTGAGCAACCTGATCTGGTTGGAGATATCCCTGCTCCTTGCAGGGGGGTTGGGCTGGATGGGCTTTGAAGGTCCCTTCCAACCCTAACCATTCTGTGATTCTATGATCTGTGATACTCTCTGCATCCCGAGATGTGGGGTGATGGATGTCACATGACATTATGGTTTTAAATGACTCCTGTCTTCTTTTCTTGAAGCCTTGTCATAAAACAGGCCAGAAAGCCAAGGGCCGTAGACAGAAAGCAGACAGAATCAGCAGCACCAGGCAGTAACAACACATTTGTTCTTCCCATGGTAGCTCCCAGTTCGTAGGAGCTGAATGCTTTGATTGTAGAGGGATTGGCTCTGGCAAAGTTTGAGCTTTTTTGGCTGGAAAAATCGATGCTCTGTTTTCAAGAGTTTTCTCCAGAAGTCACATGTTTCTACAGAATACGCAGAACCTGGTCAAGTATTTGAAAGGAAACAATTCAGACACAGTGAGGTTATCCGAAACTTGATGAAGAGGCAGCTGCCAGAGCAGTGCTCCAGCCTTTGCATCCTTTCTGTCTTGCTGGGGGGCGGGAGAGGAGCCCCACTCCCCCTGCAGCCACCTCTGGCCGTTCAGCCCGGGTTTCACTGAGGCACGTGCTTAATTTCCACAAAAGCATGTGGAGCAGGAGCAAAAAGCAGGAAATTTTCAGTGCCTTGCTGAAATCTGGCCTTAAATGAAAGATCAGTTATTTTTCCCGTGCAGTGCCCTGGGTAAGGAATTTTTTTTTTTCCAATTGTTCTCAGCTTGCAGCTGCACGTTAGCCATACGAGCAGGAGACGGGGAACAGGCAAGGAAGACAAGGTGCGAGAGCAAGTCTGGGGTGCCACGTCCTAGTGCCATTCCCCGAGAGGCTCCAGCCACAGCCACCACAATAAATTCACAGCAGGCACATCCCTTTTCCAGGTCAGGTCACGATTCCACTTTATCTGCCCTAAAGCCCTTCATAAGCTGGGAATGCTTTTTTTTTTTTCCCATGGGCTTGCTGGACCGTAAACCTGCACATCTGTATTGCGTGGAGGGAACCTGGATCCCACATGCTGTGTCTCTGTAACCACATCCGCTCTTCCTGGAGGCCAGCAAGGAGAATTCGGGAGCTACGGCTTCTCTTCTCTGAACTGCAGCTTCCCAGCCTGTGGCACCAGCACAGCCTCAACGGTCCCCAGCGTCCCCTGCTCACGCGGCCGCCCCTTCTGTGGCAGGACCAGCCACAGCACCTGGCTGCTGGCGGGGACAACTGGGTCAAATGGCTGCAGCTTTCTCCTTCACAGCATATCTGAGCCCTGGGCAAGGAAAATATTGACAACCATGATGACGTCTGCCACCAGAGAGTCACAGCACCGGCTTCTGGGCAAAATGATCTGTAACGAATCCCTTGAGCATCCTGGGTGGTGTGCTCCTGTAAGAGACACTTGAAATGCAAGATATGAATACACACAGCTGGTTTCTCCCAGTGTGAACCTACGGGCCATCCCTTTTGGAGACTTGCCATCTATGTGGCGATTGGAGGCAAAGGGAAATAAAAATCCCAGCCATAAATGGAAACATTTGCAAGGAACGGGGTAAGACCGGCTGCCAAGTTACAGTTACTGTGGTATGACTAAGCAGCATCAGCACAAGATACTGTACTTTCTGCAAGCTGATGGTCTTTCACACAGACAAAAACCATGTAGCTCCCCCCCGCCACTCCCCCACCATCCCCAGAAACACAAAGATACTGGGAGCTGGCGAGCAACAGGGTGCCCCGCTCCTGAAGCCAGGCTTTGGGTGCTCCCAAATCCAGCAGGATTAGCTTGAAATAAGAAGTCAGGAACCAGTTCAGAGTTTATAAAACTTACCTCCCAACTTTCTGAGTCTCTTCTGAGCCAAGGTGATGCATGAAAGAGGGGAGAAGATCCCTCTTTAGTTTTCCTCCGCTTGAGCAGGGTCAGCTAGAGCAGGCTACCCAGGAGAGTGTCCAGTTGGGTTTTGAGTATCTCCACAGATGGAGACTACGCAACACCTCTGGGCAACTGGTTTCTGTGTCTGGCTGCCCTCACAGTAAAAAAAAAAAAAAAGTGTTTCCATGTGTTCAGGTGGAATTTCATGTGTTTCAGTTTGTGTCCATTACCTCTTGTCCTGTAACTAGGCACCACTTCTTCATTTCCTCCCCATCAGGTATTTATACACGTGGATAACATCCCCCAAGTCTGGACAGTCTCTCAGCCTCTCCCCGTATGAGAGACGCTCCAATCCTTTCCTCATCTTGATGGCCCTTCACTTCTCCAGTAAGTCCATCTTTCTCTTGTCCGGGGGAGCCCAGCACTGGACCCATCACTCCAGGTGTGGCCTCACCAGTGCTGAGCAGAGGGGAAGCATCACCTCCCTTGACCTGTGGACATCACTCCTCCAAACGTAGCCCAGGACACCTTTGGCCTTCTTGGCTGCAAGGGTGCATTGCTGGCTCATGTTTGATTACAGCACTCATCACATCATGTTGGGCAACTTTAAAGCCAGAACTGGTATCTGCTTCACGACATAGACTTAATTCTGGTAGAAATCATCCAGGTTGGGAAAGAAGATGAACAGTAATATTCAGATAGAAAAATTCTTTTCAATTCAGCAGTGAGTTCCTTACAACATTCTGTTAAAATCAATTGCTTACTAAATTTCCCCAAATGTATCTGTAAAAAATACCAAGTCTCTATTAATTGAAAGATTATTTAACATACCAGAGTACATTTCAAATGTTTTAATAGAATTAAAGGGACTTTGGGGACTGTTTTGATGCAAATTTCCTGGAAAAATTTGCAAAGTAATAAATCTGGTTTTGCTAATGCAACACATATGTTCTACCCACTGGCTAACGAGCAACCACTCATTTAAGTGCAATAAGAAAATAGTGTTTGTGGGTCAACTGAGTACTTCAGTTCCAATTTTGCAACTGTGCAGTGAACACATGCTTCTAATTTGGTTATCAAAATCAACGGAGTGTAAAAAAAACTGAAGACACAGTGGTCACAGCCTCGATTCAACGATCTGAGCTTATGAAGAATCGCACAAACTCACGTGATAACACTATACAAGAGCTGAAGGGTAGTGTCTGCTCTTAGGATCAAAAGTAGCCATGCACTTTGGAAACCATGACACCATGACACCCTTTATATCCAGCGGAAAGCAATGGGACTCGTATGGACCAGTTTGTCACCCTCTAACATATCTGGTAGGGTTAATTTTACTTTAGACGTGCTTATGTCTTGTCCCTGCTATGAGGAAGTCCTAAATTATTAGCTTAGACAAAGGGGTCTTCACTGAAGATATCTCAAGCTATAGGGCTCCCAAAAAGGCTTGAAAAGAAGGCATCTTGCTTGGCAGTGATGTACAGAACTCAGCCAGTATCGGTGTCTAGGTAGGGTGTTCCCATACTCCATGCAGAACAGAGAGAGAGCGTAAGTCAGAAGTGTGTCTGAACAGGAGCTTGACTTTTCTGCACTTCACTGCCTTTGCTGTGTGTCCCCTGTGCCCTCAGGACGGTTTTCACAGAATCTCTTGCACACAGGAATCAAGGGAGAGTGGTCCATTTCCCATCTCTCCTACAGTTTTGGTCTTGGGCAGACCCTTAATTTCTTTGTTTTGCAATGCTTCCCCAATAAAATACCTCACAAAATATTTTTCTAGCTCTTGTCTTTACCTAATAACCCACCAGACATCACAAGAAACAAATATACAAACATCTTTGTTAACCACCTTCTTTGAACTATCATCTGGCATTACCTGTAGACCAGACACAAAGTGATTAGAAACTGATCTTCTGATTTCAAAGTTGAAGTACTTGAATTGTGCAGTGCCTCCCTGACCCCATGCAGATATGACATAGAATCATAGAATCTTTAAGGTTGGAAGAGACCTCCAAGACCATTCAAGTCCAACCGTCAACCAACATGCCTATTAACCATGTCCTGGAGTGCCACGTCTACATGTTCTTTGAACATCTCAAGGGATGGTGACTCCAGAACGGAGTCTACCAGAACGCCCACACAGCAGCCTGTCCTCAACTGGATGACACATCTTCTGGGACGTGGCCATGCCTGTATTCTGCATAAAGAACGCCACGGTTGACTCACCATTCAGTCGTACAGCATCCACCAGCAGATAATTTCTTGGCTGTGTCTTGCCATGTACATGAGGGGCTTCCCAGGCCCTGTGTAAAACACGAAAAAATGTGAGCCCAAGGGATCCTGAATTTGCAGGAAATCCCAAATCCCCTTGTGACTATGAAGAGCAGAGCCCCTCAATTTGGGTTTGAAAGCACCAAATTCCCAGTGCCCACCCGCTTGCAAGACAGCCAGCTTGCTTAGCGAAGGGAACAGCGTGGGCTAAATGATGAGACAGCAGCTGAAACTGGAGACCGCAGGGACCCTGAGACTCTTGGCCAGATCACACAAGCTTGAAGCGCACACGGCCTCAGAGCAATATTGCCTCCTTCCCCCACAGCAAGCATGAGGTCTTCCAACACCCGGCAAAGGTTGTCCCATGGGACGGGACGCGTGAGACCCAGGGGTGTCGCAGCGGGAAGTTACGCGAGGTTAGTCTGCTCCTGCCTTGCTTTGCAAGGTAGGAAAGTACAATTTCAGCAGGACCCCACTGCGCCCTGGGGGGAGGCGTTCGGGTCACGTCCCAGGCTGCTGTTGGGACGGCTGGCTTTGAGTGCAGTAATCTGCCGCGTAGTCTCATTTCCCCCGCGTGCCAGACCCCTTTTGACACACTTTTCAAAGGAGCTGCGCTGCTCCAGATGGGACTCATCCAGCCGCCCTCAGCTGCCTCTCGTTAAGTACATGCCTGGCGCTCCCATGCTGGGCTCTCGGAGCCAGAAAAAACTGCAGTCTGCTGCTCGTGGCCCGGGATTTATCCGGGACAGGCTTGCCCTAGAAAAGCAACATGCTGGTTTTACAAGCTGCCTTTGAAATATCTCAAGTACTTCACGTCCCGTGGAAAATACCGTGTGTAACTGCGTTTTAGCTCTCACATTAACCAAGACACGGTTTTATATGCAGAGATAATTTTGCCGCCAGAATTTTGTCGCTGAATTTATGTCCCGTTTATGTAGAAATAAGCACGACTCAGACAAAGGAGCAAACACTTTGCAGCTCCTGAGGGTTTGGATTCTTTTAGGGCAAGAGAGGGATTTGCGGGGATTTCAGAAGCTATAGACAAGCACTCTGAGCTGATAGCCATGTGTATGAAGGTCTGAACTGCTTTCTAGAACTGAGCCAGGAAGGAAACACCAGCCAGGGTCGAACACCTTTTCTCCGTGCTTTTGGAGCAGTGAAAAACTCTGGGATCTAGGTGCTGACCTCGCATGCTTCTTGCTACCCTGTTTGCTTTCTCTTTAAGCCATGAAAAATGCTAGTTGAGGAACACGGGATTTCGTTGTTGGGGCAGAAGAATGTCATCAAAGAGCCATTACCCCCCATGCACAGGGCAAGGAGGGGTTAACAATGAAACTACCTACTTCTAGGGATTTTTCAGCCCGGCAGCCAACAGGGAGCATCCTGAGGGAAAGGATAAAAAGGAGCGGGAGCAGGGATGTTCCTGAGATCACGCTGAGAAAGGGTGGACTTGTCCAGCGAGGGGGCTTGAAAGACAAGCTTTGGAAAGGTGGGGGGCTTTGCCCTCCCACCAGAGATGCTGGATAAGGCCCAGGTAGGTAGCTGCCAACGCCTGTCCCAGCTGGTCTGTGAAACACGTGAGTCTGCTTTGGCATTTCATTTCACATCTCCCTGAGGGGTCAGAGTGCGAACTGGGGCGCTTAGGAAGGACAAGGCCTGGTAAGTACCTGAAGTTACTGTGAGGCTCTGGGGACTCTCACATGCTAATGTAAAGACTGTTGTAGATGCGTATATTTTGTTCCATTTCATGCAGAGTTTATCCTCTTTGCAGAGGCTTCTGGAGCTGTTGGCAGTGATGCTCCATGCCGTAGCAGCCTGCGGTCCATCCCCCATGGGACAGAGCCCCAGCACGAGACCCTCTCCCAACGTGGGGGAGAGGGAGCATTGGGAGACACGGGTCATCGCAAAGCTGAAACATCAGGCTGGCCATTTTGGAATGAAGTGATTCAGGAAGCACAAAGGCCCCTGATTTCTTTTCATCCTCATCTTCTGGGCTCCACCATCTCTGCGTGCTGCTGCAGTAGCCAGACTCGCCTGAACATCACAGTGCACATCTGTGGGATGTGAGTACCGCAAGGCCTGGCAGGCTGTCTCCTCCTCAATCCGATTCTGTGGAAGGATGCTATTTATTTCCTTTTGTTGAGCATCTCTTGGCCTTGTCTCTGTGATTGGGAGCTCTCCAAGGCCCATATTTTTCAGGATAGCTGGTCAGATTTAAAATTTCGGCTTCAAAAATTATTTACTGCTGGCTGGCATAGGCTTGTTGATGAAGATGGCTAACTCTGAGCATGTTCTACTGATCCACATGTAAACCAGAGGTTACCTTCCACAAAGGTTGTTTCAAAGCTACTTGTACACAGACCATTTGTGCCTTAATCCCTTTCCACTCTCCAGGACAATGGTGCAAACCAAATGTCTCCAGGTTCTCTTGCCAGAAGTCTAGTTTGGGTTATTAATTCACTCCACAGAGGCTCAGAAAGGTTTTGCACTGTCGCTAAAAAATCTTTATGGTGGGTTGAGGTCTCAAAATTAAATACTCGCTATGTGACTCACCCGTGGGCCAACTGGAAATGAAAGGTTGGTCATGCAAATTGTTTGATAAGAAAGGAAGACTACCTCAAACAGACTCAGGACCAAGGAGGAAGAGAACTCCCACTGTCATCAGACTCCTTACCCGTTTGGAGTTTTTCCAGATTGCTGCTGTGATGATCATGTCTGCTATGACAACCTTCTCCATAAATGCCATGGCCTATAGCAGACCACAGGCTTCTGGCACTGTGGATGAGAACCTGGTGTTCAGGTCATAACAGAAGAAAGAAAACAGAAATGAGAGACCTCACCTGATAAATGACTCTGTAAGGGAAGGAGCAACATGATCACGTTGTCCACAGTGGACACAACAAGAAGTAACAGGCTTAATGGCAGCAGGAGATATGTAGGCTGGACACTGGGATATGTTCTCCAGAAGAAGCACCAGCTGCATTACTTGTAAATAGCAGCAGTGATTTGCAGCAGAACAGGCAGATGTGGTAAAGCTCTGTGTTCAGAGCTCTGTAAGACTGAACACTCGTCTGACAGGGGAACAAATACGCAGCCTGTGGGGTAAAACATACCTTTAAGGTAGAAAATGGGCTTAATGACCTCTCCATGTCTTATTTCTTAGTGCTTCAGTGACTGAAGAACCCTAAGGTCGGTGAGGCAGCACCTTTTATTTGGCCAACAGATTGTGAAAAAAGTAAAGTTTTTTGACAGAGGCTTAAGTCTGTGGCTATACCAGGACTGCTACAGCGTACGCTTCGTGTGGTCAAATCAGATGACGTAAAAAGGTTTATTGCACGACTTTTCCCTACTAGAAAACTCATCTCATTTCAAGGAACAGTTTGTCTCCCAAGACCTTCGGACACACCCAGAACAAAGCGCCATAACCAAAAGTGAAGGAAAAAGAACAAAATGTTTTCTCCAGAAGCATGGTGTAAGGAGTAGGATGCGCATGCATTGCCTCTTGCTTCTGCTATTTCATTCTATTTTCCCTTTTAACATATTACCATCAAGAAAAGAGACCTCAGCTGGGTTTTAATTTGGTTCAGCGGCTTGGACGTTAAACTCTAACATTTTTCACGGGGATGACAAAGCTGAGAAGTGTTTCCTGCGGGTGCTGCAGCAGTGGTGGGTCCAGGGGTGCTGCTCTGCTGAGCGGGTGGGCAGGTGGAAGGGCTGCAGTGACGGTTCATGCGGATAAGTCATGCCATGCAGTCACAGTCCTCACTGGAAGGGCCATGCTGTTGTCCCAGGGTGCTCCTGTGAGCGCTTCTGTAGTTTCCATGTGTGACAAGGATGACCACGTGTAAAATAAACAAGAAAAACAAATAGATGGACATTGAACAGCACCCATTACTCTGTTCAGAAGTACATCACCAGTTACTACATAGGTGCCCATAATCTAAATGACGTAACTATTGATGAGAATTAGCAAAACATAAAATTGTCATATGCAAGCCTCCCAGAGCTGCATCATGCTTTGGTGATGCTCATCCATCCTACGCAACGTTATGGGACGCCATCAGCTTCTTAAATCCTTTACCTGGAGAAGTATGGTGATGATAGTGTGTGTTGGGGGGAATGGTCTTGAGTTCGCTCAGAATTACTTCCATGAGTCAACCTCTTATTTCTTAATGGGTTACAGTCTTTCCTCTGCTGTTTGCCCACAAGCTTACGTGCACCATGATTTTTTCTCCTTACACAATATTACTTCCTTTAAGGGGGAGAGACATGGATTCAACAAAATAATGCAAAGCTTAAACTAAAACATGTTTGGCAATAATAGAGTTAAAACAAACCCCAAGCCATGGGATAGCAAGAGGCATTTGAACACTCAATTATTTTGCTGTTACAGCTAGGAGAGGCTAGACAATGGACCTCTGCTCCTTGGGAAAATAGTAGGCACAGGAAAGGCTCTTAAATAATTTTGAAAACACAATTCCAAACCATCCTAGAGCAGCTTGAAGTTTAGTACTAGTGTTGTTAGTAGCGATTTGGCTGGGCTACAAGGCTGCAAGCTGGGGAAGAGCTGCCTTGACAGCCCTGTGGTCTCCAGCCGTCCCGTGCTGTCTGGGGCAGTGCCTCTGGGTGCAGAGGTAGCGTCCACAATTCTGCCGTGCCTTCCCGTCGGTGGTGGGAACAAGCACCGAGCAGGGTGCAGGGAAATGACCAGGACCTCAGGTACGCTACGTGGTGTCCGTGGAACGATGACCGGGACACTCAACCTGCTCCAGAGCTGCAGCCACAAAGCTGGGTAGGACCAAACAGATGAGCAGTGCCAACGGGTGGGTGCAGCTGAGGCTCCTGGGGCTTCCCAAGCGCAAGCAGTCTCGTGTTCTCATTTACAAGAGTTAACCAGGCAGGATATTTCTCACTTACCACTTTACCTCTCTTACATCACTTTTTGCTCTGCCCTTTAGGATTGCAGTCCCACAGCACCGTCCCAGCCTGTTGCGTTGTTGGTTTTTTTGCATTGCTTGTAGGATACCTGTGCTAGGAGTCTTGCCGCATTGCTGAAGTGGCCTCAGCGATCCCCTCCTTCCTCAGCCGTCACCTTCCCATGAAGGGCTGTGAATCAGTGTTGCCTCAAATGAGGATTGTTTAGTCAGAGGAAAACAGAGAAATGTGGCCCAAATTCTGTTGTTGTTACATAAACCCCCTCACTGAACATCTGGAGAACATCTGAAGTTTAACAAAGCAAGCCTGTAGGCAGAGGCATTTTTTACCTTCCCTGTAATGGAAGCATAAAAATCAAGACTGAAAAGAGGGGAGTAAATATAACCAGAAATGGAAGACAAAATGGGTCCAGCATATCAGGGCTGACTTTGGCCCAAGCACCCAACAAGGGCTTCCACGATCCTGTCTGGCCAGCGCAGAAGCATAGGAAGAGACAAGGCAACATGCCTAAACACAAGGCGTTGAAAAATCCCCGTCGGACTTTGTCTTCTGGGGAAGCCAGCTCTTCACCAGGCTCTGTGTTTCTTCTGGGCAAACTGGAATGTAAAAGGACTGTTTAGATTTTTTATCATGGGGAAAACTTACAAACGCTCCAGAACTGAGGCTTGGAAACCAATAGTTTTTGCTGGGTTTGGGGTTTTCTTCCCCTTTCAGGAAAGGGAAAAAGCAAGGGCATGTTTTGCGGGGGGGGGGGGGGGGGGTAGGGGGAAAGCACACTGAAGCAGGAAAAATCTCTTCTACTGCTGGCTTTTTTTAGCAGAAAGCCCAAAGTCAGAGAGTCCTGAAGTGTCTTTTGCAACCCCGCATTTGAGATGCCTTGGCTGGGGTGCGGGGGCAGGAGGTGTGTAGCCCATACCGTGTTCCCTCCCTCCATGGATGACTCATGCCGAGGGCTGCAGCGTGCCGTTAGGAACTATTTCTTGAGCTGTAACAACAGCCGCCTTTATGAGGGCAGACGTGAAGGCATTTTTCCCTAACTGTCCGTGGGGAGGAGAGCAGGACATCTGACACAAACTGCAGCCACCCGCAGAGCCTTCCCAGAGGTGCTCCTCAGACTTTCCGTCTGTGAGTAAGGTGTCCCCGGTGCTGCGGGACGGCCAGGGAGCCCCTACACCTCAACCGACATGCTTGGCTTGGGAGAGGGGATGACTAAGAGGAGGATGTGAGACACGGAGGAAGAAAGGCAGTGCCTTTCTGTTACAGAAACAGGACATGGATGTGGTCTACCCTCTGGGGAGCAAGTGAGTTTGCATGCATCCGCACTGAAAGGCTGTGACAAGTCCCTGGGATGTACAGGTATGGCCTGGGAGCTTTCCCAAAGACAGGCACCTTTTAGAGCTGTCTTAGGATGTGAAATGTTTGGGGAGCACTGAGCCTGGCAAAGCTGGGTGAGATGCTTGATACCTCCACCACTACCCCTGTCTGCACATCAGCATCCCTACGTGCCCAGGAAATGAGGTACTAAGGAGAGGTGCTGAACATAAGCAGAAAGCAAAAGCAACTTACCTCTTCACCAGATGATCACCATCCCTCTGCACCTGATCTTCTGGAAATAACAGTGCCTACCTGTGTAGGAGTTGGTTTGTTTTTTTTTTATAAACCAGAAGGCAAACAGAAGCTGCGTAAGCATTTCCCATCCTTTGAGAGCTCAATGCTCTTCTCATAAAATGTTTATACACTATCTAATAGATGAAGAGAATCCACAGTATTTCTCAAATCATTTGAATAACAGTCAAATTTGCAATTCTTACAGTTTTATGTGAAGAAGTTCTGCTGAAGTCCTCCCAGATCCCAGCAACGTCTATTTCTGCTGAGAGAGGTGGTGGATGCCCCATTCCAGGCCAGGTTGGACGGGGCTCTGAGCAACCTGATCTGGTTGGAGATGTCCCTGCTTCTTGCAGGGGGGTTCGACTGGGTGGCCTTGAAAGGTCCCTTCCAACACAAACCATCCTGTGATTCCATAATTCTATTTTACCAAGTGACTTTTTGAACATTTGGAGCCCTTGAAATTCAAGTCAGACAAACTTCCAACGAGATTGTGGAAAACAATTTATTTGACAAATTTCCAAAGTGGACAATTTTAGTAAAACACAGGCATAAAATAAAACTAACTTGTACAATGGGTTTTTGGATACAAAGTAAAGAGTTTGGGATGCCGATACCTGGCAATCACTGTTGCTTTCTCAGAAGCGCGTGAATTCATAGCGAGAGCACCAATGGAAGCACTGAAACTAAATCTCACCCAGCCAAACCACATCTTCAGTGTGGTCCTGGAAACAACTGTGTAAACACCAAGGGCCTGCATCACCCACGTAGTGATAGCACCTTTGTCAGTATATCTGTAGTGTTCGAGTCAAAGACCCTGGCAGACAATGGCAGCCTTTCCCTTGACTTTGCTGGGCTGTGGATGAGGCCCTAAATCAATTCAATATATAGTACAGTTAGTGGGTTTCCCTAGGGCCCAGGTGCCTAACTCCTAGGTGGTCCTATAGAAGCAGCACTCCTAGAGACCTCACTGGGAATTAGACAGCTTGGTGCTTTTGAAAAAAAAAAAACAAACAACAAAACAAACCCTAAAAAAAATCCCACTAACTGGGCTCAGAGAGATTTTCCAGAATGGAGCTTGGACCATAACACAAGTCATCAGGTTATTAATGAGGTTCCTGGTTTCACTGTAGGACCATGAGATTGGTTAGTGAAGGAGTGCAGGTACGTAGCTTCTTGTAGGGTTTCCCCCCCTCCCCAATGACTGCTGTCCATCTTTCATTTGGTCAGTGCCCAGCCCCCCTGCCCTGAATGGGAGTGCCAGTCCTGAGGGATGCTCCACCACCCACCTCCACCCCAGCCCTGGGAAGTCAGTGCTCCATCCCATGGCACGAGACCAGAGATGCTTCCACCCGGCTTGGGTAATGAAATCTTGCCCTCCTCCCCACCCTCAAGCATAAGAGATATGATCAAAACTTGACAGCCATGACAAAGATCCCCTCTCAAAGCTTGCTGAAGTGTTGAACGTTTCACTTGAAGCACAACATTGAGTTAGGACCGTTGTGAGCTGGACAAGTGCTCAGCTGATGTATGAAGGAAAGAAGCAAATGAACAAAAAAACCTGTATTTGAAAAGAGCATAGTCAGCCTTGTCAGACTAGGCTAGTCCTTAGTGGTACAAAACTCCTCATCCTGGTTCTTTCTTGGCAAGAACCCATGGAATGAGGTTGCTTCTGGTGTTCTAGCAGCTTATTGCTAGGGGTGCTTGTGTTTGCCTGCTGTGGGGCAGGAGAGGCAGTCATGGGCAGGGCGGGAGGTTTGAGGCTAAGAGCGCAGAGATGCAGATGGAGAAGCAGGGGGAGAAGGAAGGGGACTATGCACAGCCAGGCTGTGGCACTATGGCTATCTGCATGGACACAAATTCCTCAGGTTGGTCGAGAATACTGTTAATTTTTGTTTTGTTTTGTTTTGTTGGTTTTCATTTTTAGGCGAGACAGAAGCAGGCATGGCCTTGGCAGCAACCCGTCCAGATGCTCAGTCAACAGCTATCTTCCTGGAGACAGTTTGGTAGAAGACGCCACGCAGCAGAGAGGTATAGTCAGGCACACGGAAGAGGTGGCGCTCCCCGTAGACCACGTCGTAGTCTGCACTCTTCCCCGTGACCAGGACACGGATGTTGGGCTCATTGGCTTGGCTGCCCACTGCCAGCACATAGATCTCAATGCCAGCCTGCTGAGCTTCCTGCACAGCTCTCTCGATGGCCCTCGCGGTGATCCCTTGAGAGTTGCCATCAGAAAACACCAGCACCCTCTTCTTTGCTCCAGCACGGGATGACTGCTGGTACAGCCCTGTGACATATCGCAGGGCGGCGTTGACATCCGTGGCGTCGTTAATGAACTCCATGTTGTCGATGGCTTTGGCGATGACCGTGTAGTTGTACTGGAACTGAGCTTCCACCTTCTGCTGGTTCCTGCCACTGTACTGGACCACTGAGATGCGCACAGAGTCATCGGCAGGCTTGCTGGCCTCCAGGAACCGCTCTGCCAGCCGCTTCACGAACTTCTTGGTGGTCTCAAAGTTCTTGCTCCCCACACTGGTGGAGCTGTCCACCAGCAGCGTGATGTCCGCCAGCCCAGCGAAGTTGACTGCAAGGGGAAAGGCCCGTTACCTTGTGTTTCTCCTCCTGCCTCTTCCATCAAGAGCTGGTGAAGTCACCAGCTGTCTCACAGGCTTCCTGCCTTGTCAGACCTGGGAGATCCCCACTCCCTGGGTATTTGCTAGCTTGGCTTCCCGTACCCCAGTGCTGTCCTACACTTGCCCTTTTACCCTTTCATTCCTTCTTTTATTTGGTTTAGACAGGCTGCATTCCCAGGTACTTATCCGGCTTAGATAATCTAGTGACTCTTGTTGCTTAAACACAGCGTGTATTTTCCTTGACTTAAGCCGTCCTTGCGTGTCTGGGGAACCACGTCATTTCCCGAGGCTGTCTTGTGTCCGTGATGAGTCTGAGGATTGTATATGCTTCTGACTTGGAGGTGTACCCCACTGCACTCCTCCCTGTACTCACTTTTCAACTATCTTTCTTAAATATCCCTGTCACCGTGCTGACTTTTGCTCGTGCTCCCACCACCACGCAGCAATTTATCTCATTACCTGCCCCAGCTAAAGCCTGTGAGGGCTAAATCTAGCGCAACATCCTTTCTAGGTTTGAAGTGCCAGAAAAGCAACTGCCTAGGTTTTTTCCCCCAGGTGCTTTGGGCTGGTGTGTGTGTGAAACACCCTGCAAGTGTTTGATAATGTTTACTCTCTTCTCCAGCCCAGGAGCCTCCCTTTTGTGAGGGGTCTCCAAGCTACGCCTTCCCACAAACACGAACTCCCACTTCCCCCACCGCAGCACCCGCAACACCTTCATGCAGCTTGAGGAGTCAATACTCACTTGGGCAGGTGTAATCTGGACATTTCTTCTCTGTTAAGAAAATTAGAAAGAGTAACGTCACCGCCTCACCCAGGAAAAAAAGTCACTTCTCCTGTAGCAGGGCTTCCCACAGAGCCTTAGCAGGGACAAACGCTTACCTCGGTCACAGCCCCCTTGCGCAGGGCAGGGTGCTGTGCAAGGGCTATAAACGTGCACCAGAAAGCACAGGGGAGCACGCTTGAAAAATGCTGTGGACAGAGATGTCCTGCAGCAGGAGAGGACCCGGACCTGGCTGCAAAGTATTCTGTGACACGAGACATCCTTGTCCCTTGTTTAACCAAACCTCGAACGCCGTTCTCTTCCCTTGATGTCTGCTTAAGAGCATGACTGAGGGAAGGGAAGGGAGGGCAGCCTGCATCCCTCGCCCTGTGGCTGAGGCAACCCTCACTACCTTCCTTATTGCCTCCAGGCACAGCCTTTCACTCACCTTGGCAGACGTATGAGGTGATGTTCTGCAAGAAGGTGTCATCCAGGAGCTCGGCGTAATTGTCCCTTTGAATGGACAGTCCTGGCCTGGTCGGTCTGCTTAAACAAGCGATGTCATTCAGGTGATCTGGATTTGGAGGGTTCCGGAAAATGTCGCCTATCCCGAGGGAAACCACCTGCAGGGAAGTTAAGAGTCCACGGCTTGATGCATTCATAGAAGAGAATCACAGAAAGGTTTGGGTGGGAAGGGACCTTTCAAACCCACCCAGTCCAACCCCCCTGAACGGAGCAAGGACATCTCCAACCAGATCAGGTTGCTCAGAGCCCCAGCCAACCTGGCCTGGAACATTTCCAGGGATGGGGCATCACTGGGCAACCTGGGCCAGTGCTCCACCACTGTCAGTGTAAAAAAAAAATAAAAATCTAATCATCATCTAATGCATTCATAAACTTGAATGCCTTTCACTCTGTGAGGGTGCTTCTAGTGACACATGTCCCCCCTGCCCTAGCCTTGTGTGGCAAAGACGTGGAGAGCCCCAGGAAGCCTGCACTGCTCTGATGCATGGCTGCTGTGTGTCAGCTCCTTGCAGGCAGCGTGCTTCCCCTGTGCCCTTACCGGGGTGACATCGCACAGAGAGTTGAGGGGGGTAGGGTCCCGCAGCGTGTCAGAGCGCCCATCCGTGATGACGATGGCAACGCGCTTGTCAGAGGTGAATCTCCGCAGCAGGTTCTCCTTGGTGAATTGCAGGGCTTCTCCAGTGTAGGTGCCCCCAGCTATCCATTTCAGGTTCTTGACTGCCCTGCAAGCACAGACACCAGTAAGCCTGCAAGCCTGCCCCATGGATATTGAAGAAGGTCCTGGGAACACATATCTCACTGACACATTTGTGAGGCAGGACAACATCCCACCTGCACAGGGAGTTGAGTGGAAAACTGGAAAGCTCCTTGGCCTATGTGCCGCCTACAATGCCACAAACGGCTGCTTTCTACTAAAGGACATTTAGCATCCTTGCAGTTGCAGGAGCTGCTGGCCTGGAGATTGAGGATGGGAAGTGAGTAGGTGTCCCTGGGTTGAGTCTCTGCACGATGCACTGAGACCCTGCAGACTCACTGTTTGAGTGCTCCGATGTTGTCGATGTTGGCATCCCCCATGGCCACCAGCTCCTGCGTGTTGTCGTGGCTGTACTGCACAACGCCCACACGGGACTCCCCGGGTTCAAACTGTCGGAAAACACAGAAGCCAGTTAGGGCGAGACAGCTCATGGGGCCTGGAGAGCTCAGAAATCCTGCTGGTGGTTTGTACCGAACACCTTCACGACAACAGATCCTTTTCAAAACTTCTGCTTTTCTTCCAACACAGTGGTTTCGCTGCGCAGCTCTAGCCTTTCTGCTTTTTACCGGCTGTTTGCCGGCCAAAGAGACCTGCGCAAGCTCACACAAGCGTCCAAGGCAGGCCGCTGTGTCTTTACAGCCCGTCTGCTAGAGATGTGTCCGGTTGTACTTTAAGAAAAGGCTGGATCCCAAACATCCCTTCCAAATCACAGGGGTAAAGGAAATTTCCCACGCACGGTGGGTTACGAGGGAAGAGTTAGGAGAGCAAGCATTTGTGTTCCTCTTCAGACTGAAAGACCTATTACTGGGAGAATATTGTTGGTCTGGGATGCAAAGGTCCTTTTCAGTATTATGCTTAACTGGAACCCTAAATCCAGGCTCGAGGGCAGACGAGGGTGCCTGGGGGGCTGACCATCAGGGAGCGAGGGGAAGCTGCAACACACCTCATGTGATTTCTACTCCAGCCACCTGAAACTCATCAGGACGAGGATGAGACCAAGAGACTGATTGATCCAGGCAAATGCCTAATGAGCTGGGACACGGAAGAAGAGTTCCCAGCCACAGCAGGCAGAGTCCCTTTGCCCAGAAAGAGTGAAATGCCTATGTTTTGGGACAACAAACTGCTGTCTCATCTCTATCTCTTTATGAATCCAGGAGGAATCAAGACCCACCCCAGATACACGCTTGAACCTAAGCCTTGTAGAGGCTCTTTGGAGCTGAGGTATCTCCCGATTTTTCTGCTTGCAGTGAAAAATAAGTGAGTGCACACAAGCATATCCCAGCACTCGGTGGAAATCTCACCTTCACACGCTCGTCCTTGCTCAGGCGGTCAATGACTTTGATGATGAAGTCCTTGGCAATCTGGAAGTTCTGCAGGCCGATGCTCTCCGAGCTGTCCAACACGAAGAGGAGGTCGACGGGACCACAGGTGCACTCTGCAGCAAGGCACAGGAGCAGAGGGGCTTGTGTTTTCTATCTAAGCAGCTCGCTCAGAGCGGCACGCTTTGCAGGGAGGTGTACTCAAGCAAGCAGCTGTTAGTCCTGACTGGGCGCCTGTACCCCATCTGCCCGCAAGCACGGTAAAGTGGCAAAATACCTGCATAGGAGACTTTAGAGTCAGCTTACTAAGTTTTCCATTTGCATTTTGCTCAGCATCCCTTATAAGACACACAGCACTTCCAAGCTGTGAGTATCCTTAAAACACCCCGTAATTATTCCAAAACCCATTTCCTCATAAGCCTTCTCACTTCTTCCATTCACCCGGCCCAGGAGGACAGAGGTGACCCTGGTGGGCTGGAGGAGGTTGACTCAGCTTGCTCCCCGCTTTCTCATGACTGAAAGGACATCATGTGCCCTTGGCTCTTCCTTCAAGCTTTTGGACTGCAAACCCAACCCATCGGGAGGAAAAAAAAAAAAAAACCAGCACATTTCTCTGCAGACTAGCACAGGATTTGGAAGGAGAGGGACAGAGCTGGATCCACAGCTCTGACACCACTTTCAACTGCAAAAAGGGTGGAGAAACTCTGCCTGCAGTTTCCTGGCACTGGGCACCTCGACAGCAGTTTTCCAGTTGTAGGACCCAGCTGCAGCAGCCGCCGAATCTGCACAGCACCCTCGGGGAGAGCTCACTGACGTCCCCTGCCTCATGCATCCTCGGTCCTCCCTCCCGGGTTCTCACCACATCCCCATAGCAGAAGGCAAGGAGCAGGAAAAGGCAGGGGTGCGAGCAAGGAGAAGGGCTCGTAAATGTTTGCAGAGCAACTTTGCCAAGTAACACTCACCGCAGCAAGCTAGAGGAGAAGGGAGAGAAAGAGAGAACGTTAAAACGCTGGACATGAGGGTTTTTCCTACACTAATGCAGACCCAAAGACAAATGGTCTGGACAATTCAAGCTCGTAGAGGTTTCCCTCCAGATCTCTTTCCCGTTTCAGATCATGATGCCCCGACCTGGAGCACCGCATGCAGCACAGCTCTGTTTCTGCGCATGCGGATGCATTCTTATTTAAATAAAAAATAAAAGTTGATCTTGGAGGGATTAAGTAAATCGCCAGAATATGGAGCTCAAACTCAGTTCCCCAAGTACCCCGTGTCCTTCCAGTGCTTTGTTACTGGCTGTGGGCCAGAAACCCTTTGCAGCACGTGCGTACTGCCTCTCCCCGTGGCGGGACACCCCAGAACAGACCTCCCTTTCCCAAGAGGGAAAATGAAGCCCTGCTATTTAAGAAAAAAAAAAAAAAAAACGAAACCAAAACATCATGAAACAGTCCATGCAAAGGTTTTGTGCAGCTTGGCTTGTAATTTCCCAGAAGGGTAACTGCGTACGCGCAGAGCTGCGGACACAGCGAACCGGTCTGCAGCCTGCACAAGCAAAACACAGTTACACCACCTACTCTAGAGATCGAGCTGGGAGTCCCTGTGTTGAGAGAAGGCACAGCAACGCACCAGAGCTTTACCCTTTTTCGATTGCTGTCCCAGCTACAGGGAGGACCTCCCGCCCCTCTCCCAGCTCGTTGGCTTAATTGCGACTCACAGAAGGGGAGCGATGCCCATGGCATCCCTCTGCGTGCTGCTCCCCACCTCACCAGGGGCCAGAGAAAAAGCAGCTACCTCCAGCTCAGCGAGGAGCCGAGCAGGGCTGGAGGGGTGGCACAGGGATACTCACAGCACATCTTCATGATGATGTCCAAGATTTCACATTCCTGAAAACAGAGGTGGAGAAACCTTTGAATAACGGCGAAGGCAGCTGCCTGGCCCCTAGGTGCTGCCCACCACCCTGCTGCTGCTTTGTGTCCTCCAAGCAGGTCCTGAGCTGGAAGGTGTGAATGAGGCACGCTGCAGAGGGAACTGGCTGGTGAAGGACTGGCTTGAAGGAAATCTGGCCAGTGAGACTCGCTGGGACAATAGCGGGGGGCAGCCACCGCCCAGCCCGGCAGCACAAGGCTCCCCTAGCAGCAGCCCCCTCCCAGGAGCCGTCATGCTGGGTAGGGGAAGCACAGATCAAGCAAACAAGTGGCCCCCTGATCCTGTCCCACTCACATCTGGTCCTGGAGGTCCCACAGGTCCTGGTGGTCCCTGTCAAACAGAAGCATTAAGAGAGCTGTTAAAAGACCAGCCAGTCCCACCTGCAGCAAGATCTGGATAGCTTGCTAAGTAATGATGTATCTGGAAACATCTGTTGGCTACCCAGCTGCTGGCCCCTGTGCAAGCTTTGAGCAGGCTCGCACGATGCCCTGGGGCTGCACGGGGGCGGAGGGAAGGAGACCCACTTCCACGCGTGCCCATGCCCACCAAGGTGGGAAAGCGAGCTCTTGCTGTAGGCAGCGAGCACACGCACCATGCATGACACGGCTTGGCATTGCCTCCACAGCACCCAGGGGACGGGTGGATGGAAGCATGGATGGATGGATGGATGGATGCCGTTTGCTTGGGAGACGTCCCTCCTGTAGCCTCCAGGCCAACATGAGGCCATGCAAACTGGTGGCGACTCAACACAAACTGAAACTCTTTCAGGTTCAGGATGGCCACTCCAAAGCGCTCACCCTTACAGAACCTGGTCACACGAGAATGCTTCACTCACGAAAAAACACAAGTGCTTGTATTTGCTGCCCTGATTTGAGATGAACGTTATTTCAGAGACCTGTGCACCAAGCTGCAGCAGCAGGTTTTCGAACTCCCTTGCTCCTGCCGTGAGCGGGGCCAAGCACAGCAAGTCTGGGGCGAGCCCTGCTGTTGGGAGGTCTGTCAGCCCAGCACGCTACGCTCGTAGGTGCAAACCCTGCCAGAGTCCTCACTTACCGGGCGGCCTTCGGGTCCTCTGTGGCCCTTTGCTCCTTTGATGCCCCTGGGGCCAGGAGTTGGGTTCTGGAATGAAAACAAAACCATAATCCACAAATCTGTGTGTGTGAGAGTGGTGCGCAACAGCTTCTCTTTCCAGATGTCTGCTGAGCCCTGCTTAAGCACAAGAATGTTTTCGGAGATTGCTGTACCAAATCAAATTATTTAGGACTTGGGAGGGTGGGGATGGACACTGGGAAAACCTCCCGCTGCAGGACAGCAGTACAGTATGGGTGCAAACATTGGTGCTACCCAGAAGCACCCAAAACCTTGCAGAGATGGTATCCACCCCAACCTAACAGATCCGGAGGTTTGCCAGCCGTAAGCTGCAGGACACCAAGTGAACATCTGGAGAGAGCTCCCCTTGCCATCAGACGCTGCTCGGTGGCAAAGGGCACTTGTCCACTCACCGAGTCCGATGGGCTCTGACCCACAGGCAAGGTCGTGTTAGAGACCCAGCCCAAAGCTCCTGCACTGTGTCGACAGAGAAAGGTGACTCAGCTTTATACAGACTACTCACATCGTTGCCGGGGTCTCCAGCTTCTCCTTCATCACCTTTAGGACCAAGATAGCCTTTTGTTCCCTGAAAAATAGCACAGAAGACACCGCTGCATGGACAACCGTAGTTAGCGCAGCGAGGCTGGTGCTGGCATGTGGTGACCTTGGGAGGGCTGTGGGGAGAAGAGCAGCGTGTAGGCTCCCAGGCGCCTAATTACAGCGCTACTGAGGGAGAGAGCTTCTTAGGTGGCTTTCACTGTCACAGCACTGTCCACCTTCCCCCTGGGTCGCACTCCCAACTCCAGACTCCGACTGCGGGCCTGCATCGGAGAGCACTCAGCCCAGAGCGCCGTCCTTGGGTGTTACTCTACCTGCGCACCTAGGCGGGACGCTGCCAGCAGAAGCATCCCACTGCAGGGAGGGGTGGACAAAAGGGAAAAGGGGCTTCGGAGGAGCAGGCTGCTTGAGGGAGCCCATTTCACCATGCGGCAGATGGAGAGGCTCCAGGAGCCAAACCACCAGCCAGGGCGATTTCGGTTGGGTGTCAGGGAAAGCAGCGCACTTACGTTAATGCCAGGGTCACCTCTGTCGCCTGGCTGCCCCTGGGGACAAAGGAAAGGAAGCATGTTAGGTCAGACAAGCAGAAATAACGGTCTTACAGTTTCAAAGCAGCACAAAAAACTTACCGGGGCGCCCGTGAATCCAATCGTGCTGTTCCCCGGAGGGCCGTCCTCCCCCTGGAACGGAAAGGAGACATATGTGACGTAATGAAAGACAGACCTTAGATAGCACGGCAGCAAGATCCTGCCCTCCTTAGGCAGCTGGTGTCCGTGGAAAAATGTGCAAAAAATACGTGACTGGTGGGTTGGACGCTGGTGCAGGCAAGTGAAAAGGACATCTTAGAATCACAGGATGGTTTGGCTTGGAAGGGACCTTCAAAGCCCATCCAGTCCAACCCCCCTGCAAGGAGCAGGGACATCTCCAACCAGATCAGGTTGCTCAGAGCCCCGGCCAACCTGGCCTGGAATGTTTCCAGGGATGGGGCATCCACCACCTCTCTGCGCAACCTGGGCCAGTGTTCTACCACTCATTTGTGCGTGACCTGCACAGCCCCTGAGAGTGACACTGTGCCTCTCAGAGTCTGGGGATATGGCCACGGGCTGGGAACACACTGGAAAGCATCAGGTCGCCTTTGTTGGAAAGTACGTCCCAAAATACGGCTCTGAGCCTGCAGATGGATGTATATTTGAAAGCAGGCTGCTTGCAAATTTTCCCTGCATATCTCAGCTGTCTATGAGTGCAATTTCTTTTCTCCCTGACCTGGACTATGCTGTGCGGAACCAGCCTGCTCTACGTCCTTCTCACATTGCATGCAAATACCCCCAGACAAATACCACTCACTCTTTCTCCCATCAGGCCAGGGTCTCCGGGTAGCCCAGGTGCTCCAGGCAATCCCTTTGGGCCCTGAAAAGAGCAGAAGAAGTGGTCAAGCATTGCGCGCTGTCCTTCTTGCTGGGAAGATGATGCCTTCTGAGGCAACCGGCTACCATCACGGGAGGTCTTTTGCTTATACAAGAGCAATGCAAAGCCCACAGCCGGGCTTGGGGTTCAGCTTGTTCCCTGCCCTGGGTATCGGATCTGCTGGCAGATCCAGGTGGCTGCCCTCAGAAAGCAGCCACCCCAGCTTCTGTGACAGGAAGCCACGTGGCTTGCGGTGTGGCTATACTCTCCCCAACCGTGACCTCAGGGACCCATGAAAAATGCCTCCATGTGTCTGCCAGGAAGCTGCCACCTGAGTTTGTGCCTACAGTGGGCTTCCAAGATCTGTGGGATTTTTGGGCAGCGTGTCCTGGTCTTCCCTTAACTCCCTCCCCACAGAAGATGCGGTGATGAAGCAGCACTGACCTCATTGCCACGGGGACCGTCATCTCCCCTGTAGCCCTTGGGTCCCGGGGGTCCAGCCTCGCCCTAGGAAAACACAAAGAGCTCTCAGAACAGGGATGTTTCTCTCAGTGCTGCTCCTGTCCTGAAGAGCTGGTCCCTTCATTTCGTGACACAGTGGGTGGGAGCAGCCGCCTCATGCCTTGCACTCACGTCGTGAATCACCTCCACCAGCCTCATAAGGAAGATTTATTGACAGAGGCTAATGCAGGCGGGGAGATGCTTCAGGAGATGTGCCTGGCTCCCCCTGTGCCCGCTGCAGGTCCCCACGCTTTCTTACGCCCTGCTTTCTCTGCAAAGCCCCGTTGGAGGCAGCTGTGGCTGGATCCCTGCCGAACGCGAGCCAAAACAAGCTTTCCAGGCCAAGGCGTGACACTGAAGGCGTGGGTTGAACACTGTCTGCTTTCCGTGGCAGCCGGTCTGTGGGAGGGAGCAGAGCCTCCAAGGCCCTGGAAGTCATCCCCCTCGTCCACACCTTGGTCTGGTGACAGAGGACCTGGTGGGGATGAGGACCAAGGAGGCAGGGATGATGCTTTCTAGCAGCTGGGTTGCACAGCGGCATCTCATCAGCTGTGACAGAGGTGCCTCCAGAGCAGAGAAGGATCCTTGGCGGAGCACATCACCCTGAAGGTGACACATATGTCTCCCCACAGCGTCCCTCCCCACACCTTGGGGCTTGGATGCATCTGGGTGGCAACCGGTCTGGCAGAGACCCTTCCATGGCTCCGGGGAGTTTCTGTTCTCAGGAAGTTGCAGAGCCCTGGCAGCGTGTGCTGGAATGGACCAGAGCTGTCACTCTGCCACATCCCATCTGGGCAGCGGCCGCTTGGTCCCTTGGCTGTAGGGCTGGCCAGAGACAGCCAAAGACAAGAGAGGAGGTGGAAGGAGGTTTTTTTTTTGTCTGAGAGCTCCAATAGATGTCCAAAGGAGCCCCTCCACCCTCTTCTTGGTGCCAACAGGCCTTTGCAGGGTTTACTTGCCAGAAGATTGGTAATGATGGTGGGTAACGATTGGGTAATGATGCTCTTGCCCGCAGCTCCAAACGCTCAAACAAGGCAGCCGGGTGCGCAACGAGTCCCCAGGCAACGGAGACGACAGAGGTGGGCAGAGGGAAGGCAGAGAGCAAGCTATGGTGGGAGAGAGTGATGGCTCGGCGATAGGCCCCTCCGTGGGCATGCCTGCTCAAGACTCCCGACCTCTGAAACGTTTCCTGCAGCAAGCTACACGACTGCAGTCTCCTGGCAGGGGGAAGGCAGCACTCGCTCAATGGCACCTGGGCTTCAGCATCGCAGCGGCATGCGTCCAAGGGCTTCCTCCATATTTTCATCAGCAGCACCTCTGAGCTTTTTGGGAGCTCAGCCTAGCCCAGCTTTGCAACCGCTCTCCCGCCACCTGAAAGCTGCAGAAGCGGAAATCCCCTCCAGCTGTCCTCTCTGCTCCTCTTCGCACGACAGCGGCTGGGAGAAGCCGGTGCCAAACGTCCACACTCGCCGCTCGCACCCTTCTCCCAGGGGAAGGTGCACATGCGGGTGCAGAGGACTTCAAATTACACAGTGCGATGCAGAACACTGAACTGCTCGAAGGCGTGTGACCCTATTTCTGCACAAAAGCCCAGAAGAGAGAAAGCTGGGAAGGAGGGACAGGAACTCGTGATCATTCACGTCAGCCAAAGCTGGATCCG
The DNA here is from genome assembly GCF_036417535.1 of Chlamydotis macqueenii. Lineage (NCBI taxonomy): Eukaryota > Metazoa > Chordata > Aves > Otidiformes > Otididae > Chlamydotis > Chlamydotis macqueenii. Next base: position 41,367,602 of record NC_141561.1, read on the forward strand.
TGGCTCCCTTGGCTCGTGCCGGCCGGACACGACCTCACTGTAGCACACAGCGCAAATCTCTCGCAGCCCTGGAGGGGTTTGTGAAAATGCAGGATTTTGGGTCAGAAAATCTTTAGCAGCTCCCTGACCATTACCTTTCCGGGTGCAACAAGAACTGCAGGAGGGTTGAGTACCATGGCCAGGAAGACAGAGGAACCACCAAACCTGCCCAGGAGGATCAGGGAAAGAGCGTGCTGACCTTTAGCGTCTCTCGTACAGGGGATGAAAGGGAGTCACAGGTTAGCGGGAGCCCTTTCCCCTCGCCAAGAAAAATACGCTCCAAGAGCCAGAGCTTGCAGATAACACGGCTTGAAAAACACTTGTGTTTGCCAAAGTCCTTCTCTTGCCCAAGCCCAATTACACATTTATTTTTAATTTGGCCAAGGAAAAGCATTCTTCCTCAGCTTATGGAAAAAAAACGTCCTCGGTTTGCAACTGCTTTTGAAATCTTCCTGGAGCAGTGGAGATGTTGGGACAGCCTTTGCTCTGGGGAGGCACTGGAGCTGCTGCTGTAAGGGTTCCCTCTCTGACAGGGGTTTGACTCAAGTTGATCGCTCCCCCGATGGGAAGATTGGTGTCCCACAGCTCCGAGACAGCAGAGAGACCTTCCTTCCTTCCTTCCTTCCTTCCTTCCTTCTGTCCTTCCTTCTCCTCCTCCTCAGCAGTGAAGGCTGGCGGGAGCCAGGATCTTTCCCAGCCCGGAGCAGTGGAGATGTTGGGACAGCCTTTGCTCTGGGGAGGCACTGGAGCTGCTGCTGTAAGGGTTCCCTCTCTGACAGGGGTTTGACTCAAGTTGATCGCTCCCCCGATGGGAAGATTGGTGTCCCACAGCTCCGAGACAGCAGAGAGACCTTCCTTCCTTCCTTCCTTCCTTCCTTCCTTCTGTCCTTCCTTCTCCTCCTCCTCAGCAGTGAAGGCTGGCGGGAGCCAGGATCTTTCCCAGCCCGGCTCCCCACAACGCTTGCACAGCTTCTGCTCCCAGGCTTGCTTCAAATCTCCATCTTAACTCTGTCTTCTTCTGCAGAGTCCTTCTCCTGCCTGGAACATGGAATGAGCCTCTACCACACGGAGAGCAGCTCTGGTCCTTCCTCCTTCGCTGGTGTCAGCCTGCAGCTCTGGTCCGTTACACACACACACCCAAAGAGCTGCCTTCTTACCAGGACTACCTCCCGAAACACCACCATGGCACTGCCCAATGAGCTGCATGCTGCCAGACACTCTTTGTTTGCAGCAGGAGCTCAGCTTAGCTATGGATAGCAGGATCTGGACAATCCTTCTGCGTGGATTTGGTGCCCTTCACTAGCTTGAGACAGGCTTGAGGGAAGCCCACCTCCAGGCAAGCGCAACCCTGGCACACGCGTGTCCTCTCCCCAGACTGTGGCATGGTGCAGGTCTGCCGTGGGGGTCACCCATGTGTGACATATGCGATACATGTGATAACATGAACCCAATAGTGGTCCCTTCATGGCTGTCCTGCACTCCAGATCACCTTCAGGGCACTTCAACACTTGGTTGACTATGAAGGAGTTCAAAAGCTGCCTTATTTTTGCACGCATGCTTCACCCTTTGGGGAAGTCCGGCTCCACCAGTGTGAGGTCATTTATCTCAATACTTCCCTGTATCTTGGGCTCTGCCAAAACTCTGATGGTATGGGCAAGAGGGGAGTTGTCCCACAGAGCTCTGTCCAAGGGTGATGTCAAAGCATGCTTGCCCAGGTGGAAAGACCCTGTTGGCCACTGCAATCAGTGCAGGATTAACCCAGCAACACCTCCAGACCCAGAGGCATCGACCGGGAGCTTGGTACGCCTTTGGGAAGAAGGAGCTTTTAATTGTGCAGAGGACAGAAGCCTTCCTCAGGCCGGAGGTCGCCAGCTCCAGCAGGAAGGCCAGACCTTGCAGTGAGTAGACGTGACCAACGGTGGCTTTGGAATAGACTGCAGATGCCAAGGGTGTCAGGGACACTGCTGGGGCCCCGTCGGGCTATCCTTGCTGACACAAGATGCCTCACTGACAGCAGCGTCTGGCCCCAGGTCTGAACATTTTGTGCGTTGCTGCAGCTTGCACTTGCTGGTTTCCAAATCTGTCAGATGTGTTGACATCTGTTTCCATGGGATTAGGAAATGATGTGGAGGTTGCTCTATCCCCAGCCCAGCAGCCAAGTCTCCATTTTTTTAGCCCTGTTCATATTCTGCGTTCTTCTGGAAATCCCTGCCCCCAGGCTTTGCTGCCTGGTCTGGAAGATGCTGAGAACTTGCCCCGAGATGCAGTGGCATCAGTTAAGCCCCCAGACTCAGTTCCCCTTCCTGCCCCAGCCACTTCCACCTGGGACCCAGAAGGTTAATCCAAGCTCTTACCTGATCGCCAGGTGGTCCGAGGGGTCCTTCCCGCCCTTGGTCACCAGGTGGTCCAGGCTCTCCCTGAAAACACAGGCAGAGGGCATGAGACACTCAAAGAAGGGCAGGCGTAGGGTGCAAAGGGCCCTGCATGCAGTGGGGAGCAGGGATGCAGCACTGATAGTACATGCTGGAAAGAAATGCAGTCATCCAAACAGAGGGGCTTCCGAGGCAGATCCAGGAGATGGGTAGGAAACTGTTAGAGATGTGGGGAGAGAAAGACGGGCGAGCATGGCCACCTTGAAGCCAAGATGATAGCCCTGAGAGGAAGCCCTTCTGAAGGATGGCAGTGTTGGCTCCTGGGTGACATGTTTCAGCCCGTTTTGTGCCAGAAAAGCAAATGCCTGGAGAGATCCATCTTGTAAGACTTCTGCAGATACACAGACCTGGCCCTGGCCCCCAAACCCTGTAGTGGCTCCTCCTGGCCACTCTCTGCAACCATGGCTGCTTTTCTAGAGCAGCTCCTGCCCTGGACCATCTTCTTGGGGAGGAGCTGCCGTCCCCGAGCATGGGCAGAGGCTCCAGGCTAGCAGCCTCCTTCCTCCACTCGCTCTTCCTCCAGCCTGCTGTCCCTGCGGAGCTAAGGAGATTTCCAAGGGAATGAGCCAGCAGATGGGGAGGGACATCCTCACCTCCCACTGCCGATGCTCTCCCCTCTCCTTTGCTAACACTCAGCAACACTTTGAGCCTGTTTGCAGAGAACTGACAGCCCAGGAAAGCAGCCCCCAGCCTGCCGGGAAGGGAGGTGTTCGGAAACTGCCTGTGACAGTCACACCTGACTTAAAACTTTGAGGAACGCAGTTGAAAGCTTGGCGACCTAAAGCTGTTGTTTGCAAGCTCAAAGCTTCCAGATGCCTGAAGCCAAACAGTAAATACAAAACACAACTTCCAGAGGGCCCCGAGCGCCAGTGGAGATGTTTCTGGCGAGGTTACACAGCCTTGTGCTTGGACTAAAACTTGGAAGGAAGCAGCCCATCGTCTGCTGAACAACTTAACTCCAGGACACTGGCGTGCCTTCATCTCCCGCGCACATCTGCCCCGCACACACGCTGCCTGAGGAGTAAACAGGAAAGGGGAGGCCGCCAGCAGCCCCCTGCCCGAGCTGCACCCTCCCCATGGCGGACCTCTGCCCCCCGCTCTGAGCTGTCGGTGGGTGCTGGCTGTCCTTGCAGCAGGGGTAGGGTGAGAGCAGTGTGGTGACAGCCACCCAGCAGTGCCGGGACACGGCTGGTCACCCGCCGAGATGCTGCTGCTGGACACCCTGGCTCCTGCCACCCCCATCCTGCACAGCAGCATCCCTCGTCCCTCCCCGGCATGCGTGGCACCTCTGCCTCTTGCCACATGTTTGTCCTGGCCTGCCGAGGGCTCCTGGCTGTCCCTCTCACGCTCACGCTCACGCTCAGTGACTCAGCCCTGGCAGGCAGGAAAAATACTTTCCTAGTGACTCCCACCCGAAAGGGGAGGGAAGGATGTTCCCCCTCCCATCCACACCCACACACGTTGCTCTGCTGCTGATAGCGCCTGCGCCCTCCTTCCCAAACTACTGGAGCCCTGTGCAGCCCCTCAACATCCCAGGGAGGACACCTTGCCTCTTTGCTCTCCATCAACTGTTTTTGCAGCCGTGAGGCAGGGGCTGAGCGCTCCCCGCCTGCTCTCGACTTGCTGGGCACGCTCTCCTCTGGGTTTCGGCTGTTCAGTGATTAGCTGCCAGAGCAAAGGGACGATTGCTGCGGAACAACGGTAAGTCCCCCCTGGGCTGGCAGGCGAAGGCACTGAGCTTGCCTGCTGGGCCACAGGCCGGTGGAGTTAACTACCAGCCACCTATTTCTAGTCCCCGGCTGCCGAGCCTGCCCTGTTTGGAAGCAGATCCTGAAAGCTGCCCCGTGGATGCAGTTACCGGATCTCCTCTTGGCCCACGGTCACCCGGCGAGCCCACGGGGCCTCTTTCTCCATTGCTGCCCTGCAAGGAGATGGTGGGAACACAAAATCAGGACCTGCTCGCAGCAGCAGCGAAGTCTTCCCTCATTGCCCACCTCTGAGTCTGCTCACCCCCAGCCCTCCTCCTCCCCAGGGTACCAGCCCCTGCCCATGCCCTGCTGGAGCGGTGTCCGGCAGCGATGCCCACACTTACCCGCTCTCCAGGAGGACCATCTTCACCAGGAGCACCCTGTGGAGAAATAACATGGGTGGTCAGGCAGTGGGGATGGCTGGCAAGTGGGCACAGGGGCCATCGTGGGCGCAGGGGGCATCGTGGGCAGGGGCAGAGGACTCACCTCATCGCCCGTCTCTCCTGCCGGTCCAGGCTCGCCCTGGTTTCCACGCGTGCCCTGCATAAGCAAGCCACAGGGGTGCAAACAAGACGAGTCAGCAGGTTTCAGAGCAAAGACCTGCACACTTGCAGAGCCTTGGGCAAGCTCTGCTTCGAAGCCAAGGCTGGAGCAGGGGACCTCTCCCTCTCACAGAGGGCAGAGGATGCTCATGCACGGGCGCTTCACCCACCTTCTCTCCAGGGCTGCCGGGAATCCCCTGCCGACCAGGTTTTCCATCGTCCCCAGGCTCCCCCTTCACAAGGACACAAGGCTCTGTCAAGACTGCATCCAGCACCCAGCAGTGGATTTTGGCTCCCATGGTGCAGACACCGCTGGAAGCCCCGCCGCACTCCAAGCCCCCTTCTGGGCTACTGTCCCTCTCCAAGTACCTTCCCGTCCCCAGCGTATCCCCCCACCACTCCATCTGCCACCCTTTCCCAGCAGATCCCCAACATCTCAGGGGTGCTTGTGCCAGGCTTGTGGGCACCCACTAACCTTGGGCACACTGGGAGTCACACTGGCCAGATCTTACTGTGAGTCACGGGCAGCGTCCTCCAGCACGGGCTTGCCCCCAAGCAGTGCAAGAAGGCCAGTAAAGAGTCAATCGCCACCTCTTCCTCTTGCAGGTGAGGGGTCTCAGCACCCCTCCACCCGCATAGGGCTGGGCAGAGTGGCTCACCTTTCCTCCCTTGGGTCCGTAAGCACCGGGATCACCCTTCGGTCCGGGCGGGCCTTGAGCTCCCTGTTGAAAACAAAGGTAATGTCACTGAAAACCAAGCCCGCATCACTCTCTGTGGGAAAATGGGCATGGACCAAGCGTCCTGGCAGCCTGGCCTACAGCTCCTCCGCGGGACGGACAGGAGGGACCCAGGGATGGCACGGTACTCTTAGACAGTGGAACTGCGCAAGCAACGCTGAGGCCACGTTGCTGAAACACTGCAAAACCGAGCGTGCTTCTGCAGTTCAGAGAACAGCAGAAAGGGCGGTTGTTGGGCTGGTGTGGCTGGACCGCAGTGACAGCAGCGCCACTGTGGACATGCTGTCCTGAGAGCATGGCAATCAGCAGCCAGAATCAAAAGAATGCAACTGAAGAGTAATGCTGCTCAAAGACCTCCAAGATGTCCAAAATTTTCTGGGGGGCTGGGCACAGCAGGCTGAAACTGGTTGATCCTGAGTTTGCCTATCTGGCTCTGAGCTCTTCTTTGCTGAACAGCCTCCAGCCAAATGCTCCCCCAGCAAGTTGTTGTGGTTTTTACCCCAGCCAGCAATCAAGTACCACGCAGCTGCTCGCTCACCTCTAGCCAAAACTATGACACTCATGGATTCCCTGGCAGCCCCATGTTCAGGGGGACATCTTCCAGGCAAGGACAAGGCAGGCTGCCCTGGGGACATCCCTGAGGGCACATGCCCGGGATGAGCACTGCATGTCTAGAGGTGTATTTCCAAACGTGACCACCCTCTCCCACAGCTCCTCTTCTTGGGAGGCTCCCTGTTTCCACGTGCTATCATGGCAGACTGGCTGCCCTGATTCATTCACATGCAAGGAGCATCCACAGGGTACGCACGTCAAATCCGGGTGAACCTTTGCAACCGGGTAACCCAGGATATCCAGCTTCACCCTGTGAGATGGACAAAGAAGGAGTCTCTGTGAGCGACACCCATCATTCCAGCACCCTGAAAGGGACATCCCAGCCCTGTCCCCAGCTGTGGTGGGTGGACAGCCCTGCAGGGAGGGAGTCTCACTGCCCCATGTGGGACACTGGCTTCGTTCCAGGACCCCACAATGGTTTCGGAGGAGAAAAAACCAGGGTCCTCGGGCTAAGCAAAGTGCCCTGTAGAGGATGTTTACCTTCATGCCGTCAATGCCATCGATTCCACGCCTGCCCTTCTCGCCCTGAAACAGAGAATAGGGACAATGAAGGAGTGATTTGCAGACTCTTCTCTCCCCAGGCATCAACCAAAAAGAATAAATGGTGCAAAAGCAGAGGCTGACCTTGGCTCCTTTGGCTCCTCTAGACCCCTGTAAAGGGAAGGAGAGAGATATTAGGCCCCCGTGCAGAGCAGATCCATAGCTGCATCACACTGCAGTCCCCACACCAGCTCCGTCCAAGGGTGCAGGCCTTCACCATGCCCCTTCACACCACCAGCCTCTCTTGTTCTGCCCAGCTGTACCCACTGCACGGTGCTTGCCTGGTGCCCAAGGCTGTGTTAGCTGCAAGCTGGCTGATCCCATTGGATCCCCTCTCCTGGCATGGGCAGTGCCGGCAAGAGGGACGGATGCATGGGCACGTACCAGACCCCAACACTGTGTAGCCCAGGCTGCCCAGGAACCCAGGCATCTCCCCCGAACACCCTTGCCGTCCTCACCTTTTCTCCTCGACTTCCTTTGTCTCCCTAGAGATAAAAGGAGGAAAATGGGAGAATGAAAACACTTGCAGCACAAAGCCTGAGGCTCATCTAGGAACCATGCCCATGACCCCGCAGCCCCACGTACCTTCATTCCTTGGTAGCCAACAGGTCCCATGTCCCCTGGCCTGCCCTGGAGAACAGAAACGTGGTGTTACGGAGGCAGATACTGGCACCACCATCACCATGGGGCAGGTTCCCCCAGGCTGTCAGTGTGGAGCGTGGGTCCCAGCCGCCGTACCCTCCCATGGGAGGCTCTCCGCTAACCACGCTCCTCCTCTGCCTAGTCTGGGAGCATGGGATTATTGTAGGGGGCAGAGGGAACCTGCTTCCACCATCTACGGCCCTTCCTAGGGTGAGGGAAACTGGGCACCTGGGGACACATCATCTGGGATAAAAGGGAAGGGCAGAAAACCCTCGGGAAGGAAAAAATTGTGTGTGTGTGGTTTCTAATTCGAATGCACAAGCTGAGTAACTGCACTCACGTGTGTGGAAGGAATGCACCTCACAAAAATAAGTGTACCTAGTAAAAAAAGGGAGGAGGAGGGAAATAGTTTCCTCATGCTATTAGCTTATTTTTTAGCAAAAGTTTCCCTGTAACACTGCTGTGCTTGTCATGTCAGAGAACGCGGGAGGGAGCCCGGAGTCCACCCCTGGGCTGGCATACATGAGTCAGAGACGTGTCCTCCAGGAGGAGCAGCTATTTTGGGTGAGGAACAAGGAAGCCTTGTAGCAACAGAGGAGGGGGCCACCCTACTGCCCGCCAAAAGCCTCTGCTTGGCAGGGTGGAGGGGTGCAGCTGGCCATGAACTCACTGACCACCCCATGGAAACATGGTGATGCAAGGGCCAGGACTGTGAGGATGTGCCCAAGAGGTCTGGCCAGAAGCAGCCCAAAAGATAGCCCCCGAGTAGAGTCACCAGGACCGGTCCTTTACTTACGGGGTCTCCAGCATCTCCTTTCTGGCCAGGAAGACCTGGCTTGCCCCTTTCTCCCTGCAATACAGGACAAAAATAAAGTTAACTCATCATCCCCAGGAACAGAACGACAACCTGTTGAAAGGAGAGCACGGAGAAAGGCAGCAGCAACGTTCCATCAATGTGGGGAGCAGAGGATGCTAGCCACATGTGAGCATGCACTGGGTCCTCATCCACCCCTTCATCTGGCAGTGGTGGGGTGCTGAGACCTGTGCACCACCGATCTTTGACCACTCCCAGTGAGCCTGTCCCACCAGCCTGGTCCCGAAGTACGGCCAGGGCCGGTCCCTCACCTCATTGCCTGGGTCGCCGGGAGGTCCAGGGGGCCCTCGGGGAGGCTGCAGGAAAGAGGTACGGGTTAGAGCAGCTACCGAGGCACAGCGTGGGGATGTAAGGGAAGGGGGCAGGGGGTCTCAAAAGCCTGACTCACCTGGCACTCGAAGGAGCAGCACTGCCCAGAGAGAAGGAAAAAACAGCGTTAGAGGCAGTGGGCAGCACCAGGGCCAGGCTGTGCCCTGCCCGGGGGAGAGCTCCCCAGGCTGGCGGGGGCCAGGCAGGACTGTGCCACCGAGCCTCCGCTTGGCTGCAGGCGACCTGCAGGGGACAGGCTCAGGCACAGGGCCGGGGGGAGCGAGGCTCCGGGGGACACTCACCGATTGCTCCGTGTTGTCTTTCTGCAAGACAAGAAAGCAAAGAGAAGGGGTTTGAGAGGGACGAGTGAGCCCGGGCAGGGGGAGAGCTGGGGAGGGGGCAGATGGCGCTCACAATCATCTCGATGATGGTGTTGATGGTTTCCTCCACGTCGAGCTCCCGGGTTGGCTTCAGGCTGGTGGCGGTGAAGTTGCGGCGGTAGGCATGGTCCGTGGCAATGATGTTGAGTCGCTGGTCCTAGGGTTGCGGGGGGCAGAGTGAGATCTGCTGGCACCCATGCAGGACCTGTCCCCAGAGACCACCCTGGGGACCCACATCCTCTCTCCACAGAGGGGCTCTGAGTGCCCCTCAGAGCCTCCTTCACTGTGCTGGGGGTTCTGCAGTCCCACTCAGGATCCCTATGGGGAACATCCCTGCCATGTGGTCCATACCAGGTGGTTGGGGGAGATGGCGACGGAGAACACTTTGATCCCCAAGTGTTTGGCTTCATTGGCAGCATCATCCAGGCCTCCGCAGGGCTCCTTGTACCCTTCCAGGGGGTGTCCATCGGTCACCACAATCAGGTATTTATTCTCCTTGTGATGGGAACCACTACAAGGGTTTAAACGCAGGGTTTAACGTAGCAAGGGTTTCATGGATTTGGTTGGAGAGGGGCAGCTTGGGCACCTTTGGACACTCACCCCAGGCAGTGCCCCAGTCCACGGTCAGGGCATGCCTCATCCCAGCAAAGCGGGACCACTAGCAACCAGCCACCCCTATGCCTGTTTCGTGTCTAGGTGACCTCCTCTCCCACCCTGGAGATAGCTCCGCACGATGCACAGAAAGGTCCTAACACAGAAGCTCCCAACCTCCATCCACAACAGTGACACTGCTAGCATCACCCACTCTGCCCACCCCGGCCCTGCTGCCTCACCTGATGAGCAGCTCCTCGATGCCCCGCTTTATGGCGCAGTCGGTGTAGGTGCCCTTGCCGATGTAGTTTACGGCCGAGACGCGGTTCTTCAGCTCGTTCTGGCCGCTGGGCATCGAGGTGAGGCTCTTGATGAGTACGACCTCATCGCTGTAGTGCAGTGCCCCAGCGTTCCACACCAGGTTGCGGTCGCAGCGGTAGTATCTGCGTGGACACACCAGGACATGTGCTTTCAGCACCTTCGTCCGTGCCCTGCCACCGCCTCTGCTTGACTTGTGCCAATCCGCCATGCGGAAAGCAAATCCTCTGCCAAACGTCGAGGGGCTTTGCTAGGGCTCCCTGCTCTTCTGCAAGGCTGGGACGTGCTTCACGTGCAAAGTCCAGCCGTGGGAGCAGGGCAGTTGGGCTAGCAGGTGGAAGGGCACAGAGGTGTGGCTGGCGGGTATCCGCAAGGGTCAGACAGTTTGGCAGAGAGGCTTCCCAAAGCGGTACCAGCTGCAGAGGCTGAGGCTGAGCGGGGATGCTGAGCCAGACAGCCAGGTGCGTGCGTGCAGACTGAAACACCCCTGCGATGGGTTTTCCATTGCAGGGCGTGTTAAAATCACAGAGGGATGCCTTCCTCTGAAGGACGCTCTGACTCGGACAGGGATGAGTGTGTGTTGAAGCCCTGTCCTGTGTGCTGACACAGCCTGTGCTCGTGACTCCCTGGGACAGAGGCATTGCCATTCCTTGTGCTTTGGCCTAGAGTCACACCCAGTGCCCCAAAAAGGGTCTTTTCGGGGTGATGAGGCCAGTCCCAAAGGGATATGGTTGCACATCTCCCTCGGTTCTCCAAGCTCATCTTCTCTTTGCCCATCAGGACCTTTCCCGGAGCCACCTGAGCACTGCCTACTGCTCTCCACTCCAGCCCACTGCTGCTGGCTGCCGCCCCGCCATCCGTGCCCACCACGCCACACGTGCTGTGGATGCCTGGCAGCACAGTGTGCACGGTGGTGGCTTGCAGGGAGAGGTCTCCAGAGTAGGTCAAGAGGAGTAGGATGGCCACAGGGGTGTTTGGGATGGGCTCAGGAGGTCCATCCATCCATCTGCACACAGCAGGGGCTTAGTCAGGCAAGAGTCATGCTGCATTGATGGGAGCCTGGCAGGTTGCTCCCAAGCACAAGGCTCCTGGTCACTTGATGCCTTGTGAGGTCTATCTCATGCCTGGGCAGTGGGCAAGTGAACTCATGCAGCACTAGGACATTCCCACAGTGCCCCTCTGGGCACCAGCACATATCTCCCACTGCCCCAAGGGGGTCACCAGGACCCCCGTGCTTCCAGGACTCATGATGCTCCTGTGGATCCCTGGATCTCCTGCTAGCAGGCCAAGCTGTGATTTCTGCTGGCGACTCTTCCCAGCATCCCCCCGCTCCAGCACCTGGGAGATTTGGTGCCCCTGGGTGCCCTGACCCTGGGAAAGCCTAGGTCAGACCTGGTTTGGTGGTTCAAGGGTGGGTGAGGAGGAGGTGGAGTAAGGGCTGGGCAGTGGGATGGATAAGGGGCAACCAAAGCTGGGTTCGATGCTGCAAGGTGTCCAAGGGATGCCAGTTGCAAGGGGGAGTTTTGCTCTGTGGGATGCCCACGAGTGCTGGGTTTAACATCAGAGGTGCCCTGCTGCCACCCAAGCACCCGGGCTGTCCTGGGCCAGAGCAGCCGGTGGCATGGAGACCAGCTTTGCTTTGGCTCTACAGAATAACCACTTGGCCAGCCGAAGGCAGCGGGGCTGGGCCACCGTGTCTGCCGCTCCAGAAGGCTTTTGCTTTCCCGAGGGCGGGTGCAGGCAGCCCTGCTGAAGGCACACTGCCGGCCTCGGCACAGACGGAGCAGAAACGGGGCGGCTGCGGACCGGGAGAGGGAGGAGACGCTCCCACCCCGCTCCCTGCCATCCCCTCCTCTCCCTTAGCGGGCCGTTGCGCAGGGCAGTCTCAGCATCCCACCCGGCACCAGGACCCGTCCCCAAAGCAGCCCAGACAAAAACCCGGGAGATGTACCTGTTTGTCAATTTATCAATGAACCGGTTGGTGAAATCTTTCACTTGGGCAACCAGGTCCCCAAAGGGCTTCACCCTCAGGGCGACGCTCTCTGAGGTGTCCAGGACGAAGAACAGATCCACGGGGCAGTCTGGGAAGAAGCGGAGGGGCAGGAGTCGGCAGGCAGCCCCGCTGCATCGCCTCCCAAGCCCCAGGCACCCCATGCCGTGTGCCTGCAGCCCGGCTCCCCTCCTAGCACGGTCCCAGGACCTGCGCTGAGGGGATCGCTGTCACGTCCTAACCCCACGTATTCAGAAAATATCAGTTTGTGGCATTTAACAGCTTCCTATACATTTTATTCCATTTACATTAAAAGACTATCTTTGCAAGACCAATACTAGTTTTTATATAAAATAATGTGCAGCAATCACTTAAAAAATAAAACCAAGACATGGTAGCAAATAACACAATGAAAAACGACTTTCTAACACACTCTGGCACAAATATCACTGCAGAGAAGAGCGAAGGCACCTTAACAGCCAGTGTCAAAACCAAGATCTTTCAGAAAGCTAAACTGGTATCAGCTGTTAAACCCCATAACTGCGTCCCAGTGCTACTGGCAGCACCTGGCAAGTCAGAGCCAAGGAGAAAGAGCCCAAAAAAAACATTAAAAGAGGGTACGTCTTGCAGATCCTCTATAATCCTACATCGTTCTCCTCCGCAAACACAAACCTTCCCCCAGACGTCCCGACAAAGCCGCGGCCGTGCGCGTCCGCCCAGGAGGGAAACATCAGCCAGGCTTCTCTGCTGACACCGGGGAGGAAAAACACCCCGGGAGCAGCCCGGGCTTACCTTCTGCGTTTGCGACCCGGGTGGTGATTTCTGGGCGCTGAGCGCAGGAGAAGCTGCCCAGGAGGGCAACTGGGAGCAGCAAAGGGAGTAGAAAGTCTTGCAGCTTCATTTTTCTTGGTTTCATATTACCATTGAGATGGATTGAAGGAAAAAAAAGCAGAGAAGGAGAACCCAGCAGCCGAGAGAGGCCGTGGTCCAGAGACAGGAGTCGTTGAAGATATTTTTTTACCACTTTAGCCTTGGTTTCCGTGGGAGGAAGAGCAGGGGGGAGGGTAAGGGTGAGGAGGAGACTTCTCCAGCCCGAGGACGGAGGGAGGGATCAGGGGCTGTCAGCTGTGAGTCAGAAACGAATGCGGCGTTTCTCCTTACCCTTCTTCTGGATGTCGCTGGACCTGCGACGACACCCGGGCCACTGGCTCCTGGGATCTCCACGAGCCTCACGCAGGAAGCCCTGGAGCAGTCGGTGCCCAGCACCAGCATCCCCCTTGGGGGTCAGCCTGCTCTGGGGGGTAGGGGGGCTTGGGCCGTCTGCCGGACTGCTCCCTCCTGGCTCTTGGGCCGGGGAAGCTGGGGTTGGGGGTGCACAGGCATCCCCATCGCATCCTTGCCTGCATGAGAGCTGGCCTGAGATGCCCTGCTACCCAGGGGAGGCCTCACCACAGGGCAGAGCTGGAGCTGTCCCATGGCCACCCAGGGACGGGGGCACCATGGAGGCACCACATTTTTGGAGAAGCACTTTCCTCCTTGTCTTTCAGGGAATTCTACTCAGCCTCATCAGGAACCTGAGGGGCAAGCTGAGAAAAACCCCGCAGGGACCCCCACAGACTGGGAATGACCCTCCTGGGCCATGTTCAGGGAGTGGGGATGGGGCCAAAGCTGTCAAGCCTGGGAGGTAGAAGCAGGAGGCCAAGCCCTTCGGGATACCTGGACATGAGCATCTTCCCATCATGTACGATGGCAGGAGAGCCTGAGAACTTGCAGCAGTGGGGAGCTGGGCCCCCAGAGCAAGGTCCCCCCACAAGGACTTGGAGATCAGCCCTGGAGATGATGGAGTTCCTTGCTGCTGAACTCAGATCCGGAAGGGGGTAGTGCCAAACCCCTCTTCATGGTGGGAGCATTAATCAATGTCAGGAAGAGAGGTAAAATGCCTGGGGGCTGATCCTGCTACAGCTGCAGCTGTAACCTGCTCCCAAAAGTACAGGAGGGGACCAAAAGCTTTCATTAAATAGCAAATTGATGGGTTGTCCAGGCCAAGGAGGTACCTTGCCTTTGAAAGCTGAAACAAAACCCAGAGAAAGGGGCTCGATTGGGGCCAGGCAGAGCATCCTGTGGAAGCACACAGGGCCAGGACGGCTCCAAAGGGCAAGGAGACCCCAGCACAGATTCGGACAGCGCGAATGGTTTGCACAGAAGTTGGTGGAGAGAAGGCAGCAGGAGACCTGCCGCACTGCTTCGTGGGGCTACGCGGGGCTGGCTGCCGCCTCCATCACCCTGCCCTGCACGCACAGCTACTCTGACAGCACCTTTGTGTGAAGGATTCAGGAAAAAAAACATCGTAGGCTTGGCTGTAGGAAGTTGTTTCAAATAATAAATCTTTGGATAAACAATGTCCAAAGTCACTGGAAAAAAAAAATACAGACTGTGCTGAACTGAAACCTCGTAAACCCATCAGCACTATAGGCCCTGTTCTTCAGGCCACCACAAATGTAGGTGCATCTGTGGAAGCTGATGTTAGAACAAAGGAAAGAGGAGAAACTGGTGATCCTGGGGAGGGGCAGGAGTGCTGCCGAGCACCCCTGCACTCTGTCTCCGCAGCTCCTCCAGGCCTTCCGAGAGCCTCTCGGTGCCATGTGCTTTGGCTGAGGGGCTGCCTCCGTGCCTGGGCAGTGTCAGGGGGCGACACCAAAATGTGAGAAAAAACTGTGTGTGTGTGTGTGTGCTGAGGGATAGAGAGAGACAGCCCAGCCCCTAAAGAGCCAGGTTTCTGTTGTGCTGAAGAAAGCACTTTTTTTTTCCCCCCAGCTAAAAGCTTTAGTAGCAGCGTGAACCTGGCTGGTGTAACCGGCCACCCAGGCACGGGGGTGGGTGAGCTTCGCAGAGCTGTGCTGGGGGCACCAGGAGATGAGGAGATTGAAAGGCAAATTTTCAAGGCGTCTCAAACCTACTGAAGATGCTCTCCCAGAAAGCAAGTGTGTCCAGGGACAAATCCTGCTGCCTGACTGCTCACGGGGCGGGGGGGGGGGGGTCTGACCTGATTTGGCCTCTCCCGCATGTCTCCTCAGGGCTCCCACGAGGGAGCTCCCCTGGAATTTTGAAAACCCCTCCCAGGAAAGAGGGATGCTGGAAGGGACCTGTCCTCATGCATCAGCTCAGCAGAGGCATCCTGTGCACACCAGAGGTATTTCCCCCTTGCTTTTTCTCTTCCTCTCTCCCCTCCCAGGGCAGCTCGGAAGAGCTGAAGGGAAAATCGCAGCCATCTCAGGAACAGCCCAGCCGCTCCGCAGAGCCTTGCAAGCCGGAGGCCAGTCGGCCGCGCCAGCAAAGACTTAATGATGACGGTGTGGCTTGTGCAAGGCACCCGCTGACCGTACATGGTTCTGCGCAGCTGCAGCCTGTACGGACCCCTGGCAAGCCCCACGAACCCTGGCAAGGGAAGCCATCAAGACAGGGTTCCCTGCACCCCACTGGAGACCCCGCTCCCTTGCCCAAGCGCCCGGCTGCCAGCCCCAGGATGGGGGGCTGCCTCTGCTATCCGACTGGACCACGGGCTTGGATCCGCACCCGGCTTCAAAAGCATTTTAAAGCATTGCCTTTTCCAGGTCCACAGTGCTAAACCAGGGCCAGCAGCGTCCCCGAGGCATTGAACAGTAATTTCCTTGGAAAAGTGTGGGTCAGTTTTGCAGAAATCTGGCTGAAAGCTGGGCAGCAGTTTGCAGGCTGACCTTAGGTGTGTTACAATCATTGGGCCTAACAGCATGCTGTCACGTCCCAAAATCTAAGGACACATGCCTGTGAAGGACGTCCCCTTTCCTTTCTTCTTCAGACGAGGCCAGGGAGGCTGAGCGCCATCAGTCTGCCGCACCAGGTCCCCGAGGAGCTGAAGCCCCCCTCCATCTACCTGTGTGGAGCTGGCATCCCTCCGGAGTGCCATGGAGATGGGCAAGGCAAGCCCCTCCACGGTGCCTGCATGCCCTGGGCGACAGGTGCCCCCTGCCCCCCAATTCCCAGCCCACAGCACACAATAAACTTTTAGTTCAATTCCAGGCCAAACCGGGGTGCAGGGAAAAAAAAAAATTGCACTTGGGTGAGGATTTTTGCTTTTTCTCCCCCCAGAGACTGAGAAAAGGATGAGTTTGTTCCATTTCTCTGCTATTAACCCCTTTGTGCAGCCTTTCCTTTAATCAAATCCACTTAGAAATGGAAAATACTCCTTCCATAGGAAATGAGCTGAAATGAATTCCCCTGGGAAAAGTCAGGATTGAACCCGCCAGGACACTCCTCACCAAAGGGTGCTTTGGAAAGCAGGGAAGGACCGAGTGCCAGGTTTCCAGCCCCATCTTCTGCAGCTGCAGCTACTTTATCCTCTTGCAGGGTCCCAGGAGATGCCACAATTAACAAGCACTGAGATTTCCCTGGTTGCCACCACGTGAAGCACACCAGCATCCTGCCAGCTGGTTGCAACACCTTCCCCCACGTCCTGGGATGCGAGTGCCCAAGGCTTGCTAAGCGTTTGGGACGGTGAAGATATTTGCTAGGAGAAGTTTCCATACCCTTTAGTTACCGTGGGCTGCGTCTCCCCAGGCTGGCTGTAGTACCTCAGTCCCACCAAGATGCACGACCCGGCTCGCCCCTGGCTCAGCTGCATCCCCGCTGTCCGCCCCATCTCCAGGCTCAGTCCCTCGCCATGGGACCAGCCGTGCCGACCACAAACCCCACTGGAAGAAGCGCGGCTTGTGGCATTTCTGCACATGATAATTTAGCTTCCCACAGCAGATCTCCGGAGGAGGCAGAAAAAACCCCTCCGAGCACGAAAACGTCACCTCCCCCAGCGCAGCAGCAGCTGCTCTTCCAGTACAGGCGAGCGGTGCCTCGCAAGCGTCCTGCTGCGGGCACAGAGTGCACTCAGCAGCACCGGAGGAGGGTCTCGCATTTCCCCCACCCCACCTGCTAAAAGGCCCAGCGGGGGAGCCAACCCCTGCCGCGCTGCGTGTCCCCCGAGATCCCTGCACTAAGCCTTTGCTTTGCCTAGCGCTCGCATCCACCCTGCAAGAGGCAGGGCAGCCAGGACGTGGCGCTTCTCCGCCGCTCGAATCGCTGGCTCGTTTGACCCGGTGCGAACTTCCCAGCCGTGCCGTTTGCCAGCCGGGCTTTGCTCCTACCAGATAGGTTCAAGTCAGCCCAGGGACCCTTCCCTCCCTCCCAGCACCATTTGGGGACACGCTCTTCCCTTCCCCATCAAAGCCTTCCCAAGCTGGCCCACGGGGCCACCGCCAGACCAAGGAGGGATTTCCATCCAGCCACCTCACCGGTCCCTCACCGGAGTTCCCCCCGCACCCCGCTCTGCAGACCCCTTGCATGCCGGCACGGCCAGGACGCGGCACGGCTCCACCGGCAAAGCCACCTCCCCGCGCCCAGGCTGGTGTGGGGTGGGTTAATATTTTCCCTGTTACCTCACGCTGGCCTCTGGGTGTATGGAAAAAACAAACCATCTGGTAATAATATTTCTCTAATAGCTGTCTGGGTCTGTGGGAAAACTTGGCTCGGCTTCTTAGGAAAGACAAGCGGGTTGAGCAAGAGGGGAGGTTGCAGATGTAGCGTGGGAGCTGAAGGAGAGGAGATAATGCTTTCGGGCTCCTTTTTCCAGCTCCCTAGAGCTCGCGGGGATCCTCTCCTTGCCGTGGTGCCAGTGGGATGCCGGGACGTCATGGCTTCAGGATACAGGGAAGAGCCTCTCCATCCTCTCCCGGGGACGAGAGTCCCACAATGGAAGCCTGAAGGCGAACAAAGCAAAACTCACTATCAGGGCTTTTTTTTTTCCATTTCTCCAGGGAAAACGTCCACTTTTCACTCAGCAAATGGGAACAGCCCAAAGCGTAGGCTTTTGGGGGTTGGGAGCATCTTGGTTTGGGGATGAAACTGGCCCAAACCAGAAAAATTGGCCACACCTGCAGTATTGTCTGGTTCTTGGAGAAAACAAAACCCGGGGAGTGGGTGCCTCGTTTTCCAACAAAGCTAGAGAAGAAATGATGGGAGGTGTCAGTGCTCAACATCCGTTGCTTGCTAGCTCCTGGTAAGCAACCGTGCTGGCCCCGGCCAGCCCAGGTGGCGTCAGCGGCACCTCGGGCCATGCCAGCCCCAGCCCCGGGGACACCACTGCCGGGACAGGGGACAGAGCACCCGCCCTTTTCCACACAGCCTCTCATGGAGCATGTTCAGCAGGACGAAAACCAGGTGGAGCAGCTGGGCCGAGAACATTTTCCAATTCTTGGCAATAAAACGCCTCGCTTGGGTGAATCACGGGTACATGCTCGCCGGGCTGGGCACGTCCTCCTGGAGAGGAGGCACCGGGCACTCGAGGAACAGCCAAGCAGCTGCCAGACACAGTCCTGGCTCCAGCCGGGGGGACTGGGAACGCTGGCTCCCACCCGACGGGTGGCACAGGGCTCCCCTGCCCCACGGCTTGCGGAAGGCAGGCCAGCCTGTGTCACCAAACTGCAGAGAGACGAGCTCTCTGGCTAGGAAAAGCTGCCTAAGGAAAACCCCCTGCCACGGTTTACAGGGCCACTTCTAAGCCCCCGCTCTGCATCCCTGCGGATGCCTGGCATCTCGGTGCTGGCACCATTCCATGCTCTTCCAGGGGGACGATCCACCCCAACCCAGGAGCTTGCACATGTCTGGCAAACTCCCCGAGGTCCCTGTTAGCCCCTTCCCACACTGTTTCTTGCTCTCATTTTTTTTTCAGCACACACTGCTTGTACTCGTTGTTTTTATTGCTCCGGCAGCCATCACAGCTTCTGGGGCCTTCAAGAGCAGTCCTAGGATGCAGCAAGGCTTGTGGCCGAGCTCTCTTTAGACCAGAGCCAGATCCAGCCTGCAGCCTTTTCCTAGAAGTGTAAAACAAGCCAGCTACTCTTCCTGGCAAGGATGCCTTCCCAGCCACTCCGAGCAGTGCCAAGCATCCTCCTCGGCTCTTTCGCAGACAATGAAGAGCCAACGTAAGCCATCCGCCCATTCTGCTGTCCTCAAGCCTGTTTCCCCTGCTCCGCGCTTAGCCACGGCTGAGACAGCAGCGACGACAAACATCTGGAGGAGGAGCAGGGAGGAACAGCTGTCCCTCAGGGACCCCACGGAGGAGCATCACTCTTTGACTGGGGTCCTGTGGACGGGTACCCCACCACGGAGGGCTCCAGCACAACCCCTCCTGCAAAAGATAAAGATAAGAATTCACTGCCTTTTTTTTTTTTTTTTTTTTAATGAGGAACAGCCAGAGGTAAAGAGGTAAACAGGCAGTTTCACATCTCCACACACTCACTCTCTCTGGAGGGAGCCACTGAGCGCAGCAGCCAGCTGTCCCGCAACAGAGGGATGGAGGCAACGGGAAGGGATGGAGGCAACAGGGAGGGCTGGAGGCAATCCCATTGCACGGTCTGGGTTGGAAGGGACATCCAAAGGTCACCTGGTCCAACCCCCAATTTGCATCCTTTAATGCCTTCACAGGGGCACAGATGCCTTGCATTTCAGCTGGTACCTCCTGCCGAGGAAAAGCCCGTGCAGGCCGATGAAAGACGTGGGCGGTTAACATCCCTCCAGCCTGGACAGGTGAGGGGTGTTAGGCTGAGCCCCAGGTGTCTCAGGGCTCCAGCTGCCCCACTGGCTTCTACCCCAGGCTGTCTCGTATCTCCCAGCGCTGCATAAGGGCGCACGGCCGCGCGAGGTGCTCGTGGATGGCCCGTGGCTTGCGGGGAGGGGGGAATGGAGCCCTGAGCCAGGCTGGCCCCTGTTTTCCCGAAGCATCTGTCTCATTTGGTGACACCCTGCTTTGAGGTCTCCATGGTGCCACTGCTCCGAGGAATGGGACAGGAGTGGGGACAGGGTTGTTTTTTTCTCTAAACCAAAGCATATAACCACCTGCTGGGGCAGGAGAAACCTAGAAAACCTGTTTTTTAGTGAAAAGTGGGTGCCTGGCCTGGAGTTGCACGTTGTGCCTTGCCTAAGCCAGGCACTGAGCCAGGCTGGCTGCTGGCACCCCGGGCACTGACACACCATGGGAGCCAGCGTGGGTAGCAGCGTCTTCAATCCCCGGTGAGTGTTGCCTTTACTGTGCCACCTCGTCCAAAATAAAGAGATTTGTGAAGGAGAGCAGGAGCGAAACGATTTCTTCGTAAGCAGATTCCCATTGCAGGCAAGATAACAGTGTGCTTTTAGGGATGGCGCTGAAGAAGCTCCCTGGCTTTCTGCAAGCCAACAAGGGTGGCTTTTCCTCCCAGGGATGCTCGGGAGCAGAGGTGCTGCCAGGGGGGCCACAATGCTGACTGAGACCTCCCCACATGGTGCCACGGACTGACGCCTACGTACAGGGCCAGCGCAGCAGCACCGCTTGCCGGGGCAAAGGGGAGCGGGATTGATGTGCGCTGTGGAAAACACAGGTCCAAATGGAGAAGAAGGTCGAAATCGGCGTTTCTGCCTTTGTTTCCTCGCTGGGCAAAGGTCCGGGCAGGCAGCGCTAGTTTCTCCTGGCTGCTTGGCTGTGTGTCAGCCCAGGGCTGGACCGGCTGGGGATGCGAAGCCCCCGCTGATTCGGGGTGCCTGCCAGAGTTGGGGGGCTGAGCCGGCAGCTCCAATTCTGATCATCACGGGGTGATACCCTCTGCTCAGGACCGCATTTACCCAAGGGTGTGGGCATGGAGGGGCACTGCCGGGGCTGGACATGTGGTAGGGAGGGCAGCGCTCCGGCATCGCTTCTCAAGTGAGAAATGAAGCATCCTGGAGAAAAACTCATGCCCCGATGTGGCCCAAAATAGCACTGGGTCTGCTCCAAGGTCCGGGGCTGGCGCGTGGCAGCCCAGGGTGGGGGGCCAGCTTAAGAGCTGCCATTGTGTGGGGCTGGATGGGCAGCCCGTATCCGTGGGCTGCTCCCATGCGGGGGCCTGGCAGTGACTCACACTTTGCTATAAACACGGCTCCCGACGGATAATGAATCCCGGCTGTCACTGCTGGCTTTGGGGAAAGCTCTGGATTTTCTTCACAGCTCTCCCCCCCCATCCCATTCCTCCTCCCCTTCTGGCAGCCCCGCTCCCAAGAGAGATCGTTTCCTGACGCTGAGCGGAGCGGGGCCCTTTTTCCAACCAGTGGTGGTTTGCTTCGAAGCCTTCGTGGGCTGAGTTTCCCCATTAACCCTTCTGGGGAGACAGAGGCTTTTGGGTCACCCCACAGCATCCCACCGCCCTCCCTGTGGATGCCTCACTGCCCGAGCCACGGCTGTGCTGGCCGAGCAGTGCGTGCGCGGGCTGGGGACCCCCCTTTTTGCTCTCACCTCTTCCCCCTAACCACGGAGGGCACCTCAAGCGAGAAAAGCTTTATTGCATTTACACAAATAAGCCACGAGATACATTGCACAGCAACCGGGGAGCGAGGGGTGGCAGAGAAGCGCAGAGAGGGGCAGTGGGGAAACGCTGGCTTGCAGGAGCGGGGCAAGCTGCTGTCCTCCTGCGAGCCGCTGCTCGAGCCCCCCAGTCCCGCTGCTGCCCCGTACGGCAGCCGAGGGAGCAGGGTCTGCACAGCCACGGGCAGGGGGCTTTGGGCAGCCGGCCCGAAGGGTGCCACGGAGGAGAGGGAGAAGCTCACGGGAAGCCGGCAGCGTCTTCGAGGCGGGCTCAGGCGTCGGGCGCTGGCACCACTTCCACTGCGGCGCTCGGGTCAGGCGGTGAACGTGTTCCTCCCGTGGGGGTCAGGGTCTGGAGAGCTGGGGGGGTCAATGAAGGGAGATGGTCAAGGCTCAGCCGAGGCTCTGTGCCTTGGGCTCTGTGGAAACGTGGCACTGCACAACGCCCCGAGCAGCTCTGCAGCACGATGCTGAAATCGCCTGCACCCCGAAGGCCAGGCCTGGCTGAGCCATGCCCAGGCTGAGCTCTGCTACACCAGCACAAGCCTCCCTTTGCCGGGGGAGCTCGCACCCGAACGCATCCCACACGACTTGTTGTGCTTGGCGTCATTCTAAGGGAAAAAAAAAGCACACCCTGCCCGTGCTCTGACCAGCAAGGAGCCGTGGTCATGCACACGCAGGCTGCCCCAGCACAGAGGGGACGAGCATCATGGGCCCAGTTTTGTATCCCAGGTGCATGAGCACATGCACATGAGTAAATACTTTTTCCAGCCCAAAGCCCCCGCCCCAGGCATTGCTGCGTTTCGAGACGCACTGCACCATGCTGCATATCTTGAAATCGTTGCCTTTCGATCTGGCATGTTTGGAGGGGAAGTCTACTTGAGGCAAGAAAAGAAATATTAGTATGCGACTGAACAACTGTTTAAGCACAGAGGTGGTGGTTTCTCTGGGGCGTCAGGTTTGCATCTTTAACTGGCTTTTTACAGGCAGTAGGAAGCGGCACACCGTTACTCTGCAGCGCTCCCACAAGAGATTTGGGAGCATGGCCGTGTGCTGAGTAGCACACAGCAACGTCTGTCGGGAAAACCACGTCCCCTGGGAAAACCACGACACCGGCTGCAGCAGTAGCCTCAGGTTACATCATTGTGATGTCTGCGTGAGAGCTCTTCCCTGAAGGACCTCACCAAAAAAAAAACCCCAAACCCCACACCACTGAATGAGAGCTTTTGGGTGAGCACATCACGAATCTGTCTGTCTCTCCTTTGCACTGGGAAATCCCGTTAGATTTCCGTTGTGGCTTGACCCCACGCCATGCACGCAACCCTCAATTCAGCAGTAATGCTGCTCCATCCTTCCAGCCCCTTCTCCCCAAGCTCTTCGTACCCCGCCACTCTGCCAGCTGGCTGGTGGCCCGCCACCACTGCCCCGCCGTGCCCACGCTTCCCCCGAGCATCCTGTGCCCTGGAGTCTCATCTAAAGCATCAAAACCCAAAGCACCGAGTGGTGCTCATCCCATTTTTGGTCTAGATGCAAATGCTCTTTAAGACACAGGCTTTCCTCCAGGAATAAATAATGCCGCTGAGACGCTGCCCATGGGGAGCAAGGGAGTGCTTCAAACACTCGAGTCCTCATGCACATCCTGGCTTTCCCTTTTGGGATCAAAACAGTTCTTTCTAGAAACAGCACGGGTGTTTTAAATCAGCAACAGGCCGCGGTTCAGCACGGGGCTCAGCAATGAAGCCTCCTCCTGCTGCTCCATTTTTATTTCGCTCATCTCCTATCTGGTTTTGTTCCCCGAGTGCGGAGCCAGCCTGAGCATCATTTCTGAGAAGAGACATCCCTGTGGTTAAACGGCCTAAACACACATGTGGGAGTCCAGAGCCAGTCTGCTTTCGCACTTGTTTAGATTGAGTCTGTGGATGCTTTCTGAGCGATCTGGAGTCTTTCGTTCCTCTTTGCAGGACAACTGTGCTGAGGCAGAGCGGGGTGGGGGGGTTGCACATCTGGAGCCGAAGGAGTTGCACATCTGTTACATTCAGTACTTCCTAAAAGTTGACCTGTCACCCTTTGGATGGAGGCCTGGGGCTAAAGGCATAGTACAGTGGATTAAGATCTGCAGCTGCTTTTTTTTTTTTTTGTTTTTTGAAGGGAAAGCAAAAATAACCCTCTCAGCAGAACCCCAGCTCCCCGTGATATCCAACAAGGGAGCAGGGGAATTGCACCGAGCCCATGACCTTTCTGCAAGTCATTCCGCCCTGAGCTCTGTGCTTGGCCGGCTGCAGCCGCTCCGGTCGCCGGCCGAGGCGCGGTGCTCCCGGCCAGCGCACGCCAGGCTCCCCGGGGGACAGCGAGGGCTGGAGACCCTCGGGACCTCACTGGCAAAACTTCTCCTTCTCTTGTGAAATACTGGGCCAATGAGACCAAATGGGCTGGGGCCACCGCAAGGTCCGGGTTTGTGCCACCAACCTTGTTTTTTTAGCGCAACCCATGGCCAAGGGAGCCACTAGCCAGCCTGGTCATGCATGCTTGCCCAGATGGACTAGGGTGTCTCCACGAAGGTCCCAGCACTGACGAGATGCTTCCCACAGTGGGACACAATGCCAACCGCCCATGTCACCGACGGTCACCAGTCTCCCCACACAAAAATACCCACTCCCTTCTCCAGTCCAGCAACGTGGCACAGCTTCTGAGAGCAGAGGCTGGGAGCACCCCACATCCCAACCCTGCTCACATTCCAGTGCTGCAAAAAGCTGGTCAAGGGGGACATCTAGTGACCAGCCTTTGGGGGGGTGGGCTCAGGGCCAAGGAGCAGGGGTACCTCCTCGGGGCTGGGGGATGTAGCTGAGCAGGGTTGGAAGAGGTGGGCTGCTGAGCTCTCCATCTTCTGCAAACGGCGTGAGAAAGGTGTCAGGAAGGGTTTCGCTGAGCCCGCGCCATCCTTCTGCCCCTGTGGCCAAGGAGAAAATGAGATTCATCTCTCCCACAGCACCGAGCGATCCCCCAGAAACCCCACCTCCGCCAGAGCTGGAGGGGAGAAATTACCCTTGCTAATGAACCATGAGCTTGAAATTAGCATAATTAAAAGTGACTAGCACGGATACATAAAAAACCCTAAATTACACCTAAAAGAGAGTATTAAAGAGTCTCCCTGGTGAAAGTCACTTTCCCTTAGGGGAAACAATCTATTTTTTTCAACCCCATTATGTACTAGATTTGCAAAACAGCCTAGGAAAAAAAAATGCACATAACAGTACTCCGAACAGTTAATTTTGGGAGCATGACCTGGGAAGGATATCGGGGGAGTGGAGACCTTCAACTGAGACCCAAGGGGCCGAGCACGGTCCTCAGCCGCCCCCTCTCTGATGGAGAGCCACCGCTCTCGGAGCAAGGGAAGGCGTCAGATCAATACTTTCCTGCCTAAGCAACAATTTCCCACAAAAATAGCATGCTCCCAAAGAGTTTGACCGAGTGATACTGAGTCGGTTACTTCCAGAAATGCTGAATGATTCAATCTGGATGAAATGCTTTGACAGAGAAAAGCAATGCGCTAAAGCCCTTCTGCCAATTAACTGCGCCATTCACCTTGTATTGAATATTCACTCCAACCTTAGGGATGTGCATGTATTTTTCCCAGTGGTATGACCATGGTGGAGCATTTTAAGTTCATATAAAACGTAAAACCAAGTAAAAGCAGAACACCAAGGCTCCTTCCAAAGAAAACAGCAGATCTCCTTTTGAGTCGTACCAAAGAAATCAAAGCTGAGTTTGACGCATTCCTTGTGATTTTGTTGTTATTGTTGTTGTCATCAACAAGTTCCCAGGAGATGCTTGAATGGTTTAAACACCTCTTCCCCCAGGCCTCACTCAAGCCCAGATGATGATGGATAAGCTGCTAGGTTCCTACATAACACTGGAGCTTTTTTTGTTCTTCTTTTTTTCCTTTGCAAAATAACCTGTCCCCAAAGTGAAGTCACAAAGTCAAAGGCTCCGGTAATGTCAGAGGAGGGATGCCTCGGCCATGCCAGTGCAACCGCATCCTTCACTGTGCCCTCTCCTGCAAGATTCCACCCAGTGCTCTCCACAGGCTCCCTTCTCTCCAGCCCTACGGCAAAGGGCTCAGCTCCTTCGCCGCTCCTTCTAAAACCTAAATGCATGGCGGAGTGAGCAGCAGGCCGGGCTGTATCCCTCCCGCTTGCCAGGTGAGGTTTCCCAAGTGATGGAGAGGTGAAGAAGCATTTGCTTTGCAGAGGCTTATCATGGATTTATCATTTTCTGTGTGTCCATTTTGAGAAACCCCTGGCTTTGTTTGCAGGAGAGCTGGCATTTCCCAGTTAGTGTTGCTCAAGTGCTAAAGTATTGCTTTTTTTTTTCTGTTATAAATGTTCTCCAGATGGCTAAAACAAAAAAAAAGCATCCTGTATCATAGCAAGAAGCATAACAGTGACCAGTTTGGTACATTGGGGGTCCTCTGCTGCTCACGTCCCTTGGCAACACCTCAAGATTTAACGCTCGCACAAGCGGCCACTGTTCCGACAAAGCGAGTTGAAATGCTGAGACTCTCCCACTGCTCCAAGCAGAAGCCGACGCTGCGAGGACGTGGCCCTCCTGCAGCAAAGCTTCGCTGGGTGACGGAGACAGCGCGGCGGGCTGGGATGGGGACGGTACCCGGAGGGGGATGCTCTCTGCGGGTTCACCAGCACGGGGATGGTTGGATGGCTACAGTCTGCTCCTCCTCTCCAGTATCCCCTGAGCTCAGTTGCATCCGGCAGATGCAGTCTGGTATTTGCTATTTCGGGCAGCGCCATCTCCACGGAGGTGGGGGATAGCACGGGGAGCACAGCATGCGCACAGAGCAAAGAAATTCAGGGAAGCCATGATTCACAGAAACCTCAGGTCCCTGTGCAATTAGTGTGCCATGAAGGTCCTATGTACTCCTCAGGGCACAAGCGCCCAACAGATGTAGGAACCCCACAAATGCATTGGCGTGGGATGGATTTCCCAGTCTCGGATGGCACAACGCGGCTGATGATGTCTGACTGTGTGCCAGAGCTTTGGACTGCTCCCGCGTGCCGAGACAGCAGCGTGAGAAGCAGCAGGCTGCTCCTCTCGTGCACCGTTACCTACGGTATCTGCTCATCCTCCAGCTTGCCCTACGCCCCGTGGGAGAGCCAAGCCATGGCAGGACGGGCTGGCTCCCTCCACACACCACCCGCCTCTGAGGAGGGCATCACCCCAGGACGCTGGCTGCCACCGCTTTCTTGGAGTGGGCGGCAGGGGGATGCGGAGCTCTTGCTGGCCAACACGCGTCCCGGCTCACCGCCCAGGCTGCTGTGGTGGCTCCAGCAACGCTGACGGGTGGTTATTTTCACGCTGGGTCTCACACACAGATACTTTGTTCTTTCAACAGGACAGCAGAGCAGAAGGTTGGGAATGGAGAGCAAAGCACCTTATGAAGGAGCTGGAAGCACCTCGAAACGCAGAGACTTGAAACGCTCCAGAGCGCTGAGCACGCACGGGTTTTATGACAGCAGTAGGAGTGAATTGTTAATGCTCAGCAGCAGGGGCTGGCAGCTGTCTCCACCTTTGTGGTCTTTGCCAACGGTGGGCTCCTGGGCTGGGGGAATGGACCTCTGAGGAGAGGCGGCGATGCTGCCTGGTACACGCAGGGAGCAGGAATGTGCTGCCTTGCTCGGGCAAACTCACTCCGTTCGCCCTCTGTGAGCCACACCAGCATCCCTGCCAGCCGCCGAGCAGCTGCACCAGCCCCCATGCTGGGGCTGCAGCCCATATCCCGCCTGCCCATCCCTGGCTCCGCTGACAGGGTGGCATCACCCGGGGTCCTCACCGCAGCCCCGTGTCAGTGCCAAGGGGTCAGCACTTGCGGCAGGAGGAGAAGTCCAGCATCCCGGCCGGAGAAGGGAGGGGAGCTGCCAGCCGTGCCTGCCAGCACTATGGGAGGAGGAGAGGGAAAGGTCATGAAGTCTTCGGGCTCACCTGGAAAAAGAATATATTTCCCATGTGGTACAGTGCAAAACTGTATTTTGTGGCTGCTTTAGCTGCGTGGGGACATTGTGGATCACGATCCCCTCATTTGCAATATGGGAAAAAACAACTACTATACATTTTGTATGGAAAATATATTTGTTTCCCCACTTGAGAGTTAGGAGAGGGAAGGCTGGAAGCAGAAGGCAGGGCTGGGTCCAGAGGGTCCTGGGGAAGGGTGTGGGGCACAGACATGGCAGATCTGTCCAGACAAGGGGGCAGGGAGAGGTGTTTGTTGTAAATTCATCTTAGGGAAAGCCAAAGCATTGTGCAAGCCAAACACCCTCCCCTTCAAAAAAAAGATAGCCTAGAATAACTCAGGAAGTGCATCGCTCAGGGGACCGTCTCTAAATAAAATAAAATATTATTATAGTTGTGGTTATAATAATAATACCAATAATAAATAATAATGATGAGGAAGGTTTTGCAGACAACCTCCACCTTCCCTCCAAACAGCTAAAAAGGTGCAGAAAGATGCAGAGGGAAGGATGGGGCTGGAGATGGTGGGGCAACCCAGGAGAAGAACAGTCGGAGCCTATCGGTAGCAGAGCTGCACAGACATTTATTGAACACAAACGACGACAAACACAGCCGGCTCACAGAGCTTCCTGAGCTATTGTCCAAAGGTTTTGCTTGTGGGGATTGTCAAAAGAGTGCCGTCAAAGGCCCCTGGGGGTGTGAATCCTGTATAGCTAAACTCTTCCCACTTCCAGTTGCTCATTAATTAAAAAAGAGGACAATTTGTGTGTGTGATTCCCTTCATTTAGTATGAAAGATGGCTTGTCTGGACCCTGCCATGTTGCAAAGACAGCAGTCTGCTGGTGAACCCATGCGTGCGCATCGGCTTGGCTCCTGCGCATTCTGCTTCCCAAATAACAGGGGGTGAAAACTATGCCTTACCCTGAGAGCAGGGATGCGAGGTCTCAAAGGTGAGCCAGGGCAAGCAAAGTGAACGAAGAGGGAGCATCAAAGGGAGGAGGGTGAGAAAAGTAAGTACTCTGAATCACGCACAGCTCTGGGTGGCGTCACATATCCATAGGCTACAGCAAAGACCACCAACGTCAACTCAAATATGTAAGGAGCTACGCTACACTAGAGACCCCAGCATCTTCTGAAGCCTCGCCAGCGGAGAAAAAACAACCCCCCGCCCCTCAAAAAGCAGATGAAGTAGTAACACCGTACGCCGAAAACAAGGACCATAACCAAAGAGTTCGGGAGCAGCCTCAGGAGCACAGTAAGGAGCTGGCAAAGAAACGTTCCAGCGTGTGCATATGTGTGTGTATTTATATATATATATATATATTCGTTAGTAAAGAAAAGAGTATCTGTGGAGGCAAAGGGAAGACGGTAAATGTACAGGCAGTACAGGCTGGGTGGAGTGCCGGTGGCTGGAGAGGGTCGGGTGGTGCGGAGTGGAGGATGGTGGGTGGAAATTAGAGTGCGCCCATTCCAGTGACCTCAGACGTCAGCCTAGAATAGACAGGGGCAGAGAGAGGGGTAGGGGGAAGACAAAAACAAGCGCTTAATATCTGGAGCAGAAAAGAAAATGAAGACCCTGTGGGGAAGCGCTCCTCCTCTCGCCTACGTCCCGCTCAGCCAAGGGGCAGAGCATCCCTGAGTGGCTTGAAGGGGTCTGGGGGTCCCCGGGAAGGGCCCAGGGGGCTGAAGCATAGAGTCTGCCCAGCGGCTGGCTGCCCTCCTCTCTCATGGCTGCTGGAAGCTAATGCCCAGCCCTGGCACTGCACCGTGGCAGAGGTGCCACCCATCAGGGGTGCCGGCAGGAGCCGTCCCCGCACGTGGCTTCACTTCTGCCAACATCCTCCCCGCCGAGGACAGGCAGCCGTCCCGTCTGCCTCAGCACCAGCCCCCGCAAGCTCCTCCGACTTCTTCATTTTGCTCTGGTTGTCAAAACTCTGGGAGAGGCTGAGCTGTGCCCCATCCTGCTTTCCACCAGGTCACCTCTGCCTCTGCCACGGCACAGGCTGCAGCTCAGCCAGCCCTTCCTTCCCAGTAATGAAGAGCTAATCGTTTTTTTTCTTTTCTTTCTCTCTCTTGTCTCAAGGGATGGTGTGGCGGGATTTGCAAGGAGCTGCGGGGAAAGCCGCTTGGCCATGCCCACGGGTGTGGGGCCGGCCCCGTCTCTCTCCTGAGTGCCCGGAGAGGTGCCGTGGGTGTGGGCAGCGGGGCAGGAGGGCAGGATGGGATGGTGGAGGTCTGTTGCAGGTTGGGGCTGAGGGGGGGGGTGGGTGCAAGGACGAGAAAGCACGTACAGACCTCAGCGGCGCTCCCAGCCCACACCCCAACGAACAATGGAGTCGCCGTCAACAGCCCCCTGTCCTCGGGACCCAGCCGGCAGCCTCCAGCAACCGCACGCATCCTGGGCTGGCAGCGAGCTGGCGCAGCATCAACTCTGCCCGCGGTGGAGGGCACGGACACGCAGACGGCCTCAGTTTGCACGGCTGTACAAGGTCGGTGCAAAGGCAGCAAAAGGACCCATCTCCCCTCAGGCTCCCCATCCATGAGTCTGTGCGCGCAGGTAAATTGTGCGAGATTCCCCAAACACGGCTCACCACCGGCACGGAGCTGGTCCCCAACCCCTCTCCAGCTACGCCTCCCCTGTACGCACCCCTCACAGTCCCTTGCCAGACCCTGTCCCCCACAACATAGGCAGCATCGCCCCCCATCCGGAGGTGGCGTTGGGAACCTTTGGCCCCTGCAAAGTCCTGCTGCATCAAGCTTTTAAGTATGAAAAGGAAGCAATCAGGCCATTGCCATGTCTTGCGTTTATTGGACTGAATATTTTCATTGCATGGATGAAAGCCTTTGGGAGGCCTGGAAGCACACGGAAGAGGCTCTGGGGCGGCAGTAAGTGATGCTAGGATCCCAGCAAGCAGGTCCCAAGTGATGCCTCCCTACCACTGGCTCAGCTCCGTCCCCATCCCCTGCCTTGTCCGCAGGGAAAGACGGCAGCGATTTTGCCCACCCACAAGCAAAATCCTCGAGCGAGGATGGCGGGTGAGCAGGCGAGCGGCGCAACCCGCGGCTGCTCTGCTGGCAGCGAAGCGGCTCCCAGTCCCCAGCCAAAGCACCAGCGGTGGGGAGAGGTCCTGCTGGTGATGTCTGGTCCCCGCTCAGAGGTCTCGGCAAGCCACCATCCATCCCAGCTGGCCTCAGGAAGCCCCTCCTGGCCCGCAGCGCCGGGAGCAAGTGATGCTCCCACCAGGCCAGCAGGACAGGTTTGGCTGCGGTGGGACGCGGCGGAGGTTGGTGAGGGGGGTCTCACCTGGCGTTGATGAGGTACTGCGCGAGGCTGATGTTTGCAGGGGTTCCTGTGATGGTAATTTGGCGCTCTGATGACCCTTCTGTGGCGTTGGCAATTTTGATCTGTGCTCCCGACATCTGCCGAATTTCATTGATTTTGGTCCCTTGGCGTCCAATTATGCAGCCTATTAGCTAGAAAAAAAGCACAGAGGGAACGTCTGAGAAGCGGCAGCTCTGGCAGTCACCGGTGGGATGCGAGCACAACCGCAAGGCGCCAGCCAGAAGCCTGCCTCCCTCTGCCCTGGAGCGCGAGTGACGTCAATGCTCATGAAAACAGGAGAGGGACAGCTCAGGGGTGAATCCCACCTGCACGCACATGGTCCTCCCATGACAGGTCCAGTAGCCTGCCCTGCTCTGCTCCTCGGGGGGGAAATTTCAATTATTTGCACACAATGTCTGGCATCTCAGAGGGCTTCAGGAAGGGTGAGGCATTATACCAGGCTAATTTCAGTAATGATAATTTTCATGGTCTAATAATTGGTCCACATTTTGCAAGGGTCTAAGGATGGGAATAAGTCCTCTTTCGGACTGTGTGCTGCACGTATCCTCTTGCCAATCACAGTGAGCACAATGAAGATCATTATACAGGACACATTACTAGAAGAAAAGAAGCCTGCCACCTTTCTTGAGGACAGTCCAACCCCAAGTGCCCCTTCATCAGCTGGTGGAGCCACACATCATTGATAGCTTCACATTGGTCGCCTCACCCACCTGCTGGGACACCCTCGCCGGAACCACTGCCCGCTGCCTCTGTTACCCTCTTCAGCTCTTTTGGTAAGGTGAGAGGGCTCACAGGAGAGCACCCCATGGTTGTGGTGCCAGCAGAAGAGGAGAATTCTACTTAAAAACAGGTCTTTAATCCTCTTTTGAAAAAATTAGACCCAGCTGGAGGCTTGAATTTCCTCAGTGGTCCTGAATGTCTTGAATTGCCTCAGTGGTCTTCATCTTTGCTCTTGCTCATTTGTGCATCAAACTGTGGTTCCCTCAAGCATTTCCACAAGTTGGCAATGCATATCAAGATGTCCAGCTTTTCCCACACAGGCATGAAATGTTTCTGCGTGAGTTGCTTGGCCATCAGTTCCCTCCGAGGTTGCACTTGGGAATTTTGCACATGGGACATTCATCTTGGCAGCTGCTGGACTTCTGTTGCTGTCCGTAGAAACAGAGACAACTCTTCCTCCAAATGTTCACTGGTCCTGTTTTCAGACCATGGGGCTACCTTAGTGTCCCATACGGACCTGAACATGTGCCCCACTGCAGTGCTGGAAGGGTGTCAACTCTCTTGGGGCCTGTAGTGTGGTGTTCAGCCCAACAGCCACTCATTCTGGTCTTCACAGCACAGAAATAACTCAGAGATGCTTCAGCAAATGAAAATCCCTTACAGCTGGGAACCTGCTGGGGAGACCCGAGGAGCCAAACCTATTTTGGAGAGATGTCCATCAGCGTTCACATTTCTCCTGACAGAGGAGCAACAAGATGGATTTCTCGCTCGGGTTTCCTTGAACTCTCCTTTCTCTGCAGCACAAGCACAAACTGATCTACACCGCTAAAAGATGCTTGCAGACCCTTTGCTTTAAGAAACACAAACCTGTCCTCTGCTTCCCAGGAAGGTGGCAGTGAGTGTTTAAGAGCCTTCAAAACAACAGCAGTCAGAGCTAAGGAGGCATTTTTCAGCAGGCAGAATGGTGCAGGTGATGACACTGAACACTGCGCAGGTCTGATGAGAGCTGGGCTTTTAGCGAGCGAAGGCTCCGAGCACTCCTGGGTCCTGCGGGAGGTCTCCTGGCATCCTTTCCTCCCATGAGGGCAAGGGGTGACTTGATATTCCTGAAGATGCCTTCATTGCTGTGAAGGCCATGGTCACCCACGCTCGACAGATGGGGCTGTTGCAACCTCAGGAGTGCTTGCAGAGCTCCCCGCAGCCTCCCGGAGAGGGATCCTCATCGGATGGACAGAAGCAGACCCGACATCAGTCCTGCCACCATCTCCCACAGGCTCCTCCACAGAGCCCTCCCGCAGCAGTTGGCCAGCACAGGTGAAGCATCTCCGAGGATTTCAGCCCGCAGATGCTCAGAAGCCATTTCGCTTACATGTCTCTCGGGTGGAAGGAGGCCTGGACATACATCGCGGAGGTGCCCGGCAGCCGCAGCCAGGCCCACCACCCTTCCCTTGCCCTGCCGTGTGCCAGTGAACAGCAGGGAGAGGTGGCAACAGCTGCCAGACACGATTGAGAAACTCCTGTTGAGGATGGTGTGAAAGTGCTTGTACAGAGAGGGAGACAGGGACTGGAAGTCACGCCCCAGCTTGTCCTGATCCTGATTTGAGCACAGGCTTGTTATCAACTCATGGAAACCAGTGGGCCAGTCCAGAAGCAAGCGAGACCCTTGGATCCAGGTGCTGGCCGTGTTTGGTTCTGCATCCCGCCTCCTCCCACCTGAGCATCCCCAAGCACCCTTCTCACACCGCTCGGTGCCCAGCGTGACTCCAGCCTCCTCCCAGTGAACATCCCAGTCCAACATCCACTTCACCAAAATGCCTCCATCTATAAGACCCAAAAGCTGACTGCCAAGATGAGACGTGCTGTCCTTCAAAAGCTTGTGCGACACTTTGTGGCATCAGAAACACTATTTACTTACCTCCTCTCCAACCCCCCAGTAACTACGCTTGAGCCGAAACATCACCTCCATGCTAGATTAAGCAATTACGGTTTAACCGGGGGGAAGCTCAGGAGCTCTCTCCCCTTCCCAGTGCTGTCAACTGGGCATGTTTCATGAGCGCTGAGTTCACTTGGAAAGGGAAAAGGAGCATTAAGAAGGATTGTACCTAGGAAAGCTACCAAGGGGGTAAAGTCCAACAGGTGGTTTATGCTGCAGGCTGACCTGAATGGGTGAAACTGGTGAAGGGGCATCTCTAAATATATTTAACAAAGTTTTATATATATATATATATATGTACACACACATATATATACGTGTAT
Organism: Chlamydotis macqueenii; assembly: GCF_036417535.1. NCBI lineage: Eukaryota > Metazoa > Chordata > Aves > Otidiformes > Otididae > Chlamydotis > Chlamydotis macqueenii. Next base: position 41,401,090 of record NC_141561.1, read on the forward strand.
ACACACACACATGCTGAGGAAGCACTCGGATTTACTTACATCATTGGGAATGGTGAGTTCATGAGTACTGGCCGGGGGACTGGCATCCAAACCTGGGCGTACACAAGGGAAAACGGTTACAGCTTGCAGAGACAGCGTGGCGGAGCTCCGCTGCTCTCCCGCAACAGTCAACACTGCAAAGGCTGCGTCCTGCTCCAGGGCCGGGAGGGGAAGGGGATCACACACTCTGGTACAAAGAGGAGGAAGACGGTTGCTACCTGACTCTGCTGGAGCTGGGTGCCACCTTCCCCTGCATCCCTCAAGCTTGGCCTCGCCGGCGCTGCCCCATCAGCGCCTCGCTCCCCACCCTCCATCCTCCCTCTGGGAATGGCTTCAGAGGAGGATGCAAGGTCACAGCATCGCCGGAGAGAGCTGGGAAAAGTACCTTCTCAGGTACTGCCCAGGTACTGCCCCTCCACGCAGCGGCAGATGGCCTGCTGGCTGGGAAACCCAACCCGACAGGCAGAGAGCCTGCGGTGGGAGGGCCGTCCACGTGCCCTCCAGCCCTCCCTGGACACGGCAGCACAGAGCCGCTTGGTTACCACAGCAGCTCGGTGCCCCAAAACCGCTTTCCCCGGTGGATCCGGCGGCGCTAGCACCAGGCAGCCTGCAAAGTGCTTTGCAAGTTAAATCCCCAAAGACTCGCACAATGAATTTTAGCTAGATTTCCATGCACGCTTGCTGGACCCGGGACCCGTGGTCCCTCTTACTTCCAAGGGAATGCACAGCAAGCAGTACGGAGATTTAGAGTCTGCTTCCCTACAAAATTACATGGCAAGGAGTGAAGTCAGGATGTCCCATGTCAACTCTGCAAGAGAGAAGCTGTCTGGTGGCTAACAAGAATTTGCAGTAACCACAAAAAAAAAAAAACAACACGTTTATCTATACTATACGAACTACCAAGGAAGGTTTTTAAGTGCAAGAGTCCAAGACACTTGTGCAGAGGAAGGGGGTGCAGAAAAAAAGAAGCACAAAGAGACTGGAAATGCTGGGCTGCTACAGCACAAGGCGGCAGCAGCACCGAATCCCTTGTCGCCCAATCCAGCACGGTTTTCTTAGGCTGCACGGCAATATCCTGCTGCCTTAACCACGCCGAGCAGCTCCTGGAGAAATGTCCACATTTTTTCTGACCTGCATTCCCATCGAGGCCCCCTGCGCTGCCGAAGAGGAGCTCCTATCCAGTTTTGCCGAAAACAGCCGCGTGGGTTTTTTAAACCCAGCAGGTATGAACTGATGCCTGCCTGGGTACCGGCACTCGCAAAGCAAGGCTTCTGAAATACCAAAATTAAGCCTTACGTTGCAATCCCATTTGACCAGCGTGCCTAGAAAGGAGAACGCTGGGTATCTTCAATGTGCTCGTGCGTGACTCCTGTGCTTTCCCAAATGCAGCTTCCCAGCGGCATCCCCCTCACAGAGACGCAACGCCTGGGGATGTCAGGCAGGCACCCACTTGCGGGAGGTCTCTTTAGCAGATTTTTCACTTGGGAGCACACAGAGGAGGGGAAACGCAGGGGACGGGGATGCAAATCCTCCACTCGGCTGCCCTACGCCCTTCTCCCTCCTTGCCAAGTGTACTAATGCCAAAGCCTGCACAAAACAGCTCCTGTCCAGCTTTTACACAGCGAGCAATGCTTAACGCTGACTTCACAGCATATTGCACGGCAAGAGACACTTCACTAGCCCTGGACTGTCTCTCATGAGGAGCCTTCTCGGCAAGACGGACTGCACCTAACGCAGAGACATGTCGCCCAGTGGGTGCCCCCGACTCTCAGTCACGCGTTACAAGGCTCAGCTCGATAGCAGCGTGGATATGGCAGAAAACACCTTCTGAAGGGAGCACAGCACTAGAGGTGGGCTCGGAGCAGTGCTGAGGCACCCGGGGGTCTCTGGGAATGCAGGCCAGGCTCCACAGACTCATATATAGGGCCTCCTGCCCCACACTCAGATGCCACGGGAGCTGCTGAAAGCCTCTGGGGCATGCAATGCCATGGCACTGCATCACCCCCTGCATCACGAGGGTCATCGAGGTATCGCCATGTCCTTCTCCATTACCTGGAGACTGCTTATTGTAGCATACCAGACCCTCCCTCTCTGACACGCACGTGTAGTCCCCATGGTTGTAACAGGGGTGAGGGGAGCTGGGCAAGGATTATTGCCTTGGGCAAAGCAGAAAACAAGGCTGCGCAGGTTGGGATAATGAAATCTATTTTTGCTGTAGTCTTGTGGGGTCTATTTACTTGGGCTACATTTGCTTTCATAGTTAGGTGATGTCCCCAGACTCTCTCGAGGCACGCATGCAATGTACCCCGCCAGCCGCAGAGCACGCGCGTGCCCAGGGGAGGTCTGGCTCCCATCACCTGAGAGCCGCCAGATCTCGGGATAACTCCTCTAAGCAATGGGAGGCTATAGAAGGTAAGCACGTTCGGCACGTGTAGATGAATGTGCAAGACATTTGTCATCAAAATTCCTCCAAGATTACAGCTGCGCTTAGCTTCCTCAGGGTCCTGTCCCACTAAAAATGCAGCTCACCCTAAATGGATCAGAGATGGCTAAAATTGCATGTTATTTCTGTTCCCACTGGCATTTTTCTACTGTTTCTGAGCTAAGTTTATGCAAAATTAAATGAAAGAATAAGGGCGATGACTCTGATGTCTTTCCGCTAGACGGATGGATGGCAGTTATACACAAACACCAAAAAGCTAGGCAATAAACTCCAGGCCCTTTTCTTCTGGCATGCTGCACAAAGGAGAACGGCGGGCACGGTGCTGCCCAGTCTCTCCCTGCCCACCAAGAAAACCTGCCGCCTTCTCCAGAAATACCACCACTTATCTAGGAGCACAACAATGGCACAGTCCTAGTTAAGAAATAAATTTCAACAGAAGCCTGCTCATTTCCCTGTAGCTTTGTGTTTTACCTGATGATTGGCCCATCAGATTTTGAGCTTCTTCGGAGGAATGTAAGGGCAGCTTTTCTCCTGAAGAGCAAAGAAGAAACAGGTTTAATGCTTTTGCCTTCGAGGAGATAAGCAATGTCACTTCATCTAGGAAGCTCAAAATATGATGAACATACTGTCAGAAAAAGCATTTCCAACTGGCACTTTGACCACCGAGTAAACAAAGGTACTTTAGGTATCTCCATCCCCTGCACCCTATCTGCTTCCCAGGTCACCATGACATGTGCTAACTGCCACGCCAGCCTTGGGGACAAGGCTGCTGAGCCACGCCGGAGCTGGCCATCCTCCTGGCAACGCAGCTCTTTCCCATCGCTCTCCCCGGTGTGAGGGTGCCGTCCTGCCCAGCTCAGCACCACTCCCCACGGAAGCCACGGCAGCATCCCCGGCCAGCACCAAGCCGTTCCCCCCAGGAAAGCAGGGATGTCCCACCGGGGTCTGGATCAGCGCACAACGGGGGATGCTACCTCCTCCGGATGGGGAGGGGTGGGACTGGCACTCATGGCTTCTGCTGGGAAAGCCAGCGAAGCTGGGAACGAGGTAAGCGTGGCTTCACAGGAGCAGTCCAGGCGTGCAGAGTTAACAGCTGAGAGCTCGCCTGCGAGGGCCGTAACCCCCAAACATCCGTCCTGTCTCCCTGTTAACCTTTCCCCGTGGACATTGCATCTTCAGTTTTACTTGCCCTGCTCGTTTCCATTAAACAGCACGAGTTTAGAAAGAGAGAGAAACTCTACAGGTAAGAAGAGAAGGATATCTAGAAAGGGTGTGTGGGTACGTACCAGGGAAAGCGGGGGTGGTCTGTCCAAGGGGAGTAAAGGGGGTTTGCTGCATAGCCAACTGGTGGAGCTTGGTCAACTGCTGAGGGGTAGGAGGGACATTAGAGCTAAGAAGGTTATTGTCATAGAGTACAAGTCACATCGAGAATCAAGAACAAAATTATAACGGGAAAAAAAAAGAAAAGAAAACAAACAACCAAAAAAAACCCAAAAAAAAAACCAGGAAGCCATGGTAAGGCATGGCAAAAACATTAGCAGAAGGACTTGGCCTGGGTAAAATGCAATAAAGCCCAAATCTTTTGCAGAAGTGCTTGGTCAGGGTCTGAAGTACAATACCAGCAGGAAGCCCATTCTTAGTTTCCACCCCTCGTCAAACAGCTCAGCTCGTTTGCTGCGAGCGGGCGGCTACCTCGGCACAGGGCCAGCTGCTGCAGCGGCGGCGGGGCTGCTGCCTACGGCGCTTCCAGCCTCTGCCTTCCCCTCCCGGGCTTTACAATCTGTGACCAGAGGCTGCTGCTCCCTTCAGGGGAGCTTTTGAGCAGAGGAGCCATCTCGAAGTCACTGCCAGGCTGGTGGGCATCACATGCCGGCAGCGAGAAGACCCTTTTTGTGCTGCTGGAGCTGCGTTGTGAGCGCTTGTCCCCGCAGCAAACCCTCCCATGCCGTGCCTCCGACGGGAAACGCCTCTGGGAGATGGGCAAACTGCAGCTCTTAACGTTCAGCTCCCTGTGAGCGCAAGCCCCTTGGCAGGATGTGGAAATACGGGCTTCGGCCATGACCAGTAGGTATTTCAGATCCTTGTATCCCTTGTTGTGCGGGGTAGGTTTTCCAGCCCCGTCAGGAAGCGGTTGCATAGACAGGAGTTTTTCTAGAATACATTTTGTGCTCTGATTCACTGCTCCAAATTAAAAAAAAATAAAAACAATAAAGCAAAAGAAAACAAAAGAAACTGGGTTGAAGTCTAACAGTGAACAGCAGGGAGGGTCTTTATCACCTCCTGCTCAGTGATTTCAGAGGTGCTCAGAGGGTTGCCAGGATCGCACCACCCCCCAGACGCAAACCGCTCACTGCACCCGTCCCCTCTCCAGCGAGGGAGAGGCAGGAGTTACAATTTCCACGTTTTTTGGGGGGAACAATACTCAAACACCTCATTGCTCCTGCAGCATGGCTGGGGAGGGAGCGCGGGGAGGTCTGGCCAGCAGCGGTGAGAGGAAAGCGCTAGAGAGAGCGGACCCAAGGGGAGAGACTGGAGGGAGGGAGCGGGGAGGGGAAGCAGCGGTAAGTCCCCAGAGAGGTATCCCAGAGAGCCCTGCCTGGCAAAGCCACGACTTCCAACCTCTGCCAGCTCCGGGGAGAGGTCTTGCCACCCCACGAGAAGAGGCAGTTCCACATCTCTTCCTGTGCAGCATGGAAAATAAGCCAAAGACGCGCTACAGCGGGTTCCTGCTGATAGAACTGGGCACGCCATCACTCCTGCGGGTACCGGGGATGTCAGCATCCGCCGCTTTTTGATTTAAGAACTCTTCTGGTTTTGGCCAAATTAAACCCAGGTGCACCCTGTTTGCAGAGCTCCTCGTTACAACCGGTCCCACCAGCAAGGCTCCAGATGAAGCTCCTGCGTCTTTGCCGGCACTGCGGAGGACCGCCGGGGAGGCAGAGCCCCTCGGGCTCCAATCGCTTTGCCTGATGGGGCAGAAGCACCAAAACCCTTTTTCATACTGATCTAGCATATTTTCAAGATACAGATTGGACAGTAGTATTTAGCAAAGACCCATGATACCTGCAATAGAAAAGCCTACAAGAGGAGAGGATGGTTATGCCTAGGCATTAAAGTGAAAGCTGCTGTGTGAACGCTTGCGGTGCACAAATCACATTCCTCTCCCATTTCCTGGCAAAAGCTGAAAGCAAAAACCTGACAGCATTTCTTCAAGCATTGTTTTGCCCTGCAGACCAGAGGGGACTTCCTCTGCCAGCACTGCTGGGAGGGACAGGACAGGACAGGACAGGAGCACTGGGACCAACAGAAGCTATGCTGAGCATCACTAGGCATCCACAGCAATGCACGCTCACATCTCTTCAGCTGCTAGCCTGGTGCGTGCCCAGGAGCAACGTCCTGGTGTTGGAGTTCCCTCTGCTCAACTTTTGTTTCACTCTGAAACGCCCCTGCCTCCCGGCTGCCACTGCCATCCTTTCATCTCCCACCGCAAATTTCGTGAAGGTAGGTAGCTACACCTCGCATCCCAAACGGCTTATGAGTACCCAGGCAATGTCGAAGACCTTTGTGAACCAAAACTCCTGCTGACCTGGGGTGGTCTGGCTTCCTGGGTGGGTTTTTCCCAGGGGAGAAAAATCAAGGCAGGACTTCACAACTTAGCTTTTGCATTTGAAATTCCACCCGCTCCACATCTGCCGGTCTGCAAAAGGCATCCAATAAACACAGACACCTGCGAGAGCAAGGGAAATGCCCTGAAATCACATTCAGGACTGGATTCTGCACTGAGCAGTGTTTAAAATGACCGATCCTTGTGGGAGTAAGGAGAGTAAGGATGGAGTGTGTGGCCCCCATACGAACAACTTTTTCCGGGTCTCAGCAAATCCGCTGGGAGAAGGGCAGAGTGCAGCCAGTAAATGTATTAAATGTATTTTACTCCTGTCAAGCAGAGGAATAGAATAACAAGGAAAACACTAAGCTGTTGCCACCGCTTGCAAAGGAAAACTGGGAGAAAGAATATATTAACCTACGCTCACTAGACATGCAAGTTTATTTATATTTTGCTTAGGGAGCAAAAGTGAAGCGCACACAATTATGACTCTTTCTGAGCAACCATCACAACAGGCTATTCAAAGTACACGCACGCTGGCGTCACATGGAAAGCCAAAGCCTGGCCTCCACTAAATTGGGTGAAATCACTGCTCCTAAAACAAAAATCCAGCCCACAGCTCCTAACCGTTCCCACTGGGAGCGGTACTGAACAGCCTCGCCCGGTTCTCAGTCACGCAAAAAAGTAATCCCGCGATTTAATACCCAACGCACCCATCGGAAAGAGGAACACCGAGCCACGTAAAACTCCTCCCACGTGTGGGATGGCTGGAGAAGGCTTTCCACCCCGACCACACCGCTTACAACCAAGCTGCATCCCCAGAGCGGTGCTTCGTGCTCGGCCCCCACCGCAGACCCCGAACTCGCAGGCGTGCCAGCAAGAAGGGGCCTCTGCAACGGGACCTGCCAGGTGTTTTGCCCCTACCGAAACATTGAGAAAATCCCCTTTTTTTTTTTTTCCAAGAGCTCCCCAGCGTGTGTCGGCCCTGACGACCCCAGAAGCCGAGCTGCTGTCTGGTGCTGGCAAGGAGCTGCTGGCATTGCAGTGCTTCACTGCTGCTTTTAATAGAGAAATCCTTTAAACCAGACTCTTTTTCTGTTTCTGCTGGTACTTTCACCAAGCTCTGGCTTCTTCCCACCCCACCAAGGCACTCAGCACCTAAATAAGCCCTTGGCTTACCAGTATTTTAAGGATAAGGGGGTAAACAGAGGGTAAAGTCTTTTTTCTTTCCCTGCCTTTGTGTGTTTTGATCATTTTGAGGCACAAAATGCATAGAGTACCGTTTGTCTCAGAACAAAGGGATAGCACTGAACAATGCAAACAATTTAGCATCAGGCCAAGTCCTCAGAATTAATAAAGTTTAGTGCTAACAGGTTCAAAGGCTATTCAAGGTATTACAGAGATGACACACGGCCAGTTACTTTGAAAATATGCTATTAATATTATTGTGTAATATTAATATTATGTGACTTAAATGTAGCATGCAGGTGACATAAAAGGGTATAAGAAAAATTAGTGTAAAACTCACATCCGGGTGTGGAATAGCATATTGTCCCTGAATTGTATAGGCCTGCAAGAGAAAAAAAAAAAAACAACTTGTTATTAGGCCTGGCAGGCCGCGGCAGCAAAGCCCCGTGTCCCCACAGGGACTGCCGTCCCCGGGCTTTCCTCCTTTCTGCCTGCTGTGGGGGAAATGCTGTGAAAGCAGGGGCCAAAGAGCAGCTCAGCCCCCACCCTGCCCTGCCCAGGACCTCCAAATTGTGGGAGCTGGAGCTGATTGCGGCACGACTCTCCCCTCGCCCTCTGCTCCGGGCTGGGGGAAGAGCATTAAATTTGCTGGGGCAGCGAGCCATCAGCCCGGAGCACGCTGAGCTACCTAACTTGAAGGGCTTGGGCTCAGTTTGGTTTTTCCAAAAGAAAGGAAACAGCTCTTTAAAAAGGTGCCAGAATTGCACGGGGCAGGAAGATAAAGATGTGATTGGGCTTCGCTGTACAAAAGATACGAGTCAAATCAGAGTTATCTGTGTAGCGGACGCACGGTGACACCACCGCTGCCCTTCGCACCTAAACGTGAGCCTAGGAAGCAAGCCAGCGCAGTGACTCTCGCCTTGTTTTCAAGTGCACAACTCTCAACGCGCTTTACACCTGCCCGGCGTACTCCGGTGCTCTGCTGGGAGGAAAGGCGCTGCCGGGCGGGAATGCAGCCGGCCAGCGCGGGGCCGATGTCTCCCCGAGCGCGGCGGGGGCTCGGGGACGGGCTGCCTGCGCTGCAGTGCCTTTCACTGGCTGTAAGCGACAAACCCATGCAGATGCCTGCTAGGCAAATTGGTTTGGAGTTTTCCCCTTCGTTCGTAGCAATCCCTTCTCTTTTGTAAATAACCTCAAAATAGATACTGCTGAGGGTAAAAAGCCAGACACTAGAGAGCCAAATATTTCAGACTTAACCAGCTAGCAAAACGTAACACACTGACTGACACATTATTCAGATTATTCTGAACGAAATGGCAAAAGAGATGGATAACACTGTGAAAAGGGAGAGTAAAGATAGTAAAGAAAAAAGAAAACACACCACCTCTGAACCTCCTGCAAATTTGCTGCATTGTTGGCAAACAGTTTAGCATGTAGGGTGAGGAAATCTCCCGAAACCCTGGATGAAGGAGGCAAAGCCCCGTGCACAGAAACAGCAGTGCCAGTGCCTGCCGGCATCCCGGCGCAACGAGGACCTGTGTGCCTGCGGGGACGCGGCAGAGGCTGCTCCAAAAAGTTCAGTCTTTCCTGGCGCTTTAATTTTTTATTAGAAAAATTGATTAGAAAAAGGCCAACTAAGGGCAGGAAGGTGTCTTGGACAGATGCAAGCCAACTCTGTCACTGCCGGACCCCCAGCTTTCTGCAGAGGCTGACATCGCACACGGACAAGGAGCCTGATCCGTTTGGCTGGTGCCATTGACCACCACGTCCCTCAGTCTGGGGGGCTCCTGCAGGTTCAACCCACCCCCAGCTCCTCGCAGCACCACCGACTGCCACCCGCCGTCTTCTGCCCACCCCTCGGGCAGAGCTGAGGGGCTTGCCAGCTCCCTCGGGGGCCGCGGGGAAGAGCTCTCCTTTCAGAGACGGTCGCTTCTTCCCGGGAGGTCACTTCTGTGCAAGACACCAACCTTTCGCTGGCAAGAGGAACGCTACCTTCACCTTACTCTCCCTTTTGAGAAGATAAATTCACCAGGCAGCTGGACTCAAAGCTCTTTTCCAGGATGGCTGCTCAGACCAAACAGCGCGCTCCTCCCGCTGCTGGCAATGACTGAGAGATGCTAATTCCCCATGCTGCCCGAAATAGCCTGTGCTTCGGGCTTTGCTCCCGGCCCTTCTGGTACTTATTATGGCTGGGAAGAAACGAAATAACGCTGCTCTGGATGGCATCAGCTGTAGCTTCCCAGCCCTGGCTCTACCCAGCTGCTGGAGCTCCTGGGAAAGCATCTCTCCTGCTCGGAACCAGCGCAGCTTGGCATGGTGGCATCTACAGGCAGGTCCTCACCCAGCCAGTTAGGTGAGTGGATAAAGTGGAAGAAAGCAAGCGTTCAGGTCCCCTCTTTACAAGCATCCACCTGCCTAACTGCACTTGCAGCGCAAACCACGTGCTGCCGGAGCCGATTTTTGTTTGCACAACAACCGCTGGCTCCCCACGGCACGCAAGTGCAACGGTTATCCCAGAAAGAAAAAAAAAAAAAAAAAAAATCTGCTGCCACTTCCCAAGGGTCACCAGAAACGCCACATCATGACCGCTCACCGCGCACTGTCGCAAGGGCAGCGCAAGGCCGCTGCTCCTCCAGGCACAGCGGAGGCCCAGCTTTGCAGCAGAGGTTATGGCACTTCTGGGGGAAGGCAGCACCCCAAACCACCCGAGCAGCGGTGATGGGGACATGACCCTTTCACGGGGGCTGCCCTGACCAGAGGCTCCACACAGTCAGGAGTGGCTGGGACAAGTCCTTCCCATCTCAGATCAATTATTGTGAAGTCGTTTTTAACTGGGCCAGGGATGCCAAAAAATGCACACCTGCAGCCACTGTGAGAGCATGGTCGTGGCCTCTTGTTCAACGAGGCTTTTGTCATTTTCTCCTTCACACAGGTAACTGCTGGCAGATACTGAACTTGGGTATAATAAAACAAACTCGAGCTGGATTTGGAGCCAGGAGCAATTTAGAAGCAGGACTCGTCAAGGCACGAGTACCTGGAAAATCCCTGTTTTGAGCACGTGAACCCATCTGACACAGAGCAGCTTTCCCCAGGCCACACGAACACCTCCGTGCTCTCTCCAGCCTTTTCTCTGAGCGCCCGGCAGAGCAAACGCCTTGTTCCCCCGAGCCTGGGCCTTCCCTTCTCCTCCAGCAGCCGTCGCAGGAGCTAAGCTAACCCTCCCGGGCTCCTAAACTGCCAGCGGTTCCACCAAGAGCTTTCAGTCCACCTGCCTTGGTGCGCGACGGATGGGATGACACCATGCAAGTCAGAAGGCAAGAAACCTGAGTGCACTAACGGGCAGCGGCTGGTGCTGCAGTAAAAGGCTGAGGTTGGCAGTGGAGGCTGCAAGCGGGTCGGCTCTTACCTGACCACCTGCAAAAATGACAGGGGTGGAGGCGGGCTTTGGGCGGTAGGGAATGGTGGCACCTTTTGGTGGGGACTAGGAAAAGGGACAAGGAGAGGGAGAGAGAACATTAGAACAGCTTTCCTGAAACGGCGGCAAAAAGAGCGTTAGAAAGCACCCGACGGAGCACGGCCCCCGGGGCCGCCGCCAGCAACACCCGCACCAGGCAAACCACGTTTCTGGACAGGAGGACACAGGGGAAATCGGTGTTTAATGGACAACAAGGACAGCCTGGGGTGCAGGAGATCTCCTGTCACTAATCTGCTTTCCGGACCCTAAATTGCTTTCCAGACCTCTGCTGCCTGCCTCACCTTCATTCTGCTCTCTGCAAACTGTGTCTCCTGGTCTAGAGTTGAGTCTGAAGGTAGAACCCAGCATGCTCCTCAAAACACCTCAAGGAGACCCTCAAGGTGCAGGAAGATGGGGAGGTACACCCACGGACTGGGCTCTTCATGCCTGGATGCCATGAGCCTCCTCTGTGCAGTGACTTTCTTTGCCACCTGAGAGCTCTTGCACATCGATAGCCCGCCGTGGAGCCGTACCAGCCCCACCATGGCATGGTATCACGAGCGCAGGTGTTAGAAGGAGCGAGCAGCCCATCCCAGCAAATCCATGTGATGCTCAAACTCTTCGACCCCTCTCATCTTCCTCACTGCCGGAACAGGGTCACCTTTAGGACTTGCTTGGTCTATCACCATCCAAGTTGGCCATCAAGACCTCCCATGCCCTGGGTGGACAAGCAGCAGGAATCGCTTTGGCCTGGGTGCTGGAGCAGCTGGAAGCTGGAGTAGCCGGAAGCTCAAAATCCCCCTCAGATGGCAACGCCAGTATTTCCAGAGAGCTTATCCTAGAGCTGCATGGTGGTAGCGGTCCATGTGAGCTCCTAGCCCTCCTCCTGTGGCAGCGTGACCAGGGGCAGCCCCATTCCAGCTGGCCAGGACATCTCGCTCCTCGCTGCTGTGGCCTGACCAGTCCTTGGGTGGGTCCGAGTAGAAGCTGTAGTGATGCACATCAAGCTCAAGCGATGCATTCCTCTGCACGATGCATGGGACCTTCTCATCCAAGTTATCTCTGTTGGTTTTCTCCTGAACATAACTAACAGGCCATAGAAGAGATTTTGGAGGCTTCTAGGGATCAGGAGAGATTTCAGATAAAAGCCTCCTTGTTCTACCCAAAGTGAAATGACCCAGTTACTGCTATGTAAGGACAGGCAATATAAATTACGCTATCTCATGGAAAATTCTTCATTTTTTTTTTCTGTCTGTTCTTCTAGATGTCCAGTTGCAGCCAAGTGCAATATCCAAATCTTCCTGCTAAGCCCAGATCTGCAGGAAAGCTGTATGATCAAAGGACAGCCTCTATAATCACAGACCTGCTTTTTTCTTTTATTGCATTACAGATCCTGGAGGGGATGAATGAGGACTTCTGTGGTAAGATAATTTAAGACAGAAAGGTTATAAGGAGCATCTCTGTGAACTGTTAAAGTCAGGGGGCTTCCCAGATCTAAAACTGTAAGAAAATTCATGGCCTTTAATCTTTCTTATTTCTAAGCCATATAGAGGAGCAGCAACCCTTGCTCTGGTCGGCGAGAACAGCAGCCACTGAAGACTTCATAACACTCCTGCAAGCACCACCTCAGGCACATCTCTGCTGCAGTCCAGAGCATAATCTGGAGTCACGGCGAGGCTAAAACCACACTCCTGGGCAGCAGTGTGCACCCACCTGAGCATCACTACCAGCAGCGGGGGGCAATATGGCTGGTGGCAAATCTTCCTTAGCTGTGCTGCTGCCAAACTGAAGTTGCTTACGTTTGGTCACCTCTGGCCACCTCCTGGGAGGCACCACCAGGAGCAGAGGGTGTCACCATCCCACGTCCCAAGGTGTTTCCTCCTGGAGCTTCTCCTCTCGAAAGTGGCACGCAGGTGGAGTCATCCCTGGCAAAAAGCTGTTGGTGCAGCAGTATCTTTCCACATCTCTTCAGCATTTCTCCCAGAAAAAGCCCTCTGTGGACACATATCCATGCACTCTACAGGCCCTGCTCTCCCTCAGCCTTCCTCCCTACTTTTCCCACTGTGCCTCGCTGGAGCCTGGCTTTGCACTCCCAGCCCCAGCTCCCCCAGCACAGGAGGTGCACCGGCCTCCTCCTCCCAGCCGTGGTCCTCACAGGGCACCGAAACCCCATGCAGAGGAGGCAAGGCACTTGGTGGAGTGGCTGTAGCTCCCATCCCCTTCCCACAGCACCCTTGGCACTGCTGGGACACCAGGCTACGGCTGTGCCAGCCCACCTGGCCTCCTCCAGCACCGCTCTCTCCCAAAACAACCCTGTGCTGCGACACAAACCATCTCCTTCAGGGCACCTGACCAGGCAGGTTTCCTGTGTGGGACTCCAGAAACAACATACGAAGATGGTGGGGAAAACACACTGGGTGAGTTTCGAATGGAGGTACCAGGAAATGAGTGGTCTGACAACGCGTGGCGAACGGTACGACAGACACGCTCCACAGCTCCCAGTGCTGTTGTGGTGCCAGTTAGCTTTTTTTTCCTATGTACTTTACCCCCTTTGTCACAGACTGTACCTCCAGCATCACCACACAGATCTGTTTGACACACTGGATAATTGCGTCGGGTGTCCCCGAGATTGTCACCGCCCGCTCCGTGGAGTTGGGCAGCATGTCCCCCGCCACTTGAACCTGAGCACCTGTTGACTGGAGACAGAAAGAGAGAGGAGGAGAAATCCCACAGCTGAATGCCTTTCCTTGCAGCGAGCTCCAGCTCTGACACCACGCGCCTCCCGAGAGCTGCAACCGCCCTGCACGAGCTCAGACGTGGCGCCCTGCCTGCATCCGCAGAAGCCTGCTGGCAAGGACCCACGGGATGCTGCTCCTACGTCAGCAGGACCATCCTGGGAAGCAACGTGATGCGTGACGCTTGCAGCATAAGGTTCCCCCTCTCCGAGGCAGCTCCCTCGGTCGCGGATCAGCTCCAAGGAGCTGCGAGTACGTGCACTAACAAGACCAGGCCTGCCTTACCTCCCTGATTTCCTTGATCTTGGAGCCTCCTTTGCCGATCAGCGAGCCGCACTGACTAGCCGGCACGACCAGTCTCAGCGTCACCGGAGGTTTGCTGGTAGCAGTGCTGTTGCTCATTGAGTTGGTTATGTCCTTGGGAAGGAAGAGCGCAACGCATCAGCCCTTGGCAGCCAATCGGACGCCTGCCATCCAGGCCAACCTGAATGCCCTGGGCCAGAGAAGAGGGGTCATGTCCCCTAGACCCCAGCTGGTCCGCAGCTGCACCACTGCACATCTCTGCAGTTAATTAGCTGCAAGACCTCCGGGATACTTCACTGAAGCTCAGTTCTTGCCTAGTTAGAGATGTCTGGAAGGTTTTGTGCTGAGGTCATGTACCAGCTAAGCAAGTCCAACCAGGCATATGTGGATTGGAGGCACCTAGGCCCATTTGCACCACTGGCCCCAGCAGTGGGCACGTCAGAGCTCTGCTTGGCCAGTGGGTCACCCAAGGGTCTGGATGCAGACCCTTCTACTCTGCCCTCCTGGAGCAAAGGGCTCACGCTGCTCACCTCCTCAAACTTGTAGGCGATCATGGCGAAAGCCTTGAAGATGGCATCGGTGGGACCAGTGATGGTCACAATTCGCTCGGGGCAGTTCCCCTCCGAGATGTTGATCCTTGCCCCACTCTGGAAAGAGAAGGGAAGCCCCGGAATAATCACAGCCAAGCAACCAGGGGGGATGAGCCAGAGGTGCAGCCCTTCCACCAGGCTGGATCCTGTCCCGGCCTGGGAAGGTTCAGCACCACACAGCAGAAGCTTAGAGAGCTCCAGGAGACCAGCAAGTACATTACTCACTCGGTCCCTGGTCATCACCTTTGCCAACCCCACAACATCCCATCTAACATTAAAAACTCCCATCCCTTCCTCTCCAAGTGCTTCCAGCACTGTCTTACCCCAACCTTCAGAAAGGGTTTCCAAGCATCCACTTTGGGTCTTTCACTGCAATGCAAACCCACACGATCAAGGCAAGACCAGCTCATGGTCTTGTAAAAAGAAGAGTGTTCCTTACTGATCTGGTACCTCCTTGGTAGCTACGCGCACAAAGACCTTGGCCAAACTCAAGCATCTTACAAGTGACTTAATTTCACTGTTTCATTCTTCCCTCTGGAAAATTCCAATTAAATATGATAGAAGTTTGAGTACGGAGTGAGGAAACAAGACCAAAGACCTCTGGGCACAGCCAGCTTGCGTGTCCTGACCCTGGGAGTTACTGCATGTATTGCCCAGGGCAATGTGCATCTCTGGGCGCTGCGCTGCACGCTGTTGGGCAGGAGAGCCCAACAGCCCTTCTGATCCTCTCCCCTCCTCTTACAAATCGTTTTAAAGAGCAGGGTTGCTCACCTCCTCACGCATCTTCTTCACAGTCTCTCCTTTCTGAAAACAGAATCAGAAACACAGGCTATTGTAAAAAAATCAAGTACAATGATCCAACATCTTTATATCCAGATACAAAGCAGGTACAACTGTGAATCAGGGCTGGACAGGCTGATGGAAAAATAAGGTGCAAGCATATAGGAGAAGGTGTTTGTGCTTCAAGTCTTCTCCACCACAAACCTGCCTTTTAAAAACACCAAAAAACCAATCCTGTATAGCCAGGATGTTCCAAACCACCAATGGCAAGCACCAGTGAGCAGAGCACCTTCAAAGCTTTTTTGCACAGGCTAAATGGCATCCTGTGGCCTCAGAGGAAAGTGCCGCAGAATTTAAAAGGGGTTTACATGACTCTTCAGGAGGACCTGTTGTGACAGGATGAGGGGTAACGGTTTTAAAATAGAGGGAGGTAGATGCAGGTTGGCCACAGGGAAGAAATTTTTTACGCTGAGGGTGGTGGAACACTGGCCCAGGTTGCCCAGAGAGGTGGTGGATGCCCCATCCCTGGAAACGTTCAAGGCCAGGTTGGATGGGGCTCTGAGCAACCTGATCTGGTTGGAGATGTCCCTGCTCCGTGCAGGGGTTTGAACTGGGTGGCCTTGAAAGGTCCCTTCCAACCCAAACCAGTCTGTGATTCTTAATCTCTCTAAAGGAATCTATTAACCTGTCAGGGCAACATGACCTTAAACACCTATTCACAACCGCAGTGAAGCAGCTGGAAATGGCACTAGGTAAGTTTGGTGGTTGGTTTTGGTTTTTTAGGGCAACAGTCTTTGATGCCTTTGTGGGCCTCCCATCATTTCTGTCTCACAAACCCAGCGACGTGCTCATGCACACTGAACATTTAAGGGGTGTGACACGGAAGAGGTGACTGACCGCAGGCAGCAAATGGTGCGGGCAATAGCATTAAATACACATTTAAAAGATGTTGTTACCTTTCCAATGATGCTTCCGACTTCCTACAAAAAAAAAAAAAAAGCCAAACACAAAGAAAAAGACATTAGAAGACATGAAGACAATCCAGCCTAACTCCATAATGGAGCAAAGACCTGGTGCACCCAACTCCCAACAGAAGGACAGGGTGGAGGGCAGGCATGAGCGGGGCCAGGAGTATGGTGCCACCATGCCACCCATCAGCAGGAGGACATCTGCTCTCGGCAGCCCAGGGCTGGGAAGGCGGTGCGTGGCACTGGTTAGACCTGGGCACAGCCGGAGCAGAGGCAGGGGAGGGAGCTGCGAGGAAACCCCCTGGCCGGGAGCCTCTTACCTTGCCGTGCATCAGCAGCCGGATGGTGAGTGTGACGTTCAGGCCACCTTCGGAGACCTTCGACTCCATTTCCTACCAGGGGACGAGAGACGTGTGTCAGCTGGGAGGGCAGCCCCGGCGCAGAAGGAGACAGCACCACGGCCGTATCACCTGGGGACAGAGAGGAGGAAGGGGTTTTCTCTCAAAACAGGCAGGTTCCTCAATGTGGGATGGACCCTGCAGAGCAGCAGGGCATGGCAAAGCCACAGCTAGAGGAGCTGCAGGGCCAGGCCACACCTACACGAGCCAAAAAGCAGCTGTACCCAGCTGAGCAAGTGGATGCAGGAGCAGGGAGTCTGTGGAGCCACCTGGCTGAACTGGGACTTCAAGAGTCCCAGGGCACCTACCTAACAAAGCAAAAATTCACCATTTCAAGTGTCAACACAACACTCGGAAAATCAGAAGCCAGTTTTTCAGTACCCAAGAAATACCTATCTGACCCCAGGAGCACAGAGTGGGAAGATAGAGCTGGGTGTCCCAATTACTACACTTCTCTGTTTTCCCCCAGACCTGTGAGCATCCTAGCTGGGCACTGTGCCTCAGGACCACGCCGTTTCCAGCCATTCACACTATGCAGGTATCTAACCAAACCTCTGCGAGTGCTCCCAGTGCTCTCCTCTTCCTTTTCCTTCCCGTTTTCTCTCTTTCCTCCTCTGCCCTCTAGAGGGAAAAACGCCACCGATGTTTTGAAGGCAGGGGAAAAAATAAAGAATAATAAAAAAAAAATCACAGAATGGCAACAAATCCTTCCTTTTCTTTCCTGATGCCTCCTTAGTAGCATCTCTGCAAAGTGTCCCTGCAGCCTACCGCATGTGGAGACCAGTCCTGTCTCAGAGGGAGGTGCCAGAACCTTTCCACGTACAATGCCAAGAGATTTGCAGCAACTCCCCTCCATATTATTTAATCCCTCCGTATATATCAGACAGGAGATTTTTCATCCTGGTCATGAGCATCTGGCATTCTCCTTTGCTCAGGCACGGACTTACGTGACCAGAAAATGGGAGGTAAACCAGTTCTCAACTATGTTAACATCAACAGGCAGTTGGGATGAATAAACAGGCAGCAATGTAAAAATCACACGTGGGAGATGGGTTTGATGTAAAACCTCCTCTTCCAATAGGTTCTTATGAAACCCAAAATGGATAAAATCTCTGTGGTTAGCAGGGAGACGGTGTTCCAACAGGAAAGGAGACGGGCTTAATGGGAATGAGGTTGCTTCTAACCTACTTGGAAGCGCTGATCTCGAGGCTGCTGGATGTTACAAACAGAAAAAAAAAAAAGAAAATCCTCACAAGAAGGGTAAGAAATGAAATGTGTTTTGAAGATGTCAAGCCAAAAGGCACTGTTAAGAGTGGGGAGGAAGAGAATATTTCAGAGGAAGAAGGTGACGATGTTGGGGACCAGCGTAAGGGAAACAAGCTGACACACGATAGCACAATGTGCAAGATCAGGAACTTTCAACACCAAGGCCACTGCAGGCAAACAATAAAGAAAAATAAATAACTGGTTGTGTTGGCTAATCCCACGCTGATTTCTGTGCATGGGAAGCAATGCTGAAAAGAATGAACGTGCTGATTTGTGGAGGTCAGCGTTGCCGGTGCTCCTGATGTGCCAGGAGATAAAGTGCCTGCATGGAAGAGGTGCCCCCATCGCACAGGGCCACAGCCATCCCCAGGGGTGTCCTGTCCCAGGACCATGTCCTGGTCCTGTCCCTGCTCCCCAGGAGCAACCTAGCCCTGCTGCAGGGAAAGAAACAAAGCTGCGACCCGTGAGGCTGGTGCACGCTCCCCTTCCCGGCTGACGAGCATCCTCCGAGAGCAGAGCCAGAGGAAGGTAGAGGCCGTTCACAGCTGATGGTCAAGGCACATCCTCCCTCACCCTGCACCACTCACAGGAGGAACCCTGCATCGGGCCGTTATGTAAATGTTTCCAATTGATTGAAAAAGTGGGTCATGTGTTAGCCAAATGCTCCTGGCTTTAAGATTTATCAGCATTATTAAATTAAACACGCTTCATGCTCCAGTGAGCGGGAAAGCTACATTGGCCTTTTCTTAATCATACTAGTGAAAGGTAAGTCTTTTATAGGGGGGTTCATAATCTCAATGGAAATGATGGGAACAATAGAGCCAAGGCATTTACCTTGGGCCCGTGCCTCCCCCCACAGCCCTTATTCTTCATGGACAAAGGGCTGGGAAAAATTATCCTCCAAACGCCATTTTGAGCATTTCGGAGCATTCCCTGCCTGGAGAGACATCCGTCTCTGACCCTTCCTCTTCACCATCGTATTCTGCCTAGTCCACAGCGGCTTTGAAATGGCTTCTTTGTCCATCTACTTGAAAGCCTTGAGGACACCATTATGTCCAGTACAATGGATAGAGTAGATCCAGAGCCCAACTCCAACCCAGCGCAAAGCAGGTGCAGCCCCGCAGAGGCTGAGGATGCAGCACTAGGAAACAGAAGTGTCAAATTTGGCCCCGAAATGGAAGCTGCACAGTAAGCCAAGCGAGGCTCTGCTGAGCATCACGTCTGGGCAACTGCAGGAGGAGGACCAGAGCAGCATCCTCCCGTGTTCGGCCATCACGGGGAGCAGCCAAATGTCTTTGCACCGCAGCGAGGGGAGCTCTGCAGGGTGGGGAGTGCAGTGCCCACCGCTGATCTGTCCTAGAAAAGTTGGGGAATATCTTTCCAAAGGATGATCTTGTAGAATAAATAGGCCTTTTAAATGCAGGTGCCTTTTGGGAGAATGCTCAGAGGATACATTATCAGTACGCAGAGCAATCTGCTTCTTCCTTCTCCCTTGGTTTTAGATTAAATATATTAAATTCCAGGAAATTTCCTTAATCTATCAGGAATCCCTTATGTCTGAAAAAGCAGCTTAGGCACCAGTGACCAAGGAGAACAAGGACAAGAGAAAGAAAAATGGGAACCCACAGCAGCAGGTTCCTCTTCCCTACACGCATGCACACTCCCATTTTTCTTTTCCAGTTTTTTAGAGGTTGGAGCGATTGCGTAAGCTGGCGCTTCTGTGTTCATGCTTGCCGATACCTCAGAAATACTGACACTCTCCTAAAATTCAAGCAAAACCTTCTAATTAGGGAAATTCTGAACACCGTGTATTAAATTAAATTAATACCATGCTCATGTCCCAGATGAGAGATGGCATGTGAAGCAGAATAGGGGGAGGGAGGCTGAGCTCTGGGCTGGACTTTTTTTTCCAGCCTGGTTTCCAAATGGGAGATGGAAATGCAGCTGCTGGGATTACTGCAGCCCACTCTGGACAGGGGATAGCAGGGGGCTCAGCTGAGCTTGGACAGAGCCGATGTCCCTGCAGGGACTGGGAGACATCCTTGGCTCCGTGCTTGCCAATGCCAGCCCTCCTCCTCCTCCTCCTCCTTCTCCTATGCATCCACTTGGTCTCCCCTGGCACGTTAGCCACGCGCAAGCGAGTCCTGCGGCACAGCTCCAGCAAACTCTGCCTACGCCTCCTCTGCAAATGCCCAGCGGAGATCCAAGGCATCTGCTGCCGGTACTGGGGGCAGCTCCCCTGAGACACTCCTGCCGCCCCGGGCCAGCAGCAGCACGCGTTTTGGAGAAGGTGGTTAAGGCTCTCAGAAACAAGCCCCATCACAAAACTGTTCTTCTTGTCTTGGCGCTAGCATTGCTACTGGCTGCAGACCCCAACTCCAAAGGGAGGGTCTCTCCCATCTGCACTAAAGTCATCCTAGTGCCTCTGGGACAGACGGTCCTGCCAGAAGACAGACATACAAGGTAGAGTTTCTTTGGCAGATCTCATAACGGAAAATTCCCATCAACATTACAGAGATCAAATTTCATTGCTTTATCTAGGCATTTGTTTTGGTGGACAGCAATGTTTTGTTCAAGCTATCCAAAAAGAAACAGAGAGGACAACTCAGTGCAAAAATGTCCCACAGGCATAACCACCACTCTCCCCCCAAAGTTTTAGATGGAAAGTTCACAGGCACTGCCAAGCAAACTCAAAAGAAAGCCTCCATCTCCTCCCTTGTCCATCACACGGCCTTCCAAAAAAAAAAAAAATCACACTTTCTTGACAGGTTTGGTCAGTGCAGCCTGATAAACTCCAACACCTTGCAGCCCCGTTGACCAAGAACCTTTGTCAGCCCGTGCAGGTAAAGCGCAGGGTGGCTGAGGCACCGGTCTGTACAGGGATGCTGCCCAGAAGACCACCCCTGAGACTCTACCCTGAAGCATCCGAGCCATTGCTCAACGGCAATGCCACCCTGAAAAACATCCAACGTGCTTCCTGGGCCCTTCGGTATTTCAGGAGCCCCACCAGCAGTAAGCCAGATGATGACCACAAAGTTTCAGTGTCCTTCAGCCCACCGTGGTACGCTAATCTGGCACTGCCCAGATTTCTAATGTGGCTGGCAGCCTTTCATTTGAGGACTAACATCTTCGCCAGAAAGTACATCACTCAAGACAATATTTTCCATGGCAAGGGAAGAAATGTTTAAACACCTCTGACTGCTCAATAGCCACTTCACAAAACTCAGGCCAGCATTTTCTGACCCTTGGAAACGGAAAGATGTGCCACTGCAGAGAAAAGCAGGGGAAGTCAGTAAAGAAGCTGCTTTTCTGACATTTTATGCTTTCTAGCTTGCTTTCCCAAGGAGCACGGCCTGCCCATCTGCGTAAGCAGGAGCTTTCTCCCCACTCATCTCCCGACGGCTTGATCCTGCCATTAAGATCTAATCCAGTGATTTTCAGCATTGCGTTTTAGCGGCTGGGAAGCACCACAGTGCAGCCAGCTCAGGATTATGACGACAACACAGTCTGGCCAGGTCAGGATGGGGGTGGAAGGAGGAAAAATACTATGGTAGAAAACCAAAGTCAAGCATTCCCTTAAACTGAGGCTCCAAATGGAAAAGTATCAGCCACCAGCAGGATTCGGGTGTCAGAAGATGAAGCTGTGAGACGACAGTAGCATCATCTACATGCCATTTTGCAATAAAGCTGCATTTCCAGCTACTGCCATTTTCCTGCCCTTCATCTTTCCAAGCATCACAGGAGACATACCTTCCTGCTCTTGCCCTCATAGCAGACACCTCCGGAGGCTTCACTCTCAGGCACCTGCTCCCATTTCCCTGCTCTCCTCTGGGTGAGATATCTCCACGCATGGCCCAGGATGTCACTTGTTGGCCCCTAACGAGCAGTTGTAACCCGCCTTCCCCTCCTTGCTTATTTGCACCATGTGGCTCTCCCAGTCTTGCTCAGCACTACGCCAGTTACCCCAACTACTATTGCAGGGATGCAAATGCGCCTTCCTGTGGACCCTCTGCTCCCTGCCTTCCCTGCTCTGCTCTGCTGGCTCCTCTGCCCACAAATTCAGTGCCAGGGCCATCAGAGCAACCACTTCTGCTACCTTGTTTGTTGCCTCTGTGCCTCGGGTGGTCTTCTAACTCGTACTTCTCCCACCAGCTCCTTTGTTGGCTGCAGCTCTCGGGAGCTCTTCTCTTTCCTAAACAATCATTTCCTACCGCACTTCACATCAGCACAGCTTTCTCCCCCCTGATCCTTCGCCCTCTAGAGAGCAGGGTTGTTTTTTCACACTGGGTGGTTCTTCAGGGAAAGGCATTGGCTCTAGACACTGGTATTAGGTAGAGTTCAGGAGCAACCAGTACGACGGCCCATAGCTCTGGCCCTGTCAAACCGCCGCGGGCGGTGTGTTAGTCTCCACCGTCTCCAAGGCAAGCCTGGTCCGAGGAGAGCGACTGGTTTTGTCACAACGGCTGGGCCGTTATCGCGACCTTTTGCGTGAAGGCTAGCAAACGAAGCTGTGGCTTCTCCCTGCTGATCTCCTCAGGATGAAGGTGTTGAACACAATGAGGAGAGAACAGGATTCCATCCCGTGCAACAGGACAGCAGGATGACAGCACTTGCCTCTTGTCCCAGTACATCCTCATAAGACACAAAACTCAGAGGCTTGTGTTAATTGCCAGGTTTAGGGGAAATTTAGGTAGCTGTACCTGAGATACATATCCAGAGAGATCTATAGGATGCAGAACTTCCATTCATTCACACAAGCTGCTGCTGTGTTGCAAGCAGAGGCTGGACCCACAACAGTGAGGAAAATTCAGTGCGGTGGCATCAGGCTATTGAATGTCCTTGTGCAACCTAGAAAACTCTGTCTGAGCTGGTTTCAGGGCTCACTGATTGGGGGATCCTGAGCAAAATCAGTAAGTTGGACCTTAAACCACCGTCTCGACAAGCTGAGATAGCACTGTGTGCAACAATAATGGGTCTTCACTGAATTTATTTAATTTTGTAGTGAAGCTGCTTTTGGAAGGCTAGGGTGAGCGGGCGGGGGGGAACACTGTACTTTAATTCAGCCACTTCCAATTCACCCTGTTAGTTACTGGTAGAATAATTTGCCAATAAAAACAGTACTTGCAGTGAATATCAAACTGCTTAGGTACATCAGAGCTCTCGACCCACGAAGTGATAAAAGCTTTGCTCTACTCAGTTGGGTCTATTATGGCTCAGTGACCAAAAGCATCCTCAGATGTCTGCGAGCCTTCAGCAAGTGCCGGGTGAACTCCAGGCCCTGTGCACTAAGAAAATAACATTTTCTGGGACAAGGAAGGTCACTCTGTCTCCTCGATCACAGCTTTTTGCTCTGCCAGCAGATTAAAGAACAGAAAAAAAACACTTCATTACATTTTTCCTGAAATACTGGCTGTCCCTCCATGGCCAATGCAGATTTTTGGAGAGGCTGGGAGCGAGGACCCCAGAGCAGCTGCTGATGGATCAGCAGGGACCAAGCATTGGCTCGGTCTCCGCTCAGCGCAGGTGCCCTGGTCACCTCGGGAAGGCCGAGCCGGCAGCACCACACGGCATCCCCAGCCTCGAGCCTGCCGCGGGGCTCAGCACTGCAGAGCGGGGCAGGTTCTGCTGCAGTAACCAAGAGACAGAAAAAAAATCCCCGAGCTTTCACGAAATTAGCTGAAGCAGCACTGCCTTGTACTGCGGAGACCGGGAAGATGACAACTTCAGCGCCCGGCTCCACGTCTGCGCCCCGGAACGTGCGGTGAGACACGGAGGAATACCACAAGCAGTGCCACAGAGGGCGGCTGGAGCGAGCCGCTGGAGAACAGAGAAACTCGTGTGACGTGAAGGGAGCTGGGGCAGCTCATCCAGCGTTTCTGAGAGCACTGGCAATAAACACCCCCTGAGATGAGCCCCTGCAGAGGGGGGAAATACCCCAACTGGTAGGACAGGGGTGGCAGTAACAAGGCTGTTCATACTGACCTATGTGGCGTTGTCCCAAAAGAGCCGGGGAAGCCTGGGGCAGATGAAACCATTTGAAGATGGCTGGGAAATGCTCTATCACCCCCCCCCAAATATTTATCAGTGGCACTCCTGTTAAGCTGCCAGGTGAAAACCCAGACCGGGGAAGCCAATACACCAGAGAGCAGAGCAAGAAGCCAAAGCGAGCTTGGCAAAGGGGAGAAAATAAGACGCGGTTCAGGAAGGCAAAGCACCGAGCTTGGCTGTGTGCAATCCCGTGCAGGGAAACAGAGGAAGCCCTGTCCTCCTGGAAAAGGCCGGGAGCAACAACTCCACTGGCAAGCTCAGGATCTGCAGAAGGAAACCAAGGATGACGAGGTGGGTCTTCACGGGAGATCCAACCAGCAGAGAGCAACCGCAGATCCCTGGGACCAGCAAACACAGCCCATGGGGAAGAGCTGGAGGAACCAAGGCTCTGTGGGACTGGGGGTGGGGGGAGACAGGGCAACAGTCTTGGGTGAGGGGCTTAAACTGCAGTAAAGAAGATCCAGGCCAGGCGCTAGAAAAGAGCTTCCCTGCAGCCATGTGCTGTCGGTGACAATGTCATTCTGCCACTCGTTGTTGTTTAAATCTTACGAATATTTGCATGTTTGCAAATAAAGCTCATCTCTGTTGGACAACTGCACTTTATAACCTTGACACTGAGCTATGCCCAGGGTCAGTCATGCTTCGGGGATGCACTCGATTTAGCTTTTCTTTCCCCTAGCCAGAGGCTAAGGAACAGAAGCCAGGAGACGCCACCTCACACTGGGAGATGCCTCAACAGATGCCCCAGGGATGCTCTGCCGGGGCCGGGCATCAGCTCCGAATGATTCCTGTCTTGCCCAAAGGATGCCAACGCAGCCAGCATTGGAAATGCACTCTTCCGGAGGTCAAGGGGTGAGACAAGCAGAACGCACTCCCTTATGTGCCAGTTTTCATACACTGTTTTTCAGGGGAAGGCCAAAGGACACCCAAAAAAGGATGCTCATGGACGCTGGTCCATGCCAGCTGCTCATAATGGAGGAGAGACCACGGGGAGCTGTGTGGACCTCAGAGGACAAGCGCTTTGTCCTCCAGCAGCCTGGAAACAAGAGGGCACAGCTCTGCAAAGAGCTCCAAGCACAGTCCTGGCATCCTTTTAACAGAGAGGAGAGCATCTCCGGGGCCTGATGAAAGCAGAAAGCAACGGGCACGTTTATCCCACTGCGGTGCCAGAGCTTGCACAGCCTTAACCATCACCTCGAGGGGTAACCCAGTCCTTGCCTAAAAGGGTGGAATAGACTTAATCAGCACAAGACTTTTGCCCGTCCTGTTTCTAGGCCACTGCTACACAGATGATGCATGCGTGACTGAAAAACCTGCAGAGCAGGCACCAAACCCCACCACCACCACTTTTTTTTTTTTATTCAGCCACGACGGACGTGGCCTCCTGTCCCCTTATCCCTCTCTCCACCTTGGCCTATCATGCTGGGCCCTTTCAGGCCTCCTGGAAAGCTGGGGCCAGGGGACATCCGCTTCCAGTGCACCCTCCAAAACAAATGAGGATGCGTCTCCCCGCGGCTTGGAGCAGTGCCATCCTGCGCCCCCCCCCCCGCCATCCACGACCTGCCTCATTCTCCTCCACCAGAGCCTGCCGGCTGCCCTGGCTTTAATCCCTCAGGCAGCATCATCCCAATGATTTCCCCTCCCTTTTCAATCTGCTGATCTGGGGGCAGCCCACAAATCCCTTCATCCCAAGAGCAAAGCAATCTACTGCCTCATCTCATCCTGCTTCCATTTCTCTCCCTCTAATCCCTGGAAACAGGGAGGAGGCTGGCGGTGCAGGGGCTGCCCTGAAGGGGTCTGTCCAGATGCCGGTGGCCAGACAGACGGACAGATTAACCCAGAGCACACAGGGACAAACGGGAGGTGCCAAGAGGGATAAGGAGCATGTTACTTCGACCATACTCAGTCTCTACAACTGATTTATCTGATGATTTATTTTTCTTTAAAGGAGACAGTAGCCCAACGCCAGGCTGTGGAGGATGAAAGGTGGGGAGTTTTGGGCTGCTGTCGCGAGTGCCACCAAATTTCTTAAAGCAGCTGGGGTGAGTCCTAGCTTCTCCTTGTCCCTGATGGGGCAACAGGGACATAAGGGACAGACTGGGTACAGCATCATTCTGCCAGTCCCCTCCACACTTGGGAAAACACATGGGGATCAAGCGAGACCAACGGGGGAGCCACGACCAGCCTGGCCTCATAAATCCCAGCTCCTTCAGGCTTTGGGCTGGATCCAGTCCTCTGCTTGTGTCATTTCTCCACAAGCCTAAATCTGTGACTTTCACCCCAGCCAGAGATACTTCAGCACCTGGGCTGGGAGCAGGGACCCAGGAGATGCTCTTTGGAAACGGGAGGCTGATGGGATACAGGGGGAAGGAGACACTTGGGGTGTCTCCCTGTCCTGGAGAATCAACCCAGCATTGCTCACTCAGGACCAACTGGGTCGGTTGGGATGCAGCACCAACCCCATCGTTCCTTTTTCTAGCATCCATTTGCACAGGGCTGGAGAAGACGAGGGGTGAGTCCGTGCTTGGTGGCCACCACAAGGCCATGTCCTGCCTGACGCTGCCCCCCAGCCGAATGCAGCGGGGCAGGAGGTGCAGGTGTGGCGTGTGACAAACCCAGCCGGCAGCCGTGCCAGCGGTGGGGTCGGGCTGCACGGCCCCCGTCCCATGCTCGGCCGTGGAGGCTCTCCCCGGGTTTGGCTGGCGAGGAGGAGGACGGAAAGCCCTCGGCAGCTGGAGGTGGATCGCTGCCGTGCCGCACGCAGGCCCTGACAGCAGGCTCCAAAACTGTCACTCCCAATCTGTTTTCACTTCAGCTAAACCTCAGCCCCAATTAAAATCAAGGAGAGCTGCACTCTCCTCTCTCCTTCTCCCTGTGGTAGGTCCTCTGTAACCTCAGGTCTAAACACTGAGCAAAACGCACCGGCGAGGGAATCGGTGAATTTGCTCAGCTGGGAATCAGGGCTTCTGGAGAAGGCGCCGCAACCACCTCTGTCCCCAAATCTGGCCCCGCCTGCGAGGGCCTGGCTGCTGCAGTGGCCCCATCCTCATGGGGCTGTGAGTTGCTGCCGAAATCCAGGGCGGGATGCGCCACCCACACCCCAGGCTGCCTCTGCTGCGGGCGGGTGGTACCCCGGCAGCTCCAGCAGCGGACGGTGCATCCGTGGGGTGGAGCAGGTCTGGTGTCAGCAGGGAGCCCTGCATTGGCACCCACTGCCCGCTACTAGCTCATTTAGCAAAGCCTGACTAAAATAATAAATTAAATCAGATACACGTGTGTGCGCAGTCACAGGACCAGGACGGATACATTCAGAGAGAAGTTGGAAAAAAGCTTGCTACAGTGATGGGGACAGCCCTCACCCATCGGCGAAGCATTTAAATTCACTTTCCATTTCAGCCAGCCAAAAAGCAGCTGCAGAGGCCTGGCAAACTCAAACCATAAAGGCTGCCACCCACCTTCGTGCTGCAGGATCGGGGACTCCATGCCAGAGGTGCCACCCCGTGCAGCACATCCCAGGGCTGGAAAAGCATCCTCTCCTTCGCCAAAAGCAGACAGATCACTTCGCTACTGACCGGAGCTGAGGCTGCAAGCACTCCGCTGCCGGCGGGATCAAGCTCATCCCCGCGTGCTGGGCATCAGCCCTCCTGCTGCGGGAGCCATGCGGGCCAGCACCGTGCCGCCGGCAAGGTGCCCCCTGCCCTTGCCATACAGCAAACGCCTGCTTCCCAAGCGGATGAGGAGAAAAAAAAAAAAATCATTGCCTTAGAAAAGCGGCCCTCGGACCACCAAACCATGGCGGGCAAAAGCATTGATGGTGGTCACCCAGAAAAGCATCCCGAAAGGCGGCAACCCTCTCCCCGAGCAGGCGCCCGGGACCCCTCCGCTTCCACCTCAAATCGGTTCTGGCCATGGTGAAGACGGTTTGCTCGGTCCGCTCCGCACAACCCACGCCACCGATTCTGACAGGGGTTGTATTTTCTGATCCTACGCACTAAAATCCCACTTCCCTAATACATTCTGAAGGCAGAATTTGCACCTATTGCAATATGAACGTTGAAATAATCTTGAAACCGCTTAAAGAGTGTTTTTTCCCTTGGTTTTGAATGCTAGCGGCTTTTTCCCTCCCCAAAATGAGCCATTTTCTTTCAGAAAGAAGTGTCCTCTGAATTCAGCGATATTTAAAAAATATTTTTTACAGTTCTTTCTCAAGAAAGAATTTCAATCTTGCTTTTGTATCTGAGAATACTCGAAATGTTTACATAAATTAATCCATAAAAGAGGCAAAAAGTCTGAGACAAAGAGCTTCAGAAATGTCACGGAATTATTTTGGAATTCTATATTAAAAGCAAAACCCCAGATACTAGGAAGAACTGCCATTTTTCAGGGTTAGGTTTCTGTATCAAAATGCAGGCTAGCATCTGTTTTTGCATCTGTCAAAACAAAGGTCCATCATTTTATGGAAACTTAAACACAATGCCCTTGATCCCCTGTTTCTGCTTTATTTTTAAGCCAGACGTGACTTCCGACTAATAAAATAAGATTTTCTAATATGGTTCACATTAAAATTACACTATCCCAGAAAACTCAGATTACAAGAAAAATACGTCCGAGAACATTTTCTATTTGTAATAAGGAGACAATATTTTGGGATTGACCTCAACAGCATTTAAGTCCTCCATAACCTTTGCAACGAACATTTCACTTTTCTACTTGTAAAGCAATGGTGTAACCAAAGAAAACGCAATGGAAACACGGCAGTATCAGAAATAATTTAGCCACCCTGAGTAAAATGGTTATCTGAAGACAAACGGATAAGAAAAACAAAGCAAGCCTCATAATAAAAGGTATTCCTCTCTCCAAATCAAATTTCCCTGGCGCAAGGAAAAATAAATTAACGGGAACAGAGCCAAAAGGTAAAAATTAAATCAAACAAGGTTGGGCATTTTATTACGTTGCCAGACCAAGACGTGATTAACATCTACGTTATTTTAATATCAATTTCTTTAAGGCAATTCGATTTGTGCTATTCCCACCCTGAGCGCATACATAACAACACTGTCCAAAGCCTGCTCTGGAAATCACGCAATTAGGCATGGCTGAATATTCTGGTTAACGCGGAGATGGACGTTCCCCTACCCAGGGATACGATCTCCAGCATTAGGCACAAGACATGGGTAAAATTTAATTTTAGCAAAAGGAAGCACACACTATAACAGAGAACGACAATTTTGCAAAACAAATTTACAAAAATATTTGGCAAAAGAATTTTGCACAAATATTTTTGCAAATATTTTATAGGAGAGACTTGATGAGCCGCCGTTACACACACCTATTTCTCCCATAATCCCACCTCTCTCCAACACAGACTTAAATTTCCTCTACAAGAGATTCGCTTAATTCAGCTCTTAAGCATCCAAAGCTCTTTTAACCCATATTGGAGCCCCAGACCCAACTCATTTCATGATTCTTCCCTGATTTTTATCCATAGGAAAAGTTGCACGCGGCAGGTGGCCTTCCACCAACACAATCTTTCAAATCTTCTTACCTTCTCCAAAGAGCCGCTTTAGTGCTGATTTGGTGTGAGGGGGGTCCAGACAGATGGCCAGCCTTTTCACGTTTGGAAAGGACGAAAAATGCTACGGGGGAGAAAAAATCCCAGTGATTTTTTTTCGCCGTAGAGCGCAGAGGGCTCTGAACCTCATTGGCCCTGGGAGGGCCACCACGTGGCATGGGATGAAGAGCACGTGACCTATTTTCTCCCAAATCCCTCCGTTTGCTGGAAAAGGGGATGCACCCACCGCCGATGTTCTTGTCATTTCAATGGGCTTTGATTTTTTTTTTTTTTTTCAATTTTTTTAAAGGCCACTGAGCAATTCGGGTTGCCTCAAGGCAATGAGGGCGAACCAGCCAACGCTTCCAACACGAAGGAGAAAGGAGCTCGGGTACGAGACAAGCACCGGAGCGCTGCCTGTGTGCAAGGGGAAATTTGGAGATGCTTTACCAGGGTACCCACAGAGCAGTGCCTGCCCACCCGCTCTGAGGACGGAGCTTCTGGAAGGGAGAGGAGGGCGTACAGCAATGCACCCTTGGCTGGTGGTGATGGGCTGTGCTAAACCCTCCACCTCAGAGGCAGCAGCAGCAGAGGGAAGGACCAGGCTGAAGCCCTGGCTGCAGACCCCAGACCCCAGCTGGCTCCCTGAGCTTCAGAGGAAGGAGATGTGTTACAACTGCTCCATCACAAAAAAAAAAAAAAAAAAAAAAATTATCTCATGCCCCCGCATTGCTCCTGACCCCTCACAGGTTGATCCCGTCCTCCGCTGCCCTCCCGGCTAACACATGGTGGTTGCACCAACTGCTTCAAGAGATGACAGGTCTCCTGCTTTGGAGGCAGAGGGGCTGCTGAAACAGTTTTAAGGACCAAGTGCAGTGGAGGGACCCCTGCACGCTCCGGGTGGGCATCGCCTGCTCCCACCACTACACGGCCAGGACAAGCTCAAAGGGCATTTCAACATTCCCCCAACAGACACTAGTCAAACCTAAAACCCAGCACGATCCTGGGACGCAGCATGTTCTGCCCCAGAGGAGTCCCCAAGGCCCCGTGCAGCAAGGCAAAACAAGCCACAGCTCCCAGTGCCTGACTCTGACTGATGCTGGGGGTCCCTCCTTGCCCCAGCTCTATATTTCCTAGGGGACAGCAGCTCTGAGCCACCACATCCCAGCCACCACGGTCCACAAGCCAAGCAACATCTGGCCTGCCCTTGGTAACCACAGGTACCAGCCCACCAGTGTCAGGACACTCATTTTGGGGAGGAGAAAAGGAATTTTTGGAACCTAAGACATCATCTTGTTTTTCCCTTCAAAGCTCAAGCCCATAGGTCACACTAGTCAGAAGCTGCATTTTTTTTGGCAACCTGAGTCTTCAGCTGGCAAATCCCTTGGCTGTGCCATCTTGTCGTGCCAAAAATACGCCTGTTCATCACCCCTGCCAATGGAAAGCCCCATCTATCTCTGGCATCCGCCCTTGAATTTCAGTGATGTTATTTCTGCAGAGCAGCTGTCCCCAGTCATCCCATCATCCAAGGGTTCAAGCCCTTCTTATCGAAGGGTAACACCTAAGGCTCCTCGAGGAACCAGCTGACGTTGGCTTTGGTGAGAAGGTACAGCTCCGGGCACCTCCATGCCTTCTTGGCATCACCAGCACATCCCGACCCAGCGCTCAGCCTGGCTGCTGGTCCTCTGTCGTGGCTGTTCCCCGCACACGGCTCTGCACGGGGATGGGAGGCATCAGCAGCACAGTCCCTATTTCCAGGTCCTTCCCAAGGCCGGACTGTCTCACCACATCGTTATTAAAGATGGAAGTACAGTCACAAACCACCCCAAACAGCGTAGAGAAGTGCAGGCTTTCACCTGAAATCCCCTCTGGCTTGGAGGGTCACACTTCTCCAGCCACCAGCCAGAGGATGGGGCATTTTATTTGAACAAATACAAGCCGAGGGAGAAACTCGCCATACCCAAATGCAAACTACGGACACAGGCAAAAGCACTCAGCTTGCTGCTTTCCCTTCCCGTGTTTTGCGATGGCCAATGTGCAAAGGGAGAGAAGAAACCCCCCCCCCGCCAACCCCACCTTCCAGCCCCGCAGCTTCCTGTTCACAGCCCCTTCATCCTTCTCTAGCGATGCCTGGCTAAATCTGGCTCCTGAGTAATCTTCTGAATAATTATATAATAGAGAGGCAGGCGGAGAAATAATTTCAGGCCACTCTGTCGATAGAAAGCAAGCTGGATTAAAAGATCAGAACAAGCAATACTTAGATTAAAATGGTCTGTTATTTTCAGCTGTGGAAAATCTGTGGCTAAAGCACGGAAGATGCTGAGGGAAGGTGCACCACCATTTTTTCCCCAAAAAAGAGCTTTCTACTTATTAGCCAAGATTTACAACCTATTTTGTTTCCCAGTGGGTCAAAGAAATAGAATTTGTCGGTTCGCATGGCAATTTATCTAAAGACCTAAGAGCAGCGCGGGGATGCTTCAAGTTACATTTTGCCCTGCCAGTCGAGTTTGAATTAAACGCCATCAACGCATCGCTGCTGCTTAAGATGTCAGACCCCTTGAGTCAGGAGAATCGGCGTGCGGCTTGGCAGACAACTTCATTACCTACGAGAAACGTGCCTCCTGGCACACAGCATGGGTTTTATCGCTCCCAACGCCTTTGCCTTCAGTACGTGCCTCCCCGCACCCCCGAGCTGATGGCAGGCAGAGGCGGCCACGGCCAAGAGCAGCCCATCAGACAGGAGGACAGTGCTCTGTAGGCGCCCATATGCCGTCCTCCTGGCCCCCAGCAAGGTCAGCGGCACTCGTGGCATAGGCCCCGCTCTGACTGATCTCTTTGGAAAGGCGTGAAGGGGAGACAGGAAAAAAAAAGGGTGAGAAAGGGACCCGAAGCTGGGAGCCGAGCTCTCCGCAGGGCACGGCGCTCATCAGTCGCATCCCAGATCAATCCTGTTAGCTTTGCTCGTTCACCTTCAAGTTCAGATCAAGCAGAAGGGTCAAATTGGGAAATCATTTGCCATTGGCAGGCGTGTCCTCCTCACCACTCTGCAGCCTCGTGTTGTCCCGCAGCCAGCTTTTCCCCTTGCCAGCATGGACACTTCCCACCAGAGCACCTTGCTCACCCCACAGCATCTCCAGCCCCCGGCATCAGCAGTGACCACTCGTCACATTGCCTGGATGTAAGATGAAGCAGCAGTAGTTTCCCAGTGCAAAGTGGCCTCCAGAAACTGAGTCCTCTTCCAGGCGTCCCTCGCACTTTCTCTAAAAGTCACGGTACTACAAGCACAAGATCAGCTCTGAATTCAAAGGATGAAATCCCATGGGGCAAGAGGTTCAAGACACGGCCTTGATGAGGGCTTAGCATTTAAATGAAAACCACACCTTGCTTTGCGTTTTGAGCCAGAAGCTGCTGGCTTGCACAGAGCTGGGCACCAGGCTCCTCTCCTGCCTGCGGACGTGGGAGAAGGACTGGGACGTTGGGCAGGGAGTGTGGGAAAGCAGAAAAATGAGGTCGGAGACCTTCCTGGAGGGAGCTGTGAGATGTTGCAATGTTCATCGAAATCGTGCTTTAATGACCTCTTATTGCAGAAAAGTGCCTACACTAAAGCCAGAGAATAAAATGCACTTGCTGGACAGATTTGGGTTATGAGTGCTTGTGGGAGAACAGTTCGGGGCCTTGTTCCCAGGCTGGACACTCAGCCCCCCAGCAAGGACATGTCCCGGTTTTCCTGAGGTTGGTGATGGGGAGGCCTTCCCAAGACCTGCCGTGCTCAGGGGGAAGCCAGCAAACGGGGAAGAGGCAGAGCCCTCCTGGGATGCACTCCCAAGTGCATCCTTCCTTCAGCTCATGGCCTCCAAGCTATCAGCAGGAAAGCCAAAGCTGCCCTCCACCCCCCCCAAAAAACCCTCGACAGAGGAATGTGTTTATAAGAGGCTGCCCATAGCACACAGGAGCCGCAGACAGCGACAGCAGAGACCTCAGATGACGCATGCTCAAGGCCAGGCACAACCGGGACTCACTATGTCAGCAGTGACCATGGACAAGCCTCCTCACAGGTTTTTGGGCAAGTTCTACCCTTGCTGGGTCACCCACAGCTCCTCCAAGAAACCCTCCTCCCCTTATCCAAAAGGCACCATCTTCTCGCAGGTATAGGGTGTTGCTCTGGCCAGTCTCTCCCAGGGTTTTACATGCAGAAAACAGGGATTAGCCACACTTTAAAAGGAAAATGAGAGAGGAGAGATGGCTTTGTCCGTCACTACAACATTTCTGGTTTACGGAGCTGTCTTCTCAGTCAGAGACACGTGTCCTTTTCGCTAATGGAAAATGTTGCCCCGCCATCCATTTGCGATAGTCAATGCCTGGGACAACGCGATGGCCTCAGGCCAAAGCAGATCTATTTTGGTAACAAAAGCAGAGTGGCCGATGAAAATGACCCCATCTATGCACTTCCCAGCTTAGCTCTTTAGCTGGTTTTAATGGACCCCTGTGACCAAGGCGGCGGAAAGTGAGTGGCCAAGTGCAACGAGGGCAGAAGCGGCGGGACAGGAGACCTGCACGGATGCAGGACTGTGCAGGCCGCTTCGCAGAAAGAGCCCCCGGCAGCAAAACATACCTCTCACAGCAGTCCAGTTAGCAGGATTGCACCCTGCAGGGACCAAAACCCCCTTCCCTTCACCCACTTTCCCTTTTTCGCTCACGCTGCAGCATTGCCCCTCACACGGAGCCGGGTCCCTGCAGCGCAGCAGCACCTCTCTATGCAGAGCCCAACCACATCCTCCCTGCAGGCGTTTTATAGCCTGAGGGAGACTGTGGTGCAGCTGCAAAGACCCCCCCCCCCCAGGATTTGGAAAGGGACTGAGCTCACCTTACCTTACCCAACAGGCCAGCCTTGAGCTCCAGAGCGATTCCTCGGAGGGTCCGGATGCACCAGAAAAGGGCATGCTGAGCGCAGGGCGGAAAGCAGCAGTCCGCGGCACGAGCCTGCAGATCAGGACACGGCAGGGGTTAGGCACAGCGCGGAGGAATTACGCCCGACGGCTGCTTACCGTCCACGAAAAGTGAATTTCAGAGAGAAATTTGGGTTTGGGTTGGGTTGGGGGGGGACACAAAATGATTGGGAGCGTTGCCTCCAGGTGATGGTGCAGGCAGCACCTGCCTATATTTTTTCTCTGTGTTCAGAGCAGGTTTGGGCATGTCCTGCTCCAGCACCCATCGAGCAAGGGAAGCCATCCAAAGAGCTGGGCTGTGGGAGAGGGCTCCCTGGGGACACCACCCCAGCAAGACCCCCCCGGTGACCACAGCCCAGCGGTCCGGCTGCGGGAACTGCCCCCACGGGGGGAACGCGAGCCAGAGGTCTGCTTCATCCAGAAATCAAACCGCCACAGAAATAATCCAGCACGTTTGGGTGACATGGGCGCCGGGTTATTTTTATTGCTTTATTTTTGCTGCTGCTCCCAGTAAGTTAACTGGGGCATGCATTACCCGTCAATAAAATCAATCGAGCAGCCTGAGCCGTTAATAAGCTGAGTGCCAGAGGGCAGAAAAAGCTCTCCGTTGCCCAAAATATTGTTCCAGCAGGAGAGTGGGTGAGCTGCAGGCCCCACTTATTGCTAGGACCCGGCGTTGCTCTTGACGTGCCGGGGCAGCTCGTGTGTAACATAGGGGAGACCTTCCTCTTCCCGGGGACTCAGCAGCCACCGCGCTCATCCCCAGCGACCTGGCACGAGGGGCTGACGCCGCTGTGTGTGAAGGAGCCCGTCAGTGGGAGGAGAGCCCACGGGACCCCCGAGGTCAGTCTTCGGTCCCGCCTGCTGCTCACAGTAGCGTCAGCACTAACATCAGACCAGGTTGCCCAGGGCTTTATCCCTTCAGGGCTTGAAAACCTTCAAGGATGGAGACTGTGCAGCCCCGCTCAGCAACCAACTGCCCTCAGAATGAATGTTTTTTCCCCACAATATTTTATATGTCTCTCTGAATGGTAGCCGTGTTCTCCAAGGCAGAGTGACTGTAGCGACTGTATCCCCAGCTGGTGTCACCTGCAAGCAGGACAGGTCCCAGACAAACTGCCAAAAAAAAAAAAAAAAATTGGAAAAGAGGGAAAACCCAAACTGTGACTCACCGTTGGAGGAGCAGCAGCAGCAGGTCAGGGAGGCTGTGGAGCAGAGGGCTGGGGGTCAGCAGCAGAGGTGGCAAGGGAGGACCTGGAAGAAAGCACCGCATCTCAGCACTCTTGGGCCCCCAGCCAGCCCCTCCACCCAGGAACCAAGAGCATCCTCCCAGCACCACCACCACAGCTGAGGGCAACGCAGGAGACAGGGAAGCACACGGGTAAAATAGCCCAAGCAGACGAATCCTTGGTAATTTTTTAATGCTGATCAGCACACACTTCTGGTCCTGATTCCAGTATTGACAGAAAGAAGGAAAATCCCCGACCACAGCACCAGCTTCATCAAAGTACATGTGAACAAGGCGGCTCAGACAGGGATTCAGTATCCTGGAGGGACCAGGGCTTGCAAGGAAACTCCCATCCTTTCTGCCCCGCACCGGAGCATTTGCACACCCCTCCACCCCAGCCCCATGGGTACATCCTGCCTCCCCACCGCCCAGACAGGCACAGAGCAGTGACCCACAGCAACGCAGCCCGTGAATTCATGAGGAAAGAAACTTCCATTTGTCTTCCACGTCACAGGCATTCAAGAAATACATCATTAAAGAATTTGTCAGCAGTTTTCTTAATCAAATACTGGTCCGTCTCCCAGCAGCTCTGCTTCTGCCCTTACACTAATGTGCCGCACGGTGAGTTCCCAACCACAACCCCGTGCGCCATCTGCACACTCATCCGCAGAAACTCCTGCTTCTGGCACAGTTCTTTCCTCTAGATGCAGATAGAATTGCAAGCCGGTCTCAAAGCACGCTATTGTCTCTGTCTTGCAGCCCCCTGAGATGCACAGGAGCCAGCCAGCCAAACCACACACGCTTGTCCAGCCGTCTAAGTCGCGATTGCTGTGATTACGGTGGGGGTCACATTCCGGTACGGACGCGCCTGTGCTTCCCAAAGGACTGGGGCAACCTCAATTCCAGCACGGGTACGAGTGCGCCTCAAATCATCCAAAAGCTGCCTCCAAGCAGAAACCCCAGCACTGCAAAGCACCTTTTGACCACCGCTGCTTTAAGCATCCCCCGACATCTCCTGTGGGGCTGTTTCCAGAAGACCTCTTCCGGGTGCAGCCGTCCAGAGGCACCACTGTGGCTGAAGAGGCACTGGCTGTGGCAGCTGCCCGTATCCCCACACCACACAACAGGGGTATCTCACCCACCAGCGACCAATGCAAGGCAGTCAGTTGTTGTCTTAAAAGGCAGCAAGCCTTTTGGCAAGCAACCTTTTGGTCTGCTGCTAGACTATCATCCTCATCCTCATCTCCCAAATCCTCTCTCCCCCACGGCTAAAGCCCCTGCACCTTGTGTGTGCTCTGGCAGCACAGGCAGAGGAGTAAATTTTTTTTTTCCTGGTTGTTTCTCTCCAGTGAAACACACACTGGTGCTGTGAGAAAGACACAAGCAAGCTTGTCATCCCAAAAGCTTTCTATCTCCTGACCCGTGGCAGTGGAGGGCATGGCTCCATCCCTGCACGGCCAGCTCACCTCCTAGCTCTCAAGGACAAGGTCCCATTAGCAACTTTGGTCAGCAGTGTTCATGAGGGGTCACCTGGGATGCTGAGGGAGTCAGCTATGAACAGCAGAAGAGCAGAGTTGTCCAGTTCCCAGCAAAATCACACCTACTGCTCCCAGACAAAAGCACTCGAGGATGCAATTAATTCCAACCCACTGATGTGGCGAGACCCCTAAAACCTTTGTAGACCATGACATTTCAACACCCTTAACCCATCCTAGAGAGGCACCAAGCACCCTGAGCAGCATGGACCCCATGCAAGGAGTGCGCTGGGGGGCTCGGCCACCTCGTTCCAAGGGGCTCAAAATTTCGTAGCGTTTAGTCTTGAGTGGGTAAGGAGGAATCATGGAGATGTGGCGAAACATTCTCTGAAGATAGTTTGACCACAGGGCATCACTAGGATGCAAAGGTGAACGAACTGAACACGGCTCTGCGCTCTTGCCCAGCCTCGGTGGTGTGTGAATGGGTACTTCCACGCATGAACTGGTCCTGTGCCCGGTCCCGCGAGGCTGTGACAACTCCCCTGCTCTCAGTTTGGTGGAGCAAACTGGTGAGGACTGCTCCTGAGGACATCTGAGGGCATCCGAAGTGGCACCTGGGCACGGGGGCCGCCCCTGGCACTGCCTTGGTGGGTGTCCAGAGCACCCCAGCACACACACTGCCCTGCTGCACAGCCCGAACCAGCAGATCATGCTGGGAATCATTTTTAAGGGCCTCTCAAAGCAAAGCTTGCACAGGCAAAACCAGATTTCCAGCAGCCTGCTCCAACACCCAGCCTGCCTCTCCTGCAAGCTCAGCCAACCAAGCTGGACTTCAGCTTCTCCTCATCTGCGAGAACTTGGCCCTGTGTCTGGGGCCATGGGGCACCTGTGTGAGGTCTGAGGTCTGCAGAGAGCACAGAGAGCTTTCAGATGTCCTCCCCCAGGGAAAACTCAAGCTCCTTGGGAGAACACGCCATGCGGCTGGGGAGGGACGCACCAGACGGGATGGGATGGGATGGGAGTGTTCTCCCGCCGTATCACCAAATCCCTGAGCTATACTACACCTTATAGTGTGTAGTATAAGGTGTAGTATAGTGTGAACCTCAG
Source organism: Chlamydotis macqueenii (assembly GCF_036417535.1). Taxonomy (NCBI): domain Eukaryota; kingdom Metazoa; phylum Chordata; class Aves; order Otidiformes; family Otididae; genus Chlamydotis; species Chlamydotis macqueenii. Next base: position 41,439,213 of record NC_141561.1, read on the forward strand.
CAAGACTGCTCTGTCTGCCTTGTCCCCACAGGCTGCTCGCCCTCTTTGTGTCAGGGGGCACCCCGCTTCCACGCGGATGGGGGTGCAGCAGCCCCTGCGCCGCTGGGATCCACCACGTTCTGCTGCTTGGGGTTTTCAGTGCCGCCGCTCATCACGCAGGGGAGAGAACGATCCTCCCCTGACCTGTGTTCCCATCACCCGCCTTACTGGGTGTTTTACGCAGACAGAGGCAATGATTTTAATGTCCCAGTGAACAAGCTGTCGGGATGCATCAGCCTCAAAAGGCCGGCTTCAGTGACGGCTTCTCCTCCCAGGCGCTGCCTGGGCAAGGAAAACTGATTCCAGCTCCGCGCACACGCGCGCGCACGCCACGCGTGTGGCCACCGGTGCCCATTATTTTCCAGCCTTTTAACAAAGCATCCTTCCAAACCCAGCTCCGCGAGAGGGGAGATGGTGAAGCCCAAGGCGGAGGCACCGCTGCTGGGATGGCACGGCCGCCGGGCAGGCAGCGCGGGCGCCCCCGCGGGCAGGAGCCGGCGTGATGTGATGGGAGCTGAGTGCTCTGAAGCCATCAAGAGTCTCGGCAAAGATGAGCTGAGAAAAGCCATGAGCAGAGCTGACATCTGCCCCCTGGGCAGGTACCTAATGAGCAGAGACATTGTCCATTTGGGGAGACGAGGTAAAGTTAAAAGATTTCCGAGCTGACACCTGGCAGCCTCCATCGGTATTCCTGGTGAAACGGGGAACGAAGACGGGGGACCGAAATGAGTCTCCCCCTGGGCTCTGCAGCAGTGGGATGGGGACGACGCTGAGCATCTCAGCATCTCATCTCCGCTGCCCAGAGGTCCCCTCTTTGCAATTTCCTGCCACGTTAGAAGATAAACCGGTGCTTCCTAAGAGTTGCCCCACCGGGACCATCCCTGGGGGGGTCTGGCAGGGTCCCACATGGTCCCATGCCTGCCAAAAAGGCAGCAGGGGCAGGGGCATAGCACGTTCCTGGGTCCAGCAGCAGGCCAGACCCGCTCTTGGCTGAGATCTGGGCGTGGGCAAAGGCTCCCGTGTCCCATGGTTCCCCCAGCCTGGGAGCAGGATGGCACTCAGCTAAGCCTCAGCCCCCGGCATCACCCAGCAGCCCCCCCGCCGCTTCCACAAACCTAGTTCAGTCAGTCCCTATAAATCCAGCCTCCGCAAGTCCACTTGTCATCGGCTCTTCCCTAACTTACCTCCAGCCTCTTTGCTACCCATCACCTTCAAACGGCGCCTGGTGACGAGACGGGAGCGATGGAGCAGGCGAGGGGGGAGCCCCTTATCACCTCCTGGTTTTCCCCTCTGGAAAGTTTGGCTCTGAAAGCACTCGTAAGCCAGAAAACCTCCTCCCATTTATCCCCAAAGCCACAGCTGGCACATCGTGGGTCCACCTGGGAAAGCCCACACCGAGATGCTTTCCTCCCCACCTGCCTTGCTTTCCCAAAGGCTTAGTGGGGTTGAGGGCAATCGTCTCCTTGGGACCATCCCAGGTGGAAGTAGAGGTCCTTGAGCATCCTCAAAGCTTTCTACCAGCCAACAACAGCTTAAAAAAACTTGCCACTGCTCGGCACAGTTTTCATCAGCTCCATCGACAAGCACCCTCGGGTCTAAACCACATGGCAAGTGGGATTCCCACCCACGTAGCTCCCAGGGTTTTTTGCTCCTTTCTGACAGACGTAGCCAGAAATGCCCGACCCGGGGTGCAAATTCAAAGGTGGCTTTGCTCTGGATGCCCAGGAGCAGGGACAGCAGCTGGGCTCCAGTCTCTCTTCCCCAGCACCCCCTGACCTGCTGGGCTCGAGCAGATGGAACAGCCGCAAATCCCCCTATAAGCCAGGGAAGGGGACTAATCTCCTAGAGGACAAATTGGTTGGTGAGGCGGGGAAGCTCGGTATTTCACCTTTTCCTCCCTCTTCCAGCAAATGCCAGCAGCATCTGACATGCCCAGAGGGAACCCAGCATTCCTGAGGGTGGAGGAGGCAGCGCCAGGGGCTTGGGTACCCGGTCGAGACCTGGTTTTGGGAGAAGGAGACCATTTCACCTAGGACACAGCAAGCTAAGCTGTAAGTGCTCTACCCAGGGAGTAGACACAGCTGGTGTCTCCTTGGGGAAAACCACGTCTGGTGAGTTTTTTAAACTTCCGGAGCGTTCCCCAGCCACAAAGGGCTGAGGGTCCACTGCACCAAGTCCTTGGTGGGCTTAGGGAGCCTTAGGAGCAGCCACCAGCGTGCGATGGACCATCCACATTAGAATCTCTGATCCTTCCTTGCCTTTGAGGAAGGACGAGGATTAGGTCCATTGGACCAGGCTAGTTTGGGTGCTGAGGATGGGATTTGGAGAGCCAAACTTGCTCTTTCCAAAATCCACACACCACTAAAAGGATTAGGAGTGAGGTAGCTAGCTGATGTCAAAGCAGCCGAGCCAGAGCCAAGGCCCAGCAGAAGCCCTGGGACATCACCCACAGCCAAGCCCACCCCGTGCCTTTCGGAGGGGTGTTTCTGCCCAAAGGACCCCAGAGCGGAGGTCAGCCCAAGATGACTCCAGGGTCTGCGCAGCCCGGTGCTGCCTCCAGGGCTGTTCGCAAGCAGCCAACCCTTCCTCCAATTCATTTTCCTTCTGCTCCAGAGGCAACCAAGCGCAAGGAGGTCAGCAAATTTGGTGCCATCCTCCATTCTTACAGGGTTTGGTTTTTTTCCTTCCATCCATTGCCCCTCTTCCTTTGCTTAAGGGCTGGCAAAACTACCCCTGTGTAGTTTTGGGAGAAACGATTTGCCAGATATTGTCAGCTCTACCCACAAAACCCTGGGGTGTTTTCTAGCTGTGGCAGGGAGAGCTGTGGTGGACAGGCACATTAGCTCTCACAAATGCTTGAGAGGAGGAGGCTGCAACCTAGGGCAAGGACAGAGCTTAGACTGTACAGGCTGGGACACGTGGCGTGTGGGCATGGTTTGCACCCCGGTCCTCTGACGGAGAAGCCCGGTGAAGCCCTGGCCAAGGCGTGACACGCACCAGCAGGGCACGGCATCGCTTCTGCCGCTCGCCCGGGGAGCCAGACCTCCAGTGCAGAGCCCACACACAAGGAAATGTCTCAGGAGAGAGAGGGCGAGCTATCAGTCCCTTCCCGGGGACCATGGCCACCCAAGCTGTGCAGTGAAAACAGGCAACTTCAGGTCCCTCACTCGTCCATCCCCTGCCAAGCGCTGGTGTCCAAAATCCCCCAGAGGGGTAACACATTTTCCAAGTGGGGAAACTGAGGCACGGAGGTGTCCAGACCAGTGAGGTGCCTGAAGAGGTCCCATCAGGTGGATTTTTCAGCAGACACTGAAACCTCTCCCAGAAAAAAAAAAAAAAAGAAAAAAAAAACAAAAACCAACAAACTAGCCCTAAGGAGAGGTGAGGGGCTCACCAATCACATCTGTCACCAATCACGTCTTCAGCAGTGGGGTCTGCTCGCCCGTGGGGCAGGAACCCCCAATGTGAACTCGCCCTCCTAGATATTGAGGGGGAAAGGTTTGGTTTTTTTTTTTCCCCAGGAATTAAAAAGCTCATTTCAACCCAGCTGCGTGCAGCAGGGAGAGCAGTCGGGAGGGACCAGGACAACCCATCTTGACGTGGCCTTCTCGACAACAAACATTTCTTCGGAGGCAGCCAGGACCTGCAGGGCTGTTCCTTTCCACCTCACCATGCACCCATCATCTTCCCCATCACTGCCCCGGGGCGTCCTGCAAGACCCCTCGCCCTGCACAAGCTCAGTGAGCCAACCTTGCGCGTCCCCGAGGCATCCTCCTCCCCTGACCCAAAGCATCGGACACAGCCAGTTCGGGAGGGTCTCCCCCAGAACTACAAGATGTCAGAAACGTACGGATTTTGCAGGCTGGCTTTGGTCTTTGCAGCTTCCCAAGTTTCTTGAGGTGCATTTTGTGGAGTGGCCACGGGCAACCACAGTGGAGAGGGTCGCCTGCCCCGCAGAGCCACGCCGTCACAGGGAAGGGCTTCGTTTCACAAACAGCCTGGGGTTGTCCTCTCTACACCTCCCCAAAATGCTGCCTTCACGTTACCAGTCAAAGAAAAGCCTTTAAATAGTGAATTGTTTCCATATTTGAAGGAAGGCCAGAGACACAGAGCGATCCAGGCTGTGAGCATCTCTGGAGGTCCACCTCCTGCCCCAAGCGGGGTCCGGAGTTGGATTCAGCTGTTTGGCGTGAAATAATTTCACCCTGAAACCTCCAAACTTTTTTTCCTGAGCCCTCTGTTTTTTGCCTGCACACTGGGAGCAGCTCCTAAAACACATGAAAGGGAGGAAAGATTCACTTCAGGCACTGGAAATCCGGACACCGTCACCCACTGCCATCACCAAAAGTCATCATTTTTATAATTTCAGGAGTATAACAGAGACCTCATCACAGCTCACCCAGCTTCCTAACATCACCTGGTAAGAGGGGATGGAGCAGCCACACGCCACGGCTCAGCAGCCACCAGCCAGCATGACCTGTGCTGAGGAGGGACACGGCACCATCCCACCACGAGTCCCCTGGGCAGCCCTGGACCTGCCGAGGGGCTGTTCCTGCCTCCTTACCCCCGGGGCCAGACCCCTGTGCAGTGCGACCCGGAGGCACATCTGGCGGCGTGGGGAAGGTGACGGCACAGCTGGCCGGGGCAGCTCTTGCCCTGCGGACAAAAGAGAGGAGAGTCAAGCATCCTCCAGACAACGCGCCCTGGAGCAAAGCAAGGCGCTCGGCTGCCCAGCGGCAAACCTCCCACCCCCCCAACAAAATCCTGGCAAGGATGATGAAGTAAAGATGTCGCAGCTGGAGATGTTCATCCACGACACGGGAGGACTTGCTGGGGCAGAGCCCACGTCATGGGGTGTTTGCACAGGTTTCAGAGTTTCAAGGTTTCAGGGCAGAGACCCCCTAGGAGGACCCTCGGCCCCACACCGGCTGTGGTTTGGTGTTTCCATGAGTCCTGCGTTCAGGCAACGCTGACTAAGTTGGGAGGAGCAGCGCTGGTCGCTCACCCCGCTCCCACCACAGCAGGTCCCCATCCCGGGACAGGGGCTTCAGCATCACCCACCACCCACGCTGGAGATGCTTCCGCCCCAATTCCCTAAGGACAAGCCAGTTCTAGCTGTGCTGGGAAGCAGGTAAACCCCGAGCCAGCAGGCTGGGGCCCCTCCAGGGCACTTGGATTTTCAGGAAACCATCACCTTGGGTTGGGAAAGTCTGGAGAAGAGGGCTTATTCCTTGGTGTCAGGGATGCGTGAGTCATCCTCCAGCAGCTGTCCTTGAAACCCAGCCAAGAAAGCTTTTACCCAAAGCAGCCAGCAATAGGATACCAGATCTGGAGCTCCAGGATTAACCCCTTCCTGGGAGAGGCCATCTGGTTGTCCTCGCATGTCGACCCTCTTTCTCCTCCTCTGGTCGATGCCAGGTTTCCCCACCGTGTGCACCCACCAGGCTGGTGGACATGATGCCAACGCTCCCCTGGCAAGGCCAAGGTGGGGGCGAGGGTGAAGCACATGCTGTGAGACCCCTGTGATGGGCTGCTGCCGGACCAAAGCGGGTTGGAAACGTGCAGCACCCCCACGCCGGGGAATGGCATTTCTCTTCTGCATCTCTCACCGCAGCGCCTGCCCAGCAAACAGGCCAGGGTTTGGGTGGAAATGTGGACTCACTGCCACCTCCAGCCTGACGTTCAGCAAAGTGAAGAAAGAATTGAAAAAAATAAGGTGGAAAACTCAAAGCGCTTCGTTTTGTCATTTTGGGAGGAAAGTGTGTGATTTTTGCGCTCCTGAGTGTTTGCTTCATTTAGGGAGCCACCAACCATCTGTAGCTCCTGTAAAGGGCTCCCGGCTGATTTGTGTGCTGAGTCTCGATGGGCTTTCCCAAAAACGGGGGGAGCTGCCTGCTGAAAAATCCCATACTCCCTCCTGGATAGAAACAGAGGAGGGACCTGCTGTGTTAAAGAGTTTTTCCTCTTTCTGGTTTCCCCGCAGGCAGAGGTGCCAGCACCCAGCTTACCTGCCAACCCGACACAAACGATTTCTGCATCGCCGCACCAGGACGAGGCGGGAAGATGAAGGACGCCCCCGGCCCTGCCCCAGGACTGGGAATGAAGGGTCCACCCTGGAGCCCTGAATGCTGTCCCCCAGCCTGGTATGCATCTCCGGCCTCCCCGCGGGGAAGGACAGCCAGCGAGCACCACGCGGGATGCCAGCCGGGTCTTAGCGCCATTAATTCACCTCCTTAATTAGTAGGGCGAAGACGTAGAGCTTCTGGCAGAGCGCCAAGGACGAGAGGAAAAGCTGGATGCTGCCGTTGGCGCTGCCGGCAGCCAGGTGAACCCTTCCCACGAGGACGGAGCTTTGCGGCAACCGGGGGGCCCTGGGGACATTTGTTCCCCCTCCCCAGGCTCTGCTCCGTGGGAGGGACACGGTTCGTGGGACCATTGCAAAGAGAAGGGAAACGAGCCAGGGGTTGTATTTGTACCCACGAACCCGGGCTGGAGCTGCCGGCCGCAGGCCCACAGGCCCAGGGCTCAGGCAGCACCGGGGCCAAGCATCGCTCGACCCACCCCAGCGGTGACCGGCAGCGGTTTCGGCACCTGCGCGGGACTGCCCTGAACTTCACGGCAGAGATACACCTCCTCGGCCATCATTTAAAGCAAGCTCAGGGGTTTCCCTCTCACGTCCTCCCACAGGCCGCTACGGAAACGCTCAGTGAAAGCACGGATGAGGTCACAGAGATTTTTTTGGGGGTGTCTTCTTCACCTCCCATGGGGCCCTCCATCCATCTCCAGGCTGCTCGCTTACAGCCGGCACCAGTCTGCACAAGGCGCTGCTATCCACCCCCTCCACCCTCAGGGACCTCCCAGCCCCCCCAAGACCCCAGCACACAGCAGTTTCCAGTGCGTCTCCCACCAAGACCACCCGGTCCCTTCCTACCATGTCCCTCGGCATGCGCAGACACGTTCTCCCCTCACAAGGATGGAGAGCGTGCACCATCCACGGCTGCAGGCCGGGAAAACCTGGGACGTCCGCACCCCGCCGTCCAGCTTCACCCCCCACCGCGGGAGCCCCTGGGGAGTCAGGACCCTCGAGCTGCCCCATCTGCCCCACGCTCACCGTGCTGCGAGCTGATAGAGGACGCCCTGCGGCACCAGGCTCTGCACCATTCCCGGGGGGCCATGCAGCATCTGCACCAAGGTGGGGACGCTCTGCAGCACGGTGGCCGTGGGAGGATGCCGCACAGGGCTGGGATGCTGCAGCGGGGGTGGCATGGACCCTCCCCACCCCGCACCCCAGGACAGGTCAGGAAGACCCCACCCAGACCCCAGGGGGATAAATGCTGCCCGTTGCCCCGGGTGCAATACCCAAATACATCTACTCCCCTCCTCCAAGCTCCATATGATGCAGGGGTGATGGCTCTGGTGAGGAGGGGGCAGCCGCCACAGCACAGGGCGCTCTGCTCTCCCTTGATGAACCAGCCCGATTTTGGAGGAAGGACAGAAAGGTCCCGTCTGGGGAAATGGGCTCCCACGAGATGTTTTCCCCAACTGCGGTGGAAGCTTGGAGATGCATGCTCCAGAAATGAGGCCTGGGCCCCCCTTCTTCCCCACAGTGCTGCCGCTGGGGCTGCATCTGCCCCAGCTGGGTGCACCGGTGAGCTGCTCGGCAGGCGCTTGGTGACCAGCGCATCCAGAGCCGGCTCTCAGAAACGACCACCCGACCGACAGCAGCCGGACCCCCAACTGGATGCTCGGCACCTCAAAGCCAGCACCCAAAAGCCGTCACCCAAGAGCCACCACCCAAAAGCCAGCAGGCAGGGCTCGCCTATATGCAGCATCCCTGCCATCACCTGTCCCCACGCACACTTCTCCCTGCAGCGGTGAGCAGGGGACTTGTTAGGACCCCCCCACACACCCCTGGGTGACGGCGACAGGGCTTTGGGGTTCGTTTCGGCAGAGGCCAGCCCCTTGCCAAGGCAAGCAGCATCCCGGGCTGGGAGTCAGGGACGGAAAACTCTGGCAGAGGCAGCCGGGGAGGTGGCAGGGAGGGCGGGGTGTGGGGGGAGCCCCTCGGGATAGGGATACGGGGGACCCACCCTGTTTTTTGGGGGGTGCTGCCAATCCCGTGGCGATGCCGCACCGGGAGCCACCTCCTCGTCCCGGTGGCTGCGTGCGTGTCCCCCCCGCCACCCGCGTCCCCACGTGGGGGACCCACGCATCCCCCCCCCCCAAGAAAACAACGCCCCACGGAAAGCAACCCCCTACCTGCCCCCGGACGGACGAATGGAGCGACCGGCTGCGCGGATCGGGGAGAGGAGGGGAGGGGAAGGGAGGGGAGGGGTCGGCCTGGGGCAGGCAGGGCTGGGCAGGAGCAGAGGGGCGGTGGGGATCGCTCCGGGGGAGGTGCTCGGCCCCCCCCGGCTCTGCCCGCCCCCCAGCGTGGCCCCAGTCCCCGCTGTTGCCCCTGCCCCAGCCCTTGCCCCTGCCCCAAACCCTAACTTTACCCTTCCTACCCCAGCCCCATCCCTGCCCCAGCTCAAGCCCCTGCCCGTGTCCCAGACCTCGCTCAAACCCCTGCCCCTTCCCTAGCACCAGCCCCTGCCCCAGCTCCTGCCCTTGCCCCCCCGCCCCCGCTCCTGTTCCTGCCCCCAAACCTGCTCTGTCCCAGCCCCAGCCCGAGCCCCAGCAGCTGGGCACTGGGGGCACGCCAGCCCTCGGGCCTGGGGGTAGGGGGGTTGCCTCCCCATGAGCTGTGCCCCCTCTGCACAAATGCAGATCCTTGCAGCCTGACCCTTGCACCCCTGGGTGCTGTCCTAGGCTGGGGGGAGTCCGGCCAGAGTGGTAGCGGCGGCACAACTTTGCCAAGGGACGCACATCGGACTGAGTGGGTGGGGGTCCCAGGTGACACTGCACAGGGTCATTAAGGCCCCACCAGTGTCCCCAGGGTGCCGGCATTGCCCAGGCGCACGGCGTCACCCCAGACCCACACCCTGGGGTGCTCCTGTCCCTCCCGCCAAGGGATCTGGCTCCTTCTGCGGTACCAAAACCGTCCTGGTGTCCTGGTTTCCTCCCCAGGGAGGAAACGGCTTTGGGGGGCAAACGTGCCATCACTTAAGAAAGGATTTGGGATGTCCCCCACCTCACTTTCACCCCCTGGCTCTGTTTGGCTGAAAAGAGGAGGAGCAAAACCCCAGTGAAATAAATGCTGGTCCAGCCTCCACCGTCATCATTCAGCGGTGAGCATCTTCACCCAGGTGTTGAGGGGCTCGACGGGACAGCGGGCCCTTGGGTGAGAAGACGCCCCCCAGACTGGGGTGCAACTGCCTGGTGCCAAACCTGGGCAAGGGGGTTGTGACGGATCCCCCGAACACGTGGGATCCCACTGCTGCGCTTCCAGGCAGGAACGTATAAATATTTCAGCAGAGAAGCCGAGCCCTGTCAGGTTGCATTTGCTTCTGGCAGGGTAAGTGCTGGCAGCAGCGGAGGGAGAAAAGGGCGGGCCGGAGGAGGGGAGGGGGAGGTTGGGGGGGGGAAGATGCTCTCAGAAGATGTGTTGTCTCCCAGGAGATGGGGCCACCGAGAGCCCGATCCTGGAGGGTCTCCACCTCTGCTTATGGTTTCTCCGGGACCGGTGCCGGGCCCTGGTTGGGTCCCCGTTGTCCTCCCCCAGTAAGCACATCCCGTGGGGTTGGGGGTTGCTGCTGGGGGAAGAGGGGTCCGCTAATTCTGCTCTGAGCCCAAGCTCATCCAGGACCCCCTGGGACACGGCACAGCCCAGACTCTAACCAACCCAGCTTGTAAAAAATGGGGGGGGGGGCAGAAATAAATCCAAGCAGCTCTGGGCGGGGGGGGGGGGGCGGTGTTAAGTCACTGTTGGGGGGAAGGCTGAGGGCACTCTGCCCCCGGGGATGCTGCCGAGAGGCCACGGTAGATGGGGGGGGAGTGGAAGAGGAACCGGAGGAGGGGCCCGTGTCCTCACCCCCTCCCACTCCACAAACCGGTGGGGGGGGGGTGGGCGGGGGCAGCGTGAGCACGCTCCTCCTCCTCGTCCTCGTCCTCCCCCTCTTCCTCCTCCTCCTCGTCCTTCCCCTCTTCCTCCTCCTCCTTTTCCTCTTCCGCTTTCTCCTCCTCTTCCTCCTCCCTGCACTGTGGGGTTTGTAGTCCCCTCGCCGCCCTGCACGTGGCCCAAGCCCCCCCCGCCCCCCTTCCTCCTCTTGATTCTCTTACTTTTCTTCCTCTTCTTACTTCTTCTCCTGGCTTTGCTGCGCATCTGGCTCCGGCAGCTGCGGGGAGCCCCAGGACCGCCCCCCCCCGCCCTCCCGCCGCCGCCCTCATGCCCGCTGCGCCCCCACTCCAGGTACGGCCCGGGCTGTGGGGGTGCTGGGGGAGCGGGGATTTGGGGTGTCCCCGGGGTGCTGGGGTGCCTGGGATGTGGGTGGCCTCCCAGGATGCTGGGGATGTGGAGGTGCCCTCAGGGTGCCCAGTCTCTGAGCTGGTGCCCCCCACCCCCAACACCACATGCGCCCCAAACTACCCCCCAGCACCTTGAAGGAGCCACCCACCCCTTGGGTGCTGGGCGGGCGGGGGGGGGGGACGACGACAAATTTGTGCCTGCACGATGGACGAGGATGTATTTTGGGGGGCTTCCCAGCCCCCCCCAGGGACTCAGGCACCCCCATCCCCTGTCCCCTCGGTGTCTCCCGACAAAATGCATTGTGCTTGGGCCGTGTCACCGCCGTGCCACCGATGTAGGGATGTGGGGAGAGGATCCCCCCTGCACTGTTCCCCCCCCCCAAGTCTGTCCCTCTGTCCCCTCCGGACCGCGGTGGCCGTGGCTCCCCAGGGGAGCTGCACCTGGGCTTGGCTGCCCGCGTTCCCGGGTTGAAACAGTGCAGCGTGACAGCTGTCCCCTGTCAAGGTCACCGCAATAACCCAGCGACAACTGGGGTCACTCGCTGCTAACAGCCCGCGCTCTGCTCCCGCTCCTCTGCCCGGCTCTGGGGACGACGGCACCGATCTGCAGGCGTCTGTTGGGACTCGCTCACCTTGAGCAGCGGCAGCTCCACGGATGGTCTGGAGAAGTGGAGCTGGGCTTGGTCAGATGGATTTGGGGCTGGGGTTCCTGCATCCATGGGGGAACATGTGGCAGGAGTTGGGAGCTGGTGCTCCCCGGGACGGTGGCAGCAGGGCAGCTGCACGGCGTCCCTTGGGCCAGGGATGAGCATGTGTGTCCATCCTGGATGGAGGCAAAAGGAAATGGGGAACATCTGCTTCCGAAATGGATTTGGAGCAGCCCGTCAGGATCCTGGGCAGAGAGCGGCCGCTGGAGGTGTGACGATCACTGACATCCGCAGCCCGGCTCAGGGACAAGCGGACAATGGGGCATGGTCCGGGCAGTCGCAGGTGGCAGTGGCCCCGAACAGGCATGGCACGGCATGGTGCTGGGGCCGGTGTTTGGGGGGTTTAGCCCCCACTCCTTGTTCTTCGTGACGCGGCGGGGGTTTGCAGTGCTGCACCCAGCACCCACGCTGGTGCCGGCTCTGGGCGATAGCTGTCCGGTGGTAAGCGAGCACCGAATCCCTGCCCCGCTCCCCAGGGACCTGTTTAAGAATCAGGGGCTGTTTGCCCAGCCCTGAGCTCCGGGACACGGGCATTTGGTGATGCTCAGTGCTGAAATCCAATGGGAGTGCTGCTGGAGCGGTGAGTCCTCACTGGGGCAAATGGGCACCCTGCTTCCCGCTGCCGCTTTTGGTTCCGATCACGAGCAGCTTTCCCCTGTGACCAGCATCACCAGTTCATGTCCCCGTTAGCTGCGTGCGTTATCCAGGGGAGGGTCTTGCAAGGTGAACCCCCCCAATCTCGCCACGCGGGGTGGCAGCGGGGGGGCACCAACTGGGACCATGGACTTATTTTTCATGACAGTGATTAGTCATTCTGCAATGAGCAGGGTGATCGGGTTTCTAGACCTTGCTCCTGCGGCACAGATTGGCACACGTGGATTTTTATGGCTCGAAAAGCCCCGGCAGTGAATTGGTGTGGGAGCGCTGGGAGGACGCTCGGACCAGGCCTTCTCCCTTCCCTGCCTGCATCCTGTGACCGCTAATCGGGCTTTCCCAGCGCTGCCAGCTTTCCTGAGGTCAAACCTCAGGATCTGAGCATTTAATCCCCCTCTCAACCGTGAACCTCGTGGCATTTTGCATTCTTCACGGGCCGGGCAACGCCGCCTAAGCATCGCGTCGCACTGGGGCGGGGAGCCAAGGGGCAATCGCTTGCCTTTGGCTCAGCTAAAGTCTTGCCAGCCGCCCAGCTAATGTATAACATGGCCGGCGCAGCACCCAGCGTGCACATTAACTCGCTTTCACAACCGGCGCGGTCACCCCGGCTGCTGCCGTCTCCCTCGGGAGCGCCCGGTCCGCGGTGGAGCAACTCGGCTCAGAGGGAAGTGTCGTTTCAGGGAGGGGGGGTAAAATCCCCTTAGAAGTCTTAAAAGGGAGAACAAGGAGGCGCTGGGAGCCGAGGATGCTCTGCTGCAGAGCCGGGCACTCTGTGCGTCCAGGCCCTTTTATAGGGGATTTACAAGTGCCGCCCAAAATGGGCCCTCCCCGCTTGTGCACAGCGAGACGTGCGGCTGCTTTTCTTCTTGCAAGAACGTTTCCTGGGGAGAAGGTGGTGGGGTTTATTTGCCTTGCGATTATGGAGGAATTTGAGCCTGTGCCAAACGCTGCTTTCTCCCCAGAAACTGCAGCGCAGCAGCTTTCGATGCGACGGAGAGCGCCTGCTGCCAGAGAGGGGCTGCCTGGCCCAGCGAAGCCTGTCTAGCTATGGTCCCCGGGAGAACGCCACCGTCTCGCTGCAGAGCTGGCAGAGCCATGCCCGGGAAGGATGACGACGCCAAAAAGCCAACATCGGAGACGGCGCCGGACCAGAGCTGGAAACTACAGGTCTTCTACCTCTGCTTCTATGGCTTCATGACACAGATCCGGCCCGGGGAGAGCTTCATCACCCCCTATCTCCTGGGGTCCGACAAGAACTTCACACAGGCAGAGGTGAGCTGCAGGTCCCCCTTGTCCCCCTCGCTACCCTGGGGCTGGCCAGAGCATCCTCCCGCAGCCCTGGGGCGCAGGCGTGCCGCATCCCCAGCGAGGCGGCACGCGGTGATGTTTGGCGGGGGGGAGAAGGTGGTGTGGGTCCATCTGGCAGCATTGTCCCTGTCCCCTAAGTCCCAGGCTCAACTTGCCCCTGGCAGAAGACCTCGTGCCCAGGTTGGCCATCGATTTTGAGGGGGTGATGCCTGACCCCTGCCCACCTGGGCAGCCAGTGTGCCAGGCTGGGAGAAGCCCTGTCCCATCCCTTCAGGGAGACCCTCCTGTGCAGTGCAGACCCTCCTCCCTGCAGTGCACAACGAGGGGCACGGGGCTGGGCACCGCTGGGCTGCTGGCAGCGATGGGGTTAGACGAGGACGGGCTGCATGTTGCTGTCCCCTGACCAAGGGCCGCTGGCCCCAGTCCCAGCCGGCTGCTGTGTCCGTGGGAACGCCACGTTCCCGGCACGGGAAGAGGCTGGGGCTCAGCCAAACCCCCAGCCGAGCACACTGTGAGCCACATTCCTCCCTCAGGAGGTGCTGCCATGGGGGTCAGGGGCTGGTACCCACCCAAACCACACTCCTCTGGGCCAGATGCATCCCCTGGGGATGTGTCCCATGCTCAGCCCCTCCTTGCACGCGTGGCAGGTGACCAACATGATCACACCGGTGATGACCTACTCCTACATGGCCGTGCTGGTGCCCATCTTCCTGCTGACGGACTACCTGCGCTACAAGCCGGTGCTGGTGCTGCAGAGCCTGAGCTACATCTCCATCTGGCTGCTGCTGGTTCTCGGCACCTCCGTCCTGGCCATGCAGATGATGGAGTTCTTCTACGGCATCACCATGGCCGCCCGCATTGCCTACTCTTCCTACGTCTTCTCCCTTGTCGCCCCATCCCGCTACCAACGTATGGCCAGCTACTCCCGCTCCGCCGTCCTCCTGGGTGTCTTCACCAGCTCGGTGCTGGGCCAGCTCTGTGTCACCTTGGGCAACGTCTCCTTCCTCACCCTCAACTACGTCTCATTGGGCTTCGTCAGCTTCGGCCTCGTCCTCGCCCTCTTCCTCGAGCGGCCCCGGCGCAGCCTCTTCTTCAACCGGCTTGAGGGGACTGGTGACAGGGCTGCACCCACTGAGCTGGACAAGATGGCCGGGGGGGACAGCGGTCGGCAGACACGGGACTGGCAGGACGCGGTGCTGTGCCGTATGCTGCGGGAGGTGGCGATGCTGGCCAAGCAACCCCAGCTCCGACTCTGGTCCTTGTGGTGGGTCTTCAACTCCGCTGGTTACTACCTGATGCTTTACTACGTGCACATCCTCTGGAATGAGATCTACCCTGCCACGGACAACCAGCGGGTGTACAACGGAGGGGTGGACGCTGCCTCCACACTGCTGGGTACGCTCGCCTGGGCTGGGGACGTCAGGGGTGCGGGGAGGACTGCTCGTCCTGCTGCATCCCTTGGGAATGGCGGTCCTTATGATGTTTCTGGGGATGCAGTGGTGGTGAGATGAGCATCACTAGATGAGATGAGCATCACTAGGCTGGGGGATCTGAGGTGGTCCTGGGAGGTGTTCATGGCATCCTTCTCCCTTCCCCAGGGGCCGGAGCCTCCTTCGTTGCCGGCTACGTGAAGATCCGCTGGACGCTGTGGTCGGAGCTGGTGATCGGAGTGGTGACGGCTTTCCAGGCGGGGCTGCTCCTCCTCATGAACACCACCAGCAACATCTGGCTGTGCTACACTGCCTATGTCCTCTTCCGCGGCTCTTACCAGTTCCTGGTGCCCATCGCCATGTGTGTGGTGACCCTGGGGACCTGCTCCCACTCTGGCAGCTGGGCTGGCATCGCAGGCTCACTGGTCCCCTCTTCTGTCCTAGTTTCCAGATTGCTACCTCCCTCTCCAAAGAACTCTGCGCCCTGGTCTTCGGGGTCAACACCTTCTTCGCCACCATGCTGAAGACCATCATCACCATCATCGTGGCCGACAAGAGGGGCTTGGGCTTGTCTGTGCATCCCCAGGTAGGAATGGGGGGCCCCTAGGATGGAGGTGGTCCCCTAATGGTGTGGGACAAAGGTGAGGGGCTCTAAGTATCACTCTCTCCCTGCCTCTCTTGCAGTTTTACGTGTATTTCGGGTACTTCACGCTGCTGGCAGTCACCTACCTGCTGGCGGCTGTCGGCGTGGGCATCCGGCACAGCTGCAGCAAGCAGCCGGCGGAGCTGGCCCAGGCCAAGGAGCCGTGCCAGCTCCCTGCCGAGGTGCCGGCACAGGAGAAGAGCCTGGAAGCGGGCGCCGTGCGAGCCTGAGCACCGGCGCTGCCACCGCGTCTCGGCTCCGTAAGGAAGCGTCACCATTGCAGTGTACTTCGTCTCCCGTCCTCAGTGCCGGCCCGTTGAGGATGTACCCCTTGGGACCTGTTTTCTGCTCCATGAGGGGCAGGGCTGTGCCCTCCGCCCCGGCCACAAACACAACCCGAGCAGGGCCACGGGATGCCCGCGGCCGCCAGCACCAGGTACCACACAGGAATACGGACGGGGTCCGGGGCGTCTCCCAGCCGCCAGCTCACCGAAGTGGCGCGGAGCCAGGCTACAAGAGGATAACGTTTCTTTATTCAGTGCCTTTAGAAAATGATTTATAGGACACAACGAACAAAAAAAAAAATAATAAAGATCCACAGGCTTTAAATTGCATTAGTTACACAAAATACAGTAGACTGTAAGAAATAGAGACCATGTGACTTGCACAGCTTTTGTGGTAATAATTTCCATACAATAATAAAAAGCTAGTTACAGATTTATCTTTCTTTTTTTTTCCTTTTTTTTTTTTTTTAGCACCTTGGATTTGCCCACACCAATTCAAACCAGCTTTGCTGCGTCTCGGCCCTTAGCGTGCAGCAAAGGCGGCACAGGGATGGCGACAGGGGTGATGGCGGTGCCTGCGCTCGGTACCACGCGCGCTTAACACACGCGTGCATGTAAACACACGCCAAGGGCACGCCTGGCCCGCACGCTGGGGCCACCCCATTGCTCCGGTGCCCGTGCTGGTCTGGCTGCTGCTGGTGGGGGGCACGGCAAGGGGTCCGGAGGGTGCGCAGAGGGGATAGGGACCGCCCCCCTCCAGGGTGTGGGAGCTACTGGTCAGGAGGTGGAGGTGAGGATAATGATGAGGGTCTGGGTGGGATGGTTCTTACCTGGGAGGACGGAGACCCCTGGCACCGCCACGGGACAGTCCTTTGGGTGGGATGCTGAGGTTTTGGGTGGAGAAGACCCCGTGGGCCCAGCAATGGGGATTTGGATCCGGCCCCGAGCTCCAGGTGAGGACGGCGCGGGGCTGATGGAGGGTCAGAGAAATCCCCACAGGAGTTCCGGGAGGGCCCAGCCACCCCGAAAAGAGCATCCGAGCGGGAGATGGACGCAAACTGAAGTGGTTAGATATTAGGGGTTAGAAGAGAAGGGGAGCAAGAGCGGGGGAGGAGGAAGGCAGCCAGCCCACGGCTGCCCTGCCCCGGGTGGGACGTGAGCCCCTGCCGACCCAGGGCAGGCGTGACGGCGATACTCTTTGGCTTCAGGTCTGCGGAAGAAGAAAACCCCGTGGGGGCGAGGGCCGGAGATGGAGGGGGCTGAGGACCGCTGGGGTGCAGGCTGGCCCGCCCCTCCCTGGGGAGATGTGGGGTACCCAGGGGTGTGGGGCAGTGGGGGGTGTCACTTTTTGGCAGCGGTCATGAAGCTGTTCTCGATGCAGAGGACGACAAAGGCGTGCTGGCAGCTGCTGGCTGCCTGCTCCAGCAGTTTGCCAGAGCCCAGTGAGGAAGACTGCCCAGTGGCGGCGCGCTCCTCCGTCCGCCACGCCTCACAGTAGCTCTCGGGCAAGCGCCGGCCCTTGGCATCCGAGCCGTGCCAGACGCTCTTCTGCGGCCTGGAAAGGAGAAAGGTGGAGGAGGGGGAGGGCTGCCACACCCTGGTCCACACCCCATCTCCCTTCTCTCCCCATCACTCATCCCACACTCACCATCCTGCATCCCGCAGGACATCTCGGCCGTCGAAGGAGAGGATGCGGCCACCGGCTCGCAGCGGGGCCCCGCTGCCCGTGAAAAGGGCTTCCCAGTTACTGAAGAGGACTTCATCCTGGTGTGGAGGTGGAAAAAGGAGGAGGATGGGGGGTGGTCAACCCTGCCTGCGCACCGAGAGCATCACAGGAGCTCCAAGGGACGCTCGGCGGTCACTGCCGTGGCAGACGGCTGGGAGCGTTGGGATGCTCCGCGCACCTCGGGGCTCGCAGGGCGGTGTCGGAAAGGGGAGGGGGGACGCGCGTACCCGGAGGTTGACGATGGGCACGGCGGCACGGTCGGCCCTGCGCACAATGCTGTAGAGGTCCTGCAGGCGGGAGGAGAGGAAGGCACGGAAGGTGCCGGCCAGCCCGACCTGTCGGGCTTGCTGGAAGCACTGGAAATCGGCACCCCGGATGCCGCGCATGCCGCCGCTCAGCGGGGCGTTCAGGGCCACCAGGTGAAGCTGCCGAAAGAAGGGGACAAGAGGGCATGAGGGGCGCCACTTTGGCCACCACCGTGACCAGCCACCTCCCCTCGGCCGGCACACGGCACTCACGGCAGGCTGGAAGTCCTGGTGCACGTGGGCGGCCACGGGGGCCGGATCCGGCCGGCGCTGGGTGTAGTAGCTGTTGAGGAGCTCGTGCTGGTGGTGGAGCAGGGGCTGCTCGGGCAAGCGGTGCTGGTTAGCCACCACCTCGTCCCCGCGCCAGGGTTGGGCTGTGGGCAGGGGGCCGTGGTTGCGGAGGGGGTGCAGGGGTCCGTGGGGCTGGAGGGGGGGTTGAGGGCCGGCGTAGTGGACGCTGGGGGGCTTGTCGTACACCTCGTTGTCCTGGGGGGAGAGGGAGAGACAGGCTGAGGGTTGGTGCTGCTCCGGGTGGGGACGAGGACGAGGATGGATGGATGGGGATGGGGACAGGGACAAGTGACTCACCAGAGCCGGGCCGGGGCTCAGGGGGTGCTCCTCCAACTGCAAAGACACAGCACACATCAGATCCCAGCTCCCCCCCTCTCCTCTTCCTCGCACAAGGCTGGGAGGACCCACCCCAGCATCGCCAAAAGGCACCACCGAGACCCCAGGGTTATGTCCCCCCCTGCACCACACCCCAGGCAGCGCCACCCCAGATGGGGGTGCCCTCCTGCTCACCCCTCCCACCACTCACCAGCACCCGGCGGAAGCCCCCGTGCACGCGGAGGTAGAGCTCTTGCCGGTCCGTCAGGAAGACGAAGCCGCCCTCGGGCAGATCGCGCGCCGCGCTCAGCATCGCCTGGTAGGTCGGCAGGGCACGCAGCTGCGGGCACAGCGTAGCGAGCGGCTCAGGCCTCAGCCAGCCAGCCCGCGGGCAACCCCCGCAATACGCAGAGCCCCAGCTCACCCCTAAGGATGTCCCGCTGGTGCCTGGTGGTCCGGGGGGTCCAGGTGGTCCGGGGGGGCCAGGGATGCTGATAGCTGGGAGGAAGCTGGGTGAGATGGAGAAGGGCATAGCACAGGGCACGGGGAGGGATGCAGGGGCACAGGTACTCACCTTGTCTGTGGGGGCCCGGGAAGGAGGGTGGACCAGGGGGCCCAGGAGGGCCGGGGGGACCCTGTCGCCCCTCGTATCCCATACCAGGTGGGCCCTGAGGTCCAGGAGGCCCGGGTGGCCCAACGATACTGTCCCCCTTGGGACCCTAGGGAGTGCGAGAGAGCATCCCTGGAGCACAGCACCCAGGCATGCCACTCCCCTCCTCACCTCCCACGCCGTGGGGTACTCACCGGCAGCCCGGGGTAGCCCTGGGGCCCCGGAGGCCCTGGCAGCCCGGAGATGCTGGGACCGTAGAGCGGGGTGCTGCCCGGCTCGCCCTTCTCCCCCTTGGGACCTGCCTCCCCCTTGTCACCCTGTGGGACGGCATGGTTTTAGGGAGAGCAGCCAGGGTGCCCATCAGCGCCCCAAATCATGCTGGGTGCTGGCCCCGCGAGCCACCGCCAGCGGACAAAGGGCTTACCCGCAGGTTGGCACCGAAGTGACTTGGGTCGTAGGGGAAGTGGCCTGCAGAGAGGGACAGGAGGGGAGAGGAGGGCCAGGGTGGGCAAAAGCCACCCTCTGCCTGGCCCTGCCTGAAGGAATGGGTCACCCACCTGGGGGTCCCGGGGCTCCGACATCACCTTTCTCTCCCTTTTGTCCTGGAAACTGGTAGAAACCTGCAGGGAGCAGCGGGGCAATGCCAGCTCAGTGCGGCGGCATCCCAGCCCCAGTTCTAACGGAGGGGGTCCCCTTCACCCCCCCCCACCGGGGGTCCCAAGAGGGCTAGGAAAGGGACACCCCCTTACCGGGGAAGGCTGGCAGCACGGGATGGCTGGAGTCTCTGAAGGCCTGTAGGGATGCAAAAGAAGCAGCTGCAGAGACAGTGGCATCCTCGGGGACCACCCCCACCCAGATGTGATGCTGCCAACAGCCCCACACGCCAGCCCTGGCCGGGATGGCACCGGAGCATCCCCTCCAGCCAAGCAGGAGGCACTGGGGGTCACCAGTTCTTCACCCCCACACCCCGTCGAGGTGACCACGGTGTTAACTCACATCGTTGTTGTCATAGGCAATGCTGCCAGGTGGCCCAGGGGGGCCAGGGGGGCCCGGGGGTCCTGGGGGACCCTGTGGGGAGAGAGAAGATATGTCAGGCTCCTGTAAGGTCCCCACATGGTGGAGGTGGGACCCCAGGGCCGTGCCCTGCCCCATAGGGGCAGCCAGTCCCTGACAGAGGGAGGCTTGCACCATTTGCCAAAGGGGTTCGGGGCCCCCTGGTGTAAGGTCCCCCCTTCCGCCCGGTCAGCGGCCCTGAGGGCTTGCAGCAGCACTCACTCGCAAGCCCAGCGCACCGCTGATGTCCGCAGGGTCACCCTTCTCGCCCTTCAGCCCGTTCATGCCGGGACGTCCCTGTGGAGGAGCAGCGCAAGTGAGCCTCGTCCCCGTCCTCCCGCCAGCTCTGGGGTGACACCCCGGTGTCACCTCCAGTGGCCTGGTATCACCTCCAACACCCCGGGGACACGATGGGGTTTGGGGTTCGGTGGGTGCGAGACGTGCACACAGGGTGGGGGGAACGCAGCGGAGGAGGCAACGGCTGAGGGGACAAACAAACCAGGAGCAGGTCTTACGGGTCTGCCTGGAAAGCCGATCTCTCCCTTCATCCCTGCTCGTCCCTGGGGACCCTGGAGGGGAGAGAAGATGAGGATGGAGGGTGCTCAGAGTGGGGCCACTCCCTGTCTCCCTCTGCCCTGGATCAGCTTCCCGTGGGATACAAGGAGGATGGTGACGGTGACTTACCGAGGGTCCCATCGGTCCCCGCAGCCCTGGCTCGCCCTGCGGAGAGCGGAGAGGGAAAGGGCATCACCACGGGGATCACTCGGCACCCATCGCACGGTGATGTGCCCCCCTGTTTCTGCGGCGCACCCACCTTTTCTCCTTTCACTTTTGCAGTGACCACGGTCCCGTCGGGGCTGATGATGACACCGGGCTCCCCCTTCTCGCCCTGCAAGAGAGGAGGAGGAGGCACGAGGGGAGATGGAAGCACCAGGCTCCCTCCCACGGCGGGGCTGGCATCGCCGCCAGGACCCGGTGGCCAGACAGGGTGGGGGACCAGAAGCGTGACCACCCCACAGGGCGGAGGTGGCCCAGAGCAGTTACCTTCAACCCTGGGGGGCCTTGCGGACCAGATGAGCCCCGGTCTCCTTTCGGTCCCGCCGGGCCCTTCAGGGAGGACCACAGAGCCTGTGTTAGCCCCTACCCACCGAAGGCAGACCCCAACCCACCCCATCACCACCATCCCGCCACCGCTGCAGCAAAGCACGGCAGGACTGGCAACCAGAGGTTTCACCGGGGCCACCCCTGCGGTCCCCAGCCCCGCCATCGACTCACCGGGAAGCCAGCGTGACCCGGTCTGCCCTGCAGAGAGAAGCAGAGATGCTTGCAAGAGCAAACCCCCTCTTTCCAAGAAACTGGGTGCCCTCCTGGCACTGCCGAAGGGTAGGCACAGGGGACAGGGCGGCACCTACCTCCGGACCGGGCAAAGACACCAAAGATTTCTGGAAAAAGAGACAAAATGGGGTTTTTGCCCTGATCTTTGCTCTGAAGAGGTCAGAGCTCCTGGAGAGGTCTCCCTCGGTCCCCCTGCACGGTGCGGGGGGGGGCAGGCCCCTTCTCCCCCCAATTTTAGCTACCCCCAGCTGCGGTGAAGCCAGGACCCATCACTTACATCTTCACTCGAGACAGTGATGACCTGTCCAGGGGGACCAGGTGGACCAGGGGGGCCAGGCAGCCCTACGCCATCTTGGCCTTGCTCACCCTGGAAGACAGAAGCCATCAGCCCCAGGGACACCGCTGGTGGGTCCCCAGCCCCAGCCCGGCGGCACCTACCTTCTCTCCGGGACTGCCTCTGTCACCTTTGGGTCCCTGGAAGAAGGAGTAGGCGGGGGTGAGCGTCCCGCTTGGTGGCACACGTGGCCGGACCCTGCCTCACAAGTGGAGACCCCCAGCTGCCCGCGAGGTCGAGGCAGCGAGCCAGGATGGGACGCTTTTGTGCGGAAGTGATGGTGAGCAGGGCGACAAGCTGATGGGGACAGGGTCCCAAGCAGTGTGGGCACCCCTGGCAGGTGGTGAGCCCAGTGCCAGAGCAGGAGAACAGCCGAAGGCACCAGTGGAGGTCGATTTTGGCTGCTAGGGGCTGATTTGGTTGCTGGGGATGAATTTTGGCTGCTGGGGATGGAGCTGCTGCAAGTGGCCCTTCAGCGCGCAAAGGTGCCCTGCCTGGAGCTTCTGGAAAGCGGGGAGGCTGATGCTCCTACCTGTGGTCCGGGGAAGCCCTCCAGGCCAGGGCGGCCGTCCACGCCGGGCACGCCAGCATCTCCCTGCAACAAGGCGTGGACAAGGACGAGATGCAGTACAGAGCATCCTCCCAGCAGCCCCAGGCTGGGGAGCGCAGGGCTCCTGCCTCGTGCCCTGCAAAGCCCAGCTGCTTGCACGCGGCCCATCCCAATCCCACGTCTCTCCTACCTTCAGTCCCGGCAAACCGGGCTGCCCGGGGCTGCCGACCTCCCCCTGCAAGGAAAAGGGTGTCAGACCAGGAGCAACCCCGCCCCATGGGCTGCCCGTGGGGCATCCCGCAAGGAGGGAGCCAGGCTCCTGTGGCCGGCTTCAGGGAAGGGCGAGGGAGGTGTTTGAAGGGCTCCTCACCTTCACCCCTGGCAGTCCCGGCACCCCCTGCAAGCAACAAGAAGGGAGCTATGAGCGTGGGGTGATAGCGGGGGACATGACAGCAGGGGATACCCTGGAGAGCCCGGGATGGAGGAGAGGGAAAGGGTGGGAGCGGAGCTACCTGTGGTCCTTCGGGTCCGGGTGCTCCAGGGGAGCCGGCAGCGGACGGCAGCCCTGAGCCCTCCATGTCGCCCTAGGCAGGGGGAAAAAGGACTGAGCCACACCTGCCCCCTGCTCTAGCTCAGCCCATCCCCTCCGCCATCACAGGGGCCATCACTTACAAATCCAGCCTCGTAGCCTGGCCCCGGTGGTCCCGGGGGACCAGGGGGCCCTGGCTGCCCGCGGGGTCCGATGGGCCCAGGGAGGCCAGCTAACCCCATTTCTCCTGGAGCTCCTGCGGGTCCCGGTTCTCCCTTGCTGCCCTGCAAAAGGGATGAGGAAAAAAAAAAAAAAAAGGGGGACAGATGAGTCAAGATGACAATGGTCCCTGCAAGCGGGAGGCAGTGCATCCCCAAATCGCTCCTCGGGATGGGGTATGGATGCTTTTCTGTCTCCGGGGCAGAGAGGCTTTGAGGGAAAGGGCATCGCCCAGCTCTGGTGTCCCTCGTCCCAGTTGTCCTTGCACGGCCTCGGCTCCCCGTGCAATGCGCGGGGTGGCCACCAGAGGCTCGTCTAAAATCATAAACGCAATTTTTATTGCACTCTTCACCAGCTCCGAGTGGGATGCGCGACGGCAGCCTTGCACTTGGCTCTGGGTCTCCGAGCGGTAGGATCCGTCCTTGCGCCCATTGCCACCCCATCTGCCTTCTCCATGCCAGTGGCACCTTCATTAAGAAATTTTAATTCACGAGGCTCTTGTCCCAGCTCGGGCTGCGGTCCGGACGCACCATCCCAATGGGCATCTTGGCCCCACGGGACAGGAGGAGGAGGGTGACCGCACGCATCCCAGCGAGCCTTTGCCGTGGGGATGCAGGGCGGAAAGAAGCTCAAGCAGGCAGGAGAGCGATGTGCAGAAGATGGGGTGTTTTCCACTGGGGTGCGGGCACCCAAAACCACTCCCCTCCCCGCAAGTAAACCTTCTTCTGCACCTTGAAACACCCTGTTTGGCTCGCCTGCCCACTTCTCGAGGTGGCAGTGCCTGGAGCAAAGCCAAGCGAGGGTGGTGGGAGCCTGGGGAGCATCCTGGGGGTGGTCGGTGACCCCACGCACCCTTGAACCACCACACTGCTCTGCTCCGGGAGGAACTCAAATAGCAGCATCCCCCTCCCACTCCAGCACAAGGTGCCCCCCCCTCAAGCAGCATCCCTGCCTCCAGTCTGCATTGCAAGTGGAATCCCTCCCCAAGAAACCTGCCTCAGGCACGGTACCTTAGGTCCTGGTGCGCCAGGGAGGCCGAGGTCACCCACGTCACCCTGGGGAGGAAGAGGAAGGAGAAGAGTGTGAAGAAGCTGCCTTGCTCCGGGAGCAGGTCAATGCTCTCCAGCTGTGATGTGCTCCCAGGGAACACAGGACAAGGGGACACTCACTCGCTCTCCTTTGGGCCCTGGCTGCCCAGCTGCCCCGTCTCTTCCAGGAGGACCCTGAGGACCCTGCAAGATGCCCGGGAGCTGACATCAGCGTGGGGAAACCTCATGGTGCTGGTGGGCACAGAGCCCCCCACTGCTGTGTGGGACAGTTATGGCTCCACCGCTATGGGAAGGCCCTGGGATGGGTCCCCTCGGCCACCCCACACACCTACCGCTGGCCCCGGGGGCCCGGGGTTCCCATCTCTGCCTGGCAGCCCTGGCAGTCCTGGCAGGTCAGTGCGGTTCATCCCAAACCGTCCCGGCTCTCCTGGCAAACCAGGCACGCCAGGTGGCCCCGGGGGACCGGGCGGCCCTTGCGGACCCTAGAAGAGGAGAGGATGACAGCTGAGCATGTCCCCCCTGGCTCCCCGCTGGCACGAGGGGACCCGCACTCACCCGCAGGCTCTCCAGGTCACCGCCAAAGCCAGAGCCCTCCATGTCGATGAAGGTCTGGGGAAGAAGCACGAGGGCGACATCAGGCACCGACAGCTCAGGGTGCTCGGTGACACGGGGATGCTGCCCAGGGGCTGGCAGCAGCATCCTGCTCCTCTGCGCCCCCGTTCCCCCCACCTCGAAATCCCTGTGTCCCAGGGGCACCCACCAGTTTGTCAGGCTTGGATGAGGGTCCTGGTGGTCCCGGGGGACCGGGTGGTCCAGGGGGTCCCCTCGGCCCCATGCCTGGCTCACCCTGTCACAGAGGAGAGAGTGCGGTTTGAGAGTGCAGCCCAGTCGCCAACGAGAGGAATGGGGGGCAGTGGCGTGTGTCATCCCCCCACTCACCTTCTCCCCCTTCTGACCAGGCTCCCCCGGCGTCCCCGGAAACCCCTGGGGCCCCATATCACCCTGCAAAGGGGAGGGGGTGAGGGGTCAGCAGGCGGCCAGGCAAGGGGATGGCAGGCACTCATCACCCCATCACCCCCTGCCCCCACTCCACTTACGGGTTTGCCATCCTCGCCGGGATCGCCCTAGGGATGGCAGAGAGGGAAGAGGTCAGTGTGCAGGCAGGGGTGTGGGGAGAGGAGACACCCAGGGGGCGGGGGGCTCGACTCACAGGCTCGCCATCCCTGCCAGGGGCTCCGTCCTTCCCCGGCGGCCCTGGGGGACCAGTGACCTGCTCCACCGCCGAGCCGTCGGTGTGCCGCGAGAGAGTTCCGGGCGGGCCGGGGTCACCTGGCTCCCCTTTCTGGCCCTTGGAGCCAGGGTAGCCAAATCCAGCGCTGCCCTGGGGAGGGAAGGGAAACGGGGATGGGCGGCATGTCCCCAGGGGTGGCAGCCCAGGCAGGCATGACTTTGCCTCAGCTCCCCCAGCAATGCTCACCTTAAGGCCCAGTTCTCCCTTCTCCCCCTGCGGGACAGAAAGGAAAAGGAAGCAGTGTCAAACGCGGACACATTGCTGGTGTCCTCCAGCCCCTGGAATGTCCCCTCTCAACCCACCTTCTCGCCTTTGACACTGCCCGTCCCCTCGATGCCACCGGTCCCCGAGTCCCCTTTCAGGCCACGGTCGCCCTTTTCCCCCTTTTTGCCTTTGGGGCCAGTACCTGCGGGAAGGGAAAAGGGACTCGGTCGTGCCTGGGGACAGCCACCCCACCACGTCCCCGCTGACGTGCCCCGGTGCTGGCCAGCACAGCAGGGAAGGGGAAAGGGGGAAAGCTGCCAGCACTACCTCCTGCAGACACCTGCAGCATCTCCTCCACTCTGGTCCTCTCAGCTTGCTGTGGGGAGCCCCCGCCGCTCCTCGGCCTGCCACCCGCTGCCAGCGGGGGAGAGGTGACGGGGGCAGCATCCACCAGCCCCGGGACACCCTGTGCCAACAACAAGGGGACACCGCAGCACCGTTCACCTGCCAGTGCCCTCCCAAAAGGGACAGGCACCAAAACCTGATCAGGTATCCCGAGACCTTGATCACGGAGGGCACTCAACTCAGCCCGCCT
Organism: Chlamydotis macqueenii; assembly: GCF_036417535.1. NCBI lineage: Eukaryota > Metazoa > Chordata > Aves > Otidiformes > Otididae > Chlamydotis > Chlamydotis macqueenii. The sequence continues at coordinate 41,465,091 of NC_141561.1, forward strand.
CGTCCTGAAAATCTTGGGGTCCCACCGTTAAGCAAAACGCCTAGCACCAACTCACCTCGACTTTCCCTGAGGGTCGGTGTCCGCCGTCCGCCCCGCTGCCAAAATCACCGGAGACCTGTGTTTGTCCAGGGAGAAGTGGTGAGGGGTCAGCCGGGAGCGCAAGGCGACAGCCCCCCAAACCGGGCTGCCAGCGCCCACCTCCTCAGCGTCGTCCTCCTCTTCCTCACACTGGCGCTCGGCCGCCCGCGGGTCCCCTCGCAGCTTCAAATCGGCAATCACCCCCTGGAAGGAAACCACGCCAAGTGGTGCCACGGACGGGCACGCACCATGGACGGACAAGAGCCACAAGCCACCCCACGGTGTGACGTGACCTCCCAAGCCAGCCAGCCACCATGCCCCTGAGTACCCTGCATACATCAGGCTCTTTTGCCGGGCATGGAGAGCACTCTCCATCCATGTCCCGGCACACTGGGGTTTCAACCTTGCAGCCTTGGCTCAGCGAGCCGTGGCGAAAAGCCCTGTGCCAGCTCCGGCACCAGGCAGGCTGAGCGGAGGTGACAGCCAGGGTCTGGCCAAGTAGACAGCAGTGCTTTGGCCATTCTCCTCAATCCCCTTCTCCGGAGGGGTCCCCAGCCACAGGTGGCTTCTCTTCCCCAAGCAAGGGCTGACGTCTGGTCCCAGTCCACCGCGGCCTTGGTTTTGTATTTCTAAGGCTAATCCACACTTCCTTACCATTTATTTGGGTTTTGCAAGCACTGCGTGCATCCAAGCCCCTTGTTTATACAAGAAACCTCCACAAATTCCTTCCTAAGGATGCTGCCTCCAGACAAAGCCCTGTAGCCTGGGAGGGCGGTATCCCTGTCTTGGCTGAGGAACCAGCCTTAAACACGTGGCTCCCACTTTGAGTGGGGTCACCCAGCACATCTCAGAGCCCAGCCCAGCCCCTCGCTGCTGGGACGAGACACTGGGATGCTGCCCAGCCCTCTGATCCCGGCGGAGACGTGCCAGGGACCACGCTGGAAAGCGAGCTTGGAGAGGGCAGATACCTCCCACTCGGTGTCTCTTCTCTGAGTGAGACACTTAAAATAATATTTGGGCTCGCTTGAAAGCACAGCACACCGTGTTCGGGAAAGAGCCGCGCTCAGGAAACACGATGGGTTTAAGAAAACAAGAGTCGGGGGCAGCTGCAGTTCAGCCAGGCTAGCTGCGATATTATTATATGACTATACTATAAACATATTATATATAGATACAGAATAAACATATTCTCTTGTATTTTAATATATGGGCTTCTGCGTTACCTGAAGGCTTCACCCCTCCAAGTTTCATCCCATTGCCACTAAGGCAGCTCGGGAAGAAGCACAGATCCTGGATGAGACCCCTCCAGCTGCAGATGAACAGCCCATCTCACCACTTGACCGAGGGCCAAGTTTTAATCAGCTCGATGCCCCATTAGCTCCAGATAACGCGAGTCGGGGATGGTCAGCGATGGAAATAACCACGAGGCAGTCAGATGCCAAGGAGATGTCCAAGCCTGTGCTACCCACTCCCATCTCAGCCTGCTGAGGCAGTCAGCCTCCATTCCTTGATGGCCAGCTATTCCCTGCGGGAAAACTGGGGGCGGGCGGTGAAAGCGGGTGTTTGGCAAGCTTGGGAACATCACCTGCTAGAGTGGCAGGACTGCTTCATTCTGCTCCGGGCTGTTGCTTTGCCTTCCAGCTGGTGCCAAACCCTCTCCAGCTGGGGAGAGGATTTCCTCCACGGCCACGATCTGGCCCTCCCAGCAGGTTCAAGAGCAAAAAAAAAATTGCTCTTCAAGAGTAAAAAGTTGCTATTGAGACCTCAAGGCATCAACACGAATCTCAGTGCAAATCGGTCCCCAGCCCATCAATCATTAATACCTTCCCAGGGGAGCCTTCCCTGCCCGAAGCCATTTAACCGGGACTGCGGCAGTGTTGCTTATTAGTCAAGACGACGTTTAAGTTCAGAAATGTGTTTTGCAAAGCTCCCCGGGAAAAGCATCGTTCCACTCAGCAGAGCCTCTGTTGCTGGGCAAACCGCGCTCAACCCAGGAGAAACCTGGCAGTGCAGTCGTTGAACTTTCCTCAACCACTGCGGGGGATTTCCATGTCAGCTGGGCATTTTCCCCACACTTCCCATAAACTTTATCTAGAACGTAAGTCCTGCTCAAACCACAGGCTGAGTTATCACCTTGTCTCCTTGCTCTCGAACATCTTCCTGCAGATACCACCCAATGTCAGCCAACAAAGATATGCTCCAGCCCAAACATTTTTTCCAGTTGAGAGAGACATTTTACTGACAAAACCAGCTCCTCCACCAAAAAGGCTGGGTATTTTTAGCAAAGGGGAGACTCAAAGAGGCTCCGTGTGTTTGTTGGAAAAGGTATGGACAACAGCAGCTGCTGTAGTGAAACCCCACCTTCTCCTGCCAGCCCACCTTGAGACCTTTGCCTTGGCGACACTCAAGACAATAAAGTTGGTGGCATCTCAAGCCACCTTTCCCCCCCATTTCAAGCATCTCCTTCCCCAGCGACATACATAGGGCATGGCCACTGCTTCGTCTTCTGGGCAAAGAGTTTGGCTCAACAGACACAGGTTGGTGTCATGTTCCCCCAAGCTCACCGAGGCTTCTCCTTGGAGACGCTCCTTGGAGTGACCCAAGGCCTTACCTGGAATTTATCTGGGTCGGCCCCTCCAGCCTGAGCAACAAAGAGCCCAGAGCCATCTTCCAGCTCCATCTCATCCGGGGAGCGCTCAAAGTGGACCCGCTCGTGCTCCTCACAGTCCAAGTAGAGGATGACTTCATCGTCCTCCACGCTGATGGCAAAGCGTGTCCACTGGTTGAGCAAGGTGGGCACAGTGAAGGTGGCCGCAGCATACGAGCTCGGTGAGCCTGGCTCTGTGTAGTAGAAGATGATCTGCTGCTTGCCTGCCCGCAGCTCTGAGAGCTTGACGCCCACATAGATGAAGCTCTGAGAGGAGTCCGTGACAGCAAAGAGCACGCCGGCTCGGGGGGTGGTGGCCTGGATGTGGAATAGTAGAGAAAAGTCCCGGTAGAAAGGGCTCGGCAGGTGGTACCGGGCCACCTGGCCCGTGTTGGCATTGGGGCCAAAGACATAGCCAGGGTTGTTGTCGGGGCCATAAATTTTGACGATCTCCTCCGGCGGGGGGTCTCCGATCAGCTCCAGGAGGCTGACCTCAGCGCTCAGGTTCTCTGCAAGAGGAAGGGAAAGGCGAGGGTCACAACCAGCCTGTTGAGGATGGCCACCCTCAGCAAGGCACTGTGGAGGAATGCCTCTGGTCATGCCTCCCCCAGATGCCGCTCCTTGATGGCTGCCACCGCTCACCCTCCCCAGGGCCCAAGATTTTCCTTTGGGCTGTGGGTTGGCCGAGGCTGCAACACTCCTTAAGCTGCTCCCACTGCACTGTTTGGATGTGACTCCCAAGACGCCCCACGGAATGGGAACAGAACATCCCTGAGACGGGATAAAACCAAAGGAATCTTGCCCACGGTAGCAACATGCCCACGCAGGCAGTGGAGGATCCTGCCGGAGCACCGGGATGCTGAACAACCACAGAGCCGTGAGGACGTGTGTTGCATCCGTACCCGCTCCGGGGTCATGGTGACCCCCCACTTCATCCTGGGACAAGTCCATGGGGTCATCCCAGCCAGGAATAAATCAGAGCCATCCGCTTGCAACACTCTGAGAACAGGACTCAAGCCAGGTGCCCCATCAGCTTCCCACATGATCTCAGTTTGAAGCTTGCCTCCTTTCCCAACTCCTTTTTCTCAAGGCATTTGGTGAAGTTCTGCTCAGAACGGTCTCTCCTACCCGACGCAGCTGAACATCTGGCCGGAGCGAGCCGGCCCCTCTGTACACCAGCTCCCGTTGTTTTGGCAGCAGGCACATCCTCATCGCCCACACACCGGGCGCTGGATTCCTCCTCTCCTATGTCTAACGCTGGGGCGGGTGCCAACTCGATGGGGAGAGAGCATGCTGGGTGCTTTTTAACTCCACGTTTCCCGGGAACGAGAAAACCCAACCACGTCGGCTCCGAAACAGCCGAGGGCTCCGCACCGGGAATGGATGCTCAGTGTCAATTCCAGACGCATCCCAAGTCAGGAGTAGGAGCTGAGAGAATTCAATATCCTCAACTCCATCCTTGGCATTTCACGTAAGCAACGGCAGGCTACCAGAGGTGTGCTGAGCCCGGGAGAACCAGCCAGGAACCTCCACCCTGCTCTGGAGGCAGGCTATGTCCTCCAGAGCTCTTAAAAAAAAATAAAAATAAAAAAAAAAAAAGAAAGAAGAAGAAATCAGCCCAACCTTGCCCAGCCTGGAAGGAAAACACATCTCTTGAGATGGTAGGAGGAGATGGAAATCTGGGTGCCTCTTCCAAAGCCTGGGGGTGCCTGTGCACATGGAGCATCCCCAGCTTCCCCCCCGCGCCGAGCCGTGACACCAGTGGCAGTCCCGTGTCAGGGACCCAGGCAGCAGGGATGTTAGAAATGCCACCAATTAGAGGTGGGGGCAAGTTTTGTCTCTGCCAGACCCCAGACCTACTGATCCTCTCTTGAGCCTGCTGCTCTAAAACTACTCAGTGCCCACCATGTTCCCCCAAAATCCCAGTCCCTCCCAAGCTTTACACCCCAAAACTGAGCCAGGAGGAAAACTCCCCCTGGGTTTCATGCCTGTCCCGACCCCCTCATGCACCCTACACTGGGACGGGGCTATCCCGTGGGGCACCCCCAGCCCGTTCAGAGGGGCAGGGCTCAGCCCCTCTGCCTCGCCAGCTGCAGGAACCTCTGGATCCTGAACCCCACCACCCTTCTGAGCTCAGCATCCTTTCGACTCCAGCATCCTTTCACACCCAGACGTGCGCAGCCCTGCACCAAAAGTGATGGGGCGTATGAGCAGGGCTCCGCGGGACCCGCTGCAAGCCCCAGCCTGGCGCTCACCCTTGAGACACCCCCCGTGTTCAGGCACCCCACAAGCTTGCTCCCACTGCCACGCCATCCCCTGCGGTGCCAGCCCCCCTGCAGCTGCGGCCAAGTTGACCGCAGAGGCCAGGATGCAGGGATGGAGCTTATCTCGGGCTGGAGGAAGGCAAATCCATGGCAGCTTTAAGGGAAGAGGAAAGCAGAGCTTCCTCCCGGGGATCCGCACGGGTGTAAGAGCCGGCACTGCAGTTTCTGCAGCTGGACAAGGCATTCTCTGCCCCCGGGACTCGGAATGACAGGACAGGCTGAAAGAGGCTTTTGTTAGCAATGTGATTTTCAACCACGCTCCCTTCGGCTCTGAGATCTCCCCTCCTCTCCAGACGTGCCACTCACCCCCGAGCCGGGGGTGGGAGCTGGGTGCCAGTGCTTCCCTAAGGAAATAGGGACGCATCTTTCCCCTGCGCAACGCACAAAGCAGGCGGATGCCAGGGCTGTGAGATTGAGTGGGGCCTGGGGAGGTTAAGGGGACACCCCTCCAAACGGCTGCTCCCCTGCAAAAGCCAAGTGCCCCTTCTCAACCCCAAACCTTTCAGGTCATGCCTGCTTTTTGCAAAGGGCACCCAGAGCCAAAATATCACACTCCCCCCGCCCCGCTCCTCCCTGTGGCAAACGAGCAGCACCCGCTGCAGAGCGTGGAGAGCCAGAGCCAGCTGATGCTGCAGCTGTTTCGGGATGGGTGCTGGCACAGGATGACTGTGGGGATGCCTTTGGCTGCAGCAACCCAGCCTTTCGCTCCTGTTGCCATTGGAAAGGTCCCAGGGATGCTCCAAGCCACCTTTCCGCTCTGCCATGACCTTCCTGGCTGGCCCGAGCCGGGGCTGCCGGCATGGCCCCATGCATCCCATCCCAGCTGGGGTGCAGGGGAACACCCCCCCCCAGCATGCAGGAGCACAGCGAGTCGCTCCATGGGTGGCCTCACCCATCCCTGGTGGGACATTGCCCAGCCAGGAGCATGTGCCTCTCCCACAGCATCCCCACAACGCCCTCGCACCCGCCCTGGGGCTGGTGGGCGAACAGAGACGCTTTAACGCCGAGGGGATCATGTGTGCAACCCTTGTCCTCTGGCCCCCAATTAAACAGCCCCTCTGACGGCAGCAGGCGTCGCGCCGCTTGTCGGCAGCCCCAGGCCATCACCCCAGGGCACGGGGAGGGGGGCGGTGCTGGAACACAGCCTCATTCAAAGGGGTCAGCGTGGGGGAGTGGCTAGCGCCCGCTCCCGCTTTCATGCCATCCTGCTCTTACACCCCGTCACGCACTTCTCCAGGCCCCAGCGCCTCCCGCTGCCTTCCGTTCCCCCCAGCAGAGATGCACCTCTCAGTCCCCGGCTGATTTACACAAGAGTCACAACCTTCTATAATGACAAAGCTGGAGGCAAAGCAACCTCCCCCGCCCGCCAAGCAGGGGGGATCAAACATTAGCCGTTGGGTAAATCGTTAACCCAAGGTAAAGGGCCGCTCTGGGAGAGGGGAGTGTGTGGGCATGGCCACGGGTCACCTTGAAGCCTCCTCACCGCCACGGTCCCAGACGCTGCTGTGGTTGGGTGGGAGCAGCGTTCTGGTCCTTCCCACACCCTGTCCCCGCGGGGAGTTGCCAGCTCTGTGAGCATCATGCTCCCGGGAGGAACACCTCAAAGCCCTTTGCTGCATGCTGTGGCGCCTGCAAACCAGCTCTGAACGCCGCCACGACGTGCTCGGGAAACATCTCTTGTCCTGGCCACCAGGACACTGTCTTTTGACCTGGCCGCCACGTTTCACCGGGGGTGAAACAGCCCAAGGAGGGGATGGTGATGCTCACCCTCGTGGAGGAAGCCAAAACCCACCAGTGGTCCCTGTGAGAAAACACCAAGGATGGATGGAAAGCGATTTTTGGCTCGGCAGCATCCCTGAGAACACGGCAGAAGTGCCTAAAAACCTGGGGGGGAGGGTCTGGGGAGGCAAGACACACAGACACATTACCTGCAGAAGCATTAATAAAGACACAAGAATACCCTTCATCCTCCTCGGGGAGAGCGTCGCAAGGCAGAGGCAGGTGCCCGCCGGCCAAGTGTATCCAACACTGGTCTCTGACAGCCTCGCAGAAGCCCTGGCAGGGCAGAGGGGTTATGGGGACTGAGGCACTACACCCAGGGAGCAGGAGCAAGCAGAGAAACCACTCCACATAGCGATGGCACCGCGATGCAAGCAGCCCCTCCCATTCATGCAAAGCCGCCCGAATTTCCGCCTCACTGCCGTGCCGGAGGTAATTCGGCAATCTGAAATGGTCGGTGCCCAGCACGCTGCAGAAGGGCAGGCGGGTTGGGACGGGCAGGCAACGGCCAGCCGGTGGCATCAGTCTGGGTAAGAAGGATACGAGCCCCATGCCGCTACTACCGTAGAGTCGTGCAGCAGCGGTTAGTAAATCAAACTCGAGAGGACTGGAGTTATTGCCAAGAGGAGAATCCACACTGTTAGCCACCCTCCTGTTAGGCAAAGGAGGGCTCCGGCTCCTGTTCACACCGGCCAGCACCAGCCGCTGGCGGCCAGTGCCGTGCCACAGGTTTGGTGGTGGGGGCGATGCTCCATCATGGTGTCGGGGCAGTTGTGCCATGGGGTCCCAGGGCTGCACTGCCGGCTCACGGGTACCGTCACCTGGTGAGAAAGGGAAAGGGGCACTACCTGGCCGGGGACCCGCCGGTCTCTGCAAGGACACCCCTGTCCCCGTCACTGCAGGGGTCCCCTTCCCCAGGAGCTGCAGGTCCTCAGTGGTCCCCGTCTCCAGGAGATGTGGGTTCTTGGTGGTCTCTGGCTTCAGGAGCTGCAGGTCCTCAGTGGTCCCCATCCCCAGGAGATGTGGGTTCTTGGTGGTGTCTGGTTTCAGGAGCTGCAGGTCCTCGGTGGTCCCCATCCCCAGGAGATGTAGGTCCTTGGTGGTCTCTGGTTTCAGGAGCTGCGGGTCCTCAGCGCTCCCCATCCCCAGGAGCTGTGGGTCCTCAATGGAGCTGCTGGTCACACCCTGGCCAGGGGCAGGTGACGTGCTGCGGGGAGGAGCAATGCTTGGCAGCGGCTGTACCATGCTTTCCGCCAGCCCTGTGGCATCCCTGTCCCACTGCTCGGTGTTTTCGGCCATGGTCTCCTTGCCCATGGGTGCTGCTCTGCTGGGATCCTGCTTCCAGTGCTGCGGGGTGGCAATGTCCCCCACCGTCTGGCCGCCCCACGTTCCCAGGGACACGCTGGGGGTGGGAGCTGAAGAAGTGAGCGGCTCCGGTGCCACAGTTCCCTCATCGGGTGCTGCTGGGCTTCCTGTGATCTTCGTGTTGTCCCAAATCCAGTCCAAGAGCTGTGTGTCGGAGGAGGAGAAGCAGCAAGCCAGGAGGAGCAGAAACCCCAAGTGAGGTGGGGCTGGGGCCATTAGGAAGGGAAAACGAGCCCAGTTGCTTCGGAGAGTGAAAGGGAGAGGTCAGAAGAAGGAAAGGAAGGAAAAGGCAGGAGTTTTGCCCCGGCCAGACGCCTGGAATGCTCACATTGCTCTCTCCTCCCTGGCTCCAGCGCAAGACCCTTCAAACCAGAGCAGAGCGGGAGGAGTGGCTGCGCCGCTGGCCCTGCCAAACCCTCCTCTCCCAAGCGCCAGCCTCCATCGCAGCCGGCACGGCCCCCCTGGGGACCCCGCCACCCGGCTGGGGACCCACCTGAGCCCCCCAAAACCTCTGGGAGTCCAGCCAGCCCTCCGACGCACCCTGTTCCTTGTCCCAGCTGCTGCTGCCAGCTTTTTAACTCCTTCCTCAGCGGCTCCAGTTAAATTACCGGCATCAAGAGCCGTATGCGGTGGTGGGGGGTGGGCATTACAAGGTCACCACAGATGCTCAGCTTCAGTGGGACATGTGCGTCCCCCCCTCCATGTCTCAAGGAAAGGTTATAACCTCAGAGCAAAACTGAACGAGGAGGGGAAAAAAAAAAAACCCAGAACACATTTCCAAGATTTCCACTGGCCAGAAATACAAGTCGTCCCAAAAGCCAAGTGCTTTTAAGCCACTTTCCCGGCTCAGATACAGGGCCGGAACCCCCCAGGTGCCGACGTAAGGCGGTGAGGGGAGCACCGCAAATATCACGCCCAGCGATTCTCCAAGTCAGGAGGTCTGAGCAATCGCAGCCTCGTGCACTCGGGTTTTCCTGAAGCCTGGGATGAAAATCCCCCCACCCGCGGCAGCGCTAGCACTCTCCCGTGCCCCCAGAAATTCAGTTGCTCTTCACCCCAGTGTAAAAAAAAAAAAAAAAAAAATCCCCTAAAATCCACTTATCTATCTGGCCCGTTTCCCCACCTCAACGCTGCCTTGCACTGGAGATGATGGCCCCCATTCCTAGGGACCACTGAGGCCCCAGTCCCCTGTGGGGATGGAGCACACCCGTGGACTGCAGTGCCATGCCGCGTTTGCCATGCCACTCAGCAAGTCACCTGTGTGGCTTAAAACAATGTCCCCAAGAGTGGAGATTGCCAGGGAGGGGACAACTTCACCTCCCTGCAGCCAGGATGCTGCGTGGCTGGGATAGCCACGGTCTGCAGTGCCGCGGTTCCACAACACGGAGCGGGAAGGGATGTGACTCTCCTATTGCTCCCATTTAAAAATACTCAGGGAAAGCGCTGAAATGAACTCTCAAATGTCTGTTTAGCTTTATGCAGCATTTCCCACTCCCACGCTACTTTTCAAGCAATATGGGTGAGTTTTCCCCTTAAAACAGCAGCTGGCAGGGGAAGGATGCTGTTGCTAATAGGCTTGCCCCACGACTGATGCTGTTAGGGGCATGTGTTGTGGAACAGCCCACGACTAATCAAACGCGGGAAGCATTTTTGGCTGCATGTCAGAATTCCTGTACGGCCTCCCCTTGAAGCTCATGTGCTCCCATTAACCCAAGGAAAGGAGTCAGCCTGCCAACCCGCCCGCCCCAGCGTGTTCGGACGGGACCTCGCTATGCCCAGCTCCGCTCCCCTGGGGCGAGGGTGAGGCATCCCGGCAGTGCAAGGGGACCCCTCCCACAGCATCCTCCACACCTCCCAGAGGGATGCGGGTGACTGCCGCTCCTCTCCCATCCGTGAGGAGGACAGACCTAACAGCCCCCACAGCCTCTCCCTCAAATTTGGGGGAGATAAGTGGGGTGGGCACCAGCTCACAGCGGGGATGCCATCCAAGCCCCCCAGAGCCATGCAGCATCCCCAGAGCCAGGGGAGAGCATCACGAGCCCCGATGAGTCGCCTTGTCTCAAATCAGGAGGATTTCTGCAGAGGCACCATGCTGGGGTGCCCCAAGCGCATGCAGACACGATGCCCAGTCAGGAAAAAAAAAAAACCAAAATCCCATTTCTCTGTTTTCTTCTAGGGTTAGACAGCTCATGATAGCGGAGCAGAGCAAAGCAGGAATCCTACGGGACCTCCTGGCACAAGGGCCCGCTGTCGCCTGCCCTCGTTAAGTCGATGATCTTCGTTTCACTGCACAACCTCGGTGCTGGCGGCTCCTATAGGAGGAGTCAGGGCTGGGGTGTCCCAGAATGAGGGACCTGGGATTTCCAAAATAAGCACTCGGAGGGTGGCCTGGTGGCACGGGCAACACCAGAGCATCTCAACCCAGAGCGCCCAGCTCCACCACTGACCAAGCGGCAAGGCAGGCATGGGGTACGTACCAGTCCATGACACATTTTGGAGAAGTATTTCCCCAAAGAGAAGCCACGGCCTCCAGCTTGCCGGAAACCCATTCTTTTAGCCTCCTCCAGGCTAAAGGCTCCCAAAAAATGTACTTTGCATGCTCCAGGGGATGCTGTTGGAAGCTCATTGTGACCTCATGCTTCTTTAACAGCAAAACTGGCCCTTTGATCCGGTCCCAATTCCCTCCTGACCAGGCTGGCTGTGTGCTCCCAGCGCTGCCCAGCATCTGCCGGTGCAACACAGTCCCCCTGGAAACAGGGGGTGGGGACACCCCGCTCTCTGCAGGGTTGGTCCTGTCCCAGAAAAAAAAAGGGGAAAATAGGAAAAAAAAAAAAAAAAGAAAAAATAACGCAGGGGAAGGAAAAAAAAAGGGGGGGAAATGGGAAAAAAAAAGGGGGGGAGGGAAAAAAAGAGGGAGAAAAAGGGGGGGAGAAAAAAGGGGGGAGAAAGTGGGGGAACAAAAAGTGGCGGGGGGAAGAGGGGGAGAAAAAGTGGGAGGAGAAAAAGCGGGGGGAGTGGGGGGAAGGGAGGAGAAAGGGGAGGAGGAAAAGGAGGGAGAAGAGAAGGACGGGAAAAAGGGGGGGAAGGAGGGGGGAAGGGAGGGAGAGGGTGGGAAAGGGCGGGAAGGGGGAAAGGGGAGGAAGGGGGAAGGAAAGAGGGGAGGAAAGAGGGGGGAACCGGGGGGCAGGGGAGGAGGAAAGCGGGGGGAGGAACGCCGCTTCCCGTTGCTCACTGCGGGGTTTCCGCGGGCCCGGCTCAGGCCCCGCTCAGGCCCGGCTCAGGCCCGGCTCAGGCCCAGCCCAGCAAATCCCCGCTGCAAGGGGGGGGCGGGGGGGGGCGGCCAGGGGGAAGCACCCGCAGGAGACCCCATCGGGGGGGACCACCCCACCCTGGTCACAGCGGGACCCCGCCTCCCCCGGCCACGAGCCCGGAGGTCGCCCAGGTCCAGGCAGGGACCGGCAGCCGTTTTTGCAGGGCTCAGTCGGACAAATTCGACCCTCGCCGGGATATTTTTATCCCTTTTCTGTTTGCTCTGAGCTCCCCCAACCCGCAGGCGGGAGGGCTGCACATCGCCTCTCGCTTTTTCGCTGCCGCTTAAAATGTCCCCAGTCCCTTCCGAATCAGTGGCACCGACCCCCACTCGGCGTGGCGCTGGGGGACACACTGTGAAAGGGTCCCCTGGGACCAGTGGGAAGGCTGTCTAGGGTCAACCCCAGAACGCAAACGCACCGCAGCCCCGCCACCTTTCCAGAGCCCACCAGCACGTCGGCAGTTGGCCGAAAGCTCACCGGCTTACCGCCAGCGGTAACAACATCGCCGCAGGATGCTCAAGAAAGCATCCGCCTCCCAACGGCACAAAACCACGGCAGAGAAAGAGCTTGGGACCACCACATCTCCCCTTCCACAAACGCTGCTGGGGAAGGAAGGAAAACTTGATGCAGGCACAGCCGAAACGCTGGAGGCAGGAGCCCTCACATGCTGAGTAGAAAAATTCAGTGACTGTCAGTGGCAGATGGTACCTATAAATCTCATCGATATTTGAGTTTTTAATCCTTTCTTCATCTGAAAGCCCAAATAACAGTTAAAAGGCCCTCATCGAGACGCATGCCAAGGACATTGCCACATCCCAAGCTGCTGACCTCCCACGGGGAGAAAGCCCCCAGGGACAGATGGTAGGACCCAGACCACCGACGAGTGTGTGACTGGAAGGCAGGGGCTGGGCATGAGGTGCGACAGCACCCATCACGGCCCCAAACGCCATGCAGGTGCTGGTTTGCTGGGACTTGCCTCCAGGCCAGCGTTTCCCCGCTGCCTCCGGCTGCGCAACGCTGCCAAGCCCCCCGAGGACCGTAGCGTTCTTAAACGTTTACTCATGGAGAGCCAGAAACATCCTCCCTGCAAATTCCTCGATAAGATAAACTGTGAAAATGTCACGACTGCCTGGGAAAGCTATCAAATAACCCCAAGGGGAAGAAGGGCAGCCATCCTCAGACCCCCACTGTTATCTGCATCCTCCTCCCACTCCCAAACTGAGTGGAGATGGAGGCACCCAATGCTCCAGTGCATCCATCCTACTTATAGAAGGAGTGTTTTTACTGTGTCAGTCCTCATGGAAAACTATGCGGGCAACGGCAGCAGGCAGGGCGAGCAAAGTACAAAGCAAACAGCCTTCCTTCCAAGTGTGGCTAAAAATACCCACGGAGGTCGAGCCCCCAGGGAACGGCGTGCCAAGGGGCAGGTCTCACCAAAGGCATCTTGAGTTTGCCTCGTAACTCGTTACCCTCTGGCGAAGACCGGGAGAAGGGACAGCCACGAGATGCTGGTGTCCACCTTTTCCCCATCTGCATGGGCAGGAGGACAAGGCAGCAGGGATAAGGAATTTGAGCTGGGGTGATTTTGGCCACCCCGCAATGTGCCCTGGCCATCCCAGGGAACAGATGGTGGAGAGGGAGTGTCTACCTCCCGGCACAGCCAAACCTAAGGGAGGTCTTGGGAGGTCTTTAAAAGTGCAAGGTGAGCTCGATGTGACTTGTAGCCCCCAGCCCCACCACCAGTTCCCCCCCCGGCTCTGCCTCCACAGCGACCACCAGCTCTGCTTCCCATCACTTGCCTCCCTCCAGGACCGACTGACAGCCCGGAGATAAGGCGAGGGGAGGCGAGGGAAGGAATGCGACCCCCTTGCTCACCCTCCACCGTGTTAATAAATCAGCTTGCAGACTAATTGCTCCTTGGAGGGGGAAGACTTACCCCCACCAAGGACCTGTCTCAGCCTGGGAGCCACGCTCCTGGGAAGCCCCGAATTTCAATCGCATTCCTGCCATTCCTACCGCTGCATGCAGCCAAGGGGGCTCTGGCAGCGCCTGCGACCACTGTCCATGTGCATCCCTATTCCCATGCACCTATTTGCCGAGAAATGGCTTTAAACTGGCAGAGGGTAGGTTTAGATTAGACGTAAGGAAGAAAGTTTTTACGCTGAGGGTGGTGGAGCACTGTCCCAGGTTGCCCAGAGAGGCGGTGGTGCCCCATCCCTGGAAACGTTCCAGGCCAGGTTGGCCGGGGCTCTGAGCAACCTGATCTGGTTGGGGATGTCCCTGCTCCGTGCAGGGGGGTTGGACTGGATGGTCTTTAAGGTCCTTTCCAACCCAAACCAGTCTATGATTCTATGAAATACAGGGAGGCCAACACACCCGGCATCCTGGCTCACAGATGGATGCTGTGCTGTGGGACAAGGGGAGCTCAGGGCTGGGATGGAGGGTTTACAAGCTGACTCAGTGCCAATGCAACCTGCTTGTTTGCACAAAGTGAAGCGGAGAAGAGGAGGACAACAAGCTACCCAGGCAGGTTACATGTCCCCAGAGCTGAAATGAAGCCTTCCAGCATCATGCAGCAGAGAAGCCCAAAAATGTCAGGACATGACTCCCACGAGTGTATTCCCAGTCATGGAGAGGGCTGGGCACCAAGAGGGGCAGGGAAAGGGTCCGTGGGACACCCTGCCCACTCCTTGACCATGCTTGTGCACTGTGCTGTGCCAGGAAATTAAGCCGCCAATATCGAGGAGGGCTGCTGGAGGGCAACCCCACACCAGCTTTGAAAGCTGCATCACAAAAGCTGGGAGTTGCCCATTCCCAGCTGTTTTTCAGGACTTCAGCACAGAAGAAAATACCAGCACAGCTGAAAAAAAACCAAACCAAACCAAACCAAACAATTCACCAGACAAAATACAGAAGAGCTACCAAATGAAGTAGTACCTGAAGCTACAACGCAGCAGTACAGCGTCCATCCCCGCAGCACAGCACCCCGCCTGCATCCGCTGCGAGCCAGGGATGTCGGGTGCTAGCTTGTCCGTGCCACTGCAAGAGCCAACTGCCACAGCTTGCGGATGCCTCTCCACAGCTTTACGGAGAGGGAAACCCACCCGGCAGCGTATTAACCTCATCCTCAGCGCAGCTTGCAGCAAACAAAATCTAAGCTCGCCGGGTTGCTGCCAGGCCAAGTGGCAAGAAACACTGTTTCGCTAGGGAATGGAAAAGAAAAGAGGGATCCGGGAGGAGTTTTGTTTTTGGACTTCGGCTGCGATCTCCCGCTCATCCAACCAGTCTCGATCTTGTCAGTGCTGCCTCCCTGCAGCGCAGGGGGCTTTGTTTAACTTGGAGCCTCAGGAAGCCCCCAGCTGTGCTCGTAATGAAACTCCTTGTCTGCTCCGGGGTCCTTCCACCTCTCTGCACTCCTCAGACAATAGTTTGCCTGTGCTGCTGACTTTGGCGTTGTTTTCCTGCTCTTTTCCAAGTTTCCTCTGCAGCAGGCAGCTGAGCTTGGCCACCCTGCTTTGGCATCCCATCCCATCACACCCCAGGGTTGTCTGCTGGGCACCATGCTGCATGCCAGACCTCACCATGGCTTTTGGTCCCCCAAGGCAGGGGGGATAAAAGGGAGTGAGATGCCCAGCAGACTCTTTAGGGGTGGATCCTGGGGTCAAAGCTATTTAATGCCTTTGTCAGCAGCCTGGATGAGGGACCACTTAAACAGGGAAAGCGTCCTCTGGTCCTTGAACCTACCCGACTGCACATCAACGCAAAAGAAAGAAACAAATCTATTGAATGCCTTGAAACTAAGTTGAGCGATGACAACTTGATGTCAGCCAAGGCTGAAGTCCCCCGCTCTCTACCAGGACAACAGTCTGTGTCTTCACCGGCACAGCAAATATTTAAGCAGTATAATTTAGCTCTTTTGAGAAAGTCCAAGCACCACCGGAGATGGACGTTAAAGGACATTAAAGGTCAGTGTTGTGGGTGGCTACTTTGCTGCTCCATGCAAGTGGACAGAAGGTAATTTCGTTTCCTTCAGCACTGGGGAAAGCCAAGAGGACCTGGATGAGACTAGAAAATACATCATCCCTTTCCAACCAACAACCAAACATGCTGGGTGAGAGACCTACTAGTTTTCAGCACAAGCAGAAGACAGGGCAACCAAAAGTCATCAGTCAACCAATTATTCTATTTTTAAAAAAATAATTTGGTTTTAAAGGTAAAATACCAGCTCAATAAATATCTATAATACACTGGAGTTGACCACTTACACTGTGACAGATGTCAAGAACAAGGATGGGTATAAATTGAGTTCCTGCTTGCAGCGGATGGGGATTCAGGAGCAGGTTTGGCCCCTCCCGAGCACGGGGACAATGCCATGGCCAGGCACTGTCCCTGGCATTGGCATCCTAAAGCAAAGCCAGCCAAGCCCACGGGCCCGCTGCCACAGACCAAGGATGGCCACGTGGCACAGCGCCGTGGAGATGGGTTTTCCGGGACCATAAGGGTTAAAAAAAAACCAAAACCAAACCCTAAAGCGCACACACACACACACACAAAAAAAACCAGCAGGCATGCCTGAAGAGGAGGATTAGAGAGAATAGGGCCATTTCTCAGCAAAGACTATGGCAACGTAAATAGAAAAGTAACATTACGCTCAAGACTGGGGGCCCTTTTGCTTTGCTCCTGCCCTACAATGCCACTATTGTTTTGCTGACAACTGGTAATTATCCCAAGCTGCACACACTGGTATTCCCACCCTTTAACCGGGAGGGATTTTGCCGCAGCCGACCCTCTGACACCAGCAAAAATTCACATACCACAGGGTTCAAAGGAGGGGCGGGCTGGAAAGGCTGGCTGAGCCTCACTGGGTACGTCATTTGGGGACCTCCTCTTAGTTATCCCTAAAAAGACAAAGCTATTTGGGAAAGACAAAGCTATTTGAGATGGTTTTGGTCCTGACGGCCACGCTTGGGGTTCAAGGTACCCCAAGTAGCAGGGGGTCTGTTCCCCCACCCCGAGCGAGCAGCACCCGCCACCATCCTGGATGAAAAAACATTCACCTCTCAAATATCCCAAGTCTGCATGCCACGTCCTTTATCAGTCTGGTAGCAAAGAGAAAACTGGAAAAAAAAAATAAAAAAAAAAAAAAAGAAGAAGAATCCCACGGAGGCACAGTTTTCCTTCCCTCCTGAAAAACTCAGTTATCCCTGGGGATCCTGGACCCCTGAAGGCAGTGGCTGCTCTGCTGGCTGCTGCGCCGCCGGGCTGTAAGGGATCTGTGATGGGGCTGAGCTGAAGTCATCACTTCTCATTTTTGGGATGGGAAAGTCGCAGCCGGGCTGTAAGGGATCTGTGATGGGGCTGAGCTGAACTCAACACTTCTCATTTTTGGGATGGGAAAGTCGCAGTCCCAATCTCCCCAGCCCACCAGGAGTCCAGTCCGGTGCCGGCACCAGCTCAGACAAGGTGGTTAAAAAAACACTGGAAACAGCGTCAAGATGGACTGAAACACCACTCTCATGGTCAAAGTGTGGAGATTTTTTTTTTTTTTTGCTTTTGCAGGCTGATGCACGAGGCAGAGAGACCAGGAAAAGTTCCCCCTCAAAAAAAAAAAAAGGATTTTTAAATTTTTTTTTCAGCCCTGGGCTGCAGGCAGCGCAGCCAAGGACAAGAGCAAGGCAAGGGACACACACAGCTGTCGAAGGACCCGGCTTCAAGCATCACAACCAGCTGCTCTGGGATTTTTTTTTTTTCTTCTGCATTTTAATTACACGATTGCAGAAGTTTCTTCCTAACAGGAAAGCAGGAAACCAGTTTTTCCTGCAGCCAGGCCAATTCCACAAATGCTAGCAGTGACCTGTGAAGATTAAAAAAAGGCCCCATAAATCAGCAGAGCAACATCTTTCCTTCCTTGCAGCGTCACTGGCCTGTTTCGCTGGGGTGGGTTTCTATTTGTTGTTGTTTTAAGCACCCAAGAGAAAAGAAACCGCTCCTAAAACCCCACTTAACCCATCCCAGCTGCAGGAGAAGGAAAAAAAAGAAAAAAAAAAAAAAAAAGAAAAACCCCACGTAGGCAGAAGGAGCTATGCTATGGGACTTCGGGCAAGCTTCAGCTTGTCCCCGCAACGCCCGGCCGGGCTTTGTGGGGAACGAACCCACTGTCTCCCAACCCTGGAGCCCCGCCAGCCCCTTGCCTAATAAAAGCTTGTGGCCACTTGCGGGGTGGAAAGCTGGCAGCCAGAGCACAGAGGCCCCAGCAGCTCCGGGGGTGAAGCCCCGTCGCTGCGCCAGCACCCCGCTTTTAAGCATGCTGAAACCCGGAGGAGCTCCCAGGGTTGTGTT
The DNA here is from genome assembly GCF_036417535.1 of Chlamydotis macqueenii. Taxonomy (NCBI): domain Eukaryota; kingdom Metazoa; phylum Chordata; class Aves; order Otidiformes; family Otididae; genus Chlamydotis; species Chlamydotis macqueenii. The sequence goes on from NC_141561.1 coordinate 41,482,934, forward strand.
GGTTCCTGGCCCACCCGGGCTCCCCTCCATCGTTTGCTTGGCCAGAGCAGTGACACAGCCACAGGATGTGTTGGGCAAAGATTAAACCCAGATTTTGCTCTTTTAAACCGATTTTGGCCAGAGCATGTTGTCTCTCACCTCCTTTTTGGGGGACAATGGAGTGCAACAGGATGGGAGAAATAGCAAGGAAGGGATGAAGGCTTGCACGGCTCATGGAGGAAATGCTCGCTGGCTCCTCTGTGAGGAAAGGAAGGCAGGAGAAAGCCTGGAAGGGGCCACAGGGAAGGCAGAGGAAGGGCTTAAAAGATTAAAATGGGACAATGTTATCAGCAGGCAGTTGCCCTGCACCGTGTGCGAGGGGCTCCGACTGCCAGCTCTGGCTGCGTGGCGCCCACCAACACTCTGTTCGCACAGCTGGAGCGCTGAGGATGTACTGGGACAGCTGAGCGTTGGGATGCAGGGGATGTGAGGAGACAAGAGTCAGATTTACAGCAGCACGGGCTACCCCGCTGCAGTGGCAGCAGAATTGGTGGGACCAGGCAGGCTGTACCCGCTTGCAGAGCATGCCATCCCAGTATGGTCCCCAAACCAGGCGCAGTGTCAGTGGGAGGTTGTAGAGATGCTTCACCACCAACCCACCCATCCCTGGACGGACGGTGGCTAGCCAAAACATCCCTAAGCCTGTTTTACCACCCATCTCCCAAATTTCCCCACCGCTAGACCGATGCCAACTACCAGGAGCTGCCGGCAGAGCCTGGGGCAGGTGCAGGGAGCAGGGCCGGGGCTGCCCTCTCCCCCCTGCCCGGCCGTGGGGAGCAGCACACGTCCGGACCACCATCCCGGGATGGAGCGGGACCCAGCCAACGTCCGCCTGACACCGGCGCATTAATCCTGTTGCTAGGACACCGGGGGGTGAAGAAATACAACACTTGACGGATTAGCGTCTAGACTGGCTGACCTTTCCCTCTGCTTGCGAGGTGGAACCAGCGAAAAAATTGGGCGCCGTTGGCTAAAAGGAGGGGGTTTTGTAGGTGTGGGGCTTTTTTTTTTTTTTTTTTTTTTTGTGGTTAGGAGCCAGGGACAGAGGGACATCGCTGTCGCTTGAAAGAGCCGTTTCACTACCTGCCGCCGGAGAGGGATGTGCAGGAGACGGACCCGGGTCTTGCAATCTGCTGCCAAGCCCGGGCTTTGCCCAGCAACCCAGCCAACAAAAGAGCCTTTCATGAGAGGGGACATGTCAACTCCACAATTAGCAGGGGAAAAGAAAAAAGAGCCGAAAGAAGATTATTACCTCCAGCAGTTGCCTCTGGGGGCCCCTCTCAAATGGTTTCATTAACTCTTTCGGCTGAGCCCAAGGAGAAGGTGGGGAAGGAGCCACCAATGTCAGCAGCAGCCGGTGGCCGGCTGGACCCAGGATGGCATCCAAGCCTCGCAGGATGCCACCAGGAGACCAGGCACTGAACCTCTTCCACCTCCCGCCTTGCTAAGGAACACAACGGAGAGCCCAGCCCAGCCCACCGGGTACCACGTGTGAGGGGGGACGCCAGGACTCCCCCATATCCTCTACCTTCATGGCCTGACATCTCCAGCTCCCCACCAAAAAGATGCAATAGCTTGTTAAAATTTAAAAACCACACGTTTTTATGAGATGGTGCCCTGGTCACCCAGTGGGAAGAGGTTAGAAACTTCCCTCCAGGCATCTTTTCTCTTCCCAATGCCAAAACCTACAACCCACAGTTTTCCCTTTTGCCACCCACCCTGAGGAAATCACGGATGGGTCACTCAGCAAGGAGTGGCTCACCCTGGCAGTGTTGCTGTCCCCTACCCCAGGGGCATTGCCTGATGCAAGTTGTCCCTGCAAAAAGCCATCCGGAGAGCAAATCCCCAACCTGGCCGCCAGCCCTCTGGGGGCCTTGGCAGGCAAGATGCCAGCCCAAGTGCGGTCACAGGACGGGGACGCGTGGGGACAGCTCACCCGTCTGCGAGGAGTGGCCCTGTGACCGCCGCTTTCCAGGCTCACTGTGGGGTTGAGGAGCCAGCCCAGGCTTCCCTGCGTGCCAGGCTGATGCACTGGCCTTGTCCCCACACTGAGATCTAACAACAAACCCCAGGGACAGAGGTCCCCGAAGCAGTTGCAGAAATAACAACAGGTTAATCGAGTCCTACGTTAAAAGTGAAAACACACCCACGTGCTGCTGCCACACAACTTTCCCCATCTACAATGCCAGAAGCTGGGACCTTCTCCCAGCCCCCGATGTTCAAGGGGACTTAGCACCAGCTGAAATCATGGCAGATCTCTTCCACATCACCTCACATACACCAGCGCCTCCTCTGAGCTCCGGCTCTCAGTAAGATGGGGCTATATCTTCTCAGAGGGCAGCAGCACTGATGCCCCATGCACGTTGTACCCAGGGAACGGGGTACAGGAAGGCTGATGAGAGCACCCCATGGATGGCAGAGAGCAGAAGGAGCAATGGGGCGAGGTGGAGCTCAGCACTGGTCCCCCATCCATCGCAGAAGACGCTGCCTCCAGGCTGTGCACGCAGCTAGAGAGATATGCAGGATGCTCTCGGAAACGGCTCATCTCTCGCAAGGGTGCAGGGAGCCGAACCATCAGGTCCGTGCCTGCACCAGATCAGGCCTCTCCAGCAGGCTTGCTGGTGCTGGCACCTCCCGAGAGAGTGATGCCGCGCTGTGCGCTTCACACTGGGGAATCCGGGGAGGGAAATCCCACTCATGACGCAGCAGGTGGTAATCTCCTTGCAAAACAAGGGGCCTCCTCGCTCCGAGAGCGCCCGTTCCCTCCCCAGGGTGAATGACCTGGCGCTCAATAGCGGAGCACGAATTCATCTCATGAGTGTGGCAAGTGGTTGTTAATCAGGAGCACACACTAACAAATGCTCAGTTGGAGGCTCTTGATCCCAGCACGTGGGAGAGTAGCCACTACAAGGCTTTCTCCTGTTTCAGGACCCAGCTCCGGAGGTGCTGGCATCAGCAGAAGGGTAACACAAGGTGTCTGGGGCTCCATGTCACCCAGGGGTCCTGGGTCTTGACAAGCCTCCTGCATCAAGGGAGGGACAACAGCTACAGGTACCCCATACCTGGGGATGATGGAGAGAGCAGGTAGGTGTCCTGGGGGGGCACCTCAGGAGGGAGCAGGGAGATGACGCCATGCTAGGGTTTGGTGAGGCACCTCAGGAGTGACTGCCATCCCCTGGACCAGGCTGGCTATGCGAGCACTCACCACTGAGGCCGAGTCCAGGGTCTCCATCTGCACTCGGCCTCATGCCGAGGTTTCCCCAAGGTGAGGGTCCCGGCCCCTCTGGAGAGCATTTCAGGGCCAGAGGGGAAGGATCGAGCCAAGAGATGCCTTTCCACCTTGGGGAGCTGGTTTAGAGCAAGACAAGATGTCGTTTCACCTTCACCGTAACACACTGGTGGGTTCCTTGCTACCCTGGTGTGCATGCATCACCCATGCAAACTGGACCGTAGGTGCTTAGGAAAGAAGTCCACATCACCTCTTCCCTGGGGACCCTGCTAATTCTGCTGCTGGCAGGCACAGCAGAACATGCAATGCCCCAGCACCACCCATCTCACATGAGGCGTGGGTCCCACATCGGCACCGGGGGGATCCCCTGGCTTTCAGCAACCCCTTGGCTTCCCTGACCTCGCATCACTGTCCATTTAATAAATTACAGCCTACTGTAAACCAGAACAAACCAAACCAGCAAAATCAGGTGCCCCTGATACGGCACCACCAGCTGCTGTGGTGGCCTGGCACCTGCTGGCAGGAGCACTGGCCGAAGCCTCGTGCACCCATCAAACATGGACCTTCTTGACCTGCCTCCCCGGGAGGCGCACCCCGGCATGGTGCTGCCTCCGTTGGGAACACCATCGGGCTGGAGGGAAAGCTGATGGGATCTGGGCCACCACCCATGGCACAGGTGCAGCCAGCGAGCACAGCAGGCTTATCTGGGATTATCAAAAAGGTGCCAAAAGTCAACAATCCCTGACTCAATTAGATTACAGACTAACGAAGAGAGTGGAAAAAACCCCCCAATTTGTTTGACTACAGCGTTTACAGTAGGGAAGGCAGGTGGGTTACTTATGAATTATAAAATCAGAGATAGCTTTGAGGGCTGATTTATGCCAGCGGCGATGGTGAGAAGAGCATGGGGACAGCGATACTGGAGTGATGAGCTGCAGATTCCAGGTGCCCTGGCTGCTATTCCCACCCCAGGCTGTTCGAACAGGGAATAGCCGGGGTCAGAGGAACAGCCAGATCTTCCAGTCCCTCAGGAGGAGGAAACCAGAATATCAAGCTTGGGAATAAAAGAACAATACAATAAAATCCACTAATGACAAATTTCCAACTTAGAAAAGGGCTGGGAGGCAATGCCAAAAAAAGCAATAAAAATTCCACAAAAGCAACCTTTTCAGCTGAAAACCAACAGACACTGGATGTTCCGGACCAGATGTTGCGTGCTGAGAAAGCCCCCGGCGCCAGGCATGCTCCTGCCAAACGATGCTGCCGGTCAGAGCCGGGAGCACAGCGAGCCTCCGGAGCCTTGTTCCCAGAGCAGACCCATCCCACAGCCCTGGGTGGGGTGGGTTCCTGCTGGGAGGCAAAAGCCACCTCATCTTTGGCTTGTGGGAACCTTCCCTTTACCCCCTAAGGGTTTATTAACGGCACTCATGCCTCAAGGCTGTTGAGGTTTTTTTGGTCTGCTCTCGCACACGTTGGCAGGGAAGGAAATTGGGTAGAGAAACAGAGAACGTATCAATGCGCTCAATTATGTGGGCAGAGCTGGCAAACGCACCCGGCACCTCCGAGGCAACCAACCAGCTGTGCCACCAAGCTGCCACCCACTCCACAGGCAACCCTGCTCCCGCTGAGCGGGAGGGATGCGGGACATCAGGCTGCAACATCGCAACAAGATACTCAGTGGCTTTCTCTTTAAAGAAGGCTTCTTGCTCATCAACAGTGGAGTCAAGCTTTCCAAGCACAGGAGATGGCCTCACAAGTGTCTGAGAAACCCTGTATTAACCCAAATCTGGACAAACGGCACCCAGAGTGTATCAGCCATGAGTTTCCCAGGTTCTGCTGGTTCCTCCCAGTCGTGTTCTTCCCTCTTTGCTCTTTGCTCACTCCCGCCCAACATGACCTATTTTTGCCCTCGAGCCCTCTGCAGCTTTCCCCACGCCTGCAGCCTCCGCTCTCACGTTTCCCCCAGTGGCTCCAAATCCACATTAAGGCAATGCCGGAAGCCACCGTTAGCTGTACAAATGTCCAAACCATTTTCTAATTCCGTTCAGTTCCTTGCTTCAATTATATCTTTGGCAACAAGCTCTCTAGGCTAATCAAGTCCCACAGTAAAGCCAAAACGCACACACATCCTGCTACCACATACATTCCTGGATCCCCAAAGTCAGGGAATTTCTCCCACTCCACGAATTTCAAGGGGATTTAGTACCAGCCAACACCGCTGCAAGTTTCTTCTCCACCACCTCCCACACATCAGTGTCTCCTCTGAGCACCAGCTCTCAGTAGGACAGGGCACATCTGCCCGCAGGGCAGCAGCATTGCTGGTCCAGGCACGTTGGTACCCAAGGGATAAGGAACCTGGCTGGAGGACAGGAGAGCCGGTGAAACCACCCCACAGAGAGCAGAGAAGAGATGGGATGAGGAGCAGCCCAGAGCCGGTCCCCTCATCCGTCACAGAAGATGCTGCCTCCAGGCTGCATGCTCAGCCGGAGAGATGCGCAGGATGCTCTTGGAAAGGATTCATCTCCAGTGCTTGCTCAAATGTCATCAGATACGCTAGGAGATTGTTAAAATGCTTTATTAATCCCATACCTCTGGGCTGCTGATATACATCCGATACTTAATCCCAGATGTCTCCTTCAGCACTTTGAACTCTCTACTGAAATGCCAGAATTAATTCTTTTCTTTGTAAACTGTCAGAGTTTGGAAGAGACACAGCACGCTCGCTGGGATTGTTATTTTAGTGCTTAGACCATCCTTCCTAACAGTCACTGCAGACCAGACCGGTGCAAGTCTCTCTTGCTGGCTCGTGGTGGCACCACGCACGTTGGACAACAGCAGAAGCAGCAAGTTGTAGGCAAGCTCTCGCTGCCAAAGCTGCACAGCAGCCCCTGCTAGTCCCATGTGAGCAGCTCGCACAGCTCCATCCCTCCTCCGTCTCCTCCAGCTCCCTCTCTCTACGCATCCTTATCCAGCACCAAGCTCAGAGCATCTCTTGAGGCAGGGAAGCATTGGCTGGAATAACATGGGAAGGTTCCCTGTGGATGGAGGATCTTCTCCATGTGCTCTCTGGTCATGGGGCAAGCATCCCTCCTTAAACCCTGGTACATCTCTCCCAGTTGAACTGGGCTCCACGTGGACCTTGCTGAACTGGACCCTACTTGGGCCCTGCTGCACTGGTTACTGTGGATCTCTGCCCATCATGGCCATGGGAGACCAAGGGAGCCCCCAGACAGTGGAAGAGAGCCTAGGCAAGAAACATGAGGACTCCAGCATGGGGAAAATGCACACCTTCGAGCCACACACAAGCAACAGATCACAGGGCTTCCTGCATGGCTGAGCAATGGGAACCCCTAATCTGCATCCTCTAGGCAGTGCTCAGAGGGAAGAGAGTATTTCCACCATGGGGTAACCTAAACCAAGGCCGCAAACCAGAGCGGGAGCAGGTAGAAAGCATGGCCAGTTCTGAGACCCCACCTGCAGCGCTGCATCCAGTTCTGGAGCCCCCAACATCAGAAGTACGTGGACCTGTTGGAGCGAGTTCAGAGGAGGCCACAGAAATGATCAGAGGGCTGGAGCAGCTCTGCTGTGAGGCCAGGCTGAGAGAGCTGGGGCTGTTCAGCCTGGAGAAGAGGAGGCTCCGGGGAGACCTGAGAGCGGCTCCCAGTGCCTAAAGGGGGCTGCAGGAAAGATGGGGAGAGGCTGTTCAGCAGGGCCTGGTGTGACAGGACAAGGGGTAACGGTTTTAAATTAGAGTGAGGTAGATTCAGATTGGATATCAGGAAACAATTTTTTACGCTGAGGGTGGTGGGACACTGGCCCAGGTTGCCCAGAGAAGTGGTGGATGCCCCATCCCTGGAAACATTCCAGGCCAGGTTGGGGCTTGAATGACCCTTGCTCCTTGCAGGGGTGTTGGACTGGGTGATCTTCAAAGGTCCCTTCCAACCCAAACCATTCCGTGATTCTATGATAAAGCCGGAGTGTGTAAATTAATAAGACTGCAGACATATGAGCTGCCTTGGGCTTGCGTAGAAGAGCGCATCATTCCACAGACCTAGGAGCGTTCTCCCACAGTTGATGCAACAAGCCCCAGACGTGCCAGAGAACACACCAGCAAGCCAGTGCAGCATCCCACGGAACAAGGAGGGTGAGAACAGCCCCCCCTCACCATCCCCAGTGACTGAGGATGAGGACAGACCTCAGCTCCACCAGACCTCCACCCAGGAGGCTGGGCTGTGTCACCTGCACCTGGGTCCTCCAGACTCTCTGCAGGCTCTGCACTCACAGGCGGATGCAGCTTCGAATCAGTCCTCGCCCTCCGTGCTCACTCCATGCTCCACATCCCCTGCCTTCTTAAAAAGAAGCAGTGACATCCCCCTACTAGAGAAAAGTCTCTTTCCCAGCACCACAGTTATCTACTTGGGGGGTTTTTTTAAGTCTTGTGATGACACTTGAACTGGGATTGCAAAATGTGTTCCTCTCTCTTCTCCAAGCGCTCAAGGTTTGTTATCTAACAGCACCCAAATTGTGTTGACATAAAGACTGTAAGAAGAGGTTATTCCAGCTGCAGGCCAAAATAAGTAAGAAGCAGTGCCACAAAGAGGCTGCTACGGAAAGCAGAAACCCCACTTCTCCAGGATCTGGTGGGGTGCGTTGCAGGATCTTCCAGTGGCCACAGAGAAAAGCTGCTTGGCTCTCCGTCCTCCCACAGGACACACGCTGGCGGGGAGCTCCCAGGCACCCACGGCCGCGCAGGGCCAGGAGAGACGCAGGCTGAGCACCCTTTTCCCGCACAGAAACCCGGAACTGAGTCGGAGCTCCGGATGCTGCAGATGGACCGAGTCCAGATACGGAGCTGCAATAACCACCGAGAAAATTAGAAGCAGGGCTTGAAAAGGTCGCTTGCATCAAGGGAAGCAAAGAAAACTCCGGGCTGGGAGTGCAGCCGCTCCACAGGACTACTCGGTCTCTTTCTACATGGAGTTTCCAGCCCCAAAGTGCCATCCGAGCAGGACCGCTTCATCTCCGCTGCCTCCTCCCCAGGATGGGCAGAAGGGACAGGATGTAGCTGCCAGGGGATGGACTGGGGACCCCCAGGAGCATCCAGAGGCACTGCGGGGAGACGTCCACAAGCTTGGCTCCTTCCAGCTGCCGGCAGCCCAGGGCGGCTCTCCCTCCCCACCAGCTCCCACGGCAGAGTGGCGGCCTAGATAAGGTTTTGCAAACAGAAGTCCCGCCGGCTGATAAGGACATGAAGAACCCGCGGAGCCTCCCAAGCACAGCATCCTCCCCAGTGGCTCCAGCCCAAGCGATGCTGCGGGAGCTGAGAGGTGCCAGCTCTCCCTAAGCCAAATCTGTGCCCGCAGGTGCTGCCGGTGGCCGGTCCCCATAGCCTTTCACCTAAGCGTTAGGAGAAATTCTTAAAACAATGCTTGCGAAAGCTCCGATCCACCTGTCGAAAATCCCCAGGTGCCAACGCCAAAGCAGTTATGTCACAGGCTGTAAATCGCTGTGCACGGCACCTGTTTCGCCTTTGAAGGCACGTGCTGGCAAAGAATCCCAGCCATTGAGACCAACGAGCCATCCACCATGGAAATAAAATCAAGCAGGAGCCTCTACGCTGACAGCAAGCAGCTCCAGCGCCTGCTCTATCCAGGTGCTGCCTGCATCCTTGTCGCCACCAGCCAAGACCTTGATGTACCAGCCCATCCCAGCCCCAAACTGATGCAGAGAAATTCAGTGCAAGAGAAGGTGAATGAAGTCAGGCTGTCTCACGTAGCCATCCCCACCACCAGATAGGGATGACCCTGGCCAGTTTTGTAAATCCTTAGTGGTGGGGATCCCCCATCTCTGGGGCCTTCTCTCAGGGTTGTCCCTCCTCCTTGGAACGGGGATTTCCCCAGTGTCTGACACAGCCTGGGCTGTTGCCCTGTGCACGGGGAACGCCTGCAGCCCTAAAGCATGCCCCAGTTCCCCAACGGTCTCAGGCCTGGTCCCACAGCAGCATCCCCGCAGCATCCTCATACGTGCACTTGCTGAGGAATCCCAGAGATCAGGCGATAAGAGGCAAGACCAGCTCTGGGCAGCTAAGCCCCCAAATTTGCAAGGCAGGCAGATAAACAGAAAGGTTATCTCCATGCCAGGACGGCCTTCAGAGCAAACATTCCTCAGGAGCCATCACAAAGGCGGGCTGGCAGAACAGGCCCTGCAGTCCTTGGACATTGAACCAAGGGAAAGAAAAAAAAAAAAAAGAAAGAAAGAAAGAAAGGAAAAAAAAGCCACACCAACCCTCTTGCAAATTCTTTTAAAACCCGATTCGCAGTCTGCCTTTGGGAGACGGCCAAGTCAGCTGGGTGAAACGGGCACCTCCCTGCCAGCGGTGACCGGCGCCAGTCGTGCTCCCCCAACGTTTGATCCCTACGTGACATCTCCTTGGGGTCCCCCAGCATGGTTCCTCAAAGGCGGGGGATGCAGCTTCAGCTCAGCAAAGGGTCCCAGCCAGCCCCACGTGCCCAACGCCACACCGGGAGCTGGGACGCCAGCGGAGAGGGGGTGGAAAGGGCACGAATAGCTCTGAGTAACCTCTGTTAAACCAGCTCCCGCCCCTCCGGCTCAGCTTGGCCGCGCTGGACGGTCTCCAGGGACTGAAAATAGTTGAATCGGGATTTCACATGGGAATGATGTTCCCATCTCTGGAGACTTCCAAGGGGAGCTTTGTTGCTGGGGTCCCTGGGGAGGCACCCACGCCATGGAAAGTGGTGTCATAAACCCAACCCGGGGCACTTTGAGAGCTACTCCAAGTGTTCCCAGACACGCTCTGGGAGCGCTGGGCATCTCCGCTGCCCAGGCCTCTCTCCTCCCCTCCATGATGTGACCCAGCCTCCACGCAGCCGTGCCCGAGCTGTTCCTAGATGACACGAAGCCTTGCTCCAGTAAATAATCCTCCCATTTTACGGCCCAGCGCCTATCCAACTTCCAGCTCACCTGTACCTGGGACAGTCACCACGTCTCACCCAGCCTGCAACGACAGAGTCGGAGCACGAGCCATGGCTGGACACGTGCTGGCATGCTGACAACGCCTCAGCGCAAGCAGAAGACAACTAGAACATCACCCCGGAGGAAAAGCCACCCTTGCCCGGTTTCAGATCACCACTTGCGGCTCAGCCGCTGTTGCAAACGGGGTTCCTGGGTCGCAAGCAGGGTGAGGAGGCTCCCTGCGTCAGTCACGGCACTCCCTCACGCTGGGCACGCATCCAGAGACCGGCTGCAAGGGGAGGAAGGCTTTCAACCGGCTGGCAGCCGGGAGGAAGCTTCCCCAGTGGGGAGGTAAAGTTCACCAGGCAAATAGGCAGTGGGAGAACCGGCTCGCGTGGGGAAAGAGGGACTGACAAACTGCATCAGCGATGAATTCTCCTCTCCCAGGGCACGAGCAGCTTTGAGAGGGAGAGGGCCGGGTTGTTTCGCCAAACCCTGAAGGCAGGGGAAAGCCGGTGAGCAGTGTGGGAGGTGTTGCAGCTCCTGGGCACACACACGCTCGAGGCTTCCTACCGCTCGCCACGCTTCTGAGGACATGCAGTCCCAGGGAGGATTTCATCAGGTGCGTCAGAAACCGCTCGCACGTGGAGCACGGCCACTTTTGGGGGAAGGCCGCCCCGTCCATCCCGCAACCAGAAGGGACCAGACAAACCACTCTCAGCCCAGTAAAGCATCTGAGCGCACTGCAGCCTGGCACCTCTCTCGAGGCACAGGGCTTCCCCAGCATCCTTCCCCGCCACCCCGTTGACAAGACGGGGCGCACAGGACCCCAACCTCAGCGGCCAGCTGCCGAAGGGATGCAGGAGGGGAAACTCCCCCCAACACCCTTTCTCTTTGGGGACCACGGACAGGGCGCAGGATTTGGCTGCTGGGGAGCGGGGGCTGCGTTGGCAGTGCATCCCAGGGGAGAGGGGAGGGGGTTCGGGACGGGGATGGGGGCGGGGGGCGGTACAGGACCCTCACAGCAGGGAACATCCCCCCATCCTCCCCAGCATCCCGCGTACGTTACCCGGCTCCTGGGAAGCGGCAGGGAGCAGCAGGACAAAGAGCCCGAGCAGCAGCGGTCGCGGGGGGCACCTGCGGGAAGGGGAGAGCAAGGGGGTTACCCACCCACCCGTGGGCTCTGGTCTCCCCACGGCACCGGTGTCCCCCCTCACTCCTCTGGTTGCTTCGGGGGAGCCCCAGCCCCAACCCTGGGGTCTCCGCGCTACGGGTGCCCCCCGCTCACCCTGGGCTCATGGTGCCCGCTCGGTACCGGCTACGCGGCTCGGCGCGGCGCGGCTCGGCACGGCCGGGGGGCGGGGAGGGGAGGGGAAGGGCGGGGCGGGGCGGCCCGGGCTGGCGGAGAGGCCGGGGCTCAGCCTGCCCCCAGCTCCCCCCCGACCCAGTCCCGCGGTTTGCACCGCCGCTGGGCTCCTGCAGCCGGGAGGGGGTCGGGGACATCCCCTCCCCCCCCCCACGTCCTCCCCGCCGCCCGTCCCAGGGCTCTGCGCCAGCCCCAGCGCAACTGGTGGGCGGGGGACACGGCGCGGGTCCCCCAGCAGCATCCTCTCCTCGGGGAGCATTCCCACCCCACGGAGTATCTCCACCCCACGGAGTATCCCCTCCCCGGGGAGCATCCCCACTCCAGGGAGCATCCCCACCCCACGGGACATCCGCATCCCGCGGAGCATCCCCACCCCACAGGGCATCCCCACCGCAGGGAACATCCCCACCCCACGGGGCATCCGCATCCCACGGAGCATCCCCACTCCTAGCAGCATCCCCACCCATGGAGTATCCCCACCCCACGGAGTATCCCCACCCGCGGCAGCGTCCCCTCCCAAAGGGCACCGGCAGCCGGGACCTGCCCCGGCATTTCCTGCTCCGCCAAGCCCCTGGGTTTTGGCTCGCAGACCAAGCCTGGTCTTGAAGGAGAGAGTGAATCAGCCAGCTGAGCTCATTCCCTCTCCTATCCCCTAGCCAAGCCCCGGGGGCACCAGGCAGGGAAGGGTGCTCCTGTCCGAGCACCCCGCGTCCTCCTCTCCTGGCCTTTCCCTACCCCAGCGGCCCCTCGCTCCTCCCCAAGGCATGTGGGGGGCTTGGGAACCCCATGGGCTTCCCTTATCGCTGAGGCTGTTCATGCGATGAACCTGGCCCAGGACTCGGGGGGCGGGGGCACCCTGAGCACCCTCCTGGGACAGCCCTTTCCAGGGGGCTCTGGTGTCAGAGCCCGGGTAGCAGCGCACCTTATCTCACCTTTCCCATGTGGGGAAAGGAGTTAAAGTTGGCTCTGCCACCCACTTCCATCTCCTCCCCTCACCCCAGCTTTCATCTCCCTCCAGCCCCGTGGAGGGAGGGATAATCCCCAACGAAACCTGCCACACCTTGCTTTGTCTCCCGCAGCATTTTAGTGCCCCGCGGCAGCAAGCTTCTGAAATCCAAGCCCTGGAAACTTCCAAGGGATCTTAGCAGTGATTCACTGATGGCAGAGGCGGTGTTTAGTCTAAGCCAGGGTTTGCATCTAGCAGAATAAACCACCACATCCAGCTGTTCGGCTCCGTGCTCGCAGAGGTGCACACTGTCACCATTCATCTTTTAGCTATAAATCTTTTCACTGCGCCTTGCACCAATGGAGCCAAAGGCAGGCAGCCCCTCTGCACGACCCCGGTCTGAGGGCAATGAACAGACACCGAAGCTGCCTTTTGTTTGGGTGCAGAATGATTTCACGTGCTCGGGACTGTTAAATTTACACTTTCCTGCATGGATGCTGAGTGATTTACCACTCCTTTCTTCTCCCACAGTTGGATTCCTTTCCTCCAGGTAGACGCTGTTGTGCATCTCCCGAGTACCTGAGCTGCACAAAAGGCAACACGTGACAGCTGGGAGCCGCAGGGCTGCCATTTCGCGCAGGGTTTTTGAAGGGGTGGATGGGCTGCAGGAGGAGTTGCAACGGCATGGGGCCTGGAGAGTGTGGAGCGAGTGGGAGGAGAGTCTGGAGGTGCTTGGAAAAATCTCCTTGAAAACAGAAAATCATCCTCCCCAGTAGCGGCGGTCTCTTCAAAGCAAGCTGGGAGCAGGTGGGTAAATGCTCCTGCGGAGTGGGAGAGGCTGTGGGCAGATCTGGAGCGGCTGCTCCGGGCACGGCTCTAGCTCAGCAGGGAAACGCAGCGCTGGCCCTTCCTGTCATTGTCAGCACCACGCGGGCCAGGAGGTGCAAACCCAGTCAGAGCTACCCTGACCACCTGCCTGGCCCTTCCCACGCAGCGACCTGGCCCCTGCTTCTCCCAGAGCAGCGATGTTATCGCTGGGCACTGCCTGGCCTGGCCATGCTCCTGCAGCTCCTGCTGCACTTGTTCTCTGGGGAGAGGCACAGGGGCCGGTTCAAGCGCATCACCTTTTGCCCACCCTCCTGCCTTCCCTGTGCCAGGCAGCGGGTGTCTGCCCCAGCGCCAGCCCAACCACCAGCCCCATCGCCGTGGGGCCTCTTTCCCCTCGGCAGACCTCCGTGCAAAAGCGCCTGACTGACACCAGGGCAGTTTCCCATCGTAAAATTTCCTCCCGCTGTGCTTTAAAGTTTGAGAGCCGCGAAGGACAGATAATGAAGCTCATCTTTTCCCAAGCAAACAAACACTGCCTGCCGCAGGGGAGGGGGGACACATGCTGCCAGGGAGGCAGCTCTTTCAAAAGCTGACCAAATAGAAACCAGTGGCGCTCTGATGGTGGCTCGGCCGCTCGCAGCCGCAATTTCCCAAACCCCAGCCAAAAAGGCCCTCCTGTCCCACAACCTTCAAGCTCCAGCAAAGCTTTGAAATTTTTCGTCTCTGCACAAAATCTCCAGAGTCGCCCTGTCCCCCCCACCCCTGTGCCCGGTTCCCACTCACTCCCTTCCCGCTGTATCCCACAGCTGGTGGCCCCGTGCTGCTGGGTGGCTGTGGGCAGGGGCACCCCGGTGTGAGGACAGAGGGGCTGCCCCAGCTCCCAGCACACAGTTCCTGCCAGCGGCTGGCACAGTGCACCAGCCAAAAAAATGTCACCCTGGCAACACTGCGGGACGACTGGCCTGTTTTTCTCCCGCTTTGGGCAGACGGGAGGGGTTGGAAATGCTGGCCGCCGTGGCCCAGGCGCGTCCCTGGCAGTGACTCTGGGGCTGGCACTCATGGCCTGCATCCACATCCCCTTCCTGAAGCGACTCTGGCGTGGTGGCTGCCCCTGTGCTGTGAAAGGGCAGCGTGTCCCCAGGCTGCCAGGAGGCCCAAGGAGCTGTGACCCATGTGCCGTGAGAGCGACAGGGGTGCCAGCAGACACTGTGAACCGTCCCCGCGGCCGCAAAACAGTTCCTTGTGCACGGTTGCTTTGAGACGCTCCTGTGACTTGCAGCTGGGATGCAGGCAGGGGGCTTAGTCCTGCTGCCACCGTGCTTTTCCACGGCTGCGGGGGGCTTAGTGAGGAGGCTGGGGAGCAGCGGCAGCCATATGACTGGGGCCAAGGGGGCAATAAGGGATAAGAAGGCAAAAGAAAATATTTGGAAGGATCCATGCAGAAAAAACAAGGGTCCAGCAAGTGGAGGGAGCAGAAAACCACTGACAGGCAGGGCTGTCCCATCTGCACCCATCCCCAAGTGGTGGCTGTGGCCAGTCCTGTCACTCTGATGTGCCGTTTGTCTGTGTTAAAGCCGCTTTCTCCTGGCTGCAGCCCCTGGGTGTGAGCACTTAGGACCACTGGCACCAGCCAGTTTTCCATCTCTCTGCCCTATCCGTTGTTCTGGCTCAGAAGCCCGTGTCCGCTGATGGCCCCAACCCACCCAGACAGGAGGAGGAGCTGGTCCAGGAGGAGTGTGCCGCAAAGGGCAGCACCATGCCCTCCCTTCAGCTGGCACCTTCATCGAGGATCCGGCAAAGGATGACACGACAGCATCTTGGTCTGAGAAAGGCATTTCCCCCGCTTTCTGGAGGTGAAGCACGCAGAGTTGCAAAGGTGGGCGTTTGGGAAGGACCCAAGGAGCTTAGGCAGGGAGTGGGAATAATTGGAAATCCAGATATTCCCCCAAAAAGGAAAGCTGGAAAGCACAAGAGCTTGGCTGAACGGGGAGCACGTTACCCGCCCATGTAGGTGGGGGATAAGCTAAGCCAGGTTGGGGTGCTGGGAGGCTGTAAGCGCAGCATCACCATGCCTGGCCCCAGCAGCCAGATCTGGTGGACACATTAGCGAGGGGCTGCAGAGGGTGGAAGGAGTCTTTATGGGGGTGGCTGGAGGCCTGGCCAGCAGCAGAAACGCTCCAGGATCTGGAGCCCACCCGCATCCCTCCCACGGATGCAAGGAGGACAGGACAACGCAGATTGCTGTGGCTCAGCAGGGAGGTGAGCCAGGGCCAGAGGACCATCACCTCCTGCCTCAGCATGGACAGGACAGACTCATGTCTGCAGCACCCCCCACATCGTGTGGCACAGACCCCCCCCCTGCTGCTGCCGCAGAGACCCACGCATAGCGCTGGATGGACAGTGGACCCCAGCCCTGACCACGTCCCAGAGCTGCTGCCACATGCTGTAGAGAGCTCTCGCCTGGCGGAGTCGCGACGTGATGGAGGTGGCCTGGCCCTTTCCCAAGCTGGATATGGGCAATAAAAGAGCTGAGCGATGCATGAAAGAGAAGGGTAAGCAAGAGCATTTGTTTCAGAGCCAGCAGATACACAGAGGCACAGCTGAGAGCTCACCCCGCTGCGCGCAGTAACCTCTTCCCCGGGGAAGGAGAAGGGGGACCAGAGCAGGGATCCCTTCCTATCTCAGGGCTGCTCAGTGCAGCCGTGGCAGGGAGAGAGCCAGCCTCAGACCCCCCCAGACCACTGTGCATCCCTCCTGCTCCCTGGCCGCACCCCTGGGCAGCGCCCACTTCCTCCCATGCAGCCTCCCTGCTGAACACAGGCACCTGGGGTGTCCTGGCAGCCCCTGCTCCCTCCCAAGTTCTCCGTGACTCATCCACTCCGGGGGAAAATCAATACTTCAGCACACATCAGATGAAGGACTGAGAGAGGCATTTCATGGGAAAGAGAATGAGACGGATGCTTCTCGCATGCCTCATTCCAGTGTCTCGCCTTTGGGTCTCTGCCTCTTGGCTGGCTGTGGGAAATGGCACTTGTTTCCCTTCCCGCTGCACAGTCATGCTTATACACCGCCGGCGGAAGATAAGAAGCGTAGAGCTTTGCAGCTGTGTGAAACCTTGGGGTATCCACACCCCAGGTAGGAGGTGCAGGTTTGGTCCCTCATAGCTTCAGAGGGACTCAGTGGAGCTGGGGTGATGAGCATCTGCAACGATGGAGGGGATGGAGCAGCTGCCTGAGGGATGAGACCAGCCAGCGAGGGCTCTGGGAGGAGAGGAGTGGGTGGCAGGAGAGGATGATGGAGGCTACAGGCTGACAGAGTTGGTGGGCAAGGTGGGTGCAAAGCTGTTACTCACCTTAGCCTGTGGTACCAGCACCGGGGCCACTTGCTGAGGCTCAGCGAGGAGAGGCTGAGAGCAGATCCCAGCAGGCATTTCTGCTCCCAGCCACAGCACTTGCTGTCAGGGGAGGATGGGGAGGTGAACAGGACAGGCTAGAAAGGGAGGAGAGAAATTCATGGTCATGAACAGGTCCTAAAGACCCTAGACAGGCACGTCCCCGCCAATATCCCTGGTTCAATGACTACAAACACTACGAGAGGATGAGGGGACCAGACTACGGGGAGTGGCGAGGCTCACAGCATCCCCCAGCAGCATCCCTTGTCGCTGGAGACGTGTGCCAGCCTGTGCCCCCATCACCCACCCAGGGGAGGACGCTAGGTCTCCCCCTCTGCCCCTTCCCACTGCACAGCCTGCCCTAAGCCCCCGTCCCTCTTAACATGAGAAGAAGAGCATGTTCCTCCTCCTTCCTGCATTGACAGACAGGTGCTTGCTCAAGGGAGAGCCTTGGAATCAGGTCAGGCAAAACAAGGTCTCCAGGAGAGAGCCGGGTATGGGACGGGGACAGGGCGGAGCGCAGGCTGCCATTTGGAGGAGAGCCCTGTAAGCAGCACCGTGGGCTTGCCAGGCACAATGCTGACGGGCTGTGAGTCATGGCTGTCTCTGGCTCAGGCGCGGGGAGCAGGATGCAGCGGGGAGGACGCGGGTCGCAGCGCAGGACGGTGGCTAGAGGAGGGACCAGCACCTGGAGATGTGTGGTGGTGAGCAAACAGCCCCAGAACTGGAGGTCCTGGTATGTGGCAGTGCTGCTTCCTTGGGGAGTCTCCCAGCAGCACTGAGGTTGTCACCTCCTCTCTCCCAGACTGCACTCAGCATCTGCCCTGGAGAGGAACGGTCAACTTTGTCTCAGCTGGGAAAAAAAAAAAAAAAAAAAAAAAAAAAAAGAGAAATCAAAGTCAAAGTCCTTTGCTCCAGCAAGCCTCAAAATATGAACTGTTTCTTCCCTGGGAAGAGGAAATTCACATCTCCTCACAGAGGATCTCATGCTGGCTGGCTCTGCAGCACTGGACTGCCCCAAGCTGATTAGCGGCCCCGAGGTTCTGCCTCGGTTCCCTGTGCCAGGATGCACCGAGCTGCCAGGCTTCCGGCAGCCTGGGAGGCGGGTCTGGCCCCTGGGAAGAATTGCTCCTGTGAGGATCCCCACGATTCAGGATACTCGTACCCACCTTGCGTAGGTTAGTGCTCAGACCTGGCCACACTCCTACTGACTGTCAGTGTGCTCCATCCCTTTCCGGACCAGCTGGCGCTGGCGACCTCTGAGCTGTCCGGGACTGACAGACATTTAGCTTGCTTCTCCAGGTTAACCCCGCCAGGATTTCTATTGCCATTTATGAGCCCTTCCCACCTGTCTGGGGAAAAAAAAAAACATAAGCTGGGATTGGTGGGAGTGGGAATGCCCCCAGGGCAGAGACCTGCCGACTGTGGCCATCCCATCCCTGTGCACCCTGCTCACCTCCCAGTCCCAGCAGTAAATTTGCTGAGCTGTTGACCACCGCTCTGAGCACACTTGGCAGGACAGTCCTGAAGCCTACTCCTAGCCCTCTTGCTTCCCCATTTGTATCCGACGTGCTGTGTTTTTTTCAACTTTCCTTTTCTTTTGGCAGACCTGCTCTTCAGAATCAACGTGTTTGCTGTGCTCCCCATCCTTTCCCATCAGCGGTGCAGCGGTGTTATGGGATTGCCCTATTTGCTCCCTGCTCCGTGTTTTACTGAGGCTCTTAATACGGCTTTTTTTTTTTTCTGCAGCCTCCAGGCAGCTTGGAGGCCTCTAACTTTCTGGACCACACTGCTGAGAGGTTTGAGATTGGCCTGTTTTTTTTTTCTTTTTTTTTTTTTTTTGACACATTTCCTCATCTTTACACGACCTCTTGTCTTGAAATCAAAGAACCATGTGCCAGATTTATTCAGCCTTCTCTTCCTTAACATAAAATTAAAACCATGCAGCTGGCCTTAGACCCTCCCGAGCTAAGCCCCACGTGCTGTACCAGAGCAGATGCAATAAAGCATCATCTTTTGGTGGTTCCCAGACTGCTTCTGATGGCACCGTGTACCATATTCAAAGGTTTCATCCTCATGTCTTGTCCCCTGACACTTTGATCCAGTCCACAAGTGGGTAGCTGAAGTGTCCCCTTATTACAGCCTCCTCTAAAATCCCTAAGTTTCTGGCTTTAGGTGTCTGGCGTTGGTGCAGGAGCACTTGTAGATTGGCCCTTGCTCTGTTGCCCAGACATGTGCTGGCTGCTCTACGGGCACTACAGGGGATCTGCTTTACCTTCTCTATTTATTGCAGTTATGCTGATTATTTTCCTGCTGGCATTTTCGGTAGCTGCGTTCTCCACGTCAATCCCATAAGGCCAGACCACATTGTCTCCCCCAGCCGCCTGCTCATGGTTTAAATATCCTCTGGCACTGTGGTTAACAGAGCCAGCAGTCTGCTTCTGTTACAGTGAAGGAACAGCACCTCTGTCCTGTGCAGGTCCCTTGCATCCCAAGAGGTGTCCCCAAGTCCTACCATAGCTGAACGCTCCCTTTCTGACCCACCATCTCATCCTCACCTGGAGACTCCAGCTCTCCATATGTTTCCTGGGTCTCACCCCTGGGACTGGCAGGGTTTCAGAGAGGACCGCAGACTGGTCCTGGGCACCAGTGTCTGGCCAAGAGACCTGGACATCGCTGCCAGCTCACTCTCCAATACTCACCTACCACATGGTGTGGCACCATCAGCTTCTCAGCTGCAGTCGGAGCATCTCCCCGGCAGTGTGTGGAGGCAGCGAACATCAGGGCGTCCTGATGGGCTTGCTTACAGCATACAAAGTAACTGCTACCAGGCGCCATTTTTCCCAAAACAACCTGACCTGCTGCCTAACCCCAGCAATGAGAAAAAAGGCCATTTTCTCCCAGCACTTGCCGAGCTGCCTTTGGCTCTTCACTTGCTCATCAAACGGCCCCGAACAGGTCAGCACTTTCTTCACAGCAAAGCTATGTGAGGAATTTCTCCCAAGGCAGCTGGACCCTTTCCAAAGAGGGCGAGCTGCCAAATTCCCACTCGTGGCCTCCAACCCATCCCCACCTACCACCCCTGCCCCGGAGAAACAAGGTGCAAACTTGGGCCCTGAAGGCTTACTCCACGTTTCCACTTCTGCCCTTCTGTCCACCGGAGCTGAGGAAGAAGGGGCCCTCGCTGCTCACCTCCCATGGGTTGACTGCCCCAGGGAAAGGGCTGGTCCTGCCCCCATCTCTCCTAGAGAGAACTTCAAGCATCACAGCTCTTCCCAGGGGCCGCAGCCAGAAGACACAGATGTGGGTTTGCAGTTCTTCGTGCTCCCCTCTCTGCTCTCAAGCGGTGCCTGACACTGCTGGCCAGTGGGGAGTGGGCAAGAGGAGAAGAGGAGGCTCCTGACGCGCAGACTGCACGGGGCTGGGAGATCCTTGGGCTCTTGCTGGTATTGTTGCCTCCCATGGGGTTTTTTTTTGTTTCTTGTTTTTTTTTTTTTTTTTTTTAATCTCCAAGCTCCAGCTGTTGGGTTGACGTGCTCAGGCAAGACACCAGACTTTCCCGTAAAATCCCATCCCCAGGCCTCCCAGCATGGAGAGACACTTGCAGATGTGTCCCAACAGGCATACTTTCCATCTGCCCCGCCTCAGTGGGACCTGCAGAGTTTTTGCTGGAAGGGTACAGAACTCTGTGCAGCATGGTGACTGCCCTGTCCCCACGGAGGACAGACACACTTGGCAAGCTGGAGAAGAATCACGGTCTCCAGACATGGATGCCAAACCATCCCCTGTGTGTCTGCTGTGAAGGCAGAAGAGCATCTCCAGAGGATGCAACCCCTCTGTGCATTCTCTAGGAGAGTGCCCTTGAAAGCCAAGCACCTAGAAGAGCAAATGAGCAAGTCAGCCTTGGCCACCCAATGGTGTTTTCCAAAGTTTGGTGACCCAGATGCACCTGGGATTTCACGGACACAAAGAAACGAAGTGTTGGAGCTACTCTGGGCTCTGCTGGAGCATCTCTACAAACATGGCACACGGTCCTTCCTCCTTCCCTGAACAGGTGGATCACTCCCAGGAAACATCCACAAACTCCACTTTTGGAAGAGAGGTGCAGGGAAACTGATCATGAGTACTCCTCCACAATTATGTGTGGGGATGGGTACCATCACCATGCAACTCCCCTCAACTCCCGTCTTCAGGAAAAGTCCCAACCAGAGGTGAACACCTAAGGCACTGGTTCGCTCCTTGATGACCCTGAACAGCCTTGCTTAGGACCCACATCCACAGATCCTCCAGCCATGGGCCCTGTGCTCACTTCAGCTCAGCCCTGAACACCTAGTTCTGGCCTGAGCTCTCTGAGGGCATGTTTATCGATGCCTCAGTCTCCAGATGGACCTTGGACCTGTGTAACAGGTAGCTTATTGAAGGTGCTGTGTCCTATGTGGACCTCATACTTGTGTGTAGGCAGCTTGTGTCCAGCCCAGTCACTGGATGGCCCTTGGACAGATATTGCTGGTCTTTGTGTCTGGCCCTAGGGAATCATAGAATCATAGAATAGTTTGGGTGGGAAGGGACCTTTAAAGCCCATCCAGTCCAACCCCCCTGCAAGGAGCAGGGACATCCCCAACCAGATCAGGTTGCTCAGAGCCCTGTCCAATCTGGCCTTGAATGTTTCCAGGGATGGGGCAGCCACCACCTCTCTGGGCAACCTGGGCCAATGTTGTACCACCCTCAGTGTAAAAAAAAAAATTTCCTAATGTCTAATCCGAATCTACCTCCCTCTATTTTACTCTCGTCCTATCGCAACAGGCCCTGCTGAACAGTCTCTCCCCATCTTTCCTGCAGCCCCCTTTAGGCACTGGGAGGCCGCTCTCAGGTCTCCCCAGAGCCTCCTCTTCTCCAGGCTGAACAGCCCCAGCTCTCTCAGCCTGGCCTCACAGCAGAGGAGCTCCAGCCCTCTCATCATCTCTGTGGCCTCCTCTGAACTCGCTCCAACAGGTCCATGACCTGAAGGCTCCAGAGTTGGACGCAGTACTGCAGGTGGGGTCTCACCAGAGCGGAGCAGAGGGGCAGAATCCCCTCCCTCGACCTGCTGGCCACGCTGCTGGGGATGCAGCCCAGGATGCGGTTGGCTTTCTGGGCTGCAAGGGCATATTGCCTGCTCATGTTGAGCTTCTCGTCCACCATCACTCCCAAGTCCTTCTCCTCAGGGCTGCTCTCAATCCATTCCCTGCCCAGCCTGGATTTGTGCCTGGGATTGCCATGACCCAGGTGCAGGACCTTGCACTTGGCCTGGTTGAACTTCATGAGGTTGGCACGGGCCCTCCTCTCCAGCCTGTCAAGGTCCCTCTGGATGGCATCCCTCCCCTCCAGCATGTCGATGGCACCACACAGCTCGGTGTCCTTGGTGAACCTGGTGAGCGTGCACTCTATCCCACTGTCCATGCCGCCGATAAAGATGTTGAACAGGGCCGGGCCCAATACTGACTCCTGAGGAACACCACTCATTACCGGTCTCCACCATTGAGCCACTCTCTGAGTGTGGCCATCCAACCAATTCCTTATCTACTGAGTGGTCCGTCCATCAAATCCATGACTCTCCAGTTTAGAGAGAAAGATGTCATGTGGGACAGTGTCTAATGCCTTGCACAAATCCAGGTAGATTATGTCCATTGTTTGTCCCTTGTCCACCGGTGCTGTAACCCCATCATCGAAGGCCACCAAATTGGTCAGGCACGATCTGCCCTTAGTGAAGCCATGTTGGCTGTCACCAACCACCTCCTTGCTCTCTGTATGCCTTAGCATGCTTTCCAGGAGAATCTGCTCCATGACCTTGCCAGGGACAGAGGTGAGGCTGACCAGCCTGTAGTTGTCTGGGTCTTCCTTGTTCCCCTTTTTAAAAATGAGTGTTATGATGTTACCCCTTTTCCAGTCATTTGGGACCTCACCAGACCACCACCACTTCTCAAATACAATGGCCAGCAGCTTGGCAACTTCATCTGCCAGTTCCCTCAGGACCCGCAGATGGATCTCATCAGGTGCCATGGACTTGTCCACCTTCAGGTTCCTTAGATGTTCCCAGACATGCTCTTCTGCTACAGTGGGCAGTTCTTCATCCTTGCAGTCCCTGCTTTTGCCTTCCACAACTTGAGTGACGCGACAAGAGCCCTTATCGGTGAAAACTGAGGCATAAAAGTCATTAAGCACCTCAGTCTTCTCCATGTCCTTTCCTTTTGGAGAGAACCTACATTCTCCCTGGACTCCCTTTTATCCCAACGTACCTATAGAAGCTTTTCTTGTTGCCCTTGACGTCTCTGGTGAGATTCAATTGTGTCAGGGCTTTAGCCTGCCTTACCTGATCCCTGGCTGCTCGGACATCCTTTCTGTAATCCTCCCAAGCTACCTGTCCTTGCTGCCACCCTTTGTAGGCTTCCTTCTTGATTTTCAGTTGGTCTAGGAGCTCCTTGTTCATCCACACAAGGCCTCCTGGCATTTTTGCCCGACATGCTCTTCACTGGGATGCATCGCTCTTGAGCTTGGAGGAGGTGCTCCTTGAATATCAACCAACTTTCCTAAGCCCCTCTTATCTTCAGGGCTGTATCCCATGGCACTTTACCCATCAGATCCCTGAAGAGACCAAAGTCTGATCTCCTGAAGTCCAGGGAAGAGACCTTGCTGTGCACCCTCCTCACTACACCATATCATGGTGGGTCACAAAGGGCCATCTGACACAGTGCAATGTCCCAGTGCCCTGGGCATCCAGCTGCCCTGTCCCCTCAGGGCCTCTCACCATCTCATCCCCTCAGGGCCTCCCAGCAGCCCAGTTTTCAGGGCTACCCATCTGCAGCACCTTCTCACAGGGCCATCGAGCCTTGGGCAAGAAGGACCTCCGAGTCCGCCTCACAGCACAAACCCTTTTTGCGCTCACTACAAAATCGTTATTCTCACGGTAGCAATAATGTTTCCCTGTGTATTGTAAATAACATTGCTCCAGTGAGGGCACCGCGTTTGAATGGGCTTCGTTCGTGTTGCTTTTGAACGTCTTGGATTAATGCTCTGGGACACAGCAACGCGCAGTCAGGTTCTGGGTGCGCTGTCCTTGGGCCCTTGGTTCAACGGCCGCCGTCACTGGCAAAGAGTCCTCCCGCAGACACGAAGCTCCACGTGCGAGAGGGGCGTAGCTGGCCGTGCTCGCTGCATCCTCGCGTTCCGCCTGCGTCCCTCGGCCCCACCTTCTCAGTTCTGCCGAGGGTTTTGCTGAAAGTCGGCCAGGAAATGTTCCCTGTCCCAGCTCTGGCTCAGTTGTTCTTGCTAACAGACCAGGAGGTGTTTCTCAGTCCTTGGTCTTTCTCAGTCCTTGGTCACACGTCACCTTCACCTGGAAGGGACAGATTAAGGGGTTTTTTTTGTGTGAAAATAAACAAGAGTCGCCGAGGCAACAGCTTCAGTGCCGGCACCATCCGCAGTGGCACCAACCAGCACAGAGCACAGGGGGGTTTCCTGAAGCGAGGAACCTCAGGTGACAGGGAAGGCAGAGGCAGGCCTTTCTCAGAGGTGCACAGCAAAAGCACAGGAAGCTGCAGGCACAACCTGCACAAGGGAGATTCTGCTTGGTGTCGTAGTTCAGCCCCACGCGGGACCGAGCTACGCAGCCTCTCACTCAGTCTCCCCACCCTCCGAGGGAATGGGGGAGAGGAAATAGAACAAAAAAGCTCGAGGTTTCAGATAAGGATGGGGAGAGATCCTTCAAGTTACCGTTACGGGCAAAGCAGACGCAACTTGGGGAAAACTATTTCAATTTATTCATTACAAAACCAAAGCAGGAGAATAAGAGAGAAAAAAACCAGATTCCCTCACCCCTCCCCTCTTCCTGATGAAGAAGAGATTTAGAAGAATAAAGGACTAACCGGAATAACAAAATTATTAAATAACAAAACAAGTAGCTTTATAATAGAGCAGTAATTTCTACATAGCCTAGCAGGAACCCTGCACAACAATTTAATTCTCATGTGAAAATATAAACCACTAACCTTGCGAGAAAGAACAGCAGAGTGACAAATTTAACATAACAAGATACTTTCAGAATGCCCCAGCAGGTGCTGAGATGAGTCAGATGGGAACATCCTGAGGGAATACAGACACAGGAGCTGAACCCAAGAGAAGGGGGCTTCAGGAGTTTAGAAGCAGAGCAATGAGCTAAGACAAGACTGATAGGATGGAGTAACCAAGGACAGTAGGAACCAACAAAGACAAGTCAACGAGAAACCGTCTTGGCAGCAAGAAGAAAGTAAAATAAAAGTCTGAGTTCACGCAGAGGACACAGTGATGAAGAGGAGGAACGACCACCGATGAAGTAAAGGACCACCAGAGGGACTGCGACTCCTGAGAGCAGACACGAGATGTCAGCAAAGCCCAGGGAATAACCTATCTCATGTGGGCGGAAACTTAGGATAATGATTTCTCGAAAATGTAATGAGTATGTAACCAAGTCCTCGGGAATTCTATAAATATACATGACTATGATGCATAAATATCGTTCGTTTTGCTTAACACGTTGCACACATTTGGAGGAGCGATCCCCTGTGTGCCCAGCGCTGTAATAAAGAATGCCTGCTTAATAGATACCTGGATTATTAAGTTTCTTTTATAATACATTTCTTGGCTTCACCGGTCTTAAGATCATTCCAAATTAGCTCAACCCCCCCCTCAAGCAGCACAGGGGGAATAGGACATGGGGGCTATGCTCAGTTCATCACACGCTGGTTTCCGCCACTCCTCGCTCCTTGGGGGAAGAACTCCTCACATTCCTCCTGTGTCCCAGCCTGGGGTCCTCCCCGGGCTGCAGGGGGATCTCTGCTCCTCCGTGGGCTCCCCGGGCTGCAGGGGGATCTCTGCTCCTCCGTGGGCTCCCCGGGCTGCAGGGGGATCTCTGCTCCTCCGTGGGCTCCCCGGGCTGCAGGGGGATCTCTGCTCCTCCGTGGGCTCCCCGGGCTGCAGGGGGATCTCTGCTCCTCCGTGGGCTCCCCAGGCTGCGGGGGGATCTCTGCTCCTCTATGGGCTCCCCGGGCTGTGGGGGGATCTCTGCTCCTCCGTGGGCTCCCCAGGCTGTGGGGGGATCTCTGCTCCTCCGTGGGCTCCCCGGGCTGCGGGGGGATCTCTGCTCCTCCGTGGGCTCCCCAGGCTGCGGGGGGATCTCTGCTCCTCTATGGGCTCCCCGGGCTGCAGGGGCTCAGCCGGCCTCACCATGGGCTGCACCACGGGCTGCAGGGGAATCCTGGCCAGGAGCTGCATTGCTGCTCCCCCTCCTTCTGCACTGCCCTTGGCGCCTGCAGCCCTTCCTCTCACCAGAAATCCTTCACAATCGGCTCAGGCAGACGCCTCTCAGCTTCTCTTCACATCTCCTCTCTTCACTTCTCCTGGCCGGGCCGGGCCAAGTCGGGCCCAGGCGGCCGCCGGCAGAAGGCCAGAGGGTGAGGCCTGCCAGGCCCACCAGCCTCGCGCCTCCCCCTCTGCCCCCGCTTCTGCTTCTTCACTTTCTTTTTTTATTTTCCCCTTGTTAACTACGTTATCACTGAGGCGTTAGCACTGTCGCCAATTGCCTCGGCCTTGCCCAGCGGCAGGTCCACCCTAGACCCGGCTGGGCCCACCGCACAAAGGGGAAACTTCCAGCAGCTCCTCGCAGCAGCTGCCGCTGTAGCCCCCCCGCTACACAAAGCCAGCACACTTGGGCATAAGGTAAAGCCTCTCGCCCCCAGAAGCTGTGCAGCTTTGGGACAGGGCCCAGAGAGGAGCGGCGCGTCTTTCGGCTGAAAGAGCCAAAGGCAGGAGAGGACAAGCTCCCATGCAAGCAGACTGTAGAGAAATGCCATCCATCTTTCTGGCTCAACCAGAAGACGAGGATTCGAGTGACAAGAGCAGGGTTACAGCTGCCATGGTGAAGGGTTTCCAGCAACATCCCCTCCCCTTCAACCCATGGCATCACGATAAAAAGCTGGGAAGGTGACAGCAGTGGATGAAAGGGTGGGATTTCCCTCTTGTCTGTTAAGTCCATCTCCAGTCTGTCTTGAGACACGACTCCCTCTGTGCAGCGACAACGCGTGTATTTACAAACAGAGGTATGTATGCAAATACATACACAAGGATGCGTCTGTACAGATCTCAGCGCCTTACATCCAGCAATCTGCACCAAACCATCTAAGGCCCTGTAATTCGCTATTTGCTTCTTTTCTGGCACTGCCTGCTGCCTGCAGCAGCCTCGCAGCTTCAAGACAGGCAGCTCCAGTGCCTGTGCGCCAGGGACAGAAATGGCCTGGTGCTGTGGGCTGTACCCCATCCACTCCTTGCCACGGGAGCCGTGAGCGCTGCAGAGCGCGTGCCCGGGAGGCAAAAGCTTTTCCTCTCCTTTCCTCTTGCTCTCACAGGCCGGCGGAGCTGCTCGTGCCTGCAGCCAGGCCACGGGCTGTGGGTATGTCCGGTGCTGCCGCCAGCTGCGGGACAGCGGGCATGACTGGTCACTCTCTCCTGAGTATCCCAGTATCTTCAGGGCAGGGCTTTTCCACTCCTTTATTTCCACAACGTAAAGACATGGAGAAGGCAGCTCCTTCTCCACAATCCCGCTCTCAGAGGCCATCCCCCTCCAGGCTCAGGTGGTCCAGCACAGGGAGCTCCTGGGATCAGCTCCACACGCAGCTGCAGCCGCACAGGCAGCCAGCGCCCCAGAAAGAAGGCCGCCTCCTCCACAGCCTGTGCAGCAGCCCAAATCTGGAGGCAGACCTCTCTGCAGCCCGCAGCACCAGCAGCGTTTGAGCTGCCAGGTTGGAGACTGAGAGGCTGGGGTCACTTGTCATGCCTTCAAGGGCTGGAACAGAGAGGAACAGAGGCCAGGTCAGAGCCTGCATCCGCGGGGACCCCAAGAAGCCCTCCTGCCAGGGCCAGCCCACCGCTCTTCCCATGGCCAGGAGGGAGCAGGGGCCAACGGGATCGGCCAGAAGGTGCTGGCCACAAATACCCCACGTGTCCCTGACATCTCTGCTCTGCCAACGCCGCCCCTCGTCTGTGCAGGGAGCAGAGCCCTCCTGATCGGGGCAGGGATTGCAGCCCCCTGCCCAGGTTCTTTCCTCCCCCCGACAGTCCCCGCTGACACCCCGCTGCGCTCACTCACCCTGGTACATGATCTGGAGCTTTACCTGCTCCTTACCACTCCTGTACTGCGTGCCGTGACCTAGGAACACACAGCCCATGAGCAGTCCCGCCAGCCCCAGCAGCACAGCTTCCCCACATCAGCCCAGCTACACGCTTTCCTCCCCTCGGCGGGGCTGAGCCCGGGGCCGTCCCCGAGCGTGACGGCCAAGGGCAGGGGTGGGAGAGGGCGGCAGGGAGCCCCACGGCTGCCCCGGCCCCGCGTGGGGCACCTGGGGCTCCACAGCCCATTCCTGCTGCCGCTGCAGCAGCCGGGGCTGGGGCCAAGCTGCAGTGGGGCAGGGAGGGACCCCGGGGAGTTGTGGCTCACCAATGAACCTGATGGCCGCCTCTCGCATGGACTCCTGCGGGCTCTGCAGGTACTGCAGCACCTGCAGCAGGTACTCGTCTGCCCTGCTGCCATACTCTGCCAGCTGGAGAGAGCGCAAGGGAAAGGAGGGAAAGGTTGGCACAGGATGTCCCCCTTGGCCAGGCGGCCCCTGCACGCAGGACCGGCCTCCCCTGCCGGGACACCCACGGGAAAGCCCAGCCAGCAGCCGGCTGGTGCCGGGCTTGGGGAGGAAGAGGAGCCTGGAGAAGAGCCCGCGGGGCCGCACGCCTGAGGAAGGCAGCGTGCGTGGGGTGCAGGCTGGCAGCAGTGGGCAGGGGCACAGCTGCCAGCACCACACGCTGGGCAGTGGGGACAGCGGGCTTGTCCAGCCTGGCGCTGGGGCTCTGGGGCTCTGGGGCCATTCTTACCAGGCACTGGCCAGCCTCCCATGATGTCTGCTGCCTTTTCAGCAGCTTCCTGAGCTTCCTCTTCTTCAGGAGCTTCGTAGCTCGAAGCAGGATTACCTGAGAGGCCTGCAGAGCAGCAGAGACTGGGAGATGGCACCGCTGCCCAGGGCACAGGACCTGCCTCCCCTGCACCTGGCCAAGGCTCAGGGCCTCTCCTGGCCACTGCTGGGAAGATGCAGCAGCTGACAAAGGTGTCTGCCGGCGCGTTCGGTGTCCGGGCCCAGGAGTGGGACAACCCCCAACCCGGGCACCTGGTGCTGCCGGGGCAGCGGGACAGAGCTCCCCCAGAGCTGCTGCTCTGGAGCCAGGGCCAGGAGGAGGCTGGAGCGCTGCAGCCCGCGAGGCACCGGGACAGGAGGCAGCCGAGCCACCTCCCGCGGGGACCCCAGCAGGTCAGAAATCCTCACCTCTGCCACGCTCTGGTTCTCGTCATGCAAGTGGCAGAGCAGCGGGATCAGGCTCTGCTGCACCTCCGCCTTCAGTGGTTTTCTTCCCTGTTTCTCTACAAACTCCATCACATTTCCAAAGACTTTGATGGACAGCAGTCGCACGTACGAGGATTCCTAGGGGAAAGGAAGAGGGCAAGACTTGAGCAGCAGCTGCTCCTGGCCCACCACACGGCAAGGGTCTGAAAAGCCACAGGCCACAAAGTTTCTGGGCAGCAGCCAGCGCACGTGGTGGGGGGCACAAAGCCTTACGTTGTCGAAGAGTGGCCGGAGCCGCTCAGCCAGTGGCAGAGCGATGCTGCTGGGAATTGGCATGTCCATGAACATAAGCACGTCGCTGAGTACAAACAGGGCCTTCTCAACCACCTCGGCATCTGCATCCTGCAGCAGGTCTACCAGCACTGGCAGTAGACACTGCATTTTTCGGACCTGTGTGGAACACAGTGCTGTGTTTGAAGCCCAAAAAGGCTGCACGGACAAAACCACTGCAGCAGTTTGAGCCCACGCTGCTGCCTCGGGACCCAGGTGCAAAGGCCTGCCCCGAAGGACTCGGGCAGGTGAACAGGGAGGCAGGAGCGTTGGGAGCAGCTACCACAGCTCCCAAGGCCCAGCCAAGCCCAAGCGACTCTGCTACCCAGCACCCCGTGCCCAGCCCCACGTCGCCAGCACAGCTTCAGCCAGCTGCCCCCTGCTCACCGTCACGGGGGTCTTGCAGAGCACGACGAGGCCTCTGAGCACCAGGCGACGCATCGCTGGGCACTCGCTGTGCAGGAATCTTGGGGTGAGCTGCAGGATGTCGTAATTCCATCTGCTTGTGTTAGGGCAGGGCAGGAGCTAAAACACACGGAGCAGTGAGAGGGGTGCCTGGCCGGCACCCAGCACCGCGCAGGGCTGGGTCCAGCCAGGAGCAGAGGGCACGGGCACCGTCCCAGGCAGCCCAGCCCAAAGGCAGCAGCGGCTGCAGAGCCCCTGGGGCACACGGCGCAGGTCGCTCGCCCACTCCGCTGTGCCTCCCAGCCCTCGGCAGCCTCTGATCGCTCGCCAGAGCTCCCCCTCTGCCCCAGCTCCATCGGCTGGGCTGCCCCGCAGCTGCTGCTGCCACAGGGCAGCGTGGTGGGAGGCAGCTCAGCGAGGCAGCGCTCCCCATCTGGCTCACCTCCACAAGGAATGTCATGGCGGGCATCTCCCAGCGTGGCTCCTTCCGGCTGAGCAGCTGCATGAGGTAGTTTGCTGTCCAGCAACAGAAGTAACTCGAGGCGCCGAGTATCTCTCTGGCAAGGGGATGAAGAAGGCACGGTTGGCCCTGAGCACGGCGTGCAAACCTCTCCCGGGACTGACTGTCCCCCTTCATCCAGCTGTTACCCCACAGGCTGGGCCGGGCAGGCCAAGGCCCCCGTGGCGCTCTGCTCCAGCCGCCGGCAGCGTTTGCTCCCGGAGGCCTGGGCTTTCCCCACCACCCCTCGCCAACCCCAACAGCAGCAGGCTCCTTCTGGGGAAAGAACGGGGAAAACCCCCTTCCTGCCCCAAAGTCTTCCCTTCCGAGGAGACCTCTGGCGCTCTGGGAGGTGGCTGCTCCTGTGCCCCCACCTCTCCCAGGCTTTTCCAGTCTGCTGGGCCATCCCTCGCTGACAAGTCCCTCTCACCCACGACCAAGGGGATTGTGTGGGGCGCCCCGTCTGCAGGGCAGAAATGGAGGGGGCAGGGGCAGGATTGGGAAGAAGGGGGCTCTCACCTGGCCAGCAGACCCACTGCGCAGTGCTGGGTCTCAGCGTTGAGGAGCGTGTCCCAGCCATGCTTCCGTGCGACTTCCAACACCTCGTTCTCATAGCCAACGCGGCAGAGCAGCGCTTTGACAGTCAGCACTGCAAACCTGCGTGCACAGCAAAGGCCAGGTCACACCGGGAGCCCTGGCCGCAGCTCCAGGGCCGTGGGGGGAACAGGAGGACTGGGGTGGGGCACCTTTTAGGGTGTGTGGGAAGGCCATCTTCCTCCCGGCATTCCCTCCAGAAGGTTTCAACCTCCTCTGGCATCTGCTCTGTGATGAAGAAAATTTGGAAGAGCAGAACCAGGAAGAGGTGGGGGAAATGCGTTGTCAATCCCCTTTGGCACCTGGGCAGTTGGAGGATCTCCCGCAGCGCCCTGGTTGCCTGCAGAAAACAAAGCACCCAGAGAGAGCACTCAGTGCCGAAATATCCCTGTGGCGGGGCCCCAGCGTGGGAGGGGGAGGCTCGGGCGCTGGCCTGGGCCGTGGGAGACGCAGGGGGAGCATGTGGCCTCGTGCCCCCTCAGCCTGCCCCTAAGCCAGGTTTCCGGCCCACGCTGTGACAGAGCGATGCAGGGGAGCGTGGAGAGCCGCCCGGAGAGGCACAGTCCAGAAACTCACGGCCAGGGCAAAGACACCCGTGCTGTCCCCGTCGGAGGTGGACGTGCTGTGCATTGGCCAGTCCTCCAGCACGCAGAGCAGCTCCAGCAGCACCTTCTCCGCAGTCCTGCCCGAGGAGACCATCGCCCTCCACATGGTCGCAGCAGCTCTGCAGGCCCAGAGCTCTGTGTTAGCGGGGTCTCGGCCACAGCGCCCTGGCCTGGGCAACCACCGGCTGCCAGCCTGCCCCTGCGGGCACGAAGGCGGCCGAGCACCGGTGCCTTGAGGGGCAGGGAGGATGTGCTTCCCTTCCTGCCGCACTGTGCCAGCCTAAAAGGCTGTTGGGTGCCCAGGGGACCCGGCGTCAGGGGGCACACAAGCCCTGGGGAGCTCGAGCCCCGGCCAAAGGCCACTTACATGCTCCAAACAGGAGGTGTCACTTTCCAGAGGCACGGCCGCACAAGCCTCTGCATTGCAGGACTCAGAGTCTGCCCTGCCCTTGACGGCCGTGAGAGTGGTGCCTTCCTGCTCAGTGAGGCTGAGGGATTCCTAAAACATTTGCAGGAGAAGGAAGGGCGGGGAAGGGAGGGATGTCACCCCAAGTGCCCTGACGGCAGTGCTTGGCTGAGCAGCCAGAGCAGCCCCAGCCCAGGCGGGGATGGCTGTGGGTACCGCTGCTGTCCAGTAGAAGAGGGTACGGGTGTCCTCCTGCTCCTCCTCCTCTTCCGACAAGTCCCAGCCTGGATGTGGCAAAGACAGAGCACAGGCAGAGCTGAGGGGCTGCGGGAGAGGCTGGAGAACAGAGGCGAGCCCCGCGCTGCCCAGGCAGGGCCAGTCCCGGGGCAGGGGCTGGTGGGGACGCTGACCCCCGTCTCTCTGCCCACGTGTTGGGGCTGGGGGTGCCCAGTGGATGGAGCATGGCCGGAGCCAGCTGTGGGGAACAGCCCCATACCCTCTTCCCGTGGGAATGGCCACGGGGGATGGGATGGGGCCAAGGCGGCAGCAGCCACGAGCCCTGTGTCCCAGCTCAGACACTCACCTGCGTGCAGCGACTGGACCTCCTCCACCTCATCAGGCTGCCGTGCTGGGGCAGCCCCAGCACCTTCCTCCTCCTCCTCCTTCCCAAGCCAGGCCAGCCTGGGCTCGCTGGGCGGTCTCTCCGCCATCCCGCTGAGGCCTGGCCGCGAGGGATCCTGTCCCAGGGACGAGAGACGCCTCGGAAAAGCACCACGGACGTGGGTCGGCAGGGAACAAGGTGGCTGCACAGGAGCTCCTTGCACCCCAATTCTGTCCCGTCCTGTCCCGTCGCGCCCTCCGGGCACTGTGGGGTGCTCCCTCTGACGCCAACAGCTGTATCGCCAAGGGCCCTGTGACACACTGCCACGTGCCATCCAATCGGCAGCGCGCATATCACGGCGGGTCACAAAGGGCCCTGTGACACACTGCAGCGTGCCCCGCCCTGGGGACCCCCGAGTCCGCCTCGCAGCACAAACCCTTTTTTGCGCTCACTACAAAATCGGTATTCTCACGGTAGCAATGATGTTTCCCTACGTATTGTAAATAACATTGCTCCAGTGAGGGCACCGCGTTTGAATGGGCTTCGTTCGTGTTGCTTTTGAACGTCTTGGATTAATGCTCTGGGACACAGCAACGCGCAGTCAGGTTCTGGGTGCGCTGTCCTTGGGCCCTTGGTTCAACGGCCGCCGTCACTGGCAAAGAGTCCTCCCGCAGACACGAAGCTCCACGTGCGAGAGGGGCGTAGCTGGCCGTGCTCGCTGCATCCTCGCGTTCCGCCTGCGTCCCTCGGCCCCACCTTCTCAGTTCTGCCGAGGGTTTTGCTGAAAGTCGGCCAGGAAATGTTCCCTGTCCCAGCTCTAGCTCAGTTGTTCTTGCTAACAGACCAGGAGGTGTTTCTCAGTCCTTGGTCTTTCTCAGTCCTTGGTCACACGTCACCTTCACCTGGAAGGGACAGATTAAGGGGGTTTTTTTGTGTGAAAATAAACAAGAGTCGCCGAGGCAACAGCTTCAGTGCCGGCACCATCCGCAGTGGCACCAACCAGCACAGAGCACAGGGGGGTTTCCTGAAGCGAGGAACCTCAGGTGACAGGGAAGGCAGAGGCAGGCCTTTCTCAGAGGTGCACAGCAAAAGCACAGGAAGCTGCAGGCACAACCTGCACAAGGGAGATTCTGCTTGGTGTCGTAGTTCAGCCCCACGCGGGACCGAGCTACGCAGCCTCTCACTCAGTCTCCCCACCCTCCGAGGGAATGGGGGAGAGGAAATAGAACAAAAAAGCTCGAGGTTTCAGATAAGGATGGGGAGAGATCCTTCAAGTTACCGTTACGGGCAAAGCAGACGCAACTTGGGGAAAACTATTTCAATTTATTCATTACAAAACCAAAGCAGGAGAATAAGAGAGAAAAAAAACAGATTCCCTCACCCCTCCCCTCTTCCTGATGAAGAAGAGATTTAGAAGAATAAAGGGCTAACCGGAATAACAAAATTATTAAATAACAAAACAAGTAGCTTTATAATAGAGCAGTAATTTCTGTATAGCCTAGCAGGAACCCTGCTCATGTGAAAATATAAACCACTAACCTTGCGAGAAAGAACAGCAGAGTGACAAATTTAACATAACGAGATACTTTCAGAATGCCCCAGCAGGTGCTGAGATGAGTCAGATGGGAACATCCTGAGGGAATACAGACACAGGAGCTGAACCCAAGAGAAGGGGGCTTCAGGAGTTTAGAAGCAGAGCAATGAGCTAAGACAAGACTGATAGGATGGAGTAACCAAGGACAGTAGGAACCAACAAAGACAAGTCAACGAGAAGCCGCCTTGGCAGCAAGAAGAAAGTAAAATAAAAGTCTGAGTTCACGCAGAGGACACAGTGATGAAGAGGAGGATGAAGTAAAGGACCACCAGAGGGACTGCGACTCCTGAGAGCAGACACGAGATGTCAGCAAAGCCCAGGGAATAACCTGTCTCATGTGGGCGGAAACTTAGGATAATGATTTCTCGAAAAACTAATGAGTATGTAACCAAGTCCTCGGGAATTCTATAAATATATATGACTATGATGCATAAATATCGTTCGTTTTGCTTAACACGTTGCACACATTTGGAGGAGCGATCCCCTGTGTGCCCAGTGCTGTAATAAAGAATGCCTGCTTAATGGATACCTGGATTATTAAGTTTCTTTTATAATAGATTTCTTGGCTTCACCGGTCTTAAGATCATTCCAAATTAGCTCAACCCCGCCCCAAGCAGCACAGGGGGAATAGGACATGGGGGCTATGCTCAGTTCATCACACGCTGGTTTCCGCCACTCCTCGCTCCTCGGGGGAAGAACTCCTCACATTCCTCCTGTGTCCCAGCCTGGGGTCCTCCCCGGGCTGCGGGGGGATCTCTGCCCCTCCGTGGGCTCCCCGGGCTGCGGGGGGATCTCTGCTCCTCCGTGGGCTCCCCGGGCTGCAGGGGGATCTCTGCTCCTCCGTGGGCTCCCTGGGCTGCAGGGGGATCTCTGCTCCTCCGTGGGCTCCCCAGGATGCGGGGGGATCTCTGCTCCTCCGTGGGCTCCCCAGGCTGCGGGGGGATCTCTGCTCCTCCGTGGGCTCCCCGGGCTGCGGGGGGATCTCTGCTCCTCCGTGGGCTCCCCAGGATGCGGGGGGATCTCTGCTCCTCCGTGGGCTCCCCGGGCTGCAGGGGCACAGCCGGCCTCACCATGGGCTGCACCACGGGCTGCAGGTGAATCCTGGCCAGGAGCTGCATTGCTGCTCCCCCTCCTTCTGCACTGCCCTTGGCGACTGCAGCCCTTCCTCTCACAAGAAATCCTTCACAATCGGCTCAGGCAGACGCCTCTCAGCTTCTCTTCACATCTCCTCTCTTCACTTCTCCTGGCCGGGCCGGGCCAAGTCGGGCCCAGGCGGCCGCCGGCAGGAGGCCAGAGGGTGAGGCCTGCCAGGCCCACCAGCCTCGCGCCTCCCCCTCTGCCCCCGCTTCTGCTTCTTCACTTTCTTTTTTTATTTTCCCCTTGTTAAATACGTTATCACAGAGGC
Organism: Chlamydotis macqueenii; assembly: GCF_036417535.1. Lineage (NCBI taxonomy): Eukaryota > Metazoa > Chordata > Aves > Otidiformes > Otididae > Chlamydotis > Chlamydotis macqueenii. The sequence goes on from NC_141561.1 coordinate 41,518,539, forward strand.
GTTAGCACTGTCGCCAATTGCCTCGGCCTTGCCCAGCGGCAGGTCCACCCTAGACCCGGCCGGGTCCACCGCACAAAGGGGAAACTTCCAGCAGCTCCTCGCAGCAGCTGCCGCTGTAGCCCCCCCGCTACACAAAGCCAGCACACTTGGGCATAAGGTAAAGCCTCTCGCCCCCAGAAGCTGTGCAGCTTTGGGACAGGGCCCAGAGAGGAGCGGCGCGTCTTTCGGCTGAAAGAGCCAAAGGCAGGAGAGGACAAGCTCCCATGCAAGCAGACTGTAGAGAAATGCCATCCATCTTTCTGGCTCAACCAGAAGACGAGGATTCGAGTGACAAGAGCAGGGTTACAGCTGCCATGGTGAAGGGTTTCCAGCAACATCCCCTCTCCCTTCAACCCATGGCATCACGATAAAAAGCTGGAAAGGTGACAGCAGTGGATGAAAGGGTGGGATTTCCCTCTTGTCTGTTAAGTCCATCTCCAGTCTGTCTTGAGACACGACTCCCTCTGTGCAGCGACAACGCGTGTATTTACAAACAGAGGAATGTATGCAAATACATACACAAGGATGCGTCTGTACAGACCTCAGCGCCTTACATCCAGCAATCTGCAGCAAACCATCTAAAGCCCTGTAATTCGCTATTTGCTTCTTTTCTGGCACTGCCTGCTGCCTGCAGCAGCCTCGCAGCTTCAAGACAGGCAGCTCCAGTGCCTGTGCGCCAGGGACAGAAATGGCCTGGTGCTGTGGGCTGTACCCCATCCACTCCTTGCCACGGGAGCCGTGAGCGCTGCAGAGCACGTGCCCGGGAGGCAAAAGCTTTTCCTCTCCTTTCCTCTTGCTCTCGCAGGCCGGCGGAGCTGCTCGTGCCTGCAGCCAGGCCACGGGCTGTGGGTATGTCCGGTGCTGCCGCCAGCTGCGGGACAGCGGGCACGACTGGTCACTCTCTCCTGAGGCTCCCGGTTCCTTCAGGGCCTGGCTTTTCCACTCCTTTATTTCCACAACGTAAAGACATGGAGAAGGCAGCTCCTTCTCCACAATCCCACGCTCAGAGGCCATCCCCCTCCAGGCTCAGGTGGTCCAGCACAGGGAGCTCCTGGGATCAGCTCCGCATGCAGCTGCAGCAGCACAGGCAGCCAGCGCCCCGGAAAGAAGGCCGCCTCCCCCACAGCCTGTGCAGCAGCCCAAATCTGGAGGCAGACCTTCTCTCTGCAGCCCGCAGCACCAGCAGCGTTTGAGCTGCCAGGTTGGAGACCGAGGGGCTGGGGTCACTTGTCATGCCTTCAAGGGCTGGAACAGAGAGGAACAGAGGCCAGGTCAGAGCCTGCATCCGCGGGGACCCCAGGAAGCCCTCCTGCCAGGGCCAGCCCACTGCTCTTCCCATGGCCAGGAGGGAGCAGGGGCCAACGGGATCGGCCAGAAGGTGCTGGCCACAAATACGCCACGTGTCCCTGAAATCTCTGCTCTGCCCACGCTGCCCCTCGTCTGCGCAGGGAGCAGAGCCCTCCCGATCGGGGCAGGGATTGCAGCCCCCTGCCCCGGTTCTTTCCTCCCCCCGACAGTCCCCGCTGACACCCCACTGCGCTCACTCACCCTGGCACAGGATCCGGAGGTTTTCCTCCCGCTGAGCCCTCAGGCACCGCCCAGCACGACCTAGGAACACACAGCCCATGAGCAGTCCTGCCAGCCCCAGCAGCACAGCTTCCCCACATCAGCCCAGCTACACGCTTTCCTCCCCTCGGCGGGGCTGAGCCCGGGGCCGTCCCCGAGCGTGACGGCCAAGGGCAGGGGTGGGAGAGGGCGGCAGGGAGCCCCACGGCTGCCCCGGCCCCGCGTGGGGCACCTGGGGCTCCACAGCCCATTCCTGCTGCCGCTGCAGCAGCCGGGGCTGGGGCCAAGCTGCAGTGGGGCAGGGAGGGACCCCGGGGAGTTGTGGCTCACCAATGAACCTGATGGCCGCCGCTTGCATGGACTCCTGCGGGCTCTGCAGGTACTGCAGCACCTGCACCAGGTACTCGTCTGCCCTGCTGCCGTACTCTGCCAGCTGGAGAGAGCGCAAGGGAAAGGAGGGAAAGGTTGGCACAGGATGTCCCACTTGGCCAGGCGGCCCCTGCACGCAGGACCGGCCTCCCCTGCCGGGACACCCACGGCAAAGCCCAGCCAGCAGCCGGCTGGTGCCGGGCTTGGGGAGGAAGAGGAGCCTGGAGAAGAGCCCGCGGGGCCGCACGCCTGAGGAAGGCAGCGTGCGTGGGGTGCAGGCTGGCAGCAGTGGGCAGGGGCACAGCTGCCAGCACCACACGCTGGGCAGTGCAGACAGGGGGCTTGTCCAGCCTGGCGCTGGGGCTCTGGGGCTCTGGGGCCATTCTTACCAGGCATTGGCCAGCCTCCCATGATGTCTGCTGCCTTTTCAGCAGCTTCCTGAGCTTCCTCTTCTTCAGGAGCTTCGTAGCTCGAAGCAGGATTACCTGAGAGGCCTGCAGAGCAGCAGAGACTGGGAGATGGCACCGCTGCCCAGGGCACAGGACCTGCGTCCCCTGCACCTGGCCAAGGCTCAGGGCCTCTCCTGGCCGCTGCTGGGAAGATGCAGCAGCTGACAAAGGTGTCTGCCGGCGCGTTCGGTGCCCGGGCCCAGGAGTGGGACAACCCCCAACCCGGGCACCTGGTGCTGCCGGAGCAGCGGGACAGAGCTCCCCCAGAGCTGCTGCTCTGGAGCCAGGGCCAGGAGGAGGCTGGAGCGCTGCAGCCCGCGAGGCACCGGGACAGGAGGCAGCCGAGCCACCTCCCGCGGGGACCCCAGCAGGTCAGAAATCCTCACCTCTGCCACGCTCTGGTTCTCGTCATGCAAGTGGCAGAGCAGCGGGATCAGGCTCTGCTGCACCTCCGCCTTCAGTGGTTTTCTTCCCTGTTTCTCTACAAACTCCATCACATCTCCAAAGACTTTGATGGACAGCAGTCGCATGTACGAGGATTCCTAGGGGAAAGGAAGAGGGCAAGACTTGAGCAGCAGCTGCTCCTGGCCCACCACACAGCAAGGGTCTGAAAAGCCACAGGCCACAAAGTTTCTGGGCAGCAGCCAGCGCACGTGGTGGGGGGCACAAAGCCTTACGTTGTCGAAGAGTGGCCGGAGCCGCTCAGCCAGTGGCAGAGCGATGCTGCTGGGAATTGGCACGTCCATGAACATAAGCACGTCGCTGAGTACAAACAGGGCCTTCTCAACCACCTCGGCATCTGCATCCTGCAGCAGGTCTACCAGCACTGGCAGTAGACACTGCATTTTTCGGACCTGTGTGGAACACAGCGCTGTGTTGTGAAGCGCAAAAAGGCTGCACGGACAAAACCACTGCAGCAGTTTGAGCCCACGCTGCTGCCTCGGGACCCAGGTGCAAAGGCCTGCCCCGAAGGACTTGGGCAGGTGAACGGGGAGGCAGGAGCGTTGGGAGCAGCTACCACAGCTCCCAAGGCCCAGCCAAGTCCAAGCGACTCTGCTACCCAGCACCCCGTGCCCAGCCCCACGTCGCCAGCACAGCTTCAGCCAGCTGCCCCCTGCTCACCATCACGGGGGTCTTGCAGAGCACGACGAGGCCTCTGAGCACCAGGCGACGCATCGCTGGGCACTCGCTGTGCAGGAATCTTGGGGCGAGCTGCAGGATGTCGTAATTCCATCTGCTTGTGTTAGGGCAGGGCAGGAGCTAAAACACACGGAGCAGTGAGAGGGGTGCCTGGCCGGCACCCAGCACCGCGCAGGGCTGGGTCCAGCCAGGAGCAGAGGGCACGGGCGCCGTCCCAGGCAGCCCAGCCCAAAGGCAGCAGCGGCTGCAGAGCCCCTGGGGCACATGGCGCAGGTCGCTCGCCCACTGCGCTGTGCCTCCCAGCCCTCGGCAGCCTCTGATCGCTCGCCAGAGCTCCCCCTCTGCCCCAGCTCCATCGGCTGGGCTGCCCCGCAGCTGCTGCTGCCACAGGGCAGCGTGGTGGGAGGCAGCTCAGCGAGGCAGCGCTCCCCATCTGGCTCACCTCCACAAGGAATGTCATGGCGGTTATCTGCCAGCGTGGCTCCTTCCGGCTGAGCAGCTGCATGAGGTAGTTTGCTGTCCAGCAACAGAAGTAACTCGAGGCGCCGAGTATCTCTCTGGCAAGGGGATGATGAAGGCACGGTTGGCCCTGAGCACGGCGTGCAAACCTCTCCCGGGACTGACTGTCCCCCCTCATCCAGCTGTTACCCCACAGGCTGGGCCGGGCAGGCCAAGGCCCCCGTGGCGCTCTGCTCCAGCCGCCGGCAGCGTTTGCTCCCGGAGGCCTGGGCTTTCCCCACCACCCCTCGCCAACCCCAACAGCAGCAGGCTCCTTCTGGGGAAAGAACGGGGAAAACCCCCTTCCTGCCCCAAAGTCTTCCCTTCTGAGGAGACCTCTGGCGCTCTGGGAGGTGGCTGCTCCTGTGCCCCCACCTCTCCCAGGCTTTTCCAGTCTGCTGGGCCATCCCTCGCTGACAAGTCCCTCTCACCCACGACCAAGGGGATTGTGTGGGGCGCCCCGTCTGCAGGGCAGAAACGGGCGGGAGGGTGGGGAGAAGGGGGCTCTCACCTGGCCAGCAGACCTACTGCGCAGTGCTGGGTCTCAGTGTTGAGGAGCGTGACCCAGACATGCTTCTGGTCGAGTTCGAACACCACGTTCTCATAGCCAACGCGGCAGAGCAGCGCTTTGACAGTCAGCACTGCAAACCTGTGTGCACAGCAAAGGCCAGGTCACACCGGGAGCCCTGGCCCCAGCTCCAGGGCCGTGGGGGGAACAGGAGGACTGGGGTGGGGCACCTTTTAGGGTGTGTGGGAAGGCCATCTTCCTCCCGGCATTCCCTCCAGAAGGTTTCAACCTCCTCTGGCATCTGCTCTGTGATGAAGAAAATTTGGAAGAGCAGAACCAGGAAGAGGTGGGGGAAATGTGTCGTCAATCCCCTTTGGCACCTGGGCAGTTGGAGGATCTCCCGCAGCGCCCTGGTTGCCTGCAGAAAACAAAGCACCCAGAGAGAGCACTCAGTGCCGAAATATCCCTGTGGCGGAGCCCCAGCGTGGGAGGGGGAGGCTCGGGCGCTGGCCTGGGCCGTGGGAGACGCAGGGGGAGCATGTGGCCTCGTGCCCCCTCAGCCTGCCCCTAAGCCAGGTTTCCGGCCCACGCTGAGACAGAGCGATGCAGGGGAGCGTGGAGAGCCGCCCGGAGAGGCACAGTCCAGAAACTCACGGCCAGGGCAAAGACACCCGTGCTGTCCCCATCGGAGGTGGACGTGCTGTGCATTGGCCAGTCCTCCAGCACACAGAGCAGCTCCAGCAGCACCTTCTCCGCAGTCCTGCCCGAGGAGACCATCGCCCTCCACATGGTCGCAGCAGCTCTGCAGGCCCAGAGCTCTGTGTTAGCGGGGTCTCGGCCACAGCGCCCTGGCCTGGGCAACCACCGGCTGCCAGCCTACCCTGCGGGCAGGAAGGCGGCCGAGCACCGGTGCCTTGAGGGGCAGGGAGGCAGCGTGGCAGAGGGCTGTGGGCTGGGATGTCAGGGCTGGGAAACGGAGGGTTGGCAGTGCCCCGAAAATCTCTGCCTGTCTGGCAGCCCCCGTGGGACAGGCTCGACAGAGGCTGGTGAGCCCTGAGCCCTCAAGGCAGGTGTGCCCGTACCTGTTACACGATGGGGCACAGCGCAAGAGGGTCACCACCACATCCCGGGGGTGCGCGTGGGTCAGCTCCTGAAGGGTGTTGTCCCACTGGTCCTCGGCAGACACATCCGTGCTGGACGTGAGCCGCCGGTAGATGCGCCTCACAGTCCCGGGCACCTGGAGGAGACACGGCTGAGAGATAGAGTGCTGCCAGAGCCAGCCATTTCCCCAGCTGCCCCCGGGATGTGCTTCCCTTCCCGCCGCACTGTGCCGGCCTAAAAGGCTGTTGGGTACCCAGGGGACCCGGCGTCAGGGGGCACACAAGCCCTGGGGAGCTCGAGCCCCGGCCAAAGGCCACTTATGCTCCAAGCAGGAGGTGTCACTTTCCAGAGGCACATCCAGCACGGCCGCACAAGCCTCTGCATTGCAGGACTCAGAGTCTGCCCTGCCCTTGACGGCCGTGACAGTGGTGCCTTCCTGCTCAGTGAGGCTGAGGGATTCCTAAAACATTTGCAGGAGAAGGAAGGGCGGGGAAGAGAGGGATGTCACCCCAAGTGCCCTGACGGCAGTGCTTGGCTGAGCAGCCAGAGCAGCCCCAGCCCAGGCGGGGATGGCTGTGGGTACCTGTGCTGTCCAGTAGGAGAGGGTACGGGTGTCCTCCTGCTCCTCCTCCTCTTCTGACAAGTCCCAGCCTGGATGTGGCAAAGACAGAGCACAGGCAGAGCTGAGGGGCTGCGGGAGAGGCTGGAGAACAGAGGCGAGCCCCGCGCTGCCCGGGCAGGGCCAGTCCCGGGGCAGGGGCTGGTGGGGACGCTGACCCCCGTCTCTCTGCCCACGTGTTGGGGCTGGGGGTGCCCAGTGGATGGAGCATGGCCGGAGCCAGCCGTGGGGAACAGCCCCATACCCTCTTCCCGTGGGAATGGCCACGGGGGATGGGATGGGGCCAAGGTGGCAGCAGCCACGAGCCCTGTGTCCCAGCTCAGCCACTCACCTGCGTGCAGCGACTGGACCTCCTCCATCTCATCAGGCTGCCGTGCTGGGGCAGCCCCAGCACCTTCCTCCTCCTCTTCCTCCTCCAGAATCCAGGCCAGCCTGGGCACGCTGGGCGGTCTCTCCGCCATCCCGCTGAGGCCTGGCCGCGAGGGATCCTGTCCCAGGGACGAGAGACGCCTCGGAAAAGCACCACGGACGTGGGTCGGCAGGGAACAAGGTGGCTGCACAGGAGCTTCTTGCACCCCAATTCCGTCCCGTCCTGTCCCGCTGCGCCCTCCGGGCACTGTGGGGTGCTCCCTCTGACGCCAACAGCTGTATCGCCAAGGGCCCTGTGACACACTGCCACGTGCCATCCAATCGGCAGCGCCCATATCACGGCGGGTCACAAAGGGCCCTGTGACGCACTGCAGCGTGCCCCGCCCTGGGGACCCCCGAGTCCACCTCGCAGCACAAACCCTTTTTTTGCGCTCACTACAAAATTGTTATTCTCACGGTAGCAATGATGTTTCCCTACGTATTGTAAATAACATTGCTCCAGTGAGGGCACCGCGTTTGAATGGGCTTCGTTCGTGTCACTTTTGAACGTCTTGGATTAATGCTCTGGGACACAGCAACGCGCAGTCAGGTTCTGGGTGCGCTGTCCTTGGGCCCTTGGTTCAACGGCCGCCGTCACTGGCAAAGAGTCCTCCCGCAGACACGAAGCTCCACGTGCGAGAGGGGCGTAGCTGGCCGTGCTCGCTGCATCCTCGCGTTCCGCCTGCGTCCCTCGGCCCCACCTTCTCAGTTCTGCCGAGGGTTTTGCTGTAGTCAACCCTGTGACTGTCACATTGAAGGGACAGACTAAGGGCATTTATTTTTTGGAAAATATCTGTGGGGTAATTGCGCTGGCTTTGTGTAGCGGGGGGGCTACAGCGGCAGCTGCTGCGAGGAGCTGCTGGAAGTTTCCCCTTTGTGCGGTGGACCCGGCCGGGTCTAGGGTGGAACCGCCGCTGAGCGAGGCCGAGCCAATTGGCGACAGTGCTAACGCCTCTGTGATAACGTATTTAACAAGGGGAAAACAAAAAAAGAAAGTGAAGAAGCAGAAGCGGGGGCAGAGGGGGAGGCGCGAGCCTGGTGGGCCTGGCAGGCCTCACCCTCTGGCCTCCTGCCGGCGGCCGCCTGGGCCCAACTCGGCCAGGAGAAGTGAAGAGAGGAGATGTGAAGAGAAGCTGAGAGGCGTCTGCCTGAGCCGATTGTGAAGGATTTCTGGTGAGAGGAAGGGCTGCAGGCGCCAAGAGCAGTGAACAAGGAGGAGGAAGAGAAAAGTGGCTGTGGGCCGGGATTCCCCTGCAGCCCGTGGTGCAGCCCATGGTGAGGCCGGCTGTGCCCCTGCAGCCCGGGGAGCCCACGGAGGAGCAGAGATCCCCCTGCAGCCCGGGGAGCCCACGGAGGAGCAGAGATCCCCCTGCAGCCCGGGGAGCCCACGGAGGAGCAGAGATCCCCCCGCAGCCCGGGGAGCCCACGGAGGAGCAGAGATCCCCCTGCAGCCCAGGGAGCCCACGGAGGAGCAGAGATCCCCCCGCAGCCCAGGGAGCCCACGGAGGAGCAGAGATCCCCCTGCAGCCCGGGGAGGACCCCATGCTGGGGAAGGGAAGGAGTGTGAAAAGTTTTTTCCCCGAGGAGTAAGGAGCGGTGGAAAGCAGTGTCTGATAAACTGACCATAACCCCCATTCCCTATTCCTCTCCTATGCTACTCAGGGGAGCGAAGACTGTAGAGATAATTGAACATAAAGTTAAGCCTAGGAAGAGGGAGGGGTGGAACAAAGTTGTCTTGTCCTCTTTCTCATTGTCCTTCTTAAGTTTTCTTAATAATAAACAAATAGTTTTCCCCAAGTGGAGTCTGTTTTGCCCATAACTGTAATTTTAAGGATCTCTCCCTGTCCTTATCTCAAACCTTGAACCTTTTTGTTGTATTATCTCTCTGTATTCCCTTGGAGGGTGGGGGGAGTGAGAGAGGGACTGTGTAGCTTGGTCCCGAGCAGGGGCTAAACTTTGGCAGCTTTTTTAAGCTGACTTCAAGGAATCACCATAATCTGATCTTAAGTCTCAGATAACATTTGTGTGTGTGTTTGTGTATGTGTGCTTGTGCTTATGCACAACTAAATCTATAAAGCATTGACAGGGAAGGATTATTACACTCTCTGCTGGAATATTGTGCTTCTATATCACGGATATATGTTTCCCAGAAATCATATTTTGTGCTCAAGTCATCATTTATGTTCCTGACTGATGCTTGCAAAAGAGCAGTTTTAAACTCGTGTACTTACTGTAATTTGGTTGCATTTTGGTTTTGGTGGGTTTTTTTTTTTTTTTGCTTCATTTAATTAAGACTTTTGATGATGGCAGAATTAATGGTCCTGAAACCATGTGTGAGAGTGCCTGAAAAGACTGCATGAAATGCCTGTTGTGAGGTACTGCTAACCAAGCCTCTAAGCAAAGCACTATTATTGTACAATTCATGACAATAATTTTTGTTTCTGTAGTTACATCAGGTTCTAAATCTGATCCAGGACATATTCAAATCTATCAAGCAGAAGAAGATTTAAAGAATGCTTAGTGGAAAAATGCAAGGAAGTTGCCACAATATTTCACTATATTTTTACTTACAGGTGCACCCTAAGTTACCATCTTTCACATCTCTGATGGGCTGTTTACAGCAACGATTTAACATTGAAAAACAGCAAACAACCACACTGTAGTCTGTTACAGTTATCCTTGCTAATTAGAACTGCATGAGACAAACACATGCATTTTGGGGCTACTTCCTGTCTTCAGAAATATTTTTGCCAGGACTTCAAGTTTAGTTTAACAGACAAGACTTCATGTCAGACTCTTCCAGCTGAGCCTGTTGTACATCTGCAGCCACACTAGTGAAGGGTTGATAAAGATTTTCTGCCACTTCCACTCAGGAAGAAGGAGAGGAACTGTCGCACTTGGTCATTGTAGGAGGCCTGCAGCTCCCACAGCAGAGTCATCTATTTAAGCAGCAAGAAACAGAATTACGGGTACCCCTGCCAGATGATCTGTCCCAGGAGTTAGAAACAGGCAAAGCAATTCAATTGCCTGCAGAAAATATAGGAATGTAGAAATACCTAGGAAGTTTACATGGGATCAGGAGAAGATCCTTAGCACAAAATATGGTATAATGGAAAACAGGAGTTAAATAACATTCTGTTGCCACGTGAGGTTTTTTTTTTCAGTTAGACTGTGGAAGTTAACTGAGATAGGATAACTTAGGCTTTTCTTGTCTGTGAAGTGTTAATTTATTGAAAGATGTTTTCCCCACTATTCTGCAGTGGTGTACAGAGAAACATTATGCTCTTCTTTTCTTTTTGAGCATGGCCAGCTTCTTGTTTTGAATAAAGAGAAATATTTTCAGGTATTAAGAAACTGATGACACGCATGCGGAAATTCTGTTGTGTAAAGCCGGTGTTTAGAGACAAAGTACTCCAGACATATGACACACAAAAAGTAGGGGAAAGCTGAAGTTATATGACCCTTTATGGGTCAGGAATGTAGCTTAGTTTCCTTGACCATTTAATATAAGACGTAGTTGTTTGGGAAAGGAAGATACTTTGCTTCTACATCAGTCTCTGAGCAAATTATCGTTAGAGAGAGGAGAGTCCTTCCAGCCTGGGGGACCGCACAACTGTTCATCTCACAGTTAGCTACCTGGGCTCTCAGGCTGAGAAATGGGTTTGTAAAAGGAGGTAGTTGCTTTTGGGAAAATGATTCTTACCAGTGTTTCAGCCTGAGCTCTTTTAATATCTCTTCTCGTATAGAAGGATGATTTTGTGTCTGGTTTTTTGACTAGCTCGTGTTGCCTATTTAAAACAAAAAGGAATTGATTCTGTTACACTGTATTCTATTATGGAGGAAAGATTAGCAACATAACAGCTGAACTTAGGGGCAAACAACGTAACAGTGAATTATGACCTAGAATTGCGTTATGATTTTTTGTTAAAGTTGATGAATACCAAAACATCTAGTTTATCTGAAACAAAGTATGTGCCAACGTACCAGAACGTTCATGAGAGCGTCTGTAACAGCATCTCTCTGCTTGGTATATTTTCCTTGATGACTGGCAAATGAAGATCAAGAAGAGCTGAGATCAAAGAGAAAAGGTACTTTTATGATATAACACCTCCCTTCATTAAACCCTTCCAGATGTAATGCTTCTAATTATATTTGCGTGTTGTGACTACAGAGCAAGGTTCATAAATGCCGTAAGCCAGGGAAAGTTCCTGAAGTGAAGTTCTTTTGATTTACACCAGCGAAAGCTGGACCAGAGGTGCAGTCTGCAGAACTAATTGATTACTTTCATCTCAGCCTCTTAACTATTGCACATTTTATTGTTCTAACGCTTCTTATAGTAACTACAGAATTAAATCAGAGTTTTAACATTATGATCCATACATAGCACGAAATCTTGCGTCTATAAATCGGGAAACTAAACGGAGAGTTTAACAGGAAGGCTTATATACTCACATACTAAATCAGGACTCTAAAGGTTAGGATTTTAAAATAGTTTTATACGCAGCATACAAACATCAGAGCCATATACCTGATTCTGAAAGTTAAGGTGCATAAATCAAAATTCTGACAGCAGATATTAATGAATCGTGGAAAATAGATTATACTTAGAAAGTGTTTTTTAATGTGGCAATTTTGAGTTTTATTGCACAGCTAATGCTAACTTTTGAGAGGCTTGCTTTAAGCAGTTCTTTCTCTTTCACATTTTTAGTATAACAAAAATATCTACGGTGGTCATCATTCAATCAAAGAAAATAAGAGTAAAAAAAATAAAGCACCAGACATGGGTCAGAAGTTTAATACACCGAGATTTTCCACTGACGTAAACTCATGGATGTACACCAACTGAAGATCAAGAACCTAGGAGATTAATACAGCTGAAACTGTGTCTAGTCGCTTTTGCTATTTTTTCCTTTTAGCTAGGTAATTTTAAAGCCTTAGAGATGTCCCGTCAGAAAATGCGTTGACTGAGGCTCAGTCAGTGGTCCGTGCTGTGCTTAGTGCTATCGTCACTCGTGCCACTCACAAGCCTTTCCCACAGAATGAGTCAGGGAGTAAAATGACGATCATTTCTCCGTCCACTGAGAATTTACTTCGGTGCAATCTTTTTTGGTGGAATAATGACCTGCACCTAAGTTAGAAGACAGTTTAATATTTATTTCAGAGTTAGCATCCCTTAGGACAACATATTGTTCCTTCTGTCACAGATTTATACCAACACACCAGACAGAACAGAGCCCAGTAACGATCAGCTCTGCAGCCGTGTCACTGGGGTAAGCTGCTGCTTCATCGTCCACTCCAAGGACACTTCCCTTCCACGCGTGGTCCTAACATCTTTACTCTGGCCTTCATACATGATCCTTCAACTCTTTCTCCGTGTCCCCATCTCAATCCAGTCAGAACTCTCACATTACATAACTCTACAGTCCCTCTGCTTCCTTCTATCTTTTTAAAAAATTGTTATTCACACTTATTTGTCGCATACCATTTTTAAACCCAGTTTGGGCTCGAAACAGGAATTCAATGAGCTTGTGTGGGAAAGATCCTGCTTATTGCCGTTTTTTGTAGGTTATTGTCCTCACCCATGATGTAGTGAGCTTCACAAAAAGGTTTTGCATTCACTATATCCTGTGAGCGTGAGGTTATAGAAAGTGCAACAAAGCTTGTTGTCAAGAAAATTCAGTGCCTGTGAGAACTTTGTTCACATTAACCGTATTCAAAACAAACCTGAGCTTGTTTTTGAAAAACGTGAGTTTATTTCCGAACTAATTATCCTCCACGCCCGTCAACACGTTTTAGTTCTCATGAGCGTCCCTTCTTGCCAGATAAGTTCTTTCTCCCTTTCTGCATCTCTTGCTCTGTATGTTCTTCTTGAACGTGAAGCAGTTAAAATCCTGCAATATTTACACAGCAATTTCCGTAGAAATCTAAATAGTGATCAAGTATAAACTGAAGAGGCTGCGGACAGTTATTTGTAACCCCCAAAATCGTTGATGACGGTGTGATCTAGACACCTGCATAGTTTTGAAAATCCAGTCCTTGGTCCACAGTGGAAAGCAGATGACACGTTGTACTTTTTACAGCTGGATGATACAAACTGCGCGTCCATGAAGAAGTGTCGTAGAGGTATTTCAGCTTTCTTTTGCCAGCTGACAAATAGAAATAATGCACAGGTGTTTCAGGAGGAAGAGGGAGAGAGAGAGCGAGAGAAGTCACTCCTCAAGGAATATACGGAGCCAGTCTGAGCCTCTGGAGCATGGATCAGAAAGGCGGGCATATGCGTAACTGGGGATTTTTCCCAGACTCGTTTAAAAAGACACGATGAGCTCAATACTGGCTGCAGGAAGCGGAACCCTTCTGTGTATAACATTGGATCTTGCAGCGTGAGCGGTGAATTCACAGAGCACGGGGAATATGAACAGCTTACACAAGAGATTTGGATCAAACGCAATTTCACATTTTCCCTAAACCTTCACGATAGGAGTGTATTGCTAAAGAGCAGGGAAAGACTGCAGCACCACATGACTTGTTTTCATTTCTGTTATTCTTCTGTCTTTGCACTACATGAAATCAAATTGGAAAACAAAAGAAAACTAGTAAAGAGAAAGTTAAATTAATTTTTAGAAAACAATTCACCTGTGTTCACTACTAGAGACAAACAAGTAGTGTACGTCTAGATATTCTCATATATATAAGATCCAGAGAAAAACAGTAAAATACATTAAATAAATATGTTCAACATTGACAATCAGGAATTTTGGTGTCTTTTTAAAGAAGAAACAGTGGAAGATGTCTTTATATTTTTTGCCTCCTGGAAGACAAATAGAAAGCACTTACTAAGTCATCTAGTCCTTCATCTTACATGCAGGGAATCATTCTTTTAAAATTACTCTTTCATATTCAGTGCGGCACTACAACTCCTTTTGAGAGTGAGCACAAAGGACATGGGAGACAGGGAGAGAGGCCATCCTTTCTCCACAGGGATCACGTGAGACTGCTAAACTAGCTGACATTTCCTAGGACACCGTGAGTGCTTCCCTACGACACAGAAAATATTTCTCCCTTGCTAAGGGGAAAAGTAGAACACGCTCATGAAGGCGTGGGTGAAAATGTTAAATCCATATTCATTATTTTTCATGGTATCTGCAGCAGTTTTTCCAAAGGGAATGCCAAAGTCAGGCACTTCTAGCACTTCTGCCAGGAGATAATCCCAAAGGCGAGGGGATCTCTGGTTTCATAAACAAAACCTCTGCCGGTCGTTTCAAGTCTCATTGCTAGAAATGACAAGCCGTGCTCAGTGCCATCCTTTGGGCTAATTCCAGGCGACCGCTTTCGCCTGCAGCCAGACCACAGAGCTCAGGGGTGACGCCGGCAGCGTTTCCCCCGTCACAGCCGGCCGCAGAAATACACTCGGCCAGCGGGCTCCGCGCCTGGCACGACCTGTCGCCTGGAGACTCATGATCTCCATAGCTCTGTTTAATACAAGACGTTTTTGTCTGCTCCGAAGATATCCATTTTTGCTGATGGGGAATAATATTAAGCGAAGCGAGGGTAAACTGATTTCACACAGAAACTCCTGTTTGGGTTAGGGTTAGTGAACATTAGTGTTAAGGTTAGTTTGGTGTTAGGATTTATGGTTAGGCTTAGGATTAGGGTTAGGGTTAGGTTTAGCAGTTAGGATTAGATTTAGGATTTATGAATAGGATTAAGTTTAGAGTTACAGCTAGGTAACCACCTACAGTTAGGGTATAAACATAGCATTAGGGTTAGGGTTAGGGTTAGGCTTTAGGGGTAGTGTTAGTGTTAGGGTAAGGGTTAGGGTGAGTTTTAGCGACCATTAGGGTTAGGGTTTATGGTTATGTTTAAGATTTAAAATTTGGGTTAGAGGTAGGGTTAAGTTTTGATTTTTGTATTTGATTTATGCTCATGTTTTATGCATAGGTCATCAGAAAAAAAAAGTCCTAAAAACAGTGAATGTCAAACCATTGCTCTCACTCGAAAGGTGCCAGCAGCAAAAGCTCTTGCTCATCCTCATTGTCACTTGCCAGCGCATCTACAGCCCCACAAACACTGGGGGTCCGCCCTTAGGTTTAGCGTTAGGTTTAGGATTAGATTTAGATATAGGGTATAGTTTTAGGGTTAATTTTAATGTTAGTGTTAGGGTTAAAGTTAGGCTTAGGTTTAGGGTTTGGGTTAGTTTTAGGGTTAGTGAGCATTAGAATTAGGGTTAGAGTTAGGGGGCAGGATTAGATTAAGATACAGGGTAGAGTTCTAGGGTTAATTTTAATGTTAGGATTAGGAGTGGGGGTTGATATTAGTGTTAGCGTTAGTGTTAGGTTTAGGGTTAGATTTCGTGTTAGAGTTAGATGACATTAGGATTAAAGTTATGGTTAGGGGTTAGGGTTAGGGTTAGGCTCAGTGAGCATTAGGGTTAGGGTTACTATTTATGCTTAGACTTATTATTAGAGTTAGATTTGGGTGTTAGGGTTTAGTGTTAGATTTAATTGTTAAGGTTAGGGTTAATGTTATAGCTAGGATTAGTGTTAGGATTTAAATTTAGGGCTAGGGTTAGTGTTAAGGTTAGTGTCAGTTTTAGTGTAAGGGTTAGGGTTAGTTTTAGTGAAAATTAGGGTTCGGGTTAGGGGGTTAAGATTTCGGTTTGTGTGAGGGTTAAGTTTAGGTTTTTATATTTGGTTTAGGGTCATGGTTAATGTATAGGCGATCAGAAAAAAAGGCCTCAAAACAGTGAGTGTCAGACCATTGCTCCCACTTGAAAATTGCCAGCAGGGAAACGTCTTCCTCATCCTCATCATCACTTGCCAGCGCATCTACAGGCCCACAAACACTGCTGCTTCCTTAGATTTAGGGTTAGTGGCAGGATTAGAATTAGATTTATATATAGGGTATAGTTTCAGGGTTAATTTTAATGTTAGGGGTAGGGTTAGGGGTTAGAGTTAGGATTAGGTTAGGGTTAGGGTTAGCGAACATTAGCGTTAGGGTTAGGGTTAGGGTTAGGGTTAGGGTTAGAACCATCCGTTCTCCGTTTTCAGGGAAGGATCCGAGCTGCTACAGTAATAGCATAGCTGCTCTCAAGGAAGATGGAGTGCAACGGCTGTGTCAGAACTTTGCTCAGGATAAGGAGCTCAGAGAAAGGTGGAGATCCCCAAAGCAAAGGAGGAGCAAGGTTTGTTACTTAGCATAAAAGGTCAACCCCTAACCACAAGACCTCCAAGACAGAATTATCCCCACCCAAGGATCGACATCGATTGTGAAGACGGGTGGGACACTGCCTGGGTCTGGGACCATAGGGATGCCTTGGACCTGTGGTAGTAGCTATAATCCTCTTTCCTATCTTTCTTATCTTTCCTCTCCCTTCCCTTTTACCAATCTCATGCTGCTTTACGGGCAAAATAATAAAGTTTGTACTCTTTTGTTGAAGCTTACCCCTTTGGTGTGTTCCCCTTAATTTTGCAGTAAAAGAACCATCACAAGTCCTGAGTGGACCATTACAGAGGGTCACCACCACATCCAGGGGGTGCGCGTGGGTCAGCTCCTGAAGGGTGTTGTCCCACTGCTCCTCGGCAGACACATCCGTGCTGGACGTGAGCCGCCGGTAGATGCGCCTCACAGTCCCGGGCACCTGGAGGAGACACGGCTGAGAGATGGAGTGCTGCCAGAGCCAGCCATTTCCCCAGCTGCCCCCGGGATGTGCTTCCCTTCCCGCCGCACTGTGCCGGCCTAAAAGGCTGTTGGGTGCCCAGGGGACCCGGCGTCAGGGGGCACACAAGCCCTGGGGAGCTCGAGCCCCGGCCAAAGGCCACTTACATGCTCCAAACAGGAGGTGTCACTTTCCAGAGGCACATCCAGCACGGCCGCACAAGCCTCTGCATTGCAGGACTCAGAGTCTGCCCTGCCCTCGACGGCCGTGACAGTGGTGCCTTCCTGCTCAGTGAGGCTGAGGGATTCCTAAAACATTTGCAGGAGAAGGAAGGGTGGGGAAGAGAGGCTAGGACACAGGAGCTTACCAGGAGATGCAGATGTAAATACTTGGAATGCCCCAAGTGAGCTGCTACCACCTGGTGAGGGGGTTCTGGACAAGAGCAGCTGACCCACAGCACAGCAACTGCCAAAACACACTGAGAAGTGTCCCCTTATCCCAATGATCAGGAGAACGAGGAGGAAGAACAGAGCCAAGGGGATGCCCCAGTGCCCCTGGAAGAGTTGCTTGGTGGCCTCACAGTGCAATGGTGAGCCCCTACCTGAGGGCAGGCAAGTCTCCACATGCATGCAGGGATGCCACAAGCCACAGACGCTCGGGATCCTGAAGTCCAGCTCCTCAACCCCATCTCAGTGGGGAGCAGAAGGACACCCTGGAATCCAGACAGAATGTAGCCACCTCCTCCGTGTTTTGCCCTTTCATAAATTGACTTGCTCTGTGCCCTCTGCTGTGCTTAATTGATCCACTGCTATCTCCAGCAAACAAATTGTTCTCCTGTCTCATTCATAATACGCTTCAAATAAAGTCTCCTTCTGCCTGAGTGAACGCCCTTCAGGGGTACTTTAAATTGTCACAGTGTATAAGGCTTTCCTTGAAATCTGCATTTTTTACAGGCCTTGGTCTCCACAATGGCCCCTGGAGCCACACTTAATGTATTTCAAGGGATGTAAGAGCCTTAAACAACTTGGCTTGGAAGGCAAAGCTTGCTTTAAAACAAGTTCTTTCCATCCTCCCTTTTCTCCCCCCAAAACCAGCTGAGTTTTGCTTTTTCATCCTGAAAACAAAGAAGACAACGGGTATCATCTACCTGGCCTTGTGCGAGGCATTTGACACTGTCCCGCACGACATCCTTCTCTCTAAACTGGAGAGACATGGGTTTGATGGACGGACCACTCGGTGGATAAGGAGTTGGCTGGATGGCCGCACTCAGAGAGTGGTGGTCAACGGCTCCATGTCCAAGTGGAGACTGGTAACTCAGAGACCACCTCAGAAGAGCCCAGCCCAACGTGTCTATTATGTTCCACAAATTAGCTCAAACAACTCTACCCACCAACACCACAGGAAGGCAACAAGATCTGAGCAAAAGAAAGGACCTTCCAAAGACACTGTGCACTGTGCTGGCGTCACCAGCAGCAGGGATGACAGGTTCAGCGTCACTTCTGTCCCTAGGGCTGATGGAGAGCTCAACCCATCTCCGAGTTCCTCAACTTTGTGTGCAGATGTTGCATTGCTTGTTTGCTAGATCCTTGACCCTTGGGTTCTGTGTTCTTTAGTTCCCACTGTTGATTTTGCAGAGGCCAATGTGCAAATAGATTTTCTCCTCCCTCAAGAGCTGCAGTTCCCCTTCCCTTGTGTGGCCAGGCCTTTGTCAGCTTGGCCTGGGATTTTTTTACCTTAATGCTCATTCACGCTCAGGCCAAAGGTTTTCTCTGACATGAAACATCCTGTGAAAAGGCAGCAAGCACAGAGATTAAAACTGTTCTTGGACAAGCTTGCAAGAGCCACTCCCTCACTCAGAGACCCAAGACCATTAGAGATGGCTTGATCTATGCCAGAAAAAGATGGATGCTCCTTCTTGGCCTCCCCAGCCTACTAGTGCTGCGCTGGCGCCCAGCAAGACCAGCGTAGGAGAGGCTGACCTCGTCCCCCTGCCATCTTTGGCTAGAGAGATGTCAGCATCTCTGGTCCTTGCCCGTCTCAGACACACTGCCGCTCGTCCCCAGGCACCTGTGGTGACTCCCATGTGGGTGTTCCACCTGCCCACCTAAAATTAAAGTATCCTCAAATTTTGCAGAAGGTAAAAAATATAAAGTGAACGCTAACATGCTCTGAGTTGAAAAGAAATATTTCACTGGAGGTTAAACAGAGTGATGAGTTTTGACTCTAGCTTTCTAAAACCCATCAAGCAAGCTGAAGTAAGCTTCGGCGTGAAATAATTAAACAGGGGAGGTGAAAACCTTTCCTTTAGAACGGTTTCAGGTTAGATTCAGGATTTATTTCTGTGGCACACACATTTATCAAACAATGTGAAAAAGTTTCAGCCCATCCAAATCCAATTATTCTAGGTTCAGAAAATAATAACAATGATGATAATCATAATAGATGCAATAACAACAACAACATACTTTATTCAAAAGTATGCTCTAGCCACTAGCTGGTCATTCCTTCCAGGATGATGGCTGAAGTGCTCCATCATTCTCCATCTCACCAGCCATGTTTCCAAAGTCTTTGGACCTATCGAAAGGATATGCAAATATATTTCTTCAGGCAGATGACTGATATCTGAAGCCCGTCATACGTGAAAATCATGGGCACAGAAAGTTGTGTACACGGCTGGCCGCTCAACTCGGTATTGGGTACAAAGCATTGCACATTCCAGATGTTCTGAAGTGCCTACGTATTAGAAGAGACTTTATACGTCATTTAAGTTGTTTTTTTAAATTATTTAAACCAAAGTGAAAGGTGTCTCAGCTGTTCCCCAGGAACACACCAGTTAACTTTACACTCAAGTTCTCAGGTGTCCCACGTCAGGATGCAGCACCAGTCCACAGCTCTCCCCTTGCCTGCCACAGGAGCTCAGCATGGCTCTGGCACCGAGTCGCAGCCGGTGAAGAGGACATGGGCCAGACGTGAACGAACGCCGCCTCCTCACATCCTCCTTCAGCTCTGTTTGCTGCGTGCACCGTCAGAAAGCGTTCTGCTCGGCTGCCCACAGCTCCAGCCCCCATGTATAATGGATGGCGCACTTAGGTGGTGTGGGCAAACACCAGGCTGAGCTTTTATAGAAATATTTACCTCGCACTCTGCTGCCTGGGGGCCCTGGGAGACATCTGCTCCCGGCCTCTGTGATGCTGTCTGGGGACCGGCGCTTTCAGCCTCCTGGATGCAGGCAGCATCAGGCGTTACCTCTCTCCCAGCTGGCTTGAGCCGGAGCCTCCTTTTGCTGCAGGCTGCGACTCACAGGCCCCTGCCCTGGCTGACATTTGCTGGAGCTTGGAAAACACTGGGCATGAGAGCAAAGGAGAAAGATGCAGAGGAAGAAAAAGAAATTTAAACAAAATCCCCTTTGCTCTCCTCCTCCCCCGCGTGCGTGCCGTTAAAAGTGCTAAATCTGCTCCCTCTCCAGTTATAACCCAGCAGGGCATGAACAAGAGCCCCAAGGCTCTCGCCGTCGCTCCCAGGTCAGCTGCGTGAGGGAACACCAGGAGCTGTTCTGTGAGAGGGCGTGGGGCTCACCCAGGCTCAGCCCCTCCTTGCCGCCGACCTCCATCTCCCCATGTGAGGAGGCTGCATCTCATCAGTGCTGGTGAGGCGCCCAACTGGACCACAACTGGACTTTAAAAAGTCTTTGATTGAGCTGTCCAAATATTAACTTGACTAACAATAGGTTTTCTTGGGTCCACAAAAAAGTCATGTATTTTTGGCCACCCATAACCACACGGTAGAGTTGACGGCAGCCCCGGGGCACAGAGGCAGAGTGGATGGAGGGTGCAGGACTACGAGGGTGCAGGCAGCACACAGTGCCCGGTGTAGGACTTCCACCTCCCCAGTGCAGCTGGAGCAAGGCCACCCAAACACATCTTACCTTGCTGCGAGGAGGCTCAAGCCAGGAGGCACCACAGCTCTTCCTGCCCTTCCCCGGAGGGAGCCGAGCGCACAGCTACACCAGCATCCCCAAATCTCTCCATACTCTTTTTCTCACACCTTCCTTGGGCTCACCCAGCTCTTCAGAGGTGAATGCATCCTGCAAGACAGCGCTTACCCCAGGCCGGCAAACAAGAGGGCAACAGCCCCACTGGCTATCATATTTGAGAAGTCGTGGTGGTCTGGTGAGGTCCCTGATGACTGGAAGAGAGGGAACATAACCCCAGTTTTTAAAAAGGGGAAAAAGGAAGACCGGTCAGCCTCACCTCTGTGCCTGGTAAGGCCATGGAGCAGATTCTCCTGGAAATTATACTAAGGCACATGGAGAGCAAGGAGGTGGTTGGTGACAGCCAACATGGCTTCACCAAGGGCAGATCGTGCCTGACCAATTTGGTGGCCTTCTATGACGGGGTTACGGCATCGGTGGACAAGGGACGAGCAACAGACATCATCTACCTGGACTTGTGCAAAGCTTTTCACACTGTCCCACACGACATCCTTCTCTCTAAACTAGAGAGACATGGGTTTGATGGACGGACCACTCGGTGGATAAGGAGTTGGCTGGATGGCCGCACTCAGAGAGTGGTGGTCAACGGCTCAATGTCCATGTGGAGACCGGTCACGAGTGGCATCCCTCAGGGGTCCGTGTTGGGCCCGGCCCTGTTCAACACCTTTGTCGGCGACATGGACAGTGGGATAGAGCACACCCTCAGCAAGTTCGCCAACGACACCGAGCTGTGTGGTGCCGTCAACACGCTGGAAGGGAGGGATGCCATCCAGAGGGACCTTGACAGGCTGGAGAGGTGGGCCCGTGCCAACCTCATGAAGTTCAACCAGGCCAAGTGCAAGGTCCTGCCTGGGTCCTGGCAATCCCAGGCACAAATCCAGGCTGGGCGGAGAATGGATTGAGAGCAGCCCTGAGGAGAAGGACTTGGGAGTGCTGGTGGATGAGAAGCTCAACATGAGCAGGCAATGTGCACTTGCAGCCCAGAAGGCCAACCACATCCTGGGCTGCATCAAGAGGAGCGTGGCCAGCAGGTCGAGGGAGGGGATTCTGCCCCTCTACTCTGCTCTGGTGAGACCCCACCTGCAGCACTGCATCCAGCTCTGTAGCCCCCAGGATAAGAAGGACATGAACCAGTTGGAGAAGGTCCAGAGGAGGCCACGCAGATGATAAAAGCACTGGAGCACCTCTCTTATGAGGACAGGCTGAGAGAGTTGGGGCTGTTCAGCCTGGAGAAGAGAAGGCTCCGAGGAGACCTGAGAGCGGTCTTCCAGTACCTCAAGGGGGCCTACACGAAAGATGGGGAGAGACTCTTCAGTAGGGCCTGTTGCAATAGGACAAGGAGTAATGGTTTTAAAATAGTGGGGAGTAGATTTAGATTGGAAATTAGGAAAAAAATTTTTACAATTCGAGTTATAGAACACTGTCCCAGGTTGCCCAGAGAGGTGGTGGATGCCCCATCCTTGGAAACGTTCAAGGCCAGGCTGGATGAGGCTCTGAGCAACCTGACCTAGTCAGGGATGTCCCTGCTCCTTGCAGGGGGGTTGGACTAGATGACCTTTGAAGGTCCCTTCCAACCCTGACCATTCTATGATTCTATGATTCTATGATCTGCCTGACACCCCTCTTCTACCGCCGCCACTTAGGGCAGTCTGTGGATGCTGGGACGGGGAGTGGTGGCTTCCCCTTTGCTGCAGCTCATGTGGGAGGTTTTGCTCCAGCCGTGTTCCCCGGGGCTGGCCCAGTGCTTTGCAAGTCATTGCCATAAGGCCCAGGGGAGGACAAGCAGCAGCTGGTGTGACGATGGGCATGAATTATGGATGTGCTGGCCTCCTTGGAGAGCAGAGGGCACCTGCCTCGGGGCACCTCCCACTGCAGAGATTATGGGTTTTGCTCCACAGACCTCACAGAAAAACAGCACTGGACAAACTGACGTGGTGGAAGAGGAGAAACCAGTTGGGGTTATTTGGCCATGGAATGACTGCCTGCACATCCAGGGCCTGGCTCAAGGAGAAAGCTTGCTAGCGGTTAGGTTGGGATTCAACAATCGGAAGTCGGTGACCTGAAGCCGCAAGGATGCTCTGGCGCCTGTGCTGCAGTGCTGAGAGTGGCTGTCCCTCCATCCCCATCAGTGTGCGAAGTGCTGCCCACAGCCAACTCCTTGGGAAGAAAAACGGAGAAAAAGCAAAGCAGGGCACAGGAATCATAAAAGATTTAACTCTCCCAGCATGTCTCCATCAAACTTGAGAAACGTGACAATACTGCCTTATTTTGTTATGGAAAAGCAGGTGCCAGGTAGGGGTGGGAATGTTGTAAAATTTAATATTCAGAAAAACAAGCCTGTCTTTTTTCTAATTTCCAGCTGGAAGAAACACCACAGGGGAAAAGTATCAGCTAGTTTGTCTTGAAAGAGACTTTATATTATGTAGACATTTTATAAATATATACATTTTGGATGTCAACATATCTCTATATAGCTATATATTTTTACGTATACAAGGCTGCACAACTGATCTCATAGAAAACTTTGCACTTTTACCCCAAACTTGAGCAAAGCTCATATTTCAAACTCCTGTATGAAAGAGAACTGGCCCAGAGGGAGCTTCTGCTTCTGCATATTGCAGATACCTTCCTACATGAGGTCATGCAGGATGAGCAAAAAGCTCTCACTGAAGTCTGTTGAGACTTCTCCATCACCCTTCTCTGTCAAGTTTCTCAGTTCATTTCAAACTTGTTTCTGATGTCTTTTTTTTTTTAATGGTAAAAAAACACCCACCCAAATTTTGCATAAAGACCACATTGAATAATAAGAGCAATCTTTTCAATTTAGAGCAATGAAGTGCCCTTCTGGGGAATTTGCTCTGGTCCATATAAACCCACCTGACTTGTTGGTCTCTAGTTATCCCACTGGATTCTTTCTAAACATTGGCAGAATACTTGCTTTTCCCCCATTTCTTTAAAATCTGACACTCAGATCACCAGAGCAGAGAATCAGCTGATTCTTTTAATCTCCTGGGTACTAGCTGTCCAAACCAACTGCGATTTAAATATTCAGTATATCAACCAATTTCAACCTCCTGGCTTGCTTCCTTTTAGAGACCGGGGTTCACCATCCCACCCTGTCACCTTTCTCCATGTTCCTTTTGACTCCCAAAGGACAAAACAAGCATATGAAGTCTGCTTCCTCTAGAGAGAAGTCACAACCAACCTCCAGGCTGTCCCCCTCTGAAATGCTGCATCCCTGGGGTGTATAAATCCATAACTCACCTTGAAGACCACGTGGCATCACCCGCTGGAGCTGGCTGAAGATGCTCCTGCGATAAAGGGATGATGCTCACGAACCAGACAGGCAGCAGCTGCGTTCACCGCATAGCCCAGCCCTGCCCGGCTCACCGACCTCTCCAACATTTTGGAAAGCGCCCTCCGGGTACTTGCGGTGCTGCAGGCATGTCCGCAGCAGGAGCAGGAACACGAGGTGGTGCGCACCCAGCACCCCAAAGGCTGCGAGCGTTGCTGGGGTGGGGTGGCTGCCTGCCATCCCAACGTTGGCTTCACCTTCAGCTCTTCCAGGCTACACCTCCTGCACGTGGCAGTCCCCTGCATCAGATGGGACAACAGCACTGGACCAAGAGCAATTGTACTCAGAGGAAATTTTCTTCTCCAGGGGCTGAGCATCGCCCAGTCGCAGCTCTGATCTTCCTGAGCAGAGGGTTTATTACAGGCAGGGCAAGCAGGAGCCAGAGCCTCGTGGCCAAGCCAGACTGCACCCCAAACTCACATGGAAGCTCAACTGCTTCCTTCTCCAGCCCTGTAAACCTCAGCTGTTCACGAAGGCAGTGGACAAGGGCTGGGCTCTCTCCACCGCATGCCCTGCGGAACAGGGAAAAGCAGGTACAAGCTGAGAAAGCTCCTTCCTAGCTTTTGAGGGCTCTGCCTTACTCTGGTGAGGGAAACCCACAGGAAAAGGTCCTTTCACCACCTGGGCTGCAAAGCTTGTAACTGTTCCCGTCACGCAGGGGTGAGCCCTGCCTGCCTGCCTTGCAGGCGGCCGCTGTCCTGGGTGGCCAGCAGCAAGATCTGGGCTCCAAGGCTGCAAGCCAGCCAAACCCTGACACGCTTGAGCCGGGGAAGAGACACACAACCAGCAAGGGAGATGGCAGGGGCTGAGGTCCGAAACCATTTATTGACATGAAAAGGATGGAAAGTTCACAGGAAACCAAAGCTGGACATGCAAGAGGAGGGATGATGCTTTGTCAGGTTCCTTAAAGGGTTGCTGTATTTCTGATCTTTGATCTTTTGAGCAGCCTTTTTGTCCCATCCCACTTTGGGAAAATAAGAGGGTTTTTTTTTTCCTCCACTGGAGCGGCATAAAAATAAATCTGTCAATTCATATTATATACATACATATGGGTTGTATTTATTTTCTGTGGGAAAATATCACTCTATCAGTACTTAAAATCAAGTATAATTTAAATTATTTTCTTTTTCTTACTGGAAGCTTTGTTATTGTACAGTAAATCTGAAATCATCTCCGTAGGTTAGGCAGCTCCAGTACTTATCTGCAATCTTTTTAGGCACAGACGCAAGGTATGGCTTACATGCCAGCCTGCTCCTGCTGTTTGAGAATGATACTTAATGATACTTAATTAATACTTAATACCGGTTCAGGTACTTCAGACCCCATCACCCAGGAGAAAAACTGCTTATTAGCCAAGGTGGGCACGTCACATACAGCACAGCGGAACCCAGGGTGTTCGCTACAGGAGCTCTAATCTGGATGCCGATAAAGGGAACACCTGGGACACAGGGAAACACAAAAACACAAGTCAGGGTTCACTTTCTTTATAAAACAGGCAATATCTGTACAATGTGACCACAGCTGCAGGTGCTTGGCTCAGATGGCAGGAAATTTAATACTAGAGGTCCAAACCTTTCCTGTCTTTTTTTTTTTCTTGGACATGTGAGTCTTCCATCTGTGTTGGATCACGCATGTAATTGCAAAGTTTGTTGAAGCTGGAGGACATTAGCCATCGGAAACCATGGAAGCAGCCTGGGTTTCCAAAAGCCTGGCAAAAAAAGCATCCAAAAAACGCACTCAGTTAACGGCAGAACGGCAAAGACTGGTGCGATGGAGAGCTTGCTCCCTGGCTTTGGGGCAAAGCATGGGATTTGCCACGCAAACATCACACCTTCAGGTCAGTTGGGTAGGATGAGAGACGGCAAAGCGACAAACGCACTCGGATATCCTCCAGCGGACTGAGAGCCACGCAGCTCTTGGACACCATGAGATAAAGACCCTCATCGCAGCCCAGCACGCTCCTGTGCCCTGGGGAAAACCTGCCCTCCAGCCTTGCTGCTGCTACTGCTCTTCCCAGGTGAGGGATCTACCGGATCAGCACACGGAGCCTCGGCAGGGGCAGGATGGTGGGAAACTTGTTAAAAAAAAAAAAAAAAAAAGCAAGAAAACCCAGCCTGGTTTAGCTGGCACTAATTTTCACCTGCTGACCTGCTCGTTGACCTTCGCAGAGCCTGACCAGGCATCACAGCCCTGCAGCTCACTCATGAAACATATCTGTAAGTCATCTGAAGCAAGCACCTGGGTCTTGCACCCTCCTGGCAAGCCAAAGCCACACCAGCCACATGAAGTGGCCACCAAGCTCTAGAGATGCGTCGGGGCTGTTCTTCACTGGTCCTACAAACTTCCAAACTCCCAGGCAGGGCCAGAGTCAAGCTCTTCAGCAGAGCTAGAAGATGCCTGGAGTATCGAGTTGGAGAAGGTGGAGAATGGGAGGACTTCGAGGTGCAGGGTATGGCCTTCAGGAAGAAGCAGAAGATGCTTTGACAGCATCTGATGGCTCCAGAGAGATCTCTGTGAGACAGCAGAGCACCCTTCCAGCAGCAGCAGATGTCTGGCAGCAAGGAACAAGCTGCCTTGGGGACAGTGATCAGCAGGGCAGGGCTGGGGAACTATGACTACAGAGATGGGCTTCTCCAGGACCTAGACCAGCCCTCCACGTTACCAGCCCCAGCCCAGAGAGTTGATGGTCCTTCTAAAGCCACCTTCTAAAGGGAAGAAACCACACTCTGCTTTTTTGCTCTTCAACTCTTGGTGCCCCTCAAGTCTAGGTGGCCATGCACCACCTAGAGCAAGATGATTCCTATCTACTGATCAGGCAGCGCATGCCTCCCTGCGCTGAGATCCCCAGGAAATTCCAGCACAGAAAAAAAAATAAGCATGAGAGCGGAGAGAAGCCCTTACCCTGTGCCTGTTCTCCTGGCTCAGTGCAGAGGTGTACATCTCATAGGAGTTCACGGGAGTCTCCAACGGGCTGCTGATGCTCCTGAAGCGCTCTGCAGACGAGCTCGGAAACGGGTGCTGAGGCACGGAGGGAACAGGGTTCGGCTGCTTTTCGGGAAGAAGTTGGTATGAGGAGGAGGGGAAAAACCTGGGGAATAGAGCCGCATCTTTCTGGGACCCCCGGCTGCATAATCAGTACTGCCGGCACACCAGGCCCTGTACCCAAGAGCCCTGGCGCTGGGAGATCAAGTCTTGGCTGATGTCATAAAAACCAGGCTGAGCTGGGGACCCCAGGAGCGGGGAAACGTAGTCCTGCCACAGGCTGGGGAGGAGGTGCACAGCAAAGTCAGGGATGTGGCCACATAATCCGTTCATCCGCTGGCGGCGGTGTTTCATCTGGCTGGGTGGTCCCTCGCGGCCCTGGCACTGGCTGGGCAGGGAGAAGGATGGGCGAGCATCCTCTTGGGTGGGATGCATGGCCGGGAAGTCGCCCTCCAGCTGCCGAGCCCTGGGTGGCTCCTGTGGGCAGGGGGCTCCTGAGGGTGAGCCAGGCGCCTTGTCCCATGGGGTGCCCTGTGCCGGCTGGAGGAAGCAGAGCAGATCCTCCTCCCCAGCTGGCTTCCACTGTGAGCCATCAGCTGGCTCCTCCTCCTCCTCCTCAGCTGGCTCCAGCAGCAATGGGGGCCGCTGCCCTGGCATGGTATGGAGGGGCCGTTCCCACAGCGGAGCAGTGGCCTGGCCCAGGACAATGCTGGGCTGTACCATGTGCTGGGATAGGTACTGCGAGTCCTCGCCCTCCACGTGGGCTCAGGGACGTGACTGGCAGAGGACAGATCTGTTGTCCTCCCTCGTGCTTGTTCACCAGAGTGGAGTGGATGTAGGAGAGAATCTCATTGCTGGTGAGGCAGTTGTTTAGGGAGGGAGTGCGGTCAGGGTCCATATTGACCATCACCGTTTTCTCACCCAGCAGCAGGAGCTCCAGGTGTTCAGCATTCAGCCCCAGGCCCTCCAGTGCACTTAACAGCTCATTGCTGGAGCAGCTCTCATTGCTCTTAATGAAGAGCAAGTCTAGGGTGGCCAGCAGAGGGTTCTCCTGCTGCAAATCCACCAGCTCCTCTTTGAGGCTGTCCCCTCTTGAAGAACCTGGAGCAGCGCCCATACTCCAGGCATCTCCTCCTGCATCCAGCAAGGACACATCCTCCAGGTGTTTGTTGAAGCTGCTGCTGAAGGAGTGGTTCGGTGCAGGAGCTGGATGGGAGACGTACAAGACCTTATCCTGCCGCATCACAGCACCCAGTGGAGAACTGGGGTCAACGCCATCCTTCTGGGAGCACCTTCCATGGCTGCAGAAGGTCTTCTTGGACTCGCTGGTTTTGCCTTTGCTCTGGAAAGGGGCAGGGAAGCCCAGGAGAGGGTAAGCACTTTGGAATAAGAGTGCCTCTTCTGAGGCAAAGGTAAAGGGCAGATGCATGGACCGATTGTGAAGGTGCTCTCCTCCTCCTTCATCTCTGCAGGGCAGGAAGAGGAGTCTGGGGTGTGTATATGCACAAACACATGCCACAAAATGCTTCTGCAATGGATAACTGTGGTTCCTGCAAGCCATTTCATGCATGTACTGAGCAGAACCACACACATAAGCATTTACGTACAAATAAACACACACACGTTTTTATAAATGTACACACACACAAAAACACACATCTGCAGCACAACCAAGAGGATACTTAAAATGCAGAGGATAACAGAGCTCTGCCAAGAGGAAGTCACGCCTTTGCCTTGTTCATCTATGCTGCAACCACCCCTTGGGACAGTGATATTGGGCTGCTGCTATACAGCTGTTCCTGCACCCGCCTGTTCCTACAGCACCAGTCTCCCCAGGCTAAGTCTGGACCGGTGCCCAGGACACCAGAGATACAGGGTGGCCTTGCAGAGGGGGATGCGGCTGAAGAGCATCAAAGCACAGCATCCTATGGCTGCTCCTTCACAAGGCACAAGAAACAATGGTGAAATCAAACATCTTGCCCTGCTCAGGGTGTCTCAGAGCCAACACCGATGGGAAAAGCCCACCTGTCCCCATCTCAGCCTGGACTGACCCAGATGGCGCTTACACGAGGGGTCTCTGCGTGACGATGATGTACTCAGGCTTGCCATTCTTGTAGACGAGCCGCGCATTCACCTGCACCCACTTCCAGTGATTCTCCTTTGTCAGCAGGCGGAAGACCGTTAGGCCGCTCTCACCCATCTTCATCACTGCCAGGAGGAAGGACGCATGCCAAGGGCTGTCAGCACATCACCGGAGGCAGGGCTGCCTCCAGCGACACTGCTGTTTCAAGCCGGGAGAAGCAGGCGGGGTCATGGCAGCAGCATGGCTGGCACAGGCTGAGGACACCATCCCAGTTAAATACCCTTCGCTACGCACCACCCCAAGCTCCCTGCAGTGAAGAGAGCATCACAGCAAGGCGCAGAGCAAAGCATCCTAAGGGGAAAGAGCTGCCAGGCTTGACACAGAAGCCAATGGAGCTGCCTATAGCCACTCACCAGCCTCAGAGATGGGCACAAGGGACCAGGGAAGGGACTCTTACTCCTGATGTGGTTCTCGGCGCAGTACAGCACGTCAGCAGCATGGACAAACTGGTAGCCGGTGCCGCACGTGCGCAGCTCTGCCTCGGTGTAGCTCAAAACAATCTTCTCCCTGCGGGAAACAGAGGATGCCCCCAGCTCAGAGGCAGAGCTGGAGTGGGATGTCACCCAGGCAGGGTGTGGAATGGCACACTGGAAGCCTGCAGCCCTTCGAATCAGCTTCGCTGCTTACTTGGCATCACACGCTACAGGGGTGAAGTCCAGCTTGTGCTTCGTCCTGAAGATCATGTTCTTGGTTCAGATCTGACCTGCAGGGGATGCAAGGGGGTGGAGATAGCGAAGAGAGCAAGTTGAGGTGGTGGTGCAGACCCATCTTCAGCCTTTGTGTTCTGCCCATGAAGGAATTTCAGCCTGCCTTGAAGGTTTAAAGCCTGGGAAGAGAAGAAAAGTTCAGTGTCACACAGAAAACTGGGTGGAGAGAAGCGAGGGAGGAAGGCTGCACAGAAAGCGAGCCATCGTGCTGCAGAGCTGATGCAAATAATCCCTTGTGACTTGTCCCTTGCGGCTCCTGTGCTCCCCATTGAAATAAGACAGAGGATCAAAGTGACGCTATGCTGAGCTCCCCGCAGCAGCAGCCCATTGCTTTCTACCCCTGCGGCCGCTCACTGCCAGCCCAGGGCTCAGCTGCAGGATGCAGCACATGCTGCAGTTGCATCAAGGCATTGCACAATGCATCTCTACGTTTTAACTGAGCTGTTGCTCAGTTAGCGTTGCTTCTAAATAATGGACAACCAAGACTTTCTCCTCACATTGAGTTTCCAGGCTGAAGCAGGATGAGAGTGGGAAACAGCATCACTACACCTGTGGTTCTGAAGGTAAGAACCCCACTAACTTACAGCAGAGAGGAGCAGGGATGAACACCACTTAAGACATGCCTTTAACACAAAAACCCGGCAAAACGCGTGGAGGAAAAGCACTTTTGTTCAAGGTTCAGCGTCTCTGAGAGGAGAGGAACAAAACCCACATGGAGAGGTTGTAGGAACAGACCAAACCTATGAAAACCAGCAGAAATATCTCCTTGTTGAGAGAGGCAGGTGCTACACACGGCAGAAAGGAGCGCCGGGTCTTTCAAGGCCAACTTTTATGCTCCAGTAGTGGCATGGACCCCTCGGGGTAAGCCTGCATCCCTCCTGCTGCGGAGGTCGTAGCATGTGTCTGTACTCACCAGGAAGCCAGAGGAATTATCCAGGAGGCAGCGAAAGCAGCACACGAAGCTCATTTCCAGAAAGGAGGAGTTCTCTGTGGGCAGCTGATCCAGTTTGTAGGTGACAACAGAAGAGCTGAGACGCTTCTCCCCTGTAGGAGAAAGGGACCGGGAAAGGAGCAAGCAAGGATGCCCAGCAAGGGTTGGAGGTCCCAATAAAGGGCTGAAGGTCCCCAGCATTGGAGACCGCAGCAGCTTGCAGAGCACAGCAGCAGAAACTCGGGGAAAGCCACAATGTTTGGATGAAGCCACAAGGATGCGAGCCCCACGTGAGCGATGGCAGGAAGCTGGGCTCCCCGGCGTGCGTGGGGAGCTATACACCTCATGCCAATCAGGACGCCTGATTCCCAGCCTGCGTTTACCTTCTGGAGAAGACTTACCCTCAGGAACGTGGGGTGGGTTGAGGGCCCAGTGGAGGTTGTGTCTGAATTCCTGCTGGTCCTTCGTGTGGATTGGCTCAAAGATGCTCTGGTGCATGACATCTGTCTAGAGGAAAAAAAGCAACATGTGAACTCTGCAGCCTGTCCCGAGGCACCAGTTCTCACGTCCCACCTGGAAACAGCCTGTCACAGCACCAGTTGGCCGTATCTCGCCCAATTTCCCTGGTGCTCAACTAGGTCCCTGGCTGAATGAGGTCTGATACTTTCCACCAGAGCTGATGCTGGTGGGAACAGACAGCAGATCTGGCTCTAAGGACCCCTTGCCCCTGCTGGGCCAGACCTCCCTCCACATTCTAGGGTTGCTCGCATCAGCAGTACAGCTCCTCTCTGACAAGCTTGTCCCCGTAACACGGTGTCCTTCAAAATCTTATTGCTGATTTACAGCATGAGATGAAAACATGAGTTTGGAAACAGAACAGCAGCAAAGCCACCCCAGCCCCACACTGTTAGCGCGAGAACAAGGCACCTGCTCTGGGGCTCGCTCGCCCTGCCCAGGTGGATAGTCCTCATCTACCCCAGATGCCGCGGAAAGCCAGCTGTGTGGGAGCAACACCAAACCACAGTAACTGGAGGACTGTAGGGCAGGGAACCTCAAACATCTCACCATGGCACTACACAACGGGACCATGAACCTCATAGCCTGTCAACGTGGCTAGTGGAAAGCATCTGTGGGCTAGCAAAGTTGCTTTGACACCTCCCCACAACCACATCTGGTAACACGGGGTCCAAATTCAAAAGACCAAGGAAAAGCCCTACACAGCTCCCCGAGACCCTGTGATCACTGCAGAACTTCCTTCCTGCAGGGAACCTGGGGCTATTCCCCACCACCAAGGAAAAATCCACTCCGCAAAGCCACCACAGCGAGTCAGAGGTGTCCCACCAACCTGATGAAATCCCAGATAATCCTGAATTGTATGCGAGGAGTGAAATATCAATCCTTCTGACGTCACCACCAGCATGAAGCCGTCGAGCGCCTGGGGGAGAGAGGAGATCAGCAGGTACGTGCCGTGCTCACATCACCCTTTTCTAACAGTGAGCTAGATGGAATGGTGAGTTCCATTCTGCTTGGACACTCGTCACCCAAGCCCCAGCTGGAGGAGACAAAGCGTGGGAAACCCCGGAGGGAAAGGAAGCCCTTCTCAACGGCATCTTGCTGATGTAACGCTGGGTACTGGCTCTCACCAAATCCACCAGTGCACTGGTCAAGCAGCTTCTTGGTTTTGTACCCTTCCTGCAGAAGGGGAACAGCACCAGAGACCTCCATCCTTGTAACTGCCTCTAGGCACGCACCCTGCCGCGGTGCCAGAGCTATGACACAGGTTTTCTCAGACCTGATGAATCTGCTGTACCTAGCAGAGGTCAAGGCCTACAGCTCATTCTCAGATTTTCCTCTCCTCCGCCTCGCTTGGGTAAACTCCACCAACCGAAGGCTGGCCAGAGAAAAATGGGGATCACCTTGGGATCACCTATGGTGGTACCTTCTGCTGGGTTTCTCTGAGGTCATGTAACTCTTCCGTACAGCTGCCCAAGCGTATCCTAATCCAAACTGATGGAAAAACTTTGCTTCCATCCCAGGAGTGGTCACTTAGACTCAGATTTGGACATTTATACTCATCCTATGCGAAGAGCAAATAAAAATCTCAGAACGGCTTGCAGAATGAAACCGGACACCATCAGGAACCGGACCATTCTTGTATTCTGTTGGAAACAAGCCTTTCTGACAACCCTGAATCAAAACAGCGTTTCATGTCAGCTGCATTTAATGTTGACCCGCGTCCACCTGGGTGGCTTCACTCATGTAGTTCCCATCTTTCCCACAGCCCGGGAGGGTCCTGGCAGCCAGATGTGACCTAGGACAGCATGGTGCTGGAAATGCTGGGGGATGTTCAGTGGAGAGCAAACCCACTGCAAATCTGCTTGCGGCAAGCGTTGGCTGGGGATTCCCTGCTGCTGCTTGGCCCACAAGGATGGGGATACTCCTGCAGGTTCAGCAACTCTTGGGAGAGACCTGCCCAGCTCCTGGCCTCATTCATATCCCTCCTGTCCTCCCCAGGTGCCAGAGAAGAGACCTGGAGAAGGACTGTGGTGTGCCCGTGAGGGCTACCCATGGGCAAAGAACAAGGGACCAGCCTAGAGGTGTTGCCTCCATTGCCTGCTCCCTCCTCCCACCATAGAATCACAGAATCATTAAGCTTGGAAGAGACTTCCAAGATCATCAAGCCCAACTATCAACCCAGCACCACCATGCCTACTAAACCATGTCCTGCCGTGCCACGTCTACACGTTCTTTGAACACGTCCAGGGGTGGTGACTCCACCACTGCCCTGGGCAGCCAGTTCCAGTGCCTGGCCACTCTTTCAGCAAAGAAGTGCTTCCTAATACCCAACCTAAACCTCCCCTGCTGCAACTTGAGGCCATTTCCTCTTGTCCTGTCATAAGTTACTTGGGAGAAGAGATCAACACCTGCCTTTCAGGCAGCTGTGGAGAGCGATGAGGTCTCCCCTCAGCCTCCTCTTCTCCAGACTGAACAACCCCGGTTCCCTCAGCTGCTCCTCATAAGACTGGTGCTCCAGACTCTTCACTTGCCCCGAGGTCGAGGTGGCCAGCCCAACGCTGCAACAGGCCTTAACCAGTGCAAACAGAGAAGGTGAAAGCTAAAGCCTAAGAGTTTGGCTTTTGAAATCATAGCAAAAAAAAAAATCTGATTTCTGAAACGCCACTTTCTTCTAGAACAGGAGGGAGGACAAACCATCAATCTGAAGTTTCCGATGCATTTTTAATGCTACACAGCTTACACATTTTACAGTTCACTGGCCCTCCCATCCTCTCCTCAAGCTCCAGGATTGTGAAGTCAACGTCCAAGGGAGCGCTGCATTCCCAGGCAGGAATGGGCTGAGCTGATCAGTGCCTCCATCTTCCTCAAGAGGGGCTCACTCCTACCAGCTTAACAAATTTAGGCGGTGATATGGGTCAGCAGCCTCAGAGCCAGCAGGACAGGACGCAGCAGAAGGGACCAGGGTGCTGGCTGACAGTGTCCTTTGCACCTGGAGATCCGTGAAGATTACAAGGTGCAGAGGAGCTTCCCTACCAGCTTGGGAGAGCAGCTGATGTCCCAGGAGCCCTGGCTTTTCATCCCTGCTCCCTGGCACCAGGCAGGAGCTGACAGGCACAAAAGCATCGCTAACACAGGCACTGGCAGGACCCAGGGGAGCACCCCTAAGCGCTGCAGGCATCGCACCAGCCTTCGCCCATCACGGTGGTGCAGAGCGCGGTGCTTTGCAGACCACATCACCACTTTGCCAGGGCTGGGAGCAGGCCCACAGGAGCTTTCGCCTGACCCTGAGTGGCAGACATTGCTGTGTGACTCGGTTTCCCCAGCTCTGAAATGATCCCTATAGGCTTCCAGTAAACTCCTTCAAGCCTATGGTGCTGCCTAAGGGCAAAGGCCATGGAAACCCAAGAAAATCACTGGTTCAGCTCTCCAGAAGCTGAACAGCTTTCACAGCTGTGACAGTACCATCCGGCCACCCCTCTCGGAGGGCAACAGGTCCCTGAAGGGACACTCCGGCCAGCTGGAAGCAGGAGCCCTCTGGAAGGCAGAGGTGCTCCCGTAGCGTGGACCCCAGAAGCCCCACAGCCATCCAGAGCCAAAACTGTCCTGTACCACTAACCTGGCTGCAGGCAGGGAAGCCGCAGTAGCTGGCTCTGGCCCGCTTCCCCCGCTTCGTAATGTATAGACGTCAGGATTAATTAGGGTCTAGCGCCTAGTCTCAGCCAAGTCCAGCTATTGTGGCTGCCAACTCCTGTTTCATTGTCCAGGTTTCTTCCCCTTCTCCTTCCCTTTATTCAGGGCATAAACACTCTCTATTTACTGGGGTTGACCTCAGTGTGTGGGTTAATTAGTGCTGCCAAACGCACTTTAATCCTTTGAGGAGCTTTGAAGGCATCAAAGGAGCTTTGAAGGCATCGTTTTGCCACAGTAGCGCTCTGTCCTTCCCTAACTGCACTGACCAGGACGCATACCTGCATCGCTGTGCACCTCGGCAGGGCTGGTTCACCCTCTTCTCGGCCTCGCTAAGGCCTTGGGCCCTTTAGAGGGATTTTCCTGCTTAACCTCAGTTTAAGGTACCTCTCCTCTGCCGAGACCGCTGCTGGAGGGAGTCTTGATGGAAAAGGACAGGCCAAAAAAGTAAGGCTGGAAAATGAGAGGAGGGGAAGGGACGAATCAGGGTGGACCAAGAGATAAGATAAAGGAAGTCTGGACATTGAAGATGACAGACCAAGTGGAAGTAGGTTTTTTTAAACACGTAGGAGCATTTTCTTGTGGCACAGAGGCAGGTTCTGAGCCCCTGCTGTGTCCAGCATCACACAAAAAGGCCCCTGGAAGAGCTAAACACAGAGCTTTTAACACCCAGCTTGGTACCTCTACAAGGATGGCATCTTGTTGATGAGCAGGACATCAACCCCCATCAAGCCCAGCTGAGCACAACTTTGTTACATCCACAGCAGAAAACTCTCAGTATTTTGGTCATTAACCATCTTGGATTTAGCATTTCTCTCACTAGACACCAAGATCCCATCTCCTCAGCTCTCTCAAGCAGGACAATAATTATACTCACTGCTAAGAGGTGAGTGAGCGTTTGGAAAGGGGCTGGGGCTGGTCAGCACACTCGCCCTGCTCTGGATGACAGCCAGGCAGGGGACAGCGCTGCAGCAAGCGCTCAGGTGCCGGGGAGGAAAGGAAGGGGAGACCCGCATCCTCACGAGACCTCGCGCTGCTGGACCCTGACCTCTCCCTGTTCACTGCGTGCGGTTTGGAGACAGGGGGTCATCTCCCAGCGTCTCTGAATAAACCATGGAAGCAGCAGACTCAGCCCAGCCATGCTGCAGCATCACCAGCATTGCCTCCAACATCATCAACAGAGCCAACTATACGCCTCTTGCAGAGCTCCCAGGATATGTCCACATACCCCGTGTATACGGGCTGAGCATATGGCCCATCAGCACCTATCCACGTACTCAGTGTCATCCATCGCTACCTCAAACCTAGGGAAGACTTCCACGACATTTTCTTCCCTGTTTTCACCAGTGTTTGGACAACACAGAATCATAGAATCTTAAGGATCTTAAGAGATCTCGGAGATCATCAAGTCCAACTGACATACCCAAGTCGGGACCCATGTGCCCATGTTGAAGACCACACTCAAAACATCTTGCTTTGCTTGGCTTCCATGTCATACCTACGGCCCATTTACACGAGGACAGAGAAGCTTTTCTAAGCTGAATCTCCATTGTCAGAAGTTTAGCAGTGCTTCCATCGAGACGGAGGGGATTCCGACACCCAAGTGATTTACAGGTAGCAACCTTCTCCAGGAAGGATGGGAAAAGGAGAGGAGAAGCAACACAGTTTCTGCTCCAGGGACCTGAAGAGGTCTTAAAGCTCTGCTCAGTCAGAAGCACTATGAGCTACACCACCTGAAACCACTGCTTCACCAAAACATCCTGCAATCGATAACAGAATAGCCTGCTCCTTGGGTAAAATTCAAAGGGGCTGGAAATGGGACAAGAGGAAAATCCCTCAAAGGTGTCTGCCAAGGAGAGGTGGCCGGCGAGGAGCAGGAGCAGCTCACCCTCCGGTATGGCCGCTGAGCCCAGAGCTGGTCCGTTGCTGCAGTCTCCATCCCTCTCCGCTTCTTTGACGCCGTGATTCTTTAGAGCAACTGCACAAAGCCAAGGAAAGGGACTTCAGTGCCGCAGGAACGAAGGCAGGTCACCACCACGAACGCCCAAATTGTGTACCTGGCTGCGGAGCTGCGCGGCGCACTGCCAGGGGAAGCTGTGATGTACTGCCAGCCCGGTGCTTCAACCCTCAAGAGAGTTGATTTTAACAAGATCATTTTCACCCCCTCTCAACTTTATTTTTTTTTTCTTTCCTCCCAGACCTTTAATAACCAACATCTTCAACTTCCTTTCCCCCTCACCCCTAGATCTTTGACAACCTACAAGTAAAGAGCAGTGAAAGCCAAGGATCAGACAGGCAGCAGCAGAAAAACTACGAGGTCCTGCGTTTATCAGCAATCACCTGCTACCAGCAGCGCAAAAGGACATGTTTAGTGAGCTCACTGGCTGGAGGTCTCTCTTCTCATTCAGCAGCAGCAACCATGGAGGACACACTGCTCCTTGCAAAGAGCAAGGGCCAGCCAACGATGTTTCATGACAGCTCAGCAACACAGCGGGTTTAGTCAACCAAATTAAGGCAAGCCACAGCCCGCAGGGGGAGAAGAACAGCATGGGAACCACACGCACGGATACAAACGGAGACACCCGTGCTCACAGGCACCCTAAGAGTGACTGCTGCACAATAAATACGGGTGAGGAAATCCGCCACTCAGCCTAACTAAAAGATGCGCCTGTAAATTTTGTACTGTGCTCCCCAGCAAATCCTGGGGACATTTTAGGGTGGATAATACTTAACGAGTGAGATGACAACGAGCTTGCGCATGGCAGGTCAGTCCGGCAGACAGCAGTGAATGCAGCAAAGTTGGGAAGCTTCTCGCAAGCGCCATGAGGACAGAAGGCGGCACCTGGCCACTGATGAACCCGCTGCGCCCACCCACACTGGGGAAGAAAGGCGTCAGGCACCAACAGCATCTACCACCGCAGCTTGCCCTTGCTCCTGCTCAGAGAGCGCAAAAGCTCTTTGGAATTTCCTTTTCCTGACTCCTGTGCTACACGTGCCGAGGAGCTGCCAGGCTCAAGCACCACGGGAGCATCAAGTGGACCCTGGAAGTAATTTAACATCCCGTAAAGCTGTCAGCAGGAGCAAAGCCACCAGCTGAGACAGAGCAGCAGGTCAGAAGGCACCAGCCACCAGCACGAAAACAAAACCAGGCTCTGCAACACTCGGCTTGCCTTCTGCTTTGCCCAAGGCAGCACTGAAACTCAGCTCCTACATCTGTATGGAGCAGATCCTGAGGGATCTCAGCACCTGCGTGCAGAAGCTCATGGGCAAGCAACTTCCCAGCTCCAGCCACATCTCTGAGCCTTCTAGGACCACCAGGTCCGAAGTCGAGCCCAGCAGCATCCATGTCTGCAGGGCAGCCACGAGTGGAGAGGTTGGGTCAGTCTCCAAAGTGGAGTCCGCCCATCTGTCAGCTTCTCTCTGCTGGGACAGGCGGCAAAAAGCAAACGCACGTCGTCCACTGCAGAGCTGCTCCCTCCCACTGCCAGGGCTCACCTTGCACCCCAGAGCCCTCCACATCCCCCGGGGCTGTCTGCCAAGCACCGGCTCGCAGGCGGGTGGGAGCAACAAAGGATGCCACGCTCACCGCACCTCCACCAGACACAGGATTGACTCTGCTCCATAACCAAACGCAAAACAGCTCCTGGTTCTAATATTGCTTTTAATAAAAACAAAAAACAAACTGATATGGCACCAAAACCCCTGCTTCTGGGCGGTCTGAGACATTCCCCTCAGGCTCAGCCCACACAGATTATTTCAGGAGCTATGTGAACATCGAGGGGCCAACAGCACAGGATTAAGTTTACAGCACACGCTTGTACAACTGGGGACCGGTCCCCAGCACGCTGGGGCAGACATGCGTGCGCGTGCTGCCTCCCAACCGCTCTCCCCCCGCCAAACACCGTCCAGCTGCGAGTGCCGCTGCCTGGGGACCACTCAGGGTCCCCTGCCTGAGTCGCAGCCCAACCAGCAAAGTCCCGGACATGGGCAGAGCAGCGTACAAGCACGGCGGTCACATCACCCAGGCAGGGTCCCGTGGTGCGGATGGATCAGGTTTCTGGCAGCGCTCCTCCAGCAACTGGCTTTTCTGATTCCTGGGAGCAAAACATAGGAGTTATGAATTGTTAAAAATCTTCAGCCCTCCTCTGCTGGGTCCCAGACTGCTGCGCTGGAGATGCAAGATAAAAATAAACCTGGGTGATAGAAGAGCAGTTAAAGGGTGCTGCCCTCTACTTAGAGGTCTGGTTTAATGGTTTGATATTTCCCCACTAAAGGAAAACTCGATCACCACCACCACCTAGAAGCAGACCTTGCTATCAGCATCTGGGCCACTCCTAAGCTGTGGAGCCAGAAGGAACACAAGTTAAAAATCGGAGGACGGCCCACTGTCCTCCATGCAGATGCCTGCCACCAAACGCAGCTGGCTCCTGCAAAAGGGCCGAGGCGCTGCTCTCGTATAAAGCAAAATCCCTGTGGGTGTTTCCCCGTGACCTTCACCAAACAGTGCATTTTGCCACCCAAGCCACCTAAGGAACCCCAAAAATGACCTGCTCTCGGCTGCACACATCTCGGGCTGGCCTCCCACCCGGTGTCCCCTGGCTTTGTCTCTCTGTAAATGGCCCTGCGCAGCCCCTCGGGTCAGTGATTCAGCAGAACTGTCGCAGCGCATCAGCCTGACGGAGCGGAGATGAGTGGAGACCAGCCGGAGAGCCACGGCGGCATCCTCCTTTCCCGCAGGAAAGGGCAAGGCAGGAACAGGGCAAGCTCAGCACCCGGGGGGAAAAGGTGGCCTTCCCAACACAGCACTTGCCTTCACATTGGCCAGGGAGACAAGGTGCAGGGAGAGGAAAAAAATTTAATTTAAAAAAACCACACAAAACCGAACAAAAAACCAAGAAGAGACAAGTATCTTTTCCTACTTCTTTTCCCAGTTCCCTCACTCCGGCCACGAGCATCACCTTTGCTGTTGGCAACTGTGGAAGGAGGAAGGTGAGGAGAGAGAAGATGGTTACTTGAAAGCAGCAAGGCTTGCACGTTTCTTCTGCTGTTTCTTTTTTCTCCCAGACCTTTAACAAGCAATATCTTCAACTTCCTTTCCCTCTACCCCTAAATCTTTAACAACCTACAAACAAAGAGCAGATAAAGCCAAGGATCAGACAGGCATTAGTGAAAAAACTACAAGGTCCAGGACCTGCAGGCTATTTTGCCACAAAAAGCCTTTTAGTGGAGAGGAAGAAAATCTCTCCATGCCTGACCCCGTCCCCAAGCACTGAGCTTGCTGCCTGCATCTGCGTCCCCACAGGAGGAGGATGCTCTCCGCCCCATGGCGGTCCTCACCCACAGGTGCCCACCTTGCTCACCGGGTCCCTGCTGCCCGGCCCATCACCATCACTCCCCAGGAAGCTGGAGGGGGAACCGATTGGGTGGGATTCCTCCCTCCTTCTCCCAGATGGCACTCCCCTGGACGGCCAGCCTGGGAAGCCGTTTCACTTGATGCTGAAAGGGCCACCTCGCTGACTACCAGGTTTGCTGGTGAACTCCTGAACCTGAGAAATCTCTGCCCCAACAAGCGGGAATTAACATTTTTGAGAGGATATCTCCCAGCCCCTTTCCCTCCACACAGAAAAACCCTCGCAGGGGGAGCAGGGTTTCGCCTTGGCTGCTGGCTGCGGAGGAGGAAAACGAGACAACTCGGTCTCAAACCCACCCCAGGAGTTGGTGTGGGAGAAACGGCACAAGGAAACCCAACTACTTCATGGCTCTTCAGGGGTTGTGTCTCCCCACCAGCGCTGCTGTCATTAAAAGGAGGCAAGAAAAACAATCAGCAGACCCAGCTGCGAGCCATGGCAGGGACCTTGGTTGATTTATTTATTAATGAAATTCCCTTCTGTCCACCTGTCTCTTTGTGTCATTCATGTCAATTCCCTGTGTTCTGGTTTTGTTTGGTGGGGGAGGGCCTAAGGTGGCAGCTTCTGTAGGAAACTGCTGGAAGTCGCTCCCCTTTGTTCAGTGGACTCAGCCAGGCCTAGGGCGGACCCGCTGCTGGCCAAGGCCGAGCCAATTGGTAGCAGAATGTCCCGTTGATAACGCCTCTGTGATAACATATTTCAGAAGGGGAAAACAGAAAAAAAAAAAAAATAAACAGAGAGAGAAGATGTGAAGCAGCTGAGCAGGGGCAGAGAGGGGGAGGCGCGAGCCTTGTGGGCCTGGCAGGCCTTACCCTCTGGCCTCCTGCCGGGCAGCGACTGGGCCCAACTCGGCCCGGCCTGACTGCGAGAAGTGGAGAGGAGATGAGATGTGAATGAGATGTGAAGAGACCCTGAGAGGCATCTGTCAGTCTGTTGTGAGGAACGGCTGCAGATGCCAAGGTCAGTGAAGAAAGAGGGGGGGCGGTTATGCGGCTCCTGGCCAAGATTCCCCTGCAGCCTTTGGTGCAGCCCACGGAGGAGCAGAGATCCCCCCGCAGCCCGGGGAGCCCACGGAGGAGCAGAGATCCCCCTGCAGCCCGGGGAGCCCACGGAGGAGCAGAGATCCCCCCGCATCCTGGGGAGCCCACGGAGGAGCAGAGATCCCCCCGCAGCCCAGGGAGCCCACGGAGGAGCAGAGATCCCCCTGCAGCCCAGGGAGCCCACGGAGGAGCAGAGATCCCCCCGCAGCCCAGGGAGCCCACGGAGGAGCAGAGATCCCCCTGCAGCTCGGGGAGCCCACGGAGGAGCAGAGATCCCCCTGCAGCCCGGGGAGCCCACGGAGGAGCAGAGATCCCCCTGCAGCCCGGGGAGCCCACGGAGGAGCAGAGATCCCCCCGCAGCCCGGGGAGCCCACGGAGGAGCAGAGATCCCCCCACAGCCCGGGGAGCCCACGGAGGAGCAGAGATCCCCCTGCAGCCCGGGGAGCCCACGGAGGAGCAGAGATCCCCCCACAGCCCGGGGAGCCCACGGAGGAGCAGAGATCCCCCTGCAGCCCGGGGAGCCCACGGAGGAGCAGAGATCCCCCTGCAGCCCGGGGAGCCCACGGAGGAGCAGAGATCCCCCCGCAGCCCGGGGAGCCCACGGAGGAGCAGAGATCCCCCTGCAGCCCGGGGAGCCCACGGAGGAGCAGAGATCCCCCCGCAGCCCGGGGAGCCCACGGAGGGGCAGAGATCCCCCTGCAGCCCGGGGAGGACCCCACGCCGGGGCAGGCGGGTGCCTGAAGGAGGCTGTGGCCCGTGGAGGCCCCGCTGGGGCAGCCGTTCTGGAGGGGCTGCACCCCGTGGAAGAGATGACCCACGCCGGAGCAGTTCCACGAAGGACTGTGGCCCGTGGGACGGACCCCACAACGGAGCAGGGGAGGAATGTGAGGAGTTCTTCCCCCAACAACAAAGCAGCAGCGTAAAACAACACGTGATGAACTGACCGCAACCCCCATTCCCTCTCCCCTCTGTGCCGCCTGGGGGGGTAAGGTGGTAGAGATAATGTTAAGCCCTGGAAGAGGTAGGGGGAGGTTATCTCATTCTCTGTCTCATTATCCTGCTTTGGTTTAGCAATAAATGAATAGTTTTCCCCAAGTCAAGTCTGTTTTGCCCGTGACGGTAACTTTAAGGATCTCTCCCTGTCCTTATCTGAAACCTCGAGCCTTTTCCTTATATCATCTCCCCCTGTTCCCTCGGAGGGTGCGGGGAGTGAGAGAGAGACTGTGTAGTCTGGTCCCAGTTCGGGGCTGAGCTACGACACCCTGCAAAGCAGGTCTCCCACTTGTGCAACACTAGAAACCATACTGTGAGATATCTCCAGATCTTCCTTTCCCACCCACACCTCCAGTTCCAAGATGCTCATGGGCACAGCTTGCTGCTGCTTGGTATGCACACCCTCACATTAAATAGCTCCTCAAAATTGTTTTCCTGCACTTTATTGCAAAGAAGAAACAAAATAATGGAAATTTAGAAAAAAAAATCATTGGGTTTTTCAAAAAACTGAGGTTGTTTAATTTTTAATCTAAAAGAGTCATTTAAACATCTTCCCTCGGTCAGAAAGATATTTTCTTTATAAAATAAATAAATAAAGGGGTTCTCCCACAATTTAAAAAAAAAAAAAAGTTTTGCTGATGAGCTCACACAGGTCCCAGGCAGGAGGCAGGTGACACCTGCCACAACCCACTGGCAGCAAGGATGCAGGTGAGTTCCTTTCCCTACCGCAACAGCTTCGGGTCGCCCGTACCAGACATCACGTGTTGCCCTCCTCCCTCGCCCTGGCAGGGTCTCCCCCACTGCTAAAAAGGACTTGTGTTGCCCAGTGGCATCTGCGCCAAATCTGACTGGTGCTCTGTCATTTAATCCACATGTTTTACAGCAACCTTAAACGTTTCCAACTATTTTGAGAAGCACAGAACGGGAACACGTGCTCAGTAAAGCATATCCTACTGTGGGATATTTTTTTTCCCTTGTGGAGTGTGAACTGAGCTCTTTCTAGCCAATGCAAAACTATTCCACTTCCACATACAAGGAAGACTTTGTGAACGTAGCCAGCA
This sequence comes from Chlamydotis macqueenii, assembly GCF_036417535.1. Lineage (NCBI taxonomy): Eukaryota > Metazoa > Chordata > Aves > Otidiformes > Otididae > Chlamydotis > Chlamydotis macqueenii. Next base: position 41,561,705 of record NC_141561.1, read on the forward strand.
GCTCCTCTGATACAGAGTGATACAGGCACACGGAGAGCCAGGAGATGGTTGGTGACAGCCAACATGGCTTCACCAAGGGCAGATCGTGCCTGACCAATTTGGTGGCCTTCTATGACAGGGCAACAGCATCGGTGGACAAGGGACGAGCAACAGACATCATCTACCTGGACTTGTGCAAAGCTTTTGACACTGTCCCGCACGACATCCTTCTCTCTAAACTAGAGAGACATGGGTTTGATGGACGGGCCACTCAGTGGATAAGGAGTTGACTGGATGGCCGCACTCAGAGAGTGGTGGTCAACGGCTCAATGTGCATGTGGAGACCAGTCACGAGTGGCGTCCCTCAGGGGTCCGTGTTGGCCCCAGCCCTGTTCAACATCTTTGTCGGCGACACGGACAGTGGGATAGAGTGCACCCTCAGCAAGTTCGCCGACAACACCAAGCTGTGTGGTGCCGTCAACACGCTGGAAGGGGAGGGATGCCACCCAGAGGGACCTTGACAGGCTGGAGAGGTGGGCCCGTGCCAACCTCATGAAATTCAACCAGGCCAAGTGCAAGGTCCTGCCTGGGTCCTGGCAATCCCAGGCACAAATCCAGGCTGGGTGGAGAATGCATCAAGACCAGCCCTGAGGAGAAGGACTTGGGAGTGCTGGTGGACGAGAAGCTCAACGTGAGCCATCAATGTGCCCTTGCAGCGCAGAAGGCCAACCGCATCCTGGGCTGCACCCCCAGCAGCGTGGGCAGCAGGGCGAGGGAGGGGATTCTGCCCCTCTGCTCCGCCCTGGTGAGACCCCACCTGCAGCACTGCATCCAGCTCTGGAGCCCCCAACATCAGAAGGATGTGGGTCAGTTGGAGAGGGTCCAGAGGAGGCCACGCAGATGCTGAGAGGGCTGGAGCAGCTCTGCTGTGAGGCCAGGCTGGGAGAGCTGGGGCTGTTCAGCCTGGAGAAGAGGAGGCTCCGGGGAGACCTGAGAGCGGCCTCCCAGTGCCCAAAGGGGGCTGCAGGAAAGGTGGGGAGAGGCTGTTCAGTAAGGCCTGGTGTGACAGGACGAGGGGTAATGGTTTTAAAATAGAGGGAGGTAGATTTAGATTGGATATTAGGAAAAAATTTTTTACAGTGCGAGTTGTAGAGCACTGTCCCAGGTTGCCCAGAGAGGCAGTGGATGCCCCATCCCTGGAAATATTCAAGGCCAGGTTGGCCGGGGCTCTGAGCAACCTGATCCGGTTGGAGATGTCCCTGCTCCTGGCAGGGGGGTTGGACTGGATGGGCTTGAAAGGGCCCTTCCCACCCAAACATCCCGGGATTCGATGAAAAACGCTCCTGTTAATTACAACTGCAGCCATACGAGACTCGCCTTAACACGGCCTGTTTTAAAAGGTTCCCAAATAAACCGGTACTGCACCACAGGTAACTATTAGTCACTGCCAGCATGCTAAGTACTTCACTAGTCTATTATAACTGGTAAAAAAAAAAAAGAAAAAAAAAAGAAAGGGGGGGGGGAAAGGAGGGAGGGGAAAGGAAAAAAGGAGCGGGGGGGAAAGGAAAAAAAGAGGGGGGGGAAGGGGGGAAGGAAAAAAGGGGGGGAAGGAAAAAAGGGGGGAAGAAAAAAGGGGGGAAGGAAAAAAGGGGGAGGAGAAAAAAAGGAGGGGGGAGAAAAAAGGAGGGGGGAGAAAAAAAAATGAAAAAAGGAGGAAAAAGGAAAAAATGGAAAAGAAAAAAAAATAGTTGTTTGCACCGGGAAACTTCCCAGCTGCTGAGGAAGACCTGTCACAACCTCAGGCCAGGGTCAGCCAGACCCCCCCCCGCCTAAACTCCCCTTTGCTACCCCAGCGCACCCCGCACCCCCACCCCGCTGCCCCGGCGCCATCCCCGCTGAGCCCCAGCGGCGCGGGAGCCCCCGAGGCGGCGGAGGGAGGGGGCCGGGGGGGCAGGGGGACACCCGGGGCGCTGCCCCCTTACCGCTCAAGAAGCTCTTGGCGCGGAGGACCGACAGCTCGTCCAGCCCGGCCGCCACCTCCCCGGGGACGGGCAGGAGCCCCGCCAGCCGCTCCCGGTGCCTTTTGGAGGGGTCGGAGGAGCCGCCGCTGCGCCGAGACGGGGAGGGGGCGGCCCTGCCCCCCGCCCGGGGGAGGGGGGGGGGGGGGCGGAGGGGTGGGAGGGGATTTGCGGGGCGAAGGGGGTTGGAGCTGGGTGAGGGTGATGGGGGTAAGGGGGCTGAAGGGGGTTTGGGAGGTGGGGGGGTGATGCGAGTAGGGGGGCTGAAAGGGGTTTGGGAGGGGAGGGGGGGTGATGGCTGAGGGGTTAAAGGGGATTGGGAGGTGGGGGGATGGGGGGTGATGAGTGAGGAGGTAAGGGGGGCTGAAAGGGGAATTGGGGGTGTGGGGGTGATGAGTGAGGGGGGTGGAGGGTTGAAGGGGGATTGGGGGTGTGGGGGTGATGGATGAGGGGGGTAAGGGGGGGCTGAAGGGGGATTGCGAGGTGTGGGGGTGATGGATGAGGGGGGTAAGGGGGCTGAAGGGGGATTGGGAGGTGGGGGGATGAGGGGTTAAGAGGGGATATGGGGGCAATGATGAGTGGATGGGGGTGAGGAGGATGGGGGGATGATGGGTGTGTGGGAGGAAGCAGGGGGCTGAAGGGAGATTGGGAGGTGAGGGGGGGATGTGGGGGTGATGACTGGTGGATGGGGATGAGGGGGGATGTAGGGGGCTGAAGGGGGATTGGGAGTTAAAGGAGGATGGGGGGGTGATGGGAGGTGAGGGGGAGTGGGGCCGTGTGGGGAAGAAATAGGGCAGCGACTCCCAGCACCGCAGGGGTGAGGGCTGGGAGCACCCGTGTCGCTGCAGGCAGGGTGGCGTGTTGGGGTGCGCGGGGGTGCGCGTCCGTGCGCCGGCAGGCACCGACACCCAGGAAGCCGTGTGTGTGGATGTCAGCCCCATCACTGCACAGGGCGGGCAGGGGGTGTGATGGGGGGCACTGTCACACCCCTGCTGCTGCGCACACCCGCAGTGGTTGGGAACAGCGTGAATGAGTGTGTCACGCACCTGCCCCGGGCTGGGCACCCTCACCCAGAGGCAGCCACGGTCCCCCCAGCTCTCTCCTTCCAAAACGCTCAAGTCACCCGCAGCAACAGGGCTCGGCCGCGGGCAAGGTCAGGGTGCAAACGCGCAGGGCAGCAACCTGGGTTTTCATTGACCCCAAACTCAGAGGGTGTCCACAGGCCTGCCTTCCCCCCGAAACTGCCCTCAACAGGGCAAAGCACAGCCCTGCCCTGTGTGCAATCCTTGCCCCGTCTCTCCCTGGGGTGCAGGAGGAGGGGGTGAGCCAGGACCGTCCTCCTCCTTTGGCCAAAGCCCAGAGAAACCAGGCTCAGGGCTAAGCTGAAAGGAGGCTTTTTCAAATCCTTGCTCAGTCAAGAGGGAAATTGAGAGAGGCTGTTTCAGGTCAAAACAAACCACCACCACCATACAAAGCAAATTGCCTTTTAATCCGTAAGCAAACACCGGGGGCGAGTTTCAGGACATCTTTTTCTCCTCGGCACCGTCCGCCTGCCGACAGCAATACAAAGAAACCGCAAAGTGTAAAATGAGACACCACCACAGAAAACAGACATTGTAAGCACAAGCACAACACATACAAAGAGCTAAGACACAAGCAGCAGAGCACCAGGGCTCCGTCTTGGCCCCAACTGGCAGAGCCTGGCAGGGTGCCCCCTCTCCAAAGGGCACCTCTTGCAAGACAGGGAGCCCTCGGGACCCTTTTCGGGTCCGTTGCTGTTTAAAGCTCCGTTAACGTGGCCAGTCAGCTCCTCGGTGCTCCTTCCAGGCCACTGCGGAGGGGTGCGGTGCGTTCCAGCATTGCTCCGCTCCTGGCCTCCAGCCGAGAGCTGGACCCTTCCCGAGCCCCATCCTGCCCTGCGAGCAGCGCCGGGAGCCCTGGCACAGCGAGGAAAAAGAGGGCATGAAGGCAGAGACCCAGGGAGACGAGGCCACCCCACACCAGGCTTGCTGCTGGGTTAGCTCTGCGCTAATTACCTGAGTTTACTCATTAGCAAACTACATGCCTAATGCTGGTGTGAGGGGCAGACGTGATGCTCAGAGTGACGGGTGCAAGGCGGGGGGAAGATGTGGAGGTCCCCAACCTCTGGCCAACCTGGCTTGCCATTTCTAGTCTTGAACCAAACCCACCCCCGCCCCCCCCCATCATTGCTTTTTCTGTGGGTTTTTTCCTGATGGAGCTGGGAGGATTTGCCCCGTGGTGGGAAAAAGAAAATAATTCACATCTTAGGTTAAGAAATAAAAAAGAAAGAATTCAACAAAGTGGTTGTGCTGGTCTGCAGGACAACAGTTCGAAGGGCACAGCATTGGTCCGAAGTGGAGAGGCAGACAGCAGTCACTGAATTTCTTTCTCACTGTTTTAAAAAACCACACATCCTGAGAGACCGCAGGAAGAAAACCCATCGTTCCTCCAATCTGACGGCACTGCTGAGAAGAGGAGGGCAAGGACAAGCCAGGGACAAACCCAAGAGGAGCTTGGCTGGACCTTCCCCACCGTGCTGCCCAGAAGGGTCACAACAGCCTGGTACCCACTTCCCCAAAAACTCCCCAGGAAGGCTGTGGAGGAGCCCAAAACCCTGAGCTGCCTCTGCTCTCACCAGCTCCACCTCCCACATAGACCTTTCAGATACTGCTGAGCTTCTCAAAGTGCTTGGTAACATCCCCTTTCCTCGGGGAGTGGGGTCACCTGGGGCTGAGGAGGAGGAGAGGGGATGAAGAGCAAGGAGCAGAGGGGCTCAGGCAGGCTAAGACGATGCAGGGGACTGAACAGCAATGTGACAAAGGCAGTCTGCACACACAGCTGGTGAGGAGGCCACGCTCTCCATTGCTGGAGAAACAGCAATTCAGTGCTGGCGGTGCCTGTAAGGCCAGCGGGTACGTCTGCAAGAAGCTGTCAGGAGCACGCGAGCAAGCAAGGCGGGTGTCCTTCCTTGGAGCCCAAGAGGCTGGCAAACCTCCCCGCTGGCATGGCTGCATCTCCCTGAAAGATTTCTCATAGAAAAAAAAAAAAAAAAACCAAACAAAACAAAACACTTCATTCTACACTGCCTGAAAGATCTTCTAGGGCACCTTGTTTCAGGCATTGGAAGACAAAATCCTGAGCGACCAGGAAGCATGGGGCACCACTCGCAGGCGTCCAGGGCCAGAAGAGCTCATACTTGCCGGCAGCTTTTCAAAACGTGGCTCCTAGTTCACAGCGAGGCTTTGAAACAGGCTGCCCACCACTGCTGCATCCCCCTCCAACACCACCCCTCGCTCCATCCCTCCGAGCTGGTGCACCCCCCTCAGGTCCTGCAGCCCTCGCACCTCACCTCGAGCTGGACCTCGCAGGCACAGAGCGGCTGCCCGCCCGTGAAGGATGCTGACCGGAAGCCAGGGCCCCGCTCGTAGGAGGGAGGCACTCCTGCATCCGCCTTCGCGGGGAGAGCTGCTGAGCACCTCAAAACGGAGTCCAGTGAGGAACGTGGTGCTGCAGGGTGGCTCTCGCTGGGGCAAGGCAAAGCACCCAGATGCTGGGGAAGGGATATTTCAGAGGCACTCCCGAGAAAGTTGCTCTCATGTCTGAAAAGGCTGTTTCCATACTGGCACTCAGGCAGCACGATGTGGTCCATCCGGTGGGTGCTGGGACCCATGCTGGACCCAAGCAAGAGTCCACTGGGTGGCACCAGACCTGCTCCACCGCGTCTCCGAGGAGCTGCCCCAGCCTGCAGGAGCCACGGCTGGTGCTGCGTGAACCACCTGTCCTGCTCTCCTTCCCAGGAAAAGCTGGGCTCTGGAGGAAGTATTGGGGTCTGTTCGGGGAAGCCACCACCCCCTGGCAGCCAGGTGACTCCTAAGGGTGCTGATGCTCGTGCAGGGACAGCAGCCTCCTCATCGTGAAGGTCTCCAGCCCCAGAGAACAAGGGCTCACTCAAGCCCTGGGCAGGGCGAGGAGCAGGTTGGGAGGGCAGCAACCACAGCCCAGCCCCTGAGGGGCTCTCGGGGCTGCCAGCCAGGAGAGTTTGTGACTCCAGATGTGTTCCTGCTGCTTCCAGCTGTTTGGGAGCTGAGGCCATCCAAGCCTCTAATGGGCAACCTCCAGGAGAAGTGCACTGATCCAAAGCATTGTGCCACTGAGTCACCAGTTCCTTCGAGTGCAACAGAGGTGGGCAGCTTGAGCCCACAAGCTCGCACTCGGGCTGGCTCTGATCATCAGAAGCAGTGTTACCTACAGAGGCAGAGGTGGTAACTTCTGCTTGAAGCACTTGTCCTGGGTTTGCCAGCCGAAGTGCTGCAGAAGGATTGCTGCTACAGCCCGGGACGTCCACACCGGTCCTCCCTGACAGCCCGCCTGGGTTAAACAGGACGTCCGCAGAGCTGACCTCGGAGGTAGTGGAGACCAGAGAGACCACAGCATCTTGGCCTTGCGCACCAGGTGCCTGGGGCTGCGGTGGGGCTTGAAACGCTGAGTTAATCGCCCAGCAGTGCTGGAAATGAGCCGCAGCACTGTTCTCCTGCCTGCAGGGTGATGTGCTGCAGTGTGGGAAGTCCATGCTCTTCTCAGCATCCTCCCTGAGGAGCATCTGCTCCACGCAAGGGGTTGCCTCACTGCCTAGCCTCTTGCCATCCTCCTGAGATGGCAGCTGCTCCTCTGCAACCAAGCTGAGCAGAGCCTCCTCCCACCGCTGCAGCTCCGCATTGTCCACACTGAGGCTCTGGAGGGTCTGGCAGATGTTTCCACCCACCTCATCCTTCTCAAAGAGAGTTTCGATAACAACCAGGAGGGAGTTGCTGTCCTCCTTGGCATCACTGACTTCCTCACCCTGGCTCGGTCCATCAGGCTCAGTGATGAGATCTGGCAAAGAGAACTGAGGCACGTTATCAGCGTTATCAGCGTGGGAGATGTATACGGACGCATCCTGCTTCATCACGGCCCCAGGAAGAGAGTTGGAATCTACCGAGCACTGCGTCGTGCAGGAGTCTGCCTGTGTCTGCGACTCCTGCTTAGCCTGGAAGGAGTTCAGGAACTTGGGAAGGTTGCTCCCGTATAGGACCGCTTCCCCTGTGACAAAGCTAAAAGGCAGCTGCAGGTTTCTCTTCCGCAGGTGTTCCTCTCCTTCTTCGTTCCTTCAGGGTGGAGGGAAAAAGAGACGGCAACAGCATGAGGATCTCCTCTGGGCCAGGCAAAACCACCCTCCCAACAGCAAGATGGGAACTCACAGCCCTGCCTTGGCTTGTCTAAAGAAAAGGGTGGACAGGGCTGGCTATGTTGCTGCCGGTGGAGGACTGGGGCTCTGGGGAGCCCGTGGGGAGGTCTGCACAGCTCAGGGAAGGGCTGCGTGCCCAGGGCTCACCCCAGACAGGAGGGGTGAGCTGCTGGCCACTGCTACAGGAGGACACAGGCTGGCAACACGACCCAGCCACTCTTTCCTCCACCCTCATTGCCTCCACATGCCCTGAGCAGCCCCACGGCCACCCACGCCAAAAGCAGGTGAAGGCAGCTGGAGACCTGGCAATACTCACGACAGGGCTCGCTGCCGGGCAATGATGCAGTCGGGTTTGCCGCCTTTGTACACCAGCCGAGCGTTGGCCTGCACCCACACCCAGCCGCCCTTCTTGGTCAGCAGCCGGAAAACCGTCAGCCCGCTCTCCCCCGTCTTCATCACTGGGGCAGGGAGAGAAGAGAGGTGGCACAGACATGGTTACTCCACGGGTACCGGCATGGCCAGAGCTGCACTGGTGCTGGGGAGCCGTAAGGATCCCTGCAAACACACCTGCCCCGATGGCCCCCAAGCACTCACTTCTCACGTGGTTCTCCGCGCAGTGCATCATGTCGGCCAAGTGCACAAACTGGTACCCAGACCCCCTCCTGCACAGCTCCGTTTCTGTGTAACCCAGGACAACCTTCCCCCTGGAAACAGTGCAGAAACTCGATGACACCAGGGATGGATCCCCCAGCTGGACCCCACCAGCCAGACGCAATCCCCTGCCCAGAACCCAGGCAGCTAGCCAGTGCCTCCCATTTTGGGTGGTGCAACTCTCCATCATGGGCTGAGCTGCATCCCCTTTTCCACAAAACCCCATGCTGGGTTTGCTGGGATAAAACACGGATGTCAAGAAGTGCTAGCACCCAGTTAATCTGCTTCCCATGTTACTGGGGGGCTACAGAAATGCTTGGCAGCAGATGGACAAAAGCATCAGACAAGTTACCGCAGGAGTTGGGTCAGAAGTGCCCTGCTCCCACAATCTCTGTTTTTCTAACCAGCACCATGGATTTTTCCACGAGGAAGGTGCAAGATGCCTTACCGGGAATCACAGGCCATGGGAGTGAAGTCCAACTTGTGCTTTGTCTGAAAGATCAGCGTCTTGGTCCGAAGCTCCAGGATGGAGAGCGGCTGGAGGGGAGTTGCGATGGCGAAGAGAGCAAGCAGAGACCTGTCCGATGCCCTCTTCTGCTGCCCAGGAAGGAATTTCAAGCGCCCACAGAAATTCAAGGCCTTAGAGAGGATCAGAAAATACAGGAGTGAAGGAAACAGGATGATGGGAACTGGAACACGAGTGGCCCCTGGGGAACATGCTGTAGGCAGAGGGGTGTGCTGGTGCAGGGCTGCCTTACCAGAAATCCCGAGGAGTTATCCAGCAAGCAGCGGAAGCGGCAGGTGAAGCTCCTTTCCACAAAGGAGGGCTTCTCGGGGAGGAAGTGCTGGGGGCTGGACATGGTGCTGTGTTCAGCCAGCAGCGCCTGGTCAGCACGAAGGGCTGGGAAACCAAAGGGAAAACAAAGTTTTCCAAACTGCACACATTGAACTCATGGCCTTGCAGACCTTCTCCTGGTGGACACCACTGCTGAAGTGAACCCATGATCTTCACAAGATGGGGAAAGACCTTGCCGTGAGAAATTACCAGTTCACAACAGTTTCTGGTTCCCACAAGCTCAGCTTGCCTCCCAGACAGGAGCAAGACAGCAAGCCACCCCCACTGAAACAGAAAAGCAAAAAGGCTCGGGACAGCGCAGTGAAAGACAGCATGTCATTGCTGTTGGCTGCTTTTGGTTACAGGTGGCCCTGCAAACCCCGGGAATGGTCACGAGTCCCAGGGATGCTCCTCAGCAGAGGGCTGTGCTTGATGGCTATAAATGCCAGCAGGAGGGTTTTCCAGCACTGAGTGGCCACGTAGAGGTGGCTGGCTGGTCCCCGGGGATCACTATTAGGGACTATGCCGGCACTCACCATCAGCAGCGTGCTGGGTGCTGCCGGACGCTGGAGCTCCATGCAGCTGGTGGTGGAAGGCGGCTCTGTCATCCGCATGGATCAGCTCATACACACTCTGGTAAATGAGATCTGACTGGAAGGACACAAGGGGAGAAAAGCGTTGCCTCCTGCCCAGCCTAGTACCCTCCGTTGGTACCACAAGTGCAGTGACTGAGTGTAAAGAAACAGGAAAACGCAACCAGCTTTGCATGCAGCATGGAGGGCAAGGACCAGGTCTGCTTTTAGGGAGGGTGGCTCACAAAGGAGGAAAAGGGAGCCGAAAGCAGGTCTGGCTGGGGAAATCATGAGAACGGCTCTGAGGTTTCTAGAAGCAACAGCAATGGCCACATCCAAGTAACTCCGGCTGCTCAGGACTGTCAACATCCATTTCCCCAGAGTCCACTGGCCATAGCTAAGCAGAGCTTCCACCCCATTCCCCACAGGGGCAAGGCTGAGGTTTCTCCTTGTGTCACCCAGCCCTTCCACAGATGTTTCACGCTGGCTCTGGCATCTCACCCTTAAACACAATTTATGGGAAATGCTGAAACTCCAGAACTCTCCCCTGCCACGGGAGCTCCTGCTCTTTGGGAAGCTTTTCTCCCTGTCGTAGTTCAGCCCTGATCAGGACCAGACTACGCAGTCTCTCTCCCGCTCCCCCCACCCTCCGAGAGAACAGGGGGAGATGATATAAGAAAAAACGGCTCAAGGTTTGAGATAAGGACGGGGAGAAATCCTTAAAGTTACCGTCACGGGCAAAACAGACTCGACTTGGGGAAAACTATTCATTTATTTTCTAAAATTAGCAGGAGAATGAGACAGGGAACAAGATAACCTCCCCCCACCCCTCCCTCTTCCCAGGCTTAACATTATCTCTACTACCTTCCCCTCCCGAGCGGCACGGGGGGGGGAAAGGGAATGGGGGTCGCGGTCAGTTCATCACGTGTTGTTTTACGCCGCTGTATCATCGTCAGGGGAAGAACTCCTCGCATTCCTCCTCTGCTCCAGCGTGGGGTCCCTCCCACGGGCCACAGTCCTCCGTGAAACTGCTCTGGCGTGGGTCATCTCTTCCACAGGGTGCAGTCCCTCTAGAACAGCTGCCCCAGCGGGCCCTCCATGGGCCACAGCCTCCTTCAGGCCTCCACCTGCTCTGGCGTGGGGTCTTCCACGAGCTGCAGGTGGATCTCTGCCCCTCCGTGGACCTCCATGGGCTGCAGGGGGACAACCCGCTCCACCATGGTCTTCACCACGAGTTGCAGAGGAATCTTGGCCAGGAGCCATATTACTCCTCCCCCTCCTTCTGAACTGACCTTGGCGTCTGCAGCCGTTCCTCACAACAGGCTGGCAGACGCCTCTCAGGATCCTTTTTACATCTTATTCACTTCTCATCTCCTCTCCACTTCTTGCAGCCGGGCCGGGCCGAGTTGGGCCCAGTCGGCTGCCCGGCGGGAGGCCAGAGGGTGAGGCCTGCAAGGCCCATGAGGCTCGCGCCTCCCCCTCTCTGCCCCCCGCTCAGCTGCTTCACATCTTCTCCTCTCTTTTTCCTGTTTTCCCCTACTTAAATACGTTATCGCAGAGGCGTTATCACGGGACATTTTGCTACCAATTGGCTCGGCCTTGGCCAGCAGCGGGTCCGCCCTAGGCCCGGCCGAGTCCACTGAACAAAGGGGAGCGACTTCTAGCAGTTTCCTACAGAAGATACCACCTTAGGCCCCCCCTCACTAACAAAACCAGAACACTCCCCATCTGTGGGGTGAACACTCCAGCAGCAGCATTTGCCTGGCATCTTAACTTCTAGTATCTAGGGCTTGGAACTGGATAATCTTTAAGGTCCCTTCCAACTCAAACCATTCTATCATTCTATGACCTTCTCAGCACCAAATTCAGACAAAGTGCCTGAAAGGCTCTGGGTTGTCAGAGGAAAATTTGTTCGTGGGGCACAAATTGCCAGCCTGCAACAGCAGGCAAGATCTCTCTTGCGTTGTCATCCCTAGCCCTCTGCAAACTTTTTTTTTTTTTTTAAGACTTATGCAGGGGGGGTTTGCTATTTTAATAAAAGGTTTCTGTAGGTTTTCTTTACTCCAAACCCATGAGAATCCGTATCCCAGTGTGCCACCAGAAAAGACACGGATGCTGATGCTGGGCTGTGTTGGCCACACAGCAGAAACGCCAGCAGGCCCTCACACCACCTGCCTCCCATCACAGCCCCCATCTTCTAGGACCACATCTAGGACCAGCCTTTCCCATCCTGCTCCTGCATGCTGTGGTGGTCAGCATGACCCTGCCCAAGCCCTTGGGCAGCTCAGGCCACTGCCATGTCCCTGCCCTCAGAAGCACACCAGAGCTCCTGCTCAACCAGACATACAAGGTACTTTGAGAAGACCGCTCCCTGCCTCTGACAGGATTTTTACTTGGGGTATCAGCCCATGTGGGTCCTTCTGCAGTGAGCTGGGAAAGGGCACCAAGAGAGGACAAAGAAAAAAAACACATCAGTCTCTTGCGGGTGCACCAGGGTCTCATGCAGCAAAATGGGTTTGGCAGCCTCATGGCCCTCCTGTTGACTCAGTCCTTTGGCCGAAGGAGCTGGATGTCAGGGGAATTGGACGTAATGGGCAGGATGTGGGGAGAGATCTGCTTTTCCTTGGCATGCCGTGTAACACACGGTACTTCAGGGCACCGACACTGCTCGCCAGCAAGATACCCTCAGCCCGTGCCCAGCAGTGTGATGCAAGAAAAATCTCACACTCTCCTTACACACAAAGAGAAGAGGAAACAGAGTCTGCCATTGCTCAGGTTGCATCTGTTCCTACTAAAGTCACAAGCATGTTTCTTAGCTTCCTCAGCCCCCAAAGAACATGACTCATTTGAAAATGTACATAAAAAATGATCCAAGGGAGCTGGGAGGGGAGAAGAACAGAAAGCCCTGGCACGGCTATCAGCGCCTCCTTCCTGGACCTGGGCGTGAAGCCAGGAAAAAAGTGGTACCCACCTGATGGAAGCCCAGGTAGTCCTGCACAGTAGGGGAGACATAGAAGATGTAGCCATCTCCAGTCACGGCGATGACAAATCCATTGAATGCCTGAAAGAATAAGTTGAGCCCAGAGTTACTCTCCCTAGCTTCAATCCAGCTGCTTGAAAGACAAACTTCTCCAGGTGTTTCTTGAGCATTCAAGGATGAGAAGGGACCTTCTTTGTCAGAAAGAAGCCACCTCATGACCACATGAGGCTTTTAACCCTGGTTAGTTGGGGAGGGGTTCATAGAATTATAGAATGGTTAGGGTTGGAAGAGACCTTCAAAGCCCATCCAGTCCAACCCCCCTGCAAGGAGCAGGGACATCTCCAACCACATCAGGTTGCTCAGAGCCCCGGCCAACCTGGCCTGGAATGTTTCCAGGGATGGGGCATCCACCACCTCTCTGGGCAACCTGGGACAGTGTTCTACAACTCGCATTGTAAACAATTTTTTCCTAATATCTCATCTAAATCTACCTCCTTCTATTTTGAAACCATCACCCCTCGTCCTATCACACCAGGCCCTGCTGAACAGCCTCTCCCCACCTTTCCTGCAGCCCCCTTTAGGCACTGGGAGGCCGCTCTCAGGTCTCCCCGGAGCCTCCTCTTCTCCAGGCTGAACAGCCCCAGCTCTCTCAGCCTGGCCTCATAAGAGAGGTGCTCCAGCCCTTTTATCATCTTTGTGACCTCCTCTGGACCCTCTCCAACTGGTTCATGTCCTTCTTATGCTGGGGGCTCCAGAACTGGACACAGTACTCCAGGTGGGGTCTCACCAGAGCAGAGTAGAGGGCAAGAATCCCCTCCCTCGACGCTGCTGGGGATGCAGCCCAGGATGCCGTTGGCTTTCTGTGCTGTAAGGGCGCACTGCTGGCTTACGTTGAGCTTCTCATCCACCATCACTCCCAAGTCCTTCTCCTCAGGGCTGGTCTTGATCCATTCTCTACCCAGTCTGGATTTGTGCCTGGGATTGCCATGACCCAGGTGCAGGACCTTGCAATGATCAAAGGTGGACTGACAATTTTTTCTACACCTGTTGATAAAGTCCTCTCACCACAGGCCATCTCCTGCATCAGGAGGGACCAGCAAAGAGGAGGATTCTGGAGCACCTGGAGTTAGTTAGCTCCTCTCCAGCTGTATCAGCTGAGTACAGCTATGCTCTTCTGGGGCTCTTCTGCTGGCAGACCCAATTTCCTCTAACAAACCTGCCCACAACTTCAATAACAAGCAGCAGCAGGTAGTGTTGAGGGAATAAATACTTTGAGCCGTGCAGAAGACTGGTGACTCCAGGAGGAGCCTAGCTTCAGTTCAGGCACAATGAAGCCTTCAGAGATGGTAACCGAACTGCAGTCAGTCAGTGACCTGACATTTTTATCCACTCTTTCATTTTAAGGATGACCTCCAAAGACAGTTTGGGCCCTGCTCTTCATCCTGAGTTTTACAGTTAGGGGGTTATACAGGCTTATTTCTGCATTTCTGTATGTGTCCTCCCCAGAACTTCTCCAATCACGCCCCAAAACCTGCCTTTTAATCCTTAGCACCTGAGGACTACAGGGACATCGCTGTCCCTTGGACTGCTGCTCTCAGCTCCAAAGGTGCATGAACAATCTATCACAAAGTACAGGATATAAGACCAAATTCAGCCACTGCTATCATTCACAGATGGTAATGCAGGTAAAACCAACACCACCTTGAAAGCAAAAGAGGTGGGAAAATCTAGAAACTCAGATCCCGATTTGTGAAGCCCCCAACATCGCATCTGTGACGCTTGATGTGGCACCCTCTGGTCCTTATAAGCGTGCAGACTGATGACACATCTCCAAGGAGGTGACAGCATCCTGTTCTCATCCATCTCCCATTACACAGGACCACAACCTCTTCTCATCTGAATCTGTTCTTGTTCCTGACAAACACCTCAAGAGGCCCCATTGCTCTTGAGACGTTTGTCAGGAACAAACCCCATTGCTCCTCAAGTACATCTTGGCATTGAACTGCCACCATGAGACAACATATTCGGAAAATTACTCTCCTCTTGCTGATGTTCTAGATGACAGAAGATAAGGCTTTAAACACAAAACCCCCAAATCTCTATTAAAAACATCTTTCTGCTCATACTACCTGCCAACTTCACTTCTCGCCTTACACTGCAATTACACACGCACGGGCTGCAGCTAAATCCATACCCAAACTGGTAGCTCCTTGCTTGAAAAAGACCAATCCCATGCCAAATTAGAGAAACTACACAAAAAATATGGGAGGTCATGGCTAGGGTGGAGGGAGGGGAGCTCATGCATCAAGTGAATACCAAGAAAAGAGGCAACACGAAGACCCAGGAAAGTACTGCACTAGATAGTAATTCCTGCCCCCTCTTCTGGTCTGTAATGGATTTAATTTATTAGTGAATAAAAGGAGATAAATTAGGAAAAGAAAACCCTAAGCGGAAGTCTGCGTCTAAGCAAGATGCGGGCAGAAGTCTCAGCAGGTCTCATAAGCATTAGGCCACAAACATGGACTCTGCCCTTGCTGCCCAGCTAGGCCATGCCGAGCTGGAGGGACCACAGGGACGTGCTGGTTGCTGGAGACCAGGCTGGAAAGGAGGGTCTGGCCGCCCACGCTGCTACTTCAGCTCCATTCATCTTCCTCCTCCACGCAAAAAGGAGGCAGGAGGCAGGCTGCCACGGCTCACGCGTTTGTCCATTTTACAGTGATGCTCAGGCTCGCCTGGGATGGCTTTTTTCAGCCATTTGGATTCTTTGAGAGGCTGCTGGATTGAGCATGTTGCTGGATTCCACAGAGATCCAGCCGCAGCCCCTCAAGGGACCCCGAGCCAAAGTTTTCTGCAAATTATAGTATCTAATTAAAATGCTCTTTGAGGGGTAAAAATCAGGCAGCTCAGCTGGAGGATTTCTGTCACATTAACACCTCGTAAGCTCTCCAGATGCCTTCAATCACCCAAAGCCACCAATGCTTTGGTGGCTCAACAAAATGCCTTCGTGTGACCCATCTCAAATCCCCAGAGAGTGCTTGGGAGCAGCTCCATCATGGGACTGGGGCAACCATGGTCTCCCTCCTGGCTATTGTCTTATTCCAGCTGTTCCCCCATGACTGTCACACTTACAGACAGCTGAGATTGGTCCTGGGAGTGAAGCCCATGTGGTCCAAGCTTTGTTGCCAGAAGTCAGGCTGGGCTCCCAGGAGTCACCACCTCAACAAAATCTCCTGTGGGGCTGTGCTCACACCCTCCTGCCTGTCTGTAATGGTGGGCATTCCTGCAAGGCCATGCAAGAGCCGGGATGAAGGCACCAAAGTCAGACTTTAAGGAGAGCCAAGCATCCACCTGCTTTTGTTTGGAGAGGTGGAAGCAGGGAGAAGAGGACTTGAGGCCCAGAAAGCAGAGACACATACGACATCAGGAACACAGCCACGTAAAAAGCTAAGGCCTTGCGCAGACTTGCCCTGCAGCACGTTTTAAGTTGAGATGCCCAAATGTTTATCCAGCGACCTTTCTGTGTGACCTTTCTATCCCATTTCCTTTGGCTTACATTTATAATGGCAGGCCAAGCAAAGAGCATCTTGGCCAGCTGACTCACCAGCCCCTTGTTCTCTGAAATCCATAGAACCATAGAATGGTTTGGGTTGGAAGAGACCTTTGAAGATCACCCAGTCCAACCCCACTGCAAGGAGCAGGGACATCTCCAACCACATCAGGTTGCTCAGAGCCCCGGCCAACCTGGCCTGGAACGTTTCCAGGGATGGGGCATCCACCACCTCTCTGGGCAACCTGCGACAGTGTTCTACAACTCGCATTGTAAAAAATTTTTTCCTAATATCCAATCTAAATCTCCCTCCCTCTATTTTAAAACCATTACTCCTTGTCCTGTCACACCAGGCCCTGCTGAACAGCCTCTCCCCATCTTTCCTGCAGCCCCCTTTAGGCACTGGGAGGCCGCTCTCAGGTCTCCCTGGAGCCTCCTCTTCTCCAGGCTGAACAGCCCCAGCTCTCTCACCCTGGCCTCACAAGAGAGCTGCTCCAGCTCTCTGGAAAGCTATTCAGTGAGAGCTATCTCATGAGACACACACTGGCCTTTCTACAAAGCAAAGCTCCCGCCACCCACTGATTCTGTCCACCTCTGTCTCCCAAATCCATCTTCCCTTATTTTTCCCCTCTCAACCTTCCAGGTGAACCCGGGCTGCTTCCAACCCAGGCAGGCTGTGAACTCATGCTAGGAAGCTTGTGGAATGCCCCAGGTAGGATAAACAGTTCCTGGCAGATGTTTTATCCTGCAGCTATTGCCATTCTCCTCTTCACCTTTACTAGAACACAAGGAACCCGTTACCTCAGCGACTGTAACCAGGGATCGTTCCCTACGCTGCTGCAGGATACCCCTGCACCCTCCTGGTCAGGATGGATGAGGTTTCACATGGTGGGTCCATGAACTGCAGTGGGTGCCAAGGAAAAATGCCAGGTTTGGGCTCAGTGACAGCTAACACCTGCAAGCTACAGGCGCAGACATCACCTGGTGCCTTTGCAAGAAGGACACAAGCCACCACCCCGCGCCCTGCTCTGTTCACAGACACAGCTGATGGTACAGCCCATACAGAGCTGCTGCAGCGTAACCAAAGCAGCAGCAAACTGCAGCGCAGGGCAGGAGGGAATGGTAGGGATGGGGACCTGTCCCAGCCAGGCAGTGTCACTGGTCCCAAGGTGCTTAGTGCCTGCAGAAATCACAGGGAAGAGGCTCCGGGCCAGGCAGGGTTTCCTTTTGCTTCACAGATGGGACCCCATGCCCCACAGCTGCTGTACTGTTCAGCAGACGGGGACCAGTCGTTGTGCCCGGTGGACCGCGGGAGTCAAGGTATGACTGTGAGCGACTGAGCTACCGCACGATACCTGGAGCAGCAGTTCCCCCTCAGGAAACAGCTCCTTGTCAACCTGCAGGTCTGTCTGTCCATTCCCTCCTGGGGCTCTGGGCTGATCCAGCACGCAGTCGCCAACATCTGTAGCTGCAGCTGCGAGTGAGAGGGCAAGAAATCAGCACAGAAGGGGCAAGCCAGGAGCTTCTCCCTCCTCCTCCCCATCCCGGTGCCACTCATGCACAGCTGCAACCACGCTACCCGATGCACATCGACCCAGCTCAGAGGAAGATGAGAATAGCGGGAGCTGGAGCAGAGACCCTTCACAGAGCTATCCCTAACTTGGCCAACGCTTCCTCCAAGAGACGATAGCCCCTGCTTGGTCTCGTTTCTGGGAAACCTTGTTTCTGCCAAGGTTTGAGGCAAAGACACAAAGGATAGAGGGGAGGTGAGCATTTTTGGGCTGCCCAGGCTAGGAAACGCCACCCAACACAGCGATAAGTCTTCAGGTTAGAGTCTGGTAGAGCTGAAGTTGCTTCAGTGCCACAATGTCTGTTTTCCTGCCCTTCAGGGCTGACGAAAGACAGGGGCAAACTTTCCCAAACCATGTGAAGAGCCATCAAAGTACCCCTATTTTTTCTCCTTGCCGCCTTTGGTGGCCATGGTGCTCCCGGTGAGACACCTGAGCAGCTCACTGCCGTGATCTCCCTGGGCTGATTCATGTGCTGCCCCACACTTCCTCACTAGATGCCTTCAAGGCAACGCCCATGGGTGCAGCCGATGTGAAACCTCCTGCCCTGGTTGCAGGACCTTGAGCATGACGGGACACAGAAAACTGGTTGTTCAGGGAATCTGAAGAAGGATGGCAGCTCCCTGGGACGTCCCCAGTGTGGTACTTCATCTGCTGGGGAATTATCCTGGAAAAAACGCAGTCCAAACTCAGCTTCCAACCAAAGGAAAATTCTCAAGGCAAGTTTTTTGCCAACTGAACCAAAAACCTGCAGGAAAATCTCAAAGCAGCCCCGTGTAGGAACCGCCCCAGCTCTGCCACTGCCATGAGCTCCTGCAGCATCGCGAGGTCAGGCAGGGCTCGGATGCTCTGTGCACAGCCACGTCCCAGCAGAGCACCACTGCCTGCCCTGTCTGAGCCCTGCATTCTGCTGGCACTGCATGACCTCGGCCGGATCCAAGGGGAAAAGGTCTTGGTAAATTTGAGGGAGCGGTAGGAAACAAGGAAAAAAACCCAAACCATCCCAATTCTGACTACATATTCAATTTTCCTCATGGTGGAAGCTCTCACCTCATCATTGAAAGGTTTTAAAGGTTTATTGGTTTTTTTTTTTCCCAGTAGCACTGAGTTCAGAGCCAAAATAATTCCAAACCTAAAAAAAGTTTCATCTGAAACCGCTGATAGGAGACATTTTGTTTTTCGTCAGACCGTCAATATGCAAAAGCATTTTCCCTGACAGATCAACATTTCTGTATCAAAATTTCCATGACACATTCACATTTTTGTATTAAAAAAAAAAAAGTTGGGAGTCAAAACACCCCTCAACTCTATTTACATGTGGAGCCCGAGTAACAACAAGCACCCACCCATGCAGGCTTTCAGCAGCAACCAGCTCACCCGTGGGTCAGTTTAGCCCACGCCACAAATCCGCGTTGCCCCCTGCATTTCCGTTTCGGCAGGGGACGACCCTCTGCGTAGACATTTCCCAAACTGGCAGGAGGTGGATGAGCTGGGCCACGGGACGCGAGAACTCTGGGAAATGTTGGGAAAGACAAGGTTCAGCGCCAGGAAAGCAGTCACTGTGCTCAGTTTGCTCAGCAGTCGAGGAAAGGCATGTCCCCAGGAGTTTCAAAAGGCAAGTTTGAGGCAAGCAAAAAGCCTCCTTGCACAATTGCCAAGTGATCCCCAAGGAAAAACAGCCAAAGCCCATTTGGACCACGGGTATGGCTTCAATTTGCACATGATGGAGCGGAATAGCTTCAAAATGAAACATTGGTTCTTTTTTAATATTTGAATACTTTTGAAGGGTTGGCTCCTCTCTAAAGCACTGAAATGAGGCAATCTGGCAGGGAAATTAAAAAAGAAACCAAGTTCTTCCAAAACAAAGCTCCAAAAGGGCAGAGAGGGTTTTGAGAGGATGCAAGGCCCGAGAGCACATGGTCTTCAGCTCCTTCCCAGTGTCCACCAGCAGCATCTCCAGAGAGAGCTGCAATGAGCTGGAGACCGCTGCTCTGGGCTTACAGAACCCAACACAAAACACCTATTTGCTCATTTTGTGGTTTCGTGGTATAGAGCAGCTGGTGTTCACACCCAGCCCAGTCCTCCCCATCCATGGTCAGAGGCCAAGGAGATCCTGGGGCCAGTGCACGAGGCAAAATACATGGCTCCCTCCCACCAAATAATCCAGCAATGTGTGACAGGAGCTCCCCTTACTTTCATCATCACTTCCACATCTGTAGCCTGGTCTTGTTCTTGCAGAGGGCTTCTCTGCTTCAAGAGACAGCCACCCTGCTGGGGACGGCCAGCCGCGGAGGGAGCATCCAGCAGACAGGCAGGGCTGAGGCTGCTCTCAGAGGCCACAGCCATTCCTCACTAGATGATCTGGAGACCTCCTGTACCCCTTTTCAGGTGGTGACCCTCTTCACATCCAAACAGTCTCAACTGAGCCGCCTCCTCAACCAACAAGTTGGAAGTGAAGCATCCCTGTGGCTCTCCCCCTCCAGTCAGGTCTCTGAACTCATCCTTGCTCAAATTGCCAGGAACTGCAGGGGTTGAGAGCGAAAAAAATAAGAAGTCCTTTTAAACAAAGTGCAGAAAAAAACCCCACCCCATCTGCAATACAAGTAACCTCACGGGAGGGAGAGATCACTCCTGACACATCCCCCATCTGCTTGAGACAAGTTGTTAGTCTCTGGGGGATTTCACCAGCACATAAATCCATGCTCATCAGAAACAACTTGCAGGGTGATCACCTCACGCCAGGCAACGCTGGCTTTGTCACCTGATGACATGGGGTGGTGGCTTGGAGCCTCCTTCCCCTCCTGCCGGCTCCCCGATGAATCCGGATGAAGGTGATGCAGGGAGCATCTCCAGGACGCGCTGTGACGGCAGAGCCTGTGGCAAGGTCAGGCTGGAGCCAGCACAACCAGGAGCAGGAGGGATCGACAGCCAGGGCCAGAGCAGGCTACGCGATGGGGAGATGCCACCCCTCAGCATCCCACCAAAAGCCTCAGGTCCCTCAGCCTGACGAAGCCACAGCTCCAAGGGGCTGCTGGCTAAGACGCACTGGAAATAACCAATGTCAGGAAGAAGAGGAGATCCCTGTCTGCTTCAAGGGAGGAAAAAGCAGGTGCCAAGCCGTATTAAAAGCTGGTTAATTCACCCGCTGTTTAAGACACTCATTGTGATGGACCTTCACATGCTGAGACTCACTTCCACAAGAAGCAGCTGAGACCACAAAGGTAACTGGGTTAAAAGGAACAGGTCCAACATGTATACAAGCTATAATGTGCCCAAAGGAAAATAAACACCTATGGGTACAAGGACAATGCACATTTGCTGTTTGTGCCCAGCTTTTTCAGTCTCCTGTTGTGTATCTTTGAGAATTAACAGATATTTAATGCAAGATTTAAAAGACCACGACGAAAGTGATCTACAGTGACTAGACAAATCCTAGACATTTTCTGAAGCAATTTGGTGATCATTTATATTTCTGAAGTGCTGGGACAGAGGCTATCAGTGTGCAACGTCTAAGAGGAGGGCAGGGAAACCCAGCTCTGTCCTGAACCCATACACCAGTCAGAGCACTGGAGGAGGCTTCCTGCTGCTGGTGTGATCCCCAAAGACTGGAAGGCTTTCGTTCAAAAGGAAGCCAGGGGAGATGTCAGCCAGGATCAGTAACATTTTCAGCGCTAATGAATCAGGAGGTGTCTTGTACATCCCTCAAGAGCATCCCTTTGGGTTGGCTTTCTTGCCTCTGCAAGGAGGTTTCTAAACCCTGCAACACGGAGGAAAGACCTTAAGCATAAGAAAGAAAGAAAAAGGAGCGAAGCAATCTAATCTCTTCACTTCTTGCTCATCCCATTCCAAGGCACAGCAGGACAACCATGGAGGCTAACACATCACTTGCCTGTGGCATAGTTTTGTCACTGAAAAAAAATTATTGGTAAAAAATCCTGGAGCCAGTTCTGCTCTTATGGGCTGAGTTACACTGGTGGAAGACTACAGACTTCACCCATGGCAAATATTTCTCTTTCAACAGACTCCAGAGATGCCTGGCATCAAGAAACGAGGAACTCCCAGCTCCTCCAGCAACACCAAGCCATGCACAACCGTTTTCCTCTTGGACCCGATCCCAAACCCCATCAAACTAGCACCAACCTTTGCCTCAGCTGTTTAACAAAGGCATCGTGCCAGGTAGAGCAGGCTCATGCCATTCAAGTAAAACAAGCAAACCCACAGATTATAAACCTACTAGGAAAAGTCACCCAGTATTTTTCCGAGGAGCATGGAAACGCCCAGGGGAGCGCTGGCAGCCCTGAAGCCCACGTCAGCCTCTCCAACCTACTGCTGCTGCAAACACTCTGGCATGATCCTGCGGGATCTTCTCCAGGGAGGGATTTAAGCTTGACTCCTTTCACCACAGCAGTTAACTTCAGGTCTAGATCCCTGCAGCTGTGGCCCACGGTAACAGCAAAGGACAAAAAAAAAAAAAAAAAAAGAAATCTAATTTAATACTAACTGCAGTGAGTTTACCTGGTGAAACCTGCTGCCAGCTGCTCCAGGATTACGCAGCAGCTCCGACCGCGGGCTGCAGTCAGACAAGCTCAGCCTACACGCAAACCTGGCATAGCCAAAGCAAGCTTCTGGACACCAGCACAAAGCCTGACCAGCTCAAACGTCAGGGAAGGTTCCTTAATAACTCATGCAGGTGTTGCATGCTCTTCAGGACAGTGTAGTCCTCTCTGTATGGAGAGGGAGGTTTATGGATCCTTCCACCAACCCCAAGAAGAAACCAAAGACCTGTCACCTTACAGGGTCTACCTGAGATAGTTTCCAAACCAGCAAAAGCCATACTGGGGAAATACCGAACGACACAGACATGTCAGGGAGGACCAGAGGACTGTTCATAATCACCTTCCTTCTCATCTCTTACTGATCTCTCCCCAGACATTTGGAATTAAAATTTTTAAAAAGCCAAGAAACCCACCACCAGCAACAAAAAGCCAAACCCACTTTGGGCTCTACTCCCAGAAGCACCAGCACGCATCAGGCTGTACAGGAGACTTCAAGCAGGGAGGGAGAGCTAGCAGAAGGCCACCAAATGGTGGGCAGCAGCGAATTGCTCCTGCCTTTCACAGCTGGTCTATCTCCTGCCCCAAAGACTTGAATACCTGCTCGAAAGACACGAAGCCAAGAGGAGGCAGATCCTCGGATGGGCTTTTTGGCACACGCTGCATTTCTTGCAAGAACCATCTCTAGCGGGACATAGAATTTTTACTTTTAACCTGTGATACAGCCCGGGCAGGCGGATGTCCAGAGTCACTCGCCAGCACCCGCCTCCCTGCCAGACTGGTTATAAACACGTACTTCGGCTCCACGTAGACTCTATTAACCCTTTGCCCAGAAGAAAGGGCAAGTGCCCAGACTTGATAGAAATGCTTGAAAAGAGGAACTCTTTGTCAATTTGTCACGAATTAAAGCGGCCTGGAGACAAGGCAATGGGCTCGGGCTACTGATGGAGAGAGGTCGAGGCAGCGGAGGACAGGGATGCTCGCCAAGTGATGCCCTGCTCTCCTGCTGCAGGAAAGGAGTTGCTGCGAAGCGGAAAGCAGACAACAGCAAAACAGAACCAAAAAAGCACGGCACAAGGGCTTTTGTCGTCTCCCCCAAAACGCCTGAGGCGATATACCACAAGTGGGCTGCTGTGACTTGCAGATGACACAGGTCGTCACCCGGCAGGGCTCGAACTGAGGTCGACCTTGATGAATCAGTGGGGTGATCTGAAGTCAAACAAGATGAACTCCAGGGCAGACACGGGCAAAGTGAGGAGGGCGGATGGAAATCAAAGGTGCAGTGGCCAAATGGGAGTAATTGGCCTGGCAGAACGGGTCTCCGAGACGGGGACAAGGCTGCCACTGAACATGAATCCATGCAATGATGATTGTTTTTCTGAAGCGGCTGTCTCACCCTGGGAAGCGCATGGCGAGCACATCCAGCGGGAACCGCTCCTGCTCGGAGGCAGGGGTCCCAGCTGGAGAGCTTGGCAGAGGGGTCCCCTCCTGGGGACCGGCTTCCCTGACTGGAGAGAACCCCAGGACAGACCCCAAGGGACATGTTACAAACCTAGCATGGATCAAAAGCTAAGGGAGCCAAGTTTATTCAGTCTGGAGGGGAGATGACATGATAAGGAGCTTTTAAATATAGAGAGATGCTGGCGGCTTCCTGCCCTCCCAATGATCTGCCTTCAGCAGGGTCTGTCACCTGTCCCTGTGAGCTCCAGGCACTGGAGATGTGCGTGCGTCCCTGTCCGTGCGTCCTGACCCCGCTCCGTGCACACACACCAGCCCATGCCTCCCCCCGCCGCAGGAGCCACCCCAGCCCTCAAGCACTGCTCCATAGTGTTTAAGCAACTACTTTTTGGAAATGTGTCCTGCTGGCAGGCAGGGGAGGGTGGTGACTCAGGAGTGTGGTGAATAACCCCCCAGCCACCCTCTGCACCCCTATTTTCCCTCTCAGCTGGTGCATCAGCCCAGACACGCACTGGGTGCTGCAGAGTCCAGCTCTATCACTAAGGAGGGTTGATTGCTGCCTTCCCTTGAACGTCAGCGGAGGAATTCAAGTCAGCGCAGTCTTGGGCGGAAGGAGCTGACACATCCCCAAAACATGACATCTTGCCATAACAGCATTAGGCTGCCTTCCTTCCCAGCTACCCACCACCTCCAGGGCAAGGACAAGGGTCCACCACACTCACAGCCAGGCTGGGTGGTCTGCCACCCACCCTCAAGTGGTTTTGCAGAGGTAACATGCTGCTGTGATGCTCCAACACTGCCCCAGGAATGGGATTTGGAGGGGCAGGACGGAGCTGCTCTGGTTCCCACCGGAGAAACCAGCTCCGCAGGAGAGTTCCCACCACCACAGCCCCATGTGTGAGCTACAGCTTCAGGAGCAGGAGCTGAACCGTTTGCAGCTCCTGGGAGCTGGGAGAGGCTCCTCATCAGGGTATGGCATGAGCACATCTGCACAAAACTTCCCTGGGCTATGGCTGGCGCGAGAGGGCGGACAGCAGGTCTGTGCACAAGGGGTAGCCCGGCTGGCCTCCCCTTTGCAGTATTTTTCTTGCTTGCAAAGGCAGCACCACATCAAGTGATGTGTAGCGTGTACACTCCCTGCTCCTCAAACCCAAGGTCTGCAGAACAACCCTGGAGCACCCCAGCACAAGTATTTTCACCAGCAGTAAGTATCTCAGATACATTGACGACTGCTAAAAGGGCGATGGCAGCTGCGACCTGTGAGGAGCAGGAAGGGAGCTACACACACATCGAGGCAGAAACACACCAAAAAGCCCCCAGTCCCAAGAGAAGAAGCAAAAAAAAAAAAAAAAAGCAGCAATGTCACAATGTCACAAGAGCCACAATCACTCCCCCACTGTGGTTGCTGTATGAGACCCTGTATCAGGGTCTCCGCAGCAGCAGCACTGCAAAGAGGCAAACGTGAGATCGGTTTTCCGGGCGCATCAGCTCAACCCTCCAGCCTGCAAAAACGAACTGGGGTCTCTGGATATGAGGCATCACTCTCAATCTCATAGAAATGCTCATTAGGGAAGTATAACAGACCCACCACAGCTGAGCCCAGTGGGGCCAGAGTGGCTAGCGCAGCACTAAACCACTGACGTATGAAACCTCCCCACGGAAGAAAGCGGAGAAAAATGAGTGAACGAGATGCCAAACTGAGCAAGGACCTTAAGAGCAGCCTTGCCTACCCTGCCATCCTCAATGGAGCAGCCCTGTGCAACACCTACTTACCCTGCCTGCCCAGGAGCACACAGCAGCCTGGGGATTTTTCGTTTAATTTAATTACAAAACGCAGTTCCAGTTAGATGAGGGGAACATGGCTGTTCAGCAAGACTCACACTGCTTTACCTATTGCTCCTTGACCACGAGCTGGCGAGAGCAGGACACAGGACGAAGGGGGTTCCTTCCAGAGGATAAAATCTGTGTCATGGCAGCAAAAAGCCTGAGGGGTAAATGACCCTTAGGTATAGCACCTCTTAGCAACCATTGCCAACTCCTCCACGTTTCTGGAGACGTGGCTCTTTCCTCCTTGGTTTTCCAGGGTACTTTCAGGCCAGTACCTCAGCTAAAGATCCAACACTGATGCATTAACAAACTGATCGTCTGATACCACAGCTCACCATCGCCCTGCCTTCAGGAGACACAACTCTGCATCCCAAGGCAAATATGGCTTGGGGTGGGATGCGAGCCGCGCAGCGGGGATTGACGCCAGGAGCTTTTTCACCCCTTGCAGCACCGACACTCACCCATCAAGTAGCTCTTCACCTTCAGGTATCCAACCGCCAGCCGCAGAATGGAGAGTTTATCAAGCCTGGTGCGCACATCTTCGGGGAAGGGCAGCAAGCCAGTCAGCTTGTTCAGCTCCTGGTTGAGTCGGTCCCTATGCCGCTTGGAGGGGTTGGACTTCACCCCCTCAGGGGGTGGTGGTTTGGGGCTGGAAGAGGCAAAGGAGAGCTTAATCAAAGCTCAATCTAAGCACAGACAGAAAATTGTAGCATTTCTCCGGGAAAGCTCAATCATGCTGTTTTGTAACATAAGCATCAGCAGGGATATATCCTGCTTCTCAGAGAGGCTGGGTACAACTCATCACCAAACTTGTCTGTACAAGCTAGGCAAAACACACTGGCACCAGTGCTTTTATGTACTCTGTTAGCCAGTGGCTTAAATACTTTTGAAATCACAGTCACTCATCAGGAAGGAAAAAATGAAATTGTTTTCCTTTGACTCTGTCTCTGATTTTAAAAAAAGGAGACAGCTGAAGAAAATTATTCTGAGTTTCCTCAGATATCCTTTAAAGAAAAGTCCTCTCCCCACTCGCTCTCCAAATCTAGCCCACAAACAGCCAGGAAGAAGAGAAAATGTGACTAGAGTTGAGCAAGGAGTGCTGCTCTGTAAGGGAGTGAGTAAAATGCATAGTGTAACAGCTTCAGAAAGAAACCACCAGCCCCCATCACACGCGTTTACCAAGGGAAAGGCATTGGCTTGAGCATAACCACGTTATTAGCCACCAGAGAATCTGCACAGGTGAGCACAGCAGGAAATGACATTTCCCTTGCTCACTGAAACAGTGAAGCATGGTCTGGATGTTTAAAAGCTGTTTAAATTGCCCTGCCTTTAGGACTGTCTCTATTCACGCTGCAGGGCAAAGCTCTGGGTCTCTGCCGGCCCCAGGCACCACGCAAGGTGCTGCTACCCGAGTGCAACCCTGGAGCTCGATGAAGCAGCTCAACACCTACACCAAAAAAAAAAAAGAAAAAAAAAAAAAAAGGCATTTTAAAGAGGTCTGAGCCCCCATTCCTACTTGCAGGAGCCATACGGCACAGCCGTATGAAACAGGCACAGTGCAAAGCCCAGCACGGCCGTGACAGAGTTCACGGCAAAGCTGCTGAGAAAAGCGGCTGAGCTCGGTGTCGATGGGCCGGAGCAGAGCCGCAGCGAAAGCTCTACTGCCAGCCGGGCAAAGGCTGTGCCACTGCTGCACTGTTGTTTTTCCCCAGCTGCCCTTTGAACGGGGAACCCAGCAGGAAGTTCACCACTTTTTGCAAGCGGGCAAGTACCGAGGGATATTTAACTGTTAACACCAGCTGAGGTTGCCTGAGCCGACCTATCGTCTCCTGATTTTTATTAGTAAGTAAAAAGCCCTGAGCAAACTGCAGAGGGAGGACTCCCTAAGCCCACATCCCACTGCCCCCAGCCCTGCTCTGCCTGGCCTCTCCCAGCAGGACCCCGCTGCGAGATCCACCCGGTCACAGAAGAAAAGAATCCCTTGTGATTCCTGAGGCTGGCCCTGCGGTAAGAGGGATGGAGGTCCCCTCCGCTCCACAGAGACACCTTCTCCCACACCCTGACCCACACAAATCCAGCCCAAACCCTCAGTCTGGTCGCGCTAGCTCCACCACAGGGCTGGAAATATCGCTTCATGGCACACAGGACAGAGTTTTGAGGCAGAGCGACCACCCTTTGCGTTTCCACGCTTTTTAAAGACTCCCTAATAACAACCCAAGAGAGGCTCTGGCTCACCTTCTCACCCAACTTTTATAACGTTGATGCTCCCTCCTTCATCCCAGGCTCGAGCTCAGCTTAACATCTCTCATTTACAACACTGATATTCCCTCCTCCGTGCCAGGTTTGGGCTCAAGCTTATCTCCCGGCCTCGACCCGTTCCCAGAAATGTGTACACACCTGTAATTCCTGGTAACCTGAGGTCCACAGGCTCATGGGATTTTGGAGTGGGGATGGAGGCATGGGGGTCCCAAAGCTGGGAAACTCCAGCAACACATTGCGGGGGGACATATTTTTGGTAAGAACAGGGCTCTTTTGGTAAATAGTAATTGCCATAACGTTTGATTTCGGCAGGCAGGGAAACGTAAGCCAGCCCGCGGCTCAAACCAGAGCACAACCGAGCATCTCCGACTCCCCAACAAGCTTCCTCACGGGAACGCTGGGGAAGCAGGACGATAACCGTTGGGATTTTTATTTTTCCTCCAGCCTGCCAGAGCCCACAAAGCTCCAATTAACCCTAATTAAAACAGAGTAGCCCAAGCATGCTGTCTCCCTACCTCTTTTGCTTCTCGCCCCCGCCTCACCCCAGTTGCACCCACCTCTTCGGCACCGGCTTCTTCCTCTTCCTCCCGGCGTACATCCCGCCCGCAGCCCCCGGTACCGGTGGCACCAGCAGCGCCGAGCGCCGGGGGAGCGGGCGGGCGGCCACGCCCGGGGGCGGGGTTTCAGGAGATGGCGGCGGTCCGGCTCCCGCCCCGCCCCCCCCCCCCCCCCCGGGACCTCGGACCGGTTCACCGGGGATGCAGCAGCCGAGGGAGAGGGTGGGCAGAGACCACCGTGCTCAGAGGGTCACCATCTCCAGGGAGTCACCAAATCCTCGGAAACACCGTGCCCACGGGCCACTGTACCCCAGGAGCCACCAAACACTGTCACCAAGGGGCCAGCGTCCCCATGGGGCCACCAAATCCTGGGAACTGCTGGGGCCATGGGTGACCGGCACCAAGGGGCCACCAAATCCTGGGAAACACCAGGCCCATGGGCCACCATCCCCAAAGAAACATCAAATCCTGGTAAATACCGTGCTGATGAGCTACCATCCCCCAGGAGCCACCAAATCCTGAGAAACACTGTGCCTGCGGGCCACTGTCTCCAGAGAGCTGCCGTGCACTGGGGACACCTGCCACTGTGGGCAGGGACCACCCTGCCCAGGGGGTTACCATCCCCAAGGGCCACCAAATCCTGGGAAACACCGTACCCACTCATGGGCTACCATCTCCAGGAAGCTACTAAATCCAGGGAAACACTGTGCCCACAGGCCACCCTGCCCAGGGAGCTACTGTGCCCATAGGCCACCATCCCCAGCAGGTCACCGTGCTTGGGGAGCCACTGTACCCCAAAAGTCACCAAGCTTACAGCTCGCTGTTCCTATGGGCCACTGTGCCCATTAGCCACCATGTGCAGAAGGCCACCACATCCTGGGAGCCACCATGCCTACGGGCCACCTCTTTTTCCTGCAAAAGATGACCACTGCAGAGCAGTTTCCGTGCTCCTCTCCTGCTGCAATGTCTGCAGGACAACGCTCACCCGCAGGCTCACGTTGCTGCTCTCCAGGCATCGTGCTTGGTGGCTGCATTGTCCCTCCTGCGACATACTTGCCAGCCCCAGCCCCATCTGGAGCAGCCAGCCCGGTGTAGCTGGGATATGTAGTCCTGTCCGTCACCCACAGCTAGAGAGACAACGCGGAACTGGAGGCACCTGAATTACTGCTCTGTTTCAACATCGAGATGTTTTGTCATGCAGCCACCAGTGGAAAATAAAAAACTGAGTAGAAAGATACAATGAAATTTAATACTTCCCCTGAGGACTCTCCTAGCCTCCAACCACTTCCAGCCCAGGAGGTTTCCTCAGCCAGACATGGTTCCTACCCAGTGACGCTCTTCCAGGCTCCCCTCGAATCCCCGTAAACATTTAGCACCGTGTTGCACAGACCAACCATCTCTGCACAAAGCCCCACCTCTTCTGGTCCAGTTTTAAAGCCTGGCTTCCATCACTCAGGTGATCACTTGGATCTCTAGTTGTCCTTGTTTGCCCTTCTCTGAGCCTTTTCCTGTTCCACCGCTTCCTTTCTGAGACAAGACGGACAATAAAAGAGGTTCATACCGGTGCCAAATGACGTCCTTTGTTTTCTTCTCTCCACCTTTTCTCAGCACTTTCCTTTTTTGATCCTTGCTGAGTTGAAATTTTTCAGGGACAAGATGCCACTCCTTGAGCGGCAAGGCTCAGCTCAGAGCCCCGCATGTTATGTGTACACGTGGGAGTGTGTATTCCCACCCGCACCACTTTCACAGTTTCCTCTGCTGAACAAGACCTCCTATTTTACTCCTCCATCCCATAAGACCCCTTTGACCTCCACTCTAGGACGAGTAACCATCACCAAACGCAGCCTCCTCACCACTCACACCCCATGTAGGACGTCAGTGTCAAACAGCAGTTTCCAGCACCGATCGGCAGAACTTGACCTCCTGGCGCTGTGGATGCAGAAGAGCATGGAGTGATGGTCCTCGAGAGTCAGCCCATCTCCTGCCCTGGTCACCCTTTCAGCATCCTGACAGCCCTACAGCCTCCGCTACTGAATTTTTCCTACCCTCTCCCGGGAGAGACTTGCAGACAGAGCTGTTAAGGACGGAAAGCCAGACCCAGACACATCGTATGTGGTTTTCTTTTTTTAAGCCAGGGATAAATTCTTGAAATGAAACGTGATCGGTTCTTGCCAAGGGGCAAAGCAGAAACAGCTAATGGTATCAAAAATGTCCCAGGTCAGCAGAGTTGATGTCAGTTTGATGGGAAGTGGGTTAATATGTTTGTTTATGACCTTTCTAGATGATACATTGAGACTCAGTAATTGAGCCATGCTTTTCAAGAAGGCAGGCAAAAATCCAGCTCAGCCCTGGAAACTGTGCTCTGGTATCTCCATCAAGCAGAGAAGGGACGCTGCGCTGAAGCCCATGATCCTACAGGTGAACGTCACCGGGGTTGTCCCTACTCGTTTCTGTGGGCTCACCTGCAGGCAGGGAAGCTCTGAGGACTCAAAGCAGGACACAGTGGGAACCTGGACAATTGACTGTAGAAATATTGAAAGAGATGGCAGCCCAGGTGGAAGAAAATAATCTCCCTGCTGCAAAACTGGCCCACTTGGACAAGTCAGTCCATCTGGAGATCCATCCTGCTCTGCAGCCACATTGCTGTGGACATCTCTGCGTCCAGATTTCACCAACTCAGCTGTGCAGCTTTATCAAAGCAAAAGGCAGAAATGGGTGTCTGCGGGTGCATACCAGTTTGCCTGTACGCGTTTCTCCTGCGAACACGAGGCTGGGAATAAGCAATACGTGAAGGGAGTTGTGCTCTGTTGAAACAGGGAATTAACTGTCTGCTAAATATCGCTTGATTTGGGAGACCAACTGTCTGCTAGACAATGCCTAACAATCCTGTTTGCCTTGAGACTCACTTAAGCTTATCAGGGACTGGTATTTGTCAAGGACTAACATGTCAAGCAAAGGACGTGATAACAGGAGCTGCAATGTTGGTCTGAAGTCATTAAGAAACTGCTGAAATCACCAAGTGAAAGGAGAGCAGGGGTGAATGACTAAAGCTCATCTAGAGGAAGATCAGACCCCTGGAGAAGTGAACACCACCAGAGACAGATCTGAAATGCTTACACAAGTGTTTTATTAATAACCCCGCCTCACTTATGCATATCTATGTCTGCATTGTGCAATCCTATGAATATCTATATCTGCACCTGATAAATTTTGGGTAAAATGTGCTGTCAGTGTGTGTGCTTTTGGAGAAGCAATCCCCCACGCACCCGGTGCCGAATAAACATGCCTGCTTTATAACTCTCTGAGTTGTAGAGTTTGATCCACGCGTCACTGTAAGGAAAAGTGCCTAAACCTAATCAGGGTGGCGTAGGGGCAAACCTTCACCCAGCAAAAACTGGTGCAGTTGCCGTGTCTTTGATGACGTTCATCATCTCCAGCATAAGGACTACTCGCAGCCCCTTGTGTGATAACTAGGGGGGTCAAAGGCTGTTACTGGCTTCCAGCAGGGTGCTGACTTTTGGCCATCCAGTGTCAGAGTATCCCTAGAGGTAGGTCTCACTCTGATGGCCTGAGTTCAAGGACAGCAAGAGATGGCAGGAAGGGAACCCTCTTGTCCAGTTCAGAAGCCATGGAGATGCCTGAGCTGAAAAGGAAAAAAATAACTCATCTCTAGTATCGAAAGAGGTCCCGTGCGTCACCGAGCGCTTGCTGTGCTCAGGACTCAGTGCTCAGCAGAGCAACGGCATCCCCTTCCATCCCAGCTCCCTGCTAAAGAGCAACGAGAGCTGGGGGCAGGATGCGCCATGGGTGCCATCCCTAAAGGACCACCCAAGGGAGGAGGCGGTGGCAGCACCAGCAGCCTCTGGTGACAGCCCTGGGCAAGACGAGCTAAGGAGTACGGTTCAGCCTAGGGGAGCCCAGGAGCAGCGGGAGATGCAGGCTAAACAAGAGACAAGGCTGCAGCATAGGTCCAAGGTCTGTCTGGGAGACAGGACTGGGGATAAGGCTACCTGACGCACAGAAAGGAGCTGGTCCAAGGTCCACCTATGTGCAGGGAGGTTAGAGATGGACAGAGATAGACATGGGCAAAGGTACAGCCTAAGACGCAGCCTAAGCGCTCGGGGCTGAGCTTAAATGTAGCCCATAGAGCCATGAGCAGAAGGTGAGATTGGCTGGGGCCACTAAGACCGGCTGGTGCTGGCAGAGCCCTGGCAGATGGTCCACTCACACCCCTCATGGGATGATCCCTTCTCACTCTGGTGTCTCCTTGGTCCTTTTCTTCTCCCCATTTGTTTCAACGAGGCACTTCCAAGACCTCAAAGCTCAGTCAAGAGCTGAGCGTTAGAAAACCAGACTGTCTGGTTCATTCAGAGGTTTCTCTGCAGTTTTCCGCTCCTTGACAAACACAGGAGGTCAGGCTGGCCAGGCAGATGGATCTTTCCTGACACAAGGCAAATTTGCTTTTAATGCTTCCCAAAGGAGAGCGGTTTCTCCAGGCTTCCTGTTGGCAAACAGGGAGCACAAAACCAAAAAAGTAGGGGAAGCAAAATCACCCACACGGTTTCCAGCAACCATGCATTGCAGCGGTATAGAGACAGGAGCAGCTTCTACAGAGAAGATGCTTTGAATGGGATGCCCTCTGATGTTAGCAGTGTCAGCAGCCTTTCCCAGCCTCCAGTGAGCACTGGGTGAGATGGGGACCTGTTGACACTCATAAAATGTATCGGGAGACAAGCCATGGTGGCGGGCAGGGAGAAAGCAGCTTTCCTTCAGCATTACCCAGCCCCATCTTGTGGCAGGACCAGCAAAAACTCCAAGAGCAGCAGTGAGGTTCGCCACTGCCTTGTCTGCTCATTGAATGGGCATCAGGATGGTTTCCCAGACATGTCTTCTCCTACCCTATGTCTGGTTAAGGCATCCCCTTTCCGCCAGCATCCCCCATCCCAGCCACAGGTAGGAATGGTAGGGCTGGTCCTACCTCTTGCGCTTCTGGAGGCCATCAAGATAGCTCACCCCCTTCCCTGCTGAAGGAGGCCCAGGGAGCTCTGCCACAAGCAGAGAACAACGGTGGGAAGCACCGGGCAGCTGTCCTTCTCTCTGCAGAGAGCAATGGGGGTCCTCTCTCCACGGTGGCCAAGCTAGGAGCAGCTGGTGGCATCCCGAGGAGTGAAAAATGCAGATGGGGCTTGGTGGATCTTCACCATCCTCTTCTTTGAGACCAGTGACAATCTAAAAGAGGCTAGAAATATATAAGACAGAAGGGGGAATTTTTTTACACTGAGGGTGGTGAAGCACTGGAACAGGTTGCCCAGAGAGGCGGTGGAAGCCCCATTCCTGGAAACGTTCAAGGCCAGACTGGATGGGGCTCTGAGCAACCTGATCTGGTTGGAGTTGTCCCTGCTTCTTGCAGGGGGGTTGGACTGGATGGGCTTTAAAGGTCCCTTCCAACCCAAACCATCCTGTGGTTCTACGAATCCAGACAGGAATGGAATTACTCAGAGGTGTCAGTATGGAAGGTGCCATGCTACAGCTAGAAAACACAACCCAAATCAAAGGCCCAAAGCATATGGCAGGAAGTGTTGTAGGTGGGGAACTGGAAGACGTCCCAGATCATGGGCTCCCATACAGCTGCAGATGGAGGTAGATCTTGATTTCCACCTCTTTGCCTTTGCACATCTGGAATTGTGTGGATAGCCAGACACCAGGGCCTCCGTTGGAAGAGCTGGGTACCCACCAGTCTGGAAGGGGGAGTGGTGGCCTTACAGAGGCAGGGGGAGCACAGGGGCTGCCTCCTGCACATCAGATTACATGGAAAGTGACAGGATGGACACAACATGGCTGGTGTCTGGTCGCATCCTATCACGGCAACAGAACCAGGAATAAGCAGTTAGCCTACAGTGAGATGCGGCTTGCTTCCCCAAAGCTCAAGTCCTGGACATCCCACTACTCCTGATCCACAGACCCAGTGGGCAGGGGGAGCGCGAGGGGCTTTGGCACGAGACCTCCTGTCCATTTCAGTGGAGGGGTCGAGGCCTGAGGACCCACCAGGGACACTGGAGCAGTGGTGTCGTTGTCTCGCCATTGGTTCTCCTCCCAGCACCTTGGGACTTGCCAAGGGAACAACACTTACCAAGGAAGTGACTTGCTGGGTGCGAGGAAGCCAGGGAGAAGCCAGCATTTCCTTACCCCTGGCGCTGCCGGCACCGGGACTCCCCCGGGCAAACTCAGTGCCAGAGAAAGAGCCAGGCTCCCTCTCTCGCCCCTGGAGCTCCCACCCCACAGTGTGCTTGTCTGCGAGGCAACGTGCTCCCCTCTGCCTGCCTGCCCCCCTCTGCCTGCCTGCTCCCCTCTGCCTGCCTGCTCCCTCTCTGCTTCTCTGCCTGCCTGCCCCTTTTCGGCCTGCTCCCTCTCTGCTTCCCTGCTCCCTCCCTCCATCCCTCTTTGCCTCCCTTTCTGCCAGCTCCCTTCCTTCCTCTCTGCTCCCTCCTTCCCTGCCTCTTTCCCCGCCTGTTCCTTCCATCTCTGCCTCCCTCCTCCTCTGCTCCTTCTTTGCCTTCTTCCCTCCCTTCTCCCCTCTGTCTGTCGGTCGGTCTGTCTCCCTGCTCCTTCTCTGCCTCTCTGCTTGCTCCCTCCCTCCCCTCCGCCTCGCTCCCTCCTCCTTCCCCGCCCGCCCGCTTCTCTCCTTCCCCGCCGCGGCCGCAGCCGCCCCCACGCTCTCCCGGCCCTCCGCCGTGACGCCATCCCCCCGCGCCTCGCCTTCTTCCGTCGCGCCAGGGCCGGCCGCGTCTTCCCGGGACCCGCCATGTCCTTGTGGTTGGGCAGGCTCGGCCCGGCCGCCGCCTCCGCCGCTCGGGGCCGCCTGGGCAGCGCCGCGGGGCCGGCGGTGAGCGGGGAAAGGCGACGGGGCGGTGGATGCTCACCTTGGGGTACCCGGGCCTCTCCGGCCTCCTCGCGGGGGCGGCTCCGGTGCTCGGGGTGGGGCCGCGTCCCCGGGGAGCGTTGGGATGGAGCTCGGGGAGGGGGGGGGGGGGGTGCCAGGCCGGACTGCTCCTTTAGGAGGGGACCTTCCCAAGAGGGAAGTGCTCCGAAGGGGGCTTCGGAGAGGAGGCGAGATTTTAGGTAGAGGCACAAGGAAAATACCTGAGGCCGGAGCGCGATGACCGGGTGACCTTCAGCTTGGGAATGCGGTCTTTGGTGGTGCAGGCAGAAGAGTTTTGAATAAAAATTAAAGCGCTTGCGTAAGCGAGGTCGCTATATTGTTCAAAATAAGGGTTATTCAGTTTTCACCCGGGCCTCTGAGCAGCTTTGCTGAGAAGGGCTGGGTAAGGTATCGCCTCCAGCTTTCCAGGCCAGGTGAATGTTTCTCTTCACCGTCGAGGCCAGGAACTGTGCAGAAATGGAGCTTTAACTCCCGTGAGAGACTGGCAGGGGATTTAATATTAATCTCTACCCAATAACAAACAAAAACGGAAGCAAAACCCTCCGCTAGCATCTCCCTTGGGAGTGCAGGGCACATCGTGTGTCCATGGCCTTCAGGAAGTCTGGGAAGTTTAAGTCATCGAGTGGATTCAGAGCAGTGCAGTCCTGATTCAAGCTTTAAAAACACTAAAAGCTATTTCATGGTTTCCAGCTTCTCAGTCTTTTATTTCATAAACAGCTTCTCAGCCTAAACACGGCTTCAGTTGCTGAGCTGAAATGGTGGTAATAACGGTACTGTATGAACATTCCTTGTGTGAGATGTATGAGTGTGTATCCTCCTGCGTGGGCAAAAGGTCTGAAAATGCTGCACTTTGAGCATGCCTCGTTCAGCTGAGAAAACAAAAATATGCTAATTTCATCATTGTGTTCTCTTTCAGGCAAGAATTCATGTCAGCTCTAAGCAGAATTTGCAGTATGGCTTGCTGGCATATATATTGGGAGACAGAGCTACAAAAAAGTTCACTGAATACAGCAAAGTCTTCACTGTGGATGGGAATTTATCTTCTGGAAAGGGCAAGCTTGCACAACAAATAGCAGAAAAATTAGGTACATCTTATTTACCTATTTCTCTAGCAGTTAGTAGAATTTAACAGTGTAATTGTAATTTTTGTGTAAAGAAAGTTAGTTCGCCAAACCAGCAATTCTTGACCGGCAAATTATTAGTTGGGTAATGCCACAGTTAATGTGGAGAGCTTATAGATAAGGGGAGAATAAAATGTTGAGGAGGTCTGAGATGAGGACGGGACGCTTGTCAGATCTGTGGGATACTTGTGTAGGGATGATGTGTTGTGAGTGAAATTTCGGTTTTGAGGAAGTCGGTTTGCTCCCTGAGGTCCTAACTCTGGTGAAGTCACTGAGTGCTTCTGAGAGGCAGGATCTTCTGCATGGATGTATGCAGGGAATGTATGTGAGTAGAGGACTGGTGGCAAAAAGCTGATGCTTAGAACAGTAGCTCAGCTCTCACCAGGGAGGTGAAGGGTAGCAGTACTTCAAATGAAGGTTTGTCTGCCATCTGTGATGTGATTGTGATTTTGTTTAAATCAGAGCTATACATTTAAATTAGAGCTGAATAGGTGTTTACTGTAAACAAAAGAAACTTGCTATTTTGATGGGTGTTCTGTTGTGGCTTTCTTTTTTTTGTCAGGAATGAAATATTTCCCAGAAGCAGACATCCATTACCTAGACAGAATCACGGGAGACGGAACGTTGCTGGATGAGAAATTCAATGGTTTCTGTAACCTAGAGAGGTTTTACAACGATCCGAAATGCCCCGATGGACACTCTTATCGGCTGCAAGCGTGGCTGTTTGGTAACCGTGTTTTACAGTATGCTGATGCCTTGGAGCATCTGCTGACCACAGGTTAGATTTCGCAGTAAATCAGTTTCATTTCTGAATTAAGTTATGAGTGTGTGTTGTGAGTAAGCTGTCTGGAGTGCTTTGCTAGTATCTGCATTTTTGAGTGAAAGGCTGTTACCTTGTTAAGCTTTTTATATTTTCCCCACTTAGTGATTCCAGGTTGACAGTCCATTTAGAAAAATACCTTGCTTATTTTGTGTTAGAACAGTGTCTCGTATCATTTCTAGCAAAGGAATTATGTACCATTTACCAATTTCATTAGTTCTAATTTGGCAATCCCTGATGATTATTAAAAAAAAAGAAAAAGGTTTAAACATACAGCAGTGAGTTGTACAGCCTTTTTACGACTCTCCCTAGACTTAGTTCCTGACGGTATCTCTTGTTCAGTCTTTTTGGTTTCATTAAATACTGTTTGGTGGTGGTATCGTTATAATTGAGCATCTTCTGGCGAGAAGAGATTGCCTGCACCAACGTTTACCTGTTGCTTGTGCTTTAGTAAGTGTTTTCTCAAAAAGATGCAAAGGTGTGAATGTCAGAAAGTCTCAGATACTAAAGGTACTCCTTAAATCTAGTAGTACTTAGCTCCTGTAGTGGGAGGCGCAGTAGGAGAACACAGGAGTGAGACAAGCGTGTTCAGCATACATACCCTGTATGTTTGTGTGAGCCAAAAACTTGCTCTTTTATTTAAAATTTCTAGGAAAGTGATCAGAATATTGACCATAAGAACAGTACTGTCTTTAATTTTAAATGTTGCTGCCAGCGGTCTCTTTGAGCCTTCCTGACTGGAACCTGCCTTCGCTTGCAGGACAAGGCGTGGTGATGGAGCGCTCTCCCTACAGCGACTTTGTGTTTCTGGATGCAATGTTTAAACAAGGCTACATCCACAAACGATGTAAGTTACTTGCACGTGAAAGGAAGTTATTTTGCTGTAACCTCAGCCAGAAGTGCGGTAGTTTAGTTTTTAAAAAAGAAACAAAAAAAGCCTGCTTGGAAGATGGACTCCTTTACATTTCCAGAGTTGTTCATAAGGTGCTTAGCGCCTTGCTGTTCCCTGTGTGTCAAGGACCAACCTCAAGCCGTGAGACTTCCTGTTTTGATTCAAGGCTTTGGTTCTGCTTCTATGTTAAAGAACATGTATTCCGTGTATTGCTTGCTTGTGTCCTGTCAGCCAGAGACTCCTGGAGTTCCCTGGAAATGTGAGCAGGCATGCTGATGAAGACTAGAGGTCCTTCAGGCAGACTGTGATCTTGCAGCATTAGGTGGGAGGTAGATAATGGGTCAGCAGGGTTTGTCCTGCATGCCTTAAATGACCGACTCCCTTTTGAGTCTCAAAGAACACAAATGTTGCTTTTGTCTTTGAGAAGGGCAAGGAGGACAATGCAGGGAGCTACAGGCCAATCTGCCTCAACTTGATCTGCAGAAAGGTGATGGAGCAAATCCTCCTGGAAGCCGTTTCCAAATGTATGGAGGATGTGAAGGTGATGGAGTGTAGTCATAGTTTTCTGAAAAGGAAGTTGCGCTTAAACAATTGATAGTCAGCTCCTCAT
The DNA here is from genome assembly GCF_036417535.1 of Chlamydotis macqueenii. Classification (NCBI taxonomy): domain Eukaryota; kingdom Metazoa; phylum Chordata; class Aves; order Otidiformes; family Otididae; genus Chlamydotis; species Chlamydotis macqueenii. The sequence goes on from NC_141561.1 coordinate 41,600,137, forward strand.
AGAAGGCTAGCTCAGTGGATGAGTGGAGAGCAGCAGATATTATCTGAACTTAAGCAAATCTTTCAGTGCTGTCTCTCATAACCTCCTCATTGACAAACTGATGGATTAGATGTGCAGGTAGTAGATTGAAAAGTGGCTGAACTACTGGGCTCAGAGGGTTGTGCAAAGTCCAGCTGGAGGCCAGTAACTAGTGGTGTATCTCAGGGGAGGATACTGAGGCTGAAGGAGGTTTAAACTGGGTTTTAACACAGTTTTAAACTGACAGGCCAGAGCGCAACCTCAGCAGGTTTACGGGTAATGCAAAATTGGGAAGGTAGTGGTTGACACATCATGTGGTTTTGGTGCTGTGGAGAAATAGTTGGATGGTAAACTCATGAAGTTCAGCAAAAGGGGATGCAGAGTCCTGCAGCTAGGCAGGAATAGCTGCAGGCACTGGTGTATGCTGGAAGCCAGCTGACTAGAAAGTAGTTTTGCAGAGGAGGACCTAGGAATCCTGGTGGACACCAAGTTGATTTTTTTGTTTGTTTGTTTTGAATTTGCCGGCAGTGCTTTGAATTTTTGAATTTGCCAGCAACGTGTCCCTTGTGGCAAAGGATGCCACCAGCATCCCGGGTGCTGCATGAAGAAGAGTGTTGTCAGCACGTCAAGGGAGGTGATCACCGAATCTAGAGTAGATTGGTGACTCCAGTTCTGGGCTAGGAGTTGACAAAAGGTAGGAACTTACTGGAGCGAGTCTAGCAAAGGGCCACAGAGGTCACTAAGAAACTAGAACATCCAGTGTATGAGGAGAGGCTGAGAGAGGTGGGACTTTTTTTGTGGCCTGGAGAAGAGAAGGCTCAGGGGGATGTGTGTAAATACATGATGGTGTTTATGCAAATAAATAATTGATGGGGAGAATTATTGGATGGAACCAGTCTTTTCTCAGTGGGTCTCAGTGAGAGGATGAAAGCCAAAGGTCACAAATTGAAATGCGAGAAGTTCCATTTATAAGAGAACATTTTCTGTTGTGCAGGTAGTCAAACCCTGGAGCAGGTTGCTTGGAGATCCTGTGGGATCTCTGTCCTGGAGACCCTCAGAACCCTGTGGGACACTGTTCTGAGCCGCCTGCTGTATTTGACCCCATTCTGAGCCGAGTGGTTGAACCAGCTGGTCTGTAGATGTTCCTTCCACCCTCAGTGATTCTGTGGTTCAGGGTGACGGGTGCTGAGCTCCTGAGCGGTGCAGTGTTACTGTGCGGACGCCTTATGGGCAAGCTTATAGAGTCTCCATCCCTTGGCTAGGAATGGAGCGGTTATGTGACATGTGTAGGAGACCAGTCACAGCCAAAACATGCAAACTTACAGCTGCACAAAAGTTTGGAATTCTGGAGAAAGTAGCTGTAAATCCCAGTCATCAGCTGACCCTTAAATAATTCAGCCTTAAAGGCTGAAATTTTTGTTTCTGCCTGTTCTTAGCAAGTGTGGCATTTTGTCTGCTCTTGAGGTGAAGGTAGTTGTTTCCCTGACTGCCTCGTGTTTCTGTTGTCTTATTTGATTTGGCTTCGATTTAGGAGGGGTGTAGTTGTTTTTTAACACCTGCGGTAAGTTGCAGCTTCTTGCTGAATGAGTTTGAAAGCTGGTTGTAATGAACTGTGTCTTACTGCTCTGCATTGGAGAGGCAAACAAAGCCCAGCAAGTCGCGATCTGTAGTTCATATGAAATTCTGACAGCAAGTAATGGATTGTTCTGAAATCCTTAAACAGCAAACCTCTTGGTTAGAGGTACTGCTGACTGCTGCTTACTCTGGTGCCAAGCACAGCGGGCTTTAAATTTTTCAGAAACCGGTGGGATTTGAAAGCCTGGCACTTGCTAAGCTGATGAGCCTTACTGAGGAAAGCTTGCCCTTGAGCTAGGCTTAACAGGAGCCTGTGCTATTCATGCTACTTAAATTTGAACAGATGCTTTCCCTGAACCTGCATGGCTTGCTAATCACCACATATTACCCCAAAAATGCTTTAGGTTGTTGATGTGGTACAAGAACTCAGTTGCACAAAAGTGAAAAACTCCTCTCAGATCAATTTTTTTTTTTTGTATGGGAAGGTCCTGTCCTCCAAAACAGAGTCTGGCTGTCGCATTTTTGGAGAGAAGATCAGCTGTTGCTCACATAGCGCACAGAGCTATTGAGTAACAGCAGTGCAGAGTATGCCTCCAGTATAGGTGAAAAGGGACACTGTTGGGTTGGTGACCTCTTAAAATATTATCTTTACCTCAGTGTGATTTTGTGTATGCAACAGAGGACGAGGCAAATGCCTGCCTGATCCTTGGGTTTCCTCCCATGGTGGAAAATAGAGTACTTCTTGCAAAGTCTTCCTGAAGCATGATTTTTTTTTTTTTTTCCATTACCATCTTTGCCACGCTATCATCTTTGTGGTAGGATGGGGCTATTTATTTTGTGTATGAGGTTGTGGCAGAAGGCAGTGTTGCAGTCTCTCCCTGGTGTTTTGAGAGGCTATCTCTAAACGATGGAGGAAAAAAAAAATCTAGGCTTCTATAAACTTAAGTCAGAAATTAATTCCCTCTTTGATATAACTGATGTTAGATCATTTATGTCTCAGTGCACGTAGCTTCTTAGTTTAATTGTGTTTTACTTTCTCTTTCTGGAAGATGGCTTATCCTAAAAACTTCCTGAATCCTATTTGAGAAAAAGCCTACCCTAAACTTGCTGTATCAGGCAAGAAAAACAGATTATAAATACAAAGGTGAGGGATGTGATATATTTACAGGTAGAATGAGTTTAGCAAAAGCAGGAAAAAAACACTCGGGTGCTTGCAGACTAATTACCTGATAGGTTATAATTTTAACGTTGTTCCTCTTGTCCTCATTTGGAACACGTGATGTGTTCAGCTGGGCTGCCTTTAGCTCTCTGGTGTGTCTGCTTTTGTTTTTATGCAGGTCTCGATCACTACAAGGAGATCAAAGAGATCAGCATTTCTGAATTCCTGCCACCTCACTTGGCCATTTATGTCGATGTACCTGTCCCAGAGGTGCAAAAGAGGATTCAAGAGAATGGCGAGGTAGTTTTGTCTCTTGCCTCCCTTCCTGCCTGTTAATGTCTGTTGTGATTGTGGCCTTATGTGTGAGTGCCACAGGGTTTGCTGCAGAATTCTGCTTCTGAAAAGCTTCCCATCCTCTTAGGTGCACGAACTGTGTGTTGGTGGTGACTGTGTGGGTATTCTGGTATGCTTGCTCTAAAAAAAAGCAAAAATCTGCTGTTTTGACTGCATCAACCTGCTGTTATTTCTATAATGACAAGCTCTGTAAAAATCTTCTGCCCTTCAAAACCAGCCTTTGTAGCTGCTATATCAGGAGTCGTGTCCAGGTATCATGCTTTTTGCTGCATGCTCTAAGATTGTCTGTGCTTCCTGAGTGCCAGAAGCCCCAGCTGGCTGTCCCCTTCTCCAGCTTCTCCAGTTGACTGCTCTTCCACACCTGTGTTGACGTTAGCGCGTGGGTCAGTTAACCTTCTGAAATTAATAAAAAAAAAAAAAAAAAAAAAAAGGCTACTTGCTGCTTTGATGTTAAGGTAATGAAATCTCAAGTTTTAAACTGAAAATTGATTTTGTATAGGTCTTCTATGACGTACAAAACCCAGGGAGCTTTCTGGCTAATCTGGTATAAAGTTGATGAGAAATAAAGTTGCAGTGTGACTTCAGTCTAGCCTGAGGTCTTGCGACTTTTACCTATTGTTGGTCTTTGACAGCTGTGGGACATTCTTGCTTTTGCTTTGAGTGTGGCATAATTTCTCTCTTCAAGATGTCTTTTTTAAGTCATGGTGTTGGATGGAGACTACTGTTAAAAAGTAAAGAAAATTAACTTCTGTTTCATATGTCTTAAAATTACCCCTCTCGTTATATTGGATTACTGGCTTGTTGAAATAGTCTTGGATCAGAAAAGCTGTAGGATACTTTTGTGTAATGACTAGTCTAAATAAGGTTTTTTGGGTTGGGGTTTTCTCTTCCCCACCCCGTGGTACTTGGAGATGTGGTTGTAACTGCTCTCAGTTGTGTTACGGGGATTAAATGATGTTTGCCTTGCACCTTGGGAAATTGTAGTCGAATGAAGTGTTTCACCGTGGAAAGCCTGATACATTAAAAGAAAGCTTTGATTTACTAGAAGAAATTCTCAAGTCTCTTAAACGCTTAAATGCTTCTCTCAAAGCATGCGTGCCTAAGCTAGTGTGTTAGGGTGAGCTAGTAGCGTTTCGTTTTGCCGTTTTCTGCTCATTAGAGAGAGAGGCTGATGACTGTCGAAGGGAAGTGACTTCGGAGCTCTAAATGGAAGGCTGCCCTTGGTGCTTTGTGATCTGCGCGGCCTGAATTGCTTAGTTGAGTGACTCTCCCCTTCTGCCTTCCAGCAGTTTAGGCCATGACTGACTACACCTCTGCACTTTCAAGAAAAAGATATTTTTGTATAGGAAAATGAAGACTTTTTGTTTTACCAACTTCAGTGACAGACTTAGAAGCTTCTTAGTGTACCATGGGAATATGTGAATTCTTTGCCCTTGTGAGCATAAAGGTCGGCGTCATTTTTGAGACCTTCTGGCAGAAATTGCTGGTGTAACTTGTAACTTCTTTGGGGCAGTGGCACTCTGCTGAACGCCAGTGCTTGTTTGGGACTGGTATTTTTGGGAATTCTGCCTTCTTGGTGGACGGAGGGTTTCACTGGTATTTGGCGCACTGTTGTTGCGGGGCACTGGAAAAAGAAGACATCTCCGGTGGGCCCAACTAGCAGAGGCATAGATCCTTCCAAAGTAACGGGCATCTTGCATGAACATTTCAAGCAGAAAGTGTAATTTAATTTTAGGTTTCAACTGAAGAAGCATACAGTAGATTAGAGAAATTCCTGGCATTTTGCAGATGTAATGTTAAAGTACACTGTGTGGCAGATGCAGCTGGTGGTGAGCTGGTGGGCAGCAGGTACAATAGCCGTGAAATCTCAAAAGGAAGATTTTTGGAGTGGGTGGTTGATAATGCACTTGTCTGAAATGGGAGAAATGGGTGCACACTGGCCTTGTTGTTGAAAAGTCAGACCTAGACAATCTTCTATTCTATTGTTCTCCTTTTTTTCTGGATGATTTGTATATAACCTGGAAATGCAGGTAGCTAAGATTAATTACTGCTAGGAAAGATAAACTTTTTGAGACTGTTGATGTGTGGTACTTTTAGTTTGTGTGAGCTCAGGGAAAGCGAGGCAATTGCTGTGACAAACTGAGATAAATTGCAAGAAGGTTTGTTTTGCTTTTGCATTCTTCTGTTGAACCTGCCTTTCCCTTTCTTTTTAGATTCACTAGCGTATCAGAAGAATCTTACTCATATGGCTAATTTTAAAACAATGGACAAGTGGTAAAGCAGCAATTAATGCAAACTGACTTGTTCCTTGGGATATTCTAGATATTTAGTGCCACCTAAGAAATCATAGAATCACAGGATGGTTTGGGTTGGAAGGGACCTTCGAAGGCCATCCAGTCCAACCCCCCTGCCAGGAGCAGGGACATCTCCAACCGGATCAGGTTGCCCAGAGCCCTGGCCAACCTGGCCTGGAACGTTTCCAGGGATGGGGCATCCACCACCTCTCTGGGCAACCTGGGACAGTGTTCTACAACTCGCATTGTAAAAATTTTTTTCCTAATATCCAATCTAAATCTCCCTCCCTCTATTTTAAAATCATTACCCCTTGTCCTGTCACACCAGGCCCTGCTGAAGAGTCTCTCCCCACCTTTCCTGCAGCCCCCTTTAGGCACTGGGAGGCCGCTCTAAGGTCTCCCTGGAGCCTCCTCTTCTCCAGGCTGAACAGCCCCAGCTCTCTCAGCCTGGCCTCACAGCAGAGCTGCTCCAGCCCTCTCATCATCTGTGTGGCCTCCTCTGGACCCTCTCCAACAGCTCCACATCCTTTTGTTGTTGGGGGCTCCAGAACTGGACACAGTACTCCAGGTGGGGTCTCACCAGGGCGGAGCAGAGGGGCAAACTCACCTCCCTCGCCCTACTGCCCACGCTGCTGGGGATGCAGCCCAGGATGCGGTTGGCTTTCTGTGCTGCAAGGGCGCATTGCCAGCTCTCGTTGAGCTTCTCGTCCACCATCACTCCTGAGTCCCTCTCCTCAGGGCTGCTCTCAATCCATTCTCCACCCAGCCTGGATTTGTGCCTGGGATTGCCACGAGCCATGTCATGGCAATCCTAAACATTCCAAATGTCTTAAAATTCTTAAAATTTGCATTAATGTGTATGTGGTTCACTAGACAGTTGGCTGCTAATACAAGAGTGAGCTCTTGGCAGCTGGTGTAAGAGTGCCTTCTGCTTAGACTGGGATCGACGCTGGTGGGAAAAGAGAGAAAACTCACTTGACAATATTGTTTTCTGTTTGTTTTTAGGCATATGAGAAAAAGGTGTCTCCTCTATATCTCCAGAGTATTGAGGATGCTTACAAGAAAACCTTCTTACCAGAGATCAGGTTAGCAAACCAAGCTGTTTTGTCTGAGTGTTTGAGTAAAAATATGTGCAAATCCTAATATCTCTGCCAATTTCAGCAAATAAAACCACGTCAGGTAAGAAATCCTCTTTATGCTATGTGGAACAATGTTTTATCCTAATGAATGGGGTACTGCATCCATGACATAACTGTGTATACTTGTGCGTAGTAACCTCTGGCATCTGAGAAGCCCGATGCCGGTGTTAGAATATTGGAAGACTGAAAATGAAGTCTTTTTAGGTGTGAGCTTTATAAAGCAGTATTTTTTGATTCTTAACAGATTCAGAGTGGGGAAGTGTTGTACAATAGTAAATTCATTAAATTTCATTAATTGACCTACCTAATATGTTGTAAAGCTAATGAGCCCAGATCTGCAGTATGTTGGTGGTTTGTGGATTCTTGTTTTTTTGTTTTTGTTTTTTTTTAACCCTGCTGTCTTGGGGCATAGCAACTTCTCTGTCATGGAGTCAGATACAGAGAAGCATAAACTTGGTCATAGTTAAAAAAAGCACTTCAGGAGCAAAGTGAGGAATCTGGTCTGTGTTTGCTCTGCAAAAACAAGTTCCGTCTCACTCCTTTGACAGTGCTCTGTGTAGCTGTCTGCACCTTCACTGCTCTTTCTGTTTCCTTGCAACAGTGGTTGGAGGGCTTCCTTAAAGTGATGTCAGGAATGCCATAGCGATAGTAGTGTGTTTGTGTTTGTATGACCTGAGGAGTGTCATGCAATATAAGCTTTTCTCAGACCTTTTTGGAAACTTTGGGATTTTTCTGTCCTAAAAGCACATTTCTGTTGTCAGAGCTTTGGCTAGCTGTCCTGATAGTGATGCAGAGTGAGAGGAGAAAGTTTTCAGGTAAGGGTTTGTGATTCACTCTTCTACTTCTGTTTCTCTCCACCTCACGAGGCATACACCTGACAGCCTTCCATGTTTGAAGAGGATTTGATGGACTTGTTGGTGCTGTAATTAAAGACTGCACTGCTGCCTGCTCTGAGAGACTAAAAGTGCTCTTCTCTGGTCTGCCCTGGCTTTTTCTAGCTGGGAAGCGAGAATGTGTGCACTGTAAACTTGAGGAGACTGTTGTGAGAATTGGCACAGCTGGCAAGCTGCAAAAGAGCTCTATAAAAAAATCAAATTGTCTTAAAAATCTAAAGGAATGTGAACGTAAGCAATCTTGGTGCCTGATAAACAAACAGCTTTCTGGAAGGGAATCATGGAACAGTTTGGGTGGGAAAGAACCTTTAACGGCCACCCAGTCCAACCCCCCTGTAAAGAGCAGGGACATCTCCAGCTGGATCAGGTTGCTCAGAGCCCCGTCCAACTCTTATTAAAGGTCACAAAGCCAGGCCTACTTTACATCAAAATCACCTCTAATGGTGCAGGGTTCAGTGTGTGCATGAAGCTTACTACTGAGTTACATTTAAGTCAAATGCTTGTTTCCCCTTGCTTTCTTGCTCCAGCTCTCAGGGTAAATCAGTGTAACTGAGCTGTCAGCAATTGAACTGAGTAACTTCATCTTGAGCTTGTCATTCATACAGGGCAGAAGTTGTCTGTGCGGTGTACGGTCAGCTGCTTCCCAGTGCTTCCCCCACGGGTTAGCGGCCAGGACGCGGCTGTCGGAAGGAAACGGAGACTCAGGATGGACAGGGAGGGTGGGAAGCCTTGGGACTGTCATCCCCCTGAGGGCAGAACTGTTTTGAATTTACTGGTGAAGAGAAAAATGCTGCTTGTTCTTTGGATCGAATCGAGCCCCAGAAATACACTGTGGTGTGTAGTGAGGCTAAATCCTAGACTGGCTGGTCCTGCTGTGATTTCAACTCTTTCCCCTTTGTCTGTACATGGTCAGTACACTTGATAAGCAAACACCCTCCGGTTGGCATCCTCGTCAGCGGATGGGCTTACAATAGCTTGTCAGATCAATCTTTGTGCTCGGATCTGAAGAAGGACATCTCTGTCCCCTTGATATGGGGGAGCTGTGAATGTGTGAAACCAGCTTTCTGCATCTCTAGTCCTCACTGATGGCCTGTACATTGGATAAATATACGGTAGCTTCAGCTGTCTTTAACTGTTTGCTGGCTTGCAGAGGGATGCAGGGAGCTATATCCATGCCTAGCTGTTAGTCTCTGGGCAGACTAAGAGGTTTTTTATTCCCTGATTCTTGAGGATGACCAAAATCTGGTTCAAACAGGCTAAAAAGGGTTATTACATAATGTTGAGCAAACTGCTGCACGCTTTTCATGTTCAAGCTTATGTTAGTTTGTTCTCTTGCTTATCTTGAAATGCAGCAGGAAGAGAGTCTGGTTTGTTGCTTAGCGAAATTCCTGTTATCTTGTTCCATTTAATTGGAGCAACTTGATGCTGCTTAAAGTGGTGTGTTTTATAGTGAGTATTTAGCCATCTTAAAATTGGTGCTCCCTTTCTAGTCTGACATGTTTATGAATGTTTTTTTCATGTTTCTTTTGATAGCGATTTTTGAGTCCAGTGCTGTGGCAGGTACTACCTTGTGATTTTGAACAGACAGCTTTTGTGTTTCGTTTGATTTTTTTTTTTTTTTTTTTTTTTCCTGGACCAAGGCCTAAGCCTGCTTATGTTCTCTTTCTTATTCAATGCTGCTTCCACTGAGCAGCTGTCTTCTTTTAAGGAAAGCCCTAATAATCTGCAGAGTATAGAGTGATTTGATTTCAATTGTTAATGCAGTTGCCAGTGTAAGACTCTGGTGACATCTGGCCTCTCACCTGGATCACCAACAGTTGATACCGAAGATGTGAGTATGGGTGCTGCACTGTCACAGCAGCTCCCTTTGGAAGGAGGCCAGTTTTCTTGACTGAAGACTCGTGGGAGGCTTTATACTTTGTTCGCAAGTTGAGAAGCCACTCTTTAGGTCGTACCTCTACTGGGAGCACCGGTTGAATGGCTGACTGTAAGAGCTTGGACCTTTTTACCAGAGCTGTTTTGAATGACCGGTGTTAATACAGACCAAGAACTAGTTTGGACTGCTGCAGTTAGGACTTGTTTTGATAAAGTGACTTCTTAGAGCGACATCATTTAGATTGCCAGCCTTAATTCTGATTAAACTTGAAAGTGGTTGTGCTAAGCCAGAAGTCTGCAAATGCTTCTCCATGCTCGTCAGCTTTGCTGTGTGGTGTTTGATGTACCGTCCACATTGAGCATCCTTTTTATTTTCTCTTTAAAAGAAAGGTCTTCCGGGGCAGCTGTGCATATGTAGTAGCGAAACACGTTCGTATACGACCTGCTGTCATGGCCCTCTCTGCAGGTGACTTTCATATGAAGGCCGCTATATGAATAAGAAAACAGTCTTGTAACCAAGAAGCTACTACCTGTTTTAAATGTTTACCTACTTACAGATCCTGCTGCCTACGTTGTGTTGGTTCAGTTAGCTAAGTCTTAGTAAATGACAATGGATAAATATATTCTTCTCTTAAAAATTACCCACAGGTATTAAGAAAGGTCTGCTGAAGTTTTGGGTTAGACTGGTTGAAAATTTCACTTGGCTTCAAATAGATTGGGCAGTTGTAATTGGTGCAAGCATCTGCGTTTAGTGAAATGGAAACAAATCCATAGGTGGGATTTTTTCAGGTTTTTTTTTTTTTTTAAACTAAAGGTATGCAGATACCGCAAGCCCTTTAAAACAATTTTGTACCAAGAAAGAAACAACTTACAGGTCTGATAAGACTTCTGTTGCCAGATCTCCCTCAGTGTTCTAAAAATTTGTAATGGTTCTGTGTTTGCGCCTGTGAACTTAATTTCTGTTTCACTTTGGAGCCAGGGAGAGAGAATGGATAGAACAGTTGTATCAGGGGAATTCAACTTTTTTCTCTTTGCAGTGAGACCAGTGAAGTTCTGCAGTACACAGCAACTGAGGCAGAGGATGTGGAGAAGGTAAGAGTTTGCTGCATATATTAATTTTGTTTGTTTGTTTTAAACTTTGAAGACTGAAATGTAAACAGAACACCTTGTCCTAGATAACAAACTTATGCATTTAGTGTTTATTGCTATAGCAAAGATCTGGGCTTGGTCTGTACTAGGATATTTCAATGAGTGAGCGTCATTTTGTCAGGAGGGTGGAAATCCCACCCTCCATCCCTTTTGCCAAGATGCCTAGCAAGTAAAGCCCCCTACAGACCACATGATTATCACTAATAATTTTTCCAGTGTCTTCTGTCTGATGTAACTTATGCCAGATGTTTCCAAATTTGGTTTGTTTTTCCAAGCAAATCCTGTGAGGGAGGTGGAAACAGCATTTCCTGAGCCTCTTCTGGGCTGCGCAGTGTTTGTTCAGTCAGCATCCCTGTTTGAAGTGACTGATGGGACGGGCAAGGCTCTGCATAGCTCAGTTTAGGAACTAAGGAAATTAACCAAGAGGTAAGTCACCCCCAGGATGCGGCGCAGACTTTGTCTGCCTGTGTAAGGCCTATCTCTGTTGGCTTTTGCCACTGTGCAGCTTCCAGGTTGGGGCACGGTTTCCTGTGTGATAAAATAGCTGTTGTTTTTGAAAAGCTAGTCATTAGTCGATTATAGGAGACACCCAGATAAGCAGAGCTGTTATAAGCGTTGGATCCCTGGGTTATTCATCTATATGGGCTAGCGTGTGGGAAACTGCCATTTTTTCTCCAAATGGTTTTGCCTGTCACGTTAGCCCTGGACCAAGCCAGTTAAATTGCCTTCTCATTGCTAGAAATAAGCCGTCTTTAATTATGTGTCAGGATTAACGTGAGATCACTGCCTCTTCCTACTCCACTGTGTTGTTTTTTGGAGGAGCTGTACTGTGTTTGCCTTGTTTCAGCAAGTATTCTTGCTCCTGGAGGATTACTAGTGGAATAACGGAAGCCTTTTCCTTCCCTGTTGTTAGCTTTTCTCTGTAGCTGCTGTCCCCTGCTGAAAAAAACCCAAGGTTTTGTAATTCTGAACAGGTTTGTAGTGGGCCCACTTCAGTTCTAGGGAGAAAGGTTGCGCAGTGAGTCCCTCAAAGCTCACATGAATTCTGTAGTAGCAATAAAGATCTCAGCTGCACTAAAAAATCTTTTCAGATGTGTCTTTGGGTATTTTCATCCTCTGTGTGTCTTGTCTGAAAGCTCTGATCATCCTTCTAGAGTCCACTTAATGCCTCCCTCTCCTCTGTTGGAGTGGAAAAGAAATACAAGGCTGGTTATATTGCTTTCTGCTTTACAAAATAGGTTCAGACCTTTACCCAGCAGTACACCATTAATTCTTAAATCAGCTGGGAAGAGAGAAGTGGCAGGGCGATTCCTTTGTTTGAGATGAAAAACTTAATAGTTTGGGGAAGGGGAGGAGTTTGAGAAAGTGTAACAGGCTTTCCCAAATCTGATGCAAAAGGAAAATGACATTCATTCCAGTGTACCAGCTCCTGCCACCTGCCTGCTCTACCTATGACATTCAGCAGGTAGCAGGCCACCTAACTGTAGAGGTTTGCCTCTAGTTTTGTGGGGGAACTTCCATTTTGCTGTTTTCTTAGAGCCTTTCCTAGCTAAGTCTCCCAATCAGTAATTAACTAAAGATCCATAAGCCCAACCTTGGTGTTCATAGCAGGGGAGGTTTCTGACTGCTTACTGACTGGTGGAGTTCTTTTAAAAAAATGTTGTAGGAGGCAGGTGTTACTGCTGTGCTCACTCACTGATGGACTGGATTTGAGTGGGATCAAGTTAATTTTCTTTGCAGGAGCCCGTATGGTGCTGTGCTTTACATCTGCCCAGAGCGGTGTGGATAATGCCCCAGTCTTTTAGCTGTTGCTGAGCGGCGCTAGCACAGCGTCAAGGCCTTCTGTGCTCCTCACGCTGCCCGCTGCGATTAGGCTAGGGGCGTGCAAGAGGTTTGGGAGGGGATGCAGCCAAGCCACCTGACCCAGACTGACCAGAGGGATATTCCACACCGTGTAGCATCATGGTTAGCAGTAAAACTGAGGGGAAGGTTTTTTCCAAACTCATGATTGCTGAGAGCAATCCTAGGAGCAAGGGGCTGGAAAACCTCCTGGACCTTTGAGTGTCCTTCCTGCTGTTTGAGTTGGTGATGAATCTGTTCCAGCTGAAGTCTGTAGTAAACTCTCCTTTCTTAAGCCTGACTTTGGAGGAAGAAAGTGTGGATTTTACTTGGCCTTGTGCATGACAGGAGCCTGCACTTAATATCCTCGTATTCCCCTGCAAAAGCTTTGTGAAACAGAAAATAATGGTAAGGCCTTTCCTAGTCCTAAAAATTTAACTCCCGTTAGCCGTGTTGTGATGCGTTTCTAGGCCTTTTAGTTCCCTTTATGAGAACATAGTAGCGCGCTACATTTTGGGTCCTGCCCTGTTGTGGCTGGATTTCTGGACACTTACGCTCATGATAATAGAGGTGATCATTATGAACCAGTAGAATTGTAAGGCATTTTGAGTTTATACCCTCCAAAAAGGGCTGGTGGCTTCAGTGTGACAGCAGGTAAATGGAAGTTCACTGTGAAATCACACCTGGAGGCAACTGCTCGCGTTTGGAGTAGTGCAAGATTCCTAAAACCTCTGAAAGTGAGGTGTTTTTGGAAGCTTTGAAAAAAACCAAAGGCATTTGATGCAGATAGCTATGTGTGACCCTTACCAGCTGAAAATTCTGACACAAATCCTTCTGTATAATTTTCAGGAAGGAAAAAAATGACTGAAGCTGATAAACATTCGTATTTTGTCTTAGTCTTGAAATTACTGCTTCCAAATAGCTCTTGAATCTCTGAGGTTTCAGTCTTGTGAGTACCCCTGTGGAAAAACAGAGAGCGCAGCAGCATTGTTCTCATGTGCACTAAAAAAAAAAAATAAAGAAAGTATGGATCTAGTGTTCGTGAGGTTGGGGTGCTCCTGCTTTTGTGGTACGTGAGGTGTATAGCAGCTGGTAGGCACTTCTTACTGAATTGCGCACACACAGGATTTGAGAAGCATGGTCGTTCAAGAAGGGAGCTGTGGATGTTTGGTAGAAGAAATAAGAGAAAGTTGGGGTGGAGGGGTTATTTGCTTTTTTTCTCCGCTTCCTTCTCTCTGCGCATGTCTTGAAGTGATGGTTTCCTCCCTAGATTTTTTTTGTAGTAAAACCCATTGTTAAAGATTTTGTTTTAATCATGTGAATCAGGGTTTAAAGTCAGTCTAAAGCTCTTACTGCTCAAGTAGAGAGTCCACCAAGCTCAGCAATTTTGTGTCATCACTGTACATAGGGTCATCAGTATGCACCGGTGTAGTTCTTAATTTAGTTGGACAAATCTGGACTAGAGGAAGGATGATTATTTTGAAGTCAAAGTACAAGATGGTATCATTTTCATTGTCAGGTGTTAGCTATGGAGGTTGGTACTCGTTCCACTTCCATGAAGTTGTTTTTTTTCCCTTCTGTTCAGATTCAGTTTACCTTTGGAATGAAGTACCTGAAATTGAGAAATAAGGGTTGGCAGGAGGGATTTTGCTATGTGATTGGGGAGCTTTTTTTTTTTATGACCTTATAGTTCAGTGGCTTTTGATTTGCTCTAGCAGACATAAACAACTTGGAAATTACTTTTGTTTCTGAAGTATGTTTTAAAAAGATCAGTTGGAGTTTCATATTGTAATTAACATTGGTTGTAGTGGCTGAAGGAATAATAAGTGCTGAATTGAGCTTCGTTAGGTATTTCAGACTGCTTTTATGTGAGGATAAAACTGGGAATAAAAAGTTGAGTGTATGTTTGTTTAATTTTTTTTTAAAAGCCCTGGATATTAAAAAGGAGAGGAGAGTAGAAAGTAAAAAACTTAAAAACTTAACTGAAAGTGTTTCAGTTCTTCTGTGCTCGTGGATAGTGTTTTGTATTTATGTATTGGTTTTATACAGTGTCACCAGCCTGCCTAAACTGGAGAAGGTGGTGGAGATGGGCAGAAGTGAAAGGCCCTAGAGCAAGCTTGGATGGTGTGTTCAGTTGTAGGAGCTGTGCGTGGGCTGAGCTCCTTCCTGCAAGCTGCCATCTGAACTCTGTAGGGTTGTAGCCTGCGTTACTCCTTTCGTTCTCTTGCTTAAAGAAACAACTTGGGAGGAAGGAGTTTGAGGAGAAGTCGGCTGACAGAGCAACCTGTCGGGGTTTGGTGGTTTTGTCCACACAAATTATATGAATAAGGCCAATGTCACCTTCTGCTGCCCGCCACCCTCCAGGCACTCACCAGGTCACTGTGAAACAAGCTTAGAAATTGTAACCTGTTCATATTGGCTGAGTTGCGAAGATTATAGAAAGAGGTCTCCTTATTGAAACCATTTTTTCTGAATCCTGCCATGCTCTGCAATGTATGAAGACCTGACCTCTCCTGGATGTTATTACAAGTTGTGCTGCGGTCAGGTTTGAATCATTCGTTTGCTGCTAATTCCCAGGGGGTGCCAGGGCATTCCTTACAAATTAAGAAGCTGCTCTTCTAGCCTGGTCGGGAGGCTGATACCGTTGTTAACGAGCTGCTGGGAGAGATACCTTCTGATACCATAATAAGAGTGTGCAAAACTAACTTGAATACAGATTTCTTTTTCCCTGCAACATATTCTGAGCCCTATTGTTAGCAGCTCTGTTGTTAGTCCTGTCACCAGCCATAGTGGGGAGTTTCCAAAGCTTTGCTAGGGAGTAGAGAAGTAATTGCTTTTATGTAGCTAACGAAAAGTATGGTAGAGGTTCAGCTTTTAAATTAAATAATTAAAAAAAAAAAGGCAATTTGAACTAACTTACCGTGCAACTTTCTTTCTCTTTACATCTTTGCTTATCTTGGGGAGTTATGTTATAGCAGTTTGGTAGGAAGAAGCAGTTTCTAAATACAATTTTGAAAATTCTTCTAAATGTCTGTGGTGCAGTTTTCTGTAGTGTTTTTTGAAGACTGGAACACTTTTCTGTCAGTGGGTGGATTTATCGTTGGCTTTTTTCTTTGTGAAAAGTAGGTTTCCTGTATGCTCACCTACAGTATCTGGTTTGCCAAGTCTGCCTCTTTGTAAGAGATCAAAAATGGTTAAAGGGCATCTGAACTTGCTTGAAGTTTTAAATATACTTCGGTGATGTCATGTCAACTGTATTTTTTAAGTCTTTATCGGTGAAATTAGTCTTTAAGAAATATAAATGCCTTGAGGAAAATGATCATGCAGTCATATCTCTAAGTCATTATGTCTTACTGTAGAAACGTAATACTGGTAATAGAGTGGACCTCTGTAGTCGAAACTGCTTTGTGCCTTTAAAGTGCTAATAGATGAGATGTAGTGTTTGCTATGATTGCAGGGAATAATTATACTGGATTTGATGTACAGTAAAGAATAGAAGCATTTTTCATTTGTTATTCTTTCACTCATTTTATTACTGTGTCGTAGCTCAGCCCCGATCGGGAGCAGACTACACAGTCTCTCTCTCACTCCCCGCACCCTCCAAGGGAACAGGGGGAGATGATATAAGGAAAAGGCTCGAGGTTTGAGATAAGGACAGGGAGAGATCCTTAAAGTTACCATCACGGGCAAAACAGACTCGACTTGGGGAAAACTGTTCATTTATTACTAAACCAAAGCAGGATGAGACAGGAAACAAGATAACCTCCCCCCACCCCTCCCTCTTCCCAGGCTTAACATTATCTCTACCACCTCCCCCCCCCAGGCGGCACAGGGGGGAGAGGGAATGGGGGTTACGGTCAGTTCATCACGCGTTGTTTTATGCCGCTGCTTCGTTGTTGGGAGAAGAACTCCTCACATTCCTCCCCTGCTCCAGCGTGGGGTCCCTCCCACGGGCCACAGTCCTTCGTGGAACTGCTCCGGCGTGGGTCATCTCTTCCACGGGGTGCAGTCCCTCCAGAACAGCTGTCCCAGCGGGGCCTCCACGGGCCACAGCCTCCTTCAGGCCTCCACCTCCCCCAGTGTGGGGTCCTCCCCGGGCTGCAGGGGGATCTCTGCTCCTCTGTGGGCTCCCCGGGCTGCAGGGGCACAGCCGGCCTCACCATGGGCTGCACCACGGGCTGCAGGGGAATCCCGGCCAGGAGCTGCATTGCTGCTCCCCCTCCTTCTGCACTGCCCTTGGCGCCTGCAGCCCTTCCTCTCACGATCGGCTCAGGCAAACACCTCTCAAGTTCTCTTCACATCTCCTCTGTTCGCTTCTTGTGGCCAGGCTGGGCTGAGTCAACATTTCAGTGATTCTTTGAGGATAAATGAGAAAAGTAGGACAGAAGAAGACATGGCCTTTATTACAAATACAATGGGATCCCAAGGAGTGGACCCAGACCAGAGCAGTGGAAGAGTGTGAGGAAGGAGCAGCAGAGATGTTCTCTACTAACTGGCACCCTCTATTCATGATCTCCACCCTGTTCTTGTCTTAGAGTTGTGTGGGTAGAAGATTTGGGGACTACCACTGTAGCCCCCCCTCACTAAATAAAACCAGAACATATTGACATCTGCTTACTTGCCAAGTGGATCGACAATGTGTCATCGGAATTTTGGTCCTGACCTCGTAGCTTTTTCCTTTCCTTCTGGAAAAGGCCGCTGAAAAGTGGTGTTTGGAGCTGTAACAATGTGCTCCTTCCCAGATTGTTTCAAGCTACTGTCTCCACCTCATCGTGCACCTTAAGTGCGTCCTTCCGACACCGGTTCAGGTTTGCTTCAGATCCAGTCAGTCATGTGCGATGACCTCAGGCTTGTGTTAAGCAATTACTCAGTGGACCAGCAACGATCTGTTTTCTGATGGAGCTAGGCTGTAAATGAAGCTCAAATATGGGATTGATACGTTGGGCATGCTGGAGTAGTGATTTGCTGAGCTGTTACTTGTCTGAATGGTTCTGGGGGCTCAGCTGTGAGCTTTACCTTTCCTTTCTGCTCAGGGTGCATGCATGCATGGATAGGTTTTGACGACCGATGAAATTGTGAGCCTTTGGCCTTCCAGTCAGTGTGGCTACTTCAAGTGTGTTTGAGTTTTCCAGCCTCAAACACGCCTCGGTTTCTGTGATGTGAACCGCACACACAGACATTTGCCACAATGCTTTGTAGCGTTCTTCCTCAACCTGTTTCAGTTAGTATGCCACTGAGCCTTTTCAAAAAAAAAAACAAAAACAACCAAAAAACACCCTGGGCTTCCTATGTACCATAGTGGTTTTTATTTGCAAGAAATGGGGCATCAGCCCCAGCAGCAGGTTGAGGAAGAGTGTCTTGGATCAGGTAAGAGTTTGGAAGCAAGGCACCTCTCAGCCAGTTTATTCCCTGCCGTCCTTTGTTCACTGAGGCTCAAAGCACCAGGAGATTTAGAGCCGGCCCCAGCGTGTCTGCCCAGTGCTTATGGCAGGGCCACGACCTCCGGAAATAAGACTGGGAGGTGATAAGTTAGCTGTAAACCTTTGCATGGTTAATACAGCTTTAGCAGCGAAGCCTTTTTGCTAGGTGACCTGTTTAAGAATATGTTTTGATTATTTCATTGATTTTTGGATGTTCTGATCAGGCCCCACCTCTTAGTGTAATTTTTATCTTTTGCTTCCAGGTAATTGAAGACATTGAGTACCTGAAGTTTGACAAGGGGCCGTGGCTGGAGCAGGATGATGTTTCTTTCCATCATTTAAGACTTTAGTAAGTATGATGTCTTCCAGTAACTGCACATTATTGAGCATCAGATCTCGGGGAAAACGGTTAAAGCCTTTTTAGAGGTATGTTTATATTTACACTCTGACTTGATTTTTTTGTCAGAAGTCAGCAGTGGTAGCAGGCTTTTGTAACGTAGATGCTTGGCACTGTAATGTGGTGCGGCATTTTGCTGCTGCTGCTAGTTAATTAGATGAGAGACTCCAGACAAATAGATCTCATTCCATTAATGAAGCACAAGAACTCTCCAGGCATTTCCCAAGTGCTGTGACCTGTGGCTCTTCATTTTGGAATGCATTTCTGTGAGCACTTCTGTTCCTGAATGATCACAGAAAAGCATTTCATTTTAAAACAGAGCATTTATGTAGTTGGCATGGTGGTTTCTCTGCTGCCCTGGCAGCTTGACATTCTTCAGCAAAGCTTGTTGCCAAAGTGACCTAGCAAGTTTATATGTGGTGCTGTTTAGATTTTTCTCATGCTGCCTGATTTTTAAAAAATCTTTCCAGCAGTAAAGAACCAGGCTGACCAGACTGGGAAATGAAAAGGGAATAGGAAATAGGTGAACTTGGGTGGCTGCTCAATAAGTCCTTCTTTCCTCCTTTCCCCAGACTCCCAGTAAATAATCCTAAATAGAAACTTCAGTCCTAGTTCATAGAATTAAGTAGTGCAATTGTCCTCCATAATAACAAGAGGGATTGTAAAGTACAGCAGTTTAAGCGTGTATTTGGTTGGTTTTTTTGTTAAAGATTCTTATCTGTCTAGTAGGATGTGAAGACATCAAACTTGGATCCCTTGCTGGAATAGAATCAAATTTGCTTATAATAATTCTTTGCAAGTACTCCATGTTTACCTGTCCTCCAGTGCAGCTGTGGAGCGATGCTGACGGGGCTGCATGTGTCCCCAGAGCAACGCTGAAAAGAGAGGTAGCCCTCCAAACTCCGAAAGGCATTTAACCAAACCATTGATGTGTGTGTGAAGAAGTGAAATCACACCTCTGCTTTTATCCGTGCATTACGGATGAAGCGTCAGGAGTGCCATTCCGAAGTCACACTGATGAACAAAATGTTCTCTGGATAACCCCGTATAAAGAATATAGCTGCACTTGTGAGACTGTTAATAGGGGTAACCTTGTGCTGAAGTGAGACAGCTTTCCTATTTTGCTAGAACTTCCATCTTTAGTCTGAATGTGCAGGTAGCAAGTGCAGTATAGTTACTGCATTTCTTAAGCAAAATTGAAGACTTATATTCTTGTCATTAATTTCAGGTTATCTGACAGATTAATAGAAATACAGACACTTCTTTTAAATTGAATATCTACATCTTAATTTTTGTCTTGATTGTGACAGGCATTGGAGTAGTAAGTGAAACTTCTTTGCAGGCTTCTGATGTTCTTTGCCTTTCAGTTTTCTATGCTGCTACTTCAAATGTCTCCTAAAATTCATGTTCCTTTTCTATGGCCCTCCCATCAGAGGGTGAAGAGAGATTGCAGAAGATTTGGATGGCATCTAAGAAAGATGTTGTGATTCGGGTGCCCTTTAAGTATCTAAGAAGAGGTTTCTTCGTGTAGTAATCAAAGGACAGCACTGAGTGACTTAGACCCTGCCAAACTATCAAAAATCAGATTTCCCTTGAAAAAGAAAATACAGTTAAGTTGCTGGTTTTCCTATAGCTTCACACTAGTACAGATATTAAGAAAGGATTACTAATTGCAGAGTGTAGGAGGGAGTTAAAGGAAAGCATACAGTTAAAGAGCAGTGTGTTAAGATACTGTATGAAAATTCTACTTTGCAGCTGTAGAAGGGAATAAATTGCATTGTTAAGGACTCAGTTTTTCGTT
The DNA here is from genome assembly GCF_036417535.1 of Chlamydotis macqueenii. NCBI lineage: Eukaryota > Metazoa > Chordata > Aves > Otidiformes > Otididae > Chlamydotis > Chlamydotis macqueenii. Next base: position 41,620,050 of record NC_141561.1, read on the forward strand.
GAACCATGGGGGAGGGTGAGAGAGCCTCCTGTAAGAGGCTTTTGTTGTTGTAGATAATACAAAATTATTTCTTCTGTTGGCAGCAAATGGCTGTTAAGATCTTAGAGCGCAACAAACTGCTAACTTAAATGCTCGTATGGCTTGAGTTCTGCCTAGCTTTTAGAATAGCATTGTCAAGGCAGCGTTCGTATTCGGACAGATTATGAAAGTGCTCAGTGTTTGCTTTGAGCCTTCGTTTGGTGCTGTGGTATTAGGGCATTGATCAGCTGTGTAACGACGGATCCCGTGCCAGTTTTGTGCTTGTGCCTTGCTCAGCTGAGTGAGGAAATAGCGAACGCTATGTTGGCAGCCTAGGAAGAGCAACTTTAACTTTTTATAAAAATACAGGTTTGGACATAATCTTTTCTCATGTGAGCGCCAGAAATACAGGACAGACATGAGTCTCCTGTCACGGCTCGCACAAACCTCGCTCATGAAAACGCGTCAGGCCCAGTGCCAGGCAGGGAACAGATGTGTAAGGACCAAACAAATGCTGCAGGGAGCCTGCTGCGTGTCTTGAGTGTCGGAATTGCATCCCGGCACATCGAATGACAATTTTGAGTGCTAGTTCGTGAACGTTAAAGCTGATGCTTTCCTCACTTTTTCCAGTGCCCAAGTAGAAAAGAGCTTGTGGTACCCAGCCTTCTGCAGATTTGCAGGCGTCCCACGCCTACGTTAATTGTTCCTGTTGGAAGGAGTTTGTCGGGGTGTTCCTGCTGGGCTGCTTGTTCCGTATGCGGATGCGTGCTGCCCTCTCCTGGGTGTTTCTGGAAGGCTGCAGCAGGTATTGGGCTGTTTTTCCGTCTGCGATTGCTCCCTTTGCTGACCTCCCAGCGTTTTGCACAACCCACTCGTTCTGACCTGGGCTATTTCAGATCTGATGCTGTCAGAGGGGCAGCACGTTCTGACCGGGCACCGCAGGATGCCATAGGATCTTGCGGTCGTAATCCAGCTGTGGTGCTGGCTTGGCTGCTGGCAGTTTCACTTCTTCCACCTTCAGCGTGTTACCAGCGTGTCTAGGGGAAGGGGGTTGATGGGCACGGGTGAGGATAACTTTTTCGTTGCACGTATACAGGGTCTAACACACAGAAACCCCAGCAGGGCATCTCACTTCGATAATGCAAATAACGTTTGAAACACATGAAATCAGTTGCATAACGATACCTTTTATCTCCCCACCTTGCCCTCAAGTACTCTCCCTTGCCCTAATAGAGTAGTGTGGTTGTGCGACTGAGGCACGTCTTGGTAGAAGGTTAAAAATGTAAATATTTGTGTATGTAAGGTGGAGGGATCTCCCAGAGGATGCTCTCCACATCCTTCCTTCCTCTCCAAGCACTGTACCCAACAGAAACCATGCTGCAGGCTTTTTGAAATGTTTCAAGGAGTTCCTCTGTTGCCACCGCACTCTCTCAAGTATGTTTTTACCTGTGCCCTTCCCAGTGAAATCGTGTGACCGTCGACGTGCATTGCAAAAAAAAAAAAAAAAAAAAAAGTTTTGGAATGAAGAGCTGTATTTTGTGTAACACTGCCTGTGCTATTTTACCAGCTGGTGGGGGGAGCTTACTGCATTTGATTTGTTTCATCAGACAAGTTGACAGTTAAATCTGTTACATCCTCTCAGCTCCTTCAGAATTTGCCAGAGCAGAACACGTTTTGTATGGGCAAATTTTTGGTTTTTGTAAGCCACCACTAATTCCATTGAAAAAAAGACAGATATTGGCATTTGTTTTCTCTTTATGAAAAGGGATCTGTTTCCATTTGGAAACAATCTAGCCATGAAATAGTCTGCCGCTCTCATTTGTACAATTTTGTTCATTAATAACTATTGGTGTCCCACAAACCCGGTGTGGTAAATCCTCCAGTATTGTGTTTGGTGGGGCATCGCACTGTGCAGTAAATAGTAACTTCTAAATTTTCTTAACATTTGTTTAGCTTCTTGGGCCTGTTGCTAACCCCAGAGCTTGCCTTCTATTTCCTTTGTCTACATTTTAGAATCATAGAATCACAGGATGGTTTGGGTGGGAAGGGACCTGTAAAGCCCACCCAGTCCAGCCCCCCTGCAAGGAGCAGGGACATCTCCAACCAGATCAGGTTGCTCAGAGCCCCATCCAGCCTGGCCTGGAATGTTTCCAGGGATGGGGCATCCACCACCTCTCTGGGCAACCTGGGACAGTGCTCCACCACCCTCAGTGTAAAAAATTTTATCCTAATATCCAATCTAAATCTGCCTCCTTCTCTTCTGAAACCAGTACCCCTCATCCTGTCACAGTAGTTCTTTATAATTTCCTCGTTGTGGTGACTTTTTAGAGATTTCACGATCTGCTGTTGCACCTTCTCACCTTCTCTTGCAGACCTGCTTTTCTTAGAAAGCTCTTTTTTCTTTCTTGGTGTTCATGGTGAGTGTTTGTTGGTCACCAAGGGAGTGGCCATGGTTCATCTTGGCCATGGCATACTTGTTCTGCCAAACTGAACGGTGTGGTCTGAGCCCCTTTGGCAGAAGGAGGACATTGCCCTGCGTTTGCTAAGTTCTGGAGAAAATGAGCAAGGAATAAATGACAGGCAGGGAAAGACACATGGGGAACAGTGTGGAAGCAGAGAAGATCAGTATGGTAAGAGTTGGATGCGGGAACCATCCCTTCCGCCCAGCTCTGTGTGCCCATGGCATGAGTCAGGAGCGTTTCTCCTTTCCCCTGCTCTCACAAGCATGGGCAAAATCACGAATGCATCACGCGCTCGCTAGCTCACTCGCACGTGTTGTACCCTACCCGCAGGAGGCTGGGAGGCCAACCACAGCAGGGATTGAGGAGCCCTGGCCGAGATAATAAAGGTGTGAGTAGTAGAGGAATGAATGCCACCCACTCGCTCACATTCAAACCCAAAACACAATAACTGGTCGGTGAGGAGCTGGTTTCAAGGTGTGAGAGAAAATCTGTTTTCCAGTGGGGTCCACCTGCTATTTCTTAAGTTACTTTCCTGGTTAAGCGCAGAATTTAACTTGATATGCTTTAGTATCGCTGGGTGTAGGCCTCTTAGGCTAGTGGATGCTTTTAGGTAGGAAGTGTGCTTTTCTAATCCTGTGCATTGTCACTTCAGTTCCTGTGACTATGCCAACATCAGTTGTTGAGAAATCATGACTCAGGCTATGCAAACTGGATTTTTTTTTTGTTTGGTTGAGTGATTTTATTTCTTTTTTTTTTCCCCAAACAGTCTGCTTCCTTTACCCTACCTTGCATCTTTAGCAAATATGTCGCGACACTGATGAGCTAAAATCTCATGTTCCTACAGTACTGGGACCGTGCAGTCACTTCCGTGCTCTCAGTTGAATTTGAAATGTCCCATAATCTTAGGGGTAGTAAAGCACGCTCTGGGTAGTTATGCTACTGCATGATGAGAGCTGCTTCAAGAAAATGTGCTCAAGTGCCAGAAAATAATAAGTAGTGATAACTTTGTGCTGAGGGAGAGAGAGAAGAAAAACTAAGGAGACAGAAACGATGCCTTTAAATGCTTCCTGCCGAGCAGTGAATTAGTTCTGGCAAGCGAATGTGGTTTTGTGGTTAAAGACGTTGTTGTGGCAGGTGTCTCTGGTGCTATTGAGTTAGTATTCCAAGTCAGTTCTTAAGGTCCAGAGCTGAAGCTGGGGAAGCCATCGTTGGTAGCATTAGGTTTGCATTTTTTTTGTGTGCAGTGGTTTCTTTGGAGATGGTGGTTGTGAGAGCAAAGAAGTTTTAAAAGCAGCAGGTTTTCCATCTTGGCCCCTAACTAAAATGAATTGTGCCTGGGAATTGTCCTCTACAATGGCTGTTTGGCTGAGATCCACGAAGGAGTGGATTAATTGCGGCCTGGTTGAGCACTGGACTCAGTTTGTGTGTGCCAAGTAATGCTTCATATATGCCCAGAAAAATTTGATTTCCTTTCTCCAACAGACTTGTAAGGTCCAGAACATCTACCGCTTCTTGGCAGAGAGCGGACTCTAACATTTCTGTGGGAAGAAGAGACGAAGATGTATATTCACTGATAGATGAGTGGGTCTTCCGCAGCTTCTGCTGTTAAGCCTGAGCTCAGCAGCGTCTTCAAACATTGCCTGCTCGTGGTCCCGTTCAAATCAAAATTCTTAGCTTGCCGCGTCTGCTCTCTGCGCCATGAAAATGCAGATTAAAGCTCGTAGTGTTGGTACTGGTTGCAAGTGCGGTTGCAGGATGGTCGGTACGTAAGGAATGAAGGGCTGCTTTCTGCTGGCATCGGTTTATTTTAGATCCAGGTTAGTTAGCAGTGGTTATTAGAGCCGATTCCTTCCCAGTAGAACCCCAAGAGGGGAGACTTAGCAGGTGCCAAAGTGCTCTTCCTGAAGTGTACTGGGATTCAGAAATAAAACCAGTTGCATTATCAGGTCACTGTTTTGGGCAAGCTCTTCCATCCCAGCTCAGTTATTCCAAGCTGTCCTGCTAGCATGAAAAAAAAAAGCTCTTGCTGTGTTGGTGAGGAGGCAAAGGAGGGCTTGTTTTCCTGGCTTCCAGCATGGGAAAAATACATTTAATGTATGGAAAGGTAGATAATGTGGTAGTTTATAGGAAGCATCCTTGGTGTTCATCCTGGTCTTGTAAAAGGACATTTCTCCCTACCTTCTTCCGTCTCAGCTTTTACTAGATCATTGTATTTCTTTACTGTTTTGTCCGTAGTAGGATGATTTACAGTGTGCATGTCAGGATACGTTAGCAGACTGGTTTACTTGTTGAAAACTGTTCAATGCTGTGTGGTAAGGTCCCAAAATTTGTGATTTAGGGAAAAAAAATTAGTTGTTTAAATATGAGTAACTTTACTTTGCGCAGGGTGTATGCTTTATATGTATGTACACATTTGTAAAGAAATGCAGTTCACTGAAAACACCACAATTTGCAGAGTTTCAAGTGTTGACTTTAGAATTTGGTCACTGTCCACTGCAAATGGATGTATTTTTCCCCAAATACGTACAGGTGGCACTGTTGGTCTGTGCATAATACCAGTATGCGGAAAGTGGCTTTCTAGCAGTTTCTCAGACGTTTTAAATCTGGGGGTATTTGAAAGCGCAGGTGCTGTGCAGCCTGTTTTTTTGGTGGATCTTCATATCTGTCCTTCCAGCTGCCATGCCGTGCTTCCCCCAGTTATTTACTCCCAGGCAGGATGCTGGAGGCACTGCCTGCTTCCAAACCCTGTGATGGCCTCAGCGTTGCTCCATTTAGGAAGGGAATTTGGGGAAGAGCAGCACCTTACTTTACTCCTTGTGAGGGTTCATTTGCGAGCGCTAATTGAACAGAAGGCAATTAAATGAAGTTAATACAGGAGGATAGTGTGTAGGATTCGAGAAGACTGCTGGTTTTACCTTGCTTATGTAGGAAAGCAAAAAGCTAGAGATGTCTTATGGAGAAGGCTCCCAGCAATGACAGAGCAGCTCCAGGGAGGAGGAACCTTGGGGAGGGAATGGAGAAGCAGGAGCAGGAACAAACTGGAGGCAAGGACAAGGGCAAAACACACAGTAGTTGTGCTAGGAAAGGACTATGTATTCATCATAACCAGAAAATAGCCAAAACCTGTGGAAGTGTTATTTAACAAAAAAGGAGTTCTTTAGTATTTAGTCAAACTCAAAATTGCTGTTGCTGCCTTTGGGGCAGGATGTGGACTGAGTGCTCCTTTTTCTTTTTTTTCTTTCCTCTCAGTGTTCAGGACAAAGCTGGAGTGCTGGATCCTGCAGCCATCCCTCGCTTCATTCCAGAAGTCACAATCGGAGGCACTGAATATGATAAAATCTATTACGAGTATCGATCGGTAAGTACAACTGGAAGGGGAGCAGTTGTGTGATAGCCAGGCAGCCATCCCTGCCAAGGTGTAAGCGTGTTCATAACTGTCCTGTGCACAGCCTGGATGTCAGTCTCACGCAAAGGTATATGTGTTTCTAGGAGTAAGGTCTGGATTTTGCTGAGATCCCCACCTTTTTGAATTCTAACTTCCCCACGAGAAGAATAATGAAGCAAATGGTTTGTTTCGAAAGCTGATTTTCTTTTTTGATCTTGAGATGTGGACTAAAGGATAAGTGGTTTTCATTTGTTTTTGTTTCTCCTGCCCCCATTAGTCTCTGACCTCTGAAATCTAAAATAATCCTTTGAGTCAAACAAGAAAATTGGAAACCCATGGCGACTTGAAGACCGCTTATAAAATGCTAAGGGAGGGGGTGTTTTTTTTTTCTGCAGTAGGCTGAGGAGGTATGAATGTTACATTACTTTTCAAAACTGTTCTTGCTTTAAATAGCGTGTTTCTGTACGCGGGCATGCATCCAAATCTGTTGTGGCCCAGCGCTCTCGTACACCTCATGCAGGCTCCCACACAATGTTTTAATTAGCTGCTTGCCTTTCTGGTTCTGGAGACAATGACTTCCAATTGACTTAGCACTTTCCCCTATTGCTTCTTGGTATCTAGCTGGCATGGGGTCATCTTGCATCATGTGGTGTTTTCCTGAGGCCCAGGTATTGTAAATTCTCATTAGAGAAATTGTGGAACTGATGACAACTGGATGAACTGAAGTTGCAGGTGATGCTATATTTTCAAGTTGGGTTGAAATCTTCTCTGCCACTGTGGTTTTTGTTTTGGTTTTTTTTTTTTCCAAGCTATTACTGAAGACAAAGGAAGGATGATGTATATAAATTGTTATAAACCGTGATTTGCCAGTCAAAACACTGTCATTTTTCTGTTCCTGTTAGTTTACAGTCTGTTACTGAAATTAAAATGTAAGATACAGGTTTGTGGACTTGTTTGGAAACTCTGGACTACCAATGTTTTCTTCTGGAAGAGGCAATTCAGAAGTCCCTGTGAATATTCAACATAATTTGTTCCTCCTCAGCTAGCTATGCAGTGGAGAGACTCCTGGATTCACGTTGTTCTGCCTCATTTGAGATGTAGTCTCTCCAACTTGTAAAAGGGTATAAAGCGAAAGGTTAGAGCAGCAGAAAGCGTCTTGGTGCTCCTCGAGGTTGTCTGGTGGGCTTGAAAACTCCCTGGTCCATCTGAGAAATTACTGTCAGGATTTCACGCTTCTTGGTATTGCTTACATGTTAAAGTCCAAAACTTCAAGCTCAGACTAAGATTTTTGGAGTCCTTCATTCCCGGAGACGTCTGTGCGTGTGCAGCACATATTTTAGAAGGATCTGCTGCATGCCTTGTCACCAGCATGCAACATCCATCTGTACTGATGGTGCCTTTCTTCCTAAAGATGATAGGGGCTTTTTCCTTGCTGAAATGTCACTTTGCAGTGGAGCTGAGAATTATTGAGGTTGCCTGACGCACAGCTAGATGTGACCTCAAGTGCTGCGTGTTGAGAACCAGGGGTAATACTTCTGAAAGCCTTTTTTTTTTTTTCCTGGAACTGTACAACAGCACGTTCCTCTTTGTGCTGGTAAGAAGCAGAGAATGCTCCGGCTTGTCAAATAGCTGGCTTCCAGGAAAAATAGTGACTTGCCTTGCAGATGTAGCACAGGGATGCTTAGGAGTAGGAATATGAATACCTGGGAAGGAAAGCTGGGCTCTTGGATTGCTCTGCTTGATGCCAGTTAGTTGACAGCAGAAGCTGAGTGCTGTCAGTGCAAAAAAAAAAAACAAAACATTGCCAAAATATAATCTCCCTTCTGCAGGCATGCTTTTAGGCCCTGATTCAGGAAAGTACTGTGGAAAGTGATAATGTCCTTTGGAAGAAGGAGGAGTTGTACATTTCATGAAGCTTTCTGTTAAATTCAGGCAATATTAGCTACTTTCTTTCTCTCTCTTGAATGCCGAGCCACTTGTAGCCCTTTGGGGCTAGGGGGTGGTCTATAGGGATGGTGCACAACACAAAAGATGCTGAGTTTCCCTACTTTTCCCGTAAGCTGCTGGAAAGAGAAGTACGAAGCCAGCCCCACCTGCTGTTTTATGTCCCAATAATTAAATTCTTCATGTTGAAACTTTGAAGATCTGTGTTCCCCCCACCCCACAACTTTGCTTAGCAAATAAAGATGCGAATGTCTTTGTAAGGCAGGGCTTCTCTTCAGAGGTAATACAGCGTGAGACCAACCAGTGCAGGCAGAAAAAGCAGATGAACTTCTAGACATATAAATCTTGGCTACCAGATTTCTGAGTCTAAGGAGAGGGAATCACAAGCCCTTTCCTTGCCTGCGTTTATGCAGGGATGGTTACAGCTGTGCTACCACTTTTGCATTTGAAGACAGATAAAGATTTTAGGCTCACATGACTTGTAAGTAAAGACTTAATTATGGTATAATTACAGAACTTTAACTTTTCCTTGTGGGAAATACATGCTTTTAAAGTTAGTGTAATGATGTTTACCACATAAATACAATGATTTGCGTAGGGGATTTTTTCCTTGGCAATCCTATAACGAGTCATAAATCCTTGATCATACCAACAGGCAGCCAACTGCTGTGCTTTTCAGAGTTGCATGCACACAATTCAGGCTGCCTAATAATGGTGGTTTTCAGGGATTTGCAAATTCCAGGCAGAAGCTGTTTATTGTTCAAAATATTCATTAGTTAGAAGCAACTGAGAAGGAGGAGGAGGAAACACTCTTCAGAGTCCAAGATTTTAGTATGTTTGCCTTTCCGCAAAATAATGAGGTAGCCACATACAGCTCTGAATGCTAGAAACTCACTTTTTAATGTATATCCTCTAAATTTCTTCTGTAAGCCTTCTTTTCACATATGAGGAGGTGGCTTTCTGCCTCCTTCTCTTACCAGAAAGTCATCTGGCAGGGTTCAGCCGTTCTGTTCAGGCATTCATAAACTTCTAAAGATGCTTTTCTGGCAAGGGGAAAGTAACCTTTTAGTTGGGTTCTGTAGATGAGAGATAAGCATGTTCATTCTTAAGTGAAGCAACATTATTTTAGGAACTGTCAGACTAGTAAAGACTTGACTACTTTTTTTTTTTTCCCCCTCTTAAGAACTGCTGTATCTCTCCGCTTTCTTCCAACCGCACACAATCCCTAGGGATAATACTCCAAACTCCATGTGCGCCCTGTGAAGCTGGAGCACTTAGGCAGATGTGTTTGCAGAGAAGACGAAAACGAATGGTTCTGTTTAATGGAATCAGTGTACTTAAATAATGTGCTTATGTACTTCACACTCCTGAATGCTGTTGGCAAGTCCTGCTGAATCTCTCAGGGTGGTGAAAAAAGGCGTCTTTTACATGCGTGCTCTCTTCTGTAGACATTTAAGTGCAGCTGTCTAAGATTCATATTCAAGCCATCACCTACGTCTTTAGCTCTGAAAACAAAGCCGGAGAACTTTAAGAGTCTTTACCACCTCTTCCTTCACCGCACATCATAAGGAAATGATCAGTATTTAATTTATATGAACTTTGTGCTTAAAAATACAAAAAAAAAAATTAGTGGGCTTGCTTATCACAAGGTGTTCCAGAGCCTGGAGTCTGGTGCTTGCTGGTGTTCACTCAAGCACCGAGGTAGAGAATTCCTTCACTAGAGCAAATGAAAGCAAAATGGTTAAAACCCAGTCTCCTTTCTTATTTCATCAGCCCTAGCAGAAAACATTTGCTCTAGCCCACTCACCCTGACCCCTGTTCATGTAACCCAGCTCCTCTGTCCAGTGGCTTGCTCCAACATCTTTAAACACACGTCAAAGAAATCCTGAAGGATAAAAGGGCTATTTTCAGTAGCATGCTAAAAACGGTGGCTTGCATCTCATTCTCTCCGATTTGTTTTTCCATCCTTTCTCCAGAGGGGTGAGATTGTGCAGTGGGAGGAGTATCCTATCCTCTTTATAGTTTGCTGGAATCCTTTAAGTATACGTGCCGGTGTGTATATTAAAATGACCAAATGCTTGGGCACACAGATTCTCCTTCAGACAAGACGGGCCTGGGCACCTAGAAGTTCCTTTTGTGCTAAGGCAAATCCCGTACCAAAATGCTGTATCTTTTGTTAGCCTAACTCATAAAATTAGAAAAAAGGAAGTCGGGGATATGTACCTTACCCTTGAAGCAGACAGTTTGTGATGAATTCTCTGAAGAATTTATCCCTCACTGCTGAACTGCCTTTAAAGATGCTTCTGATCCCAATATGAGTTCCAGTTCCAGTGAGTGCATGTGCCTGTGTGTCAGACTTTCTTAGATCACTTTTAGTTGTCATCTTCCGGTCTGAAGTATCCTTCTGCTCGTGCATTGAAATGGTGAGCCACATGCTTCCATTCCTTTCTCTACCTTCTTACTGTTTTTTTTTTTTTTTCCACCATGCAGTGGCTATTTGCTGATCCTGACTCCTTTCCATGATGGTTCTCATTGCCCTTCTTCCAGCAGTCTAATTGTGCAGTGTCACTTTCTCCAGTGAGGTGAACTTTGCACGTGTGCCGTGTTTACCACATGAGGAAAGCAGAGGTTTATTTGACAGCAGTGTGGATTCTGCTTTGTCCATCCTTGTTGGTGCAGCTCCATGTTAAGCAGAGACAAAATGAGTGGGTCATTTTTTTCTGCCTAATATTTAACTCATCAGGAAAGCAAATAAATGTCTGAAAAGTAAGAGAAGGCTCTCCTTTTCCTTTTCCCCACCCTTTTCCCTTGGTGGAAGACTGCTTTTGGAATACAGGAACTCTGACCATGAGGTGAGGAAAGCTTGAGCTTGTCGAAGACGTAGCTACTGCTGCGAGGTGCAGTCCAGCTCCCATAACTGTCTTTGAGTCCCTTCAGCTTGCTAACGTAGGAGGGATTTTTTTTTTTTTTTTTTTTTGTTATGCTAGATTGCCAAACTGAACGGTTTACTGGGGTTAGGTGAACGCCAGACCTTGGGAGGGGAAATCCTCAAGCGTGGGCTGTGTGCCCTGCCTCCAGTTAGTTATTTAGGGAGTTGCTGGAAAACAGCTGTAACACAGAGAGCTTTTGAGTGATGGGAAGGTGAGCCTGCAACATCAGTCAACTCTCAGCCTCACAACCGAGAAATAAGAGTTTTGTAAGAACATGTGTTTATAATGTGGAGATCATAACTAGCCCAAAAGGGAGAACATTAAGGGAAGGCTTTCTCCAAGTTTGATGTGGCCCAAGTTGCATGGGAAGTGCAGCTCTGACACTTCTTGCCTGCTGTGGTTGCAGGGGGCTGAGGATGGCCGCTGGCAAACGGAGGGGTTAGGACTTCCTTAGCTTTCTCATCTCCTCTGAAAGTGCAGAGCACTCCTGGCTTACGCACAAATCCCCCATTTAAAATGCCATGAACTACAAAAGAAATACTTGAGGTTTCAGGAAGCCAGGGTCTGGATCAACAACAGGGAGTGTTTGTGTTAAAATAACTCATTGAAGTTTAACCTGGTGATACTGCGTGGCAAGGTCTTCAACACCTTGGCCTTTGACTGCAGATTTTGGGTTACAAGAAAAGCTACAGGCTTCTGAAAAAAAACCCTTTGACCGATTCTGTTTGTATGCACAGAGGACATTACCCGTGCGTCCGCAGAAAGTGCAGCTGCTGCCGTAAGCCATGATTTGTCTTCCAGGCTACTCTTGCTTTTGCAGAAGTAAGCAGGTTAGGATATCTTTCCTTTCCATGTTTGTGATTGTTCCCGTAGCAGCTGTCTCTGATACAATCTTCTGTTTTCTCTCTCCTGCCATTTTTTCTTGGCTTGATGAAGATTTCATATTTTTAGGATCAAGGTCTCCCTTCCTAATTCTTATTTTAATGGAGGTGTTTGACAGCTGTAATGCCCAGCCCCGTGTGCTCTTGAATCCAGGAAGGAATGAAACCAGACACGCAATAAATTAGGAAAGGCTTAATTTAAATTTATTTTTTCTGCTTTTTCTGCAAAAATATTTTTAGCCCCTTCTAAAGTAACAAGATGTTGCCTGGCTAAATATCGGTAAGAGTAGAAGAACCTGAAGAATAAGTAAAACCTAGGAATTATGAGGAAAATTATTGGAATAAAGATATTTTGTTAGTGATTAAGCGAAGTAGAGAAAAGTGGCAGGTGAGCTGCTCCCATTCCACTCTTCTGTATCTCCTAGGAAACTTTAATTTAAAAAAAAAAAAATCCAACCCTCAGAGGACAGTTTTGTTGTGGTATCTTATATTGAAAATCATGCTCTAGATCAGGAAGAGGTTTTGGCAAGTCTATAAGAAGGATGCTTGGATTTATTTCATGCTCTCTTTTATTTCTTCCCTCCAGCTTCTCGGGGTAACATCTCCGTGGGTCTTAAACTGTGCAGTGGGGTCAGTTTGAAGTGTTTAACTGTGCGGGGGTGATGGCACATTTTGGTTGGGGTGGCATTAGTATGTTATTTTCCTTGTTTCCTGATAGCATTTTTCTGCTGAGAAGTGCTTTTAGGCTTTTGCTGTAGAACTGGCATTGCTAAAACTCGCTGCTGCTTTGAGTCATGTAACATAAGGAAAGCTATCGCAAGAAGCTTTTTGCATTTTACTTGTCCGGTTAGAAAAGCAGGTCTACAGTTAGTACCACGCTTTATCCATCTTGGGTAGAGTTACTTGGCTTTTTCCTGTGGTAGGTTTGCGCTCTGTAGTGGGTAACTGGCATTTCTAACAAATTTGCCTCCAAAACCCAATGTTTTATCCTGCTGCTATGGAGAATTGTCACCAGGGCACGTAGGCACTGTGGGGAAAAAGCTGCAACAAAATTTTTAGCTGTACGCTGTTGCTTATTTATTCTTGGCCGTCCTGCAAAAGTAGGGCTAGAGAGATACATTAGATCATTTATGATATTGTAATTATTCAAGGTACGAGTCAAATTAGTTTTTGCAAAATCAGATTCCTGCTTAAAAAAACTGAGCTTTGTTGCTTGAAATAAAAAAACTTTGACTTTTAAGTAGTATACTGTGTCCTCCTTATGGACACTTCTCTTTCCAAAAGATTACTGTCCTGTCTGTCTTTTTTAATGAATGAATAAAGGATAAGACAACATTCCTTGAACAACTTTGGCAAACTGGAATTGTTTTAACCTCAGTTCAGTAAAGCTTTCGAGTAATCAGGTATATATGATTTTGTATGTGAATCTGCGATTGTATACTCTTGTTACATGGGTGATAATGAATGTTAGCAGCATTAAACATTTTATTTGAGTAAAGAATTTTTTCTCTCTAGAATATAGGAACAAACCACTTCCAGAATACAGACAGTGTATCAAGCTATGTGTTCCTAGATTCTCTCAAATTATAGCAGTGTGCCGACAACGCAGACTGGCAATAAACTTCAGGAAGTCAGGATTTCTACTGGGAAAAGCAGGAGTCTTTGCTAGCAGCAGTAATGGAACGTGCTTGTTATAAAGAGCCACTAAATGAAAAGGTTTGGATATTGATGAATGAGTCCACGCTTGCAGAGTGCTGACTGTTTTTAAGTGCTTTTTGATCAGCACTGCTCAAAACGTGCTGTTTATAGGTCTGTTTTAGCTGTGAAGCCCATTCCCATCCCTGGAAACGTTCCAGGCCAGGTTGGCCGGGGCTCTGAGCAACCTGATCTGGCTGGAGATGTCCCTGCTCCTTGCAGGGGGGTTGGACTGGGTGGGCTTTGAAGTTCCCTTCCAACTCAAACCGTTCTAGGATTCTATGAGAAAGCAGCACAGGAATAGAAGGAGAAAAAATGGTAATTCTTTTGTTCCCGAAATGTTGGAAAACAAGACATACTCCAGACTGATGGATGTAGGCCTTTTCAGGTTGTTAAAACTCTCCAGGGCTCTACCTGTACAGGTCTGGTTTGAAAGGATTTGGAGGAGCCGTGAAACGCAGCCACGGTATATAGCAAACAGCTGGCTGGAGCTGTTTGCTGCTCTGCAGCCTCTACCACTTTATAGGGCTTTTTATCATGTTTATAGTTTTGACAGACACTTCTGTGGCAGAGTTCTTAATTTAACTGATGAGATGATCTTGTTTTCATCTTTTTACTGATGCTCTTTTAAAGTTGAGCAGTTTCATTCTTTTGAGCTGCCTCTACTGTTGGGTACAACTCATTTCATTAGTTTCATGCTCTGTGTGGTAGATTTTATCGCGTACTTCTTGAGAGAGTTCTTGCTGCCAACTTTAACTTCTGGACAGTGTAATGTGGCAGACTAAGACTTGATTCTCTGCCTCATCTGTTCCACAGAGTGGAAAAATCTGTTACTCGGCAGTGACCTTGCAGGAGCTCATGTTTACCTCCTGCCGCAGGGATGTGTGTGAGCCCTTGGGTTTGTCTGGTGGGGTCTCTGTTCCCGTTTCCTCATTCAGTGCTGCTTCAGTTGTGAGCTCCTGAGGGCAGAGACTTAATTCTCATGTTGCAAAGCCTGTGTCTAGGTGGCTGCTGTGATAACAACGTGGCTTTTCTTACTTTTTGTGGGAAAGATGGGTCAGCTTTGGTGTGATGGTCAACCTGTTTCTCTGCCTCTTGGTGGTGGACAAAGCTGCTGGTGGCTCCGTAGGTCTCTTTGGGTGGATGTCAGTGAAGGACCTAGGAGGGTTTGAGGAGATTTATTTGACCCTGTATGCTACTCCTTTTACTTGCCTGTGGAAATGTGTAATAGGATGCACTGCTGTTATGTTTAATGTGGCCATTAAGTCACACCTTCTCTTTGGTCTTACCAAGTGTGATTTGAAGGTAACAAGCACGGAGTGGTCCTGTGAATGTGCCAGCCACTTGCAAATGATGTGGCCCTAGTGATTTGCATTAGAGTTCTGACTCAGACTTACTCGTAATGCACAGGTCTCGTGGGAGATGCAAATCACTTCCAAGTACTTGCCTGGTTTCCTATCGAGACCCTCTAAATTTTGGATCAGCAGTATCCTTCAGCAAGGAGTCCTTCAAGCCATTGGCTTAATTTGACAGCACCTATATCTTTTACTGGAAGAGATGGTGAATATTCAGTCCCTGTTTGTGTTCTTCCAGTTACTGGCAAGTTTTGCAGAGCTTTGTCTTATCTGCCTTCCATCGTTTCTTTTCTAGGCTGGATGGTTTACCTCTGCTGGCTGCCACACCAGCAGCCTCAGGGCTGGTCGCTTGTTCCCATCCCTGCCCTTGCGCTGGCTAAGCAGCCCTGGGCAAAATGGGCTGGGAATTTTAGCTGGGTGCAGTTTAAAGCACCAACTTAACCATTTGTTATCACCAAAAAAAAAAACCAAAAAACCCCCACGTCCTACCACCTACCCTGCATACCCAGATCTTCCCTGGTGCTCCCACTGCTCTTCTTTGCAGTGGTGTTTGTCTGGCTGAGCTTGCAGAGTCGCTGGAAACGAACCCAGCCAGAAGGAGTGAACAGCTTCTCATGGGGCGAGGGGATTCATGGAGCTTGTGGCTTGGGCTGTGCAGCAGAGAGATGAGAGGCTGGCTGCTGCAGGACCTCTTCTTGTTGGCATCGCGCTGTTCGGTTCATTCAGCCTCACTGTGCAATGTCGCTGCCGTTCTTTTCGTTCAGCTCTTTTAATCCGGGCTCCTCATGACATTGCGCAAACGCTTGTTCTGGTGGGAGGTGGCCATATGAGAAGCTGGAGGGGAGGCAGAAGACCGCAAGAAGAGGAGTGACTCCTGTTCCAGTATTTTTCCAAATGCTCAATAAGTGCTAAAAGATCACCAGGTTCCTCCCCTCTAGGGGAGACCTACCTTGTTCCCAGTTGTGCAGCTTTTTTATTACGGTCACAGCTGTAAAATGTGAGCTTTGAAGAGCCTGTTCTTGGGAAGCTGTCTGTGTTACCTGTACCTGGTGCAGATGGTGCACAGAACATAAAGTCACATCATTTCGCTTGCTACGTAATACAAGATTTGTTTACTGTGCCTTCCTCTTTTTTTTTTTTTTTTTCTTTTTGGCTATTTTGATAGCTGTAGAGTATCCCAGAAGTCAACTGCTTTTGCCAAGGCACGCTGTGAATGATGGAGTATGGATGAATACTTATTAGAAAATTTGCTTTGATGTGTTGCATGGCTCTAACCAAAGGCACATGGGGAATTTGTTTTGGACAATGAACTTGAATTCTGTTGGGATTGATATTGTATCTTTTAAAGAGGGCAGATTTACCCAGAAATGAAACTGTAAACTCTCGTATTTTCCCAGAGAGCTCCTGTTGCTTTAATAATCTAGTTAGCTGGGAATCTCTTGAAGTATCAAAGGGCCAATTATGTGCTGCCTGGAGAGGACCAGGGAGCGCTGGTTTTGTGCTAGAATTGATAGATACAGGCTGGTCACAGCAGGTCTGATGCCCTCCCTAGCTCACCACTGTAAACTTGCGGGGCAGAGATAGTAATCATTTATTTTAATCTCACATCTCCTCTTTGCTCAGCAGGAGTAACTCTTAAGAGGACTGCACGTTTTCTTCTGTTATTTAGACAAGACATGAAAGACAACTTTAAGTGAAAAACCTTAAAAAAACTGATCACAAATGGCTTGTAATGGCTTGTGACAAAGCAGGATCGAGAGTGTCTCACGAAGGAGGCAGAAGTCTTCAGTTAGCTTGATGTTTTAGGGAAAGATCTGCCTTATTTTCTGACCTTCAAATATAAAGAAAAAGAAATTCTCCTCTTCCTCAAAACAGCAGGCTTCATCCTGAATTAAATAGCTGCTTTTGTGACCTGAGTGTGGATATCATTAAGACTGGGTCTTGCTTCTCTCTGCAGGGGCAGCTCTCTCAAACAGGATACTCTTACTGGTTTTTTTGAAAGGAAAAATCATCAGGACAAGTCAGGGGTCCTGTGTGAAGCCACTGTTTTTGTGGAGATGAGCAGATGATCTGTGCTTAATTATTTGTAAAGGCTGCCAGCGGATAGCTTATTTTTAAAGGAAGGGTTTTATTATAGCATCTTTGCTTGCTTCAGGCTTTCTCACAAAACTCATTTGATTTTTCATGATGGTTTGCTTCTTGATTCCAGTATTGTATCTCAAAGATGAATGCCGTGTTCTGGCTCTCATTCATTCCTGGAGATAGGAAGAGAGGTTCTGGAGACAGACTGTGCCTTTGGCTCTAGGACCTAACCATCTCTGGCATTTCAGGTCATGGTCACTGCTTTAACACCCGAGACTCAGTTCAGAGTCATTGCCAAAGCAGCTACTTTATGCACTGATCCTGTCGCTGGCAGGTTTTGTTCCTGTGGCTTAGTTATCTAGCAAGTACAGGGCCTGGTTTGTGTTTCTGAGGGCTGAAACGGCACTAAAAATCTGTGTTGCTTTTGCAAAAGAAGTTGGTAGGAGACCATTTGATGACAGCGTTGTGGGCACGCTTGTTGCGGTGAGTCTTCTGTCCCATAACTGTGGCTTTTGCTGACCCAATGCAGCCTCCTTCGCCTGGAGGAGTGCTTTCCTCGCCTGTGCTCTTTAAATCTTCAAAGCTGAAGGTAGGTTGGCTTGGCCGCTGAATTTTTGTGTCTGTAACGCTGCCTGAGTGGGTTTGCAGTGTGGTTGCACAGCGGCTGAGGGGACCAACCTTGGCTTTGCGTCCCAGTGCACAGCTCTGCAGGTTCTCTTCCTCCTGAACCCTCATGTGAGGCTTTAGGTGTGGGACATCTGGGCTGGCTAGATGGACTGCCAGGAAGGGGGTTGTGTGCTTCAGTCTTCCACATCCTTCCACAGACCTAACTGTCAGACCTAACACAGACCTCAGCTCTAGGTTCTACGCACAAGTCCTTGAACTCCCAAAAGGCAAGACTGTTTAGGCTACTGATGTTCGCTTCCATTTGCTCTCAACTCTGTGATGATTTGCTTTCCCTTCCTGGTGAAGATGCAGACCCTCCAGCTTTCCTACTACGTCTGATGTCCCTCTGCCAGCTTTCCAGTCCATCCAACCTTTCCCTCTGCAACTCATTTCTTGGTTCGGTAGGCTTCAACCGCTCCTCGCATGATCCTCTTGTGACCTGTACAACCAGCCCAAGCCCTTGAGATGCTGTCGGTAGGAAAAGGCTTCCTGCTGCAGTCCCCAGCCCTCTGCTGTCTCGGGTACAACAATGTGCAATGAACCGTGCAGAGCGGTGACTTTGTGGGGCAGCTCTGCGGTTTCCCCAGCCCCGCTTTGGGAACCACAGGTACAGAAGGGTCGGTCGGGCCAGCCTGCACGTTGGAGCTGCCTGGGCAGAGGCCACTCCTGGCAGCATTAAGAGGCT
Source organism: Chlamydotis macqueenii (assembly GCF_036417535.1). Lineage (NCBI taxonomy): Eukaryota > Metazoa > Chordata > Aves > Otidiformes > Otididae > Chlamydotis > Chlamydotis macqueenii. The sequence goes on from NC_141561.1 coordinate 41,638,153, forward strand.
GTGCAGAAGAGCTGCAGCCTGAAAGGTCAGCGAGGTTGAGGCAGCATGTGAAGGATGTTGCTGAGCTCCCAGGGTAGCAGTGAAATTTGGGTATGGGGTTTGAGAAACTTCAGTTTTTCCAGCGAGTAGTGTTTGTGACTTTGCTTGTGAAGACAGGCAGATATTGCTTTTGCTTTAATGAAGTTAAGTTCAGCTCTTGAAGGCTAAATATGCAATTTCATTTGAGTGATTCAGTTTAATGGAGTAATTAACTCAGTATTTCATGCATGAATTATTTCACGTATTTAATAATGTGTGCCTAGTTTGGCATGAGATTCTACGGACTGATTCAATTCCTCTGCTACGTGCTGTAGTTAGATGGGCCATTTCTTCCTAAAACTGGGCACAGGGGTGTGTTGGGGAGAAGAGTTGGATGAATCCAGGTGGAATATGCTGTTGTGCTGTTGATGTATTGGCCTAGGTTTTTTTATATATTAAGGCATAGTGGTTTTTGTGGGCCCCCCCCTGCTCCAGCTGCACAGCTCAAATTTTTCAGAGGGACTGGTTTTTCTACAAGTGCTAATCATTATGTTGTAAAAAAACATTTCACATTGCGCTTCTTCAGATACCAGAAGGCACTTCATAAAGAATCTAAAATTTTCTGTGAAGATTGAAAAGAGAAATATTTCTGACTGAACTTTCTACTTTCTCTAGCTTCCTGGTCGCAATTTTAGGCAAGGCTACAATGCTGATGTTGGTGACAAGTGGATCTGGCTGAAGTAAGATCTGCCTGCCTTTGGAGCCCTAACGGCGACGGACCGCGGGACTTGAGTGAAGAAGCAGCCCAGTTCAGTATGCCTGCTCCACTTCAGTTGTGTGACGCGAAGAAATGCTGGTTCATCTTCCAGCTACAGCATAAGAAAATAGACTCCTAGAAGGGAAATAATTTTGTTATGGTTTGTTTTTCCCTGCTGAGTTCAGGGTGCTTTGTCTTTGGATGTTGGACAGTCAGCGTGTGACAGCAAAGTGATCTGGTATTGCGGGGGCAGACTTAAGATCGATGCTGAACTTTCTCTTCATCAAGACTGTGGCATATTATTATACAGGATTACTGTTGTTTTGCTGAATCAAGAGAAATTAAACCTGTATCCTCCTGACTCTCACAAAGTTTATTTCTTGCTCTGTCATGCGTGGTGTTTTATTAATTTCATTAGAAGAGTGGTCGTGCTAAAAAAACACACGTGCATCGTGTTCTGAAAGCCTCTTACTGGACATCAGCATCAAAGCAGGCAAGCATAAAAAATTTCATTGAGAGAAAGAAATAAGTGGTGATCTCAATATAAACAGCAAAATATCTGTGCTTAAAAGTATATATATATAAAAAAAATCAAAATAATTTCCAGCAGCTGTATTCATAGCTGTACTCATATAGCACCCTTTGAATGGGCGCTATAGATCAAAATGTTTGGGTTCTGAAAGATAAACATAATTATTATTTCTGCAAGTCCCTGAATGTCCAAGTTGCAGCTCTTTTTAAAGAAATTATTAATTTGGTATTAGTTAGTCACACAAATGAGGCACCTTGGCACTGGTTCAAGCAATGCTGTCCAGATTTAGTCTGCAGTAATTCTGCGTTTCCAGCAAGGGGCTAACTACTTCAATCACTGAGGAAGAGTGCTGCCAGGCATTCCAGTGTTCAGGGCGATGCCTTTTAATTAAGCATCCAGGTCTTGCCCGTGGCCCGTCCCGTATCAAAACCAGTACGGAAAGACTCCTTTAACAAGAGCCTTGGGGGCCTGGTTAGATATTGAAATCAGTGAGCAGTGGGATAGAAGTGTGGCTCTTCTTACTGACCTCTTACCCCTTTTTTTCCATGTTTTATGGCTTTAGAGTTTCATCTTGGGTTGCAAAAGGACTGACTCTGCTTCGGTGCCGCTGTGCCACCCTGCGCTGATACAGCTGGTGGCTTCGCAGTGACGAGCCAGCTCTGGATGCAAGGCCGGCGCTGTGCCTTGGACTTGTGTGGAACACAGTGGAACTGGTGCAGTTGGTCCTGCGAGGCTGTGCGTTTTTTGAACCGTTGCAAGATCTTTGTGTGGTTTTTTTCACCTTCCAGAGGCTGGTTATGGGGACACTGGACCTATGCGTGTTGAGGCTCAGCCACGTGCTTCCTTATCCCGTGTCTCCCCCGGGAAGGTGTCTCCTAGGGCTCTCATGCCTGAGGGCCTGCCAGCCTGAGCTGCTGTTTTCTTCTTCTGTGCAATGAGATCCTGAGCAATTAGCGTTAGCTTTTCTTTACCATCCTGAATACCATCTTGCAGCAGTGAGCAATGAATGTGGAGATGAAAAGAACATCTGCTGTGGCTTTAGGTTCCCTTTGGAGTAGTCCAGATCTGTTTTTACAGGTATCCTCCATCTCAGTATTTGCTGTGTTTTCCAGGTGCTGTAATTCACTTGGCGATGTGCACGCAACCTGGTGTCAGATCTGCTAGAAGGGCATTTTGTGCTGTGCATAGTGCTGGGGAAGCTGTTGTGTTCAGCTTTGCCGTGGTGGGGCACAGGGCGGTGCAGAGCATTTCTAAGAGTCTTCCCTCTGAGAGCCGAGCTTCGCATGTAAAGGAGTTTCATTCCAGTCAGGAGGAGCGATGTTGGCTTGTCTGGCAAGCAGTGTGGTATGACAAAATGCATGTTGAGCATACTTTTTTTTTTTTAATCCTGGTTTTAACTCTGCTTGAAAAGTAAAACTATTTATTTCCTTCACAGATTTTGTTTATAACTTTCTCTTCCCTTGCTGTAGAAAGGAGCGTTAGCTGTGTTTTTCTCTTCCCTCCTTCCCACTCCAACACCTCAAAAAAACATCTCTTCACAAACCAGCTGTAAAGATTTTGGCTTTTGAAGACTATGGTGTGCCAGTTGGATGAATCCATCTCCAATTCTTTATTAGATTGGAAAGGATAAAATGGCTCAAGTCCTCTCCACGCTTCTGTGTAGGTGCACATGTGATACCATCTGCAGTCTGTCCTCTTATCCCGAGTTCCCATTGCCTGTGTTGATGCACGGGGAAGTTTGCCTCTTGCCTGTCGTGTCCTGTGCTTGATTCTGCCTGGTTTCCAAAGGCAGATTCTCTGAGAACGGTGGTGTTTCACTTACAGCCATCGGCCGCGTTTTACGGGCAGAACCCCCGTCTTCCCCGATGGCTGCAGCTGGTCAGTCCGTGAGTCCAGTGACTAACTCCCCCTTGGGTTCACTTTTCAGTTGCACAGCAGGGGTGAAAGGAAAGAGGAGGTGGGTGGGAATGGGTCCTGCCACCAAAATGGATGCTTGATAGGCTGCGGCCTCAGATGAGGTTGTGGAGATTGCCTCTCAGCCTCAAGAGCCCTGTGATTTCATGCCAGCACCTGCCCCACTCTAAAAACTCGGCTTACCACAGTTCAGATTTGGTTTCTTTACCATCCCCCTCTGGCCTTTGCTGTGGTTGACTGGGGAGTGTTTGTGCTTTCCCAGTGTGTCCATTAATACCTTCCTGGTCAGCTGGGGGACAGCTGAAACCGTCCGGAGTGTGACAAGGTCAGCCTCTCTGCTGAAGATACCTGCCAGTGTCTGAGTCGCCTCGTGCTTTGCACTTCACCTTGAGGTACTGACTCCTCACCTGCCCCTACCCACCTTGCGCCCTTCAGCGGTGACGTTTGGCCCAGGGCTACGATTAAGAGATGCAGTGAGTTTCGTCTTCCCCTTCCTCCTTCAAGATGTAACTTCTTTCATAGCAGTGAGGTTTAGATATTAACCGTGCTGCTTCGGTTCTGTGAAAGGAAAGAGCGTCTGGTGCTTCAGTGAAGAAGAGGATGTGTGTTGCTGTGCCCCCACCACAGGCAGAGATTGAAATGAATCCCTTCTGTGGAAGAGCTTGCTGAGCAAGTGTAATCTAGGTGCACAGCAAATTCCAGCTGGCTTCCAATGCTGTTTACAAAAGACGGGGCAAAAACGAATCATTTGTGCAGAAGTTAATGGAAGCAACCAGAGCAGAGGGGAGGTGGGATGGTACACCGTAACCTGACAGGCTGCTCTCCAGAAATCTGCCTGCTCACGTTTAGTGTAAGCTGAGAATTTATGGACAACCTCAAAAGCCGTTGTCATTCAAGGAGGTCTTGGAAGAGAAGGAGGTTCAGAGGTCGATGAAAAGGATTGACTCTTCCATGTGTTCTTGGCCTTCTGGTGACTTGCATGTGATATTGGGCGAGCTTCTCGGAGGTGCGTGGACCTGGGAGCTCCCATCTGTGTTGGTCAAAACAGCCCATCTGACAGCGTTGCTTCCCGTGACCCTGTTAGCTCACGTGTGAAATGAGTGTTTTACAAAACACTGGTTGAAAGGTGGGCTAGGCATTCAAAATGGTGTTCTCTGGTGCGTTCCTCGGGGCTGAAGGGAGGTAGGGGCTAGCTTTCCCTGTCAGAGAGGTGCAGTTCTGCAGTCCCAGCTTGTGGGACTTTGTGCTGCGCTGGTGAGAGGGTGCCGTGTCTCAGTCTTGCTGCAGTGATGAACAAAGCCTTGGCCACGCAGGAGACTGCTTTGCTCCAGTTTTGGCATCGTGGGTTGGAGATATCCATCATGCTACAGGAAAGAGCTCATGCTAGAGAGCTTTCATGAGGAAGGGAAACTATTTCCCCTTGCAGTCATTCAGTGAGGAGGACTTAATTTGCTTTGACCCTTCTGACCCTGATAAGAGGGCAGCATTCTTTACGTAGCTGCTGGTCAGATAGCGTCATCGCATGAGCATTGAAGGTGCCAGGATGGTATGAAATTTGCAGGTTCCGCTCCGATTCCCAGCTATAAACCTTTATTTGCCAAGTTTGTACTCCCAGCAAGATCAAAACAAGTGCATTGTCTGCCGGTGCTGTGTAATTGCTCTGCAGGTGCAGGAGCCCAGCCTAGCTGCCTCTATCTGATGGGACCACTCCTGACTGTTTGATTCCTGCCAGTGTTCTCCACCCTTCCAAGCAAAAACTGCAGGTACGAATGATAGCTAAAGTTTACGTGCTTGAGAAAACTTTGCTCAATTAGCCTAATGGGTACTGAGAGTCTTCAAAGATAGCCGGGCATTGAAATCCGTGGCAGCTGCTGCAGTTTGCTCCAGGAGAGGCAGACGCCACACCTCATTCCTCCACCTGCTCGTGGAGATGGAGGTTCATGGAGCATGGCCTGGAGACACGATCCCAGACAGTGGTGCCGCGTGAGGGATAAAGGCTGCGTCCTCTGGTTGGCCTGTGGGCTGCTGCACCTGGAGGAGAGCGTTCCCAGCCATCAACTCTGTGTCTCCACACAGGCGTAAGGCGGAGAAACGTGAGTGTGCGGCCAAGGAAGGATGACTGGTGGGTCTGGCTGGGCGTGGGGTTACAGACAAGCCAGATGGGAGCATACTCCTCCCAGCTGTGGGGTAAAAGTTGTGGCAGAGCAAGGATTTTCGTTTCTCTGGGTTTCTTATCTCGTTGCTGCAGGCATCCTCCTTTCAGTGCTCGTGTGGCTCTGGCAGAAAGTGGGGAAGCAGCTCTTTGGGGGGACAGGACTGTGCTGCATTATGGTGCCAGAATAGCACAGCAATGCCACTGTACATTCCAAGAAATGGGATGTAAGTGTGATTTTTTTTGAGCCACTGATGCACAGATTTGCTCTTTTCTGGTTCCTCTTCTTGCTGACAAGAATGCTGGTTGAAACAGATTGCTGCTTTGTGTGGAAGCTTATTTCTTTTTGGGCATCAAATTCTTATGTACAAAGTTCACAGTAGAGTTTCTGTTGTGTAAAAGGAGTCAATGCATGCAAAAAATTCAACAAAACAGTTACAGTAGACGTCACCCGTCCAGCCCTGGCATGGCTTACCCTGGTGCCCAGGCTGTGCCTGTTTGCTGGTGTCTGCTGTCATCGCTGGGAATTTTGGGAGACAAGGTTGATTTTTATCATCCCGTAAGAGGTGAGAGTGTTCAGAAATTGGTGGGAGCCACTGCTGAGCAGGGCGGGATTTGCCGTTGTGACAGATTCCATTTGCTGCTTTCGGGTTCTGCTTTCTGTTTACAGGGGAGACGCGAGCCTCTGAGAGAGGAAGAAAGGAGGAACTTGACAAAATCTTTTACTGTTTTTGTCTTTGGACACGAGTAAAACTCAGACTCCTGTTGTCCTCAGTGGCTGAGACAGGAGCGTGGAGTCTGTCTGTCCTGGCTCTGCCTTCCTAAAAGCCCTGGCTGCTGCAGAAGCAGTGTCCTACTCTCAGAATAAAGTCCTGATTGCAACCCTTAAAGCCACAGCTATTCAACCGGTCTGTTTTCCTTTGAGGTTTAGTGTTGATACTTAGATATGGTTTTGATCTTCTGTTCTGAAAGAGCTGCCTGGTGCTGGGGTCATTGCTGGGAACTGGGAGCAAGAAAGGTCTTGCCAGGTGATCAGCAGTTACAGCATCTTTCAGAGTGTTGGCTGAGGCCCGACTTCACCACGGTAGGACAGGGTGAAGTGAGGTGCAGGACTGGAGCCCGTTTTAGGTGGGTTTTGGACTTCTGGCCTGTGTTGTGTGTGGTAGGACCATGGCCAAAACCATGCTCCACTCTGCCTGTTCCCCTGTCTGGGAGGTGGGGTGGATGAGCCAGGCTTGTCATGCCAGCTGAAAAGGTCCAGGAAGTCAGGCTGGTGTAGCAGGGGCTGTACCTTCAATGAGAATGGGAAGCCAAAGACAGCACAGTCTGAGAGGTCTCACAAATCCCTGCTGGTTTCTCTCTGGGGTGCTTGTTCTGAGCACGAGTGAGAAGGGGATACTGCAGCTGGACAGAACAGGAGGGAGGCGAGGAGCTAAAGCAGAGTGAAGCTGGTGGTACAGACCAGCCACTAGTCCCTGGGCCGGACTAGGGAGATGAGCAGACCCTTCTGGCAGGGCATTCAACTCAAGCATCGCTTTCAAGTGACTTTGTCCAGTATATTAATTCAAGAGATGGGATCCTTGCTGCTCCTAGCAGTTCCACATGGACAGAGAAAGGTCATGGCTGTTTTGGGACAGGTCGGTGCCATGTTGCTCTCCAGGTTGTGATGGAGAGCAGCAGAGCAGAGGACTGCGTATGCAGTTTTGTAGGTACGGCTTCCTTGCACGTGCTGGCATGGCTGACAGCTCTCGGACGACCTGCGCATACCACTGCGCATCTTTGAGAAGAGCAGCTCCCAAACCCTGTCGGTGGCTTCAGACCCGTGGTTAGCCTTGAGTTTTCCCGCTGCAAAGCAAGGTCAGGTTGGCGAGTCCCAGGGCTGCTCCCACGTAAGCTTCTGGTTCCCTTGGGGCCGGTGAGATCAGGTGAGGCACAGCCCTGCCATTTCCAGTGCAGGTCTCTAGTGGGAGGCAGGCTCTCCGCCCCCAGGCTCCTTCACGCAGTAAGGCTGTTGAAGGCGAGCGGTGTGGGCTCTTCCCAGGAAACGTTTTGGCGGCTCTTTGCTGTGAGACACGGCTGGCTTGCTGCATCTCCCAGCGAGGAGCTCAGCGGGACGGCAGCTTCCCAGCCTCCTGTGGGATTGGTTTTCTTGGGCATGGAGAGACGGAGGTGGACTGAGTGAGTAGCCTGGAGCCATGCAGCAAATCTGGGATTGCAGCAGACAGTGCATCAGTCTGCCTGAATGGTCCCGTGCTTTTGTGGCACAGCCGCCTCCCCTTTCTCCTGGTCACTCCATGGACTCAACATCTGCTGCTGGAGTCCCTGCATGTCTGTTTTTTCCCATCGGTGTCTGCGTGCAGCGTTTTGGCAAGGAGGCATGTTTGACTGGACAATGTATCCGCTCCCTCAAAGAGCTTAATATTAAACATGCTCAGCTGGCAGGAGCTTTTACGAGCCGTGGAGGCAGTGAAGGGAAAATGACTTTGATACCCAATAAACCTTTTGCCTGTGTGCTCAGATCTGGGTTGCGATACTGCTGGGTCACAGGCGCTTGCCTCACGCTGGTGTTTGCTGGCGCAGCTCTGAGTACGCAAACCTGCTCACATCCTCCCATCCTCTTTGACTGGTGCCCCCTGCACTGTTTTATGTTACTGTGCCAGGGACGTCCTGACCAGATGTTCTCTGCTGGTGCAGGGGAGTTAGGTAAGCATCTCCACCTCTTGCAGAGCCTCCAGTATGCTGGGCTTACTGGTTTCCAGTAGGATGCACAGGGCTTTCCCAGCACATCCCATTAGGTGGCAATGCAGCCTGTTCCTCTGTGCAGCACCAGAGGATGATGGCAGCAAGCATGGGGCTTCAGCCTGCTTGGAGGGGAGCTGAGCTTCAGACTGGGGCTGCTGGCTGCTGTGGGGTAGACTCGGGCAGCCAAGGCTCTGAGCGTGTAGGAAGGGCACTTTACTCTGTGCTTTTAACTCTGCTTTGGCTGCTGACACTAAGAACAACCCTGAGTGATTCTCCTCCTCTACTCTGCTCTGGTGAGACCCCACCTGCAGCACTGCATCCAGCTCTGTAGCCCCCAACATCAGAAGGACGTGGAGCTGTTGGAGAGGGTCCAGAGGAGGCCACGAAGATGATCAGAGGGCTGGAGCAGCTCTGCTGTGAGGCCAGGCTGAGAGAGCTGGGACTGCTCAGCCTGGAGAAGAGGAGGCTCCAGGGAGACCTGAGAGCGGCCTCCCAGTGCCCAAAGGGGGCTGCAGGAAAGGTGGGGAGAGAGTCTTCAGCAGGGCCTGTTGTGACAGGATGAGGGATAATGGCTTTAAACTGGAAGAGGGTAGATTTAACTAGACATGAGGAATAAATTTTTTTATGTGGGGGGTGGCAGAACACTGTCCCAGGTTGCCCAAAGAGGCGGTGGATGCCCCATCCCTGGAAACGTTCCAGGCCAGGTTGGACAGGGCTCTGAGCAACCTGATCCGGTTGGAGATGTCCCTGCTCCTGGCAGGGGAGTTGGACTGGATGGGCATGAAAGGTCCCTTCCAACCCAAACCATCCCATCCTCCTGACTTTGAGGTGCCCTGTATCACCTGGTGGCTGTGGCGATCTCTGGGCCAGCTCTGTCCCTCACTTGGCCTATACAGGTTCTCTTTGCAAGTGCTTTGGCCTCTGTGTCCACAAGCCTGCTGTTCCCTGTTGCTTTACTCCATGTTATCTTCAAGTAGGGCAACAGCAGAAAGTGCCCATCACTCATCAGGTTGAGAGGTGCACAGAGGTGACCAGCGAGCAGGGCAACACTTACTTATCTGACTGGCAGCCCACACGCACTTGCCTGCCTCACAGACCCTGCTTGCAGCTCAAGCTTCAGCCAGAATAAGGCTCCGTCCTTCTCAGCAGACTTTCCCAGGCTACAGAGGATGGAGGGAGGGAGACACCTGCAATGCCCTTGGCCAGGGCGCTGGGTGAGTGAAGAGTTCACCTGGCCCAGGGCGCTGAGAGGTGTGCCAGACAGCGGCCAGGGGACTTCCCAGGATGACCGCCAGGTCAGACAGCAACGTTACTCATGGACCACGGAGAGCATCGCCTGTGTAAGTGCCCTGTGTCTTGGTGACAAGCAGATGCCTGAATTTCAAACAGGAGTTGAGATCAAAGCAGAGGGTAGGGGCTGCATGGATCCCCCCAGGGAAAGCACGAGGGACGGGAAGACTCGACGTGGGTCGGGGATGCACTGAACACCCCAGCCACTACCCAGCTCGAAGGTTGTGCCCGAACGCGCAGCCCTGTGCTCCGTCACCCCTTCTGCCAGGCTCTGGTGGGTCATGCATCCCATTAGCTGCCTCTCCCTTGTTTAACGAGGACATTTTCTGGAGATCAGAAAACACTTGGGTCTGGATCTCACACAGAGCAGCCCAGCCAAGGGGAGTTCAGTAATATTAAAGTGTGATATGTCCTTGCTGTGTAATTAACTTCAACTCCTTTCGAGCTGAGACAAATTACCCTCAAAGAACCGTTTCTATACCGGGGAGAACTGTAAACTGCGTTACCGGCCCTTTTGTTGTCTGGGAGGGGGAGCAGTCCAGCCGGAGCAGGGAGGCTGCTTCTCCTGTCTGTGGCTGCAGCTCTGTGTGTGGTTTTAGATGCGATAGCGTGGCCCAAACCAGTCCTGTTCCGATCCGAGGCGGGTGTGCTAGCCTCCAGTGTAAACAAAGACAGAGGCTGTAACTGTAATTAACCCCACGAACGGAGAGCCCCAGGCCTGGGAAACCACCGCAGCATCCCAGGAGAGCCTTCAGCTCCACCTTGGGTGTCTTCTCCACTCAGATCCTGATGCAACCCCGAGATGTCGGGCTCGTGGCTTGGAAAGACTCACTCTTCGGAGACCTGCGTCTCGCCTCCGGGCCCCTGTGACCGGCTTGCGGGCTTCGGGCGAGTGCTGCCATCCCCAGGTCTTCCCAAGTTGCTGCGTTCCAGTTAACCCAGGGCTGTGAAGCTTCACCCAGTTTGTTGGGAGAGAAAATTCAGCTGTGCTGCCTTATCTTGCCATCGTGCATTTTAGAAGGCGGCGGACTGGTTCGGCAAAGAGCTGGTGATCCTGTTGTGTGCGGGAGCCGCTGCGGATAATGGGCAAATACAGCTCTGTGTTTCCCAGAAGGACCCCTCCTGCTGCAATGCCCTGAATACCTTGCAGAGTACACTCAGCGCTTGCTTGCCTTTACTTTCACATTGGCATCTTTTATCTCTTGCTGGCAGGGACCGTTGCGATGGTACAGCCTGCGGAACGTGGCACAGGCTCCTGCGCCGCACCCGACGGCTCGCAGCCGAGCCGCTGCCAGATTTCCAGGCGGAGGGTGCCGAGCCCTGTGTGGAGGAGCCCTCCCCATCCTGGAGAAGCTGCTCTGGAAGAGCGGGAGGACTCCCAGCAGCTTGTCTGGGATGCTTCAACCGGGAGAGGCTTAATTGTCTTTGATAAATTCATGAGATCATAAAAACAAATGGAGATGGGAAGCACTCATGCTAAGCCCTCATTGCCGATGGGATGCAAGGCAGACGCGCTTGGAGCTGGCCTGAGCGGATTAAGCTCAGCATCCAGAGGAACTGCAGAGGGAGGGAGGGCCCTTGCCTTGGCCAAAACAAAAATGCACTCCAAAGGCGTGGAGAGCAAGCCTCCCAGCTCTGCAGCGTTATCTGGGGGTGTGCTGTACTCCCTCGAGCCTGCCGTGGCAGCGGAGGGCTGGGGAGCTGCAGCACAGGCCCCACGTGTTTGCCCCATGGCGTTGGCGCGGTCCTGCCGGCAGCCTCCTGGCTTGGTCCCTTGCCTGTCCCTAAGGGAGCTGAGTCACCCCGGTCTCTGGCCAGAGGTTTGAGGCGTGCTCCTGTGTCCTCAGGGAAAGGCCAGCTGTCCTCCTGGGTGCCCTCAGGAGAGAAGGAGGGAGGAATTGTGGCTGGTCTGGACCTCTCTGCCCATCCATACGCCCCCCAAGGAGGTGGTCAGAGGAGTTTTAAGAGCTGCTCTGTTACTTTATAAGAAGATTGGGGATGCGACTCTGATTCAGATGTGTTAGCGTGAGAGGCAGACCTTCTCCCAAATTCCCAGGGAGATGGCCACCAGTCCAGATCCGATTGTGGCACCCTGGCCTTGCCTCCTTTTTCTCAGGCAGCAGCAAGCGCTCGCTGTGCCCAGGGTGCTGGGATGAGTCTGTCCCAGCGTGGGTGCCCAGCAGCCCTGTTTATACCTGTGGGTACCAGCTGCAGTGGGGTTTCAACGCCTGGATGCAGCGTAGGAGGGGTCACAAGGCGCAAAGCTTCACTGGTGGGAGAGGCTGTGTCAACGCCGTGAGCTGGTGGAGCTGTGCGGAGGCGTTCGCCGTTGCGAGCTGGGCGCTGCCGCGGTGAAGCTGCCCTTCCTGGGGGAAGGCGTTCGGTTTGGGGCGGCAGCAGAGCCAGGCTTATAACCTTCAGATCGGCCAAGTGTAGTAAGTTGATGATTAGATTTATCATAAAGCAATCTAATGAGAAGCAATATAGCCAAGCACTTTCCATTCAGTGACGCACATCCAAATCTTAATAGAAGCTGACAGTGTGACCCTGTTACCGTGCTGTGGCCAAATAAAATCATCCTGATAGTTCCCTGGAGAAAGCAGCCACAGCTTTAATATGTCTTCTCAAAACATTTATCTGACTAACTTCAAAAAAAAAAAAAAAACAAAAAAGAACCTGCAGTGATTCAGAGCTGGTTTACATGACCTCCCCTCGCTCTTGCTTCCCCAGCAGCTCCGCAGTGCGGAGGGAGCCAAGGTAATACGGCTCGAAAAGCCTCGGCCAGGGACCGCGCGGCCCTGCTCGCCGCGGGACGGCTCAACCCAGCGAGGGAAGCTCCGGCAGCATCCCCAGTTCTCTCCAGGCTGTGGTCTTGAGTATTCAAGAGCCTGCAGCGCTGGCACCTGAGGAAAGTGTTCATGTACTGTAAGTATTAATAGGGAAAGTGCAAGAATTGAAGGTATTTGGGGGCTTTTATTGGCATATGGGTTTTTTGCAGGTAACATTTTATTGCACCAGCTCTTCCAAGGCCAAGTGTCTGCTCTAAACCTTTCTCTGTGTTCTCCCTCTGCAGTTTAAAAGGGAAACAACATGTGTTTAATTACAAGTTCAGGGCAAGCCTCTGTCCCTCTCGCTCATTGTACTTTTATTAAAAAATCTGAGCATGTCTTAGGATCTCAGAAATCCTTGCATCTCAAACAAAAGATCAAACCCTCCGTAAAAAATGGGACTGGGAAGAAAGGGTTGGTCTTTCCAAGCCCTCGTTTTATCCTGACCGTTGCTGTGTATTCACATCTTCGTGTGTTTTCACACCTTTTCCCGTGCTGTTTCTGATAATCAACTACGTCACTGCTGTAAACCCATTTATTGCATCAACTGCAGTAGAAGGAAGGACAGAACCAGGCCACGACCTTGAGCTGCGCCTGATGGGTGCCATCCAGAGGGGCTGGGATGTGGCCTGGAGCTGCAGGTGCCCTTTACACCCCACCCCAACACCTGGTTTGAACGCTGGCTGCAGCTCCTGGCAGGGTAGGTACAGAGATGAGGAGCCAAGATCTTCCTGGCAGTGGAATGGGGATTTGGGGAACCGGGCTGTGTATGAGGAAAATCTTCCAGGAGTGGCTGGAAGGAGCAAGTCCTGATACCCATCCTTGTGGTGTGAGTGCTGGTTGCCACTGTCGCTAGCAAAGGATTTTTCTGACTCTGGGTGGCAGAGGGAAAGCTGCAAGATGACCTGGAGCCCACATCCAGGCTGTTCCCAGAACCTGTTCCCAGGAAAGGTAGTTTCTCCTTGGGAAGTCTTCTCCAGCATGGTGCTTCATAGCCCAAAGAGCCAGAGTGATTTTTGGTGCTTGCATGTGGTTTGCTCAGTGGGCTTTCCCCATTTTTCTGTTGTTTATTTTTTGGGGTGAATCACAGAAGTACCCGCAGTCAGCTCAGCAGTGGTTTGATCCCACAAGTCCCTGCTCTTGGCCACATCATATGACGTTCTGTTCCCCAAGGCGAATTGTGTGAAAAGATGCTTTTTTTTTTTTTTCTTTTTTTCCATCACGTCTGAATTTACTGTCTCTTCATTTCTGCTGAATGCCCTGTTGTTCGCAGATCATGAATACAAGCTCTGTCCTGGGGACGGGGATGGCCCCAAACGCTGGGCACCAGAGGACCTCAAAGACACATTTTCTTGAATGCGCTGGTTTTCAGAGGAGCCCTCCAAGGCTCTGGCTTTGTGAAACAACCTCGATCCAGGAGATAGCCCAAGAGGAAGATGGAGACAGAGGCACAGAGAAGACCCGCTTGGAGGGGGAGGGAAGCCAGCCAGCTCTAGTGAGAAGACCTCTGAATCCCTCTTTGTGCTGCTGGACTCGCGTAGCAGTGACCCCATCCTTCCTCTGCCCTTGCGTGAGTGCCAGTGCTGCGAAAGCGCCTGGGAGCCATGGGCTGGAGGTGACGGGGCTGATGTTACAGTCATTTCCTCCTCAGGCCTTTCCTTCTCTTTCCCCTTTGCTTTTCATTGTGTTGTATCTCTTCATCCAGTTGGAAGCCCAAGTGCTCGCTGCTCATGCTCCCGAGGTCCAGCCATGCTCGCTGGGCGTACCGAGGCACCGGCCCCTGATTGTCCCTGCGGTGCCGGTGCTCCCTGGAGCACACAGCCCACTCTGCACAACTTGTCTCCATTCTTTTGTCTGTCCCCGTAGCTGCTCCTTGCTGCTGAGATCGCTGCCCCACCTGAGATGCTCCATCCTGCTCTGGTGCAGCTCTTGCCTGTGGTCGTTTCCTACAGTTTTAAAGCACACTGTGTCCTCTGATGCCACCCCTGGGTGCTTTGCAAGGGCTGTAGCGACTGCCTGAGAGGCCAAGCGTCCCTGGGCTCTGCATCCCCTTGTGCTCCTCTCCAGAGGATGCCTGCGCAGGTCAGGATGCAATGGGGAGACATTGGCTGCTCGGTAGAGAATTTCCAGGAGGAAATCCCTTCCAGACCCGTGCTGACTCGCCTGAGCAGAAAGGGAAGCCTGCCTTCTGGTGAAACAGGAACAGAGGGCTGTTCATCAGAGGAGCAACATATGGCTCATGGATTTTCCATCCCTTGGACTTTAACAGGCACCTGGGCCTCGGGAAGAGAAATGTTCCAGTGCAGATGTGAGGGACAGAGCAGTGGCAGGGACTTGGGTACAAGCCAGGGTACCAAGATGGAACCCTCTTCCCCGGCTAGGGTCTGGCAGTGCCACCCAGGAGCAGTGATGTCCCCACCAACTCAGCTGGGACTTGCTCCACAAGGACAAGCAGCCTTCATGGTAGTCTGTGGCTGTGTCTATGTCACCTCTCCCAGATGTGGGGACAGGGAGCAGACAACGTGCTGCACGGCTCCTCCGTGAGCATGAGAAGCAAATGACGTGGTGGCTGTCACACGACCAAGTTCAGCCCTGATCGGGACCAGACTACACAGTCTCTCTCTCACTCCCCCCACCCTCCGAGGGAACAGGGGGAGATGATATAAGGAAAAGGCTCGAGGTTTGAGATAAGGACAGGGAGAGATCCTTAAAGTTACCGTTACGGGCAAAACAGACTCGACTTGGGGAAAACTATTCATTTATTGCTAAAACTAGCAGGAGAATGAGACAGAGAACGAGATAACCTCCCCCCACCGCTCCCTCTTCCCGGGCTTAACATTATCTCTACCATCTTCCTCTCCCGAGTGGCACGGGGGGGAAGAGGGAATGAGGATTGCGGTCAGTTCGTCACGTGCTGTTTTACGCTGCTGCTTCGTTGTTGGGGGAAGAACTCCTCGCATTCCTCCCCTGCTCCAGCATGGGGTCCGTCCCACGGGCCACAGTCCTTCGTGGAACTGTTCCAGCCTGGGTCATCTCTTCCACGGGGTGCAGCCCCTCCAGAACGGCTGCTCCAGCGGGGCCTCCACGGGCCACAGCCTCCTTCAGGCACCCGCCTGCCCCGGCGTGGGGTCCTCCCCGGGCTGCAGGGGGATCTCTGCTCCTCCGTGGGCTCCCCGGGCTGCAGGGGCTCAGCCGGCCTCATCATGGGCTGCACCACGGGCCAGGAGCTGCATTGCTGCTCCCCCTCCTTCTTCACTGCCCTTGGCATATGCAGCCCTTCCTCTCACCAGAAATTCCTCACAACAGGCTGGCAGACGCCTCTCAGGGTCTCTTCACATCTCATTCACATCTCATCTCCTCTCCACTTCTCTCAGCCAGGCCGGGCCGAGTCGGGCCCAGTTCCCGCCCGGCGGGAGGCCAGAGGGTGAGGCCTGCAAGGCCGACAAGGCTCGCGCCTCCCCCTCCCTGCCCCCGCTCAGCTGCTTCACATCTTCTCTACCCTTTTTTTTTTTATTTTCCCTTTCTTAAATACGTTATCGCAGAGGTGTTATCACAGAACATTCTGCTACCAATCGGCTCGGCCTTGGCCAGCAGCGGGTCCGCCCTAGGCCCGGCCAAGTCCACTGGCCGAAGGGGAACAACTTCCAGCAGCTTCTTACAGAAGCTGTCACCGTAGCCCCCCTCACCATAAAACCAGAACACCTTCTTACTGCAGGACCTGGGGCAAAGACACAGCCAAGTGTCCTCCTAAAAGTGAGGCTTGGGAAGAAGGCAGGTTCATCTTTCTGGGTAAAACCTGGCAAACAGTGGTGGTGTGCTTGAAGTTGTTGGTAGCCTGTGTGGATCTCAGTTTGCTCAAGATGAGTTTTGTGTTTATGTAGTTATTTGCTTCTGAGGTTTTTTTTGGTTTTGTGTGGGTTTTTTTTACCTTAGAAGCATCGAGGTAAAACTCTTCAATACTTTTGATCTTCGGGGATTTGTTTTATGTTTGCTTGTTTGTTTTTTTTTTCTTTTTTTTATCTTGCAACTCCCTAACGCATTTGTAATCACAGCACGAAGCACATCTTCCTTGTGTTGTAGCTGTAGAGGAAAGGTGAAAGCAACCTGTTCCTCTGTAGTTTGTGCTGATCCCACAAGGATCCTGCTGGAACAGGCCTGACCAGTATACTTCAGACAGCAGATCTGTGTTGCAGTTGGCTCCAGTGCTTCCACAACCCTTCCCATGCTGGATGGATGAGAGCAGGCACCCACCGTGGAGTATCTCAGTGAGAACGGCTCAGCCCTGAAACAAAGGAAACGCGTGGGGCAGGACCTCGTCCACCCCACAAACCAGGAGGACAGTGGATGGAGCAGTTGTTCTTCCCTCCCTGCGTCCCATCCCCACGCGCTGCCTGCTGTGAGCAGGTTGTCTGAAGGAAATTGCTACCAGGTTTGGAGGTGTTTCTCACCTCTGTGAAAACAAACAGGGCTGAATTCGTTTCTTAATTGCTTGTCCACGGGAGCTGCGAGGCTTCGTCTGTGTGGGGTGGGAGCTGGGAGTTTTGCTCTGTTTGATCGCATGTTCTGTTGCCCCAGCTTCAAAGATCTCTTTAGTTTTCTGCTCCCTTTTATGTCCTGTTTCTTGAAGTCGCACTCCTACACGAAGGGACAAACCCAGAACAGCTGATGGGTTCCAAATACAATTATTTTGCAGAGCATTTCAATAAATTAGCAGCTCATTTCTTTGCTAGACAGCGTTTATTTTTCAGCTGGCCCATGTCCGTGCAGCCTGCAGTGCATGTCGGACCTTTGGCCTTCGGGATGTCAGCTTGGGAGGACAGAGCCAGGCATGCTTAGCTGTGATTCAGACCTGGATGGGACTCTGCGCAGGTTTTTTTTTTTTTGCCCAGTAAAACAATGATCTGCAGTTTCATCTTGGTTGGAGATTTCCACAGATTGGATTTCACAATGAAAAGACAAGGAGTTCCTTCCAGTGAGTTGTCCCTATGAAATGGGAATGCAAAGTACCAGCTGCTGTCAGAGGAGAAAGGTTGACACAAGCATCTGCACAATTTTTTTTTTTATTTTATTTAATAGCCTTTTATTTATTAAGCTACTTTGGAGTCTGACTCACTTGCTTCTTGCTTTGCTCGATATTTATTAGTGCTTCACCTGCCTTGAACTGGGAGCTGCAAGCACTTTGATAAATGGATTGCCTTTCCTGGAACGATGTTCCAGCATCAGCTAATCAGTATCCTCGGCGTGATTGCCAAAGTACCACTCTTGTAAATCAAGGATGGCAAGGAGAAAAAGCCCGAGTGCGGGACGGCGACCCAAGCACCGACCTCCCTGTCTCCATGGGGTCGAACTGTGCTCCGTGCAACTGAATGCCAATACCTGGTTGCAGCCAGCCATCAAGTGCCGAAACAGCGGCTCCTTGTCTGTGGTAACAGAAAAAGTTCCATTAAGCAGCAGACCTGCTTGCTGGTAGGATGTCATGGGTTCCAAACAGCTACACGGCTTCAAAAAGTGACTTGAAGGATTTGCGGTAGGAAAATTGCACAGGGGCTGTGAGAAACCAGAGCACGGGCTCTGGTTTGGGAAGGCTCTGGGCTCCCTGGTGCTGGGAGCACAGGCTGGGCTCAGCTGCAAAGTGGCTTGCAGAAGGGTAACGCGTTACTGTTTCAGAGGTTTTTCCACCTTGTGCTGCCAAGCAAGCAGGTCTAGGCTTTCTGAATGAGGGTTTGCTCCAGTGGAAGCATCGCCGCGGTGCCCAGGTGCCCACCGAGCCTGTTCATGTGGGCAGTGCCTTCAGCCTGCTCCAGCCTCCTCTGCTCGCTGCTGAAAGCTCCCTCGCCCCTGTCCGTTCACACCCCAGGCTTACGGGACTGAGGTGCACAGGGATGGGGTAGCAATGTCTTTGTAGGAAGGAGCCTGGAAACTCCAGCTAAAGATGACGTGCCATCATTGCGTGATGGCAATCCCTCCCCGCGCTGGGATCGTGGAGGCTTGGGAGGTTTCACCCTGTGCCTCATGGGTGCGATTGCAGCTTTTCCTGTAACGCCTTGCAGCTGCCAGCAGTGGCCAATAAAGATTTGGCTTTTTCCTCAGAAGGGGAGTCAGCCGTGTCTCTCTTCTCACCCCCACTGTCTGCTTTTCACCAAACCGGCAGGAATTAGGAGCTGAACACTTCTGCTGAACTTGCCCGAGATGCGTTGCTGGGGATGGCGGGGGAGTCGCAAAGTGGGTGAGCAGAACGTGGCCGTGTACTGTCCTTTCTCAGAAATGCCTAGACTGGGGCAGAAAAGGTGAGCAAAGAGCCCTGGAATTGTTTCGTGGGAGTCTCAGGGCGCAGTGGGGCTGTAGCTCTGGGAGGCACAGAGCAGCACCTTCTCTTTCGCACAGTGCCAAGCCGTGCTCTGTTAGCATCCCGCCCAGCCCAGCGGCTGCATCCTGCCTCTGTGGCTCTTAATTTTCTGACCTCAAATTTTTTTTTTCTGCTGCCTGGCAATGAGAGCTGGGTGCTGGGCCCTCCTCGGTCCTCTGGAATGGTTCCAGCCTTGTCCATCCTCCAAGGGCGCTGAGATGGGTACCCAGTGCTGGCAGCCCCTCGTATACAGGGATTCCCAGCCTTGCCTCCCCCCCTGGATGGGAGCAACCCCTGGTAATGGGGTCTCTGGCACTGTCCTGGGGAGCAGACGTCCTCCCTCTGCATCTGAAGCCATAAGTTATTTTTTTTTCAGCAGAAAGAAGAAAATAACTTTGCAGCTCATCAACTAGCTAACAGCTTGGGATGCAGATGATGTGGGACTAAAAGCTAATTAGCTTCTTTGCCATCTTCTTCGTTTAGAGATGGGTAAGAGGGTAATGTGATATTCCCTGAAAATGCCTGTCTCTGGTAGGGAGAGGTGGCATATTTGCAAAGGCAGTTTGGGCATGCATCTGTATTTAATGTCTAGGTGTTGCTATGGAGAAGCTGGATGGAGGCCACTAGGAAATAGCACCTGGGTGAAAAGGGATCCTGGCCCCAGGGACATGTTCCTGTGGGGCTTCCTGCTGGACACGGGTGCTGGCTGGGTCCCAGCCGATCCCCCCGGGCAGGGCTGTCCAGGCTGGTGTTGCCAGAGTGGAGGGTTGCAGATGGGGAGAAACTCTTCAGCAGGGCCTGTTGTGATAGGACAAGGGGTAATGGTTTCAAAACAGAGGGAGGCTGATTCAGACTGGATAGAAGGAATAAATTGTTTACTCTGAGGGTGGTGGAGCACTGGCCCAGGTTGCCCAGAGAGGTGGTGGCTGCCCCATCCCTGGAAACGTTCCAGGCCAGGTTGGCCGGGGCTCTGAGCAACCTGATCTGGTTGGAGATGTCCCTGCTCCTTGCAGGGGGGTTGGACTGGGTGGGCATGAAAGGGCCCTTCCCACCCAAACCATCCTGGGATTCTGTGGGAGGACTTGAGCTTTTCTTTTTTAAAAAAAAAACAAACCTCTGTCACTTTACAAAAATGTTTCAGGCCTTTTGGGTTTTTCCCTGTGATTAAGTCTAATGAGAAGAGACAGAGGAGGATTTGTTAGTATCTGCTTGCTAATTTCAGCTTTACCTCTGCTGTAACAGAACACCTAATGCTGTTATTCCTGAGCAAGGGCTTCATGCAATGTGACGGCAGAGGAGCCTTGCAGCCGGGCGTCCCAACCCCTTCCTGGCTGCCTTGCGTGACCGGCGAAGTACTGAGTGGGGTCGGGGGGGGGAGTAAAGTGATGGCAGAAATGAGGATGGAGGAAAATGTTATCTGAACCTTGACAACATTTCTGTGGTTTCCATGGTTTCCAAGTGCTGTAGGCTGGCTCTGTGGGCAGCCTGGGCAGCGTGGCACGCTGTTATCCGGGCGGGTGACATGGAGAGGCTGCGATTTCCCTGTGTGGAAGCCGGCAGGAACCTTGGGAAGATGCTCTGGGAGGGGATGGCAGTTCTGGGAAACGACAATCCCTTGGGCACAGCCTGGCCTCCTCCGCCTTCCCTCTTGTCTTGCTTTGCATCCACGCTGCTGCGCTTGTGATGAGCCAAAGCCTCGAGTGCAGCCCCAGCGCCGCTTCCAGGGCAGCCTTGCAGTGCGGCCGCCTTTCTACCTGGCTGCTGTTCGACCGCAGAGGCTGCGATGAGCGAGGTTAGTCATGCTGGTGGGAAGCAGTGATTCCCCTTTGTAAAAAAAAAAAAAAAAAACAAACCACCAAGGCTTGGGCTATGTTTTAATTCCCCTCAGGAGTGAAACCCAGACCTTCACACGTTGGTCATCCAAACAAAAAAAAAAAAAAAATCCACCGGCCTGCAGCATCTGCTGAGTGAGCACCCATGGCATTCGCCCTGGTCCCAGAGGTGTTTGCATCCCTGGTCGAAGCAACTCCCAGTCATCCCGATCCCCTTCCCTGGCTGCTTGCTTGCCAGGCTTTGCTTGAAAGCAGGGACGGGCAGAGGAGACCCTGTCCCAGAGGGGCCGTGCAGCACCCCGGTTCTCGCCCTTCTGATGGCTGTGGCTGAGCTTTGGCTCTGAAACACAACTCCAGGGGCCTTTGGCTTGCTCCAGCCTTCCTGGGGTCAGACTGCTCTGTGGTGGAAGAGCGGGTCAGCATGGATCGGGTCCCTCAGGGCAGTGCTGTCGGGATGGGAAGATGTTTGGCTGGAGGTGTATCCAGAGATGGGGCTGCTTCGGGCAGCCATTTTGGCGAGGAATGACCTCGCTACGGCCTGCGGGCCGGGGAGCAAGGCTGCACGCAGTTGTTGATTTAACGATGTTGCGCTGTGATTACCGACACTGCGTTTGCCCCCAGCCCTGCCGTGCTGTACCGCCGCCATCGGTCTCTTGCATGCCCATGGGGTGGGGGTGCTCTCTTTACAGCCGTGTGAGAGGCAATGTAGGAAAGACTGAATAAAAATAAACCAGGGTAAAAATAGTCCCACGTGTGCCTGTTTTCTATGGGAAATGAGGGGAATTTTAACATTAAGCAATAAACGAGAGTGGACTTTACCCTCCCAGCTCACCCTTTGGAAACCAGGGCCTGTCTCTGGGTGGAGGAGAAGCGCTTTGGTCCAGTACAGCCCCCAGGGAAAGGTCTGGAGCAGACAACGTGCGATGCTCCCAGTCCCCAGTGTGCCCGAGAGCATCCCTGCCTCCGCAGCTGCCGCAAAAGGCAGCTCATGCGCCCAGCCTTGGGTGCAGTTTGCCATAGCCCTGGACAGCTGCAAGCAGGGATTTAAAATCCAGCAAATGCCACCCTGTCCTGAATACAGATAGAGAGTTACCCCTCACCCAAATAGGGCAAGGTGGAAAAAAAACCTGCCATTAAGCTAAAAAACTGGGGTGATTTCTCAGGAGTTTCACGTAAGAGGATGCCTAGTCTGGGTTAAAGATGTCACAGGGTAGGGGCTCCATCCCAGCCTGTGCTAATTCATAAAATATGTAAGTGCACCTCTCCCCTCTGCATGGTTGCTCCCCTCTGCTGCGATTGCTCTTCGCTGCTGCAACCTTCCTCTCTGCCCAGCTGAGCTCTCTTGTGCTTGAGCAATGCCTCTGGGCTGACCTAACTTTTTTTTTTTTTCCTATGCAAAAGGAAACATAAGGCTTGATTCTTAATTGCACCGAGGGGAAAGGAAAACGTTCATGGTATTATAATGGGAACACAACCCCACCTAGATTTGTATGTGGCCCCGCTGTGTCAGGAGGCCTGGGTGTCAGAGACTGGGCTGTGTGAGCCTTCACCCGGGCTGCGGCTGCCGTGCAAGGCTCAGCTCTGTGTACCAACACCAGTAAGGCATTAAAAAAAAAATCCAGGCAGGCTAGTTGTGCCACGGCTGCCGGTGGAGGGGCTCCTCTTGCCCAGGGTGTGATGCAGATGCACTGACTTCTCCGTAGGTGCTTGAGTCCCATCACAAGTCCATTCGGTGGAAATTAATCGGTTTCAATGAAGCTGGGGAAGAAGTGTTGGCCTCAACATGCCACACAGTGTAAGATAACAATGTGTTAAAATTACAGAAAGTGAAGATGCGCTGGGGAGGAAGTGCTTCAGCCTGGGGACTGCAACCTCAGGTGCCCAGGCCCAGCCCCCACGCACCAGGATGGGGAAATGCCATGGAAAAGGGGGTTCACTGTGCTGATCAAACGCAGTGAGGACAGACCCAAAACCAGAAGTGCAGCAGCTGTGGCTTGTCCCACACTGCGTGACCATCGAAGGCGTCTCATGTACGGCATCGGCTTTGGCTGATTCTGGAGAAGAGTCACTCTCCTGTTTACTGCACCCGGAACAGAGCTCTGCCACGTCCTGATAGCGGTTTTATTTTGGCACCCCCAAAATCAAACATAAAAAAAATGAGTGAGACCTTGCAAGAAGCCAACTCCCCCAAATGCCCAGGATCTCACTTCTCCTTCCTGCAAAACCCTGGATTATAGAGCAAGGACCTGGTGTCATGGTGCTCAGGTTTAACAGGAGCTCCTCAACCTGACGTTTTAAAGACCCTTTTCATACACCGATTCCCAGTTCCCACAGTGCCAACTGGCTTTAAGGCAGGATAACCCTTGGGCAGCGTTTTGGTGTTTCGACGGAGAGTGCCGAACACTGGTGGTGAGCCCTGCAAGTGTGTACAGCAAGGTCAGTGCTGCCATCAATGGGTGGTGGGAAGGAGGGATAGCTGAGAGCAGGTGAGCGCAGAGGATGCTCCTGGCTTTGTGCGTGGGCAAAGCTGACTCCTGGGAAGAGCGACAGTCTCTTTTTGGGTATCAAATGAAATGAACTCTTCTCTGCTACCTCCTTGTTCTTTGAGGGCAGGGGTTGAGGCTTAACTCTACACCTTTGCAGCTCCCCTGGAAAATTGGACTATGTTGCCAAAAGATTGGCCAAGGCTCATTTGTCCACCGCTGTACCTTTCCAAAGACACGTCTTCCCAGGCAAGCATAAGGAACCTGCCTGGGATTTGCCACAGATGTTGGAGCTGATGAACAGCGGAAACGAAGCTATTGAAGCTCATCTGCACCCAGCTACAGCAGAAATCAAGGCAGCAGCGGCAAGACCAAGAGACTTACAAGAAGTCAGTTTATTACATGCCTTATCTTATCCTCCCAGATCCTCTTCATTTCCTATGTCCAGAGAGAAAGGAAAGCAAATGAAGGGGAACGTATTAACAGTGCACAGCAGCAAAGTGACCCTTTCTGATGGCTTCCATGGGTGAAGTCTGAGCAACCTGCGTTTCTAATTATGGCCTCTGTCCAGATGGATCCCAGACATCTTAGTAGATGTGAAAGTCAAAATGGATCATGATTAGATCTGGTTCTGCTGCGTGCCGCAGCCTGCAGTGTCTTATCGTGTTACAGGTCGTCTTGAGCTGGCCTGTGCTGACGACACATTTGATAGAATCACAGGATGGTTTGGGTTGGAAGGGACCTTCAAAGTCCATCCAGTCCAACCCCCCTGCAAGGAGCAGGGACATCTCCAACCAGATCAGGTTGCTCAGAGCCCCGGCCAACCTGGCCTGGAACGTTTCCAGGGATGGGGCATCCACCACCTCTCTGGGCAACCTGTTCCAGTATTTTACAACCTTCAGTGTAAAAAAATTTTTCCTTCTATCCAGTCTGAATCAACCTCCCTCTGTTTTGAAACCATTACCCCTTGTCCTGTCACAACAGGCCCTACTGAAGAGTTTCTCCCCGTCTTTCCTGTAGGCCCCCTTTAGGTACTGGAAGACCTAAATATTAGATAGGGGTGCTTGATGACTATGGTGACATTGTAAAAGGACCAGAGCTGTCCTGGGCATGACAAATAGAAGCAAAGAGAGGTTGAAGCCATGGTCGTCCTTCATGTATTCCACCTGTCGTGAGACCTAATGGAAATTTATTGAACCTTACTGCAATCTGAATTCCAGTTTTTCTCTTCAAACCTGTTCTTTAAGGGCTTGGTTTTATTTTAGGAGCTCAGTAAAAACAACCCTTTAAATGGAAAGAGAAGAAAAATGGTCAGTACAAGACATTCCTTTCCAGGCTGGCACATGTTAGAAGTGTTCTTAATTAATAGCACGATGGGAAGAAAAACAAAAGGAAAATGTTAAAGCAAGATCTTGGACAGATGTAGAGGAGGAACCCCATGAAGGAAGATGTCCACAAAGTCTCTCCTACCACACAGCCTCCAAATTGTTCCCAGAAGACAACTGTGGAGCCAAGGCCTGGCTACATCAGCCCCCCTCACCCCCTGCTGATCCAAGCTGTGGCAGGATGGGATACTTTGGTGGTGCCAACATGGGAATGTAGGATAAGGAAAGGACAAGAGCAGGCAGTCTTGCTTGAAACGGAGAAGCTATGCAGTTCTCCTGGTGAATCTACCAGGCTCACCTGCCTAATGAAAGGCATGGTTTAGTTTCCGACTTAAACTTTAGCTCCCTTCGGAAGAAATATAATTTTGCAAAAGGACGAAAGACAAATCACAGCATCTGAGAAGGTGCGGTATCTGTATTAGGCAACACATGGCCAGCTGTTGCGAGATCCTGAGGTTGTGCTTGCTAAAAGAGACTTTCTGGGTTACGCTGGATAGAGATAAGGTCTGGTGGAGTCCGGACGAGTTCATCTAGAGCCAGCTAATGCAACATCCTTCAGCGTGCTGACCTCTCCGCGCCGTTATACGAGGCTTTTTGAGGTCTGCTAGTACACTTTGTGTTTTTAGGCTGGAAAGGTGCTCCCCAACTCTGCTTTACCTTACCTATGCAAATGAAGGAGGAGAAATGGGGAAAAGGATTTTTATTAGGACAAGCTTCCTTCTCAGTGCAAAACACAAGGTTTTTTACGTGTTGTCTTTGTTTAGTTTGCTTGGAGAGAGCACTGGCACGCACTCCAGGAAATTAGCTCTTAACTAAAAGCATTTATGTAACTGGGGAGGGAGGGGGAGGTGTCTGTGCACTGACTTTGGGGAAGTTCAGTCTACAAAACCAAGCCTCGCTAACTACACTTGGTTCTGATTAAGGAAGATAAATCTGTCAGTGAGAGGCTAATTTTACTGAGAGAGTAACCTCCTGCCCCTTGCCCCACCAGTGATGGTCAGGCTGCATTTATTTCTATTGGGCAAGCTCCAGAAACCATTGGGAGGTGAAAAACAATCCCCAGAAATGTGAAAAATGTGGAATAAAGTGGGGGTGGCAGGAGGAAGAGTGGGGGGAGAGAAGATTGAGCAACACATGACAACACAATTTCAGCTCTTTCGCTGCTTCCACAGCTGAAATAAGAAAGCCCAGCTGAAGCCCAAGAGATGCGTGCTGAAAATGCAGTGAAGGGAATCCCTGCTTGTCAGCTTTTCGTGAGAATTGCCATAGGTGTGATTCTGGCAATTACAGAGCCGAAAGAATCACAGAATCATAGAATGGGTTGGGTTGGAAGAGACCTTCAAAGCCCATCCAGTCCAACCCCCCTGCAAGGAGCAGGGACATCTCCAACCGGATCAGGTTGCTCAGAGCCCCGGCCAACCTGGCCTGGAACGTTTCCAGGGATGGGGCATCCACCACCTCTCTGGGCAACCTGGGACAGTGCTCTACAACCCTCAGTGTAAAAAATTTCTTCCTAATGTCTAATCTGAATCTGCCTCCCTCTATTTTAAAACCAGTACCCCTCATCCTATCACAACAGGCCCCTCTCCCCACTTTTCCTGCAGCCCCCTTTGGGCACTGGGAGGCCGCTCTAAGGTCTCCCCAGAGCCTCCTCTTCTCCAGGCTGAACAGCCCCAGCTCTCTCAGCCTGGCCTCACAGGAGGTGCTTCAGCCCTCTGATCATCTCCATGGCCTCCTCTGGACCACACTAAAGCTAAAATGCAAAGGGACACATGTCACCAAAACCATCTTTGTGCTGGTTTGTACAGTCAAGGAATAGCCAGCTCTAAAAGACTGTGTCGAATATTTGTCTCAACATTGTCGAAATGTCAAACCACCACCCGAACAATGGCACTTCAGTTAAGCCATAGGACTAGAGTCTTCCTGTTATCTTGCAAGCCAACTCCTGTTGTCCTGCGAACCTGAATGCAGAGCTGATTCTGAGAAATTTAGCCCTACCCCCCAGCATGCGCCCAGAACCGAGGCCAGAAAAAACAGAGGGGCCCAGAGATGGTAATGGACATGTGTATCACCGCCAGGTGAGGGGGGCAGCTAGGCAAACCAGCTCTTGGAATACAATGAATATGCAATGAAACGAACAATAAAAGGACAAAAGCCACCAACATCAAAAGGGAATCAACATCGATGGAAATCAACATCGATGGAATCAACATCGGAACCAACATCGGACAGAACGTTCCCCCACCGAGTGAATGGGACTGTCGGGACGCCGCAGCTCCGTGGTGGTAGCTATTGCAACTGAAACTCTTTTCTTTTCTCTCTCTTTCCTTTCTTTCTCTCCTTTCTCTTGCATTTGTGAACTTGTTGTCGGGTTAATAAAGTTACCTGGTGCTTGACTCCGCTTTGAGTCTTAATTCTGTTCCCGAGAATACGAACAAAACCACGCTCTGGTGTGTGAGAGGTTGGTCTAGCTGCTTCTAGCCTCCCAGATTCGTCTGAGGTTGGCTAGAACAAGGGGGCCTTCCTCTCATCCGAAATCGGAGCGTGACACCAGTCCTCTGCACCACCTGCCACGAGGCCAAAGCTGGCCTTGGACGCACAAGGCAGTGGCTGTGTTAGGCTGCTCAGAGGATTTGAGGGGAATTGGAAGGACCAGACAGTAGCAAATCCAAAGATGCAAGGTGGGTCTTGCAGTTGGCTGGAGCAATCCTGTAGGTCCCTGGTTATGTTAAGGTGGGAGAGAGAGGATTTTGCAGCGAGAGGTATGACAGCTGCTTGCAAAGGATATCTTCAGTGCTGCTCTCCCTCATCAGTGTCACTTGCAGGGCCCTTTCTTACAGGGACACAAGAGCTTTTGTCACATGCCGCTGGCCAGCGCAAGCAGCTTTCGGATCTATTAGCTTGTCCGCTGCCACCAGATGGTCCTAGCTGTGTGTGGCTTGAGACGCATGCCAAGGATATCCAATTTTACCGCTGACCTAGCTGGTCCATTTTGTTTTCTCAACAGTTTGCTCTCTTTAAAGCTTTATTTGCACCCTCTGTGAGCAGGATAATATCCTGCTGAGGATAATATCTCTAGGACACCATCACTGATGGCTCATGGACTCCAGTGTGGGCACTGGGAAGGACATCATACATTCAGAGCAATCTCTCTCTAGCAGCAAGACGTGTGCGTATTTGAGATTTGGCTAGCTACTCAAATGTGTCATAGTTTGCTGATTAGTCAATAAGTCACTGACATCCAGTGACCATGAACCAGAAAACAGGCCTGTTTGATTGTCTTTTTTAACCCTCTATTGAAATGGGTTTTTTTTTTTTGTGGAAGAAGCGCTGGGAGAGGAGAAAAAACTTGCTCCATGTGGTCTTCAGCAAACAGACCTCTCACTTCCAAACTTGCTCTTGGAACTGTTTGAACTGCCCTATCCCTTCTGAGTCGTGGGGATATCAGAGTGGAGAAAGCCATACCAACACCAAGAGGAAGGGCCCCTGAAGAGCCCATCATGACTTGCTGAACCGCTGTGAAACATGGCTGAGTCTGATGATGATCACATAGCACTGCAGCATCTAAAAAGCCACCATTTTGTAGATTAAGCACGAGAAGCCCAAAGGAGATGGCAGAAAAACAAACAACTAACAGATCAAGCAACGAACTGGGGCCAGATGCACTGATGGTGTAAAGCAGAGCAGTGCCATTGGATTTGCTGGAGCTGGGTGGACTTCTGCCAGGTGAGGATTCGGCTCTGCTGTGAGAGCATCCCTGTGCTGCCTTAGTCTAGTGGCTTTGTCTCTCCCTGATGGCCTATGCAATCTATACAACAAGGACATGTTTTTTTAACACACTTTGCAGCTGCCAAAATAAACCCTCTCTAAGATACAGACAAAAAAGGCATTAACAATATTGGCATGTGCTCCGGCTGCTGCATTTCCTCTGGCTATCCCTAGCTGGAACTTGATAAGCTTGATTTCTTTGTCACTTAACTCTGCCTCCTCCTTAATGAGATTTCCACTGACATGAGCCAGGCTGGGTTCCCGGCCGCAGGAGAGCAGGGGCAGCTGCACTAGTTGACTTCAGAAGTGAGTCCAGGGAGAGACGCTCCCATCCATGGCAGGAGGCAGGGACAGGCAGGTTCACGCCCTGCCTGACAAAGAGGACCTCCTGGGGCTCCGAAGCTTACAGGAACACAGGCAGCTCTGACTCACTTGGTGCACACTGTGCTTGTCCCTTTGAGCCACTTCAAGTTCAAGGAAGAAGCAATGTTCATCCCCAGCAGCAAACCTAAGGGCTGAGGCTTGTGATGACCGCCTTACGCAACACCAGCACCCAAGAACCAAAATCCTCCCCTGGGCTTGAGGCAGAGACAGACATGTCTAACAGTCACCATGCCCCTTGCCCAGCCCACGTCAGAAGAGGAAGAGTGGTGTGTTTCTGTCTCTGACAATTATCATTTATCAATGCTCAGTGTGCAATAATACACCTGTCACCAGCTTCCCTCTTAAATTTTCCCCTCCGCTATTTCATCTCCTCTTTTCATGTCCCCTGTCAAACTCTTAAAACATACAAGCTTTTACTATCAGTCTTCGAATAAGCTGACGTGGGTTTCTTGGTTTTGTTCTCACAGCAAAAAGCCTCTACTCAGTTCCTCTGATTTTGCTGCTGGAGTTTTTAAAATCAGTTTTGGACAGATGAAATAAATTCAGCTGATGTTCCAGAAAATCTCTTGCATTAAATGGCATAGTTTTCTCTTTCCAGATAAAGAATCAGTAACAGATAGACCAGTAGGGACATTTGTAGGCTCCATTCTAGAGGAATCTCATGTTTGTTTTCTCTTTGGTGGGACAGCCATACACAAGAAATGTTTTAGATCTGGGCTGCTGTGAGGAGAGGAGCGATGGGTTGTACATCTTTTCTGCATCAGTTCTGCAGTTTGTATGGCTCAGTGGAGGATGGACCCTGAGCTTGGAGATGTTCTTTGCCTCGGGATGTGGCTTCTGCAGCATGATGATGGTTTTGAAGTGGGTCACAGAGACCAGATTATGATTAGAGTTTGGAGGAGGAGTTTGTCATGTTTTTGGGGAGGATGGTCTCATTTAAAATGTAACAAGGAGGATATCCAGTCCTAGCCATGGGATATTTTTGCAGACAGGATCTAATGTGGGTTTTAGGTCTTTTAGACGAAGCTGCCTGAGACACAGGGGTGAGGCTGTGCCCTTCTGCTTCTGTATGTATTAAGGAGAGAGGGTGAGCATTTTTCTTTCAGTTAGAAAAGGGTGGGGACAATAGACACACACTTCCTTATTTCCCCAGCCTCCCTGGCAAAAACAGTCACATTAACATGTGTGAAAATGATTTACAACCCAGCCTTTACCCTTGTGTGTCCTCCAGGTAAGGCGAGGCAGTGGGCAGGATGGGTGCAATTATCCCCTTCACCCCATGGAATCGAATCGCTGCTTTACAGTTCATTGTAGGGAAAAAATACCAAATGTTTTAAAAGGATTATTTAGCAAAGAGGCAGGACGAAGGCGCTATGTGGGCTGATGCCATGGGCTTGGTGTGTCGGCCCGTCGAAGGGTATGAGGCAGGCACAAGGCCATGGTGGGGTTGCCTTACCCAAGCAACTCAGCCGTATGAGGTAACCCCAGCCCTGCTGCCTCTCCCCAGGGATGTCAGCCTGAGAACTGCTGGAGGAAAATCAATATGAGGGCTGGGGCTTGGCCCTCTGCTGATGCCTGCTGCCTTTATGGAGAGAGGGAGAAGATGGTGGCAGGGTATCCCTCTCTGGTGGTCCTGCTTCATGGCCATCTTCAGAAGACGCAGGGAGATGGTTGTCTGTCTGGGTCCTCATGGTCACCACAGTGGAGGTATGCCTGGTGGGCCTGGTGATGGTGATCCACGCAGGGGCAGTGGGTCAGGGCTATGCCCGTAGCTCCCTGAGGGCTAGCAGTCTTCCCTTGCTCAAAATGGCCACCGTCACCATCCCCAGAGTGGTAAGCCGCAGCCCCACAACCCCTCACCATGGCTGCCACCACTGTGGTTAAAAAAAAATTATTTGTGAGACTAAAAAAAACACAAACCAAAACAACACCTGCATGCACATTTGTTTCAATTATCCAATGATTTTGTCACTGATGAAAACAATATAAGGGTTTGGGAAGTTATACTCAAGTCTTACAGATGTGTGCGATTTAATTTTATTAGAACTGGAGGTTTTAAAATATAATTACCCCTCTCTGCTATAAGGGCTCTGCCCGTGGAAGGGCTTCCCAGTAAGTGTGATGATAGCAGTGCTGCCGAGACGTGCTCTCACAGCTGCTCTCTATGACTTGCACGGGCCTGAACATGGGCTTTTCAACTTGATGCTTTGGCTGAGCCAACGCCTCAGGTTAAATGGTTCAACTTCTTGTTGAAATATTTTGATTTTCCTTTCTCGGGATTATTGGGACTGACTGTGTGGTAAAGCACGTCATCCCCATTAATTAAAACAGTTCTTGGACTCTTGGTGAGTTGCAAGTGCTCCCTTGGGTCAGTCCATGGGGTCCAAACCTCAAAGAGCAGCCCACAGCTCCGTGTCTCTGAAGGCTGGACCAAGTCGTTGTGGTCCAAGCTGATTGTGAGGGAGTCTGACAGGGAACAGCATTTCTTCTGGGGTGGCCAATGTCCTGAAATGCTTTCCCTGGAAGGGAGGCTTTGCTAGGGTAGGAAGGAAGCTGCGTTGCTTGACTTGTCACCTTCTGCAGCTTATGGGGTGGCTTGGGTGGTCATCTCCCTCCCACTGCACTCAAGCCGGCACTGTTCTCCACCCAAGGAGTGGGTGGCTCTTTTCCAGGATGGAAACGCTGACCTGAGCAAAAAATCTCCTGGCTTGTCTGTTTGGCGTGGGCTGGATGCAAGAGTGGATGGTCCCATTTAGTCTCAATCCCACTGAGCTGGTGCTGGGATGGTGTGCCGTAAGTCTGGCCTGAATGGAGGGCTGCTGGGAGCACAGCTGTGGTCCAGCTCTCCCACCACCTTGGCTCGCTGGCGCGTTTCCCTGATAAATGAGCTGCTACTTTGGGGAGCAGAGTGGAGAAGAGGAACCATTGCCCAGACTGCACACAACAGCTGTGATCGTGACGCGGGCCCCCCTCAAAGCTGCAGTGCTCTTTCTCTGTGAGGGAGAAGGTCTCGCTTGGTAGGGGATCTGCAGTCTCCTCCCCTAGACCTCAAATTCCCCAGCGTGCTGGAAGAGAGGGTGCTCTCCCACGGAGTTTGGCTTCATGATCAGCTGCGAGTCTCTACCCTGGGTTGGCTCTGAGACTTGGCCTTGGGCTGCTCTGGTTTCACTGTCGTCCGTGTAGCTTTGCCCCTGGCAAAGGGGTGCGAGGGACAGCTCGCATCCCCAAGGCTAATTTATTGACCTGACCAGTGGCAGGCATCTGCTGAGAGTAACAGGCAGGTAGTTTTCCATGTCCATCTTGGACTGCATATGGATAAAATTAGGAAAAAAGGGAAGACTGCAAAAGAAACAGACTGTTTCTGCAGGAACCAATTAGTGTATTGAAAGGGAAGGGGAGGGAGGAAAAACTCAGCGCTTTTCCCAGCTCCTTTGCAGATTGAATAAGATGTCCAGTGCCCCAAGTACCAAATGGTCTCAATTTGCTCCTGCGTCAAATGAAGCTGGTTCTCAGTTGGCTGGGGTCTTGGCAGGGCCATGAGGATGCGTTTCATAACAGCAACCCTTGTCAAGAACAACAACAGCAGCAGCATCAAAAACCTGTTGAAACTGTGCTATGCTCAGAACAGAAAACACATGCAAAGAGGAAAAACTCCCTCAATGAAAGAACCGATGTAATTAGCCCTGACGAGCTCTGCAAACCAGAGGCAGCCAAGTGGTGGAAGAGGAGAGGAGAAATAACCCAATGTCATTTTATAGGCGAGTATAACTGGGTCATTAGCTGTCTTCGAACAAAATGTTCCTTGGTGGGGAAAGCAAGGGGACAAGCCTGGCTGTAGGAAATATTGCCGAAAGTCTGGCAGAGCTTTCTGCGAAACAAGCTTTTGTGAGATGCTGGATGGAAAGATTGCTCTGCTTTCTCTCGTTGCAAGGAGAGCTCCTGGGATTTTTGCCTTCGAGCTGGGGTTAGGGTGGCAGGGCACAGGCACTTGGAGCTCCTGCCTGATAGCTTTGATGATGGGTGACTGCTCTCTGCAGTGCCTAAAATCAGCTCTGGGCCTCGCCACATCATCTTCTCCATCAGTCAAAGGATTGATCTGCTCTAGGGTCTCCTGAAGAGACAAGAATAACTGCAAGCTGAAGATCTTCCTGCCTAGGATTTGCTGCTCTAAGCGCTGCACAGTTGTAAGGGAAGACATATAGTGTCCTCGCCTGATGTCAGAGCTCAGCTGGAGTGGTGGAGAAGTAAGAGCAAGTTGGTGTGAAGCGAGGGCGGTGGTAACAAGAGGAGGGATGCATGCAAGCCTGATGCATGCAAGCCTAATGCATGCCTGCCCAGATTCTGACTCAAAACCCACCTAAATCAATAGTACCTGATCCCGTCCTGCTGCCCCTGCCAACCACAGCCCTTCCCCTCTCCAGCGGAGGCTGGACAGGAGTGCCGTAGCATCCAGCTACTCTTTCCACAGTCCAGCGAGAGCAATCTTTGGGCTTTTTAGCTGAGACTAGACTTAATCCCTGCTGCTTATGGTCTCAGTAAGGAGGCTGGTATTACCTTTCCATGTTGTTAATAAACACACCCTCGGAAGGGTGGCTGGGATGAATTTTGGTTTTGCTTGTCTTGAACCTCTCCCAGTGTCCCTCCATAATAAAAGGCACAGACTCAACTTGGGGAAAACTATTCATTTTTTACTAAACCAAAGCAGGAGAATGAGACAGAGAACAAGATAACTTCCCTCCACCCCTCCCTCTTCCCGGGCTTAACATTATCTCTACCACCTTCCCCCCCCGAGCGGCACAGGGGGGAAGAGGGAATGGGGGTTGCGGTCAGTTCATCACGCGTTGTTTTACGCTGCTGCTTCGTTGTTGGGAGAAGAACTCCTCGCATTCCTCCCCTGCTCCAGTGTGGGGTCCCTCCCATGGGCCACAGTCCTTCATGGAACTGCTCCGGCGTGGGTCATCTCTTCCACGGGGTGCAGTCCCTCCAGAACGGCTGCCCCAGCGGGGCCTCCATGGGCCACAGCCTCCTCCAGGCACCCGCCTGCCCCGGCGTGGGGTGCTCCCCGGGCTGCAGGGGGATCTCTGCTCCTCCGTGGGCTCCCTGGGCTGCGGGGGGATCTCTGCTCCTCCGTGGGCTCCCCGGGCTGCAGGGGGATCTCTGCTCCTCCGTGGGCTCCCCGGGCTGCAGGGGGATCTCTGCTCCTCCGTGGGCTCCCCGGGCTGCAGGGGGATCTCTGCTCCTCCGTGGGCTCCCCGGGCTGCAGGGGGATCTCTGCTCCTCCGTGGGCTCCCCGGGCTGCAGGGGGATCTCTGCTCCACCATGGCCATCACAACGAGCTGAAGGGGAATCTTGGCCAGGAGCTGCATTACTGCTCCCCCTCCTTCTTCACTGACCTTGGCATCTGCAGCCGTTCCTCACAACAGGCTGGCAGACGCCTCTCAGGGTCTCTTCACATCTCATTCACATCTCATCTCCTCTCCACTTCTTGCAGCCAGGCCGGGCCGAGTCGGGCCCAGTCGGCTGCCCGGCGAGAGGCCAGAGGGTGAGGCCTGCAAGGCCCACAAGGCTCGCGCCTCCACCTCTCTGCCCCTGCTCAGCTGCTTCACATCTTCTCTCTCTTTGTGTTCCTGTTTTCCCCTTCTTAAATACGTTATCGCAGAGGTGTTATCACGGGACATTCTGCTACCAATCGGCTCGGCCTTGGCCAGCAGTGGGTCCGCCCTAGGCCCGGACGAGTCCACTGAATAAAGGGGAGCGACTTCTAGCAGTTTCCTACAGAAGCTGCCACCTTAGGCCCCCCTCACCAAAACCAGAACAGTGACTATCCTGTGTGGCCATATCAAGGCTGCTCAAGGCAGCGTCTGAAGCCCTGTGTACAAGACACAGAGGCATACCTAGGACTGCTGCACCCCTGAGCTTCCAGCTTAGCTTCCCGTATCAGGATTTTGGGGGATGTCCAGGCCTGGAATTTTCCATCGGATCCCAGTGTTTAATAGGTGCTGTTAGATCCGTTGTCTTCAAGTGGGCCTAATTCTTTTTGAGCCCTCTTATATTTTTGACTCCCACAAAGTCCTGTGGCAATGAGTTCTGCTGATTAACTGCGTGCTGGGAGAAAAACATATTTCCTTTTACAATTTTAAACCCATTACCCAATCCTACTGCTGCAGGTTCCTTAGGCCTCAGACTGTAAGGAATAATGACTGGCTTTTGTATCCGTTCGTAGCTGTTTTCAGTTGTGACTGGTTTGTACATTTTCTCTCTTCGTCCCCTTTCTGTTCATACCTGCTCTAGACTTTTCCTGTGCATGTTGAAGAACAGCATCCTGGTGGTACTCGGCTGATCACCATCGCAAAGACTACTTTCTGGTTTTTCACACTTTGTTTTCTGCCATCTCCTCCCTTTTGTGAGGATGCGACCCAGAAGGCCAACCGCATCCTGGGCTGCATCCCCAGCAGCGTGGCCAGCAGGTCGAGGGAGGGGATTCTGCCCCTCTGCTCCACCCTGGTGAGACCCCACCTGCAGCACTGTGTCCAGCTCTGGAGCCCCCAACATCAGGACATGGACCACTTGGAGAGGGTCCCGAGGAGGCCACGAAGATGACCAGAGGGCTGGAGCACCTTTCCTGTGAGGCCAGGCTGAGAGAGCTGGGGCTGTTCAGCCTGGAGAAGAGGAGGCTCCAGGGAGACCTTAGAGTGGCCTTCCAGTGCCTAAAGGGGGCTGCAGGAAAGATGGGGAGAGACTCTTCAGCAGGGCGTGGTGTGACAGGACGAGGGGTAATGGTTTTAAAATAGAGGGAGGTAGATTCAGATTCGATATTAGGAAAGGGCTGTAGAACGCTGGCTATCCAGTCCAACCCCCCTGCCAGGAGCAGGGACATCTCCAACCAGATCAGGTTGCTCAGAGCCCCGGCCAACCTGGCCTGGAACATTTCCAGGGATGGGGCATCCACCACCTCTCTGGGGAAGCTGGGCCACTGTTCCACCACCCCCCATGTAAAAAACTTTTCCTAATATCTAATCTAAATCTACCTCCCTCTATTTTGAGACCATGACCCCTCATCCTGTCACAACAGGCCCTACGGAACAGTCTCTCCCCATCTTTCCTGCAGCCCCCTTTAGGCACTGGGAGACTGCTATCAGGTCTCCCCGGAGCCTCCTCTTCTCCAGGCTGAACAGCCCCAACTCTCTCAGCCTGTCCTCGCAGGAGAGGTGCTCCAGCCTTCTCATCACCCATCACCTTCATGGCCTCCTCGGGACCCTCTCCAACTGGTCCATGTCCTTCTGATATTGGGGGCTCCAGAGCTGGACGCAGTGCTGCAGGTGGGGTCTCACCAGAGCAGAGGGGAGAATCACCTCCCTCAACCTGCTGGCCACGCTCCTCTTGATGCAGCCCAGGATGCCTGGGCTGCAAGGGCGCATTGCTGGCTCGTGTTGAGCTTCTCGTCCACCATCACTCCCAAGTCCTTCTCCTCAGGGCTGGTCTCGATCCATTCCCCCTCAGCCTGGATTTGTGCCTGGGATTGCCCTGATCCATGTGCAGGACCTTGCACTTGGCCTGGTTGAACTTCATGAGGTTGGCACAGCCCCACCTCTCCAGCCTGTCAAGGTCCCTCTGGATGGCATCCCTCCCTTCCAGCGTGTTGACAGCACCACACAGCTTGGTGTCATCGGCGAACTTGCTGAGGGTGCACTCCATCCCACTGTCCATGTCACCGACAAAGATGTTGAACAGGGCTGGGCCCAACATGGACCCCTGAGGAACGCCACTCGTCACTGGTCTCCACTTGGACCTTGAACCATTGACCACCACTCTCTGAGTGCGGCCATCCAGCCAACTCCTTATCTACCGAGTGGCACGTCCATCAAACCCATGTCTCTCCAGTTTAGAGAGTCCTCGCGTTTGTTCGATTTTTTGTTTCTGGTCTCCCCGTGGAAGATCAGAAAGTTTCAGTTTACTTGTCCTGCAAGAAGAGTGAAACAGCTGAATTGAGAAGATCAGAACCTCCTGCTTGCTCTCCCTTAATAAATTTTTAATTGACTATCTCTTACTCTGCAGCACTGTCAACAGCCTGTTTCCAAACAGCTGTCTGCATCTCTTGCTCTGAGAGAACCCAGGGGGTGGGAGGAGGGGAGATCTCCCCTTTGTCATTGTGCAGGAATGCTGATGGATAGTTTTCTTCTTCTTATAAATGTGAAATACTTCCATTTGCCTATTACACACGACAGATTAGTTGCAGATACCAAGCATGCATTTTTCAGTTTGGCAGTGAAGGCTGTACCAGTGCAAACACCCTTCTGAGCCCAACTTTGAAAATAAACAACAGCTGAGTTGAAAGTTTCCTGTATTAGCATCACTTTTGCTGTGGTCAGTGATGCTCCTGGATGCTTCCTCACGTCTTAAACTTTCTGGGAAATCTCCTGTGCTCCCCTGTAGCCACAGAGAATTCTTTTACAAACTGATCTGGCCTAAAGTCTTGGCTGGAACTTGAATGAACAGGGCTTGGCACCAGTTCGCACCTGAATGTGTAAGAGCCAGACAATGAAGCCCTCTTGCCAGGGAAAAAAATCTGATCTTGAGTGAAACAAGAATTTCATTCCCAAGTTTCTACATGTTTTATCAATGACTTAGAGGAAACTGAAAAACTGGCCCTGGGAGGTCCCAAGGTGACGCCACGTGGCGCAGCAGGAACCGAAGGGCACCACTGATGGCACCGAGACTGTCCAGGTCACAAGCAGTCTGTGTCCCACTTTGGCTGGTTATTGGGGTCTGGCCCTTCAGAGGGCTGGGAACATCAGGTTCCAGAAGAGGTGCCTCAGGCAGTCCAGCAGGAGCACTGCATCTGGCGTATGCGTTCAGGGAAATCTTTGGGTTTGGGTTTTGCTGCGATGGAGAGACCCTACGTCTGAGCTTGCTGTCGTTAATGCAAAGCTGGGTGTTGGCAAAGGGTCTGTGGGAACCAGGGACTCAGATTCAAGGGCAATTGAAAGGTATTCGGTGCATAACTCAGTTGAGGACTCCGGGGAATGTCAGTGAAATTTCTCCTTTATGTGTCCTCAGCAGAAAGGAGAGTCATACAGGCACAGAGGTGCAACGTGCTGGGGTGGAGGGAGTGTGTCTCTAGCTACCCAGAGTCTTTGAAACCTTCCTTCACCTGCTTTTCTGTACAGGTCTTTGATGCTCAAAAAACAGATTTTTGAACACGGTAGTTTATTCTGACCTCAGGTCTTCCTCTATTTCTGTTTTTTTTTTGCCCAGTGCTAGGTTATGTTGGACAGTGGCCTGGGCTACTTATGCTTCCTGGCTGTGTCTCTTGATGAAGCCTTGATTTGAAGATGGTGCTTCATAAGCTTCTCCAGCTTTTAAACTCAATTAGAGAAAATTTTCGTGGCCTTATTTCACATGGGCTAGCTCAGTGTTCATAGACTAGAACAAAGAGCTGCACACTTGCAGTTATTGGTGCCAAGAGACACTTCATTTTCCAAAGCCAGTGCCTAGAAAAAGGGACCCTCAAAGCCATCCCCAGTGCAGGGCATACCCTTTAATTCTTCTCCCCATTTTCAGGAGGGACAAGAGCTGGAAGCTAATTGCAAACAGCTACACTCAGCTTCCTCTACTCGGTTTGACACACCCAGGGACCATGCTGCTAATTGAAGAGCACTGTGGTCTGGTTTCTACAGCATTTGTTTTCTGCTCCAGCTCCTCCTTCACACTCCAGTTCATCATCCTTCTGTGTGGCTTGCTCCATAGCTTATCAACTGGTTTTCCCATCCCCATCTGCTGACAGACAGCACATCCCAAGAGAAAAACAAAAACCAATGGAACGTGAATGGCAATGGAGCCAGGGCTCCTCCGTCAGGCAGGGAGTGTGTCAGAGCTCTGTGCAGCCCAGCAGCATGACGCTAAGCCCTTCTGTGTCCCTGGTGTGTGCTTTCCAGTTGTCCCAGAAACACCACACTTTTGTCAGGGATTGTTTATGAGCCCCTCCATCTGGAACAGAAGGCGTTTGCTCTGGAGAAGAAGCCAGCAAGCTCCGTGCTTGCTGTGTGTGATGAACACATGCAGGAGGCCACGTCCCCTCCTGCCCTCCCAGTGATGCTCTGGTGTGCTTCTGGGGACAGCAGTTGAGTTCAGTTTGCACCCCTTCAGGCAAAACTTCTTGAATAGTCAATATTCCTGAAAGGCCTGGTTAAAATAGGTGGTTTGGGTTATTGCAAATAAACAACATAAACTGCGCGGATAGATGTACAGTGATGAGCTGCTGCTTTAAACGGGCTCTGTTTCTCTTAGATTCATAATCATAGAACCATAGAATAGCATCATGGAACAGTTCGGGTTGGAAGGGACTGCTAAAGGCCAGGTACCCATCCAAACCCCTGCAAGGAGCAGGGACCTCTCCAACCAGATCAGGTTGCTCAGAGCCCCGGCCAACCTGGCCTGGAACGTTTCCAGGGATGGGGCAGCCACCACCTCTCTGGGCAACCTGGGTAAGTGTTCCACCACCCTCAGAGTAAAAAATTTCTTCCTTATGTCCAGTCTGAATCTGCCTCTATTTTAAAACCATTACCCCTTGTCCTATTGCAACAGGCCATGCTGAAGAGTTTCTCCCCACAATTTCCTTCTTAGTCTTCTATCCCTTCTTCCCTGGAGACTTTTAACACCTGCAAACAGGTCTCAGTTGTTTTCCTGCTCTGTCTTGAGCCATGGTGCAGTCACTGGTCTCTGTTTATCTTTCCCACCATGTTGCATCTTCTCATAGCTCATTGAAGGAGTCTGTTGCTTCCTATGGTGCTGGCAAAATGCTGAACCATCTCTCTCTTCCTTCCAGCCATGCAGAATGAGGTACCTTCCCCTTCTCTGGGTGGAAGGTCGAGTGAAACACCTTTGGATGGTGTGTTCAGGTGGTATGCATGCTGCTGCTGTAGTGTGGAATGAGTGTGGGGGGATGGTCACAATCGGCTAAAGAGACTATTGGCTGGCTTCTGGATGCTTGCCTTTTTCACCCAACCTTTTTCATCATCTAGAGTCGAGGGTTTGGGTAGAGTTTGTATGACATACATATTCTAGCTGCTTCGTATTGACTGCACCTTGTTCCGCAGACCAGGGAGAAAAGTTCAATTGAAAACACAAAGGTGATGTTTGGCTTCAAGTAAGAGCCTGCCCGTTCTGATCTGAGGATTAGCCCATTGATATTTTGCTCTAGCAGGGGAGGTTTCCATAATGCTATCCAACTGAGCCTGCTCATACCGAGATGTTGCTCTTTAGGCTACGAGCTTCCAGGAATTTGTAAGTGGAAATCTGCCTTGCCTCCGCTATTGGAGCCTGGTGATGGTGGTGGTGAATACAATGCATGCTGCTCAAGCTGTGCTCTGCTAGCACAGGAACCTCAAGTTTAATAACAGCTTTGGAGTCGGCTGGAGAGCAGCTATTGTTCTTGGGGCTTTTTCCCACATATGTTACCTCAAGGTTTTCCCCTCCTTTCAGCTTAAGTACTTGAGGATAGAGGAATGAGGGAAGTAAGCTGCCAGTGCCTAATGCATAGTTCTTGGAAGAAATGTATTGTTTTACTTTGTTTTAAACAGCAAATGTGGAGCAGCTGTGGATTTTGTGCTGACTATTTTTTTTACTTTTTGGAAACATCGGGGTCATCTTCTTATTATTTCATAGCATATTTGCTATAGAAAAAAAATCTAATATTAAAGAATTTCATAGTAGTTAGACTCAACTGCATTTTTCCCTCCCTGATCTATTAAAGTCTATTCAGTAAGCAGCCTGATGAGAAGGAATCTGGGCTTTCCTCAGAGCTCCCTCTTGCCTTTCCCTTCTGAGACTGAAATTAAGGCAGCCCACAGCATATCAGAACCACAGAGGAATTAAGGTATCCAAGTCCCAGCTCTAAATATAGTGTCCCAGCCTATCTCCAGAGATATTCCACTTCCCCAGTGTCTCGTGCACAGGACAACAAGGCTCTTAGTTACACCTGAGAGCCCCCAGGATGTCTGATCTGGGCATCCCTATGGATCTTCTCTGAGGAATCTGGCCAGAGAAGATTTTGAGGCATTATGTAGTAGTGCTGTGATTCAGGTTTATTCAGTCTTCTCCCTAAGAGAAGGGGGCAAAATTGTTCTTCTTTGGACCATATCACTCTGAGCGAGTGTCCTGTACAACTTTGATTTAACATCAAGGAGCAAGGGGAGAGGAGAATTCAAGGGGTAACATGGAGTAGGTAGGGCTCCAGCTCTTTGGAGGAGGTTTTCTCCTTGGTTTTACTGGAGGCATTTGTCAAGTAGGAGGTATTATTGCTGCTTGGAATGGATGGAAGTAGTTTGCAAAGCGGTAGTTCGCACATAGTTTGCAAAGAGGTCACTGTGCCCTGTGAGGCCGCAGATGGCATGGCAACCCGTTTATGAGAATTATCTCAATTAGTCCTACAAAAAGTGCAGTACTGATTGCTTACTGATGCGGGCAAACACTGGGATGGCCAATGGTAACTCCTGGAGGTGAGTGACATGCTCCCTGCCTGGTTGTATATTCTCAACCGTTGTCCCTTGTTGAAAGCTGAAAGCCTTCATCGGGGCTTTTGATTGCTGGGAGAGTGGCAGAGTTCCCTGTGTCTGTGTGTGCCAGTCTTCTCAAGAACACCTGGTTTTTAGCACAGCTCCGTTGCACGGTGGATGCACACACCCCCGTAACAAAGAGGCAGACCCTGAGTATTTTGAGGGAGGAACATAAAAAGCGAGTGTTTTCGTAAACCTGGCAAGTCAGCCCTGACGAAGTGAACAGCTCTTCAGGGTGAAATGTTGCTTCTCAGCTTCAGAAATCCGCCAGCCAGGCTCTCTGCTGAAGTGTGTCATGAAGGAAATGGACTGGGAGTTGATGCCATGGCTTCATTAACAGCGAAGCCCTGGCAGATGCCTCCTGCAAGGATTCTCCAGGGTCTTGCCCAAGGGGAGGCGGGGGCACAGGACAGTTTGCTTTCCAGGGTTAATGTCAGCCTTTGCGAATCCTCTGCCACCCCCAGCTTGGTGGTGCGCGCCCGGGCTCTCAGCTCTGAAGTTCGGGAATGCCAGCCTCTAGCTTTTGACCTCCCACAGGACTCTTAATTCCAAGAAACTAATGCCCTAAATCTGCTTGCAATGACAGCTCGCTGATTCCTACAGCATGACTTGTTAAAAGATCTGAATCTACTAATAGGAGTTGGCCTGATAAAAGTGACTTTTTTTTTACCTCCCCACTTAGCAGCTATATGCAGCCGAGGGAATCTAGAAATTAAATTGGCGTTTTTTCAAGCCTCTTCTGTGCAACAGAAATGGGACCCCTGCAGCACAGTGCAGTGTTTCCAATTATATTTTGGGGCATGTTGCTAATTTTTGGCAGACAGAGAGAAACAGGCCAGGCAAATGGCAGGTGGCAGGCTGTTTTTGTATTTTACCAGGAGCGTGGAGAAAGGGAGAGAGGGGAGAAGGAGCTGAACGCTCTGCCAAGAAATGTGACCTCGCGCTAGTGTGAGCAGAAGAGTTTTGGCACATGCTGGAGGATGGAGGGCTGAGCAGGGAAGGCTGGGCTCGTTTATGTCCCCTCCCGCTGGGAATGCGCATGCATGCAAGCAGGAGTAAAATAAACAGGCTTGGGCAATGGCAGCCTCC
The DNA here is from genome assembly GCF_036417535.1 of Chlamydotis macqueenii. Lineage (NCBI taxonomy): Eukaryota > Metazoa > Chordata > Aves > Otidiformes > Otididae > Chlamydotis > Chlamydotis macqueenii. The sequence continues at coordinate 41,680,227 of NC_141561.1, forward strand.
GGGTCTGAACTTGGGCACCTCTTGGGCTCACATAGCTCCAACCAAGACTAATCAGCATCGCAGGGTGCGCTTGGGATGCCAGTGTCATCTGTGGAGTTGTGCTCCACCTCTCTGCTGTTACATGTCTCTCTCCTCTGCCTTTGCCACAAAAAAAAAAAAAAAAAAAAAAAAAAATTGGCTTTTGTTCATTCATTTATTCATAACACAGCTAATGGATTCAAGATGGCACTGTCTCTGGAGGGCCTGAATGATTTTTCAAAGTTATTACACAATCTGCATCTATGTGCATGCATATATGTAGAGTTAATAACCAGAAGATAGTACACAGGATCTGCATAGATTCCAACGTCTTCCCCCCATCTTAGGACAGTGGCATGGTGACATGAATTTTAGGAGTCAGAAATGTGGCTGTGTTTGAAAAGAGCCATTGGAGCTGGTCTCTGTTCACATGGACCTGCCTCGCCCCGTTGATATGCCAGCCCCAACAGACTCGGGGTGGGGGGAAAGCACTGAGACTCAGTATGGAGGTTTCAGGATGCTTAATTTAGAAAACAAATCCAAAAAACAAATTGTCAAAGGCATGGAAGAAGGTTCTGAGATATCTTATTCCATGTCAATCCAAAGCTTTTCTTAGGCTGGGTTTATGTTTGTGATGGTTTAGCCTGAATTACCACACAGTTTCTCACTCATTCTTCCCCTCCCCAGCAGGATGGGGGAGAGAATTGGGAAGGAAGGAAAACTCGTGGGTTGAGATGAAGACAATTTACTAAAATAACAAAGGAAAACTAAAATAATAACAGAATAAGGATATTAAAATATACAAAATGAACAATGTATGTTTTCTCACCACCCGATGTCCCAATGACTGACACAGCCCGTCCCGAGCAGCGATCACGGAAACAAAACCCAGCAGCAAGCAAGGGAGCGAAAGGGAGCCAGCAAGGTAGGGGGAACGATGCCAGCAAACGAGGGAGAAAGATGGATGCCAGCAAGGCAGATACCCGCCCTGGCCAACCCCCACTTATATACTGAGGATAACGTTCATGGCATGGAATACTCTCTTTGGCCACTTTGGGTCAATTATTCTGTCTGTCTTTCTCCCAGCTTCCTGCATCTGCAAATTAGCGAGACTTGGAAAGCAGGACGGTGTCCTTGGCCTCATTCACAACAACTGGTATCATCAGGGTGTTTTATCAACATTCTTCGCACACAAAATCCAAAACACACCAGCTACTGAGAGGAAAATTAACTCTGTCCCTGCCAAAACCAGGACAATGTTGAAGCTTGGGGGGGTGAATTTTGTTATTATTGGTGAATTTTGTTATAATTGCTGAATTTTGTTATACAGCAGTTAATTCACTGGACAAAAAGAGAAGTCATTCCTTCTGAAAAGACTGAAAAGGGAGACTAGAGATGGGAAAAGACTTTCCTGTAGAGGAAAAACATTGGTGAAGTGGGTATAATGTTGCCAATTTTGTTTTGGTAGGATTGCATCTTCTGATGGGCACTGGACATGCAGATGATTTATTTCAAGCCATCTTTGCTGCTGTGTGCTTAGATCTATTGTCAGAGGTGTTCAGCTGATGGAGTGTCACGGTGACAAAGAGTAGGAGCTCTGGCTCTCTGTAGAGTGGTATGAGGTGAGCGTGGCTGCCCATTTTTTCCTGCCTACAGCAGAAAAACCGCTCTGCAGCTCTTTTTCTGGACCGTTTTGAACTGTTCTTGGAGGTCTGCAGGGATGTGCAAAGCAGTGATTTTCCCAAGGGTGCACTCACTCTTCCTCTGCCGTTGAGGCACATCCCCTCAGAGCTGGTGCACTTTCACTCTCCCTGGCCATGGAGGTACCCCAACAAACAAGATCTCAGCAGCTTACCTCCACCTATCACTCTACGTGTTCAGACACTGATATTTTGTCCTCGGATTCCTTCTCCTGCTGCTGTTTTACCTCAGGGACAAGCCTACATATTTTCAGCACCAATGCTAATGCTCTTGAAATGTCTTTCAGCTGATAGCAAGCCAGCCAGTTAGGGACTTGCAGGATCCTCAGTGACCTTATTTCAGAAGCAAATTTTCAGGGTTGCAACCTGTTAATTCGCTTTTTTGTAATCTGCCTGAAGGGCCTGGAAACTGGGGCCCTGCTCAGCTTAAATCTTGGCGGTGTGCTTTCAGGAGCAGATGCTGCCTGAGGACGGAGGGATATTAGTAATGGCTTGTTCAGCTGCAAATGGGAGTGTGGTTAATATATTGCAACTCTTATGTTAACCGTTTTCTGATCACGTGTCTGAAATTAGATGGCAAGCAATTTGCCATTAGCCTTTCTTTAGGGTCATGGGCTAAATCTAGCTCTTGGTTGCACTGGTATAAGCTCAGAAATGTTCTGTTGACTCCACTTGAGGGATGCTGGAGGAGAAGGTTGGTGTGATCCTTTTTTTTTTAATCTGTCCTCTGTAATCCATTTGCTGTCAGTGCTGAGAAGCAGTGTTAGGTTATATGGCCTGCGCCTGGTCCTCTGAAGGGAAGTCAGTCCCTTTTCATGCTAGCATCTACGCTTAAAGAGCTGAAAAACCTTGTGGAAATCCATGGTCCATCTGGTCTGGCTTTGATCAGGCAGATCTAACATTTTCATATTCACTCCAATCTGTGCCAAGTCACGCCTGTGACAGTGGTAAATTTTACTCCTCAACTGCAGTTGCAGCGCTGCAGGAGAGGTGACCGTGCTGCTCTCAACATCATTAATGCAGCAACTCTCCTTGGTGTCCTGGGCAGGCATCGAGTCCTTTTGCCCCTGGACAGGATCAATTTTACATTAAGTAATTCCTGACAGGTCTTGGTGGAGGCTCCACACTCTTCCAAGGCATCATCTTCCAGTGCGTTGTTGCTCTTCCCACTACAGACTTTTTCTGAGCGTTTAGCCTGGATTTTCTTTGCCATCATTGTGCAAAGTCACAGAATGCTTAACAATTACATCTGAGTTAACCCCAGTGATTACATCTGAATTAGCCCCAAGACAAGGTGCTTTTCACCTGGAAACAGCAGCGCATGCTGGAAGGGCTAAAATGCCAAACAGTCTAGAAAAGGACTTCCAGACCTGCTGAGTCTGCTACAGGGAACCAAGTCGTTCCTCAGGGATGGGATAATCTAAGACCGCCCCCACACACCTACCTTGAGGTGTTATGTTGGAGTTCAGGGCAATTGTTGCTTGATGTCTTCAACCTGCGGTATCAGAATGGTTCTGGTGGCCTTCAGAGCCGTTGTTCTCTCTACTCTCCCTCTGCAGTCTAGGAGAGTTTAATGTCTTTATGAGCATACATGGAGCGCTGATGAGCCCGATCCATCGCCTGCAGTCCTTACTAACTTACGATACCCATTGGTGTTTAAATCTTATTGCTAACCACATATTTACTTTGCTCTGACTCCGGAAATGGTAACCGCTTATTTTTATAAATGCCTGTTTGATCCTGGGGCAGGGCTCGCCGCCACATGCCACTGAAGGCTTTTCCTTATCACGCTTACCTGCACTGCTGGTGCTGGGAGGGCATCTCTGTCCCAGCAATGAGGCCTGTGGTGCACTTGGACAGGATCAGGCTGCCCGTCTGTCCAGTCCCATTTCTGTCTCTGACAGTGGCCAGGACTGGACTCTTTAAGACTACCCACCCTGACAAAGCCAAATCCTTATTCCTAATGAATCATAGAATCATAGAATCATAGAATCATAGAATGGTTTGGGTTGGAAGGGACCTTCAAAGGTCATCCAGTCCAACCCCCCTGCAAGGAGCAGGGACATCCCCAACCGGATCAGGTTGCTCAGAGCCTCATCCAGCCTGGCCTTGAACGTTTCCAGGGATGGGGCTTCCACCACCTCTCTGGGCAACCTGTTCCAGTGTTCTATAACTCGCATCGTAAAAAATTTTTTCCTAATTTCCAATCTAAATCTACCCCCCTCTATTTTAAAACCTTTACCTCTCGTCCTATCGCAACAGGCCCTACTAAACAGCCTCTCCCCATCTTTCTTGTAGGCCCCCTTGAGGTACTGGAAGGCCGCTCTAAGGTCTCCCCGGAGCCTCCTCTTCTCCAGGCTGAACAGCCCCAACTCTCTCAGCCTGGCCTCATAAGAGAGCTGCTCCAGCCCTTTTATCATCTTTGTGGCCCTCCTCTGGACCTTCTCCAACTGGTCCATGTCCTTCTTGTGTTGGGGGCTCCAGAATTGGACACAGTACTCCAGGTGGAGTCTCACCAGGGCAGAGTAGAGGGGCAGAATCACCTCCCTCGACCTGCTGGCCACGCTTCTCTTGATGCAGCTCAGGATGCCGTTGGCCTTCTGGGCCGCAAGGGCGCATTGCCTGCTCATGTTGAGCTTCTCGTCCACCAGCACCCCCAAGTCCTTCTCCTCAGGGCTGCTCTCAATCCATTCTCCGCCCAGCCTGGATTTGTGCCTGGGATTGCCATGACCCAGGTGCAGGACCTTGCACTTGGCCTGGTTGAACTTCATGAGGTTGGCACGGGCCCACCTCTCCAGCCTGTCAAGGTCAATGAAAGTTACTCTGAATCTTGAAACAAAATGAAGTCAGCACTTAATTAAATGCAAAGAGCGTTGTTAGCACCGTGAACGGCCAACACATCTTCAAATGTGTCTTGGGCTGAGACACATCCTTTGTGTTCCAGCTTCACTTTGACTTGTGAAGATATGGACCTAACGCATTGTTGTCTTCTACAAGCTGTCCCAATATGATCTTTGCTCTTGTGGCCACTGGAATTCACTCGGGACCCTCAGGCACACTTAGATCTCCAAAAATGTCTGAATTCATTAGCTTGGCTGCCAAAACCCATGACACTGCACACACTCTGCTGCTTCCCAGCATCTTAATTCCCCCCTTGCTTATTGCTGGAGTGAACGTACCCAAACAGCAACACGCTTACCCCAGCGCCTCTGGCACAGCCTGACGCCTCGTGGCACAGTGGAGGCTGTGTCACGTTTTCCTCAGGGAGCTGCTTGTAACTTCCATATAGTATAAATGCAATGTGCTTTGAAATTATTTTGGGAGAAGCAGAATATGCTCCTAATTCCTCTATCTAATGAAGATTTTCATAGGGTAGGATGTATAGTATCTCTTCCTCTGTTCCCATGACTGGCAAATCTTTAGCAAATTCACAAAATAAAATACAAATTGGGTAACTCCCTACACATAGTCCTCTTTTTTTTGTTGTGTTGTTTTGTTTTTCAAGCTGTGATTAAAACTATGAAAACTTCAGCCCTTCTGTCTGTAAATTGTGTGCCTGTGTTTACATTGGCATTTGAACTAGAATCGAGTTGTCTTCATTATGAACCAAAATGAGGTGGGGGGGGTACAGAGGGGAATATACCCCTGGAACCATAATGGCTAAGCACTTGCACACTAATAAATTTAGGTGTTAATGCCTTGTTTTTGTGCTGTTTGGTTGCCATAGAGATGGGCTGCCTGAACTCATGGGTTTGTTGTGAGAAGTTCAACGCACGTTTGCCAAATGTTCTGTTTCTCTAGTTACCTCTCTGCTTTTTCCCATGGCACAGAGCAAATGGGTTGGGAACCGAAGCCCTTCTGCCCTCCGCAAGCGGAGAGCGAGGGGTCGCTGGGAGAGACGATTCCAGAAAATAGGGCTTGGCTGCAGGATCTGCTAAAATCAATGCAGGAAACATCAGGGAACAACACTGTTCGCAGTGTAGCCCTGCGAGGCTATTTTGGAAACGGGCATGTGTATTTATAGCGTATATTCCACAAAAGGCTGTGAATCGACATCGGTATGAATAGAACAAGCGAGAGGGAGTGCCTGCCTCACGAAGCGGCACAGGTGGAGACTGAGATTTCTTCTCCTCCCGCTCCATACGGACCTGCGGCCTAGATCCCTCCTATGGATCTGCCCGGAAGAAAGCATGCCCAGGTAGATCTGCCTTACTTGCTACATAAACTAGGTGTACAGCCCTGATTTGCACTGCTTGCTCATTCCTCCTGCCTGGGGCTCATCCAGCGCGAAAACCAGACCTACCTGACTTTGGTCCTACCCTGCTGGGATGCTTTGGTGAGTGGATGCTTCTGAGTTGGATGTTCCATGTGATGACATCTGAGGTTTAGCAGAAGGCCGTTTGGAGACCCCTTCTCAGTTCTGGGAGTAAGTTCATCTAATACTCAGGGCAGACCAAAGCTTTTTGGATTTGATTTTTTAAAGGCCCAAAGAGATTGTTATCCTGTTCTATACGTCGTAGGCCAAAGAACACCAGGAGGATTGACGCCGAGATGTGCGCAAGGGGCATCTGGTTTCCCAGACCATCTGCTGGAGGAGGCATGCACGCCCATTTCATTCCTGCACCAAGTTTCCATTGCTCAGCTTAGCTGACGTACAGAACGTCTCATTAGGAAACCGTCTTTGTGCACAGAACATTCACCACAAGCATTTTCCTTTTGATAGACTGAAAAATAAAATAAATAGGTGATTATTGTTTGGAACAACGACTTCCCTGTTTCTGATTTGTGATAAATCTCCCCTCGGCTTTGTTTACAAAGCAGTATTTTCACTTTAAGGTTGGAGTCTCTCCCTGTCAAATCATCCAGCTGCGAGCAGCCAAAAGAGGCCCTGACTCATTCATCTCTGCTGCAAAGGCAATAGCGTTCCAGGGAGCTGCAGAGCGTTTCAGGAGAAGTGCACGCTGTGACATGTGGGATGGGAAAGGCGGGCAAGTGGCCTTTCAGGGAAGAGGAAACCGATGAGATGTTGCTTTTGTGGGTCCCTATTACCCATTTCCATGTCCTCTGATGCTAGCTGGGAGCTATCTGTCATTAAGAGGGAAATAATCCCATCCAGCTATGTGTCGTCCTCCTAGGAATTTGGACTTAGGGACTTAGCCTCAGATTTATGCATCTTTTTACCTAGAAGCCACTGTTCACAGGTAGTGAGGTTTTTGTGTTTTTTTTTTTGTCAGAACCTCACTCACAGTGCCAGCATGCACTTTCTCTTGTTTAAAAAGCAAAAAAAAAAAAAAAAAAGGCAAAATCCAAAGTGCTGAACAAATTTTTATTTTTCAAAGCTAAATATTTGGCAACTGCCAAGCACTAAGCTGAAAGATTTGTTGCCAAAATACTCTTTTCCGAAACCTCCTTTTTTAAGTTGGTGCTTGTTTAAAAATAAAGGGGGGGGGGGGGCTTTTTTTTTTCTCCCTGCATTTTGATGCAGAAAATTATCTGCGTGATTTCTGTGCAGTTATTCTGGCTGCAGTAAAGGTTTGGGATAGAGGTGGGGAGTCAAAAGACGGAGGTCTTTTGAGATGGCTGGTGGTCTGGTGGCACCAAGGCCACGTCAGGTACCAGCCAACAGACTGGTTATCTTTGAGGTACGTACACACGGCTCACCTTCGCTTTCCCAGCTAATCGTACAGACATTAAGGTAAAGCAATGCTACTAACTGAAGATGGCATCAGGACCTTTTTTAATGGAATCTTTCAGTCTGGTTAATTTGTCAGTGGTGTGTGAGGGGTGGACATGATACGCTTCTTCCAGGTGTCATGTGAAACTTCTGATACTGCTTCCTTCAGTTCAGAAACTCGTGGTGGCAGCACATTTCGTGGGACATGAGGGAACTTATTTTGGAGGCAGAGAGGAGGGGAAATGGGGAAATGACTGACTTCTTGCCAGGAAACTTGGATTGAGTTGTCTGAACTGAGTGTTAGGCTGACAGGAAAACAACCATCCATGCACAAAGCAGAGACTTCACTCTGCTTTGGCAGGGTGGAATTGAAGGAGAGTCCTTTCCCTAATTTTTTAAAGAAGTAGAAATACAACAAGACATGGCTGGTAGCCTAGGAGGAGAGACCTGAGGTACCCGATGGGCCTGGACTCATGGGAGCATCCTAAATCACAAGACAATCTGTTGAGATCTCTGTTACACCACGAGTAACAGCAAACCAAGACGTGCCACTCCTTGTAATGCCAGTCCTAAATGAAACTGTAGACCACGTCCTTGCTTTAGGAAAAGTCATGATGAGGTGGTTAGAAGTGACCAACACTTTAAAATACCTTTAATATAAATATAGAAGTAAAACTGTTAAACCAAAACTGCCCAGTCATGCTAAGGCCTTAGCCAACACTTCGCAAAGCCTTTGACTTACTTTTGATGTTAGATAAACACCTAATAAACTTAAGTAAAGTTTAATTACTGTAAGTAGGCTAAATGTGGTAGGTCAACAGGCACAGCATAAGCTAAAATACTGCTGGCAATAGTCAACCTGAGGAAAAAAAAAAAAAAAGAAAGGGAAAATTCCCTTGTTAAAAATAAATACCTTTAAGGGACTAGTTTAGATTAGCTACTTCATCCTTCAGTGGTGGGTTTGTTTTTTTTTTTTCTTTTCTTTCCCCAGGCAATACTGACCAGTTAAGAGCAAAGCCTGTTTCCTCACATCGGTGAAAAAAATCAGGTTTTGTCCTTCACATTTCTACAGAGCTGTGCTCTGGAATTTCCCCCAAAACAGTTTTCTTAAGTCTTGGCATATGACACACAGAGGTATGTCTCACTGTTTTCTGCTATTCTTTTCTTTCCAGTAAAGTGTTAGATGATGAGTGCTGTGGTTAGAAAGCCCAAGTTACTTTAATAAAGATTTGATAATCATTTATTAGAAGGCTTCAGTGAAATCTGGCAGTACATCACCAGTCTTGCTGGCCATCATTGTTTAAGGTGTCCCTCACAGCTAAGGATGATGTTTCATTGACTTTGAAAATAAATTTGGGGTTAATTGGGGTATTTCAGCATGCAGGTGACTGTGTTGACCTACGTGACGTCTCCTTTTGGTCCTAAAATGAACTGTGCTGCTCACTGGGTGCTGGTAGGCAGCACAACTGAGCCATCAAGGCCTGTTGATGCATCCTTGGTCTGTTCAACTGCTTCTATGTGAAAGTGTGCTCTTGCTGTCCAAGAACGTTTTCCCGACCGGCAACACTGTGTCCAGCTCTGGAGCCCTCAGCACAGGAAAGACATGAACCTGTTAGAGTGAGTCCAGAGGAGGCCACGAAGATGATGAGAGGGCTGGAGCACCTCTCCTGTGAGGACAAGCTGAGAGAGTTGGGGCTGCTCAGCCTGGAGAAGAGGAGGCTCCAGGGAGACCTGAGAGCGGCCTTCCAGTGCCTAAAGGGGACCTACGAAGAAAGACGGGGAGAAACTCTTCAGCAGGGCCTGTTGTGAAAGGACAAAGGGTAATGGTTTTAAACCAGAAGAGGGTAGATTTAGACTAGACATGAGGAAAAAAAAATTATGCTGAGGGTGGTGGAACACTGGCACAGGCTGCCCAGAGAGGTGGTGGATGCCCCTCCCTGGAAACATTCCAGGCCAGGCTGGATGAGGCTCTGAGCAACCTGATCTGGTTGGAGATGTCCCTGCCCCTTGCAGGGAGGTTGGGTTGGATGGGCTTTGAAGGTCCCTTCCAACCCAACTCATTCTATGAAACCTTATGGACAGCTAGATAATGAAAGGAGGCTTGCCCATGTGAAGGCTGCTTGTTCCAGTAGGTAGTTTTGTCTCTCATAGTGGGAAAGGACTGCATGAGGGAGTAACTGTGATTCAGCCCAACAACAACAACCCAGAACATGATCCCAGTTAAGTGTACTTTCCTTCAAGTGCTTTTTTGGACTGGAATGTGGGGTGCCTATTGTATCATAGCAACTCAACCCTTTGTGCATCGGCATGCCCATCACCTGGCCACTACTCTTCAGTTCAGCCGTTGTGCTGCAGGGCACCGCTGCCTGCTGCTGCACCTCTCCTTGAGAGGCCACAGGCTGCCTCCATGTGGGACTTCTCTAGCTTGTAAGCAGGAGGTAGCTGATACCCAGGAAGCAAGATAATAGGGAGAGAGAGACTAATTTGATAGCCTGCAGGCTGCCAAGTTCAGGGCCCTGCTCTGATGATTCAGAGGTCGATCAGGAACACTTTTTCCTCTTTCTTGGATCAGGAATTTGACTCCAGCCATGAGACCAAGTGCTGGTAAGTTACAGCATTTTGCAGTCAGCTCTAGCAAAGATTCAGCTTGTTTCTTATTTTATCTGTCTTGATTTGATTATCCCTAAAAATAATCTGTAATGCAAGAGCAAGTAGAACATGTTGAGAGGGTTTCTTGGATCAAAGTCCTAGAAGAGGAGCCAAAAGCAAAAGTCAGGCTAAAGTTCAGGAGTATCCTTCAGATATGGAAAGTAACCGCACACAAAAAGCCGTTGTTCTCATGAGACTTTATTAGGCATTGGAAGAGGCAATGCAAGTTTCGGACTCTACTGCAGTTAAGTTGTAGGAATGTGAAATGCCTTCCGGGATCATAGAAAGTCTGGGAAAATCGAGAGGAGTAGGAAGTATTTAGGGCAATGGTCTCAGACATAACAAATGAAATCCTCTGCCCCCAAAAGCCATGTGTCAGACAGGATAAAAATTTCAGTGACCAAAGTCTGCTCTTGTAACAGGCTAAAGCTTTCTTGTTGAGTCATTACTAAGCGTAAGCAGCAACCAGGAGACCTGCAAAATACATAAGCAAACTACTAAAGGGGAGAAATATGTAATTTTTTTTTGTTTTATAAAGGATAATTAGAGAAGTCTCAAATGAAGGGAAATATCAGTCTTCAGAAGTATATGAGAAAATGGGTGGATGATGGGCTATCCTTTTAAAGTGTCCTTAAACCCAAGCACTCTAACCTCCTCATGTCAACTGGAGCTGCAGCCAGATGCATATAGTTGTACAGCTACTTCTTAGTAATAATCATGGACAAGTAATGGTGGGAAAGTGATGAGTTGATGTCTGGGATGCTGGAAGGGACTGAAAAGAAAACGCAGCATGAGAGATGAAGTAAAGCCACTAACGCACAGGCTTCTCCAGGAAGCCTCCTCTAGCATGTGAAAATGTAAACCCAGGCTGTTCCAAATCAACCGGCAACTGCTGAAGTCAAGCCCTTGTACTGTAGGATATTGTGGGAGTCTTTCCCTATTCACATCTGTGTCTTGCTGAACTGAATCTTGCCATCAGGGCTCATTTGATTTTCCTTTTGCAAGCATCTGTTGAGGAAAGCATTTCTGCTTACGTCTCCAAGTATCTGATGAGTGCACTCATACCAGTAATGTCCCACAAGCCTACCGCCAGCCTTCTCCCTTAAGAAATGCCATTACTGCCCAGCAGTTTTATCAGAGAGGGACTTCACTTTGCTATCCTGCTTTTGCAGTGCGTGACTGTGGATCTGCCACCGCCTGCTCTGTGGGTAAGGCTGGTCACACCAGCAAGCTCACCGTGAGTGATTCAAGACTGAAAAAAAAAATAGGCTTGCCTCTGGGTTAGGACTGTTGTGACTGCACAATTCAGGTTTCCTACAGAGTACTGCTGTATTATAATGGCTTTTCCTGCTAAATCTTAAGTCTCTGAGTGCCTGGTAGGAACCACAGCCCAGCTGGGCATAGGCAATCACTTATTGGTGTAGGGGAACAGCAAGAGCTGGAATATGACCTTCTCACATCTAGAAAGCTGGACGCACTTTCAGTGGTCCAGGCTGGGGCTCTTGCCTCCATTTCCTACCCAGGCACCACCCACTCTTTCCATTTGGCTGAAGGGAATATTTAAATTTTTGTGTGTGTGTGAAACAGAGCCGTTTTGACAATAGGGACTAACGTGTCCCTGTCGGCAGTGTGCTTGGAACGTGGCCAAGATGAGACGTTTTCTGTGAACACAGGCTGATGTTCATTTATCACTGCATATTATTGTCACCTGCCTCGAACCCGGACATGTGAGTGCTTTTTTTTTTTAATGAGCTGTGTGGTCCCCTGGTTTCCAAGCGGCTTCTGCCAGCCCTTCTTCCGCCCATTATGAAATGTGGTTTCCTAATGGGGCTGTTGTCTGGAAATGGCCTCCCCAGGCCAGCACAGCAGGATAAAATAACCAAAGACTTTTTATCTCGAAAACAGCACTATATTGTGACTCTTTTAATTTGTCCTAAGTGCTTTTCTTTTAAGTGAAATCAATTCAATATGTATCTGTGAAGGACTTCGTTCAGTCCAAGCGCTTACAGACAATGCTTGTGTTTCACATCAGTTTACGCCCTCCCAGGACGTGGAAAAAGCAGTCTGCTGTCTTCTTGTCCTTTGCGTCCTGCTGCTCACCACTGTCTTTAATATCTTGATGAAAATCAAAAAGCAGTTTCTCCTTGGAGAGAAGTCCCTGGAGCTCGGAGGAACTAGACTGAGGACAGCCTGATTGAAGAAGGAAAAAAAAAAATCAGCAATTTTTATTATTGTGCACCATCACGGACAAGGGCACAGTTAGTGCTGGTGATGGCAGGGTGAGGCTGATGCTTTCTAGGAGCTTTGGAGCAGCTGGGAAGAGAAAATAGCATCGCTTGTCAATTGAAATTTCCACTGCCAGTCCTGAGGAGCCCACAGAGAGGTGTGAAATGATGCAGCCTACTTGTTCTCCTAGCTGGGCTGAACCTCTAGTGAGAAACATGGTTTTGGTCAGGCTAAGCAGATGCGATTGAGGTTTTATAAGGTAGCGGATACTGTGAGTGAGAAGCTTCTTTTTTTTTGAGATGCTTGCGCTGGAGCTGGTATATTGCTCAAAGGAACCTGGAGGGGATGCACAGCCTCCGCTTGCAGATGGCTGGGTGGTACCCAGGGGCCTTCTGAATGTCCCACATGCCAGTGAAGCATGAGTATGGGTGTAGCCTGCACTTGTGCTTCCCATTTTGAGCTGCTATAGGTTCTGGACCTCCTCTTTACCTCTTTTAACTCAGCTTTTTCTGGTCATGGTGGCTGGGATGCCATGTGATGGAGCGCAACACACCTCAGGGGGACAGCAACGTGGCTCAGTTAAAAGGAGAAATAACAAGTTGGGTTGTTTGTCTTTTCTGGATGGCAGTGTGGTTTGAACACATCTCTTTGTATATCTTGCTTTCTGCTGATTTGACTTATAAATTATTTGGTGCCCTGTGCAGAGTAGTAACTTTCCATACGTACCCCATAGCTATTTTTCACGGTATCAGTTAAAGACTAGTAGTAGTCTTATACTCTTTTATGAGGCCATAATATGACTCCCAAGTGGAGAAACCAGGAAAGCAAAGGAAAACACTGTGGCACTGGTATTATTGTTCTTAAATGAGGTTAAAAGCAGTAGTTTTACAACTGAAGGGCACTTGGTATGAAGGGAAATGGTTGTTCCTACCCTGGCCCTGGCAGGTCCTAAAACTAAGGAACCTGCTCTGTTTTTAAAAGCAGCCATCTGTCTGGGTAAACACTGCAGTTTCTGAAATGACTTGATTAGAAAGTGGGGCTTTTTCCCTAATAAAGATTTTACAACCAAAAAAAAAATGGAACTCCAAAGTACAGCAGGCTGTTATTTTGTTCTGCAGGTCATCCCAGAATGTGCCATTTTGGGCCATCTTGAAATTCTTCAGGGGTTCTTCTTCCTCAACTCTTCTTGAGTCCAAGCCAGTGGTTCACTGGGATTAGTCCTGGTGCCGCTTTGCTGCTGCAGGCCTTTGATCCTCTTCTTCAGAGTCAGCCCTCCTGGGTTCTCACTGGGGCGATGTCAGATTCTTACTCTAGGGAACTGTTTAAGCCCTCTTGATGTGGGAGAGCTGCTGAAGACCAAGTCAGGAGCTAGTTTCAGGCAACTTTTAAATCCGATAGCAAGCCAGTTTCTTGGAGGACTGGGGCATCTGAAAACATCTTTTGAACCAAATGGAGCAGATAGGCCACATGGACATGGCCAAAGGAGACAAGATTCTGTCACAGGTCTCGAGGCTGAGATCCTCAGGCTCTTCTCAGTGAGTGAGGACATTTGGAAGGGATGATCTTTGCCCTGGCATCCTCAAGTGATGCCCCACAGGGAGGGCAGCTGTTGGGCTAAGGATGGAGCAGGCTCCAACCTGAGCTGTGTTTTTAGCTGGGGTCGGCAGCCAAAGGCAGATGCCCTACCTTGCACTGTGGCACGGCCCTTCATCTCCCAGGTCTTGTCCTCTCACTACACAGTGACATGTACATGGCCTGGTGGTCTGATTTTATTTAGTGAAGGGGGCCTACGGTGACAGCTTCTGTAAGAAGCTGCTGGAAGTTTCTCCTTTGTCCAGTGGACTCGGCCGGGCCTAGGGCAGACCTGCTGCTGGCCAGGGCCGAGCCAGTTGGTAGCAGAATGTTCCATGATAACGCCTCTGCAACAACGTATTTAAGAAGGGGAAAACAGAAAAAAAAGTAGAGAAGGTGTGAAGGAGGTAAGCAGGGGCAGAGAGGGGGAGGCGCAAGCTTGTGGGCCTTGCAGGCCTCACCCTCTGGCCTCCTGCCGGGCAGTGACTGGGCCCAACTCGGCCCGGCCCAGCTGAGAGAAGTGGAGAGGAGATGAGAAGTGAATGAGATGTGAAGAGACCCTGAGAGGTGTCTGCCAGCCTGTTGTGAAGAATTTCTGGTGAGAGGAAGGGCTGCAGGCGCCAAGGGCAGTGAAGAAGGAGGGGGAAGAGAAAAGTGGCTGCGGGCCGGGATTTCCCTGCAGCCCGTGGTGCAGCCCATGGTGAGGCCGGCTGTGCCCCTGCAGCCCGGGGAGCCCACGGAGGAGCAGAGATCCCCCTGCAGCCCGGGGAGCCCACGGAGGAGCAGAGATCCCCCTGCAGCCCGGGGAGGACCCCACGCCGGGGCAGGCGGGTGCCTGAAGGCAGCTGTGGCCCATGGAGGCCCCGCTGGGGCAGCCGTTCTGGAGGGACTGCACCCCGTGGAAGAGATGACCCACGCCGGAGCAGTTCCATGAAGGACTGTGGCCCATCGAGGGACCCCACGCTGGAGCAGGGGAGGAATGTGAGGAGTTCTTCCCCCAACAATGAAGCAGCAGCGTAAAACAGCACGTGATGAACTGACCAGAACCTCCATTCCCTCTTCCCCCCTGTGCCGCTCAGAGGGGAAGGTGGTAGAGATAATGTTAAGCCTGGGAAGAGGGAGGGGTGGGGGAGGTTATCTCGTTCTCTGTCTCATTATCCTGCTTTGGTTTAGCAATAAATGAATACTTTTCCCCAAGTCGAGTCTGTTTTGCCCGTAACGGTAACTTTAAGGATCTCTCCCTGTCCTTATCTCAAACCTCAAGCCTTTTTTTTTTCGTATGTCATCTCCCCCTCTTCCCTCAGAGTGTGGGGGGAGTGAGAGAGAGACTGCGTAGTCTGGTCCCGATCAGGGCTGAACTACGACACCTGGACAATGTCCTATGGCTTTTATTAGACTCACTGTTCCAGAGTGTTCATGATTTACCTGCTTACAATTACTTTAAAAAAAAAAAAAAGAAAAGAAATTACAAGAGGTTGCAAACAAATCCAGAAATTAACCTATTGTTTGATTTTAAAATTGGCACATTTCCTTAAAGTATCCAAGAAACTAAGAGGAAAGCAAAAGATTTTAGGTCAAATTAAACATTTCAGGTCAAACAAAGACTTTGTTTTTTAAATCTAGTTCAAGAACATGAACTCTCATTTTAGGATTAGCCTAAATAATTTTTTTTCTAGTTTTTTTTTTTTCCTGTTTATAGAAGTGAAGGGGAAAAGACGCTCTTTTGTTTGATTCTGTAGGTGTGCATGCCAGGCTGCAGCTTTTGAAGATCAGCGTTGCATGGAGCTCAGCAGACTCAGCCTGGGATGGAGGGGTGAAATCCTCACAGATGTTTGAACCTCCAGGACCACCCTGTCCCTGGGCTTGTGAAGATCCCTGGGCCGTGTTCCACCTGGGACATGTGTGGGGTGTTGGGGATCCTCAACTAGGTGCGACCAAGCCACGTTTGTGTGGAGAAAGGAGGCTCTGGGTGTCTTTGCTGGTCTCATTGCAGGCTTGGAGGAAGGGGGAAACCACAGAGATTCACAGCTGGAGGAAAGGATGAATCCACAGGGGCCTCTTAGGTGGAGGAAGGGGTGAGGAAATAACAGCAGCCCCAGAAACAGCAGGAGAATGAACTTGGGGCAGGCATGAAAGGGAATATTCAAGGAAGAGGGAAAAAATAAACCAGCCCAATTATTGCTTGGGGAAGAGGGAGAATTGGTGAGGAATGTGCAATCTGCTATGTGCCATCATAGCTGCCTGAAGCACACCAACATCAACCATCCCATGCCTGCTGTGGGCAGCTTCCCAGTCCGGTGAGGGATGCAGCCGTGGGGCTGGCAGGATCTTTTGCCCCCCAGCCAGGACCTCATCTTCCCATGCCTTCACTAGGGTGAGCTTGGCTTTCCTTTTGGAGAAAGAAGGAGCTCTGACCACAGGACGGTCAACACTGGTTAACTGCTCCCCGTGCCCATGGGGGAAGGTTGCATCCAGGAGGGGTGCAGAGCTGTGGACTGGGTTTGTGCTGGCCCCTTCACCCCCTCATCCATTGAGGGTGGATGCCAAGGGCTACTGGCAGGCAGGAGGGACGCTGCTGGCAGGTGGCACCTCAGACTAGCGTTGGCTCACCCACCTCCAGCACGTTTGCTGGATGAGTCAAGTTGGGCAGCAGTCAGGACCTTTTCAGAAAGATAACATACGGGGTCCTGAGGGCTGGCATACTCTGGAGTGAGCTGTGCCCTGCCAAACCCCTCTGAAACCCCCCTGATTGTGCAGCAGAGCCAGAGGGAGAGAGTGAGGCAGGGCTTCGTGCTGTGGAGATCTCAGCGCTTTTTTGCAGTTCAGAAATGATGGTTTTCAACGAGCCAAAGCCAGAATAGGAGTAGTATTGGTTAAAAGAAAATGGAAACACATTTAAAAAAAAAAGTCTACTTTTTGGAAAAAAAGTCAAGGCTGCTTTGAGTGCTCTGGTTTCACGATGGCTTCTCCGCCTCCCCAGATGAACACTCTAAACTGTGCTTGCCGTATTTTAGTTTTGTTGCATTTTCACCCTAAAAAGTATGTTAATAGCTTTCTTTGTAGCTCGCAAGCTGCTTCCAGATGTGTTTATCCTGAATGTGCTTATCGGTTCCTGTGTGCCACTTAGACATAATGAGCTCAAGAGGGAGCTTGCTATGTACCCAGTTCAGAGGATGTTACTGCAGGAGCTGCTGCAGGATGGGCTCGAGACAGCTTGGAGCAAAGTGTTGTACAAATATCCAGGAAACGTCCATTCCTGCCCCAGGCTCTGCTCTCCTCGTCTCTGAAATGTGCACCCCATAAATACAGCCCAATCAATTTGGATACTTCATTTGTGCAGCGTGGACAGAGCTGCTGTGGGGACCTTGAGAGTTTGAATCTCTTCAGTGTTTCGCATGTACGTTCTCAACATTAAAGTGCATAAATAGAGGGCTTTGCATTCAATAATTTATTATTCAGTGCAAGAAATACACCAATACCTTTATCAGAATTACATGTGTCGTTCAAAACACAAAAGCACAAATCACTGAGGAACAGGCAGACGTTAATGGCTGCTGTTCTCCCTACCTCCCGAATGGCAGCCAATAATCAGCAAGAGAAACATTATTTTCTCCTAAACAAATGTTTTACTTTTGTGTGTGTCACACAATACAATTTCTCTTTTCAGTTTTGTTTTTTTTTCTAGCAGCCCAAGAAAAGAAAGCAAAAACTTAAATGCCTGAGGTGTGGTGAAGCATTTTTCTCCATCCCCTGACATTGCTAAGTGTCAGCTGTATTTCCCTCCGCCTCCTAGGAATGGGAGGATAAAAGCATAAATGTGAGTATTTTGGGTTGACAAGCCTGGACCAGGGGACAAATTTTGTCTTAACTGTTCCAGGTCATGGGACCTCTGGTGCTGACGAAGGTCTGGTGACAAGGCAGCGAAATAAGGGTGCTGGGTGAGATAAACCAACCTCAGCCCAAGAGATCACACTTTAATGTTCCTCTAGGATGTAAAGAGGTGGTGGAGAAGCTTCCACTTGAGCAGCAGGGGATGGATTTGCATGCCATCTAAAGAACTGCAACTTAAATCTTTAAACTGAAAACCTCAACCTAAACCTTGCTTCAGTAAAGCATTTTTGGGGACCTTCTCATGAATCTTGCACAAAAGCAGGTCCAGCTCCTGCAGCTGAGCTCAGTCAACACATGACCCACACCGTATTGTGAAGGACCCCTGACATCAGGTACCAGGGCTAGGCACAGAGATCTGCCTGATGAGACCCCCGCTAACCAGAGCCCCGAGGCGCCCCAGCATGGTTTCCACTGGAATCTGGCCAGCAGTATTCACCCTATGGCACGTGGAGCAGAGGCAGGGACAAAAACAAAACCACTCGGGAGTGCTCATGCGTTTGCCAAGATTGCTGTAGCCAGAATATACTCTGGAATGTATGATGCACGCCCGTAATTCATTTAACGTAGCCCCAGGCTAAGAAGAAAACAGGAACTGCCCTTCTGAAACTCACTAATGGACCTTCTCCTCCAGTCTCCTGTTGCTGATAAAGCCCAACTTCATAAGCCATAGGGGAGATCATAAAACCGGTGTCATGATCCTAGCACTTGAGCCAAAGGCAGTTGGAAGTCAATGGAGAGGTTCTCATTGACTTGAATGTACTATGAAGTCGGAGCTTGTGCCATTAAACCGTTCTGGGGAAAGATGAGAGGAGGAAAAATGTGTGGGAGTAGGACTGCAAGTCCTCGCTAAAACTGTTTGTTCCCTTATTTTCAACATCTCCAGCATCACTGGACATATTCCTTTTGGAGGTGCTGCCAGATCATTGAGTGCCTCCTTCCCTGCACACCAGGCACCATCTTCCTGGAGCAAAGTGGGGAACTTTGGTTTTATTACATTTTTTTTACCCATGCCAAAGTTAATTTAATATCAGGTTCATTGTCTCTTTGTTTGTTTGTTTTGGTCCCACCAATGCTTCTGGGGCAGGTCAGTACATCTCCAATGCACTTTGTTGTGCATTTGGAGCTTACAAAATCCAAGGAGACCTCCATTGTTCATTTTGAACATCACTTCCCAGTTGAGACTCAAATGGCAAGAGTGCTAGAGAATATTATTGATAAACAATAGATGTCTGGTGGAGACGCTGATTATTTTACTGGTACAAAAGGCTGCTGCATCCTATGTGATAATTCCCCTTTCTTTTCCTCCTTGTTGGCTTTGTGTTTTTGTGATTTATTTGCAGGCTGGCAAGCGTCCACAGCCCTGCAGGAAATGGATGTCTGCTATTGTGTTTGGGGGGGCTATATAAACGTGTAATTTTCCCACTATATTAATTATAGACGTTTCTCCCTTGCTGGAGCCACTTGATGTTTTCTGTGCCCTTTCGGTTTGGAGACAGCATTCTCCCTACACCCTCAGCCTGAGCTGCAGGTATTTATAGGGAACCCCAACTCCGACATAGAATCGTAGAATCATAGAATGGTTTGGGTTGGAAGGGCCCGTTAAAGCCCATCCAGTCCAAACCCCTGCAAGGAGCAGGGACATCTCCAACCAGATCAGGTTGCTCAGAGCCCCGGCCAACCTGGCCTGGAACGTTTCCAGGGATGGAGCATTCACCGCCTCTCTGGGCAACCTGGGACAGTGTTCCACCACCCTCAGTGTAAAAAATGTTTTCCTAATATCCAATCTAAATCTACCTCCCTCTATTTTGAAACCATCACCCCTCGTCCTGTCACACCAGGCCCTGCTGAACAGCCTCTCCCCATCTTTCCTGCAGCCCCCTTTAGGCACTGGGAGGCCGCTCTCAGATCTCCCCGGAGCCTCCTCTTCTCCAGGCTGAACAGCCCCAGCTCTCTCAGCCTGGCCTCACAGCAGAGCTGCTCCAGCCCTCTCATCATCTTCGTGGCCTCCTCTGGACCCTCTCCAACTGGTCCATGTCCTTCTGATGTTGGGGGCTCCAGAGCTGGACGCAGCGCTGCAATTGGGGTCTCACCAGGGCAGAGTAGAGGAGCAGAATCCCCTCCCTCGACCTGCTGCCCACGCTGCTGGGGATGCAGCCCAGGATGCGGTTGGCCTTCTGTGCTGCAAGGGCGCATTGCCGGCTCATGTTGAGCTTCTCATCCACCAGCACTCCCAAGTCCTTCTTCTGAGGGCTGCTGTCGATCCATTCTCCACCCAGACTGTATTTGTGCCTGGGATTGCCGCGACCCAGGTGCAGGACCTTGCACTTGACATCCTCAGCTGAGCTGAGGGAAAGGTAAAAAGCACGTCATTCCCATTTGCCAGCTTGGCCTGGTCACAAGCATCGCAGAGGGGAAACTCACTGGCTTTTCTATCTGATGATAATGGCTCCAAAATAGCAGCATAGCCAGATTTTCTCTGGCTATTTTTCCTAATGACACTTTCCTCAAGAATAAAAGTGGTTTGCCCTAAGAAAACAACCGTCTTGTTATGGAAAAGCAATTGTGGAGCAATTTACTTTGGACTAGCTATGCTACTTAATTATGCTACTCCTGGAGACAGACTCGTCTGAACTTGGAGCAAAGAAATGAAACCAGAGGCAAAATTCAGGATGGTTATATCAGGTTTTGTTCAGTAGAAGGCTGGAGGGAGAGGTCACGCTGAGATACACTGTCCCAGCTCTGTGTTTTTCCCACTCTACTCTGTCAACCAGGTTTGGTCATACAGCCTTCAACCTGAACGGACTGGATAACTGTCCCTTTTTGTTTCTCTCCTATGAGAGGTGGTGGATGCCCCATCCCTGGAAGCATTCAAGACCAGGTTGGGCGGGGCTCTGAGCAACCTGATCTGGTTGGAGATGTCCCCCTGGTTGCAGGGGGGTTGCACTGGATGGGCTTTACAGGTCCCTTCCCATCCAAGCCATTCTGTGATTCTATGATTCTATGAAAACATGGCTAAAATGAGGGATTCCTTGGTGGAAAATCTGCACATGTGAAATGCCCTGCTCTGGAGAAGGCATTTTAAAAAGGGATTTTGTCAAAATCCCTCTTTGGCTGAAGTGCAGGTTTTGTCCCCTGCAGTTCCTGGTTGGATGCATGTCTTCTGCTTCCCACCTCACTAGACCACTCCATGAGGTTCCCATGTGGGATATTGTCTCCTGTGATGAACCAGGCTTTGGTGTGTGTCTGCAGATCGATATGGGAAATAGTCTGGCCAGGCGCAGAGGGATGTGGGGAAACCACGCTGTGGCTTCACAGGTCCTGCCTTGCACCTTGCCAGACTCCAAAACGTGAATTTTAGGGCTGAATTCTGTCCTTGGTGGCTGAACCGGCGAGTGGTTGCTGTTTGTCTTATGCCCCTTTTATGGGCTGAGCTGTGATCTGTGTTTGGCGGGAGCTCTGGAGAGGATTTACTGTGGCTGGTCATTGTTTCAAGGGTTTATTGATCTCCTGTAGTGCATGAAATTCTCTCACATTACTTACACACTGGAGCTGTGCACCAAGATGCTTAGGAAGCCCCTGACATAGTGAGTTTTGGCTCACGTGGTGTCTCTTGCTTGCTTCTGACCCAGGAACTGTTAAAGTCTCCTGAAGAAAAAACATCTAAGAAATACAAATGCACATGATGCAGACTGGGACAAGGAGAAATAAAGGTCTGCTCTCATTTTAGAAGGCATGTCTGCCAATGAGAAGGCTTGATAATGAATCATGTTTGTTCTTTCTTAAGCTGTAATTCCTGGAAATAAGAAACCTGGCCAAATTTGTACCAGGAGGTGCTGCCTCTGTGAGTGGACACTCCTTTAAGAGAGCATCTCTGTCGAGCATGCTGGGGATCTGTGCAGATACACTGAAGGGGTCAGATAATTTCCAGCAGGATGTATGTACCAGCATGTCCTTTGGCTTGTGGTGTCGCTTCCCTCTAGACTCCTAATGAAACACAAGTCCTGTGGTGATTCTTCTCAGTTTCTGCCTGCCAGAAGCAGGCATGTTCATCACGCAAGGTATGTTTGGCAAGGACAGAGCAGGTTGGGTTTATTACAAGCACACAGGCTGTGCTGCCTGTGACCATCCCTGGGTCTCCTGCAGAGGCTTTGTAGAGCTGATGTGTGTGGGGGATATGGGCACACAGTTTCCGCAAGCCGGGGATTAAAAGCTGAAAAGGAGAGAGTGTGGGAGGCCAAAAGCAATGGGAGATGGCTCTGATTTACAATTGCTCTCCTTCGACCCACGCTGCACAGACCCCCAGGAGGGCAGCGAAAATTTGTTTCCTGCCTCTGCTGCTGCTGGTGTATGGGGCCGTGCCAGAGAAGGTGCAGTAAGCTGTGCTGGAGCTCAGCTGCTTTTGGGAAGGCAGCAGCAGGATGAGGGAGGCACGGTGCCTTGGGTGATGCTGCACAGGTAAGCCAGTGCTGGTGGGTAGCCACAACTCGCTGCTCTGCGTGAAATCTCAGAGCCAGGCTGAGGTATCATCTTGTTCCCTCGGCCTGGGAATGTGGCCACTGTATCTAGCCCATGGGAGCAGAGGGACAAGTGCCATAAGACCACGAAGGTCATAAAATCAGGAGGAAGGTGAGGACTTGTGATGGGTGGACATCCTGGGATGCAGCTTTCTGGGGTGAGCTGTGTCCACCTCCATTCTGGGGGCATTGCCCAGACATACTGGTACCCTGGCCCTACTGAGATGTCTCCTTGGTCTCTTTGGGGCTGGGAATGTGCTGCCAAGAGTTTCTTCCAGGGGTCCCAGCTAAGCACATGAGGTAAATCTGGCCAAATCCACATCAAAATTAAGCAGCTTGCTGTGTTTATTCTGCCTCAGCCCTGCAGACCTTGAGCACTTTTCATGATACCTCTTGCATTCAACTCTCAGAGCACAACTGCCACACAGTCAACATGCTGGCCAAATGCTTTATCAGTCTTGGCAGATGAAGCCTTGTGGGCTTGTGCAGGATTGTTAGTGGCATACCTCTGCTATGTCAGCAAGTTGAGGCTGGGACAGTGCCGTCAGAAGCTGTGTTTCCTTGAGAAAGCACCCACCTGAGAGTGAGCATTGCCTGGGTGAAGTCTGTACATGCAGCATCCAGAAGGTTGCTGTTATATACAGACACAACCTGGCCTCACCGAGTGATGGAAATCCTCCTGGGGAGGGAAGGATGCCCTCATGAAATCTTTTATTATCTTCAGTTCATCTCTTTTGAGAAAGACACCAGGAGGGAAAGGTCATAGAATCACAGAATCATAGTATGGTTAGGGTTGGAAGGGACCTTCAAAGGTCATCCAGTCCAATCCCCCTGCAAGGAGCAGGGACATCTCCAACCAGATCAGGTTGCTCAGAGCCCTGTCCAACCTTTAGGCCTTTAGGTCCCAGAAGGGGATGCTACAGTGCCCAGCAGCAGGGGAAACAGGACTTTTCTCTTTAACACAAGTCAGCATAAGAAATTCCCCCTGTTTCCAGAAAGAAGGCATGGCTCATCCGTTTACAGACCACTGATGAGGTGGTACGCTGCAGGACCCTAAGCAACTAAGATTTGTCCATGCTACTTCTGCTGCTGCTGCACCGTGGGGTGCCACGGGTACCCCATGGTGAGAATTGCCTGTGACCGGTTGCTTGGGTGGACTGCCGGAGCGGGTCGCTGGCGTGGGGATGAAGGGTTAGGAGTCGAGCTGACGTCCCTTTAGGATGTCCCTTTCCACCCATCAGGCCTCTGCACCACAACTGGTTCCCCTTTCCCACAATGTCGGTGAGGTTTGGGAAAGGAGAGCAGCTTGGGCCATCGCCTGCTTGTCCACCCTTCCTGAGATGCTGGCACTCAATCTCCTTTTCATTTCGGGCAGCCGAAAGGCAGGGGCACGGGAGGCAAATTGCAACTCTTGCAGCGAGTGCTTCATGACACGCCCTGCGCATCCAAACACAACGCAATTTTTGCATCTGAGCTCCAAAAGCTAAACAGCAGGTGAGGCCGGGTTAACAGCTGGGGCATGGCAGTTTCTAAAGCAACGCCTGGGGAGCTCTAGACACAAACACCATTAGCAATAACAGGATCTGTGCACTTAAGTCCCTGCCCTGCTCTAAAAGCTCCAGCCCCAGCAGCCAGCATCCTCTGCTTGATCCTTTTGGTCCAGCTCAGTGCTCTGCAGCCAAGCCCAGCCCAAGGAGCTGGACCCCCTGCTGTCACCCAGGCGTTTCATGTCAATCTCATCCACGCCCTCTGCCATTTTGCCAGTTTTGGAGAGTATTCACTGTTAAAGCCCTTCCTTTCATGCATCACGAAGGCACAGATTTACTCCTGCACGAATTTACTGCCCTTGTCAGGACCAAGGAGGTGCCACTGTGATGCTGATACAGCCGTCAGCGTGTGGCTTGGGTGGCTGTAAGCTAAAGAAACATCATTTGCCTGAGTACTGGCCACTGCAGGGGGAAGGGATGCAGGGCAAGGGTACACGTGGGCCAGACCTGAGATAAAATGCAGGAGGGCAAGCATGCTCTGCTTCTGGAGACCCAGGGAGGCTGCAGAAAGATGCTGAGCAGAAATTGTAATAGGACAGCACAGGTGGTAGAGGGAGTCAAAGAAACACCCATTATTTATATGCCCTCTGCAGCCAGCTGATGGCAAGCTGGGATTGGCTGAGAACTGGGTCAGGATGAACTGGGATGAAGCAAACAAAATCTGAAGTCCCTGAGCCCGTGCCAATGCTCTGGCACTCTTCCCTGCCGCAGCACCCTCCAGCCGGGTTGTCGGTAGCCGCGGTGCTGCACCAGGGCCAGGCTCTGCAACCCCACCTTGGTGAGTACGTATGGGAAGAGCTATATTTATTGCACAGTAACATGCTCCGGGTGCTCATCCGCTTAGTGATCCATTCATCTTGTCCAGTTTTGGGTAACAGAATGGGTTGTTGCATTGATTGCATTATGCCGATATACTTAGCAAACGCAAGAGATGAAGCTGATGGAGTGGAGAGGTGTTCCCTTATCACGTTGATGTGTCCACCATGAATGGGAGATGCAATGAACCAAGAGAGCCCCATTGCTGGCTGGTATTCACCCCCTCAGCCTCTGCACACGCCCAGCCAGGAAGGTGGATTCACGCATTTGGCAAGGCCCGGTGCTCCAGCGGGCAGAGAGAAGTGGTTTTGTTTTGCATGATGAATTGGTGTGCAAGCCCACAGAGAGAGACTGTGGGTTCGGCATGGCATCAGCAAGCTGTCCAGCAAGGCGAGCAATGCTCCTGAAGAATGTTTTATCATGCTACATTTTCTCAGGGAAAGCAATGATCTTCAGCCACAAGGACCGAAGGGCAGGCTTAGAAGGTCTGAGGTCCATCAGGAGTGTTCTGCTAGACCTTAGCAAGGGCTAACTGTCTCTGGGTTCAACTTCAGGCTTCATCTCAGCGTGTGACATGGTCCGGTCACTCCAACCCTTCATGACAATGCGGAAACAATGGCCACATCTGCACTTGTAGAAGTATGAGGTTGGTGGGCGCATGCTTGCTAGGCACCGTAAGCTGCCTGGAGTGTCTGCAGCTAGCAGCTCAAGGTCTGGGCTATAGAGTAATCCTGGTTTAAAGCCAAGTGACATCATCTTCAATGTTATTTCAATCTGCATGAAATTATCAGTTTCAGCAGGTATGAGTTCTCTGGTCGGTGGAAAGCCAATTCATCCATGGAGACCATGAGGTACCCTAACCCTGTTTTTCTACACAGATGCCAAAATTTGGCCATTTCAAAATCCTGCTTTGAAAGGTACTGGGAATATTGCAATATTATGGTCAGTGGGAAGAACCTACAAAACTCAAGTGTGGCAGAAAAGTGAGGCAGAGCACACGGTGTTGTGGAAGTGCTGGCACTGCTCCAAACCACTGCAGGTCATGCCACAAATGCACAGCGCGGGATTTCTTGGTTTCCTCCGAGGCTGCTGGTATCAGCCATGAAATAGGGAAAATATTGCACTGGATTGACTTAGGTTCCCATCAGATCTGGCAATCTGTTTTTTCTTAAGAGGGGGGAAAAAAAATGAACACTCACACACACTGCTACAACAGTGTGAAGTATTTTCCTCTTCAAGAGCCCTTCCTTGCTATCCAATGCCTTCCTTCAAAGAACGGCGCAGAAGTCAAGCGGAGCCGTACATCATCCAGAAAGCATGCAGTGCTCCACCGCGATGCTCAAGTATTCCTAGAAGCCGGTGCCGCTTGGGGAGAGCTCAAACGGGGGAACTCTACAGCAAGCGCGTAGCTGATCCTCCCATCCGGGGAAGCGGGGCTTGGAAACAACACGGCGGGGTGGAGGTGGCGAGGAGGCGGGGGGGGAGGGTGGTTTGCAAGCTGGCAACGCGTGCCTTCCACTTGGAGCAAGAAATGTCAAGGAGAATTAGCGAGACGACTGGAGACTTAGGCTGCAATGGGAAGCAACTTCTGTTTGTGAGCAGGCTGTGGCTGCTCAGCCTTGCTAATCGGATTTTGGGAGATGCTCAGCTGGCTCCTGCTGTCAGGTGCTCCTTGTGTGTTTTGCTAACAACGTTGTGCTGGCCGGGGACGGGGGGTGTCCGTATTTTGATGAGAAAGGGGTATGCTCCCCTGAGGGGAGCCTAATTTAATGCCTGGAGATGTGGTTTTGTTGGTTGGAGGGGGAAGAGGCCATTTGCAAGGCTGTGTGTCTCGGGCATGGCTCTGGTACCCACTCTGTTGGTCATTTAAAGCAAGCAAGGCAGGACCAGGTGCTCCTCCGAGCACTAGCACACCAAAATTCAGTCTTCCCCAAAGAGAGGTGCTGGCTGGCCCGACAACCTGCACACCTTCCCAGGCGGCTGGAACCGGCCCCGATGCCAGAGCCATAGTGACTTGGCTAGGCTGGGCCTTGGCAGGTCAGTGCCAGCAGGAAAAGCAACCGCATCCAGCACTGGCGTGCCAGCTTCATGGCTGCTTCGACTCGCCGGAGCACACTAGGCAAGGCACTAGAGACCATGGAGCAATATTTGAGCCAAGGGAAATGGGGATGGTCCTTTGCACCGGCTTGTGGTTTTAATTGGTAAAGGACTGTCCAATTTTGTGGGGTTTCCTTGATGCCAATTCCTGTGAAGAATAAAAGTTTACTTCCATTTCCCAGTGCTCCGTTAAAGCAGCTTCCGTTAGCACTGCCTGTGCTCTCGGCTGTGCTGTATATGGCGTTTCTATTTTTAGAAACCAGGGTTGCCATGACAACCCAGTGTATTTTTTGTTAAATATAGCAGCTGTTACAGGGAACTCTTGTCTTTCTGGATGTGCAGGCTGTGTTTTTGCCCTCTGACAGAGCTCAGGGTATTAAATGCAGATGAGAAAGGATGATTAAATAAGTGGAAGCCCAGAAGAAACCATGGATCTGTAGTTACAGAGAGGGGTTTTGAGCGGAGCCATGCCTGTCTGCTGCTTCAGAAGCAGCTCCGTCTGCATTAGAAATTGTGTGGGGACAGGGACATGGAGCTTTGCAGTGGGGGCTGTGAGACCACTCATCTCCTTTCTCTTGCCAACTGGGCTCTTTGCTTACTGCCTGCCTTTTGCCCATTCTGGTCCCTGCCCCTTTCCAGGACACAGGTTGGTCCTGGCTGCACTCTCCAGGACTTGTCCCATCTGGGAGGAGACACCGGGGTACCAAATAGGTCTTGCCATCAGAGAATCCCTGCAGGAAGGAAGGAGCTTGTTTTGGGGAAAAGCAAATTTTACCTCCTAGCCACACTTAAGGAGCTGGAAGGAGAGGGTTGTGTTGCAGGGTTAGGGTCTGGAGACGCATCTCCTGTTGGGTGACCTCACTGGAAGATGTGCCCACGCACAGGTGCAGGTCTCATCTCTGGGGTGCAGCATAAGAGTGCTGCTGCACCCCAAAGCGGTGACATACCCGAGCTTCCGTGTTTGATGGAAATAGACTGATTCTGTTTCTTCTTAAATTTTATTTATTTGTTAGCTCCAGAGGGAAGCAGCAGTGAAGGATTTCACTCCTGTTTCCCTTTGGCTTTGTCCCTTCTTTACTGGATCCCTGTACGGTGCAAACCCATCGCCTCAAAGGGCTGCTCTTCATCTCCTGGGAGAAGGGAGAAGAGCAGGGAGCTCTCATTCTGCCGAATTCGCTTTGGGGTTGGCGGTTTGCCTTCCCGTTTCGCTGGGAGCTTCCAAATTCAGCAAGTTGCGAGGGGCACTTGCGCGTCTCCATGAGCACAGCCTCTGCTTTGCGTTTCCGTTTCAATTCGCAAGCAATTGCTCTGTGCATGGGGTGGGGAGCACGGTCGCTTGGGCCAAGGGCGATATGTCAGCTGGGAGATGGGGATCTTTTTTTAATTAACTGGTCTTTGCCTCGTTAAATGAAAAAGGAAACCTAGTGAACAGTAGATGCACAGCAGGGCTTCAGGTCTTTGAATGTTCCTTCAAAAAGTGGATGCAACAACAAACAAATAAAGAAGCAGAGTTAAAACAGCTTGATTTTAAAATATACATGGAGGTCACTGTGACCAAGATGTCGAGTGGGAATAACATATCTCTGGGATTCTTATCTGTTCCCTGAGCTATCGTGAGCAGCATCTATTGCTGGGGATGTTATTGCTTTTCTGAATTTAATAGCATAAACATTGCTTGTGCAAGCAGAACGCTGCAGGGGAAGGGATCTCCTCTCACGTGCTGCGGACCTGCCTCTGTGGACATCGGGGCCTTGGGCTCGCCACACTTCACCCCACCTGGGGCCTGGATCCTCAACCAGCTGTGCAAAGGGATTTGAGGGGTGGGGGATTTAGGAGAATCAGAGGTTTTGGAGGCAGTAGGACAGAGTCGGGTGCTGTCTGTGCTACTGACTGCCTGCGGGAGCCTGTCCTGGTCCCTCTGTGGTGCTGGAGCCTGTTTCTACATGTGTTAGAGCATCTTCCTCTAGCTGAGGGTATAAATATGGGGGTCATCCCCGAGGAAGTGCTGCCGGTAATAAAGGCTGCCACATTAAATTTGAAGACTTCCTTGCATCCTTCATGGAATATGTTGTCAGACATTTCTGGCCCTGAAAATGTAGCTTGGAGCTGAGAGGGAGGTTTGGAGCAGCCATTTTAGACACCGCTTTGGTTTTAATCCAGCACAAGGTGAAGGGAGGACTGTGGAGCAGGCACAGTTACAAAAAAGAGGGGACTGCATGGGCACCCAAATGTCCTCAGGCTCCTCCAGCTGTGATACTCACCTTGCAGGCCAGCAGGACCTGGTACGTTTGGTGTTCCCTCTTCCCGCTCTGGCTCTGCTGGGTTGCATCCCTGAAGGCACACATCTTCAAAGGTAGTGTCAAGCCCCCAGTTACACCGGGCAGCTTTGGTGAGCCCCAGTCCCAAGCTGTTGGACCTGAAGGACTTCAAGTGAAAGTCATGTCCCTCGGGGTGCCCTTTGGAGTGGCCTTGTCTGACGGCCAGGCTGAAGACCACCCAAGGGCTGAGGACAAAGCTGCTTTGTGGCCTTTTGCCGTGCTTCACCCCAAGGTCAGTGGCCCAGCACTTCCCATAAAAATGCATCTTCCCATTGTGTTTATATGGGCTTCTTGTAGAGGGTGCCCTTGGCTTGTGACTAGTGCCTGGTCTAGTGACGACGATGCCTCTGAGGTAGGAGAGCTGCTGCCAGGGTGCAGGACAAGCCCAGGAAAGAGCAGCCGTGTGTGGTATAGGGGAGAAGTAACGCCAATGCCATACAACAGGGTCCCAGCAGTGTGAGGAGCACAGGCAAAGCCATGAGCAAGCCATGCAGGATGTTTTGTCCTTGGAGCCGCTTCCCCGCCATGACACGTAGACATCGTGCTGTGTGCTACCTGCTAGTCCTGCTGGGTTGCCCAGGAAGGGCCAGGCAACCCCTGCCCACAGCAGCTAGTGTCCTGCCTCGAACATACCCAAGGGTGATGTGGTGCGGGGTCACAGGCTCCATCCTTTCTCCGCAGTGGGTGCAGATGCCCCATGGCTCCTGCCCATGGGGCACCAGTCATCCCACTGCCTCTGCTCCGCAGATAGACCTTCTACTGGTGCCAGAGGCAGCATTTCCCCAGGAATGCATATTTATTAAAACTTCTGTCTCTGCTTATACGTCCACTTCTCTGTATATTCAGTGATCATCTCAATGTTTACGCATCCCGCTTTCCTCCCATGTGATTTATGGGCTTATTGTAATCTCTCCATTGTGTTGCTCCCCCCCCTTCCGGGCATCCTGCACATTTTTTCTTTTTGCCCTGCACATCGGCTGGTCCATCCCTCAGCCATGTGCAGCAATTTCTGTGAGGAAGGGCCATGGCAGTAGCAAGCTTCAGCTGCAGACTGTTGCCCACAGTATCAAATATTGATGAAGCTGTGATTTTCCTCTGGAAGGTGGTAAAGTTTCCCCAGCAGTGATGGGAGCTGCTGTGAAGGAGGGGATGCTTTTCACGTCTTCCCTTGCCACTGAAAAGGGGAGCTTTGAGCACCCAGTGTTCCAAAGAGATGCATGAGCGCCTGCTTGTGCTGGGGGAGAAGGAAGGAGCGCCCGGAGTTGCCTTCCCACAAGCGCAGAGGTAAGGGGAGATAGGCATTTCAAAAAAATCTAGAAACATGGCCCTAAGTCCCATGTCATCAGGCCAGTACCTAATGGGAAGGACCTTTAGAGCATGCAGGGAGGCCAATATCGCTGCACAGCATTCCCACTGGATGCTGAGACCCTGCTGGCCTGGATGGGCATCGTGTCCCAGCTCTGTGGGTCTTCTCGTCACTGTCCCACTGCCTGGAAAAGCTCTCTTGGCTTGTACAAAATAAGAACGGGGATCTCTTCCTGAACAAGAATGCCTGTAAGGGCAAGATTGCACTGGGAGTGTGTGCGTTGGGTGTTTTCCACATCATGTCTTTTTCCTGGGGAACACACGAATATCAGAGGAATTTTTGTTTGTTTGTTTTTTCCCCTGGAAGCAGACAGTTCTGCTCTCTGCTTTCCAAGCACAGCACTGTATCAGTACTCAGTGTGTTTGCCAGGCCACCCTCAGCAGCCTCTGCAGCATATTTTTGTGCCATTTGGGGAAATTCTCCAAGAGAGGAATCTCAATGGTAGTGTTGATCTAAGGGGAAGTCCATAGCTTCTGCATGAGTGAGAGTTTCTGGGCAATGAGAAATCAGGGAGCAAGTCTGGAGGGTGAGGGGACAGAAAGGAGAAAATTGTCTCTTCTTCTGGTTCCTAAAATGATATCCAGCCTCCCTGCCTCTCACAAACCTGCCCTGCACATAATTTCTTCCCTGGGCCTGCCCCATACGGATTTCTTCTGTGGCTCTGTGTCTGCTGGCATGTGAGGTGCAGACTCAGGGGGAGGGTGGGAGACCAGGTTGTCACCAGGTCCTTTGGGTTTCTTCTGCACCCGCTTCAGACTGAGGATCTGCAGTGGCTCACACTGCCTGGAGGGGTAACTGAGGACCAAAGTGGCCACAACCTGGCTCCCTGGGACACGTGGAAGCAGTGCAAGCTCTAAGGTGGTTGTTTGGAAATCCCAGGCCAAGCAAACCCTGAGCCTATTCCCAAAAACGTGGCCTCAGCAGAGGATGCAGAGGAGACCATCCTCTCTGCAGCAAGAGGATGGGCTTGGCAAGAGCCTTGTGGGCTACCTGCCTGGCTACCTCCTGGCTTACTGCCAGTGAGCAAGAGCATCTTCACTTATTTCTGGCTTAGGCAAGCGTCTATAGCCTGTAACAGCCTCAGGTGAGCTCAGGTTAAAGTCCTCGCTTGAGCTGCAGGAGTTCCTGTTAGTTCTTGGTAAAGGCAAGAAGCTTTCGAAGGAAGAGGTTCAGAGAAGCAAGGCTCTCAGCCGGTGAGTGAGACCTGGCTGCCGTAGGACCTCTGTTTGTCACTGGCTTCGTTCCCCTGCTCAATTTGTGAGAAAGCCCATGGAGAAGACCTCCCTGAAGAGCAGGGCGAGGAATGAGTTGCAACCAGATTTGGCCACAAACCGTAAAGCAGCCAAGGCTTCCACCCTCCCCACAGGAATGTGAGCTGTTTGAGTAGCACTTGTGTCTGGACCAAAGGCAGGAGGAAAGGAAGCTGAGTTTGCTGTAGGCTTGTATCCCTGTTTGCTTTTAACCCAGGCTAAAACCCAAGCATGCATGGAGTGCATGCTTGTTGTGCTGGACCTACAGGCATATTTAGATTTTTATATATATATATATTTTTTTTTTTTAGTTTTAACCTCCTTAAACCCTTAGTTCAGTCCCTTTAATAAGGAAATTCAGGAAAATGGTGTTTTGTCCTGCTGCTGTGAGCTCCCCAGCCCCTCCCCTGCAGCCTCGGCTGCACCCCTGGCAGCCACAGGGTCTCTGCCCCTCTTGCAAGGAATTGGAGGCCAGAACAGATGAGGTGAAGGTGAGGAGCCTCTGGTGAGCCTGTGACCATGTCCAAGGCTGCATGGAAATTGCTGCTGGAGTTTCATTCTCTTTGATATGTTCCTGGATGCGTGGCACGCGGGTTTTCACCTTCTTGAATTTCACCTTGAGCCTTGCGTTTGTCCAAACAGGAAAGCCTGCCATCGAATCCAGACATGACCACACAAGACAGCCGGCATTTATCTTGCTCGTCTTACAGATCTTCTCAGGAAAACAGCCCCGCCACCCCAGAAAGTGCGGGGGGCACTGGGGAGAAAAATGCCAAAACCTCTCCTCCTCCGATTCAGCAATTCTGAAAGGCAGCTGCGTCTCTGGAGGAGAAGGAGGAACAGCTGGAGGAAAAGAAAGGCCAAGTGACATGATGCCATTAGGATTATTTCATCTCTGTGTTGAACAGGAGCCCAGAGCTGTGAAATGGGTTTCCTCTGCACCCGCTCCAGGCTGAGGATCTGCAGTGGCTCACACTGCCTGGAGGGGTGACTGAGGACCAAAGTGGCCACAACCTGGCTCCCTGGGACACGTGGAAGCAGTGCAAGCTCTAAGGTGGTTGTTTGGAAATCTCAGGCCAAGCAAACCCTGAGCCTATCCCCAAAAACGTGGCCTCAGCAGAGGATGCAGAGGAGATCATCCTCTCTGCAGCAAGAGCCCCTTTGTCTGTGAAATCCTCTTGTGTGGGGCTGTTACACCATCGCAGGGTGGGGGCCACAAGCACGTGTTAGTCCTGGAGAATTTCACACTCTGGAAAGAAAAAAGTCCCAGAGGAATGACCACCGGCAATTTTTCAGCTCTTGTCATGGAGCGCACTGGAAGAAGCAGTGCTGAAAGGAGCGATAAATCCAGGGTGTACTGGACACACAAATAATTTGGCAGAGGGTAGATGATACCCCAGGATAGGCTGTTGGAAAGGTTAGCTAAATGGTGTCTTACATGACTAACAACATTTCCCTTCCTTGCAGAAAAAGCTTTCCATGTCCAAACCAAAACTTGCTGGTTTGTTGGTTTTTTGTTTTTGTTGTTGTTGTTGTTTTGTTTGTTTGTTTGTTTTGGTTTTTGTTGTTGTTGGTGGTGGTGGTGGTTTTTTTTTAAATCAATGCCACGATGCAGATCTGCCCCTTCAGGGAGGGGGGTCTGGCACGGTTGCAATGACAAGTTGTCTCTCCCATTCTCCCTCTCTGTGTTTTCCAGAGGGTTATAGAATCATAGAATCATAGAATGGTTAGGGTTGGAAGGGACCTTCAAAGGTCATCTAGTCCAACCCCCCTGCAAGGAGCAGGGACATCTCCAACCAGATCAGGTTGCTCAGAGCCTCATCCAGCCTGGCCTTGAACGTTTCCAGGGATGGGGCTTCCACCACCTTTCTGGGCAACCTGTTCCAGTGTTCTATAACTCGCATTGTAAAAAATTTTTTCCTAATTTCCAATCTAAATCTACCCCCCACTATTTTAAAACCATTACTCCTTGTCCTATCGCAACAGGCCCTACTGAACAGCCTCTCCCCATCTTTCTTGTAGGCCCCCTTGAGGTACTGGAAGATCACTATCAGGTCTCCCCCGAGCCTCCTCTTCTCCATGCTGAACAGCCCCAGCTCTCTCAGCCTGGCCTCACAGGAGAGCTGCTCCAGCCCTCTCATCATCTGCGTGGCCTCCTCTGGACCTTCTCCAACTGGTTCATGTCCTTCTTGTGTTGGGGGCTCCAGAACTGGACACGGTACTCCAGGGGGGGTCTCACCAGGGCAGAGTAGAGGGGCAGAATCACCTCCCTCGACCTGCTGGCCACGCTGCTGGGGATGCAGCCCAGGATGCGGTTGGCCTTTTGGGCCGCAAGGGCACATTGCCAGCTCACGTTGAGCTTCTCACCCACCAGCACTCCCAAGTCCTTCTCCTCAGGGCTGCTCTCAATCCATTCTCCACCCAGCCTGGATTTGTGCCTGGGATTGCCACGACCCAGGTGCAGGACCTTGCACTTGGCCTGGTTGAACTTCATGAGGTTGGCACGGGCCCACCTCTCCAGCCTGTCCAGGTCCCTCTGGATGGCATCCCTCCCTTCCAGCATGTCGACAGCACCACACAGCCATCGGCGAACTTGCTGAGGGTGCACTCTATCCCACTGTCCGTGTCGCCGACAAAGATGTTGAACAGGGCCGGGTCCAATACGGACCTCTGAGGGACGCCACTCGTGACCAGTCTCCACATGGACATTGAACCGTTGACCACCACTCTCTGAGTGCGGCCATCCAGCCAACTCCTTATCCACCGAGTGGTCCGTCCATCAAACTCAAGTCTCTCTAGTTTAGAGAGAAGGATGTCGTGCGGGACAGTGTCACAAGCTTTGCACAAGGCCAGGTAGATGATGTCTGTTGCTCGTCCCTTGTCCACCGATGCTGTTACCCCGTCATAGAAGGCCACCAAATTCGGCAGGCACGATCTGCCCTTGGTGAAGCCATGTTGGCTGTCACCAACCACCTCCTTGCTCTCCATGTGCCTTAGTATGATTTCCAGGAGAATCTGCTCCATGACCTTGCCAGGCACAGAGGTGAGGCTGACCGGCCTGGAGTTACCCGGGTCTTCCTTATTCCCCTTTTTAAAAATTGGGGTTATGTTCCCTCTCTTCCAGTCATTGGGGACCTCACCAGACCGCCACAGCTTCTCAAATACGATAGCCAGTGGCTTGGCAACTTCATCTGCCAGTTCCCTCAGGACCCGTGGATGGATCTCATCAGGTCCCATGGACTTGTACACCTTTAAGTTCCTCAGATGATCCTGAACCTGCTCTTCGAGTAGAGTGGGCAGTTCTTCATCCTCACAGTCCCTGCTTGCACCTTCTACAGCTTGGGTGGTGGGACAAGAGCTCTTGTCGGTGAAGACTGAGGCAAAAAAGTCATTGAGTACCTCAGCCTTCTCCATGTCCTGGGTAACCAGGACACCAGTTCCCTTTCTGAGGGGGCCTACCTTTTTCCTGGACTTTCTTTTGTCCCCTTCCTACCTATAAAAGCTC
Source organism: Chlamydotis macqueenii (assembly GCF_036417535.1). Lineage (NCBI taxonomy): Eukaryota > Metazoa > Chordata > Aves > Otidiformes > Otididae > Chlamydotis > Chlamydotis macqueenii. Next base: position 41,715,370 of record NC_141561.1, read on the forward strand.
TTCTTGTTGCATTTTATATCCCTGGCCAGATTCAGTTCTGCCAGGGCTTTGGCCTTCCTTACCTTATCCCTGGCCACTCGCACAGCCTCTTTGTAGACCTTCCAGGCTACCTGTCTCCGCTTCCACCCTCTGTAGGCCTCCTTTTTTACTCTCAGGGTTCATTCTCACCGCATCCTACCTCTAGTGCTCTTTGCATCTTTGTGGCTCCACCTGCAGTATGCAAGTGCCTGTAAAGGGCTTGGAAGATGAAAGCATTAGGAAGCCATGATTATTAATGGTAATAAGAACAACTACAAGAGGGACCTTACTTGGGCTGCATTATAGAGACACTCTGAAACCACCCACCCCTGCAAAATAACCTCTTCCCTTGCTCTGCTTTGTCTTTCATCCTGTCTACCAATTACTTATCTCATCTCACTTCACATTTTTCTTTCTCCTCCCTGGAATTTGGTTTCTCTGCTGGCTGGTCCCAAGCTGCCTCCAGAAAGTTCACCTTGACTACCAAAAAGCTGACCTCACAAGTATGCTGTGTTTTTCAGGCGGGCAATCCCCAAGAGCCACTTCACAAAACAGAGTGTTCATGTTTTATTTAGTGAGGAGGGCTTCGGTGACAGCTTCTGTAAGAAGCTGCTGGAAGTTGTTTCCTCTTTGTCCAGTGAACTCAGCTGGGCCTAGAGCGGGCCCGCTGCTGGCCAGGGCCGAGCCAATTGGTAGCAGAATGTTCCATGATAACGCCTCTGCGATAACGTATTTAAGAAGGGGAAAACAGAAAAAAAAAAGAGAAGATGTGAAGAAGCTGAGTGGAGGCAGAGAGGGGGAGGCACGAGCCTTGTGGGCCTTGCAGGCCTCACCCTCTGGCCTCCCGCCGGGCGGCGACTGGGCCCGACTCGGCCCAGCCAGGCCAGGAGAAGTGGAGAGGAGATGAGATTGGTGAGGTGAAGAGATTCTGAGAGGCGTCTGCCAGCCTGTTTTGAAGGATTTCTGGTGAGAGGAACGGCTGCAGATGCCAAGGGCAGTGCAGAAGGAGGGGGAGCAGCAATGCAGCTCCTGGCCAGGATTCCCCTGCAGCCCGTGGTGCAGCCCATGGTGAGGCCGGCTGTGCCCCTGCAGCCCGGGGAGCCCACGGAGGAGCAGAGATCCCCCCACAGCCCGGGGAGCCCACAGAGGAGCAGAGATCCCCCTGCAGCCCGGGGAGCCCACGGAGGAGCAGAGATCCCCCTGCAGCCCGGGGAGGACCCCACGCCGGGGCAGGCGGATGCCTGAAGGAGGCTGTAGCCCGTGGAGGCCCCGCTGGGGCAGCCGTTCTGGAAGGACTGCACCCCGTGGAAGAGATGACCCAGGCTGGAGCAGTTCCACGAAGGACTGTAGCCCTTGGGAGGGACCCCACGCTGGAGCAGGGGAGGAATGTGAGGAGTTCTTCTCCCAACGATGAAGCAGTGGCATAAAACAACACGTGATGAACTGACCGCGACCCCCATTCCCTCTTCCCCCCTGTGCCACTTGGGAGAGGAAGGTGGTAGAGATAACGTTAAGCCTGGGAAGAGGGAGGGGTGGTGGGAGGTTATCTTGTTCTCTGTCTCGTTGTCCTGCTTTGGTTTTAGTAATAAATGACTAGTTTTCCCCAAGCCGAGTCTGTTTTGCCCGTGTCCTGGTTTCAGCAGGGATGGAGTTAATTTTCTTCTCAGTAGCCGGTGTGTTTTGGATTTTGTGTGTGAAGAATGTTGATAAAAACATTCTGATGATACCAGTTGTTGTTAATGAGACCAAGGACACTGTCTGGCTTTCCAAGTCTCGTTAACGTGCAGATGCAGGAAGCTGGGCAAAAGACAAACAGAATAATTGATCCAAACTGGCCAAAGAGAGTATTCCATGCCATAAACGTCATGCTCAGTATATAAGTGGGGGTTGCCCATGGGAGGGGGCATCATTTTCAGTTATTCCTTTCCTTGTCGGGTATCCGTTCGGGCACCCTTGGCATCCTTTTCTTCTCTCTTGCTTGCTGGCATCGTTCCCTCTACCTTGCTAGCTTGCTCTCCCCCTTTGCTTGCTGCTCGGTGTTGTTCCTGTGATCACTGCTCAGGACGGGCTGCGTCGGTCATTCGGACATCGGGTGGTGAGAAATTGTACATTGTTCATTTTGTATATTTTGTAGATATTAATATCCTTATATCCTGTTAGCTTTGTAGTTTTTAGTATTTTCAGTAAACTGTTTTTATCTCAACCCACGAGTTTTCCTTTCTTCCCAATTTCTCTCCCCTGTCCCACTAGGTAGGGGCAGGGTGAATAAGAAACTGTGTGGTGATCCGGGCTAAACCACCACAGCCCGTAACGGTCCTTATCTCAAACCTCGAGCCTTTTTCCTTATATCATCTCCCCCTGTTCCCTCGGAGGGTGGGGGGAGTGAGAGAGAGCCTACTACGACACAGAGTCATTTCTGTTGTCCTTTGAAGCCAGGGATGCTCCTCTGCCGCAGCCTTCCCATATGTGCACATAAAGAGCTGTTTAAAAGTCTCTCCCACCATCATCCCTGTACACCGTGTCCATGGGAGACATGGGGAGCGCTCATCCAGTGCGGGATGTAAACTAATACACGATCCGTTTCATTTCTGGCAGCAGTGGTGAAAAAAAAGAGAGCCTCCGAAATCTATAAGTCAGCCATCTCTCAAATTATATGGGGTTAAGAAAAAGGTACAGAATAGAAATAATTTCCATGAGGGAAAGCATATAATTTTATTTGTCCAGGAAAATAACACATTGTCTTCATGTGTGTCTTCCAGAGACTTTAAAAGAATTAAATGAGGGGTCAGAGGATGCAATTATGAGTGTGACTTCTCTGAGGGCAAAGCGGGTGGAAGAAATTTCCCTCCTCCCCTGTGTCCCAGAGCTTTATCCTTGCCCTAAAGCTGCAGTTCACTGCCTCTGTAGTCATGTTGGTAAATCCTTGTCCCTCCCCACGTAGCCCCGAAGAATGCATGTACAGAATGAAACACTGGAATAAGCCAAATACTAAAATCTGGCAAGGAGCAGTTTATTATTGTGGTGGTTCAGCCCGAGTCACCACACAGTTTCTCACTCACCCTCCCCCTACCCAGCGGGACGGGGGAGAGAAATTGGGAAGAAAGGAAAACTCGTGGGTTGAGATAAAAACAGTTTATTAAAATACTAAAAACTACAAAGCTAACAGGATATAAGGATATTAATATATACAAAATGAATAATGTATGTTTTCTCACCACCCGATGTCCGAATGACTGACGCAGCCTGAGCAGCCATCACGGAAATGAAACCGAGCAGCAAGCAAAGCGGGGGAGAGCAAGGTAGCAAGGTAGAGGGAACGATGCCAGCAAGCAAGAGAGATGGAGAGAAGATGGATGCCAAGGGTGCGTGCCAGAATGGAATGCCCAAATGGATGTCCCCTCCTATGGGCAACCCCCACTTCTATGCTGAGGATGACGTTCAGGCATGGAATACTCTCTTTGGCCAGCTTGGGCCAGTTATTCTGTCTGTCTTTTGCCCAGCTTCCTGCATCTGCATGTTAACGAGACTTGGCAAGCCAGACAGTGTACTTGGTCTCATTCACAACAACTCGTATCATCAGAGTGTTTTTATCAACATTCTTCACATATGAAATCCAAAACACACCGGCTACTGAGAGGAAAATTAACTCCATCCCTGCTGAAACCAGGACAATTATTAACTTCTAACACTAGATCCCACCCAATATGGGATACTGTCCGGGGGCCAGAATGTCTTAATCCAACTTTGCTGCCAAAAAACATTCCCACATCCCAATCTTGGTGTCAGCCCGCAATTGACAGTTTTTGGCAGTGGGCCCTGGTGAGGGGCAGGAGCTGAACCCAGCATTCTCTGAGCTGAGGGCCAACTTCGCTATCACCCCTCCTTGTGTCCTGGGCACCCCAGGGAGCCCAACACTGGCTAGGAGGTCATGCTGTGCTCCAGCATGGTTGGTGGCACCTCCATCCAGTGTGGTCATCGGGACCTCCGTCCAGCATGGTTGATGGGACCTCCATGCAACATGGTCATTGGGACCTCCATCCGGCATGGCTGGTGCAACTTCTATGCAACATGGTGTGTGAGGGATCTCAGTGATGGTCTACGTAGGGCCACTGTGGGAAATTACAAGCTGCACACAGCTGTGAGAACACGACCTTGGAGAGAGGAGCTAGGAGGGGTGTTATGGAGCAGGATGTTGCTGCTATCCAGGAACTGCTGTTAGCCAGCAGGGCACGTACTTGGCAGCCTTGCTGCATGTGCTGGCCACGCGTGCATCAACACCTGGTCAGTACTCTGCCACTGAATGGGCTGAGGGGATAAACAGAGGCAGCTCGGAGTGGAGGGAGAGAAAGGACCCAGAGCACACTCTACGAACAACAGGGGACGCCCTGAAGGTGCTGCGCCTACCTCCCTTCTCTGCTCTGACCCCGCTGATCATCATCCTCCTGCTCGGCGGTGTCTCCGGCTTAGTCAGGTTGATAAGACTCTCACAAAGGGAAAACAATACGCTGGTTACTGCTTATACTAGGAACTGTAACTGCTTATGCAAGGCTATAATAGAGCAATAAATGCTGTTGTGCTTTTCAATATCAAATGTTGGGTGAACTTTGTGCATAGGAATCCTACGAACCGGTTACACATGGTCATTGGGACCTCCACCCAGCATAGTTGGTGGGACATCCATGCAGCATGGTTGCAGGGCATTTGTACAGCCCAGCCCCATGCCCCGTTGCTGGAAAAAAAGAGAGATGAGGAAGGCAAGGCGAGGCAAGACTCCCCGAGAGCCTTTGAAGTGCTCTCATTAGCTGGTGGGCTCAGGCTGTGCAATATTGCAGCACCCTGCTAATTTAAGACAGCAACTAGAACTTTTTATCCTTCCCCTGCTGAAATATGAAGCAAAAATCAGCAGCAGGTCTTCTCTTGTCAGCTGTGATCCCATCGGCATCCGTGGGGCAGGGGGAAGGGGGACAGTGGTGGGGCTGAGTGGTAGAGGAGATGGATGGGTGCCACTTCGCAGCCTGCATGCACTGAGGCATCTAATAAAAGCAGCAGGCCTTGGCAGCGTCAGTTGTGTTTTAGAGACCATTTGCTCCCACCAGCCATCAGATCAGCCACTCCAGCAGCGTGTGGCCAGCCAGAAAACAAGAGCTGGCAGGGACTGCCACAATGGGACCACATCTGCCGGGCAGATCCCAAAACCGCCGTGTGGTGAGGGGGCTGCCCTGGAAGTATCCTTTATTTATCGACCAGAGCCATTTCATGTGAGTTTCTCCAATGCCTTCACTCAATTGTCACATGGAAATCAGGTTTATTATGCAGCTTTGGGCTCCAGCCAGTGCACTATCCATTATGGCAAACTTTCATCCAATTATTATTATTATTATTATACCTCCCACTTCTGCCATAAATAAGATCGGAGGCTTTTTCTGGGTCTCTTGTTGAAGCAGGGCGGGTGTGAATTGCTGCCCAGCATTGCACAGGCAAGCCTGGCACCGCGATGCTCCTCTTCTACGTGGGACACCCTCCCAGCAATAAATCGGGGTTATGATGGGTGGTTGCAGCTTCCTCACGGGCAGTGGCAGGAGCAGAGACCGTGAGGAGCTGAGACATGCTGCTTCTTGAGCTGATGGGTTGCAGATTGATGCTGCAAAGCCTTGGCCAGAGGCGCGGCTCAGCAGCGGGGGCTGGTTCGCCTCAAAAGACGGCTGAGCAGCAAAAGGAGTCTGAACCCTTCTCCCCACCAGCCTGCACGCATGGGCAAATGTTCCTGGCACTCCCCACCTTGTTTTGCATTGAAATAGGGAGTTGATTGGTTTGACTTTTTTAACTGAGTTCTTTCAAGATTTGATGGCAAATTTCTGTGAGCTCTGAAATGAGTGGTAGCAACTGTTGTGCCTCCTCGGGGATCCTCTGTCCGTGTTGCTCATGGGAGGAGGCTCTCCATGTGTTTGTGCTGGCTCCCAGACACCCCAAATCCCCCAAAGTCAAGCTCTGCTGCCTGGGAACTGCCATGGACCATGTTGGAGGTGCTCTGCTTGCTCCAGGCCATCTGAAGCCAGCCATGCCTCTCTTTCTGCTTGAGGTTTTCTACCTTCTACCTCCATTCACATCCCTTCCTCACGATCGATGATGCAAAACACAGCCCACTCTTCCAACAGCTGCAGTAATTCAATGGCACCACGTGGCAGGTGTGGTCCCAGCTGTACGCGAGGGCCGGCCAGCTCCAGTCACCCTGGAGATCTTTGGCCAAATAGCAAGATATGCATCTTCGGCACAGGTCTTGCAGCACCCCAATGCTCCCTGCGCCCTGGAAATGGCACGCCCACCCATGCTCTCCCTCACCCGCCATTTTCTTGGCGTGCAAGCACTCCATCCCTGATGGCACTGCCACCCCCCATTATTTTTACTGTAAGACACCAAAACTCTGTCATCTCATTCAAAGAGCGGGAGGGAGGAAAGTCCAGCCATCCAGTGGATGCTGCAATGAGACAGTGCTAAATTGAGCTCTAATTGTTCATAGACACGAATTAAATTACCAAACCCAAGGAATTTTGAAGGGTGGTAAGGACTCCTGCGCTCCCTTTTCCCAAGCATATGTGCAGGGGGGCAGGTAGCCCCAGAACTGCCAGCCATGGGCTTTCTTGCAGCCTCCTCTGGAGCTGCTGGTGGCATCTCACATCCAGAGCAGAAGGCTCACAGCCAGTTTAATCTGCTTTGGCAATTCCATCATCTCTAAGCATCGTTTCCCCCTGCTCTTCTAGAAAACAAGCATGTTTAGCATTACACAGTTTTGGCATCTGAGTTGCCTGACAGCTTTAAAAGGGAGTAAACATTCATCCTGCTGACACGGCAATAAAACCGGTGCATCTGGAAGAGAGGAGTCAGCAGCAGATGTGCCCCTGCAAACTGCTCACCATGATGAATGCTCTTCCCAGATACTGCTAATCCCTTTTCTCTTGCTCCTAGGCCTCCTTAATTGTGCTCCCTGTGATTAAATAACTCTTTGAAGACATCACTAGAAGTTATTTCTTCCACGCGGGAATGTCGCTTGCCAGGTTCACAGCCTTTGGGCACTGGGCGTAGGGAGCTTGTTTTGCGAGGGAGATGGAGAGACCAGTGTCCGGGCTGTGGGAAGAAGGCTCCACCAGAAGGTCAGGACCAGCCAGCTGCCCAGGAGGGCTGGTAGGTTTGGCACCTGGATGCCTTGCATGAACTCCCAGGGAGCTGCTGCTTCCATGGTTGTGCTTCTTTCCCAGCCATCCGGGAAAAGCAAAGTGCATGGGTCTGGGGAGGAGAGGGGTGCCACGGCTGGGGTGGTACATTAAATCAGACCATCCTTCTGCTGGCAGAGGGGAGGTGGGTGCTAGTTTCCAGCCTCCACAGGCTTCCCTGCAAGCATGGTACCCAAAGCCTGTTTTTTTAAGAATGCTGCAGCCTTGGTCTAGAAGAAGTATGTAAAATCCCAACAGGGACTTTTCCAAAATGCAGATCAGGAGAGAACTTATTTTGTAGGTGCCTACACCCAGGAAAAATACCAGACGCAGGCATTTTCTGCAGGACGGGCCCTAATGTGGTTGGGAGTCAGCAGATGGTGGTGGTCCATCTTCTGCACACCATGCTGCTGCCACACTCCCAAAGGCTCCCAGGGCAGGATCTCAGCCCCATGCTGGCACAGCCTGCCCCGTCACTGCCCATTCTGGAGCTTGTGACCAGCTTCCTACGACTTGTTGGATGGGGTCCAGAGGAGGCCACGAAGATGATGAGAGGGCTGGAGCAGCTCTGCTGTGAGGCCAGGCTGAGAGAGCTGGGGCTGTGCAGCCTGGAGAAGAGGAGGCTCCAGGGAGACCTTAGAGCGGCCTCCCAGTGCTTAAAGGGGGCTGCAGGAAACACTTGGAGAAACTCTTCAGTAGGACCTGTTGTGACAGGACAAGTGTATAATGGTTTCAAAATAGAAGGAAGCAGATTCAGATTAGACATCAGGAAAAATCTTTTTTACACTGAGGGTGGTGGAGCACTGTCCCAGGTTGCCCAGAGAGGTGGTGGATGCCCCATCCCTGGAAACGTTCCAGGCCAGGTTGGATGAGGCTCTGAGCAACCTGATCTGGTTGGAGATGTTCCTGCTCTTTGCAGGGGGGTTGGACTGGGTGGGCTTTACATGTCCCTTCCCACCCAAACCATCCTGTGATGCTATGATTCCCTGAGGCGGAGGAGGCAGGTCCCCGTAGATAGAGGCAAGCAATTGCCTGAATATTCATGCATCGACAGGCAAGCTACAGCAGGCCCTTGTTACAAACTGCTACCCAAACTGCCTACATCCATAAATGAGGAAAATAAATAAACAGATGCTTGTTAATTGACTGAATTACCCACCAGTAAACAGGAGACCAGGAGCACATCAATAAAAAATGTTTTAAAAAGCAACTCACAGTAATTCTTTTCCATATGCAAACGACACTGGTCTCTTCTGTCTACAATAGACTCCCCAAGGACAAGAAATGGATTTTCATGAGGTGGGAAGGAGACATGAAAGTCTGAAAACTAGAGTTGTGGCCCAAAATTAGGCCTAAATTTGTGCCCTCTTCCCAAAACCCAGGCTCTTTGAAACCCTGACTGGGCTGGCATTTAAGGTATCGCTATACCAGGAGTTATTGCAAACAACCCTCCCTGAGCAAGAGAAATCCAGCAGTTGAGGTAATCCTTCCTGTTTTCCAGTGAGGAGCAGGTATGAAGAAGAAGGAGGCAGGGCTGGGGAACTCTTAACAGTTTTTTTTATTGATTTTTTTTTTCTTTTGGAAGATGCTAGAGCAAAAGGGAAATGGAAAAATTGCAGACCCGTTCCCCTCACTGCCATGCAACTGTGTCCAACCTGAGAGCACGAGGTAACTCTGATGTGCTCCTGATGGGGCTGATGCTCTGTGTGAATATCCACAGCCATGCACTGAGCTGGCAGACCAGGATGGATAAGCAAGGAGCACTGCCCAAGGCAAAGGCTCATGGTGAGACCCCCGATCTTTTGTCCTAGGGGGGATGCAGCGGGTCCTGTGCAGACCCTCGGGCAACCCTGTTGAGCCTGGGAGGGGGGATCTGCCCCACAGCTCTACATGGACGGCCTTGTCCCCACCCTCTGGCTTTTTTTGTGCCCCTTCCTGGCAGCCTGTAGCCTCTCATGGGGAATTTCTGTTGGAGCCCATTCAAACGAAACCCAGACCATGATGTGGTCCATTGACCAGAGCTGCAGAAGTTGTCATCTCCCACAAACTCACCTGATCACGACAATGCCAAAAAAAAAACCCAATTCTGCAAAAATGGCCATGCCAAGATCCAAAGTCTGCAACAACTTGAGTTTTAAACTAATTTTTTTTTTTTCACTTTCTAGAAATGATTCCCCCGGTATGGGTGGTGCCAGCTCAGCAACACACGTAGAAATCACTGCTGCAGATTGCCGAGCCCTGCCAGCCAAGACGGGTACCTGCCCTTCTCCAGTCTCCTTTCTCAGTGTGTTTGCTCTGTTCCTGCTCTGGCAGGGAGCCCGTGCGGAAAAACCATTGTGGGTTCCCTCGGGACTGCTTGCACTTGGTCTCCAGTGCCGTTACCTGTGTATCAGCAGCCCCAAGGTTTAATGAGGGCCCCCAGGGCAGGCAGGTTATGAAAGAAGCCCCATTAGCGTGCCCCTCGCCGCCTCCTTGACGTCAATGTGATGCAGTGTGATCAGGGGACCACGCAGAGCAGGGTGTGGGGGAGCACAGGCTTTTGGGTGCAACTGGAAAAAAAAAAAGAAGAATGAAGGGGTGGAGCAAGTGGCGATAAGAGATGAATGGAGATTGTCTTATCACCCAGAGCTGGCAACTGGAGCGAATTTCCTCTCCCATGCAGACTCTGCAGGTGTGGGTGAAGTTCTCCCATCGCCCGGGTCCTGCAGATCCGGCCCTCACCACGGGCACCGGGGTGGCTGCAGCAGAGAGGGCACAGCAGGCGAGTGCCCCAGCAGGTTGTGGGCTTGCCTCGCTCAGGCCCGATGGCACGCGGGTTTTAAATCATTGCGGGGATGATGTTGTGCCATGACGCCCAGGGTCACAGGTACAAGTCAGAGGCTGTGGCCAAACACCCAGTGAGCATCAGGTGGTGGAGATGGAGAGGATGGGAACCAGTACAGGGAGGGGGAGAGGCAACCTCTCAAAGCACGGTGTAAGGCAGTTGAGATGCTCTTGTTGCTCCTGTGTGGGAAAGAATCAGACACATTGATGGCATCTGGCACTTTTGCTCCATCTCCCACTGAGGCTGGTGTTGTGAGATGCAAGCAACGAAGGCATGCTGCAGCCTGTCCTGGCACTGCTCTGCAGCATCAAGGGAAAGATGCTGTTTCAAATGCAGGACTTGTGCATCTTCAAGCCTTGGGCCCACGGAAGATAAGCAGCAGCTCTGTAAGCTCTCCACGCCCTGCCAGGTGTGAGGCCGCTCTGCCATCTGGCACCGCTCCTCATTCAGTACCTGGGAAATAGAGAAGAGGCTCAACTGTGGGAGCTGGACCATTGCACATCTCTCCTTTTCGGAAGCACTGCGGGAACCCATCAAAGGACGGTTGGGAGAGAAGTGGACCATGCCAAGGTGGTTATGACGGGACCCGGCTCGCAGTGCTTGGCCAGCCTGTCCTGCCCTGAGGGAAGGGAGTGCGTTTGAGGCTCTCTGAAGGAGCGGGGTGCCAGGCAGGCTGCCCTGCCAGCCTTGCACGACCGGTTTCCAAGCCCAGCATGTCTTTCAGCAAGACGTGCAGTTTCACCACCTGCTCATTCAGGACTCTGGCTGCTACATTACTTGTTTGCTGGCACGCTTGTTTGGCTTTCTGAAATGTGCCTGTCCAGCTCCACTGGCATCCAACATGCTGCTGCCTGCCTCCTGCGCTCTCCAGATTTGGGTTCCTCCTCGGAAAGCATCCACATTGCCAGCTATTTTTGGAACAGAGGCAGCTATTGTCTTGTGCCGTCCCCCGCTAGGTTCAGCTCACAGCTCCCCAGAGGCCCCGTAGACCCTCCCTTCCCATGGCATGACTTCTCCATGCCCCACAGCATCTCCAGTACGTAGCGTTGCTAAAGCCCCAGGACGCAGGGCACTGGTGGGGGATGCCCTGAGCCTGTGTCTGCCCCATAAGTTGTTAAAGGGGGTCCAGGAGCGGGGCGCATGAGGTCTCCACTTCCACTGGTGGGCTCCCGCGGCCTGGTGTGATCCTGCTGTGAGGTCCTGCCAAGATGATGGCAAGCCAACCTGCATCATGGGATGTCTGGTGGAGGAGCAGGTCCCCTGCCCCTCCAGGCTGAAGCCAAGGACGGACCTGAGCAGCAAGGGCTCCAAATGGGATGAGTGGGAGCTGTATTTTAGTGTGAGCCCCTGCGTTAGGCACACGGAAAGAGACTGCCAGAAAGGCTGGATGCTCTTGGCAGGTTGTGTGTTGGAGGCTACACTGTAGTCCTTGGGCTGTCCTTCTCCCTTGCCACAACCTTCGGAGCTTTTGCAGCCACGGTGTCCATAGCAAAAAGGCTGGGCTGCTGCTCCTCCAGCTCAGGACTTCCGAAACACCTGTAACCAACAGTTAGACCTCTTTGATTTCCTCGGTATTGTTGGGTTCCCTTTGCTGCCATTTTATTGATACCTCTTCCAGAAAGCTCGTCAACAATTTACAATGGTGTCTGTTTGCAGAAGATAGAAATGGGACGTGGGAAGGGGAGATGGGACAGAGCTATTTTCATCTAAGTCCATCTGCGTTAATAATTCTCCATCCAGGCTCAATCACTGCTGAAGCAGGATTTGCCAGGTGACCTCGCCGAGAAAATACCTTGTGTGCTTTGGAAGCACTTCAGCCTCTGCACGCCCCATGCATCTCTGCTTGCGGCACAGTGGGTCAGCACGTGCTTCAGTGGAGCCACCAACGGAGCTGCAAATGTGGACACAGCTCCTCAGCAAGGGGAACAAACAGCACTAGCAGCTCCTTCCCACTGCACGTTCCTCTCCCCGCTGTCAGCTCCCCATCTTGGGAACAGCGATTTCGGCACTGATGGCCCCTCAGCATGTTAGAAAAGTTTCATGCAATCTGTTTACTTTTAGACATATGCTGTGTTCATGCTGCCGGGAGTCTTGCTGCCTCTAATAACTTTGGGTGTAATTTTCTGCGGTTTGGTGCCTGGGGCACTGATTGACACCTGTGGAAATAGGCCTCCAAGGGAGTGCAAAATGCCTTTGTTCCTCTGGTGTAACTCCTTTACTGCTGCTATAAAAAAACAAGCACATGTTGCCCCTAGGCTCCAATCCTCCATGGGAAACCAGAGGACAGAGATGGAAGGAGAAGGGACCACGCTGCACTTTGCCTTAGGAAGCTTGAGGGAGCCTGAGGTGTCTGTATCGGTGTGTGCCTGCGTGCCTGTGTATGTTCGTGTACAGATCTATAGATCTGTGTCTCACAGAGAGCGAACAGTACGGCCAAGGATGAAATCTCTAACCTTAATTTCAGGGATGCGGAGGTCTCCGCACCAGCAGATGTCCTGCACCTGAAGTCACCTGGGTGGGCGGGAGGTGCACATTTAATGCACACATCTCTTCTTGCAGAAAAAGACCATAGCACCCTGGTTTGGTTTTCTAATTTTTCCTCACTTTCCAAGTGCCTTTCCAGAATAATGCTCCGAGGGGAGTGCTCTGAGTCTCCTGCTGTATGCCCCCAGCTCACCAGCTTTGCCGCAACACAGTTTGCATCAAAAGAGACAATTTAAAAAAAAAATATAACTCTTTAAAAAGCACACTATTTAGGGGCTAGAAAAATCAAGGCTGTTTTTCAGCATGAGTGAAGCCAATGGGACAGTGCTCTTCCAGCACTGTTTCTGATGTCAAGTGAGGAGGTTGGGCTGTGATGTTCTCTGTGAGCCAGGTAAAGCTGCCTTCCAGAGAACTGGCTTTTCAATGTACATGTTAAAGTATATTTGCAATGTAAATTAATAAGTGCCATCTGCTTACCTCTGATGTTATGAGAATGTTGTCTTGTGACTGGCTACAAACAAGGCAACATTGAAGAGGTAACACCTGCTGGTACATATTACTGCAATTTATTTTCAAACATTAGAAGATTATTTTGGGTGGGAGAAATAGGTATAATCTCATGTTGCAGTGTATTAAGTCCTAATGAGAAGCACGTGTGTGGGTTGCCAGACGACATCTTCGAGGAATAAGCAGTAAGAATGGAGCAAACCGCATCCAAGGGCAGAAGGACCTCGAGAACAAGGCCACACCTCTGCAGCTTGTCCGTGGCTCGGCCCCTGACTGATGAAGATTTAAGGGGATGCTTAGGTGGTGAAAAGTTGCTGCTTGTCAAATGTAGAGCTTGCTGCAGGAATATATTGATTTCAGGCAAAAGGGCCTTAGAGGTAAAAAAAAGAAAGGTCTATCAAAACATTCCACTTCAGCCTTTGGGGTCTGAATTTTCATTTCAAAATCACAGCCCACTTCTGAAATGGAAATTACTCTAATGCTGAGACAGAGATGGGATCTTTTCGTTTGAGCAACATAAAATGTTTCATTTCACCCAAGATACACTTTTTCTCAGTTTTCCCAGAATCGGAATAAAATTTAGAGAAACAGAGAGTAGATAAACAGCTGGGATCCTCGCAGACCACCAGCTCTCGTTTCCACTCAGTGTTCCCGAGCTGACTTCCAGCCTCCCATCATACCTCTTTATTTTTCTCATCCTCTTATTTTTCCACAGATTGGCCGCATGGCAGGGCAGGAACTTGTAGACCTGGGTTTTAATATCTGACAGCATGCAGGTTATGGGTTCCAGTGTGGCTATATAGATATTTATGGAGGTAATTGCTATGTTGGTGACTGGCTTTTATTTTATGCTGCCTGAAGCAATTTGCGGTGAATGGGCAGGAGCATGGTGCCAGTGCATCCGCTTGGCAAAAGCTCCGTTGTGAAAGGTACAGCAGCTGAACTGCTCTTACCAGGGAGGAGGCAATGCCGATTTTCCCAGTTTTCTGCAGCCTGTGTAGAGCTGGATGCACAGGATAGGGGTTGCCTGCGAGGCAGAGCAGGATGCTAGTGGTGGGGATGGACCTCCTGCCCAAACCTGCAGAGCTGGAGGAGCTCCTGATGAGCTTGAGCAGGGGAGAGGAGAAGCCAGGTGGGATTATTACAGAGGAGAGGGTTTTCCTAACAGAGGGGCAAGGTGAGAATAGGAGAAACTGATTGCAGAAGGGCAGGGGGCTCACTCCTGGGCAGGTCTTGGGCTGCCAGAGCAAGCTGGGGATGGGAAACATTGGAAACATTCATCATGCTAGCCAAAGAAAGGAATTAATGAGTTTAGGGGTGCTCCACAGAGCTGAGGTGCACGCCAGCTTCTGTAGAGAGGTCAAGGTGGGGATAGATGCCTTGTCCTCAAGAGTGAGAGCTTTCAGTAGGACCCTGAAGAGGGGTGTTTGGAGCCTGGAGCAGTCTCCAGGCGCATCCTTGGGGAGGAAGGGAAAGACTGGGCAAGCAAGCCACGAGCAACCTCAGAAACGCTTCTCCTGGGACATGTGTTGACTGAATTTTCTAGCAACAGTTATTTTTGAGAGGCTCGTCATCAATGTTACTAAGCAAACCTGGCAGCTCCCCTTCCTCTGCCAGAGAGCTGCAGTGAGAGGTTGTAACGCGGTCCACCCTGGGGTGTGATGCACGGCAAGGCCCTTCTTACCCTGGGTGCAGGGTGGACCGCAGCCATCTTTGGCTCGGTAGAAGGACAAAACCAGCAGACTGAGGTATCAGCAGTGCAGGTAAGTTGTGCGGAAGCATATTTCTGCATTGCATGTAACTGAACTGCTGGTGTCCCAGCCATGTGGCGGTGGGAGCTCAGAAGCAATAATGGCAGCAGACGTCTCATGGAAGACAACTGCACAAGTCATTTAAGCCAGAGGAGGAAGAAATGACCTAAAGCACAGGCAAATCTACCTGGGAAAGCATTACTATGTATTTACCTGGTCCTCATGGTCTTTTCCTAGACATACACCCCTGTTAGAGCCCACATCTGGCAGAGATGCGGCTAGAGCCGTTGCTGTTAGACAGGACCCTGGGCTAAGCAGATGTGAGTAAAGAATTGCTTATTGTCACTGATGGGAAAGACTTTTATGCTTATTTTAAAAAGGATTTTTACAATGAAAAGGCACCGATGGAATTTTTTTTTCCCCATCCGACTGACTTCTGTGTCATTTTAAGCACAGGGGGAATGATGGCCTGATATGGGGATATCCTTCAGTGTGGGTGAGTACCATTGCTTTCACCAAGTTTTTGGGGCAAAGCAGAGAAGACCAGAGTCTAAAGCATCATCAGGGTGCTCATGTTTGTTGCCCTGGTTGCGTTTGAAGCACCACTGTGTCCTGGACATTCCTCCCTCTTGTTCCATCTCACCCATAGCCCTTGCTGGAGAAAACGGGGTGTGTCGGGGCTGTACTCATCAGGTAAAGCTTTTCCCACGTGACGCGCCTCCGCTGTGCTTCCTCCTCTTTTTAAAACTCCTACTCCTTTAAATTATCGTGATGATGTTCGGCTGCCTCTCTGCCCATTGGCCGCTTTCCATTCCTCCCGCTTCCCTCCCGCAAACCCGGGGTGATACAGTCAAGCCTTAATGAAACATTACCGGTGACTCGGGCCCGTTGGCTGTTATGAGTGGCACATGGCCCAGCGCAGAAATGCCATTGTGGGTGTTTGCGCTGGAAATGGCAGGCCAGGGAGGGAGAGGGGTGCTGGTGGCACAGCCCTGTGCTGCAGGACATTTTGCAACTGATGCTGATGTGGGAGATGCTGGGGGCAGAGGCTGCTGGGGGGCAGGGTAGGGGTACCCAGAAAGGAGGTTGGCATGGCGTGTGGTGCTCCTCATCCTTGGCGCTGGGCAGCTGCCAGAAAAGGGGCTGACCACAGCTGGATTTCCTGGTAAAAATACCTCCATGGCACAAACTTTCGTGGGAGGAAGGGCAGAGAGCAGCCGGGGTCTGTCTCCCTCCCCTCCACCACATCAGCAAACATCTGTGTCAATCAGCAGAGGCTGGGGGCAAGGGGGGACACTGGTAAAACCCAGGGGAAGTTTTCTTGGGCTGGAAGGAAAACAAAAACTGGGCTGAAGTGACTCACAGGGAACCTCTGGCCCTCTTGCTCACTGATGATTTGCATAAGAGCAGCAGCAATGGTGGAAGGGGAAAGAAAGAGAGGAGGCGAGGAGAATGCCTTTCCTGAGAGGAGCTGAGGAAGGTGGATTTGCCCCAGGTGGTGATGCTGTTTGACTTTGTGGTTGCTGTAGTTCAGCCCGAATCGGGAGCAGACTACGCAGTCTCTCTCTCACTCCCCCCACCCTCCGAGAGAACAGGGGGAGATGATATAAGGAAAAGGCTCGAGGTTTGAGATAAGGACAGGGAGAGATCCTTAAAGTTACCGTTACGGGCAAAACAGACTCGACTTGGGGAAAAGTATTCATTTATTGCTAAATCAAAGCAGGAGTGTGAGACAGAGAACAAGATAACCTCCCCCCACCCCTCCCTCTTCCCAAGCTTAACATTATCTCTACCACCTTCCCCCCCGAGCGGCACAGGGGGGAAGAGGGAATGGGGATTACGGTCTGTTCGTCACGTGTTTGTTTTACGCCGCTGCTTCGTTGCTGGGGGAAGAACTCCTCACATTCCTCCCCTGCTCCAGCGTGGGGTCCGTCCCACGGGCCACAGTCCTTCGTGGAACTGCTCCGGCGTGGGTCATCTCTTCCACGGGGTGCAGTCCCTCCAGAACGGCTGCCCCAGTGGGGCTTCCATGGGCTACAGCCTCCTTCAGGCACCCGCCTGCTCCGGCGTGGGGTCCTCCCCGGGCTGCAGGGGGATCTCTGCTCCTCCGTGGGCTCCCCGGGCTGCAGGGGCACAGCCGGCCTGACCATGGGCTGCACCACGGGCTGCAGCGGAATCTTGGCCAGGAGCTGCATTGCTGCTCCCCCTCCTTCTTCACTGACCTTGGCATCTGCAGCCGTTCCTCTCACAATAAATTCTTCACAACAGGCTGGCAGACGCCTCTGAGGATCCTTTTTACATCTCATTCACATCTCATCTCCTCTCCACTTCTCTCAGCCAGGCCGGGCCGAGTTGGGCCCACTCGGCTGCCCGGCGGGAGGCCAGAGGGTGAGGCCTGCAAGGCCCACAAGGCTCGCGCCTCCGCCTCTCTGCCCCTGCTCAGCTGCTTCACATCTTCTCTTCTCTCTCTTTTTTTTTCTGTTTTCCCCTTCTTAAATACGTTATCGCAGAGGCGTTATCATGGAACATTCTGCTACCAATTGGCTGGGCCTTGGCCAGCAGCGGGTCCGCCCTAGGCCCAGATGAGTCCACTGGACAAATGGGAAACTTCCAGCAGCTTCTTACAGAAGGTAAGAACATTGGTGTTTCTTTTGTTTTCCCCTTTGCTTTGTTAGATTGCACTGGGAGCTTCTTTCCCACACCAGCCCCTCTTCCTGAAGGGATCTGGCTCCTGCAGCAGCTTCCGCATGTGCATGAGTGGCTGCCAGCCACGGCGTAGGAAAGGAGGACCCACACTTTCCCAGTTGCCATTTCCACCTTCCTACCAAGACTTTTCCCCCTGCCAATGCTACGCTTCTCCCCGCTGTGATTTGCCATCGGTTCCAGTCACCAGCCAGAGGACGCAGCTGGCGGGGTGGCAGGGGATGCTCTTGGCCATCGTAGGGTAAGGTGGCCACCACGCCCAAGCCACCTTGCCAAGCAGGGAGATGCCGTGCCCACCCCGGCAAGAGAAGGGCACTGTGAGCACACCGCACTCACCACCTTCTTCTCCACAGCATGAGGTGGCAATACCATCTCCACTCGGTGTTTCCCGGGTCATGCCAGCGGTTGATTCCTTCACCCTGCCAAAGCTTGCTTATGCACAGTGGCGCTGGGAGGAGAAGCCAGTAATTTTCCACTATCCCCGGTGCCAGCAGGCACGAAGCGAGCACTGAAAACCTGGCGAAGCTCCACGGCCAGTTCACACCTATTGCTTTCGCAAGACGTGCAATGATAAAACCCTGAAAGGCAAAGAAGACCATTGCTCTGATTCACTTAGCGTGCTGCAAGCTGTCTTGCTTTGTTCCCTCTCTTCTTTTTTTCTTTCCTTCCCCTGTTTTGGGACAAGAGAGGGGAGGTGTTTCATGTTTCCCAGGCTATTTCAGGCAGTCGCAGCGTTCGTGTTTCAGGTAGCCTGATCCTGATGCCCCGTCCCAGCACTCGCAGCGAGACTGGGATCTGCATATTGGCTGTGACAGTTCCTAATTGCTCAAGATGGATCGCTTAAGAAAAAGCCTTCCATATGGTCCCTAGGATTTAATTTTTTTTTTATAATTCCCCTCCCCTTGCTTCTACAACTGTTAGAGGAAAAGATATTTTCCCCCTGTTTGACATATATGTAATCTTCTTCTGATACACAAATGCCAGATGGCACTGCAAAAAGATAATAAATGTGTCTGCAGCCTTCGACATTTAAGTCTGGGAACCTTGAAAATGGCTGGGAGTGGCTGGGCTCGGGGTTTTTTTTGGGGGGGTGTTGTGTTGAAGATGGAGCATGCCATCAAAGGCGGATAGGGGAACCTGGAAATGCTCTGTGTCTGCCCCATGCCCAACCCCGCTGGGCCTCCCAGTCTGGAATTTGCACCATGCTGCTTTTAACGGTGAGCAAACCCACGGAAACCTGAGTGACGGAGAGACGTTGTTCTTAAAACTACCTCAGTAAGAGGCGGTGAGGTGCAACAAGGAACGGGGAAAGTGAACTCCAGAAATCTGATGACAGAAAGTCCGTTGCAGTGAGGGGGCTGGGTTTGGACTTTGGGTCGAGTATTTAAATCCCAAGGGAACACAGTCCCACCTGCAAGGGTGGATGAGCAGGGCGGTCTTTAATTTCATTCAGAGCACCATCCTATAATCATATTACCATATGTAAATATTGCTTAACACTAATCTGCTAAGATGCTTTCTCTAATTATGAGGATGAAAAATGACTGTCATCTTGCTTTGTGCTCTGGGATAACCTTGGAAGCACGGTCTGTCACCACAGCAAAGAATTTCCTCCCAAAACCTTTGTTTAACAAACAGATACGAGAGCAATCAGGTTG
Source organism: Chlamydotis macqueenii (assembly GCF_036417535.1). Lineage (NCBI taxonomy): Eukaryota > Metazoa > Chordata > Aves > Otidiformes > Otididae > Chlamydotis > Chlamydotis macqueenii. Next base: position 41,734,523 of record NC_141561.1, read on the forward strand.
CAAAGCTCTTTCCTGGAGAAGGGCAGATTTATTTTTTTCTCTGCTGAGGCTGCAAGGGGAATGGAGGCTGTCTGTCTTCATGTGTTAAACTCCTTTTTACGCTTGGCACCATGACTCGCTTCTGATGTCGAACAGAGGATGTGCTTTCCTGTTCAGGTGGCTCGCCCTCACCAGGACCAACCTCGCTGCTGGCTCACTGCGGAGCCACAGCGATGCTTTCACCTCCAGCTGCTTGGACTTCTCCACTCCGGGCTTCGTCTCTTCCGTACTGCCCATGGGAAATGCAGGCAGGGATCACACAGGACCTCCTTGCACGCACTCCGTTTCTCATCCTTCTGCTGAAGCATCCCATCATTTCCTTCTTTTATGTCTAGCAAGCGCCTTCCAGAGCTGCCTGCCCCCACCAGCCCTCATGGCATAGCTGATGGCCTCCACAAACCCATTTTTTTTAGGAGAATGAAGGATGTCCAGCCTTACCTTGGGACCAGTAGTACATGTTGTTTCTTGCACGGTGCTCTCCTTGGGCGATAAGCTTGGCTTAGCATCGTGCTGCCAGGTCAACTAGGGACCTCCGGCAGTCCTTCCCAGCCAAAACGCTGCTGCTGGTGGCCACAGCAAATCCATTGTGGAGAGATCCTTGGGGCTGATGGACATCAGCTGTAGGAAAGGCTGCCCGACTCTTTGGCCAGCCACCTTCACTCCACAGCCCCATCAAGGAATTTTCCGCAGCCTTTGTACGGATAATCAGTCACGCCATCCCCCAGTGAGCCAGTGGCCTGTGTGTAAGGTTGTGCAACTGTTTTTTTAAAAGCTTTACCATAAAATGCAAGCTATATGGGAGGCCGAAGGGCAGGTAAACCTGCTTGTGCATGAGGAAATTCAACTGGCATTGCTTTTATAATGCCTAGTCCTGAATAACTGCCCGTGCGGGCACGCTTTTCCTAGAGCAAGGGTTTAGCCTGATGCACCTGATGGGATCTCTCCGGCGGGGAAGTGCCAAGCAGAGAGGCATGGGACGTACCCAAGCGTGGGGCTGCAGCCCTTCCCGGGTGGGAGGAGGTCTCCCCATGGGGCAGCATGTGTGCAGGAGGAGGTTTGCTCTTTGGTCCCTGCTATCACCTGAGACGACCTTGGAAACCAGGTGGCTTTCCTGCATGTTTGGACATCGCTGCAAGTCCACGGGTGTCCTTCTTAGCCTGTGCAGGGCACCTTTGCTAGACATCAGTATCTGCCGGAGGGTGACCGTATCTCTCCAGCTTCCCACCAGCTACTTCCATCAGTTCTGCTTTGAGTTATGCATTTTTCTGCTGGGTTTTTTGATAGCTGCACCTCTCCTGGTGCTCCGTGGTTGAAGCGAGGGGTCCTCTGCTGTGGGGTGGTTGCACCCTGATGGTGGATATGAACCTTGAAGGCTCTCTAGACCACCAAATGTGGTCTAGGAAAAAGGAGTGAAGCCTCAGAATGACATTGCCTGCTTCCCTGTAAATACTTGGTGGCACCGCTCTTCCTATCATTTGCCAGGAAGCCCTGAGCTGCTTTCAAACTTGATTTTTAACAGAAAAGGTGGGAGATCGCCACAAATAGCATTCTTCCTGCCTATGGGCACATAAGCCAGGGAGGAAATATTTGCTGGCTGACCTGCAGCCGGCAATGTCTGGGCTTTTCCAGAGGCAGCTGACAAGGTTTGCCAAGGAGACCTTGGGCAGATGTGCTGCTGATTCAGGAAACATCCGACCGTGGGTGTTTTATAGGGCGCTTGCAGAGCGCTGCTGCAGATCCTGTGCTCTCACAGGGTTAAACAACAAGAAAAACACCAGGAAAAATGTTAGTGTCGCTTATACCTGCTAAAGAGCTGTTGAGGCGGCAAAGTGGTTATTAGATTTGTCCCTAACATTTATTAAGTTTATGTGTGTCTCTGAGATGTTCGTGCAGCTCCTCTGTGTATCTTTGGACACGTCAGCTATACCAAGGAATTTCCAATTATCCCGTCACCTACCAAATAGAGTGGACTCAAATATTTTTTTTTAATTTCTTGGGAGAAAAAAAAAAAAAGGAAAAAAGAAGCAACTCAGCAGTCCTGTATTTTAAATGGCCTTTGAATAGCAAAAACCTCTATTTTGTCTCAGGAAGCCAAAGGAGAGTACACACACATGCGTGTGCATGCTCACGGACCTGCATGCATGCCAGCACCACCCTGGGCAGATAACGCTCCATCACACCTTTTCTGCCCTGTCTTTGACATTTCTCCTTGGGCTCTGCAGACATTTTTGCAGACAAAGAAGAAACAGATAAATGTGTGATAAAACAAGGGGTAATGGTTTTAAACTGAAAGAGTGGAGATTTAGATTAGACATAAGGAAGAAATTTTTTAAACTGAGGGTGGTGGAGCACTGGCCCAGGTTGCCCAGAGAGGTGGTGGATGCCCCATCCCTGGAAACATTCCAGGCCAGGTTGGCCGGGGCTCTGAGCAACCTGATCTGGTTGGAGATGTCCCTGCCCCTTGCAGGGGGGTTGCACTGGATGGGCTTTAAGGGCCCCTTCCAACCCAAATAATCCTGTGATTCTATGATTCTAAATTTGGGACCCTTTCAGAGTTGGTTTTTTTTTTTTTCTTTCTTTCCTGCAGTGCTTCTGACATTCTGGAGAAGTTCCCCCCAAAAAGTCTCCAGTGGTGCAACAAGTGGGCAATAGCATTGGCTCTTTCTGCAGAATTTCACTAAGATTTCTCCTACGCTTGCTCTCCCTGCTTCCCCAGGCTTTGTCATGTGCAGAAATGAGGACGGGAAGGTGCATGCAGCTCCACTTTGCTGACCTGTGTTTGGCTGACCTGGGGTTTCCAGCTTGCTTAAGGAGTCAGAAGTGCCTGTGGCTCGATTTCAAAAGACGTTTCATTTCTAGCAGGCAGGTGAATTTAGTGCTTAACTTCCAGTGAGATCTAACCAACCAGCCTGAAGTGCCTTTACGGGTTTCACTGGGTGCCTATCTATATCTTTAGGTCGAGCAATACGGTGGGGGAAATGTGGTTTTTAGTAGCTTGTGAGTCACAGCGAGGCATGCCTGTGCTGCGGGCGAGCAGCAGCAGCTGTTGCGTGGCAGAGACAGACCCTCAGCGACTTTTAAACGCTCCCACATCCCCGGTGGTCTGGCCAGGACCAGCCCAGGAGAACCTCCCCTGCTCCCACGGCATTGGGGGCCAACGCGCAGGAGCATCCTGCAACCCAAAGGCTAGTAGACTGACCTCAGGCTATTAAAAAAAAAAAAATGTTTGACTTACCAGCGCTGTCTTTGGTTTGCTCTCCCAGGGAATGCGCGTTCCCTGGGAAAGCCACAGGCTGAACTCGATGTAGGCGCAGTGCTGCAGGGATCGAGGGGAGCGCTGGGAGCCGCTGGAATCAGCAGCAAAAATATTCAGCTGATCAACTATGACAAGAAGGAGCAGGTTTGAATTACAGCGGGAAGGATTTTGCTCAGACATCAGGAAACACTTTCTCCCAGTAGGAAAAGTGAAGCACCAGCTACAGAAAATGAGTACATCGCAGGAACCAACAGGCTCTGGAAAGGAAACTGATGTGGTGGTGAGGTTAGTTATGGCATGAGGAGATCGATGTGCAGCTGTGGCTGAGGCCACTCCTGCAGATGGGCTCTGAAACACTTTTGTGTGTAGCCTTAAATCAGTGTTACTTGGCACAAAGCTGGAGATGGAGAGCCTGGATGGGCTACTGTGTCTCATATGGAAAAAATAAAATAGAAAGTGCACTGCATGGCAATGCAGATGGAGATGGGGATGGATGGGGATGGGCATGGGCATGGGGATGGATGGGGAAGGGGATGGGGATGGGGATGGGATTGGGGGTGGAGGTAGCGATGGGGATGGAGATGGAGATGAGGTTTGATGGAGAAGGGGATGGGGATGGCGATGAGGAATGAGATGGGGATGGGAATTGAGGTGGCAATGGGACACAAAAGCATGACTGTGAGGCCTGGGGGAACAAAATGCGCTTCCCAGCTCTGCCGCACTTCCCACACAACCCAAGCAAACCCCTCAGCCTCACTGCACATTCTTTGCTCATCTCTGCACTGATGTTCTGGGCACTGTCCTCCCCTGCAGTGTCTTATACATCAAACGAGCTGTTTAAAGCTTGTAGCAAACAAGCCTTACAAAGATATTTTCTATTGTTACTGATTGTGTGGACTCCAAGGTAATCAATTATGATATTTCCCTGTGATCAAAATGTTAGCAGTTATCATAAAGGATGCTTTAGGGTTTAAGACAGACGCAGACTCTTTCAACAGCATTTATTTCTGAAGAACCTTCATCTTTACTCTCTCTCACAACAGCTGGTTTTTGAGTCATGAGCTGGTTGCAATTACTTTGCCTCTGTAATTCCATTTTCCCCGCACTCTTCCTGGCTTCAGAGCCGCTGGAGGACGGTCACCTGTGTGGAGCCGTGCATGAAAATTGGATCCCAGCTGCAGGCAAGGCTAGGAGGAAGTGAACGTGAAATATTTCAATTTAAAGTGTGTTTATTGTGCATTCTGTCACTGATTTGATGTAAAAAAATTTGCATGCAAATGACAGCAGATTTGCATCTCTCCTTTCATTCACTGCAGATGTTGAAAAAAAATATTTGAGGGGTTTTTTTTAAGCTTTCAAAACATCTTAGAGAAGATTTTGGCGGCTGCCCTATTAACGCATCTATGTAAATATGCTGACCTCTCCTGAAAACAGCAGGCTGATGCCAGGGCATTTACACAGAGATATTCACTGCAGCACTCTGCTATCTTTGCCTTTCTAAGATTTCCAGCATCATTTTGGAAACATGTGGTGCTGACACCCTTGGTCATGGAACTGTGTCTCTTATAAAAATAGATTTTTGCATGGAAACATGCGGAAGGATTTTTCTGAGTACTGTGAGGATGCTAGTTGGTTTTCTTAATGGTTATAACAGGTTGAAGAAAATTCTAAGCAAGGCTCTAAGTAGCCAGGAGGCATCCAGAGAGTTTTGGAGGCATCTTCTTCCATTGACAGTAGTGGGCAGCAAGATCCAGGCAGCCTTGGGCACCCGTGGGCTGCAATTGCTCATCTTCCCCTCAAACTGGGCAGGTGGTTGGGCGCAACTTTGGCAGCACAGGGGATGGGACCTGCCCGGGGGAATGCCGGCTCTGCAGGGCTCCCCAGAGCAGGGCTGCCTATGGCGACCATTAACTGCAGTCCTTGGGTTTTATGCACAGCAGGTACAAACACCTTTCCTTTGTTTTCTGGGCAGCCTTCATTTGTGGAAAACCTGGGCCTGCTTATCAGAGGACTGGTGTATATTTACACACGTGCTGTGTACACAAAATTATCCAATGTGGAGCATTTTGCTTTGCCTGTGCTCCTGGAACAAATTTGCAGCTCTGGCAGGACTGATGAACAGGGTGTGAGGTGGGTCCTGAAAACCATTCAAGCAGTAGCTGTTTTCCTCTTCTAATCTCCTGAGCGATGAGTTGAAAATTTAGCCTCTCACTTGACTTGATTTATTTGTAACCTGGGCTTCAACCACTGTGCGGGAGTCAAGGACTTTCTTTCTCCTCTGTCAAGGTATTCTTTACCAGGGAAGGTAAAAAAAATGACCAAAGGGAAAAAAGAAACTAAACCAAACCAAAACAACCAGCAAACATAAACAGGCATGAGGCAGCTAATGAACCAAGCTTTGCTGAGGTTGCTGTGACTCTACAAAAAATTGGCAAAGTTACTCTTCTAAAGCTGCCAGGTTTAAATAAGATGCTATCTGTGTAGGGATTTTTTTTTTAATGTTAGCTCTGCATCTGTCTTCAACTAAGAGATATAAATAGATTTATACCTTTCTCTCTATGTATATGATTTTGTGCTCCTTAACTGTATGCAAGTGTATGTGTACATAAAATATGCACACTAGCTAGCTGGAGTCATTCATCTATCAAGTTATTGGCCTATCTCGTGCTCATTTGAGAAAGGATTTAAAAGGAATTGCCTAAATACATAATACATGCTGGAGTTTTTTTCTTTTTAAGAGATGAGTCAAGTCAAATGCTATGATATAAATTTTTAATACCCCTATGACCTGATTTTTTTTTTTTCCTCTTGTGCAAGGAAGTTAACAATATGAAATGTCTTTCTGTTGTCTCTAATCATGGGCTGATTTGATAAGCTGTAATTATTATTCATATTTGAGATCTGCAGCTAGGGAGATGCAGGAGGTGTGGGGACCATTGGGATGTTTAGGTTTATTATTATTTATTGCTGCTGTGAATAAAAGAATAATGATTTCAGAGATTCTGCCAAGTAGTTCAGGCTGCAAATTTAACCCATTTAAAAATTGTTGCAACCCATTCACATCTGATGGATTCTGGGTCTCTTTAATTACATTTTTTTGGTTCCTTACTGTGTTGAAGGGGATGGGAAACTGGAAGAAATGAAGGGAATGATTTTTGTAGGCCTTACCTAAATGCATGGTGTTTGTTTTTTGACCTTGGGCACTGTGTCTCCTTGGGAACACTGGAAGAAGACTGCGCAAGCAGTAGTCATCTCACAGCTGCTGTTGCAGTTATTACTATTCGTTGTCTTACCAGATACAGCATTCAAAGGCATGTGGTGAGCAGAGAGATGTGATCCCCGTTATTATGGATATCCAGTGCTTTACAAGTGTCTTGGCAAAAGTAAAGGGATTTATGAGGTGGGAAACAGCAAAGAGCATCTTCAATTCAAGAGCAATGTGTGCTCATGTTGATTTCAGCACTGGTCCTCACGACCAAACCCACAAATCTTTGGTCATCTGGGAACCATCGGTGTTGTAAATATGTCCCAGTGGCTGCACCGAGTTAGACTGAAGGGCCTTCTCGCATGGAGGTGGAAAGGCAAGCACAGGTGGAAGGTTGTTTTAAGCCTCTGAGATGTTTATGCAGAAGAGAAGACACATGTAAAATGGGTGCCTAGCAAGGTGCTGGAAGTGATGTGGAAAGGGTTAATTAGCTGTGATTTAGATAAAGGAGAAGGTGGAGAACACGGACCCTGTCTCACTGTGGGGCTTTGCTATAAATGCAAAGCAATAGAACCATTCAACAAGGTCATTGATGTTGGCCTAAGACCCCCAGGTCTCTTCAGGGAGAGAGTGGTGGAGGTCAGCTCCTCCTGGGTCAGGTCTGGTGTGCACCACTGCCTCTTCCGCCACTTTCTCCTTCTCTGAGCATTGTCACCAAGCACCCCCAGGCTCCCTCTCTTCTCCTTGCCATCCTACTCACCTTGACTCACCACTTTTGAAATCCCAGCTCATAAACACAGATCCGGGAGTTTTTGCTTTGGCCATGCAGACCTGAAATACTGCCTGTGGCTCCCAGTCACCATGTGAGGCACTTCCAGAGCCCCAGTAAAAGGGGGAGGTCTAGTAACCAAGTGGGTAGTCTTTAGAGACTTTACCTACCAGCATCTCAGCCTGTATACAAGTAGATCTATCAGTCGAGAACACCAACCTCCATGAGGTACCTCAGCAGTTTCTCTACAGGGTTTCTGTCACCTCTTGAAGCTGTATCATTTGAAGTCTGGAGTCTAGAATTTTGAGGGTTTAGCATTGGACACTGGTTTGAACATAAGAGTGTGGGGATAAGTTCTCCTAGACATCCTCCACCTGTAAAGTATGATAGATTTAGCTTGGATGAAGGAAGGAAAGAGCAGTGTGTGCAGAGCCTTTCATTGCTGTCAGATCTGGAACCAGTGTGGCACCATCCAAGGAACAAAATAAATGTGTTTGTAGGCTACTGATTCATCTTTCAAGTGATATAAGTGCTTTGGGCTGCTCCACTTAAAGTCTTTGACATCTATGGGTGTACAGGTGCAAAGACATTGCTTATTTGTTCCTCTTACCCTTCCAGAGCCAGACACAGAATTACCTTCAGTCATAACTCTCTCCTGTCTCTGTAAGTATAGATGGTCCTTGAAAGAGTAATGAATACATCTACGTAACATCCCTTCTGAAAAATGTGGGTGTAGATTCCAGAAAAAGATGCTTTCATAAAACTTGTAGTTGTAGGAGGCTTAGCCATGCGATGGCTAGAAGCACCAGAAGGATGAGCTCTGCAGGCAGAGGCACGGCTTGAACAATTCACAATCGATTACAAGCCTGAAACATCACTCAGTGGAAGGAAGAAAATCAGCATGATACTCACCGGAAGCAGCCGGGTGCCACTGCCCACGGCTGGCAGTGGAAATCGAATCCCGAGCACATGCCGTAGCAGGCATCGGTGTCTCTTGCAGAAACTCTGGTATACAGTTTCTACCCAAAGATCTGCTGGTTGGTGGAAATTCTGAAGATGTTGATAAGGGGCTGAGAGGGGCAGTGAGACTTTAGGGAGCGATGTTGCTGGTACAGTTTCGTGAAGTTGTATCTTCTCTGCAATGTACTCAGAGACAAGGAACATAAAATATACAGGTCTCTTCCAAACAACCACATTTTAAATGAAATCATAGTCCTCTTATGTTGCAGCTTTACATCTCTCCATCTTCAAGTATTTTGCAAATTAAAGGAGAACTTGAATTTAAGATTGTCCACACCAACATGATCTCCAACAAAATAAGTGTCCTGGATCCCTCTTTTCCAGTGGGGACTTCATGTCTGTAGCTCTCTAGTCCTTGCCTGTTTTTCCATACACGTTTTTATTTTTCAATATCTTTTTCTTCCTTTCTTTTACCATTGCAGAAGTTTGAAGACATGAGCCACAACATATGCCATTGTCCCTTCCTAGAGATGAACAAAGTATATTGTTATGCTCCAAATGTGATACTTTTTTCCCCGTTAAATGTTTTCTAGCTGCATAGACCAACCATCTGTTTCTCTTTCTCTCTTCCATCATTCGATTCTTCGCACGTTATTCAAATTAATTATCAGTTCAGAACTGGACAGACTGGATAATCAAATTACAGAATGGTAAGATGGTCAAAGTAAAACAGCACCTTATTAAAAGCCTCCAGATATTTAATAAGACAATAAATTCCTGATCTCATGTTCTAAAGATGAACCTTCAGCCCAATAAATGAAAACAGAGTGACATGTATCTCTTCTTGGTCATTTATTTATGAACATAGGAAATGACATTGACTAACCCTCTTTCCACTGCAGATTTCAGATTGCAATCTTCTCCTCTCAGATGTCAAACTAACCCACATAATAAAACAGCTTGAGTCTCAAGACATTCCCCAGAGAGATACAAAAGTTCTCTGGTATTTTTTTGTGCCAAAGTGAATCTGGTTTACAAGGCATGGAATTAGCTGTCCTTTAGCTCTGTGGTTATCCTGAAAAAAGGGGGAGGGTGTCTGTTTTTGGGGCGAAAGCAGAGCAGCAGTGCTGGCTGCTGTGCCCTTGGGCAGCCGTAGGAGCGTGCAGTTGGACAAACTTTCCACAGCCCTCTGTCGAGCAGCACTCAGAGAGGGAAATTTATGACGCGTGGCAGCAGGGTTGGCAGGCAGGCGTGCCCGGGGAAGATGAGGATGGAGGAGAGCTGATTGTGCCCTGTGTGATACCTGAGAGATTCTGGCTGCCACCATCTGTACAGTTTGATGTGCCTGAACCTTTCCCGCAGTAATCCCTCCGGCTGCTTGGCCTCCTCTTGTAGATACAATGACATCACACAGTCGCAAAGGTAGTGACTCATCCTCAGCCATGAAAGCAGATATTACCCCAAATTTAGGTCTGGAAATGGCTGGAAGAGATCACGTCATCTGGTTGTGAGCCCCAGGGCATCAAATCCACCTACGCCACTCCTGGTGACCAGGCTGCCACCTCTGATAATTTGGTAGCTTTCATTTTCAACTGCAATTTTACTGATGGGACTTGAGGGCAGCACAGATGCCCCAAAAGACCACTTTGCTCTCGGGAAGCATCCTTAAGGGGCTGCAGCTTCAGTTAGTTGGGCCCCATGGGTCTGCAGCAGCCAAGAGCAAAGTTGTGTAATTAACACAAATGGTTGTCGCCATTTGGTGCGGTTCCTGACGACAACTCATTTGCTTCAGCATTATCCTCATCCTTTTTTCCTCCCTCCTCTACAGCCTCTTCCAACACCCCCTGCCCCCAACCCACATTCGCCAGAGCCTCATAGCCGTCGCAGCCTGCAAAGCGTCCTCTTCACATTCTCCTACCGCGATTGCACGTAATTAAGCAGTACATTTACATGTCAGACAAAACCCACTGTCCAAGCTGCTCGTTCTGCTTCCCGCAGCGCTGTGCCAGGCGTCCTCCAGAAAGGATGCAAATCACGGCACAGAAAGCATATTACGAGTGGCATGCAAGATCTGTGCCCACTTTGCCCATTGTGTCAAGAAAACAGAAATGCTTGTCAAAATATCAGCTCAAGTAGGAGCTTGCGGCTTCTGCAGGAATAAAAGAACTGTGTTGGCAAGCACAGGACTAGACAGGCAGATGTCCTCCTCTCCACCCACTAGAATTTTATTGGCAATTGAGTTAACAACCTCTTTGCATATGAAAGTAACGGAGAGGCACTGCTGCGGCCTCGCTGGCAGGAGACTTGGCTGCAAAACCAGTGAGACATTTGACAAGGAAGCAATATGTTATCAACATCCCTTCATCCGTGTTATCAGGGCCAAATTGCCATGGCACTTGCAGCCATGTGGAGGCATTAGATGCAAAGTGTTAGACGCCCTGCCATTCTTCCTCATCATTTTCTCCTTTCTCTTCTCCCTTTTTTCAGAGCAGCCTGGTCCTGACACTTCTCTTCAAGTGGCTCCGGAGCCAATCCTGCCTTGCGCTGCTGTATATCCTTAAAAAATAGGCTGGCAGGTGCTGAACACCCACATTTTGGAATGATGGTTCATGGTAATAAATGGTTCCAGGATTTTTTGTTTGGTTTTTTTTGTTGTTGTTGTTTGTGGGGGTTTTTTCCCTTTTGGGTTTTTTTTTTTCCTTTTTCTGTAGAAGCAATTGCATTTTCAAATTTTCCTTTAAGAGGTCACATTTCCAAGAAGATGAATGGGACGAATACAGACTGGCAAAGCCTCTCTCCCCATTGAACCCTTACTACAGAATTTGTACCCATGGCAGCTGTTCCCATACGCTTTAGATTTGCAGAATCCCCAAGTTCCTGCAGTGGAAAAGTAGACTTCCCTGTAGTGGACTGACAATAACCGTGCAGCAATGAGCTATGTTTTATGGATCTCTGGTGTATCCCAACGTACCAGTGGACCTCCTGCTGTAGAGAAGTCCAGAGTGGTCTGAATGGGCAGAGGAGTGTAATGAAGTCAGCAGTATCTGGGTTGTTTTGGGGAACCCTGCATAGCTGCAGCCTGCAGCACATGGACATGGTTTAATGGACATGGTGGTGTTAGGTTGACGTTTGGACTTGAAGATCTTGGAGGTCTTTTTCAACCTTAAAAATTCTATGATTCTATGACAGCAAACTAGGTGTGGTCCATCTGTCTGCAGGCAGGGAATGCGTTGAGGCAATGTATGGTGTGGCTCCTTGTGAAGATCTGGGCATTTCTGCATCGATGGGTTTTGGCAATAAACTGGCTTCCCTGTGCATGGCTGCTGCTGCATGCAAGGGACTGGTTGGTCACCAAGAAAGTGAACCAATCCCCCCCGCAATAAAAAGGGTGGAGGTGGAAGGGAGTTTTGCAAGGATGAAAAAACAAGCTCTTCTCATGAGTTCAGGTGAGTTTAAGCATCGCTCTTGCGGTGATGCTGGGGACAAGTTGGGTAGTGGAGGAGCTGTTCATCCAATGTCCTCTGCCTGACGTCCCAAGGTGCTACCAGAGTTTCACATTTTCCTATTCTGTGCAGTACTCAACAAAGCATGTATGCATTTGCTGTTGTGTTGTCATGGACGTTTCCACTCTGGCATCCAGGAGCACAGGACCAGACATGCACGACACAATTCTCCTTCTTTTTCTGACGTACAAATTGCAGTCATGACCTGAAACACTCTGTCATCTCTCAGCAAGGGGCCACCAAGCTGCTCACCTGTAGGTTACTCCACTCTCAAAACAAAGCTGGAAAGAGGCCATAAGAGATGTTCCCGTGGCTCTGCGTGTTAACATGTTTCTGCCTCAGGCTGGAAAGGAAATAATCGTTTACCTCAAACCTCCAGACGAACGTAGAGAACGAGGGCCAGTAGCGATGGATGTCCCTGGCCTGCGGCAAACACGTAGCTGGCTCCTATAGCTGCGACATGGCCTGGGGTATAGGGCAAGCACCACAGGAGGAGGGGACACGGAACCAGTGAGGAGTAGCATGTCATCCGAGACTACAGCAGCTACGTCGGGGGAATTTGTGCTGGAGCCTAATGATGGAGAACATTTGCTCCTCGTATTTTCCCCTGCAGATGAGACCCTTAGAGAGAACTCTATGATTCTCTGCTTTCTCCCAATGGTTTTCCATCAGTGAAACATCTGTTAAGTGTCTGGAGAGGCATCCTGATGGCATAGATCTGTGGTAGGAGCTGAAGCACAGAGCTGCTTCCCAAAAATTCAGCTCCTGTTACATTTTGTGGGTAGCCAATGGATCAACACCAAGAGACACACTGCTGAGTGCCCACATCTGCAGAAACCTGAAACACTGGCAGCAAGACCTGTGAACTTCCCCTATCATGTGAAGATGATGCACTGATCCTCCTTGTCCGTGCAGGATCTGCTGCAGGATCTGTGGGAGGACATACAGGTCAGCAAGGACAATTATATCTCTTTCACCTCACCCAGGTATTCCTAACGGGATCAATGGGACTACAACGAGTCTCACCTCCCATAGCGTTGTGTCAACTGTTCCCAAATGTTGGTTGTTTAAAAGGCTTTTGGAAGCCAGACTTTGGCTCCAAAGCCACTTTAGTGGTTTTTAAAATTGAATCTTCCCGCTATCCCAGGGGTTTGGAGAGGCTGCTGTCCCAATGGGGTGCACCATCACTCCACCAAGGTGCTTAAACACTGAACAGCCAAAGTATGGGAACACTGAAAGGTCCCTTGAGGAAGTCTGCTCCAGGATATGGAGCACCTGAGTAAGTCTGCTCTAGGATACTGAGCAGCTGCCTCCAGTCTCCCTTGTTATTACCTTAGTTCTCTGCCGTGCTGCTTTTCACAGTATAGACCACATCGTGAAACACATGAAACACAAGAATGTTTGGAAGTTTGCCATTGACTTCCCATGACCAGTCAACGCCCCCCTGAACAAGAAAGGGAATCTAATTTTTCCACTTCCCAACCTTCCATCACAAAGCTGCGCATCTCCTAATGGCCTGGTTCACCCAGAGCCTCCTATCGGCTCCTGAAGGCAGGCAGCAGCTGTTAGAGCACTCAGCATGGCTGTGATCAATCATAACATCAGAAAAAAATGCATAAAACAATGAAAGCAAATTGCAAGGTCCTCGCTGTTTTCTGAAAAAGAAAGGCTGCTGTCATGGAAAGGCTTGCTCTCCATGAGCATTTCTGTATTCAGTTTTCTGCTTGATGATTTATTCCAGGTACCAAAGGCTCAAGTCTCTCCTGATAATTCCTTCTGGTCAGAGAATAAGCGTCTGCTCTCTCTGATTGCGGGTCACTTCTCTCATGCAAAGCTTGATTGAGATGTGAATGCCAACGTCAGAAATGAGACTGAGCTTGTATTGTTCACCAAAAGAAAAACCCCACCAAGCAGCAGAAAAAAAAAAAAGAGATATTAACATGCCTTTAAAATGGACATGGGTAATGTGCCTTTTGTCATGAGTAATTATGATGTAAAGCAGAGTCAATTCTAGCATTCTGATGCATTAATTGCTCATTAGTTGTAGGTTTATATGTTTTTTTTGCTGGACAGAGATGGAGATATTTGGATGGAAAGTGGCCTATTCGAAGGGATGGAAGATTAAAGGTTTAGACAGAGGATGGTGAATATGGTGTGACTGGAGCATAAAAACAGAGCATTCCAACCAAAATAAAGAACCCAGTTATCAACAGGACCTAAGCAGATCGTTGGTCAAGGACAGCTTTAAACGAATGTCAGCTGCCTTCAAACTGCTTGGAAGTGCCATGGCTGCAAAGCGTTTTGGCCTCTGGGGCTGCAAACACCCGGGGTCTGCCAGTTTACTCATCTGCTGCTTGCAGGACTGTAAAAAGAAACTTGAAGAATCATCACCTGCCTTGCAAATTATCCAGTCCTGATGTGTTTGCTTTCTTTCCTGCTTTTGGGCTTTCACCTCTGCGAGCTGATCCGCAGTCATTTCCAATGACAAGCTTCCCCCCCCCCGAAAAAGCACACGCCAGGCTTTCCGTGTCAAATCAGCGATAAAGTTCTGGGGGAAACGATTTCCTCCGTGACCTTTTGTAAAGGGAATTTCTGCCTGGAAGGAAGCACTGTCAGGGTGAGCTCCTGCATGGCTCCAAATGCAATGAGCTGTTCAAATTCCTTGATGCTGTGGGCAGGCCCATCACAACCATCCTAGAGTCAGGCAGAGAAAGGTATTTCTGAAATGCTTATCTTTTTTTAAATACACCTTCCTTTTTTTTTTTTTTCCTCACACAAAATGATGTCTCTGATGGACTCCAAACAGAGCACAGGCTGATCTCCACCCTCTTTCATCTGGATCCTGGAGGTGTTCTAACCCCCGCTTCCTCCACTTCCACACCCAATGTCCTTGCTGAGCGCCTTGGGAAGAAGGTCCAACCTGGAGCACAACAGCATGCACCCTGAAGCTAGCTAGCTATCTTGAGAGACAACTGATGAGCTGCCAAAGTGCTTTCCCTTCATTCCTGCCCAAGATTTGAGGCTCCACCTCCCTGTCCTAGCCAAGTGGATATTCAAGAGGCAGAAGAGGATCTCCACTGGTCTGGCCCATGTGATGATCCCCACGCATCCCCTGTACCATGAGTGTCTGTGATGGCAGAGTGAGCAAGCCACAATCTGCATGTCTGAGTGAGCGAGCCGAAATAACGTGGCCTGTGGGAGTAAGCTGCTTCACCCCAAGGGCTGACCACACGTGTTCTGGTGTTACCCCAACGCCTGGTCCAGATGCAGGCCCAGACTGGCTTTGGTTAATGTGCTGTGGGCAGGCATGTTCGCCACCCATGAGGGCCCGTTGGTGTTAGATCGTACTTTGCGATCTCCAACAGTGTGAAGCTAAGATCATGCGTTGCCTGTACCGTCCAGTTTATGGCCTCATGACGCAAGAGAGAAAGTACTGCGAAAGGAATTTAAAGCACATAAAGTCCTGAGGCTCTCCTGAGCCAAATCTACATAGGTCATCCTTGGAACAACTACAGAAGGAAACTCCTTGTGTTGAGCCATGAGATGCAGCAGATCGTATGCCCACCTGCCAGGGTTAATTTAGTGGGCGTTGGTGGAGCACAGAATGCTTTTGCAAAGCCATGGTATTGTTCATGAGTACTGCAATGCTGCAGTTTCTGCTCGAATCAAGCAACAGAAAACAAGGGAATGTAAAATGTGTGTTCCTTAGAGAACTTTGCACTTTGTCAGCTGATCACACTTTGCTCTCTCTTAAATAAAAACTGAGTCCATTGATGCTTTTAGTCCTCAAACTGTCTTAAGGGTGAAGCAAACAATGGCTTGTGGAAGTCGGTTTTCCATATGGAAAAACAGTCCTAGCTAAGAGGACACTTGCTTGTCTTTCAAACTCACTTGTCATGTTAGCCAGCAGTGATCTCTGAGATGGGCGAGAGGCTGGACACGCACAGGCTGTGTACACTGCGGGCTGTGGTGACGGTCATGGGCACCATGTCCTGGATGCTGCCGCTGCTGGTGGTGGTGGGATGCTGCAGAGGGGAGACAGGAAAAAAGTCCTTGTCAGATTGTGTCATTCCAGCTTCAGGGCAGCGGCCAGCTGGAGAGGCGGATAATACATTTGCTCCAGTCAAACAGCCAGAAGGGGTAAAATATTAAATACATGGCTTGGGGGGAGCCTCAGCCACAGTTGATGGCGTGCATTTTTAATCAAAGAAACACGTGTCGCTGAGCAGCGGGGCGGTGCACATCGCTAGGGAGGTGCTGCTCTGCATCCACAGACGTTGGGCTCATCGCAGGAAGCGGAGGGGATCCTGGAGCATCGCCAGGCTGCAGAGCTGCTGCTGCTGCCGCTGCTTGTCCCTGGGGTCGTATCTGCTGCCACTTTAATCTCCCTCTGACCTTTGCTGTTACAGCTGGGAAAGCTGAGCTTATCGATTTTATGTGGATTATGATTTTCTGTAGCTTGCCCTGAAACCTGCTAATTGTGCACATAGCTATTTATAGTGTCTCAGAGTGGGAATCAGAGATTTTTTGATAGCATGAGAGGTTATGTGCACACATATCTGTGGAGCTGACAGTTCTGTATTTTCTCTTAAGTGATGGTAGGAGACATTTCAGAGTAGGCATTTTCTGTCCACTTTGAAAGGTCTCTGAAAGTTTCCACCTTCTTTCAAAAGAAAAGCTCACATTTTCTGCTGACCTTCGGAAGGTTCTTGCTGTGAAAAAGCTGTGTGTTTGTGGGCGTGGGGGGGACTGAATAATAATTTGGGGTCAGACCTGTGCCTGGACAGAGCGCAAGACATCATGAGTTTGGTCTCTCTCCTCATTGTGAGCAGCTAGAGAAAGGCGTCAAGTCTGAAAAAGGAGGTTTAGCAGCTGCTCCGTAATAGAACGCTCTGACCGAGTTTCACCCTCCCAAGCAGCGTCCAACTCCCCATCTTCCTGCATCTCCACCCCAGCTTTGGGATGTTTGTGTCTGCAGTGAATTCGGGTGGCAAAGCAGAGGAGTTCAAGGGGGAGAGCACCAAATGGAGCTGGGATGCTCACAGCAGTCTTGGTTAATTTGGTTATACAGTGATGGTTGTGCCATCTCCGCACTTTGGTTGAAATGTAGGTATTAAATCAACAGTTAAAGTTGCATCTTGTGCTAAAAAAATGCATTTGTGCCTCTATATTTGTTCTTCACATGTCCCATGTGGGTTTTGTGTGTCTCCTTGCCTTCACTGAGAGAGGAAGTAAAAACAATTCTATGTGCACTTAATAATTGAAAGCTTCGACAGAGAAAAAATCGGGGGTTTCTTAGAGCTATTGTGACAGGATTCTGCACCTTCCCACTCTGGCCTGGATGGCTCCGAGCTATTTGTTCCTTTCCTGGCTCCTTTTCTGCCTTTTCTGCTCATGAAATTAAAAAGGAGGATCACTCGACCGAGTTAGCCTAGCCTTGAACTCTGCAGTGCCAGTAAATATGGTTTCAGCAACATCAATCCATTGCGCCGAGCCCACCCAACACCTAGCCTGAACCACTGCTGCTCCAGCCGTAGTGCTTTGCAAAATAAGACACTGCTTCGTCACACAGGCAGCCCACTGACTTCTTCAGTCAGAAGAGGGATGTTTTTTGTTTTTTTTTTTTTCTGTGAATTCGGTTAAGTGTTTGCTTGCAACAGCCTGGAGCAGTCATTCAGAATATTTTTAGAGTGTCTTTCATACTGTTTGAAATACCTGGCAGTGCACAAAGGCCGAAAGTGGGAGTAATTGACTGCAGGATTATTCTACACCGCCTGAAATAAAAATGGCTGTGAAAGTAACAAGGAGTCAGATCCACAGTGTAAGGTTCGTTGGGCCTTTTGGTGTAATTAGCCACTGTTATCCAGGTGCCACAAGGCAGTGCTTCAGCAAATCCCACGTTGACGTGGAAATCATGGGCTAGAAGATGATAATCAAGGTCTTGGAGACTGGGAGATTTGGAGATTTGTAGGGGCACAGTGTTTGTCCTCAGGCAGTGACTCTTGGAGGTGGATCTTGACAGGGAAAACCTTCTGCAAGAATATCAGAGGAGTTCCCATGAACTTCAAAGGCTGGCGGTACAGGTCCTGCCTGTGCCACTCCAATGGCTGCAACAGTTGTAGGTTGCATGCATTTCATAACCTACATCCTTTTGAGCGGTATGTAGTCACCTACAGTGATCTTTCTGATTCGTGGAAGATGGATCCTAGAGCCCTAGCAGTATGTTAGACCATGTCTCTATCTTCAGGATATTCAGACCAGCTTCTGAAACATCTAGAAGCTGTTTTATAGGACTTTTTCTTCTCCCAGTCAGATGCTTGCCTCCATCCCTCAGTCATCTCTGTGAATTGTGTTAAATCAGCCCAGTCTCGTAAAGGATTACAAAACCTTGCTGAAAGCCAGAACTCCTTATAAAATGGAGAAGGTGTGTAGAAAGAAAAGGAGTGGGCGTGGTGAGAAAATGAAAAGAGGAGTGTCTCCACTAAGAGAACAAAACCCAACATCTCATCTGCAGAGATGTGTCCTTAACAAGGAAGGGGAGACATCCACTCATGTAGATGAAAAAGGAAGATGATGAGACACCTGGTGACACTCTAGGAAGGTAAATCACAAACTAATCGGCTAAATTAATGTTTTTTCACCCAACTGGCTTGAGTAACCCAGTGCCAAGCAGTATCACTGAGGTGGAAAGTGATGGCAAAATCCAAAACGGGCTTTGCAGAGTTTATGAAAATGGGGAATCCCCATGTTTTGAAGAAAATACATATTAAATGCATAAAGTTCTGAAAGGAACTTGACTTCTGGTGTAATCTCTGGGTTGGTGCAGGTTAGCTAATAGCTGTCTTGGGCAGGGCTTCCTTGGATGCACCCCTGAAGGAGATGGTACCGCTCAGAGTGACTTTGAGAGCAGATTCACTCACTCTGGTGGAGCCCAGCACCAATTTAGATCAATGATGTCTCTGTTCCTCTTAGCTAGGCTGCAAATGGGTGGTCATGGATGCAACCAAATGAGGACACGCTGCAGTACTGCAGGTTTTGTGCTGGCTCTTCATGTGCTGGCTTGCACGTGTGCTTCAACTGCTTGACTCCCAAGACCACACATTGCTAAAGGGACCCTTTTTATAGCAAAATATGAGCCTTTGAGTAGTAAAGGGCTAGCCCCGAAGCTGACGTAGATCAGAGTAGCTCCCTGGACCTCCATGAGCTCTGCCATTTTACAGCCACCCTGTTAAATTTTTTAGGCTTTGCTTCATTTGAACAGCATGCTGGGCTGTAATTAGGTGAGAATCTCATTCTCAGCCACTTTATGAAAGACATCTTTTCTGCCAGGAAGCAGGAGATAGGTTACAATTGGAGGTATTTTGGGGTTTTTTCTTATTAATTGCACTGCTTCTGCTTGGCTCAGTAAAGCAGAGCTTTGTGCTTGGAGGTAGGAACTAGAGCTTCAAAGGCAACCCATGCCCATACAGGTCTTTAGGCACTAAATGTCAGGAGAAAGTCTGTCCATGGCCACAGACGTCAGGGCACGCATGTCTCCTGTCCTCAACGGGAGCAAGCCGTGCCCAGGGAGTGGCCTTTCCCATGGCCAGGAAGTTGGGTGTGCGACATTTGCGGCGAGTGATGCTGCCCTGAGCAAACACCCGCGTGCAAAGGCCCCAGCAGAGCCTGACGATGCTGTGGAGAGGCATACTGGGGACAGGGAGGAAGGACTCTGCTGAACAGGCTTGAGAAGAAAGGTGCGTGTAGGCAAAGGTGGTTTTAGCTCTGCAGTGTCCGATGCCCCAAGATGCATGCTGAAATGCCTGAGAGCATCATCACCTTTCAGTGAAGCTCAGCTTCTCACAAGTCAGCGGACTGAGGGAGGAGCAGGGCTGTGCCTCAGGACATCCCTGGACACAGCAGGGAGGGAGGGTTGGAGAGTGATGCCAGGCCGTTCATGTTTGGTTGCCTGCTGAGGAGCCCAGATCTGTATCTGCTGGTGGAAGGGTCAGGCAAGGGATGCTGAGGTGGACCTGGGGGAGCAGCGTCTCTGTGACTCTGCAGACTGCCTGACACATAGCCTAGGGGACCCGGGACACCCCTGGCTGGTGCTGACCACATCATCCTGTCCTCCCACACCTCCCCTTACCTCCTCGCTTCCCACCTGACCTGCCAGGTTAGTCCGCAAAGTCTCAGCTGATCCAAGGCCCCACAGGAATAATATCCACTGGCGCTAATGCAATTAGGCCAATTAAAGAATATAATGACGGGCAATATGGAAGCAGGCATGCAAATCATCTGTGGAGATGTTTCCCCTGAAGGACAGCTCCTTGAGAACAACCTTTCTATGAAGCACTCCGGTTTGCCAGGCTGTTAAAAGTGTATTTGTCATGTAGCACTCCTTTTATCTTAAGATCTTTCTCTTCTTTTCAGTATAATGCTTTTATTATGTGACTTAGGGGCAGAAAAAAGAAGTGTAAATAAGCCAGACATGACTTCTGTAGCTTGAAAGGAGCTATTACTTGACCCCGTAGCTTAATAAAAATGCTTTCACTGATTCTTATTTTTATTTTTTATAAAGGTAGGTGCTGATCAGCGCTGCTGATCAAAATGTATATAGCAGCTTTCAGATTTCCTCTTGAGCTTCAAGCTCTCCTGAAAGCAGGCCATGAATTATTAAGGCAGGAGATTACCTTAACTGGAATGTATGCAGCTATTTCACCAGCGAAGTGGAGGATCACTCCGAGAGGCAGACAGGTTTGCCGTGGAGGGTTAGAAACCCAAAATGGGAAGGCTCTCCTTGCTTTCCTGACTCTTATGGAAAGTCTGAAGCAGCTTACAGAAACTTCTGCTCCATATAACTCTGTCTTGCTCCAAGGTGGGTACGAAGTCTTCAGGTTGGATGTTTTCATTTTTGTGTTTTCAAAACTTCCTCCTGAAGACTTTTCTTGGCACCACTTGTTTTTTTTCTTTCTTTTTTTTTTTTTTTTGCCTGGGCACACTTTTATTTTACCTTTCTTTTTTATTAAGATATATTAGGCTCCAGGGTGTCTCCCTCTCCTTGGTGTGGAGTCCTCCTGTCCTTGGCACTGTGGTGCTCAGGGTGGGAGAGCTCTAAGCATCCCTTTTTTATTTCCTTGCTCTCCTTGGGTAATGGGTTGTGTTAGACCAGGACCTTCTGGCCTCCCTGACAGATGCTTTCATCAGGTGCCGCTGGAATTATTGGGGGAGCAGGAAGGACCCTCACTGCTTGCCCTGAGTCTGAACTGGCTTTGGGTACTGCAGTAGAAATAAGACGCTGAGACCGAAGTCAGCAGCACCAAGGCTCTGGTGTGCTCCTCATTAAGCACTCGCATGTCTCCGCTTCGAACTCCCCAGATCACCTTCTGAATCCATAACCGAGAGAAACATCTGACTCTGCATTAAGTCAAAGCTGTCCCTTGGGCCTCGTAGGTGGTGATAGGAACATCTCAGCTCTCGAGTTTATATTCCCATAAATCTTGAAGAAGTCAATTTTTCCTTTCTTTTTTTTTTATCTTTTCTCTCTCTCCCTGCTTTAATTGCCAGCCGCAGGCATCGTATCAATGAAGAGCCCAGCACAGGGTGCGCTCTCCTTGCCAGTGGCACCCAAGCAAAGCCGTGCTTACGGAATTGCTGAAGTCCCCAGCCCTTGCAAAAGCCTCCAGGGACTCTAGTCATCATCTGCAGGGATTGCGCCACTCCCTCGAGAGAGCCACAGGGACGCTGGGGCAAACCCAGGCACAGAGCTGTGAATTAAGGCTTTTTTCTGTGTGGCTTTCAGGGCTGTTCCTTTCCTCGTGATGGTGTTTATGATGTTTGCTTACCAAAAGAGACGAGGCTGGAGGAATAGAGATCATCCCCCTGACTTCCCTCCTCCGGCATACAACAAGGTTGGCTGCCGGCATCGGTGTAGTAATGTGGGCGCTGGCGAGGACGGCATTTCCCCAGGTGCGGGCAGATCCCGGCGTCTGTGATGGGCGAACGGCAGCAGGTAAAATATGGGATCTTGGATGACCTGTCACGCTATGCAGATAAATTAAAGGACTATGTGGGCCAAAGTGCAAGCTACTCTGCACCTCACACAGATCAATTTAGAGAGGGATATGTTTGATTGCAAAGCCATTTAGAATTTGTTTTCATGGTTTTATGTTCTTCCTTTGCATTAAAGTGCCACAGCACTGCAGCCAACCACTAAAACCTAAAACCACCCATAAGAAAATACACATTAAATGAAACAAAACAAAAAAAAATATCTAAACCGTGACTCGGATAAATTAAGTCCCCTAGAGTGAAACGCACTATAAAACAATAGAAACTATTATAAATCACACCGAACCAACAGAATCAACATACCAATATCTGGTTCGCCAGCACACACTTCTCAGATAAAAATAAACTGTTCTTGGAATGAACCCCTGCTTTGATTTATATCTCGCAGTCCAAGTACACACAAGGAGGATGTAAAATCTGCTAATGTAAATACCACTGGTCTCAGGCTTTTATCAGATACTTTCTACCAGGAAAAAAAAAGGTTCTTTTTTTTTTTTTTTTTTTTAATGCTCAGGTAATTATAGTGTTCCTTTGAGCCAAACTCCCATGACTCTTCCTTTTTCAAAGTCATAATCCTGGGTGTGAGCTCCACACAAAAATTACCCCAGCACTCCTTGCCGGGGAACATCTCTGAGCCACGAGCCCAGCCAGGGTCAGAGAAAAGCTGGTCCTTTCGTGGGCAGCCACCACGGTAACTAAAGGCACAAAAGAGCTGCAGGAACCAAGGGCCACAAAGTGGGACCAGACCTCCCCCTTGCACGGACTAAGCCCCTCCAAGGTCATGCTCAGAGTGTGCGGGTAGGGATTTTTGGGGAGATGCTTGGGAAGCACGCGCTGCCGGGCAAGAAAGCCCCCAGCTATTTCTGCATAACCGTGGCTGTCCTGGCATGTCCAATACGTGATGGAGTCATCTTGTCATCCTGATTTTGAGCCAGGGAGCGAGACAAGAGGGTGGACGATGGGGACAATATCCTTGAGCTGTAGGTACTGGCGCTTGCACCTCGTCTTTTCGTAATGCAGTGGAGACGTCGTCAAGCTGCTGGGTTTTTGAATGCTCACTTCTTTCTCACTTGATACTGGGCAAACAATCTGTGATTAATAATTTATTCTGTGAATTTTGCCTCTACATCTGAAATCTAATTATCCAAACTGTAGACTAGCCAGACTTTGGAAACAGCACATGAAATGAGAGGGACTTTTTTCCAGAGTTGCCATTTACCCTTTTTTCTGTTGCTCTCTCCTTGGAGAGGCAGCTGGGATGCTGGGGCTTTTACCTGCACTTTACAGAGCTGTACTCAATCTTCAGTCTTCTCAGCATGTCCACAGCTCAAAACTATCTGCAGAGGCACCTTGGGGAATAATTTATGTCTGTTTCTCCTGAGCGGCCAGTTCAGAGAAGAAATTCAGGACACAGAAAGCAGAAAAGGAGAAGAGACGCTGAGACAGCCACGTGGGAACATGTCCTCTGCCACATGGCACGAGCGGCCTGCACATCTCAGTCCGCATTGTTCCCCATCCTTTTCTAGACTGGGCAGGCTGGAGGCAGGGCTGGCATCGGCAGCGCGTCTGCCTGGGCATCGCCTGCCTTGGTCTCCGGTGCCTGACTGCTCGAGGGGGACACGCACAGCAGCGCTGTGGTTGTGGCCCTTCCTAATCTTGTCCTGGCTCAAAGGCTGGCTGCAAACATCACTGGGAACCCAGCGGGGCTCCGCCTGGCTTCGCTTGCTTCAAGGTTTCCCTGATCAGCCCATCTGCTTACTAACCAGGCAGAGCCGCGATGCTGCAGATAACGTCTGCCGCCTCAGTGAGATGCCAAAAACCAAATAAAACTTGCCTACAGCTGACACTCCACCTAAATCCAGGATGGTCTCTGGCTCTGAGGGATGGACATGAGAGTTTCCCAGAGGATGCATAGACCAGCAGTGCTCCTCACCCCAGTTTTTTTTGTCACTAGGACCGAAGGAGGAGGGGTTTTGAGATTTGGAGGAGGCACAAATGTAGCCTGGAGCTGCTGTTTGTCCTGCTTTGGGGCTGCTCTGCTTCACAGACCAGTCTGGGGACCTGAAGCATCCTCTGGGCAGCCAGAGCATCTCCAGAGCGTCTGTGGGAGCTCTCAACTCTGCTCCTAGATCATCCCGTAGGCCCGTATGGGAGTTTGGTGGTCAAAAAGGGCTTTGGTCTGGTGTAGCACTGGAAACAAAATAAGCGTAATTACACAGATACCTCCTGGGCTTGATAATTCAATCTGCTGGGCACTTTACAAAAGGCTACAATCAGCGTGCAATCGTGTATCTGGGAAATAACGCACAGGCAATGCTCCAGGGACCTTCCCAGCGTAGCTCCACAGCAATGCGGAAATGCATTGACCACTCTGAAAAAGACTGCTTGTCGTTTATTTAAATAACAAAGGCATGCCACATTGTTTGGTAATGAAAAAATAACATTTCTGCCTGCCCAAGCTTGAAAACTGGAGTCCAAATGTTGTGGGATCAGATTAAAAAAAAATATGACTTTGCCTTCCTCTGTTTTTCCCTTTGAAGGTTAGACTGCCAGGCCATTTGCTATTCCTGTGTCCCCTGCCCACTGATCCACTGAAAACCATTCAGGAGGTATAGCTTTCCGCTGAAAAAACAAAAAATCTCAATTTTATTCTCTTCCAATTAATATATGTGTTATTCTTTCTTTCATTTTTTTAAAGGGCATGGGCCACTTTGGGTACACAGACAGGAATGGTTTCTCTTTTTACCCCTTCCTACCTTGCTTATTTTTCCTATTTTTTTCCAGATAAGCCTTCCTTGGGTTTGTGACCATGGACCAGTTTTTACTGGGTGGACTGTAGCCAGGGGAAGGGCCCTGTTAGCTTTGTGCCTCGGGATTTATGGCCACAGAAGTGACTTTTAAGCGCGGGCGTTGGAAGTACGGTAATTTCCTATAGCCTTCCGGAGCCGCAGGGCACGATCAGCTGCATCCAGCCCTGCCAGAGGAGGCTCTTTTCTGGGCATGGGGCAGGATGCCTTCTTTGGGTCAGGTTATACTCACGTGACTGGGGCAGAACTTGCTTTCCACAGCTTCTCTGATTTGCTGCCAGGCGGTGCAGCTCAGCGATGCTGAGGCAGCCCGTTTAACAGGCTGAGGATACACAGGCCTCCCTTCACAAGATGCTAATCACCGGACAACACGCAGGCTGTCCCAGGAGTAACAATGGTGGGCAGCAGCGCCGGTATTTATTTGTTGATTTTTTTTTTTTTGTGACTTCCCCTTTTTGGGTTTATTTTGGAGGCTTGTGTTTTTCTGTCGAAAGCAGAAGCCTGAAGGAAATTCAAGCTGTATCTCCTGTGCTCAGGTTTGCCAGGACGGGGGGAGAGACATGCAAGACCGTAAAATGCAGTGCATGTGTCCAAAAGAAAGATATGGGTACACACAAATCTTACCCTGAATCTGAACTTCCTGCCACTGTAAAGCTATCAAGAGCCCCTTGACTGTTTTGAATCCTGTCCTGATTAGTAATGATGTTTTTAATTGAAATTTCAAGGTTCATTACTGAACGCAGATTAATTAAATTGCGAGGAGAGATAATGAGAAATGTTCCCTTTGGACCCATAAAGGAACACGTGTCCTAGCGGGACTCTCGCAGGCCAACCTGGTCCGATCTCCCCAAAGAGCATCTTCCAGTGCGTGAGCCCGATGAGTCTGCAGGGTCAAGGGGATGCGTCCCTCCCCGGGCTGACTGCAGCCCTGCCAAGCACCAGTCACGGGGCACACGCTTGGCAGCTTGCAAAAATCCACCCAGCATCTCTGTGAGTCAGACTCGTCAGGTTTTTCTTGGTCCCTGCTCAGGGAGAAGCTTGAAACTTGTGGGTTTCCCTTCGGGAAAAATTAATTGAAAACTGAGGCTGGGAATGCTTGAGATTTCCTGAGCTTGAAAGATGCTGGTCTGGTGTCGGGGGACTCGGCGATGTGGCTCCCTTGCTGGTCCGACGGGAATGTCCCCAGGCTACATTGCCCCATGCCACTGTCGCCCTGCTGCGTGACCGTGGCAGGACAGGAGGGCAGCTCGGCAGTGTCCCCTCGGCTCCGCTCCTGCTCAGTCACCTCTGTAACTTCAGCAAGCTCCTGGCTGAAAGTAAGGTGGGTTGGGATTGTTTTGGTCTGTTTTTTAACCAGCCCTTCTTCCAATGTGCATCCAGAGGCAAAG
Organism: Chlamydotis macqueenii; assembly: GCF_036417535.1. Taxonomy (NCBI): domain Eukaryota; kingdom Metazoa; phylum Chordata; class Aves; order Otidiformes; family Otididae; genus Chlamydotis; species Chlamydotis macqueenii. The sequence goes on from NC_141561.1 coordinate 41,760,500, forward strand.
CCCTCCCAGGTTTGCAATGGCTTTGCATTTGGAAAATACCACTGGGAAGGAGCTGATCACAAACATCTGTCCTGGAAGAGGAACCCTGCCTGTCTGTCTCATCCAGAGATCTCCAATGTGGTGGGATGGGAGGTGTTTCAGCAAAACCCATGTGAAACTGGGACTATGGTTGTGCAGAATCCTCAAGTCACCAGGGAGGTGGCCCTGTCCCTGATCCACCAATGGAGTTGTCTTTTGGGGTCCCTTCTGTCCCCTCGGTGAAAACAGCTCCCACAGTGCTGCACATTGCGTGACACTTGGTGGGCTTTGGAAAGCTGGACATCCGTAGTGTGCTTGCCTTCTTAGCCACAAATTCCATCCAAATCAGATCAGTTCTACCACCTCTTTCCCACAAACCTCACCAGCAAGGTCTGATGTCTCTTCCTAACAAATTACAAATGGCTGGCGAGTCTCTTGGAGAGGTACGGTTGTCCGATGGCCACCACTGTGCTCCTGAGGACAACGTGAGACATGGCACAAAGCCACACAATGGGGCATAGTAGATCACAGCCAGACTCGCCACGGTCACAAGAGGAGGGTTGCAGAAACTGCAACGAGCAGTATGGTCTCCACGAGGTCTTCGTGACCTTCATTTGCGACACATTTTCCAGAAAGGTCTGTGAAAATTAGAAAGCTTTAATGGGACTCATATGGACCCTGGTAAAATCTCTTCTGACTGCAGTATGATGAAACAGATAAAACGGCACTGAAGATATTATTTCCTGGAAGCTTTTCTATTTCTGTCAGCTCTTACTTGCTAGCTCTCCCCTCCCTGGAGGATGAGCTCTGCTTTCATACACTAGTGGGTTTTTATTTTGGCAAAAAAAAGTGTAGATTTTGGCAGAAAAGAGAGACGGTACATCAATGAAGAGGGAAAACCATTTTTTTTCCAAACGCTTCAAAGCTACTAAAGTTAAGGGTTTCCAAAAAGCTTTGGAGTAGAGACCGAGTGGATGCTAAAAGAGATGGGAATTGGCTCATACCCTGAATGACTTCCATTATTGCTCGAAAAAGCAACTGAGTTTTGTTATTGTATTTGTGTAGACCACTGTGCTGGAGGCTCCCTGCTGAGGCATGGGGTTATTTTATCCGGATACTGCACATAATACCGAGAAACGCTGACATCAATAAACTTCATTAGAGAACAGGCATGCACTTCAAGCCTACAAATGCAGAGGAGATTGCTCAGACCCTGCCCTCCTGGAAAGACTTTTTTGTGGGACCAGCGGCCCCGAAAGCATGAGCGTAACTATTGCAGATGGCTTCGTGCATCCTGGCTTTCTGCTCTCCCTGCAAGACCCGCTGGGAGACGAGGCGTGCGAGGAGGCATGGAGCCGTGCCGTGGGACACCGTGGTACCCAGAGCATCCCACCGGAGGAGTGGGTGTGATCGGCTCCTGCTCCCACATCCTCGGGCAGCCCCGGCTGGGAGTCAAGAGGGGACAGGTCTGAACCACAGCAGCACTTCAGGTTTCCAGGCAAACATGGAAATAGGTTTGCTAGGGGAATGGGCAGGAACCTGGGTGTTTCTGGGGGAGTGAGCAGCAAAACCTGTGGACAGGCCATGCGGCACTGTGGTAGTTGGGGTTCAAGGCTAGCACGAGCTGCTGAGACATGACCCAGTGGTTTTAGGGGAGTGTCCATACTCTACCAGCAACTTCGATTGGATTACCCAGCCAAAAAAACTGTCCTACTGGTTTTTATATGTTTCTTTTTATCCCAGTGGGCTGACTGAGCCTGGGATACCGTGGTGGTGAACCCATGCACCGTGGCCGGACAAAGTCCATGCTGGGGATGCTGCTGCACCTCCCGCCCATGGGACCACCAGGGAGACCCCTTCAAGCTTCTGTTTCTGCCCTCATCAAAAGCCAAAACCCAAGTGCCTTTCTGTTTTGTTAAAATGTGTCTCCAGGGGATAGGAGAACAGCTAATTTTTTTTTCAGGCCCCACCAGGCAGAATTTCTTATCTTGCAATGGTTTTGCAGCTCCTTAGTAAAAATGCCAGTAGGAAGGGAACTGGGCAATGCTGGGCTTCGCCAGGCTCTGGGGGAAGGCTGCTGCCTGCCCTGGGAAGCCTTGGCAGCAACCCTGATTTCCAGGGGAACATAAGCTGTCCAGTCAAAACGGAGATCCTGGAGCAGTGTTAAGGTGTTGTAAACCTCCATCTTCTCATCCAGAAGGAAACGATATCCAACCTGTGGACGGATAAACCCCTGACAAATATTGACTGGTGACAAATGATTGCGCCGGTATCGTTACCCACATCACTGGCCCGCTGCCACCAGGGACAAAAGCAAAAAATACCTGGAGAACAGGAGCCACAAGATGTTTGTGCTGCACATCGTCTGAAAAGCAAAAGAGCATCTGTTGATACCAGGCTGCTGTTGCAGGAGCGCAGCCTGTGTGTGTATTTTGCCAATAGCCAGCCTGGTCCATAACACTTAAGCTGAATAAGAGATTAAATAAAGACAAAATGGAGACCGATGTTCCATCGGGAGAGGTCTTGAATCTCTTCGCTGCCTTTTCCAGAATAAATTCTGGGTTAAGCCGTTGCCTCACCAAACCCAATGCAGTGAGCACTTTTATCTCCAAGTTTGCTTTGTTTCCAGTAGGCCTCTTAGTTACAGCAAATTAAAAATTAAAAGTGAGGATGGCAGCGAGCAGTGGGTAAGCGTTGTCAACAACCGGCCGTGACGCCGGCTATGTGACCGAGTGCGTCGCTCCAGAGATAGTATATACACTGAAACAAAGACAGAGGAAAACTCGCGAGAGGGCAGAAACCCATCTAGCTCGTTTGTGTATAGTTAGTCCCAGACTTTTTCAGAGAAGTTGCTTCCCCTTGAAAGATGCTGTTTAGACACAGTGGAGCCTTTTCACGGGGAGGTATCAACGGGACAAAATCCTCTTTTGAGAAAACTATTGGCAAACCGTGCCATTACTAGCAGAATGAAACGCCAGTGTTCCTTTCAGGCGAACTTGGGACTTGCTTTCTTTAGAGACCCCTGACATAAATGGTAATTACAAAATTTTGAAGGTTGGCTGAAACAAAAAGGGAATGTTCTTGCTTGTCCTGGCACAGAGGATTTTGTAGAGGCTCTTCAAAATATTTTATTTACCTCTTGAATGCAATGAAAATGAATGTGGAAACACCAATTTGGGTTTTGACTTCCTCCGTGACGACATCTGGAATGAGGACAGCTCTACATAAACAATCGATCTTTAAAAAACGCAAAATCAAGACAAATCCCTCTCAGATCAACCCAGAACTTGTCCAGTCACTGAGAGGAGGGGTTTGGGCTCAAAGGGAGACCCATTCACTTTCTCTGCTCATGGTTGGACATCACCAGCAGGAGCAAACTGTGCTCCCTACCATTCCCAGGGAAAAGCCACCTACCTGGGACCTTCGAGTGAACGCAGTGAGATGCAGGACGAATAAATGGAAAGAGTAGAGTGATGGCCAACTAAATGCTCTTTAAAATATAATCTGGACATTCAACCTAACAGAGAGCTGCACTTACGGTATCTGCTCGCCAGGGCTGGCTCAAGCGCGTATTCCCCGAGCCCTGTGGGGTCTGCCAGGGTTGAGCATGCTCCCTTTCGGCAGTGCTTTTAGAGGTGTTGTGGCAGCCTTTGGGGCAGTGGTCACCCTCTCCAAGCCAAGGTGCCTGGGGGAGCCTGCAGTTGCCATGCACCCCAGAGCTGGTAGCATCCCTGGATGTCTTTCCTGCTCAGCAGCCTGTGTTTCCTTCCCTGGGCATCTCCAGCAGCTGGACGTCCTGGTCCGTGGTTCACGTGGGTGCTTTGGGACCTTTTTCCCCATTGTCTCACTGACCTGCTCCTGGGCACAGAGCATCCAAGGGAAGAAGGGGTCCGTGGACAGCTGCAACGAGGGGAGCTGGGCATGGGCGGGACACTTTTAGGGTTGGTGACCAAACTGGGGCTACCAGAGAACGTCCTTGCCCATCTCCCTTGAAGAAGGCTACTAGTGCCCTGAGAACAGCACCCAAGGTACCCTCTCCTGCCTTGCCCCCAGCCCAGGAGACCACAGCCCCAGGGCACTGGTGGGAAGATGCCATCCAGCTCCAGGGGCAACGCAGGCAAGCTGCCAGGCCCCCGTTGCTGTGCTGCCTGGGCTCCCGTAGGCCATGAGGAAAGCTTTTCTCGATGAAAGGTGCTTTGCAATAACTGAAGTGCACTGGAATGGCAGTTTGAAGACTCGAGTTTTTGGGGAGTAGCTGTGGATATGGAAATAAAGACAGATTGGAAGCAACGATGTTTCCTTTGCATGAACATTTGGGGCAGCAAAGTCTCATCCCACAAACATTGACAAGACCTGCGCGCTGGAAGGGGACAGGCAAGGCCGCAGAGACTGCTCAGACTGGGCATTTACATTTTTCGCCAAAATTTCCTCCGGAGTGCCAGAAGGTTTTTGAGTTGCACCATTTGCAGTGTTGTTCTTCTGCCTTTAGATGTCTCTGTATGCTACCCAGAGCTGGGACAGGAGGTCACTCCTGGTAAACAAAGGTCACCAAGCTGGAGCTGGAGCAATGCAGAAGCCTGGTTTTCAGTCTTTGTAGCTTTTTTTTTCTGGTTTCTCTAGTGAATGCCTTCTCTGTAGGAGAGGCTGTGACTCCACACAGATTAAGCTGGTGCACTGATGAGTTGAGGTGGTCATTCTGTGTCCATGTGGTTTCAACACTTAGAAGGTGATCTCCAAGGCTGGAGCCCACGGGGATGTTTGGGTTATAAAGTGCAGGATGTGACGACGTGGTAACGGACTGCCCAGGTTCAATGCATCACCCGACACATCTGCACATCCAATACCTCCTCATCATACCCTGCCAACAGCCAGGAAATGGGGAGATGCAAGAAAACATTATTTGTAAGCTATCTCTGTTATTTCAAGCACACCTTTGGCAATGTGGTTTGGTCAGCTGTTTTTGGCACAGCTCTGCTTTTGCTGGAAGGGGCTCATCCCTCTGCATCTGCAACACATGTGGGGCCTCTGAACAACGAATGAAGCCCGTACCTCTTAAAGCTTTTTGCAGAGGCAAGCTGTGCTGCATCCATCGCAGACACAGCCGTAGCCACAAGTACGATGTGCGTTACGAGCGGCACGTACTGCCAATGCTTGGAGAAAGGGCTGTGCACTAACAGCTCTCCAGGGGACCTTGGAAACAGCACATGCTTGTCTGTAGCTGTGCATGATTTTTTCCACATTTGTAATTGCAGCCTTTTTCCCCTTTCGGTGGTTATTAATGTTGTTCGTTTCCTCAAAAATTACATCTGTTTAGATGTTAATTGAGTTAATTGTTACCATTCAGCAGCTGGAGCAGCAATTTAGCACCTGCTAATAAAGATGCTCAGTTCGAAGCTGTGCGAAAATGACCATATTATCGGATTGCTGTTGTGCTGCGGTGCCAAAAGTGAGAGCGGCAAAGTTAGCGTGCGGTAATGGGTGGAGGGATGTGCTGGAGGGTGGTTTCTTTGAGGGCAGTGTCAGTCTTCAGAGTCAGAGATCAGCAAACAAGCTGAGCAATCACGATACAGAGCCATTGAAGCCAGGGAAGAAAAAAAAAAAAAAGCAGAGAAAATACAAGTGGCAAGTACAGAGTCAATAATAAATACTATCTCTGTTTTAGAAGAAGAAATACAGCCTAACTGTGACAGGCTAATTGGGTAGAATCAAAGGAGAAAAGAAAAAGAAAGTGAAAAAGAAGGACTGATGGCACATCTGAACAGACTTTTTACTAAATGTTTTCATGCCCAATCACATGAAGACCTCTCTATAAAGAAAATACAGGAGGTTCACAGCGGCCAGTCACCCCCGCCAATGCATCGTCCCGTGGTGGGATGCTCTTTCCCGACTGGAAACTCTCAGTGTAATGGAGACTGTCCTCCACCTGGTTACACAACGGTCTCCTTTGCTGTCAGAAGTGTGGAGCTTATTTTCTATCAGTTCAGAAATGTCTGGCTTTGCTGTTGCTGTCTAGCATCCTCCCCAGGATCACATACTTCCTTATCCCGAAGCCACATCCACCTCTGCCCACTCTGCATCAAGTCCTATACATCATGATACCGGACCAGCACAGCTACATTTGAGGGCGTACGTGACTGTACAGAGCCGAGTGTTGGCTGGCGTGAGGTCCCTGGCAAGGATGTGAGATCTGACATTTTCATAATGTGGTGTTAATTTTTCATTGCTGTTATTTGACAGAGAGGATTACTCTATGGCAGGGGTCTGCAAGGAGAAGCAGAAATGCCCAGGGATGCACCTAAGCCCTGTCTGGCTGCATTGCCATGACCCTGGCCAAGTCACCAGAGGAATTTGGAGACGGCTGGTGTTTCGGGGAGAAAAACCCCAAACGTTGCAAAAGCAGCCCCAGCTCAGCAGCCAAGCAGTGTGCTGGGACGCCCTGATTCTCCGCTTCTCACTGTAGAATTGTGCCACGCCATGGGGCGTGCGGGCTTTTACCACCTGTGACACCGCAGGACAGACAGGACACCGCAGGTTTGGGATGGGGGGAGACCCCTTCAAAGGCCTCATTAAAGCAATGCTTTAATCGGCCAAGGAAAAAGCTGATTCCCCGGGAGGAAAGGGTATTTCGGAGCAGCGGGTGAGTCACAGACAGCCTCCCTCCCACACACTGTCATTATTTTGGCTCCCAGGCGCGCGCACACGCGCTCACAGGGCTGCGCCGTCTCCCCCACACGCGGATACAAGGGTGCACAGGGGCACAGCGTGGTTTTGGGTAGCAGAGTGCTCTGTGACGTCCCGTGCCCCTTCCCAGCGTGCCTGGGAGCCATCTGCAGCTACCATAGCACCTTTCCATCCTTTGCGATGAGACTTTTAGTGCTGGCACACATTCAGAAGAGGGCAGAGAATCCCTTCTCACCCCAACCTGACAGAAGGGTGAAGAAATCCCACCCTGTTACTGCCTGGAGGGGGTGGATGAGGTGCCTCATTGCCTACCCAGGCTGTAATCAAGTGCCCAATTAAAAGCTGCTGAAGAACCACAGAGTTATAAGGAAGGTGGCTAGGGCTGCAGCAAGGGTCTGGGTAGGTTTTGTTTTTTTTCGTTTTGGTTTGGTTTGGTTTGGTTTTTTTTTGTGATGGCTGGAGGAGCAGGGGGCTGTAAACCAACAAAGGCCTAGGAGAGCTGTGGTGTGAGGTGGGGCTATCAACGCTGCTGGAGCTGCACCAGCAAGGTTGGTGCGAGAGGCAAGGAGCCTTGTTGGGGTTTTTAGGCTGGTAGGAGGGGAAAGAGGTCCCTGGGAAAGATGGAGTCAGCTGGGGATGAAGGTGGAGACAGGCTGATATGTGGGCTTTATGGAAAAATAAGAGAGACTCGAGGAGTGGGTGCCTGGGTGAGGGAGGAGCATTGGTGCTGGAGTGCTGGAGTGTGGCTGTGCTCTGGGATGCACGTTGGCATGGCACTGCTGTAACCCGGCTCAGGCTGAGAGAAATGCTCCTCTTGCACGAGCTCGGGGCAGGCGTGCCTCAGACAGTCCTGCTGGTGCACCCGGGGCTGGTCAACAGCCTGATCCTTCCACTCCAAGACCCTCGTTTGTGCACCACAGCATTCTACTTCCCTGTATGGCTGCTGGGGAGACTTGCTGGTGTCCCTTGTCTCCATCCAGGGCTGCAGGTGTTGCCAAAGCCTCCCTTGCAGCGGTACCACATGGGCAGCAGATCGAAAAGATAAATGGAGTCCTCAGCATCTGCACAGGCAGGCTGCAGCCTTTGGTAACAACCCCATGTTGTTGGGTCTTTCTGCTCTAGCAGTGCTGCTAAAGCGTCCCTGTGCCCTGTCCCACCCTCCCAACGCAGGTGGCACCTGCAGGTCAGCCAGCACTGGGAAGCCAGCAAGCTTGTGCTGGTGTGGGTTGCTGTGAGGACTTGGGCTTGCTGGTGGTTAAGCATGTGTCTCTGCTAGCAGCACCTCCTCTACCTTCTTCCCACTGCAGGAGGTCTGTGTGATTCCCTGCATCCTCCTCCCAGAGCTGCAGGGTCCCACCCAGCAGCGTCCCTAGTATCCGTGTGCTGTTGTACCTCTTGAAATGGGGGATATCAGCAGGGCCTGTTGTGACAGGACAAGGGGTGATGGTTTCAAAATAGAGGGAGGTAGATTCAGATTGGATATTGGGGAAAAAAATTTTTACAGTAAGAATGGTGGGCCCAGGTTGCCCAGAGAGGTGGTGGATGCCCCATCCCTGGAAACGTTCCAGGCCAGGTTGGACGGGGCTCTGAGCAACCTGATCTGGTTGGAGATGTCCCTGCTCCTTGCAGGGGGGTTGGACTGGATGGGCTTTACAGGTCCCTTCCAACCCAACCCATTCTATGAAACCTTATGGACAGCTAGATAATGGCACCACACCTCCAGCCCAGTCCTCCGAGCTCTGCAGGAAGGGATGTGTGCTGATCCCACCTGAATGACTCCCCCCTCCAATTCTGGTTCTGCCTCTGGAAAATAATCCACCAGAGCTGCAGCAGCTGCAGTTGTTACGGGAGCCAGGTCTTGGGCTATGAGGCAGAGAAACCTCTTTAGAAGCTGAAAGGTGCTGAGCAGCATCTTCACTTCCTTCCTCGTTAATTTATTTCCAGCTTTTTAAAGATGGATTCCCTTGTGATTAGTTATTCCTTGACGGTATCGCACTTTCAGTAGGAAACTGGTCTCCTTCACTGGTCCCAACCGGCACGGCTGAAAATCAGCCTTTCCCTTGCAAGTTAATTATAGGAGAAAGCCATTCTCTGCTGCCCTCCTTCCTCAGGCAACCGACACAAGCTTGGCCACAGGAATACCCCGTGCAGTCGGTCTCACTTTGGAAGCTGGTGAGAATGAGAGAGAGATAAATCAGGGGATGCACATGGGAACGCTGTCCCCGCCTCTCAGCTGAGCTGTGAAGCCCGTAGCCACCAGCCCTTACCAGTTGTTTCCAGAGCCTCTGGCCAGAAACACTTGTGATCTTAAAAGGTGTGTGCCTTTACCGGTTAACTCTTACACGGTCCTTGCTCCTTACTACCTGGACGTGCCACCACGTACACAGACACTCCTGACTCACTCCCGTGAGGTCCTTCTGCGCCCTGAATTCTCAGGCACCGGCAGTTTTAATATTCGCTCTTTCTAGATTGCCCAAGCAGCGGTAAATCCTAATCCACGTATTCTTCAAACTACTAGCATTTCATGCTCTTATCACCAGATACCTGCCGAGAGCTGCTGAGTGTTGATATTTTACTGACAGCAGAAGACTTCATACACTGTTATTCTCTGACACGACTTGGAAAAATAACACATCCAGAAGGCTGCCATGAAGACATCCTGAAGGTGGGAGCTGCCAACAACGGTGCTGACCTTTCAGGATGTAATCTAGGACACCATTCATGGTTAGACCAGCTATGCTAGTTTCATGCTAGTTTTATTGTCCTTAATTAATCCTGCTGTTCCATAATGAGGTAAGCAGGCTGCTTCACAGGAAGCAAGCGATTTTGCCCTGTTTTTGTGCTGTCTTGGACAACTGTCTCGCACGACATCCTTCTCTCTAAACTGGAGAGACATGGGTTTGATGGACGGGCCACTCAGTGGATAAGGAGTTGGCTGGATGGCCGCACTCAGAGATTGGTGGTCAACAGCTCAATGTCCAGGTAGAGACCCTTGATGAGTGGCGTTCCGCAGGGGTCCATGTTGGGCCCGGCCCTGTTCAACATCTTTGTCGGCGACATGGACAGTGGGATAGAGCACACCCTCAGCAAGTTCGCCAACGACACCAAGCTGTGTGATGCCCTCAACACGCTGGAGGGGAGGGATGCCATCCAGAGGGACCTGGACAGGCTGGAGAGGTGGGCCCGTGCCAACCTCATGAAGTTCAACCAGGCCAAGTGCAAGGTCCTGCACCTGGGTCAGGGCAATCCCAGGCACAAATCCAGGCTGGGCGGGGAATGGATTGAGACCAGCCCTGAGGAGAAGGACTTGGGAGTGCTGGTGGATGAGAAGCTCAACAAGAGCCGACAACGTGCACTCACAGCCCAGAAGGCCAACCGCACCCTGGGCTGCATCCCCAGCAGCGTGGGCAACAGGGCGAGGGAGGAGATTCTGCCCCTCTGCTCCGCTCTGGTGAGACCCCCCTGCAGCACTGCGTCCTGCTCTGGAGCCCCCAACATCAGAAGGACATGGACCAGTTCGAGAGGGTCCAGAGGAGGCCACGCAGATGACCAGAGGGCTGGAGCAGCTCTCCTACGAGCACAGGCGGAGAGAGCTGGGGCTGTTCAGCCTGGAGAAGAGGAGGCTCCAGGAAGACCTGAGAGCGGCCTCCCAGTGCCTAAAGGGGGCTGATAAGAATAGATGTGGAGAAACACTTTAGCAGGATATGTTGTGATAGGACGAGGGGTGATGGTTTTAAACTAAAAGAGGGGAGATTCAGACTTGATATAAGGAAGAAATTCTTTACTGTGAGGGTAACTGCCCCATCCCTGGAAACGTTCAAGGCCAGGTTGGCCGGGGCTCTGAGCAACCTGATCTGGTTGGAGATGTCCAACAAGACATCTTGTTGGGGCGTTGGACTGGATGGGCTTCCTTCCCACCCAAACCATCCTGTGATTCTATGATAACCCAGTGCCCTTCCTTTTATTTTTTTGCCTTTCCTGTATTATTTTGGACACCATGGCACAATTTCAGCAGCCAGCAGTGTTTCTTTGCCATTAAAATGGTGACTCTACAGAGCAGTGCAACCAGGGACTGGGCATAACATGTACCAGGAGGAGAGATATCTGGAGCTGGTGGCTGGATGATGTCCCTGGACATTGTCCTCAGCCCAGAGCTGAGCTGGCAGGGAGGGTGGGAGAAGCTGTGTGTGCTGTCTCCCCCTAGCCAGGGTAGGTTGGTGTGGTCATGAGATGGGATGGAGAGGAGGAGAAGATTATGTTATAGATTAAGCAGAAGCCCACCCTGCTGCTGCTTGTCCTGTTTCACCATCTTCTGGTAACTGCTGGTCTCCACTCCTGGATATCTCTTCAGTTGGTCTCTTGGTGGTCACTGATGGTTGGGTACTGGCGTTGCTCATTCTGATCGTTGGAATAAGGCGCTTCTTGCTTTCCTCCAGAAGCTGGACTTGTAACATTAACCCTGCAGCAGTGAAAGTGTCCTCTGGATGATCTCCGCTTTGCTTCCAGGAGGTGGGCAGCGCTGGCTTCCCACGTCTGCTTTTTCCCACTCGGCGGAAGGCGTGGAGCTCCGTCTCCGGGCTGGAAAAGCGACTGCTCCGCCAGTGCTCGGCACCACCGCTCTATTTCTGTGCGGCAGGGTGTTAGGACTTCGCATGCTAAAGATAAAGCAGTGGAATTTAATACTCTCAACTCCCTTGCATTCCAAAACCCGGTATGAAATCCCTGCTCATGTTTAAATAAGATGTATGTCTGAGTAAAGGATTATGAGCCGGTGGAGGAGGCAGTGCTTTCTTTGTTTCCTGCAGGAAAGAGCAGAAGGGAGTCCTTGGGTACGTCAGCTTGCCAGAGAGCAGAAAGGGCAACCCAGGGATGCTTCCAGCAAGATCAGTGTACAAGCACGAGCCAGGAGGCAGCTGCTCACAGAGGCAGGGGAAGCAATAAATAGTGAGAAATAACGTTTAATTACTTCTGACTCCTACCAGTCGGGGGAAGAAGACCTCTGATGCCTGGTGGGATGGGATTGTGTTCCAGTTATGGCTGATTATCCTTCATCAGCTGAAGAACCAGCCTGAGTGACGAGGATCAGAGCATCCCCACTGCGTCCCCTGGTAAAGCCTTGGTGTGAGCACAGGGTGGCAGCTGCCACAGAGCTGCTCGGGTCTTGCTGCCAGGGTTTGCTGGCTAACATCAAAGATACGATGGCTTGTGTCTGACAGCACCCAGCCCGTGGGAATGCTGGGGCTCCGGAGTGGGTGAGCCCACCAAAAGGGTCCCTTCTGCCCCACATGTGCAGGACCCCTTGGGTGGCCGTACCAGCAGGTATGACCCTGTCTCAGTTGGGCAGGAGTGTTGTGCAGAGGGCAGGGAGGGGAGCGTGTGGAGGAGGAAGGCTTACAGACTTTCTTGGCTTTTGATGGAAATTGAGTTGGTTGCTGCTGAGATGAAATGCCTCAAGCCTCCTGTTTGACGCCCGGAAGCGCTTGCCAGATTCAGCAGGGCTTTTCTACCCACCACCAACCTCCTCCATCTGTCAGCCTGCTCCTACCCTTCCTCTGCAGCTACAAGGAGGAAAAATTGGGGATGGGTGCTGTTACGCAGGGCTGTTGCTCTATAAGTGGGTGCCTTTCTGGTGCCACCTCTGCTTTCACTTATTTCCTAAGTGGTAATTTGAGGCACACGAGGTGAACACCCTGTAACAGTTTGATAATTAGGGGCTGTAATTAATGACTGCAGGCACACGTGGTAGAGCCAGGAGGAGTTGCTACATGGCCTGCATCACAGGTAGGAAGAGAGGAGCATTCACTTGCAACGAAATGGTATTTACCATGTAATTACCTTGGTGCTACATGGTAATTACTATGCAATTAAATGGTCAACTGGTAAGGTTTAAACAAAGGGGACTTAGGTGACATCTCTGTCCTGAGGCTTAAAATATTACGATGTGGTAAATAGGGGAAGGGAAACTGTAAAGTATTGATGGAAATGCAATGAATATAACAACTCCCTGACTCCTCTGAGTTGGAGCTGGCTGAGGAGGAAGCATCTGTCTTGTCGGTGCCACCCTGGAGAACAAGGGACTGGTGTTTATTGCAAAAATAGAGATTATAAATTCGGTGGCACAGGTGCACACCAGATCAATGTACGCCTCCCTTGTTCGTGGTCCCCTTTTTCCCCGCTCACAGACGTGCACCACAGCGTGCGAGCCTGGGGATGCTTGCCCTTGGCTGCTGGGCATCCAGCGATGCTGTGCCATCCCATCCCATCCCTTAGAGGCTGTGGAGGGGCTGTTTGAAAAACCAGCAGCGGCTCCTTCTCCATGCTGCTGTGTGGCTGCTGTTGCGTTCCCTGCGCTGTGACTTGTCCTTGCCTGACTCCCGTTACAACAATTAACACCTTGACATTTACACAGCGAGTGAGGCAGCCTTGATGTTTGCAAAAGAACAGAAGGCACATCTGTCTGCATGATCCATTTGAAGAGGAGGAACGTGGCTGTGTGGTGTTATAGCAGGCAGTTGGGGGAGGAATTAATTTACAAAATTTTTTTGAATGAAAACAATTCCAGTAACTTAAGCGCCCTCTCCCTCCCACGTCAGCTGTTTACAAACTGTTGAGTTGAATCTGTCCCACATGTCCTTTGAACTTACCAGGAACAGAGGAAAAAAAAATGAAATGTATAATGAAAAACTAATTTTGAAAAAAAAAAAAAATCCTGCCCACAGAGTTCAAACAACTTGTCTTGCTTTAGCTTCTACCAGTCTTCATGTACTTAGACAAGCATCACCAGAGCCAGCCCTAATTGACTCCATTTTGCTCTTTATCCTTATTAAAGAGGGATGTAGTTGTTCCTTGCTGTCTCTTCCCCCTCTACACATGCCCCATTAAGGTGCTTTTTGTGAGGCAGCAATTAACTTTACTCGCGTGGCAGCAGACCTGTGGAGTTTGACGGCATCCAGCTGTGGTGATGTGATGGACCTGGGGTGGTGATGGAGCTAGGGGGTCTCTCCTGCCTCCCAGCCCAGTCATAGCCTTATAGAATCATAGAATCATGGAATGGTTAGGGTTGGAAGGGACCTTCAAAGGTCATCCAGTCCAACCCCCCTGCAAGGAGCAGGGACATCCCTGACCAGATCAGGTTGCTCAGAGCCCCGGCCAACCTGGCCTTGAATGTTTCCAGGGGTGGGGCATCCACCACCTCTCTGGACAACCTGCGACAGTGCTCCACCACCCTCATTGTAAAATGTTTCTCCCTAATATCTAATCTGAATCTACCTCCCTCTATTTTGAAACCATCACCCCTTGTCCTGTCACAACTGGCCCTGCTGAAGAGCTTCTCCCTGTCTTTCCTGTAGCCCCCTTGAGATACCAGAAGACCACTATAAGGTCTCCCTGGAGCCTTGCCATGCTTGCCCTGTCCTTTCTCCACAGGGAGGCTATGCCTTGTGGTATGGACCATGGAGGCTTTCAAGGGTCTTAAAAGTGCTTATCCAGCTTTACCTGGGGTGTGGAGAGAGGGTGAATCCCCAAGTCTGCGGTATCGTCATCTTAGCTTAGGTCTGGCACCGATCCCTTAGATGTTGATGTGTCACAGATGGGCCAACTACTCCTCTTGTGCAACTGTAGGGGGTAAATAAAATGCACAGAGTGGTTGGCAGGTGATGGCCATGGTGGTGCCGCAGATGAGTCCTGCTTGCCTGCATCTGAGACGCAGGCTGCTGTAGAACAGCAATTTTTCCTAGGTTTGCCTCGAATTCCTGACAACATGTTCCTGTTTTTAAATAGAGGGGAAGCTAATTGAAGGGAAAGGGTTGTAATTAAAAATGCTTCTTTGTTTTTTTTTTCTTAAGGAGCTCTTTGGCTCATTTGCATTGTATAAGTGTCTCCTATGCAACATCCCTTGAAGCTTTCCAGAATCAAAGCTAAACTCTGCCCTCTGGTATTTAGCAAGCTGCTGTAGCCAAGCCAGATGGTGCAGTACAGGGGAAATGAAGTACAGGGGAAATATCAACTTCCCCACCCCTTTTTGCAAGGAGGATAAAGAAAAGGCAAACCACTATCCCTGGCCAAAAATAAGAAGGGGCAGGTTGATAGGGTACCGCTTCTGCAGGGAGCTGATAGCTGTGGGTTGGGGTTCCCTGCTTACAGGTGATGAGTACAACCCACTTGGTCATGGCAGGGGTTATCTGGGATTTAAAAAAAAAAAGATGTGAAAGTGTCCTTGGTTGGCCAAAGTCAGGGTATGACCATGTTGAATTTGGGATGCAGGGCATCTCCAAATGCCTGTGGGAGGCCAGTGAGTCCAGGTGGCTTCAAGGAATTTCTCAGCCAGGAGCTGCCCGTTTCAAGGGAAAGAAGGTTTGAGGCTTGCCTTGATCTGCTCTGGGTCCATGCAAACAGAAAAGGCACAAAAATAAGCCTAGGATGCTGCCCTTGGTCCAACAGCTTGTCCATGTGTGATAGGTACCGCAAAAATGAACTTGGTACTTTGTCATTGACTTCACTGTATCGGGATGTATCCCAAGTTAGGAGGGTCAACACCCTGCAGAGTCTGAGAAAGATCCTTCTGCAAGACCTGTGTCCTTGCAGCAAATCAAGTTACAGGTTGCTCTGGCTAATCCCTCCAGCTTCCTTGGGTTTAACTTTTGATATAGGCACAGCACGGTGACCAGCTTTACAGGTCCAGGCTGTGAGTTTTGGAGCTGCTTGGCATCTTTAACAACTCTAGTTTAGGATGCCTTGAAAAGTCTCTGATGGCTTTCACACGTTTGAGGAGGAACCTATGAAGTTCTCAGGACCCTGCTGTTTTCCTGTGGGGTGGACTCTGGTGGCTACCCTGCCTTTATGCTGGAGAAGCTTGCTTGGAGGTGGGAACACCCTATTCTGCTGTTCTTCACGTGGCTGAGACCTTGAGTCTCCCCTGAGATGGAAAACATCAGCAAGCATGCTCTTGTTCCACCCTCCCTGCACCCTTATGTTGGAAAAGGTTCTCATGGCAGTGCTACGTCAAGACGAGTCCACCTCGAGAACAAATTTCCCTCTGGAAACCTGGGTAGGATGACAAAAACTACTCCTGCATCAGTGAGGCTGCAGTCCAGCACTGCTCCTTCACCTCCATCCCCACTCAGAGACAGGTTATCACCACGTCGCTGCAGAAGCTCAGCAGGGCTGAAGCATCTCCTTCCAGGCGTGACAAGAAGGCAGCAGTGCTTTGGGCACACTCCTCCTTGGCAGGCGTCAACGAGCTGTCAGCATGGCCCCTGGTGCGCTAGTAAATCACGGTGGCTTTGCTCCCACCAGCAGCAGGTACCAGGACGACCTACAACATCGTGGGGAAACCACCCGGCTATGGATGGCGAGGGGCTTATCCCTGAAGGGCTCTGCAATATCTCCCCCACTCGCCCCGCCAGATGTCACGTGTGGGGACGTATGCAGAGGGCTGGGCTGACGTGGGATTGCTCCGAGTAATGATTTATACTGGGCTGCTGTGCCCTCTCCCCACACCCCTTGTTAAACATCAGCTTAAATACACAAGGTAGTGCATCTGCCAACAGCGCTTTGATCATGGATAAAACTTTATTCAGTGGTGAAAGGTAACTTGAAATGCGCAGAAGGATGAAAGATGAGGGGAGAAACATGTGCAGCACGAGAAGCTGAATTTTGAAGGCTTTGGGACGGCTCCTCTTGATTCCCCATCTTGTTGGCTGCTCCTAGGCAGCAGTGCCCATAGCAACACCGCCTGGTGCAAGCACGGCTGCAGTGATCCCATGGGCTCCCTACTGTGAAAGGGACCTGAATTCAGGTGCCGTCTGCTGTGGCTTTCCCCCTGAAACCTGTCTGAGCAGCTCTCGTGCCAAGCATCCCATGGGGAGGAGGTGAGGGATCGTTCATCCATTGGGGATGCTGAATGAGAGCTACACCTCTCCCGGCTGTGAATGCAGCAGATTTACAAACCTTCCCCTTTTTTATTAGCAACTTTCCCCATGTAACCACGTTCCTGTGGGTTGGGGTTGAATGAAGAGAAGCTCCTGTTTTAATTTTTGCTGTCAGGAGTAACGAGTAAGTGTAGGAGGAGGAATATTAATCATACCCAGCAGGCATTCTTCAAACTTAGAAACAGCATAAGGAAGGAGCCCAAATGGTTTAAACATTGCAGGAACCATTTGTATGGGAGTCTCATGCTCAAAAACGTGCAGGATACTCTTTTGATTTTTAAAAAAAATTTTTTTTCACCCCGATTTAGTTTAAAGGGGAAGATGATACTCTCCCACCTCCTGCTGCGCTGGTCAGGTCTGCGGTCCCCAGAGAGACGGGGGAGAGCTGTGCAGGGGACATCGATCCTCTCATTGAAAGCTCTGTTGCATCAGTCGGCTGTTTCTTTTCCTAACGTATTCCCTTTCTCGATGCAAAAGAAAAGGAGAGGGAGTATCGTGGTGGGTTTGCTATTCCAAATTTTGGCACCAGTGTTGTAGCAGCCACAGTGCTGCCATACGAAAAGCAACCTTTTTGCCTCTTTGGGATGATGTGAGGGACCTTCGGAGGTTCAGACAGGACCTGAGTCACACTGTGGGCTGGTGGGTCCACCCTGCGAAGAGAGGGTTGCTTTAATCCCCTTCCTTGGGCTTTGAGAGGCCCCCAGACCTCATCCCCCTGCCGCAAAGATGTGCAGACTTGCTCACAGCTTACCCCTGACCCGGGACATCAGTCCCCACCATAGGAGCTTGGGTCAACTCCCTCTCTTCCCTTTTTACTTTTCTCTACTCCTCATTTTTTTTTTTTTTAAATCTCTAGGCAAGGGCACCTGGTGGGTTTTTACTTTCCTGGAGGCTACCTGTGTTTTCTCAGATGGAAGCCTCTGCATCCTCCATCTGAGGTCAGCTGGCTGACCACCTCCACTGGCCACGGGTGTCCGTGTTGACCTGGGGCTGGCAGCCACCAAGAACAAAACACCTTTATCCTGGGTCTTCCCTGGGGCAGGGCATGAGGCATTGGGCCTTTCTCCCACCTTCTCCGCTCTGTTTTGTTAAAACATCACAGGAGCCTTTTTCAGATCAGCAGGAGGTTACAGGGAACATCACCACACCACTGTGCGAAATTGCTATTCTCTTGTGTCTCCCCACTGCTGAAATTGGTTAAGAGCATCTGACTGGGAACCAAATTTCCTCTCCATCATCTCCTTAAGCATACAGAAAAGACTACTTGGCAGATTTTACTGTGCCTCAAACACGGGCAAAAAAAAAAGAAAAAGATACAAGTTGCTCACAGAGCTGAAATCCTGCAATGAATTTTCTCGAACAAAACACAGCGGTCCTGGTGCACTGAGCCAGCTTGTCTCGCTGGGCTCCCCGGCAGGGCAGACCCCAGACAGGAGGCTGGAGAGCTGGGCTTTCCCAGCAAACCAGTTCCTGCTTTTCATCAGGGGACTCATCAAAAGAGATGCACGAGTGAAGTGTTTTGGGAGTTTGAGACAAAACTTTGCTCTCCCAGCTTAATCGGCTTCCTTGCAAAATTCCCAGCCCCTCCTAGTCAGGCATCCCAAACACGACGCCGGCGGGAGGCTGCGGCATCCCTCGCTCACAGAAGATTGAGGCCCAATTCCACACGTGCAGAATGAGTTTATTCTTCTGAATTGGTGTGTGTTCTTTTTCAGCAGCACAGGGTTTGTTTGGGTAGGGGAATACATCCACTGAGGATGCCGGAGTCAAACCGTGGAGGAAGGGGAAGAAAAAGCCCTTGTGAAACTGAGGTCAGGTACAACCTTGCATCAAAAGCCAAAAGAGTTGTGGTACCTGGAGTTTGCAAAACTCCCCAAACCTGTTGTTTTGCACCGAATCTAAGGGGCTGTGGATCCCTCCCCACCCTGCTCCAAGTTCCAGCCCCCATGAAAGCAACATTCTGTGCAGCAACACAGAGAGCAGCAAGCTATAATTTGCCAGCGGGGCTGTGTCCCTCAATGAAAGCTTCCCACGTGTCTATTAGAAGATTATCCTATCAAATCCCATGCTACTCTGAAAGGTACGCATTTAAAACATGACTAACACTGATAGATGCTATTATTCTATTTTATTCTCCAGCTTCTGAGCAATGTCTCATTATAAACGGGGATGCATTCAGAAAAACATCATCTGCCTGCTGGAGTGTGGGCTCCTCAGCATGGGCAGCTCGTAGCAGAGGAGTCGGCGCACGGCAGCACGTGGCTGCGTGCGGGTTGGCAGCATCCCACAAGTCCTGAGCCAGCCTCAAGCTCCGCTTGCTGCCCCGGCCGGGCTGTAGCTCTGTTTTGGGGTGGGTTTGATGGCCCTCAGCATACTGCAGGGATGGCGATCAGCAAGCCCAGGCTGCAGAGCTGGCACTGGTGGAAAATGAGGGGTACTGGCAAAGTTTGTGCAGGTCATTGCTGGTGGACTCTTGCTATGAAGGTATTTTATGGCTTTCATTGAGGTATGGTTAACCCTGCTGCCTGATTAAAGCATTTCCTGTAGCTAAATAGCCCAAAATTCTGGACTGTGGGAAAGTTCATTATAACATGGGATGAATGGGCTCCTGCCTGCTTTCCTGGCTCCCCAGCCAGGGACATGGGTTTGTCTAGGCTGTGCTGCTCCTCGTAGTGCCACTCAGATGTAAGATCTCTGTACCTACTAGTTTAGAAATGGTCCCTGATATCCCACTATAAAGGAACCTTCTTCTGTATGTGGAAATCAGGTTCTTCTTCCCTGTTGGAGATATCTGCTGTCACCCACCCTTTGTGTTCCTTCTCTCGTGCTGCTAAGCACTTGCATTTTTGGGGTCTTCATCACAAGGTCAGTGGCTGATCTCACTGTTTTATTGAGGGGGTTTTTTTTTGTGTGGGAAGGTCTCAAGTTTTGCAAACCCCCTGGTCTGGACAGTGGGACCTCCCTGGCAGCTAGTACAGCCATCGTGTCCGTGTCCTGGCGTGGATCTGCTGGGGCTGCTTTGAACCACTGAGCAAGCAAAATGCCTCCTCTCCCAAAAAAAGCCTAGATATGTGTCTGCCTGGACAGCATGCCTCAGCCATTGTGTCAGCCCTCCAGGGGATAAAAATATCCGAGAGCAAGTGTGCAGCAGGTATGTGGTGGGAATTCTGCCTTTGGAGGTGCCTACGGGACAGGCGGTGGGACTCTCTGCTGGTGGCCATCTGGGATGGGCAGTTTTTGGTTTACAGAAGCTGAGCCCACGGGGGCTGCCGGGAGTGGAATTGCCTGGCTCTCAGTTCAGGCTCTTTCCAGGTGTCCATCTTGAGCCTTCAAACCTTCCTCCTAAGAAGAGTTCTCATAACGTACAGGTGCTCATGGAAACAGTCAGTGCTGGCCAAGGGGCTGCGTTACTTTTTTAAGGTTTCCAGGATTTGGTGGCTGGCGCTCTGGCTGTAACCTGAACTGGAGAGCGGTGGCACTGACCTTCCCTGGGGCTGGTGCAACCCAGCCACCTTGTCCTGTGCTGCTGCTCAGCCTCCCTCATCCAGGGTCCTCACCATCTGCCATCCATCCTCGGCATCTTCCCACTTCAGCCTCACGCAAAAGAAAAGATGTTTTTCACTTTCCAGTTGTTTTTCCCTTCACCTCCTGCTGTGGAGGTTTTGGGTTTTTTTTTTTTCCTTCTTTGTTGGTTTATATTGTTGAAACATTTATTTCCTCTCCTGTTTTTATTTTGAAAAGGGGAAAAGAGTCTGCATCCCCCTGAGGTGTTATTAAGCCGAAAGGCTGGTGACTTGACTGTGAGGCACGCTTGCGCCTCCCACACTTGCGCAGTCGGTGACGCACGCTGCAATCAATGGAGAGGGGATGAATAAACCCAGCCTTTGCTCCTCGCCTGCCATCCCCAGAAAGAAGCGGGTGGAGGAGAGAGGGAGGGAAAACTCTGCTCTGGGCACACAGCTTTAGGAACTGTTTTCTGTATAGCCAAGGCACACTTACCGAAACATCTTCATCACACGAGAGGTCCTTGTTGTCTCATGGGATTAGGGTTGTACCACCATGAAACTTATAGGATTGTTGTAAGCCTGGCTTTGGTGTCCCTCATCTCATCAGGCTCTTTTTTTTTTGAGACAGCACACTTCAGGACATGTTGGACTGGTCCATGTGGTCTGTGGCTTTCTTCCACAATGTGCTTCTTGCTGACTCTGGACTTGTAAATGATGGGAAGGGGCCCTCAAGGAATGGAAATACGTGGTCCTGCATGTGAAGCGGGGGCACACCTAGGCTGATGGGGGTGGGAGTGATGGTACATTGCCCTGGAGGACAGGAGGTGGCAAAGGCTGAACTGCAGGATTTGTGCATCTCCTGCCTGCATGAAATAGTTCCCAAAACAAAATGGCAAACTGGCTATCGGGTACCTGGGACCCACCACAGTGAATAGATGACTCAAAACGGCTGAGTTGGCATCAGATGCTGGGCTCTGAAGGCTTCCTACAGCATGGAGAGGATCAGGCTCTTCTCCTCCTTGGAGCATGTGCCCCAAGGATTCCTCTTTCCTAGGGGGAGGAGTAGCTGAAATTCCAAATAATTAAGCACTGGCACTTGTTTTTTCTTTTTCTGCCCCCCTTCTTGCCTTCCTGCATGGGCAGCATTTCCCTGCCGACAGCAAGCTGTTCCCTGTGGTGGTGTGGTGCTGGGAGCTGACGTGCTACAGAATTAGGGGCCTGCAGTGGGGTGAGAGGACATGAGTGAGACCTTTTGCTTCTGGTTTGGCCCATGCAATCCACATTTCAGTGGGACAACACTTCCTTTTGAAGGACATCAGGTTTTTGGTTTTTCTTTTTTGTTGTTGTTGTTTGTTTGCTGCCAATGTCAAGTGTTGCATCTCTAGCCCACCTTGGAAAGCTCTACCTGTAACATGGATCCTGGCAGCTTCTTGCTTCCAGAGAGGATCCCTCCAGCACTGCCACTCCTCTGCCACCCCTGAGCCTTAGCCAGGAGAAGGAAAGGGCATTGCAGAGGCTGCCGTCGCTTGTACGAGCAGTCAGCGCCAGCCTTCAGAGCTGCCACACTAAGGATGCAGCTTGGATGTAGCCGTATTGTAGCTGCATGGCCATCGCTCATGGGCAAGTGTTTTTATGCCCGGTATTTCATGCCTCAGACTATTTTTAATAATTGATATTAACACTTTACCACAGAGGAAACGGACAGCAGGCCATCATTTACACACCACATCAATAATAAATGGAGCAATGCCAAAACACATCAGTAACAAGCTCGTTTGTCCCTTCCTCATGTTCACAATGATCCGGTCCCAAGGAGGCAGAGCATGGGCAGGTGGTCAGCTAAGGCACCAGCAGAGAGATCTGCTGAGGAAACAGAGCAGGGATAGTGTCAGACAGTGCTGTCGTTCCAAAGGCTCAAAGTTGGGTAAAGCTCTCTGTGCTATGCAGAAGCTACACATGTGCTATTTCCCTCAAGACAATTTCTTTTTCCCCCCCTCCTGCTTAACGCTGCTTCCCCTGGAATGTGGAAATTCACTTAAGCAAATGGTTTCTGACCTAAATACAGTCCCACATTCCCCAAGCCCCTTCCCAGCTGCTGGCACCATCCGAGCGACGAGCGCGGCAGATGCCATGCTAACTGCACGGCTGCGGGCTGCCGCGTAGCATGGGCTCGGCGTGGGGGGCAGCGCTTGCTTGGCACCCGCCTGCAGAAGGCCGCATTAACTATGGGTTTGTTTAGAGAAATGCTTTCTCTCCGATCAGGCGCGTGATGCATGATCGCTGACAACTGGCATCCGGGTCACAGCATCAGGCTACAGCTATCCAAAGTTAATCTCTGAAACGTATATAGCACGGATGTGGAGCAAGTGTTTCACTCTACACTGCTTGGGTACAGCACTACTGATCCATGTAGATGTAGACTGTATCTGCCTGAAGTCTCTCTGGTCAACTCCTTAGCAGAGGAGAACTGGGCAGTTTGGAGCGTAGGAAGTGATTATCTTAGCTCATGTATCTGGTAGGTCTTGTACTTCTTCATTTCTTGTGGTCTTTGAACTGGTTTCCAACTTATTTGTGTGTGGTCGCTGTAAGGGAAGCTCGTGGGTCCATGTGCAATGCTCTGTTATTCTTTATTGTTCACATAATTTATTTCTTTTGTCTGTCCTGCATCAAACCACAAGCCTTTTCTGGGCTTCTCTGCTTCTAGCGTTGGCCTCGATCAAACACACTGGCAGTGTACCTGGTGCTGGTTTTCTTCTGCAGTCTGTGCACATCTTCAGATCTGCACGAGCTATGCGGCAGGCACCTTTCTCCTGACATCTTAGTACTGGGAACACAATGCTCATTTCAGCTGGCTTGGCCCTCTCCTTTCTCATCGGTCACTCTGTGCCTTGACCCTTCTGCACGAGTGGTTGCTCTTTCACTTTTTCTCCCGTCTGGCTAGTTGGAGGTGTTCCTCTCAAGTTAGACCTCTAGACATCCACAGCTTTCTCCATCTGCAGGAATCCAACTCCAAAGCCAACATCTCCAAAGGAGCGGTTACAGACTCAGAATTAACCGTGGGGGTCTACGCGTTACACCTTGTGAACCCCATTCCTAACTCTTGGCCCAGTAAAGCCCAGCATCCCTGCAGCTTGGCTCTGTCCTGGCTACCACCCTAGCTGTTCTTACTACAGTTGGCTGCTTCAGGTGTAATCCTGGCAAAAGCATCCCTTCCCATTCTGTTCCCTTTGGCAGGCCTAGCAAATACTTATTTTCCGTCCTCTGATGCTCACAGCCAGTTCTGTATGAACTTCCTGATATCACCTCTGAGTCCTCCTGAAATATTCTGCTCGTTGCTCCAGGGTCTGTGAAACTTCCACCCAAGGAGAGACATAGTTCTTAAAAGCTTCTTGCAAGCTGCACCCAAGCAGAAAGCATGCTCTTTCATGCCAGTGCCTTCTTGCTACCAATTTATCTTGCCCCCAACTGCATAACTTGCACTTCCTAACACAGTGTGTTCTCGCAGGAGCTGAAACTGGCTTGTTCTAGAAGAGAAGAGCACCTTGACTATCAGTGCGTGACTGGGCTTCCTCCTGGAACCTGCCAAGACAGCCTCTGCTATGTTACCTGCTCCGTGCAACTCGTAACGACCATGAGAAGTTCTCCAGGTAAACAGTAATTCTGATGGAGGCAGGAAAAAAAACCCCTCTTGTGCTGATGTTGAAACGTTTCACTGGCTCAGTTTGACTTCAAGGAAGCTGTAGGGAAATCCAAGTAGGTTTCCATGGGATGCCTACCTACTTTATCACTGCTTTTCTTCTTCTAGCTGCCTGCTGGGGAGAAGACAGGAGTGCCCCAGCATCTTTCTGAAGCTCTCTGCTGCTGGGCAAGGTGCTTCTCCTTTGAAAAGGAAGGACTGGTCTTTCCAGGTAGCTCCAACAATGACCCTCTTTGCTCTCTGTAACGTTAAACTGCCCTCCTCTGATGTCTCATTGGGTCCCTGCAGATTTTAAGTAGTCTGATGTGTATTTTAAGGCACTCTGTACCTTTCCCTTGCCAAGGATATTTTTAGATAGCCATTATTTTTGTCGGACATATGAAAAGCCAAGTTCTTTCTATTGCTGGCTGTGCAAATCCTGCTCCTGGGGCTGTGCTGGAGTGGCTGGTGCCAGGATGCAGACAAGGGTGGTTTTGGCACTGCTGGGAGGTGAAATTGCACTTGGCAGGAGCAGCCCAGCTGTTCATTTTATCTCTGCACACGGCGAGGGGCTAGTTGGGGAAGGGAGGGATTAGTGTTTGCTGCACAGGAGACAACAAAAGGAGAAAAATTAAGTCTGAGTATTTTGGAAGCATTATAAACAATGGGGGAAAAAACCATTGACATTACTTTTTCAACACACAGTTTAGCTTAAGCTTGCATTTGTCTTTCCAAGGACTCACATCTTCCTATCCTGTGCAAAAAGGCTTGCGAGCTGTCAAGCAGCCCGCTTTCCTCACTGTGGAATAGTGGAATTATTTAAGGACATTATTGGAACTGGGAAAGACTACCCAGATGGTCACATGAAGAGAATTTAAATCAGGCTCATAGGAAATTGCACTCAGGTATGACAAATTTACTGGGAATACTGCAAGAAAGTTATGATTACAGGTGATACAACAAGCTAAGAAGTGACAAGGAAAGTGTGAGCACCTTAAAGACAAAAGCACTACACAATCGGGATGGTCATGTAGATGCTGTTTGAACCATCTCTTTATAAAAACCGTTGTTACCTGTTGGACAGTACTCCAGCGACCAGTGATGTGTTTACCTGAGCTTGTTTTCATAGAATCACAGGATGGTTTGGGTTGGAAGGGCCCATTAAAGCCCATCCAGTCCAACCCCCCTGCCAGGAGCAGGGACATCTCCAACCAGATCAGGTTGCTCAGAGCCCCGGCCAACCTGGCCTGGAATATTTCCAGGGATGGGGCAGTTACCCTCACAGTAAAGAATTTCTTCCTTATATCAAGTCTGAATCTCCCCTCTTTTAGTTTAAAACCATCACCCCTCGTCCTGTCACAACAGATCCTGCTAAAGTGTTTCTCCACATCTATTCTTATCAGCCCCCTTTAGGCACTGGGAGGCCGCTCTAAGGTCTCCCCGGAGCCTCCTCTTCTCCAGGCTGAACAGCCCCAGTTCTCTCAGCCTGGCCTCACAGCAGAGCTGCTCCAGCCCTCTCATCATCTGCGTGGCCTCCTCTGGACCCTCTCCAACTGGTCCATGTCCTTCTGATGTTGGGGGCTCCAGAGCTGGACGCAGTGCTGCAGGTGGGGTCTCACCAGAGCAGAGCAGAGGGGCAGAATCCCCTCCCTCGACCTGCTGGCCACGCTGCTGGGGATGCAGCCCAGGATGCCCTTGGCCTTCTGGGCTGTGAGTGCACATTGCTGGCTCATGTTGAGCTTCTCATCCACCAGCACTCCCAAGTCCTTCTCCTCAGGGCTGGTCTCAATCCATTCCCCGCCCAGCCTGGATTTGTGCCTGGGATTGCCCTGACCCAGGTGCAGGACCTTGCACTTGGCCTGGTTGAACTTCATGAGGTTGGCACGGGCCCACCTCTCCAGCCTGTCCAGGTCCCTCTGGATGGCATCCCTCCCTTCCAGCATGTTGAGGGCATCACACAGCTTGGTGTCGTTGGCGAACTTGCTGAGGGTGCACTCTATCCCACTGTCCATGTCGCCGACAAAGATGTTGAACAGGGCCGGGCCCAACATGGACCCCTGCGGAACGCCACTCATCAAGGGTCTCTACCTGGACCTCGAGCCGTTGACCACCAATCTCTGAGTGCGGCCATCCAGCCAACTCCTTATCCACTGAGTGGTCTGGCCATCAAACCCCTGTCTCTCCAGTTTAGAGAGAAGGATGTTATGCAAGACAGTTGTCCAAGATAGCGCAAAAACAGGGCAAAATCGCTTGCTTCCTGTGAAGCAGCCTGCTTACCTCATTATGGAACAGCAGGATTAATTAAGGACAATAAAAGTAGCATGAAACTAGCATAGCTGGTCTAACCATGAATGGTGTCCTAGATTACATCCTGAAAGGTCAGCACCGTTGCTGGCAGCTCCCACCTTCAGGATGTCTTCATGGCAGCCTTCTGGATGTGTTATTTTTCCAAGTCGTGTCAGAGAATAACAGTGTATGAAGTCTTCTGCTGTCAGTAAAATATCAACACTCAGCAGCTCTCGGCAGGTATCTGGTGATAAGAGCATGAAATGCTAGTAGTTTGAAGAATACGTGGATTAGGATTTACCGCTGCTTGGGCAATCTAGAAAGAGCGAATATTAAAACTGCCGGTGCCTGAGAATTCAGGGCGCAGAAGGACCTCAGGGGAGTGAGTCAGGAGTGTCTGTGTACGTGGTGGCACGTCCAGGTAGTAAGGAGCAAGGACCGTGTAAGAGTTAACCGGTAAAGGCACACACCTTTTAAGATCACAAGTGTTTCTGGCCAGAGGCTCTGGAAACAACTGGTAAGGGCTGGTGGCTACGGGCTTCACGGCTCAGCTGAGAGGCGGGGACAGCGTTCCCATGTGCATCCCCTGATTTATCTCTCTCTCATTCTCACCAGCTTCCAAAGTGAGACCGACTGCACGGGGTATTCCTGTGGCCAAGCTTGTGTCGGTTGCCTGAGGAAGGAGGGCAGCAGAGAATGGCTTTCTCCTATAATTAACTTGCAAGGGAAAGGCTGATTTTCAGCCGTGCCGGTTGGGACCAGTGAAGGAGACCAGTTTCCTACTGAAAGTGCGATACCGTCAAGGAATAACTAATCACAAGAGAATCCATCTTTAAAAAGCTGGAAATAAATTAACGAGGAAGGAAGTGAAGATGCTGCTCAGCACCTTTCAGCTTCTAAAGAGGTTTCTCTGCCTCATAGCCCAAGACCTGGCTCCCGTAACAACTGCAGCTGCTGCAGCTCTGGTGGATTATTTTCCAGAGGCAGAACCAGAATTGGAGGGGGGAGTCATTCAGGTGGGATCAGCACACATCCCTTCCTGCAGAGCTCGGAGGACTGGGCTGGAGGTGTGGTGCCAGACTGGCCCTGCTGATCCACATGTTGGTATCAGCTGGAGCCGGTCTATGCTCCAGGGTGGTGTTCAGGGGATGCTATCCGGACCAGTTTTCAGTCATTTGTCACCAAACTCTGCATTTCATCCAGGTCTTGCAGCTCCTTGGTTTTTGCTCAGTCCCAAACAAGATGCTTCCCTGTCCTCAAATTCTCAAGCACTTCTCCTCCCCAGCATAATTTCCTGCATGGTCACCAGCGTACTGCAGCCACTATCTGAGCTAATTTTGATTTGAATGAAATTTGATTTGCTATCTCTTTGAGGATTGCAAGGGGCACTTCTCTAAAGGGTGAACAGGGTTTTTTGGGTTTTTTTTTTTTGTCATTTCTTGGATCCTGTGTTTTCGCATTGCAGTGTCTTGTGCTGCGGGCAGGGATCACAGCATTCCCTGACAACAGCAATCAGTCCATCAGAGGAAAATGCTGATTTAGTTTTGGTTGTAGTTAATGGTAACACCTTTCCATCACAAAGAAATATGGTCCTACGATGCTTAACAAAGACTTCTTGTTAGCAATAACTCAGCTGAGTGTAAACAAATCTCCATAACAGGAGTCAGCTGTTTAAACACAGAACCTAAGGCACAGCAGTAGATCACCCAAATATATAGCAGGTATTATCATAATATCGTAGAAGAGCTTCTCACTGAATTAAAATTATCTTTTTGGGCATTTGGCTATCTCCAGTTCTTGAAGGAAATATTCCCTGAACTGAAATAAATTCCACTAGCTGGTAACTGCAGACAAATGAAGAAATTAGATTGTCTAGTGACACCTGGAAAGAAAATAATACAGCCGCTCTGGGAACTTTATGGCATCGAGCACGTGAAAATCAAAGAAAATCTGATCTTGCTCCAGAAAGTAGGTGCTGCTGTGATGTTCAAAAAGGATGCAGGTTTCTAAACAACAGGTTTCCTAGGGGTTCCCTTCAGCCCCAGCCTTTTCGTGAGATCTGTGCTCTTGTTCCCACATGCAGACACCCGCATGTGGTTGTCTGGAAAAATATGTGTTGTTCTGTGGAGCCCAGCTTCCCGTGCTTTCCAGATTGCTCTGCATCATTTCTGTCTGTCAAGCTTCTTGCATTGCACCCAATCAATATGACATCTGAGCCTCGCTTGCTGGGGAATGGAAATCACAGTAAATATTTTGTAGTCTGTGCAAAATGAGTTGGCGGTCTCAATTCAGTTGCTTTCAGGCAGGTGTTTGCATACATTCCCTAGGACCACTCTTAGATTTGGCACCTGTTGTGCTTCCTGGCGGGCACTGGGTCAGGATTTGGGGCTGGGTCCTCTACCTGCAAGGCTCCCGGCATCTCCAGCAAGGCGATGCTCATCCCTTGAGCACAACGATGGGCTCTCTGCCCCCAAGAAGAGTGGCTGAGAGCGCAGCACCGAGACAGGATCAAGACAGTTGGGAATGCTGCTGCCCACATGCTGGCTCTGTTGGGAATTATGCCGGGGACTTCAAGCACCTTCAACTACCCCCGTGCTTCATTTTGTGATTTGATCTAAATGTATTTTACGGGTTCACTTGAGGGCTGTGCCAATATCTGTTGACATCAACAGGAATCTCTTCATCGACCTCAGCGAGCACTGGATGTATTTCTATAGAGCTGTATCTTATTCCAGGTTTGTTTTCACAAGGAGGAGGACAACAGCCCAGTCAGGGCTGTGTTTAGTGTAGGTAGGTACATTTTCCTGTAAATAAATGCAATATCCTCTTTCTTGCACTAGTTTTGTGGAGCTTGAGTCTGCTTTTCCAGGCAGCCCTGTACCCTGAGACATACTATTTTTAATTTCTG
Source organism: Chlamydotis macqueenii (assembly GCF_036417535.1). Classification (NCBI taxonomy): domain Eukaryota; kingdom Metazoa; phylum Chordata; class Aves; order Otidiformes; family Otididae; genus Chlamydotis; species Chlamydotis macqueenii. Next base: position 41,789,504 of record NC_141561.1, read on the forward strand.
CGTTGTGCTCAGAGCAGTACCTCTAGCTTCCCAACCTTCAGGCAGGGTTCAGCACCCAGCTCCACCCAAATCAGCACCCCAGATTTTCTAAATAGAGCATTTAAACCAGGCAGGTGCATCCCTCAGCTGCCCCTGGATCAGACAGGCTTGGTGGCAATCTGTAAACATCTTTCGGCATGAACGTGTGCTGAGTGAGGACATTGATGCCGTCAGAAGCATCATGAACTGGATGTTCTGGGAAACACCTGGCAAATGAAAGTTTTTGAATTTAAAAAAAAAAAAAAAAAAAGATGCTTGTGAAATGTGCTGGAAAGTAGCCTCATCCATGACACTGTCTATCTGGACAAAAAAAAAAGAAGTATAGAAGGTTGAGGACTTGGTTTCTATCCTGCTTCAAAAGCACTTTTACTGCCTGAAGATCTTTCTTATAAAACCTACTGCCTGTGTGGTAAGATTGTTCAAAAAAAGGCTCACAGAGATGCAGAGAACCTCTGCAACCACACCTCAGCTGCTAAGGAAAAAGCAAGGGAGCCGAAAGCCGAAGCAGAGACCTCATTCCTTGACAAGGAAGGTGAGCTGGCCTTCAACGGGAGGCTCTGCGGCTGCACAAGGGAAAAGGCTCCAGCGCTGAGGTGGTGGGCAGCAGCGGGACGGTGGCCGTGCCGCTCTGCTCCTGCGAAAGCAGAAGGGAGGGCGTACGGAAATACCCTAACTAATTCTGGATCGCCAGCCTCGGCTAACATTAGCTTTGTACTTTCTGCTTTCCTCTTTTTTCTTGCTTTTTATTACTTCTAATCTGTGCAAGCACCTCCCCTCTTATCCCCTGGCATCTCAGAGCGCTCAGTGAATGAGAATACTGGAAATATTTTGGGAAATCCAATAAGATCGGAGCAACTGTCTCCCTTACCCATATGCGTGCTGACTCCCTCACAGAACCACCACAGTTTGGGGAGGGAAAACCTTCCCTTACAGAAATCCTGCCGATTCCCCGTGGCTATATCCTTATACATCATATGTCCTCCCTTTTTAAATGCAAAATTCAAGAGCAGGTACTAAGGCAGCTTAGGATAACTGGTCACAAGTTTGGCACGTAGTTCAATTATTTAATCTTTAATTTTCTTTAGAAGGCATAAATGAATTTGCTAATGAGAAGTAATTGATTCCAGTGACTTGATTATTGTTCATTTTACCTGTCCAGCCTCTTCTCCAGGCACGTCACACACAAAGGCCTGTCTCTGATTGTCCCCATCAAGAAGGTGGTTTGTGGGAAAAATTCCTCTCGCTCCAAATATTCATTTTTCCTACCCCAGTAGCATGCTTTAGAAGTGACATCCATACCTAAATCCTATTGACTTCAGTGTTTTTTGGAAACTATATTTAGACTAACTGTTTTGAAAGCACTGGCTCCATTAGGAACGCATGCTAGACATTCTCTCCCAGACTCCTTTCAATGTTTCCCTTCTGTACCGATTATGTCCGGATGCGAAGTTAATCTGTGAAATGCAAGAGCAGCTGTACGAAGGCAGAGCAACGGCTCCGCGAGCTCCGCGCGCTGGCCCCGACTCTGGCTGGTCGTGGATGCTTAACGGCAGGAGCACAAAACCAGGCGTTACGCTGGCTCTGGCAAACTCTCCCAGCAAGCTGCAGCTTAAGTTTACTGACCTAGAGGTTTTTCTCTATTTTTTTTTTATTTCCTAGACCTTTTTGTTCAGCTTACCTTCCATTATTTTGGCTTGCTGCCTTTGGAGCGTGCTCACTTTTCTGGCTTCCACAACTCTCTGTGGTAGTGAAGTCCAGGATTTGCAAGAAAAAGTGCTTTGTTTTGGTTTTTAATCTGCATCATTTTGAGGCTGTGCATCAGACACTGCTCTTGTGCTGTTAGAAGCAGGGACAGCACATTTGCTACCACCATGCACCTCCTGATCCAATGGAGAACGTGAGTGAGATCCAGAAGTCACCACTTTTTTCAGGCAGAGATCCTTTCGGCTCTGAGAACAAGCCATGTCACAGCCCAAATTGCTGCGGGATTCCGCTGGGATTCCTTCCGCTGTGAAAAATAACCATTTATTCCTACCTGTCTGTTCCTATTTTTTACCAGTTTTGAATTCACTTGAGAACCTTTCTTCTAATCCCAGGAGAGATTAATTTCCTAGAAGCCCCTGGCGAGGGAGCTTTTCAGAACCCAGAGTACACGGCAGCAACTAAATTGCCCCTACTTACGCATGCATTGATGCCCACAAAGAATTCGCCAGGAGGCATGATTCCAGCTACCAAAAGCATGCTTTTTTCATCCTAGTTTTCTAATTATAGAATCACAGGATGGTTTGGGTGGGAAGGGCCCTTTCAAGCCCACCCAGTCCAACCCCCCTGCAAGGAGCAGGGACATCTCCAACCAGATCAGGTTGCTCAGAGCCCCATCCAACCTGGCCTGGAATGTTTCCAGGGATGGGGCATCCACCGCCTCTCTGGGCAACCTGTTCCAGATCACAGCGTTGAATGTAATGCTATTACACAGCCTGCACTGCTTTGCTCAGTGTTAAAGTTAAACTCAGTGATAACTAGCTCAATGACTTCCCCTTTGCATTTTTTTTTGTTTTGTTTGAGTTTTTAAATTATTTTTTTTATTTTTTAACCAGACACTTCCCTTTTTCAGAGGCTGCCAGCCCTGTAGTTGGTGTCATCTTATTCCTGGGTTGTCCCTCATCTGTACTGGCGATTAGAAAAGGTAACCCCTGGATGTGAAACCGTGCTTTCTGCAACAGCGAGGGAGAATATTTGGTGTCTCGTGAACGCTTCCGGTATCACCTCTGGTTTATGTGGACCACGTGGGACAGTTCATAGTCTTTCTCTCATTTTGGAATGAGGCGCTGAGGACTAACATGCCTATAGCTGCTCAGTGTGCGCGATGCTGCCGAATAAATTTTATTTCTAGTGCTACCAACTGGTTTGCTACAACAGGTAAAGAAAGACTTTACAGCGTTAGCCCTTCTCCTTTCCAGAAATGCAACCAAGCTTATTCCACCATAATCAAACCTGTGTTTGCACGCAGAGGTGGCCTCTGGAGCTCGTGTGCTGCAGAAAGTTGCTGTCTCGGGATCCTTCTGGGTCCTGTGACCCAGCAGACTGTTCCTTTCACAGCAGCAATGGATTTACATGAGTGTACTGTGGCTTTGTTTTGCAAAGAAAAAAATAATGGCTCTGTTTAAGAAGTGATTTTTAATTTTTTTTTTTCCCGATGCAGTGTAGGAACACTGCTCAGGCTGACAAGCCAGCTCAGTTTCAGACGAGCTGAGTCCTCGTTCTGTCTGCAAAGGGCAGGCTGGCAGACATTTGTTGTACAAATATTTTCAGCGTTTCTTTGAAGCCACATATTTTTTGGGGTTTTCCACCCCCTCCTTGTCCCCATTGTCACTTCACACCCTCCCCCCCCCCGCCCCATGGAGGACTTCTTATGGTTTCAGAAGAGATACCACCAAGCGCTCCTGAACCGCCCTACGAGTGTTCCCAGGGCTGGATTCAATTGACGAGAGGCTCCGCAGCCAACTCCCTTGGACTGCACATGTGTTTATTTAAATGTCAGTGGCCCACACAAGCTGAATACCTATTAGTTAGAGCAGGCATAAAATCCAGAGCACAGCTCCAGTTCGTATTTATTGTTCAAAGTACAGATCCCTTTATTGTTGTCATTTCAGTACCCTTGTATTTATGGTATTATTCAGTCAGCTCTGAGAAGTTAACTAGCACTTTGCAGTGTTTCTTTACTGCAGGGGTATAATATCTGTCTATAATAAATATATAGGTAAGGGATTTAAGAAACAAAACAAAACAGCAACAACATATTGTATGTGAAAACTTTACTGAGCAAATAAAACATTCCCCACCAGAGCTGTGGAGAAAAAAACCAGCGAGCTGGTATCATCTGCAGTCAGCTAATGAGCAGTAGACGTGTACTTGCACTATATTTTTAAACACTTTCTGCCATTCTCCAGCATCTCTGTATCCCACACTCTTTAAAGCTCCCATGCAGGCTGGAAATAAATCGATAAGGGATGTAGCAAGGCTTTTTTTTTTTTTGTAAGGGTTGCTGGGACCTGAGGACTCCAAGGCATCTGGGCTGGGTGTGAGTGCTGCTCTTGTGGTGTTTGGACTTTCTGTGCGTGAAGAATACCAGGAACGCCACTACTTGCAGAGCTGTGCTAGAACAGCCAGTTACTCCAAGTGGGATTTTGGGCTTGAGTCCAGAAAAGCAAAAATGCTTCTTTAAAACCAACTGTAAGGCTGCTATTCTGTGACAGGGGGCTGTCCTGCTTGCTCCTTACGACATATAGGAGACGGGATGTATTGGGAGGTGGGATCCTTTTGGCTCGAGGTTGCTGGTTTGAATCCCGTCCAGGCTGGTAGTGACGGAAAGCTGCAAACCTCCAGTGGTTATTCAGTAACCGATGCAAAATAAGTTGGTGGTCTTGTTCCAGTTGTTGGCGGTCAGGTGTGTGCATCACAGAAACCACCACTTCACTTGGCATCCGCGCCGAAAGCTGGAGCAGACAGACCAGCGATTGAGTCTACAGAGAAGGGCACTGAACAGCCCCTACAATTTTAGGATTAAGTCTTCAAGACTGCTGTTGAGAAGGGCTGGCAAGACAGTCGGAGGGAGCCTGCTCTGCCCCGTAAGGGGTTGCTGCTCCTATGAAAGGAAGTCCAGTACCAAAGGCTGTCGGCTTTGCGTCTTGCATGAGAGCTGCATTCTTTACTGGATAAATTAAATTTTGATGGGCAAGCTGCCCTGCAAAAGCACGTGTGGTAGAAGAGCTGCAAGCAGATATTCTGCCGAAGGTGTGCAGCTGTACCTTGCACACTGTACAGTTGTGTATTAAATGCTAATGATGCTCACGCTTTTAAACTGGTTTCCAGGTCTGACTGTATGATTTCTGTATGAGGAGAAACCTCAGGCTAGATTTTCGGACCATGACTTCAGAGAAGGTTTTGTAGACAGTCAGGCTCTTAGTGAACAGAGCTGCCAGTAACTGAGGCACTCAAAACCTGATGGATGCCCCTGGGAATTCAGCTGCGAAATATGACAGAGATCTTCAGAGAACGTCTTTCACAATGTCACAGGAGCCCACCTTCTAAAATCCTCAGTCTTGTGGCAAGATCCATGTGGCCGTGCACGGGAGAAACGGGTCTGCCGTAATACAGTCACACCCAAAGTACATTCCTGGACCTGTGTTGGACAGGACACAGGTCTCTGCTCTGACAATTGCAATTCCTTTCCTTTTGCAGCCTTGAAAATTATTCTTTTCCTTTTGCCAGGATATCAATTTTACTTTTGTCTGACTGTAGAGCACCAGTAGCAAGGCCCAAAGTCCCTGGTAAATCTGTGACAGTCTCTATTAAGAAAAAGAGGATAATGACCATGCCCAGGAGTTTTATCAGCCACAGCTGTTACCCTGTTTGCTGTAGAAACTGTTATTTGAAATATATGACCAAAATAAACAGCATAGCATCTGTAGCATTGTGGATAATTTAACAAGTCATCTCCCCTGAAACAGATTTACCAAAAGCGAGGTGACGAGAAGTATTTTTGTGCTTTGGTATTGGAGATAAGTGGTTAGGACTTGCAGGGTTTAGAAGAAAATATGAAACTAAGCAACATGCCTCTCCCACTCTTCAGCCAGCCCTCCACTGCCATTCTCCAGTAACTCTTCCATGCCTACTTGCCTTATCTAAAATACGAGTTAGTTCACGAGTGCTGGGTTTGGGATCAGGCAAATTACCACTCAACCTTTGTTCGCTTGACCAGATGACCAAAAAGTAAAAAGCTTTAACACTTTATCTCTTCTCCTTGCTCATCTACAAGCACAGCCCACTTTTGGACTACTATGCTTCCTAAGATATGACTACGGCATCTTATTGCATCTTATTCCCTACATATGAGCCAGAACATATCCTGCCCCTCATCCCAGTCCAAGGCAGAAGGCCGTATTTATTGACCAAACTCACATTTCCCAGCCAGTCCAGTAGCTTTCCTAGAGGTTATCCATATTAGCCTGCCAACGTGTGATGTTTGAAAAGTTTCCATCGGTGTTCATAGCTGAGTCTTCAATGTGCAACAGGCCACCTGCTAACCTGCCAGGGAGCTCCTGATGAGGATGAATCAAGATCCGTGTGCCTCGTCTCTTCGGGTGCCAGAGTATCGCAGTGTGAACAACCTGAACCAATTAAACTGGAACACTACGGATGTGTCCCGTTGCAACATCATCTCTTGAGGAACCGGTTGCAAATTCTTCCTTTTCCAAAAAGGAAAATATATGGCTCTTATTATGCAGTGTGGGTATTATTGATCTATATCTCAATTACTTACATTCAATTTCTGGATTGGTCTCCATTGCCTTGCAGCTTTTTCAAATAACTCTTCAGTTTTAGTTTCCACACTGCCCCATTCTGTCCTTTCCTTGAATGTAGTCCATGCCACCATGGGGTTTCTGCTATCTGCTCTTTTTCAGAATGTGAAGTCTGCCCTTTTTAATCCTTTTTTTATCCTGGAAGAAAGCTAGAGAGACCGCCTGTTCTTTTACAGGCCTGATCTTGCCTAGTGATCCTGGAAGAGAGAAGTAACTCTCCTTTATGCCCGTGTTTTATAGACACAAACACCGACATTTCTAGGGCTGCAGAGGTTTCAACTCTCTGATCTTCCATCATAATATATTATAAATTTTATTTTTAACATTAATGGTTCAATACTCACATCTTAGCTTTCTATTAAAGAACATCTGCAAATAAGCCTGCTAGATTCAGAAGTCCCACCCAATTATTTAATAGTGCCAAACAGTCTGAGTATAACTCTCCAGACTTTCACGACATTCCTTTAACGATTTTGATACCGTTTTCCACAAGCCCATTTCACCCTTGCTATTGTGGACACTTGCACTTCTGTTGGTGTGTCTTGATCTGCTGTGACGTTTTCTAAGAAGTCAGAGAAAGTGTTTGTAACTAACACAAGTTAAGATACAACGGGTAAGGAACAAGCATTAGGGGAAAAATTAAAGAGGAGAGATAAGGGTCTGAGTATTTTCTCTCTTTAGATGTCTCTGTGTTTCTGCATAAAGAGCCGAACCAGTGCTACAGGAATGCAGTAATGTTTCAGCACAAGACCCATACATTCACAGACAGCCTCCCGGTGTCAGCTCCAGACTTTAACTTTCAGAAACTTTCTGGATTAGTTACATGAATGCATTCAGTTATCTTCAGCAAGAATGGATCTTGCTTCTTGGTAGACTTTATTCTAATGCTCTACTCTGCTTTCTGAGTGCATCCACTTGACACTTCTGTTCGTGTATTCCTTCTTTCTGTGCCCATCTGTTTGCCCCTTCTTTACTGGGCGTGCAACAGGAAGGTTTGATCTGAAAAGCTGATACGCCGCGGTCATTGCTCCCCTATAAAGGGGAGGTCTTTTAGTACTTCCTAGCGGGTTCAAATCCAAAACTAGCTGTGGTTTTGGTTTTGTCATAGGAAAGGGAAAACAAGACCACTGAGGTTTTGCCAAGCGCAAAACACAGCTACCCAAGCCTTTTAACAGATACACATATTCAGGAAACGCATAGACTCTAAATAGGAAAGCTGTGACCCATATGAAAACAAATGCAACATAGAAAAATGAAACAGAGAAGGAAGAAATTGGATCTTGAAATGTCTGTGCAGTTTTGCCCCCACATCATCTATCAGTGCTCCTTTTAGTTGCAAATTCTTAAAACTGAAATCATCTTCTCTTCTCGACCTTGGTCAAAAACCGTCACTTCTGACAAAACATGATTTATTCTGGAGCAGCACAGAGCTCCTGACCCTGGGCACTGTTGATGTACTTTGTATCCGGATTGGTCTTGGCTTCTGTGCACGTAAAATAAACCTCTTCCCTAACGGGGCTTCGATTGAAGCGTGCTCATCAGCATTGATGCCAAGCGGCCCTCTCCAACCAGCTGAGAGAACTAAGCAGTGATAATGTCAACACGTAGTGGCACAGACGACAGAGAGCCTGTGTTTATTAATCTTGTACAGTTGTGACAGATATTTGAGTTGCCGTTTGCTTTTAATGGAATAGAGCTACAGTAGGCAGAAATTGTCAGCAGCTTTATTATTTTGACACAGCCTAAAGTCTTCCTTCTTCCCTGCAATGACAAAGGTGCCTGGGGACGGTTTGGGTTTTTTTTTGATGCTGTACTGCCTCATTTGTACCTGTAGGTCTCCCACAAAGGGTAAGAAATCCCAGTGCATTTATCCTCGTCTTGCTCTTGGGAAACAATAATATTTCTATTTTACAGATGCAAGACCAAGGCACTTACAAGAAAGAGACCAAATGCAGTAATATAGTTAGCTTTCATTTAATAAGCTCAGTTCGAAGGTGCTCTTCCCCAAGCTACAGTAGGTCGCTACCTTATTACGAAGGCAGCTATTAAGCGCTCCCCAGAGCTTAGATTCCGGAGCGCAAAGCCTCAAAACATCTTGGTGCTGCCTTGCTGGTCCTGTCAACACCAGTCTAAACTTAGACAATGTTCTGGAACCTGAACATCTCTCAGCCCCAAGACTTAACGTCTTGCCTGCTCCCTCAGCTTGTGCATATGTCTTTCTGCCCAGCGGCCTGCCTTTGAGGCGGGAGGGATGTTATTCTATGCCATCGTGACCACGGTCCTTTAGGGAGGCGGAAGGTGCCAGGCAGAAGAGAGAAGTGAGCTTGGATCTCCTATTTCATGAGCGCTTGCTCCGAACACTTGAAAACACTGCCAGCTCAAGGCATCTCTAAAAAGAAAAAGTGAAGTGCCTCTAATTCAGTTTTTGAATGAGCGAGTTGTGGGTCCCAAGTGGGTGGCAGAACCTCCCCGCAGGCCTTGCTGATAGGATGTATTTAAGACTTTCTCTTGTGTTCAGCATTCCCTGTAGACCAGCTCCAGGCAGCTGCATGGAGAACGCGCAGAGCTCAGGCTGCTCGCCATGCTGCCCGTTACGGATCCGTTCTGCCACGTGCTTTGCCTGCGAATCTCTTTGCACGCTCTCCCAGAGAGTCCTGGGTCCCAGAGCCCTGCTTTCCCTCCTGGGGCTGTAATTGTTGGCTTGGCTTTTTCATTCGAGCTTTGTCCCAAAGTGGATTGGATCTGTGGAAGGAAAGGCTCCAAGTACATGCTCTGCCAGCTGCTACTTGTCTGTAAAATTTGAAAGTTGCTTCTCCTGAAAGGCAGTTGCTGCTCCTGAAGCCAGGCATTTTTATTTCCATGAGAAAGCGGTAACTGGCTGTAAGATAGTCTACGATCTTATTTTAAAAGGATAAAAATAAGTTTAATTATGTTCTTGCTCTGCCTCAATTTAGCAGCTAGCTGTTCTCTTTTGTGCTCCCCACGTTTTTGGAGAGCCAGTTGACACTTATTTAGGTTGGCACAAACTAAATATAACCAAGCGTTGTGCGAAAGAGCACGCACTGGGTCACAGCTTTGCGAGCCGCAGAAAGCAGCCTTTCTGCCTTTCATTGCAGAGCAAGGGGGTTATGGGCAAAACACAGCTATTCGGAGACAGCTCAATGAAACACACACAACCTGAACAAAAAGTAAGTGTTCCATTCAGCCTGTGAATGCTTGTGAAATTTATTTTTTGCCAGCTTTTACAGTCCACCGCCTTCTCGTTCAATCTTGAATAATAGCTTTGAATCGAGCTGTAAAAGCTTCCGAAGTTTGAAGTCTTTTGACAAGTTAATTTAGCTGTATGGTAAAAAGTTTTTCCCTCAGATAGAATAAAGCCATCATATCATGAACGTAGTAGTCATCCAAGGGAAAGAAAACACCATTAGGATTAGAAATTATGGGCTTTATTGAGATAGTTTGTGGTTTAGTGTCATTTACTATCAATATTTCAGTAGAAAAATATTCTACTCGTCATTCAGCTGGAAGTCAATATCTTCACTTAAAACCAACACTTAGGGGCCAGACTGCACATATTTTTTATTTAAAAAGTAACTTGTTGCTTTTTCATCAGTTTTCTTTTTTTTTCCCCTTTCATTTATTTAGATGTTAATTGTTTTTCACCCTATATCATGCAAGATGTCTTTTTTTTTTCTGATTGAAATAAACAGACTAGAAAAATTAATTATTATTTCCTTTAAGATTCCTGCTGTAGAGATGCACACTTTTCTCCTGGGAGCTGCCATGGATGAAAATGGTTTGTTTTTTTTTTTTTTAACATTAAGAATCAGGAAAAGATCACTGGTAAACTAAGTGTACCCAACAATTATTATAGCCTCAGCTTCACAAAGATTCCGTATTAATTTTAGACTTATTTCTTGTTTATGTCTAAATTTAAGCCTTCGTGTGCCACTAAAATTGACTGAACTGAAAAGAGAGTTGAGAGGGAAAAGAGATTTATTTCGCCCTTTCAACTTTTCAGTTTAATCAAGAGGGATGGTGACACTGTAAGAACTTTGGGATGGTGGTTTGTAATGGCTGCAGAACATTTCCTCTCTATACAATACAGTTGAGAGCATAGCTGTTATCGCTAAATAAATATGTTTATAAAAATCCAGCAAAAATGGTTCAAAATGAATTTTAGCAAGGAAACTTATTTTAGAATTGCATTGTACTTAGGATGAAATGACTGCTGTAACAACCCAATGTATCTTCATTAGCAGTCTTCATACACAAGCTTTTTTGGTAAGTTTTCTGCTTTTTCAGCTTACCTCTTCCTTATACTGACTATTCAAACAGCAACAACATGAATTTCCTTACTGCAGCTCAAAGAAGAAAGCACTTGCCCCTGCTATCTAGGCTGCTTGCTTTTTTTTTTTTTTTCAAGTGGAGGACAGGGACTGGGTTTGCCCAAGACAACAGCAGTAACTTATTTCTTAGAGACCGGCTCTTAATGCTTCAGAATTTAAGCTTTTCAGTCCTTGAGTGATGAAGACTTGATGAAATGTTGGGTCTGCAGACAAGCTGGAAAATAGCTTCTGCACCAGCCACCCCCTTAAGTGGAGGAGAACCACCTTGTTCTCCTGTAGAGCTCACATTAAGCCAGACAGGACTGCTCTGCACAGAAGACAGATTTTTGTAGCACAGCAAAAAAGAGAAGTCTCTCTGCAAGAGCATCGTTCAAAGATATAAGAAGGAGTCCCAGTCAAAGCAAAATTCACCAGGAAAAAAACAAAAAAAAAGGTATGTCAAAGGAAAATGCAACGGTGGGGCGACATAAATTTAACATCTTCTGTTCCATTACAGCTGCGTCTTCAGTCTGGTTGGTTTGTTTGGTTTATTTTCTTTTTTGATGGTAGAAAGGAGTAAATCAGTATGATGTAGGAAGGATGCAGAACAGATGGGAGTGGGAGATTAAGCAAAGATGGGTGGCTGGCGGGAGATAAATATGGAAGGAGAGCAATGATGGCAACCTAACTGATCATGGGGAAGAAGAGAAAGCAATCACCAGGTAGACACTTGTGTCTCGGCTTGACCCTCTCCAAAGAAGCAAGAGGCATCGGCACTTGGAGTAGGCCTTCAGCAGCTAGGCTCTAGAGGAAGTTCCTGCTGGCTTTCTTCCTAACTTGACACTCCTCTTTTTTTTTTTTTTTTTTTTTTTTTTTTGGCCAAGGAGGTGGTGGGAGAGGCAGGATTAGAGTGGAAAGCTGAGGCATCCTATTTTACTTTCACCAGATCCATGTGACTAGAGAGGGAAATTAGCTGGAGTGTTGTGATGGCTGTTTCCTGCTTAAGAACATAAAAAATGGAATCATTTTTGACAAATAAGAAGTAGAATTCAGCTAAAGATAAGGTGGAGGTAGGTGGGAAGCCCTGTAATTGCATTTTATTTAAATCTTTATGAATTAGCTCTGCCAATTTTTTTTTTAATTTTTATTTTTTACTTCAAATGGCTTCTGAGTAAACTTTTCAGCTGCAATTACAGTAAGAAGAGACTGCTATATACAGTTGGATTTAACATATAGGAAGAATACTTTTCCTTGCTAATCTCTGAGCTCTAATTTACATGAACAATGAGAAGGTTTAATTTTCTGTTATTATGCACAGGTTAGCCTAGACTGGATATTAATAGCTGCACGTATTCACACCCACAACCGCTAGTACTGCATCAATCAAATTTTGAAGAGAAAACTTACACTCCATGGCAACTTTTAGGGCACAATTTTCTTCTCTTGTCTCCTCTTCTTAAACTACTTCAGCAACACAGAAAGCATTGGAGGCAACTGATGTGGCCAGGCAAGTAGCCTCTGCGGTCCGCAGCCAACGGAATGGATCTTCAGTACAACTTCTAGCCTTTAATGCTGAGGGTACGGGGACAGGGGACGCAGGTGGGCGACACGAGAGGTTGGGGACCTCTAGGCTCCGTTATGTTTGGAAGCTGCAATGACTACCTAGGAAAAATGTTGTTTGTAACCCACCCTGGTGACCAAAGCATCTCCCAGCCATAGCAGAGACTGGGAGCGGCAAGGGTCCGCAGGCGGTTCCTACGCTGAGCACCCATCATTAGATCCACTGAGGAACCTGTAGCCTTTGTAAATATTACCTTGTCAGCTCCACAGTCGACATTAGTAAACTTCTAGTCCTAAAGCACTTACACCCATAGGTCTCTTGACACTTAAAAATAATTTAGAAGCTTATTTATACACACATACATGAGAGCACACAAAGTGGCCCTGAATAAAGATAGCAGAACAACCATATGAGGAAACCTAAAACCTCACCAACCAAAGAACAACAAACAAACAAGCCCACAAGCCAATATAAGCTAAAAATGAAAAAAAAAAAAAGGGCTTTAGCTTTACGCAGAAGTGGTACTCTTCATGCCAGTGGTGTTTTTAGGTGCATATTACAGGGAGAATATTCCAAAACTTCCAGCCTTCTGCAGGGCAGGCCATGCTGCCTGTATGCTCGAGCTCAGCATAATCAAAATGTAACGTTCGTTAGAAGTTGACAGTAATAAATTAATCTCTTAAAAATAAAGTAAGACTAGAAAGCTGAAGTTAATGAGATGCCGTTACCAGTGGAACTGTCAGAGTAATTCTGACCTCTGCCAAGCCCTGAGCAAGTTGTTCACAGCATGGGGAAAAAAAAGGGAACTGTAAAGGTCAGATCAGTATGGCAAGGATTTTTAGATGGGTGGCCCTTTCAAAGGGAAATGTTGTTGCTAAACATCTCAAAAAGGAAAAAAGAAAAGGAGTGGTGTTTATATACTGCCATGTATATGTAAATTTTGAGGGAGGGACAAAGTTGTTAGCAATTCTGGTCAGATCCCAGGATTTATGTAAATCCAGATGGCTGAACTACAGGAGTTCATTTTTCTTTAAGGAAAATCTGGAAGTTTAAAAACAATTTAGCTAGAGCCAATTAATCAAAACCACCAGAAGTGTGCTGGGATGGCTGCCTACCAATAGGAACGTTATGTTTCATATTGTCTTAATCAAGGATGTTAAGAAACTCCCTGAAAGCAAAGTGGGAAGTCCCCATGTATTTCATGGGCTATGAGTACCCCATGCTGACTGCGCTCTGGGACCTAGGACAGACTCCCAGGAGAGGTGTGAATGCAGACTGCTGTGCCCAGGCTGGGACCTTTAACTCTGTGCACGCCAACGGCTCCATCTTTGTGAAGCAGAACTACTTGGGTGGGAGAGGTTTGAATGCCATGTAGATGACCTTCCCCTCAGAATGGAACTGAACAGAAAAGGGGTCATCTTCCTAGGACTACTGCGGTAGCTTACTGTCAAAAAAAGTTTAATGTCCATCGTAAAAAAAAATGAAAGAGTAAGGTTTGATGTTTTGTCATTTGAGACTTAGGCTTTGGCGATCCTTTCAGTGAAGCCTGATGGTTCTCTCATCCATCTCAGGCATGATGTTCCCATTAGAGCAAGCCTCACAGGTACTCCCTGGCACAGCCTGCTCACACCAGCCAATACAGACGCTGAAATATTTTGCTTTCCCCGATACGGAACATTTGCAGTGCGACTTCTTCGTTTCAGGCATTGTGCTAGTCAAAGGTAAGTCAACAAAACGCAAGTGATGTGAGAGGCATGCCAGCCGTGGGCTTGGCCCGTGAAGAAACTGCAGCTAGAAAAGACTTGACAGTTCAATAGGGTAATTCTTTTGAAAAAAGAAAAATCAATTAAATGTTGAATGGTTGCTAGCAAAACATGAGTAGAGGTAAGTATGTGGAAAAATTTATTTTTATCTATTTATTTTTTTTTACTTTTGGTAATTCAGGCAAAGTTTTGCAAAGATTTTGAACTATGCTCTTTTAATTTTTTGTATCTTAATTGAGCTGTTTTCTATCCAAACCAGTGCACTCAGCAGTCATTTTTTATAGTCAATACTTGATCGATAAAAAAAAAACACTTCAGGAGTAGGATCTTGGATGCAGGAAACTGACCAAAAAAGTTTCATATTCTATTAAAATGCTATATGTCTAACGTGGATTGCATTTTCTATGGTATTTTGAGTTAATCCGTGTCCGTTAGTATCCCGAGAATCAAAAACCCATAGTTTCAGCTACGTCAAACTACTAAGGCAAGCAGGCAAAAAAATGCACAACTTTTCTTGTTACAGGTGGAAGAATTAACTTCAAAGGAATGCTTCACCTCCGCTGTTTCTCTGCTAGTTCTGTCCTCCACCTCACGTTTCCCATAGCCAAATTAATCTTCCTGTTACGCTTCCACCTCTCAGCAGATACAGATGAAACTGTGGAGGAAACTATAAGCAGCAGTGGTCAAGGAGAAATGGGGAGGGGGGGGAAAAAAGAGTTGTTGCACTTGCGTGGCTTTCTGGAAACAGCTGCCCAGTGCTGTGGGGAGGACTCCTCACTTCGTGCTGTGGCTATGACACATGGCGCTCGAAGGCGCTGGGGAAGCAAGTGCTCTGTCACGCCCTGGCTCCCCTCCAGCCGTTTGTGCAAAGTCGCGTTTTGGCACGGAGATGCGGCTGCTGCGCCCAAGCTGGCAACTGAGGGGACCTGGCCCACCTGGGCCTCCAAGGCCGAGGGGACCCCGTCCACCTAGGGCAGCCGGCCTCGGAGCCCCCAAAGCCCACCCCGGGCTACCACCTCGCCCCCGAGGCCGGCTGCCCCGGCACGGGCTGGGCTTTCCCCGCCGCTCTGCCGAGGGGGCGGGGGGCCGGCTCCGACATGGCGGACACCGGCCGGAGACCCCCTGGCCGCGGCGTCGCCTAGGCGACGGGCTGCGCGCCACGGGGCGGGGCCGGGGGGGGCAGGGCGTGGCCTGATTGGTTCCCTTCCCCCTGCCGGGATAGGAAGGAGGCCTGGGGGGGGAAGGAGAAATGAGGGAGCCGTGTCTATAAATAAACCGCGCTTCCTGATTGGCCGGAGGGAAAAATGGTCGCACCACGTGACTCTCCATCTAAAAATTCCAAGATGGCGGATCCCGTCATGGGCTGAGTCCGTTGGTGGCGCGCGCCGCCGCCCTGTCCGCGCCCCGGGGCCATCGCCGCGCAGCTTTCCCCCGCCTGGCCCGCCGCCACCCAGGTCAGTACGCGGCGCCCCGCCGCCTCCTCGCCCCGGGCCGCGCCCGGCCCTGCCCTGCCTGCCGCTCCGCCCGGCTGGCCGCGGCGCGGACCCCTTAAGGCCGCGCGCCTGTTCTGCCCTCCCGCTTTTAATTGCGGCGGGGCCTCTCCCGGCCGCCGGGTTCTTAAAGGGAGCGGCGGCGCGCGGCTGTTTTTTTTTTTTTTGCCGCTGCGCTGCGACGGTGAAGCGCGGAGGGTTCCGGACACGGCTGTTGGGGAGGGGAGGAGGGGGAGGGAACGGGGAGGTGATGGGCAGCTCCCGCCGCCAATCGGATTCGTTCATGCGGTAGTGGCGGGTGGATTTGAGGCACTCGGCGGCTCCTGCTGCGCGCTGATTGGGCGGGCGGGCTCCGTCGCTCGGCATGGGGCGTGGCGGGGCGTGACGGGCAGCGCTCCCGCCCACTCAGCGCGCCGGGGCCTTCCCCGCCCGTTCGTTCACTTTTTTTTTTTTTTTTTTTTTTGTGAATGAGGCGGGTGGGGTCGGCGCTGCCGCAAGCTCCGCCCCCTCCCTCCCTGCCCCCGCCTCCCCCGCCCCCCCCCCCCCCCCCCCCCCGGTGAGCAGCGCCGCCGCCTCGGTGCTGCGCGGGGCTCGGCGGGGAGCGATGCGGGCGGCGGTGAGTCCGGCGGGCGGGGGCGGGGGCGGGGAGGGGGGGGGGGAGCAGCGGCGGGGCGGTGACCGGTGCCACGGCCCCTGCGGCGTGGGGCGGGCGGGGTCGACGCCCGCGGCGAGGTCCTGAGGCGTCGAACGGGGCCGCGGCCCCGGGGGTCCGGTTCCTTTCCTCCTCCCCGCCCCCCCCCCCGACGCGAGAGTTGGGGAAAGTTTGTGCGGGGCCGGTTTCGCCTCGCGTCGGGCGCGGAGCTCAGACCTTCGGAGCACCAACCCCCTCAAGGGAGGAGGAAAAAAAAAAAAAATCATTTAAAAAAAAAAAAAAGCTTTTTTTTTTTTTTTTTTTGTAGCTAGGAGGAGAAAACAAGGGGTGTTCTCCTCAGCAGCACCGCGCTTTTCCCAAGTCCTGAGGTAATTTTGGGCTGCAGAAGGCAAAATGACAGGTCCGAGGCGAGGCAGGGCTTCCTCCGCTGCTGCCTGCGGCTTCTCCCCGCCAAAATATGCATTTTTGGGGAGCTGGTGGCGAATAAAGTGTGCACGCTGCTGCAAAATGTGAAGGTTTGGTTCGTACAAAGCTAAATTAACCTCAAAAAAAAAAAAAAAAAAAAGGCTTCTGAGGCGCTCGGAGGAGCTGTTGCTGAGCGGTTGCGTGTGGGTTTTGCTGCAGGAATTTATCAGGGAAGATGCTGTGCAGTCCCTCGGCTCCTTAACTGTGATCTTCAGGGTGGCTGTGGTGTGGGGAAGGAGGCAGCCTGACATCTTCAGCGAGCGAATGGATTTCCATCGCAGTTATTTTGACGTTATAGCTCGGGTGCCGTGAACCATTTAAAGGGAAGGAAACCTGCACTTTACTCAAAACACTTGCATAGTTGCTCGGTCCACACATTTCATGATGGTGGAAGGATGGTTGTGTTTTTTTGGTTTTTTTTTTGAGTGGTTGGTTGCTTGTCAATAGCCTGCTTGGAAAGATTTGCATAAATTAGGCTTGTCACCACAAACGCTTATTTTCTGGCCGTAGGAGCGGATTTTGTGTTGCAGGCTTTCCTGATATTCCAGAGTGGATTACAGCTCTAAAAATGTTCCTGAGAAGTGGGATCTGTGGTTGGGAAGGTGTGGGAGGATTCGGGATGCCAAAATTTCGTGTAAATCTGGGATGGGGCGTGCAGCTCGGGGTGCTGGAGCGGGGCATGGGCGCTCTCCTGTGTTCTCCGTCCCTTCTCAGCAGGGGTATCCAGGCAGCTTTATTTCATCCTTGCTTCCAGCAGCTGTATTCTGTTGTCTTCGTAATGCTAATTTGAGACCGAAGGGATGGAGCAAGTATTATTTTGGCCCTCCGTGCTACGGTGAATTTCGTCGTTGAGAGAATAATTTCCTTGCCAATGCATTTTGATTTACTGG
This sequence comes from Chlamydotis macqueenii, assembly GCF_036417535.1. NCBI lineage: Eukaryota > Metazoa > Chordata > Aves > Otidiformes > Otididae > Chlamydotis > Chlamydotis macqueenii. Next base: position 41,807,054 of record NC_141561.1, read on the forward strand.
TATTATGGAATGTCAATAAATGGGACTTGTGCTGTATTTGCTGCCATCAGAGTGCTGTCGGTTGTTGCCAAAAGCTACCTGGAGTTAATTATCTGAATTGGCCTTCTTTTAATGGCAATGTTTTTAAAAGCTAAGGAGCTCTGAAGTTTATATAATAATCTGATTCTTGGCAAGGTTTCTTTTTTTTTTTTTTTCCTTAATGCGGTCTGTCGCGGCACTGAGTTTTAATAGTTTCTGATGTTTCCACCGCTGCTATATGGAGTTTTCAGCCTAAAAGCTGCTGTTGTCACTCCGCAGCCTCTCTGAAAGAGTTAAGAGGGCATTGAATTAAGAAAGCTCAGCTGCTTGTATACAAATATACAGCAATTACAAGGCAACAAAGTTATTGCAGAATCCTACTGTAACCATGGCAACTTGTTCACTCAATTACATTTGGAAATGTAAAATGCCACCCAGTTAGAAAGAGTAAGTTTTAGCAACTGCAGATTTTCTGTACAAAGCGAAATGTGTAAGACGTGGCTTTCCAGGTTTATGGGTTTTTCTTCATGTTTGGCTGGCATGTTTTAGCATGCGCATCTGACAGATTTCCATTGCTGATATTAAGCTGTGCCCTTGGTTGTCTGAACTTAAGGGGAAAAAAATACGAAAGTCTTTAAATCTTTAAAATTTAACTTTGCCATCCTATAATTTCTTTGGGTTTGCTTCAGGACTTGGCTTTAGAAAGCGGACAGATTAGAAAAGGCATGAAATGCATTTTGAAAATTGCCTCGGAATACCAGAGGAATTTGTCATTTACTTAATGGGATGGAGGCATGAAAGAAAAGCAGACGTATGGCATGAAAGCTTTTATTCCTTCAGGAGGAAATGTTTCTTGGGCAGCCTGTGTTTGCGTACTGCCATCTCCAACAGATTATCCTAAAGTAGAAGAAAACCGGCAGGTATGAGCTACCGAACTTGTGGGCAGCACCGAGAGACGGCAGTGAAGAAGTGCTGGAGAAGCCCAGGGAGCGTCCATCAGCCCCAGCTCAGGAGACAGCAGGTTCAGGACACTGAGATCCTGATATGCGATGCAGACGAGCTCGTTACTGGAAGCTGATTTTATTTATTGCTTGCCTTTTGATGGTGACTTACTGGCAAAAAGAATAAAACTGAAAAAGTAGTTTCTTGCGTATGTAAATCTTTGTGTTGGTCGAGGTGCAGCATTCTGCTTTGCTGTGCTCACGTTTCACAGGCAGCATCCTGTTAATGCAGAAAAGGGAAAAACAACGAATGTTTGTTTTTTTTTTTTTTAACTAGGAGCGGTGTGCTTACAGACACCTGCAGATTGATGAACTTCTGAAGAAGTTACCTAGTAACAGGAGCTGGTAAAAGATACTTAGGTGGATGCAGATTGCCCTGGGTTCTCTTGAAGAAATGCATTTTGCCCAGATCTTCAAGGGCTTGATGCCCAGGCTGCCTTCTGAACCCTCAGAGTTACCTGGACTGGAAAAGGTTTGCAGGTCCCACGGACCTGTGTTAGATTACGGATGGTTTTTGGAAGGAAGCTCTATTCATCCTGTCAGGTCTTTCCGCTTTCCCTGTGAGCCTGCTTGCCTTGCGGTTTGCGCTCTCCTCCAAAGCAGCCACTTGAGCAAGCGTGACTGTCTGCTCTGTGGTGAGCGCTCGTTTTCTCTCTTTGCCTTCTACTGTGGGCAGAAGTGGAAGCACAGGAGCTGCCTGTTTATAGACTGCTGAAAAGGAGGAGCTGATCTCAGTCTTCAACCTTAAATCACATGTTGAACTGCAAGGTGAGGTGTCGGACGTGTTAAAAATAAAGGTTAAAATTGAGCAGGAGTCCATGGTTTTAGATTAGATTGCCCTCTTCATCTCTCCTTGGAATGGCTTTGTGCTTTCTGGGGAACAGGCTTTTAAAAGCCGTCCTAGGGTGTATTTGTGATTCGGAAACTTCGTGCAATGCCTGAAGCTTGCCCTCTAGGATCGTTTGTAGGTTTCAAATCGGAGGAAGCGACAGACTTTCTATACATGAACATGCCCAAACACATTTACAACGAAGTATTGAGACAAAAACTTGCCACCAAATACGTAGTATGTGATAGGATCAAATAGTCTAGGCCAAATTTCTTTCATCTTCCAGAGCTGAGAATAAGCAAGAGCTTTTAAAATGGTTTGCTCATGAATGTGCTTCTCAAATAACTTGTGCTGAAAGGAGTTAGCACGTTGAGCATCTCTTAAAACTTGCTGCACAGCCTTAGCTTAAGGAGGGCAAACTGACAATTTAATGGGGGACGTTTGTGTTCTTGATCAGCTGAATATTGGGCTTGCTCCACTGAAAGCCTGCTGTCTTCATTTCTGGCACTTTTGGGTTGTTTGAAGTGTTCCTTTAATGCTTGTGTGCCGTGCTGTACCTTTGTAAGGTCACAGTAAGTAGTTGTCCTCATGTTTTCTCAAGGATGGCGTGTGGCTCTCTGGCGTAAGTGACAGAAGTGTGTGCTAACGTGATGCTCTCTTCAGGGTTTGAAAACCTGAGTGCTCGCTGCCCAGCTGCGCCAGCTTAATCTTGGGGTCAAAATACTTCCTTGGTGTCCTCTTCCAGTTAAAGAAGTGATTGTGTTACACTCCTTGGCATTGTATATGTTTGTATTTACTGGAAATAAATACTCCTTGCCACTGAGTGTGTGTCTGTGTATATGTATAATATAAAACCTCAAACCCTTGGCACCATATTTTTACTGGTCTTGCCTCTCGGGTGGAGCGCACGCACTAGTGTTACCAGAACAGTTTATTTGCTGTATCTGTTGCTAGCCTGTTCCAAGCGGCAAAGCTTGTCACAAACCACAAAGAAATATTAATTGAACGTGTTATTTGGACACTGGTAATGACATTCATTAAATATTTGCCAAGTCAAGTATTCTTTACTCTTCTTACTGGTTTCGTTGGTGGTGTCACCTTCTCCTTCATTGCTACTCCAGTTCACCTTTAGCCGGTTTCCAGTTATCCCACTGCTTTTCTGTCATCTTTTTCAATCCTGCTGCCTAGTCTACACGGCCAGACATTTGGTTTAAATTTTATCAGACTCCTCCTGGAATCCTTTTGTAAAAGTGTGTTTTAGTGGACAGAGAAGCTGACAGGATGTGTCTTGTCACTGAAGTCAAAATTGCTTTTCAGTTTTGAGTCCACATCCCTGATGGATCACTTCTGTTTTACATTTATCTTCGCTTCCAGGTTCTCCAAGCCCAAGCATACCAATGCTCCAAGAAATGAAAGGAGCCTGATTCTCCTCAGCTTGCTTGCTGATCTCAGAGGTCTGGGTTGAGATGGGGGGTGGGGGGGAACCATGAAAATATGTGGTTTTGCCTCAAATTGTGTAAGCTGAGAAACAGCAGAAACACTAAAGATGTCTGCTTTAATAATTAGAAATGTGGCAATGTCATTACCTAGTAAAAGGGGTGAATAGTCTTCTAAAAAGTTAAAGCTGTGTGTGGTGGGGAAGGAAATGTGTCTTAGCGTTTTAATTCGATTTAGATTGTCTCTTATGTATATTTTCTCTATATATTCCAGTGCTTGGCTGAGGGAACTCCTCAGACCGCTCTGGTAATTAATGCCACTCACATGTTGATTGCGTTACGCAGAGGACTGAAGCAGGCCAGGTTTACTTTATCCTGCAGCGGACTGTGTTGATAAGGCAATATATAACAGATGATTCATGGAGTGGTGCTCATCATTGCCAGGACTGCTTGAACAGCAAGCAGACTTTGGGCAATGCTTCTTCACCGGAAAGACTTGGGCGGCTTAAACTGAGAGGAGGAGAAGAGACAAATAACACACTGTGTTTCTGGCTGTCTTAAAGGAGCTGCCTTCGGAAATTTAGAAGAAGTAGGGGCGGGGGGGAATGTGTAAAATAAGGGGGTAGAGAAGCAGGAAAGCACACAGGGGTTGCATAATGATGTTGAAAAGGGAGCAGTTAGGAGAAGACTGTAAAACCTTTTGGAAAGCCTCCATGGTTTTCCCTTTGCAAGGAGTTACAGCTTGGCCTTCCTCTATACAAATTCGGTCTTTTTTTTTTCATGACATTCATTGCTACATGCATCTTGATCAACTTCATCTTTTTTCCTTTGAGTTTTCCTATTGGATATTACCTCAGAGAAGTTTCATTAAAATCTGCTTCAAACTGCCGCCTCCTAATGCGGAGGAATACGCGTTGACTCGCCATCGTGGGCGCGCTTAGCCGTCTGGCCGCATCCAGTGATTGAGCCTTTGTTCCTCGTACGAGGAGTATTTAAAAACCAAAAAGTTGCAATTTGAAAATTGGATCTTAGGCTAATAAACCTCTCTCTAGTTTGGTCAAGATTAGATTTTATTAATTTTTTTTTTATTTATTTGTATCTGTATGCTTTATAACAAGCCAGTAAGCTGATGGATGAAGAATTGTGTAGTAAGGGTTTTGCTTTTTGCAATCGTAGGATAGAGCAACGTGCAGGAGATTAACGTCTCAGATTGGGCGTAGCAGCGTGGCAATGCCTTGGTTTAAAGATATTTTTAAGCGTGTCGCGCTCTCATTCTGGTGAACACTGACATCCAGTTGAACTTAACTCCCTTTATCTTATGTGAGTAATGAAGAATTTTGATACTTCACATGTAAGAAGTAGTTAATTTTTCTGAGGTGTCTGTCATTAAGACTTAATTATCGTTAAATTCTGCGAAAGTGTACTGTGACTTGTGTTATGTAAAATCAAATTTTCTTTGTCAAACGCACATGATGACATTAGTTTGCTGATGTAATTTGCGTTAATTTAAATTTGGGAAATAGCAGTTACTAATAACTGGCCTGTCACTAGTTCTGGTGTGCAAGATTTTGCAGAGGGTTGTACTTGCTTCAGTAAAAACCTGTAGCTTTCACAGCATTCTCTCTAGTGAGTTAACGTACTTCTGCTGTGTTGTATTTTCCCAGTGTACTAAAATAGCTTACGTTGCATTTGCTCAGGAGAAAAATATTCAAGTTCATTCTGGTGTTGTGTTGACAAAGCTTTCTGTCTTGTGTGCATCGCTCCAAGAAAAGGATCCAAAATGCAAGCATGAAACAATGATTTAATTCTGTCGTGTGCTGTTCCCAACAAGTATTCAGAAAGGGAGTGTTGTTCCAAGTGTTAGGAAAGTTACGTTTTTCACCACGGGAGCTACAGTTCTCTAGTTTTTGTTAGTGTTTGTTCCAGATTCTGTTAAAATCCGAAATACATCTTCTTGCTGCAGGTCCACATAAAATGTAGATCAGTGAGATTTGCTTTTCTACCCAAATAACATGCATGAAAGTGAAGTGTTATGTGAAGAAAAATTGCATTATTAACACCTTTAAGATGATGAGGATTCTGAAAAATTGAAAACTCTGTGAATTTTAACCTTGAGAGCTTGGTAGCTCAGGGCAGTGAGAAGGGAAACACAGCAGGACGGGTCTTTGTGAATGCTGGCTAATCTGGAAGGAGATGGGATGAGGTGAAGGATGGGCTATTTGCCTTGACTTTGAATGCAGTGACTCAAACTGCAAACGAGTAAGGATGTAAAGTTTATTTAATTTGCAAGGACCGACGGAGAGGGAAGACCTGCGGCGCAGTGCGTCAGGCAGGAGGGCTCCTAGAAGGAGAATTTGTCCGTAAGACTGAGCAGGCTGGATTGTATTTTAGAGCATTGGGTAGGTGGAACTAATTTCTTTAAATGAAAAGAGGAGACTTCTCCGGGTCGTGGTGTGAACAAGGTGGTAGGGCATCTTTCTGGAATCTCTCAGAAGATATCGGATCATGTTTCTTGTTGAGATCTTTTTGGACAAGGTGAATGGTGACACCTTTTATAAAACCGCAGAGGGCAAGAAAGCAGTAAGGTGCAGTTTCCTGCTGCCTTGTGCCACCTTCCCAAGGGAACGGTGCGGTTTCTGAGTATGGTTTGTGCTGCTGGAGCATCTTCAGGGGCAGTGAAAGAAACGGCTCCCTGCGATGCTAGCAGGATCTCTGTTGGGTCGGTGCTAAGCACAGCCCTTTCCTGCTCCATCTACAAAGCAGGAAGCCTGGTTTTACTTGGCAGCAGTGCGATGAAGCAAGGCTTCATGTGTTTGGTAGTGAGTGGGCTCAAAGCTTTGTGTCTTCTCTTCGTTCTGTGAAGAAGGGGAAGGAAAGGCAAGATGAAGAGACCACTTGCAGTCAGGTACGTTTGGCTCTGGTGTTAGATATCCTGCTGAGTAACCGATCCTTCCAGTGGACTGGAACAGAAATTGGCTACCGTGATCTGTATTTGCATTTCAGTTCTTCCTCACCTGCTTGATGTACATGAGCCTCCTAGAATAAATTATTTTCCACACTGCAAATATAAAGATAGCTGGTGTTCTGTTTGGAGGGGGGGGATCGCATCCTTCTCGGTGCAGAAAGCTTGCCAACAGATAAAAAAACAAAGCACGATCCATTCGTTTGATGGATAGGTCTGAGTCCGTTCTGGGCAATATTGGGCAGGTCTTGGTGAACTGGCTGGTAACCTGGGGGCAGCTGGGAGAGCACTGCAGTGAATGCCCAGGGGTTGGCAGTGGTCTGGGATGGCAGACACATCGCTAGTACCAATTTTGTATGACCCTCCGACTAAAGAATCCTTATGCCAGTTATTGACAGTATTAGAAATTTCAGCTGAATTCAGTCTGGCACTCGAAGTGTGCTGCTTCTGGTCCTTGCTATAAAAATGCTGGTCTAAAAATAAATGGACGTACAGGGATGTTGAAGGCAGGGGAGCACATGAGGAACTGTGCACAGAATGTAAGGCAGGGCGCTTGACCGGTTGCAGCGATGGTATCGTGGAGTAATGCTGACCACGACGTGAGTGAGGCCAAGGCAGGAAAGTTTTGCACAAGGTAATAATTCCGTTGTAAGGGAAGAAGTGAGAAAACTGAGACTCTTAGATAGACATCGAACTCTTCCGTAAGCCTGCCAGCAGCTGGACTGCTGCATTTCAAAGGTTATGTGCCGTAAAAGCCCAAATAGCTGTTGGGAGAGGGGTATTACACTCCAGATATGGAATCCTGGAGTGTAACAGCTATACCAGGCTGTCCTTGTGCAGGTCCTGTTAGAAACTGGAGTCAGGACTGCATAGACAGGAGGAAAATAAATTGCATTCATGTTAGTTGAGTATTTACCTCATTTAAAATGGCAGAAAACCTAAGCAACTTGAGACACGGCTAGGAATGAAAGCATCTTCTTTGCATGGGGCTTATCACCTCTGCTCGTGAGAAGGATATCCAGTTATTGTATACTTTCCATTCCTAGATCTTCCCAAGTGCCATTATGAATGACATTCCCCACATTCTTTCCTTTGCTGGAAGGAGCTGATCAAGCCGGGAGGTTGGGAGGCACACTGGAAGCTGAGATAGCCTAATGAGCCAGAGCCTGAGCTTTCTCTTCCCTCTTCCGAGGACATTCCCAGAGTGGTACCCTCCTCAATCCCAAGAGCTTGTTATGGACATCTGATCCGCCTTGCTGCCTTTTTGCCCCAGTAAGAAAAATCTTCCGTGTCTGCATTCACTAAAGCAGCTTTAAAGAGGAGCAAGTTAGGCTGTATTTAAATAAAAGAAAAAAAAAAAAGCAGCATATTCTTGGCAATAATTTAGACTTTTGCTGTAAACTGTCTACATTCCCTGGGGGATGAGGTCTCCTTTTGTGAAAATCTGTTCCGGATTCAGTATGTTTGACAATTTCTCTGTGTGACTACCTTCAGTTTTTCACTTTGGTGGTGTAAATAAGCAGACTAATGTGTGTGCCTCTAAGTACTCAGATATGTTTTGTTGCTGTTTTTTTTGGGGGGGTGGGTTGGGTTTGTTGTTGTTTTGGTTTTTTTTTTTTTTTTTTTTTTTTTTTTCATAAGTCGAAATAACCTCTTAAGTATGCTGGGGACTGATGAAGCTTGCATTCCTAGTGTTGCAACACAAGGTGTTCTCTGTTCTGGACTGTAAATATTTATCTCTTGTCAAAGCAGAGCAGTTACTATTGGGAACTGATCTGGCATGCAAAAACGTTTTCCTTAAGGAATTTGTTTCCTTTTATTTACAGTGTTATCGTATATTTAAATTCCAGGGCCTCGGTGTATAGCTCTGAGGCTCGTTCTTAACGCTGGCAACGAAAAATCTCAATTATTGCAGCCTCTGAGCGCGGGTAACTGGATTCTGAGCGTATGCTGGAGCCAACCGACAAGTGTGGGTGTGAAATTCAAGCAAACACAGGAGAAGGTACTAACGTGTTCCTGCAGCCGCGGGAGGGTGACGGAATGAGAAGGACCGAGGCCGTGTCACCGGTTGGAATTAGCGTCCAGTGCTGTGCTTGGGGTGGCTGCAGTGCGAAGAGCGCGTGTTGAGCGCGGGCATTTCACTGCCTGCTGTTCTGCGGCCGCTTGTGTCTTTCCCTCCTCTTCTCTTGAACCTTTTCTGAGTCTCCCTTCCCTGTCAGCAACTGTGCTTGGTCATAACCTTTCTTCAGGACTTCCAGTGCCGTGAGTTCTGCAGAGCGATCTCTTGCTAAACTGCTGTCTGCACGTTTGCTGTAGGTACGGAGGGATCTGGAGATGGTTTCCTGCAAGCGGTCATACCTGAATCCTCACTGCTGGCCACAGGTCCTGCTTTTGGAGTCGCAGGTTGCTTTAGTCTCTCTGCACTGGCTTATGTTTCTGAGTAAATTGTTTCTGCTGTTTTGTGCTATATGTGGGAGGCCTATTCAGCCTGGAAAGGTCTGTTTGTTTTTTTGGGTTTTTTTTTTTTTTTTTTTTTTCCCCTTTTTTACATCTTCCTAGCATTTGTACATGCTTATTTTTTGATGCTGGCGATTGCTGAAGTTCTCCATGCTCGTTAGGTGGTTGACTTCCCCACGTACTCTGCTCAGAAGAGAAGCCGAGGGCTGTCGAGCAGGTGTCCTTGTTGGAGTGTGTTTCTCCTGCTTTTAGGAAACAGGCTCATTGAATGAAATAAGTCACCGAAGCCGAGTTCAGTCCCTGCCATAGTGGGGAAAAGCTGCTTTTGCTCTTATAAATGTGCAAAATGCATATCTCGGACTGTATCCAGAACTGACCTTTGAGCTTGTCCCTCTGATTCAGAGGTAGCAGGCAGATAAAAACAAGTGGAAATAAATATAAATGCTTTCTTTGGCTCTGGTGTTTTCAGATGTATGTATTTATTTCAGATAGATATATTTCATGTAAATATAAATAGATAATCTATTTTTCCTATTTTCTTATAAATATGTGTATTTCTGCTTGGTGTGTCTCCCTCTCAAAGCTTCAAGGACAACAGATGGATGTCCAAGTATTGCCGTTTGAAACAGCTCTTAACGTCTGAGTTTATCATCTGCTATCAAGTCACGTAAACTTCAGTTCTTGCACTGTAATATCTGTCTTCAGGGATGCACGGTCAATACAGCCTTTATTTTCTCGTCTCTCTGAAATCTTGGGTGAAATTTGCTGTTTGTGGCTTCTGGGCAACATGCTCTTTCCCAGTTTGTGGAAGTGTTTGTAACTGGTAATTGGTGCAGCTTTGGCAGGATGCTGTACAGCTTTACGTAGAGTCTTTTTTATAGTACTTCCAAATTAGAGTACTAAAAAGTAAATGTCCAAAGTGATTCATAAATACTGCGATATTCAAAGCGGAGACATTTTTTGAATATGAACCTTTGTTCAGTATTTTCTTGAATGAGAAGTAAAGCTGTCTTGGTCGAAGGGAACTGTTGTGTAGGGTTCTGTGCTGGACTTGTCTCTCTTGCTTTAATGCAATATATCTTAGCAGAATTGAAGTTGCTTTTGAATGTTACTGGCCTCTTGCACTCTTGGTAGAAATGTCTAACTGTTTGCATATTTCCTGGCTTCTGTGCATCTAGGTATGTCAGCAACCTCTGCTCCTTTTCACTTGGTCTTATCTCCCCGTTCCATTTCAGGAAAAAAATTCCTTCAAGCTCCTTCCCCCTGCCCCAGCCTTGGAGTGTGCTTTGTATACAGACTGTTTCGAGGTCACAGGGAGCCACGTTCGCTTTGCAGCAGCTGCGTACCGTTGCTTGAATTTAATATTGGTGCTGAAATGGAAGTTCAGAGATGACTAAAATCCATTTTTCACTGACTTCCTACAGAAAGGGACCGCAGTGTTAGCTATCAGGCCTTTTTTTTTTTTTTTTTTTTTTTTTTTTTTTTTCTCCTCTGACATAATGTAACTTACTAATCATTATGTTTGTCGTATCACAAGATGCATCCAGATTTTTTTACGCTGAGGGTGGTGGAGCACTGTCCCAGGTTGCCCAGAGAAGTGGTGGATGCCCCATCCCTGGAAACATTCCAGGCCAGGTTGGCCGGGGCTCTGAGCAACCTGATCTGGTTGGAGATGTCCCTGCTCCTTGCAGGGGGGTTGGACTGGGTGGCCTTGAAAGGCCCCTTCCCACCCAAACCATCCTGTGATGCTATCAGCATTTAAAAACAACAAAATCAAAGATTTTTGAAAGTATGTTGTATTCCTTCCTGTTTGTTTATTTTCAAGTACTCCCAGTAGCAGGCGATAAAGCCAGGGGCGATTCTGCACAGCAGAGCTTTGGTGGCTCATGGCAGCTCATCTTGGAAGCCGAGCAATTCCCCCTGCTGTGGTAGCTGGAACTGTTAGTGGCAAGGTTGGAGAAGGATGTTTAGGAGCATGCAAAGGTGCAAAATCCCAAAACAGTGAATAAAAGACTCCGAAGTTTGGGCAATGGTGTTTGAAAAATGGAAAGAGAAGGCTCAAGAAGACAAAACTAGATTTAAATCACTTTGCTTGATTTCTACCCTGGAAGAGGAGCGTCTTAAAGGGAAGAATATTGCAGCTATGCTTCTTAGTGTGTAAAGCCATGAACGGCAGAATAAATTTTAATCTAGGTCATAGAAAGTTAACTGAATGTGAATCTTTGCATATCCAAGTTAGAGCTCCAAAGCTTCCTTAGGGACACTGAGTTGAAGTCTGTCTTCTGGCACCTGACGGTGTTTTAAAACCTACTTTAAAAAAACACAAAAACATGGCAGATATGGTATCAGTCCTTGAAATATGTCCCAGTCTTTGTGGCTTTACGATCCAGTTTTCTTATTTCAAGGAACAATTCCAATTTGTCTTGCTGGGTTCGTGTTGTGCAAGCAGACAAAATGGGCTATACAAAATGTGGTGCAAATCGTAAAGAAAACGGAGCTCTTCCTTTATTCAGAGTTAAATAACAGCCCTGGTGTTGGAAGCAGCACCTGGTAAGTAAAGTCTCAAAAGTCTGAGGGCCTCTGTCTCTCTAAAGGTAACCTGCAAGTACTTTTTTTTAAAGAGTTTTGTCCTTTTTCACTTTGATGGTGTTACAAACAAGTAAGTAAAAACCAAGCCCAGACCCTCTGAAGTATGAGTAATGTCAGTTGTTCCTTCTTGCTTTTCTTGCTTGCCAGCTGCAAACTTGAAATATTCGATTGCATATTCTAGATTTTATTCAAGGATGATGTTGGTAATTAAAAATCAAGCACTACTTAAGAGTATTTCAACAGAGGAATGTACATTTTTTCTGGTGGTTGAGTTAATTTTCTATTCTGGCCGTGTTTGTGGCCTGGGAGTGTGACTTGTAATTTAAAAATGAAGCAAGTGGAAAATGGAACCCCTGCATATGTTTTACTTTCCCTTCCCATGGGGATCGCTGCCCGTTGGACTGACATGTGCTTGACATCTCAGCAGCTTTGGCAGGTAAGGCAGGGGTAGAACAGCATCCCGAGGGGTGATCCCGTGTGCTTCCAGGATGCTGCTCGCTGTGCCTTCCCTGCCTGATAAACCTCAGCCTGAAAGCCGTGTGTTTTAGCAAACGTGGCTCTCTGGATTTTCTCGAAGGGGGGGAGGGAAATCACTGCTAACTATCATGTCACATATCATTTAAAGAAAAAAAAAATTCTAGCTACTCTTTAAAGTTTTTTACATGGCAAAAGTAACTGTTGACTTAGCTTTTAATACTCTATCAGTTATCTGAATTTCAGTGTTTGACTGCCAGCTCTGTCATGCTGATGATACAGGGGTATGTCAGCATTGCTTTTCATATGCTGATGATGAGAGGAGAAAAGGTTTTCCCAACAAATAAAAAAAAAAAGTTATGTCACACTTTAAAGGCAAAGTTGGTGGTTTTTTTTTTGTTTGTTTTTTTTTTGTTTTTTTTTTTTCTGCTCAATGCAGTATCCTTCATGCTGATACATAAAATTTGGGTTTAGGTGATGCTGTGGTTCAGATGATTTGAGTAAGAAGGTACCCAAATAGATAATGCACTGCAGTTGTACACTGTAAGACGTTTTTATTGGCTGTAGGAACACAGATATGCATTAAAAGACGAAATGGAAGGGACCACAAGTCCGTTAGGGCTGGGCCTTGAGTTACTGCATTGCTGTGAGCAGTGTGGTGTTTCAGGGACAGTATTAGCATGCAGAGTAAGAAAGAAGTAATAAAAAGTACGAAAATGTAAACTTTGGAACCCGTGGTGCTGGCTTTTGCGGGTGAGGGCGTGCTGCTGTTGTCTGAGCTGGGCAATAGCCAGAGCCCAGGGTGCTTACCTGAGGCCTGCGGGCCTAGGAGAGGCCAGGGAGGAGTTTGCATCATGCAAACCCAATTCTGGATGAATCTTAACCAATTTTAGTTAGCATGGTAACATTTGGTGGTGGTTTTTGGTGTTGGTTTTTGGCATGTTTCTTTCCAAGAGCATGACAAAGGTCAGAACTTAAAAAGCAGGGTGGTAGCGGGTGGGAGTGGCAGCGTGGTTCAGGTTGCGCAGTGGGCACGGAGTATTTGAGAACATGCTTAATGAGGGTTCCGGTTAAACTTACGCCGGTTAAAACTAGCGTTGCCATGTAGTCACTTCCAAAAGAAACTTGGGGAAATGTTTTACTAGACAAAAGAATTGAACGAGTTATGTGACAGGGTTGCTTTAGTGTTCAGGCTAAATTGTTTTCTCTTGGTAACCAGATAGCATTCAATTATAAAAAGAACTAGACTAACCTTAAACAATGTTTGTTCTTTACAAAAAAGTCAATATTCTTTTTCCAAGTTAATGAAGTAATTAACAGTGATTGATGACACATGTACTCAGCTATTTTATGCTGGTAGACCAGATGGGTTAGGCATGGCTAGTGACCAGTAATTTGGATTCTTTGTCAGAAGGAACAAGAAGTTCAGATGTGGGTTGTAACAGCTGAAGTACATGAACAGAAAAGGTAGATGTTTTTCCCTCTGCCTTTCCCTTACCTGTATAGGAGGATTTGAAAAACAACCCCAGGTAAAGAATTGTGGGTTGTTCATTTTTAGCATTTGAAAGCTGAGCTAGAGTGAAAATGTGGTTGGCAAGCTGAAGGCTTTGTTGTTTCCCAAAACTAATCACATAAAGGTCTCAAAAGGTCTCAATATCCTTTTTTTTTTTTTTTTTTTTTTGTCTATATCAAGCTGTTTTGAAAGAGAAAAGAAGATTGTGTGTGTGTGCACAAGCAGGTGAAGAAAATAAGACTTGGTTTGAAAGCTGCCCAATTAAGCAAGTCTACAGAAAAATAGTAGCTGGAACGGCGAACTTTCTATGATGATCTGATTTTTTTCCCTCTTGGTGTCTGCTCTGCTGGCAGTGTGGAGGGAGAGGATTTGGCGGATACCTTTGGTACGGCACACGCCGAAGACGAGTGTCAGCAAGGTAGAGAGATCTCGGTGCTGCCGAAATGCTTTAATGGGACTTTAGTATAGTGATGCAATGGTAAGCTTTAAAATGTTGGGCTACGTTACAAGTTGCTGAAACTTCAATTTGCATGAATTAGAGGGGCTTTGAATGTGTTGTCAAAGTGTTGTGTTTAGATCGTGGGCATCAATAGCAAGCTTCAGCTGTCCTGGAGTTTGCCTGGGAATGCTTCAGTCTGTGAGATGAGCTTGCTGTCTGCTGATCACAGAAACTCTGCCTTATACTGGAAATGTTGTTAGGGGGATTTTGATTAAAAAGAATGTACCATTTTTTTAATAACATTCTTAGTCAAGTATTTAAAAGGAATTTTGATTTTTGTGCTTCTGAATTATTGCAGCTAGGGTGATGTACAAGGAAAGGATGAAGAAATGAGATGGACGTTGTCCATAACCTCACAGTATTTATTTACATTCTGTCAAGTGCTGCTTTCAGCTATCTGATTTGAACTCTTTCAAATATTAGGGTGGAGGAAAAACATTTGATAGGGGAAGAAGAGGGCCTCAGGAAAAGCCAAGACGGTAGATTTTTATAGGTAACTGCCCAGTTTGTACCGACTCCTCCAAGACTTCGGTAGCAGCTGGAACAGGCTCCCGAGGCAGACTTTTTATCCTTTCTCCCTCCCACGCGGATCCATCTGTGAGACTGCTTGTTCTTGCTGCTCTTGCTGAGAAACTGGATTGAGCTCAGAAGCATCCTGCTCTTTCAGACCCTCTGCCAGAGTCTTGCTAGTCAAGGAGGGCTCTGTAATCCTGCAAATCTACATATTCCCAGGTTTTACACACAGTCAGTTGTATTTCTGAATCTGCAGCTCTTCTGTGAGCTGTGTTCCTGCTTGACTCTGAAAGAATTTTTCCAAGCTGTTGACTGTTTTAAATTGGAGCTCCCACAGAGTGAACATGAGGTGATACTTCCAGATTTGCTCGGGTTCCTAAAGGTGATCTTTTCAGAGTCTTGGATTACGCATCAGAAGATTTAGGTCCACTTGTCATCCACTTGGTTGTTCCCAAAGCCTTGTTTTTTTTTGTTAGTGTGTATTTGAGATACCTGGCAGTGCTGCTTCGACAGGGATACTTGTCGAGGTCTAAAAATAGAGATATCAGCAGATCCCTGCTTCAGCTGCCCAGTATTATTGCTATTGGTGTGAAATCTGTGGAAGTAGAAATAACATTAATACTTTTGTGTATTCCTAGCAGTAAAGAATGGCCACAAACTTCTGGGGTTCACTGGAAGATCTAAAGTTTTTCTTTTTAGGATATGGAGGCACCTTCAACTTTCAAAGCAGCCGTAACTGTTGATCAAGGCGGTGATTTGCGAAAGTGTCTCTAGGTGGTACCGTGAGGGATTTTGTGCAGAATATGCGCAAAGCGTATTCTTCCGAGTAGCCCTTAGTTTAAAGCTTAATGAGGAAAACTCAGACTTCTGCTAGGGGCAAGCTCTAATAGTGGCAAGTATGTGTTAATTTAACATTGAAATGGGTGAAGAGGCCGTCGCTTCTACTGAAATATCGATGTCCCTGTGGTTTTCAGGCTGGACTGATGTCTGAGCATTTGGATTTACACGCTGAAGTGCCAGGGCTGCTGCCAGAGATCAGTTTGAGCAGCTGACCTGACTTTGAAACACAACCGAGAAGAGCCTGGGAAAGGCAGCCTTACTTAAGGAGTCTGCGTGCCGTGGACATTACTAGTGGAGTGTTTCTTGACGATAATGAGCAAAGGGATATGCAAGTGTAGAAACCAATTTTTCTTGATTATTTTTATTGAGAATTTCTGTTACACTTAATTAGATTAATTATTTCTGTATAGGTTTGCCACCCTTGAATAGCTGTGGATTAGTTCTGTGTTAATAAAGTAGCTCACAATTAGTTAAGAGTGTCTTGCCATTTGTGGGTGTTGTTCGTTTTGTTTTTGTTTAATGCCTGATGGTGACTTCAGTGCACGTATAGCACTGCTTATATTGCAAAGGCTTATTTAACAAGCCACTGCCTGAAATAATAGCAGGATTGCTCCAGCAGCAACTGCCAGGGACTCTCTGGCCGTGTATTATAGCCTTCCCTGAAGGAACTGCGTGAATACGGAGTTAGGTATTGGTTATTCTTGAAGCCTTAACATACACATACTGTAATTTAACACTTAGGACAAATGTGGTTAGAGACTGAATCTCTTTCTGAACATAATACTGTACAAAACCTGTCACGAAGTTAAAATGTTTGGTGTGAGCATATAAGCAGTAAATACACAGCGTGTATTTGAAAGTTGGAGTTTAAGGGAGAGGCAGAAATGCAGTGTTTGTCGTACTCTAGGCTGTCATGTGAGAATAGCACTTGTGATGGCTAGTATTGAAATGTCAGCATTTGCTAAACAAATGTACTGTGCTTTAATTCCTTGAAGTGCTGGGTAGTGCTGCTGTGTTTCTGAGGTGGTTGGTACCTTTGAATCATTGTGTTGAGCTTTTGATCTCCAAGGCAGGTGCCTCTGGTTTTGCTGCTGCAAGATAAGAGTATGGAAAAGAGGAGTTTAGCAAAGATGGGATGCCCTGGTATTAAGGGCTAGACTGGCCAGTCTGGATCTGTGCTGACTGTGACAGGTACGTACCAAGTACGCTATTGGTGAGAAGATATTTGTAACAGGTGTATTAGGTTGAGGTTTTTTATTTAATTATTAGTTACACAGTTCTAACTGTGAAGGCTTCAGGTACTCTGACTAATTGTGCTCCCTGTTCTTCCATCCTTGAGTGCTGTGTAGATACTTCCACTTCCCAGTTCATGCGAGTATTTTCTTTAACTTAATGAATGCAGGTGTACTCACCATTGTGTGGAAACTCATCAAGAGTTTAGTACGTGATTTCAGTGCAGTATAGAAAGTCATACGGAGTAAACTTTATATTTTGCAAGATGGGACTGTCACGTAGGTGTATGACAAAGCAGAGCTGAGTTGATTTGGTGGCTGTAGGGTTGGTGTGTAGGTGGGCTTTTGTCTTTAAAGGGACTTGATTGCCACGTTCTCCAGCAGCATCCAAGAAGAGGTACCTTGGGAAGCGTTTCACCACAGGGCATGTACGTGGTGACACTTCTCTGAAACACGCTCCTGGGAGCCAGTGAGTTGTCTCATGGGTCTCCTGGCCTTGTGCAGAAGCACTTGGTGTTTGTCCTCTTTTCTAAGATGTTTGTCCATTTGCTTTTGGAATTGAGGAAAACTTTTGCTTCTTCCAGCACCTCAAGTCAGAGTTTCTTAGGGCAGCGAAGAAGGGGCATGGAATGCTTTCTCGTTCGGCTTGCCACCCATTCCCTCCCTTCTGTGTGCACTCAACCCCTCTACCAGAAACACAGTGAGGAGAAACTTCTTGCTCAGAAAGAAATAAATGGAAAAGAGTGATTGGTGACTTCTCTGTACTAATCATGATTCTGCATCACTGTAATATCCTGAAGTCATCCCTGTCTGGGCTGAGGTCTTGTAATCTGCTTCACAGTATAAAGAATTTGTACTGCACCTCATTTTTTTTTTTTTTCCTTGCCTCTCTTTTGAAACCCTTGCACTGTGTACTTGGAGAGAGAGTGTCCAGATTTGCACTAAATATTAACGATTTTGGAGGAACTGGGCTAACGCAGCAGCAAGTTCGGTGTTCTATTTTTATTTTCTACTACTGTCATGATATTCTAGTTGCCTTTCTGTCCACAGCTGAGCCTTAAGCTGATTGTGTATTTTACAGTACAGCCTGTTGCTCCTCCAGGATGTGTTTAGAGACAGAAATACTATCTTCTGAGACTTAAAACTCTTTGAGAGGATGTCCAGTGGTGTTTGAGGCTTGCAAATATGTTTTCTGGGAGAGGTCTGTTTTGAGTATCATTGAAACTGTAGGAAAAGCAGCACTTCTGGAAGAGGGCAGTGCCTGTGAATCTTGGTCTCCTGGGACAGATTCAGGAAAGATGTATCCTACTTGAGAAGGAGCAGCTGAAGTGATGTGCTTGACGGCTTGTGTGGGTCCTCAGGACTACCGCCACTGTTTTTGTCATCTTGCGAAGTGATGGCTCTAGAGACATCGTCCTGAGGGAGAAGAATCATCCCGGGAGACTGTTTCACACTGCCTCA
The DNA here is from genome assembly GCF_036417535.1 of Chlamydotis macqueenii. Taxonomy (NCBI): domain Eukaryota; kingdom Metazoa; phylum Chordata; class Aves; order Otidiformes; family Otididae; genus Chlamydotis; species Chlamydotis macqueenii. The sequence goes on from NC_141561.1 coordinate 41,824,878, forward strand.
CTCTAAAGAAAGATGCAGTAAATCATTTTGTGGTCGCAGCAAATTGTTATTGTTTTCAAACAGCTGTATGCCTCCTCCTTTCATAGGTAGATCCTGTATTGGCAGTATTTTATAAACAAACCCTCAAAAGCAAAGGCAGCTTTTTTTTTTTTTTTTTTTTTTTTCTCCCCCTCTGGGTAAAGTTTGGGATCTGTTTTCAAAGAGCGATTTGATTGATAAGCTCCAGCAGAGGCACTGCTTCTCAGCAGGTCTGTGACTGCGCAAAGCATGTGCGTGCTGCGGCGTCGGGTCATTTACAGGCAGCGTGTTACGAGCAGGAATCCAAGCAAGCATCAAGATGATGTTGTCGTCATCTTACGTGGAGCATGTGGGATTAAACATAATACTGTTTGCCTGTTAATGCAGCAAGGGACAGAATATCTCAGTAGATTTTGAAAAGAAAAAAAAAATGAATCTTGTTATCGGTATTTAAATCTACAGTGTCAGGCAGAAGGATCAATGGTAATGCTTTTTGGAAGATGGGTGTTTCCATGGCTTTTGGAAACCAAACCCTGCAGTGCTGGAACGCTGCTAAGGAAGTGCCAGGACACGGAAGGCGTTCTCCGAGCATCCGTTCTGCTGTTGTCTTTGCAGAGCTGGCTTCCTTGTCCCGCTGAAAGGCAGCATCTTCTGCAAAGCTTCTAACATTTGGGGGCCTGAAAGGCAGAGCTCCTTTCTCTGGGCCTAGAAATAAACTTCAGAGCACAGCGATGGGTACAGTAGGTGTATGACTACACCATGTCTTGATGCATTGAGTCAGCAGGCAGGTTTGTTTCTGTGAGGTTTCCGAGTGATCTTGTCAGCGGGCTGTAGTGTTGCCGTCCCGGGGTGTTGATGGTCCCGGTCTGAGAGGGCCTGCAGATGAAGTGAGGTCATCGATGGCCGGGCATCCTGAAACAACCAGACTGACTTGACTTGAAAGAATTTTGAAACTTCAGCCTTAGGCCAAGATTTTTATCTTGGCTGAACTACTGTAGCAATTTAAGCTCTGAAAAATAGAGCTTTGTAAATAAAGCTCCATCATAACTTTAATTACTTGTTACTGCACATCTGTTCTTGTGACTAGTAGAGAAGCACATCTGGATTGGGCAGAGAAAAGTGAACATTCATACTGCCAAAACATTCGTGTGGTGGAACTGTAAGATTCCTGTTACTTAGTATTAAAAAGAAGCCCAAACTTTCAGTAGCTCTAAAATGTAAGGAAATAGTCTTGGAGAACTGTTGCATTACTTACATTTCCTAATTCACATGCAGTTCTCTCGGTGGTTGGCTAGATGTGCAGTGGGGAAAAAGTGGCCTTGGGCACGTGTGGAAGGAATAGTACAGAACTGAGCTGTGGAGCTGTGTGGCGTGTGTGGTTTTGAGGGGCGAGCCTGGTCGTGCGGTTGGACAGGAAGAAGGTGAGGGACCTTCTGTTTTGGAGAGCTGTTAAACAGTTTTGTGCTTAGAGCCATGTGCTTTCTCGCGATACACATTATTCCTGAGCGTAGGTGGTTTGTTGCCGTGTGTGATGACCCAGCCTGTTGATGAATTTGCCACTGTTTTCTTTGCAGCCTCTGGAAGAAGCAGTGGAAGTGTTATGAAAGTATTTTAAGCAGGCACATCCCTTCCTTGTCATAAATGATGAAAGGTCTGCCTCCTGTACTGCTGAGGACTAAGCATATTATGTGATGTACTTGCTGGTAGGAAATGTATGAGAGAGGAGCTAAAATGACCAGTAGTGCCTTTGGTCGAGGGAAGGTGTATAGTAAGGGGTAGTGGTTTGCTGAGGCACCAAAAGAACTGAGAAACAAGGGACTTCTGCTGCAGCCCCTCAGTCTGTCTCTTACTGTAGGGTGACTGCAGATATGGAGGCTTGTTATCAGCTGGTGACAAGGAGGTGACAGCACACGCAGGCCGTGGCTACCTCCTGAACCTGGGGTGTGCCGAGGATACAGCTGCAGATGCACCAGGCTGTGTGATTCTAAGGGAGCGTGTGCTCTCAGGAATACAGTGGTAGAAGTAGGCTGAAATAAGCAGGCATTAGTTTGCCCTTTGTGCTTCTATTCCACAGTTTATTTGAAAATCTAGCAGGGACTAGTCTCTGAAAAATTCTGTGATTAAATAAGAGTGTGCATTTTGCACACCTGCTCGTTTTATTTACACTGCAGTTCTGCTCAGTCTTTCTGCCCTGTGGTGTGAAACGTGCAGTGCAATCCACCATCTTGTGTGCAGATGCTCTTCAGCTCCCCTTTGCTCTGTGCTAGGGAAGGGCTCCACGTGAACTGCCGAAGCCGGCACGGTCAGTATTCCACTGCTTGTTGTCTGCCAAGAAAATTCACCTAGCTGGCAGGCAGTGCTGGGGCTCGCTCAGAGACAGCAGGTGGGCGCAGTGAAGTGCTCCCATGGCAGCAGTCGTCCGTCTCTCTGCACGCTGGAGCCCGGTGAGCCTGACCCGAGCGTGTGTGCAGCGAAACCTGCTGTGTCCGTGATCCCACTCCCCCTGATAAAGGAAGGTGAGCGACTTCTCTGGCCAAAATAGTTGGTTATGCAGTTACTCACAAGAGGATCGTGCTGCTATAAACAACCACGTACTCATCCCCATCACGTACGGTGTGTGTCTGGGTTGGCAGTGGACACGCTGCCTCAGCAACTCAGCCCGACCGGACTCCGCGCTCGGCGGGCCTCCAGACGATGCGTGGGGTGGACTTGCTGTTCTTGTGGCTGAGGTGTGCAGGCCAGAGGTGATCGCTCTTGTCCTGGAAGGCAGTGGAATAGAAGTAAAACGAGCCCTGTTTGTTTGTTTGTTTTAAAATGTTATTTGTGGTTTTTTAAATGAGAGAATTTGCTTGGAAAACCCCAGAGCCCTCCAAATATCCTAGGCATAGGGATAGACAGCATTTTGCTTGTCCTAATTTGAGAAATGTTTTTGTGAGATGGTGGCAAAATGACAAATTTACGTTAAGAGCTGTTGCAAATAGAGGCATGAAAACAACTCTTGACCGCTTTGGAAATGTCTCATTGGACTGTGTTGAGATCGACACCGGTGGTAACTGAATTAGTTTGATGGTGAGATAAGTTGGGAAATGACTGCTGTCTGTATCCTGGAAAGGTCTGTTTTCCTTATACTTTACTCAGTCTTCTAGAAAAAATGCAGGAAACGTTTAAAAAAACCCATTAAAGTAGGTGAACTAAATCTGTGGCTTGATCATGGCTGTGTTGTCGTCTCTGCTCTGACCAGGCACTAGTATTACTAAAACATGCAAAAACTTCCTATTTTGGGTCTCTCTCATGACTGACTGATTTAGATAGAACTTTGGGGGAAGAAGTAGGAATAGGTAAACCGGTAGTGCTGTTAAATGGATTTGCTGCTCTTGTTTCAGTCCCGTTTCTTTGGGAAATGCAGACACACCTTCTCGCTGTTCCTGCTCTGTTGTACTTCATTCTTGCACTGTGGAAATGAGTCGACAGAAATCTGTTAACTCCATTCCAAATCCTTCCTGTCTACAGCCGAGATCGCTTATGCTATGTAACATTACCTGCTGTTTTTATTGGAAATGGATGATGTTAATATTTTGCTAATGCCTGGTCTAAGCTGACCTGACTCTCTTCAACAGGGTGTGCAAATTAATGGGACTGGAAGATCGTGAATGTTTGGGGTGGCAGAGATCTGCAGGGATTAAGTAATTTTCTCTTAAATTTGACGCATAACTTGAAAGAGCGTTCCAGGTGCTTAAAAATGCAAGCTGGGCAGAGGAACTTGGAGAGTAGTAATGCTGAGAAACTTGGGGTAGAGAGAAATAACCAATTGAGATATTTTTTAAAAAATGAAATACAGGAAGAACAACATCTTTGTTCAACAGTGTCTGCTCAGGCATTATTCTGCAAACCAGGGAAATACCGTTACAAAGCGGGGCCCGTCGTAAGTGACGGTGGTGGCAGTGAAGTCTTAGACCTGCTTTTCCTGCATTTTGCTGGAACGGAACACGAATATCTAAGCATAAGAGCTCTTCCAAGAATAGATGGGGCTACTTGGGATGTCATGGCCCTGCTAAATTGTGGAGAGATGCTCATTGTGCAAGCGGCAGTAGGAGTTGCTATTGTAATCACCCCCCGCCCCGGGAGTATTGCTGCCTCTGTCACCGCACCCTCCGATCTGCTGGTGGAGCAGTTTTGGGGTGAGTGGCTCCCTGCTCCCCTTTGAGCGGAGTCAGCTGGATTAGTTTGGTTGGATTGACTCCTGCCAGCAGGCTGAGTGCCTGTCTGAAGCAGGTTAGGGAGTGCTGGCTATAAACTGTCCTCGCTAGCCAAGCTGCAAGGGCAAAAATGCTTTGTCAGGACAGCGGGGAGCCCCTCCGGGGACTGGCTGGCTTTTAACACGTCGTCCTCGGGATCCAAGAGGGGTTTGGGAGCCTGAATGCCAATGGCTTTTTCAGCGTGAAGAAGGGAAATAACCTGTGCTTGGGAAATACTGTGCCTAAAGGATGCGATTTGGTTTATTCTCTTTCAGTAGCTCTAGCCTGTAGCATGAATCAGTAGCTGGTCTGTGTGTTAAACCAGTGCCAAAAAAAAACCCTGAAGCCCCTAAAATTGAGCTTCAGAAGGCCTTGTGGCAGATTATTTTGGTGTAAGTATTGCTGGTTGCATCAGAGACCCCATTTGTGGGGGCCTCTGAGATGTTTCTGTAAGTTAGGATGTCTCCTGCTTTGATATATGTGTATGTATTTTTTTTTAATGATTTTTTGGGGGGCAGAGGTGCACTAGGCAACTGACTCAGTGATTTTTTTTTTTTTTCCTCCTCTCTTCTTCCTCCCTGTAATATACAACTTAAAAGTAATTGGGAACAGTGGATTTTTTTTTCCCCCTGGGGCAGTATGAATTTGCTGCTTAATAATTTGCTGGAGGCTTGGGTAGAGTGGGAGTGGAATTGATTGTGTGGGTTTTTTTTCCTTCCTGCTCCAAGACCACTTCTTGGCACCGAGGAATTTTTCTTTAGACTTTTTTGGGGAACAGATGCGTGAAGTACAGTTACCACTCATACATATGGCTTTTAAAATATGGAAGCTGTTGGACTAAAGTGGCTTCATATGGTGCTTTTGGAGGATCAGAATTAAAACACAAGTTTGGGTTTTTAAGACTTGAATGTGTAGTTGAAAAGTTTTTTAAATTGTTTTTTAACATTCTTAAATATTAATCTGCATTTTAATGATTATTAATTAAAATTATGTCTATAACTGTGAAAATTACTCTCTGCAACGTTAATGTCTAAAACAGTAGCCCAGTTTAATCTTTTCTTCTGGGGATCAATATGCTACATAATGTGTAATTTAAATGGTCGTACTCTTAATTCTCTAATGTAGACCTTGTTTTCTTTAATTGCAGGTTCCCATTTTGAAAGCCATTAGAAGAGACTCTGCCACCCTATTGGATTACTTCTTATTCAACTCAGCATGTCACTGTGCCCTGGATTTTATAAGGTGGCCATGATTTAATCCCCACTTTCAATCCCTATGTATTGGTGAAGCCTTGGAGCTCTTTCGAGCTGCTGTTAAACTTGCCTGGAAGCTGATCCATCTTGAATCCCTTCTCCAAAGGACTAGACTTTACTAGCAATGAGCTCCCAAAGCCATCCAGGTAGGGGAAAAAAGCCACTTTAAATCTAGTAACAACAGCAAACCATCACATGTTTGTTGCATGACCGGACTTTTTATTGTGCTGAAATGAAAATCCAGTCCCTGTCTCTGTCCTGCGGCTTTGTTTAATACTGAGACTTTGTGTGAAGATGGAGAATTGTGTGACTGTTACCAGAGTTACAAGGAAAACTTGCCATTTTAGGTTTCTAATTGTTGCATTATGTATCAGTGAAAGTTGTAATGTGTGTTTTCTGAGATGTCTAATTTGTTAAATCCCTGCTGAAGAATCTGAAGGGTATGTGGTATACCTCTAAGGAATCGTCATGGTTCTGTTGTTGTGTCTTTATTGACTTTTAAGAAAACCCTTCGATTTTTAAGGTACTTCTTAGTAAGAAATAACAGTTTTGCTGGAACAAGAGTCAATTGATCCATCTCAATGTTGTCTGGGGGATTATCCCTAATATATCTTGCAATTTAAGGCATATGATTCGTCACTACGAAATTGCGCGTTTCTGTTTGTCAAGAGGATTTGCGGATATTCAGTTACCTGCTTTCTAGCCCAAGGTTGTCTCATACATTTGTATTTAGTGATTTTTGGGTAACTTTGTGTTAGGCAGAGCTTTGTGAGCTTATGCTTTGGAAGAGGAATTTTAATTGTGCTCTGATACGCCTGCTTTGACTGTTTCAGTTTGTGGTAGAGAAAATGACTGCTGGGAAGTAAGTAATCCAACAGCGGCAAGGCACGTGGAAGTACTTAGTTAACTATGCCTTGGAGAGATTACTTTTGTGACTTCAGTTTAATCAGTTTTGGGTTAACAGTCAAATAAGACTGAAGTTAAAAGCCAATGACCAGCTCCTAAGATTTAAGGAACTGTATATTTCTGGGGGAAGAGTTTTGTATTTGTTTCAGAATTACTTCTAGCAGCCCATTTGTGTTTCTGAGACTGGGAGCAAGAAGTGCTGCAGTAAATAGGGATGCTGGAGTTTACAAGCAGCAGCGTTGAAAATCTGACCCTCGCGCAGGAGCTGAAATGAGCTTTTAAGTCTCTAAAATTATCAATATTGTCAAAAAGAAAACATCTAGCTTCTGCTTCCGTAATGGAGCAGTCTCAGATTTTATAACTTGCTTCTGGTACTGTGGGGAGTTGGGAAACTACGTCTACTCATATGAGTAGCGTGCATAGAGGTATTCAGCTGTGACACCTTTCTTGCCATGTGATGTTTTTCAAGAGATCTGCTCTTCAAATGAATGGATAGTTGTTATTTGGATGCTTTCCTGCCTCAAATATGAGTGGGACGGAGGAGCTAGCAGCCACCTGTTTTTTTTTTTCTCGTTGTGGTGGGATAGGTTAAATACTTTCCAAACCCAGCAAACAAACCTGACTTGATCTTGCTGTACTTCTTAAGGAACAGCTCTCCAGGTATTTGGGAAAGAGAGATGTCCTTAATTGGGCTGTTCTGTTGATGCAGGGGTGTTGTAAGCCTGCTGCTGATGTCTTGTTTTCCTTTAATTCCTCTGCTAACCTTTATTTTTTTTTTTTTGTCTTGCCTCTTTTTATTGATTCTGCTACTTTTGCTCAAGTTCTGTGCTGATGGTGTAGCAGACAGTCGTGTAAGAAGGGCTGATGAAAGAAGGCAAGAAGCTCCTCGTGTAAGAAGCCCTTCTGTAGTGTTAACAATCATTTTGAGCCTACCTTTTCTAACAACCATGTCTGCAGGGACTTTGGCTGAGAAAATAGAAAATAAAACTGCTAACAGGGGAAAGTTTTGTCTGCTCTGGTAGTTAGCCCTTTCAAACACAAAGAAACTCTTGCGGTTGTATTATTTAGAAGTGTAGCTCAAACATATTGACAGTAATTGTTGAAATGAAGGATATGTGATAGAAACTCAGCGGCCATCGTCAATTCTTTCCCTGCAGATGCATTTAAAAGGTGAAAAACTTTCCTAAAACTGAAAAAAAACAGGGAAAATGGTCTCATGGTGATTTTTTTTCCCTGAATGTGGTGGGCTGCAGGTGGGCTGTGTGTAAAATTACTTACAAATGGTATTAACTTCCACAAAGTCTTAATTGTTATGAGATGCTGGGAGAAATTGTCCCTGTGCCCTTCCTTGGCTTTGGGGTCTTATTTCGGTTGTATTTCGAAGCATTGAGTTGAGATTCTGCCGTGTATCCATGGTGGCTTTTTACTCCTGGCTTACCCTGTGGTATTCTTATTGCTTATTTCTGTTCAGTTTTATAGTAATTGCTAGAAATATTTTCCAAACCTTGCCAAAGATGACATCTGGACTTCTCAAGTCAGTTATGATAGCTATTTTGATTATATAGCTACAGGTAATTATTACTAATGATGTGCATTGTTTAAGGGAAGGCTCTGGCTTAACTCAAGAGCCTATTAAACCTTGCTTCAGTGGATACAAGTTTTCTTCTCTAGTCTTCTCCAAACCTGTCACTAATGGGATGTTTTAGGAGAAGTGCCATAAAATTGTTGCAGCGTAGATGAATGAAAGTGGTATTTTTTTTTGTTTTCTGGGTTTTTTTTTCTTTTTTTCATTTTCTTTTCTTGTTCCACTCTGCAAAGCGGTTTTGTGAGAAATGTTGGGTACTGAAGGCTTCTCACTGAACAAGGCAAAAAAATGTGGAGAAGATTGTTGTCTAAGAAAAGTATGACTTCCCTGCTTCCTCATCATTCTTCCTGCATCACTGCCACTTTTTTTTGTTATGTTTTGGGGTGAATTTTCTCAGAGAATAAGTAGTAAGTTTTGCAGATGTAAGAATGGCCAGGTGAGAGTAGTTAATGCTCAAGAACTTCCAGTGGGTACATCAATCTACCTTGAGCCTTAGGCGTAGGGTGAAGACCTTGACCTTTGTTTTCTGAGCCAAAGACTCTCCACAGTCTCCTACTTGAGCCTTGGGTCAAGACCAGCAGCTCTTGTGAACTTAACTTTCCACAAAAACGCGTGTGGGAGTGCTGTGTGCGTGAGGAGCAGGAGAAGCAGGTGGGCTGATGGTGTCCCTCTTGCCCCAGGCACTGTGTGCCCGTCATCACGTGGTACCCACTGCTCTGGAGGAATGAGGTGTCCTTAGGTTTTGTGGATTTATGGGCAGGAATGGGAATCGCTTTGAGTGGAACTGCCGGGCAGGAAGAGGTGATGGGGAAAAAGGGCTGAAATTGGTGGGTGGGGCGTCAGGAGGACAGGCTTTCCCCTGCAGTGATGGGAGGAGGAGGCTGTGTGGACCCAGTCAAGACAAAGCTCAGAGGCATCACGTGCCCTTTGGCTTTTGGCAGATGAGTCACTGCTTCTTCCAGCGCTGGAACAAAGCTGAAAAAAAGTGCTGAAATTGTACTATAAAAGATCAAGCTGCTGCAAAGTATAATTAAGAAAATTAGGCTAATTAAGATAACATTTAGGATTATGACAAAACTTGGGGGGGGCAGGGGAAAGCATGCTTAGTTTCACTTCTTAACCTGTTAAGCGGCCCGCAATTTAAACTTACCTTACGTAACCTGTGGTGCTGATGCTGCTCGTCTCACCCAGGCGGACTGTGTTGTGAGTACGTGTGGGTTAGGGGTGTGTTTCTTGTTATTTTTTTTCTTCTTTCTTTTTTATTTTTTTTTTCTTACTGACCTTAAATGATTTCTTATGGTTGCCTTCTGCCCCCTCCCCCTGAGTTTTCAGTGGCTGGAGTTTCATTACCGTTTGGTTCTTCAATCACTGAAGATTGTTCTGCTGATACTAGTTATACGTAAAGATTAGCTTAAAAAACCAAAACACTTAATCACTCAACTGATTTGTATTTGTTTAAAGTTCACTTTCCTTTGTAAAAGCTGAAAATCTCCATGTTCAGTGAAGCATTTTGTTTATGAAATGTTATCTTACAGGAATTCGGAATTAGCCAGTCTGAATGCAAATGCTGTGTTCTTTCTTCAGAGCTACTCTTGCGGAGATGCAAATTTTATTTACATTTTGAAATGCTGAATGTTTGATAATTAGGAATACTGAAGTTTAAGAATGAGCTGCCTATCTGATACGGAAGAATCTGCAGTGGGATCATTAAGATTGAGGGGAGATACCGGAGAGAGCACATGATCACACAGCCACTGGGGAAGTGAGTTAGCCGCTGACGTGCTGTGATTTGGGAGATGGAAGTGTACTTCTGCGTGGCGTTTCGTCTGCCGAGCGCGAGAAGCCACTCTGCTTCCCTGCTCCGCGGCTCAATGAGGCGTGGAAAGCCATTTCGTGCGGTATACATAAGAGCTCTCCCTGTTAGTCTCTCAAACATTTTGCACCACTCGATAAATATTTTATGTGTTCTCTTTTTAAAGATTAAGAAGTTTCTGTGGAGATGCATTTCAAAGTGGCTTTAAATGACGCTGACCTACTTTCTGGCAGTAATGAGTCTGTTTCTGTGAGTTATCTGGGGGCAAGAGCATTCTTTCAATAAACATAAGGGCTGGAGGAGTGAATTCCAGGCCTCCTTTAGCCAGGCTGGGGCACAACTGGTGCTGTTGTCCGGAAGAACATCTGGACCTGGTGTATCCCTGCTTCCCTCTACCTGTCCGGTGCTCCCGTTCATTGCAGCATTATTCTAGACTGGGCGTTCAGGCTCCTGTTTACAAGTAAAACACCGCTAACAGTGAGTGTAGGTAGAACCTCATTATCTCTGATCTTGTCTTTTCCCTGCATGAACAAACAAGGATTTCTCCCAACCCGTTCTCTTCCCCCACCGCCGTGCGTGTGCTTCGTGGGGAGCTGAGGCTTTGGGGAAGGGTTCACCTGTTCGGCAGGCCCAGTGGAGGTGACAGGAATGCCTTTGAAGAGACGCTGCCGCCTGTCCTTTACAGCAGTGGGGTAAGCGTTGAGCTTTGGAGTAGGAACTTGGTAGCAAGAGCTACCCCTCTGCCTTGAAGCTGTTGCCCTCAGCAGTCTGGTCCTCCAGATTTGGGAAGGACTTTGAGGTTGGTTGAGAGGTAAGCTCAGCAACAAGATCTGGCAGTAAGAAGTTTTGGTTAGAGGAGCTGAAAACCGTTACAGATGGGAACTGGGCATGTCTCCATTTACTTTTCTTTCTTCAACCTACAAGAGAATACCTGCGGTCTTATTCTTATACACGCGTAAGCTGAGCCTGTCCTGGATTTCCTCTAACAACAGTATCATTTTGAGTACCTTGAAAGTTTTAAGGCTGCTACCATGAAACCTGTGAAGATTTCACTTTCTGGAGCATCAAATAGTTGAGACATTCTCTACAAGGTTTTTATTGTACCCTTAAAAGAGAAGAATTGTTTTGTGCTTCAGCTTGGGGTTCAAGTTGAAGTTCCTTCTAGGTCAGTGTCCCTGCTCTCCTTTCTACTTTTTCTTTAAATGCAGTTCTTGCGCTTTGGAATTCTTTAAAAGCCTGTTTCCAAAGTAAGTTTTTTAGCCTGTGATGTATCCTGCAGTGCAACGATGAGAAGCAGGGACCTATGATGAGAGGCAGAGAACTCTGAATTATTTTGAGTGAGGTACAGGGTAGGAAAAGGATATAAAAAAGGTTGTACTTTTAAAGTCAGATCATAATGTTTGAGAGAGTCCTTGGGACCTTGTGTCTCACTTGGAAAGGGGAGAAACCTTTTTCTGTACGGTTCCTGCATTTTTGTTATTCCCTTTTGGTCAACCTCAGTTTGACCCGTACGTTATCTCAGGTATACTTCCCCAAATCAAATTTGTTACTGGACTGTAACAAGGAGTATATTCTCGGTGATCATTTTAAATCATTCAGCTTGTCATCTTCATGCCGGGCTCTCACACTGATGAGGCTTGTTTGCGTGCCTTTGATGTGGTCAGATCAATTAGGACAGAGCCGACCTTGAAGGAACATTTCAGTCATCCTACTGATTCCGAAAGTGATTTGAGAGCAGGGGCAGAAAATCCACTTATTCTCAAGTAGATATCAGCCATGTATGGCATTTTTTCATCCTGTAAGTCTAGGAATAGCCATCTGGCTACCTGTGCTTTGATAGATACTGCTTACCCTCACTGCAAAAGAAAAAAATATTGCCTTGTTTTTGAGAGCTCTTGGTCAAAAGCTCTTGTTTTTTTTTTTTTTTTTTTTTTTTTTTTTTTTTTTTGAGAGATTTGCTTATTTTTGGGTCAGGGAGAAGAGCAGAGAAACAATTGCAATGACGTTTCTTCTTTTAGTGTAGTTTTTAGTACCTTTTTTTCATCCCTTAACATCTGTAGAAACTGACTTTACAGTCAGAAGATAGCCAGGAGCGACTAAACATGGAGTACCAGATGCCTGGCTGGAGAAGAAAAACTATGGACATGCTAATTTGCCCATCCTTCAGTAAAGGCTTGACGAGTCCCTTTCCCCTATAGGTCGCAATATGCCACGAGTTTCCCCGCACCTTTTGTTCTTTTTTCTATTTCAGCTGTTAAGCAAGAAAGGCTTCTGAAGTACACTGACACCTGCAAGGTTTGAGGTATCAAGTGCTGTGCTCAAAAGTTTGGTAAAGTGTGGAATACTCCTCTTGGCCAGACTGTGCCAGCAGACATACGTTATTACAGATAAAGGAGAGGAATCTTATTCGTAGGCGAGACCTGTGAAATACAGCGCTGTGTGGATTTTAGGGTGGCTTTATATGGCTGTTTTCTGGTGTTCATGAATTTGCACTTAGGAACTTCAAAGATGCTTGATGGGGTTAGATCTCAAATAACTGATCTAGCTAACTGGTGGTGTTTGCCACCTTGCTGAGGTAGGATGAGCAGCGTTTAACCCTCTCTGTTGTGCTTCAGAGTAAAACTGCAGCTCTGGTTTTTAGCCCTTGTCTGGCTGAATGGAGACTCTCTCCCCATTTGTGCCATGTGTTGCTGTCATCTTTTCTATTCCCATCCCTTTTCTCTCTCTCTCTCTTTTTTTTTTTTTTTCTTTTCCCTTCTCTTCCTAATTTCTTGAACCACGTACTTGCTTTCCTTTCCTTTGTTTGTTGGTATTTCTGAGCTAGAGGCTGGCCGTGACTCCCAGTGATTTCCTTCCAGAAGAAAACAGGCAAGTGAATCTCTGTTAGTATCTTTGATGTGCTAACTGCTGAGAAACAGGGCATACAATTCATTCTTCCTTTAAGAAAACCAAAATTAGTTTTATCAGCAGCTGTTTTGCACATTTTGTTTGCATAACCAAAATCAAAATACTGATGTTTCATCAGGTACTGGGAAAATCAGATGGCTTAACGGCAATGCTCTTGTTTGCTTTGAAACACTCAATGGCTCTTGGTGTTCCCCCTGGGAACTACTGTCACGGCTTTGGCTAAATGATGCTTGACAGACTGGTGTGCTGAAATGTTGAAGCAAATTTTTAGCCTTTCAAAAGGATGAAGCTGAAATTAAACTTTGCACCTATTGAAAGCTGAATTACATACAGGAAAAATACTCATTGGGGATTTTTTGAGATCCTCCTGTCTCCCTGTGATCTTTTTCAGACTGGACTAGAATCATAGAATCGTTGGAAAATAATTGAACACCTCCAGGGATGGTGACTCCACCACTGCCCTGGGCAGCCTGTTCCAGTGCCTGGCCACTCTTTCAGCAAAGAACTGTTTCCCGATATCCAATTTAAGATCAAGATTACTTACTGTTTTCTTTCGAACAAAAGAAATGTGCGCTGACTGTAACAATTTAAGGATTTGTCTTGAGTTTTAAGCATGATTCAAGCATACTTTTTTAATGCTTAAAAACCAGGTTAGTCGTCTGTAAACGCCATTCAGGACTAGACCAGGTCCAGCAGATACACTGGAAAGCTGCCGTTGTGGCTCATGAACCCTGTACCAGGGACGTGCTCTGCATTCACCTGGCTCTGTGGGTTTTGGGCTCGCTGACTTCCTACTCGCACCGCTGCCAGCCCAAGGGGAGAGTCTGCATGTCAAGACCACAATTGGGTATATTTGCTGGTTAATACACCTGTGTTCACCAGTTCTGCAGCTAAGTCTGTTTTCAGAGTACTGCTAAGCTGTTTCTCTGTGGTGGTGTCGTAATTCAGCCCCGGTTGGGACCAGACTACGCAGTCTCTCTCTCGCTCCCCCCACCCTCTGAGGGAACAGGGGGAGATGGTCTAAGAAAAATGGCTCGAGGTTTGAGATAAGGACAGGGAGAGATCCTTAAAGTTACCGTTACGGGCAAAACAGACTCGACTTGGGGAAAAGTATTCATTTATTGCTAAATCAAAGCAGGAGAATGAGACAGAGAACAAGATAACCTCCCCCCACCCCTCCCTCTTCCCAAGCTTAACATTATCTCTACCACCTTCCCCCCCAGGCGGCACTGGGGGGAAGAGGGAATGGGGGTTGCGGTCAGTTCATCACGTGTTGTTTTACGCCACTGCTTCGTCATCAGAAGAACTCCTCACATTCCTCCCCTGCTCCAGCGTGGGGTCCGTCCCACGGGCCACAGTCCTTCGTGGAACTGCTCCGGCGTGGGTCATCTCTTCCACGGGTGCAGTCCCTCCAGAACAGCTGTCCCAGCGGGGCCTCCATGGGCCACAGCCTCCTTCAGGCACCCGCCTGCCCCGGCGTGGGGTCCTCCCCGGGCTGCAGGGGGATCTCTGCTCCTCCGTGGGCTCCCTGGGCTGCAGGGGGATCTCTGCTCCTCCGTGGACCTCCATGGGCTGCAGGGGGACAACCTGCTCCACCATGGTCTTCACCACGGGCTGCAGGGGGATCTTGGCCAGGAGCCGCATTGCTGCTCCCCCTCCTTCTTCACTGACCTTGGCGTCTGCAACCGTTCCTCTCACCAGAAATTCTTCACAACAGGCTGGCAGACGCCTCTCAGGGTCTCTTCACATCTCATTCACTTCTCATCTCCTCTCCACTTCTCTCAGCCAGGCTGGGCCGAGTTGGGCCCAGTCACTGCCCAGCGGGAGGCCAGAGGGTGAGGCCTGCCAGGCCCACAAGGCTCGCGCCTCCCCCTCTCTGCCCCTGCTCAGCTGCTTCACATCTTCTCTTCTATTTTTTTCTGTTTTTCCCTTCTTAAATACGTTATCAGGGAACATTCTGCTACCAATTGGCTCGGCCCTGGCCAGCAGCGGGTCCGCCCTAGGCCCGGCCGAGTCCACTGGCCGAAGGGGAACAACTTCCAGCAGCTTCTTACAGAAGCTGTCACCGTAGCTCCCCTCACTAAACAAAACCAGAACAGGTGGCTATTTAACTTTCCTGTGTGGTGGTACGATGCATCCTTCTGATTGTGAAGGCCTTTCCCTGTCTGCATGTCAGCCAGCGTCTCTGGAGAAATTCAGCTGGAAGGTACTGCTAGTGGCACCAGTTCTTCTGAGCATTATGAGGAGCCCATGCATGTGTGCGGGGTTAAGCGGGGCATCATTTATCCTCCTTTGAATCCCAGCAGCATAGGCTTGGCGAGGCAATCCACAGACCAGGCTTAGTCTTCCTGGTGTTTTTATCTGCTCTGCTCAACTTTGGTGTAGCAACATCAGATTTATTTTGAAGGCACAATTGTGAAGTCTGAGTGCATTCTGCAAAGGTGACTGTGCAGGGTCAGTCCTGGCGAGGCTAAGTCCGGGAGCCTCACCACATCTAGCTGTGGATGCCTCCAAAGGAGTATAAAAACAGATAAGACCGTGGCAACAGCCATTAATTTATCCTCTCAACCTCTAATCGTGTGTGACTTGGGTTTTTGGGGTGACTGGGTGTGGTAAATTTTATTTTATCAATCCTTTTTCTGTTTTTGTCATCTGCCCAGTTGCTTCCCAGTTTAGGAAGGTGCTTAAGTTTTGGCATTTACAGGGAATTGCACAGTTGGGCCTTGCTGCATGAGGAGCGTTGTGTTGTCTCCCTCTGCTTCAGAGCTGCTGTGGCTGAAATCAATGTTTTTTGAGGGTCCGCTTCCTTCCACAGAGGGAGGAATGGAGCAGTGGCATCTGAGGTCTTCAGTGTAAGCACCAGTGCTGGATGCTGGGATGGTGATGGCGATAAGTTGTACAAAACTATCCCATCAGTTCTGTTCTGTGCTATTTTGGTTGTACAAAGGGCTGAATAATTGCAGCACTGGAAAAAAAAATTAAAATTCCTTTGTGTATTGATACGTACCATTGACTTGAACATGAGCAAGCAGGATTTTGCCAGTGCCACCTTCTCCTGGAGAAACTCCTAACAGTGGTGAAGTAGAGATTCTTGCAGTGGAGGGGACTACTGGAAACTCTGGCTGTACTACAGCTGTGCTCTGTGGTCGGTCTGGGATCAGGATGTTGGAGAAATGACAGATGAAATTCAAAGAAATCATTAAAAAAAAAAAAGTAAAAATCAATCCTGACCCTTTCACTATTCAAGAATCTATGTACTCATTCTGTTTGTAGCTGTTATGTTGCCAAACCACATAAATAGCTGCACAGGGAAAATTGTAATAGGAGCGAGGTGTATTTTGTGAGCTTTGAACTGCTAGCCTTGGCTTCAGGTACCCGTTCTGTCCTGAAAGGCGGCTGCGGGAGTCGTGTAACCCCGTCAGACCTCAGGTAATAGCCGGGAGCCTTGGGGTGAGGGGGTGTGGGCTTCGCTGCATCTCTTGGCAGTGTGCTCATTCTATGGTGTATTTTGACTTTTTTTTTTTTTTTTTTTTAATGGAGGTTGCTGTTCATGAACTACTGTGTAATGACTCTTTGCTGTCAGGTTTCGCCTTCTAATCAATAGACCAAGATCAATGCAGTTATTTGTACGTGCGGTCACTGTAGACATGCTGCCAGGCAAGTTGGGTGCAGCTGGGAGACACGTAATGCTGCCCTGGATGGTTTATTTGTTGAGAGGTCAGACGGCAGGGGTTTTTTAATACTTCTGTGAAGCTGGTTTCAGTATTTTTGATCAATTGACAGTTCTTCAGGCAGGAAACCCTTAAAGCCTGGTGATGTTAAGATAATCCATTGAGAAGGATTTTTTTTTTTTTGCTATTCTGTTTCAGTGTTTGAAACTTACACTTTCTAGTTAAACAGCCTTCCCCCCCTCCTTGAATTGTGACCTTTCTTTTATGCTGGCTGTTTTAGACATCTTAGTTTAAAACTTGTTTTCACATGGTCGTGCTCCTGTTCTATAAAAATGCTTGAGCTGCTTTTGTGGGAAGACATAAAAGCTTGAACTAGACCAAGCTAATACCCCTTCTCTGATCGGAAAATAACCCAGAACAATAAAAACACCAGAGCCTGTACACCAAAGTCTTGATAGTCTGTCCAAGTACTGAATCTTTGGCATCTGTCACTTCAGGAAAAATCTTTGAAACTTTCAAGGACTTGCCTGATTCTAAATAAGGTACCACTGGTCTCGTACAACCTTTGCCAGGAGGGAGGATGCGATCCTTACAGCTTCACAAACCGAGAAGAAGGGCTCTGGCATCTGTTCCCCACCAGCAGCAAGTATCTGATTGGCATTAGATTTTTTTTTTCCCTCTTTTCTATTTTTTTCTTTCCAGCAGGTGGAAGGCCTGTTCTGCAGGCTTGTCACTCTCGACAGGTTTATCATGATGGCTTCTTGGCAGGTAGGGGTGATGCTGTTCATTCAATCTGCCTTAAAGATTCTTGTTTTCTTTTTCTTTAAAGCATAGCTTTGTGCAGTAGCTTTTTCAACTAGGTCGTAGGACTTTTGCCTCTGGTTTACTCCTCTGTATCCAGAATTGCAGTGGGTAGAGCCAAGGACTGACTTGCAGGGTCAGTGTACCTTGATTGTCACCTCCGTCTCCTCGGAATGTGTTTGAGACAGGGTGATCAGGGTGATCTGAACAAATTTAGCATCAGTTCATATTGGCAAAGGTTTGGGAACTCTCTGAATTAGTCTTCTCATATGTTTTCTTTTTCAGGAGAAAGGGTATGCAAGATAGTAATAGGCTTCTTGTAATTTCCAACATCTTTCTAAAGGCACTACTATGTAAAAATTGCCGTTTTATTTTATTTATTTATTTATTTTAAATCTCGTTTGTCGTGCAAGACCGCAACTTGTTGTTTTTAGCGGCTCACCAAAGCACTTTCTAACCGGGTGCTTAAAGAGAATTCCTCCTCCACTGATTAATTTCTGGCACGGAGCATGAAATAGCTCTTGCGTCAGTAAATCGTCACAACCTTTGCTTGTCCCTGTCAGCGTAAATACAGTTGGACTCTAACATGCCTGAAAGTAGGCCAGAGGTTGCTAATTTTGCAGCTGCAAGGTGGTCAGGTCCAAGAGAGCGCTGGGGGATGTGCGTGCTTGGTGGGGCATCAGAGCTGCTGCATTTCAGGTTACAAGTTCAGCCCCTTTGCCCCTTGTTAACTTTTTAGGGTCTGGCATTGTATATGTAACATCTGATAATGTTTTTAGCTGCATTTGTTATTTACTAGAACAAACGTGTGTGTTCTTATAGTTGCGAGCAAGCCAAATGCCTTTCTCATCGCACCCCAGTTGCTTGGGTTGTGTTTGTGCTCGTAGCGAAACGACGATCGCAGCCGGCGTGATCCTGGCACTCGAGGCTTTGCTGGTACCTCTTCAGTGAGCTGCAGTGCTCCTCACGCCTCCTCACTTCTTGCCGTCCTGGTGTGTTATCAGTTGTTCCACGGCTCAGCTGCTGCCGTCCTCTGCTCCAAGGCTACCTGCGGGTTGTCGCTTTGGAGATGGAGCCGAGCTCAGGAGAGCATCTGCGACGGTTGGTGGCTGCTTCATGCTCTCTGTCTTTGGCGGGGCTGCTGAGTCCGAGACCTCATTTCACCACTTCACCTTTGGTCGCTTGGGAAGGCTCGCTTTTTTCTTCGGGTAATTCTGCAGAGCAGAACTGCTGTTGGCTTCTGTCAGGGAGAATATGGATAGCATTGCGCAAAAGAACGGGATGTTTTGGGGATAATTGCCCAAAGTAATTGGGCAACAGCTACTTGATCTCCTCATGTTCTATCGATCAGATGAAAGAAACTTTCTACAGAGCCATTTGCTTGAACAATTGTTGTTGTGCAAACGGGGCGCTGAATGCTTCAAGAAATGGAAGGTAAGAAACCTAGTCAATGACTAAACAGATTTTAAAGATAAGGTAGAGCTTACTTTCTGGGAAATGTAGTGTCTGTATTTATTAGCTAGGAGGGAGAAAAGCTGGATTTAATTGCAAGGATGACAGCACCTTTCAAGTGTGCCAGTCACTGCTGGTCTCATTTAACAGCAGGAAGTACAACTGAAGAGTAAAAAAAATACGTGTTTTAAAGTTGCTTTTCTATTGGAAAAAGCAGTGCAAGGTGGTTCTTTTTTTTTTTTTTTTTTTCTTCTTCTTTAAAAATGAAATAAAATCCTTCACTGCAACAAGTCTAATATTGGTAGTGAGCAGGACGTACAGCATGTAACCCTTGCGCTGCTGTGTGCTGTGTGACGAGCTGTGGCGTGGGCAGAATGACACAGGCTGCGCCGCTCGATGCGTGGGGCACTGTGGATCCCTGCGGCTTGATGCTGGTGTGCAGCGGTGGCTGACGGAGCTCCCTCTTTACTGGAGCAGCTTGCTAAAGCGATGGCAAAAAATGTCCGTACTTTATTGACGGTGTTCCTCCTGTGAGATATGTTCACCTGATTCGCGTTAATGTGAAGCAATACTAGGGTTGCACGGTGAAATGTGACCCTCTCTGTATATGGAATCTTTGATTATCCTGTTTGTTCTTATATAGCACAGGCTTGGGGAAACAGGAAGATATGTACATAGTTCTGTAAGTTTTGTTTAAAGTGATAAACGTATTTGGGAGGTTTATTTAAGTTATTAAAAATGTGTTTGGCAGGATTCACTCCTGCCTTAGCAGTTTGATTTTACCCGCCCAACAGCGCTGTTTGCCTAAGAAGGACACTTGACAGTGGAGCGAACAGAAGGCGGAAAAGGCGGGCTGGGGGCTGATGAGCAGGGGCACGCGAACAACCCCAAAGATGGGACCCACCGCTTCGGTACTTTTAGCCAATTGACACCTGTGTAGCGGCCAGTGGTACGCTCTTGGCCAATCAGTAGCTGCCGCGAACGGTGTGAGTAACCAATGGAGTGCAGATTGTGAGCTCCCCAAAAAAAGGAGACAGGCACGATGGGGGCACCGGGAGAGGTTATCAATACTGTAACTGTGAACAAAGGGGTGCGCGTCTTGGGGGAGCGCAGACTCCCGGCGCACCCAGCGCTGTTTGCTTGTTTCTATTCAATAAATTGGAAACTGTAATTGGAATTCTGGTTTGGGACGCAACTCATTTATAACACTCCCGACTGTCTGTAAAGCAAGAAAAGAGCAAAGCAAAAATGTGAGACGTTTGAAATGACTGAATATTATAAAATGTCCTGCTGATGAAGGGACGCTAAGGAAATGTGTATAAGTGGTGCGTTTAGATTTAAAGACTTTCCCCCCCAGTAGCTGCAGGCTGACACTTCAGACACAGGTTTCTTTCTGCGTTTTGATTCTTGCGGAGAAGCTTGAGGAAGCTGCTGAAGAGGCTGAAATGATACACATGGAGCTGTTTGGCAGTGCGAATCAGAGGTTAAGATGAAACCTCCTGGTTCCCCGAGACTCCAGTGGTTTCTCCTTGGAGAGTGCCCTGATGAAACAACCTGTTCGGTCCTTCTGGAAGCATCGTCCTCCTCCCAGCTGGATCACTGTATCAGTGCTCCCGTGGCTACCCTGAGCAGACTTGATGGGCCAAATAGCAGAGAAATGTTAAGAATATTTCTCAAGTTTAGATGTGTTTTCCTTTTGCGTTCTCTTAATCAGCAGCTAAATACAAACAAAAACTGCTGGTGGAGGGGTGAGGGAAAATTCCTAGACATCCCACTGCTGGATGAAAGCTTTTGAAGTTATTTTTGCCAATTTTGAGAAACCAGCTGTAGCTGCTATCAAACAAACAGTTTGTTTCGTAATAAACTTCTGCAAATATTCTTGCTGCCCTTTGAAAAACCAACAGTCTGTTGATCCTAGTGCCCATGTTGACCTACTGCAGGCAGGAGGGAGCCTGAAATGGCAGATCTTCATGTGATTTGTATCTTTAAATGCTTTCAGAGATATAATCCCTGTTTGATGAGAAAACTGCCCACTTCAGGTTGAATTTTGTTGCGGGAAAGGAAAGGGTGGCTAGTTCTCAGCCTGAAGCAGGGATTTGACAAGCTCTGTGTTTTCTACTACAGGATCCATCAACTTGTGCCAAGTATTGGAGCTACAGCATCGATGTCTCCCCTTTCCCTTCCTGCTCCTCTTTTTACTTGTAAACTAATATTCATAAAGAGATTTACATGTTTTGGTCAGGTTTAATGCATAGTATGGACGGAGAATATTCCCTCACCCCTCTTTCCCATTAGAGCTTGAGACTGGAGAATGAAAATACTTCTTTAAAAATATTTCGCTCTGTAGTTTGTTTATCCCTGCGTCTGAGATGTGCCTGGCGGTGCCAGAGAAGCCGCAAGACGTTGATCGTTGCGGGAAAAGGCAGTGGTGGTTATGTCAGCACGGCTTTTTGGGAGCGGCTTGCCCGTACCTGCGTCGCTGTGCAGGCTGCCTTTGCTCTTCCCTCTCTCAATGGCAAAGTCAGATGGCGGTGCTTATGCTTTTGTGCCATTCCTGTAGCGAGAGCCTGCATCGGAGGATCTTGGCAGAAAGCGTCACTGCTCAGGAGTGTACGATGCTGTCAGACAGCAACAGGGCGGTTTGGAGTTGGCTCAGGCATGTGGGGTTGTGTGTGTTCACATGTGCATGTACATACATCTGTCCTAACTCTGCCTGGGTTACTAAAGCTTGAGTTTGTCAAGAATGTTTTGTTGAAGTTGACTGTGGGGTCATCTTTGTGGTTCGAATACCAGCTCTGCAGCGGGTACAAGTCAGCTCCTGTTTGCTAGTGTGCCTGGTGCTGCTCCGTTGCTGCTTCTCTCTCTGTCTGGGCTCCTTTCTCCTGTCTGAACTGGCGCAGGTTTATTCCTTAGGGCCGTGTTTGGCTCGGGCAGTGCTTTTCTGCAGCCTAATGTTGTGTTGTAGCCTGCTCAACACACGCACACTCATTTTCCCTGTTTCGAGTGCCTGACCTACCTTTAAATAAATGGGATATCAGTGTGGTGTGGTATAGATAAGTGATGCTGGGCTAAAGACAGAATTCCTAATTGCTGAGTAAAGCTGTGTGTTAAATCATGGTGTGCTTTGCTTTTCCTTTTCCCTGGGAGCTGGTTGCTGAAGAGCTGGAGGTTAAATACCCCCATAAATCAGACTGGGATGCAGCATGGTTGTTTCCCTCCACAGAGGTGAGTGTGGTTTCTGAGAACTTTCTGGGCTTTTTTTGACTTCCCTTGTGCCTATAGTCCCAAGAGGTGACGTCTGAGAAGTTGCTGCCCTCTCTAATGGCTGCTGCTGGTACCAGCTTCACCAGTGCTCGTCCCTGGAGCATCCAGCATTGCGGTCGTGTGCCCGTCACAGAGTTTCCCAGAGTGTGGCAGGATGCATCTAGCAACATTTTTGTAAAGTTCTGACTTTGGCCAGCTAGGTACCATCTAGAGAAATGGCAACCTTGACAAGACGAAGGCGGGATAAGCAAGTTAAAACTAGGCACACAGAGTGCAGCCTTTGCCTAGCCACGTGTTGGTAATGCGTTTGCTCTGGGTGTGTTGGTTTCAAAGGCAGGATAGATGACACTGCTGCACATTATTTGCCTTGCTGTTGTCCTGTTAAGGCTGCCATACCTGTCAGACCCTCGGTATTGAGCTGTAAGGAGAGCAGAACACAGCAGCCCACGTGTTGGTTGGGACACTTAGCAGGAGCAAGGGGCCCTTGCAGCCTAAAACCGTATCGATTTCCTTCCTTCTGGAAGGAATTTTAAAATAGCTTCATATGGGCTCTGAAATTCCTGCTTTCTTGCTTATTTTGGTCTGTATTTTACTGCTGGAGCTGCTTTCTCCATGAGAGGCTGGCTGGAGAAGTGTTGTTCGGGAACTTCCCATCGCAAAACTTGGATGTCTCCAGCTGCCAGCCCGCGGTGCCGTGGGGCGAGCCCTCCGTCCTGGGGAAGGTGAGTTGGGAGCAGGGCTGGCGTAAAGGAGCGGGCTTGCGGTCTTTCATTTTGCTTCTTGGGCTCCTGAAGCCTGCAGAGCTCTGCAGAAGGAGCTTGTTTTTACTTTGATATAATTATGCTTCTAGTTGGTTTAGACACATGCTTATTCATGGCTTCAGCAAGCAAAAGGGTGAGACGTACTTGTACTGAAAGATGACTTTTGCTGTGCTAGAAACTCCTTTTTTTTTTCTCTTGAAAGAAACAAGTGGGGAACTATTTATTTTGAACTGTAATGACTTTTTCTCCAGTATCTTAAACTGGAATTATTTTGTGCTAAAAAAAGTAAATAGCGATTAGAAACTGTTGTCAGTGAGATTGTAATCGGCTCTTATTTTGAAAGAAGCAGAATGCTCCCTATGCACTCTCTTAATTTTTTTTTTTTTTTACTGTTTTCCCACAAGGCTGCATTTTCGTCATCTGTGTGAGCTTGACTGTTTTTGTCACATTTCGTGAGTTGTTAATAACATCCCAGTTTGTTAATATATTCTTTATACTGGCAAATTTTAAGCGATTTGATGGCTTAGATCCCCTTTATTTACCACTCTGACACTTCCAAGTGACTAAGCGGTGCAGAGGATCCCTTTGTGCACAGGGAAGATGTGGAGAGGAAAACTCGGAGCGGGGTGTTTCTCCTCCCGCACTAAAGCTACCAGAGCCTGCTGGACGCTTTCACCGATCGCCTGCTGATTCCTTTAATTAGAAATTTTCTGACTTGGAGCTTCCCCGTAGCCTGATGGATGTGTTAGATGCAGTCAGAGGTATTTGAGCTGCAAGGCTCTTAACCACGACTGCAGCAGGCAGCCCTGCCTCTCCTAGCGAACACTGGGCTGCAGGCACTGGCTCTTGTCTCCACATTTGAGTTTCAGCTCCAGCCCGTTTTTAGACACCGAGAAAATAAATGCGGCTGTGCATTTTTTGTTTTTTAGGTGTGTTGTGTATTTTTTTTTTTTTTTTTTTTCCTTCCTTTCCCTTCCCAGTCTTGGACTCGTGAAATGCCGCTGTGGACCTCTTTCCAGGATAACAAACACTGAAACATCTAATTACGAATCAGTCTCTCATTCCAAGCATCACGTGCTTGCAGGGCTTTCTGATACATTGCGCAGATTCTTCAAACCGCTGACCTTTCCCAACTGCCCTTGGCTGTGCCAGCGGAGTAGTGCGCTGGCAGCTTGAAGATGTTTTGTCTGGCGTTTGAGCAGAAGTGAAAACTTTATTGCTGGTGGAAACAGATGAGAGGGCAGAAAACGCAACGTGCGCCGAGGCTTTGGATGGTGAACGGCCGTGGTGGTTCATTCTGCTCTGTTGAAAGGTGACGTTGAAGTTGAAAGCTCGAGGGGGAGTTAAGCACAAATTGGACCGCTGTTGCGACAGCTGTGTTGTCCGCTGTGGTTTGCTGGCCACGTGCTGCCCTTTATGAATTGGGCTGTTCTACAAATAAGCAGTTGCGTGCAGCCTCCGGCTTGTAGACGCAACTCTTCAATGCTGCCGTGCTGTAGCAGAGCAGCCAGATGTCACAACTTGCTCCCGCTTGCTCTCGGCAGGTAAAGCTGCGGGAGGAAAACACCTACAGCTCTGGAAGACACAATAGCAGAGTGGAAGGAGCTGGGGGTGAGGCGTGTGAAGGATAATGTGATTTGTGATACCAGAGGCTTAAAGGCAAAAATAGCATCATTTGTAATAGTGGAGGCTTCTGTGCTACGCCTTTGCATCCTGCCAGTCTGGGATGAATGGAGGAGTAGTTTGCTTACAGATGACAAGCAGGCATGAATAAGCACTTAAAATTTTGGTGCTGAAGAAGCAGCTTTTTCATCTTGGCCTCTGAGAAGGTCAGAGCCACATAGTGCCTTTTCTCACACTGTCACCTGCTGCTCTAAATAAAAATGTCAGGAAGCATAAAATTAAGACTCTTTCTGCATCCTTCATCCTCCCTGCGGGGTTCACTGTTCGGCTCTTGGCGTGCTCGAGGACTTGCTATGACTAGGGCTGTGTGTTGATTTTTTGGAGAGGACCCCTTTGCTGCCTGTTTTGGGATTTTATGGTGGTTTTGTTGTTTTGGTGTTTTTTTTCCTTCTTTCTCCGCCCTGCATTAGCAGGAGGAGGTATTCAAAGAACAACCCACTACTTTGAACTTTGCTGCTGGCTATAAACATCTCGTCAGCCTGGCCAGGAGATGGTGCAGGCACGGTCTCTCGCTGGGAGCGTTAAGGTAACGCAAGCAAGGGTTCAGCCGGAGGATAACTGAAGCGAGTCAAGTGAGGTGTTGGTTTATCCACGTCAAAATGCGAAGCTCTTTCTCCTTTTGGCTAGCCAGTGGTTGCCCTCTTGCCGATGTGACAACTTCCCCCGGGAGTGCATTGCGTGTTTCTGGATCCGTCGTGGGTTTTGCCATTGGAATAGTGGCTGGCGTACACGCAGCTGTGGTGTCAGGAACAGGTTGTTAACTCTTTCCTAGTACAAGAACAGATTTTTTTTTTTTACCCTGATTATGAATTTTGCCTTGCCTAACTACCAAAAAAGCAGGCTGCCTTTGAGAAATGCACCCACCCATCAGGATTTCGGAGATTTGTAAGAAAGCTCTTGCAGTTCAGTTGTTTTAGACGTGTAATGCAACCCTGATGTGTTTTAGTAGATGGACACCTAACGGTCTTTGACGATGAAATGGAAGAATAAACATTTTAATTTTGATGCTTCAAGAACAGCAGCAAAGTGGGGGTGGGTGTGAGCCCTGTGCCGCGGTCAGGGAACGGCTGTCCTTCGGTCTCATCTGAACAGTGCTGGGCTGCTGAAGAGAGCAGCTCTGCCTCTGCTCCTTGCTGCTTGCCGTTTTCCTTTGGGAAAAATGCATCCGTGCTTCTTTTTCACGGAACTTCTTTGGGAGACCTTAAATATCTTAGAGTTTGGTGTTTTGTAATGGGAGGTGGCATTGCTCGCTTTTTTTTTTTTTCGTTTCCCCCCTTTCCCCCTCACTCCCTTTCTTTCTCCTTCCCCTAAGCTGCTGCTTTGAGTGCTTCTTCCTGGGCTTGCTAAGAACCCAGTCCAGTGGGGCAACGTCCAGAAGGAAAAAGCACCTTGTTGTGGTAGGAAGCTGAATAAATCTAGTACTGTCTTTTTGCTTTAAGATTAATACTGCTAATTGTGCAGATTTGTGTAAGAATAAGGTAAGGAGAAAAGCCGATAAGTGGCCTTTGAAAACTGGACAGCATTAAGATGATATCCGTCAGTGCTTTTATGATTTTTTTTTTTTTTTTTTTTTTTTTTGTATTTGACTCCAATTTAAATATCACTAACGTCCTCCTTGGAGAGGTCCCATCTGTAGAGAGGCTTGGCAGCCGTTTCCCAAACAGAACACGGGGATCTTGTACCCGCTCTTGTTGGCTCGGTTCAGATGTCTTGGGCTTTCAGATACCGCAAGCAGTTTTGGTAGAGACAGACTACAGAAAATCTTCTTAGAAAGTTTTTCTCAGTTCTGATGATTAAAAATGAGCTTTGTTCCGGTTCTACTAAAAGCTCTGTTCGATGCCTGCAAGTCTGACTTAGCAAGTGCGTGAAGAAGTCAGTCGCTGCGTTTGCTTGAACCCCTTTTAACAGGGCCTGTGAAAGAGGAGTTGTTTGCAGCGTTATTAACTGAAATCTTTACGTATCAAGAGGATAAGCATCCTGCAAAATTTCCTAGGAGTGGGCTAGTGCAGAGAAAAATGATTATTAGTTCTTGTCAGTGGTTGTAAGTGACAGCTAAAGGCTGAGTGATAGGAGTGTAGGCTTGGATTTATGCAACCTGTGCTGTGCATTGGGCCTCTTTTTCTCCATACAAGACCTGTTGGTCTCCTTACAGGGCAAAATTTATGCCCTCAAATTGTAGCGATTGTTGCTCTGCCTCTTTTATTCTTCTTGTGCAGAGTGGGTTCCTTGTTTGCTTCTTTTAAAAATTATTTGTGATAAGATTGCTGTGGGCCAAAATGGGAAAAATCCCTGTTGGAAGTGGTCTTTACTGAGGCTGTAATCCAATTACAGGTTGTACTTGAGTGGGCTGAAGGTGTATCTAGTCCACCGTTCTGTCTGATAGCGAGCCGTAGATGTTTAGGACTGCTAAGAAAAAACAGAGAACCCAAGTGTTGTGGTTTAACCCCAGCCAGCAACTAAGTACCACGCAGCTGCTCGGTCACCAGGACCCCAAGATGAGTAGAGAGTAATGTTATATTATGTTTGATGAATCTGTAATTCCTGCCGTTGTGGCGGCTGAGAACCTGAAGGCTTTTGCTGGCCCAAATGCTCTCCCTGTGCTTTGCGGGACATAAACGTACAGGTAAGGAAGGGCGGGCCGACAACGGAAATGTGCAGTGGGAAGCCTGGGGTAACTGGAAGTCTGGGGTCACTTGCTGCATATTCTAACCATGTAAAATATTTTGTGGATGCGAAATTCCGTGAATATGAGATCTGTAAATGTTTTGAAATGGTTCTAAATAAAACTTAAGCATGCTGTAGAGAGAAACACAGGGCCATCATAAACCCTGATTTTGCAGCACTTGGGATGTTCATCCCTGTGTGTTGTATTTTGGGGAGGGGGAGTTAATTTGAACTGATAACTGGGAACAGGGGATAAAATTGCATATTTGAGCACATGGTTAAGATGCTTCAGAGATGGTATTGTACGTTACCGTGCCTCCACAACTACATTATTATGCCCTGTTTCTGAAACGCGGTGTACTTGGATGCGACTCATGCTGCGTCTCGCAGTGCTGAGGAAGGAAGCACGCGCAGGCACATTCTGGAAACCAATCTGTGATCTGTTCTGAAAAGAAGGTACACGACAGGTTTTGCATGGTGAAGACAGGACGGAAACCTCGCCGGCATGTGGGGATCACCTCTGTTCAGCTGAATCAGCTCTGTAACAAGTGCAGGGCTTCCCGAATGGCTGCGGAGGAAGGGCGTGCTGCTGGCTCAGAGGAAGGTTTACAATGTGTGTCTAGGGACGAGGTCAGCAGAGTAGATGTCTGATTATCAAAGTTACATGTTTGCCGTATGCTCTTAAGACTGTAACTCACTATGACAGCAGAAGTGACTTACAAGTACCATTGTCTGAGAAAAATAATTGTTTTACAGACCCAGATTAGAAGGTGGGGGGGGGGACACGGGCGATGTGGAGTTGCATTTTGTTAGATAACGGTAACGTGACAGGGCAGAGTAGAATTTGTGTTTGCATCGTTAAATTTGATGCTGGCTTACCTAACTGTTTCACCCAGGTGTGCACTGGTGTGGTCCCTGTGGCTGTTCCTATAAACCCTGCCTGCACAGCTGCAAGAGCTGTGTGCGGATTGCAGTTTGGGTTGTGAAATGGAATATTTCCTACATGGATTTAAAACCACCCCCTTCGCCCCCTCCTTGCCCCAGTCAGCCTTGTGTTTTCCTTTGAAAACTGCTCGTTTGTCTTTGCCTTTGTCTACCTCGAACACGCCTGTGTGTGTGGCATAGCTTAAATTTTTATGGACAGGAATGTAAACACCAAATCCGCGCAAGACTTGCAGAAGAACGCTGTAGCTCTAGTCCATCATCTGTTTGTTATGTAATCTGATCTAATGGAAGCGAAATAGAAAACAGATGTCAAGGCACAGCAATTACAATTTTTCATCTGTGAGTTTTACAGTAAATGTACTTCATATTCGTTTTCCCTCCCTCCCCCGAATGCGGAGTTTTATTTGTTGGGGGGGGGAGTTGGGAGAGTGCTGCAGGGGACTTCAGAGCTCTCAGCATGGTTCTTGCTTAAAGACTTTGTTATTCAGTCCTTGCGTTCTTTCAAGTAATTAAGGTCTCTGTGCTACTCCAGATCTGCGTGCTAGTGTGTTTCCATTGATCTGGACAAAACTGCTTAGTCCTGGGCGACCACCTCTGCATGGCCGGCGCCGTGGGTTACACGGTCAAGCTGCAGATTTGCACTAAATTTAGCGTTCAGAGTGAAGGTGCTTTAGTTACCATGCTTGATTAAGTTTTCTAAGAAAAATGCTATCAAACCAAGTTTGGTGCAGGCTCTGCTGTGGATTCTTGCTGAAGAACCGTCTGGGAGGAGAGCAGATGGGAGCTGCGGTTAGCTCGTTTTCTCCAATTCGCCGCGTGACTAGGAGGATAAAAGAGAAAATGGATAATCATTGATCCTCTCTGTGGAGGAAATGGGTTCCTCCACCGCGAGTTCATCCAAGAGGTTTATCTCTGCTGTCTTCCATTAAATAAGGCAACCCCTTGGTTGAGAGAGGAATCGATAAACATCTATCTTTGCCTTCATGTGCATCTCCGCCAGTCCAGGCATATATATGATCTGACCGAGTGGTGGCTGATTTTAGTTTTCCTCTTTCCTTCTCTCTCGGTTTTCTCTCCTTGTTTTTTTTTTTTTTTTTTTTTTTTTGTTGCTTCCCAATCGGAATTGCTTCCTTTTTAAACAGAGACTGTGGAGCCCAGCCTGACTCTCCAAGGTCACCGTGGAGAACATCCCTCTCCAGGTTAGTTTTTGTGGACATTCAGCCAGCTCGCTTACAAAGACACCTTTCTGAAGGTAGTGGTGATGTTCTCTCTACAACCGTGCTCTGGAAAGCCAGAGGTTGGGAAGCTCTGCGGCTTGGCCCACGTAAACACACCTCACGCCGTCCTGACTCTCACGTTATTGAAACGGGACCCTGTGGTAATGGGGCTTAAAACCATGGAAATGCATAACAGGAATGTTGGCCGGAGAGTGCTGGAAGGCAGAAAGGACTTTTTTCAATGTAAGTCAGTGGAGGATTAGTTTTAAGAAGGAAAAACAAGTCAAGTAGGTGTTGGGCTTGATTTCTCTGCTGTGGCACTGTCTTATCGGCTGTGAGCAGCCTTCGTGACCTTAATTCTCGGCCAAGGGACCAGATTGTGTAGCGTGTTTTATGGGCACAGAAATACTAGCGCTAGCAAGTCACATGGTGCCAGGAGCTCTTACTATAAAAACAGCAGCTCTGCTGAAAGCGACCTTCAGCATGGCCGCAAACGTTCCTGGTGTTATTTTTAACCTGTCTGGGTGAATTTCCAATACAACTGCTAGTGCCAATCTGATGCGTACGCTTTCCCAAATCCTTATCTTCTGCTTTCTAGTGCAGTGACGCATCAGATGGAACAGCGCGTTTCGGGGTTGGGTATAGCTTCGCTTTTATGTCTGCGGTACCGGAGAGAAATAAATACTTCTGCTCTGTTTTACTCCTATATAGAAATTTTTAAAGGGTTGGTTTTTTTTTAAAGTTGACTTTTAGTTATATCTTTTTTTTTGGTGATTTTTTTTTTTTGTGTGGTGGTTTTTTTTTATTTTTTTTAAAGTACTTTAACTGTGGTTTAAAAATAGAGGAAGGCTGTACTTTGATTAGGTTGCTCTGGCACTGACGTCAGCGTGTGACATTTATCTGTGTACAGATTTGTCGCCCTGTTGACTAAGGCTGTATTTACACAAATGGGGATATTTCTGTCCGCCATGAGGGGCACGTGGAACATCTCTGCTCCAGTTTTGTCCTTGCCGTTAGTACGCTCGAAGTCTGTTTTTCCCTCCTACTGCTTGATTTTTACATTGGGATGGCAGCAGGGATTTTAAAAAATGTGTTGGAGGATAGAGTTTTAGGTGTTTATGTTGCCATGAGGTTTCAGGCAGTACGATGCTGGCTTGGAGGAGAAGGATGCTGGTAGAGCAGTGCTGAGCTTGGAGAGGTATAACATCAGGTGTGAGCCTCCAAGGGACCTTACTGGATGGCTTCGTTGATAGACAGGTAATGGATGCTCTACAAGCAGGAATTACAGAAAATAGGTCCTGCAAATGTGAAGTACAAATAAAGAGCCACGAGCAGTTTCAGATCAGCATGGTTTTGAGTGTAGCACCTGTATTTCTCTGCCATTTATCATTTCATGTTTTTATTCAGCGTGGGTGCTGTAATTCATTTTGATTTCTAAAACTTTTTTTTTTTTAAAGCTTTAATCATTGCAAACTTAAAAATCCCTTTTTGTAGGGAGGCTGAAGCTAAAGCTGTTGATCGGGCGAATACCACTCAGGTGTTCAGCTGCTGGAGCTTCTCAGACCCTCTCTCCCCTCTCCTCAAAGCAACTCGTGGGGTTTCCCTGCCCCTATCCCACTGTTTGTAACAGCAGCAGGAATCACTAAATAGTTTTCTGTAAGCGCTCTTACCTAAAATCTGGTTCCTGGAGTACGTGGTTTGTCGAAAGTAATTGTGAGGATATGTTTGCACTGGAAATGAAAGGGCAGAGAAGCAGTGCTTTCCTTGAAGTTGTTGTGTTTGTAGCGATGTGCGTTGCCAGTGTCGCTGCTGTGTGCCTGTGCTGGTTGTGTGCCGGTCCCCGGAGGCTCCGGAGCGGCCACAGCTCGGCCTGCCCTTCTGCTGCCGAGGAAAATCGCTGCTGCTTTACCTTTGTCGGACTTTGGGCTGTAAACTGCAGTGACATGGGGAAAGACCCTTCTGTGGAATGAGGTGCTGCGACGGTACACCGTTTTGGATGTCTCTGCCCTTGAGGTAAAGCCTCAACACTTTTCCCAGTGTGGTCAGGATCATTTGGAAAACAAAGTGCTGCTGCGGTAGGTTGGCCCTCTGCGTATGCAGCAGTTCAGCTCAAATAGATGTCAGATCCCCGAGCACCCCTGCAGCAGGCTGGGCTGAGCTTAGCGCTACACGGACAATGTGGTTTGTATTTCCATTTTCTGTCTCTTTTCCTTTCTTTAATTAGAAAAGCAGCTTCTTGGTACTGCAATCTCTTTTGAATTAGTCTTGACTGAAGGGTGGGGAAGGAGTAAAGAGATGAGTAGACGCTTGGCCTCATGAACAGATGGAGGTAACATAAAACCATTTGAATGTTTAAAATAAAAATATTTTTTAAAAAGGTTTTAAATTTAAATCTAAAAGACTTTAAATCTAAAACCTGCCGTACTTGTCTTTCCTTCTGAGGAGCCAGTGAGAATCTGGCTGAGCTCAATACACTGGCCTTTTAGCAGAAGGGGGTTCTTGATTTTCTTTAGGGTTTTTGCTTTGGTGGCTTTTTTTGTTTGTTTGTTTCTTTTGCAAATGTACAAATCTTTCTAAGAAAAGGTCTAAGAAATGACCTGCCCCATGTCACTTTTGAGGTACTTCAGCAAATTTTAAATCAAAGGCATTTTGAAAGATTTAACCTTTTCTGTGGGAATTCAGATTTTGCTGTTTGAAAAACGAGGAGTGCAATTCTGGCTGTTTCGCGGTTTTTGTGTGTATTCATGCAGGAGCAGCTCTTGGAGAAGAGGTGTTGAGGCTGTAAAGGCAGTGGTGCTTAAAAAGCAAGCTAACTGGACTCCAAGCCCTTAAATGATTTACCTGATCAACAGAACACTAAAGCTGGAACACATCATACTAAATTCCCTAAATATGGCCTGAAAGATGCTTACAATCTTACGGCTGTAAGAAATAACATACCCCACAGCGCCAACTTGAATATCTGTTGTGGCTGAGAGACGGGCTGCTGTGTCACAAAGGTGTGATTTCTTAATCACGTGAAGTATGGAGCAACCAGAGCATCCTCATGAACTAAACACAGTGCTGGATGGGTTTAGGTACCAGAGGAGCGTAGGATCTGTTGGGACTGAATTGATCAACAAACTCATGGGAGTTAGTGTCTGCACAAAAAAAAAAAACCATACAACCCACCCCCAACCACCAAGTCATGTTTTCAAGCATGTCTTAAGTGGTTTGCGTCGACCAAGTTGAAGAAAATCCATGTTGGAGTTTGTGTGTTTTTGAACCTCATACCAGTCTTGTACTTAGGTTGACTTTTCTATAAAAGTTCAAGCTACTCCTAGAGATGCTAAAGCTTCTGGTGTTATCATACTTGATTAAACAAACCAGAGAGTGTCGACTAATTGAGTTGCTGGTATTAAAAACTAAGGTCTGCTCTCATGCTCAGGTTGGCCTGTTACCACACACCTGAAACGCTCACCTGCAGAGCTGTCAGATGTCTGACTGGGCTTTATCTGTTTTACAGAGCTGCTGCTTTGGTTGTCTTGACAGCTTCGTAGTCCAGAGTTAGGCCGGCTCTCCAAAGGACGCAGCCTGGGCCGGTGCAGTTCCAGCAGACAGCCCTCCTTAAAGGAGAGGGCAGTAAGTTTTCACGTACGGATCAAGAACTTCCCGTCATAGCTTGCGTGCCTGCCCTGGAGAGTCTGTAGGTGAGAGCTGTTGCAAGCTGAATGCAATACTGGGCCCACAGGGCTGTTATCTCACTGAAATGAGTGTAAAAAATTGAGAGGAGACATCAACACCTTCCTTGTTTCCTGTTCACAGGAAAAGCTAAAGGTGACAACTGTTCTTAGTGTGGAACCTTGGAGTAGGGTGGTTAGTTGAAGCTTCAAAGAAACAGGGTTTAGTCTCCAGGTTTTTGGTATTGTAACTGAATTAGGCAGCAGCTCATAGGTTGGCCTCTGCTGTAGGCCCACCCTGAGAAGTGCAAGGCTTGTGGTTTAGGCTCCAAAAAGTTCCTCACCAATTTCCCCCTTTGGTGTCAGGATTTTGTTATATGGAGGGTTTGCATTTTGATGTCACAGCCAGGTGGGATGAAGGCATAACTCAGAAGAATTTCCCACATTTCTGGAGGTTTGGTCTCAGCTGTACATGCTGTCATTTGCTGTGATGCAGCTGCTCCCTGTGCTTCAGGCTTTCAATTGGGCTATTCTCCTCTTCTCTCCATCCCGTCCCAGCCTGTGATTACGCAGTTCAGCAAGTGACTGTGCAGCTCCTGCATCCTAATCCCCAAGGGAGCAATTCTAGCAAGGGTCCCTTGGTCTCATCTGCAAAAAAAAGAGTCCCAGCACAGTCCCAGCGCTGCCTTGTGTTCCAGAGCTTCTCAGGGCTTGGAGATGGTCGGCTGTTGCAGGTGAGCTGGGTGGGTGTTGGTGAAAGGAGAGACACACCTGCTCTATCTTACCGCAGCTTCCCCAAACCTCGCTTTTTCCAACTGGAAGCGTGACTTCATTAGCATCTTCATATTTGCTGGGATTTTTTTGGCATCACCTTTCTGGTAAGTGCAGGGTGAAGGGTTCAACGCCCCTCCTGCTGTTAGGCCATGTGGGGTGAGCTATCAAGATGGCGCTGGCATCCAGGGTGAATTTTTCCCCTCCCAAATGAGCCCAGACATACATTGTATTTTGCGCACAAGAACGTACAACTTCTGGTGAAAACAGGCGCGGAAGTGCAGTTGGAGGGGATGCGTTTGATCCAATACAGCCAGAAGGTTTTCTGTCCTTTTTATTTCATGATATCTGTTTTTACCATTAAAGTTCTGAACTTTTGCAAAAGGAAAGATTTAAACTTATATTAAAAAGTTATAAAGGATTTGTTAAAAAATTCAAGAAATTTACTTCTTTAAAGCAACGTCGAATCAGCTCCTATAGTGATGAGGATGTATGTTTGTCATCTGTGTTTGTAAGTCTTGGCCTTCAAGGGAAAATTTGTAGCTAGGCTAAGAGAAAAAAGCTGAGGGGAAGCTGCTTTGTGGATTGCTGTCGAGGGGAGCTGCTAACTCAAACTGCTGATCCATGCGAGGTGATTTTTTAAAGCTGGTGTCTCCGGTGGGTGGTACTTAAGGACTGTCAGGTTCTGCCTAGTCAGACTTTCTGGAGAGCATTAATTTTTGCAGCGGTTGGTCTCCAGCTCTGGCTGTGGAGTCTCTTTGCCCTCTTCTGGACAGCATCAGGAGAAAGCCCACATCCACGGGCAGCAGCTGAAAGGTCCCACGGATAGGAGAAGGTAGGTGGAATGGAACGGTGATGGCATCATTTGGACTGGCCTGCGAGCTCGCTGCTTACGTGTTTGTGAGCTGCGCTACAGAAACACAGAGATAGCGGCGGTGGTGAACCACAAAGCTGCGGCATCTTTGTCAGAACTTTTCGTTTGTCCTTGATGCTGAGACAATAATCAAGGAAAGCCACTAGAAACGGACTTGATGAAAGGCCAATGCAAATTACCCGGTGGACTTTGTCAGTGTATCATACTGTTACAGCGCTGCGGCAGTCTGGTTTCAAAGGAAACGTGGGTTTAAATCCAAAAAGCCTTTCCAGCCCTGCAGGGGAGGGGGTAGCTGATGTCTGCTGGCTTCAGGAAGACATTAAATTTGTTGCTGTCTGCTGAAGCTGTGGAAATTAACCGTTTCCCTCTGATGTGATGGGCACTGAATCACGGATTTAGCAGATAAATCACGCTGACTTTTGCTTGGCTTTTACTTGGCCCTTGTCCTTTGGCAGGAGGGACAGGAATACTGACTGCTGTCCTGTGAACAGAGCCTGCCGGTACAGGACTGAATTTTGGGATAACGTCCTTGTGGAATATTTCCTCTAAATTTCATAGTGGATGAAACCTGCTGAGTAAAATGCCATTATCTCTGCTGCTAACCCAATATGTTTGGGGATTTTTATTTATTTTTTTTTTTCCAAATAGCAATTCTTTAACCTGCACTCACCTCCAGGCTTGCTGCCGCTGCTGAAAATGCCGCTTCCTCTGTGAGCTGAAGCGTGCAGTGAAGTCAGGCCGATCATTTCGCATCTTGCCCCGAGGCAACCGCCGCTGGCTTCTAGAGCTTTGTAATCTTCCCCTAAAAGACAAGAGAGCTCAGAGGAACCGCTGTCCTGCAGCATCCGTGCTGGGGAGGGGTTTACTTTTGTCCCCTCACCACTTTCCCCCCAAGATCCAGCTTTTCCAGTATCTTGCCTGTTAAGTGTCTGGATAAAGGCTGCAGCATAAAGTCAATAGTCTGGTGTTTGGGGGACATTAGGGAATTTTTATCTTACTGAAGAAGGGACTGGGACTGTGTATTCCAGATGGATGTTGAGGACGTGGGGCTTCCTGTCCACAGATATTTCACTGAAGGATCTTTGTGCTTGGGTTTAGTTACTGGGCATGGCATGGGACGGGCTAGCACAAGATGGGGCTGCAGTCTGTGCTTTGGATGTCTGTGGCACACCTGGAATGTGATGGTTTTTGGACGGTGATGGATGCTGAGAGAGAATATTGGAGAGCTGTCATGAGGAGGGAGCAGCTAGGGATGTTCTGTGGATTTTACAAGATGAGGTAGTATGATCTCAGATCAGTGCCGGTTTAGGCTTTTGTACTGTTTTGCATCTCATGTTTTTTTCCTTAAAGATATAATGTATTGCCCGTGTGCACAGTCCTCACATTTATAAATCTCTTACTCTGAGCATTCATGGAGTGCAGATGTTCATAAAACAGACATTCATGTCTTGAAAATGTCCCTTGCCTGTGGTGAATGGGAAGCCTTCCCAGGTAAGCTGGAGCTCGCTGTAGTCGGTTCCTGAATAAATGAACCTTTCATCATTTACCGGAGGAGGCGGGGGAAACACCACCTTGCTGTGATGGAGGCGAAGAGCGCCTTTCAAACGCCAGCAGCGTGCAGGCGAATGCAGAGCCCTCTTCTCCGCTGCCGGCCTCAGGAGCTCGAGCGGTCGGGAGCTCCCTGCAAGCAGGTACCAGGAAAAGGATGCAGAATGTAAGCTTTTACTGGTATCTCTGCAAGCTGTCGGGCAAATACAAGGGTCTGTCTGAATTGAAGCACTGTCAGCGGCTAATGGGGTTTTCATGATCGACGGGAATTCCTACTGCTGTTAAATACACTTATGTACACAAAATACATCTTGAACGTGCGTATATGCGCATACATACAAATGCATATATGCATCTCCGGTGCAGGAACAAGCATCTTGTCTCTGGGCCCTCTTTGCCCAGGGAGAGACTGCAGCCGGCAGCGACGTGTGCGGGGCCGATGCCGGTTGAACAGAACCACTCCTTTATGTGCGGATATTTTGCAGATATTTTGCAGCTGAGGCTGACTTGAGCTGTTCCTTTTAAACCTAAAGGGAAAAAAAAAGAAAATAAAAGCCTCCTGGGCACTTCTTGTTCAGAGAGGGACTGTGAGGAGGTGAATGGCTTCACAAACGTTTTGCTGCAGCCTCAGCAGGTGAGGAGTCTGTTAGGTTGGAGGCCGAAGGGTTTATGGCTCAGGGAGTGTGATAACAGATACTTAGGTGTTTCTGTTCGAGCAGGCCTGCTGTTTTACTGCTGCCTGCTCAGTTGAGATCCTCTAGGTTTTAAAGCAAATGCTCCAAGAGAACTTTGTGAATGTACGTTCCTGACTAATGCACTGCCCTTTAGGTGAGTTATTGGGTTTAAAACTGATGAAGAACAGCCTTCAGCTTTTACGGGGGATTTATGAATGTTTAAGCAATCACACGGTCCCTGGGAAATGGCCTTTTTCACTTGTCTGTTCAAAGGCACCTTGGTGTAACTCTGACATTACCAACGGTGCGTTTGGGCGCCAGGCCCCCGACCCGTCATCTTCTCTGTGGGACACGGTCTGGCAGTTCAGCTGTGCTTTCCACGTCGTGTCCTGGAGCAAGCTCCTGTTGGAAGGTCTTTGCGGTTGACCTCATTGCAAGATGGCCTCCAAATTTTCTTTTTTTTTTTTTCCCCTGCTAAGCTAATGCAGTACACTGCTGCCTTGGCTTCAAGAGGTGAGTTTTCACTAGCAACACTCAGTCTTAACCTTTGCATTTGGTTGTTTGCTACTGTTTTGTGTGAATTCCTTAAAAGCTCTGGGCAAGAAATGTCTCGATCAGTGCTGCTGTTGCAGGATAAGAGGCGTTCCGTGAAGGCCCGTGGACTTGGCGCTAGCGACAGGCGTGATGTGCACGCTTATCACAAAATGAGCAGAGAAGTGCATTGCTAAAAGTAGAACTGAACACCGGCGCGCGGCCCTTTTGTGTTTATTGCAGTTGGCTCTGCCATGGCTGTGTTCTGCACTTCCCTTTCGCAGTCTTGAGAAGCAGAGTTGAGTTGTGGGAGCTGAACCGGAGGGCGCTGGCGAGGAGAGGGGATAATCCTGAGCAGATCCTCCTGCACTCGTGGCTGCAATTGCAACAGAGCTCCAGAGCGCATTACTCAACAGGCAGGCGGCTCTTTAGGTAAGCATGGATTTTGCAATGCACAGCTAGCAAAATTAAACTGGGTAAATCACTGAGGGGGGAAGACAAAGGTTCAGGGGTTTTTTTTTTTTCCTCTTTTCTAGTGGCTTCTGTCTGTGGATGAAAGTGAGTTCAGGGCCTCAAACTCTGAATGTACACTAACCAGGTTCTAGCCTTAGTTCTCTTCTCCAAGTTGTCATTAAATTTTAAAATTGAAAAGCGATAAGGAATCTTTGTGAGGGGGACGCTCCTCATACCGTAGAGTTAAACTGCAGCTTTTGGGTGCCGCTCCAATGAAGCGCTGAAAATCTGTTAACACAAAAGAGGTGAGGTGTGCCCTGGTTGGTGCCAGATAAACCAAAGCACTCACATGTCTGTGGCGAACAACTCAGTGATTTCTTCTCTGCCTGTTTAAAGCAGCTTCCCAGCCTTTATTTGCTGAAGAGAGTGGTGTAGGAGATGTGCCTCCAGCCCTGTGTTCCGCTCTTTGTGCGAGGATGGCGGTGGTGGTGGTGAAGGCAGCTGCCAGCTTGGTGTGGTAAATAAGTGCAATGAGACCTTTTTTTTTGGGTTTGTGTTTTTTTTTTTTTTAATTTTTTTTTATTTTTTATTTCCCCTCCCCAAGGAGTTGGGGAGGAAAGCAGGGTTGTCTGCGGTTTGGTTTGTTTGGGGACTGGTGTTAATTGCAAAGGCAGATTTAGCTCTCGTCTGTGCACGTATAAACATGAGCTACCGCTGTAGCAAGCTGTGTTTGTCGCGTACCTTTGACCACCTCACCCATTGATCTCTGCCCGGTCACCGGCTATTTCTGGTTCTCTGAGTCTGAGCAGCAGCCATCCCCAGAAGGCTGTCTTGCATGCAGTGGTTTGTCTTCTCGCTGCTGTTGTGGATTTTTCATCGTCTTTAGAAGTTAAACGCTTCTCTCGGCGTTCAGGGGTTGGTCCTGCGGAAGGCTGTTCAAGGCAGGCTGCTTTGCGACCCTGCCGAGCGAGATGTTGCAGTCCTACAGCCCTGAGAAGAGCGAGGTGGTTGGCTTCAGACACGCAGTGTTTGCTTCCAGGACACGATATAGCTGTGTCTTCTACGCAGAGGTGCAGAAAGGTAAGGCAAAATGCACAGAAAATAATAACCTATTGAGGCAGAAGTAATAGCTGTAAAAGAAATTGGACTGTCCTTCCCAAAACCAGAATCTGGATACCAAGTTTGCCATCAGAATACTCAAAAAGGCTAGTGCGGATATGCTTAAACAAGGATTTATAGCAAGCGAAACCGAGAAAATTTGCTTTATGTTTTTTCAAACCACAGAAGAATAGCGTGGAAAGAGATTACCGCTCTCTTCTCTGTCTGCATACAGCTGCGCACGAAGGCTTGGCAGCTGTATTTTCTGAACATCTTTACAAAACTCACCTAGGGTTCTCAGCGAAAGGCCTTGCAGCTGCTCACAGCTCTGCCGTTTGATAGCAGCTGCTCTATTGACAAGTGCATTTTTATCATGGGAGATGCCGGCGGAGTGGAAACAAGCAGGAAACAACTGTTTATATAATCCGTGCCGTATAGCTCGAGCACGGCGCAGACAAGCCCTTCGCTTGTCTGCAGCGGCATGCACCTTGACCTGCGCTTGCTATAAATAGCCGCAACGCCCGGCAGCAGCGTCTTTTGAGAAATGCCGATCTGAGCGCCTTTGTCTTCTGGCGCGAGCAGGGACGCGGTTACTTGCACTTTTAAGAGAGAGTGGTTCCCACGGTTGTGAAAGCGGGCGCCACGAGAGCCTCTCCGCTCTTTGGGTGTTTGCAAAGTGCCCCTTCCTTACCTGGGACTCGGTCACTCTAGAATTTTGTGCATCGGATAACAGTTCCTGCTTATTTCTCACCCTGATTGCCACATCGGTGTTCGAGCAATGGAAATGGTTATTCAGCCGAAGCTCTCAACTCCTATTCCTAGTACATCTAGAAAATTCACTCCAATTTTACGTTAAATGTTTGGAGTTGGTGATTCTTTAAGTCGCGGTTAAAACTGCATAGCTTCAGGAAGATGCTTGAGGTTGGCTCTGGAGGCACATTGCTGGATGGTGGTCACAATATTTAAGTGGTTGACAT
Source organism: Chlamydotis macqueenii (assembly GCF_036417535.1). Taxonomy (NCBI): domain Eukaryota; kingdom Metazoa; phylum Chordata; class Aves; order Otidiformes; family Otididae; genus Chlamydotis; species Chlamydotis macqueenii. The sequence continues at coordinate 41,864,638 of NC_141561.1, forward strand.
GCTTTTAATGAGAATCATTGACAAGCGTGTAAAAAAAAAAAACAACCAAAAACAAGCAGCTACACAAAGTACAGAGGAGTCAAGGTGTTGCAGCCTTGAGCGACGGCATTTATCATGATCCCTGATTTTTTTTTCTTACTTGCTTTGCCCTATTTTCCCCTCATAGTCTAGTAACTCATTGCACAGACAGTAAAGCTTTCGTTTTCCTGCCGTGAGTCGTGTTTCCACGGTCAGCCTTTTGAAGCCAGGAGAAGGCCCTGATGACCATGTCAAGGACTTCCCGTAAATGGGGCCATTTCTCTTTACTGTAACCTGATCTAGTCGGGGATGTCCCTGCTCCTTGCAGGGGGGTTGGACTAGATGACCTTTGAAGGTCCCTTCCAACCCTAACCATTCTATGATTCTATAATGGAGGTTTGGGAAGTCCTTCACGGGAACGTAAGCGTTTCCATTGAAGTTGGACTGGGGAGTCCTGGGAGGCTTTGCTGTGCTGCAGGACCACTTGCTTGGAGAACTTCCTTGCCCAACAGGATGCTGGTGATTTAGCAAAGATAAATTTCCTTTCCGTAATCTTTATTTCTTATTCTTTTCGCTATTCCTTCTCCTTTCTATTCTAAGGCTGAAGCTCTCTAATGAGAGAGAAGGGCTCAAGCAAAATGTGTTACAGGTTTTGCCTTTTTTTTCCCAAATCCCTGCAGTTTTTCAAGCATCACTCCTGCTTTAAACTTCTAAAACGCAACGAAAAAACAGCCCCTCCTTCTGCTTCAGATTTGATAACGTGAGATTATCCACGGTCAACTCCTCCAGAGATGTGAGCTGGTTCCTCGCACCGGTGTCCCTTTCATCTTGTTTGCTCTGCTGAGGTATCGAACGTGGCAATAAATTCTCTCATGCTACCCTTACTGCTTAACAAGTTCTTGCCAACTCTTAACACTAATTAAGGTGGTGAGGGGAACACCCTGAAAAAGATCTGCACTCTAAATAGACTTCTCATAGTTATGTAGCATGTGTGGTTTATTGACTTTAGTTTTTAAATGTATCCGTTATTCAGAAGTGGTAATGCTCTAAGAGCAGTCCTGCTCATGCCAGACAAGTGTCAATAAAACCTTCAACCACATGCTGTAATTTGCTGTCTTTTTTTTTTATTTTTAAAGACCATTAGGAAAAAAGACTTGGGAGAGAGGAAGGTAGGTTGTAACTGCACAGGATTTAAAAAGAAGAAAATCTCTACTAGAAATGAGACCGTTCCTGAATAAACAAGACAGCTTTTTCTCTCCCAGTTGTTAAGTGATCTCATTGCCATAAGCTAATTACTGGTAGTGACTGCCTTGGGTTGTGGATTGCACCTTTTTTTTTTTTTTTTTGTAGTGTGGAAAGAAGCTCTCCTGGTGAGAGTATCAGGATGCTTGTCTTGTCTGGAAGACTGTGTTGAGGGAACTGGGAAGCATGACCCAAACAAATTTTTAAATTTTATTCTTCACCAGTGTTAAACTCTTGTGATGTAAGCCTTGGAAAAAATCAAATTCAGGAGATACTGTCTGAGATTGCACCATGTTTATTCCCTGTTAAAGAGTAGCCACTAAAAGAAAAAAAAAAAGGGGGGGAAAAAAAGTAAAGGTTTTTTAAAAAAGTGAAACCCGATAATCCTTCCGCAATTTTTAAAGGGGGCAGCTGCAGCTAGCAAAAGTTTTAGCCTGCAAGGCATCCCTTAAGCTTATTTTGTTTTTTAAAACCTTTCTGCCTTTCTGCAAACAACATTCCCTAAACCATATTTTGTGCCCATCTAGGGCAGTGGGAAAAACGGTGGGGCAGGAGGCTTTGCGGGCTCTGTTCGGTGGGGTCATTCCCTGAAAAATCGATATTGGATTTGAGATATTTGATACAAGAACGAACGAAATGTGCCATAATAGTCTTGATTGGGAGGGAGTGAGGGACAAAGTCCTTGGGGTGATACCGCACAGACTCTTGTTTCAGATGAGGGGGAGTGGGCAGGGCTGGGAAGTCTTCAAACTCCAGTGGTGGTGGTGGTGGTACCTGGGGCTCCCTGCTCTCTGGGTGTAGGCATGAGTTGTGTGGTGGGTTGATGGCAGACATGGGGAGAGCGCTTCAAGTCAAAATCACTTCCTACCCTGTAAAAATCTTTATTCAAACGCTTCTAATGCTGGTGGTTGGATTGTGTGAAATCCTAAGAATGTTGAGGAAAGTCGGAATCGGTATTGCTCAGGGTGTTCTTGCAGGGTCCCTGCGTTAGAAGTCACGGTTGTATTTGTGCTATAGCAATACATGCTGCCCTTTGCGACAATCGTTTTTCACAGCAGCTGGTCCTGGCGATGAAAAAATTTGTAGTCATGGGTGTACCAAGTGCAAAATGTCTGATGTGAAGTACTAGAAAAAGCTGAAATATAAAAAGGTGATGGAATTGCTTTGAAATAATTTTTTTGGTCTCTTTTCACAAGGTGTCAATGAATACTTCAAGCATTCTTTGCAGCTGGGAAAAATGTTTTGTTTTTAATTTTAGCCCTGCTAATAATGTCTTGTCATGTGTGTCAATGAAGCAGAAAGAAAATTACCACAGAGCTAACTGCAGGTTGTCATTAAAGCTGATTTCCTGCATTAAGCCAAAAACAGTGACAGATTTCATTTCTGGACTTCCTAAATATGTTACTCATGGTGATGGTTTCCTAAAATGCAAACCCTAAGAGCTAGAGACATTTGCTATACTGGAAAGTATTTATTAGCGCCCGTGGTACCGCCCTGTTGTGATCGCCACGCGTTGATCTGCTGCTGCCCTCTCTGTGTTTAAGAGAACGCTTCGGCCTCCAGCTGTTGACGCTTGCAGACAGCTGCTTGTAGGCTCCTGCCTGAAAAGTCCCTTCCTCTCTCCGTTTGGCCGGGGAAATAAGAAGCCATCTCTTGTTTGGAGGGCACAGCTGAAGTCGCATCCGGCCAGATTCTTGGGCAGCAATGTAACCCAGGGGAAAAAAATCCTGCCATAACTGCACGGGCGCTTAATAGATAGCTCATGGCTGTTAAGAACGCGACACTACTGAAAAAAACAGTCTTCCAACCAGTTAATTTTTTATAAACAGAGGAAAAAGAGTTTCCTGGGAGCTAACTGTAAAAAATAGCAGTTCTTAGGCTTTTGAAACTCAGATTTGATTCAGTGCTGTCCCTTTGATAGCATCTCATCTGCAGCCTTACTTGCAGTTTCACGTGCTCTCAAGCAGGAGTTGCCGGAAGGTTTTTGGGCGTCAGTTATTTTGGCGGCTCACGACACCCGGAGCTCTAGAGCGCATTTGGCTCCCCTGGCTTCTGTATTTGACATTGCGCTTAAAACCAGCATGGGCCTGAACATGTTTACACTGAAAAATGTCGAGTCAAATTAGCTTTTTATTTTCCTTCTCAGCAACACGCTGCAGCACTTCATCAGCTAACTTCACGAGGGTTTTCTGCTTTGGGTTGTGGGGTTTTTTTTTAATGATGACTAAGCCAGAAACCGAGGGGTGACAATGCAGTGCTGCGGTATTAAATTTGTTGTAAGTCACTCCTTTGCGGTAGCATGTTTGAGAAATCTTCTTTCCTTGTGTTCTGCACTCCCGTCTCTCTGTTTGCGTCCCGGCGAGTCAGATCCGATATTCTCATGCTGGTGGAATGACTTTTCCGTAGGCTGGTCCAAACTGTAGTCAGGTGGAGATGTTCAACTGGAGCGCCTCCCACCTTTCAAAAGGATTTGTTGTTTTTGAGCCGGCCGGAAGGGTTGTGTTACGCTGTAAACTCTTTTGGGTCTTACAGTTAAGGTAAGATATTTTCTTTAGAGCAGAGGAGCACTGCTTAAATATGGCAGTGGGCGAGTGGCAAAGGCAGGGCTGCGTCCGCGCTGGGAAGGGGCCTGTGCCGAAAGGCGTGCACGTGTCTCACGGGCTCACTTCGTACCGACCGTGATCTAGTTGTGTGGGCTGAATATCCATGAGTGGAGAAAGTCCATTAGGTGTGCTCCTGGAGTACCTCATTTTTCTGCCAAGAAATCTCGTTTGTGTGCTGAAACGTCTCTGAGATTAAGTGGCGCGTCCCAGGAGATGCCTTTCTGAAGTGCACTGGCCCAAACTGAAATGTTGACGTGGGTGTACCCTAAGGAATCTGCTGTTTTGATTCTGTTTTCTCCTGGGATCCTGGATGAGAGCTGCCAGTCTGGTTTAATTTTTTTTTCCCAGCTAACTTGAAGAAAACGGTGGGAGGAGGCGAGAGCCTTGTGGACTTGCAACGGTGGACATTTCCATTGCTTACCCTTGTCTTCACCTCAGGAGGGGCTGGGAAATGCAGGTGATGATGGAGGAGGCCTCCAAACGCCAGAGGGCTGTGGATGATCCGTGGATCAGGAAGTCTCCTTTGGGAGCTGACGTGCAGCTCAAGCTGATGTGCAGCCTAAGCCGGCTTGTTCCAGCATAGCCGGCTTGTTCCAGCATAGCCGGCTTAGGATCCAGAGGTTTTGGGATGGATTGCCATGCTAGCAGAGCTGGAGGTTGGGGAGCACAGGTTTGGTGCAGGCCACAGGGCAGATCTTGAGACCCCTTTCCAGCCCCTTGGAGAGAAAGATGGTGTCTCATGAAGGGAGACTGCTGGAGAAGAGGTGTGTAGTGTTCTAGGCACCTTGGGAACCTGAGTATCATCAAGGTGTGTCTTGGATTGAGTTACTTCAGAAGTCAGGCTTCTTTGAATCTTCTTACCTAGTCGCATTTGTCTTGAAACGGTTTAAGAGAAGATCAGTATGAAACAATATCTCCAGTTTATTTTGTGTTGTTGGCAGGATTTTTGTATATTCTCTTTGGTTTCCTGATTGCTTGCAGGAACACAATGGTGCAATTCCATGAGTTAATGATGGCAGAAGTTTGTATGCTCTCTCTGTGGGTGGTGGGGAGAGCTGCCGCTGCACAATGCCAGCCTGTGCTGGTGGCAGGGACCCTCCTGTGGCCCAGCAGCTCATCCCCCCAGTTCCCCCACTCTTCCAGCTAGAAGGGGAACTGAGGTCTTTGTGATCTGTGCTGTTACTCCCGAATTTGCAAATCCAGGGTCTAGTCAGGTCTGACTTCTCTGAGTGCTTCTGTAAGCCCCATGGGTGCAGTGGTAGGATACCCATCTCTACTTTTGGAGCAGATGTGGCCTCACCGACGTAGGAAGTGTGTCTTCTGACTCAACCATCCTCCTGTGAAAGCCTGTCAGCTCCTTCCAGAGATGGCTGCCGCTGTCTCATGGCATGGCTTTCTGCAGGCTTTCTGGCTGGGCTGCTTGGAGGAGGAAGCCAGGGAGTCAGGTCATGTTTGCTTTTTGTCGTGCCTCTTCTAGGTAAGCTGGACTGAGATGCGTGGTGGGTACAGAAGGATCCCGGCTTTGTATACCTCTGTGAATGCCCTGTGCAGAGCCTGCGTGAAGCGCAAGGAAAGGGGGACCAGTTCAGAGTCAGCAAGGAGGAGAGCTGTAGCTCGGGGCCGGGTCGGATGCTGCTTTTGGCTCTTTGCTGTAGGCACCTTTATGAAATGGGGCGAAATGTTCATCCCAGCCACACACCTCTCTGGTCCTGCTCTTCCTCCTCCCGTGAAGCTCGTGGGAAAGGAAGAGAGACGGGAAATGTCTTTCCCGTGGAAGGACAGGGAGTAGCCTTTGGTTGGGAATGGAAAGGTCAAAATACCCGGCTCGACAGTGCGGCAGCCCTGCCGTCGAACTGCAGGGGATCGGTGGGGTCTGGTTAGGGGTTATCCTAAACTCCACTGGGATTGTGCCTTAACTCTGTCTGACATGCTAATCTGTCCTGCCAGGCTGTAGGGAGGTACAGCGAGATGCTAGTTACACGTTTGTGCCGGAAGATTTATCACAACTGTTACCTAGGAAAATCCAAAATGTCATTTGAGAGGAGGAGGGGGAATAAAGAAGCCCTTTTCGCGAGTGGTCTGCATTTGATTGCAGTGCCTTTCCTGATGGCGCGGAGCGTCTGGGCGCATCAGCAGTTTTGTCCACATGCTGTTTTTATGCAAGTGTTACGGTCTGACAACTATGAATCACCCGCTCCACTCTTGATTTGCGTCAATCAAACCACATTTAAGAGCGGCTTTGTTTGCGGTTTGGAATGCAAGACCGAGGCGAGTGCGCGAGTGGCTGCTTCGAGCGGGTCCTCTTGAAACGGGGTCCAATGGTCCAGGCTTGAGCTCTGGGGAGAGCGCCTGTGGGTCGAGTGGGAGATGAGAAGCTGATGTTCTTTTCCTTCCAGCCCCCCAGACCTCTCCCACTGGTGCGCTGGATATCACTGACCTCTCTGATTGTGTAGGTTTGCACTTGTGTTTGAGAGACCAGTACGTGCTGGTTTATTTGTGTAAGCATGGGGTTTATTCCTGAAGTTGCTGTGATGAGTGTTTTTATGTAAAGGGATACAGGCTTGTCTTTACATTTAGTTGTTTTTTTTTAATAACAACTTGGATCAAATTAAACTCATAACAGAGTTATCTTTCCATATCTCCAAGCGTGGGAATCCTTCCTTGCAGAGCTCTCTATCCTTTTGGACGGTAAGTCTGTACTTTTCTGACCTAGAGAACCCTGATGGCACCAGGCTCGCGAGCCAGGTCGGCGCTGAAACGGAGCTCCCACCTGGAAGCGGATCGCAAGCCCACCAGTAAATCCCTCTGGCAAACTTGGCCTTGGGGTGGGACACGGCTTCGTGCTCCTGATGCACAGAAAGTCTTTTGGAGAGGCATCACCTTGTTGTATGCAAGGTCCACTGTAAATCCTTTTCCTTTTTTCCCCACCTCCTTTCACCTGTAGGTGAGAGCGACCATTTCTCTCCTTTCACCTCTCCTCCCAGCCTTCAGGACCCATACCAGAGGTTTGGTGTTCCTGTGCAAGCATGCTCTGCTTTCCCTTGTCCTAAACCCACCCTTCACCTAGCTCGTTCTGAAACCACTTCCCTGCCTCTTCCTCTCTCCGCGCTTTCAGCTCATTGAAGTCTTCTCCTCCTTCCCTTCCCTCTCTGGCACCAGTCCTGGTGCTCACCAAAAGGTTGACCTCGTGGGCTGTAGGCTTGCCAGTATCATAAGGTCACTGCTCTTCCAAATGCTTTTTTTTTTCCCCCACTTACAAACACAGAAACATATTTTTTTTTTTTTCTTCACTGGGTTTGCTCTCACTGTTTTTTCAGACTGAAGTGAGAGGATTAATTCTTGCTTTCCTGCTGACAGTCGTGGAAATGAGCTGATTTCCAGGTGTCAGGCAGCTGATCCTTACCTCGCTCCGTTCCCGAAGAAGGTAGAAAAAGAACTGTATGAATAAATTGCTGTAGCAGATGCAGCACATGGGCGTATGGCAGTCTTTGACTTTCTCGTGTTCTACCCAACTTTTAAAATAAATGCTGATAAAACACGAGAGAGCATGCAGGATTTGTTTTCCTCTACTCATATTTTCTTCCTCTGGACTCTCCGATCGTAAATTTTGGCTGGTTTTAACTGTCTGATTTTTGGACAACCTCAGTGTTTTCCCTTGGAAATGCACACTAATGGGCCTGCTTGCCGCTTTCTCCAGCCTTGGGGATGCTGTTGCTGGCAGGTTTTAGTCCCTGGAGCAGGCTAGCAAGGAGGCAGCTGTTTCATCAGGTCGTTACATCGTTTGTTTGCAATATGGTATTTCATAGCGCCTCTGGAATTACTTGGAGGTAGAGAAGAAACAATCTTCCTGAATGTTGCGAACGAATCATGGTTTTCCTTACACAAATATCATCTTCTTCTTCTTCTTCTTCTTTTTTTTTTTTTTTTTTTTTTTTTTACACAAACCTCCTTTCTCTGGTTGAAGTCTTGGGACCTGTTCTGTCCTTGTGTTTTGTCACAATCACATGCAAATGTAGCTTTTATATAATTAAAAAAAAAAAAAAGTCTTTGCACGTTGCCATGTTAGTCCCACCACAGTGTTCATAAGTGCTTTGGGGAGGTGCCCTTCCAGCGATGGGGCATGCACCACCTCTTTGGGCACCACCCTCAGTGTAAAAAATGTCTTCCTTAGATTCAGTCTAAATCTACCCTCTTTCAGTTTAAAACCATTCCACTTCATCCTGTCACACCAGGCCCTGCTGAAGAGTCTCTCCCCACCTTTCCTGCAGCCCCCTTTGGGCACTGGGAGCCGCTCTAAGGTCTCCCCGGAGCCTCCTCTTCTCCAGGCTGAACAGCCCCAGCTCTCTCAGCCTGGCCTCACAGCAGAGCTGCTCCAGCCCTCTCATCATCTGCGTGGCCTCCTCTGGACCCTCTCCAACAGCTCCACATCCTTCTGATGCTGGGGGCTCTAGAGCTGGATGCACTACTCCAGGTGGGGTCTCACCAGAGCGGAGCAGAGGGGCAGAATCCCCTCCCTCGACCTGCTGCCCACGCTGCTCTTGATGCAGCCCAGGATGCGGTTGGCCTTCTGCGCTGCAAGGGCGCATTGCCGGCTCATGTTGAGCTGCTCATCCACCAGCCCTTCCAAGTCCTTCTCCTCAGGGCTGCTCTCAATCCATTCTCCGCCCAGTTGGATTTGTGCCTGGGATTGCCACGACCCAGGTGCAGGACCGATGCGGCAGAGAGATCAACTCTTCAGATGTGACAGAAAAGTCACCTGGAGTCAGGTGGTTACTTGGAGGAGAAATTCTCCCCTGAATTGCAGAATATTTGACAAATTCTAGTTTAATGAAGTACACATGTGAATTCCTAGCTGTCTTTTGTTTGGACGTCAGAAATGCCCTTACCCTTGATTTATCCTAAGACTAGCACCTTCTGACTCTCCTTGTCTCACAGGTCTTTGCGGACTGGACACTCGCTAGTGGAGAAGTAGCTACAGAATCTGTGGTGCCTTCAGTTGGCCACTGAACCCTGCAGGCTAACAGAACCCCAAGAATACGCCCTAAAACCGAGGCGTGCTTGGTGATTTGCCTGGACTGGTGCTGTTGTCAGAAGGGTATTTCCGTTCAAAGAAGTTACCAAAGTTGTAAAGATCAATGGTCACCAGCTGCAGTGCTGGAATTGTTTTTAAGCACCTTTTAAAGTTTGTTTTATGAAGAACTGCATTTCAGAATTAGCAAATGGCTGCACTTAAGGCTGATGAGTGAGTAAAAGGGCAGTGCCTTACAAAAGGCTTTGAAGAAACCGAGACTGTTCTTGGACTTAGAAAAGGGAGGACTTTAAAAAACAGTGTAGTGCTGGGCGGGGTTTTTTCAAGGCTGCACATGACCAGTGCGATGGTCTGTCTCCGAATGTCCTATGCGAACTTTGAAATGTTTAAGAATGCAAGTCTTCACGCAGCAGCTGCGTTACGATGAAGTGCATTTCTAATCTGGCAGAGGACAGGTGCGGTTGCCCAGCGTTGATGCCCTCCCGGGTGCGTTTTGTTGTCTCCTTTACACTGTGAACTCGGCGTTACGAGAGGAGGTGGGTGGCCAGTGGTGCCTGCTCAGCTGGAGGAGGGAGCTGGGCTGCTTCTTCCCCGTGCCGCACACAAAATGGGGACCTTGGTGACATGGGTGGGACTTGATTATGGTGGTGAGTTTGCCCAGGCTTCCATTGTGCTCTGTTGTCCTGCTCATTGTGCAGGAATAAGTAAAGTTGATCTTTACAACTTGGGTAACTTCTTAGCAGGGAAATAGAAGGAGGTAGATTTAGACGGGATACGAGGAAGACAACTTTTACACAGAGGGTTGTAGAGCACTGGCCCAGGTTGCCCAGAGAGCTGGTGGATGCCCCATTCCTGGAAACGTTCAAGGCCAGGTTGGCCGGGGCTCTGAGCAACCTGATCTGGTTGGAGATGTCCCTGCTCCTCGCAGGGGGGTTGGACTGGGTGGGCTTGAAAGGTCCCTTCCCACCCAAACTATTCTGTGATAATAACACTTCTGCCTCCAGAAAGATCAGAGATGGCTGCTAGAGCAAGATCTTGGAACAGTCCTACCAGAGGTCTTTCTCTGCTTGGCACAGATGTCTGTCTCTGCTGGAGGAAAATCTAGGGCAGGGGAAGAGCGGGGGCTATTTCATAAAAGATCTTGCCCTCTTTGTCCAAAGCACGTAGTCAAAGCAAGGCGTGTTTCAGGTTTGCCTTCCTTTTGACATAACTTGTGGCCCGACGCGTGGGAGAGGCAGAAAGCTGTGCCGAGGAGGGAATCTGCCTCCCCGATAGGACCCACACGCGAGGGGAAAGCTGCAGTCAACCGTGCTTCATTTTGGCACCTTCTTCGTGTTTCGTCTCCTTTGTGCTGTATCCTGAGCAAGCTGAAAAAGCAGGAGGGGAAATACTTTTTCCATCCTAAACTAAAGGAAAGCTTTTGGTAGTCGTTCATTGGAAATGAAAGTTAAATCTTTCTATTAGCTTGATTCAAGTGGAAATTGTTAAATACTCCGAGATGCTGTCATTCTGTAATCTAACACTGAAGTTTTTCAGGATGCTTTTGCTCTTTTCCACCAGCTTTCCAAGTCCTGGAGGTGCTCATCAACTTCTTGAAGTTCTTTGCAATAAAAAGTCTTCATTATGTGTTTTTCTTTTTTTTTTAAAAAACCGTTCTTTATAAGTAATACTTCTGGGCTCAAAACTATCAGTATCAAGACAAAACCCGTAGGCCAGTGCCTCCCGTTTTGTGCTGGTTTGATTGAGGTTTGATTTTGTTAGCTGGGTACCTGTGTTTCAAACCCCTGTTTACCCTTTGGTGGCAAGCAGCTGAATGCTTTCAGGACGCAGTCTCACGCCCAGCTCTTTGATCTCCCCGGAGGTTCTCCAGACAGAAACAGGGGGAAGTTGTACGTGTGTGCGTGGTGGGGGCCTCTAGCTTGGAACCCTAGCGCACTTACTCTCCATATTATCAGTTAGTAGTACCTCAAAATGTGGGTCTTATTTCATTTTAGTGGTTTTCTGTTTATTTAATCCATTTGCTGGTCTGGTTCACCACACATCTGCAGGAACAGTCGCTCTGCTTCAGCCAGAAAGCTAACGCGGAGGCAGGACGGGATACAGGAGCAAGACTGGGAAGGAAATGGGACCTGCTGCAGTGAGTACTCATGGCAGAGTAAAACAGTAAAATCTTGCTCTGAACTTTACTAGGCACTCCAGTTTTCCCTCTTAGGCTTAAGCACTGTCAGACCTCAGGGTCAGCGTCTTTTTATGCAGCCCCTACCCATATCCATGTGCTTCTGCCCTTTCCTTCTTACGGCGGTCGTCGTCTGGTGAGACACTTGGGGACAGAAATGCAAGAAACTCATTCTCTTCCGTACTGCTCATTGGTATGGTGGCAAAAATAAGTATGGTAGCAAAAGCCCAAGTGTTTAAAAACCAGCCTGTTGCGTTTTCCTTGTTCTTCTGTGTTATTTTTTCAAAGCAAGTCTTTCTCTCCGCAGCAAATGTGAATGCGTGGCTGTGAATTTCACTTGTGTGTATATGTATATATATATATATATATATATATATATATATTCTTTTTTTAAAAATTAGCCTTAAGTAGTCACATCTTGCAGCGTGCACATGCGTGCCTATGCTGCAGCAGCAGTGCACCGTGCACACACTCGGTGCAGAGCTGCTGCTGCTGGGTGCTGCCTGCCCGCGCCCCTCAGCCCGGCCGGGCGGTACCGGCGCCAGCTCGGTACCGTGTCTGTTTAAGAGGGAAGGCTCTGCACTGCGGATGGACAAGAGCCCCATTGATCTGTGTGTTTCTAAACTGCGCGTTCAAAGGCCTTTGGATGAATTTTTCTATATAGTATCTGCATTCGAGGACAGATGATAATTTTACGTGTGTAACAAACTGCACCAAATTGCAAGCGATGACTTGCATTTCTGATGGTGTCCGCGGGAGTACGAACAGCTTTGCCTGGTGTGGGTTTGTTAATCGTTTCACACGTGTATAGGGAACGCGGCGTGAGGCGCTGCTGGCGCAGCAGGAGCAGATCGACTGCCCTTCCCCAAGGCGGGTGCTGCTGAGCTCCCCGCCCCTATGCGCCACTAAAACTGTGCCCGAGGAACCCTCTCTTTCCACTTCTCCTCTGCTGCTCCTCCTGTTTCCAACAGGTACCACTTAAACTAAACATAACAAAACCAAAAAATCCACCCTCAAACCCTCTGTCTTCTAAAGCTCGCTCAGTGCATCGGGGTGAATCGTTCACATGGCTGGAGCTCTTCAGTCTCCTGTGTAATTTTGAAATATCAGATGAGGCGTGGAGCTGTGTACTTGCTGTTTGGTGACTTTGTTTTTTGAAGTGTTTAGCAAAAAGTGGGGATGCATGTGGCGTTCCTAATACTTTGTAAATCATAGAACCATAGAGTCACAGAATGGTTTGGGTGGGAAGGGCCCTTTCAAGCCCACCCAGTCCAACCCCCCTGCAAGGAGCAGGGACATCTCCAACCGGATCAGGTTGCTCAGAGCCCCGGCCAACCTGGCCTTGAATGTTTCCAGGGATGGGGCACCCACCACCTCTCTGGGCAACCTGGGACAGTGCTCCACCACCTGCAGTGTTAAAAAAAAAACAACCAACCTTCCTTAAGTCCAGCCTGGATCTCTATTTTAAAACCTCCCTCTATTTTAAAACCATTAACCTTCGTCCTGTAATTTTGTCCTGAGTCTCTTGGGGACAAGTGTTTTCCCAAGGTGTTAATGAAACAAACCATGAGTTGCGATTTAAGTTTTACTTTACAATACAAACCATGCAGACTTTCTGCAGAGAACTCATGGCCCTGCAACTTCTGGAAACCGCGGCAGCTTTATACGCTCCCAAGGCCCGCACCTAAGAGTCAACAGCTTAATTCCAGGCCGTATACGTTGCCACACGAGGGATGTCCTCGACTAGAGGCAAGGCGAGCAAATATTTTTGGGGTGGTTTTCAACTCTTCCAAATACTTCTTCTGTGGGTTTAAGTCTAGAATGATGTAGACCAAGTGATTTGGTTTTTGTTGGTGTTTTTTGTGGGTGTTTTTTTTTTTTTCTCTAGGCATACCAGAATGGGCTTTCCTTGTTTGCAAAGAGCATCTTGCCTGGCTGGGCGCAGGTCGCTGAGCTGTGCTGCCTTGCAGAGCTGAGGTGTCACCTCCTCAACCATGACACGTGGCCAGCTGCTGTGGGATGGTCTGCTCGGGGCCTTTTGCCCAGGGCTTCATGAGTAGCTCCACCCACCAGCTTCTTCCCACATGTCTTTTTGGAGCTCCAGTTAGCTACAGATGATCAGTACGGGCTTTGTAGTGGTAATCACAATTTAAGAACAAGTAAAATAAGTTTGCAGCCTGTTGATAAGTTGTTCTCTTCTTGGTGCACTACGATTTTTAATTTCTTGGGGTGAAAAAATCAGCCATCCTGTAAAGACTTAAAGGTGCTTCTCCTGCCTGCCCGATTTTTTTTACAGGAAGGCACTCAGATTGCAAGAGCTGTGTGTGCAGCGTGTCTGGAGCTGCCGGAAGAACACCCAGACCCTGTCGGGATGCTTGGCTGTGGAAGGGCAGGGGGCTGTAGGTCATCACCCCTCCCGTGTGGCCGAACTCTGCTGGTGGCTCTCACTTCTTTAGCTGCTTTGCTCAAAGGCTCACAGGTATTGTAAACCCTCCCTTTCACAGGTAGAGCTCTCAAAAAAAATGCTAAAAACAAACTGTTAGCCCCAAGCAGGACTATCAAGGTGGGTTTTTTTGTCCTATTTTTCTACTTCTTTGCACCTTTCCTAGAGTCTGGTGCTGGCCATGTCCCTTCTGACAGTGAATCCCCAAGTCCTCTGCCCCACCAGCTGTTGCCTTTGCAGTTAGCTATCAGTTTCTTATCGGTCTCTTTACCTTTATGCTGGATTTTCGTGACTGACACTGATCAATAGGTTTTATTGATGGAAGATAAGACGGATAGACTGTGCTTGATCATAGTAGTTTAGGAAAAAAATTGCTAAAAACAGGCAGACACTTCTGATTTGTAACAGTGTTGTATGTGCACGTTTGTGTCTTTCCGTTCAGTGTACAGTGCTGGAAATGTCAACAGGAAATTAAATGTAAAATATCTTAAATCTCACCAATTCATTATGCATTGCAGGTGAATTTGTTTTGAGGGAGAATTATTTTGAGGCCAATGACTTGCAGGGTGGCGGCAAGGTACGCAGTGAGGTGGCAGGTCTGGGGTCGGGAATCCGTGGAGAAGATGCTCCGGGGATGCTGCAGATCCTCAAACTTAGTCCATCACTTCCTCTTCAGGCTCTTTATTTTCAACGATCAACGTGTTAAAACACAAAAAATACATTAAAAGGGTTAACTTGCAATTACTAAGATGACTCACCAAGAGGGTGGTTTTTTCCCTCTCAAAAACTTGCTTTAAGTTGATGTTAGAGCTGCTGGTGTCTATTTTGTATTCTTGGTAGCGCTTTTGCACGTGGGCGCTTTGTAGCGCTGAAGAGCACTTAGAACTGTGGAGGCCTGATTTTGGTGATATTTTGAGTAGCCCAGCCCAAAGATACCATGTATCCAAGAAGGATCATCGTTATCTGGGAGCTGATCATCCTTATCCAGGAGCCTGGTTCCACACTCCTGTGCGGTTAGGGCCGCAGGGTGGGAGCGCTGGTAAATCCCCTGTTTTGGGGTCTGAGTGCGTATTACGAGCGGCGGGTGCTTTAGGGGAAGTGGGCATGCCTCCCTCTTGGGGCTGGCGGTGAGAGAGAGGTCTGCTTTTCTTCCCTTGGAAATACAGTTGCTCATCTCCATTTTTTTTTTGTGTGGTTTTTTTTTTGGTTTTTTTTTTTTTTTTGCTGCATTCTTCATTTGGAGCATTGTTTGTGCTACCCTTGAATGTTAACTGCTGAAGCGTCTTCACTTTCTGTGGGCAGCCGTGGAAGTCTGTTTCCCATTTTTTGGAGGATTCCAGCTAGTTTGGTTCCTTTTGTCATTTAATTTTCTCTTGTTTACCAGTATTAGGAAGCTGGAATACAAGCAGTGTGTGTTTTGCCCTAGGAATCATCAGTAGTCCAGTCACCATTCCAGAAATTCCTCTCTGTTCATTTTTCTTTGTAACAGAGCTCACAAAGACTCTACACGCTGTAAATGTAAATCTGAAAAGGGCAAACCTCATGTATGCCAGAGACAGGAGTACAGGATGAATTTTAAACTGTGGATTGGGAACAGTGTGTTCGTAGAGAACTGTCAAAGTACATGTCCTGGGTATCGAGGAGGAGCCAGAGGTAAAGCAGCGAGGATTTCTCTTGCGTTACTCGGTGACTTCTCAACATATGGCAGAAAGGGATCAAACCAAGATTTATGGCTAGGAGCAGCTGGGAGTTGCATAAACTGGGGCTGTACTTTGCTTCCGCTGGCTTTGCCTGCGGGATCTCGGTGGCAGAGCAGTGCCTGGGGGAGCAGTGCATCCAGGGGTTTTCCCGTTGGCCAAAGTTGCGTTGAGTGCGCCGTTTTGAGTATGGGTTGATGCAGAGCTCGCAGCCGAGACATCTTTCTGTTCTGTGGGTCTGTTCGCGTGTCAGCTTGCTGGTTTTGTGCTGAAAGCCCATCCACAGGCTTCAGTTTGGATGAAGTGCTTCTTGAACGGCACTTCAATAACGGTGGGATTGGCTCTGCATTGATGCTCAAGAAGTGAAAAACCATACACAGCGCAGGGGGAAGTTTCATCTAGAGTAACAATTGACAAATGTCAAGTGTTTTCAGCTGCTCCTTTTGCATGTGGTGTACAAAGGGTGAACAATTCCTGCTAGCTGGATGTTCAGCATATTGAAATGTGGGTCAGAATTGATTTTTGGGGAGGGCCATTGATTGACATTGCTGGTTTGACAGGGCTGTCCCTCCAGCACTGCCTCTGGATGCTGTTCACCAGCAAAAGGCAGCACAGCGATGCATGGAGATGAGCAGGGCTGGTGTCTCCGTCACTGGCTAGGGGGAAGGAGAACAAAAATAGCTGTCACTGAAAGACGCAGCCAAAGCTGATGGGGACATTTGCAATTTAGCAAAGTACGAAATCATGGGGGTTGTTTTTGTTTTAATTAACATAGAAAGTAGGATAATATGCTCAGTATAATAATGTTCACTGGTTCTAGAAAATGAGAAACTTGAGAATATGAACATTTTGTTCAGGGTGTATGCCTTGGAGCCTGGGAAATGCCAGCAGACTCCTCTTTCCCTGCGGCACCGGTACTGCTTGGCCACTGCCAGCTTCCTTGTCCTGAGACCCCACCTTCCTGTTAATCACAGAATCACGGGATCGTTTGGGTTCGAAGGGGCCTTTCAAGCCCACCCAGTCCAACCCCCCTGCCAGGAGCAGGGACATCTCCAACCAGATCAGGTTGCTCAGAGCCCCGGCCAACCTGGCCTGGAACGTTTCCAGGGATGGGGCATCCACCACCTCTCTGGGCAACCTGGGACAGTGCTCCACCACCCTCAGTGTAAAACATTTTTTTCCTAATATCTAATCTGAATCTGCCTCCCTCTATTTTGAGACCGTTACCCCTTGTCCTGTCACAGCAGGCCCTGCTGAACAGCCTCTCCCCACCTTTCCTGCAGCCCCCTTTAGGCACTGGGAGGCCGCTCTCAGGTCTCCCCGGAGCCTCCTCTTCTCCATGCTGAACAGCCCCAGCTCTCTCAGCCTGGCCTCACAGCAGAGCTGCTCCAGCCCTCTGATCATCTTCGTGGCCTCTTCTGGACCCTCTCCAAGGTCCATGTCCTTCTGATGTTGGGGGCTCCAGAGCTGGACGCAGTGCTGCAATTGGGGTCTCACCAGAGCGGAGCAGAGGGGCAGAATCCCCTCCCTCGACCTGCTGCCCGCGCTGCTGGGGATGCAGCCCAGGGTGCCGTTGGCCTTCTGGGCTGCAAGGGCGCATTGCCTGCTCATGTTGAGCTTCTCATCCACCAGCACTCCCAAGTCCTTCTCCTCAGGGCTGCTCTCAATCCATTCTCCGCCCAGCTTGGATTTGTGCCTGGGATTGCCATGACCCATGTGCAGGACCTTGCACTTGGCCTGGTTGAACTTCATGAGGTTGGCACGGGCCCACCTCTCCAGCCTGTCCAGGTCCCTCTGGATGGCATCCCTCCCTTCCAGGTAGATGACATCAGTTGCTTGTCCCTTGTCCACGGATTCTGTAACCCCGTCATAGAAGGCCACCAAATTGGTCAGGCACGATCTGCCCTTGGTGAAGCCATGTTGGCTGTCACCAACCACCTCCTTGCTCTCCATGTGCCTTAGCATGCTTTCCAGGAGAATCTGCTCCATGACCTTGCCAGGCACAGAGGTGAGGCTGACTGGCCTGTAGTTCCCTGGGTCCTCCTTGTTCCCCTTTTTAGAAATGGGGGTTATGTTCCCTCTCTTCCAGTCATCGGGGACCTCACCAGACCACCATGACTTTTCAAATACGACAGACATTTACTGATAATCTTTTTTCTATGTCTTTCCCCTTCCATGGGAAGGAGGGACCACTCAAAAGCTCTAAGGGACTTCTGATGGCTTTCTGGGACGGACAAACGGAAAGCTGTGGGAGGCATGGCTTTAAGGTGATAAATGGGAGATGAAGAACTTCAGAGTGAAAAAACCCAACCCAACGAAACGAAACAAAATCCTTTTTTTTTTTTTTTTTTTTTTTTTTTTTCTGGTTGCTTCTGACGAAATGATGCCTTAAGGAGTGTCTTAAGCAGTCAAAACAAGTGTCTTAATTTACACCTTTCTGCTTGCAGTCATCAAACAAAACGCAATATAACACAGCAAAAATTACTTAAAAACCACCTTGATTTTTCCTGTTTTTACAGATATTTCTGATTACTAAGAATGATGACGCTTCTTGGCATTGCTGTTTTTTCAAGTTAGCTTACTGCATTGCTTGCAGCTCTCCGGCCTTGTTTTATTCGGCTGTGGTTTTTGTTTTCCTGCCCGTGGCGGGTACGTGTTTGTCCAGCACTCTCTAGCTGGGATTGCGCGGCTTGCCTTTCCGCTCGCAGCTCTCCGGTTCCGGCTGCGTTGGCCTCGCGGAGGCTGCGGTGTGCGAGTCGACAGCGCGCGGCTGTATCCGGCGTAACCTGCAGCAGCTCCTGCCGGCTCCTGTGCGACACACAGCCTGGTGTTTTCTGTGGTCCTAAGTCGGTGTTTAGTTCAGTTTGAGCTTGGGAGTGAGCTTTTAAATAAAAAATGTATTTTGCTAGTGCCTGATCCCCCTTGGGTTACTTTGGTTTTGAAACTAATGTATTCATTTCTTTTTGGAACGGGATTTTTTTTTTTGTTTTTTGTTTTTTTTTTTGAGGGCAGGAGGATTAGGAAGCCCCGCAGGGCAACCGAAGAAGTCTTCTGGTGGTATGCGGGCTGTTGGGCTGCTGCAGCTGCTCTTGTACACTTCCCTGAATAGGGACTTCACTGGTGATCCAACATGTTTTTGGTGGCATGATGTTTAGGTGGTTCACAGAGGTGCTGCTTGCGGTTCACCTGCATAGCTTCCCTGCTTGAGAAGGTGAAACCTGGACAATGGCATTGGAGTGAGCTGAGGAGTGCCTTTGGTTGGGAAGGCGATGAGATGTTAATGCGTACAGCAAACCTTCTTCCTGCTGTAAGATTTGGAGACCTCTACAGAATTCTTTTTTTTATTTTTTTATTTTTAGAACTTTTTTTTTTTTAGAACGTTTTTTTTTTTCCTGTTGTAACTCAGGAAAAATATGTCATCATGCAGTCATCTGATTCTGCATTCAGAAAAATCCTCCTGGATTTCAGACCTCACCAAGGCATTAAAACTCATGGGGTTTCTTACTGCGCGTTAACGCAGTCTCCGGACAGACCTCGCGCACTGTACGCATCTGGGTGGCTGCGGCGTTTATGCAAGAGTTGTCTGATGCTCTCGCTTTTCAGTCTCCTGTGAGACTGCACGTTGCAGGTAGAAGCTTACACACTCAAAAGGAATGGACAATTAATACTTGTTAATAGGGTTTTTCATGGCTTTTGTCCTGTTTGTCCAGGAAATTTCAGCACACAGTAGAGCTGTGAATATTTTGGTGCATTTTGCTGTTCAAGCTAATGTGCCTTTCTGATGTGTGAAGCTGCTCAGCACCCTCGGGTGGAGGAACGTGGAAAGTAGAAGGTGTTGCTGCAGTGGAAGAGCCTGAGTTTGGCACTAAGTCAGAGCTGGAAGCATGTGGAATTCAGCCTGTGTAACCCCATGGATGGAAATCAGAGGTGCGTAGAGTGTAGCACAGAGGAACACATGGCACCCAACAAGGCGTCTCTTTGTGCTTCTGAGCCTTGTGCCTTTTCAGTTGGCTATTGACATAGCTCTGCTTTCCTTCCCATCGAGATTTCTTTCTTTGAGTAATTCCTAGCACCTTCTCTGCTGTCCAGCTGTCCAGTCAGCAGTTAAAATATTTCTTCCTGTTACGAGGAGAAAATCCAGAAGCAAGCTGGAGAACCTTTGGGGCTGGTTATCAAGCTAGGGGAGCAACCTGGCCTTGCGGTACAAACCACGTTCGACAGCAAGCTGGGGTATTCAAGAGCTTTCTTGGCCTTTGGTGGTCATGAGGTGGTGCAAGTTGAACTTTTCATGTTGACAGGTAAGGTTTTGGGAGAGCACTTGAGTGATGATGCTTGTGGTCCCTACCTCCTGGAGGAGCTTGCCCTGAGTTCATGGCATAAAGCTGGAAATGACTGCCAGATGCGTGTGTTCGTGATTAACGCAGTAAAAGGACACATTAATACTTTCTTGGGACAGAAGGTCTGCGTGTTGAAATCTGCCTAAAACCAAAACAGGACCCTCCATAATCCTGGGAAAATCTGCGGCAGCTCTGGGAAGAGGCGGTTGGGAAGGGCTCCTTTATGAGCTCCATCAATGGACCACGAGCAGTTGAAAAAGTGCATTACTGCCTTTGATGGGGTTTTTGCCTTTCTGACAAGAAGCAAAAGGCCTGTTCTTGCCGTCACCATGACGCTGCAAAAAGTCCTTTGCCATCGTCTTCTTGCGTGTGTGCACCCTGACCTGTCTGACTGGCTTTCGTGGTCTCCATCCAGTGCTCTCTGTGCAAAGTGTGCGTCGTCTTTGCTGCTCTGCTACAGAGACAGTAACTTCCAGAGAAGTACTGAGTTTGAGTATTTTAAAGTAAAACAGAGTCTTTTCATGACTGGCTCCAAGTTCCTATCTTCAGTTAAAAATAAGCTTTCTTCTTTGACACTTTTGGGGGGTTGGTTTGTTTTGAGAACGAAGAGCCGGCTTTGAAGTTTGGCGTGTGGTCGCGCTGGGCCCAGCTGTTTTGAATTGCGTGCCTTAGTTTAATGGCAGTTTATTCGTGTTCTTCTGGGATAATTTCAGAGCTTAACTGCTGATTTTGATTAAGCAGTTGCCCTCTGCTGGGCACGGGCTCTGTTGGCGGTTTTCTCCTGAGCACCCCGAATTAGTGCATTGGGGAGGGATTTTGACCTCTGGGTGTCGGTCACTTCTGGGGTGCTGCGCGACAGCTTCACTCGGAGCAGCACCGTGACTTTGGTATGTAAAACCCTGGAGATGAGCACTTCTTCCATCCACATGGACCATCCCTTCGCTTGCTGGTGCTATTGCAGTGTTGCTGTAGCAGCTCCTTTGTCCTGGAGGTCTGTTACGTGACTGCACAGAGATAACTGTCCAAAGTTTGTACACCAGTGCCTTGAATTTTTATGCGCACCTGCTTTTGAAATATGAGCAAAGCAAGGAAACAAAACTTGTCTTTTTTCTTTTTTGAGACAGAGGACGGCACTTCAAACACGCGATTGCTGTCTTCGATGGGCTTAGGGTGGACTGCAGTTTAGGCTGCTACTAAGCGTGGTCAGC
Source organism: Chlamydotis macqueenii (assembly GCF_036417535.1). Lineage (NCBI taxonomy): Eukaryota > Metazoa > Chordata > Aves > Otidiformes > Otididae > Chlamydotis > Chlamydotis macqueenii. The sequence goes on from NC_141561.1 coordinate 41,885,391, forward strand.
TTGTCTCTAATCCTTAAAAATGTTCAACCAAAATGATTTTTCACTGATGAGCAGCAGACTTGAGGTTGTTAGAGTAAGAGGCTTGGATGCAGAGAAGATAGCACATGTGAGAATGAGTTTCTTCTGGAGTCTGTCCCTCGGGGGTCTGTGTTGGGCCCGGCCCTGTTCAACATCTTTATCGGCGACATGGAGAGTGGAATAGAGTGCACCCTCAGCAAGTTCGCCGATGACACCAAGCTGTGTGGTGCCGTTGACACGCTGGAAGGGAGGGATGCCATCCAGAGGGACCTTGACAGGCTGGAGAGGTGGGCCTGTGCCAACCTCATGAAGTTCAACCAGGCCAAGTGCAAGGTCCTGCACCTGGGTCGTGGCAATCCCAGGCACAAATCCAGGCTGGGCGGAGAATGGATTGAGAGCAGCCCTGAGGAGAAGGACTTAGGAGTGCTGGTGGATGAGAAGCTCAACAAGAGCCGACAACGTGCACTCACAGCCCAGAAGGCCAAGGGCACCCTGGGCTGCATCCCCAGCAGCGTGGGCAGCAGGTCGAGGGAGGGGATTCTGCCCCTCTGCTCCGCTCTGGTGAGACCCCACCTGGAGTAGTGCATCCAGCTCTGGAGCCCCCAACATCAGAAGGATGTGGAGCTGTTGAAGAGGGTCCAAAGGAGGCCACGAAGACGATGAGAGGGCTGGAGCACCTCTGCTGTGAGGCCAGGCTGGGAGAGCTGGGGCTGTTCAGCCTGGAGAAGAGGAGGCTCCGGGGAGACCTGAGAGCGGCCTCCCAGTGCCTAAAGGGGGCTGCAGGAAAGGTGGGGAGAGACTGTTCAGCAGGGCCTGGTGTGACAGGACGAGGGGTAATGGGTTTAAAATAGAGGGAGGTAGATTCAGATCAGATATTAGGAAAAAAATGTTTTACACTGAGGGTGGTGGAACACTGGCCCAGGTTTCCCAGAGAGGTGGTGGATGCCCCATCCCTGGAAACATTCCAGGCCAGGTTGGCCGGGGCTCTGAGCAACCTGATCTGGTTGGAGATGTCCCTGCTCCTTGCAGGGGGATTGCACTGGGTGGGCTTGAAAGGTCCCTTCCCACCCAAACCGTCCTGTGATTCTGTGATTCTTGGGAAGGTGGGGATGCAGAAGCTGTGCTGGTACCCAGGGAAGATGCGTGCGGGTAGCTGAGCTGGGGAACCGACCAGCCCCTTGTCTGACTGGTGCATCCTACCCCAGTGCAGTGGTACGAGCTGGAATGAGTTCCTGCCCGCTGCAGTTCACATAAATCTGCAGGTTCTTACGAAGGATTATTTGACCCAGTGAATAACAGGTAGCATGCTCAGGGCGTTTACTGTCAGGCCCAGTCGAGCTGCCCCTGGCACTGGGTAGGTGGGCAGCCAGGCTGATCTCCCTCAGGAGGGATTAATGGTGAATTCTGCCTGTTTGGTGGGCGTATGTGAGAACTGAGGAAGACGGGTTTTAAAAACATAGTAGTGTCCTGCAGAATGCAGGCCTGGGGGAGAGGGGAGCCGTGTTACTGGGATACGCGGGCGAGAAAGACGTGAGGCACCTGTGGAGCTGTTGCTGTTTCTGAGGGCGTTGTCCTGATGCGCATTGGGTGAGGTTGGTGGGTGGCAGGGAGTGAGAAGAGCCCACTCAGGGTCTCCCTCAGGCTTCTGGAGGTGTAGGTCTCTGACAAGCTACGTGTAACGCAGGTGCGTCGAGTCCAGCTTCCCTGAGTGCGCTGTTTGGTTTTTGCCTTTAACTGGAAGCTTTCTCAGATCTCTGAAGGATATTTTCACTTGTGTGGGGTTTTTCCTCTAGCATTTTAGCTCTTGTTTTGTAGAAGAGAGCCTTGATGGAGCTCTCTGAAACGTTGAAATGTGAAGCCTTGTGCTCTGACAGCCACCTGGGGCCCAGGAGCTCCATCAAACCCCAATCCTACGGATGGTTCTATTTCCACATCGCTGTATTTTTAATTTTTTTTTCTCCCTCCATGAAAAATTCTCCTTTTTTTTTTCCTCTGCTTATTCCAAGCCTGCCATCCACTCAAGAAGCTGCAGCTTGTAAGGCAAGGAGGCACCTGGTCAGTAGTGAAATCATAGGTGGTTCCTGTTGCCAGCAGTGCCTGGGGAGGGATCTGAGCATCAGTTTCCTTCGCCTCTTTTCTCCCTGCCTTCTGCTTCATCCAGGAATTTTCCCCTGGTTAGCCTGCTTTCGGAAAGCATTAGTGTCGTGGATTGCTGAGTACTGATCATCGCTTGCTTTTCCTGCGGTGGAAATGGTCAGGGCCTTCGGACGCAGCCTGCCTTGGGAATGGTTTCGTGGACAAGTCTGACTTGGCGTGCGTGCTAGCAAAATGCAGGGCTGGGCTGAGGAAGGAGACCCGCGCCGTCGGGTTCGTCTAACACGCCGTTCGTTCCCTCTCTAATGAGGTGAGTCTTTTCTCCACTTGGTATCTCGTTAGCTCGAACGCTGTGTCCTGCGAGGCTGCGGGCAGGAGCTGGAGTCTTGTTGGAAGCCGCAGAAGAGCCAGGCTATCTTTCAGCTGGATTTCTTCCTGACAGTTTATTCGACTAGGAGAGGGGAAAATGAAGCAGGTTATTCAGCCTTCCCTCCCGCCGTTAACATGTGCTTACTAAGTCTCCTTCTGCTGTGACAATTGCTGATAATTTCAAGGTTTGTTTTTTTTTTCCTTTCCTCACTTCATTTTTGTATTGCCAATCAGTTTTTAAAGCCTACTGAAATACTAATTTTGATTGAAGTGGCATTATATCTGCAAATTTGTAGCTATCACATGGGAGTTCATGTTGTGAGTAGTTGGTGAATGTGAAGCGGCCAGGCGCCAGCCGCACCTCTCCCGCCAAATGCCAAGGGAACCCTGTGAAGTTTGCTTTTTTTTTTTTTTTTTCCCCCATGTGCTGAAGTTCATGGGATCTGTCTTGGCAGATTAAACACCTCGCATTGGTAATACCGATCCCCTGTAGAAATACTGATCTGTGGTTGCGGAATACTGACGTTACCCCAGTCGCGTACCTAGAAGGGTGGAAAGTTTTACTCTCTTTCGCGAAGGGCTACATTAAAACTTTAAAAAAAAAAAAAAAAACCCAGCAGGAACATTTTGCAGAATGGCTCTTGACCAGAGTCTGTTGGTCGAATGGAATATTCCAGAGCGGAGTTGAACGCTGGGACTGTGCTGGTTTCTGGACAGGCACCTTTTCAGAGGGGTGGCACCCTGCAGATGGGGGGGTTCGCCCTCCTCCGCGCCCGCCCGCAGCCTGCGCTCACGGACAGAACACAAGCAGTAAGGACGGAGCGGCCCCCAAGAGCCGATGAGTCTCCCTCATTTAAAATTGAAGTGCTTTGTGCCAGGGAAAACACCTGTGAGCGTATCTATAGCAATAAACAGCAGAGTCTCGGCTCCTTCGTTGCAAACAGGGAAAGTGCTGTCCCACCAAGTGTGTGAAAGCGGAATCTACTTTTAGATGCTTTGAAATGGCATCTTTTTTTTTTTTTCCTCTGGGATTTAAAAATATCTGAAATCCAAACTTTAGAAACCTGTACGTTATTTGACACGAAGATATTGCGTACAGACTGTCTAAAGCTGGCAGATAATGGCTGGTGTATTCAGGAACAGGCAGATCGGGAGAATTTTCCTGCTGTCTGGTGTTGCTACTCATTGACTTTGTATCGGACAGAGCTGGGATAATGGGGAGGTGCTGTGTAAAGGTACCAGGGGGATTCTGCATACAGCATCTTGTCGGAGGTGGCTTTAGCATCAGGACACAGCAGGACCCTGCAGACCCCACCCTGAGTCTCCCAGGGCTCTGGGGCAATGGGGACCCACCAATGTGTTTTATTCTCCATGTGGTGGAAACCCTGAGCTGTCCTGCCGGAGCTTGAGGCGGCGAGGAGGTGTTGGATGCCCACCGCCAAATACCTTCTGCTGTTGGCTGCAGAAGAGAGCCTGCGGGAAATGGTTGGGTAAGCTAAGCCTAAAATAGAGCCGGGTCTCTGACATAGTACTGTCCTGGTATGGCACGGGTAATGGCAACTGCGCGTACGAAATAAGATAGCAGTCTTTTCTGCCTGTAACTGGAGAAGTAAAGCCGTCAGACGTTCACATTGACCGGCATGCAGGAGAAGATCGCCCGCAGGAGCTCTTGAAGCTCTCAAATGGAGGCTGAGCCGGCCCCTGCCTTAGGCATCCGAGTGCATTCGGGAACGGCTGGGACGCTGGGTTCAATATGCCTTCCTGGGAGGTTGCGTTCGCGCGGGAGGTGTTTGGCATTGAATGGCAGCAGGTGTATTTCTGGGTTTTCCGTCTTGCCTTGAGTGAGACTGAGTAGTCTCTCAAACTGCCACGGTGCCACAAGTGATCGAGGCGCAGATACTTGTTTTGCTTCTGCTGCAGTGTGTGCTCGGGCTTGTCCGTAGTTGGACTTTGTGATTATTTTCTGCGTACCAAATCAGCTGATTTTGAAACTTGTTACAGAAAAAATGGAATGAAAACCAACATTAAATATGGATTTTTTTTTTTTACTTAAAAGGAGAAATACACATCATAACTGCATGCTGTTTTCTTCAATGTAATTATTTCCCTTTGTTAATTTTATTTTTTCTTCACTTAATGCTGCATCTGTCAATGGAAAGCCTGCCTGTAAGGGGATTCTGACTTCCCTTGCCTGTAGCAGGCAGCACGTCTGCCGAAGTGGCTAGCTGTTCCTTTTTGCTCTAATTATGTCAGACCGTTTTCAGTGAGCTTTATCTCTTTGATCTAGTGGATACGTTACCTACCCTAGACCTTAGAATACTTGCATTTATGTGTAAAAGATTATTTTATTACCCTGGATTTCCAAAATGACATGTCTTTCAAATTTGGGTAGATGAAGTCATCAGAATCTGCTGAAGAGACTGAAGATTGTCATGTTTAGTAGGAGCTGCGTTATCCTCCCACTGCAAAGAATTAAGGAAAATAATGGTGTAGGAAGTAGAACACAATGCTTTTACGATTTGGCGTTTGAAAAGTAGTGAATTGTCATTTGGATGTTAATCTGAAAACACCTTGAGGACCACAGCATTTGCTGTCCTGACGCATCTTGGGTATTTGGCTTCTAGGACAACTTCCTGGTAAAGGTTGCTTTCTTTATAAACCATTGCTGGGGGTGTTCCTTTTCCCCTGACGTTCACCGAAGTGGGATCTGTTGGACCTTTGTGAGGGATCTTTGTGAGGCTCTGGGTAGGAGAGCAGCGCGAAGCTCTTGTAGACATTACACCCGAGTGTTTTCTGACTCTTGTGAAATGTTCACGTGGATTGAAGAGCAAAAGCAAGCTTAGGAAGAGCGGAGTGCTGTGGTCTGTGCTGCCTTCAGTGGGATGCTGTGCATCCTCTGCCTGACGCCTGCACCAGCGCGTGGCTCTGGGCTAGCTGCTGCTGTCAAGGGCATGAGGGAGGTTTGCCATTCCTGAGACGTCAGCCTCTTCCGTAACTGAGATGGACGTCAGCCTGGCCGAGTTTCTACTGCATCAAAAGTAAGAAGTCAGAATTGTGGCGAATTAAATACGTACCAGACCACGCTGATGATGTTTCTGCATTGTGTCGGTCACTGGCAATGTGAGATGGCCAACTTGGATATTGGATGTGGTAGGAGCAATAATAATAATAACTTAACCCCCCCAAGCAACCCCATGTAAACAGGATTTTCATCTGTTGTTCATCTTTCATCTAAATAAGTGTTTTCTTTATTATACTTGCAGGCCAAGAAACAACATATTTAGAACCTAACTCTAATATAGATTTTTTTTTTTTTTTTAAATTATCTCCTCTTCTTCTGTCCCCCATTCTGCCTGTGGATCTCCGCAACATTTTGTTTTTACCATCCACCTTTAAAATATGAGTAAATAGTGCTTCAATGCTGCCTTTGTGTTTGTTGGAGTCTATAGGCTGTTGCGATGCGCTGGATTTTTATAGCAGTCGTGGTTGATTCCAATTTAAACCATAATTAGTATTTCAACTTGATAGCTGCTGTAAATCTCAAAGAAGGGAAGAGAAGGATGCTGTTGTTAGGCTGCTTCTCTTTCGGATGCACAGTGCATCTTCCAGCTCTCTGGGCTAATTAAAATGCCATTACAGTACGTGTGGTGCTACAATACAGTCTAGGGAGACTTCCAAAAATAGATTCTTGAGTGCAGACAAATTAGAGAGGAAATATGCACTGAGCATTTTCTCATAGGTTTAAAGAGAAATAATCCATTTGCTGCCTTAATTGCTTTCTCGTAAACGTTGAAGACTTTTTTTCCCTCTGTAAATTTCAAATGAGTAGACAAATAAATAATACGTCCATGATAATTACTGTTCTCATTAGTAATATTTTAACTTGTTGTTACACGCCAGAGCTGTTAATGTGCAAGCCAGGATGTTTTAGTGGACTGTGCTTCACGGTCAGGGACGGAGGCTGTTATTCCCCAGCGCTGGTGTTTTAGCTGCCTGGCATCCTGAGGCTGGAAGGCTGGTGCGTGGTCTGGTTTTAGAACTAGCAGCGACAGGGTTGACCAGAGCCTCCCACTCGCGCACCCCAAATTGTGTTAAGAAGTCACACAGATCAATACCGTTTGTGTGTTCTCAGCAAAACAACCCCTCAACTTGTGTATTAAAATACAGGATACTTTCGTGGAACGTATGTACTGATAGCAGGGGAAAAAACTGCGGGTGTTCCTCAGCCTGGGAGAGGTCCATGAAATTGCTGTGGGCTTACACACGTAAAGGAGACAGCGCCTAGCTCCCTGGGCAGTGCCAGAAAGAGCGAGGAGCCCTCGCTTTTCTCACAGCGCGTACCTGCCCGTGTGCTGCAGACGGCAGCCTCGTTACAAGGGATGAGGCTTGCGCTGGCTGGTAGATCACTGGGCAGGCTTCATCAGGGGAAGGGGAAGGCACGAAGGAGAACAGCTCGTGACTGTGAGAGCAAGTACCATGCAGAGGAACAGCACTGTGGAGCGTTGGAGATGACCCTGATGAGGTTTTAACGGGCTGTGTGGGGCTCTGAATCATGGAATCCCAGGGTGGTTTGTGTGGGAAGGGGCCTTTCAAGGCCACCCAGTCCAACACCCCTGCCAGGAGCAGGGACATCTCGAACCAGATCAGGTTGCTCAGAGCCCCGGCCAACCTGGCCTGGAATGTTTCCAGAGATGGGGCATCCACCACCTCTCTGGGCAACCTGGGCCAGTGCTCCGCCACCCGCAGTGTAAAAAATTTCCCTCCCTCTATTTTGAGACCATTACCCCTTATCCTGTTACACCAGGCCCTGCTGAAGAGTCTCTCCCCACCTTCCCTGCAGCCCCCTTTAGGCACTGGGAGGCCGCTCTCAGGTCTCCCCGGAGCCTCCTCTTCTCCAGGCTGAACAGCCCCAGCTCTCTCAGCCTGTCTACTCTCTGTTTTGAAGCTTACTGTAGGACTGCGTTTAGCCCAGTCCACCAGACACGAGTCCCCGTTAGTGGCTGGAGTGTGTTAGGTGAACTGGAGGGTGTTTTGGGTTGAGTTTGAGGTGTATTTCCCCCTGAAAAATTCAGTGTGTGTGCTCAGACTGCTCCGTGATGCAACCAAAAATAGAGCACGTGGAAAAACAATGTGAAGTGGCGCAGCCCAGGGCTTGCGGTGCGAAAGCTGATCCCGCCAACGCTCCTTGGCGTAGACTTTGAATGGAACCCTGGCCAAGCGCGCACCGACTCGTCTCTTGAGTGAAGGTCACTGGGAAGCCGATTCTGTCTTTGAGCTTTTCTGTGAAGCGCCATATGGTTGTTTTTAAGTGTCTTTCGGTTGTACCTTGAAGCGAGCGGAAAGGTGGCCTGATGGAGAGAAGGGAATTGCGTCTCTGTCTCTTTTCTTTGCGAGACAGGTTCACAATTGTTTTACTAGCAAGCCGTGAGGAGGACAAGGTAGTTGTTTGCTTGATGACAGCCATCAGGAGTCATTGATCCAGGTGCATCCCCTTTCTTTCTGTCATTGATTTTAAATGTAGGCGCACACTCTTGGAAGGATGTGGTTGTGATAGTTTTGGAGATGCCTACTGATGGGTACTTATCCTGGGCTTACTGTCAGCCACCTTGTTTTGCCTGAGGATTTTTATTGATCGGGTACTGAGAAATTAGAGCTTCTTTCTATTTTGGCTTGGAAGGCATGGAGGCAAGCTTTTCAGCTGTATCCTTGGGGAAAAACCAGCCAAAATAATCTGGTAACTGCCTTGCAAGTGGTATGATGCAAAGAAACGCTTATCAACTTCATCACTTGGACCACTGCACGTGTCTTGCTGGGGCGTCTTATTGCTCAACCGTTTTTTCCCTGCGCTCCTTTTTCTTATCTAGGAACTGGGAATATGTAAACAAGAGGCTGTAGTTCCTACTGCGTAACTGGGAACAGTAGAGTCCGTCAGAGGTTTTGCAACTTGTGTGCCAAGCCCACCCCAAAACCAGCTTGGAAAGGAACCCGAAGCTGCGAACAGCAAGCGGCAGTGGCTGCCTCGGGTGGAGGACGTGGACTGGCAGTTCGATGGCAAAGTCTTAGGTTTTAGGACTTGTTGCTTACAAGGAGGCATACTTCCCTGCTGTCTCAGAAATACCCCGTTACTGCTGGGTGGTGAAGTGCTGTCTGGAAAGTACATGACTAAAGATGACCAGAAACGTGTTTGGTCTCAGGCTCCCTGCCGTAACAGATAACTGCTCGTCCTGGAAGAGTCTCTGAGCCGCTGTATCGTTTTTCCTCACCTGAGAACAGGGTGATGTCAGGAAAGCTAGCGAGATCTGCGGACCATCTATCTCATTTTTAAAAAATCTTTTCTCAGAGGTTTCTCCTTGATTGCCTGCAATTTGTCTTCTGGTGTGGTATCTCAAACCAAGGGCAGCGCTTTGGCCACAGAGGCTGTCACGTCCCCGAGTAATGACCTCCCCTCTCCAGCATATGCGCCTGCTAATGCGTCCTGGATTGAACTTGCGTCTTCCACATGGCAGCCAAGCAGTGAATGCTCACCTTTGTGAAGTGCTTTGGCTCTTCTTTGTTGTATCCTTGCTTTGTCAGGTATTTCTCATCTTGAAATTGTACATTTGATCATCATCATTATCTTCATCGTCAGCATCAAGGTGGTAGGGTTTTACTAATTTGTTGTTGAACCTTGCGTCCCTCTGTTTTCCAACTTGGCGTTGAATTCTGCATCTCGTCCTCCAAAGGGAGGTCCTGAGTTTTAAACGTGTCTTTACTGCTCTTACCCGTAAATAGTGAACCGCCACAATGTGCTGGATAGAAAAGATCCGGGAGCACATGATGACTGAGCTGGCTTCTTAAACCAGGTGTGTACTTGATTTTTTATTTTTTTTAATTTTTTTTTTTTTTTCCCCCTCGTCAGTTTTTGCCAGTTTGCCAGGCAGAGAAACGAATCGTTTGCCTGCCTGCAACTTCACCTTGGTCTGTCCGTCTCGCTTTTCCGGTTACCTGATTTTTTGTTCTGCCTCTTGAAATTGTCCTATCTTTCGGGAAATCAAATCCTAGTCAACAGCGCTGATTTTCTGCACCTCTTCCTCCCGCATTTCTCTCTCACCTTTCTTAAAATCCTACATCTCTGTAGGACTTTTCCTCTGCTCTGGGCGTCCTTTAAAGGTAAGTGTTTGTTGTTCAGTGCTTTACTTGAGTTCCAGTAGGCCAGCGTGATTTGCATCGGGTCTAAAGATCTGAATACACGGAAAACTATTTAAATAACCTATTCGTTCCCACTTCTGCCCTGCATTTTTAAACTCATCAGAGTTAATTGTAGTACAGCTGCTTACATTTTTCTGTAAGAGCTCACTGAATGTTTCGACCTTCTGTTTTTGTTCATTGTTTGGTTTTTTTTTTTGGGGTTTTTTTTTTTTTTTAAGTAATAAAGCTGTGCTTCCCTGTCCTTGTCTCTTTTGGTTTTGCCTTGGATGTTGTTGTTTGTTTTGCTACTTCATCTTTTCAGAACATTTTTATTCCTGCGTGTTTCTGTCTTTTTCTGGAGCGTACTGTAGCCATCTTGTCTTTGTTTTGCTATTTGCAACAACGCTTAAATCCTGCAAACCCAGCTACTTCCAAACCTGCCCTGGCTGTATTTTTACAGTAACTTAAACAACTCTTTACAACATATGAGGATAAAAATAAAATGTGCGAGTTCCCGTCAGTGAATAATAGCTTCATCTTATTAGTTTATGAGTAGAAGTACCCATCTGGAAATTAAGCTACACGCAACGTTCTGGAACTCAGGCCAAAATCAGACAGGGCAGTGTCTGCCTCCTTCCAGGCTCGACGGCCGGAGCGGTCTGTCTGTCCCCCGGCCAGTGATGTCTGTCTGTCCCCCGCGAGCGTCCTTGGGCTGGAGCTGGAGGGCCTGCAGGCATCCCTTCGGCTCCGGCCGCATCGGCCCTGCGGGAATCACCTGTTTTGGCCTCCCTGGTGCCGCTGGGGCAGCTCACTCTTGCTGCTGTCGGATCTTTCCGGTGAAATCGTTAGATTGAGTCGTACAGAACCCAACTCAAGAGGACATTTTCTGGACGATTATTTTTAGCGGCTTAGGAAAAACTTGGCTAGAAAATATTTTGTAGGTAATCTGCTTTGTCTCGGTACGCTTCAAAGCTAGGTTTGTGGCTTGTAACAAATCGTGATTGCATGGTTTGACCTCTTCGCGCTGTCTTTCCCTGTCCGCGACAGAAAGACAAGCTGCTTCCCGTCCCTCTCCGTTTTTGGGGGACTGCAGAAGTGCCCCTGTGACCCTCAGTAGGCCGTGACATGAGAAAACTATAGAGCTGTGTGTGGCACACCATAATTTTAGTATCTTCTGAGGTTTTAAAAAACTATTTGTAAATTTTTTTATTATATAAATTCTGAAATTTTTGTAAAATTAAAAATCTCTAAATTTCTTGTAAATTTAAAATTCTCTGTAGGTACATGGTGAAGCATGGAGAGGTCTGGAGCTGAAACTTTGTAAAGGCAGGAGGAGGGAGTACAATGGTTTTGTAATGGAAACTGATTTTATTCATTTTGACATTTGCAGACCCAGACCACTCTTAGCCCTTTCTAAGCGTAAGCCGTGGTGCGTTTCCCGTGGCACACAAAGGTCAAGTATACATTGATCAATGTAGAGAGAGTCTCCAGCAGTGGTGGTAAGAAGAAAACCCAGTACAGCAGGAGCACAAAACACGCTTTTCTTGAGGCTAACATCCCCCCAGGTGACCAGTTTATCTTCACTATGATGATGCGACAGGATCTACGAAGCAATGTCATTGAATATGCAAAAAATAGAGATTTTTTTTTTTTCTTTTTTCTCTTTCAAAGTTGTATAGAGCACATAATCACAGCCTAGGACTCCAGGCCCCCTCATCTTTCAGTGGTCAGTTCTCAGTTGTTTTGTTTTGGTTTTTTTAAAACAGATTATTCTTTAGAAAGAACTTCAAAATCGATTCAGCTCTTCTGTTTAAGAGAAGGAATCAATCTAAGCAAGCGCTTCTGTGGGCAGCAGTATCCTAGTGTATTGGGGGAATGGATTTTAGTACTTCATCAAAATTGGGCGTAGCACAGGTTGGACTGTAAAGCCTTCCTTCCACCACTCCTTTTGGTTGGTTTGGGGTTTTTTTTGGTCGGTATTGTGTTGGCAGTAGATATGATTCTTTGTTAAACGCAGTGGTGTTTAAACTCCTAACAAACTGATCATGTAGTCTCTCAAAATTAAAGAATTTCTTTGCTTCTTGTAACATCTTCTGCTTCTTAAAAGCTGAGGAGTCAACAGGATGGTCTAACTGGTTCAGGAGGTGAAGTATTCTGGTTTGTTTTGTGGGTTTTTTTGCTTTGTTTTGGAGCTCAAAGGCCAACCTAAGTCTGCACATGTGATGTTTTTTTTTGTCCTGTGCAGCTCACTGATAGTATGAACTATTGCAGCCCTGAATAATACAGAGACCGCTGCGATTCAGATTTCGCGTCCTCAGTAGCTGACCCTGTACCAGACTGTGGTTTTGGGGAATCCCCTGCAGTATCCTGACACAAGTGGTGTCTGAAACCAGACAGGCTCTGCCTGCATTTGTGGAGTTTTTGGCTGTGGCCTGCGGCTGTTGGGATGCTGCTGGGAAAAGGACAATGCTTTGAGTTCTAGCTTGGAGAGATTGGTTACAGAGCACAGGCTTCTCTTAAACATTCTTCTGGTCTTGCTGGAGACACCCACCCTTGCAGCCCAGAAGGCCAACCGCACCCTGGGCTGCATCCCCAGCAGCGTGGCCAGCAGGGCGAGGGAGGGGATTCTGCCCCTCTGCTCCGCTCTGTGAGACCCCACCTGCAGCACTGCGTCCAGCTCTGGAGCCCCCAACATCAGAAGGATGTGGGTCAGTTGGAGAGGGTCCAGAGGAGGCCACGCAGATGCTGAGAGGGCTGGAGCAGCTCTGCTGTGAGGCCAGGCTGAGAGAGCTGGGGCTGTTCAGCCTGGAGAAGAGGAGGCTCCGGGGAGAGCTGAGAGCGGCTCCCAGTGCCCAAAGGGGGCTGCAGGAAAGATGGGGAGAGACTCTTCAGCAGGGCCTGGTGTGACAGGATGAGGGGTCATGGTCTCAAAATAGAGGGAGGCAGATTCAGATTAGACATTTACGCTGAGGGTTGTAGAGCACTGTCCCAGGTTGCTCAGAGAGGTGGTGGATGCCCCATCCCTGGAAACATTCCAGGCCAGGTTGGCCGGGGCTCTGAGCAACCTGATCTGGTTGGAGATGTCCCTGCTGCTGGCAGGGGGGTTGGACTTTGAAGGTCCCTTCCCTCCCAAACCATTCTGTGATTCTATAGCTGTGTAAAACGAGCTTGGAATATCTCTGAGGTCCTGGATTTTTCACTGCTGCTCGTGTTTTTTAGAAGCAGAGGAGCTGTGTGTATGGGGAGCAATAGAGTAGAATGTGTGTGTTTGCAGCTACTTCAATTTAAAAAAATAAAAAAACAAAACATGCTGGCTTGCGTCTTCGCCCCTGCCAGTCGAGAGGTGGAGGGGCGCGTGCAGCAAGAGCGAGCGCTGGCGCTCAGGGCGCGTCGCAGGTCATCCGGCGGGGCTGAACGGGATGGGCAGACCCTCTGCTGGGGCTGGGGACGATGCACATCGCAGCACCTGTCGGCAGGTCACGTGAGAGAGGAGGATGCAGGAGGGTGGGAAAGAAGGTGGTAGGTTTAACAAAAAAAAAAATAAAAAGATGGTAATAACGTGTGGGGATAGTGTGTTTGCTGCGTTGTGATTGCTGGGTGCGTGCGTTTAGCGTGCTCGGGGTGTGAGATCGCTCTGCCCCGCAGGAGGAGGCCAGCGATGTGCCAGCTTGTGTGTTTAGATCTCATTGTAACATTTTTTATTCTATGCTGGCAGCTTAGGAGAATCACAGAATCTTAGGTGTGGAAGAGACCTCCAAGATTATCAAGTCCAGCCATCAGCCCACCACCACCGCTTGTGTAAGGCACCACGGAAGAGGTGCCTTACACAAATATCTCCTGATAAAGTGCTGCCCCCACCTCCCCTCTTTTTTTGGGGTACAAATAGAGATTTTCTTAATTTTTTTTTTTTAATCACTCAGTACAGCGAATACAGAACCTTAGTCTTGCATAGTTTGGTTTCACTTCCAGTATTTAAGGCAACAGTGCTTTAAAGATGTTCTGAAATGTTTTTCTGTGTTTAGTTTATTACTCAATTTGAAAGAAAGATTGAAGAGTGGTGGTTTGTGGTTTGGGGGTTTTTTTTTTAATTAGTTGAAAAATATAGGTACTTTATTTCTTAGAGTTTTTTTAAAAAGGATGTGTTAAAAATCCCTACTAACCAGCCGTTTGTTAGTGATCTCTGGTGCGCTGGTGAGACTGAAAATTCACAGCAGCGAGTGAAGAAGTCCACGGCCGGCAGAATCAAAGCCCAGAGCAGTTGGTCGGCTCTGAAGCGGGGTTACCTGCGTGGCGCAGGTGCCCGCTGCTGGGGTCTGCGTGAGCCTGCCGAAACGGCTGGTGCTGCGGCCTCGTGAGGGGAATAGGTGGGCTCTTGTCGGTTGTTCCCGGCCAGCAGCTTCGTAGCACTGCATGTGTGGGTTTAGCGTCGCTTGTTCAGAACTGCTGGATTTAGCACGGGAAAGGACACCTTGCTGCAACAGCCCCGCTGCGAATGGGTGGTTCTGTCAAAACTGACCCAGATTTGGCTCGCAGAGCGCCTGGGCTGCTGGTGACAAGCCCTCCTCCTTTGAAGGCACACCTTCCTCTGAAATTGCTCGACAGAGAAGCTGAAAATACTCAGCTCCCCAGGAAAACGCGGTGGCTCTGGGGCTGCCCTCGCCTCTCCCAGCTCTGTGCCCCCTTTTCGCGGACGTTCCCTCTGGCCGAGCCGCAGCGTGTGCCGGAGCGGGTACGCGTGCCGTGCCGGCTGGCGGCTGCTGTGTTGCTAGGAGAGCCCAGCAAAGTGAGATCTATCTATCTATCTATATTTCTTTTTTTTATGAAGCTGCTGGCAGGCGGAAGAGATGAGTTTTGGGAGCTGCTCACGGTCCCTGGGTGGTGCTGGCGTGTTCAGCGCAGAAATTCAGCGAAGGCCTCAGCAGGAAGTAGGGTTGCAGTTCGCCAACAAATTAAAAAATTACTAATGCAGGCTGCGATAGCACGTGCCTGTCTTATAGGAAAAAAAAAAAAAAAACAGGTTGTAAAATTCGACATTTTAGCCAGGGAGGCTCATTATTTGCTGTCCATTTATGCTCTTTGATCTGCAGTGACCGCTGTGTTGTGAATCTGGAGAGGCTGGTGGCTGCACAGTGTTTAAAATAGCGACGTTTCGCTTCGGTCATGTTGCCTCCTCGTTTATCGCCATTCGCTGCTGCTTGTGCCAGTGATGCTGAACCGGCCAAGCGTTGTCCCACCGACGCCGTAGGTCGGCTGCTGCGTACCGCACACCCAGCCGCTCTCTTGGCTTTAGAAGTAACAAATCAAAAGCCAAAAAAAAAAAAAAAGTGAATAATCTGTTATTTGTTTGAGAAGGAGAACTCAGCATGGTTGTAGTTTAATTTCTTGACGTGTTGCCTTGGGTACGATCACTGGAGGCAAACCCATGCAAGTGATGGAGAAGACCCCACTGTGCTTTCTCTCCGGAAACCTAGAATGGAGAAAATAGGGAGCAAAAAACAAAGTGGGGTGGGATGGTTTTGGGTTTTTTTTAATGTTTTTAACATTCTGCTGACATCTTAACATTTTTATAATGCTGTCCTTTGCTTCAACTGAGAGAGATGGGGTGGCTTCTTTGATGTCTTCAGACAGGGCTTGGCTTGATGGTATCTGCGCCGCAGCGCAGAGTGCGGAAAGGCGTTAGGGGAGAGCCGGTCAGGCCGAGCTGGCGGAGGCGGAGGTCTTCGCAGTGGAGCGGACGGCTCTGAGATGAGTTTTCTGTATTCGAGTATTCCTACTCTAGGTACTGAAAATGGAATTTAGCATTTTCAGCTTCACCTTCTAGGAGGGGGCAGATGGAAGGGGAATGGGCGACTGGAAAATCTGGTCTGGCAGTCTGCAGTGTTGTGTGCCTCTGTTTTAACCCTGCCTGAGCACAAGATACGATCTTGGAAGTATTTTGAAGAGAGAACTGCTTCAACAAGATGGATTTCTGCATCTCATTTACAAAGTATGTTTTTAATGCCTTTCTGAAATCCAAACTTATGCAAAATGGGGCTCGTTATGCATGTCTGTGCATTTTAATCTCCTGCAGTGATTTGTCAGTTTTCCTTACGTCGCCCTGGCACATTGCAGCCCTTCTTCGGCTTCGCCTCACGGGGCTGCGTTCCTGCCCTTGCTTGGTTCTCCGGGCGGGGAGCGCATGCAGTTCAGTCACTGCGTGGTGAGGTTTGTAAGCTGCCCTGCGCGTTTCCTTGGATTTGGATCAGTACCGGCGGTGGATTTAAAGAGCGGGAGAACCTGTGTGCAGTCTGGGGTAGAGCATCTTTCATTTTATGGGATAGTGTAAGCAGTTGTTAGGCAGCTCTCCTCTTAATCTTCTTGCTTCTACAAGTTTGTGCTACTTGTGTGTTTCTGTTTTACATTGATAATTGAGTAGTAATCTTATTTTTTAAAATTTTTTGCTTGGAATGTCAAAAATAGCTCAGCTAACCACAGAGTTGCTGTGATTTTAATTAATTAATTTATTTATTTTCTCTTTCCAGATGGGCTTTCTGGCAGAGACCAGCCAGTAGAGCTGTTGAATCCACCTAGAGTGAACCACATGCCTAGCTCTGGTAAGAAGAAACTTTCATTAAATGTTGTTTCTGTTCTGTGAACGCAGTAAAATATTCTGCAGCTCTATCTTGCAAGTGGGAGAGCAACATGCAAATGTAAAAATGCTGGAACAAAGTGTGTTAGAACTTGCACGCATCTCCTTTCCCAGGCTGGGCGAGTGGGATTTGGGAGCGGAGGGAGGATGGAGCCCTGGGAGTCTTAAATAGCTTGGCAGGGGGCTAAGGAGAGCCTGGCCCTTTTGGAGCTGCTTGGTTTTGCTTTGAAAGGAGAGGACGGCAGGACAAAGCAGCACCTCGGAGTCTTTTCGTGGCCTAAAAGGAACATTGCGATGCAGAGTAGGTTTTTGGGTTGCTGCTCCCACTGGGGAGAAATCTCCTCAGGTTGAAATGAGGAGACAAACACGGGCTGATGGAGGGGTCTAACGACTCTGCTACGCTGTCTCCTGGGTCTTGGTCCTTCTGGTGTGAAGCAGGCACAGCAGCCCCAGCGCTCATCCCAGAGCCTGGCTGCTCCTCCCGGAGCTGAGGGAGATCTCACGGCTCCGAACGGCAGCACTTCAAGTGATGGAAACCAAAGTTTTGGTCACAGTACCTGAAATGCTCTGGAAAGCAATCTGCCGCTGCCTTTTGTTTTTCCCCCTTCTCTCTTCCAAAAATGTTTTGTTTCCAGGAGCAAACAGATAGAGATATTTATACTGGGGATGATTGGGTATGTATGTGAAGCATTATCTGCTTTCCAGGCAGGAGCCTGAGTTTTCCAAAAACCCGACTTTCTCTTCTCTACTGCCTTCCAAAATGCCTCGAGGTCCTTTTCTATTAAGGAAGAGATCTCACAGAAGATCTAAGCACTTCTTGTAATGCGAGTTGGAAAAATGTAAACGAAGCTTATTCGAAACAATTTCAGTAGATTAGAGGGGGGAAAAATGGGCTGTGAACCTAACCTAGATTTTTGTGGACTTCAATGCATATCTGGGGAAGGAAACTTTGTAAGGAGGTAGAGCTATTGTGTTGGAGAAAAAGGAAGAGATCCTCGTTTACCAGGTACAAGTGTTTGGCTTTGGATTCTGAGAAATTTCTCTTCCCTCTGTGTGCTCCAAAACTTGTCTGTCAGGTAAGGGAGGTTGTATTTTCCTAACCCTGAGAGAGCTTCTCGTTTTAAAACTAGCGTGGTAACACAGGTCAGCTCAAAGGTTTTACTCCCCATTTTGTATCCATGAACTAGATTGAATTTTGTGGCTCTGCACAAAAGGAGTCAGTTGTCTTTTCTGTCGGTAGATCAACGGCCAGTATTGTGAATGTGATGTGTTTTAGTCTTTTTACTCTTTTTTAAAAAAAAAAAAAAAAAAGATTTTGTTGTTGCTTGTTATGTTTAACGTTTCCTTTTGAGATATTGCAGGACAAAGGCTGATGCTGGTTGATAGCTTGGCTAACCTGATGGTAGAGTTCGCTGTGCTCTGACTATTTTTCCCCAGATGAAAGGAGGCTTTGTTTAAGCTGTTGTGAACTCGTACAGGATTGACCGAATTCTTACCTTTTGGACTCCATTTTGAGGATTTTTAATAGCTCACCTGTATGCCTACTGAAAAAATGACCAGCCTAGCTGGCACTGGGGAGCTGTGGCATGGTGCGAGATGGGCAGCACCATCTCTTCGTCGAGGGACTTCGGCCAGCGTTTGAGCCGAGGGGATTCCTGTCTCGTGCCGCAAGGCTCCGGCTGGTTGTGCGTGACGGTGAGCGAAGGGTAGGGACCGACTGGGAGTGAAAATGTGACCTATTGCAAGAAGCAGCATTGGCTCTGGACAGTGCTCACCCAGATACTTTTGACTCAAGACCCTACACTTATTCAGTTTCTGCTAAATTTTGGAGAAATCTTTTCAGCCCTGCAGCGCATGCACGGGCTGGAAATTTCTATCTTATCTTTCAATTTGCAGAGTGGTAATTAGAACCTGGAAGCAGAGTGTTTGGCAAAGAGCAGAAAGGTGTTTCGGCATGTTTGTGAATGCAAGCAGATATCATTGATCCTGGAAGCGGCTCGTCAGCTGGCTTTCAGGGGTGGTGCCTGCCTATAACTCTGTATCCTGATGGGTTTTTAAAGTTACTCTTAAAAGTGGCTGCCAATTTGAGGGGCTTTCCCTCTTGGGAAGACCATTGTCCTGCCTGGTTCTTATCGTTATTGCCTTTAGAAGTTTGCTGCAGATCCTTTTGAGAGAAGAAAGTAGAGGTCATACCAACGATTGCTCCAGAAAAACGTGTTGCACGTGGGTTTGTGCGGGAGTGTTCCAAGTCTCAGGCAGGGCTGAAATAACGGTGCTGGAAAACAGCTTCAGGAAAAAAATTCCTTAATGGCGTCCTGGGATGTTCTGTTTCAAACCTTATTCCATGCTAATCACGGCAAAGCGACTGAGCTGTAGGCATCAAGATGAATAAACTTGAACGGATGCTGAGCCTTTGTTCCCAGAAGTGTATTTCTGTTTAAGATAAAATCATTGCGGTGTGCTTGTAGGAAACCAAAATGTTTTCTCTTTGCCACGACCCAAGAGAAGGAGAAGTTTGATCCTTGTTGGTTGTCCTTCTCAGATGTGAAAAGGTGAGAAAGGGATGTTCAGTACCCAGGTCCTAAACATGCTCTGTCCTGTGGGAACATCTCCGGTACAAAATGGAAATGTTTAAAGCATTTTCGTAGAACTGTTTTAGGAGTGAACTGGATTGAGAAGAATGGAGGTCAGTCATCAGCAAGGTGGTTTTTTGGGAAAAAGAATTCTCTCTTCTTTTTTTGCGTAAATTAAGGATTAATTTGGGTAACACTTTCTCTTTTCAAAAATGCATCACCTATAATTGGTGCTTCTGAATTTCTCAGTTGCTTGTAAAAGTACAGTAAGACAAAACCCCCACAACCCACATCTTGCACAGGATTATAATCATCTGTTGGGTGATGCTGCTTCCTCTGTTTCTGGCTTCAGAGTATGACTGCGTCTTTGGCCTGGGGGAGGAAAGGGGTTAGGATGTTGAGTCTATTGGGCAGCGTTGCTTTTCCTTAACTTCTACATGCTGAATTCAGAGATCTGAATTACTTTTAGTTAATGTTAGAAGGAAAAATCTCACGGTGATGAAGAGGCTGTGGTTAGCAGGAGAGAAAGCTTCTCAGATGTGTGAGCGCAGAGGTGGCCGCTGCCTGGTTTTGATGGGTGGCGTTGACTCGCTCGCGGAAGGGTGAAGGAATCGTCCTGCAAGTTAGCATACTGGTTTTAAGTATTTTCTGTGTACTTTACAGTATTTTTCATCTTTTTAGCAGTGAAAAGGGGCCTGATTCATATGCAAGGAAGGAGGGGCAGAGGCCTCCTGTCCTCTTACTTTTTCTTCCTGTGCATTTAAACCGAGTGATGCTCTGCCTTTTCCATGGTGCGAAGCTGGGGAGCTGGTCTTAAAGACCTCAGCTGTGTAGATACCTAGATATTTTGTAGATAATCCTCTTAAAAACATCGCTTGTGTACTGTTGGCACCATCCTTGAGATTTAGCAAGTAGAACTTTGTTAAGCATACTTTGTAGAATGAGTTTTCTTTCTTTCTAAGGCTCTGTTTATGGTTCTTTAGATAACAACCTCCCGTTAATCTGTTAGTTTTTCTTGTTAGTGTAAAGTTTATAATTGCTCATTTTGTTACAAAACAATCTGAAGCAATTTCTTTAGTGTTAGAAATATGAAAATAGCATAGTGTCTGTGATATGTGAGTAAAATTAGAAATAAATAAGATGGTCATGGCCTAATGTGAAGCTCTGGGGATATCCGTGGACGGTACAATTACTGAATTAGGAAAGACATTCCCCATCCCTTAGCATTTCCGTTGGTTTTTAAGGGATGCGTTCCCAAGTTGTAGCAAAAGTAATCATGATAATCGTGTCACTTATTGCAGCGGTTGAGTGCTGCTGACACATAGTTTGCCTTGGTTTCATGGGGAGGTTGAGGAAAAGGTGCTGGGCTGGTTGCCCCTTCGGTGAAGATCTCTCTCTGGTGGCTGCTGTGGATCAGATAGAAAGCTGCCGTCTGCCTTCTTGAGGTTGTTCTCCACCTGTGATATGCAAACCGTGGGTGGCCTGCAAGGCTGCCGTGCACGCTAGGTAAATGATGGGTGGTGGTTTTCTGAGGAGTTTTTGAAGGCTGATAGTAGCCTTCTACAAAACATTAGGAATTAAGGGGTTACACAAAGCGTTTGAGTGGCTGTTGCTGAGCAGTTTCTACAAGAGGCGGTGGATGCCCCATCCCTGGAAACATTCCAGGCCAGGTTGGCCGGGGCTCTGAGCAACCTGATCTGGTTGGAGATGTCCCTGCTCCTTGCAGGGGGATTGGACTGGGTGGGCTTGAAAGGTCCCTTCCCACCCAAATCATTCTATGGTTCTAAGAGCAACAGGCGCTTGACTGGGGATGCCATGATGGTGGTGATGAGCAGACTGCATCTTCTACGTTAAGCTGCCTGAAATGGCTCTTCCATGTGAGGCTGTGTCCCTGCTCTCCATCCAGGCCACCACTGCAGGCCGCACTGACCTGCTCCTGCCTTTACCGCGATGCTGCTGCTCGACCCTTGGGACGGCTCTTCCGGCATGGTACTGGATCTTCTGGATCTGGCACTGGGAAGTGCAAGGGCAGCGTGGCTGGGGCCAGCCAGAGGATTATGCGTGAGATTTCGGCTCCCTGCTTTTTCTTCTTCCTGAATCTAATTATGCAGTCTCACTTCCACATTCATTTGGAAAAAAACCATGCTGATGTATGTATGGATGAATGGTTTGCGAGAGCCTCCAAACTAATATTGTTAGGTGATTTTACAGGCTTTTGAAATCGGAGATGAATCCCCGTCTCTCAGAGGAAGGGGCGGTAGTCCGGTCGGTCTAACAGAGCCGAATACCGCGCCTGTGTTCCTTTGTCCCTTCAAAGGAAGGGGGTGCCCTCTCGCTGCACCGGACTTTCCGATACTTGCCCGCTTTCTGTAGCGTGTCGGCTTCAAAAGCTCCATCAGAAAGGAAGCAGATCAGTGTGGCGCAGTGGGGCTTTGAAGCAGGTTCAGATTGCTGGCTGGTCGGCCAGGATTTCGGGGCTCCCGACCGGCTCGCGCCTCTGCAGATAGGAGCTCATTTGTCCTTGTTCGCACCGGGCCGTGTTCCGACGGGGACGGCGTATGGTTTTACTGTGCTCCAGAAGTGTAGCTCACGCACAGAAAGGCTAACCCTTTAATGTTGAAAACATCGCAGTCTGTGCTCTCTGGAGCCTGGTGTGGGGTGGAACCCACCTAAAAAAACAAATTACTGTTGAAAGTGAGCTCTTGAGAAATCATTTTAATGTCACAGCCGTACACTAAGGAGATGAAATAGTTGTTTGCTTGTTGCCCCGTTGTTAGCTTCTTTAGAAGCTGCAGCTGTTTTTGGCAGGCGTAGCGTATTCGTTTTGCCACCGTTTAGAAGCTCTGACGTGAGATAGCGGAGAAACTGCAGCAAGGAATTAAAACAGCTTTCTTTCTGAGTTGGGTTTGCTGGAGCGTGGGCTGCTTTGATATCTGCCCGGAACGTGATCCCCTTGGATTTTCCTGATCCTGTGGGGTGGGAAGAGCAGGAGCACGCAGCTCCTGAACTCTGTTTTGTTGTGTCTTGTCTCCAAAAAAATATTTAGCTGTCATCTCCTTTCTTATCACAAGGAAACGGTGATTAAACGGAGGAGGTGGGATGAATTATTTAACGACTTGTTCCTCTCTTAAAAGCTGAAAGCAGCACTTAAATCTTAAGCGCTTGAATGCGGGGCTGTTTTCTGAGATTAAAGGTAGCTGGCAGGAAAGTTTACTGTACTGCAAGACGCAACTTGCTGTTTTTCATTATTCTTCCCTCGCCTTGTTTAGTTTGCTGGTTCACAGTGATCAGCTAGAGATTTCGCTGGATTTGCTTAGTCCTGACTGTTCACAAAGTATTATTTTCAAAATAAGTTCTTCTCCTCAACTCCCTACCCAAGGAAAGGGTGTTTTGTGCTTTTGCTTCTATATAAAAGCAGGTGAGGGAGCGAAGAGCCTGTGAAGGCACGATGGTACGTGCGTTAAACTCTCCGGCTTCTTATGGCGGGAGGAGATGGCACGACACAAGCAGACATTGAAAGGCTCGCTTGAGTTGTTACTCGGTAATCTGTTCCCATTGCCTCTGGCTCTTCTAAAAATAACAGCGCCGTGCGATGAATGAAAAGCGATAAGTATTTCGTGGAAAGTTGATCACGGATTGTGGCATTTCTGGGTAAAAAAAATCTGCGTGTCTCAGGTGCGGTCTTCGGTGCCTGTGCCGTATCCTGGTTGCAACGTGGTTTTCCACTCTGGGTGTTTTGCCTGGGTATGCAACCCTAAAGAGACAATCAAGGTGAAATCTTTGTGTTTTTTTTTTTTTTTTTTTTAATTTGATTTTATTTGTAATTCCCGCAGTTTTTCAAGATGACGCTTGTCCTACCCTGTACTCTGCTCCTCTTTTCCATCACTTCTCCTGACCCCTGCGAAGTGGATGGGAGCGTTTCCTGGAGGAGGAGGGTTTCGTTAGCGGGTTTGCTTTGGTCCGCGCTCCCTTTTTCTTGGTGTGCTCTGTACTACAGAGCTCCCCAGAGTGCTTTATACCAAAATTGACGTGGGGTTGTTTATCGTTAGATGCTGTAGGTCTGTGCTCAGCAGCCACCTGCATTCCCGGGATTTTAGGAATTCCTCTTCTGACACAAGGTGCATTCATCAAGTTCCTAGAGGCTCTTCCCAGCGTATATTGATTTTCAGGGCTATGTTTGGCTCTGCTTTGTCTTTGGGCGGTGGAGGGAATATCAGGTGAACAGCTTGTGCAATGATGCCGAAATGTTGTAGCGGTCTCCAGATGCTGACCTGGAGAATTGCCATTAGTTGATTAAATAGACCTTTCTCTCCCTTTTCGTCACTTTTTATCCCCCTAGCTCCCCTCCTCCGCCCCCCAAAAAACTGCCCCAAACCCTAAAATGATGTAGGCTGAGACATGATTCACTAAGTGTACAAATAAAAATTGTAACCATGCTACGTCAAGCTGGAAAGCCCGGCAACACGGACGTGCCGAGTTAACATGGAGTGGTTTAACTCTTGTTTTACATGCGTATGCAGTGAGAGAAGGGATGTTACCTTCAGCAAATAGGGTCTTTGAGAGCTGGATTGCGATGTGAGCGCTTCAGCTTTACAGGCGTGGTTTCCTTCTGCGTGCTTTCCTAAATCACAGGATCTCCAGGCTTCTGAAAGAGGAGGGAATTCTCTATGGGAATGTCCTCCTCCCTCCTGGCCTAATTCCTCTTGCCGCCAAGCGGACGTGAGATCAGCACTCTCTGTGCCTCGGGCGCGGCGGTAAGTTCATTCACGCTGAAGCCATCTCATTTACCGTTACGGCTGGTGCCGGCTTGGCATTTGTCCGTTGAATGGCTTCGTTTGAGGTCTCCCTTAAGCCAGTATCTCTTCTAACTTGAGACAAGTGCTTATGATTAAATATCTGCTCCTTTGCTTAACTAATATCTTGTGATTCAAACCGCTCAATCATTACTACTTTTCCATCTGTTTTTCATTGAAGAAATTGTGTCACATCAGATGATTCATTCATATTTGATTAGAGATTTCATTATAAGCTGGTCTTAAGTTTTTATGATCTAATAAAAGGCTTTGGAATCATTGACTGGGAACTGTAATTGTAACATATAGAAAAATGTACTGCACGTTAAGGAGACTTGGCTAGGTTTTTGTTAAGCTGTTACAGTTCTTGCTAGTAAATTGCCTGAGGTGGATTCGTTTGGAAGTTTCTAATAAAATTCAGCGGCTGACCTGTTCTGGTGGAGAGAGGAGCTTTTCACAAGCTGTTGTTGCACGGAAGACCAAACCGTGGGTGAAATTTAGGGCAAAACTTGCCCTCCTTGACCTGTTTGTAGTCCTGCTCATAGGCAGTCGTGCTGTGATGATATTGATGAAGGTCTTGAAGATCCTGAGTTGGCAGGCAGTCAGGTGCGCTGGTTCAGTGACATACGAAAGGCTTTTATTTTCGCTAAGGTCTGCCACCTGTATGCAAGTCGTTTCCCAGATTAAATAAATGAATACAAATTTTTAAAAGTTTCTTCTAAAAATAGATTAGCATTTCTGGTCAGTTCATACATTTAGAGGGGAGGACAGGGATGAGGGAGGGATGGACAGACTCAAAAAAGTTTCGAGGTGGGTGTGTTCGAGTTCGTTTTGCACTTGAAAAATAATTGCACCCCCTCAGTATTGGTGAGCCACATCCTGTCGTAAGTGTTGCCAAAAGCTTTCATTGGAATCTTACACAGGAGGACGAATTTCAATTGGCTGGTTTGGCTGTGTTAGGGTATCTGTCAAACACCTTGCTCAGCGATGGCGCTTCTGCGTGAATGTTGGAGCTGGGCTGTGGCTTCACAAGTGTGTCACCAGGATGCTGAGGTGGTAGCTGCAGGAGCCATCAACTGAACAGAGCAGGGAACCAACAGCGGTGCGGCTGTGTTGTGGAGGTTGATGAACATTGAGAGAACCTGGATGAGGTCTCACACAAGCTTCTCATCTATGAGTGGGCAAATTGCCTACAGAAGACTTCCCTTGCACATCTGGCTGGAGATCAGGCCAGGTCTCCAGACGTGCCAGTGGTGCACAGACATTTAGGAGATGGAATGGTATGGTTTGCAGCAGTAAAGATGGGTTTGGAGATGCAGCTCCATAAGCTGGAGCATGGGAAGGTTCTTCGAGGTTGTCTAGGGTTTTGTGTTGCTTTGTACTAAAAGGTCAACAAACATCCAGGTCTTTTTCTGCGGGAAAACATGGCAGTTCCTCAGCTGACTTAGAAGATAGCAATGATTCATCCCAGCGGCTCATCGCTCTGGAATGAGGAGGCTCTGTGTCTGCCAAATTGCTCTCTGACCTTTGGCAAATTGGTTGGCTTTTCTTCTCTGCCTTCCCTTAAAAATTAGGTAATAATTGTATTTGCCCATCCTTGCAGTGGTGTTTTGTAGTGGTCACCTGCACAATACCTACAAAGTGAAACAAATTTGGTAAAAATCAGGTCCTAATCATGTCCAGGTGATAACCCAATCCCTTGATGACCTCAAGGTAGAGGAGATGTTAGCAGATGTCTGCCTGCTTCCAGCCATGAAAACCCAATATCCTGATTACACATGGGAAGCTTAAATTATCGGTCGTCTGAGAAAATAAGTTATTCCTTATTAAGCCCTTTATTGGAATCGGAATTTCTTACATCAAATGTACGGGCCTTGCTGTCGTGGTTTTGTTTAGTGAGGGGGGCCTAAGGTGGCAGCTTCTGTAGGAAACTGCTAGAAGTCGCTCCCCTTTGTTCAGTGGACTTGGCCAGGCCTAGGGTGGACCCGCTGCTGGCCAAGGCCGAGCCAATTGGTAGCAGAATGTCCCGTGATAACGCCTCTGTGATAACGTATTTAAGAAGGGGAAAACAGAAAAAAAAAAAAGAGAGAGGAGAGAAGATGTGAAGCAGCTGAGCGGGGGCAGAGGCGCAGAGGGGGAGGCGCGAGCCTCATGGGCCTTGCAGGCCTCACCCTCTGGCCTCTCGCCAGGCAGCCGACTGGGCCCGACTCGGTCCAGCCCGGCTGCAAGAAGTGGAGAGGAGATGAGAAGTGAATAAGATGTAAAAAAAGATCCTGAGAGACATCTACCAGCCTGTTGTGAGGAACGGCTGCAGACGCCAAGGTCAGTGAAGGAGGAGGGGGAGGAGTAATGCGGCTCCTGGCCAAGATTCCCCTGCAGCCTGTGGTGACGACCATGGTGGAGCAGGTTGTCCCCCTGCAGCCCATGGAGGTCCACGGAGGGGCAGAGATCCACCTGCAGCCCGTGGAGGACCCCACGCCGGAGCAGGTGGATGCCTGAAGGCAGCTGTGGCCCGTGGAGGCCCCGCTGGGGCAGCCGTTCTGGAGGGACTGCACCCGTGGAAGAGATGACCCACGCCGGAGCAGTTCCACGAAGGACTGTGGCATAGGGGTGGGACCCCACAACGGAGCAGGGGAGGAATGTGAGGAGTTCTTCCCCCGACCATGAAGCAGCGGCGTGAAACAACATGTGATGAACTGACCGCAACCCCCATTCCCTCTTCCCCCCTGTGCCGCTCAGGAGGGGAAGGTGGTAGAGATAATGTTAAGCCCGGGAAGAGGGAGGGGTGGAGGGAGGTTATCTTGTTCTCTGTCTCATTATCTTGCTGTTTGTAGTAACAAATGAATAGTTTTCCCCAAGTCGAGTCTGTTTTGCCCGTGACGGTAACTTTAAGGATTTCTCCCTGTCCTTATCTCAAACCTCAAGCAGTTTTTCCTTATATTTTCTCTCCCTGTTCTCTCGGAGGGTGGGGGGGAGTGAGAAAGAGACTGCGTAGTCTGGTCCGATCGGGGCTGAACTAGGACACTTACTTTTTTTTTTTTTTTTTTTTTTTAAGATTTTTGCTTTATTATAATACAGATTCTGGTAAACTTATACATTGACCAATTGCTTGTATTTGTATGCACCTATGGAATGGGTTGCTGTTGAGCAAGTAATGTATTGTGAGCGTGAAAGAGTTGTATGGAGGAAAGGAAAAATACAGGAAATACTCTGGCTTTGGAAATGTTGGAAATACCAGCAGGAGAACAACAAGAACAAAAAAAAACCCAAAGCCCCTTACGTGGGGGTGAAAGCCACGGCAGCGTTGGGGTGGTGTTTAGAATATCCTCAACGCAAAATCAGCACCATGGGAATTTTAAATGGGGAACAGTTGAAATGGTGGAGGAGACGTGGCAGTGGTTTCCTGCGTTTCGGTGTGATGTTGGTTTTTGGTTTTGATTTTTTTCCTTTTAATACAGTCTGTCCGAATTCTTTGTTCTTGTACTTTCTTTGATCTTGGAACATTTTGCCCGCACTTCTCCTGATAGTGGCTCTCCTTAACTGAAACACCCATAGCCTTGCGGCCGTCCGCACGCAGGCCCCTGGGAGACCCGAGAACCATATTGTGCTTGTGCCTTATTTTGGCAGCTCGGTAAGAGGCCTTGCATCTCACAACTGATTAATCGTAACTAAACGCAGTTCGTGCCATCCGAATTTTGTTCTAGTGCCTTGGGTCCGGCGCTGGCGGCTCGCGCTGCCTTTGGGGAAGGGGAGGTGGGCAAGGGGGATCAGCGTGGCATGATGTCTCCGCGCCGAAGGGACCTGGATGTTCCAGGTGAGGGCACATCTGGATTGTACAGGTGCTGAGGGGTGCGTCGGGGAGCACCGGACAGCAACGCCTGACCAGCAACACCTGAGGCTCTGCTGTGGCTGTTTGGTCCCCGGAGATCGGTCCCAGACATTGGATATTAGAGAAGCGGGCATCCCTCCTGCGTGCTGCTCTTCAGTGCAGCTGAGGCTTTTCAAGGAAATACATGAAAGCCGGGCGTCACAAGTCCCATCTGCTTGGTCATCCTTTACTCTCTGTATTGTGGATAAATATTTATTATACAGAACTGGTTTTTTGTTTTTTTTTTTTTTTTGGTGTGCAGTTGCAAATAAAGCATTCCTTAATCCTCGTGGTCATAGAGGATGAGCTTGTTCCCTTTTGACTTTGCTAAGCCACCACATCTGGAAGTGAAGGCACTGCATTTTATTCCCTCTTGTGTGCTGTTGTCATAGTTTTTAAAGCTCATGATTTCTAAAGTGATGCTTTTATCTCATTCCTTAGTGATACAGAGAGGGATGACCGAGTTGCAATAGAAACGCTCAGAAATTTGGATGCAAAACTGTTAGCACCGGTGTCGTCACGGCCCTTTTTTAATTGGCAAGATATCTTTTACGGGTAGGGAAGAGGCTGAGGGCAGAGCAGGACCCTTTCAGATGTCGTGTGGATATTGCAGGGCTCATGGGTGTCGTACTTCAGCCCTGATCAGGACCAGACTACGCAGTCTGTCTCTCACTCCCCCCACCCTCCGAGAGAATAGGAGGAGATGATATAAGAAAAAAACAGCTCAAGGTTTGAGATAAGGACGGGGAGAGATCCTTAAAGTTACCGTCACGGGCAGAACAGACTCAACTTGGGGAAAACTATTCATTTATTTCTAAAATTAGCAGGAGAATGAGACAGGGAACAAGATAACCTTCCCCCACCCCTCCCTCTTCCCGGGCTTAACATTATCTCTACCACCTTCCCCCCCCGAGCGGCACGGGGGGGGAAAAGGGAATGGGGGTCGCGGTCAGTTCATCACGCGTTGTTTTACGCCGCTGTATCATCGTCAGGGGAAGAACTCCTCACATTCCTCCTCTGCTCCATCGTGGGGTCCCTCCCACGGGCCACAGTCCTCCGTGAAACTGCTCCGGCATGGGGCATCTCTTCCACGGGTGCAGTCCCTCCAGAACGGCTGCCCCAGCGGGGCCTCCACGGGCCACAGCCTCCTTCAGGCACCCACCTGCCCCGGCGTGGGGTCCTTCACGGGCTGCAAGTGGATCTCTGCCCCTCCGTGGACCTCCATGGGCTGCAGGGGGACAACCCGCTCCACCATGGTCTTCACCACAGGCTGCAGGGGAATCTTGGCCAGGAGCCGCATTACTCCTCCCCCTCCTTCTGAACCGACCTTGGTGTCTGCAGCCGTTCCTCACAACAGGCTGGCAGACGCCTCTCAGGATCCTTTTTACATCTTATTCACATCTCATCTCCTCTCCACTTCTTGCAGCCAGGCCGGGCCGAGTCGGGCCCAGTCGGCTGCCCGGCGAGAGGCCAGAGGGTGAGGCCTGCAAGGCCCACAAGGCTCGCGCCTCCCCCTCTCTGCCCCCGCTCAGCTGCTTCACATCTTCTCCTCCTCTTTTTCCTGTTTTCCCCTTCTTAAATACGTTATCGCAGAGGCGTTATCACGGGACATTCTGCTACCAATTGGCTCGGCCTTGGCCAGCAGCAGGTCCGCCCTAGGCCCGGCCGAGTCCACTGAACAAAGGGGAGCGACTTCTAGCAGTTTCCTACAGAAGCTACCACCTTAGGCCCCTCCTCACCCAACAAAACCAGAACAATGGGACAGGGGAGCGTGGAGGCAGGGGGCTGTTTTAGCCTTGGTCCGAGCAGAGCTCTCTGTTTGGGAGGAGATGCTGTAACCTAGCTTTGTCTCACCAGGTCTGATACCGCAGTGAACAAATTATTGCTTGTGCTAACCTCGGAGCGGCCCGCGGGGTTGGGGGCGTTTGCCTGCCAACGCTGGGGCTCCGGTGCCCGAGAGGCAGGTCTGGTGGGTCTTAATCTTCCGTTTCTGAAATGGTTCTCTTCTGAGCAGTAGGGTTTTCTGAGGGAAAGGTAGTGATTTGAGGTCTCGGGGTCAGCAATAGGTGTGTGAAGGTGCTTGTGACGCGCTGAGAGGAAAAAGCGAGCGAAACGACTTCTTGCTCTTCCGATAGGGAGCCAGGGAGCTGGCGTGCTTTCCGTTTAAACGGGCAGTTTCTTAGGACGGTGTTAGACCTGCCCCATCCGTCTCAGCCCAGTTCAGGGAGGGACTTTGCTTAACCGAGCAGTAAAATACACACTGGAAGCGTGTGTGTGAGGGCATTTAACCTCACAACTTGTGTTTTGGGTTTTTTTTAAAGCCAGCTAAAGACGTTCCAGAGAGAAAAGCTCCTCTTCTGCCTGTCCTGCCTTTGATAGTTCATAGGGTCTAACAACAGCCAGGTCTTCCCAGTGCCAAACACGTACTGCTGGCAGACTACAGTGTTAGCAAAAAACTACCCCCAAATCCACAGTTACATAGAAAGGAAAAATAAAATTTCTGTCACCTTACTTGTAAATCCCTGTTACAAGGATTTATCATGCCTTGAAGCAGAGCTAACAAAATTTAGATCCCTGTCCTCCGTTCTTGGCTGTGTTTTTGGGCTCAGGAGTTCAAAGCCCGTAGGAGCTGGGGGAGTTAGGAGATAACACTGTGAGGAAGCCAGAAGGAAAGGCTGGAGCGGCAGAGGATGGAACCAAGGTCAGACCTGTCTCATTCCAAATGCAAACCGAGAGAAGCCGGAGAGTCATGGGTCTTGTACAAAGTGAAGAATACATGGTAAAGATGATTTTCCACCTTGGCCCAAGCTAGTGGAGTGACAGAGCCCCAAAACTGGTTCTACAGAAAAAAAAACGGGCTGGGGTTTGATATGTCTCGCCTTTCATGGAGTGTGAATTAACAGAACGAACCCTTCATGAGAGGGCCTTTGTGTGCAGCCCTTTGGAGGAGGTAGCATTCTGTAGGGGAAAAAAAAAATTGTTGCACTTACGATGTGCTCTTGCACTGTAGATTGGTAAGTGGGGGGGAAAAAAAAGCACTTTGACTTGAAGCTGCTCTGTTGTGACAGGATAACGAAGGTGAGCAATGTCCACCTGCAGCTGATCCAGAGAATGGATCCTAAGGATTGGAGCCAGAAGGCTTTGTTTCTCTTTGGGTACTGCGATGTGATTACGTTGAAACTTGGAATGACCACACACCCTCACTAGAGGTTTCTTTTTCTCCATGCAACGTACTTGTCATGGGCTCACCACGTATTTAGGTTGAATGGAAATTTTCCCTTCTGCTGCTTGAACTCTTTTTTTGATGTGGCATGAAAGTGTGGACTGCGACTGGCGGCAGCATTGCTGGTGGTGCTTTGGCTGACAGAAAAGACTTCCGTTCCCAAATTGTTCCTCCCTTGTACTTCTAATACTCCGGGGCACTTGGTGCGAGGCAATCGTGTCTCTGCGACTGATGTTCATCTCCGCAGTCTGGTGGAAGTCCATAGCTCGTGTTGAGGGGACGTACATCTGTAAGGATTATTTTCAACTGACAGAAGAGCCCGCTGTAGCAGGACTGAAGTTGTTGCACTGCTGCCCCAAGTAAAGACAAAGAGGATGGTGACATCTTAGTAGATCAGGTGGGATTTGGGAAGAGTTTCATTTTGGGCAGGGCTGGAGGTGACCTGGCTGTCAGTGACCACCTCTCCTGACTCCTTCTCACAACTCAGCTGCTGCTGCTCCGCTCTCCATCCTCCTCCCTCTGGATGGCCGCTGAGTTTGGGGGGCGAGAGCTCGTGGGAAGGAGTTGCGTCAGGTCCCTCTGCAATGGAAATGCAATGGTCGTGTTTAATCCTGGGGAACGCCCCTCAGGCAACGTTGCTCCTTGTAACGTGTTTGGCATTTCCAGTCTGAATCACGAGAGCGTCCTGTTGAACAGCTAATTGACAATGCTAATACGCAACGCGTTTTAACCGGCGAGTGTTCTGATGGCAATCCAGGCCTCCTTCCCGCTTCTGAGTTGTTTGATAGGGAACCTGTTTACTTAAGAAAGTGAAGGTAAATTTGCAGAAATTTGGTAGCACCTTAACCAATATTGACGCACGTTTCTTTCCACGTGAACAAAACGCAGCTCTGCTGGTACACGAGCGCTGATTTCTTTCCAAGGTAGGCGTGAGCTGTCTGGGGGCAGGGTGCCTTTCAAATGTACTACCGGTATGCCATCATTTGTACTGCATTGGTGGTAGTCATAGAATCACAGGATGGTTTGGGTGGGAAGGGACCTGTAAAGCCCATCCAGTCCAGCCTGCAAGGAGCAGGGACATCTCCAACCGGATCAGGTTGCTCAGTCACAATAAAAAAACGTGGATATCATTAGTGCACTATAAATCATGTTAAACACACAGAAGAATGTCTTAAACATTTGAGGAGAAACCTAAGAGGTGCTTTGATTAACGAGAAGAGCATTGTTTATAGCTTCTCTGATCCACTGCTCCTCACAAGATGTGTTTACAAGATGGGTAAAACTCCGGGTGATCATCGGTGTTCAATGGCCAAGGTACTGACCCTCAGAGATGATTCCCCCAACATTTCTTGGGCTAGGCGGAGCACTTGGAGCAACTAAACTTTACTTGGCTACTGGATGAAGTCTCTCTTACCTAATGGTGCTAAAAATAAATAAATAAATAGATAAATAATCCCTCTGGGACCTTGAGGACCATGGTGACTGCACACCATCGTAGCAGCAGCAGGGCATTGGTGTGTGTGCTGTGGGTGAAGGGAACTTTTTTCCTTTTCTGGGGCCAGCAGTTTCTTGATTATCTGTCTTTTTATGTCAACGATATTGTCACAATATACTGAAACACTACGAATGGAAGGTGATGGGAATTGGTCTGGTTGGAGCACTGGAGCTCTTGGGAAACTGTGATAGCTCCATGCTCACCATGGGTGAGCTGTTTTGTCTTTTTACAGATGTTACGAGCTAGACAATGTGATTAGAGTGAATGAGGGGGAAAGATCCCACCTGAAATAACTCCTTTTCCTCTTCCATGCTTGGATGGCTTGCTTGACGGTTTTTCGCTTGAAGATCTCCTCAAGCAGGCAGTACCGTGCTGGAGAGTGAGGGACTGCGCAGCTGGGTGTGCTCTGGGGAGGGGGCTTTCTGTGGCAGCGTGTGCCGCCGGGCGGGACACTGCGTGTTGTGTTTGGCGTGGGTGAGACCCCGGTCTCTGATGCCTTCCTGTGTGGACGCGGGTCTGAATCTCTCCTGCGCGGTTTGTGAAAGCGGGCGCAGTTCGCCGTGCCGCTGGGTGAGTGTTTTTGGCCTGACGTAGGAAATGCTCAGCTGTAGCGACTCGTGGTTGCGCTGTGGGAAAAACGTGAGGAGTTATCAGTTTTGGGCATTCTTTCCAAGGATGTATTTGGTTTTTTTCAGGGAAGTGAGGATGTAGTTAAAATGAAAAGTTACTAGTGGGAAAAAAAAATAAAATGAAGTCATCTTTAAAATTGCTGAGAATGAAATTCTGTAGAATTTCTTTTCTAGAATGACAGCCTAGGAAAAGATTTCACTTCAGCTTAGCCTACTGCTTTATGTTGGCCTTGACACGTGATAGGGCACTGTCCGGGCGCCGATGAGAGACGGGAATAAAATACCAGGAAAGACATTGGCTATGTTGACGCAAATATCACGTATCCTGAGTAAGCAGCCAAGAAACTTCATCTAGTTTGATGTGAAGCCAGGTACGTATGGCGTCTATAACGGGGCGTCTCTCATTCTGAGGCAGAGCGAGAGCCACGGGGTCATTTCACCTCAGTCGGTGTGGCGGGGGTTTGGGGGAACCACCATAAAATAGCCACTTTATCTTGGTTTGGGAACGCCGTGGATGGATCAGCTCTGCTTTTAACGGTTCTCTCCTGAAGCTGGGTAGTGGGAACGCACCATTCGGTGCAGAAGAGGCAATAAGGTGGTATTTACTATCAAAATAAGAACCATACACAGAAATACTGGAATGAAAGAGACCAGCCCACAAATTATCCTTTTGCACAGGACAGGTACATTCACAGTAGTGGCACGCACTCTGTCTATTTTGGGCTTTTTTTTTTTTTTTCCCAGAAAAAGAAGGTTTGTATTTTGAGCAACAGTATTCAGATTAGATCTTAGGAAAGACTGCTGCTGCCAGACCAGGCGTTGCAGGTCTGCGGATGCTCTGCTGCCTTCCCAGAGCATCTTGGTGAATGTTGGCATGGGAGACCCGTGACGTGGCTCAGCCTTTCGTTCCGGCATTGCGATGAGCACCTTCTACGATCCATAAGTCTGCCGGGGTTGGGTGCTGGTGGATTCCTGTTTCTGGCTTTCTTATTTTGCTCCTTGGGCTGTCTCCTCTTCTTGTACCATCTTTGCGCTTCTTTTTATAGCAGCGGTGCTTAGGGCTGCTTGGAAAGGGGCACGGAGCAGTACGAGGGCGACTGCCAGACCCGCTTCCTGGCAAGCGCTGGTTCCCACAGATAGCAGCTTAGCAGCCAAGCTGTGAAATGTTCTCCTGAACTGCTCAGCAGTGTGGAGATCATGGGCTTCCTCGAGATCTGCGTCCTTCTGCAGGCCTGATCCTCTTGCGTAGATGAGGGAGCAGCGAATGGAGCGTGAACTGGGAGCCCAGTTTCCCTTCGCTGGCTCGCGTGCCGGCGTTAGGTGCAAAGCTGACGTTGCCACCCCCTGCCCTCCTTTTGTGCCCCGGGAGAAGAGCTGTCTCAGCCATGTTGCTTGTTGTCCATTCAAAGTGTTAAAGGAAGCCTTCAAACTCCACGTGCTAGGAGTCATCTTGGAGCATTGTTCCCACCTGGCTTTTCCTGCTCTACTGAAGTAGGACCCCACGTGCAGCGCTGCGTCCAGTTCTGGAGCCCCCAACATCAGAAGGACATGGACCAGTTTGAGAGGGTCCAGAGGAGGCCACGCAGATGATCAGAGGGCTGGAGCAGCTCTGCTGTGAGGCCAGGCTGGGAGAGCTGGGGCTGTTCAGCCTGGAGAAGAGGAGGCTCTGGGGAGACCTGAGAGCGGCCTCCCAGTGCCTAAAGGGGGCTGATAAGAATAGATGTGGAGAAACTCTTCAGCAGGATCTGTTGTGACAGGACAAGGGGTGATGGTTTCAAAATAGAGGGAGGCAGATTCAGATCGGATATTAGGAAAAAAATTTTTCACACTGAAGGTGGTGGCACACTGTCCCAGGTTGCCCAGAGAGGCGGTGGATGCCCCATCCCTGGAAACATTCCAGGCCAGGTTGGCCGGGGCTCTGAGCAACCTGATCTGGTTGGAGATGTCCCCCTGGTTGCAGGGGGGTTGGACTGGGTGGGCTTTGAAGGTCCCTTCCCCCCCAAGCCATTCCTTGATTTTGTAGCTTCTGCAAGAACACCCTAGAATTCAGTCCACCTTTCTGAAAAACTTTCTGCACTGTTTTGAAAACACTGTGTTGAAGACAGCCCTCTTCGCTGCAGTCTCTTCAGTTCTTTGTGGCTGGCTGGGTACCGAGTATCTGCTGCGCAAGTCTTGTGTCGCTGTACTTGATTTTGTTCTCCGTCGGTGCCCCGCGTTGCTGACAGCAGCCTTGAAAGCCCCTTCAGGGAGGCACGGGCAGGCAGCTGGTGCTCTGCCCTGATCTGAGGGGGGATGTCAGGGGCTCTTCGTTAAAGACACCATTTCCCCTGCTTTCCGCAAGCATTCACTTACAGATGCCAGTTGTACATTTGCAGGGT
Organism: Chlamydotis macqueenii; assembly: GCF_036417535.1. Taxonomy (NCBI): domain Eukaryota; kingdom Metazoa; phylum Chordata; class Aves; order Otidiformes; family Otididae; genus Chlamydotis; species Chlamydotis macqueenii. The sequence continues at coordinate 41,920,626 of NC_141561.1, forward strand.
CAAAAATGTGATTTACTCCTGTTTAAGGAAAAAAAAAAGTTGGATAAACTCTGTTTTCCCTTCACAAGCGCCCGGATTCACCACAAGTTGTGTTGTTTTGCACGGAGCGGGGAGCTCTGGAGTTCCGCTGCTGTTGGCTGGGTTGGCAGGGCTGGCTGCGGGGGCACGCCGAGAGAGGAGCCGAAGGCGCAGTTCTTTGGCAGCTCGTCTCTGTGCAGCGCCGGACCCCGCCACGCTCCCGACGCTTGTGAATGCTCGTACGCTCCTGCCGAGCCCTTCTGCGTTGTTCCTCCCAGGCCCATCAATGTACGCTTTGCCTTGCTGCTTGGGTTTTGTTAGAATCTGGGCTCTGGCTTTGAGATTTGGCTGTGTGTGAGCGTGCTGACGAAATTCCTGAAGCTGGCTGGGATGGGGTGCAGGAGCTACACCCTGGTTCTCTTGCACAAGAGAAAAGTTGCCGGTGACGGAGGTGCGTGAGGTGACAGACGAATAAGAATTGCATGCAATGCAAAAATCATTGTAACACTAAGAAAAATTCTAGTCCTTTTAAAGCAGCTGTAATCGGGTTGTTCGTCCTAGAGCATGTCAGATGTTAAGATGGTGTGCGGTTTAAAATACGCTTTACTCTCTATCCCAGGAAATATGTTCTTGCGTATGCCAAACACATCATCTTCTAAGCAGCCGTTATGTAATGCACCGTATTGTTTTCCCCTTTGCATTATCGTATCAACTGCTGGGTTATACCTACATTCTACTTTACATCCAAAAGACTGAGCTGTGCATCACTTAATGTATATAGCTGGCTGTGAGTATTGAGAATGTTTTGAACTGCGACACAGGTGATGATGATGATGATGGAGGTTAAACCCTTCTTAAATGTACCGCCTCGTTAATGGATTCAACACCATCCGTAATGCGGTCGTAGTTACGTGTTTCTGCCCTGGTACCTGCCACTGGCGATCTCGCTGAGCGAAGGAGAGCTGTAACATGACGAGCATCCGCCTTATCTGTCTTCCTCAGGTAACGAGCGTCTGGAAGAGCTGTGGTCGGGAGGCTGTTTGCCTCCCACACCTGGGAGAAACTGGGTTGCTGTTAAAGCAAATTCATGCCGCCGGAAGCTGAGCCAGGTGCGGCACCCCCGGTTTTCAGCACCTTCCCTTGTTCCTTTAGCTATGAGCACATCTAGACTCCCTTGGTAAAACAGTCTGGGAGGAGCAAAGGCTTTCAAATTAAACTGAACTTTTTTGTACTTAAAGCTATTGCAAGCCAGATCTTAACCTATATGCTAATTTTAAGACATTCGTTTTCACAAGGAGCAGATATTCAGTCTTACGCACACCAGATGGGTTTGCTGCTGGCTTCACTTGTGCAGTTATGGTCGAAACAAGGACAAATCAGCTCTAAAATTCTAAGACCTTACTGAATAACTGTGTGTTTTCCATCCCAAGCACCAGATAGTTGTCTTATTGCCTTATTTTTGTCGCTGTCAGTATGGCTGGAAAAGCTTCTTCAAGCATCTGAGCCAGGCTCACAATGGGAGGAAAGCTGGTGGTGAAGGATCTCCCGCACCGTGGGTTAGTTTGGTGCTGCGCAGCGCCGCGTGCCTGCGCAGGCGTTCTGCTCCGGTAGGCATGTTCTGATGGAAAACGGGCTTAGAGCAAGAAACATGTGCGACTGCCTGTGGAAGCCTCGCGTGTGCTAATGTGTACCTTCAGTTATTGCCTTAAAGATTTGGGGGACGTGGACCGATACAACTGGACGCGAATAAGAGGAATAGATGTTTACAGTGGTAAGCTTTAAAAGAAGTTCTCAGTACTTTTTTTTTTTTCTTAAATCTTTGTATTTTTTTTTTTTATTTTAAAAAGTCACCGTTGAGCATTGTCAAATGGCTTTTGTCCAAATCTACCTCTCTGCTCTTTCTGGAAGCAGAGGACAGTGCATGTCACTGCTCTTTGGCGTTGCTGCCCACACCTGTATGCAGAAGTGTTGAGTTCAGGGTAGGCAGCATTGGTGTCCGTTTTAATTTATAGCCCAGGACCAATATTTTCAGCATGCCATGAAGCTAGGCTTTTAAAAGCTGTCTTTATTGAAGGTTTGGGCACTATTAATGAAAAAAAACTATGCTGGATGTTTCCTGTGAAAGGTCGAGGGTGTGCAAACCTTTAACGTTTTCTCCCAGAAAAGACTTTAAATTTGTGATTTTATTTTACGCTGAATTGGCTGTCTGTGTACCAACTTGTGAAGCTCTCCACGGATGAGTGCGGTAGCGGTTGCACACGGGCTCGCTGCCGGCTGCAGGAGAAGGTGGTGCTCGTGAGGAGACATCTCCCTGGGGTGCTCCCCGTTGAGCATCAACTGTCCCCAACGCTGGCCCTGTCCTTCAGGCAGTCCCAGGCTGGCTTTTGTGGGGGAATTGGTAGTCATACCCTAACCCGGTGTGGGGCTGAGGTGGATGAAGGTCAGACACCACGAAATGCCTTTTTACAGGTCTGGTGCAAGCTTTCAATGGTCGCTTTTTCCATTTTATCAGGATGATAAAAAAAATCAAACTGCTACTGGTTATGACATCTTCACAATCGTGTACGACATGAGGAATTTCAGAAACAACACGTCTCTGGAGCGTAAATCAAGGCAGATGGTAAAACCAAGTGACCTACAAAATATAACAAGTTTGCTCACCAGAAATGTACAGTACAAACAAGTGTACTGTCACCTAAAAATACGGCAATGGCATTTCTGACAAAGTGATGATTGTACAAGAAAGTCAAAGTTTGGGTAAGGCCAAGAATGAATTTTGCGTCCGCCATTGGTCAAACTGACGGTGAGGGATTTCAGCCTAATGTTTCTTCCTCCCTGTAATTTCGGTTGGTCGGGTTTATCTAGTTCTGCTGTATCTGTAAACTAAGTTATCGCAGCAGATTGCCTCAAACTGCCTCTGTCGGTCCGAAGGTCTCAGTGTCCTGCAGAAAACAACACTGGTTGGTACTGTTTATATTCTTTTTCTCTGAGAATAAGACCCAGCAACTTGCTTTCTAAATAACACGCTACTCTTGAGATCTGGGATTTTTTTAATAGTCAGTTCATGTGTGCATCCTTACCTGTTAGGGCGTCGGCTAGCTGTGTAGCCTCCTCTTGCGGAACTGCATCCATCGCTCTGGTCATCCCAGTAACCCAGCTCCCCTGTGCCGGTCCGGCGGGGAGGGGTTGTGCTTCACTCGGATCATTTCGGTGTCCTGCTCAAAAGCCCCAGTCGGTTGTCCCAGCACCAACGGCACACGTGTGGCAGGAGCTCCTCAACCCACCCAGCCGTTGAAGACACGAGGGAGTGGCATCGCGGGGCTCTGAGGTTAAAGCCCACTACCTTGAGCGAAGAGAATGTGAGGTAAATCGGCTGTGAAGTGGAAAGATGCAAATGAAAGCAGGCTGAATCACGGGAGGATTAGGCTGTAGTGATTTAAGACAGCTTTATGTCAGTGTGGAAACATTGTCACAGGATTTAACGTACTTTAAGTCCTGCTTGTTGTCTTCATAGTGAAGATGGGTGGTCCGACACACAAGCAAATGCAGAAATCAGTCTCTTTGTAGACATTTCTATATAAAAAAAAATTATAACAGTGGCATTTTGGAAATTCTAAGTGCTGTTCTTTGGGTTGGCTCTTTCGGCTGAGCAGCTGGGAGAGCAGAGGGGCTTTCGTAGGCTTCAAGTCCTGTGGGGCACGAGAGCCTTATGTGGCCTCGAGGCCTGGGCCTCTGGCACGTCAGGAGACCCGTGGCCTGGGATTCCTCTGGCAGCTATGACTGTGCACAATCAGACTCTCACAAAATGTCATTAGATCACCTCATCTGGCTTTCCACTATGTTCGAAGTTAAATGCCACCCAGAAACATTTAGGTCAGTACCTTGCGTTTTGCCAAAGATTGTCATCTGGCAAGATGGAGTTGTGAAGTGAGAGGGGGAAAATCATAGAATCCCGGGATGGTTTGGGTTAGAAAGGACCTTTTAAGGGCATCCAGTCCAACCTCCCTGCAAGGAGCAGGGACATCTCCAACCAGATCAGGTTGCTCAGAGCCCCGGCCAACCTGGCTGGAATGTTTCCAGGGATGGGGCATCTGAGATCCACCACTTCGCTTGGTAGTTATCGTGGCTCTTCATCATCTTGGCAATTTGCTTGGCCTCAGTTAACTTGCATCTCGTGTCTGAAGGACAGGCCTTTTGCTGCAGCCTTGGAGCCCACCGGCACCTGATATTTCCTCATAGCTGGCCTTACGTGTTGTGACCCGAGTGGCTTTGCAGTTTTGGTGGACTCGTCCAGCTGACACCGTGGTGTATTCCCTTCTGTCTTCCGGCCACTGTGGTCTTTTCTCTGTGATTGTTCCAGTTCTTCAACACACATCTTTGACACCGGTTACTGGAACCGTTAGTTTTTATCAGTGCTATTTAGAAGTAAAATTTCCTTTATGCTCTCTCGCTATATTTAGGATTCATGAGCAAGAATTGCTTTTTGAGAGGATGATGCTCTAAAGAGAGCAGAGCAGTCCATTTTAACACTTGCTGTTGTGTTTTATGAATATTGCAAATGCTCTGTTCCCCTGCAAGGAGAAGTTGTTTCTGTAATCTTTTGAGGGTGTATTTTGTTGGATAAATTCTGTGCTCTATAAGAAAAAAAAAAACAACAAAACCACCTTAAGTTCAGAATTTCTTTAAATGACTTAGCACATCAAGGTAGCTTACACGTTAAGGAGAAGTATTTTTATGAAATATTTACTCTCAATGAGAAAAGTTGTTGCTGACGTAATGTTTCCCGTAACTTGATGTGGTTTAGAAACAAAAGCTCTGGTGTTGGTAGGTTTAAATGGGAACGGCATGCCGAAGGCACATAGGCGCAGTGAGCCCAGAGCTAGGTGAGGTCTCGTGCAGCTTGCGGAGGTGCTGTTTGCCTCTTCAGCAGCGGGGTTTTTGCGGCTTCGTGTTGCACGAAAGGAAAGTTACAAAAAAAGTGATGCAAATAGATTTCTAACATTTCTTGAAAAACACTGGTGAAGAATGGCTGCATAGACTTGAGGGCTGAAGCTGTAGAACACACAGTGCTTTGTTAAAAGTGGCCTAAAAATGCAGTGCCATTCGTGTAGAACGTGGTTTGTTTGGTGGAGAAGGGGTTAATTGTGTGTTGGTGTCAAACAAGAATGGTATCAAAAGAAAGTTTTGTTAGTGGCTATCTGTTTAGCTTTGGATACTTTCTGTGACATAATTCTTCCTGGAGGAATGTTTGAAGTGGATGCAAGAACTGAATGTCCCGTTTTTGTCGTGTTTCCGTTATCACAGTGTTACAAAAAGCAAGGCGGGGTCTGAGGACAGACCTTAAGGAGCCACATCATTCCTGTGGTCCTTTGCGCTTTCCCTGATCTGAAGAGAGGTGGCCTTGTGTTGATTTTCCAGATGTATTGCTCTTCACAGTCTTTACCAATAAGGATGGTAGGTCTGAGAAGACACCCACAAGGCTGCTCTCTTCTCCATTTTTAAATCCAAAGGTGAGGATTTGGGTCCTGTCATGCCAACATGGCACTCTGTCAAAGCACAACTCCAGCCTGACGGTGTTGCTTAAAGAAGTCATCCAGAAAATGGCTGGCAGCCAGTAAAATTCCTACTGCTGATTTGGGATGCAGCTGGGTTGTGCTTAGTGTTGGTCACACCATGGAGTGAAATTGCTGGGACGGACCTGGCATATCCACAAAGTCCCTGTGTGGCACTGCTTTTCCTCTGCTAGTCTTACTTGTGTGCCCTTTGCCTCCTGCTTCAGGCTGGTACCTTCCATGCTCGTACCCAGCCTTTGCTCTTCTGCCACCCTGGTTTCTCTTTTTTTCAAATGGTGGCAAGTGGATGGGGGGCAAAAGAGTTGACTAATCCTTCTCCCAGCCTTGAAAATAAAAGGGGATGTGAACAGAGACATGAGTTCTACCTCATGGTCAGCCTCATCCTCCTCCCTGAAGCCTTTCATCTCCAGCTGAGAAGCATTTCAGGGCTGCTGCTGGCTCCAGCTGTATGTTTTGGTGTCTAGCACCAATGTGGGAGCCCACTATGGGGCTTCTAGAAGCAACCCTAATGCAAAAATGAGTGTCCCACTGACATTCGTTTGCAGCCTCGTTTCTTGATAATAACAAGGGGGTGTACCATTTCAGATGCAAATAATTTACATCTCTACTTGTCTCTACTTATGGCTAAATTAACTTTAACCTTCTTACCTACCAACTACCTCCTGTAGTTGTTCCTCCCTTGCTTACCTGGATCTCCACCCTTAGATAAGTCTCTCGTCTTTGGACTTCTCACAACACCTTCTTTCTTTTTGTGGAAGAACCAGGCTACAGTCAGCCCCTAAGCAGAGAGGTTTGTTGCCTGGACGTAGCTGGAGCAGAGTTGTAGCCTACCGCAGAAGTAGGTGGGCATCATTTAGTTGGTCACAATCTGGAAACCCTGTAGTTAGGTCCAGGCTTCGCAGTCGAGAGTAGCTGCCCAGCAGAAATCAGTCGTCTGATAGCTCGTTTTCTGATGTGGAGCTGAAACGTGAATACGACACGGGGCCCACAGGCAGTAGCTGCCTGCAACGGGAGGTCCCCGTGCGAGAGTCTGTGCCCTGCGTGGTCTGATCAAGATCGGCTGCGGATTCCCAAACTTGGTATTGTCTGCCCTGTGCTTTGCTCAGCCTGACTTACGCTAGATACGACTCTTAAAACGTCACAAATTAGAGTATTTAGTTCAGCGAGACTGTGCCACTCTTTATTCCCTGTAGTTTTACCATTTTTAAAAGTTCTTTAGCTGCAGGCCATGATTTAGGTTTTGTATCAGCTGGCGTACGTCCTCTCCCGTGGCCCTGTGGTGAGGCCGGGCGCTGCACAGGAGCTTGCACCAAAACCTGGATCTCTGAGGAGCAGGGCGTTTTGTTCTCCGAGTTAGCAACAGGCAGTGAAGGAGATGCTTTGGTATTTAAGGTTTCTTTTTAAGGAAACGACTTACCTAGCTGAACCTGGTGAGCGAACCTCTCAACCTTTCTTATCTTCCACAGAAGAAAAACAACTCTTTGTGCAAGTGTTTTGACAGAGCCCAAGTTCAGGTATGATGATGTTTGTAGTTAATTGTATCTGTACCGTGCTTCTTTTGGTAAAAATACCACTTTTTGCATGTATTGCTCTTAAAAGGATTTTGACGCTAAAGGACTGACTTGTGCTTTTAAGCTGCAAAAACCAGAATTGCCTTATTTCTCGGAGCGTGAGGGAAGACTTCCTCAGCTCTTGCTTTGGTCGTGGTAGGTGGAGTGTAGATGTAATGCAAATTTTTTACAGCTGTGAATGACTTGTCCTCAGCTTTCCTCACTTTGTGAGGAAATTACCTAACTGATGTAATTTCCAATTGCAGGGTCAAAATAAAGGTGAGTCTTAAACTTCTACACCCAGCTGATGCCTGTCTTTCTACTCTTCCATGCACGCTGCCAAAGCTTTTGAGTGGTGGATGGCACAGAGGAGGTGATGAAAGTATGATGAAGGAAATGCGAGGGGAAGTGGGAACTCGTGTGGGTGTTTGTCCGCGTTCATCCACATTTGCTTGAAAAGGGTGTGCTGTTTCTCTGGATGTGCATGCCAGAGTAAGGGAATACTGACCCTCCTTCTCTTCCATCTCCTCTGCAGAGGAGTGTCGTGGTCATTGCTCTTCAGCTGGGGTCGGTCATCCAATATAAGAAGGATGCAAGGAGGGGACAAAGTGTTCTTTTTTTAGGCAAAATGTTCCCATGAGCCTTGTGTACATTTAATTTTCCCTTATTTTTTCACATTAGTGTTTGGTAGCAGTGCTCTGGCTGAAGGACAGTCTTTGGGGAGAGGGGGAAGTAGCCATCTTGTGCTCCACCTTTGGTTGTTGTTGGGAGAAGCGGGAGACGGCTATTTGAAGTGCTTGACCTACCATTTATATGCGCAATGTTTTGCTAAATCCAAATGTGTTTCTCGGTGTTGTGGACCATTTAATTGCCGCTGGCTGGGGGAGGGCTTGCGTGCGTTGGGTGGGCCGGCAGCGACAGTGGTCCTCGTGCTGCCTTCCGACACGCCGCTCAACGGGTGGTTTGTGAAGCTGCTTAACAGACACAGCGGGCAACCAACCAGCTGGTAGCCTTTAATAAAAAAAAAATTAGAACTTTAATTCTAAAAGCTTGTAGCAACAAAATTAAGTTGTCCTTTTGAAAGAATGCGTTCATAGAGATGAATGGAATAGAGCTTCTTGTTACACTGTTTTTTCCTTACAGCGACAAGTTTAAAAAAAAAATGTTCCTTGTGAAGATATGTAAACCTGTTATAAATAAATTTGGAGCTGTAAGGATGAGCTCTGACACGTGAGTTTTAACATAACAGATCCGCTACAACGCAGTAGTTAAGCTCCAAATTTATTTAATTTTGTGTCACCTCTCTTTTGATCTCAGGGAGCTAACGTACCATGGCTTAATCTCGAATAAATTTGTACGGTAGATCTTGAGCTGTTCGTTAACGCTCCCGTTCTGGTGGAGTCGCCAGCTGCCGGTCCCCGAGAACTGCTCTGCCGTGCGGTTTCCCTCGGCGGTGCCTGGCCCTGCCTTTGTCAGCGTTTGGCCTGCTGCTTTTCCTCCTTTTGACGCTAACGATTGCCCTTCCCTCGCCTGACCGCAGGAGAGCGGGGCTGGCCGCGGGCGCTCGGCGTGGCTTTGGCAGAGGAGCAGCCTTGCTCTCGGCAGCAGGTAGGTGACTTTGGTCTCCCGGCTCCTCTTGCCGTCTTTAGGAAGCTGACGGTGTTTCCTCGTAGCGTAACTGCTTTTATCGCACAGCTCTTGTTGGAGTGATCTGGCTGTTTACCAGCTGGCACCGTCGCCGTTTACAAGTGAGCCTTCGCTTCGGTTCTCATCGCATCACCTTGCCGGCTCTGCCCCAGGATCCCCTCCTCTGTGTGAATGGCACCGCCCCTGCCTTGACAGGAGTTACCAGAAAACAATTCCTCCTGGATACATCCGGAGGTCGGCTGTCCTCCTGAAAGTTCACAGTTTAACTCTTGGCAGTCCTGCTCCATCGCTGGTTCATCTGCTGGCCTTTTTTTTCTTGCTGATGTAGAGGTCACCGCTTTGCAGTCTCTAGGGACAACCCCACCAGAAGGTCCTGGCGTTTGTGTGACCCCACCCTCAAACTCACCCATGCCTACCTAGCTGGGTAGATTTTTTTTTTTTTTTTTTAAATTTTGGTTTTTTCCTCATGGGGAATTTTTAATTTATAATCTCAGGAAGAGCCTTGCAGGCTCCCACTCCATCTCCCACATGTTTCTTTGTGTACTCTAAAGTATTACTTTCCCTTGAAGGAAAGGTTGGCCGGGGCTCTGAGCAATCTGATCCGGTTGGAGATGTCCCTGCTCCTTGGAGGGGGGGTTGGGCTGGGTGACCTGGAGAGGGCCCTTCCCACCCAAACCATCCTGTGGTTCTACGAAGTTCATGGTGAGATTAGAGAGCAGGATATGAGAAATCCGTGTGGGTTTGTCTCTTCGGAAGTATGCCAGGTCATCCTTCATTCTGCCTTTTTGTCTTGGATATCTGGTAAGGTGAGGTGTTTCTTGTACCAACAGTGAGACAAATGGATCAAAGAGATTCAGTTACTGAATAATGCTTGAAACAAGAAGGCAGGTGGAATTATGTTCCCAGGAATGTCTTTTAAAAAGGGGGATATATATATATATATTTGGCTTTCTAGTATTTATTTCAATTCTTTTTCCGTGGGAACTCAACTGGATTTGGTTGTCTGTCCCCCAGCGTGCAAGGAAACCGTGCAAGGAAAGGCTTACTGTGATGGTACGAAGTCTAAAGTAAGACATACTCCAAGCCGACTCTTGATTCCATTATCTTTCACTTCCGTAAGAGCACTGGCATCGTCCAAGATGCTAATTTGTTAAAGTTTTGATTGAAACAACAACAAGACAGAGTAGGATAAGGATTGAAAAGGAGGCAGTGAGACGCGCGTTTGTCTCCCTTTGGAGCGCCTCTGCTCGTCTGTTGGAGACATCTGCGCCGTCAAGGTTTCATTCCTGGCCTTCCCAGAGGGGCTGTGACATGGACTCGTCACGTTCTTGTTAAGGACTTGTTATTGTATGTGGTGTGTTTGGCGGTGCCCCGTTTTATTTGAGAAGTGTTTGGCTTTCCAGCTGTGGCAGGACGTGATGCTGAAGGAGCTCAGGAGATTGGTCAGGAGCCCGGAGATGGTGAAGGAGCTCAGGAGATTGCTGCGGCCCCCGGTCAAGAGCGTTGAAGTCTTTTGCCAGACTTCAGATGGGACCATCAGAAACACCGGTGGCCTGCAAGATTCAGATATTTAACCCTGAAAGCTTCTATTTTTCCAAACTCTCAGGTACTGCTCTGAGACTGCAAGCAGGAAAACGCCACAGAATGTTATTTTCTGTCTATTGTTGATGGAATGTGATGGTTTTTCTTTTTCCTCAAGTAACGAGACATTTTTTAACGTTTTAAATCTAAGACGGAGAAAGTAGGATAAGCGGGCTGCTCTTCAAGTTTTGGTTCTGTTATCGTCATGGATAAAATTTGTATGTAGATCTCTCGTAGGTTTCTAATAAATGCTAATGCTTCCTTTTTGAGGAAGGTATTAGGATCAAAAAAGCTGGTTACAGAAATCCAGAATCACGGCGCCCTTATTATGTCTTCAGGTCTCAGTAGTGATCAGGAAAAACTTCCTTTGCCATGAATGAGTGAGTGACATTTAAAGCTCCATCTGTTGCCTACGGTGCTGGTGCCTCACGACGCGTTTCAGTGGGTGATGGGATGATTAATTTTGATTCCCATTCATGCCGCACGAAACGTTCTCATAGCGGGAAATGACTCCAGCCCTCGCTGAACTGCAGCGTGTCTGGTGCTGGTAGGAAACCTCAGCTGCTGTTTACTCCTAGCTTACGTGCCGAGAAAGGATCTGGGCTGCATTTGCCTTCGCCCACGCAGCTCCGTAGCAGCCTATGCCAAAATACCGATGGCTGCCGTGTGCTGACCTGCCTGCTTTTGAGGGATGGCTCTGTCGCCGGTTCTGCTGCAGCTTGCTTTTCTTCACAGACCTGTTGTAAACGGAGGACTAGCCTGTCCCCATTGGTGAGGACCACCTTCGGACCTCGGGGTGAAATAGCAGCCTGGTTCTCCATCCCACTGGCCTTCAGACTGGCTGCGCTGTGGCGCTTCAGTTCATTGTGTAATTGTCCTAAAATAATCCCCCCTGGGATCCCGGTCCTTGCCTTTTGGAGAGCAGAGGTGAGAATTAAGTGAAGTGGAGATAACCATAGAATCCCAGGATGGTTTGGGTGAGCAGGGACCTTTAAAGCCCATCCAGTCCAACCCCCCTGCCAGGAGCAGGGACATCTCCAACCAGATCAGGTTGCTCAGAGCCTCATCATCCAACCTGGCCTGGAATGTTTCCAGGGATGGGGCAGTTACCCTCACAGTAAAGAATTTCTTCCTTATATCAAGTCTGAATTTCCCCTCTTTTAGTTTAAAACCATCACCCCTCATCCTGTCACACCAGGCCCTGCTGAAGAGTCTCTCCCCACCTTTCCTGCAGCCCCCTTTAGGCACTGGGAGGCCGCTCTAAGGTCTCCCCGGAGCCTCCTCTTCTCCAGGCTGAACAGCCCCAGCTCTCTCAGCCTGGCCTCACAGCAGAGCTGCTCCAGCCCTCTCATCATCTTCGTGGCCTCCTCTGGACCCTCTCCAACTGACCCACATCCTTCTGATGTTGGGGGCTCCAGAGCTGGATGCAGCGCTGCAGGTGGGGTCTCACCAGGCCAGAGCAGAGGGGCAGAATCCCCTCCCTCGCCCTGCTGCCCGCGCTGCTGGGGGTGCAGCCCAGGGTGCCGTTGGCCTTCTGGGCTGTGAGCGCACATTGCCAGCTCACGTTGAGCTTCTCGTCCACCAGCAGTCTCAAGTCCTTCTTCTCAGGGCTGCTCTCAATCCATTCCCCCCCAGCCTGGATTTGTACCTGGGATTGACCCAACCCACGTGCGGGAACCTTCCTGGCTCTGCGTGTAGCCCTTCAGTTTGCCCTGGAGTGGTACAAGTTCAGCGAGGAGCATGGTAGGACCATGCCTTCATCCCACCCCTGTGCCATGCTCATGATGTGCTGTGGAAGGTGTTGATGTCCTGGGTGCTGCCACATCCACACCTCCTTCTCCCACCACCTGCACGGGGTCCTGGCAAGTTTTGGGGCTCCTCCAGTACAACCTGGTGAAATATTTTCTAGAGAATAAGCTGAATATAGATGGTAATGTGTGATTTTTTTCCCCTCACCGACTAATTTTTGCTTGTATGTTGGGCCTTTCACGTGCTGTAGATCAAAACCAGCTGAATCTCGGGCGCTCCAAGGGTGCTGTGCCGTGTCTTCGTCCGCTTCGTTCCACTTTACGCACAAAATACGCTGCTTTTATCCTGACACTGCAGCCAAATACTGCAGTAGCTTGTTTCTATTCATAGCTCTGATCTCACTGTCTCTTAGCGTTTCGGCGAGTTTTGACATTTTCGGAAGCGTAAGCTCTGCTAGAGAAGAGCGCTTCTCCTGCCTGGCCGCCGCGCCGGCTGATGGAGGGGACGCCAGCGCCGCCGCCACTGGCTCTGTGCGCGGGCAGTTCCTGGCCGGAGGAGACTCGATTCGCGATAATCTAGCGCTGCTCCAGTAACAGCATCTTCCTCCCGGACTGAACTGCCGCAAACGCTCCCCGGCTGCGCGTGAGGCGAGCAGTCGCGCCTTCCCTCGCGAAATGAGGGCGGTGGGTTTTAGAAACGGCGTTGTGCGGCTTTGGCCGTTGCTTCCGACACGCCAAAGCCGTTTCTGCCGGCAATGACGCGGTATTTGAAGGCTTTGCAAAATATAAGAAATTTTTTAAAAATCAAAAGCTGTTGCCAGACATCCCAGGGATGAAAAAAGCTGAAAATAATGCTTGGAGGGAGGGGGAGGTCCGTGCGCACGCTTGCTGGCAGCTTGCGGCTCGCGCCGTGCCGGGGTGGGATGGGTTTGTCTCACGACGGCATCCAAGAGCTTGGCGATGCCGAGCACGGGCTCTTGCCTTTGTATTTGTTTGTTTTGTGTGTGCTGCAAGGCTGACGTGCTGCTACTGGCAGAATCTGTCCGGAGGGCAATGTCTGCAGGCTGGTAATTAGAAAGCAAACTCATTAGTTAGAAATAAAGCCCAATAAAGCCCAAGTCTGGAGAGGATGGGCGATGGGAACAGGGGGAGAAGCTGAGTCAATGGTTTCTGGAAAGCGCTGGCCGGGTGGTTCGGCCGCAGGCCTCCGGAGGTGCGTCCCCTCCCCGGTGTGCGGCGATTTGGAAAGGCACCAGGGCCTAGAGAGTTACCGTAGGAGCTGAAATGCTCTTTTATCGGAGTTTTGTGTGCTCTGGCTCCCAAACTCGCTCTGTCGCAGGCGCGTGCTGGTATGTCGCATTTTACATGCTATGGGGGCTGGCGGGGGGATGCTGCTTTTCATCCCGCGGCCTTGGCCGGCCGCTCATCCCAAATGGATTTGGGAGGCTGATGGGATTTCTCCCTTCCAGTCAAAGGGAATGGCCGAGTAAAGAGGAGCAGGACGGCCGGGAAGGAGCCGTGCGGATGCGGCAGGACTCGCTGCATGCCAGAGGGAGGGAGGTCACGGGGAAAGCACTTTGTGTGCTTTCTGTTTGAAGATTGTCTTTAAAATGTGAGAGAAGCCATTTTCTGGGCTGCTTAAATGCAAAAAAAATATAAGAGCAACAGCTTTTGATTTAAAAAAAAAAAGTTTGGGAAATATTTTTAAAGTTCAGCTTAAAGGTTCTGCTGAAATGAGATTTGAATTTAAATCTTTGCTTCAAATATCCCGTGTCCGTCTGATACTGAAATTTTGTTTTGATGTACATTTTAGTGTGCTTCATGACTGTTTCCTTTCATATTTTGGTCCTTGAAGGACTTGCATGGAAACGCTGCATCAGTGAAGGGGAAGAAAATACAGTTATTACTGTGAGTTTTGTTTAAACGCACATTTTTCAGTAGCATCGCCTTCCCCAGTCCCTCCCAAAATGCTCAGTACTCAGAGAAGTTACCTTCTGGTTTGGGGCGTGGAAGAAACTCGACACGTGCCTTCTCTGATCTTGCGCGTATCTAACGGCCTTTGCGTGAAGCGATTTTAACTCCAAACTTTTAGGGTTGGTTTTTTTTTTTTTTGGTAGAAAACACACCCTTGCTTTCAGGCTTGAGCTTATCAGTTTATTTACAGCACGTGTGTTTAACAACTGAAAGGAATTTAAGACGACGCCTGCTCAGCGGAGTTGTGGGCGAGCGGCGCGATGTCGAATTCACAATCTGGGCCGCGAGGCCGCTGGGTGCCGGCGATTGCTGGGGACTAGGATGGGTTAGGTCTTAATTAACGTGCGGCGTGCAGGCGGGCTTGGATGCATGGCCGTGTTTTATTTATTTTGGGAGGGAAAAACCAGCAGAGAGTTTCTAACTTGGTATAAAAATAATGGTAACTTGACCATGGGGAAAAAAAAATCCCTACATGCCTATGTTAAAAAAAAAACCGGTATTTCCTCCTGTTTTCTCCTTCTGTTCCTACAGGGAAGGCAAAGGCAGGCAGAACATGAGATAGTTTATTATTCATAATCGGGATCTTGTCTTCTAATTCATGGGTTTGGCATTTCTCATTCAAAGTCTGAATGTAGTCTTTGTGCTTTCGCTAACGTCATCAGTCTGATTGTATTAATGTGTTCTCAAGGCAGAACCTAGAAAAGCAATTTTCTAGTCCTCCATAAAATATTCGTAAGAATACAGGCTTTTTGTTTTGATGGTGTGTTCATGAGGCAGAGGAGGTTTTATTGTTTTCGGGAGGGCTCTGTAGGTCAGAAGCACTCGCCGCTTCTGTGGGGAGCTCGTGGCATTTGAAGGAGAGGGGTTTTTTTGAGACTGAAATAGGAAGAGTCGGGGATGACGCAGCCTCCGCCGAGACTCTGAATGGGAACTGTGGTCGCGAGCTCTGCAGCTGGCGCCCCTGCCCGTGCGTTGGCCGTTGCCGGCGGGGGATGAGACCCTTTGGGTGGGAAACGGGAGGTTTGTCAAGTTTTCTTGGGACGATTATCCAGCACGGCACAAGTTAAGGCTCTCGTTAAGCCGGAGTCCTTTATCACAAGACACAACCCAAGTAAAAGTTATCACAATGAGTAGCGTGTTCCTTCTGGCAGAAATTTGATTTATTTAACAGGTTGGGAGCTTTTCGTTTCTGCTTTTAGGAAACACAGCGTTTGGATCATAAAGGTGTGTGCAGGAAAACGCACGTGGATTTCGAGGAAAATTTGTGTTTAGCCTAAATAGCGTTGACAAATTCAGTGAGCCGTAGGGACGGTAAATAGATTTACGCGGAGGCCAGGAGCGAGTGACCGCTACCTCTGTGTGAGTAACGCTGACCTTTGGGGCACAGGTCGAAAAGAAGGGAGGTGTTATTGCCAGGTGCTCAGAAATCTTTGGCTGCACGTACGAGTAGTCAGCGTGTTTAAAAGGCTTGTGATTCACGGAGCCCGCTGCGCTGCTTGGTTACTGACTCACGGGGCTGAAGCTGCTGGGATTAACTGTTTCGAGCTCTCCTGCAACCTCGGGGGCTGTACAGTTGTGCTAAATCATACTCAGGGTTATCCTTGGGGAGTTTTGGAGCTCTGGGGCATTCATCTATAAATCGGGGGGGAGGGTAAGGGGAGAGCTCCAGCAGCGCTGTGCTGGTGTCCATCTCCAGCGCTTGCCTGGGTCATTTCCACGTGGATCCCGCGCGTTGCTGATGGTCAGGTGCGTCCTCATCCTTATGTTGGAGTGATTCGGTGGGGTAAGAACGAGCCGAGTTGTACTGTTCTGTTTCGGCTCCTTTTAAAAGCAGATCCGATCTGTGCCTGAAAGCTGCTGCCCCTGCCGCAACGGTGCGGCAGCCTGTGGAGTTCCCCTGGATTTGCCACCCGGCAAAATTGCTGCGTTTCCAGGAATCATCACTGCGCGTCTTTTGTAATGCACGGTAATTACACCAGGGCTGCTCAGGGTGGAATATCCCTACGCTGGTGGTTGCAGTGGATTTTTGATAGCTGCGGCTCATTGTGTTCCTGAAGGTGGATTGCTTTTGGGGGCTGCTTTTTGTTTTTGACCAAAAAGCAGCAAATACCTAGTCTGCATTAGGACTCTTTTCGTTCTTTCTCTCCCCAGTTTCTGTAAAGATCTAATGTAGTAATGGGATTTTTATTGGCATGGGAACTTTCCTCTTGTGCTTTTCCAGGACACATCCCAGTTTCCCACAGCCGTGGACCACACGATGGTTTCAGATGGCACCTACCGCCCCGCGCACCGTGCTGCGGGGGCAGGTACAGGGCCGTTCCGGGGTTGCCTGGGCTCGAGCTGTGCCGGAGGAATCCAAAACGTTCTTCTGTCACTCAGAAATACTGAAATCTTGGCAAACCTGGCTCCAATTTAAAGCGTTGCATCTGAGATGAGAAGTTTCTGGAGCGGCAGTCCGTGAAACGAGATAGCCTCCGCAGGGCTGGATTCGAGCTGTTGACTCCCACTCGCGTGCGGGGAAAACAGCTGAGGGGGTTTTTTTTCTGCACGAGTGGCTGCAGCAGTTGCCATAGGGATGCTCCGTGGGTAGGAATGGGAAGGGGCTTGACCACGGTACTGACCACGTAGGAGAGCATCATCCGTTCCCGAAGAGGGCTTAGGAGCGTGGGTTTTGGCTGGGTTTGAATGGTTATCTATAGGCGAGAGTGTGGTCTTCTCCCCAAAATACTCGGCGGCTGCTCGGCGACCCGCGGTGAGGAATCCCAGCTCTGGGCCCGCGGAGGAGAGAGGGGAGCGGGGAAAAGGCCATAGGAAGGAAAACAATAGGGAAGCGGAGGGAAGAGCCTGTGGGTTGAAAAATAGCAACACTTCCAGTAATGTGACCTTTTGCAGAAAATGTTTCCATCCAGGAAAAAAAAAAAACAAAACAACCCACCTCCTCCACTCCGGCACAAGCTGAGCGTAGGGAGGGGGAAGCATGCTGCTCTCGCACGCGTACCGCGCTCCTGCATCACGCTTTGGGGGGGTCGTGTGTGACAGAGCTGGGGGGCACACGAAACCACATCCCCTCTTCTCCGGAAACGTTAAGATATTCAACTCTGATCTCTGTAACACCCTCCTGTCTCTTTTTGCATCTTTTTTTTTCAAATAAAAGCAATGGTTTTGGTTTATTTTTTTTTACTGTGCTTTTCATTTCCTACACTTCTCTGCTTTTAAAGAAGTAATGACGTTCTCCCTGAAACTGGTTTTGTGTAGACTGAGCAAAATTTCTACGTTCATCTCTTAGTTCATGTTTATTGCGCTTTTTTTCCACCTTCAGCTCCAGCAGCATGGGCCTGGCTGTGCTTTGGAAAACCCCGCTGCTCTGCGCAGCATGCCCCTTCCAAGGAGCTGCCCGCGAAGATGGCATCGCCTTTCTGGGGGTCCCTGTCCCTGTGCTGGGGCCTTACCCTTGGCATTTTGCTTTAGCTGAGGCCACCTTGCAAAACACCCCTGATTTTTCTAAATTTTCTAATTCTAAAATATTTTTTTTCTGGGCTTCGTTTAGCTTCAGATTTTACCAGCATCAACTTCTTGCGCTTTTCGTAACTCCTGGCAAAATCAATAACTGGATGGCGTCTGGGGAAAACCCTGTTAAACTCTGTGTCTGGGACTGCTGGTGCTGACGTCCCGGTGCAGTTTGGGACGTTACGTGTGGGTACCGCTCTGGCTCTCTCAGTGGGCTGCCACAGAAGGGTGACGGTGAAGTGGCTTGCGTGTCCGGGGTGGCACGTTCAGCACAGGGTGCTCGTTTATTTCTAACAACCCGCAGTTGGTTTCAGGGGACCACGGAGGACGCGCTGCTCAGAAGGACGGAGTCAACTTGTTCTGCGCTCCTGTCTCGCGTCCTTGAGGAGGCAGCTGAAATCAGACCTAGGGTTTAATGATCAGGCTTAAAGTGATGTATGAGTTGAATTTTGTATAAAAGGAAAGTTCCTTTTCAAGTACTTGTTCCATGGGCAACATACAAATGGTGAAAGCTGGCAGTCAGTCTTAGTAAAACTTTTCCTTAAAGCTTTTGCAGTTCCTAAAGGTTTTCCATGCTTTTT
The DNA here is from genome assembly GCF_036417535.1 of Chlamydotis macqueenii. Classification (NCBI taxonomy): domain Eukaryota; kingdom Metazoa; phylum Chordata; class Aves; order Otidiformes; family Otididae; genus Chlamydotis; species Chlamydotis macqueenii. The sequence continues at coordinate 41,938,805 of NC_141561.1, forward strand.
TTTTCCTTTGAATTGTTTACTTCACCAGTCTGTTTGTAGGCAGGGAAAAATCGACTTTCATGTAGCAGAACTGCCTTTGCTTTTGCTTTGGAAGGCTGTCTGTCCTGCTGGGGCTCAATGTTTTTGAAAGTGCAGCCGCTTTTATTCTGCAGGTGGTGTTCATGCAAAGGTATCAGAAGCGTTATTGAGCGATTGCCCCGTGGAGAGAGGCATTAAATGTGGCACCTGTACGGAGCAGATGTGAAATGCAGAGCTGTCGTTCAGGTGCAATTGAGGAAGTTTTAGTCATTCATGGGATGGCCGTAATTTTCGAAACTTGAGTTCAGTTATGGCAAATGATTTTTTTGTAGATGTCCGTTGCTGCGGTTTTCTATGACAATCGCCTCGTCTTCAGGGAGATGCTTTTTGCGTAAGCAAAGAATTGATCGTTACCACACAGACGATCAAGGTGATAGTTTTCCCTTTTTTCTCCTCTTAGCGTACATCTCTTACGATGAAGCTGAGTTACAGGTCCTTCTGGTACAGGGTGCTGTTCTCTGCCTTCGTCTTGTTGTGCTTCAGGTTTGTCCCACTTGGAGTTTGAAGGGCAGGGGCAAGTCTTTGCGTGGTCACCGTTCGGGGTTGTGCTTCCTGTCGCTGCCTGCTCTGCGGCGTCTCAGCGGTGCCTGCAAGGCACGTTTGTACCTTTGCCTTGGTTGCAGTGAGTCCAATCTGTCGTTGAAGCACTTAACGAAGCAGTGAGGAAAAATTGTTACCGTTTGCTTCTGGCTAAGCTCCTTTCCAAAAGTGGTTATAAAGGATACAGCACGCAGTGTTTTTCTGCATAAGTTTCTTAAAGTGAGACTCTCGTGTTCGTGACTATAGGAGCCCATCAGTTGATCTGTCATAAGTCAAGATTGATGCTGTCTGTGAAGTCTTAGATGAATCTTCATCCTTCTTATTTCAAGTGATGCTAGGTTCCTGCATTGGAACATGCTGCCCAGAGAAGCGGTGGAGTCACCATCAAAAAACATGTAGACGTGGCACTTCAGGACATGGTTTAGTGCACGTGGTGGTGTTGGGTTGGTGTTTGGGCTTGATGATCTTGGAGGTCTTCTCCAACCTTAAAGATTCTGTGATTCTATGGAGGGTGGAACAGAGGCGTATGTTTTGCATACACGGATGTAGAATGGTATCAAGAAGGGTTATGTGCAATGCATTGAAGTCTTCTGCTTTTAGAAAAGTGCGTATTTGTAGGAAGTGATGTCTGGAGGAAGACTTATTGAACTCTAAATTCCTCTGGTGCTTTTTTTTACCATTTTAAAAATGGTGCAAGTTTAACAGTGCTGTTCTTGATTCAGTCCATGGTTACTCAAGATCTTTGCTGGACCCTGTATAGAAGCTGAATCCCTGTGTGACTGAGCCATACGTTCATCTCTGCTGTTGTGTTTTCATATTGTAGTTGATGTGACCACAGCACTGCCCTTGCAAGTTGCACCGACTTCAGTCCCGATGGATCTGCGCTTGGACCACCAGTTTTCTATGCCCGTGACGGAGCCAACGCTGCGGGAACAGCAGCTCCAGCAGGAGCTCCTGGCGCTGAAGCAGAAACAGCAGATCCAGAGACAGATCCTCATCGCCGAGTTCCAGCGGCAGCATGAGCAGCTCTCCCGGCAGCATGAGGCCCAGCTGCATGAGCACATCAAAGTAAGTGATGGCGAGTGGCGCACTTTGGGTGGCGTGCGAAAGTGTCTCCTCACCAGAAGGAGATGTACCAGGTAATTTACTTTGAGGGTGGAGATACTGTGCTGGACTTGGTAAGGCTTTTTTGCAAAGGGATGCGAGCAGCAAGATTTAAAAGGGGCATAAAAAGTTGGAGATGTCCCTGCTTTGGAGATGTCCCTGCTCCTTGCAGGGGGGTTGGACTGGATGACCGTTGGAGGTCCCTTCCCACCCGAACCATTCTGTGATTCTACCATTCTGTAACGTGGAGGAGAGGAGGCCAGGTAAGCTGGTGTCGTGTTAAGCCTTATCCACCGATCTGTGTGTATTCAGAAGTCCTGCTCCACACTGCTAAATGGTGGCTTGCGGGACCTGCATCGGGATTTGGGAAAATGGCATAGCCTAATGTCAGTAGAATTTAACCTCACAGGAGGGTTATTAGGCTACCTGGTGCTGATACCACTTGTGTGGGAGGAGAGTGGCATAGGAACTGCTCACTGGACATACGCCGGCGGTGCGGGATGCAAACTGAACGTTTTGGTAAACAAACAAACAGAAAAACCCCAAACCTTTGCAAACCAAACTGGACGTCCCTGGCTCCGTGGGAAAGGGAATCGCGGGTGCAGGTAGGTGTGCACACAGTGAGATTTTTTCGGAGCGGCGCCGTGCAAGGTAGGCTGCTCTGTTGCACGGGACGGAGAGGAAATGTAACGCAGGGATTAAGTAGGAATACAGTTCAGAAGATGGCTGTTGAATAGTGAAAACGTTAGACATTATATAAATATTTCACAGTGACAGACTATTGCTATGGTAACAGAAGCTTTCAGAATTGCTAATATGCTCTCTTTTCAAAGGGGGATTAGCGCTGCACATGGTAAATAGCGTTAATGTAATATTAAAAAGCAACCTCAATTCAACCTTATATAACTTTCGTTTTAATACAAAATACATGTCGGAGTGGGGAAGATAGGATTACAATTAATGGTGTGTTATTTACAGACTTTTCAAACACCGAGAAGAGCCTGGGTTTGTAAGAACACTTGCAGTCTGAAGGCTGATAAACAGCAAATGCTTATGTTGTTGGTGGGTCCTCGGACGCGCTCGCTCCAGGACAAGGCTGCGGGAGGTGCATGCGTGTAAATACATTTATATATACACTCACAGTGCGCATAAAAAGTGTATGTGTGTGTGTATGTGTGTAGTTGTGGACATATACACATACGTAGGTGTTCGTGCACAGATAGCACAAGAGCAGTCACAGCATCAGCGGTTCACGTAGCACAGTCAAGAGGAAGGGATGGGAAATCTCTGTGACCGTTGTTTCCGTTATTTCCTTGTAATTGCATGTGCCTTTGGATGTTGGCCTATTAGAAATAGGAAAGGGTCATTCACATTTAATGGATAAGCTCAAAGCACTGGTGGTGGGAACGTATGTGATCTCGTTTATCTTAAAGCTATGACTGGTTCTGGTAAAAGTCTGCATGAGAAGGAAGTCAAGATCTAATTTTGAGAAGCCAGTTAGCACAGTGTATCTAGACCATTAGGTAATGAAGTTCTTTCTCTAATGTGTAAGCTTGGCTAGAGGAAAAAAACTTAAAATAGAAATGATATAATCCTGTATGAAAAAGGATGAGCTGCAGGGTGATAGTGGTAAGTGTGTCATCGTGCCTGGAATTGTTTTAAAAATAAACCAGGACATTATGGAAATAAACCCCGTGATATCTCACAAATAAAGTAAACCCCAAACCGTATACCAGCATGTAATTATGATGTGCTTTCTTTGGGAAAGCATACTTTTTGCGTTCATAAGTCAGCCCACATTTAGATGACTCGTAGATTAAACCGACTTTCACAAGCTGGGAACTGTGTTAAATGCAGTGGCTGTAGGTGCAGGGAAGCTGTTATTTTGTCCAGAGAACTAAAACATAGAACCTCATCTTTGGAGTCTGAACTTCGAGGTGTCCAGCTCCTTTATGGCTCACGAAAAAAGCAAGGGGGATGAATAAAACATAAATGAAATCCTGTGTAAGTGAAGCGCTAGGGTTTGAACGGTGAAATCTGGTGTAGAAGTAGGCCTAAATGAAGATGCAGAGCTGTTTTTGGAGGAACTCAGGTGTTTTTTAAAAATTGGCTGCTCAGGGTGAGTGTTGAACGTCCCGTGAGTGCACATCACGCTGCTGCGAGCGAGTGGAGGTAAGGAAGGCGTGGGAACCTAAGCCTGCCCGGGTCTCTGTGAACCAAGACTGTGCGTGATGAGTGATGGCCGGCGTGAGCTCGCGGCTTGCCGCACAGCGGCACCGGGTTTGGTTCCTGGACATCTTCAGTGACTTCCCCGATGTTTGGGGTTAGTGGTTTTATGGTTTGGTTTTTGGTTGGTTATTTTTTTTTTTTATTCAGACAGTGAACATTCAGCAGCTATTGCAAGGCGGTTGTGTATCTTGCAAACTTACTTCCTTTCCAGAAAACTGAGGCTCCTGCAGTTGTTAGAATTTTCAGCATCAGAACAGCCTCAAAATGTAACGAAACAAGCCAAAAAAGTAAAATGCAAACATCAAGGCTGTAAACTTACTCTGATGTCAAACAAAAGGCAGTTCTTTGACTTTCTCCCTGGCACTGGTTTCCTTGGAGGTGGTGAGGGCCTTCGTTAATTATGGCGATAAATCCTCCAATCACTTTGTAAATTATTTCTGTGAAGGGGGGAGAATTTCTGCATTTTACTATGTTTTGCATAGCTAACCCTATATGGAATCAATTAATTTGGTGTTTTTTTTCATTGCAAGCTAGCGTCCACCATTTTAATCAACAAGTGCAAAGCGTATATTTGTTCTGTTTGTGTTCCGGAGCAGCAACTTCTGTGCTTTGCCCCATCCGACACCTGTTTCTGCATCCCATTGCTTACAACTCCTAGACTGTGAGCGTATTTTGGAAAGAGCAGGCCAGGTCACAGGTACGCACGCAGCGCAAACATTTTTTTGGTGAGACGGTCAGGTTTGAGTACCTTTGCACTCTTCCGCTTGGAGATGTTGAATGGTTTTGTCTACGGGAATTCAGTGACCGGGCGTCTGCTGCTAGAAGTGAAAAACAGTTTGGATGCATTTTTTAAGCAGCTCTCCTGTATTTTGGGCAGAAATGTGTACAGCAAGGAGCTGTACATATGCACTATGAAGACTTTGAAGACCTTACTCATTTTAAATGTTAAACCCTTAGCTACTACAACAGGAATCAATTTTTTTGTGTGTGTGTTTTTCTTTCTTTTGTCACCTTGGTGTCGGTGTGAACAGAGGAACTGTTCTGACTCCATGTGAATTATGGGGGGGGGAATATCTCTCCCTCCTGCCCCGCAAACAAAGCACTACTATAAGAAATGTCTCAAGGTCTTCTTAAGAAAATGAAATTTGGCTTGGAAAATACTGACATGTCTTTCTTGTTTTTCTATTCAAGTAGATAACTTTTTCCTATTTCAGACCTGAAGTTTTGGTATTTTCCAGAACTTGGTTTTATTTCAGCAGCCCAGTTTTAATCGTAAGATCTAGTGCAGTTTGGAGAGCCAGGCTGCGAGTGAAATAATACTTGTGGGAGGGGAGTAGAATGGCCGCAGTTAGCGATCAGCGCACGGAGGGGGTGGGATCGTTGCACGTGGGGAGTAATGAGAAAACCCTGACATGTTTGGGGAAAATCAGCCCAGCCGTACGAAGACTTCACACCATATGGAAATAGAGAAAACTGTCTTTCACAACTACAGCGCAGCTTCGCAGATTGCTGAGGCCTGACATCCGAAAGCGATGCCGGAAAGCGAGCCGGGGCTGGCGGGAGGCAGCGGCGACGGCTCCTCTCTCCTGGAGCCGCTCACCTTCAGCGAGACGGATTTTCCACCCAGGCGTGCCTCGCCCCATGTGAGACAATATTTATAGCCTTCAAATCTGCCTTCCTAAACAAAAACAAGGACGGAATAAGGAGCCTGGCGCCTGGGCCATTGCTGGTGAGACGGTGGAAAGCCTCTCTGCAGGTCCCAGTGTGAGCTTCGCTTGACCTTTGATTGCGAAGGAATCGGCAGTGAATTTTTTCCTTTGTGACTCATGCATTCCCGGCCAAGATCAACTGGAAGTTACCAACAGCTTTTCCATTTGCCTTCTGGTCAAGGGCTGGAGAGAGATGATTGAAGAGGGGCAGGATCCGCGCTTTGGCAGGGCGAGAGGCACCTCGGGCGGTGTGAGCGAAGGACGTGGTGGGGAATGCGCTTTAATCTCTTCCGTCCCCGCGCTGCCGGAGCTCGGAGCGGGGCTCTTCCCAGCTCTGGCTGTTTTATAGCTAAAACCGGGAACGTATTCAGGATGCTGACGCACATCGGCGTTCGCACATGACACCAAGAGTCCTGATGGCCACGGGATAGCAATGCAGGCAAGCAGCCGAGCCTCACAGCACCTTGCGGACCTGAAACCCTAACCTGGAGGTGACGCAGAGAGGTTCGTTCTGTCCTGCAATGCTATTCCTGCTTTTTTCCCGTTGTCTGAGAAAAGAATGTTTGCGAGCATCAGGAGTGGAACTGTCCGTGCAGTGTCCACGGGACGGTCAGAGAAAGCTTGTGTTGTAAGCAGCCACAGCGAAAGGAGGTTTGTAACGACGTTTGCTGAGGAGTGTTTCTGAAATTGCTTTCTTTTTACCAGCACAGAGATTTCCTACGTTTAATAGTATGCTGTGCCGCTTAATGGCTTTATGCCAGTAAATAAAAATACACGGAATGTTTTCAGACATTGGCTTTATGTATATAGCAGTGTTCAGATAAAGCCTGGGGAGATGGTTTTGTTCATTTTTGCTGGTTTCAAATGACATTTTTTCGTCGACGTAGCTTCCAAGCCCTGATTGAGAGGTGGTAACGTATGCAAGGTGTTAGCCCCTTGTTTGGAGCCCTGGGGTGAAACTCTCTGGCCGTTCCTTATTTTTGTTTTGCAGACTAGAAGTCTTTTCAGGGAATCTTCCGGACAGATTTTGCAATGCTGTAAAAGAAATGTAATTTTTTTTTGTTTGTTTTTTTTTTTTTTGTTTTTTCCCCAGAGATCCCTACATTCGGTACGTGTCAATGTTGATGCTCTAGTGGGAGACTGCTCTCTGCTTCCATCTGAGCCACCTGCCCTTGGAATGGCAGGTTTGCTTACAGGACAGCTTGTTGGGGCACAAATCGCGTCATCTTTTAGTGTGGCTGCTTTCGGTGCAGCTCTGGCAGTGCCCAGAGCTGCTTTTTGGGGGTCTCACTGTGTTCATTCCTACGTAACAGGAAAAAATGTGCTCATTTCGAATCTGCTGATGGGGTTGGCATCATCCGCTCCTTTAGACTTGAAAAGCCTGGAGATACCGGGTGCTTGCCTCTCGCAGCATTCTGACATGATAGGATTATTCATCTTAAAAAACCGCAGCTGAGTACAGTCGGTGATAAAAAACCAGACTGAACATTTTGTGCCTTGTCACTACTTGAATGCATTGTACCACGCTCTCTCGCTGTTTCTAGACGGCTTCCTGTTCTTTTTTTTTGGTGACCTTGCCTCGTTTTTCTGGTGTGCGGAGCTGACTCCAAGTCTGAGACCTGGATGCTGTGAAACTTAACTTCTGATGGAAGCAACCCTGGAGAAAGCTTTTCAAGATCAGAACATTTGCTGTCTTTGGAGAGTGAGGGGTGACTTTGCTCGTGCTCAAAGTCAAGACCTTTTCCAAGAATGATGAGGACAAACCTCTGCGCAGAGGAGTGGTCAGCAAATTCCTGTAGCAGCGTCGACACCTGTAAGCCGCATCTCTCCATTGAAGAAGTCGTGCAGCAGGCTGGGTTAATTTGGGCGTTAATTTTGGGCACTTTAAACCCGGTAAAAGGGGCACATTTCCTTTTGGCTTCTTTTGAGATAGGCCGTGGCTTGTTGAATGGAAGGAGCAGAATGCAAACTCCAGATTTTTCCAAGTCTGAGACGCATAAAGAAGCGTTTGAGATGGAGGAGAACTTCAGGCCAAAGTGAAGTCACAGATCTCACCGCAGTCAGTGGACGCGGTGGCTTTCGTCCTGTGAAACCCTGTACCAGTGTCCACGACGTCTGCTGGTACAACTAGCCTTGTCCTCCTCGCGCCATCACTCGAGTGTCTTCGCGTTGGGGTTCACAGCTTTCCAGCAAAACGCAGAGAGTTCCTGAGCCGTCAGTGCTGGCAGATCAAACGCTTGGTGCCCCCCGGGCTCGGCTGCTCCACGTTCCTGTGGTGAAGCTGAGGAAGACGTGTTTACCCAGTGCGTTTTCTTGTTACTTCGTCTCCTGAAGTTGGACTTAAACTGGGCTGACTTTTGGGTGTTCTGAAGGCTTGCATGTCTAACGTAAATGGAAGCTGCCAAACAGATACAGGATTTTATTTTTTTATAGTGCGTGCTCACTTTTTCACTTTTTCTGTGGAGTCTGAACAGCTTTTGAAGTGGTTACACTTGTGTTCTTCCACCCTTTACAGCATGAGTTTGTCTCCAAGTAAATGTGCTTGGGGCACAGTGATTATTTTTTTTTCATTTTATTTGATTTTTTTTTTTTTTTTTGAAAGCTAAAAGCCTTATGGTCTCTCTTCAATTTGGAATTTCAAAATAAACAGCAGAAGGACTGCTTTGCAGGTCCCACCTCTTGACTTACCAACTCCATCTTATTCTTCAACTAGATAAAACAGATTGGAAGTAGTAGAAGAGAAGACCTAGGGAGTCAGGGCCCAGGTGAAGAGATGCCCGGGTGAGTGCTGCTGTTAACGTACACGTCACTGATAACTTGGCATTCAGACACGTGTAAGTCCTGTTGCTGCCTGTGGCGTCTTGGCTGTTTTGTGGGAGAATGAAGTTGCATTTAAAATGTAAACCGTGTTCTGAGGAACTTCACGCGTATACGCACAACACTAACAACGTTGTTGGATTAATCTCTGTGTTTAAGTGGCAGCATGTAAACATTCTAAATATTTGATATTATGTTGTGTTTTGGTTTCTTTTCCTTGGTTGTTTGAGAAGCCCGGCAGTAGCACACCAGTGAGGTCTCCTGTCCCCTGCCAGCTTTCTGCTTTGGTCGCTTTTCCTTCACACAGGTGATGAGGAATGGTGGACCGGTGGATACAGCCACGCTCCTCCGTCTCTTTATCCGTATTTCCTTCATTGCAATGATCAAAACCCGGTGGTGGCTTCTCTAAGCTGCTCCCATTGCAGGGGAGCATCTTCCTCGTGCATCTCTGCTCCTGATGCTGATTTTAGCATAACTTTCCCATGCCAGCTCCTCTGCTCCCTGCGTCCCGAAACAATTCCCAGAGGACACAATTACTCTGCCAAGGTCTGAGATCTTACCACATTGCCCCAGAAGAAGCTGGGGCTTCTTCCTTTATGTCGTAGTTCAGCCCCGATCGGACCAGACTACGCAGTCTCTCTCTCACTCCCCCCACCTTCTGAGAAAACAGGGAGAGAAAATATAAGGAGAAACAGCTCGAGGTTTGAGATAAGGACAGGGAGAAATCCTTAAAGTTACCGTCACGGGCAAAACAGACTCGACTTGGGGAAAACTATTCATTTGTTACTACAAACAGCAGGATAATGAGACAGAGAACAAGATAACCTCCCCCCACCCCTCCCTCTTCCCGAGCTTAACATTATCTCTACCACCTTCCCCTCCCGAGCGGCACAGGGGGGAAGAGGGAATGGGAGTTGTGGTCAGTTCATCACATGTTATTTCACGCTGCTGCTTCATGGTTGGGGGAAGAACTCCTCGCATTCCTCCCCTGCTCCGTTGTGGGGTCCCTCCCACGGGCCACAGTCCTTCGTGGAACTGCTCCGGCGTGGGTCGTCTCTTCCACGGGTGCAGTCCCTCCAGAACAGCTGCCCCAGCGGGGCCTCCACGGGCCACAGCCTCCTTCAGGCATCCACCTCCCCCGATACGGGGTCCTTCACGGGCTCCAAGTGGATCTCTGCTCCTCCGTGGACCTCCATGGGCTGCAGGGGGACAACCTGCTCCACCATGGTCGTCACCACGGGCTGCAGGGGAATCTTGGCCAGGAGCCGCATTACTCCTCCCCCTCCTTCTTCACTGACCTTGGCGTCTGCAGCCGTTCCTCACAACAGGCTGGCAGACGCCTCTCAGGATCTTTTTTACATCTTATTCACTTCTCATCTCCTTTCCACTTCTTGCAGCCGGGCTGGACCGAGTCGGGCCCAGTCGGCTGCCTGGCGAGAGGCCAGAGGGTGAGGCCTGCAAGGCCCATGAGGCCTGCGCCTCCCCCTCTGCGCCTCTGCCCCCGCTCAGCTTCTTCGCATCTTCTCTCCTCTCTTTTTTTTTCTGTTTTCCCCTTCTTAAATACGTTATCGAAGAGGTGTTATCACGAGACATTCTGCTACCAATCGGCTCGGCCTTGGCCAGCAGCGGGTCCGCCCTAGGCCTGTCCAAGTCCACTGGACAAAGGGGAGCGACTTCTAGCAGTTTCCTACAGAAGCTGCCACCTTAGGCCCCCCCTCACTAACAAAACCACGACACTTTACCAGACAACTTATACAGTTTTTGGATTTACAGAAATTCCTTATTGCTGTCTGTGCTCGGAGGGATGTTCCTTGCTCGTGGTGTGCAGATTTGTCCTCCCCGTTGATAATAACCGCGTAAGGCACAGCAGAGGCAAACGCAAAGGAGTTTTCCTCACCTGTAGAGAGGAAAATGGGGGAATGAGCTGAACAGGCTGGATACTACAAATGGAGCTCACTGCTTTCTAGAAGGAGTCTCAGAATCTCTGCTTCTGGAGAAATGGTAAAAACTAGACCGGAGTGGCAGTCGGGAGGAACAGGCTCACAGAAACGTATTCCCAGCGCTGCACCTTGGCAGATATTCAGAGTTCAGAGGGACGAAGCTGCTGTGCAAGCTGTCACCCTTTGAGGAGAGGTGAGCAGCAACGGGCTGGGAAGGAAAGTGGGATACAAAGACATATCCATACCTACGCTGCCAAACTAATAACGTGGAATCTTTTCACCTAGAGCTGGCGATCAGGGAACTTAACCATCGGTCCCTTTCCTGGAGACATTTGAGCCTCGTAAACTCGAACAGCAGACTTTCTCGGTAGGATGTGTCTAACCAAGATGGGTCTCTTGCCCGGGAAGCTGTCAGCTGGGAAGGATCATTTCCCTGCGTTCACGGAGAGGTGCTGGCCGTGGGAGCTTCTGGCACGGGACCGCCTGCTGTCAGCCTGCCTGGTAGCTGGAAGGGGGCATGCCAAATATACGTTCAGCTGCTGATGTGTCCAAGAAAGGAGATGATAGACCTTCATTCTTCTGTGCTGTGCTTTCAGATTTTTGTGTCTTGGCTTCTGCTGAAAACCACAACTGGTTTGGTTTGGTTTTTTTTTTCCCCTCCCATCTCCCAGTACAACTGATTAATTCTGACTAGTCTCCGGTGCTCCAGGAGATGTCTGAAACACACTGTGATGGAGCCAAGAGAGCGAATCCTGAAACTGGAGCCACAGCCTGAGACTTCGGTAAAGAGGGTGGGGAGAACATGAAGCAGAGAGTCCAGCCAAAGGAATGACCAGCATTGAGATCGCTCTAAAATAACCCAATACGACACTTCTCCCAGAATTCTGTCGACATCTGTGCTTTGCTTCCACCCATGGCTCATGATTTTTTGGGGGTGATTCGGTGTGTACATGTTTTGGTGAGTTCTTTTTTGATAACCACCTACGATTTTCCTTAATTTTCACGTGATCTGAGCTGCAGACGGTTGTAAATACCTGATTTAATCCACCACAATGGTAGAATTTTGCCAAAGAGAGTGGCAGGCGATTTGCCTTAAAATGGCTATTTGTGCCAAAACCCCAGCCTCGCTGCCTGCTATGTGAGAGGACAGTTACGTGAAGCTTCTGGAAGCGTTTGCTGTGTCGTGCCTTAACTCAGCCTTTACGAGTTCAGGGTGTGCTGAGCAGATCTGCTTTGGGGGGGAGCGGGGGGGGTTGGCCTTGTTCAGCATTAACTTGTCAGTTTTGAAGCCAATGTTTAACTTCTGCATCCTGAGAACTTCTCTGAAGCTACCGCCTCCGTCAGAAGGCCGATCTCTCGTTCGGGGGCTGCAGGTGAAGCGGTTGTGCAAAGTCTCTGAGCTTGCCTGGCAGAAGTCCTCAGATTGTAATCTTCCAACGGGCTGGACTGTGCCAGCGTGGCCTTGGTCTGAGGTGGAAAACACGGAGCGCTGACCTGTAGGTGGAGGATCAGGCTACCTTTTCATCTCTCTCTTCTTCACCTAGCTGCCTTGTGCTGGGAGAAGGTGGGAATCACCTGCAAATACCGAGGGTGGCAGAAGCGCTTGGGCTGATGTCCCACCGTGCTGGAGCACCTTCAGTAGATAATCTCAGGGATAGACTGAAATGGAAGTGGGAGTTGGACACGACGCTGGGCTGCTTTGGATGGCAGGAAACGTTTCTCAGCGATAAGCATGCCAACTGTTGTTCACCCAGACTTGCGTGCCTCGTTACCTGCATGGGTAATGGTGAGTGTCTGGGTATAGATTGTTTTATGCCTGCGCTGAAAGCGCCGGACATTTCCTCTCAGATGCTGCCTGCGGGGTTTGTTTTCAGCCCTGCTCCTGGGGAAGTATTCATGCCGGAAGACGACATCGCAGTTCAGACAGAGCACTCAGATGGGTTTTCTGTGGTCATTTTCTGAAACTACAGCAGACACCAACAAAGTGATTTCTTTTCCTGGATAGAGTTGGAGAGGTGGCTTCATTTTTTTTAAAAAAATTTATTTTTATTTTTCCAACTTCAAAAAGATTCAAAAACTATATTAAGAGCAAGCTTTGTGGAATCCGGGGTCAAAATCAGCAGAAACAATACGTCTCTAATGCAGCTTCTCTAAGCCATCCTGGTACAAATGGGTCTTTTCATTCACATTTCACTGCAGATGTCAGTGAAAGCACGGTTCCTTCCAAAGCACCCTAATGTATGTAAACCATTGCAGGAAGCATAGCATGCGAGGCTTAGGAGACTGCAGATGGAGAGAAAAGGCTCCTGATTTCATAAAAATAACAAAACCTGTTTTAACATATTGTGCATTAAATATTGTTCATTTGCATACTTTCTGTGGCGAGGTTATACAAGCCCACCATGTGGTGGACTCGTTGGGAGTCTGAAAAGATCCTCTTTCTCCAAATGGAGATGTGTTAGTGGAAGCTGCTGCTTAATTATAAACCAAAAATAACTCGTTTTTCTCTAGGGATTATTTTTTTTTGTTTGTTTTTTCCTTTTGTAGGTTTGTAGAGCCTGGATTTTTGTTGTTGTTGTTTACATAAAATTCAATAGAATTAGGAAGGGAAGCATAGGTGCAATCGCGGCAAATTCTGCTAACTGGGGTTCAGTGTTTTCCAACAGTCTGCCTGCTTGGAACTGGCAGCAGCAGGGACTCCTCCGTCAGGAGTTTCCAGCAGATAGCCAGGCAGATTGCAAAGTACCTCTGACGGTATTTTATTTTTTTTTTTTTTGCATCTTTATATAGAATGGTATAATTGTATGTGTATCGTCTGCAGCGTATCTGCGGCGGAAGCATTGGATAGTATGAAGGTACGATACTATAAATTAAAATAAGAAACTGCTGTCAAAAGTGTGAATAAAAAAAATGCACGAAAGGAGAAAAAAAAAAAAAAATCAGTGTATGTGGGGTGGGAGTCTTGTGTGTGCACATGCTGCCAGAGTTTGAAAGATGGAGTGAGACACATTTTTGGAGGGAGCAAGTTTCCCCTTCTTAATAGCCGTGGCTTGGCACGGTCCTGTTGCACGTAGAGGGTTTCGTGTACCTGGAGCAGTGGGTGGCATCATGGAACAGGCACCCGTTAAATCCCGCGGCGGCGAAGTCTTATCTATCACCAGAGCGGTTGGGGTTTTGAAGGTTAAGGTTGCCAGCTTAAAAATCAAGCTGGTGGTTTATAAGCTGCCAACGCAAAGATTGCAGGCCGGGCGGAAGGCGATGAGGGCAGTGGGGAGCCAGCGCGCCCCTGCGCTCAGGGGGTTTTACAAAGGTAATCGGAGCAGCCCAAGTCATTGCAAAACAAAAAGCAGTTTTCAGTGGAACTCAGGGAGAGGAAGTGCCCTTTGAAGGCCCCAGGAGATCCGTTCACACCTAGCCAAGCTGCTGAGACTTGTCATTTGTCATCGGCTTTGCCGCGGCCCGGCTCGCTCCTGGCTGGCTGTCAAAACACAGGATCTTCTCTGAGCGCTGACAGGTACCGCCCCAGGGCCCAATGGATCGAATCCCCGATCCACGGGCCCAAGAAGGACGCTCTGGGCTGAGGAGGTCCCTTCCACATTTCCCAGGAGGTTGATGTGTCCGTGTGCATCTTCCAAGTGCAAGGATTTGGAGACACAAGGCAGGGACTTGCACAGTGGACGGGGGCGGGGAGCCTTTGGTGAACATCTCATTTGCTGAAAGCTTTACAATTTTTCACCTTAATTAGGCAGCCTGTCTCTCAGTTCTTCTCATGAATGTGTACGAATCGAGAGGACCAAGGTAAATCCTTCCTTGAGAGGTTGTTAGAAGAATATTTTTATATATTGAAGCAATTCTCTTATAGTTAAGCTCAGAAACAGACAGTGATTGTGCCCACAAAGCAGCCAGTCCTTTTGTGTTTAGCTTGGGATCTGAGGATTGCACGGCAGATGGGAAGTGACCGGCGTTTGATGAACGGTCCTGGTCCGTGGGAATTCTACTATCTGCACAGAGACAGAGAAGGACTTTTGGAGAAACCGGAGTGCAAAGTCATATAATTAAAGGCTTATTCAAAAAAGCATAGGTGCAGGGGAAACTGAACTGGTCTTGCAAAGCCCACGTTGAGGATGGCATGGTCGTCAGCCACGCTGATGAATGCTTGATTTGATGAGCTCCATACTGTCCTTTGGTGTAGGGTTTGTACGTGGTAAATGTGTGAATATTCATAATCAAGGCGCCCTAATGGGGTTTTAATTAGAGAGAGAAAATGAAGGTCCAGCCGGAGTAGCGGTTTGCCCTGGTTCAGCACAGGATCTGGGCAGCAGCTGGCTTGTGGAGCAGAATCATAGAATCATAGAATGGTTAGGGTTGGAAGGAACCTTCAAAGGTCACCTAGTCCAACCCCCCTGCAAGGAGCAGGGACATCTCCAACCAGATCAGGTTGCTCAGAGCCTCATCCAGCCTGGCCTTGAACGTTTCCAGGGACGGGGCTTCCACCACCTCTCTGGGCAACCTGTTCCAGTGTTCTATAACTCGCATCGTAAAAAATTTTTTCCTAATATCCAATCTAAATCTACCCGCCTCTATTTTAAAACCATTACTCCTTGTGCTATTGCAACAGGCCCTACTGAACAGCCTCTCCCCATCTTTCTTGTAGGCCCCCTTGAGGTACTGGAAGACCGCTATCAGGTCTCCCCGGAGCCTCCTCTTCTCCAGGCTGAACAGCCCCAACTCTCTCAGCCTGTCCTCATAAGAGAGGTGCTCCAGCCTTTTTATCATCTTTGTGGCCCTCCTCTGGACCGTCTCCAACTGGTCCATGTCCTTCTTGTGTTGGGGGCTCCAGAACTGGACACAGTACTCCAGGTGGGGTCTCACCAGGGCAGAGTAGAGGTGGAGAATCACCTCCCTCGACCTGCTGGCCACGCTCCTCTTGATGCAGCCCAGGATGCCTAGGCTGCAAGGGTGCATTGCTGGCTCATGTTGAGCTTCTCGTCCACCAGCACTCCCAAGTCCTTCTCCTCAGGGCTGGTCTCGATCCATTCCCCCTCAGCCTGGATTTGTGCCTGGGATTGCCCTGATCCATGTGCAGGACCATGTTCAGCCCCTTGGCCTGGCTGAACTTCATGCGGTTGGCACGGGCCCACCTCTCCAGCCTGTCCAGGTCCCTCTGGATGGCATCCGTCCCTTCCAGCATGTCGACAGCACCACACAGCTTGGTGTCGTCGGCGAACTTGCTGAGGGTGCACTCTATCCCACTGTCCATGTCGCCGACAAAGATGTTGAACAGGGCCGGGTCCAATACGGACCCTTGAGGGACACCACTCATGACCGGTCTCCACATGGACATTGAGCCGTTGACCACCACTCTCTGAGTGCGGCCATCCGGCCAAGTCCTTACCCACCGAGTGGTCCGTCCATCAAACCCATGTCTCTCCAGTTTAGAGAGAAGGATGTCCTGCAGGACAGTGTCAAAAGCTTTGCACAAGTCCAGGTAGATGATGTCTGTGGCTCGTCCCTTGTCCACCGATGCTGTCACCCCGTCATAGAAGGCCACCAAATTGGTCAGGCACGATCTGCCCTTGGTGAAGCCATGTTGGCTGTCACCAACCACCTCCTTGCTCTCCATGTGCCTTAGCATGCTTTCCAGGAGAATCTGCTCTATGACCTTGCCAGGCACAGAGGTGAGGCTGACCGGCCTGTAGTTACCCGGGTCTTCCTTATTCCCCTTTTTAAAAACTGGGGTTATGTTCCCTCTCTTCCAGTCATTGGGGACCTCACCAGACCGCCACGGCTTCTCAAATACGATAGCCAGTGGCTTGGCAACTTCATCTGCCAGTTCCCTCAGGACCCGCGGATGGATCTCATCAGGTCCCATGGACTTGTGCACCTTTAAGTTCCTCAGATGATCCCAAACCTGCTCTTTGAGTACAGTGGGCGGTTCTTCATCCTCGCAGTTCCTGCTTGCGCCAACCTGTTCTGGTTTTGTTTAGTGAGGGGCGCATAGGGTGGCAGCTTCTGTAAGAAGCTGCTGGAATTCGCTCCCCTTTGTCCAGTGGACTCGGCCGGGCCTAGGGCGGACCCGCTGCTGGCCAAGGCCGAGCCAACTGGTAGCAGAATGTTCTGTGATAACGCCTCTGTGATAGCATATTTAAGAAGGGGAAAACAGAAAAAAAAGTAGAGAAGATGTGAAGCAGCTGAGCAGGGGCAGAGAGGGGGAGGCGCGAGCCTTGTGGGCCTTGCAGGCCTCACCCTCTGGCCTCCCGCCGGGCGGCGACTGGGCCCAACTCGGCCCGGCCCGGCTGCAAGAAGTGGAGAGGAGATGAGATGTGAATGAGATGTGAAGAGACCCTGAGAGGCGTCTGCCAGCCTGTTGTGAAGAATTTCTGGTGAGAGGAACGGCTGCAGATGCCAAGGGCAATGCAGAAGGAGGGGGAGCAGTATTGTGGTTCCTGGCCAAGATCCCCCTGCAGCCCATGGAGGTCCACGGAGGAGCAGAGATCCCCCTGCAGCCCGGGGAGCCCACGGAGGAGCAGAGATCCCCCTGCAGCCCATGCAGGACCCCACGCCGGGGCAGGCGGGTGCCTGAAGGTGGCTGTGGCCCGTGGAGGCCCCGCTGGGGCAGCCGTTCTGGAGGGACTGCACCCCGTGGAAGAGATGACCCACGCCGGAGCAGTTCCACGAAGGACTGTGGTGTATGCGAGGGACCCCACGCTGGAGCAGGGGAGGAATGTGAGGAGTTCTTCCCCCGACAATGAAGCAATGGCATAAAACAACGTGTGATGGACTGACCGTAACTCTCGTTCCATCTTCCCCCCTGTGCCACTCGGGGGGGGAAGGTGGTAAAGCCCGGGAAGAGGGAGCGGTGGGGGAGGTTATCTCGTTCTCTGTCTCATTATCCTGCTTTGGTTTTAGTAATAAATGAGTAGTTTTCCCCAAGTCGAGTCTGTTTTGCCCGTAACGGTAACTTTAAGGATCTCTCCCTGTCCTTATCTTGAATCTTGAGCCTTTTCCTTATATCATCTCCCCCTGTTCCCTCGGAGGGTGGGGGGAGTGAGAGAGACTGCGTAGTCTGGTCCCGATCGGGGCTGAACTATGACAGGACCCAACCGCACCCTTGGGCAGCAGGAAAGGGATTGGGGAAGCACCTATTTGGGCGGAAGCTTGTTGTCCCTTTCTCAAGTTAGATGCTTTCTCAACAGGATGGTTTTGCTTGTCAACAGGCCGTGCCTTGAAGCCTGAAGCATATAGTGCCTATGGTTTAGCATAATTGCTGTCCTGAACTAGAAATGGGGCTGCACGACAGAATCACAGAATGGTTTGGCTGGAAAGCATCTTTAAAGGTCATCTAGTCCAACCCCCCTGCAAGGAGCAGAGACATGATTGAGTCTTAGCACAGGAACCTCTATCTGAAGAAAATGCCATTTTTTTCCCTGTTTCTATGAATTAAGCAACCTTCTTGTCACCTGATAGCAGCTTCTGGTTTAGCACAGGGAAGTCTGACCGAGTTAATTTGCTCTTTTCCCCCTTCTCTGCAGCAGCAGCAGGAGATGCTGGCCATGAAACATCAGCAGGAGCTGCTGGAGCACCAGAGGAAGCTGGAGCAGCACCGACAGGAGCAGGAGCTGGAGAAGCAGCACCGAGAGCAGAAACTTCAGCAGCTGAAAAACAAAGAGAAAGGAAAAGAGAGTAAGTAGCGAAAGCTCACTTGTTTCAGTAGTGACAGGTAGAATAGATGGATGGAAGCCATGAAGCAGCTGTATAAAACCGGAGGAACCTTCGTGATAGCCTCTCTACGGAGCTCAGCTGTACCGGGAGCTGATGTAAACCGTTAGGAGGTATTGAGGGAACGAGGGAAATGTATTTCTATGCTTTATCTTCATTTTTGTCTTGCTAAATGCCATTTTAGCGTTTTTCAAAAGGAAGTGTATCGTCTCTTTGCTTGATTTAACATTTTCTGAAGTATTTTTGGCAGCGTTCCTAATGGAGGCAGAATATTAAGCCCATAAAATACACCAGATGCACAGTGCATTTCTTTTTCTTTTACTTTTCTTAATTTCACTCTTTTAGGATGTAGCCAAGTTCTCAGTTCTTAGCTGTAAAGTGTTTTCATTCAGAAAGTACTTCTTTCATGAGGTTACAGATTGTGGTTGGCTCTCCCGCATGTCATTATGCACTTCACGAGATTCAGTAAAATGATTATGGCCTCACAATTTCCCTTATCAAAGACACTTTGGTTGCTTGTTCAGTTTTCTTTTAGAAGTGAATGGGAGGAAAAATACCTCGCCAAGTTGTACTGTCAACTCGTTAGGTCTTCATTTCAGATGAAATAAAGAAGCCTGAGATGCAAGAAGTGGAGAGGGCTGAAGGGTGGCAGGAGATGGGATGCTCTCTGGGGACCGGGAAGGAGATAAAGCTCCAAGAAGAATTTTTCTAGGAGGAAGGGACTGGAGTCTAGGAGAATTAAAAAATTTATCTGAAGGTTGAATTCCTCACTCCGCATGCACGTCTTACGGCGGCAGACTTGAAGCTGCAGCCAAAACGAGGGAACACGCAGACCTACCCCAATATCTTTGCAAAGCGGTTCATAGGAGGTGCGATGTGCCTCTGCGTGCTTGGTTTGGGTTTCGTGCATTTAAATTAGTAGGAGAAAGACCGGAGGGTCAGAATCTACTCAAAAGAAGCTGTTTAACGTTCAGGAGTGAGTAGAGGTGATGATAATGCAGGTTGGCTGCCCTGGTGCCTGGCTGGCTGCCATGTACGTTGCTTTTCCGTTCTCCTCTGGCTGCTTTGTCTTATTTTCCAAAATAAAAGCAGTGAGTTTGAACTGGATGAGAGATATAAGCTTTTCCACTTCACCTTGCTGTTCTCATCAACTGCTGATGCTGTATCAGTGTTTTGCTGGGCCTCTCTGCAAAATTGATATCTGGCTATTCTCATTAAAGTTGTTTGCAAATAAATAAAAATGCCTGAATCACTGTAAAATGACAAAAGCATTGAAGCACCTCGTGGCTGAAACACATAGGTGTAGAGCAAAAACCAGAATTTGGGGATGCTAAGTTGAAGATCCTGTTCCCATGGCTACAGTTTTATTTTTAAATTACTTTTTATTTAAGTACTATGGTGTATAATCATTATAGCACCTCAGCTCTTAAGAATACTTAAATTATTTTTTTCTCGCATCAGAAAATTCTGCAAGACACAACACGGCTAAAATTGCCCTGATCTGAAATATGAAGAGCGTGTATTAGGTGTAGAGTGTAGTTTATTCTCCCTCCTTCCTCCAGCACTGTAAGCCAAAATACATTGTTTTGTACCTTTTAGAAGGCAAGTGACAAATGGGTTTAGATGAACATAATAACTTTGCTCACCGTGGCGCTCTTGTGTTTGTGGTCTTTCTCGGTTGAACTGCTCTTTGCTCCCCACTCCTCTTGGACACTCCAGCCCTCTGGAGTGAGTGGCCCAGCTTGGCAGTGTTGTTTTTCGCACTGTTCACCGCTGCTCCCCCAGCTGCTTGCTCTCCAGTTCCTTCTCTCTTGTTCTCCTTTTACTCTGCCATGCCTTTCACTTCCATTGGGCTTGAGCGTCTTGTTTCCTGCCGATGGACGTACTCCATACGTATGGGCTTTTGAGGGCTGACTTCTGCTCGTGTCCTCTTTCCTTGTACCCCTGCCTTGTGTCTACTATCACGTGTGTGACAGGTTGTCCCCTTCTGCCTGTGCCTGAGTCCAAAATAACCCAATACAGTCTATTAAAAGGAAGTTAGATTGGTTTTTTTTTTTTTTTTTTTTACTTTTGATCTTTCAACTCAAGGGTCAAGAACTGAGTAATGGTCAGAACATCTTGCATGACAGCTTTGTCCATGACTCCGACATTGTTCAGCCATGTTTGATGGTTTTAAAGATCTGAATAGATTAAAGATGACACTTTTTGGAGAGAGAAGGCCTTTAAGTGTGAATTTGTCACCTGTTCTGGTCTAGGCATGTGGCTTGCTACACTCACGCTCCAGCTCCTCAGTTGAACTTTTCATTGGGGTATGTGCCAAACCTGCGTTTTGTAGAGCTGGTGAGATACACAGGGCTCCAAAAAAGGTGGATTTTCAAGCTTTTCAACACACTGCTTCAGTGATTGAGCAATATTACATCTTCAGGCAGTGCTTTATAGAAGTACTGCAGTTTTCTTCTCCTGTGGAGACACAAAAAAATATTTCCCCTGTCTGTCAAATGGCACCACATTGCTGAGGAGGATCCAGGAGGCAAAAGATCGCCCTGTCCTATTTTAAGTTTTTATTCCCAGTAGAGTGGTGAATTTTCCTGGCCTTCTCTTTTTCTTCTAGCCCAGTTATTTTCCTTTGGAATTCTTGCTTTACGCCGTGGTATAGATGAGCCGTCATTTTCCACGTGTGCTGCTTGCCAAACCTTCTATGCATTACTCCATCAGGAGCTCTGCCTGCGAATCTGTTCTGTCAAGCAAATGATGATTTTAATCCATCAGAGCAGTAAAACAGACTGGTCTCTATTGTGGAGGAAATAATGATTAGAAATTACGTAGTTGACATTTTAACTCCGTGCTACAAAATTACTGACTTTCTTCTTTAAATGTTAGATTTTCTGTTTGAAGAAATAGATTGCACACTTGTAAATGAATTGGAATATTATGTAGGTCTTATTGTACACAGATACTTCTGAACAAAGAGGTCCCTATTTACAAGAGTTTTCAAGACTGAATCTACATATGAGACATTCGCCTCATTCCCCTTCTGCTTGCAGATGTGACATTTAAAAACTTGAGTGTACACAAGACCCTTTTTCTTAAATACCTGTGATGAAAAGAAAGCTGGAATACCTAATACAAGTGCTTTATTCTAAGTGTACTTTTATGCAAGTGTAAAAATGCTCTTCAGAAATCTTTTATATATAGTGAAACAATAAATCTCTGATTAAATCTCTGTTTTCAAACATAAGTTGTGATTATAGGCAAAGCTAAAGCCCAAAAAAAAAAAAAAAAGGAAAAGGAGAGCTCCTTACTGGAGGTGCTTTGTTCTTTTCTCTTTGAAAGAAAAATTCTTCTTTTGGACTGGAAATCAAAAGATTTAATTCTGAATCTTTTTAGAAATTTAAATTCTTCAAAGTATCTGAATTGATTCAATAACCTTTTTTATGTTTGACATTTCAGGCGCAGTGGCAAGCACAGAAGTAAAGATGAAATTACAAGAATTTGTCTTAAATAAGAAGAAGGCATTGGCACACCGGAATCTCAACCACTGTATATCCAGTGATCCTCGCTTCTGGTACGGGTAAGTGGTACTGGGCTTATCTTTACGATTCAGCCGGTGCCACTTTTTTTCACAATTGCTGGAGATACGGGGAGTAGACCTGATATGTTTACTGGATGATCCAGAACAGTGGTAGACCCAGGGCTTGACTTTGCTGGACGTTACCAAAATGCATTTTTCAGAGGGTTTCAGTGTGAATAATTTTCATATCTTCTGTGATGGTCACAGTGTTTTTACAAGTAGAGGTCTTTGCCGTCATCTTTAATCCATGATGATTCAAACTCACAGGTTCTACCATCAAGATCAACCTTTGTAAGTTCTCTAGCTTTTCACCTAGGATTTTGTCCCACCAGATGTAAAACTTGAACCTTAAGAAAACGCGGAGGTTCCTTTTCATGTTTAGTGAATTGCAACTCAGGATATGGTTGAGCTAGCGTTACATTTTTAAAGCCTTTAATGCCTACCTCTCATCTTAGTCTCTCCGAGTCAGAAGGTTTATTTACTTGACTCTTCTCTGTAAACTGATGGAAAAATGAAATGTCTCCTCTCTGCGCTTCTAATCACAGTTGCCCAGTATCTACATTTTCAGCTCAAAATTTTCAACTGTTGGTCTCCTGGAAAACCGAAGTGTCATATAGAGGGAGAAGGTAACAGCTGATGTTGGGAACAAAGAGAGACTTCTTTGTTAGCTCTGATGCACCACAGAGCAAATATAAGCAGCTGTATTGTAAACTAGGTACAAGTTCCAGTTAGAGAAATTCAGGAAGGAAAATCAGAAAATTGGAGATGATTTGAAAACTTCTGCTGCTGTGACACCGTGAATATGTTTGTTTTTTTAAAAAAAAGTAGTATGTTTTGGATTTTGTCTTTAGTGACCATAAAATCAATGAAATTTTGAATGACAAAATTCAAGGAAACTTTCACATGAAATTTGTGTTCAAATTGAGTATCTGGCAGTCTTTTAAGGCTTAAAAAATAAACATGTATACAGGGATGGCGAGGCCATAGCCAGACGCTGTTTCCAAATTCAAGAAACTTAAGCTGAAATTCAGTTTGAAAGGTGTCCTAGCTGTGAGCCAGTGCAGAAATGGTGCGGCGTAGTCAGCAGCAAAATTATTATTCCGCTGGGATGAGACTGAGCAGTTTTAATACATCCCTGAAAATCTAATCTGAGGCTTGAAAATTCTGCGATTATGGCGCTTATTTAAGTAGCAAAATGTTATTAGTTTAGGTAAAGGTGATATTTAAGGCCCACTAGGTTGGTGTCAAGGATGGCAGAAGAAATAGGAGAATCTGAATTTCAGTCAAGACAACATAAGTGCCTTTTTTTGATAACTGATTTTCACTGTTCTTACTTGAGCGTCACCGAGAAATGTGGGGATTTTAGTAACGGCAGTTGAGGACTCTGAGCCACTCTGTTCTCCATTTTATTCCAGTTGGTTAGAATGCCTGTTAGTGCAAGAGTGATACAAAGGCAGTTAGAATTAAGGATCGCAAATAAGTGGTTTGTTCTAAACCTTTGCTCTAGAGAAACTGACATAGAATTGCCATCACAGGTGAGTTTAGAAAAGTGACAAATAAATGTGGGAGTGCTCTGAATCCCGTATGTTTTGCAGTTTCCAGTTAACTAGTTTTTCACCGAGGATCCAGCACTGAGAGATGAATAGAGGAGCAGCGGTCTGTAATACCCCTGTACATTACCGGGCCAGGGGCGATGCTGGAGGGTTTTTAGCCAAGTCCTGTTTAAGGTTTTTATGTGAAACAATAATTTTGCTGCCGACTGCAGTTCACCGTTTCTGCACTGGCTCGTAGCTGGGACACCTTTCAGACTGAATTTCAGCTTAAGTTTCTTGAATTTGGAAACAGCATCTGGCTATGGCCTCGCCATCCCTGTATACATGTTTATTTTTTTAAGCCTTAAAAGACTGCCAGATACTCAATTTGAACACAATTTCATATCAGTTTCCTTGTGTTTTGTCGTTTAAAAATGTCATTGATTTTATGGTCACTAAAGACAACATCTGATTTTTTTTTTTTTTACTGTTTCCTGCTTCACTTTAAGCTGATGCTGAGAACTTTCTGAGTGCCAATATATTGTTTGTGTTTACTGTGGTGTGTGTTGATCGAAACATCCCTTTCCTGTGATGCTCCAAGGATGCCAACAGGTAGAGACAGCGTGCAAACCATTGCACAAGGGGCCATCCTTTTTCTTACGGATTTAATGGGCTTGCCGTCCCCTCGCTGTCCCTCCGTCTGTTTTGTGGTGGGGAGAGGATCGGGATTTCGGTTTTGAACGCAAGATGTGAAGAGGGAAGAGCGAGCCTTGGAGGCCTCACAAACCTTTTGAAGGGAAATACTTCTCAGCGATGGGTCACAGGCAGGCACGAGCTGGTTCTGTGCGGCGTTGGAGGAAGGCAGACGGCGGCAGGGCTGCGTGACTGCAGGGTCTTACCTCTCTCTGGAGGATTTCTAAAGGCACCCTTTGGTTGTTAAGGCAGAAGTTGAAGATTTTTCACTTCCATTCTATTTTAATTTTTTTTTTTTTAAAGAGAAAACCTTTAAATTAATGACATATTAGTATTTATTTATATGGCGTCTCATAGGTTAGCAATTCAGTTACAGAGGTATTTCTGTACACGCGTATTTCTGATGCGATTCGGTTGGGTGGTGGTTGGATTTAACACACACAAGCGAGGCTCACAGAAGACAGGCTCGATGCTCCTGCTGTGAGCGGGGAAGCCAATTAAGTGGTAACAGATGCAGAAATAGTCTTTCAAATGGCATGCCTGCTTTTAAGCACTTCCTTTGGTCTTATTAAGGTTTGTGAGTTCCTTTTTTTTAAAAAAAAATTGAAATGTTACTTGGAAAAAAAACCCAGATCTCCTAAGGGTGTTGAATACCATGACAGTTCTGCGTCAATGGTTGTGACACGAAATATGTTCCACTGACACGTGAAATAACTGGTGTTCCCCTGGCCCTTCGCACCAGGCTTTGGCTGTCCACCGAGATGTCCAGACGCTTTTGCCTTCAGTATCTTGTGTCTGCTTGAGTTTCGTTCAGCGCTGTCGGTTGCTGGTGCAACATTGAGTGTTTGTAGTCAGTGAATATTTTCTGATTAATCACTGATGTTAAAGGGCATTGTCGCACGTGCAGCTGCGGATCAACCCTTGAGATGAAAAGGAATCCACTTCAGAGGTTTTGCAAAGTACAGTCGTAGTCCAGAAGATCTAGTAAAAGAAGGGAAGGAACTTGGTAATGCTCAGTAATATTTCTTGGGGACTTTCACAGAGGTCTTCCTCAGTCTTCAGCTCTATGGTGTCCAAGCCACTTTGTAAACTTTGTTTAGTATATGCAGCTCCAGTCTGTATGTAATTTTTTAAAATACCTTGTGGACTATAATTTTCAGATTACATTGATGACAAGCGACAACAGAAGAGGCTCTTTTGAATTTCTTTGTCAGACTGTCCCTCCCGTGGATTCTGAACCCGCGGGACAGCCCTGCTCCCAGGAGGTTTTGCTCTTCAAGACACTCAACATCAGTAAGAGTGGCTTAGCAGGAGCGCAGAGAGAGGACCTCGGGCTCGGCAGGCGGGGCTGTTACTGCCCTAGGAAGCTGTCAAAAATGCGCTTGGGAACTAGCTGCTCAAAGCAGTAGCAATCATGAAAGGGAGTTTAACTGAGTATTTATGGGGTAAGGAGGTAGAGAGATATAACTACACGCTGAATTATTCCAGCGTGCATAGGTCTCTGCAGTCTGTACACAAGGCATTCCAGCACAGATACATAGGTGTGAATATACATTCGGTTTACGTTGTGTGAATATGTTTGAAGTATCATGCGTGGAGGGCCACGCAGATGATGAGAGGGCTGGAGCAGCTCTGCTGTGAGGCCAGGCTGGGAGAGCTGGGGCTGTTCAGCCTGGAGAAGAGGAGGCTCCGGGGAAACCTGAGAGCGGCCTCCCAGTGCCTAAAGGGGGCTGCAGGAAAGGTGGGGAGAGACTCTTCAGCAGGGCCTGGTGTGACCGGACGAGGGGTAAAATAGAGAGAGGGAGATTCAGATCAGATATTAGGAATAAATTTTTTACACTGAGGGTGGTAGAACACTGTCCCAGGTTGCCCAGAGAGGCGGTGGATGCCCCATCCCTGGAAACATTCCAGGCCAGGTTGAACGGGGCTCTGAGCAACCTGATCTGGTTGGAGATGTCCCTGCTCCTTGCAGGGGGGTTGGACTGGATGGGCTTGAAAGCTCCCTTCCCACCCAAACTATTCTGTTATTCTGTGTGTGCTTTGCTGTGTGCATGGGTTTTTGCAAAAGCTCAGAGCTGAAAGAACGGGCGATGTGTTATGCGAAGGTGTGTGCTTTCAGGAATGCCTGCAGACTCCGTGTAGTTTACAATTTCATCCCTTTCAAGACCTCTGAAATTCTTGAATGGGCATGCAGACCGGTGCGTTTTGCTCAGAGCAGTGGAGGCTGTTGGAGCCCAGTTCTCGAGCCGTATAATGTATTCCTGTTTGCAGAGGTAAGTATCCGTCATTCAGCAACTCCAGAGCACATCTAAACAGGCCCTTTGAGTGCTTGCACCTTCCCTGACAAAGTGATGAAAATAGCTTCAATGTACGTGCTTGTGCAGCTTAAGTCATGATTAAAAATAAAAAAAAAAAAAGAAAAAGTCCATTGCTTGTATAGGCAAGAGCAAAAAATGCCATTGTGTGCCGTGGTGGGTTTGAGGGCTCCTGGCCTGCAGCATCCGGCCGTCCTGTTTGTGAAACATCTCTCGATGCTGCTGGTGTGAGCGGGTCTGGGCAGAGAAAGCCACTTCTGTTTTCAGGAGGGATTCAGATGTTTTTCAGTTTTGGTTCTGTTTTGATTTCAGGTGATGATTAAACTGGGCGGGCATGTGGGCATTTATTGGTGCACGTGTAAAAGAGCACGTGTCGTGCATGAGTGCTAATGAAAAATGCGACTGTGTGAGAGCCCAAAAAATAATTCCGCTTGTGCGTACGGAGAAGTGTGGAATAGAAAGGGGGGAGGATTAGGAAACCACAGTGAGTCGTACTGCTTGGTAAGAACTGTGGGTATAGAAAATTTTGATGTAGATGTTCAAACAAACTTTCAGAGGGTTTTTGGTAACAAAATCACGTAGAAAATTTGAAGCATTCTCCTGATGTTTCATTAGCCCCTTATTTTTCTGAAGGGTATAACTTGATGCTGTGTATCTCACCGAACAGGCTACTTCGGATTTGAGCTTTCAAAGAATACTGCTCAGGGAATTGGGTGAATTGGTGTAATTTTCAACTGGGAATGGCTCGTTTTGGTTCCTTAAAGAACCTTTTGTGGGAGAATATTTCTAACAAAGATCTCCAAGGATCCCTCGTTATTAAGCAATGTAAAATTTCAACTCTTCACTTCTTTTGGTGAAGTGCTCGCTATCTGTTTTCCCATCTTCTTTGGTGTTGTGAAGAAGTAACACGGGGTTTAAATTCTGTTTATGTAAAATTAAAATGTGAGATTGTTTGATAACCATATAGCTGCCACCTCTGTGGCTAAATCAGTCATTCTGTGGATGTTCCTACTCTGCTAACGTGTGCAGTGTGGAGGCTTCCAAAAGTCTGGACCCATTGGGGCTGGTGGAGCTCCTGAGGCACAAGTCATTCAGTAGGAAAGACGCAGCCAACAAACCAGTAGGAGGCTTAGAAAACTCATTCATTATTTAATATCCTTTGCAAACAGACTGTAATTTACTCCCAGCAGCCTGCTGAAACAAAGCTATAAATTTTTGGCTTTGAGAAGTTAATCTGGAAAGGTGTTGAGTACTTTGGCCCTATTGCTGCTCGGTTCCTGGGTCGGGAGGCAGCGGAGCAAAAGGCAGACGACCACCTACACAGTGTGGCTGCTCTTAGCCAGTTTAAACTCATGGCACCTAATGTGCTCATCCTTGGGATTTGTTTCAGCCTTGGACTTTGTCTGCTGCGTCTGGGTTTTGTTCGGTGAAGGGAAGTGGTTCATTCGTGCTACGGTTGAGGGGAGTAACGACACCTGTGCTTAACTTTAAGGATATGCCTTATCCCAAGCCCAAGCACGTGCTTAAAATTAACTCACGGTTAAATACCTTCAGGAGTTGAGCCATGCTCAACGGGATAATTCTTACACTGACAATTAAGCATATGCTTAGTTATGTCTCGGTGTATTAGACTTCAGTTTCTTCTTTGCATGAGTGCCTAGAAGGAGAAAGCTGGTACCAAGATCTTCTCTTTTGCTCTGTTCCCCAGTAATGAAGGTAACGCACAAGGTGAAGCTGCCCTGGTTCCCTTTGTGTGTCACTGGTGTAAAGCTTCTCCCTTCTCTTTCTCTTTTCTTCTGTGCAGGAAGACACAGCACAGTTCTCTGGACCAGAGCTCCCCACCCCAAAGTGGCGTGTCTGGCACCTACAATCACCCTGTCCTGGGGATGTACGATTCCAAAGATGACTTCCCGCTCAGAAAAACAGGTAGCGCTCCTGTCAATTTTCTGTGTTCCCTACTGCTTTTGCTGTGACACTACGTCCTCTTATTCAACCTTTTTTCCCCAAGGTGTATTACCGAAAAGCTGTATTTCGTGGGGTGATTTATTTAACAGGGACCCACTCTCTCCTGCTCCCCCTTCCCCTGCCACTGCACACGCAGTGTTCGAGGGAGGCTGGAGTTGCTCTGAGCATGCAGACACGCGAAGCTGCAGGCAGGAGATGGCAGAATTGTGTGTCAGGGTTTGAGAGATGTTTTCACAAAGTCAAAGCTAATACAGAGATCTGGGTGTCTGAAGCTGAAGTATGTTTTGCTGAGTGAGAAAAGTACCAAGAAAAGTTCATTTCTTCTGGGATTTGCATTTTATATACAAGTTTATCCTTTAAATAAATAAAAATGTTTCTGCCAGTCGAAACGTCGGGACTTCCTGCAGAGGTTTTGGTTCACACCTAGACAGTTATTTCTCAGTTAGGTTTTTCCCTGCACGGTGGCTAAGCAGGTCAGTTATTTCTCTGCTATATATTATGTACACCAGGTTGTTTTGGTTGGCTGCAGTCCTCAGCTGCGTATTGCATGCCAACACAGCTTCAGCTACTAACCTGGCCCACTCGCCATCCTTCAGGGAATAGCTGAGCTTCCACGAGCTCACCCAGATTTGGGGAGCAACGCTGCTCGCGTGGATGGGGCGGATAGTGCCATGTGTTGGAAATCGCTTCAGAATAGGAAAAAAAACCAAAAACTTTTCTGAAAAGATTGAGTGGAGCTAAGAGGAAAGTAGGTCTGTGGTTGAACTTTGCACCTTCTGCAGGTGCTGCCTAGCTGTTTCTCCGGTGTGCTTTGTGAATCTTCAAACGTGAAGGGATGAGCACCAGTAGTCAGAAAGTGTGTTGTCCTTGCAATACGGGTTGGTGACGGTGTGTTAACCAAATCTCCCTGTGGATTTACTCCAGCCTTTGCTCAGATTGGCTGCCCTAAGTCAGTTCCCAAGAGCTGGCAGCCCCTCCTTTTCCTTCTGGGAGGGATGTAGGTATTTGCACAGCACCACTTCTCCTAGTGGTTAGACGTCGAGCAGATCTTAGGTGCAGTGAATGGTTTAACACAATTCTCATTACCTTTGTAAACCTGGAGTTTTTTCTTCTTTCGCTATCTGATGAGAAAAAAAATACACCTCCACGCTGCTGCTTTGTGCCTCCTGCCTCCTAATTCTGCGCATTAAAAGACGTTCTGGGGAACTTTTCATTCTGGACCGTAGCATCTGGCCTGCTGGATGGACCTCTGGATGGATTCCCATCTGCTGTCTTGCCCCTCACTGGGTGTGATGGGTTGGTGACAAGTGCCCAACACTTCAGCTGCAGAAGAAGTCAATCAGAAATTGGCAAGCGCTCTCCAGGGTGTGGTTTTTTTTTTTCCTGGGCACACCCTGTGCCTTTGGTGGTGGTAGTTTTGACTGTGCCCTTTCTGGAGGACTCCAAAAGCAGAGGTTAAAAAACTGGATTTGCTGAAGGGTAGGGCATCCTCTAATCTCTGCTTCTAGAGAATGAAAGACCAAACACCTCAGGAGGTGCAGTACATGCCGCTGCGCCGTCGTGCCCGGGACAGCCGCTGTGATGCTGTCTGGCCTCCGGGACTTTGCCTTTCGTAGGGAAGGTGAGCAGAGGACCGCCCTCAAAGGAGACCTCCTTCGGCTCTAAAGCTGGTGAAGCACGAAGATGTGCTTGGGGTACACGGCTGCCTGGGAGGAGAAATACAAGCCCGGGCTGCTAGCAGCTGTTGCTGCTGTCCTCTTCTCTTTTGCTGGAGGCTTTCGGGCTCCTCTGAGAAATGGCAGCGTTTCCACGCAGGGAAGCATCCCATGTCACCGTACCTGCCGCTTCAGGCCTGTGGATAACATGATTCCAAGACATTTTTAGCTCTTTCCTGTACCTTGTGAAACCAGGTGATCTGTTTCTGGTGTGTTAGCACCCCCCCAGCGTAAACAGGCTTTGACATGCTCCAAAAACTCCCTTGCCCATCACTTCAGGGCCCCTTGCCTGTCAAATGGAGTTTGAGGCTCAGTCACCCTTCTTGCTCTCAGTGTTAGGGAGGGGATTTCTGTGGGAGGAGGAAAGAGCCCACGCGTCTCGCCCCTTCGCTGCTTCCCAGCCTGAGCTCTCAATATGACTCTGGCTGAATAAAAGCCCTGTCAGGCAGGGTGTATTAAGGATGATGAATGTATCTAATCACATTATTAAAAATGGAAGCAACCAAAATCATTGCTGTTTTAAAACAGGACCATGTTGAGCTGATTGTGTTTTGCCAGAATGCTGATCCTCGTTTCTTTTTGGGCACCAGCATTCATCTTTTGAGGACTGATCTGTGATACAAACAAGTTCACTTGCAAGGTTCGGGGAAGAATTTTTGTTGTTGTTGTTGTTTTCTTTTATTTTCCTTTCAATGCAACAGCACTTTTAACGCAAAGTCTCTGGCACAGCGGTATCCTGCAGAAACCCCATTGCCAGGAATGTTGAATTGCTTGGAGAAGCTGCTCCTGAGCAGCCTGATGTAAACAAAGGCAGGGAAGGCTGGAGCCCATCCTAAATAAAGTTCTTTTATTATGGGTGAGCTTTCCAGATTTTTGGCACCAGGCAAAACTCTGGCTTTGTGTTTGTAATTTAAAACCGCCATATCGTGTAGTCCAATTTTATTAAATTTGATTAAATATTTGCAGTTCAAAATAACAGAGTCCATCACAATACAGTTCTGATTCCAGGGCTGGAGTCCAACCAACACCATCGTTCAGGGTAGGGTGACTTAGGGGGCTGCAGGTTGCAGTCAGAACAGTTGTTTCTTCTAGGGTGCATCTTCAGAGCTGGCAGCATGTCCTGCACATCGAGGAGCTGGTCAGGAAGAGCAAATGTGTCATTGCACTGGGTTTCAAAAAACGACCTTTCTTTACTCTTATTTTAAGCATTGTGATGCGGTCATAGGTTATCCCTCTGTGCGCGCTTGGAGATAACTCTAAAACCTGAGTGTGAACGTTGCAAGAGGCACACTGACCTGGCCACACTGGCTTTGGAGGAGGAGATGTGTGCACGAGCGATGTCTTGAGTGCTTGAAAACCTTCGGCATGGGAAATGGTCAGCGCTTGCAACATGCTCCTAATGCATCCCGTCCCTGAAATCCTACCCTGCCTGATTTGTTTTACTGAATTACGTTCCAGTTTTTGGCCGCTTGGTTTCTGCATGAAATGGTTTTCCTGTCAGGCTGCTGGCTGGTGCAGTTGCTGATTGCTTGAATCCTGTCCCTAGCCTGGCCGAAGGGATGCGTTGCTCTCAGTTCCCTCCATCTAAACACTTTGAGGCTCTTCCTTTTTTCAACCGAGCTAAGAACAGTTCAGCTGGTGCTGCACGTGCTTTTGCTGTTAAATAGGATTTTTAATTCCCCCTTTTTGCAGTTTCCTTCATTATAGATATGTTTCCTTTAGTGTATGCGTTTTGTCGACAGCATTCGATTGGTTTTGCATTTCTAAGGAATATGATGTCCTCGTTTTCTCCCCAGGAGCAAGGTTGTTCGTGGCGTTCCCTGCATTTCAGAATTTGAGCAGTGAACATATTAAAACACGTGCTTAATTAGAAAGCTGACGACCACCATCACTGAGATTCATAAAAGACTGAAGGGAATTGTTTAATTTTTTCACATGCTGTTCCTCTTGCTTGTGGGTTTTTTTTTTCCTTTGGTTTTGGGTTTGTTTCCATCCTGTGCAGGGCTGGACCACGTCCTGTTGGACACTAGCTTTCCCACTCTACTCCTGCATAGATGTAGGGACTCCTCGTGTTCCCTGGGACTTGACAGCTGATCAGGATTTCTAGTGAAATCCGCAACATTTCAAGTAGTTGTTATTAAAATCAGAAGTTTTGCCAAACTCAGCACCTGCTAGACTTGCCTGGCAAACATGCATTCAGCTTCCTGGGATGCAGGAACTGGAAACGTTTCCCTGAATCTGTATTTAAACCTGACCTCAAAGCGAGAAAAAAAGCAGCTCATTTCTTTTGAAGTACTGGCAAAAGACGTTCTCCAAAGCTGCAAGTGTAAAAGCAGCTGCATCTGCAGGATCCATGCAGGTCGTGAAGCCAGCTGTGATCTCATCGTGGTTATGCTCCTGCTGTTGGATAAAGCAAACCTTTCCTGCAACAGCCGCTCTCCTTCCACCCTCCTCGTGCCCGGGCCCGGGGGACCTGTGCCTCTGCTACTGCTTAGTTCCTCTGGTCTTTCAGCCTTTCCCCTGACAGATCTCTCAGAGGTGGGGCTTTTGACAAAGCCCGATGTTCTGGAAAATGTGCTGCTGTTTCATGTTGTCCTTTTTTCGTTTCTGCTTCTCAGCCCTCCGGTGTTTGCCAAGCTGCTGTGGTTCGCTGTGCACAAAGAAGAACATCTGACCAACGGGCAGATGTTTTTGGTGTATTTTGGTGTCTTTGGCTCCATTCCTGCAGCTTTTGCAGCCATGGTTGCTGTTTTGTGAAGTGTGGCTGAGGCTCTGGGTCCTGCCTTTTCCTTTGTCTCCGTTACCACAGCTGGCTGCGCTGAGGAGGGGAAGATCAGAAGGACATTGATGGACGTGAGGATTTTAAGGAGGCGAAGGATTCCTGTGGTCCTGAATATGTTTTTGCTGCAGAGCTGTGGGATAGCATCTCAGTTTGTGAGTTTCCACTATTTGCAAAGCTAGACTGAGTAGAGTGCCAGACTGGGAGCTTACAGAGACATCTTTGGCAAGTATCTGTCCCTGAATTTCCTCCCTAGATAGCAGATGAGCGTGTGCATGTGTGCGGTATGTCCTTGCAGAGAAACAACAAGTAGAAAGTGTCAGAGACCCCTCTTTCAGCTCCTTTTCTTTTGGGAAGGGGGAAGAACAAAGTATCCTGCCCAAAAACTTCCCGTGCCAGCAATGTCACATGCATTCTGCACAAGTCGTGACAGAACAAGGAGAACTGGTTGTAGGTCAAGTAATGTGTCTTAGGGCTTGTGGGAAAGAAAAAAAAAGCTGTCCTTAACCTTTGCAGCCCACACACTTAAGAACTGGCAGGAAAGGTCAGAGGAGAAGCTTTTGACTCGGCTTTGTCAGCCGACGGCTCGTGCGCCCCTTTGCTGCAGTGACTTCTCTCAAGGAGAAAAAGGAACACAACAAAAAGGAAACCTCTCCTCATACTTTCCTGCCTGTGTCCAGCACAGAGTCTGGCATATCAGGCAGAGGGCTGCCAGACCTGGTGGTTTTCCTAAATTTCACCGCCATTTGGGAACTACTGCAGAAGGAAAGCGACAAATACATCTCTCTTGCTGATGCTCCTAGCAACCACTACAGCTTCTGGCCCACCAGCCTTCTCAAAGACATAGAAAAGGTCGATGTCGTTCTTCTGGCTGAACCAAGCATAAGCAGGTTGGGAACGGTGACTTCTAAGCCTCAGCTTGTGCTGAGAGGAGGGATGGTGAGGTGTACCTAGGCTGTAGGGTCTCGATCACTTGCTGCCCGTCCAGAGCTGGTCATGAAATAGGCAGCGTCATCCCTCCCTGCCTGCGCGGCCCTGCCAGGCAAATCAGCGCTCGTGCGCAGTGTGTGCTCACTGGCTCATCATCGGGAGCACGCGGGCTGGGACTAACCGTCTCCTGTTTTCTAATATTCTTCTTTTTCTGTGCAAAAGAGGAGCCTGTGAGAGGAAGGCATCGGCGATCCCGTGATGCTGTTTTTCTCGCAGTATTGCGGGAGCACAGAGTTGTTTGAGTAGAATTTGCTGTTAAGCAGGTAAAATTGTTCTGAACTTCTTGCATTTAAAAGAAAGAAAAGAGAAAATGAAAGACTTTGTCAATAATTAAAACACTGCGTTTGTCAAGAAAAGCATAATACCTCTCTGAGTTGGTTCTGATTGTTGGAGTGGTTTAAGTGGTTTGTTTTGTGACAAAGATTGTTTAGAGGAAAATGGAATAGGCTGAAATCCCGGGGTAGTGTGGGAGTATGATCTGGAGAAAAATCTTTGAGCTTTGTACGGCATGGAGCATCACTGAAGTTCAAGAACGTCTTTGCTTCCTGCACACGTTGTCCTTCAGGCTGACGTGGTCGGAGGTCTGGCCTTCCTGAGAAGCTTGCTGCGTTCCGGGGACCCACGCGCTGCCATGGTGTGTGCTCTGCTGGGAGGGGGCAGTGACCTGCATGAGAAATCCCTACGGCTGTAAACACCTTTTCCCGCTCTGAGGGGAGGATGTCTGTCTCCCTAATCCAAAAATAGCTTATTAAAGACAAAAATTACTTTCTTATTGTGAACAGCTCTTCAGACCAGCCAAAGTCCAGACCTAGACAAACTAAAGGGCAGTTGGAGACACAGCAAACGAATGCTTTCTTCTGACGATTGCACCAAAATGTACGCTGGGGAATTCTTCATTCCCATGTCTTTGGTGCCAGTGACTGTGAACCACACATTCCCTGGGCGCTCCTGTCTGGTGCTGAGGTTTACCCGGGGGCAAAAGGAGAGGGCTCCCCCCTTTCCTTGCTCAGGGCTCTGATAAAGTAGGTGTGCTTTTGCGTGAGAGCTTGGAGATCCATGGGGGGAAGCTGGCACTTCCCGTCAAAGCACTTCTTGGGGAGTACTCTCAGTGGTGCGTCGAAGGAGAAACCTCTTCCAGTAGAAGACCAAAGTCATCTGCTTTAGTGTCACCTTTTAGCAGGGGCTCTGGGAGGACCAGGACCTTCCCCTTAATCATTGAGTGAACCCACCCTTCTCCTTCTTGGTCCTCTCAGCTCTGTCTCTGCTCCCCACGGACTACCAGGAGCCTGTACTGTTTCACCTCCATGTGTGTGTATGTACAGGCCCAGGTTTGTTCTGGCCAGAGCTGAGACACTTGGCCTTTGGGCCATTGCATCTAGCAGAAAGGAGAATCAAGTCTGAGCTAGGAGAGCATGACGGGTACGTGCCTGTCCTCTGTGGGACAGCTTTGACCACGAGCACCACGTGAACAGCATCCAGAGCAGTAACTTAGAGTGATTTATCCAAACTGAAATGCCACAGCTGAGCTCAAAGGAAACTGTGTGTCTCTTGAGATGTGTCCTGCTGGCTTCTTAGTGCACATGTGACAGTATCAGGTGGATTTTGCTGGTTTTATGTTGCTCTGTTACAGCTTCTTGGAAAAGCATGCAGATCAGGAGGAGGCTGGAGGTAGGGTGAGTCGCTCCTTCGCATAGGAGCAGCCCAGTGTTAGGCAAGAGCAGGGGAGATGCTTGTGGCACAGGGCAAGGAGGAGGAAAAAAAGGCAAATTACATTAATCTGACAGACCAGGACATGAACTCAATCATCACGGCTGTGGCAGGAAGGTTTCTAGATACAGAACAGGTTGCAGCTCAAAAATAACTGCTTGGCTGGTCCATGAAACCACGACGAAGGGTGGAAGGGACACCACCATGCATTTTTGACCCACCTTGGACTTTTGTATATTAACAAGTCACATTTCAGTAAAATTCAGCACAGTTCTTGAGTTTAAAATGCCTGTAGGGTTCTTTGGGAGAAACTCATTTTAATGTAAGGAGATTGTCCCCAAAAGTGGTGGCCACCATGAGTCACTCGCTGGGATCTCCCTGGTTTTGTAGCTGCTCCCTGCCCTCGCGTCCGGGCATCCGGTGCTCCCACTGCTACAGGCACTGCAGCTTTTCGATTGCGGTACAGAAATTACGTGTTTATCTCTTCCCTTCTGCAGAGCTCAGTGCTGGTTTAAGGACTTCGTTGAAGAAACTCGCTGGGAGGACCTCAGTCTCTCCCTTCTATTCCTTATCCCTTTCCACGTGTCTCTTATCTTTCTTCTCAGATAATACTTTGAACTGTGCAAAGCTGCTGGCTTTATTTAGGCTTCAGAAAGGGAAAGACGGGATGCGGGGTTTCCACGTGCTTGTTTTCCTCGTCCGGTTTTGGCTGCGCGCGGCCGAAGCCTTCGTGGTGCTCCGTCACGCTGCCATGTCGCGTGGTTTTGCAGTCAGGCAAGCCAATGATAGTAAAGCTGTAAAAAGTGTGTCACCATCACGCGCTCAGCTTACTGGGTATTAAAGCCCTCTTTCTGCTGCTGAGATGCTGCCGCTACCGAACCTCAGCAGGAGAAGTGCCAAATACTGACCTTTAGTAAGTTTGCGTTTTACGGACAGTCTTCCCTAAACAGCCCTTCTACAAAGCTCCCACAGAGTGCTCGTGCCAGCACAGGGTTGGGAGAAAAGGAAGAAAACCCAGCAAATATCTTTGTGTCCCTCTCTAACCATGTAGCTGTGTTCCTGGATGTGTTACTTCAGGCAGTGCTGTCCAAAGGGGCACTATGATCATAAAAAAATAATTTGTTTCTGCAGGACAGGCTGTCTTGGTTTTTTTTTCTTGTTTTTCTTTCCAGTTTGGGAATTTTCTGCTGCCACTTTTGTGCTGTGGTGCCTGTCACCACGAGGTACATTCGTGGGACCCATTTTTTCCAGTCCCAGTGTGTGCTGATGCCTACAAGTATTGAAAATAAAGAACAGGCTGGAGAGGTGGGCTTGTGCAAACCTCATGAAGTTCACCCAGGCCGAGTGCAGGGTCCTGCACCTGGGTCATGGCAATCCCAGGCACAAATCCAGGCTGGGTAGAGAATGGATTGAGAGCAGCCCTGAGGAGAAGGACTTGGGAGTGCTGGTGGAGAAGCTCAACAAGAGCCAACAATGTGCAGTCCCAGCCCAGAAGGCCAACGGCATCCTGGGCTGCATCAAGAGGAGCGTGGGCAGCAGGTCGAGGGAGGGGATTCTGCCCCTCTGCTCTGGTGAGACCTCCCCTGCAGCACTGCATCCAGCTCTGGAGCCCCCAACATCAGAAGGACATGGACCTGTTGGAGAGGGTCCAGAGGAGGCCACGCAGATGATCTGGAGCACCTCTCATGTAAGGCCAGGCTGAGAGAGCTGGGGCTGTTCAGCCTGGAGAAGAGGAGGCTCCAGGGAGACCTGAGAGCGGCTCCCAGTGCCCAAAGGGGGCTGCAGGAAAGGTGGGGAGAGGCTCTTCAGCAGGGCCTGGTGTGACAGGATGAGAAGTAATGGCTTTGAACTGGAAGAGGGGAGATTCAGACTTGATATAAGGAAATAAAATTTTTATGCAAGGGTGGTGGAGCACTGTCCCAGGTTGCCCAGAGAGGTGGTGGGTGCCCCATCCCTGGAAGCATTCCAGGCCAGGTTGGCCGGGGCTCTGAGCAACCTGATCCGGTTGGAGATGTCCCTGCTCCTTGCAGGGGGGTTGGACTGGATGGGCTTTGAAGGTCCCTTCCAACCCAAACCATCCTGTGATTCTATGAACATCGACTCACTTGGGCTTCAGAGGGATAATGGTGAAACAATTTCCAGTCTTTTTGTTTGAACATAGATGAACTTTGCCATGTCCAGCTTTACCAGGTCTTCCTGACTAGGTAGGTCACAATCCGCTGTTTTTGGAGGGGAAAGACCACCTCATGCGCACTGAGGAGCAGTGACAAAGGCCTGGGATAGAGCTGGGTAGGGGACGAAGGAGCCGCAGAGTGGGGAGTGAACGCTCAGTTGCAGAACGTGTGGTGTCTCCTGCTTAAGCACAAGGTAATTTATCTTTATTAATATTTTGGGTTGTGCGAAAGGCCAGTTTCTGATAGCTATCTCTCTCCCTCTCCTGTGTTTACCCATGGGGTGACCTGGACGTTAGAAGAGAGGCAAGGTAATTGTGTTGGCCTTTGCCTGGCTGGTAAGGCTTAGTATGGAGCTTAAAAATAATAATAAAAGAATGACAGCCCTGCTCAGTCCCAGCTGCTGGAATTAAGCTGTACAAGGGTTTTCATGGTGCGTTGTTTGCTTTTTTCCGGAACTGTGGATGGGTAATTGGAACACGGCAAACTCTGGCCAGGACTTTGTGTTTTCCAACTTACACAGACTTAATGTCAGATTAGTTCAGCAGCTTAGGGGATGCAGTTCTAGGAAGAAAACAATGAGAATGACATAAATGTTGGAGAATTGGATTACATGGGTCCTGCTGCAATAAATGACATATAAGAGGGGTAACTTGGGTTTGAGCCTGTGAAAACTAGAGAAGCTTTTGGCTTATGTTCTGGTTATTAATTTACTCAGAGGAAAACAAAATATTCTTTGTATAAATCCTTATTATAGGCCAAATTAAGTATGTCACTGCTTAAGAAATCCCACTGGCTTTGTGGAAGCTGACTCAGACTTGGGCATGAGCTTCGTTTGTTTGCTAAACTGGAATCAAACTGATTTTTTTTATAACTTCACGGCATTAGTTTAAAAGATTTCACCTTAAGATGCAGAAGGCCAGTACATTTTGTAATTTCGTCTGCTGTTCTCCTAAGTTCACGCTCGTTAGCAGCGATGGGGAGCATGGCTTTGTCTGGGCGGGGTGACTCTTGGGAGATTTTCGGTGGAGCTGGTGTTCCTGGGAGAACGCTGAACCTGTGTTGGCTGGTGTTGACAGTTACGTGTTGCTTAAATTCCTGTTTCATACTTGCAAAGGACAGCTCTCATCAGCTTAAAAATGTTTCTAATTCTATAGTAGTTTAAAAACCATGTGACTAAGCTTAAATTATTGTTTTGAGTTTTGAAAATGCCTCTGTTGGAAGCTGCATCTTGTCTGTTAAAATCTGCAATGTGTGAGTTCTTTCAATCCAGAGTGCTCAGCGCCACCCGTGCTGAGTTTGAATTCGCCTGCGTTGGGCTGCGTAGCACCAGGTAGCTTGGGGACTGCGCTCGCCAAGGCCCTGATGGCATCTTCGGCTTGGGATTGTATCTGGGGGATAAACCCCGAAATCAGAGCGAAGGGAACAAACACAGGTCTTTAAATAGACTGCTTGGTGTTTCAGACATCAGTCCTTCAGCTGAGGAGGAATATATGGGATAGCTTTGCCTGAAAACAGGTTTATCTGACAAATAATAATTATCTGCTTTCACCATGACTTATTCTCGAGGTGTTTTCTCTTTTAAGGCTGTAATTTCCTATGTTATTCCCTTCCTGTGACATGGTGTTTTTGTTGTGCCTTTATGTATGGGATGAGTCTGGTAGTGTGGGGCACTCTGTGACCCCCAGATCCTGTGGGTCCCTGCCCATTTTTGAGATATTTTCTAACCAAGTTATTCTCTCTTTGAACGCCACACAATTATTTGTCTGTTCCCAACAGAAAACATATTTTAGATGAACACCATGCAGGCTATAAATTACGTACGATTAAAATCTGTGCCGAAGTAGTTTTTGTTGTCATGTTTTTCTTTGTCGGACGACGGATCCTTTCAGCAGCTGTGCCATCGGCTGATATTTCATTTGCTGTTGGCAGTGCGAATGTATCTAAAATGGAGGTGTCGGCATCTGGCTGTGACGCGCTCTGAATTCCTCTTTCAAGTCTTGACTGCAGCTTCAAGATACTCAGTCTGATACTCAACATTCGGAAAAAATCAAAGCTGTGAATTAAAGGATGTGGGATGAGGTAGTGAACGTTGACATGCTCAAAGACTACTTTCAAAATAATAAAGTCAGTTCTGTTTTGAAGAGAACTTTATAAAGTAACTAGTTAGAGTTTACACTTGTGTTTTAACTAGTCCGCTCTTCTAGTATTGCCCTGCAAGCAAACGCCGGATTTGCATTCCGACCCCTGCCATGTTACATGCAAATGCTCTGTAAGATGATTCCCCCTTTGTGAATGCACTTCATGCTGCGTTTTAAGCATCATCTTGAGGAGTCTGACACTTTTTTTTAGTGCTCCCTTTATCTCCTGCTGGCATTTTTCTGCCCAAAACAGTCATGAAAAGCTCTTTTTTTTTTTTTTTTTCTTTTTTTTGTCCCTTCCCAAAAGTTTCATCAAAGAACTGTTTTGATGGCTTAACTTCAAGCATT
Organism: Chlamydotis macqueenii; assembly: GCF_036417535.1. Taxonomy (NCBI): domain Eukaryota; kingdom Metazoa; phylum Chordata; class Aves; order Otidiformes; family Otididae; genus Chlamydotis; species Chlamydotis macqueenii. Next base: position 41,978,868 of record NC_141561.1, read on the forward strand.
TGATCTTGAATTCATCAGCCTTCTGATTTTTGAGCCCTGCAATTAATGTTGTCAGACTTCATCTTTTATGTGACCCAGTGGTCAAAGCCAAATGTAGGGAAATGTGTCTGTGGCCAGACTTAGTTAATTCAAATCAGTTTGTAAACCCTATTTTAATTCTTCTAAAGAAATGTGGATTATTGACCTTGGAGTGCAGGGAGCCGAGTGGATCAGTAGTTAATGGTAAGAGCACAGGATTTGCCGGTTCAAAGGGATTAAGCCGCAGAGTTGATAAGAGATTGAGGAAAGGAAAAGATTGGGCTGGTTCACAAATCTCATAACTGTCAGGAGCCCTCAAGCGCCAAAGCAGATATTTCACGTGTACTCAAGAGATCAGAAAGTTTACAGAGAAAATCATCTTGCAGGAGGAATCTTGACTTAAGGCTTCATTACCTTTATAAAAACTTGATAAGCTGTGCCATGCAAACATATCCAGTGTTGCCAGCTGTCATTAACCAAGAGGCGTTCTGGGTTCCCAGGAGCTCTGCTTTGACTTTTGGGTAAATGATATCTCAAGATTTGGGTTCGGCAGAAGTTTTTAGGAGAGCCTCTCAAAGGTACAATGTACACAAAGCAAGTCAGATTCTGGTCTCGGGAAATAAATGTGCGCCTACCCTTGGCAGCCCTGAATTTTCCAAATATTTGATGTGTTTTTAGATACAGTTTAACTTTGTGGCTGGGATGATGTGAGCAAGTTGCTCCCCAAATAAACAAAACTTCTCCTCCCTGGCGTTGGCTTTGGCCACACTCTCATGCCCTTTTTCTTGAGTTGACACTGGCTCCAGTTGACACAAACTCATCTGACTTCAAGGTGAGTTGCTTCAGGGACGTGAGCTAGCAGGAAAACATTCACCTGTTTTGGTTGTGGGGTTTGATTTTTGTATTTTCTTTCCCCCTCGCTGGCGTAGCTCCCGAAGCCGGCTCACCCTGTGATCGGATGACTCCCAAGGGCATGGAGCTGCCCATTTCAGCAATGCATTGCAGATAGTGTCTCAGCCCCATGGTGATGCTCCACACTGACCAAACAGCAGCATCTCAGTTGTCTCTCCAATTCCTGTGTTGATTTTTTAGATCCCGAGAGTTAGGTTTGGAAGCAAGGTGGGTGAAGGTGGGAAAGCGAGGGCTGTGAATGGTGCTCCTGCACTAGTCTGCGTGAGCTCACAGCAGATTGTCAGTCTGTGTCTTCACTTGAGAGAAGACTTTATGGTTATTGTTTTTCAATTAAAATGCTGTTGACTTTCGTTGCCGGTGAACTCAAATATAAGATAGACTGGGACCTGTTCATTATGTTAAGAAGTCTTTATTCCAAATATATGCTGTCAAGTGACTAATTTTATTTAGGCTTTTGCAAATGCTGAACTACAGCTCAGCCTTCGCCTTGAGTAAAAAACTACTGCCGTAATCTTAACCAGCACACTGTTTGCTTTTCCTTTTTCTGCCCAGCATCTGAACCCAATCTGAAGTTACGATCCAGGCTAAAGCAAAAAGTTGCTGAAAGACGGAGCAGCCCCCTCTTGCGCAGAAAAGATGGTCCAGTGGTTACCGCTCTGAAGAAGCGCCCGCTGGACGTCACAGGTACGTCGGGTAAGCGACAGATCCGCACCGGCAGCCGCACACTCAATGAGACGTCCCTTACCAAACTCAATTCCTGTGCCCAGTTAATTGCACACTCTTGCATCTCTCGCGTGCGTCTCCACACTGGCAAAACCAGGATAGAGTTGGTGAGTTCAGCAGTGGGTGGTGCAGGTGGGCGTCAGCAGCATTGCTCCGTTGGGTGCCTGTGTGTGAGACAGCCATACCAACCCAGTGAGGGTTTTTTGTAGTTTGTTTTACATCACCAGAGTGCTCTTTTTCCCCCAAGGCATTTCTGAGATCTTCAGCAACAGGTTGCTGAGAAATAAAATACCTCGGAGGTGATCCTGTTAATATCCACAGCGAGGCCATAATTCATGGCTGTCGCCCTCCACCAGTAAATGCTTTGCAGCCTCTGTTTGTTTTGGGCTTTGGGCAGCCTGCCATCCGTCCTTGTTGAGTAGTTACGCCAAAGTTTTGAAACGTGCAAGGGCATTTTTTTCTATACATAGCAGATATTTTTGACTACTTATTTGACAGTTTGTGTTGAAAAATAGTATTCTTCTGGGACTGAAGTTTGTAAGGAGCGGTCAGAGTTAAGCAGATCGTATAGATTACCATAAAGTTAATTCTTAGCACCATCTAGGGATGCCTCTGTGGAAGTACCACTGTGCGACTGCTTTTCCAGGCTTGTCTCCCTTGAAGGCATGCTGTCATCATTCAAATGGACTCAACGCGAGCTCTCTTCAGAGACGCGGTGGTTTCGGGAGAGCCTGGGGTAGCAGTGCGCCGCTCGGTCAGAGCCCCTCTGTTTGCAGAGGGCAGGGATGGTTTCAACAGCTTCAGCACAGGTTGTATCAGATTCGAACACGGCATTTGCTTCCCTCATATATTGCTGTGTGACACGTGACTGAGGGTAAACGAGGCTCTGCTGCCTGCCATTTGGTCCTAGTAATGCCTTCAGAAGTGGCAGTGGGAGCTCTTGCTTCTCACTGAGCATGGACCTGGTTCAAGAAGCCAGTCTGAAGCCTGGCTAGGAAAAAATACCTCAACAGAGACAGCAGGACCTCTTCTGGGCTCGTGCTTATAGCTGGCTCTTGGTGCACAGGTGGCAACGAAGAGAGTTAGAATCATGGAATCCCAGGATGGTTTGAGTGGGAAGGGACCTTTCCAGGCCACCCAGTCCAACTCCCCTGCCAGGAGCAGGGACATCTCCAACCAGATCAGGTTGCTCAGAGCCCCGGCCAACCTGGCCTGGAATGTTTCCAGGGATGGGATGGTTGCCTCGCTGGGCAACCCGGGACAGTGTTCCACCACCCTCAGTGTAAAAAATTTCTATGTTTGTTGGAGTTGTTACAGTAAGAGGGGACTTCTGAATGGAAAATAACTTCTTTTAAAAGAAGTGCAACTTCAGGGAATAGAAATGACGTTTGATCCCTGTCTTCATAGAGTGACAATGTGAATGTGCCAGGTACCTTTCCAATGTCTAGGTAGTACGCACGAGATCTAATATGTTGAGCTCATGATGTGGTCCCAGAAAAAGCACATATCTTCTGTGCAATCAGAATATATTTTTCAAAATGCCTAGACTCTCTGAAGTTGCTTTCCATAGAGAAATTCGACACTAGGTGCTCGGTTGGGCTTTATTCAGTGCTGAGCTGTCTTGATAGCAGAGACCTTCCCAAATGCACGGGCAACAAAAAGCAGCAATTTTTTTTTTTAAAAAAAGAAATAATCTCATTTCTACTTTGTTGGAGGTACTCGCAAAGCTCAAAATAGAAAACAGTATGTGCAGAATAATTCCGCAAAAGAAATAACTTTTTAAAAATCCCCCAAATCGTAACAATTGGTTTTTATTTCTACTGGGGCATCCTAGAGCAATTATGAGACTGCTGCAGGCTGAACCATTGCAGCTGCTGGGAGATTCTTCTAGTGTTGGGCAAATCCTGTGCTTGGGGAGGAGGAAAGATCGGAAAAAAAGTTTTAATGTTATTTCCCTTCCAAAATAAAAGGAGAAACGGTGGAAGCTGAGCCATACACCAGGTGAGGGATCTTCTGAGGGAAGTTTTCTGGCTGTTGCAATTTCATGCGCAGTTTGTTTGTTATTATTTCTGTATCATTAGTGGGGAGGCTTTGATTTGAGGCTGGTCATCTCCGTGGTTCTGCTTAGTGAGTTCACAGGGACCGTGTTGACAAAATATACGAAGCTGAGAGGGTTTTCTGAGTGTTCAGGTGATAACAGAATCATTTGGGTGACTAACTCTGCCTTGGGTCTTTCCAGTGAGAAAGTGTTTTGCTCCATAAGTGGGGAAGACTTACCAAAAAAAAAAAAAAAAAAAAGGCAGTTATTTGAAGCAAATTTACTGTTTTGAACCCTGTAGAATTTTGCCTGATTTTGATAAAATGCACTCAGCCATGACCATAGCCGGTTGTTCATCCAGTCCCACATCACTCAGGCAGCTTTTAAATCTCTTAAAATGGTTGAATTTGCCATCCTGGCGAAACGGCATCCTTGTGAGTCAGTCCTCGGGTGGTTTTGGGGAGCTCAGTGCCATGGGAGCTGTTGCGCTGTGTGAAGGGCAGCCCAAGGCAGGTCGTGATTCTCCAAGGACCTGGCACGATGCGGGTGCATCCCAGGTGACGGGGACATCCCGCGTGCCTGCGCTGGAACTCCTCGGTGCTTCTTTATAAAAGCAGAGGTCGACTCTGCATGCACGGTCACCGTGAGGGCTCAGTGCTGGCACCGTAGTTCCAGCAAATCCCGGTGCACCAGAAGCCTACGTGGGAAAATGTCAACGCTGAGCTGGTTCCCTGGTCGTTCTGGTGTGAAGTCTGGTGCAATACGTGGCGAGAGGCTGTTGTTAGGGTTATAGGCTAAAGGAGGTGAGAGGAGCACTTCTAGAAAAACGAGGCAGGACAATCCAGTGTCCTCCAGTTTGGCCTCTTCGAGCCTTCCATGTCTTCTCTTATCTTCCAATCATATTTACAGTTATTAATACACTGTAGGAGGAATCCTCATGAGGAGAAGACATAAATATGGTAAGTAGGTCCTTGGACAGGCCGTTTGAAAGTGTTTGTCAGTGTTTTAAGAGCCCTGGGAAGATTTAGTTGGGGGGGAGATGGGGAGGAGGAGGATTGCTTTCCTCCAAAAGCAAACTCGAGGGCTTGTTATCTGTGTAAATACCATCGCCAGAGATTGTAACGCTAAAAGTTGGTTTTGGACGTGTTTTTAGACTCTGCATGCAACAGTGCTCCTGGATCTGGGCCCAGCTCTCCAAACAACAGCTCCAATAACATCAGCGCCGAGAACGGAATTGCCGGATCAGTCACGAGTATTCAAGCAGAGGTACAGAGCCCTTCCTCCCTCAGATTTTTAACACTTGGGTTTCTAATCAGTTTTTGCAGAGTTTTGGGAATTCGAGTGTACAAACTGGTGCGTACCATGCAAAAAAAAAACCAAAAACCAGGATCATGACTTGGAGTGGGCTTTGGGAATTACCTCTCAGTCTGGGCTGACGGGATGCATTATCTGTTTATTAAATCTAGTTTGAGCCAGCTCGCAAGCTGCTTGTGGTAACTTGTAGTGGTTTTGTTGTGAGGAGAGACTAAAAATAGAGTGATTTAGCAAGTGAAGAGTGTTTCCTGGTCAAATGAAAGTATTTGAAAATTGAGGGACTGTTCTTGTAGATAGGGTGAATTTATTGCGTGCGGGAGGTTAGTCTGCATATGGCCAAACCAGAACTGGATTGAAAGGAAAGGATTTAACCTTTTCCTCCCCACTTAGGGCTTTCACAGCTTGGTGCCTGGTGCCATGTGCTAGTTCATAATCCCCTCAGCTTTCACCATCACTTGAGGCATCTGCTACATATTCTAAGAGAAAGGTGTTGGGCTGGGTAAACTGGAGTTGAATTCACTACCGTGATTTCTGTGTTCGGGGTTACTGAAAGCTGCAGTTCTCCAAAGGCGGATACCAGGGTGTGGGCCACATTAACTCCCTCCCATCATAAGCCTTAGGTGTAGAAAACCAGCGTGGTTGTGTCGTGTCACCGATGTGTTTCTTTTGTGCAGCTAACCGTCAGCTGTTCTCCCCATGTATGTAGTGTTTGTCTGAACATCAGGATTGTAAAAACAGACTTGGGTTTGTTGTCCCCAGATTGTCACTGGGAGTTGAAAAGAACTTCTTTTAGTATAAATGTAAGCCCTCCCCTTCCTGCTTTCTGGTTTTGTACAGATCATAGACTCATAGAATCTTAAGGTTGGAAGAGACCTCCAAGATCATCAAGTCCAACCATCAACCCAACACCACCATGCCTACTAAACCATGTCCTGCCGTGCCACGTCTACACGTTCTTTGAACACGTCCAGGGGTGGTGACTCCACCACTGCCCTGGGCAGCCTGTTCCAGTGCCTGGTCACTCTTCCAGTAAAGAAGTGCTTCCTAATACCCAACCTAAACCTCCCCTGCTGCAACTTGAGGCCATTTCCTCTTGTCCTTGGAAATTATTTGGGAGAAGAGACCAACACTCGCCTCCCTACACCCTCCATTCAGGCAGCTGTAGAGAGCAGTGAGATCTCCCCTCAGCCTCCTCTTTTCCAGACTGAACAACCCCAGTTCCCTCAGCTGCTCCTCGTAAGACTTGTGCTCCAGACCCCTCACCAGCCTTGTTGCCATTCTCTGGACACACTCCAGGAACTCAACGTCCTTGTTCTGAGGGGCCCAAAACTGCACACAGCATTCGAGGTGCAGCCTCACCAGTGCCAAGTCCCGGGGCACGATCAGTGCCCTGCTCCTGCTGGCCATGCTGTTCCTGATACCAGCCAGGATGCTGTTGGCCTTCTCTCACTTTATTTTCATTTCTAATGTAGTGTAACGGCATTTAATACAGGCAGTAAGCCTTCTACTCCCTCCTCTCCTCTGCCGAATTATCCAACGCCTATCTCCATCCACTCTAGTCTGCTGCAGGCCTTAGAAGGTTTGGACAATTATTGTAAAGGTTGGGATGGTGTAAGGTGGCCTCTTCACTTGGCTCTGGGAGCAGAAGCTGCTCTAAAGAGAGATGACTTTTGGGACACACGCCGACCGTTCAGTAGTTCGGAGCGGAGCTGGCGATCCTACGTGCAGGGCTATTTACCGGGTTGGCAGAACTGAGGGCCAGCTGAGCTGGGGCACATCTGGGGTGTTTTTCCGTTAGCCCCCGGCAGACCAACGCTTAGTTACTGCTTTTTGCTGACAGGGAGCTGTCAGTCCTGTCCGTACTTAGCAAGCCACAAATTCCCCGGTGCTGCGGATGGAAAGCTAGCGGATTCGGCAATTTCTGGTGGTACAAACAAAGCAGGCAGCTTACCGCAAGTCGGTGTTAGCTTGTGCAGGTGAATGTGAGGCTGTGGTATTCTCCTTAACCATTTTATTTTTCAGCCCAATAATATGAGCTAATCATCTGACTAGGCTGCCAATACCTAATAAAACAGACACAGGCTGTAAGAAAAACTCTGAATTTTCATCAACTGCTTCTAATGCAGCAAGTTTGTAACTTAGGCTGAGGCATGAGTGATGCAGACGATTTGGAAAAAAAAATCCCTGTACTGCCGAAGCCTTTCCTGGGAGTCGTCTTTGCCTCTTTGGCACGTGCACCACGGCGGGTAATTCACAGCGATGCTGCTGTACGTGGGGAAAGGAGCGTGTTCAACTGGAGTTTTAACAAGAGCTGTGTTTGATGCACCATCTCCAACCAACCCATGCCTAAAGGAGGAAGGAACTCTAGTTTTCATTTCCCTGAAAATAATGTCTAGGGGTTTTTTTTCCACCCTTTTATAATTTTTGGAAAATATAGCAGAGAAATGATTGTACGGTCCCAGTGTTAGAGCTGCCCAGGACTGTGTCAAGTCTGTTGGATCATTGCCATCACAGAAGAGATGACACATAAATCACTGCGATGGCAAACGGAGCGTCGATAAGCTGTCGCGCAGACTGTTCTCCCCTGGTGTTTCAGACGTACTTGTGTGGCTCGGCTAAACGTCCTAGTCTTCTGCGTTTGTTTTTTGGGAAAAATAACTCTGCACTTTGTTCCAGCGTTTCATGTGTGGTACTAGCTGCTCCGTTTGCCTGTATAGGTTCATTTGGGAAAAAATAACTGGGAAAGGTAGGGGTTTGGCTTCTTTAAAATCTTCTTCTTCAGCTAGTGGTATTACGTGGTAGTCCACGTGTTGGAAATTTCTTTAATGCCAGTTGACTAGGCTTTCTCATGTTCCCACTTTTAAATTTTTCAAGATTTTTAAGAATTCCTGAAAAAAGAATGTTACCAAGTTACCTTCCTGTTTTATTTTAAATGAGAAAGAATATCTCTTCGCTTCTTAGTTTGCTAGGTCACCTCTTGAAGCTTTTCTGCTCTGTTGGAAGACGGTATCCAAGTTCAGTATTCTGGTTTCAGTTCTTGCCTTCAGTGTGGAAAGGCTACAGCTCTCTGCCTCCTTTTAGAATAGACAATGTCAATTTTTAAATACTGTTTTTAAATCTAAAGATTTTTCCATCTCTGGAAGAATGGTACAAGTTGGTACAAGACTATAAACAGTTCTTGTCTACAGCTGGCAGTTGTACATGCTGAAATCGTTCTCTTCTGTGCAATTCAGACCCGTTTGTGTCCAACCCAGAGCTGGGATCTGTGCGTTCGGAGTGATCGTAATGCTGCTAAATGGCGTCTGCTGGGACCGGCAAGCTGCTGTGCTTTTCCCTTCGTTGTTTTTCAAACAAATCCCCAGGAGATGGTTTGAGGCACAACTGCAGAGTATTGATTGTTCAAAGAGAAAATGGATGTTGTTTTATTTCAGTTATGGTATCGGTGAAATATTTCATTACTCCGCTGACAATAACTACCTTACTATGTGTGGTGTGCTAACATTATGTAATTTAAACCAAAGCGAAATTGCCAGTAGTGCTCAAAATTACTTGGAAGAAGTGGTGTGTGGGTATGCAGCATCACGTGCCCGTACCAGGTACCGCTCGACAGCAAAACGTTCCCTGCAAATTTCCTCCTTTGGGGCAGCAATTGTGAGCTGAGATCTTAAAACCAGATTTGCTGTTGTAACGGGAGAACCGATCTGTAATACACTTTCAATAAGCTTGAATGACATTCATGAAAGCAGAGGAAGGCAAGAAGGAAATAAGAAAAAAATCACTTTGCAGGTGAAATTTTGCACAGGGTCTCATGAGAGCTAGGTGACTTTGCTGAGCATCAGGAGTTTAGGCAAAGTTGGACCCTGGGAGAACGTCTGACAAGGTAGTGGCACATCGGAGAGTCCGTTTGAAAAGACAGCCCGGTGTCTGATAACAGGGACGGGCAGATCTGGGGACGGCTCTGCTCCGCCTGTCCCTCTTGCATGAGCAAGTAGGACATAGCATCCTGTGTTCCGTAGTGTAATATTAAGTTAACCATAATCCCTTTTTTTCCACAATAGCACCCGAGTTAAACAGTAAAAATTCTACAGGAAGTATTTTTTAAATCTAAACTCTATTTTATTTAAGTTGGAAAATCACCTGTGGAGAATTCAGGGTGATCGGAACACTTGTTTCCTAACAGGAAAATCAGGCAGTTTGAAACAATGTAGTTTTTATAATAGCCTTTCTAGCAAGTAATTCAAATCAATCTTGTTTTGAAATTAAGGGTATTTTTACTTAAGTATTCCTGCTTTAAATGGCCATAAGATAATTCAGTAAATCTCACATTTCACCCTTAAAATCAGGCAATAGCTACGTAAATGCAACCTTAAGGGTTTTCTGTGAAATTTTGAAGTGTGATTTAAGCTAAAGCATGCTAGTAAATAGCATAAATTGTCTGTGATTTGCTAACGAGAACAACAGCCATTGTAATGCTTTTTTTTTATGATAATCTGTTTTAGCGTTACAAGGGCAGATACTTGAGAAGGACAAGTAAGCTGTTAAATCTTCTTTGCAAAAGCTTTTTGCGGTGGCACGGGATGAAGACTGAGCAGAAGCAGAGCAGCGAGGAGGAAGGATGGGTGATCTTTAGTCTCCAGGAAAGAGCAAATAAACTGGAAGAGGTCTCTCTGTAGGGCAGCGGTGGCGGTGGCCATGGCAGAGTGAGGTCATCCCTGTGTGGGTTATCCTGGTCTTGTTGCCCCCGCGCAGCCACGGCAGCGGTGCTCGGGGTGTAAACCTAGTCGGTGCCTATTTAGGCTGGGTCTGAAGCACAGCTTAGCTCCCCTGTTCAGCGTTTCCAGTGTCAGCTCCGTGCATTTCTGATGTGTCCTCATAGTGAGTGTACTGTCTGCGTGGTCCCGTCTGTGGGTGCTCTCTCACCAGGACGATGTTCTTGATTTTGTTTGCAGACCAGCCTGGCTCACCGACTTGTGAATCGTGAAGGCTCGGTAACACAGCTTCCGCTCTACACATCTCCTTCTTTGCCCAACATCACGCTAGGACTGCCTGCGACTGGTCCTTCCAGCGTAAGTGATGGGGTATGCAGCCTGCAAAATGCTGCTTGCACCGCTTCATCCCGTAACACGCTCTGCCCTCAATTGTGCGTTCGCAGGGAGGATCAGCGCAGCAGGACGCGGAGAGACTTACTATCCCAGCTTTACAGCAGCGGATCTCTCTATTTCCTGGTACTCACCTCACTCCCTACTTAAGCACTACAACGTTGGAAAGAGATGGGGGAACGGCACATAACCCTCTTCTGCAACACATGGTCTTACTGGAACAGCCGGCTGCACAAACCCCCTTAGTCACAGGTGAGCGCAAATGTGCAAAACTCAGCCTCGGCTGGGGAAAGAGAGCCAGCGACATCCGTTGGGTTTTTTGTAAAATCCAGCCCTTGTACAAAAGAGATACTGTATCGTGTCTGTGCTCTGTAATTTAACCTTTAGAATACATTCATTTGTACGTTGGTTGGTTGCAAAATGAGAGGTTGCCCACCTCATCCAGAGGTAGGGGGAAGCTGCCTTATCATGTTGGTGAAACGGAATTAAAGAGTGTTTGCTTCCGTAAGGAAAGCGTAAGTTTGTACGTAAAAAATGTAAAACTACATCATTAGTTCTAACCACTTTAGATTAAAGTGGCACAGAAAACCTTGTGTCTTATGATTACCCTTCCTCTTTGTCGCTGATGGTTTCTATTCTGTTTCTGTTCTAAAGGCACGCATTTACAAAATCATGGATTAAAATACTTGCTTTTCATCGTTATTATAAATGGCAAAAACATGGCAAAATCAGCTGCATTCGAACAGATTGTATTTGTTTGTGTATGTTACCTTTTCCGTATGCTAATTGCTTTGAATCACTCCCTATGTCATGTTTTCAGAACTAAGTACCTGTGGGAAGGTGTGTTTCTATAAATAGGGCTGATTCAATGCACTAATCCCTAGTAGGATGCGGTTCTGTTTTGCAGGATGTAGGGTCAGAACAAAGGGTGTTCTGCGTAAGTTACAGACGTGGTGATGTGTGTTTCTGCCATTCCATTTCAATGGGAACTCCTGAGAGATGTCGCTTGCTGAAGCACTGCAGCACTGCTCACTGGTTTGGCTTGTGCCTGGTTTTACATTCACATCCCAGGAACGTACGTGGGCTTGTGATAAGTTGTAAGCGTGTACGTGTGGGGAAGCTGAGGCACTGAAGCGTTGTTTGGCCAGCGCTCTCAGAGCCCTGAGATGGTGTGTGCAGACTCCTTGAACCTTCACATCGTTTTCTGTCACCTACTCCTGCCGTGCTTGCTGTGGCGTGACGAGATTACTCAGTCGTGCGTGGCTCTTCACCAGTTGCCCTTTGCCCAAGGCCTGCTGATGAAGAGCCGTCGGAGAAGACTCCCCCTCATACCCTGTTACCAAAACGTTCTTCTCCGTTCTTGCTGGCGTTCGCTTTAAAGCACATGTCAGGAGAAGTGCTGTTCTGTTTCCTAGCCAACCTCTCTCAAAGCTTCCCTCGGTTTACAGTGTGCTGCTTTTTCTTCCAAGTGTGTTCTTTCTAGTCCACCTGCTACGTGCGGTGTTTTCAGAGTGAGTACAACATGTTATAAACTAACACTTAGGAGAAATATGCACAACACACAAGCAGCAAGAAGAAACACATGTTCCAGATGCAGCAACTGAAAGAGAGCAAGCTAACACATGGTCTCGAAAGTCCTAAGTGGACTGGCTGCCAAGCTACAGTTAGTGCTTCGGACTTCTTTGGAAGCAAAGTGGTGTGTGTTCGTATTCCACCGACAGCCTTCGGCTCTGGAAGTAGTTTCCTAACGACTACAAAATGATCCAGCATGATGACGTGCACTTTCTGGCCAGGAAGGTAGACATGGAGGTTTTGGGAAACTAGAGCAGAGTTCCGTACATCTGCTGCTCTTCTTGTGCCAGGTTACTCTGGGTAGTATCCTTCACATTGACATGTATGTTCTGAGTAGGAACAAGACATCTCCCTGGAGAGCCTTCACAGGGGGACTTCGGCCATTCACTTGGAGGAAAGTACTCTTTCAAGATGTCCTATGCAAACCTATCTCTTTTTAAGAAGGTGTCCTATTTCTTTTTAAGAAATAAGATATTATTTTCCGAAAAATAAAGGGTGGGAGAAACTCAGAAAATCTTTCCCGAGGAGAGAGGCTTTTAAATGAGTCAGATTCTTCCACGTATGGCAGTTCTGTGAGTCAGTGGGAAAAAGAGGTAATGTACTGGGACAGAAATGTCAAGGTGTTTCTAAACCGCTGTATTCGGCTGGCTGCGGGCTTCTGGGCAGCTTCTCTCTCTTCTCAACCAAAGACTGAAGAAAGAGAAGAGACAACTTCTCTGACATTTGAACTGGGCAGCATTTCTGAATGTTACTGACCACTTGTGCAGTCTTTATTTTATTTTATACAATGAGGTGAAGCAAAAGAGTACTTTTTTCCTAAAAGTGTGTGCAGCCTCACCTACATTAGGGTGACACCAGTGATGCCTTTCTATCCCAAGGTGTAACGAGCAAAAGTAAAGGCTTATCCTCAGCTGCTCCACCCTTGGGTTTGGCTTTGTGTTGGGCATGCCTTCACATCCCAGCTTTCTCAGAAGTATGTGAAGCTCTGGTTTTGGAGGGCAGAGCAAGAGCTGGCTTACCCTAAGAAAAGCTAAAAAGACAAGACACTTCCTAAAGACATGCCCTTACTGCAGCTCAGGTCGGTGTTTCACATGGTAGTCAGAGGAGACACCTAACTTGCCAAGGGCGTGTGAGTAACGCAAGTTATCCCCAAATAACCTTATGTTTTCATTAAGTTACTAGCACAGGACAGTGATGGAAACAATTCTAGCTATTTGGCATCTTGGCCTCGTTACTTACCTTCTAGAAAGAAGGTAATGAAGCCTTGATGGCTCCATGTTCCTGAAATGCTTCAAGGGAGTGCCTTTTTCCAACACAAACCTGGTCAGGGTTCATCACATGGAAGGTTTCATCCCTCGCCATTTCTGCGGGGTGGGGTATGGCCCAGCCAAGGGCAGACATACTTCCCTGTGTGGTCTAGAGTGGGAAACAGCTTCATCAGCATCCATCGTCCTTCAGCATATCCAGTGATATAATTGCTGGATGATGAAGAGTGGCAGATTGAGCTGGTGCATTCCTAGAAATGGACTTGGGACTGCCTTTACCAAGGCAAGCCATACAACTTTTAACTTCTCCAGACTGCCACTGTGATCCTAATTCAGGTCACCCACTGAGCGATGGAAGGGTCTGGAAGGTATTGCTGATTTTAAGAAATGAAACGTTTCCCTAGGATCTCTGAGTAAACAAGCAGAGAAATCAAAAGAAAGCAAAGTATTACTCTATCCAATGGTGATTAGTTGTTATCTGTTCTCTTTTAAGGATGCTTCAGCTGTAAGTGGTGAGGTGGCTGGTTTTAACATTATGTGTCATTGTCACCATCAGCGTTACTCAACAGCCGTTTTCTCCCTTCCTTTCTTCTTCCTTTTTTTTTCTTCTCTGCTGTTTTTTCCTCCATATTATCTTCAGACTGGTATCTTTCAGGACTGCCCCTCCATGCACAGTCTCTGGTTGGTGGAGAACGGGTCTCCCCTTCAATACACAAACTCCGGCAGCATCGCCCGCTGGGGCGCACGCAGTCTGCTCCACTTCCCCAGAACGCCCAGGCCCTCCAGCAGTTAGTGATCCAGCAGCAGCACCAGCAGTTCTTGGAGAAACACAAACAGCAATTCCAGCAACAGCAACTGCACATCAGCAAGGTAGGCATGGCCCTTTTCAAGTCTTTCTTCCACGTACAGCATCAATACCAACGTTAACTGACACTATTTCAGTTTCTTATGTGGTACTGTATGTAACAGCTTTAAACGAGAAGGAGGTGGATTCAGACTCGATATAAGGAAGAAATTTTTTACGCAGAGGGTGGTGGAGCACTGGCCTAGGTTGCCCAGAGAGGTGGTGGATGCCCCATTCCCTGGAAACATTCCAGGCCAGGTTGGCCGGGGCTCTGAGCAACCTGATCTGGTTGGAGATGTCCCTGCTCCTTGCAGGGGGTTGGACTGGGTGGCCTTGAGAGCTCCCTTGCCACCCAAACCATTCTATGATTCTGTGTGGTCTCTACCTCTATAACCAACTGGCCTTCATCCTTGAACCTCTTTTTCATGATGTTGAGAAATACATTGGCAAGGATGTGGACATCCATCACCAAGGTGAGGATCAATACTTCTGTTGCAGACAGTGGAAAGGCACTATGGTTCAAACCTCTGACTTTCCAGTAGTACTTTTTAAATTTGTCGTTGCTGCCATTCATCCACATCCACATCCGTCTTTGGTCAGTTTTGTAGCAGAAAACGTAAAGTACTGTCAAGGAATATAGGGAAGATACCTACCGTGTATATATTCAGTCTGAAAGAGAGAAGGAGCAGTAATATGGATGTGAGGGGAAAAAAAAAAAGTGAAGGATTTCAGATATGACAGCACCAGAAAATAATTGACAGTGACGATATTCAGGTTTACTGAAGCATTTTTCACTGGAATTACCTTTGGAAAGAGAAAAGCTGTTGCCGTCTCCAGTCCGGGTTCTCTTAACTACGGCCCTGTGTAAAGTGTTCGCATGTTCTCTCCGTTTCTTCTCCAGACAATGAGGACAATACTGCTGTGCCTCCTGCAGAGGTTGTTTTGAAAGTTGATTAGAAGTGGTTCAAAGATTGCTTTGAAGAAAGTGAGCACTGTGTTTAGTATCTCACTTTCTGTAAATCACTTGAAGAACATCAGGTGAACATTGCAGAGCACATCAGTGCACAGATTTTGCAATTGCTTTGTAGCCAGAGTCATGTCTGGGCATCCCAGTATTACACTGAAGCTGAAACAAAGCTGATTTAAGGTGATTGCATTGAGCGTGCGTTGAAAAAAGACAAAATCTATCCTGATGTTTTAGCCCATGGGAAGGTAAAACTCACCTGTTATGTGCAAGAGGTCTGATCACGAGCGGTATGGGTGGAGCTGTGATGTTTTGCCCCAGCTGAGATTTTCTCCCGGGATTTCAGAAGGCACTGTCTGTTGCTGGGCATGCAATACAAAAAGGTTCCTGGGGAAGGGGGACACAGAGTGTACTCAATGTGCTATTTTTCTGACTCCGATTTGTACTGTTTTGAGGCTTTCTAAAGTCTTTTCTCAAGGAGTTCCAGTGGTGGACAGAAGGACAAGTTCGCTAGCAGGCGGGCCTTTCAGATTGCTCCAGTTTAGTTTATGGTGGAGGTTTCTCCAAGTATTTTCACTATTCCAGTCCTATGAGAAAACACAACTACTGAGAGCTGGATTGGAAAAAAAAAAAAAAAAACAAAAAAAACCACAAACGACCCAAAAAACCCCACCACACAACCCCCCAAAACTTTGTTTATAGACTCGCGCTAAGGCAGGATGGTTACACAAGTGCTGACGTCAATCATGTACTTCTGGAGAGCTGCCACCGCGCCACGCCGGTGCCAGCCCTGGACCTCGTTCAGCCCCGCACCCCAGGCCGGTGAGGAGCTGCTGCTGCCCTAGAAATTTCCCTTACCCCGCTCCAAACGCGCTTTGTGACCAGGACTGTCAGGCGCGGGGCTCTAGGTAGGCTTTCTTTGTTCAGAAATAAACGTCAGCTTGACGGTTTGTTTGTTTGAGGTTTTTAAGGCTTTTCCGTTGCCAGCGCTTGTTAGCGTCCAAAGATTTCGCCGTGACGTACCCGCTGAACTCATTCAGACTTTTCGCTCAGACCTCCCAGGAGCTGGCGAGCGTGTGCGGCCGGAGCCGGGCGAGTCCTCCCACCGCGCTCTGAATTTCCACTTTGTTAGAGCTGCAATCCATCGCGCCCATAGCAGGGGCAAGCGATGGGGGAGAGTAATTAAACTGATTGCACAGGGGCGATTTCCCTGCATTTGATTTATATAAGTAACGAGTTAAAACGGTTTCGATACAGCACTGTATGCGTGTGGCAAATTTATCCTGTGGGATAGCATCCAAGTGCTGACATGGAAGAAGACTTTTTCCCAGATGCACGGATATTTTAAGACCCTCGTGTGTAGGAGAGTAAGAGCACAACTAAAAATAATGTAATAGATGGCTGCCTTTTAATTGTTAGCAGAACTGACAGCACTGTCTGCTAAGATTGTGTTGGATTTCCTGTGAATGATACGAGGCTGTTTTCAGTTACTGGTGATTTTTCTGAACTTTAAGATTTTGACCTTAAACTTTCCCTGTTAGGTGTCTACATGAGATGAAATGTTTGAGAAGGTTGCAGCCAAAACGACTCTTGCTGTTTCCAAGAAGGCAGTTAGGGAAAGATACATTGGTTTGCTTCTGATTAAAAATAATAAGAATAATCATCTAAGGAATAATTTTTTTTTATGATGAGAGTGGTGGCACACTGGCCCAGGTTGCCCAGAGACCTGGTGGATGCTACATACCTGGAAACATTCCAGGCCAGGTTGGTCGGGGCTCTGGGCAACCTGATCTGGTTGGAGATGTCCCTGCTGCTTGCAGGGGGGCTGGACTGGATGGGCTTGAACGGTCCCTTCCCACCCAAACCATCCTGGGATTCTGTGATCTAGGGGATTTGGCTGTGAAGCCTTGGTGCTGGAGGCTTTGGAGCAGTAACTTGGACAGACGAGGACGGGGCTGGGTGGGGAAGGAGAGTGCAGAAGGATGGGTTGTGTGGGATGAGTCCGAAGGAGGAACAGGGCTCCTTGGGATGACAGAAGGGGAGTGTGCACCCTGGGATGTGGTCTCATTCAGCATGGGCTCTGAGGTGAATGAAGAGAGGATTATTGGAGCTGCCAAGGTGAGCTCTCAAGCAAGGACGTGGGAGTGGTTAAGTTTCCCTTGCAAGTCCCGCTCACTTTTTCCGCATCTTTTTGATGCTGTTTTTCACCAGCAAGTGGTACCACTTTTGGCAGACCCTGAACTTAGTACAGAGCAAGGCTGTCTCCGGTTGCGTGCTGCCTCGTTTGCTGTGGAAGTCAGAGGGAGCATAAGGAGTGGGAGAAGGAAGGAAGGGGCCCTGGGGCTAAGGCGGCTTGAGGCTGTCGCAGGGAGTTGGTTTCCTCCCCTCTGCCGCAGTAGCTGTGTCCTGCTGAGTGGATCTGGCACGCTCATCTTCTCCGTGCCTCTTGCAGGACGGGGAGACGGGGCTGCTAGCTGCAGAGGTGTGCTTGCACATCTAAAACATGTAATCTTAAAATCAACTGTATCGTATCGAAATCCCCATCCAGTGCATGGTTTGGCCGTAATCTCTGCCTTGGCTTCTGCATTTGATGGTACGGAACATCATCAGACATTTGCAAGCGCTCCTGCACTCTAGTGATGGTCATGCCATAAAACCATGTGGAGAAGTCAACAGCTCTTTCTTCAGAACCGGGTTTTGAGACATTAAATAAGGTTCTGGATAAGCCACTGAATCTTTTCTTGTTAATTGAGCTCTGTGCAGCCTTTGATCGGGATGAGGCATGTGCCTTAAAAGAGTAAATACGAAATGGTCCTGAAAATCAGAGCTGCACATCAATGCACAGAAGCACTAACCTGAAGTTACACGGGCAATGCATGCTCATGTTTCCCGTCCTTCTGCGTGTTTAATGTCCAAATCTTGGGGGAATGGTCTTTCCCCATGGCTGGAGGAGCTTTGCTGGACAAGGCAGCTTGGTTTTTTGCCGTATGGTAATTACATGCAGCGATCCCGGCATTGTTTCATCTTCAGCAATGACAACTTCTCTGCAGACTTCCATCTCTTTTAAGAAGTGAATTATAGTCTTTTATGTATGAGAGAGAGGAGCCGTGATCTGCTGGTGGATCTCTGTGACGTTTGGAGTTTGGCATTTGGGGGGATATTTTTGTCATGAGAGCGAACCAGGTAAAGTAGGGTGCAGACTCCAGGTGTTTTGAGTTAAAAATGTTAGCTTTTCGGCATGATAGGTCTTTCAGCAGCAATTCCATTTCTGAAGAGAAATATGCAAGTGAGATTTTTGTAAATCCTGCACTGGAAAACTCAACTTTTTACCTTTCCATAGTCAAGGTGAGTGTTTTGGCTTTCGTCCCCGAACATATAATTCACGAAGCTTTGCTCGAACAGATAATCTCCCTTTTAGCCCTGAATTGCACTGTTAAGCAGATTAACACTGAGCTTTTGTGGTCAAATTGTGGTTCTTTTAAGTAAACCCCATTTTTAGCACACTCTGGGAAGTGAGGTGTTCTCCTGCTGTGACATATATATGGCACCGTGTATAGCCAGAGCACAGTGCTTTGACTCGTCTGGCATGGCAGCCTTGGTGGATACGCTTTTATTAACACCTAGAATTTAACCTTGCTATTTCCTTATTTTTTTCTTTTTCTTTTTTTTTGGGACGTGTTAACTGTTTAGCCTCAGGTGACTCCTGGAGTAGCTTTTCATATGTAATATTGAATTCATAATATTAGAAAAATTACGGTTTGGGTTGTACTGCGCAGCGTTCAGATAGGGCTGTTGCCCTGTGGACAGTTGAAGGGAAGCCTGGTTTGGAGCACCCGGACATAGCTTTGGATACAGTGAGTATTGCAAAGACCTCCGGAAAACCTCCCTCAGCCGAGACGTTGGCATTCACACGCTTGAGCATCGTCAGACGTATTACTGCCTAAGCGCTGTGAAGTGGTTTTGTCAGCAGCCATTGTTCTGCGGGGCGGCTGTTGCCTCAGGTCTGGCGATATGCAAAAGTGTACCTGATATAATCAACTCCCAGTTCTTCGGGAGAGGGGGAAAGAAAGCAGCTTCTGCTGGTGCCAAGGTGTGTTCTTCTCGCTCCCCCTCCTTTTCCCCTCCAGGTAGTCCCTGTTTGATTTATTCCCTCTCATCTAGGCACACAGGCCAGCAGTCTCGTGGTCCTTCCAGCAGGTAGGCTGCATCAGACAGCTCGTTTTTTTCCTGCTGTCTCATCGTTTCAGGATATAAATAAAAAACAAACCAAACCCAAGAGGCTTTTCTAGGCTTCGGCTGCTGCAGAAGGCTCTGCCAGCTCCCTATGTGGCCTGTGTCCAACTTGGCCTCTCCCCATCATCTCTTATCGCCTCTTGTTTCTCCTCAGTCTATACAAGTTAAAAATTAGAATCTGAAATCCAAGGGGTACCTCACATGGGAAGAGTCGTCTCAATAGCCAGAACAGCGAGGCTTGTGCTGTTTTTTCCGAGTAATTAATTTGAGCCCCCAGCAACTTCACATGCGCGCTCCCCTACAGATGCACTCTTGCCTCATGCCTCTCTTTCTCTTGAGCATCCCAGCCGGTGTGCCCGCACCGCTGCCTACCACCTCTCAGTTCCTGACGGTTGGACTTGATGGACTTGGAGGTCTTTTCCAGCTTTAAAGATTTTGTGATTCCTAGCCACGTTCTTGACTCAAAACCAACACATTTTTGGCCATCTGTCTCAGGATGCTTTTGAGCTGAGCCTTTATCATCTCTCTTTTTTCTCTCTCTATTTTTTCTCCTCTCATTTTGTCAAACCTGTGTCTCCAGCTACCCAGAGTTGTTCTGTTTCTTCCCTGAGTTGGTCCTTCATCTCCAGAGGGAGGAAAGGGAGGTTTCTGCTGGCTTCTGCACAGCATGGCACTGTCGGGGCCGAGCCAGTCTGTCGCCCTGCTTTATTTCCTGGCTTCTCCCTTCGTCTGCTCAGTGGGACGTGCTGTGCCACCCTGCCAGCCTTCAGGGGAGAGCAGGACTCTGCCTGGTACCAGGACAACAGAATTTGAGGCTGGCTGAGTCCTGGCTGGTACCTTCGGCTACTCCATCCCATTCCCAAAACAGATCTCTGCGTTTCCCAGGATATAAACTGGATAGTTCTCCGTAGTAGTGCTTTCTCATCCCCCTTCCAGTATATCCCAATCTGCACAGTTTTTGACGACAAGCTGTACCTATCTGGCAAAGCGCAGTGGGGTTTTGGCGTCTTGTCAAGCGTGATCTCTGAGCTTCTGCTGCCTGAAGATGACCCGGGGTGAGTTGTTCGGAGATGCGGTGGTTTGTCCGGAAGTCTGAAGGTTCATGCAGTTATGTTTCCAGCCTCCAGCTTTGCACTTTGACGCGTGCCAGTCTGTCCAGCAGCACTGAATTCTTGGAAGGGCACAGCAAAGGTGTGCCCTCCAGCAGAGACTCTCTTCCCACAGGACTGTTATTAATCTTGTGTTTGAAAGCAGTCCCCTCAGTGATTCAAGCTTGCTCTCTACTTTCAGCAACCGTTACCGTGATGAGCAACACTGGAGGAATGCCACCTTCCTGTGTCAGACTGCTAAACTGGAGAAAATATTGAGAAGAGATCAGTCCCAAGTTTTACTTATAGTCATGCCCAACTTTCATCTCTCTCAGTCTTTGATAACTGAGGTGATCTGTGATGTTCAGTGTGAAGGAGCCTTGTGCTTTAAATTGTGCAGGACCAGAAATTTCTTCTTAGGAGAAAGATTCAGAGGTGCACAGCTTTGTTGGAGTTGGTCTGTCCGGATATTCCTTTGCTGTGCAGACCTGTGGAAGTCCTTCAGCTCTGCTTCTGCTTCCCGAGCAGCTCATCAGCCACCTCTTAGAACCAGCCAGATCCCTGTGACGCTTGTTGCCTAAAGAAACAATGCGTTAGTTGTATTCTTCTAGGAGCTTCTCAAGCCTTTTTTCTGCTGGACTCGTCCTTACTCTGTGATGAGTGAACAGGCATTTCCAGCCTCTTCAGGAGTCTCTTCAAAGCTTTTGGTGTTATAAGAACGTACCACTACAAAGGAGGTATCGTGAAGCGGTAGATATGTCATGTCTGGTAGACATACCAGATGCCAGCTGATCTGAAATTGTACTAGCAAAGAAATACTAGCAAAGAAAAGCGTTCTGTGGAATGCTTTTTCTTATGAAGCATTCCACAGAAAAGTGATGAATTCTTTGTTTTTCCTCATATTGTGACCTGACCTTGTTACGATTTTTTTTTCTTTCTGTTCTTTTTATTTCAAAGACGTAGATAAGAAATCTTGCCAGCTGTGTCGAGTCTTTTAAAAATGTTTGTGACTGGAGATGTCTAGTTTCTCCCATACTGAAGTCGCCAGCTCTCTGGGACTAAAGGGGCAGTGCCTTCAGCAGGGTTTTCTGGTGATGGTATGCCGTATGTGAAAATAGAGGAGCAACGTCGTTGCAAGGATGCTAGAGAGCTAATTAAGGGAAGGAGAAGTTATTTACGGTGGATTATGTAATTGTTTACTATTTCAGGTGTATTTGTAAGCATTTTCAGTGCTATTCTTAGGTTTATATTCATTCCCTTGCGCTTCAGTTATCTTAAATTCTTAAGAAATTACCTTTCTTAAATTACTTGAGCGTGTGTTCATAAAATTGCAAGAATGGAAGATTTTTAGGGAGAGTTAACAGGCCTGGGATACGCATACTCGTGTGCTGTATGGAATATGTTCGTAACAAAGTGCTTTCTTTGCAGATTTGCCCTTTAAGAAGAACAGTGTTGCAGCAGCCAGAGCAAATGGCATACTGAGCAATTCACTTTGTGTCAGGAGAGCAAACTGAATGCTTGAAATGTCCTCGTCGTTGACCATCTCATCTTTCAGCCTGCATTGTAGCATTTCACACACGTGTTTTTCATTTAATTCTTGCGTTTTTATGGAGTTGGAATAATTTAAAACTTCTAGGGACTTACAATGCTTCTCATTTCCACTCGATTTGACGATGGCATTGTAAGTTACTTTCCCAGCAATTACCTTGCGCAGTTCATAAGTTCAAAAGGTATTAAGTTCAAAGCTTGAGACCTTCGATCCTAGCAGGAAAAAAGTAGCAGAAGATGGTTTATGATGATTTAATTATCTTTAAAACAGATTATATTCATCAGGCCTAAGAGAGCTTAAAGAAGATTGATGGAAGAACTACCTTTAGCTTAGCATGGTTTAGCTACCCAGTGTATATTACAGGTAGTGAAACTGGGGAGATGGGGGTGGGAGGAACCTCACAAAACTCCTTGAGGAGTTTTGGTTGCTGAATCTTTTAGGTTGGCAGGGACCTCTTGAGAAAATTTAGTCCAAGCAGGGTGAGCTAGAGTGTTGCAATAAGGGCACGGACTCCGTGGATGGTGTACTGGAGACCTTTATTGTCCGTCAGCCTAAGTCTTTTATATCTTCTCTCAGTTACACGCGAAATGCACGCGCTTAATCATCTCATTCAATTGGTAGCAATATACTGTTATAGATTTTTAGTTGTCTTTACTATTTTTGCCTTTGGTATTTACTTATCTTGTTCTAATTGCTGTTTCTTGTTATTGAGCAAGTGATGTTCAAGGACATAGGTCAAATTCTTCAATATCAGACAGCTGTGCTGCACTCTCTGTTCCCACACTAGAGCAGGTTGCCCAGGACCATATGCAGTTGAGTTTTGATATCTCCAAGAATGGAGACTGCACAGCCTCTCTGGGCAACCTGTTCAAGTTTTTGACCAGCCTTATAGTAGAAAATAAGTTCTCTTGTGTTCAGAAGGAATTTCTTGTTTTAATTTGTGGCTGTTTTCCTATCACCTGTGAGTGCAACCCATCAGGCTCCATGGACTTATGTATGTCCAGGTTTTTTAATTGCTCCCTAAACTTGATGGTCCTCCACAGAGGGTAAGCCTTCCTTGCTCCAGACTTTCCCTTTGGTATCAGGGGCTTGGGATTCTTGGAGCACGGGCTTACTAGTAAAGAGAGTATGGCCTTTTCTGTCTGATTTCTCAGCAAGTCCCTTGCCCTGTTCAGCAGTGGGCCTTCCTTTTCCCTAGTCTTCCTTTTTTCGTTCTCGATGCCCTTCACGTCGCTTGCCAGATCCAACTCCAGGTTGGCTTTGGCTTTCTTAACACCATCCATACAAGTCGGATGTACTCTCTGCTTCTTCTGGATCGCCTGTCCTGCGTCCAGCTCTTGTGCAGTGCCCTGTCTTGAATTCAATTAGAACCTTTTTCCTCATCCGTGCACACCTTCTGTGGCCTTTGCTTGACTTCTTGTAGGATCCTTGAATATCAGCCAGCTCGCCTGGACCCCTCTTTCTGCAGGGTCCCATGGGACTCTTCCAAGCAAATCCCTGAAGAGGGCAAAGTCTACTCTCCTGAAACTGAGGGCTGTGGTCCTGTTTTTTGCCCTGTTCCCTCCTCTTCGGACCATCACCTCCAGCACCTGCAGCCAGTGCTGTCTCTGACTTCCACATCCCTGACTAGTCCTTCCTAGTTTGTAAGTGTCAAGTCTAGGAGAGCACCTTCTTTGTTGGCATCTTGGTCACCTGTGCCAGGAATTAGTCATCAATGCTCTTGGATCTCCTAGGCTGCCTGAGCCCTGCTGTCTTGTCCTTCCAGCAGGCAGCAGAGTCGTTAAAGTCCCCTGTGAAGACCAGAGTCTGTGAATGTGAGGCTTCTTCCAGGTGTTTGAAGAAGGCCTCATCTACTACTTCTACCTGATCTTGATGTCTACAGCAGTCTGCCCGCTACAACAGTGCCGATCTTGATCTGCTCACTTATCTTTACAAGCCTTGACTGAGTGCAGACGCACACCAAGACACAGACCTCCATGCATTCCTGTTCCTCCTCATCTTCCCGGCCTGTCCTTCCTCAAAAGCCTGCAGCATTTCAGTTGTGCCAGCTACCTCACCACATCTCCGTGATCCCAGGGAGGTCATAGCCCTGTAGGTGCGCACGGACTTCCAAACTGTTTGGACCCCATGCTGCAGGCACTAGCATTAGAGGCATTTCAGAGAGGCACCCAAGTGTGCAGATTGCCCAGGACAGGCTTGAGACCTTCCCCGTCAGGGTCTTATGCCTGCGCCTACTTCTTTCCATGCTCAAAGGGATGCCGCTTCAGCTCGGTTTTGTCGGTCACCCTGTGCTTCCTGGTCCCACCACGCCAGGCCCCAGGCTAGCCCCTTGGCCAAGGTGCTTTTTCCTTATTTAGTCAGGTGGATCCCATCTCTCCCAAGGAACTGTTGACTCTTAAAGATGATTGCACAGTTGTACGAACCGAAACCCTCTTGCCAACAGCAGCCAGTTGTTGATCAGTACAAAAACATTGGCTTTTGTCAGTAAGAAGGACAGGTGCACCCCCCGTCTGTACTAGGGGGCTGTGTGAACCCCAGAGGGTCTCGCTTTAGGCTTCTAGGCAAGAGGATGCCCTTCTGCGTGTCCTCCTCGCCTCAGGAGTCGAGACATCTGGAATGCAGTCATCCACAAAGTGCTGGAAAGCCGTGGCCCTGAGTCCCGGTCCTTGCGACGCTCCTTTTTGAAAATCTTTGAGCTCCCGTTGTTTGACACCCTCTGCTGCAGCTATGAGCAACCTCTCTCCGTCCTTGCTGTGATAGTTGCAGGCCATTAACCCAGCATCTGCCTGGCTCTGCTTTGGCTAGGGTTGCTTCCGTTATGTGGCAGAGCCTCTCTTCCTGCAGTCAGGGACAAAGGCTTGGATTGGGATTTGAGCCACCGTTCTTCAAAGAGCGAGTTACCTCTGAGTCGTCACTCCTTCTGTGTGTGCTCAGTAACCGTGTTTTGCTGTAGCTTTGTTGGATTTAAAATCAATATTGCTTTCCATAGCCATGAGCTAATCCTTGTTAAAGCTCTGCCCTGACAGCTTGCAAAGTTCAGCAGTTCTGTGTAAGCCTGTGAAACGGGTACAGCCGGAGCTTTTTGAAAGAAAGGAAGTGGATTTATTTACCCATTTACAGTTCACTTTTTGTTGTTGTTCCAAATAAAAATTGTAAGCAGTCTGAGACGGAGCACTGTGAATTTTACCTTGCCAATGAACTTTCAGAAAGTCTGAGCCTGCGTTAACTGTAGCGAGAATTATATTTTTCCCTTTGCTTTAGCAGCCGCTTTCAGAGACGTTTGCTCCCTCTCGTTAGGAAGATCTGGGTAGAATGAGGCTGCTCGTGCCGTTTGCTTCTGCACGGATGCTGTAAGCTGAGTGTCCTCAGCTTCTTCCCGGCTCACTTCGTACGAGTGCGAGTTGCAGAGGAATCTTTCCAGGACGACCTCTCACTTCACAGGTTGAATTCACAGGGGCTGATTCAAGAAGAAGCTGGTAGCAGAACACCTCTTAGAGGGTTTGTGTCTCGTACATTTTTTCAGAGTTTAATTGTCAAGTGTGTTGGTGGTTGTTATGCTTCTCCTGCGTGGGTTTGTGAACGGAGCAGCACCCATAAGCGTGCGGGCGCAAGAGGCTCTTATTTCTTCAGAGGGAAGATCGAGTGCAGAATGAAGGGACCATCGTTACTTGGGCCATGGGATCTCGTGCTTGATGCTAAGGTTGACCTGACCTTTCCCTTGAGTGGTTGTTTTGGACCTCGTTTATAAGAGAAAAACTATAATTCACAATTACTCTTAT
Organism: Chlamydotis macqueenii; assembly: GCF_036417535.1. NCBI lineage: Eukaryota > Metazoa > Chordata > Aves > Otidiformes > Otididae > Chlamydotis > Chlamydotis macqueenii. Next base: position 42,004,266 of record NC_141561.1, read on the forward strand.
TGCGAAGCTGGTTCTTTGAGAACAGAGTGAACTCCATCTGTGATGAGTCACGTTTTATTTATCGGTTAACCTCTGCACTGTTTTCAGATTATATCGAAACCCAATGAACCAGCTCGCCAGCATGAAAGCCACCCTGAGGAGACAGAAGAAGAGTTACGGGAACACCAGGCCCTTTTGGAGGAGCCATACAGCGACAGAGTTGCAAGCCAAAAGGACACCCCAGGGCTGGCCAGTGTGGTGCAAGTGAAGCAAGAACCTATCGAGAGCGACGAAGAAGAAGCAGAGCCGCAGCAGGAGCTAGAGTCTGGGCAGAGGCAGGCAGAGCAGGAGCTGCTCTTCCGTCAGGTGAGCTCGCAAAATACCAAGTTTGGGACTTGGTTCTTTCTAAAAGATTGTTTGGTTCTTGGTAGTCACCTTATACTGCTCTAGGGGGAGAAGCTAGGGGGAACCAGCTCTTGAGGACTTGCTACATGAAGAAACTTGAGGTAGAATCAGCGCCATCCTTCCCCGGAGTCACCATGCCAACTCAGAAATCCCAGGGAACAGAATCTGGATCACCTGCGTGAAACGCAGCAAGCGTGTTTGCAGCCACTGAACCACTTTCTGTTTGTTTCTTTGGGAAAACAAAGTCTGTCTTAACATTTTTGAGCACTAAATATTAAGCAGAGGATTTCATGTTTTAAAACAAATTGCCCCAGAGAAGGGCTGGATGAGGGAACGAAGGATGAGGTTCACTGGGGGGGTTCCTCCTTCAGAACTGGAGATCCCAGAGATTGCAGCTGTGCTCACTTTTGAAGGTGAACACCAGAGGCTTGCGGATCGCAAGTATTAAATCCAACAACAATGCAGTGTAGCATAATCCTCCCAGTTACATGGCAGGCTCCCAAATCTGCCTGTTAGGCTAGCAGTAATGAGGGTGAGAAGGCTGCAGTTCTCAAGGTATCGCTGCTCTGCTCATCTTTGCAGCCCTTAGTGCTCAGCTGGATGATGGACCGTGATGGTACCATTCCTCTGAAAGTGCAGCCCCCCCCCGACCCTAGTCCTGAATGCATGGTCACACCTGGGGAAGCTTAAAAATATTGTGTCCTTTGCCATTATTTTGCCTCAAGGGGGAGAGGGAGTAAACAGAAGAAATGGGAAGGTTGTTAGGCTGTGGTTGGAGTGCGGCAAGCTGGAACTGCCATCCCTTCTGACCAGGGGCCTGTCCAGCTGATGGTGTGGCTGCGCAGAGAAGCAGCTCTGTTGAAAAGCTCCCTCTCCTGCCTGGCATCCAATTGAGCTGGACCTGTTCCCCGGTCCAGTGCATCGCAATGTTAAATGCGCCAGCACGACGGGGCAGGGAACAGGGGGAGGAAGACGTGGCCAGACCCAGGGGGAGGATGGAGCTGCTTCTGCTGATGACCCTGACTGTGCACTGGCTTCAGGGCTGTGGTTTGGACATGTGTGCTTGCCTGACTTCACTCTAGAAATGTGCACGTTTTCATTTGCCTGTGTGTGTGTCCACTCATTTATCAGGGAAAGGAGTCCAGGCCTGCGAACCTTAAAAATCCTTAAAAACCCTTTTATGGACGCACCACCCAGACTCCCAGCAACTACTTGCTTCTTTTCCCCACAGCAAGCCCTTCTGTTGGAGCAGCAACGCATTCACCAGCTGAGAAACTACCAGGCCTCGCTGGAGGCAGCTGGCATGCCCGTCTCCTTCGGAGGGCACCGGCCCCTGTCCCGCGCGCAGTCCTCGCCTGCCTCGGCCACCTTCCCCATGTCCGTACAGGAGCCACCCACTAAGCCGAGGTTCACAACAGGTAACGTTCTGGGGTCTGCGTCTCAGCTGTGCTTGTGGTCTCCATACCGTCCTGCCTTCTTTGAGGGAAAGGTTCAGCCATCCCTCTTCTCCTCCTTGTACCTTCCCCGGAGGGACAGACACCCTGCAGCCCAGACAGACAATAACCCGCAAAAATCAATAGAAGCACAGCATGGGACTTATAATTGTGTATCTCCAGGAAAAAAAAAAAAGACAAGTCATATGCTGTGAAAAAGCTGATTTAGATGCGAGGCGGAGAGAGAAAATGTTATTGAGAAAGGAGAGCGTGCCAGGCATGGTATCTCTGGGATGTATTTCTGTGCCTTCTCCCGTCTCTGCACAATCTCGAGCCGGAAGTTATCCAGCCCAGGCTCTGGGCCAGCCTACCCCTCCTCCTGAAACACAATTTCTGGCTGGGAGTCTGTGCCTGAGGTTAGGGAAAATGAGGGGAGTTGGTTATGTCAAGTTGTGCTGGATATTCTTCTCGAAGGAAAATTATGAGCACGGTTCTGCGTTTGTCTAGCGAAAACCAAAAGTGTGAAAAAATGTGTTGATCTCCCTGCAGAGGTTAAAGGTGAAAAGTAATTGTTCTTCCTGAATCCTGATAACCATCTTTTTATCCACCAAAATCCGTTCTGACTAATCAGCAGCCCTAGTAACAGATGAAAGTTAATTTATGTGCAACTGTTCAAGCCCCGTGTTGAGGGATTGGGTGGACCTATTTTGAAGTCCGCCTTCTCCCCCAGATGTCAGGCTCTATTTTGTGAATGAAGATTTTGCAATGTGATGTGTGCCTTAGGAAAAGGAAGGGGAAGAAAAAAATCCAGAACGCCCAAATGAGAGCAACTCATTATTTTGTTTCTCTTTGACTTAGCCATTTATTATTATTTAACCCACGCTGCTTGCATCATTACAATCAGCCCTGTGAATTGGGTTTATTTTCAGACACTGCTGGTATAGTAAGAGTGATGCGTTAAATGTGGCTTTGTTCTTCAACAGCAAGGTGCAGAGTGGGAAGCGTGTGCGATAAGCTCTGTAGAAGCCCCAGTAGTATCTCATTTTTTGCAAATCAGCCTTTTAAGTCTCTGTTTGTTAATATTGAAACCTTGAATTTCAGCAAAACGGCATTTCTAATGCAAGCGGCTGTAGCAAGATGATTCTAGATTGTAGCGTTTGCCAAGGGTGCGAAGAAGGGTAGTCCCCTGGCTCACAGTCAAACCAGATGAAACGTGAGCATCTAATACACGTGGACCCCAAACCTTAGTGCTTTGGAAACAAGGAAGCCTGGCTCTTCTTTAGGAGATTATTCATTCCTCCTTCTTCCCTTCTCCTCCTCCGGTATTTAAGTTGCTTTGTCAATCATATGCAAGACCTTGAACTTACAGTAACACTTCCTATCAGAGGATGTAAGTTTGACTCAGATATGTGCCTCTAAATTTCATTTTAAATTACAGGTGATAGTAAGAATGCGTATTTTGAGAACTGTGCTGCTTTGAAAAGACGTGGTTACCATGTTATGATTTATTTTCCTTGGGGGCAGAGTTTAAAAACAAAAAAGTGGCTTAAAATAAGAGTGGGAATATTGCATTGCTTTTACAGAGCACTGCACAGTCCAGTGCGATGATATGAAGAATACTTAGCATAGTTCACCTGTTAAATATCCTTTTTAATGGCGTTTATCCACGTTAAGACTCCAAGGGCTTGATTTTTCCATTGCCTTCTCTCTCATGCAGTTCTCTACATTTATGCTAGGTTAACGGAAAAGAAACCGCAGTAAAATGCGGCGAGGGAGGGAGTGTTGGGCATTCACTGGCACTAGTAAAGGTGAAAAGCATAGAAGGTGAAGGACTAGTTTAACTTAACAGTGGCAGGAAAAGAAGAGCCTACAACTCGGTGAGCATGCAGGCACAGCGAGGAAAGGCAGGCATTTCAGCTGCTGAGCATGTGTGCATGAGGTAGGTTGCTAATGTCTTCTTGAAGTTGTCCATGGTGTGTTAGAACTTGTGTTTTTGGAGGTGGATACTGAAGCCTAATCGCTAGGATTGAACTGTTCTTTGAAAGGCAGGAAAATTAAAGTCTTGAGTATTTTTAAAAGCAGGCAGTGCTGAAGTGCATCAGGCTTCTTTTTCGGTAGGAAAATCCATCTGCATGGTAAGTGACTGCTTTGGAGACTGATCCTAAGACGACTGTGCGCTTTGGATTTCAGAGAAGTTAAGATTGTTGTCATCGCTTTATGAGAGGGCCAGAAAAAAACAACCTCATTCAACGTTGGTCCTAACGAAGTCAACTGTGACCACTCTGGACACAAGCGTGGCTCTGAAGAGAACAGTTGTCCGTCAGACAGAGGAATTGTTCCTCACTTTCGTGTTTGGGGTATTCTACAGAAAAGGCTAATGCTTTCTCTGGGCAGAGCTAGGACCAGACAGTTGGGACTTCTGGGATTTATGTATAATTTATTTTCCTGTCTCTCTCAGTGATCAGTGCCTGAGACTTCAAAGGTCTAGGGAAAAAACGGCGTAATACGCCTCTCAAACATGATGTGCATTACTCCACATCAAAGTGAAAACAGTGCCCTTCCTGACTTCTTCCAGCAATCAGTTTTATGTCCCGAAGCATGACATTTAATTTTCCTTCCTGCTAACATGTAAAAGAAAGCTGGTCCTTGAACTTGCCCTCACTAGCATGAGTAGCCCCCTTGACTTTAATGAATACTTCTGCGTGCCCTGCTCTGCGCACTTGAATAAGGCTTCTCAGGTTAAGCTATTAATATGCATAGCTCCAATTATCCGGTCTCTGATCTCCTTTAAAAATGGTTCCACAAGTTATTCTGATGTTTGGCATTAAAGTATTTTTCATTTCTGATGAAGGCGTTTCTTCTCTCCTGTGCAGAGCAGTATAATTACCTGAACCTCGGAATCATGTGTTTGTTCTGCCAGGAAAAGCATGTCGGTTATGCTTTAGTGCTGACCTTTACAAATGATTGTTCTCATGGCTTAAGGAGTATTGCTTCCAGCACCACTTAGTTTAACTTGTAACGTCCAGTGTAGCTTCATATTTTACGCTTAAATTGCCCAACTTTCGTTTGTGTGTGTGTGTCTTCATCTGAGCATCCCCGACCACAGGAAGGAGTGTGGAACAGTTCCCTTCTTTCCAGTGGTTTTGTTTTTTGAAAAGAAGGGAGATGTGGAGTGAAGTGTGATTGTAGTATGGAAGAGCTTCATTGAGACACTACTGTTACCCGTTGAAGCACTGGGGAAGGAGAAGCTTTACAGATCAACCAAATTCTCCAAGCCTTGCTGTAGTCCTTGTTGACTTAACAGGTAGGGATGAGTAGGCATCCTACCAGCACCTCTTCTGAAAATCTTTTCTTTAAAGGTTTTTGCCTACGTTAAACAGTTGCCAGAACCCATTGTAGAAGTATGTACGCATGGATTTTAAACACAGCATAGCTTTCCAGCACTTGCGGATGAGGAGGTGCTGGTTTGTGTGGCCAGGGACCTCACCCACAGCTCCTTGTGTTTGCTCTCGTCGGTGCGGCTCTCTTAGCTGATGAACACCACCGCCTGCTTCTGAGCTGACACCAAACTTCCTCCAAAAAACCTGGGAGATACCTGCCAGATCTGCTGCACCATAGGAAGACAAGGGAGGAACGGAAGAGTGTCAGATCAACGCAAAAAGCTGGTTCTTCATTTGCATTTACCTTTCATTTGATCTCTGTTGGGTTCTGCCCTACCAGGCTGTAGGGTTACTTACTTTGTAGGGTTACAAAATAGAGGACAAAACAGTGACTTTTAATCTGGCCAGGCAGTGCTTTACCTGCATACCGAGAGTTGCCTTGTGATTGTTTTTCAGGAATTACTATTTAAACTAAAAAAAAAAAAAGATTGTGAAGTCTTTAAGGACTTAGGGAAAACACCCTTTGAAAAGAAGCTTGCCACACAGATTCGCGTATCAGCTGTTTAAACAGTCGTAGAGCCCTTCCAGCTTTGCCGTGCAATCAGTGCAATTCACTGCCAGGTTGCAGTGCTCCCAAGAAGCACGAAGATTTGTTAGGGCAGCAGCGTTAAGCATCGTCTGGGAATCCAGGAGGCGAGCGAGAAGAGGCTGCTTCAAATACACTGCTTGAAAAGGCTGGGTTTTTTTCCACAAAGTCCTGAGGGTATGGCGTGAACTAGCCTCAGATTTGTCTCCAGGTTGCAGTGTCCTTTACAACTGAGGTGCAACTTCTTCTTAGCTTTTGTATTTTACTTTTCCTCTTTTCGTTGATGAATTCTTTGACACCCTCCTGCCTGTGCTCCCTGCAGCGTGCTTTCCCGATGCCCTTCTCTTTGGCCGTCACTCATTTCCCTCAACTGCACCGTCTTTTAGTCCTTGGTCTCTAAGGTCAGTGCCCTTGGAGAGTGCCGTCCTGGTGCCGCTGACGCCGACGTGACAGCGCCCGTGGACTGAAGGACCCGAGTTTGTACCTAGTCAGCAGCTATCTGATGGATGCCTTGCTGCCTGTACTTCTTTTTGTTTAAAGTCAAGGCTAGTTGTTGGCTGTGAAAATATACGCTGAATTGACACGCATACACCTACATACGCATACGTACGTGGTTTAACAGGCATGGTGCTGTTGGCTTCACGGTTGGACTTTGTGATCTTAGAGGTCTTTTCTATGGTTCACCTTCTGGCTTTAAGTCTATAAAGCCTAGTTGTGGTCCCTGTAGATATGTCTGGGAGTTGGAAAAGACAAAAACACTTTCCTTTCTTTGATATCAGTAATTTAGCCAAACCTAGTGCAGTCCCATATGGTGTACGAGAACATTTATGTGGGGTTCTTTTGGGTAACAAATACTGTGTCGAAATGCATGATGTCCCCTGAAGATGAGTTTCCTTCAAAACTAAATTAACCTGAGGCGAGGTTACTGCAGACGTCGCGCTAGTTTGAATGAACTCAGACTGGGGGGTTCTCCTGGACAGCCAGCCTTCCTGTTGGCTGCAACTTCTTCTCAGGTAGCGTTCACAGTCCTTGGCTTTGCCCAGCACTGCTGAACTGAACTTTGGCTAACCCAAAGGCAGTCAATTAACTAGTGCTCTGTTCTCTTCCTAGAACTGAATGTGGTTTGGGTTTTGTTGTTTTTTTTCTTTTTTTTTCCTTTGCACTCACCTACAGCAAAGCAAGGAGCTGCCAGATACCTCCCCTAAGGCTGAATACCTGAAAATGTCAGTGCCAGGGCTTGCCTCAGAGGGGAAAGCCAGATTTTTTTCAGTGGCAGAACATGCCTGCACTCAGTCGAAAGGCGCGCGTGCAGCTCCAGCCAAGCTTTGGGTACATGCGGTAGCACGGCGCTCAGCTCCAGGCTATGTGTCCATGGACGTTCTCAGTGTCTAGGTTCTTACCAGCCTCTTTGAACTCCATGCAGTTGCAAATTGTGTTTTTTATCAGTATGTGAAAGCTGGCTCTGGCAAGCTCCTTGAGCTCTGTTCACACCACCCATCCCGGCATAGGCACACTCATCTGGGATTTCGGAGGAGCTATACTGGTTGGGGCGCAGACCAATGTTGGGATGTGGGAATGGCTCCTGCCTTCACTGCTGATTCAAAGGCTTTGGATTCCCGTCAAGACCTTTGATTTGCAACTTTATACTGTGCTTTCAGACAGATATTCTGTGCAAGAAACCTTACTCATTGTGAGAAAAAAAAAAACAAACCCAAACAAATAAACCCTTTTGTTCTGTTTTCTGGAGCTTCTGGCCGAAGAAAAGGGTAGATTAAAACAGTTAACTATGTCTCTTTTGCTCAAGTGAAAAAAAAGAAAAACAAAGTCTTTTGTCCCTGGGACTGCATAGCTGTGGAGGGCCTGCTGTTTTCCTCCAGTGGAACATTGGCTGCGAAATCATAATTCACCTTCCAAAAACGTACCCGGGCAGCTCTGGAGCATGAATCAGTCTCCTACGCTGTCGCTGTCCTCGTGCCGTAAATACGTGGTAATGCAAGGGGATTTAGCTGCCTGACTCCCACATTCACATGAAACAACACTGCGAAATACCTGCGTAGCCTGCTGAATAATTATGCCCAAGTGTGTGCTAATAGCCTTAATTAGCATGTTGTCAAATAACGTTTATGCAGAGGCTTCAGCGCAGACTGATGAAACTGTAGTGCCTGATTTCCTTCTGGATTTTAATCCCAAGCCCTTGAGTGGTTTTAGCAGCAATTAGAAAAGTAACCAGCGGAAAAAGCTGCCAGTCAGTCCCCTCCTAGGTCGCGTTCCTGTGCCAGCACCTTTGTACCCACACCAGTGCTTTCTGTCGGCACCTCCTCTGTCACTCTCTCAGCTGAGGTGTTGGTGACTAATGTCTTTCCCGTATCCATTGAGGATTTCCAGAGAGAAGGGATTGCTGGTGATGTCTCAAAACAGCATCTTGAATTTTCATTTCTCAGAGCTCCTGGTAAAACACACAGTCTTTGTCTAGAAGCATTTTGTTGAATGTGAAGCATTGTAGTTAAAAAAAAAAAGTTTTCTTCCATATATCTGGCAATTTTGGTTTTGTTTTTTAACTGAGACCAATTTTGTAACTTCTGCCGCAGGCCTTGTATATGACACCTTGATGCTGAAACACCAGTGTACCTGTGGAAACACAAACAGCCACCCAGAGCATGCGGGGAGGATCCAGAGCATCTGGTCCCGGCTCCAGGAGACGGGTCTCCGCGGCAAGTGTGAGGTAATACAGTTACCAGGGAAGGGGGGAGACGAGGTGGCGGGCCTGGGAGAAAGGGAGAATTCGGATTTGTCTGGCTGATTCCACTGGATTATGAGCTTTTTGGGGGGGGGCTCATTTCTTGTCTGGACAATAGCGTCTGTACCGAACCTGCGGCTCAGGCTGCTGATTGCTTACTGGATGTGCAAACTTTATATAGGCACTTTGGCTGGAGATGTTTATCGCTCCAGCTGCTGGCGGTGTTTTGCCATATGTGGCCTAAATTTAATCCGTTCCTCGGTGACTGCTTGTGCCTGTGCACGCGCGTCTGTCAGGAGTGCTTTTCTAGCGGTCTGGTTTCATTGCCTTGCAAGGACTGTTAGAAATTTCATGAAATGCTGGAGAATGAGCTTGCCCGATGTCACAGCGAAGCTGCTTCTGCGGTTTTTGGTCCTGTCCCCTGTAAACTGGACGTCCCCACCAAGCGCTGAATTTTGACACAACCAAAGATAAGAGCAAGATGTGAAGTGACTGTGTTATTGGTCATCACTCCCATCATAACAACAAAAGCTGTGGAGCAACAAGTTTGTATTTCTGTGATTTGACAATTTTTTTTTAATATTCTTTGATTGGTAATGGTCAGCCTATAGTGAAGACAGAGCAAAAAGAATGAGGACTGGAGGACGTACCTAAGCGCTATCCCATCACAAGAGGTTAAATTAATTGCATTGCATGTCCATGATCAAGGCCAAATAAGATAAAAGCTTATATACTATGATAAAAAGACTAATGATTAAGAATAGTGATTAATGACAATATTCATAACTAGTGGCAGTGATGGTAAATTAATGGGGGTGTATTTTCGTTGGTTCTTTGAGGATCTGAGGGGACGGAATCACACAGTATATCTGAGTTGTGCCAGCATCTGAAATGTTTTCGGAGCGATCAGAAGAGACATCCACGCGGTGGCAGCATTGCCACTGCCTACAGTCCCCCCTCGTACCCTGAGCTGGCCCTGAGCACCGCAGGGAAGAACTCCAGACCTCTTTCTGTCTACGGAAACCCATTTAGTGTCATTTTGAGAATATTATTTGGGACTGAAAAAAAAAAAGTACCCTATTGCTATCTAGCTCCTCTGTTTAGAAGCAGGAGTTAAATAATGCAGCGCTCACTGCCTCATTGCCCAGATTTGCGTTACAGACATTCTCTGACATGTGACATTCTGTACGGTATGATCCCAGGCAGCTGTTGGGTTCCTTAATCCAGTATTTTCGGTTGCTCTCACACTGGAGTTGTTCTTCATGTTCGCCTGCTTTCCACCCATGTTTCCCTTCTGACCACTGGTGAAATTCAACATCATCTTGGCTCTTCCTTTTTCTGAAAGCGATAAATACATGCAGTTAGCCTCTTACCTGAATTTGTGTTTTCTTCTCTACCAGCTTTCTTCAAGGTCTGACCTGCCATTTCAGGGTAACCAGCTGCTCTAATTGCACTTGTTTCTCTCTCTAGTTAGTTTTGTCCTTCATCCTCATTGTCTCCTACTCCTGCCCAGACCTGTGTTAAAAATTTCCTTCTTTATCTTAACTTTTCTCGTTGTCTTGATGGGTACAACCTTTCCCTCTTTCTCCATCTCCGTCCTACATCCACACTTAGGTGTGGAGAACGCTCTCTGGAGAACAGAGAGCACTCTCCTGTTCCGGATGGGTTTTATTCTGGAGCCGCTCATTCCCTTTACGCTGGTTCTGACCGATGTTTTTCTTTTCCGCGTTGCAAAGCCGTTTGGTCGCTTCCCTGCCCTTCAGAGATTTTCTGAAGCTCCTCAAGTTGAAACCTGGCTTACCAGTGAGGACTATATAGAGTTAATTTTCACTGTGGCAAGATGACAGCTTTTTGGGCACCAGTGACCTCTGCTGCTGGGCTGGAGCGTGTACGTGAGCTGGTGGCATTGCCTGGGATGATGAACGTCTCCTCACCGCAAGGGCAGGAATGCTCTAGATTGAGCATGCGGAAAGCTTCGTTCTGGGGGACGTATTTCATGATATCAACAATTTAAAGGGAGTTTTATAATATGGCCTAATAATTATGATTACTTTTAATAGTTGTGTTACTTTTTAAAATGCCTGTTGCCTCTGCTCCCTGCAGGACAGCTGTGCCCTCTGTCCCACCCACAGCAGTATGCGTGACGGACAAAACTTTAACGGAGCTCTTTATGTGAGGATAGTGACACTTCCTACCAGTGCAGCCTATGTATCTACAGGTTTTTAATGGATTATGACTGCTCTGTCTGCATCGCAGCCCTCCCGGCACTCAGAAGGAGGGGGGGTATATTCAGAATTAGTAGTAGGTCTGCAGCAAGTCGGCAGCAACGCCAGGGTTATAGCACTCAGAAATGTGCCAGGCTCTTTTTTTGCTGAGCTCCTGTTTCATTCCATTTTTTATTTCTTTTTTTTTTACCTGGTGTTACTGACTGACACATCCATAGGTGCTCGTTTTTGTCTTCACTCTTGCAGGTCTGTGGTCCTCTGCCTCAGACGTTATGGGCCAGTAAACTAACCCCAAGGGCCTGATGTGAAAATTGGGTGTGATGATGTAGCTTAATCTGTTTCTTACAACTAAAGGACAGTTTGAACGTTGACATTTGCTTATCCTCGCGTTTCCCCTTCCGTCCTTAACAGCCCTTTGCCATGGGTATGGTTTGATCCTGTTGGTTGCGAGCAGTTGCTTGACGCAGACTGAAACCGCAGCGCCCTGCGTTGTCAATAATCCCACGCACGCGTGTGGGATCAGCCCCGGCTCTGCTGGATCCCTGGCCTCTTCACGAAGGGGTTTAGCAGCTCTGGTCGCCCCCACGACTGCACATGAAAAATAAATCCCAGCTCTGCTTTCTCATGCGAGCTGGAACAATTCTGGGTGTCTGTCTCTTGGTGTCTCTGTTGCATGCGTGCCCCAAGCCAGATAAGGTCTCACAGATAAATGTTTCTATCAGGCATGCAAACAAATGCTTGCTTTGGAATTTCAGAATTGGACTAAGTGAAAACCTGTTTTCATCGGGCAGCCGAGAGACTTCTAGACAACCTGCCAAGTGCCAAGTTCCTACCATTTCTCTCGGAGGCGAAAGAAGTGATCCAGAAGGGGCACGAATATTTTTAGAACAGAAAAACAGTGCTGTACTTCCCTCGCCTCCCTCACCCCTCTCGTTTTCCGGCAGTGAAACAGATACGTACATGCTAAAGCTGTCCAAAAGCCAGTTTGCATCCAGCTGAGGGGAAAATGTGCGTCAGGTTTGCGATGCGATAGGTAAAAGCCTGGCAGAGTCGAGCCAGTTTGAAGATGACCCTTTGGAGTGAAAGCAGTTGTCCAAGTTAACGACAGCTGCGGTTTAGAGGATTGCTCGTTTAATTGAGTTAGCTTTATAAAGTACATCAATTACTCTGGTGTACATTCTGAATTTAAAAGCAACAATTATACTAATTGAGGCAATCTCAATGAAAGACTGCCCCCCAAGCAAAAACCCAAAATCACGGTATGGAGTAATCCTCCCAGCCTTCATCCAGGGTGTGAGGAAATGGATAGGTTTTGCTGCGGGTTTCAGAGGTAATCGAATCTCCGGGCTGCTCCGCCAGGATGGGGAGGAATGAGTTCCTCAGCCAGGGTCCATCTCCACGCGCATCTTGGCAGCAATCCTGCATTGTTTAAAGCATCAGGACTATAAGCTGAAGCTTAATTGCAGCTGTGAAGGACCGACAGGAAAACCAGACCCTGGGCTTGGCCGTCTGCAAGAGCAGAGCCGTGTCTGCGGCTTTCCCAGCACAGCGTCGGGCAGGCGTCCGGCTGGAACACGGGACTGATCCGGGCGGCAAAGCCTCCGGAGAGCCACTCAACACCCAACATTTCCCATGGCAAAGCACCAAGGGTGTGCGGGAGGTGGTAGTGGTGGTACCTGGGAAGTTGGTCTGTGGAGAGAAGCTTTGTAGCTGTTTTCTGGCTTTTTTGGGGGCCGCAGCTGGGCCAAGATCTGGCTCACGATCTCTCAAGATTCATACCCTCTGTTGTTGAAACGTCATGGGGTGAAAGAGAGAGTAAAATGCAAACTGAAGAGATTAGCCGACTCCGAGGAAATGGATGAAGAGTGTGGAAGAACACAAATAAAGCACTGGGAGAGGAGAGATGTTGTGGCATTATGGCGATCAGGCCTTGTGCAGAGTGGGGCACGAAGGACACGGAGTAAAGAGCCAACAAGTTTATCAGGGTTCAGAAACCTGAGCTGAAAAGCCAGGGTTTAGCAGCCAGGAAGGAGGTTAGACAAGAGAGGGAGTGATGTGGAGTGAGCAGGCTCGGTAGGCTGTGCGAAGCCTCAAAGGTAAGAGTGTCAGGACTTAAGAGCTCGTAGAAAGTGGAGAACTGCTGAAATCAGGAGTGTGGATGGCAGGCTGAGCCGTAGACTGAGACACAAGTCGTGATGGGTCTGGAGGCAGAAGCGAAGGATATGTTTTGTTCTCCAGCTTTATTTTGCAGGGGATTGAATTCATTTTCTTGGGGTCTTTGTGTTAGAGCCACAATCCCAGCTTGTGGCACGTGAGTTGGGAGATGAGCGAGGTGCAAAAGCCTCTCGAGCATAATCCTTTCTAAGCAGGCAACGTTTGCTGTGATGTTTCTGATATGCATTTGTTTCAGTAAGGAGTAGCTTTTTCTTTGAATGCGTTGTACTTGACGGCACAGAAGGAAGCTCCCCATCCACTTGTCGTTTCCGTTTGGTTCTGAGCATGATACTGGACGTTAGGAAAAAATTTTTTACACTGAGGGTGGTGGAGCACTGGCCCAGGTTGCCCAGAGAGCTGATGGATGCCCCATCCCTGGAAACATTCCAGGCCAGGTTGAACGGGGCTCTGAGCAACCTGATCTGGTTGGAGATGTCCCTGCTCCTTGCAGGCATCCTTGAACTGGATGGCCTTTAAAGGTCCCTTCCAACCCAAACCAGCCTGTGATTCTTTGATATCCTCCTAAAAAGCGCAGAGCTTGGATGTCTTGGTAAGCCCACCTACTTGAAACAAGAGCAGCCGTTCCCCATCCCCGGGAGCTGAAGCTGTTTGCATCCGCGGAGGAACTGGCAGGTTATTGCGACGAGCTGCGTTCTCCTGGTCTGTTCACCTGACACCAAGAAATACGAAATGCTATTTCTGTACGTCCCCTAAATGGGTCAGTACGTCTTGTTCAAAGGAGAAGAGTTGGCATACGGGTTAGAGGGAAGCTGTAAAAGCCTGTAAGGGGGGACTGAGGCAGGCTTGCCATGAACAAAAAAGGAAGATGAGATAAAAGTTCAAGGGGGATTTGCCATAGAATCATAGAATGGTTAGGGTTGGAAGGGACCTTCAAAGGTCATCTAGTCCAACCCCCCTGCAAGGAGCAGGGACATCCCCAACCAGATCAGGTTGCTCAGAGCCTCATCCAGCCTGGCGTGGAATGTTTCCAGGGATGGGGTTTCCACCACCTTTCTGGGCAACCTGTTCCAGTGTTCTATAACTCGCATCGTAAAAAATTTTTTCCTAATTTCCAATCTAAATCTACCCCGCTCTATTTTAAAACCATTACCTCTCGTCCTATCGCAACAGGCCCTACTGAACAGCCTCTCCCCATCTTTCTTGTAGGCCCCCTTGAGGTACTGGAAGACCGCTATCAGGTCTCCGCGGAGCCTCCTCTTCTCCAGGCTGAACAGCCCCAACTCTCTCAGCCTGTCCTCATAAGAGAGGTGCTCCAGCCCTTTTATCATCTTCATGGCCCTCCTCTAGACCTTCTTCAACTGGTCCATGTCCTTCCTGTGTTGGAGGCTCCAGAACTGGACACAGTACTCCAGGGGGGGTCTCACCAGGGCAGAGTAGAGGGGGAGAATCCCCTCCCTCGACCTGCTGGCCACGCTCCTCTTGATGCAGCCCAGGATGCGGTTGGCCTTCTGGGCCGCAAGGGCGCATTGCCAGCTCATGTTGAGCTTCTCATCCACCAGCACTCCCAAGTCCTTCTCCTCAGGGCTGCTCTCAATCCATTCCCCCCCAGCCTGGATTTGTGCCTGGGATTGCCACGACCCAGGTGCAGGACCTTGCACTTGGCCTGGTTGAACTTCATGAGGTTGGCACGGGCCCACCTCTCCAGCCTGTCAAGGTCCCTCTGGATGGCATCCCTCCCTTCCAGCGTGTCGACGGCACCACACAGCTTGGTGTCGTTGGAGAACTTGCTGAGGGTGCACTCTATCCCACTGTCCGTGTTGTCGACAAAGATGTTGAACAGGGCCGGGTCCAACACGGACCCTTGAGGGACGCCACTCGTGACCGGTCTCCACATGGACATTGAGCCATTGACCACCACTCTCTGAGTGCGGCCATCCAGCCAACTCCTTATCCACCGAGTGGTCCGTCCATCAAACCCATGTCTCTCTAGTTTAGAGAGAAGGATGTCGTGCGGGACAGTGTGAAAAGCTTTGCACAAGTCCAGGTAGATGATGTCTGTTGCTCGTCCCTTGTCCACCGATGCTGTCACCCGGTTCATAGAAGGCCACCAAATTGGTCAGGCACGATCTGCCCTTGGTGAAGCCATGTTGGCTGTCACCAACCACCTCCTTGCTCTCCATGTGCCTTAGCATGGTTTCCAGGAGAATCTGCTCCATGACCTTGCCAGGCACAGAGGTGAGGCTGACCGGCCTGTAGTTACCAGGGTCCTCCTTATTCCCCTTTTTAAAAATTGGGGTTATGTTTCCTCTCTTCCAGTCATCGGGGACCTCACCAGACCGCCACGGCTTCTCAAATATGATGGCCAGTGGCTTGGCAACTTCATCCGCCAGTTCCCTCAGGACCCGCGGATGGATCTTGTCAGGTCCCATGGACTTGTGCACCTTTAAATTCCTCAGATGATCCCAAACCTGCTCTTTGAGTGGGTGGTTCTTCATCCTCGCAGTTCCTGCTTGCACCTTCTACAGCTTGGGTGATGGGACAAGAACTCTTGTCGGTGAAGACTGAGGCAAAAAAGTCATTGAGTACCTCAGCCTTCTCCATGTCCTGGGTAACCAGGACATTTTCCCTGGACTTTCTTTTGTCCCCTACGTACCTATAAAAGCTCTTCTTGTTGCATTTTATATCCCTGGCCAGATACTTCCACCCCTTCTGGGCCTAGCATTTTTGTGATTATTGCCTCTTTAATGGCTTGCTGTCTTTTTACCTTATCATTGACCTCAGGAAACGCTAGGTGCTGGAGCAGAGCACGGATAAAATGAAAGGAACTGGAGAGCAGAAATGCCAAAATTAGGAGAGACAGAGTGCACGAGCGTTCCTGCCACGCTGTGATTTCTGCTGCCTTCTCCCTCAAATGGTTTTACAAAGCAATTTCCAGTGCGCTTTGCAACACTCGATGGCGTCTTATGCTGCAGGTCTGAGACCAAAAAAGTCCCTCAAGTTTGTTCTGCGGACAGTGGAGGTCCTGGCATCCCTGTGCCGCCGGAGTGCTGCAGCCCGCGATGCTCTGGCTGGGCTGGGCCGTGGCCCGAGACAGCGGCGCGGTGCAAAGGCGGTGCTGCTTGCCTGGAAGTGCTGATGCCTTTGCAGCGTCTGTCTCTCGCGCTGCCCCGCGGAGTGGGCGGCACTCGGCAGGGCTTTCGAGAGGCAGCGGAGCTCAGGAGCCAGCAGCATGGTCTGACCTTCTCTTCAGAACAAGTTTTCCGTTTGAAAGTCTGTTCTTTTCAGTCTTTTCAGGAGTGTGATTCCCCACTCCCGCTTTTTTTTTTCCTTTAAGCTATCAATTTTTTTTTGTTCCCATTAGAAACTCTGCTTCTCCAGGAGCGTGGAAGTCTTAAAAAAGCAACTGGCTTCGAAGAAGCCGGGGTGCAGGCTGTGGGGCCCTGCGAGGGCTGTACAGCGGGACGCTCCTTGCTGAGGCTCCTATCCTGAGTGGCCCTGCAACCTCTACAAGAGGCTTTCGGGACTTTCCAAGAGTTTGCTGTTAACTATTTATATTTTAGTATTATTATTGCAGAGAGGAATAATCCTGTCGTGCCTTCTGTGGGAAACAACCCCCAAAGTGGCAACTCCTTTTAAAGTGTTTCAGTCCAAAACATGACAAAAAATTGTGAAGAAGTTCTAAGCTATATAAAATACTTCTCTTTTGTTCTGTGGTTTTTTTTGTTCCGGAGGAGAGCGCACACATTTTTCTGAAGCAAAGCAATCCTTGTTTCTGAATAACTCCTTCCCCTCTCTCATGGCCACCTCTTGCCTTAGCCCCAGCCTAGGCACTTTCGTGTCTGGCTGGGTATTTTCCCTGCCCACATCTCGGAGGCAGTTGCAGGCTCCAGTTAAAAAGGTGAGGTGTTTTGGATCTTTAGTGAACCCAGGGTTTAGACTTTGGTGTGCATCTGTCGGTCTGGGTTTCAGCTGGCAATGAAAGGCAGGGGTGAGCATATTGGCTACAGTACTTCCAGCTCAACGTGCATCATCATACGAGATAAAAATTTGCCACAAATATAATTTTGTGAGATTTTTGAGGTGAGTTTTAGAGCAGAAAGTTTATAGCAGACCCATAATTCTTCAAAGGTTCAGTTTGGAAAGCAGTGTGTTAGGGAGAATTTTTTTAAGTTAGCTTAATAATCGTGGTGGAGATGTCAGGGGGTGGTTTGGTGGGATGTATTTTCACCAGAGAATCGCTTTATAGTGACTTATAACTGAATCTTGAGTATCTTCAGTAGTCACAGAATCTCTGTGTAATGTAGCAAATGCTCTGTGGTAAGTATTTTTAAAACAAACATAAATAAATCTAAAGATGACTTTTTATGTCAAGTTGGTGTTTTGAATAAGAGATTAAACCAAAATGTGTCTTACAGTGAACTTTTTCACATAAGAACGCGTTCTGGTGTTTCGCTCCCTGTCTTTATGATTTGCTAAGGAAAAATAAAAGTCTTTTAATGAGAGTTAAGCAGTGAATCAGCAATTTCATCACCCCTTTTCTTTCATCTTTTCAGTGCATTCGTGGAAGAAAAGCAACTCTAGAAGAGCTGCAGACAGTTCACTCGGAAGCCCATACCCTGCTCTACGGCACAAACCCTCTGAACAGGCAGAAACTGGACAGCAAGAAGCTTCTAGGTATCATTCCCTGGGCGAGGGGTCCCCTTCCTGACCTCCAGCACTCCCGCTGCTGTCCCCAGCCCTGACTTTGGTGGTTGCTTAGCGGTAGCGGTATGAAAGGCAGGACGTGGGGCTCCCTGCGTGCTCAGCTCTGGGCAGTTCCCAAGAGGATTCTTCCCACCTCCGTTCAGTGTCTGCTTGAGAGCGGTACAAGATCCGTCTCCCTTTCTTCAGGTCGATCCCTAAACCCTGGATAGCTAAAACTTCCTTTCTTTGATGTCTTCAAATCCTAGAAGGCCATTTCCCCGATTCAGACATTTTATTTTATCCTTGGACGTTCTGGCTCTGCCTGTTAGAAAGTTCCCATGGCTAGGAAGGAACTGGAACACCCTGCTTAAGGACCTGGATCTGCAGCATCAGCCAGCTGCATAGACATCAACAAATAGCTGTCAGTTTTGTGTGGGTAATCCGCAAGAGAGATATAGGGATCTCTTAGCTAGTCTTACATTTGTTTAATTTGGAGTAAGATTCTTTATTCCTTTCACTGGAGACTGGATCTTCCTGAAACAGGGCTTCATCTGCCTTAGAATATAGATATTTGCCCTGCAAAAAATCTAGGGGGTGGTTGTTCAGCTAACCAACCCGCCCGTAGCAACCAACCCACGTTGATTTTTTGCACCTTACCTCTATGGAGACCACATCATCATTTCCCTTTGTGCCTTTTTGCAGCAGCAGGAGATAGACTGGAGGGGCAGTCTGGGAAGTTCTCACGTGGGAATCAGCCTCAAGACAGTTCTGGAACCTAGAAGTTGAGAAAGTTTATTTTCAGATTAGCTTGAATTTGAATGATATAAAAAGAGGATTAATTTGATGGCCTGCATGATGTAGTAGTCGCAGCAAAAGAGCTGGAAAGATTTTGCAGCATACTCAGTATGTACATTAGATCCCCGAAGAGGAGAGCTGTTAGCATTGTTTAAATATGCAATTAGCACTGCATTTATAGCTAAATTATCACCTCTTTAAAACCCAGAGAAACCGAGAGTAGACACCTCTGGCTTGAATGATAGTACAATTACGATGTAAAGTTTAGAGAATTTATGATGTCACATCCTTGAGTGTAAAGCTCTCACCTTGCGGAAGGCGTATCTGCCAGTCCGAAGAAACAGCGTGTGAAGCTTCCCCCAGCAGATCTGAGAAGGCTCCCCGTCTGCAGTTGCGCTGGCAGAAGTCAGGCTGACAGATTTCTCTGCAAATTCTTGAACCGTGGCGCTGAAGGCATGTGAGGTCATGTGCCCTGACCATCTGCTGCAGTGGGGTCCGGGCCACCCTCCGCCGTCTGAGCCGTTGGCCTCACCAGCACCCGGAGCAGGTGGTGCGTCTCCCGAGTCCCTCTCCTTTCGGAGTTACACCGTGCAAGACACGTTTTTAGGGTGGACTGTGGTAACACTGAGTGTTCCTTGCTCGTTCAAATGTCGGATGCTCTTGAGATATTTTTCTGCTCCCTTTTGGATTCTTGGCACATTCTGTACCAATAGCTGGGGATACAAACAGTTTACTTGGTTAGTACTGACGTTGGGCATACCCAGGTTTTGCTGAACCATTCCTGATGGTTTGTTTAGAGAACCTGAGGGAGGAGAAACTCTTACTCTGCCTGTGAGTACTCTGTAGTTTTGCTCTGTTTCTCCATGTCTTTTCCGTAGAGATTAAGTTTATTCCTCCACTGAAGAGAAACAATTCCAGTATCTGAGGGTATTTCTATACAAAACGTTACCTGTTTGGGTGTAATCTGCAAAGACAGCCGAGTTGTCAAGGAGCAGTATTCACGACAAGTCAATTCTAAGCCTGGCCTGTTTGTGGACGTTAGACTGGCACTTGGTCAGGGCTGCACTGGGGGCTGCAGCCGTCCCCCAAAGGCTGCCAAGCAGCTGTGTTTTAACTTTGCGAGACTGCAGCCATAGGCAGGAAGGTCGGGTCCCCAGAACCTCCAGTAGGAAGGGCTTTCCAGTAGCTCTTAGCTGAGCTTACACCTTGATTCCTAAACCCACTTAGCACCGTTTAGGCTTGAGCTACTCGCAGTGGGACTCGCTGCCAGCTGGCCTGACTGTCTTTGCCCAGGCAGCAGCCTCTTCCCGTTGTCCTCTGGTTGCACGTGGAGCTGTGCGTGGGCCGCAGCTGGTTGTGATCCTTGCCAAGCTTGGAGGAGGAGCGAACGGCTTCACCGTTCAGCCTGGCTGCCAGTCATCCCGCCAGGCAGGAGAAAATGAGTTGACAGCTTGACAGCCGGGGGTGCAGAGGGACGGTGCAGCCAGCCAAAATGACGAAAGGAGTGAGCCTGGCCCTAAAACTGGTTTCTTAACTTGATGGCTTCCACAGTGCCAGACCTGAGAAAGGGTAACAGCCGCTGGTGCGTTGGGAAAACCTCCCCGAAAAGCCTGGGTGTGCATTTGCGCACAGAGGTGAACAAGCCTGTAAGCAGCCCCTTCTTCAGCCACCCTCTCCTGTTGAGAATTTAAAAAGCTTTTAAATTTACAAAACAGCTTTGTGGGATTCTTCTAAACATGCGAGAGGGTAAATGTTTGGCAGGTCTGAAGTCTGAGACCAAAGCTTTGCGTGGGGCTCACATATGCAAATGTAAGTTGGTTAGACCTGGGTGTCTTAGTGTGCGTACCACTCCGGTCGCTGACTCCGGGTAAGCTCTTTGCCTTTGATCTGTCTGTGAGGAAGAAAAAGCCTGAGAAACTTCAGCCTCAGAGGAAGAGCTTGTAAAGCTAGGGGGTGAAAACACAAGATGTTTCTTTTTAAGGTTCTGCAACTGATAAAGGGGATGTCCCTTCATCTGGCAGCTCTTCAGGAGGAAGCGGGAAGGGTAAATAGTTCAGGTTTTGCAGAATTGTAAGCGGGCGTTGTTGTGGCTCTGCTGCTTTTACTTCTGTAGTTGTCCTGTAGCTCGTGGCTTCTGAGTCGTACTCCTTTCTCAGAGCGTGGTTCCTTACACATGTAGAAGAGGCTCGCGAGGGAAGCCCGCCACTGATGCTGAAGTTGCTTTCCCCAGAGGACCATGAGCATCACCAAGATTCACTTTGCTGTGTTTTGTCAAGCGGGTTTGAAAATGGTGACCTTCAAGGCAGGATGCTCAACTCTACCCCTGGAAGTGTGACTGAAGCCCTTGAACATCAGAGGATGAAAAATAGGAATCCATCTCTCATCTGACAGTGTAAAGCTTTGGAACCTGTTGAACAAGTCTGAAGTTAGGCAAATAAGGCTGCTTTTAATTTGTGGAGAGCCACTGTAAATTGTTGTCAAGAATATAAACGTCGAAATAATGGGTGGATTAGCAGTGAAAGATGTGACAGGAGGTCCGAGGCAGGATGATCTCAGAACTTTCATGTGGATCTAATCAAAGAGCGAATCTCGCTCTGCACTCAGATTAATACGGAGGCATTAACTCTGCTTTCAGTCACAGGGTAACGTATGTGTCTGCGATGCGTTTGACACGAGCGTCGTCCTCGGCAACGTCCATCTGCCGTCATGGCTAATTCACACTCCACAAAGCTGCTAGTTAGCATTTAAGGGAATTTATTCTTTCAGCATGGACGTGACCAGAACAAGAACCTGGTCTGATGGAGGAAAAAAAACCCTCAGCCCCGTTTATTTCACCATCAGCTTTCGTTAACTTTAAATAAGTCTCAAGCAAATGAATCTCAGGCAGTACACTCCATTTCCTGCGTCTCCATGCACATATTTCCTTCTCCCTGTTCGCCTGTGCTGCACGGACGCGTGTACAAGTCACGCACGTAGGGTGATGTTGGATACGAGACAGCATGTTCTTGTTTCAGTACCATGGTTTATAAACCTGCAGAATCTTGAATGGAGGATAATTTCCTCGTACGCAAGCCCAGAAAGTGATGTTACAATTCTCACAGATGCAAAATTAGCCCTGCAGATGGTTTTCTCCATTTTTCTCAAATTCTTAATGTTGGGTTTGCTCTTGCAGTCGAAACACATGTTCTGTTTGCTCATCACCGGTTTATTTTTTGTCTTTCTCTTTTATGAAGCTCATGCTCTTCAAAGTCTTTGAGTAACTGTGCAGATGACTGGTAATTTTGGTATTTTTCTGATTTCCTCTCCTACTTCAGTTGAAAGGGATTAAAGTGTTCATCTGAGAAGACGGACTGAGCAGTTCTTGGTAGTGTCTCAGTTATTCATAGTCAGCACGACTGCTTGAAACGTAGGAGAGCACACAGACCTTGCATAAAAATAAGTGATTTATAGAAGGTTTTTATATTGGAAAGGCTTTTGAGCGAGTTGAAGTGTGTTTGTTGTGTATGTAGGTATTGTAACGTAACTGGGTTGGCTGTGTGTTTTCTGAAAATTGCAGGAAAACCCTGGTCTGTTACTGTGTTTGGTAAGATTACAGTATTGCCATAAAATTGGACCAAAATCTGGTGAACTTTGACTTTTTGACTTACAGGGAACGTTGGTTTTTTTTTTCCTTACAGGTTCTCTAACGTCGATGTTTGTCAGGCTTCCTTGCGGTGGTGTCGGGGTGAGTACTCTCTTTAATGTGTAAATAATGTCCTGTTTGTTCTCCCGGTCTCATTGGTACCAAAAATCGTTGCTTTGCATTCCATCAAGCGGGTAATTGCAGCCAGATGTTACCCATAAACAGGGTCTGCCTGGGGCGCGGGGTTGCAGCGACGGCCTCACGTGCCTTTCTTCAAAAGCAGTGTGAAGATTTTTAAACTGGTTTTGGAGAGCTGAAGGGTGTGTGACATTCAGAGGCGTGTTCGTCTCTGGCTTTTAGGAGGAGAAACCTCATTTCCCAGGCGGTGATGTTTAACGGCTTGGGGGTTATGGCGTTTGAAAGCAACCCTTGAATCCAAAAATGCTTTCTGCGGAGAAAGCAAGATGTGCTTCTCGTGCTGCTCGTGCTGCATAGGTGTTTCATCTTCGGTAGTTGTACTTCAGAGCTGCCTGCCTCCTTGTGCAGGTGGGAAACATATTAATAAAAAAGTGATCTTGGAGGAGAACATTTGGGAAGTTCCTGTGAATAGGAAGGTGCTGGGTTTGTGTCTGGGCTAGATTACCGTCCCCGAAGGAAACATCTCGCAGGGGAGGCTGCACGAGGGAATTGCAGTCTTTAGTATCTGGCGTCTTTCGTTTCTCCAGCTCCAGGACAGCTACGCGTGAATTCTGAAGGAGGTGACTAAAATACCCCTCCATCCATCACGGAAAAGCTGAACATCAGTTTTCATCTGTCAAGGTTCCATATCATAAAAACACTTCTTTTGTTGTTGTTTGTTCCCATAAAGCTGGGAAAAAAAAACCAAAAACAAATACCATTCAAATACCTTGTGTTGAAGGTTTGCCTTGTTGTTTTCCTTTGAAGCCTGAAAACTTGAAAGTTTTCCTTTCAAGTCAGACTTTCTGCTCTAAAGTTTCTGTGGAGGGTGACAGTACAGAAAATCTCGGAGAACAGGAAGGGAAAAGAATGAGAAGAGACAATAAAAGGCATTGTGTTTGAAAATTCACAGCGGTAGTTCTTAGGCATAATTGTAGCTCGTGAGGTTGAAGTTAGAGGTCTGGATTCTGTTATGGAAATGAAACAAAATTGTTTTCTTCCTGAGTCTTTGCAAAATCGCTGCTTTGAAAATTATCCCGTCAAAAGAAAAAAAAAATCAGCGTTTATTCATACCGCCACTGCTGAGCGCTCGTAGAGATATTTTATTTTGTATTGTAAATATGCTGCAGTCTCCTAATTCATGGCAAATTTTTGGCTAGAGTTTAAAAGGTTTGGATTTACTCTGCCCTGCAGTCAGGCATGCCATTCAAAGCAAAAATTATCATTTGCAAATGAAGACTGAATGGTAACAAGTAGAGACAGTGCCTGAGCCTAGCCTGGCCCCAGGAGTCTCGCATTAAATCCGGAATCAGGGCAGGAAACGCCGCAGCGCTGGTATTATCGATACGCTTGTAATAAAGATGGCATTTGCCGTTCTACTCACTGGGCAGTTGTCTCCACAGACCCTTAAATATGAGGTGAAACATATGCTGGCTTTTGTACAGTGTTAGCAATCTCAGCAGATATTTTCGTATTTTCTAGGAAAAGCTTTTTAAAGCTAGTAATTTCCTAGTAATCAACTAGATGATAGATTTTTCTTAAAAAAGGATTTCTGTTGTTTCGCTTGGTTTTCCTTCCCCGGTTGCCTTGGGATACAGTGCCGAATACGCGGGTATTTTTGCCATCTGGGTGGCTGATGCAGGAAAACGTGGCCTTCGCTGCTTTTAGGTTGCGTTTCTAATCAGTACATACACCCCAGCCGTTTATTTGTAGGGGACATTAGGCCGGAATGCTTGGCTGTAGCGTATTGAGTGCTTTGGAGTTGGGCGTGCTGGGATGGGTTTACGCGTAGGCTGTCGCCGTTGGGGTGGGACAAACGGACAGTGATTACACGAGGGCCTTTCAACCCTGCTTTCTGCTTGTCTTTCAAAGCGAGATTTGTCAGGAAAGCTGGCGTAGCAGCATGGGGCGTTTGCTGAAGAAACAGAGGGAAAACCGTAGCCTTTGTTAGCCTGCCAGTTCTGCGAGACAAGTCGCTCTTGATTTGGTTTGCTCTGGGAAACTGCTGGAAGAAGCCCTGTAGCGGGATCTCAGCTGGGGCCGCAGAGCACGCCTTTCAGTAGCGGATGAAAACCAAATTAATTTCTGCACCGAAGAGGATGACAAGACATTTTTGAGATGCATGTAATATTTTTTTTTTTCCCCGAGGAAATTAAAAAAAAAAGATTTTAAGAAATCAGAGCGTAGGGTAAAGCATGAGTTACGAAGAGTTTTCTTGCGAGAGGAGGCGCAATGGGAATCTGAGAAGTTTCGGTGTGTGAAGACTGCTGGGAGACTGAGTGCATGTTATGGTATAACAAAATTATTTCAAATTGTTTTAGCAAGAGAGCTTAAAGGATGTTTTTCTGCTGTTGCTGGGCAGGCCATTTTCAGGCTGCAGGGTGGCCGTGTGGCTTTTTTGAGTGACGGAGTTTTATGTAGACTCTCCTTTGTTTGAGATGGGAGAACATCACTCATCACTGAGCAGTGATCAGTCTCTGTTTTATCTTTTTCTTACAAGCTGAGAAGGTTGTGGAGAGACAGCCCTGGTGCTGCAAGAGGTTTGTGTGGGCTCCAGTCACTCCGTACTGGTGAATATTTTCCTGGTGGTGGAGCGACATCAGGTGCATGCGGTGATCAGAGCACTTGTAGGACGTTGTCTTGGCTGCCAGTGATTCTTAGCCTATGTTTAAGGAGAAGGGGTTTATTTCAGCAGAGGTTTTGTTTTCTCTGACTTTGTCGCTTCGTGATAAGTGCCGTCTAGGGGACGCTTCACAGGTCTTTGCGTTCGGTTCATCGTGACGCTGGACAGCTTTCCAGTTGGCTGGCTGCTTCGTACGGAGGATTTTTCCCTGGAGAGCTTCACACTGGGCTGCCAGATGCTTTCCAAGGGGCAAACATGATGCCGTAAAGAAAAAAGGAAAGAAGTTTTTAAAAATCAGTAGAATAAGTTGAGACTGGTCCTCTTTTGGATTTATCACTGGTTAAAAGATAGGAAATAGTGGTCGGAATTACCGTCCCTGAGAAATCCCTGTGTTCTCTGGAATTTGCAATGCAGAGGATGGATCATAAGCAAGTGTCCTTCGCTGATGGTATTAAACTTATTTGGGGTCATCAAAGCGAAAGCTGCCTGCAAAGACATACAGATGATGTCGTGATAATGAGAAACTAAATAGTAAATTCAGTGCTGAATGCAAAATAATGCCTGTGGGCAGGAGGGGACTGCCCTGGAGCAAGCTGAATGATTGCTGTTCCCCAGAATTCAGGAGCTGAGGGTGTCGGATTAAATTACGGCTGGAAAGCTGGTTTTTTCTGTAAACAATTAAACAAGGCAATTCTCTTCATAGAGGGTGTCATGGTGATTAAAAGAACAGATGGGCCTCAAAGGCGATGTAGAGGGGTTTGTGAGGGAGAAGCCCATGAAGAGCTGTTAACTGCCAAGAAGAAGGGTGAAGTCGAGCTCGGGCAGCCAAGTTCTTCTCTACCAGCGAGGGAGGCCGAGTTACAGAGTGAGGGAGCAGGAAAAAGCTTAGAGCATGTTGCTTCCTCACGTGACACCTTTTGCTCTCTCTCTTTAAAAACTAAGTCACAATGTCTCAAAATCAATGAGAAAAGGGTAAATTTGTTCCCTGGTGCTTGGAAACTTTTGTCTTCCCCTCCCCCCCCTTGATTTACTTTAAACGTGGAAGCCTTCGCGCTGCTGTAGCTGACACTAACAAACCTCCTTCTGTCGTAGCAGGAAAGGAAGCACAGAAGCACTTCTGTCAACAGAAGTGAGCTCTGATTTAAACAACAGTAACTTATTCCTTCTGATCTCTGGCAGCATCTGCCAGTGCGGTGTGCAGTATTTTTACTTAAGATGTTGCCTTCGCTTCTCTGCAGCACACGCTCTTTTCTTAACGGACTTAGAGGCACCAGATCGTTACGTAATCCAGGATAATTAGGAGAAGGTTTTGGAGAAAGGAGTTCAAGCTTTGAAAAATCTGCAAAATTGTTCCAGCATACTTGCATCCAAATTCTTCACCACACTTGATCTTATGATAGCTCATAACTCTGTTTTCTTTTGCGTATAGTGTTTTTCTGTGTGCATTCTAAAAATATCTAAAGAGCTAGAGCTCTAAAAAATGTTTTGAACATTTTTGATCTCTTCCAGAATGTGTTATTCTGGTTTTGATTGTAAGGTCTTAATTAGAGTGTATAAAAATCTTTACCTGTGCAAGAAAGTATGTTGTTGCAGAGCAGAGACGACGAAAAGGACTTCTGTGGAACGTGTAATGAGAAGAGACTAATTACAAGTCTGAGAAGAACAAAATGTGGGCCTGGTTATTTGAACAGTGCTTTAGAGCAGCGGGAGACAGGGTTCGGGAAAGACACCTTGCTGGCAGGACAGACGGCGCACGCTGCTGTCGCCTGGGCGTGATGGCGAGCAGTGGTGATGGAAAAGCGGGACTCTTCCAGCCCCCTTTGCTTTGCAGGGGCTGCAGCCGCGGCGCAGCTTGCCTCTACCCATCCCTGTGCTTAGTTTCTTATCTGCATGGCTCTTCAGCTAGGGAACAGATGAGAGTCATGAAACCTGTTGTAAGACCTCCTCATTTCGTTTTTAAATAGCTGCACGTTAGCATATAGCATAGTGTACGGTGTGAGTAGGAACCACAGTAATGTATATTAATAAAAATTATTTCTCATAGTAATAAAATTTATAGTAATAAAGATTATTACATTTATAAGGAAGAAAAAACTCTTGCAGCTTCACCCTGAGGCATCTTAGACATTGCTCGTAGAAGAGAGCCTGCACCAAAGTCTTGAGCCTTCCTCGTCTGCATTCCCTCCTCATTTTCTAATAACGATACCTGCTGCCAAGGCTGAGAGCCTGCAGCAAGTCCCAGGCGCGGAAATCTCTCTCCCCACCTCTAAAGGAGCCCTCTCCTGCGGGCTCACCTAGCAGAAGTGGCAGCTCCTTTGTTGGAATGAGCAAGGCATTAGTATTATTGTTTAGAAGACGAATGTGCCGAGCAGGACAACCGCTCCTCATCCAACAGCGGCAGATATGGAAGAGTATCTCTGACAGAGTTGTATCCTCCAGCTCAGGACGAAAAAAAAAAAAAGAGAAATATACACTGTTGGATCAACAAAAGGCAAGAAATGTGCTTCCTCTCTCAGTAAAGTCCTTCCAGATGGTAAGGCTTGATGTGCTGTCCCAGCAACAACTCCTGTGATGACAGCGACATCAAAGAGTTCGTAGGCGGGGAAAGCCATACAGCATCTCCCCTGTAATGAACTTCAGAATTCAGGAATGATGGAGAGGTCAACAACAGCCCGTGCACCAAACAGCAGCAGCTTCGGAGCCGGAGAGCAGTCCAGCTCAGGGCCACATTAATAACATTTTCCACCCCGGCAGAGTCTACGCCCCGCTGCTGCAGAGCGCTGATGGCTTCGGTGGGACTGACTGTTCAGACGGTTCCAGTCACATGGATGATGAAGTGCTGCCTTGGAGTAGGGCCCAGTGGTCTCCAGACATCTGTGCCAGGGAAGGTGGCTGGGTGTTAAATCCTTGTCTTGGAGGCGTTTGCAGGCGGGATGGGGCAGTGGAGAGCTTGCGGGTGGCAGTGGACATCTCTGGATCCAGTTCTCCTCCTACTGGGCGCAGGGGGCATGGCAGAGTCCTTGAAATTGGCTTCTAAATCACTGGTGGAATGCTTATTTTTCTAAGAACTTGATTTCTTTCTGCAGAAATAATAACTCTTTAAAACCACTCTAGTGCCAACACAAGCCCGGTGTCTGCAGGTATCAAAGGGCCCAAACGTGGCGATGTTTGGCTCAGGCACCAGTGACTTTTGTGGCTGGCATGAACAGACGTCGGAGGAGATCTGAGGGTCTCTTGGACCCTTAGGTAAAGCCGCGCTTAGGACATGTGAATTTGGGGTTTTTTGTGTTTCCCTTCCTCTGGTGCCTTACCGTGAATGAAGATAACCTTCTGCAATCCTGCATCCATGGAAGGGGCTGAATACTTGCTGTGGTAGGCAGAGAGGGAAGCTCTTAGCTACTTGCAGCATTTTCGTCCAAGACCAAGAAAGATGGGTTAGGTGTGCTTGAAAGTGAGTTAGATGTGCTCAGGGACGGGTTAGACGTGCTCAGCCCAAGCTGCATGGTGCAGCTGTATCTCACTTGAGCAACATGAGGCCAGCAGCACTGAGGTGGTCGACTCTTAGCAAAAGGCGAGTAGATGTTCTGTGTTGTTTAAACCATGAGTATCTCCCACTTGCAGACACTGGAGGGGAGAGGATCTGGGGATGAAGACCGTTGGATCCTCTGAGGGAAAGTAGCAGTGTCATCCTGATTGCAAAGCAGCTTGACCATCCCATAATGTTTTCACAGGACTGGTGATGAGGACCTCAAAGACAGACCCTTGCAGAGCACTGACACTCTGGTCGGTGGGGAGGAGAAGCAGCTTGGGCTTCTTCCCACCTTGCTAGGAGTTTTTGGAGGATGTGGTCAGTTCAGTCTCATCTCCTGCATGTGTGCAGTGCTGGTCCAGGACTCCTGGAAGTGTCGTGCGTCGCTCAGACCCCATCGTACTTCTGTTCCCATGTTATTGGCCCAATTTATGGGGAGTCCAGGGGAGCCCTCCTGCCACAAATAGTCGCTATAGGGCTTTTCCACCGATGCGGTGGCTTTCCCCAGACTGAGACAGTGCACGTGTTGGCAGCATGACTGTGGCTTTCTGGTATTCTCCAGCTGCTCAGAAGCCCTCCCTGATAACAGGCTTGGGACGATTTCTGCTGGCTTAGCACAGCCATGACGGAGGTGGAGCAGCTCAGCGAGCAGACTGGATGCCAGGCAAAACAAATAATCTCTTTTTTCCCTTCTCCTTTGCCATTGTTTCCATAAATACGCTCAACACAGAGCAGTATGTGGAAAAGACCCGTGATCCTTCGTGTTGAGAAGTACAGCGTTTATCCTACGTTCCCGCGCTGAGCTGGCCTGACACAGGACAGTCCCAGCAGTCTGGCTTTTGCAAAGGCTGTGACTGGCAAGAAGCAAACAAGCTTGGCTTTCATTGCGGCGTGCGAGATGGCCAGGGATGCCGTGGAGGAGATCCAGAGCTTCGGCCTAGGAACGGTCCCCCGGGAGCCGGCCTTCCCCCTCTGCTCTCCGCAGAGTCGTGGCTGAATGGCAGTTAAAAAAAAAATGAGCAGGCATTTCATGGCATGGTTGCGAGCTGATCTTGTCTTCTTATGGTTATTGGGCTGAATGTGCTAAAAACCAACACTTCTCACTTCTTGTCTAGATTAGGAGGTGATCTCCTGTAATAACAACGTGGGGATGTCTGCCAACGCCTTGCCTGTGGCCTATTTGCAGATTTTGAGGGGGAAAATACAGAGGATGGTGGTCCTGTCAGATATTTAGTGTTGCAGTGAAGGTCTGTAGTCAGCAGCTGGATGTTGCAGGCCTGGTGTTAGCTTTGATGAGACAGGGATGGTC
The DNA here is from genome assembly GCF_036417535.1 of Chlamydotis macqueenii. Lineage (NCBI taxonomy): Eukaryota > Metazoa > Chordata > Aves > Otidiformes > Otididae > Chlamydotis > Chlamydotis macqueenii. Next base: position 42,033,924 of record NC_141561.1, read on the forward strand.
TTACAGTTCCCCAGGGAAGCTGCTGTCAGCATAACCTTACCCTGGCAGTCCTGGGTAAGTGTCTTTTAAACGTCCGTTATTAAACATCCTTCTTTATTGTGTGATTTTTAAAATTGTATAGAATCATTGAAAGATTTCACAAACCTTCTTATTTCATCTGGGATCAGTTTCCTCCCACGATTAAAGAGAAGTAGTGGTACCGTAGTGCTGGGAGGAGTGTCGGTAGGAGACACCTGCGTATCTACAGCGCACGAGATGCTGAATTTGCTCCTCTGCTACGGCACTGACCCGTCCGCGCTGCAGAGCTGTGGCACGTGGTCGTCCCTTGAGGGTGGATGGCTTGGACGGGCACTCGGTAGCAGTGATGTTACAGTCGTCGATGGGGTCCTAGCCCTGGCACTGCCCAGGTCTGTTCTACAGCTTAATGCATTCAAAATTAACACATTTAAATTTAATGCAGGAATGTGCATTTTAGGCATTGCCTACATATGAATAATATCTTTATAAAATGCGAGTCTGTGTTTTCTGGCTGTCCTCCTTGCTCCTCAACATGGTCTTGTGTGTCTTCGTCAGGTGGACAGTGACACAATTTGGAATGAAGTTCACTCGTCCGGTGCCGCTCGCCTGGCCGTGGGCTGTGTCATCGAGCTCGTTTTCAAAGTAGCCACGGGGGAACTGAAGGTTGGTATGAAAATAACGCTCGGCTTCGATACAGGCTCGGCTCAGGGTCGGCAGGGCTCGGCTCAGGGCCTGCGTCCTGCCGGAGGTCCCGTTAGCTTCCTTTTAATGGCACCATCTGGTTTTAGTCATAAAAATCTTTGAGGGTATCAGCAAGTGAAAAACAGACTCCTGGTGAATGTTCTTACGTGCTGATTAAAAGGAAGAAAGGAACCAGAGCAGCCAGTGAAATCACTGTTCCAGTGCTATCTGAGGGTCCTGCTCTTGCCTTAGCTGGGCCCTGTTTGCTTTTTCAGTGACCTCATGCAGAATTTTTTTTTTTTTTGCCCTGAATGGAAAGATATGCTGTACCAACCAGTTCCCATAGAATTCATGTGGACTTTTTTCCCCCGCTCCAGAACAAGGGAGAGCATCCTCCACTGCTGTGGTCTTGAGAAAACCATCCAGAGCAACTACGTAGTCCAAAGCAGCGTCAATGCTTCTGGCTGCGGCCGTCTTTGTGCGATAAACCGTCCTTTCTCTCACTTCTTCCTTGTCTTGTTTTTCGTGTGTAGAACGGATTTGCTGTTGTTCGGCCTCCGGGTCACCACGCAGAAGAGAGCACACCCATGTAAGTACGCGTAGGTGCTTTAGCAACTTGCTGGAAATTAGAAAGGTGGTTGGTTAGGTTACCATTCCAGAATTTCTTGCTTATTGGTATGTAAGACACTAGAATATTCATCTCTCTCAGTAATTCTCTGGAAGAGGGCAAGATCCTGCTCAGCGGTTTGGGGTGGATGTTTTTTAGCAAAATCACCATTACAGTCACGCATTGAAAAAGCACCAATGATTTTATTTGCTTTACTCTTGTGAATTGTTTTCAATTAAATGTTGACGGCTCATCCAATGTGAGGAAAGCAAGAAATGCGCTGCTAGCAGTGGTAACAGCAAACGTAACTATGTCCTGGGGTCACAGCACGGAAGGAGGAGGGTGTCGGAGCGGGAAGACTTCGCAAAGCGAAGGCTGAGGTCGGGCATCTTGCGTGTGTTTAGTATGGCAGGGGGCTTACCATTGGGCTGTTTTCAAGTCAGTGTTCTGCCCGTAAATCGTGTTGGCTTTGTGTGTCTGCCTCCACATGTGCTGAATTTCCTGCCTTGGGTGGGAGATGGGTGCTTGCTGTTGAGTGCCCCTCAAACTCAGCCCAGCGTTCTGAGGCCTCTCTGAAGATGTCCACTCCTTCGCGGCCAAGGCACCGGCCATGGCTCCTTTCCCTTGCGATCCCCAGGGCAGCCGGCACCGAGCAGCACCCCGTTGCAGCGAGTTTGGGCAAGTAGGAAACCTTCCCCGGTTTCAGAGAGAACCGAAGATGCCTGCTGCTGCGTGCCTGTTTTCTGTCTCTAATTTAACACGCGTGTGTCTCCCAGGGAGGAAGGAAGAGTGAGAGCAGAAGAAATTTCTCCTGCTGCGTTATATCTCAATGCTAGGTGTGGTGGGACCAAGGAAACCTGTAATTAACACCTCTCCTTTTCCCTCCAGGGGTTTCTGCTATTTTAACTCCGTGGCAATCGCAGCCAAGCTGCTCCAGCAAAGACTGAACGTTAGCAAAATCCTTATAGTGGACTGGGTGAGTAAATGCCAGTTCTTACTCTTCAGGAGGGCAGGTGGAAATTTTTCTGGCTTTTTTTAAAATTTTTTTTTATTGCAAGGGCAACCCTGGCTTTATAAGTCAGTGAAAAAAAAATGTTGCCTGTGGTCTGCAAGCCAAAATTTGGTTTTTAAAGTGTTTTTATTAAAATAAATATTTCTTAAAGGGTCTGTAGTTTTCAGAATAAAATTGTAATTAATAAGTAGTTGCTTTCTAAAGCAAGCCCATAACACAGTCTCTCTAATTACAACCTGTGCTGGGTTTTGGTTATTTTTTTTCTGAAAGTTGTTGACCTTACCTGTTACAGTCCCTCCCAGCTTTCTTTTCAAGATGTGGGGACTGCTTACTGAGAGGGATGGGCTGTCTTGGCACAGCATGACCCCCAGTGGGGATGGTCTCAGCGCCCTGCCTCTGGGCCAGGACAGCCTCCGTGCCAGTGGGCAGGCAGTCCGGAGCGCTCTCTACGTTGCAACAAGACAGCAAAACACTCTGCAGACAGCGCAGAGTAGATTTTTGTAGATTTAAAAATGTATTTATGTGGCTGTGAAGGCATTTGACTTGGTGGGTATCGACCAAGAGTTTTGATGAGGTTGCCACAAATCTCCCATGGGCTAGACCCACCAGTTAAAATGGATGTATTTGTCTTTTTGACCTACTGGATGGACATCCGTTTCCTCACTTCTCGCTGGTTTTTGTGTCAGAAAGGGATGTTCTGAATGCTCGTCCTGTGTTTCTGCACCAAGTAGCAATGCAGCAGGGGACTTGGACGACGGGTTTGTGTCGTTTAACCTTGTTGGGTCCAGCATAGCTTTGAGGGCTCTTCTGCCAGCGGTCACCCCACTGACCAATTAAAGATGCAAATTTGGGGCAACTAATATAGTCTTTCCATCCCTCAAGACTGGGAATGAATCCAGTTCTCTCCTCCCGAGTAAATTGATGCTGTGTTCAGTTTTGATGTGTGCTTGGGATTGTGTTTGCCTCCGTTTGTGGTTATTAAACAAGGCGTGTAACCTGAGGCCAGCTGTGCAAAGCCGGTTACTCTCATTTATGACAAACTGCTTCAGCTAGATCAGAGAAGCACAGAAAACAAACCACAACAGCAGAGAAAACCCTTTCGAATCCCCAGTTGGTGGCTTTAATCGGTGTTTTTACTGAGGTACTGACCTCCCTCATATAATGCACTCTGTGTCCCCGAAGGATGTGCACCACGGGAACGGTACTCAGCAAGCTTTCTACAACGATCCCAATGTTCTCTATATCTCACTGCATCGCTATGATGATGGGAACTTCTTTCCAGGCAGCGGTGCTCCCGACGAGGTAAGAGCGTGGCTTGGCGTAGCATCCGCCCATGTCTGGTAGGATCAGTGCGGGGCTGTGATTCGGGTGCCCCCCAAGATCTCGGGGAGCCTCTACCAGACGAGGCTTGGAGAGAAGCTCCTGCCACTGCTCCCACGCTCGTCCCACAGCCATGGGCATTGTGTCCTGCCCTATGGGCTGGCAGGAAAAAAGCGTGTCTTGGCTAACGAGCGGAAAATGAGTCAATGCAATTCGGCTCTCCAGCTCTTCTGGGACAACCAGAGGACCCTTTGCCAGCTGCCCCAGCACTCTGTGTGCTTTTACAATCATAGAATCACAGGATGGTTTGGGTGGGAAAGGACTTTTCAAGGTCATCCAATCCAACCCCCCTGCAAGAAGCAAGGATGTCTTCAACTAGATGTCCCTGACAGTTTGCGTGTTTTCAGGATTTCCCCCTCACAGGCATAAGTTGTTTCTTAGATGCAGCAGGAACAGGTTGTCCGTGGCTGTGCCGCCAGCTCTCAGTTTTCCTGACACAGCCTTGGAGCCCATCCGTCTCCCCTTCTCCTGGCCCTGCCGAGGCATTGCTTGCCGCCGCCGGTGTGTTCACATGGCACGGCCCCAGCAGTGGGATTTGAGCACCGGGATCTGAGTGCTGCTGGACCAAATCCACTGGCTCCTGGTGGTATCCTCAGAGCCTGCAGCAGAGTGGTGGGAGACTGTTCTCCCTGAACTCCGTTGCATGCTCCTACATCCGTCGCATCCTTCCTTTCCCTCTAGCTTGGCAGGAAACGTTGTCCTTCCAGAGCGATTTATCAAAGGGAAATTATATGAAATGTTGTGCACTCTGAGGCGCTCCGAATTATATCTGAAAACTTCTGCAGTTCTTACCCTGTCAATTTTCTATCTTCCCATCGAGCAGACATCCGTGTTTCCATTTTGGTTTCTAAAGAGAGTTAAACGTAACGTGATGCTGCTTCATTGCCCTGTTTGTGCGCTACTGTTGTAGGGAATAAACTGCAGCCCTTTCCCTTTACATCAGACTTAATTTCTGCTTCAGCATACACAGAAGTCTCAGACCTACTTCATTGCTGAAGTAATCTGCCTTACAAAATGTCTGGTGTTATAAGAAAACACTAGACTACAGCAACCGCTCCGTATTTAACCATTTATAGTTATTTTTAGATGTGTCATTCCAGACCGAATGAGACAAAGAATACAAAGTAAATTCAATTAAAGTTACAGATGGATTAATAACCCACCGTGGAGGGATGAACCCGCTGTGTTTTTCTGCCAGCAGCGTTTGCACCAGTGCAGGGAATAACGTGCAACACAAGCCCTGCAGATTTATCTAGCCTGAATTATCTGGCTTTGTGTTGTGTAACACATTAATTTTTGGGTTGAGCTGGGTTTTTTTTTCATATGCAGAGATCTAACATCCCCCCCCCCCCGCCCAAAACTAGTCTGTGTGTGTAGGAGCTCAGAACCCTGTGCAGAGTTACGGATGGCCAGTGGCAGCAGATGCTGCCCGGTTCCCTCGCTGTCCCTCCCGACCGGCCGCCTGCGCTCCTGGCCGCTGTGCTCAGGCAGCTGCGAGGTCCCCGCCTGATGAAGGGACCAAACACAGGGTTCTGGGTGGCAAAAACATGGCCCTGCTTCTTGGCATATGAGTTGCTGGAAAACCCCTGGTTTATTTTTCAGTTTTCCCCTTTCACAGGTGTTTGCAGACAGGGACATTTGCAGGACATGCAGGGATGGGGATGTACTTACATTTTCCACCCGTGTGTCCCTCAAGCAGCGAAAATCTCTTCTCTGCGAATCATATTTTTCCCCAGCAGAGGGGGAGCTCGCTCTGATTAAAACTATAGGAATTTTTCCCGGGTTACAACTGCAATGAAATACAAAATATGCTTCAGAATAAAGCTGAAAATGAGTTAAAGCAAGCTATTGCACGTAGCGCCCTCTCCCACAGAAGAGGAAGAGGATCCACTTGACAAGGTGTTTTTTGGGCGAGCGGCAGTCAAATACCACTGATCCACGGCTCCCATAAAGATCAGAGCATGGAGGAGCTTTATTTTCCCTCTTGTTTTGGGGACCAGGTCACTTTAGAGGGAAAAATTAACCTCACTAGCACCAAGCTATTGAATCACAATCCATATTCAACTGGAGGAAGAGAAAGTGGAGACAGCAGAGACGTGTTGCCAGAGTTTGCTGTTTCTGTGTAATTAAGAGTACCATCTCCTTTTTCAGGTTGGCACAGGAGCAGGAGTTGGTTTCAACGTTAACATGGCCTTTACTGGTGGTCTTGATCCACCCATGGGAGACACGGAATACTTAACTGCTTTCAGGTAATATTGAAGTTTTCCTCTTACAAACATATTTTTCACCTAAACTGGATTTCTTTTTCCTATTGAATTTCTGTCTTGCTAAGTTTAGAAATAGATGATTTACCTCTAGTTTCAATTACTTTTTGAATACCATAATAAAAATAAAGCTGAGTGAAGTAAATAAGATATACTGGCCATAAGAAGCGTGCTTGTGACATTAGGAAACTGACGTACTCACTGCTTGTGACTCATTGAAGGATGAATGTAAAATGTCTACTGATACGAGTAAGCTCTTCCAGTTTTGCCTAAAAGTCTTTTTACCTGTTTAGGGTGGGTATTTCTATGTGTAAACTCACCTGGATGGGGAGGGGAACCCAGAAAAACTTTTTAACAAGCCATCATGAGTTAAAAGTTGAGAGTGCAGCTGCCCCAAGGCTTGGGACATCATTACTGTGATGCAGACAATGGTACCCGACTTTTGGGCGAGTTGGGCGTGCAGTCCTTCCCCTGCAAGAGCTCTGCTCACGACTCCTCACCATAGCTCACTCCCAAGTGTTCCTAGCAAAGGACGTGGGCTTGTTTTGAGTCATAGACTCATAGAATCTTAAGGTTGGAAGAGACCTCCAAGTCATTAAGTCCAACCGTCAACTCGGCACCACCATGCCTACTAAACCATGTCCTGAAGTGCCACGTCTACACGTTCTTTGAACACCTCCAGGGGTGGTGACTCCACCACTGCCCTGGGCAGCCTGTTCCAGTGCCTGGCCACTCTTTTAGTAAAGAAGTGTTTCCTAATACCCAACCTAAACCTCCCCTGCTGCAACTTGAGGCCATTTCCTCTTGTCCTTGGAAGTTATTTGGGAGAAGAGACCAACACTCGCCTCCCTACACCCTCCTTTCAGGTAGCTGTAGGGAGCAGTGAGATCTCCCCTCAGCCTCCTCTTCTCCAGACTGAACAATCCCAGTTCCCTCAGCCACTTTTCATAAGACTTGTGCTCCAGACCCCTCACCAACCTCGTTGCCCTTGATAGGCTTTAGATTTTATTATTCACCCAAAATATCAAATATGCGTGCTCCTGAAATGACCGAACTGTTGAGTTTGTGCTTTTCTTACTGGATTCTGGTTTCTCCCTAGAAGGACCGTGTTGGGTGTTGTGAATAAATACATAACCATCTCTTGAGGAAGTGGTACTCCCCGCTCACTGTCAGTGTGAACAAAGGGAAGCGAAGCAGTGGAATTGAACTGATGCATTGCTGGGATGTGATGCCAGATACAAACCGCTGCGCTGGGTCATACAGGCATATTCAAGCGTGCTCCAAAAAACTTTTGGGTCTCCAAACAGAGCAGGAGATAAAGCCACCTGTTGACTCATTTGTTTGTGTCCTGCGGGTCTTACTGTCCTGCTTACAGAAGCGTTTGATGGATCTCAGGGAGGTATCTGCAGGGAATCAATTGAGCCGATCCTTGCTTTTGGGGACCTGCTGCAAGCCTGGAGTGCTGCATTTGCGTCCCAGAGCTGCAGAGAACAGGAAAAGGAAGGCGTTCATATTAACTGTGGGAGCCACAGGGGAGCAGGATGGGAACGAAGGCAGGTCTCTGGGTAGAGGAGAACTTGTGAGTAATGCAGCAGTGAGTAGAGGCCAGCGTGAGACCAGAGTTTCCTTTCTGATAGTCTTTCCAGGAGGAGGAATATAATTCTCTGACCTGCTGCATATCTAGACTTTATTTTTCTGAGAGATTGTCCTGTTCAGCCGCCTGCCTGCCCCACACCGGGCATCCAGCCTCCCCAGCTGGCATCTTTTGTTCATAATTACAGGTTGAAGTGGTTTTCTGTCTTCAAACTGGATTTATTGCACTTGCGGCTACCGCTTCGCGTAAACCCAGGGAGACACGCGCTTGCCAAGGCATGGGACGCGACGTTCTGGTGACAGGCGGGTGCAATATCACCTTTGTGGAACAGCATTAAATGTGGGAGCCTTGTTTTCTGTTCTTCCTCGTGCCGGTGTTTGTATTCCCTTGTACTAGGCAAAAAAGAGCTTTTGCTCTTCAGCCTGCCGTTAAAATGCCTTCGAAGAATGCACACGATTTAAAATAACATCTAATCAAATAACTGTCGCTTGTCCCGATGTTTTATTCCTGTTCCAGGAAAGCAGCGCTTCCCTCCAGGGTGGAAGTCTGTTTATCCCAGCAGTCAAACAAGACCGATCTCTTCCTTAGGAGAACCCGTAGTTCGCGACGGAGTGATGTGCTTGCCAATAAGTAATTAATTGAGTTTCAAGGCTCCTGGAAAATTGCTCAGTCTGCACAGTGAGACCTTTGCCAGCCGTTCCTTAACAGGCGCTGGTGTCTTTGCCCAGAAACTGCTGTTCTTTGGGGAGCAGCCCTTATTTTGGCGGAGTTTTGGGATGCTGTGACTCGTCCTCCTAGGCAGCACCTCCCGTAGGCTGCCCCATGTGCACACCTTCAGTTAAAGTTAAATTAGAAGCTTTTTTTTAAACTTATGCCAAGTTTGGTCGTGATAATACATTATCAAGTGACGTTTTTAAATCTTAACCGGCTTCTTTGAAAAACATTTTTTCCCCCGAATCTTTCTATTGATTTTAATGTAAAATAACTCTTTGAAGTTTGCAATTTATAGTCCCCGGAGAGTTAGAAAGTGAAGGGAATGGGTCATACATCCCTTTTTTTTTTTTTTTTTTTTTTTTTCCTTCCTTCTTTTCTTGCGTTAGCCCCTTGAGACAATGCATGCCTCCAAGGCAGCACCTTGTTATTCCACCCCATCGAATGCCACGTTGCATTTGCCGGGGATCAAACCTAAGATGAAGAAAAGATAAGAAAATTGGCCATAATGAACTCCAGAAGCAGCAGGCATTTTCACCATGAACTTGGAAACTCACAGTGGAGAACTGAGCTTTAATTCAAACCAGTCCAAATGCCAAACTGTGAGGCTTTGAAGTCTGTAGAGGAATCAGTGGAAATCCTTTGAGCTAGGCAAAGATACTGATACACTTTTTCTTCTTTTTTTTTTTTTTTCCTTTTTCTTTTTTTTTAAAGCCTTAACTCTTCACATGCTTGTCTGCTTTTAGGGAAGAAAGCCTTCTTTCCACGTAAAACGAGCAGAAGAAAAATAAGCAACGTACTTTTCTTCTTTTTTTTTTTTTTTTTGTTGTGTTTCAAGATGAGCTGGTGTATGGATTTGATAAAAGCAGTGATCTAATGAAATAATAACAGAGATAATTTTCCTCATAAATTAGTCTTCTGATGAGTGAATAAATAAATCCCAATGAAACTGATCATCCCCGCATGGAAAACCTGTTTCAGGGTCAGTTTACTCTCCCCGAAGAGAGGGCAATAATTCGCGTCAGTGATTTTTCTGCTGAGAATTTCTTCTAGGAGCGCTGACTTCCCCCTGTTTGCAGTACAGCCTTGGGCTGGGCCGGGCAGCCTGACCTCTCAATCTTTGTGAATCCCGCCGAGCCGTTTCGAAAGTGAGAACAAGAGTTAAAAATGCGAAGCGGGAAGCAGCCTTGCATTTTGTCACTTCTTGTCTTCAGAACCGAGGGCTGAAATCACCGGCTGCCCCGGCTCGAGCTTGGGGTGATACCATGATGGGTATTTTTTTTTTTTTTTTTTTTTTTTGAGGAGGGGAGTAGGGTGGAGTCACCCCGGTCACTAACAAGAAGTGTGGAAAGGATTTGGGGAGCTCACCACGAGCTTGGCGCTCCTCCGCCCCGTCGTAGCAGTGGCTCTGCTGCCCGAGCCAGCGTGCCGCGGTGATTTAGCTGACCCTTCGCTGGGCGAGGGGCCCGTGGCTGAACTCACCGCCGAAGTATGTGGGCAACACAGGTTTCACCGATTAGGCAGAAATGCATTAAACTCTAACGCAAAAAACGCGGGGCATATAGTTTTAACAGTCCTTAACTCATCCAAATGTTCTTGGTTTCATCACTGTTATTCCGTAGTTATAGAAACAAATGGCTGTAAAATTCAGGGCTTTCTTACCAGGGTCTGTTGTTCCCTCACTTGTTCTACAAGCAGAAATCATGTTTGCTTCTATAAATCCTCATAACATTTTCAGAAGAAGAGTGTGCAAACCCAGCTAAGAGACCCACAGGAAAAAATGCAAAGGTTGTGGCTAGCTCCTTATTACGCGGGACAGGTACTTTGTGAGGCTGAAGTGTGTTATCCACGGGAGTTTTCCTCTGAATTATCTGTATAAAAGTTTTCCTGATGATTCTAGCAGTTGTGTTGTCTCATACAAATTTTTCTTCCCCTACCCTGAGGTCTCCTCCACAATTGTAATTCCATATACAGCTTGATTCCGTGTTAGTTTTCTTTTTATTTAAAGCACCTAAACCAGAAGCAAAAAAAAAAACTTGAAAAATCCCTCCTCCTGCATTTCTCAGAAGGTGTTAAGTGAGTTCGGGAGCCAGTCTGGGAGGGAATTTTGTTTTTTCCTTCGATCCGTAAACCGTTTCAGGAGCCAGCAAGGGCTGTATATATAAATAGGGTGTATATATAAATATATACGGTCAACAGTGGGAAAAGAGTCTGAAAAAAGAGCTCAGCCTTCTAAGTTTCACCGCTTTGCTTGCTGCAATTGAGCGTTTTAAAATAAAAAAAATCCTCTGTAGGATTGTTTAATGTACCTGTCATTTATTGGGCGTTTAATTGTTTGAATTGGCTAGTAGCAGACTGAAAATTATTCAGTCTTCTGGAAAATAGATATAAAATTGTTTGAGTTGTTTCGTTGTTTGTTTGTTTTTTTTTTTTCCCCAGAACACGATCGGTAGTTTTTACTGTTTGCAGCCATCAGTACTGCCTCAGGTATAGCTGTTCAGCTTAGCTGTGGTTAGTCAAAGGAAAGGGTTTACTTTATTCTGAGCAAGCAAAACAACCTGCTAAAATTTAGGAAATTTAAGGTAACCCTTGTATTTTAAAAAATGTTACAAGGCCTGAATATTCAGTGTTATGAACCCTTTCATTCCTCGGTGAGTAGCTCTGCAGCTACCTTAGCCATCAGCTAAAAGACCAATTTCCAGAGAAAACCGCTCACCTTCTTGATCGCAATTTTAATTTCTGCCTTTTTTTTTTAGTACCATCACCAGGGCAAAGCCGTAGGATTGTTTGCAGCTTAATTGCTACTTTCTCTTGGGGGCTTAGCTTTACTGTGGTGGGTCTGAGCGAAGAGGCTGTTTTCATGCGTGCACGAGAGAAATTAAAGACTGAAAGACGGAGTGAGACGTGCCTGAAACACTGCCCACCGGTGAAGTCTCAGAAATACATCGTTTGAAAGCAGTGTGCTTGCTTGCATCTTGAATTTTCACGTGACGCTATTTTGGTTTGTTTTGGTTTTGGTTTTGGGTTGTTTTTTTTTTTTTTTTTTTTTACAATTAAAAAAGAATAATGAGGGAGGCAGTACTGAGAGCCAGGAGGAGTTTGTCCCTCCTGGGTGAGGTTTTGTGACCAAAGATACAGCAGCTTACGTACGCAGCGAGCATCGGACAGAGCTGGGACTGCGGCTTTGGAGTACGGGCGCAATACTGGGATCAGGAAAAAGTCAGAAGAAGGAGCAGCCCGTGAGAGTTTGGGTTGGGAGCCATGGGCGAAGGAAAGGGTTCAGCTCTGGATTTGCGAGTGGTGTTGAGTTTAGATGGGTTTGTGATAGTCAGGGGACCAAACGCATCGTTAGGTTATTTATTCTGGCACCCTGTCATCTTCCACTTCTCCTCTGGCTGCCGCCGAACGCGCCCGGCTCAGCAGCACCCGTCCCGTGGGCACAGACCGTCTGTCTGTCCCCCCTCTGAGGGACCTGACAAAAACGTACTCTGCATACGGAGCACCACTAAGAACTGCTCAGAGCTGAAGATACTTGCTGGGGTAACCAGTTGCAGCTATAGGGTCACCCCATCCTGCACCAGAGAAAACTCTGGACATCCTCAAAATGGCTTCTTCTGGCTGATGTCAAATAGCGATTGATTTACTTTTAAGCAGCAACTGCTGCTTTTTCTCCACTAAATTTTATACGGGCAGGGTTCACGGTTAACCCTCTGCGCTGCCTGAGCGTTGGCTGTGCCCCGAGAGGTATCTTCCAACCGCCGTCACCACGCGAGGACCTTCCGCCAAATCTTCCAACCGCCGTCACCGTGCAGGGACCTTCCGCCGAATTTTCCAACCGCTGTCGCCGTGCGGGGACCTTCCGCCAAATTTTCCAACCGCCGTCGCCGTGCGGGGACCTTCTGCTGAATTTTCCAACCGCCGTCACCACGCAGGGACCTTCCACCGAATCTTCCAACAGCCGTCGCCGTGCGGGGACCTTCCACTGAGCATCACCAGCACCATCGCACTCCTCGCCAGCTGTCCCTGTTCCTTGGGCGCATTCGTGCTTGGCCATCAGTGGACGAGCCAACAAAACGTTGCTGATTCGAGGTTGCGTGGGTCGCTCGGTGCTGACAGACCAGGCACACAGCTCGAGGGTGCAGGTTCGGGGTTTCTCTGCAACCAGCGTATGGTGATCCCGCACATCACTTGAGGTACTAGCAGCTCCCATGGTATCATAACTTTGCGAAGTGGAAAAAAAAAATTGATGATTTAGCTGTTTTCATTCGATTAGAAATGAAAGAGCTCAGCGGTACTTCAAAGCTCAGGGAAAAAAAAGAAAACTTCTCTGCCACATGTGCTTCCTTCAAAACTGCTGCTTTAGTCCTTTGTGAAGGAGGTGGTTTCTGCTTAGAACGTCTGCGGGTTTCACTGAACAGATTTTGTCGACTGTAAAGTCATCAGCTGAAACTGTGCTATTTTGTCTTCCTTATGTAATAATCTCCTGGAGGACAAAATGTATAGGGCAATCGCATCGTTTGAGGAAAAGATTAAAATTCCTTTTTCGAATTTTGTAAGAATTAGAAGAAAATAAGATCCTTTTTGCGTTGATTTCTGTGTCTATGTGCAGAGACTGACAGGCAGGAAGACTGCAGGAGGTTACTGCGGCAATTAGTTGGCAAAAAATGAAAGCTAGAAGGGTTTTTTTTTGTTTTTTTGGACTGCGTGGTGTTTTGAGTGCCTCAACCAGGCCTGCGATGCGCTGGGTGTCCCTGCCTGCTCGGTGGTGCCAATGGAAACTACTTGATGGGTTTGACCAACAGTGGAAGTATCTCACTGCATAGTAGATGTTAATACTCCGTTAAAAATAAACTCGGCGGAGGGCGAAATGGCATGAGCTCAGATGGGTGTTGGGGCCAAGACACGTTGCTGACACTAGCAGATGTCTTGGGGCTGTTTAACATCATTGTAGCAAGAGATGTGGGGTTTTATGGGTGTCTTGGTAGCACTTGAGCAATCTCAGCACTAAACAGACCTTTCTGGGCTTTTCTGGTGTTCGGAGTGTAACGTAACGACTATACTCAATAAAAGTGGAGTTCTCGTGTATGCAAGGATATTCACAGGTTCATGCTTTGGTATGTGAATAACTTCAATTTGTGTTTTAGAAAGTTAACCCTACCAGTAGCTGTTCCCAGGACGGGGAAATGGGAATTGCTGTCATCTTCAGTACCAGCAAGGAACAGCATTGGTCAGGTTGCCCTAGGGATATATCCAAGATGGAAAAAAAAAACCACCATAATTTGGAAAATATTACTGTATATAAAGGACCTGGAGATGGAGATTTACAACTCTCGGTGCACCTCCTGGCTTTTCCCATATTTCCTGCCGTTATCAGTGCACATGCACGTGGGTACCCCAGCGTGTTAATCCAGGAGCGCTTGCGACAGGCTTTCTTAATCAGAGAAGACTGTGGGAGTCTACAGCGTGTTCATTAAAAAGCTCCCTTGCTTTGACTTTTCCCGTCAGAGGATGGGGAACTGGAGTTGAGAGAGGTGTATTTGGGTGGGAGATTTGCATACTAAAGCTTTTTGCTCTGTGCGACATCTCCAGCCTTTTGTTATGGCAAATGAGAAGTGCAGCAGGGAAAAAAAAAAACCAAAATACCTGCAGTTACCTTATCCCTTCAGTGCCCTGTACGTAAAGCGAGATACGATCACAAGTGGGAAGCACAACATACGGCAGCTTATTTCCGTGGTCAGGACCTGAGGCTGTCGATGGAGGGATTAATAGACTTCACTGAAAAAAATGACATGCGATTGGCTTTAAAACTGTACTGCGCGGGGGTGCAGGGTGTTCTGCCAGGTGGGCGCTCACCTGGGAAGAAAACGGAGGGTGGACTTCGCCACGGGGGAGTCATGGCACGGGGTTTTATAGCGGGTCTGGTCAACATGGTTTGCGCGTTCCTGCGTTTGCTCGAGAGCCCGAGTAACGTGTTTGCCATTGTTCAATTTCTGTTGCAGAACGGTGGTAATGCCCATTGCCAATGAATTTGCCCCAGATGTTGTGCTGGTGTCATCTGGTTTCGATGCAGTGGAAGGCCATCCCACGCCTCTTGGAGGATATAATCTGTCAGCAAAATGTAAGTTGTAGATTTACAAGAGCAGAGATCCAAAATTGGTATAAATTGCTGATGTCCTAGGGACTAAATTTTCTCAGTTTTACCTTTTGGGGTTGTTCTTCAAATCTTTAATTTCAGTGGCAAACTTTTCAACGTTTTTCTTTGCATTTTCTCATGTTTTGTCACTGCACCGTAAATATTTTGGTCTGGCCAAAGCCTTTGTGATCTTGAAGCTTTGCAGGTTTCATTTTCAAGTGCAAGGAAATTACCAGGCTGTTTGTAGTCACATCTCTGCAGAAGATGGCTACTGAATTAGAAAGTTACGCTTTTTTAATGCAAAATGGCAGAAAGAAGGCAGTGCCAGATGCAAACGGTGTCCCTTGCTCTGGATGCTGGTAGCAGTCTGTTTGCTCCTCCAGGATACCTTCTTAACAATTTGAGCTGAGTATTTTTGTTCTCCACCTTTGAAGCCATTACATGGGCCCACAAGAACCTCGGGTTTGCATTGGATCCCTGATGTTTTGCATTGCACAGGAAGTACACTGAGGTTTTTTTCGCCCCCTTTGTTACGCTGGCTTTGTCTGGCGCTGTTTCAGTCACATCAATCGAGAAGACGTTTTTTCTTGCAAAAGGATTTTATTATTATTATTTTTTTTAAGAGTTTGCTTCAGCCGGGAGACTTATTCTCTACAGTGAACTTCAGAAACCCATAAGGTAGCTGAACCCATAAACTTTATAAGAATAAAGTGAAATAGATTTATGAGAGACAAGTTATTTAAGATCTCCAGAAACACTTTGTAATGAGAAGGTCTTGTTTACCTGCTTGTTGAATTTCCCATGCTCTGCTGCTCTCGCGAAACAGTTATGGACTCGGCTGTGAATCTTTTTATCTGGCTGTTAATTTGCCGATTTGCAAAGGTGCTGGCGGGGGTCACTGCAAAACAAAAAGCAGGGAGCGTAGATGGAGGGTTGAAATGCACTGGATTCCCTTTTATTTGGATTTTAAATTTTTCTTTTTTTTTTTTGGAGGGGGAAGGTTGCTTTGAGGACATGTTTTTTAAATCCTCGCAGCTTGGTTCTGTTTTCCTTAAAGGGTAGAAATGTATTGTGTGTCATACGATCAAAGTCCCGGGTGCCTCCAGAATTTTTATAGCGTATTATATATGGGAAGAAACGTCTGTGAAGAACTAGATGTCAAATATCTCTGGGGCATTGCGACGCTGCTATCGCAACGGAAAGCACCAGCAGCCTTTTTACTGATTTCCCTTTCCCCTCCTCCTTCCCCTGTGTGTGTGCATCTCCCAAAGCAAGGCAAACGCAGCCTCCTACCACCCTCTTTCCTCCTTGCCAGTGGAGACGTTGGTACAATGTTTGGTTCAGGGTGGTAGGGAGGATGGCAGTGTCCCTCGCCTGGGATAAACTCCAGCTCGCGGAGGCGATACGGATCCGTCCTGCGGCGCACACGGCTGAACCATGGCTGGAATTCTGCAGCGAGCGTATTAAAATCCAACCTGGCTTACATTACGTGTTGAGTCCTTTCAGATCCCTTGTGGTTTTTTAATATGATGTAATTCCTTTCTGTAATTCTTTGATCCTTTGCCAGGAGCCTGATTCCAGCCACAACCTTTGCCCTTCTCCTGCATTTCCTCTTTTCCCTCCTTACAGGCTTCGGGTACCTGACGAAGCAGCTGATGGGCCTGGCCGGGGGTCGCGTCGTCCTGGCCCTCGAAGGAGGCCACGACCTGACCGCCATCTGCGACGCCTCGGAAGCGTGTGTTTCTGCTTTGCTGGGAAACGAGGTACAGAGACCGGCAAAACCAGGGGGCAGCAACCCCCGCCCTCCCTGAATTTGTGCATCTCGTCCTCTAAAACAGTCAATCCAACCAACTTCCATCATTGTTATGGGTTCTTTTGAAACATCTTGATTTAAAGAGTGCCTGCTTTATTTGTTTAAAAACCACCTGTGTTTGACAGTCTGTGTTACAAGGATTGAAATAGCTAAGAATTGAATTGGGGTTTATTCTTTATCCAAATAATTTGCTTTGTGCTCTTTGGAAAATAACTAATTAGTTGAATTTCTTTCTGAAGTTGTTGTCCAAGCCTTCCCTTCTCTTTGCAGACTCCCCCTCTAGTACTACAGCTGTGCCTGCTGCGTGGGGCAGCTTGCTTGACCTTGTTTTCAGTTGTGTATTTTCCTTGACGTTGTATTTTCTACCTTCTGCAAATTGCTGTGTCGCAGAAGTTGGCTGGAAAGGCCAGGGTGTTTGATTGCAAGAGAAGAGCAAGGTAGAGAAGCACACCAAGGAAATCTAGGTTTTGGTTTCTGGGGAGGTCAGTGTATTTTCCTGCAGAGGCAAATACTTCATCTTTTCTGCCTTCTTTTTTTTTTTTTTTTTTTTTCCCCCCACCCTGCTTTTAGTATCAGTGGGCTTAAAGAAGAAATTATTCCAATTCCTCCTTGAATGCGGCCTGGCCATCAGCATCCACTGCAGCTGGCACCACACGAGCAGCTCACACCCGCACTTCTCCTGATGTGGCTGATAATTAGAAAGTTCGGAGTGGTGGCATTTAACGTATCTTTGGGCTCGAGGAGTTCAGGGTTGTGTACTGTAGAAAAATAACCGCAAGGCAATGCAGAGATCAGCTATCGGCAGTGAAATCCCAGACCAGGGCTCTTGTGCGTCTGCTGAGTCTCTCCCTTTGCATGCAGTTCTGTCCAAGAAGCATGTATCTCTGTAATTTGTGGGCTTTTGAGCTTGAGCAGCTGGTTTGTTTGGGTCAAGCCTCCCTCCTTCCGAAGCCCCAGGAAGCATTGACAGCTTGGCTAGTGCATTTGGATTTTTTTAGGTACCTCTTTCGTTAAGAGATTGCCCTCAGTACTTTGTGGCAACAAGCAAATCTCAAACGGCCACGGTAAGAGTAACAGGGCGTGAGGAGGCTGCTAATATGGCCTCTGAAGGCAGGGTCTCTTCCAGAAGGCATCTGCTCCCTGTCAGATGGTGAAAGGAGGAGATTCCTCCTAAAGCTTTCACCTGCCTTGGAGAGCACAACCAGGGTTTCTCATCACGCTTGATGGAAGAACCTCTTGGGCAGGAGCGGAGGGAGGATGCGGGGCCAACACCTCAAGGTGCAGCACTAGAGAGGAGAGGCCAAGTGGTGTTTCGGCTCTGGGTCCGCCTCCGGTGGGACCTGACTTCTGAGGGTGGTAGTGAGCAGACTTGAGGAGTTCGGTGACCGTTGGCCTTTCTCAGGTCTGGGAAGTTGGAGCAGGGAGCTTGGATCTGCGTGGAGCTGCAAATCACCTGGGTTTGACTTGCAGCCTTCCGTAGAAGTGCTCTGTCTTGCAGTTATCCATGCTCCACGCGAAGGATGACTGTGCCTGGGGAAACCTCTCTAACCAGTCCAAGAGATAAAACAGCTGTGATTCATCAAAAGCATCTGCTTCAGTTGTCCAGCATTCCCTCTCCACACGTCCGGAGAGCATCTGCTCCTTGTGCTTGGCCAAGGATCTCTCCGAAGCTGATGTCTGACAGCGCTGTTGTCACCGCAGACAGTTCCTCCAGCTCCATCCACCTTTGGGTGCAGCTGGCTCTGGTGGCAGGATGTGCTTTGAACAGGGGACGGAGGAAATGGCCTGTGAAGGATTTCATTCTTCTTGCTTAGCATGCTCCTGCAAGGCAGTCGGGTGGCCGCAGCGTGGTGGGAGGATAAATAAGTGTTTGATCCAAGCCACAAACATCTTTGGAGGCGCGAGGCTTTGGGAGATGTCAGCACTCACGATAGCTTGGGTGCTGTCAGCTAATGGAGTGTTTTCATTTAGCAGAGTGAATATTGATCCTTAAAAGGTAAAAACAAAAAAGTTAAAATAAAACATATTTTTTTTTAATCACTGAATCAGGCCAGTCATAAGGCATTTTAAAATACTTAAAGACGGACATGTTCTCGCTTTTCCTAGGTGGGCTGTAAGAGTGCGCAGATATCACGATAGTGTTCTTCAACTTACGCGCACATCAGAAAGCAGGAAATGCTAGTTTTATCAAGGTCTTCTTATAAAATCTTTTTCATGCGAGGAAGTTGGAGGGAGCTGCTCTCGCTTTGTTCCACAGCCCTTTGATGAAGTTTGATATACAGCGTGTTAGATGAGTTTGCACGTGTGCACGTGAGCAGGCAGCTGCGGCCGGCGGCGGGTGCGGGGTGGTTTGCCGGCTGAAGAGTGGTGCTGGAGTTCACGCGGGGAGGCGGTAGGAAATGAGGGGAGCGGTGCCAGTCCCCAAAGAGTCTGCCTTCACTGGCGGAGATCAAAACTCCCGCTTCGGAAAAATGCGTTACGCAAAGGCAAGAGCCGGCTTGTTCCCAACTGGCCAGGAAATTAAAACAGCGCTTTAGCTTTGCAGCAGATTATTTTAATGTGAAATGAGTTAGTGCCGGGTGAGGTTGCTTGCAAATGCACATACATTGCTTAGGTTACAGGTTCAGTTGTGCAGAACTAACACGACTTCAGTTGAAAAATCAAAGGCAGGCACGATTCGGTGAGGACCTGATGGGGATAATTTAGACGAGTAAGCCACCCTTCCTCTCCCGTTACTTAAAGCGGGCCCCGACAGCAGCATACTGGTAGCACTGGGGGGCAGGGGAGGCAGGAACTGTGCGGAGCTGCTCACTCTATCGTGGGCATCGCCAGCCTTTACCCTTCAAACCAGCTTCTGCCCCATGGCCAACGCTGTCGCTGCTACAAACGCGTTTTTCACGTGGAGGTGTGTCCGGTGTCAGACTCCGGACTCCAGACTTCAATAAACAAGAAGAGGATAATAAGCAGTTGCTTTAAAACCTTTTTCCTCATGCCCAGAGGTATTTCCTTCCTTTTCCAGGAGCGCGGTGGGTGCGGCAGTTGGCTGGGAGTGTTCTTTCGGGAGGAGGAGCGTGCGATGGAAGCAATTCATCTGCGAAGCAGCGCACGTGGGGCCAGGCTGCCTGATTTTGCGTGCTTTGTGTCACTATCGACCAGAAGGCGTTCGAAAGCTCTTCCTTAAAAGATTTGTCCAGGAATTGCTTTTGCCTTCCCTTAATGTCATACAGAAGCCAGCTTGGGCCAGAATTATTTTTAGTGTGGAGAATTTATAAGAAATGCAATCTGTAATTGTTAAATCTGGAACAGAGTGATTCCTGGTCCTCGTGCAGTACTGATCCAGCAGCTGCCGCATGGCTGCAAGAGCAGATCTCCTGGCCGGAGCTTCTCTTGGCGTTGCACAGAAGTTGCGGTTAAACTTTGCCATAGAATTTTTTTTTAAACTATTAACTATTTAACTGTGGCTGCTTCTTTGCTGAGGAGTATCCCTGGATGGGATTCACCAGCATTTTTGGACAGCTGTGGCTGTCTCTTGTTTTGGATACCCAGCCTTGGAGGTCTGCGTTGAATTCATGTTTGTGGAGAAAGTGAGGAGAGGGGGAGCGGGAAGAAAGAAAAGAAGATAGACTTTAAGAGCACCAGAGCCACTGAAAGTTTTTTCTTGAGTATTGAGTTGATTGTGAGATGTCTTGAGCTGGTGTGAGTCTGATCCGAGCCATCGGCCAGGTACGTGAGGCAGGTGGAGCTGCTCTGCTGGGGAGAGGTGCCTGTTCTACCTGCCGGTCAGCCACCCTTGCTGTGCCGGAGGAAACCGATATTCTGCCCCGTGTCACCTGTTGAAAGCAAATAACCCCATCTCCTTCTCTTGGAAGACCTTTTTTCAGTTTTGCATTATTTTTAATTATCATTATTTATTTACTTTTCACAAAAACCACCCAGCAGACTAATAATACCCACCCCTGAGACAAGCAGGGTAAAAAACACCACAAAGAAGGATGCAGTTTTCAGGGATTTGATCCAATTTGTCTTCTTCTGTACTGAGCAAAGGCTGCTGGGGCTGGAATGGATATCGACAGAGCTTTCTGTCAAGCAAGAGGAAGATATCTCCTAGAAAACAGGAGGAAATGCTGGAAAGGACGTTTCTCTTGCTCTCCTCCTTTTCTCATTCTCAGTCCTTTCCCCTGCCCTGGCTGCTGGAGCGCTTTCGTGCCTCTAAGAAGAAATGGGAAAAGTGGTGGAGAATAGATGGAGAGCAGCCCTGAGGAGAAGGACTTGGGAGTGCTGGTGGAGAAGCTCAACATGAGCCAACAATGTGCGCTCACAGTCCAGAAAGCCAACCACATCCTGGGCTGCATCCCCAGCAGCGTGGGCAGCAGGTCGAGGGAGGGGATTCTGCCCCTCTGCTCCGCTCTGGTGAGACCCCACCTGCAGCACTGTGTCCAGCTCTGGAGCCCCCAACATCAGAAGGACATGGACCAATTGGAGAGGGTCCAGAGGAGGCCACGAAGATGATGAGAGGGCTGGAGCAGCTCTGCTGTGAGGCCAGGCTGAGAGAGCTGGGGCTGTTCAGCCTGGAGAAGAGGAGGCTCCGGGGAGACCTGAGAGCGGCTCCCAGTGCCTAAAGGGGGCTGCAGGAAAGATGGGGAGAGGCTGTTCAGCAGGGCCTGGTGTGACAGGACAAGGGGTAAAATAGAGGGAGGTAGATTCAGATCAGATATTAGGAAAAAATTTTTTACACTGAGGGTGGTGGAACAGTGGCCCAGGTTGCCCAGAGAGGCGGTGGATGCCCCATCCCTGGAAACATTCCAGGCCAGGTTGGCCGGGGCTCTGAGCAACCTGATCTGGTTGGAGATGTCCCTGCTCCTTGCAGGGGGGTTGCACTGGGTGGGCTTGAAAGGTCCCTTCCAACCCAAACCCTTCTGTGATTCTGTGATTGTGTCCTCTGTTGCTGAAGGAAATTCTGGAATTATTGTCCGCTGATGACATAAAGGCGCATGTAGGTGCATTTATCCGTGCCGGTGCAAGGGTAACCAGGATCCCGATAGTTTTGTAACCTCCTGACTGCAAACCGAAAGGACAACTCTCTCCTGGGTGGCAGGAGAGCAGGTTTGCCAGTGAGAGCTGCCTGCAAACCAGCACTTGGCCGTTGCAGTCCTGCGAGGCATCTCCATCAGCATCGTGCTGCCCATGTGGGTTCCGTGTGGTTCTACAGGCAGATCCACACCACAGAGCTTTGCTCCTGTGCAACTGGAGATGGACCTAGAGGAATGATGGGAGAAGGACTTCAGAGAAACTTCTGTAGAGTGGCATTCCCTAGCCAAAGACACTCTTACTGTCTCATCTTCCTTGTTACGTAAATTGTTGTCAGTGCTTCAATTTAATTTTTTTTAAAACAGTTGGGAACAAAGGCAACACTGCTTTTTTGAGGGTGGGATGTATGTTAGAGCAAAGCAGAAATCACCTAGGTGCCGTTTACATTTACAGCATAAAAGCAGCCGAGCCCCGGTAGATACCTGCTTGTTATAGCATTGACATTGGACTTTTCTGGGGAGGCATTCTGCGTCATCTTTCAACTTAAAATCCCAATCCCAGCAGCATGTTCTTATTGCCCCCTTGTTGTATAAAGAGCACGGGAAGGAAGTGGGCATCAAAAAGCCCAAACTTTAATGCCCATTTATAAGCCTGACCGGTAGTTTCAAGGCAGTTTTTTTTCTGAAGATGACCGTACGGATCTAGTGCCGCTCTGCCCTGCAAGACTGGCCCAGCAGCTGGTAAGAGGCCTCGGTGGTGACTGACGTTACAGTCCTGCTGAGGACTATAACTATAACAGAAGGACTAAAGTCCTCCTGTGCCTTTCAGGTTGCATTCTGCTGTTTCTCTGTGCCCAAATTAGGCTGTTGATTCTTAGGGTGCAGATTTTTTCAGTTAAATACACTGGATTCGGTGTTTAGAAGAATTAGAAAGCTACACCTTTTATTTCTTCAGAGGAAAACCAGAAGTGTGACTGGTTTAAGTCGCTTTTATTTGCACGTTGGTTTCTTTTAATAGTGAAGACTTTGCAAAAAGGTAGATCCAATAAACGGTTTGTAAAGATCCGTTGTAGCGCCTCTTCGTACAGTCTGCAGTCTGGGTTCCTCAGCCCCGTGGAGCTGCAGCTTTTTGTGTGTGGAGGAGCATCAGGGCAGAGGAAACTGCACTGAGTATCACCAGGGCACTTAAAGTCTGTGTATTTTGGGTATTTAACTAAAGGTGGGTGGTAGGAAGCAGGGCGGAGGCTTGATCCGGCAGAGCTGTTCACTGAATCGCACTGGTCTCTAACTTGAGATAACATTTCTTTGGTGTTCCTCTCTCTTCACAGCTTGACCCTCTTCCAGAAAAGGTTTTCCAGCAGAGAGCAAACGCTAATGCAGTGCATTCAATGGAGAAAGTAATCGAGATACACAGTGAGTATAGCCCCCTTCTCCCAGCTGGTTCCTTGTTGGGTTGCCCTGTGGGACACCCGTTTGGCTTCTCTGTCATCCTGGAAACCCCGCGTTCCCTCGTCCTAGTTTACAGATGGTCATTACACTGAGAAGTGGATTTGTGCAGCCGCAAGCTGGTCTTGCTGGAGCAAGCAGTGCATGGGGAGCCATCGATTCAGGGGAATGCGTTATCACTTGGGGGGGGAGTTAGTATTAAAACCTCTAAAAGCTCTGTAAAGGACAAGCTGTCCTGCACTTAGAGTGTGCCTTTGTCTCTTCAAAAGCGAGTCAAGGATCTTCAAATAGAATCACAGAAGGGTTTGGGTGGGAAGGGCCCTTTCAAGCCCACCCAGTCCAACCCCCCTGCAAGGAGCAGGGACATCTCCAACCAGATCAGGTTGCTCAGAGCCCCGGCCAACCTGGCCTGGAATGTTTCCAGGGATGGGGCATCCACCACCTCCTAAGTCTCGCTGGATGTTGTGGCACTCGTTAATTAAGAATGGACAGAGATG
Source organism: Chlamydotis macqueenii (assembly GCF_036417535.1). Lineage (NCBI taxonomy): Eukaryota > Metazoa > Chordata > Aves > Otidiformes > Otididae > Chlamydotis > Chlamydotis macqueenii. Next base: position 42,057,107 of record NC_141561.1, read on the forward strand.
AAAGTTAAGCAGAGTATTGCATGAAGTTGCTAATATTTTAGGTTTATTTGGCTGAGGAGGTTAAAATCCTTGTTGTTGAAGCTTTCCTGGGGGCATTCTTGGGGTTGGAGGGAAGGAGATGGAGTAACATGGGAATCCCACTGCTAGGTCCAGATGTCTTCCTACATCAAACGTAAATGTGATCTAAGACTGGAGGGGGCTAGTCTCCATTTTGTAGGGCAAAAATGAAGCTTAAAAGAGGCTAAAGCATTTTTTTTTCCCTGAAAAAGGCCCAGTAGCTTTAGAAATTTCAGTTCCATTTCCAGAAGCTGTTCTGCAAAGTGGGTGCTCAGCACTGATGGGACACCTCAGCAGCACCTTGAGCCAGCCAGTTGTGGGTTGTTTTTTTTTTTTTCCCTTAAAATGAGCACAGCAAATTAAAAGGGGCTTTGAGTAAGACCCTCAGTTTCCACCTCCCATCTTTCTTCCCTAGCCAAAGGAGAGGAGCGTCTTTCATTGCGAGGCAGGGTTTCAGCCCTGGTCTGACATCCTAGGTGTCCTTGAGGAATGGGCAGGTCCGTGTTTATCAGTGCTCTCAATACTTTTGGGGATTAAAACCTAGTTTTTTAAGCCACAGCAGCATAGCGGCTCCTCTGTTAGTACGGTAGCATGGTGGATAGCTCACACTCGCAGGGGTCTCTCAGGCCTCGCCTCAGAAGCCGAGGCTCCCTTGGCACGCGTTTCCAGGAACACACGTCCACCTGCAGATTCCTGAGACTGCAGAATGGTCCTTGAAGTGAGAGTGAGCGCAGCTCAAGGTTGCATTTTGCATAGGCGTGATGAGTCTTCCCCAGGAGGTTCTCGACCGTCTGTTGGGCCTCGGAAAGTGGGAGCGCGGTGCTGGACCCGTAACGATACAGATGCCGTGATGGCCTCTCTTCTGACCTCTCCCCCAGGCAAGTATTGGCATTCACTCCAGCGTTACGCCTCCACGGTGGGATACTCCCTGGTTGAGGCACAGAAGTGCGAGAACGAGGAGGCAGAGACGGTAACAGCCATGGCATCTCTGTCAGTGGGCGTGAAACCAGCTGAGAAGAGGTGAGTTGCTTTCCTTCCCATTTATCGTCACATCTTGGAGTCTGCCCAGGCAGGAGGAGCCGTGGTGGGCAGCCTTCTGGGTTAATCCTCTCCTTTTAACCAGTACACATGCATTCCCCGCTTCTCCTGCCCTCCGTGGGTTCTCTAGTGACCTTCTGGGCTGCAGGACAACAGCAGTGCCGTGAACCCCGTGTGTCACCTTAGTATGGTGAACGCTGTGCCTGGCCCCTCTGCTCCAACTGGAGCTGAACATGGTTTTGGTCAGTGAGAGGAGATTGATTTTGCTGAAAAAAAATTTTAACATTGCACAAGTGAAAACAGAGTGTCTAAAAAACCTTCTTGGTGGCAAGTTTTAATTCCGGGTGAGCCAGCTGAGTGCAACTGCTCAGGTGGGAAGGTGATGGGAACATAAGGCATGAGACTTAGCACCGCAAATTGTCCAACTCTGTCATACTCAACTGTCTTTCTCTCTTCCCTCGCTTCCCCTCCTGCCTGGCTGTGAAATTGCTCAGACCCGATGATGAACCCATGGAAGAGGAACCTCCCCTGTAGCATTCACCTTTGAGCTGGAGTTCTCCTGTCTGTTCGTCTTTGTCTTGAAGCTCTGCCAAGAAGCTTTCTCTCGTTACTCCTGCGTCCTGTCATGGTTTTTTCCAGAATACGGAAGGACAACCAGGTGTAAAACAAAGCAACCGAAAAAATCTCTCCATATCTATACAAGTCTACAGTATATATTTGCCGAAAAAGAAAAATGCCGGTGATGAGTAGTAAAGGACTGACACGCTGGGCACTCTTCCTCTGGTCCTCACTGGGAGCAGAAAGGGGAACAATGCCCATGAAGTCTTTGGCAATGTTGCCAAAAAGATTAAAAAAAAAAAAAAAAAAATCAAAGATTCAACAACACATACGAAAATAAAACAAACCTTAACGTAAAACTGGTGCTTACAATTTGATTACCCACAATTCAGCAATCTCCGCTTGAACCACTCGACCCATCTTGTAGTTTCATTTCTTGGACTTTTTAACTGGCTCTTGCCTGCCTGTGAGGCGCCGACATTCGTGTCGAAACCAGAACAATGGGAGATGGTGTATTTTTAACGGGGAGGGACAGGGAAAGAGGGACTCGTCTTACATCTAAGGGAAAGGGAAAGAGGAGCGGGGAAGCGGTAGCCCAGATGGAGTCGGCTTTATTGTCTCCAAAGCCATCTGAAGATGAGTTTGTGCCTTTTTTTTTTAATTGATGGATTTGGTGCAGCTGGATTTTCTGAAGTTTGAGGAACAATGCCTTAAGTAAAAAAAAAAACAAAAGAAAACAAAAAAATACCACAAAGAACACAGCAGTTCATGAACATTTTTCCTCTGGTTGGGAAAGCCAAAAACTGCCATCAAGAAGGAAGACTTTGGCTTGTGCTGGCATGACGGTGGGAAGCAGGCATCAGCTGAACAGAGCGTCTCCAAAAACTGTCTACAAGTTTGGATTTGTTTTGTTTTCTTTCATTGCTGTTTCAAAAAAAAAAAAAAAAAAGGAAAAAAAAATTAAGGTAGTTGCCAAGAAAGTGGCAAATACTGTTGGGTCTTTGAAATTCAACCATTTTTAAAAACAAATTTTCAAATGTTTTCTCTCTTCTACATTATCTAGTAATTGAACTTCTCAATTTGGTTGTTGAAGCATGTATTAGACACAAATGCAGGTTTGAGACTGGAATGCTTTTTATTAAAAGCAACTAGCATGAGATATTGCTTAAATTGTTAGGTATAAATATATATATGTGTATAATGTATATTCCAAATGTATTCCAAGCTTAGAAACCGGATTCCTATGAATTTCTGATAAAAATATTTATGATGCATTTATAGAAAAATATATGTAATAAATGCATACTCTAACAGTAGCCGTGGGAAGCTCCCGAGGGACAGAGCTGTGAATTGGAACGGCAAAGGTGCTTTTGGGAAAGGATCCAGGTTGAAACTCGAGGACTTTGAGACGATAGGCTGGAAAGTTTTTCAGAAAGCCAACACGTTAGCCACTGGGCAACTACCCTAAACATTTGTATTTTAATTTAAGGTTTTTAGTTGTGTTCCTTTTTCTAACAAAAAAAAAAAATGAGTTTTTTATAGCAAAGACTATGAATTTGCTGTTAATTTTTATATCAATATTTCAGAAAACCCTAAAGAAGCCTTGTTTGTGTGACTGACATTTATTTTCTATTGGCAGGTTTTGTTTCCGAATGGCAATAGCGTCTAAACCTTTTTTCCTCCCACTTTTCTCGCTTGTACATTATTTTCCTTTTTTTTTTTTTATAATTTTTTTTTTCCTTAAGTCTTTTGTACAGTGAGCAGCTTTCTGCGGGCGTAAGGAACTGTGGCAGACTGTCAGAGTTTATTTTTTCAGAAAGGGTGCGTTTTTGTCGAGGAGGAGGGATCGCGATGGGCTCTTTTGTATCATGATACCGCCGACTGTATATTTCCTCGGTTGTTACAGTAGCTATGTAAAGAAAATAAGGAATTTTCTTACCTTGAACATAGTAGTATTGCAATGGGCGATGTCTTTGTCCTCCGCACGGCTCACGGTGAGGATTACAGGTGGCTGGAGCAGCTGCCTGCCGCCGGGAAGGCGTCTCGGACGCTCGTGGGACAGCTGACATTTTTCTCTCCGCCGGACTTACGGACACGCCAACACGCACGCGCACCTCCCCGTGTCCTCTTTCTCTCTCTCTCTTTCTCTCCTCTTTTTCTTCCCGTTGCCGGTAGGGTTGGAGAACTTTTCCCAAAGGTATTTTTTTTCCCCACCACGAGGAGGTCGCAGCCTTCCGCCGGCCGGACCTTGGGCCTCGGCTGTCGCCTCACGCGGCCTGTGAGTGGGGGAAGCAGCAAAGCCTTGCCGCCGAGAGCTCGAGCGGCTCAGAGGAGAGCGGACTGACAGGCGTGCCTTCCTCCAGCAGTGCAGGATAGCACCCACCCCTCGTCCCAACATCCAAGGGTAGCTCTTTTCTTTCTGTTGTTATTATTTCGCTCTGTTACGATGACAACTGACGGGTTCGCTTCCAGTAACTTATTTTCTTCCAGTTCTCGAAGCGTCCATTTTCATTCCATTCAGGACTCGCTCACAGGAGGAATTTGAAGCATAAGCATACACATGAGCAAAAGCAAGAGGCTTTTGTTTTATTCCTCAGTTTATAATGCAACTTAAAAACCAGACACTACTGTATTTGAGTTTTACAAACCCAAGTACGTGTTAAAGTGATTAATAGCTTTGGTCGCATAGGACCATCCTCAGCATATTCTAAAAATAATCTTCCCGTGTAAAAACACAACGTACCTGGAGATGTTGTGGTTTGTTGGTTTTTTCTGTTGTGTTTTTTTTTTTTTTTTTTAACGCCGACCACTTTGCTGCTGTGATCAAAAATTAATCTGGCTGCCGAATCTGGTGACTGACGTTCGATTTTCCTTCTGCCGTGTACACGCTGTGGCAGTAACCACATTTACACGATCGTTTCTGTTGTCAGCTCTTCCCTGGCAGGTTTTTGTATTTCTCCTCTCGGTCGTGGCAAAGCTTTTTCTTTCATTTCTGTGTTCCTGAAAGCTGCAGTGCTGAGCCGGTTTCTTTTTAAACATTGGAGGAACTTGTCAGGATACTGCCTTCGTTTTACATAATTTCGCTCAGCTTTTTGCCAGGGACAAAAAGATTTTTCCCCGAGACGTCGGAGCTCGCCTCCTCCAAACTCCCGGCGACATGAATTTCATTTCGCAGCGGTGAGGTCGGGATGCTCTTCGGGGCCGGTGCAGGCGCGGAGAGGGGAGAAAGAGCCCTCGTTTTGAGGCTCTCCGCGATTTTTTCACCTTTTGAGCAGTTAGCTTCTTCATTTCAGATGACTTTGCCGTAGGGTGGCTGCGCCAGAGGGGCGGGAGCCCCGGATGCTCCTGCATCCCGGCGCGGTGCTGCCCAGGGCATCCTTTGTACCTGCTTGGAAAGAAAGGAGCATCTTTAACTCCTCTTTACAGAGAAGCGAGGCCCAGTTTGTAGTACACAAGTAATCATTGGGATTTTTTGGTTTGGTTTTTTTTTCTTTTTTTTTTTTTTTTTTTTTTTTTTCACTTTCGATACAAAACATTCCTTTTTTATTAGTCGCAGTCATGTATTCATTCCATTCTTCCTTTTGTAAACTTTTTTGGGCCCACGTCTTTTATGGGCATTGCTATATATAAATATATATATAAATATATATGAATATATTTTTTTAAGTTTCCTACACCTTGAGGTTGCATGGTCTGTAAGGTTGGCATGTCTTTATATTGTATACAGATTTTGCACGCCAAACTTGGCAGCTTTGAAAAATGAAAAAAAAAAAAAAAATTGTGGTTTGGGGTTTTTTTGGGTTGTGTTTTTGGTTTTTTTTTGCCTTTTTTTCCTCTCGTGGCATTTGCGGAGACTAAAGGTTGGGACGTTGTTGTCACACACATGCGCGCACCCACACACGCACCCACACAGCTGCACACAAAGGAAGGACAGTGGGAACACTTTTTGCGTCTTACTGAACTTAATAAGAAATCGTGCTTTTTATTGTTAAAAAAAAGAGTAAATAAAAAGGACTACTTAAACATTTCTCATTTTAAGAAGAAGAAGAAAAAAAAAGATGTTTATCTAGCACTTGTGACTTACCAATAATAGAGTTTATTGTATTTATGTGGAAACAGTGTTTTTAGGGAAACTACGCAGAACACACGAAGTAAACTGCTTGTGTCATTATCTTCATTTTTTTTCCTTTTAATTTGGGTTGGTATTTTGTTTTGATTTCTCGGCTGGGTGGGGAGGTTGGATGCAGGCCTTTGTCAACACACGTAGTCATTAATTCTAAGGAGATGAATGGCGAGGACTTTAAAGAGTTAACTCTTCAGCACAGCTGTGTTAACTTTTTTAAAATTGCTTTTACATGATGTATTATTGCTAGATTTCACTTTAAACAGTCGTGTACTGTGCAACACTGTGGTTTAAAAATGAGACTTTACATCGAAAGGAAAAACATGTTTCTTCATTGTCATGAAGTTGAGCTCGTTCTCAGCTCATCTTCACTTTGTCTTTGATATTGATGAAAAAGTATCCTATTGAAAGAAAATAAATTAACACTTTTCTGTGCTCCATAGTGGAGGCGCTATTTTCCAATTTATGAGGATGACAAACTTATATATATAATATATATATAAAAGTGGGGGGAGGGGTTGAAACATTATTCACCCAAGAGCTTATTACAGATATGTAGTATCAAAAAGTTGTAACTATATTATATTCTACTTTATACCTAGACATGCTCAGTATGATGTCACCATTGGTAGCAGCTACCGGTTTACGCTGTAATTTAGACAGTTTCACTCTCGTTATACAGACCCTACTTTAAGTGATGGTAGCATTCTTTGTGCTAAATTTTGATGGTCCTTTCTTTTACTTGGTGGAGTTGGAATATTTTTCTCATCCTTGTTTTTGTTTGGGGTTTTTTGTTTTGTTTGTTTTTCTCTTTTCTTTTCTCTCTCTTTTATTTTTTTTTTTTTTTTTACTGGCCAATGGTGTCTTTCTCTGACAGTACCGACTTCAATTTCAACTTTATTAGGAGTCCAGTATTTTGTACCACATTATGACAACTTGTTATTCTTGTGGTGTAAATAAAAAGAAAAAGTTAATTATAGTACCACCTTGGTTTCTGTTCTGAGGTTCTTTCCCTCTGGTGCCCTCGGGTGCGATGTGATACTGCATCTGTTTTAAAGAAAACAGTTTCTTGGTGTCGTGGAAGGAGGGGTCGGTGCTAAAGCAGCTTTTTGGTCAGCAGGTACCTGTGCGTGTGTTGGGGTGTCCATGGTAGCAAAATTGCTAGAGCTTCTGCCCTGTTTCCTTACTGCTCTGAGATTTGTGTTGACAGGTGCCTGCAGAATTGTAGAACGGGGGTTGTGAAAAAAAAATCCCACTGAAATTGAATTTCCAGCCAGAAGTCCATGAGAGCAGCTGAATTGCCCCCAGCAGCCAGCACTGAGTAAAAAACAGGAAAATCCAGAGGGAAAAACTGACGTTTTGTGTCTGGCTGGGTTCTGTGGCGTCGTTAGCGCTTTATTTTGCTGTAACGGGAGCGCTTTGGAGACAACTGGGTATGGCCCTGCCTGCCCTCACGCTGGTTCTGTAGGAGCGAGTCCCAGAGGTCCTTGTTGCTGTTTCACGTAGTGCCAGAGTCCGCAGGGCTGTGGCGTGTCCCCCCTCCAGCAGCTGTCCTTCGCTTCCAGGGTGAGTCCCATTTCCACACTTGATTGTCTGGGTCTGCTCTGCCCAGCTGCCCAGGCTGGGTGGGAGGCTCACCCGTAAACCCACAGATCGTGTCTGTGCCTCAACGGAGCAGGTCCTCTGCACTTGCCCACGTGGCTCAGGAGAGGTTCTCCATGTTGCACTCAAGTTCAGATGGGTGAGGAAGCGCCACCCTTTTTCTTCCATGGTCTCGTTCAGGGCATGGTTTCCGTCTGTTTGGCCTCTGTGTGGTCCTGCTCATCCCCAGAGCCTGCTGAACCGTCTAAAATCAAGCGTCTCCACCTATGTCAACTGGAAGTGTCCTCTGATTACAAGTCAACCAGCCACACTTCAGACCTGATATCCCTTCACTGTTTTCCTCCTGATGGAGAAGACAGGGCCTCGGGGCTCCCATTTCAGCCAGGGCTCATGTACCTCTGCAGAGGGGACTTACCCATCGTATGAGACCTGCTGCAGAGCAGCCCTGGCGTGACCTGCAACGAGCTTGATGCCATCCGCCCTGGAGAGCAGCCTTCAGCTCAGCGTCCCAGCCTGTGAGTAGTTTACGAAGCAGGGAAGAGGAGTCAAAGAGGACCCACTCGTGGTTTTGCTGCCTGTTACACCATCAGCAAACCTAAGCCATTAGCCAAGGAGAAAATCAGCTTTCCTGGATGCTCACTTCTTACTTCTGTCTTGATCCGTGCTCAGGGATCCTCTCCATGGACATTGCGTTAGCCCACCTGCTCAGCAGAGCTGGGGAGTCTGCTGGGCCATAGGGACTGATGGTAGAAACAGCAGGCTGATGTTCACGGTCTCTGCAGAGCACCTCATGGGAGGTTTAGGGGAGAGCCTGCAGGAAAAACTTGCCATCTTGGGAGCGTGGCAATTCCCTCGTCAGCAAAGCGTTGCTGCTGCCCCGCGTGCTAGCCGCAGTTCTTCGCACGTGCAGAGAGCATCGTCCGCTGAGGGGCTCGGAGAGCTCAGGCTCTGGGGCAGGAGGGCCAGGGTGAAGATGCAGACCTGCAGCGGGTCCATGGCGCGCAGGGACAGGGCTGTCCCTGTGCGTGTGTCGCTCCTCTTGGGGAAAGAGGCAAAGTTGCTCATGGCTGAAGCCTGCCTAAGCCGTTCCTCTTAAAGATGGCAAGAGGGCCAGAGCAGTGACGCAGTGTGATGTCCTGCTCAGACGCGCGAGCCCATGTCCCTGCCCGTGGCACCGATGGAATGGCGTGGTTCATCACCAGGGAACCGCAGTTCATCCGCTGGCGTGGAATCCCCCCACCGGGCGATGAAGCCTGGCTCTGATGGCCTCGAGGCAGCGGGCTTGCTTCAGGGGGAGTGGGGGTGTTCCAAACACGATCTCAGTTTCTGTACGCTGCGTGTGTCAGAGGCTGCTAATCCTTAAAGAAGCCCCAGGTCTGGCTGCGCGACGCCAGAGGTGCGCTTCAGGCTCTGATAGATGTTCATTGCCGAGTGGTGGTTTTGAGACTCAGAAATCAGGATGATGGAGGGAGGCTGTTTAAAAGTGCTGGGCTGGCTGTTTTGGAGGGCAGCCTTCCTCTGGCTTCCCCAGGACCCGCAATATCTGATTATCCCTGTCTGCAACAATATTTTTTCCTCCTCCAATCCACTGCAGGTCCAGCCCCAAGCATGCAGCGTGCTGGGGAGCGGGACCTGGCCCCTGCATGTTGACGTGTGGGGTGTATGGGCGCATCTGCGATCCAGAGCTCCTTCATCGCGCCTGAAACGCTCTGGGCTTGCTGCTCGCCCAGAGCATGTGGGCGTAAACCCGACACAATGCGGCGGGGAGCGTTAAACGCAGCGCCGCGGCCCCCGCGCCAGGGTCTCAGCATGAAATCATGTGTTTCAAGAGCTGCTGCTTTAGCCATGGAAATTTTTAGAGCCAGAAATCTGTTAATCCTAAAGAAAATAATGTTGCACTGCAATGAACGCGCCCCGACCCTGCTTTGAGGTGGGTCCCTTCTGGCTCCTCTGGTGGGTGCCCATGGCTGGGTGTGAGGGGAGGATGCCCAGCTGGGCGCCGGGATGGGTGCTGCTCTGTACCCTTCCCTGGGCCATTCCAAGGTTAGCAGGGTTTTTTTATTTATTTTTTTAAAGGACAAAGAGGCTGTTTCTCCATCCAGGCAACAAGTCAAGGCTTTGTGCTTTCCGTGAAAGTCTCCATAGCAATGGGAGTGCAGCAGAGGAAGGCACAGGGTCTGGTGTTAAACACCCAGCTGGAGCGCACGGGGGCAAGGGCTCCACCTGTGCCAGCAAAACGTCCCACGTTCACGGTGGGATTTGGGTCTGCGCTGAGTGGAAACCTTCTCCTCAGGCTGGCGCGTGGTTGTCCTTTTATGGGCCACACTGAAGATCACGGAGGGAGTTGGGAATTCACCTGTTATCCCTGCCTGGATCTTACCTGCGAAAAACATTGGTGTAATCCGCAAAGCTGTCGTGTGCTTTTCCCCGCAGGAGGCAGGAGCAGGTTTGCCGATCGCAGGGCTCCCTGGGCTCCCCAGCTCCGGGCGGGGTCCCGGCGGGCAAGCTGCGAGGTTCCCTGCGCAGCGGGGCCGGCTCCAAAAGCCATTTTCTCTCTCTCATGGTCCTTTTCCAGGAACCCCGGCTGCTTTTTTTTCCAGGTAAAGTTCAGCTTAGGGCTTTCCGCTGCAAAACCAACTGTTGCTAAGCAAGGAAGAATTATTAGCAAAACTCTGGGAATTGAAGTGCACTTGCCGTTAAGTGGCAATGGCTTTGGGAAAACGCAGATTTGGCAATAATGCTGATGGAAAAAAAATAGCCTGTGTGCTCAAAGCTGGGGGCTTGGGGACGTCGGTGCCTTTGCTGCGAGGGGACTGGGAGCTGAGGTGGCAGACATCTGCTCCCGCGGGTGCGACTCCCGTGACTTCCTCAACGTTAAGAAAAAGCAACGATCTCACGCCCGGTGTTGGTGTAATCATGATAACGTGTAAGTGGGAGAGCAGGAATGGCCGTTTCAAGAGTTTTGTCCCCAGACAGGTGGTATTTTAGCAAGGAGCTGCTCTTCAGGCCACCCAGGTAGGTAGTGGGAGGAAAAGAGTGGTAGATTTAAAAAAAAATAAAAACCAAAAAAAACCCGATGAGAACCCAAGCAGGACCAGCCAACACAGGTGGCTGGTGGCTGAAGCTGATGCTCTGTCAGTGACCCGTGTGAGATCTGCCAAGAGCAAAACCAACTCCAAAGAACCATCACGTATGGTGGAGCACTGGCCCAGGTTGCCCAGAGAGGTGGTGGATGCCCCATCCCTGGAAACGTTCCAGGCCAGGTTGGCCGGGGCTCTGAGCAACCTGACCTGGTTGGAGATGTCCCTGCTCCTTGCAGTGGGGTTGGACTGGGTGGGCTTTAACAGTGCCTTCCCACCCAAACCATCCTGGGATTCTATGAAAGGAATTTAAAACAAGAAATAATCAAGATATTGATTGGTATTAGTCAGTCTGTTCTTGAACTCTTGAGTTTACCTGAGATTCTAAAAGCAGAATCAAAGGGCCGTAGCCGGGCTGTAGGAAGACGAGAGGAAGTGTTGAAGGAGAATATCCAGAGACTTAAATGCCAGTAAGTGTTTGCTCCCAGGTGGAGCAAATGCAGACAGTGTGCAGAAAGTTATTTCAGAGACTCCGGAAAGCCTGGTGCTGGCCAGATGAGTACGTGGTGCGGACAACGAGATGGAGCCATTTTGGCATCTTGGATGAGGCAGCAATTACCCTCCAAGTCTGCTATGGGGTTTGTCTGTGAAGACGAATGTGTTGGAATTAAGATGCTTGATGCTAGGAGAGCAGAGAGGTTCAAAGCTAAAAGAAATGCACAAGACTCGGCCAAGTTGTCTAGTGGCGGGCAGTAGATAATAGTGGTCAATAACACCGGGCATTTTCCAAGGTAACCCCAAAAGGCTGATGGCGTCTGCTGCTTGCTGGCAGCTGAGTCCCTGCCCAGCCACTCGCTCACTCCCCTGTAGTGGGATGGGAGGGAATTGGGAGGGCAAAAGCGAGAAAACTCATGGGTCACTGTAAAGACAGGTTAACGAGTGAAAGGGGCTGGGGAGGTCAAGCTGCGAAGGCTTGGCTGAAGAGCGTTGCAAGCAGAAGGAGGAAGGAAGAGCCGAGGAAAGCGATGGGCGAGCCATCCTTGGGTGGAGCAGCTCAGGGAGCAGCCGTGGGGAACACATCTCTGGTGATGCATGAAAACCAGGACTCCTCAGCAGGGCTGTGCGATGCTGTTTGCGGGACAACAGAGAATGTATTTTAATAGTTGTGAAAGAGGAAAAAAAAAAACCGCAACTCTGTGAGGTTGTGGGGAAGTTACAGTCTGCCTTTTTTTATGACAGCAGAACTTAGCAAAACCAGTTCCTGCCGAGGAGCTGTTCGTACTTCACGGCTGTGCAAATGGTGTCTCACGCGCCGCACTAACGAAGGGCTTCAGCCAGGATGGAGCCAATTTGGGAGAACTAATTACAGGCCCTGGGAAAAAGGAATCATCTCTGTGTTTATGGAGGGGCTTAGCGTGTTGCACCGTGGGTTTTTCTCTCTGATTTTTAAGGATGTGGAAATCTGGGAAGCCACCTGGGAGGTGATTGCACAGGGCTTGGCTTTGTTTCTTGAACTCCCTTATGGTATCCAAACCTGAGAGTGCCCAGAAAACCAGGTCTGGCACAGATGTGACTGGTGCTTGGCCAGGAGACCCTCAAACCCTCCAAGGCTGCAGACATGGGGTCTGCTTTCCGTCATGGCCACCTACACAGGGAGCAGGTCCCCAAGCATCCTGCGCTTCCCTGGCCCAATGCGACGGGGCAGCAGCTGCAGCCACTGCTCCAGCTCCCAGAGGAGCAGGTGGCCCAGCCCGTGCTGCGAGCTTGAAACAGATTTTGATTTCTGAAGGGACAACAGATGGGGCTGGAGGTGAAGCGGGGCCGGGGGCCTGAGTGTGGGGAGGAGCAGGGCTGCCCGCAGAGCAGTCAGTGAGGCCCAGAGCTGCCCTCCTGGCTAGAGGCACTGCCCACGCTTTGCATCTTCCAGCCTGCAGTGATGGGCCAGGTGTCTTCTGGATGCCCACGAGGTAAAAGCAAACCTCCCTCATTTCAAGCACATGAATTGCTTGAAATTCAGTAGCAAAAACAAGACATAACAGGCCAGGTCCTGAGAAAGGCAGTGGCATGCATTGCTCCCCTGCTGCAGGACCTCTCCCCCTGGCCAAGCTGCTGCTCCTCTGCAGGGAGCACGTGGGGGTTTAAACAAAACCACCCCAAAAAGCTCGGTCCTGCAGTGCATGCACAGCAGCGATGGAGAAAACATTTCTTCCCATATGGGGCTGATCACACCGCATCGGTGTGCGCCAGGCACAGACATGTGCCCTTTATCTACGCCTTTTCAGTCATTTTCATCTATTTTTTTCATTTATTCATTCCACCACCCCAAGGAGGAAAGGTTTGGAATCTGCAATTTCAATGCATTTAAAAAAAAAAAAAAAAAAGAAAATAAGGTTTTCACTCTATTTGGGAGGATGCAGATGCATGGTGCTTTTTTGTTTGCGGTCTCTCAAGGCACAACTATCGAACGGTCAACTCGTTTCAGAGGAATGAGAGACCTGTTTCCCATTACATCAGGAAGGCAACGGGGAGTAATGCCTGTACTTTAAAGGCGATTAAATATCCAGAGTCCTTGAGAAAGCTTTCAGAATTTCACCCTTGAATTACATGTTTTAGTCTGAAGGAGAAAAAGGGAAAAAGAAACCTTCCTTCACCACTGCACAGAGCAATTTCTGAAATCCTCCCCAAGCTCCGTGAATAACACAGCCAGTGCAAGCTTAGCAACTGCCCTTCAGCCAGCTGGGTTCGTTTGGTGGTGAGTGACAGGAATTTCTGGAGCTTATTTATCCAGGAGGTGGGTCTCGGTGCTGATGAGGGTCCCCGCTTGGCCCCCAAGCCAAGCCCAGCCTCTGTTAGGCTGCGTTGGATCTGGTCTCTGTGTTCTGTTGCACTCCCGGAGAAGGAAGATTGCGACCGAAGGGGATAAAATATGGCTTTGGAAAGGTGGAGAGAACTTCTTCTCAGAAAGAGAGGAAACTTGAAGCTGAGACGGTGGAAAAGCTCCGCTGCGAGCCCCGGGTGTGTCCTGAGCCCATCAATAACCCTGCCAAGTCTGGGGAGCGCTGGGTGAACGCTGGTGCAGCCAAGAGGAGAGGGTCTGCAAACCTCAATCCCCCTGCCCCACCAGCTCCTCTCAGCCCGGCTGCCGTGGGGATGTCTGCCAGGTCCCCAGCCCCACCTCCAAGGGATGTGGCACGGGAGGAAGAGGAGGAGGAGGAGGAGCACACAAGGCGGCTGAATATCTGCGAATTCAACCCACAGAGTGACTTCCCACAGCTCTGGCTGGAACCTGATTGGGGCTGCCTGGTTTCCTCTGGGCTGATTGATGATGGCTTCTAATACGCTGAGATACTTTTCCCATTCCAGGGGACGGTTGATGGTTAGCACGTGGTTGGTGAAACGACTCTGTGTCCGACAGTGTAACAAATTGTCTTGGCCAGGTTTATCTGTTGGGCTTCATTAGGGACCTCTATTGCGCCAGGTTCTGGGGGTGCTGAAAATGAGACTCAAATTGATTTATTCCTTGTGGGTTGCAGGCTAATTCTTCTTTCATCTAAAGCCTTTTCATATATGACCTCTCTCCCCCTTATCTGCGATGGGTAATTTGATTTGCGCTGTTATTTCAAAACAATTCCTTTTGGTTCCCTTTGTGAGCTGAAAAAGGCAGGAGTTAAGGACTTAAGTATCACTGGCTGCTTCCAAGCTCTGTTTTGAAGAGGCTTGGACGGCAAGGAGGCGGGGGGAAGGAAGAGGAATCCAACCAGAGGAGGAAAGTATCTGCAGATTTCATTAGGGCTCCTCCGAAGCGCATCATCTCGGATTCACTCGAAGACGACTGGCGTGGAGGCGCGATGGATCACCCCGCGGGCTGTCAGAGCTCTTGCTCCTAAGGATCCCGACTCAATGCGCCAGTGCTGCTGGGCTGTTCAGCAATTTATTCCTGGTGCGGCACCATGCGGGTCCTCCAGTTAAACCATGCTGGCGTTTGCTTCTGGAGGGAGGAAAATAAGACAGAAACACAACTTTGCGGCTCCCAACCTCCCCTTAGTCAAAAAACACAGCGCCTCAATTTTTGTCTTGGGGTCCGATCGTAGTTTTTTCCCTGAGTTCATTGGTTGGGCAGCCGGCAGGTAACCTGCGCAGCTCTTGCCGAAGGGGAGCCGGCACTGCCAGCCGGGCAGGCAGAGTGGCGTTGGCATACACGGAGCAGTTTGGGACAAGGTTGAGCAAAGACCATGCTGAACCCCTGGGGGCTGCCCCATCAGGATGGAGATGCAGGAAAGATGACCCTGACAGCAAATGACCTCCCAATAACAGGCAGACCTCCTGCTAAAATCTCAGGTTTAGAGTAATTGCAAAAAAAAAAAAAAAAAAAAAAGGCCGGCTGCAAGTCACCTGCAGGTTGCAGGAGAGGTGAAGAGGTGGGATTATCGTTCCCGCAGTGCTGAGCCACGTCTTCCAGAGCAGAGACAAACCACATGGGCAACCTGCAGAAGTTGGGGAGAGGGCTGGTGGTGAAGGCCGTAGGACGTCTCTGGAAATCTCCAGGTGAGAGAGTTTTTGCTCTTCCCCCTTCTCCCTTGTCCAACCACAGGACAGATTTCTTCTTTTCCCTTGCTCTGTCTGAAAGAGGTTTTGCCTGTCTCATCCTCAAGCCTTGGAACCCCAGGGAGTTGGAGTTTCACAGCAGAGCAGCTCAAACGAATGCCAGAGGAAATTAAAAATCACTGCAAAAATGCTGTGAAGAATGCATTGGCTGACAGTGTTCAATGGCAGCTCTCAAAGCAAGAAAATATTTCTCGAGAAACTTAAAAATAATCTCCCAGTTTTGGTTGGTTGGGTTTTTTTTTTTTTCCTTGAGCAAAATTAAAGATGTTAGCCCAAACGAGCATTTCGTATTTGGGCTGGCTGATGAAAAAGTCAAGTGGAATGGGAAAAGGCACATTGGCTGCCACTAGAACCATCTATCAGCTTGAGCAGCCTCGCACTTGTCTTGCTGGGCAGTTGGTGACAACCAGCGTATGATTCACGTGATTTTTGACTTTTTAGTTGAATTTGCTTCTTTTCCAGACAACTTGGATTTCACTTGGAACCTGTCTGGCAGGATTTGGCTTCTAGCCTGCTTGGAGCTGCAGCTTGCAGAGATTAATGACATGGAAAATGAGGAACTCTGACCGTAAAACTCTGAAATTGTGGGGAAAAGGCAGCTTAGAGCCAGCCTGTGGTAAGGAGGCGTGCGACTTGTTCGGGGATGGTGTTTGGAAAGGCAAAGGCTCTTGCAGCTTTTTCAGGGCAACAGCCTTGTACTCAACAAGAGCGTCTTTAAAAAAGTCTGACAGCCCCTCTCATGAAGGAGCTGGAGTGCCTTGAGTACAGCAAGTCTGTTCCTTCTCCTCCTAAAGGGCGCGATCCAGGTTTCCGTGGTTGAGAATGCGTTCACGAAAATATGGGACAGCACAGGCTATGTCAGAGGATCAGCCAGAAATGCTGGTCTCTGCTTGCCTCTCCTAGCACCGAGAGGACGTGTCCCTGTCCTGTGCCTCAGCCTTCCTCTCTTTCCCCCGTGTTGTGAGACAGGCACCCTTCATCATCTCCTGAGGGTTCTCCTGTGGTGCCCAAGCCCAGGACTGGGGACCTGCTGCTTATCCTTGGGATGCTGAAAATCTCCAGTCTGATGTGCCTTGGTCACGCATTCAAGGTTGAACTGGAGATGAGATGTTCTTGTCCCAGTTTGGACTAGCAGAGGGAGCCAGGATGTTTGAGGGTGTCTCAAGGAACAGGACACAGGCATGGCCCAGACACGTTGTCTCAGCTGAAAAAGGGGGATGCTGGTGGTGGCTGTTGCTCCTGGGCAAGGAGGCCCCTCCAGACTGGCTCCATCAGGTCTCCTAGATGCAAGCAAGAAAAGCAAGGAATCACCCTGGCACAGGAAAGAACACAAAGATTAATCTCAAAATCAGCTCTTCTTTAATGCTGATGGGAAAGGGTTAGCAGGCAGGGTTGGAAAATACCAGCAAGTGTGGGTTCCTCAAACACTGGTCGTGGGAAACCAGCGCCTTACGAAGCCAAGACCACGTGGCAATGATGCCAGCCTTGCTTCTTCTTGAGAGCTGAAGGGAGAAGACTGCTTGAGGACTGTTTGAAAGCCCATTTGCATACAGACAAAAGGACAAACCTCCTCTCCCGGGGCAAAGTCCTGGGGGTAAATTGTGCATCCCGCTGGCAGGCAGGCGTGGTTAATTCTGAGCAGGGACAACGGGAACCTGTGAGCATTATAGCTGAAATGTTCTGTGAGCCCCTAGGTCACCTGAAAAAGAGCTGTGTGGGGCCATTTGGACCCTCCTGAACCCTGGGATAGGGCGGGAGCTACCCTGGGTGCCCAGCCTGCCTGCACGTGGCCTTCTCCTTCTCCCAGAATTCAACTGCCTTCATTGCAATTATTCTTGATTATAAAATAGAGGGAGCTACAGAAAGGGCCCAGGAAACCCTTGGTCAGCGAGGGTGGCACGTTCCTCTACAGCCTGTGCCCAGCACTAGCATCCCAAAATTTCAGGCAGCAGGAGCACCACCGGGCTCTTAGTTAACCATGAGAACACAGCCCTTCATACGTGACAGTGCTAGGAGCCATCATTCATTAAAAAAATCACCTAGCAACACAGTTTCTGGTTTCTTGTCCTAAAAAGAAAAGGGGCTTGGTCACCTTTGGCTGCAGCAGGATGGCTTGGCCGTGGTCATGCTCTGTGCAGGAGGGATGCGAGCCACGAAGCTGAGACCATCCTGGACGCCTGGCGCTGGGCCTAGCAGCCTGAGGATGTCTGGAGAAAGCAACTCCCCTGTTCAGGTGACTTTTCTGTGGGACGTGGTTATTTTCTAAACTCTTGGCCTGGACAGTTGCTGGTCAAAAAAAAAAACACCCCATTTTTTTTAAAAAATTGCAATTTCAAGGGAATTGCAAAGGATGGAAGGTTTGAGGTGGGTGCAGCAAAGCCGGAGGTGGGATGCACAGTGCGGATGTGGGATGAAGGGAAAAGGTGATTGCCACCTGTTGGTGTTTGCCTCTCTTTTACAAGATGGGTGAAGTGGGACTGCAAAGCCAGACGTCTGAGCTAGAGATGAAGGAGGGCCAGTGCCACCGTTCAGGCAGTGCACCGCGCAGCTGCTTGAAGGCATTTTGTCATTTTGTGCCCAGGGGTTTTACTGCTTGCTGTCCACTCAGGGCAGCTGTGACCTCCAGGACCTTCCTCTCCCCCTGTTCCCATCCCGTAACCCCCATGGAGAGAGAAAAAACTCATTAAACTCATTTCTCCCCTTCTTTTCCTAGAAGCATGCGCAGCTCCGAGCACGGGTGGCAAGCAAACGGCTTTCTGTTTCCCTGCTGCAGTTTCATTTCTCTGAGGTCCCTGTCACTGCCGGCCCCCAGCGCAGAGGCTGTTGGCCATCCCTTCTGCGGCACTAACGCTGACCCATCCCTGGGAGGAGAGACAGGTACGTGGTGATGGGTACTCCCTAAATCTCCCATCTGTGTTTCTCAGCATCCTGCCTCGCGCTGGAATGGTGGACATAGACGTTAGATAAATCAGCACGGTAGAAGCTTGGAGACCGGTGATTCAGGGTGCTGGTGCACATCCCTTTATGATCGTGACCCTGCGAAGGCTGCCCGTGCCTGTGGCGGGGGAGGAGGGACGGACTGATTGAAGTCCAAACCACGCGCCTCTCCTTTTCAGCCCGTTCAGCTGGGGCTGAGCTTGATCAAATTAACATTCCCTGGCTGGAAGTGGGATGACAGCAGGTTGTCCCACAGCCCCCCCCCCCCCGGTACCCAAAGAAAGCAGCACCGTGGAGCACCCCCACCCTGGAGGGGATGGGCGTGGTGTTTGGTCCTTCAACTATTTTCCTTAACCCAACCCAGGCAAGCAGTAAAAAACCCTGGTGAGCAGGGAAGATGAGGATGAATAAGTCTTTAGATGGGGAAAGGTGGAAATGACCTGGAAAGAAGAAAAATTTATGTATGTATTTATATATATATACATTTTATATACATAAATATATATAAAAGTCTGACCCAGCCCTGAACTTTTCTGGCAGGGAAGCAAAATTTGTGAGGAAATATAGCACAGCCTGTAATTCCTCATGATATCAGTGGGAGCGACGGTCCTGGGGCCAGTAAATCTCCCAGATGGCAACAGGGGGATTAGGTGGGAAGGTGGGAAGGTGGGAAAGGGTGTTGCATCTCCCCTCCCCCAGCTCCTGCTCCACATTCACCTTCTTCATTAAGGAATGTTAATCATCCCGGCTCCCAGAGTGCTCTCAGAGTTTTGTTTATAATAAAATCTTTATGGCGCTTGGAGGTTTGGGGTTTTTTCCCTTCCCTTTCTCCCTTACAAGATGGTTGTGTGCAAGGCTTGGGAGGGACGGCAGCTCAAAGCAACTGTCCTGTAGGCATCTCTGAGGCCTCTCCAGCTGCAGGAGATGCGAGGTGAGAAACCTCCCAAAGATGCTATGAGGCTCCTGGTGTGATTGTACGGACCGAAACTTGCACTGGCATCAGGCCACGGGTCCCGGTTTGTTAAGATGAATGCATAATGTGGCATCACACGCAGCGGCAGCAGCGCAACTGGGATGAGGGGAGCATGGGTGACCTCCTCCCACGTTGTCTTGAGCATCCTGCAAGGCCTTGGTGGGCTCCAGTTTGCTCCTCAGGTGGCTTTTGTCAGGCTGGAGTAAGCTGGGCCTGGGCTCAGGCTGCAGCCAGCCCCACTCTGCACTCCCGAAAGCCCATTCTTCTTCCAGGGCATTGTCAAGAAACTTTCAGAAATTTAATCTTTCTGAGATCACTGCCTTTCGTTTAGGTTAGTCTGCAAACAAGGAATGGGCTCAGAAGTTATCTGGAGGGCAGGGAAAAGGAAACAACCAGACAGATCCATGCCTCGCAATCCCCAAAGCCTCATCTGCTTGAGGAACCAGACCAAGGCTGACGGGTTATGGCCGGTCCCAGCTGGGTGTTGGCTGCCCCGTGCTTCACAATGCTTCTGACACATCAAGGAAAAGCCTTTTCAACAAACGCATCAACAAACAGAGCAAAATAAAAGATTAAAAAAAAAATATCAAGTGACTGGCAGAGACCCCAGCTGGCTCCTTCATCCCAGCGTTTGTTTATTTTCTGTAGTTATTGAGGTCATCCTCACCACTCCATCGTTCCAGGAAAAACCGCGGCACGGTCCTCTGTCCCCGGCCTTCCTCCTGCTGTCCCTTCAGCCTCCATTTCCTCCTTTCCCTCCCTGGCATCCCGCGTGAGCCGTGAAGGATGGGCCATTTCTCTGGAGGGGAGGAGGCAAAAAAAGCGCTTCTCCCAAGGATCCGCTGTGATTTCTCGCCAGTGTTTACAGAATTCATCCTGGCAAACAGCGGAGAGGCAGGGGCCATGCCAAGGTATGATATCATGGGGCTGACGGACTCCAGAGCTGCTTGGACAGATCAGGAAGAGATAAAAGGGGGAAACTGTCTGATTAGACCACAGCCCCAGCCCATCACCTTGAGAAGATATATGGAGTAATTTTTTTGGGGGGGGACAATAAATACAGCAGTCAGGAAAGGCAGTGCTTGAGGCTACCATGACCAGGCTGGACCTCTTCAGAGCCTTCGGTTTCCATCACCCAAGAGGGGATGCACACACACACACCAGCAAAATACTGATCCTTTTGCTGGTGGTAAAGCCACACAACCCACTGCTCAACCGCAGAGCTCCCCACTCCCTGATGTGGCTGTCGGTAAAAGCTTTCCTCCGTGGGCACTTGTTGAGCAAGGGAGCACGGCCGGGCTTGTGTGGAAAAGCCAAGCCTTGCGGCTGCCTTTCTCCAGGGGCCATCGGTGGTTACTCAAAGCACGGAGAGTGTGCTGGGGGAGAGAGGCAGGGACAGGGATGTGCAAGCACAGAGCGTTCTGGAAAGTGGCATCCCGAAGCAAAAGATTTTTTTTTTTTTTTTTTTTTTCCCGAAGAGTGATGCAGAATTACCGTATTAATTACCTAACTCTCCCCACCTACCGCATCTTTGCAATCAAACAACTAAGCTTGTTTTGTATCTTAATATCACAGTGCATTAATCATTGCTTCACTGTGGGCTGGGGACTCAAGTCAGTAAAACACAAAATGTAGCTTCCCAGCAGCAGAAACAGAAATTTTCTTTAGGTCACAGGCCTGGCACTAAATTACCTGTGTACAATATACACCTCCACCACACCCAGCGCTTCCCAGTGACTTGCGCATTGTGCCACAAGAGGAATGCAGTCCGGCTCGGACACGTGGAGACACACATTGAATTATTTCGGGGAGAAAAAAAAAAAAAAAAGCATCTCCATTTTTTTTTTCCATGTGGAAATTTGCTTTAGTCAGCCTTTTATTTGGGGGTTGTTTGAATTTTTTTATCAATTTATTTAGTTATGTTTATGACACCAGCGGAAGAAGGAGAAGCCCTAGTGCCCAAGCCCTGCCTAGGTGAATACATAGGGTAAAGACCTTGCTTGCCAAGTCCCTCAACGAGAGGAGTGCTTGGATGACCTCGTGGCTTTTTGTCATCTCTGATGAGGGAGTGCGGAGATTTGGGACCCCCATGAAGTCAAGATTGACCACAGTGAACTAATCAAAACATACGTTATAGCCCATGCATCTGTCCGGGACGTGTTCCAACCAGCCACCCAAGATACATCTGCAGCACTGATTTTCAGAGCCCATCATTACCAAACGAGCTAAGTCCAGTTTGGGTTTCATGCTCCAGTTTTGTTTACCACCATCCCCCAAAGGCTGTCCCAAGGGCAGCCTACAAGGTGCAATAGTCGAGTTTTTGTGTTAGGCTTATATTTATTTGCTGCCACTGAAGATTTATCATGGGAGCATCCCAGCTGAGATCACAGCCACATTGCATGGGGTTCAGGCCAGGAAGGTGGGGAGAGACAACTCCTGCTCCAAAGGTTCAAAAGAGAGCAGAAACACAAGGGAACAGAAGCCCTGTCCTCCCCATTTTGCAGGTGGGGAGCTGGCCCAGCGATGCATGAATGACAGGATGGGCTTGTGGGCGAGGAGAATATCTGACCAACATGTGCAGGTCAGGAGTGGCCCTTGGACTTACAGAGACCCGACAGCAAGACAACAGAGGGACCAGGAGGACATGGGATTGCGGTGGCGTCCTCTGGCCCACAATGCCTGTGCCCTGTGGATGCTGTTGGATGTCACTGGGCAAAGGTGACCCAGAATGTGGAGATGATGTCCTGTAGCTCCTGAGTTACAGTTTCCCTGCTTTGGCAATTAGGAAGCCTCAGCTGAACCTTTTCAGGGGTTGTGATTTGCTTTTGAGCATCCTGATCGTTTTTCCAGGTGATTTGGTCACAGGTAGAGACCCCCCCCCTCGCCCATCCATCCATGGACAGTTTTAAGGGAGTTTACAAGTGATCCTGCTTTCTGCTCATTTACATTGATGAACTTCAGAGATGATACAGGCTATGGAGATCAAGCCATGCTGACGAGCTCCAGGTCAGCACCTTTAGGCGGATGGCCAGCCTGTGGCCCCGGGCCACCTGCTCCTTGCTGCCCTGCATCTCCTGAAGCAGGAGAGACACTGTCAGGGAACTAGCAGCGTTCTGGGCACAGGAGGTGTTGTCCCATGACATGAACCAGAAAGCAAGGAAAATGTGGGGAACCCACAGTCACAACTCCCATGACATTTCCCAGTGGAAAACTCTAACAAATGGATTTTACCAAACTCTTGTTTTGGTAAAATTTCATTTTTCGAACAGGAAAATGCTTTATTTCACCCTTAAAAGATCTCAGGTTGCCAGGTAAAATTGTCCGTATATTATTCACCTAGGAGGAGGATGAGTGGAGGGAACTCAGAGGAGACCTGATGTTTCATCCTCTCTGAGGACTATGGTGGGTTCCTCTTGCCCAAAGCAGCTTTTCCTCCCATCTGGTGGCGGCTCCACCTCTGTGGCCTCCCAGAAGACACGAGTCCTGCAGAGCAGCTTGATTCCCATCTCCACAAGATGCCCGCCCAAGGCTCGCAGCACAGGATCGCCTGCTTGCAGGGTTGTTGCTGCTCCTCTGGAAAGGGGCCGAGGCATGGGCAATCACATACATTTTGAATTAGGATGCCTTTAAATCCTTCTCACACTGTCTGTGCTGTCTCGTCTTCGCATTTCGAAGCTGTTCCCACAGCTGTCCAGCCTGTGGTTCGGTTAATTCTTCCTCCCCAAATGGAGAACACTGAGTGGCTTCGTTCCCCAACCAGCATTTCAACACCCTTCTCTGGAGAATGTTTGACGTCTCATATGGTTCCTCCATCTTGAAGGCTGCTTCAGCAGCGTGCTAGGGCTGTGGATGATGGGGAAAGCCTTCTCATGAGCACGGTGGATGTCCATACCCTGCCCAGAATTTCAGAGCTTCTCAACCCACTGATGTCCATGTTTCCCTGAAGGACATGATAGGAGGAAGTCATCTTCTCAACTAGTTACCTTCCACCCCCCTCTAGTGGTTATGGAGCCAGCTGGGTCCGTGGTGGAGTCAGGGAGGCAGAGAGGAGCACAGCATTGCAGAGTGATGGCTTATTAATGCCTCGTTTCATCGTTGATGCTTGCTGAAGGCCATAAGTTGGGTTCCTGCTCGAGTCTAGAGCTATGCACACCTGTGCGACACAACCCTGGCATTGCCAAGCTGCAGTCTGAGCCGTGAACCAGGGGCAGGGGTGGGGATGGGAGTCACACCCTGCAGCTTCATTCCTTGCTTTCTTTTTTTTTTTAAAAAAAATGTTTTTAAAAGTAATTATATTTTCTTCCTAAAGAAAGAAGCTAAACAAATGAAACTACAGGTGGCTACAAGGCATTAAATCTGTTGTCCCCATCCTCCCTTAGCCTCCCACCTCTGTCCTGAGCCTGTAAGATTATGGTGTTTCAGTTTTATTCATACGCTGAACCAATTCAAACATGTGGCCGAAAGCCTGGAGAAGAAAGATGTTGTTAATCTGACGCTCTGGCTTCGGTTTCTGATGCTGTCAGCTTCTCGGAGAGTTAAAAATTAGTAGATGAGAACGGAGCTGGGATGGGATAATAAATATCAGGCAAGGACCCCCCCTTAGTTTCTCCCCTGTTGTCCCAGGAGACGTTTTGGAGCTGGCAGTAATCATTGCTACACAAACATCTGTGTGTGCATCCACTCCTTGCTAAACATCGCACGAACAGCGGGGAGGCAGCTCCTCACCACGCAGGAGCCCAGAGGGAGGCCTGAGGCTTAACATGGGGTCTGTGACTTTATTTTTCCCTCTGTGGCCCATCAGACCTGGCCTTTGTGCAACCCAGGGCTCCGTCTGTGTCTGTGTGAGACCTTGGCTCCAGCACGTCAACCGGGGTTGGCTTTGAAAGCCAAGCAGCACCCTGGCTTGGTGACAGGGTGGTGGTAGAGGCAGGGACATGTAGCAGTCTCCCGGCTCCTGCCCTCTTGCATTCTACGACCTGGCTGAAGGGTTTTGGGGTGTCAGGGAGGAGAACTGTCCTACCCAGGGCCCGGGGCAGACCTTGCTGACCTCCTGGGAGCGTCAGTTAGTCATCTCTGCTAGAGTGGCAGCGTCCCTGCCTCCAGGTGATGGGGTGAGCACCCAGGGAAACATCTGCCCTGCCTGCATGATCGGGGAGACACTGAGGCAAACCCAGCCCTGGAGAGGCAACCCACAGCCAGGTCCCTCCACCTCTCCCAGTGTACCCGGTCCTCCTGGCAAGGGGCTCCCCTGCCAGCCCTCCTTGGGAACAGCCTGGCTGGAGATCTCAATCCTTCCCGGTGGCCGTGCCTGCCTCGAGCTTTCTCCCAGAAGGGGCCAGGGACTCTTGTGGTTGCCTGAGCACTGAGATTCCTCTTTTTTTTTTCTTCTTTTTTTTTTTTCTTTTTTTTTTTCTTTTTCCCCCTTTGGAAGTTGGGCAGTTTCCAACATGAGTCACTGTCCGCCTCTTCTCCATAATTAGCGCACTGGGAGTTGCAAGTATGACTTTGGTGAGTCTGCTAGAATTAATCAAAGTCTATCTTACATATTCAAACGCAGTAAAACCATCATCCGGCCAAATCCCTCCTGACTGGCACAGCCCTAGCCCCAGTCCTCTCTCCTTCTGCTCTTTCCTCTTCTTTTTTTTTTTTTTTTTTTTTTTTGTCTCTTTTATCCTTCCCTTTTAGCACTGTTTCCCACAAATGCTCGTAACCTCTTTTCCCCTTAACTCTGGCAGAGTCCTTCTCAGGGAGGTTTATTTTTTTGTGCGAGTTTTGCAGCCCATTTCCTTGTGTCCATGAGTGTCTCACTGTGGTCGGGTGTTGGGAAGTTGGCACTCTGGGATTTGTTTGTTTGCTCCACAGGCTTTTGACATCTTAAATAAGAGAACAATTTTACCATTTGACAATAGGAATAAAAACAAGTGACCCACCCTACTTCTTCTTTCAACTCCCCATTAAAGCCTCTTCATTTTTAATTGACTTCAGGAGCGAACAAAGTTTTTTTTAAGGATAAAAAAAATGTGATTTGGGCATTTTTTCCCCTCTCTGTTGGCCATCTTGTTGTATAACAGCTGTATGGCCGGAAGAGCTCTGGTTGCTCCACTGCTGTAAGTTCTGTGCATGGTGAAGACCATCTCCAAAGCGCTGCCTGGAAATGGATGTTGGCAAAGAAATGCCCTCTCCAGCTTGCCCAGGCTGAGCTCAGAGGTAGGATGCTCAATGGTCACAGTGCTAGTGTCTTTTAGGGCAGCCTTGAAGCTGGGTGCTCAGATTGGTCTTGAGGCGAGGAGAATTCAATGGGAAGTTTGGCTTAGTAGGATATGTTAGAGGATAAAAACAAGACCAGAGCCCAGGAGGCTGGGCCTAGGGAAGGGCAGGAGGTGAAAGGTCCCAGCAGAGGAAAATGCAGGTGCACCCACAGGTGCATGCTCCCCGCTCTGCACCGGCTGGTTAACCTCGGCAAGAGAGCAGACACTGCAGGCGGCTTCTCCTGAGCTGCCAACACTGCTCTGCTTGATCGGTGCACTCCGCTGCGCTCCCGGGGTGGGAATGGCCGAGGGTGTCGAACAATGTGGTCCTGCATCTTACATCCTGGCATCCCTTCCTGAGGTCCCGTGGTGGGAGAAGTCATGCACAGTCATTAACTAAACATGCTTCTCTGCTTGCTCTCTGCAGCTGGAAAGGGCAGGCAAAGCCTTGCTGTGCATGTTTGACATCTTGGGCTGGAGACCTGGCCTCGAAAATCCCTCCTTCATGCAAGAGGGAAGCTCCAGTCATCCATTCCCCATCTCAGACATCTCCTGTGAAAACCGCGCTCTGCGGGTTAATGGTGTGACTATGTTAGAAATGTGGTGAAACAGAAGATAGGTTTTCTTTCACGCAGAGAGTCGTGCTGCTGAGATAAAAAGGTGTGCTGTAGAAGAGGCTTGGCTTGGGGATTTAGCAGCACAGGTAGGAATGTTGAAAGCTCAAGGAGGGAGCTGGCCTCCCTCCCATATTTTTCCTTGTAACAATGAAATGCTTCTTTCCTGGAAACGGAGTACAGATTCTCCTACTTTTGATACTCATGGTATCTGTCATAGCTTGAATTCCTCCTGCATGACTGGCAAGTTCTTAAAGACAAACCTGAGAGCCGTACTTTTGCATTCCCTCTTCATTCACCCAGCTCTGTTTTCAGCTCTCACAATATTTATAGATATATGAGCATTGACTTTTCTCTTAGAGAAATTTCAAAAAGCCAAAATACTAACTTGGAATGAACTGAAAAATGAAATGTTGGAAATTTCTGGCAAACTGAAATAATAATAATAAAACGCTCCATATATTCTTTATCAAGTGAGATATTTCTGTCAGCCTGAAATGAAATATTTCACTTGACACTGACTATTCTATATCATAAAATTAGAAAAAAACATCAAGTCCTTTAGGAGTTTTAAATTTAGAAACTCCTGAAATATGCTATCCTGATTTTTTTGCCAGATTTTGTTTTTGTTAAAACCAACCATTCCATGAAATTTCTGCAAAATGTTGTATTTTTAAAAAATATCCTTTTAAAAATATATCACCCACGTCTACTTACTCTGGCTTTTTACGGCTTTCCAAAGCCCCGGTCAGCAAGCCTTGAATAATTAGCAGTTTAGGAGCTGAACATCTGCAAGCCAAATTTCACCTGTAGGTGATTGTCAATAAAGCCGAGAACAGAACCTGAGAGTCTAGGAGTTAATGAAGAGGAAGATGGTTTTTGGCCCCAATTTGGGAAACATCTCAGTCCAGCACACGCCTATAGCATGTGCTTAGACGCAAGTGCGTCTTAGTGCGCGTAAGTCCTATTTGGCATGTGTTTGAAGCGCTTTCCTGAGTCAAGGCCTTCAGTTTCAACCTCCTAAAAAGTTTTGGCAAACCATGAAATGTGCTTAAAGACAAGAAATGAAAACACGTCGTAGTTGGCAATAACCTTTCAGTTTTGAGGGATGTTCATTTTATAGGTCAAAGACATATGGGAAAAATTCATACATTTCTCAAATAACAATGCATAGCATTGGGAACAATTTAATCTGAAACAGCAACTTGGGGTGGGGTCATTAATGAAACTTGGATGCAGTCATCCACATGCTGCAAAACCCGGCTGGAATGGGGTGCCAGCGAGCTAAGGATGGATGTGCCCTGATCGGGATGGATCATCAAATGAGATCCCACCTGCACCTACAGGTTGGTGGTCCAACCTGTGACAACCGGCACATGGGTTGTCCAGGCGCTTCAGGGTTGTGCGCCAGCCACCTGCATGTCCCTAACACCTCATCCAATCAGGTCCCCAGCGGCCAGCTTTTCCAAAGCCAAGATCCAGAGCTCCTCCAGAGCCATCCTGGCAGAGATAGCATGCCTGCGAGTGGGAAGTCACTCTGCTCCAATGCTATGAGCGCTCTGGAAAGACCTTGGCAGTGTGAACTCAGGGGGAGCCAAAAACATGACAAGGGTGGACAGGCATAACATGTGTGGGAGGTGCAGAGGTCGGTATGGAGACATGGCTGCCTCCTCTGAAGAGTGCCTGGATAAGATCTCCATAGAATTCCTCCTCTTCTTGTGGGAACCAAGCTTGTCCCCACCTCCTCATCCCGGAAGGAGTGGAGCATTGATTTGGGGCAGGTTGCTCTCCGTCGCAGCAGATGGGGTTTTGGAAGGAGCCCATCGGAGTTCAGCGCTCTATTCTGCAAGATAACGGGAGCATCCCAGGCAGCAGGACTTGGCCTGGGATTTTTACTGTACAAAGGAAACCTCAGCCTCATGAATCGTTATCCTCCCTGCTCATCATTTGGCCCCATGTCAGATTCAGCCTGTAAAAGGCAGTGGAAAGATTACATGAAGGAGCTTGATTGCATGTCCACTGCGTCAGTTGACCCCACAGTGACAGGGCCCCATGGACCCTTTATTTTTATCCTGGGCTGGGATTGCTTTTCAGTTTTGCAAGAGAGTTGGAGGCTGGGGACTGTGTGACTTCCAGGACAGGATGCAAGCCCGGAGCAAGGAACTCACCCTCTGACACTAGCCAAAATCCACAGCCTGATTTTCCTTCAGGTTCACGAGTATGTTTGTGTTGGTAGACCAGACAGTCCTGGAGATCCTGGAGGAGATGATACATGCCTGAGTGTGTTCCAGCCCCAATTCCAAATGAGAAAGCCTGAATAAGGTAAGGTGAGTATCACTCGCAGCTCTGTTTTGGCTTCTGAGCCTTTCGAGCAGAGCAGAGATCTTAATCTCAACTGCTGCTGCTGCTGCTTTCATTAGGGCATCACCTTGGAAAACTCCCTCTGAAGATCTGCTGTTGGCACCTGGAGATGTCCTAGGGTAGATGAGGTGCATGTGACACATGCTTTTGCTGTCACTGTATTTATTCAACCTGCTGGAGGAAGCAGCATGGTCCCACTGGAGCCCATTGGTATCATTAGGAGAGATCTAGGCTTAGACCCTGACTTGGACAATGCCAGATTTGTCCCTTTTCCCAGCATTCTTCCTCCCAGCTCTCCTCCTCCTCTTCGTTGCAGCTGTATCCACACGATGGCACCAACCCACAGGCACTGTCCTTTGCGCTGCGCTAGGCTGGGGAGGTGAAGATGACTTTGTTGGGGGAAGGTTTCCTTAGCAGCCCTGGCTGAAGGGGCTGGAAATGCAGAGCAGGGTATGAGTCCCATCACTTGCGCTGGGTGGGAGCCATGCACATTTACTCCTGGTTGAGGGGGTGGGTTTGTATGTAATATCATAGCCAGTTCACCATCTGTTGTGGTGGGAATGGAGACCCAGAAACCACCAGACGTTTTTAACCCTGACCCCCTTCTTAAGATGTGAACCTGCAGCTCCGGGTGCAGAAAGTGCATTGAGCTCCTGGAGAGGTGACCTTGTCCCGATGGGCTTTTCACAAGCAGCTTTGATCTGAGCACCCAAATCCCTTGACATTTTTTGAAACTGGCTATCTAAACCACCTCCTCCTTGCCAATTTTTTTTTCTCCCACATCAGCTGAGCTCTGAAACTTCCCTCAAAGCAGGAGGGTGCTGCTAGTCCCGTGAGCACCAAGAACTGCCTTGGAAAAGTGCAATAAGATGGTGCAGCATGTGTAAAGCAGTAGAAAGACTGAACATTTTGGGAGACCCAGGGCTGCCCATGGCAGCGGAGAGGAGAGGGGTTTTGCAGCAAGGGTCATTCCTCTCCCGGACGTGTGGTTTCCCGAGGAGAAACACAGATGCTTTGCACTCCGGCTCATGAGGTGTGGTTTGCTCTTTCAGCTTTGGCTGGATACGAAGGAGTGCAAGCAGCAAACCTGAAAGACAGCTGCATTTTCTGCTTTTTTTTTTTCCTTGTTTTCTCTTCAAAGCAAAGCGAGCACGTGCATTTCTGACAGTGGGGGTTTGGATTTGTGCTTTCCAGCCCCCTGCATATCAAACGAGCACTGATGCTTTGGGAACATGGGCAGCAGAGCCATTGAAAGCAGGCAGCAGGAACGCTGATCTGGAGAGGGATGGCTGTGAGGTTTCACGTCTCTGTCACCTTTGTTTTTCTAGCAATGCTGGCTGGCACTTCGTAAATGGAAGCATGGGACAGGATACCAGTTAAAGCTTCCCAAATAGGCTGGGACTCGAGGTAATAAGGAACTGCTCTCTGGGTTTGGGGAATGAAATATCCCTCTTGTTAAAGAGAATGCAGAAGAAGAAAAAAAAAATAGTCAACTTGATGGTACTAAATGAAAATTTATGAGCCAGGCTTTTTGAGGAGGAAGGTAGAGGGAGGCAATGGTTTCGTTTGGAAGTGAAATAATCGGCTTCGAGCCTGACCTTTGGCTTCTCCTGACCCCAATACTAATGAAGGGGAAAGGGTCTAGCCAAATAAACATATCACAGCATGAGGTTCAGTGGGGTAAGGTCTGATTACAGCCAGGCAGGGCTGTGCCAGAGGCAGCTGTTCCCAGCCCACATCGTGCTCTTGCCCTGCCTCGAGCGGCTGCCCCTCACAGGGCTGGGGGGGTGTGTGCTGCCACCTCCTTTCAGAGAGATTTGTGCCTTTACGTGTGCTGCTCTTTCTTGCCCAATACCCTCACGCCATCCATCACAGGGAAGAGGGGGATGTAGGCAGAGGAGACCCTGTGCACCACGTTGCATAGGACGGGAGCAGGAGGGCAGGGCAGGGACACGTCCGCCAAGGGTCTTGGTCCCGCTCATCCCACCTGGTTGTGGAGGTGTGCAGAGTGAGAGTTCTGCAGGTCTGATGGACATTTTGAGGAATTTCTTGCAAATGACTGTCAGGAAAGGGCAATTTTTAATAATGTAAAATATCTTCTTGCTCCTTTAGCAGGAATGCATTGCTCCCACAGCTTTTGTTGATTTGATTCTGTTCTAATGCAGCATTAACAGGTACAGGCTTAGAAAGGCAATGCGGAAGTCCCAGTGCAGAGAAACAGAGTTTATAGTGAAAGAAACTATAACCTGAGTACAACACTTGATGTACAAGAAAATGGGTCCGAGGCGAAGCCTGAATGAGCCGTCCACCTCCACACAGATTCACGCGTGGTCCATAGGAGAGGTCTTTGCTTACCCTCCTTTCATAGAATCATAGAATCATAGAATGGTCAGGGTTGGAAGGGACCTTCAAAAGTCATCTAGTCCAACCCCCCTGCACAGAGCAGGGACATCCCCAACCGGATCAGGTTGCTCAGAGCCTCATCCAGCCTGGCCTTGAACGTTTCCAGGGATGGGGCTTCCACCACCTCTCTGGGCAACCTGTTCTAGTGTTCTATAACTCGCATGGTAAAACATTTTTTCCTAATTTCCAATCTAAATCTACCCCCCTCTATTTTAAAACCATTACTCCTTGTCTTATTGCAACAGGCCCTACTAAACAGCCTCTCCCCATCTTTCTTGTAGGCCCCCTTGAGGTACTGGAAGACCGCTATCAGGTCTCCCCAGAGCCTCCTCTTCTCCAGGCTGAACAGCCCCAACTCTCTCAGCCTGTCCTCATAAGAGAGGTGCTCCAGCCCTTTTATCATCTTTGTGGCCCTCCTCTGGACCTTCTCCAACTGGTCCATGTCCTTCTTGTGTTGGGGGCTCCAGAACTGGACACAGTACTCCAGGTGGGGTCTCACCAGGGCAGAGTAGAGGAGGAGAATCACCTCCCTCGACCTGCTGGCCACGCTCCTCTTGATGCAGCCCAGGATGCGGTTGGCCTTCTGGGCCGCAAGCACGCATTGCCTGCTCATGTTGAGCTTCTCATCCACCAGCATTCCCAAGTCCTTCTCCTCAGGGCTGGTCTTGATCCATTCTCCCCCAGCCTGGATTTGTGCCTGGGATTGCCATGACCCTTTCTGCACTATATGCTAATCCTCTTCTTCCTCTGCACCTCTCCCTTCGTGCACATGGTTCTTTTCTTGTGGCATGGAAGGTAGTGCTCAGTGTTGTTTCTCCAGAAGGGATGAATCTCACCCCAGCCCACTGCCATACTGTGTGAAGGTTTTGATTCATTATTTGATGGATATTTATTTCTCTTCTGGTTTTTAGGTGGTGCAAGCATCCTCAGTATCTCAGTTTGTACTTGCACCCTGATGAGACAAGGATGCTCTGTGGTGGCAACCAGCGACCAAAGCACAAGCCAGAACCCTGGCACAAGTGGCCCGTGGACCACCAGGCATCCTCAGCTGCGGCAACGTGTCCAGAGATGCATGGAGGTGGCACGGGACACGATGCCTGGATGTAGCTGATGGCGATGATGCAGCCCCGCTGCTGCTGAGCGAGTGGTGCAGGGAGACCTGCCTGCGGGGAGAGTGAGCGAGGTAATAACTCATGCAAACGCCAGCCAACTCCTCTGACTTCACATATCCCTGGGGGAAAAAGGAAAAAAAAGAAAATTGATTGCAAGGAAATTAGCTTTCCTTCATGGCCAAGATGTTAAAAATTGAGTGCAGGCACAACCACATCCACTCCTTTCTGGGGTGGAACAGAAAACAGCATTCCTGCATTCTCCTGTCCCCTCTCCTGGGACCTGACATCCCACCTAGGGTGCTTGGGGTGCCATGAGGCCACCAAGAGACCCCAGCTCCTTGGCTTGCATCACTCCCCCCGACACTACAAGTTGCTGGCTGAGGTCGGACGTCCTTGTGCTCTCCAGGAGCATCAGCACCCACCAGGTACTACAGCCTGGTGCCATGTGTCCATCACAGAAAAGGTGGCTTTGGTGGGGCAGGGTGGTGGCCATGGGGCTGAACAGGCTGTGATTGTCACTGTTGCGTAGATGAAGCTCTTGTGGAATGTGGTCTGGTGGAGACCAGTGGGGTGGTATACAGATGTCCAGGGGAAAGCGATGGAGAAAAAGCAGAGCAAATACAGAGGTCAGAGACCTCATCATGGATGGATGCTGTGGCTAAAGAGCGGCCAAGGTTGGCCACGTGTGAGGCTCATGTGGCAGGTGTGTGGCTGGCCCCATGGATGGGATCTGCCAGCTTTGGCAGAGCCACACCAGTGTGGTGAGACGGGCTGTGCCCATGGAGCTCCCTGCCCTGCGTTTTGGGTCCATCACCCCGCCAGGACTTGCCCTGCCTGCTGCTTGGATGGACAGCCCTGCTCATTATCCAGCCTCCGCTGAGCACCCAGAGCTCAGCCAGCTCCTCGTGCCATCCGTGAGGAAGCAAAGCGCTGTTGGAAAGAGAGGGGTCAGGGTCAAAAACCGGCCATGCAGGTGCCAGGGCCGAGGCCTTGTGCCAGACCCAGGCAGGCAGGGGGATCGTGGCATGAGTCCCCACCTCCCACGGCGCTCCGCAAGCCGCTGTCTCGCTCATCGACAGGACCATGCCAGCTGGTCCCTTGCCCAGTTCCTGCTGAGTTTCCACCAGATCACTAATTTGGGAAAAGCGAGCTGCAGTCTGGCAGGCCACTCTTGAAAGAGGTTTCTGAAATAAGGGATGTTAGGAAATTTCATTATGTATCTTGTGGCCATGTGTGAAGCAGGAATGGTTTTTTCAAATAACTACCCGGACAACTCAAAGACGTGATGAACTGCAAATGACCCACAGAGCCCATTGTTTCTACTAGCTAGTGAAAAAGCCACAGCAACCGAGGCAGGGACATCAGGCCTGGGTTGAAAACAATGCTGCTTGGAGGCGTGAAGCTCTGGGGGCGAGAGTCCTCTTCGGCAGCGTGACTTGGTGCAGGGGGTGGACGCGGCGCTGGCAATAAGGACTAACCCAGAGGAAACCGTGCAAGTCCCCAGCCTCAAGCTACCTTTGCGTGGGAGCCAACTGACACTGGCGTACCACGCCGTCGAGCGCGATGCAAGCGCGCCGGCATTGCAAGGACTCAACTGGAAGCACATGCTCCAGCCGCGTTCATCATCCAGGCTGGGGTAGGGGATAAGGGAGGCTAACCCTTTTGTAAGTGTTGGCTTGGGGAAATATGACTTATCTTAAAGAAATGAATCATGTTTCAGCAAACGCTTCCTGCAGAAATATTTTTCTCACAGCCTTTGTTTGGGGTTTTGGCAGATCTGGAGCTGCTGGCGTTAGCAAAAGCTGTCCCTCCCGCCCACTGTTCCTGGGGCTTGAATAGGAAATAAGAAATAAAGGCAGAGGGTACGTGGAAGGCTAAATCCATCACTACTTCTGCTCTGTGCTGCAGCAGGATACGAAGCTTAAAGGCGAATTTCAAAGGAGATCCCCAGATAAAGTCAAGGAAAGCTGCGCGCTTGGCTGCTCTTGCAAACACACGTACCTGGGCTAGGCAGCCAGCTTGGAAATCTGCCTTCACAGCCTCATGCAAATCCTTGTCAGGTGCTGGAGTTTCCTGGAAACCAGCCCCTAGTTCCTTCTTTCTTTCCTGAAAATGAGCATTTTGGATGGGGGGAAAGTGGGATGTTTCCTGTTTGCGTTTCAGAAAACGTGCAATTTGCCCCAGAAAAAAAAAAAACAAACAAAAAAAAAAAAGCAAAAGCTGTGCTGTGTTTTGACTTGCAAGTCAATCCCGAGCTCCTCGCCTCCTTCTGCAAAGGCTTTGACAACGTTCCTGTCTGCCCGCAGAGAGAGACGACCATTCACAAACCTCGTCCCGGGCCACAGTTCAGGAGAGGAGGGAGGAAAAAGTCCATCTTGATTCTGGAGAACTTCAAATTTCTTTTTCTTCCCAATGGTAGGGAATTTTTCATGGGAAGGCAATTTCATTCCTCTGCCTCATAGGCTCACCGATCATTTTTAACATAGACCCCCAGAGGAATAAGGCCTTTAAAAGCTCCATTTGCTCCCCATCGTTTTACGCAGTAACCCAAGCTAAAGTGAAAGATCTTTATTTAAATACGAATTAAGCTCCAGCCTTACCCTTTACTGGGTTGTTTTCCTTTGAGGTTTACTTTGATATTATTTCAAAGTCTTGAAGCTAACAAAATGCTGGCCAATATTTAAAGTGACAGGAGAGTTCTGGAAAAAGATTTAGGAGGCAACTAAAGAGTGCAGGGCTCTGAAACAAGGCAGGAAATCATAAAAGGGCTGAGTGCACTTTACCATCCTCAAAACAAATTCTGAGACTACAAAGGCAGGTGGAATGGCATCGAAACCACAAAAAGCACCAAGATGCAGCTGAAAAACCTACATCAGCTTGAATTATTGCATTAAAATGTGGGTGAAATGCTGGTGATGTATGGCGTTTGCTTCTCGTCAGGGTGTAGGTGATCAGCTGATGGCTACTGATTTGGTGCTAGAAGTGGGAGAAAGGGTTAAAGATGAGACATAAACTCACGATTTTTAATGCATTGTGAAGGGAGCATGCCTGAGAGACGAAGGGATGGGTTGGGAAAGAGGGTCTTCTGCTGGTCTTGACCTCTACTTTTGCCTTTCGTGGCTTCCAGCTGCCCATCTGCTGTTGAAGCATCTGCTGGAAGAGGCTTTTTCTGCATGAAGAAGGTGGAGAAGGGGCCCAAGGGAAGGGTCTGCTCCTCCCAAACCATTACGTGTGTTGGCCAACCAAGTGGGGCTCATACAGAGTCCCAAGGAAACACTGGTGAAGCTTTCCTGAGGTGGTCGACATTGTTTCTTGATATCTGTAATTGTAATCTCTCCACTAAGTAAGTACTTTGAAAGGGATCTCCAAAGTCCAAGTATCCAGAAGTCATTGGTGGTTTTT
This sequence comes from Chlamydotis macqueenii, assembly GCF_036417535.1. NCBI lineage: Eukaryota > Metazoa > Chordata > Aves > Otidiformes > Otididae > Chlamydotis > Chlamydotis macqueenii. The sequence goes on from NC_141561.1 coordinate 42,092,220, forward strand.
GAGACTCACATTTGGTTGAATCCAGCAATGAACAGAGCCCTCATTCAAAATACTTGAGGACATTTCTGGCCAACACTATGAGCAAAGGTAGGTAGAACTGATGGAGGCCACGGCAGTACTAGAAAGAGAGTTGTGCCATATGGGGGGTGATCACTTCCAATGCTTTGCTCCTCAAGCTTGGACAGGTGATATGCAAGATTAGTTTCAGCAAAAGGAATATACAAATGGTTTTAAAATAGAAGGAAGCAGATTCAGACTGGACATAAGGAAAAGATCTTTTACAGTGAGGGTGATGGAACAGTGACCCAGGTTGCCCAGAGAGGTGGTGGATGCCCCATCCCTGGAAACATTCCAGGCCAGGTTGGCCGGGGCTCTGAGCAACCTGATCTGGTTGGAGATGTCCCTGCTCCTGGCAGGAGGGTTGGACTGGGTGGGCTTTAATGGTCCTTTCCAACCCAAACTATTCTCCGATTCTATGAAAAGTCTTGGGCAACAGCACTTTCACATTGCTTGTGATTCTGGGTGCAGTTTTTATCTTTACGTTTAATCCTGATAAAGGACAATGTCACTATGCTTCAAAATAGCAGTAAATAGAAGATATATCTTCATGCTGATCACACAGCTGAATGTGTATGGGTGCCTCTGAAGGCTCAGGAGCTCCCTCCTCTCCCAAGTTTGGGCAGGATGCAAGCTCTCCCAGCGAGTCTCAGTGCCAAGATGATGCTACCAAACAGAGATCTCTCTTTGCTGTCACCCTCCAAGAGGGGCTAAACGCATTGTCCTAGAAACAGTGCCTGGGTTGTCCCAGCCAAGCAAGGACTCCAAGTTTACAGCATCACTGGGAAAAATCCTCAGCGCTCCCCCCTTTCCCAATACCTCCTTGCTGTCAGTGTTCCTCGGCTGCATGAAAACGGGGTGGCTTTGGGGCCAGGGAGAAAAGAGATCCCAAGGGATGAGACTTGGGATTTGGATTTGTTCAGTTTAAGGCTTTTTTTTTTTTTTTAATTTTTTCTTTCAGTCTGTATCAAGGACTCCAGCTGAAAATGTGAGTGGCAGCTGAAGACATTTTGCCCTTTTGAAAACAGGGGGTTTGGCGATGCTTAGTTGAGCTGGGATTGTGTGGAAAAAAAATAATTAAAAAAATCAGTACGCTTTACATCATCACTTCAGTGTTTGAATTCTTTCCAGTGAATATTTTGCTTTGTTGTTCGCTGGACCCCTGCACAAAACAGCATGCGCTGGGTGCTTTCTGTAGCATTTCATGTGCGCAGAGAACAAACGCCCTAGCACCGAGACTCTGCACGTCCGTGCGTGCGTGCTGCCACTGAGGAGCAACCCTGTTGTCAGTGTTTCTTGCACTGAGCCTGCTGCATTAAGGGATTTTTGTTCTGTTTTGTTTCATTCTCTTTTGCACAAGGGAGTCAGTCCCTGCCCTCGGGCACATCTCTTCATCTCTCACGGGATGTTGGGGTTTCATGCAGGGGTGGGATTGGGAAGGACACATTCAGTCACCTTGGGTATTAGGATAAACAGTGTCATAAACAGTTTTGAAAAAATCCTATGTATGAAAAAGATAAATAAATATATCTAGGTATCTATGTATCCCTGGAAACATTCCAGGCCAGGTTGAATGGGGCTCTGAGCAACCTGATCTGGTTGGAGATGTCCCTGCTCCTTGCAGGAGGGTTGGACTGGATGGGCTTTTACGGTCCCTTCCCACCCAAACCATCCTGGGATTCTGTGTAATACCCTGTGCATGTCGACACAGCAGCGGCATTAGGACCTGGGTTTTACCTTTACTTCAACTTCTCCCTAACCGACCCCCATTGCTGGCTTTGGGCTTCAGCTCGTGCAAGAGGAATTCGTGCAAGATGAAAAGCCTTTTCACCAGTTGATTGAACCGCGTATGTCTCTATTCATCGTTTCAAATGTGTTGTCTGTTAAAAATCTGTTATCCAGAGAGTTTACAGCTCTCAAATTGTCAGGGCTTCTTGAAGAGTTTGATAGTCTCGGTTCTCCCCTCGGGAACAGAAACCCTTCGTCTGACCCCACGGCATGGCAGTTTTCTGACTAATTTTTATCCTGATTGTTTTTTCTGCCTGAAAAAAAAAAATGCATCACATTTCTGGGCTCCAAATTTGCCTCTCCATGGCCATTCACCCACAGGAGCCTTGGCTAACCCCCACAATTCATGGAAGAAGTACCAACCAGCATTTATTTTCGCTAGCATTGCCAGTGCACTTTGCAGAGAGAGAGATGAAATGCTTTGATCTAGCATGATGGGTCCCTGAATGCGTAGCATGGGTCCACAGGGCTCAGTGGCCCCAGGCCCTTACGGAAGGCATGTGGCAGCTGTTGTGGCACCGCTATGGCCGTGCACATCTGACCTGTGGCTTGGGTAGGTCTGACCATCTCTGGTCCTGGTGATGGTCGCGTCCTGGGAGAGCGAAGCAGCACAAGAGGCTCTTCTGAGAAGCCATTAATAGGGCTGAAGTGGGATTTGGGTGCCCATGCATGGGAAATGTCACTCCTCGAAGGGAAATCAGTTTGTCACAATCTGTAGCAGTGTTAAATATTCACAAAAATTGCAGAAACGCACACACAAACCCGCACATCCCCTGGGGAAAAAAAAAATATTTCTGTTTGCTGCATGACATGCTGCATTGCATGACATCCATTAAATTCACCCTCTTAAATGGTATTTTTGGCTCGGCAAGTACCAAGGCTCAGACCAAGATGTCACTTACTTTTAAGAAAGTAAGAGCTTCTAATGGATTTGATGTCTTTTACTGTACGCAACTTCGCTTGTTTTAAAATAAACATTTGACGTTCAAACTCTGAAACCTATCAGGCAATTAATGCGTCGGATACACACATGTATGTTCTTGATTTGGCGTGCTAAAATGTTTTTCTCTGAAGCTGGTTTAGATGGAATGACATGATTTATTTTTTTAATGGCTCTAGACACCACAGCATTGCTGTTTCTTTCCATAGTCTATTATCCTTCACCATCTTTTCTTCCTCCCCCCCAGTACATCACTCTCTGCCAATTTATGAGCAGATCTTTCTTGCAAAGGTCTGTTTTGCCTCTTGCTTTGGCAAAGCCGAGTTGACAATCCCAACAGCAAATGCTGAGGCTCCCAAACTACCTTTGCTAGAGACCTGCCCTTCAATCAGTCTCTCCCTCTGCCATCTCAGTGTGGCAGCCCAGATGCTCTCAACCTAACCAGCATTGTCGTCAATCCAGTGTGGAAAGGGTGTGTGAACAAAAGGTCATTTGGGATGATTTAGCCTCATGCTTCCAGATCCACCACAGTTGTTCTTTAAAGGATTTTTTTTTTCAGGCACAAATTCTTTTTGAACATATTATTTATGACCTGGAAATTGAAACCTGGCTTCAACATGTGTCCGACCAAGGGTCTGACAGGGCTTTGCAAGGTGGTGGCTTGCAGGGTAGAAGGTAAGTAAGAAGCAGACCAATGACTCTGGGTGACTGTTTCTGTAGCACAGCTAATACCTTTTTGCCTGTTTTTTGCAGGTTATGCATCGCTTCTAGGCACAGCATGCAAAGACCTCTCTGGGTCATGGGCCTCTCCGGTCAGCGTGCAGCCCCTCTTCTCTTCGAGAAATGTTTGCCCTCAGCATCTCCACCAGCAATGGAAGTGATGGAGACCAACTCATCGTTATTCTACCTGAAGGTGAGTATGCGGACCAGTGGGTCTGACGCGTACCAAGATGTGTTACTTTTGCTAGATAAAGGGCTCTGCTGAGAGCAGAAACCACACAAGCGGTGCTTTGGAGACCACAGGGATCCTTAGCCAAGGTGCAAGTAAATAACCAGCTACTCCTGCTACACCATCAGGCAAACACCACCCTGGAAAAGTGACTCTCATACCCTCTGCACCCCATCATCTGCTGCCCGGGAGACAGATTTTAGCCAAATCGGTGAATACCGAAACTTTGCAGGGTACAAGGAAGCAGCTCAGCTTCTGCTCAGAGCTGTGCAGTCAAGAATATAAATCTCATACCCCCAGTAGCTGCATGACATCTTTACTTTTATTGGCAAGAGAAGCAGTATACACAGCAACATTGCAGTCTCTTAGCTCGTTAAAAATATCTCAATAAATAAAACAAATAAGCAACATATACACTGGAACAGAAAATGAAAAAAAAAAAGGGGGAGGGGGGGAATAAGCCGTAGCAAATCATGGAGCAATAAGGAAGAGGTGGCAGAGTGTGGAGGGCAGTCTGTCATCCAGGCTGTACTTGAAACAAATCATGCAGGGAGCTGGGGACATGGTGTGCTTTTTTCTTCCTTTTTTTTTTTCTGAGAGCCTTGGTCCAGTTTTAACATTACTGTACATGAAATCAGGTTTTGAATTTTAAAAAATTTAAAAAAAAAGAAGAAATAATACAGCTAAGGGGAAGTAAAATCCGAACCCAAAGATTTCTCATAAATGTATTCCTGAATTAAGATTTTTCAGAAAAAAAAAAATTAGAAATAAAACCAAATGCACAGACAGACAGACACAAAACACAACAACAATGAACAACCAGGAATGTTGCTTCTCTTTTCTCTTTGGTGAGTCGCTTGGGGAGAGATGTTGCAAAGTTTCAGACCGTTAGCTTCGGTGCTGGTTTCTGCTCAGTCTAAGTGCTCCACAAGAGTTCAGAGCAAGGAAGGTCAAGAGGGGTCTTTTGGACCAGTTTACTTGAGGTTGTTAAGGTTTCAGAAGCTACAAACTTGGATATATCCCAATTCCACTTCAGTCTCAGACATGGGACAGTCTAGAGAGAAAGGAAAAAAAAAAAAAAAACAAGAAAAGAAAAATAAATACACCAAATACAGGACATCTTTCCGAGATATGTTGTCTTGTAGGGTTCTAAATCAAGGCCATGGTTCATGAACACCCATAACCACATGCTGAAACCTGCCGCTGGTCCCAGCAGTGCAAAGGCACAAGTTAATCCAGCCGCTGGGCAAGACCCAATGTGCTGGGAGCAGACCTCACTGCCTCTTCAGCAAGTGAAATGGGGAGATGGGATGCTCTCGCCACCCGAGATGGGCTTTGGAAACCCCACCCACTGTGACTCTCAGCTTCTTCCGCAAAATCAGGCAAGCTCTGCTGGAAGTGAAGACGATTTGTTTCCATTCTGGGATAATATATTTATGCACTAGCTAAGTATGTCCAAAACCAACAAAGAAGTCAACCTAAACTTAACAATTCCTTTGACTTTCAGATGTGTTGCCTAAGTTTAGATTCTGGAAATGTACAGCTTTTTTTCCTTTTTTTCATTGTACTGTGAAATGGTAAATCCAGAGGCAGGAGCAATACATCTACACGATTCCTGGTGACACAAACCTGTGTATCGTCTCTCCTCGGCCCCATTTATTGGGATGAGACAAGATGCAGCAAGACGTTGGGAAAGCCCAGTTACGTGTGGTTTTGCTCTGATCTGCAGCAACCTGCCGCTGCTCATTTGTGGGTTGGTGGGACAAACTCTGTGACCCAGCCGTGCCCATGGGAGACCCCGTCTAACTTGGAGGAAGGATGGCTTTGCAGCCAAGATGCTGTTTCTGCCTTCAGAAAGCCACCTCAGCTCATATATCAAAAAGCAGATATAATTATTTCCTCCCATTAAGGAAAGCTTCCATTTAGCCTATTTCCTTTCCTTTCCTTCTCAAAGTTATTAATTATCTAATTACAACCACATTCTGCAGATGAGCTCGGGACTTGACAGGCTGCCCAGGACCACTTAGGAAAGCTTAACTGCTTGGTGCGCGCAAGCAGCGGCGGCTTGTGTGTGCGCACATCTGACAGATGACAGGCTAGCCCTCTCCGAATGCTGGCGTTGCAGTGGCCCTAGCTGGGGAAGGACTTGGGAAAGAAAAACAAAATACAGGGAGGATGCAGGGGGAGGTGGACTAGATGACCCTTAAAGGTCCCTTCCAACCCAAACCGTTCTGTGATTCTATGGGGAAGATATGGTGGAGCAATTTTCTGCTTGAGCTCAGTTTCTTTTTTTTAAGGAATTATTTTCTCCAGCAAGGGATTGAGGATGCTCACTGCCAACTACACAACAAGTTGCCGTGCCCTGCTCTCCTCTGAACCCACCTGTGTTGTAAGACAAGGTGGAACCAAGTAGAAAGCAATACTGAGATGAGTTATTTCCACTGATTTTTTAAAATCCCACCCAGCACTGGAGAGGTCAGCACAAAGCTGCTCTTAGGGCAAAGCTGGTGATTTGCAAGCTGACTTCTTTCACCCTGGGTGAGATGCCCTGATCTGGCTGTTGCTGCAGTGTGGGGTCCTATTTCCACCGGCCCTTCCTGGTTTCCAGCAGCTCTTTTGGCTCCAGCCAGCCAGAAAAAAATGGGAATTTCACAGCAGCTCAGTGCTAACAGGGTGTTTTGTCTTTCCCATTACGGCAAGATGAATGGGCATGGTCTGCCCTACGCACTGCAGCGCTGCCCTGCCCCAGGGCTCTGGCATGGCTCTGCCAGATCCCCTCCCAGGGTTTAACCCACCCTTTCCCACCCCACACAGGGCGCCAGGACCAGGTTCATGGTGGGCAGATGAGCCTGCTGTTCAGCCATCCCTTGCCTAATGCCTGACTGACGGCCCTGGCAGGAGCAGATGATCTGGTAGGCTGTTCCCACTGCTATTTTCTGTGATTATCCACTGCACATTAGAGCATCCTATCTCAGCTGATGAAGCAAGATCATGACCAGATGCAGAGGTCACCCAAAGGAAGCTGGTGTACCCAGCCATGAAGGGGTTATTCTCCCCATCTTGACATGCACTCATGTTAACAATTTGCTGCTTGCTCCTACCACATGTTCTATGTAAGATCCACACCGGAATGTACACCTCGCTCATCCACAGACCCAATCTGTCAGCTCGAGAGAAGGGAAGAAGTGCACAAGATGAGCAACCCATCCCATGTGACCGACTCCCTGCCTTTCTTCTTCTCTTGGCCTTTGGGATATTGGATGCTGACCACTTTTGAAAATCCAGCTCCGCGTAGTGATTTTGAAAACACATGAATGGTAATGGGAGGAGATGGGCATCTGCATGAGAGGCATGCTTTGGTGGTGGGATGAGTGGAAACATGTCCACTGCAGGCAGAGAATTGATGAGACATATAATGTCTGCACCCAACCTGTTCCTCCTCAGTTACCCCCTCCAGGTCACTCAAATAGGTGAATACTGTGCTAAAACCCTGATAGCATCTTATGTGGAGCTTACTAAAGTGAGGGGACTTCAATTGCTTCTCAATTTCCTTAAAAGAGGGCTACATATATTGGAGAAATTGCACTCTAAACCTGGCTTGTGATCCTCATGACACAAAACTGGTCGGTTGGAGTCTTTCATGGGGAGGGAGGATCAGCTCCTGGCTGAGGAAGATGGATAATTCCCCAAAATACCCATGGGCTGGTCTGTTCTCCTCTCCTACCCAGTACTGGCACAACACTGCAGCCAGAGCCTTTGTGGCGGCTGCCACCCCCTAGCCCTTGTTTCTGGAGAGCCCATCTTGGAGTGTTCCAGTAAACCCAGTGCCCTGTGCCTAGGCACCCAGAAGAAGGGCTGGCTCTCACCTCCCAACTCGCCATGCACCAAAAGGGGAAGCACGGCCCCGCTTGCCTTCAGGAGCTAGAAAATGAGTCATCAGAGCCCTTTCTGGCTCTGTCCCCTCTTAAATTATAGAGAGCTTTTCTGTAATTGTTTCGTGCTTTAACGGACCCTCTCAAGGTCGCGCTTTGTGTTTATGATCCTTTAATCCCAGAGGGGCTTGGCAAGGTGTTCATCAATGCCTGCCAAGGCACTCAGCCAGTGGCTGCTCCTGCGGCAGTTCTCAGCTCTCCTCCCACCAGCCAGACTCACGGAGACTTCCTAGCGCAATCCCGCAGGAACGGCCGCGGATTTCCCATGGCAGCTGAGTGACGAGGTCTGGATCCATGGGACTTATTCTTAAAGTGAGCAGCAAAGCCCAGCGCGGATTTCGCGGGGAAGGGGCAGAGTTTCTCCCTGGCACTAAGCTGGTGTGGTGGGACCATAAAGCACCTTGTGATCCTCCAAGGTATAACTGAAGGGCATAATACTGCATTATAACAATGCGTGATTATAGTATCTGGACTGAGAAAAGATACACAGTGAAGCTCTCTCTGAGCATCCTTTCCAAGCATTTCTCTTACCCAGTAGCTTTTAACGCAGAAAACAGTCGTTGTGCACCCAGGTCCCTGCTATATGGCAGATCCAGTACAGTTCCTGCTGTACAGTGAATCGAGGGCTTGCTGCTCTGTTTCTGTTTTTTCCTTGTTTTAGGAGCATTTCCCAGCCCAAGAGCTCAGCACGAAAAAACCACAGCAGCTGAGAGCTGCGGGCTTGATGTCAGGTGGCGACAAGAACATGGCCAAGGCTGCAGGAAATTTTGCAGCAGGACCCCGAGGTCTTTGCCTGTGTAGAATTAGAGTGGGTTTGGTTACAAAGGGATTGAAGTCATCTCCATCGCACGACCAGCAGTGCAAATGGAACAGGAAATGCAGCAAAACTGTTCCTTTGCTATTTGTTTTTTTTTTTTTAAAGATGCTTTTCCAACTTATTTTAAAAGTTGAGAATGTGAAAAAATGGTCCTGTGCCTCTCTCCCTGCCAAAGCCCCTGGCAGGAAGGTGCTGGCTCACCCTCTAGCCTTGTGTATGGGGGTGGGGCCAGGCCGTGAGCGGGGGGATGAGGGGGTGCAAGCAGCAGCGAGGTGCGGCACACACCAGCTGCTCGCCTCGTGCCAGCTGGTACTGATTTTGGCAGTCACCAAGAAGTGACTGTTTCCTCCCTGCTTCCCCTTCAACTTGTGAATGTAAGAACCAGTGTGAGTTAAAGCTGAGACCCCAGCCCCACTTGGTGGGTGACGATGCCGCCTTCGGGTGCCTCCGGAGCAGATGCAGTTTCTGACCGAGTATCCTTGCCGCAAGGAGTTTGAATTGCAAGAACGGCGGGGCTGCCTGGGGTGAGGAGGGAGGATGTGAGCAGATAACGCAGCATGGCTGGGCACAGGCAACAAAAAAAGCTCTGCGACCTTCCTCCCTGGGAAAGAAACCCACACCGAGGAAGCAAATATTAAACCAGCCTGTGAGAAAGCACCAAACAAACTCAGCCGGAGATCCCCATCCCCACCATCTCTAAACTCACCCTTCCAAAAAGAAGGAATAACCGGAAAGGATTAATATAGGGATTAAAGGATTAATGTAGGGAAACATACAAGAAAGTCTACTCGGGCTATCACTGGTCCTCGGCCATGCCATTAAGTAAGGCACTATTGTGCTAGATGCCACACAACAGCTGGTGAGAAGTCACAGGCATGTTACAGGGTAAGTGGGGAAGGAGAAATCCCTTGTTAAGTTGGATCTGCTTGGAGATAACACCTAAGTAAGGTGGGGCAGGGCAAGCCCGTCAGGCAGAGACCTCACTGGTTGTCACTCTGGTGTGTACCTGCAGGGCTGGAGAGCCTCTGTATATTTATCCAGAGGAGGAAAATGTGACATAGATGAGTTATTCTGGAATAGCCCAACCACCGTATTCAAGCAATGCTGGGTTACAACACAAAAGGGGATGCTCCTGCTTTAGAAAAATCAATAAAATGTCTCAATCGGCACTAAGTAGCAGCTGCCCTTAATATTTTTTCAAAATAAATGAATGCGGCTAGTACGGTTATTGCATTACGTCGCACCCCTGGTACGCCTGCCTGCCGCACCAGTGCTGTGTGCGTCCCTTCCTGTTGGTGCGGGGACGGGGAGAAAACAACAGCGAACAATGCAAAACACGACTTGGGGGGGTGCACGTGTCAGCCCCCATGCCATCGGAGAGAAAAGGTCAGGATGGGCTGGCATGAATTATTGAAATGCCAAAGCAAGCAGGCCCAGAAATTGTGGTGTTCTTTTTCAGATTTAGGAAATGCCAAGCTGGAGGGGAACGCAAATTTCAGCGTCTTGACTCTCAGGCCATGAATTTGGATTATTTCTGTCAACGAGAGCCCTGTCTCACCTGGCTACCAGGACAGTGGGCTTGGCGTGGCCTGTGGCAGGTGACCTGGCCTCCTGAGAGCATCCTGTGCTCCTCTCTCCTCAGCACCAGTGGCCCAACTCAACCTCAGATTTCAATGCCAGTAAGACCTACATGGCAACTTGACACCTAAGACATGCAGGAGGGTCTCGCTGGGGGCACAGAAAGCACCCAGCCTGGCAGGGGTTGTCATCGTCATGGGCAGGATCCCTAGATGAGGGGCTTTAGGCTTACGTGGTCCCTAATGAACGCCCCCAATGCAGCCCTTAACCTTGCTTATTCCTGAGCATAGGGAACATCGCTCCCCGCTGCCTTGGGGATGACTGCTTTAAAAAGCATCCGGCAAGTATCAATCAGAATATCCATGGTCAGATTTGTATGCTTTGCCTTCCAGCATCCCGTGGGTTTTTTTTTATCTTCTGAAACTCAGGCTGCTTGAGCTGAAAATTTTCCATGCTCAACGGTGATTCCTCTTTCTTGTTGTTTTTTTTTTGTTTTCTGGAGCCTAGGCAAACATGGCCCAGCTGTTCAGGAGCACGAGAGTGGGAAAAAAAGTTGTGCTCCAAAATGCTGAAGGCTTCCCCGTGACTGTGTGTGGGAGGCAGGGGCAGCAGCGGGTGGAAAGCTGAAAGGCAGCATGCAAATCACCCGGCTTGCAAAGCAGCGTCCCACCTGAACCTGGAGGAAATTAGGTTTGTTTTGACCTCCTTCTGAGCCTCCCAAAATCTCCTTCCAGCCATGCAGGGGCTGAGTGTTTCTGCGAGCCATATGAAGCAGACCTAAGGCAGGAAGCAGGAGGAGGTATTTTGGCTTGGCTTTTATCACAGTGCTGTTAAATTTGCAGCCACTGTGAAGTGGACGAGATGTGCTAGGGTGGAGGCTCGGAGCTGGGCTCACAACCAGCACACTGGGGCGGATGCAGGCAAACCTGGTATTTGCTACCTGGATGAGCTAAAACGTGTTCCTTCTTTGCCTCCCTGGCCACAGAAAAGGTGGGATTCCTCTTGCCTCCCTCCTGCCTGAAGAAGTAGTCTTATGAGGAGCAGCTGAGGGAACTGGGGTTGTTCAGTCTGGAGAAGAGGGGGCTGAGGGGAGATCTCACTGCTCTCTACAACTACCTGAAAGGGCGTTGTAGGGAAGCTAGCGTTGGTCTCTTCTCCCAAATAACTTGTGATAGGACAAGACAAAATGGCCTCAAGTTGTGGCAGGGGACGTTTAGGTTGGATATTAAGAAAAATTTCTTTACTGAAAGAGTGGCCAGGGACTGGAACAGGCTGCCCAGGGCAGTGGTGGAGTCACCATCCCTGGAGGTGTTCAAAGAACGTGTAGACGTGTCAGTTCAGGGCATGGTTTAGTAGGCATGGTGGTGTTGGGTTAATGGTTGGACTTGATGATCTTGGAGGTCTCTTCCAACCTTAAAGATTCTGTTATTCTATGAAACACCTGGTGTCACATAGCAAACTGAAGTTAAGGTATGCCCAAGCACAGGCTGTTCATGCAGCCTTGCCTCTCTCCTGCCATGCCCACAAACTCCTCAAGCCCTCCCACAAAGAATCCTTTTCACCTGATGCTCTCCTTCCTCTGCTTACTTCACCCCAAAAGAAGAGCAATTGCTCCATAGGCAGCCCCCCACCGTTTCTAGAGCTTGTAGAGAAGCTTTTGCTCTGTCGGTCAAAATTAGATGTCAGAAAGTTATGCCAGAATGACATCGGTAGAATTTTCAAAGGCTTTTCAATTCTGCAATTCCCATGCTGGAATTTCTGCATATAACTTCGATCAAAAAGGCTAAAGCCCAAATTAAAACACACAGAGAATTTCAGCTGAATTTGTCAAATCTTTCGGTGTTTAAGGATGGGAAAACTCCATCTGCACACGTTGTGCTTGTGTTTACGCATGGTTCAATATATGCTCAAATATTTTTCTAGCAAAGTCAAAGGAAGAAGGGATCTGCTGTTATACACACGAAAAGTGTACATAAAGCTGCACTCATCACAGGCATTGGTTGGATCTGCGCCAAAGGGATATTCTCAAATTATCTTACGGAGTTGTTAGCTGCCCCCAGAGCCAAAATGGACAGTACCGTATATTTGAAATTTAAATGTTTTTGGTGGTTTGGATGATGCAGAAATGCAACTGTTCAGGAAAAATACCACATTGTTTAGGATCAGGAGGACCTTTGCGAGCAGGTAAACATGTGCCCTCCCTCATGGGAAAAGCCATCACATGGCAACCTCTGAGAAGGACGGAGGAACACATTTTGGAACATCGTTTCCACACAAAGGCATTTCGGAAAGGGTCCCCCTTCCACTTGGCCGCACTGCAATAGGGTGCCTGGGTGAGGAAAACAAGACGGCGGTGTGTGAGGTGGGACGATGATGCTTTGTTTGCATCCTTGAGCACATCTACCTTGCTGCCCATGCATCTGCCTGGCAAACCAGCCCGTACTTGCTTGTGCAATTGTCCCTGGCATCCCCAGCTGGAATGCAAGGGACTTTCTGAGCACAATCAGAGGTGAGGCACAAAAGGGAAACTGAGGCACAAAGGAACAGCACTGGTGACTTGTTAGAAGAGCAGAAATCCCCTGATTTTTAGGGCATTTCCCACCACAAAAGGCTAAAAAGATGGGGATGGGGAATAAATTCCCATCCACAGGGTTGCTCCCGGTCCTTGTGGACACAGGACAGACCCCTCCATGGGCCAGGAAAGGAGAGAATCCAAAATCACAGCCATCCCTCAAGCAATGGAAAAGGCAGCAGGGCAGGTCTGCAAGGCTTCAGAGGGGAGGAAGTGGCGGAGAAAGGAATTTGGATGATTATGTACATGCAGGGAGGGGAGAGAGGGCCAAAATCAGATCTAATGCTGCGGGTACAGACAAACTGAAACCAGATACCCTGCCTTGTGTTTTTCTGCCTTTGCTGGTATGAACCCTTATCAACCATCCACTCTTGAAGTCTCCCAGATGAAGGAAAGCCACAATTATGTTCATCTTACAGCTGGGGAACAGTTTAAAAACATATCCCTCACAGTTGTTCATTCCTGAGCCACAGCCCCCCGGCTCTGCTATCGCCAAAAGTACCCCTTGCCGTCTAGAGGAAAACCTCTAATCTGATTTACCTCAGGCTTTTCAGACCCTGGAGGATTTATCTGCCCATGGCTGGACCAAGGGAAAACATCCTCCCTGAGTCCAACGGCTTCCTGGTTTGTTATCAGGAGCGTAACTAGCTGTTTGACGGAGATGTGGCATAAGAAAAAGGAGATTTAAGCCTTTTCTCTTCCCTCTAAGCTGGTTTCTGTCTTCCCATCCCATCCCGCCCAACATCGAGAAAGGTTGCTGTCTTGCTCACACCTCACTGTCCGGGAAAAATTGCAGCAATGGAAGATCCTAAAGGGACAATGCTAAAAAAAATAAACCAGTAGGAGAGCTGATGGTCCTGGTACCTCCTGCCCGTGTCTCCTCCTGGCCAGCGGAGCAGGACAAAGCCTGGGAACCGAATCAACCGCCAAAACCAGTTCCTCACCCAGAGCTGAAACAAATCCAGGGCACTTACGAGTTCTCCTCTCACATAACTACCCGCGGGAGGGAGAAGTGGACTGGTTCAATTTTTTTCAAAACAAGTCTAATGTCAGCAAGCAGCCAGTACTGATTGAAATGACCGAATAATCTTGCTTTAAATTCTTCTAAATTCCTTTTTTTCCCCCCTCACTGTGCTGCAGAAGGGCTCATTGGTCCCCATGGCCACCCATCCAAACACACATTATCTCTGCAGTAGACGTCGGGGCGTGTTGTCCTGAAGGGCCACCAGACCTGTAAGGTGGTGGCTGTAAGTTTTTTTTTTTTCCTTTCTCTTTTGTCAGATTTTTTTTTCAATTAAAAAAAATCACAAAATGTAGAAAACTGACATTTTAGAAGTTCATGAGATAAAATTCAATTGCAATGCAGTTGACACTGCTGTGTTTACCACATGGCCTGCATTTAAAACTGCTTTATTAATCTATGGGCGTATCTATTAACAGATTAGTCAGCAGTTAGTTGACTGCTTTTGACTGCCACATACTTCAGCATTTTGGTACCCATCGTGCAGCTGACCTTCTTGCACCCAGCTTGTAATTAAAGGTGAAAAATGAGCTTTCCCATTCTTCCAGCTTCAAGCATCCCTCTGCAAGGCTAAACTACCTGGAGCAAAAGAGGTGTCTGCGGTATCAGAGGAGGCTGCAACCCTCACAGACAAGTTTAACACCTCTGCGTTCTCTGATTTCGATTTGTTTTCTTAGCTTCTAATAACCAAGTTGTTGGTCTTTCCTTGGGACTTCAGTTCCTTTCCATTTGAGAAGAAGAGATGCTCACCAAAGAGAGAAATGGAAGGGATGGTGCAGCCCCATCCTGGACTTGCGAGATGCTGGCAAGCTTGGACCTCCTCTGGGCAACCAGTTCTGCGCCGACGCGAATCGGCGTAGCCCACCCATGCCCATCAGCACAAGAAAGTTGAGGTGGCCTCCATCGCACCCAGCAACTTGTGAGCTCAACAAATTCCCATGGAAAAACTTGCACTTTGGGGCCCCAAAATACCTAGAGAAAGTCTCTTCCCCGCATTTTGGCCTCTGGCTGATGGCCCTAGCCCAGATAAAATCAGTTGCCTGCCTCATGATAGGGAGGAGCAGCAAGATCTCTGCAAGGAAGTGTTTCACTGCTGGGAGGCTCAGAGTTTCTGCGTTATGTCCTGCCTGTCTGCAATAACCTCTGGGCAGCCAGTGATGTTTGCTCTAAGGTGCTGCACCCCTCCCTCGCCAGAAAATTAAACAACAAAAAAAAGCTTTAAACAGGAAGGAACCCCCCCAAAGGAACATTTCCCCCAGCCCTGCACTCCTCCACAGCCTGAGCATCGGCATCTGTGGGGTGGCGGGGTCTATCGCAGCTGGAGGAGGAGGTGGGTTTTTGGGAGCCCCTTGTTAAACTCTTGGCAGCACATCACTGAAAGTGCGGCCAGAAATTGCTGAAAAGCGGAAGCTGCTAATGAGTGGCTGGAGCAGGAAAAAGCAGGGCGGCTTTGACGCTTGAAAGGACCATCTGAGCTCCGTCCTCAGCTCTGCCCATCTGCCTGGTGGGTGGCTGGGAAGAACAAGTGCTGAGGGGACACCACCAGCATCTTCTGACCCGCGAAAGCCTGCGGATGGGGGCAGAGGTGGACAGATGCTCACAGCAAAAGCCATGTGCAAATCTTGCCCTGCAGGGATACAGCTTGCAAGCTGAGGCTTAATTTATTTTAGGGTGGAGTTGCATGACATGTTACAGTTTAATGGCTTACGCCATCGGCTGTGCTACGATGACGGGCCATGTATCTGCGGTAAGCTCTTTGGGAAGTAAAAGGTATCGGTGTTTAAGACAAACATGTTCTTGTAGGCTGATTGGGACTATATGCTAGGAAAATATCAGTAGGAATGGGGTTCTTCTTCCTCTTGGGAATACGTGGAGAGGGTGGCTTAGGGCAGCTGGCACCACACGCGGCACAGTGTGCAGCAACTGAGATAGGAACACAACTGAGGTAGGAAACGGGCTGTGGAAATACCCTTCTGCCTCCAGCCCCGTTTAGAAGAGCGTTGGACAAAGGGAAACCTTTTCTGTTTTCCCCTGTGTTCCCGCCAAAATAATACAAATTGTAGGAAAAACACCTTCTCTAAAAATAAATATATACAGCTGCAGCTTTATTCTTTTTTGAAGGGAACTCTTCTGGTCTGGCCTGCTCAGCCAGCAGCTTCCCTGTTCTCCTTATTTTTCCCTGTGCACACAAGCATTCAGCTGCAGTTTTCAAACCCGATGAAGGGCAGCATCCCTGAGGGACACGACAAGCTCCGGTACCAGGCACCAGAAGGTCCTGCCCCGTGGATGAGACCTTTCGTACTCATTTCCCCACTTCATCTGGCCCTGCCCTGTTTAGAGTACGTACTTCGGGAGCAAGTCTTGCTGTATCCGTACGTAGCTGAGCAGAGGGAGGAACAGCCTCAGCTTTTTTTCATCAGTGCAGCACAAAGACTCTGTAATAATCTTGACTTCTAAGAGTAAATCAGCAAGTGGATGATAGCAGCCATGCGTTATGACTGACTCAACTGCCAGTGATTAATGCCAGTGGAATTAATAACAACAACAAAACCCCTGCTTTAAAAGCATCACTTTAAAAAAAAAACAAAAACAAAACCAAACAAAACCAAAATCTAGGGCCACCCACTAAAAAGCATAAACTAAAAGTTTGCATAAAATCAATGGCATTTCACGGGCTTCTGTGAACAATCTGCAGGACAGGTATCATTTCCTTATGAACTTGGGGCGCCTTTTAACGTTCAGTACGATCACTGACAAATAGCAGCTGAAACACCTGTAGGCCAGATGTGCGCAGCTGTACGTGTGCTACTGCCGATCCATCTTCAGATTACATCACGCTCCAGATGCCTGACTTCAGAAATGCTGGGAAGGCAGGGCTGGAGGGAGCGAACGGCTAGCTTAGGCATCCCTTTCTTCCTGACAGCCATGCCGTGCCTCCTCTCCATGCAACGCCCAGCCCTTCTGTTGTCACCTTGACCTGCACCGCGCAACCTCAAAGCACACAGAGGGGAAGCTCCGGCCAGTCCTGCAGCCATCCTGTAGCCAGGAATGATGCTTCTGCATTAATAATGTGCTGGGGAGATGGACTACAAATCATCCACCCTATGCTTCTACCACCTGGGACCAAAAAACCCCATCACCACCTGCCTTTGAATTGGTCTATTCTGGTGTTTCTCCACACAGCTTCACCATCTCTCCACGGGCACACACATGTGTGTGTACTCGTGGGTAAAGGGACTGCTGTGAAAGTCAAGTGCTTTTAAATTTCACTGGATTCATTCCCCGGTAGAAGTACGGTGTTTGTGCCTACAACACTGGGAAGAAAGACTTTGCCTGCCCTGACTTGGAGGTGTTTGCTGAAAAAAGACACTGGGGCTTTTTGCAGTTGGAGTACTGAAGAAAGTTTTCCATTTGCTGCATGAAGCTGTATTTGCTCTTCAAAACTGGCAAGCAGATGCTGGGGCAGATTCCCTGAAGCCTGGGGGATTTAGTCCTCAGTTTTTACAGTTACGGCTCTTTAGAGAGCATCACAAAAAGCAAAGCAGCAAGGATTCCCCCTCAATGCACGCTCAACGTCACTGCACCCGGGTTTTGGCAGAGCAGGGACCTGCATCCCGAGTGACATTCCCAAACATTTGCTGAGGAAAGGGTGCTGCTTTGGCACCTCCCCCCTAGCATGAGGCAGCGTTCGAAGAATGCGCCCTCGCTCGCCGCACCCCGGTCCCTGAAGTTGGCGATTGCAGTTGCTCGGCCCTGTCCCAGCAGCGTTTCACAGGGTGGCAGGTGTAGGTTTTTGATAACCACCCAAGCTCTGAGTAATGGCGGTGATTCAGCCGATGTGTTACTAATCTCCCAGGACTCACGGAGGGGATTGTACCAGGCCAGGTCTCCATCTGGGATTAATCAACACCGCTTCATTGAAGTCAAGGGGCCAAATTCTCACTTGGAATAAACCGGTTTAACTCCACTGGAGTCAATAAAGCTACTCTGATCTTTTTTTATGGCAAGAATAGTCCAACTCTTTAAAATACGTGGGGTTACAGGGTGTTGCCCTCATGCAGAGGGAGTTATGTTTTTATACGCCAAACAATCCCGCTGGGTTAGAAGTACTTGGCATCGAGCACGGCACTCTGGTGTGTACCGGTGCTGTTAAGCATGTTGGGCTTCAGAGAAAGCCACCGGCCAACATGTGAGGCCGGGGCGAGCACAGGAGCCCCCTACACACCCGGTCAGCTGCATTTGCCTTTTGGGCACCCTGTACTTGGCTGACGCTAACACACTGCCTCTGGGAACGACTACAGTGACTTTGAATACGCATATTGGTAGACCAGGGCTTGTTTTGCAGTCGTTATTTGATAGTGCCCAGAGGCTCCTTCTCTCTCTTTGATGGTCTGGCAGCTACGATAACATGGACACAAGCCTGG
This sequence comes from Chlamydotis macqueenii, assembly GCF_036417535.1. Lineage (NCBI taxonomy): Eukaryota > Metazoa > Chordata > Aves > Otidiformes > Otididae > Chlamydotis > Chlamydotis macqueenii. The sequence continues at coordinate 42,110,298 of NC_141561.1, forward strand.
CAAGAGCTCTCCCGTGTCCTATGCCTCCTGGGCCACTTTTTTCCCAGTCTTGCTGCAAGTACTGCACTCTACGGTCCTTCTCATAAACTTTACGGCTTCTACCTTCCATGCAGATGGCATTGCCCATGCTTAAAACCAGCCCTCCAGAGTTCAGCCTGAGTCCTATCACCCACTTGCCACTCATTAGTTTAATGACCCCCCCCCTTCCTTCCCCTCCTACCTTGGTGTTTATAAGCAGCCCTCCTTTCCCCTGGCTCCTTGCTGGCATCTTCTTAAGGCTGGTCTCTGCTGCCTGGGGGTGCCCAACACAGCTTTGCAAGGGGGGGAACCTTTGCAGGACAAGTGGCAGGAGGTAAGGTTATTTGTAAGGTTAGAAGGAATTTTGGAGTCTGCAGGATGTTGGTTTTTTTCTTTTTTCTTTTTTTTTTTTTTTTTGTAATCAATTTGAATACACTGCTTCAGCATGGTCTTGTTTGCTGTTCTTCAAATCTCTTGACTGGCTCCCCTTGAACAAGTGCTTGAATGCCTGTATTGTTTTTCAGCTTGCTTTGGGCTGTGGAAGAGCTCCTAGTTAAGACTGGGCTTTCTGGAGTGGAGGGCAGTAACACAGCAGCTGGTCATGGGTGAAGCATTTTATCTTTATTTTTGCGATTTCTGATGGCACCACCCTACTTTGGGCTTGTGGTTTTCCAATGAGATAGCAATAACCTGCTTGTCCATGTCTGTGCACTGAGCAAATGTGATTCACACTTTTTTTTGTTTCTTTTTTTTTTTTTTTCAAGACTCATAAGGCTAGCATCATTGCTTACAACTTGGCTTGAGGTTGGCCAGTAGCTTTACAGGCTTTCCTGAAACAGTTACGTGCGTGATGCTGGGCAAGCAAGTAACGGGAAGCAGGAGAGGGACCGCTCTTACTCATGGTCTCTTTAGCAACACATTTCCAGTCGGGATGGTGCTGTGAGCTGCCCAACCCACTGCTGTGCTCCGAGAGCCTGCGCTCACATAAACTAAATTCCTGGGGGTTTTAACTTCCTCTGCAATGAGTAACTAGTAATTTTTCAAATTTTTTTACATGAATCAGTGAACTGGGAGTGGACACCAGAGGTGTGGTGTATTCTGCCTGTTGTCTATCAGCTTTCTCTGTTGCTGTTTTGTGTTTCTTTCCTATCAATAAGCTATCCACTTCAGAGTTGTCATGTCAATTTTTCATCACACTTCTGGAGTTTACAGCTTCACCAGTGGCAAAACAAAGTTGATTGCTCCCTTGGTGCTGTTTTTCAAAGGGGAACAAACAGCCTCACTCCAGCAAGTTCAAACTCTTGGAGGAAGAAACATGCCAAGATGAAATCTCTGCTAAAGGAGCAAAAAAGTCAGTGTGTCCTTTGTCTCCGTTTAGTGAAGTATTTAATCACATGCCTAATGTCTGAACGTGCGCCATTAGCCCTGCTGACTTCAGTGGGATTCAGTGTGCGCAGTGCAATGTGCTCTGCTGAATCCGAACAGGCTAGCGACAGACTCCCGAGAACTTGGTGTTGTATGCAGTGTGCACACAGAAGCCTAGGAAAAAAGCTCTGGAAAATTGGTTTACATGGTCTTTTCCAGCCTGTCATTCTGCAAAAGGCAGATGTGTGTTTTCTTGTGTCCAGTTGTCAGGGGTTTTTGGATTTCGGTGATTAAATGACTGGGCTAAGTCAATATTTTCAACCAAATTAGTGCGGATGACTCAGCTCAACGCCAGCTGGCTGGTCTTGTTTAGGTTTGCCAGCTGCAGGCTGGACTTGTTTGAACCTTTGTGTCTGAACTCTGCTGGGTTCCCAGTGAGCCAATAACCTGTATTACTGCTGTGCTGATGCAATCTCCTTTCCGGGGGCGGAAGAGGAAGAGGAGCTTTCTGCATCTGTTCAGAACAAAGACTTTTGTGCTTTGACTTTGGCAATGCCTTTCCTCTCCAAACTGCACAAGCTGTCCTAGGATCTGCGGACCTGCGCTAAGCTTGTGCTCCTGTGAACCAGGAGCCTGCTGCTGGTGAGCGAGCAGCTTTTCTGCTCTATACAGCTAAGTGTTACGTGCAACCTGTGTTTGCAATACAGCAAATACTTCCTTAAGTTTATTGTTCTCCAGGTTAAATCTGCACGTGTGTGAAGATGGAGGGAGGCTGGACGTCACATTTAATGATTGAAATGGAAGCTTTAAAGGCTCATCAAGAAATCAAATTGATTGATTTCTTAAGAAATTGACTGCAGGTAGGGTGTGTGGAAGTACTGGTCTGTCTCTGTCTAGAGAAATGTGTCTGCATGCTTCTATACAGAGTGCACAGATCGTCTGTGATACCATATTGAGACTTCAAACATACCCTAGGTATGGAAGAGCATAGGATATCTGTAGTGACTTAATTTAAGCACTTTTCACTCTCTGCTTTTTACCAGTTAAAGATGCTGTGTTTTCTTTTGAAGTTTCTGGACAAAACTCTAATTCAGGCATCTATATAAGCCTACCATTATTCAATTTGTATGTACACCGCACACTTCCCCTACACATGTATGCACCTGTAATGTGCATACGTAGAATCCTAGAACCTTTAAGGTTGGAAGAGACCTCCAGCATCATAAAGTCCAACTGTCAACCCAACACCATCATACCTACTAAACCATGTCCTGGAGTGCCATGTCTACATATTACTACATATAATAAACATTATTATATACCTATAATACGCATACATATTGTTATATACCTGTAATGTTGGTGTTCGGCTATCAGGGAGCGCAACCATAGGGATGCTGTTGACAACCAAAGAGATTCTGGTTTTAGACATCACACCTTCTCTTCCACCCAATCCTCAGTTTTTGGCAAATGTGACTAGCTGTATTTCCTACTACACTCACACTTGAAAAGTGAATGGGTTTCAATGATCATCAGTTCCTCAATTAAATGGCTCCCTAAAAACAGTAGTTCTTTAAATCAACATCAATAAATGAGTGAATGGAATGAAATTTTAGGAGATGGCTTCAGAGAGACTGGCTGGTTCTTGTAGCACAGGTTTTTTCCTTGAAGGTGGAAGTAAGAAATGTAAATGGAAAGGAGCTCAGAAGCTTCCCCTACCTGTATGGGGTAATAGTAGAGACCCCTGCCCAGAGCAGGGTGCCTGGCTGGGAGCTAGTCTCTGCGAAGTGTCTGACAATGCAGCCTGCTAGAACTGCGGCTGGAAATCTCGCAGCAATGCAATGTGCTTCTGTCCCTGTGGGACTGGCAGGAAGTTTTTGGAAATCAGCAGTCGCCAAATGAAAATAACTCATTTATTGTGAGTGCCATTCCTGAGGAGCTGCTGGGCCACACTTGTGTCCTGGAAGCACACGGATGCACCCTATGCGAAGCTTAATACGACATCCCACATGATCTGACTGAACAAAGTGATCTCTGCCCTTTCCATACTAACTTATGTTTTTAGTTTACTGCATAATCTGGCCCTCTAGAAAGTCCCTTCAGGAGGTCACACAGCTGAAATAATAGCTAATGATTTTTTTTTTAAATTATTTGGGAGTTATTAAATACTTTCCTCTTCTTTTCCTTCCCTCCCCTCAGGCCCTCTTTGGCAAACACTCCTGGGTTATTCCACTGGAGTGCCTTCCCTATCTGGGGCAGGGCATGCTGCAAAAGCATACTGGTGTGTATGAAGGAAGGACCTACACTCATCTCCAAGTCTTTCTGTGTTGCCCAAAACTAGGTAGGGCTGGGATAAGAAAGCTAGCTGAGGTATACCGTATCACAGCAGCTCCAGAGGCCAAGGAGAACTGTTGGCATTGCTTTTCCTGCCAGAGATGTCTTTATTCAGCTTCCATCACCTCACTTGGCTGTTTCATCTCTGGTTATTGGATGGTCTCAGACCCAGGGGATGGAGCTCTTGGACTTCTCCAGCATTAAACCATCCAAACTATTTCCATCTACACTCTGCTAATGGAAGGAGCTGAGTTTGTTCCTTTCAGTGGAACTATGCCTGGTTTCATAAGCTAGACTCTGCTACAGGGATTGGTGACTTGTATCCATTCTGGGGGAATCTGGTGCCCTTTTCCATGTTTGCGAAGATTCTCCTCTGTGCGTGGGCTGTGGATGAGATGCTTAGCTTTTGGGGGCTCACTGCATGGCCAGGGGATCACCTTTGGTGAGACTCAGCCAAGTCGTCTTGTTGGCTGAGGATTGCTCCTAGGCACAAGAGAGACAAGGGAATGCCTGTGGGCTGCCCTTCCAGGGAAGGGAGCTGTGGTCTAATCCAGGGACTAGAAATGTCTGTGGAGATGGCCTGGACCACTGCAGTATCAAGATATTTTAGGGCTGCTCTGAACCAGCTTGTGTCTTCTCCTGGGCTTCAAACCTGAAAATGCTTCTTTATCCCTACTTATGTTAGTCTTGTATATTATGGATTTAAGTTTTTCCAAGAGATTCAAAGAGCAGCTAAATGATGAAGATGCTCAGACTTGAGCGTAGGCTGGCATTCTCAAAAGGATCAAGGATATTTAATGCCCTTCCAAAAAAATCTCAGTTCTGGAGGGGCCTTAAATCTCTTTGGCCTCATCTCTTGGCACCAGACTGCTCATCAGATCCTGTCACTCCCCTAATAACAGATCAGAGGAAGGCTGTTTGAAGGCCAAGTTCAGTGTGATGCTCTGGTGGGGAGTAGGCACTTGCACACAGCAAGGATGAAATAGTTTTATCATGCTTCAACTTGATGGTGTTTGAACAAAAAAAAAAAACCTAGCTTCCTGCTGGGTGGGGACCTGCAAAGCCATCAGAGTGAATTTTGACCTCCCCCAGATTTGGTAGCTGATAAGAGCTTGGGGCCTACTGCTCCTGCAGGAGAGCTGGTGGGGGCTTCAACTCAACTTTTGGTTGAGATTGGGACCAAGGTGGGAGAGGAAGTGGGGTAACTTTCCCAGTAGCCTGCAGGTGGTCTCTGAGAACCCTGTTTACATCTTTCCTCTTTCCATAATTTTGTACCCTTGGAGGATGTGTAGGTGTGGAAAGGGTGCTGCTGGCTCCTGGGAGTCTTCCTGCCTCCAGCCTGTCTCTTTCTTGACCCTGACGCTCATGGCAGGTCTGGCTGCTTCCCCTTCATCCCAGTCATGGTGCCCACAACATCCCTCTAATGCAGTGCTCTGTGGTCTGCACAGCAAAGTGGAAATTCCCAACATGAGGAGCAGGCTTCTCACATTAGCATGATGCCTGGTCAGTCTCAGCCTCCCTTTGTGATAAATCCCAGCCCAAGCTGCTCATTCTGCCTCTTCCCCTGTCTCCAAGACCCTTTTGCTTCCTCTGCTGTTGGTCTCCTGGGCTCTTTCTCCTGGTCTGCTCCTCCTTCATGCCCCTCAACTTTGCTCCCTCTGTGCTTTGCTCTGCTCCATCACTTGACTCAGCTGAGAGGAGTGTGCAGGAGATGATGATCCCAGCTCTTGGTTCGGATTCCCTCATCTTTGTGCTGTGCCTTCTCCCAGTTTAGGGCTCCTTGCTATCTGCCAGGCTCAACTCAGTTCCAGCAAAGGATGGGGAGATGTGTGTGAGCATGTGTGCTCCTGGCAGCTCTCTGTAATATCACTGATTCCACTTCTTCAGGCTCCTCCTTGTGGTTGCAATGTCTAGCTTTATTGGTATTTTATTAAAATCTTGTGCAATTTTTAAAATTATGATATCAACAGAGCATGTAATGTCTTATTTAATCAATTCATGCAGTATTTTTAAGAGGGGATGTTTCTAGTCTTCGGACTTCAGGTGGAAAAGCTTGAATACGTGCTCTTCGAAGAGTTCAAAACCAGCAAGAAGAGGTTGAAATTATGGTTTCTGAAGTCCTGCCTCAGTTCCTGTCTGATGTGGGGGGGCTGGCAACTGCCTGGGAATGGGGAGGAACCAGGGGCGCAGGCTGTTCAAAGCTGTGGAAACAGAAGAGGGCTTTCCCAGCAAGGTGAGGATAAATGCTCCAAGTATTAGTGTGACTCCTAAAAAAGATATTCAGTCCTGCATTCAACAGCAGCTATCACTGTTGTACAAATGGAAGCGAGGGAGGTTGCATCTCTGATCTAGGAAGCCAGGGGAGAAAACTAGCCCAAGAGGTGTTTGGGGTCTGAATTACTATCCAGCAGCACTGGGCAGGTGTTTCTGCCTCTGCCCTGAGTTTTGCATTTGTGTACTGACCATAATGGTGACTTTTTATTTTAAATACATCCCCATCTCTGCAAAGTCTCTGGTGGTTTGTGAACCGCAGCACTGCTGATTTAAAGCATGCCTAAATATTTAAGGAAAGTCTGATTTAAGCTCTAAATGCTTGCTCATCAGTTTTCCTTTTAATCATTGGAACTGTTGGGACTCTAAAGCCCCCTCGGCTCCCCCAGTCACTTTGCAGGGCTTTTTAGCAATTCTGCCTTTAACTGGAGACCTTGGGGATGGCTCTGGCCCAAGTGAACTCCTCGATCGTTGTGCGGTATTCTCTTGGTGGTACCCTGAGATCAGCAGATGCTGGCCTTTCTCTCAACTCCCACTCAGTGCCTCAAATCCCAGGGAAAGCTCTCTTTCCGCTGCTACACCCTGTGCTTTGAAGACAAAAATGATTCTGGAGGTTTTGGAGGGGTTGGTTTGTACGGTTCAACTGCCTTCAGAGATTCGCGAGGGTTTGCAGAGCTGAGATAAGGAGCCCTCCAGGCACAGCCTGCTCTGTTTTTGGTGCCAGCCCTCCACATGCTTACCCTGCCTGGGAAAAAGCCAGTTCTCCCATGAGCATCTTCCTGAGTTACGTGGCGAAGATGTCCTTTGCCACCAGCCTGGTGCTGCTAGCCCCTCAAAAAAGCAGCAACCGGTAACAAATAATTTGGGACTACCATGGACGCATTGAGTCTGTGCAACTCCTATGAGCGCCTGGGTGCAAACCACCCCCTTGCACAAAGCGGGTGCTGGTGCCTGTGGAACCAGGGTCTTGCTACTGGCTTCAGCAGGAGTTGGGTTTGGGGTGTATTTTTCTTTTTTTTTTTTGCTGTTGTTGTTGTGCTGCAGCTCTGCAGCCTCCTGTTTGCTTGTTTGGAAAGCTGTCACTTGCGTTGCGCTGCTGGGAGCGGTTCCCGGGGAGCAGCGTGGCCTGCGCTCCATGCTCTCTTCGTTATCTGCTCCACTAACATGTGGGCCTGCCTCGTTGCCTTTCATGTTTGCTGCTTTTTCTTTTTTACTCCTTTTCTTTAGGTCACTTGTTTTGGGTCACTTTTTGTCTCTCAATACTAACTCCACTGCAGGGTTTTCCAGACTTGTTGCTTTCCTGACTCTGGAGGGGTGTTTTGTTCTCGTTTATTTGTTTTGCTGGCCAGAATACAAAAGGTTAAACAGTTTGGAGAACTTTATTCTGTATTTACAGCCGAGGTAGGTTTCTAAATCAACAGTAGGTTGTGCATTAGAGTGACTCACAGAGCTGCTTAACCTTTTTCCTTCCGTTTTGTCTCTCTCCCAATCTGAAGCGCACATCTGCAATTTAGATCTCAGAGAGAAGAAGCTATGAAACGCATACAAATGGCTGTGGGTAGCCTGCTCGGCCTGGCCCTGCTGCCCAGCTGGTTTCCCTCTGGCAGCAGTCAGATCCCGCTGGGATGCAAAAAGCACCCAAAAAAAAAAAAATACAGGGTGCCAAGAGGATGCTCCGCGCTGTTGCGGGGACAACCAGTAAAGGAGAAAAACCAGTCCCTGCTGCAAGCAGCAGTGCGAAACGAAATGGGCCGGAGGTGAACAGAGTGAGTGGGGTCTCCTTCATCAACCACCATCTCTGCAGAGGCTCCCCAGCCTCGACATCTTAAAAGAGCTCAGTCCCTCAGTGAAGGGGGATGCTTTCTGGCAGACCTGTGGGTGCCAGCAGCTGGGGCGCGATGCCCGTCACGTCCTGCGCTGGTGCGAAGATGGCCGAGTGGCTGGTAGGAATGCGCCGCATCCTGGCAGGGGTTTGCCACACCAGAACAACCTGATCCATTTAGTTGTTATCACCTATTACAAGTTGTGATGTCAAAAAAAAAAAAAATTTGAGGCGCAATCTGCTGCTCCTGGCTGTCAGCCCACAATATTTTCTGCCGTTTTATGTATGGGGTTATTTACATCCACGCTGCATGCTGTGGTTGCAGGATTCCCTCCTCCCTGCAAGGAGACCTGGGAGGCCTGAGAGAAGTTTTTTTTCCTTATGTTTAGATCACAAATTACCTTGCTCTTGAAGCCTGCCAATTTGCTGAGGTTTTTACTAACGAAAGGACTGCACTGCACAACCCACATGGAGTAATCTTAAAATTCTGGTTGTTTACTGGAGTAGCTGTTGATAAAGAAATGAAGTAAACCTGTGCTTGTTTTGTTTGGAGCTGATCTGAGAAATCTCCTATTAAGACAAGGGCGTAACAGCTTTAAACTATACACGTAGCAGAACACCCTAGTGAAAAGGATGAAGCTTTTCAGGGGAAAAAGCCTTGCTTTGTGAGGCAGCTCCCACACGTGCTGCATGCTCCCTGCTAGACATATAATGCCATGTGCCCCTTGAATGCAACCTCAAACCCACCTTACTCTTTAAAATAGTGAATCCTGCCCTCTAGTGCCAGAAAATGCTGAGTCAGCAAGAGCCCAGGAGTGAGCTGCCCTGAGGGCCTGTGCCTTTCCACCTTTCTTCATCAAACAGCTCTCCCAGCCTGGGAATCTGCCCATGATGGGGCTGCTGGGATAGGGAGAGCTGCTGAACAGGGTTGTGCGTCATAAGGATGTTTGTGCGACAGTTTGGGGACGGGGTACCCCAGTAGGGCTTTTGCACAACTTCCTGGGTGATTTCAAGCAGATGGGAAGGTCCAGCCACAGGGGTGCTGCTGGGGCCATGAATGGGAGGGATGGGTGGCCCTTCCGTACACAAGCAAGGCCGCAGAAAACGGAAAAACTGTTTTGTATAAACTGCTTCCCTCCTCCCCTGTCCCCTTCTCTTGGATCAGAAATGCTGGCGATTGGGAAAAGGGGGAGGAAAAAACCGACAGAAAGCAGAAATCCTGCAAAGTCACCTACAGTTTTCCTCTGATGCACATTGGGGCGTGAGCGCTGGCGTGGCTGCGAGGGTGGGTTTGTTTCTTTAAGGTGTCTCCCAGAGGGAGGATCAGCGAAATGCGATGTGGCAGCTATGGTAACTCCTCTTGGCTTTCGGCGCACAGCCCTCGCTGATAGCACAACTTGCTAGCGAAGAAGGTACAGCTGTCCAGGCCTTGGCAGGGATCCCCACCCTCTGCTTGCTGCCAAGGGCCATTTTTCTTTTTTGAAAAAAATTTCTTAGTTTCCTAAGAAAATGAAAATGGGAGGACAACCCCATCTGCCCCACAGGCCCATCTGATGTCTCCTGGGACTGTGGGGGTAAAATGTGTCCAGGTCCAGCCCTGTGTGGTGTGAGGTGTGGGACAAAAGCCCTGCTGCGTGTTGTGCTGCGGGGCCCAGCAGCTTCCCAGAGTCACGTCCACAACCATGCTGTGGCTGCAGATGCCTCACCTTGTAGATGTTGCACATCTACAAAGCACAACGGAGCTGCTCGGAACTCCCCCGTGCCCCAAACAGCCCCTGTGACCAAAACCCCTGCGAAGCTTTAGGAGCTGAGTCCTACCCTGGGCTCCCTGCAAGACATCCAGGGAGCTTTTCTTTCCTCCTCTCCCTTTGCATCCACCACGGCTCCCTCGCCTCCCAAAGCACATTTGGGCTTATCCTGTGAAAAATGGCTGTGCTCAGCTCCAGGGCATGACTGACATCGCCCCAACCCCAGGAGCTTGCCCTGTGCTTGCCGCCCATGCTGCATGATCCCTATGGCTTGTCTGCACCGGGTACTCCTGCCAGACCCGAGGGATGGGTCAGTTGACTCAACAGCATGGGCAAATGCCTTTTGCCATGGGGAGGGTGAGGTTTGGAGAACCTCTTCAAGACGCAATGTTAAGATGAGCTTGTACTGGGGCCGCCTAGTGTAGGGTGCTGCCACTCGCATGGATGAGTTGCGTATTTGCATGCGATGGGGTAGCTTGCATGGAACTGCCCCCGTGCTGTTCTCCAAGCTGCTTTGGCAGGCTGTAGCTGCTGGTGTGGCACGGCAGAAATGAGTGCAAAGCCCCTTGTTTTGAAATATTTTGGCCCTGTGTGCGATTTTAAGGATGTGCCTGAAATAACGGAGAGATGAAGGGCAGACTGATCAGTGTGGCAGATGAGTGGTTCAAGGGGGAAGCCTATGGATTTCCTATCTAGAAAGAGACTTTGTATTTTAAAATAACACAAATGTTGCTAGAGCTGTGTGAGAACTCGCGTAGTAGCTTTTAAAGGAAGGATAAAGAAAGAACGGCACTGGGGACAAAAATAAGTTGCAACTGATTTGCATGGCCGGTGAAATTACGCAATTGGGAAATAGCACCGAACGCTCTATAAGCAGGAGGTTTGTCTTCTGTAGCAGCAGGGGAAAATGGGCAGAATATAGTAAATGCACTCGGGGACTCATATGCGTACCTGCTCAGGCAGGTAATAAAAACCATTCTAATTGCAGTAGAAAATGGGCCAATAATGATGATATATCTGAGAACAATAAACCAGTATTGAAAAAGGGAAATGTATTTGAAGATTGTTGCTTTTTAAGCCAGGTATTCCTTTCTCATTCTGACATAATTCACAGCTAAGAAATAGCTACAATTTTCAAAGCCATTCCTGTTTCTTTTCAGCTCCTCAAACACTTGAAAATATTTACCTTTTGCCACCCACTGAGAGTGAAAGTATTGTCTGATTTACAAAATAACAGCGCTTAGGAGTAAAATTTTCAGATCAGCTCAGTCCTATTGAAAATCAATGTGTTTCAAGCTCCCAATTCACAGCTGAAAATGCTATCCTGTATCCCCAGCCCTCTGGGCACATGACATCGATTGAGGTACCTGTAATTATATTTTTGGGGTATTTTTACAGCACTCTCCTCTGCTATTTTCCCTGGCATGAACATGTCACACAGTGCTGAGTTCCTCCTTTGCTCGCATTAAGTTATCACAAGAAGTACTGATCGATAAGTTGAGTATTTTCTAAAATTTTCGAGGGCTTCCCTCGAATCAGGGATGCTCTGATCTCCCGTGCTCTTAGGGCACAAACTGCAGCTTGGCAGTTCAAAACCCGGCACTCTGAACCGCATCTCTGAGTCAAAACCCACGGGCAGGCTCACCACTTCTCCACGGGGAAGGTGGTGAGACAGCAGACACTCCGCTACGCTCCAGCTCCCCTCCAGCAACCAATATTTTGGACCCATACGGTATAAAACAGATTATTTAGTGCTGGTCATAATGGGAATCTATTAAAGAGTCCTTCTCGTGGCAAAGGATGAAAAATCTCTTGCAAAATATCTCGTTGTTCACGGCATAAAACCCCACTGAGCTGGCAGAGAGCGTTGATTGCAGGGTCATGCCTGAACCATCGTGCTTGCAATTAGAGGCAGCAAAAAGGGCTCAGCGATATTAGAAATTTCCTGAGCTCATCAGGCAAAACAATAAATTTTCTTAGAGATGCAGAATAGCTGTCTTATCTAATGTGTAAAATCACACATGAATGCTGTATGCGTAGATTGTTTAAATCTTTTTTTAAAGGCAATATTATCTCATCTGGCCTGCTTTTGTTGTGTAGTTTTACACCCCAGTATCTTACTGGGAAGTTTCCATGGTGGAGCATTGCCATAGCTGGAAACTCTCTGGTTCCACTCGGATGCTTTTGCACAGATTTGCTTCCTGCCACCCAACCCATGCCGTGGCACCCGCTGATGCTTTGGGTGCCAGAGCCCACTGGGCAAGCTTACCTCTGTTTGGGGGGGGTGGGGGGAAGACTTAAAAAGCTCACAAGAATGGGCAGAAGGTGCCTATGTGTCATGGAGGTGGTGCTGGGCATCCCAGTGAGGAGCACGCAAGAGAGGCAAGCACTCAGTTTCGACATGCCGAGAAGCTATTTTCCCTATCCAAACTCTTTGATAAATGGTTTGATCATGCCCCAGATGCTTTTCTCCCAGGCGCCCCGCTGTGCCCACAGCGATGCTGGTACGGGGGTGTATTGCCCGCACCCAACACCGTGCTCCCTGGGGAGCGTTTCGCCCTGCTCTGCCCCGTGCTTGGGGTGGGTGGCACTGCCGAGCGCCTGCAGATGCTGGGGCTCTTCCCGGGCTGTGTTTGCAACTCAGCCTGCAGCACTGGCTTTCCCCTGGGGTCTAAAATCCTTTATTGCTCTTAACTAAAGAAAAACAACCCTGTTACCAACAGCAAATCCTATGTTGGGAAGCATACGCCTGGTTGCCTTTCTCATGAGTCTGCCCGTTTTGCGTTTTTTTTTTTTATTCTATTTTTTTTCTAAAATCCTCGTGACTTTTTAAGCCTTCTTTCCTGGACAGGAATTTCTTCTAATGAGCCATATTACGCAGCAAAATTTCATCACGGTGTGTGTGAAACGTACTATTAAGGGTCAGTATCAAACGTGTGCGTTTGTGGCTGTTAATCCCTTGGGCAGATTGATTTTAAGAAGGAGCCTGGTGCTGGGGACGCTGGATGCGGATGTGCCGGGGAATCCCCCAACCATGCGAAATGCCGCTTTCTATCTGAAAGCCTCTCCCTGGCTCCATCTCACCCTCCTGAATTTTCCAAGCTGGATCAGCTGATTTTTAATTTTTTTTTTTTTCTTTTAACAGGAGACTCAGTACAGCCGCGATCCCTCCACATCTCTCCTAGCTGAGCAGTTAGGTTTATTTACATTTAAGCACAAACATGATTTTTTTTTTAAAGGGGGTCTGAACAGCTTAAATTGAAGGCATAATCACATAAATTACTGCATGAGAATTTTTGGTGGCTAGACTCATCCGAAACTAAATTCATACATTTTAAAGCATGCATTTGGCAGATCTAATATCTCTTAAGAAAATAGTAAAGCTTCTTTTTGGGGGTGGCAGTTAACAAGGCAAAATTATCTTAATAGGAATTCAATTAAAGCTAGTACAGGCTTACTGGACCTCTTCCAGTAAATATATATCAAGCTGAACCAGTAGACATCTGTCTTCTCCCCCCAACTTTTCTGTTTTCCAAGCTGTGGTTAAAAGATGAAGAAGAGAAGATGGGAGGAAGAGGAGGGACTATAGCTCATTTCCAGCTCACCATACAGCGCAGGGCACAAGGATTATTTTCTTTTTGATGTCTGATCGCTGTTGCAAGCTGTGTGAGGCTGGGTTTGCCTGACTCCCATCCCTCGCCGAAGTGCAGAAGCCAAAAAAAAAAAATAAAAATAAAATCCAGAATCACGTGAAGGCTCAAACGAAGCCCCTGTGAGCGTCCTGGGGATGCCCAGCTGCCCCTTTCCACTTTGGGGAAGTGTTCATGCTGCCTTTTCTGGATTCAATGGGGAGGATTAGATCAAATTTATTTTTTTTTCCCCCTTAAAAAGGCTCAGACCTCAGGGAGGATTGTCTGGACAGATCTAGGGTCTAACAGCCTCTTTGAAACCCTCTGTTAGCAACAGGGCTTAATGGTTGTGTTGCTTATTTAACATTTGTACCAGAGTGGTGCCAGTAGCCTCCCTGTCCCGTTTGCACCCTCCTCCAGCAAGGTGCTAATCACTCCAGGTTCCTGATGCTGCTTCCAGTCATGTGGTGGCTCATTTTGGGGGGAGAAAGGCTTTTTTTTTTTTTTTTTTTTTTTTTTTCTTCTTTTTCTTTCCTCCTTGCCTAAGGGAAAATCCTCCTCACTGCTAAATGCAGAAAGCCTTGGACTCTAAGGGTGACAGATGGTGAAAAAAAATTCAAAAGGAGGGGCCTCAGTTTTACAGGTCAATCTCCCAAAGCCAGCCCTGCGAGCACACCTTGGAGAGCTAGCAGAGCCCCATCCCCACCTTGCACACCCGTCCACGGGAAAATACGAGCGCCCGCTGTGCCCGGGAGGTTGAGCGGAGCTGAACAAAGCCCAGTTGAGGAGGCTCTTCTCCAGCAAAGACCCGTTTAACTGGCTCCCCTTGCTGGGAGAAGGACAAGGGCACAGCCACAGCCAGCCCCCATGGCACAGTTGCAGTGTCCCAGGAAGGGCTGGATGGACCGGCTGCCCTTGTCGGCTGGGTCTGACGTGGAAGTGGTTAAAGAGACGGGTGTGAGGGTAAGGGCTGCCTTGCTCTGATTTATTGGCTGGCTGAGTTAATTTGTTATTTGTGTATGATTAGTCGTTGTTGCTGAGTGGTCATCTTCCACAACTACAAATCTAATTAAATGCTGGGGTGCCTAGAGTGGTGCGTTTCTGGTTTTGTTTTTTGGTTTTTTTTTTTTTTTCCCTGGCAAATATTTGTACTGGTTTAGTTCTTGAGGACTAATCATTAATTAGCACAAGGCTGCTAGTATCCAACTGGAGGACTTTTTGCTTTTCCTCACTTTCAGATTTGCCTAAGAACAAAATTGTAAAGGGTGGTGCATAGCCCTCTCCGAGACACTTAGAGCAACCCGCTGAGATGTCCGATGGGATCCTCAGCTCGCAAGGAGCAGCGACGTTTTTCATGGCACAGCACTTTAATCAGTTTGTTTTTCTCTTTTTTTTTTTTTTTTAATTTTTTCCTCCCCTTATCTTCTGCAAAGCTTAGAGAGGGGCTGAAAAGAAAAGCTACCCGAAATGTGTGCTTTCCCCCAGCAGCAGCTGTAATTCCCTGATTACATGTTGAGCTCGCTTTGCGCTCGGGGTTGCGGTGGCATTCCCTTACATGTTCCTGGCCTCATCAAACTGTTCCTATGGCTCTGCAGCAAGACATAAATTCTGGAGATTTCAGGCTTGGAGATTTCAAAGTTGTGCTGAACCACATGGAAATGATTCTGAGCTACAGCTATAAAAATAATTATATTGCTAAGGGGAAAGAGTGACAAGAAATGTCCCCAAAAGAAATTTCAGTGGTGGTTACAGGATCTGTATCGGCTGTGTAAGAGACTGCTGTGATCTCCAAGGCTAATTTATCACCGCTACCTATAATTCTATGAAATATGTCCTGAAAAGCACTGAAGGAAGGAATGCGAAGGGAGGTTGCAAAGAAGCGTGGCAACCTTCCCCTTTCTTTTAATGAGGATACTCCACATGCTCTTAAAATTAGACCTACTCTGTACAGAAGACAGGTGTGAGGATGACTAATTTGGAGACAAATTAGGTCTACTTAGCTGAAAAGCATGCCCTGACTGCTCCTTTCAAGCCCATTCAACGCACATCTCTCCCGACAGGACGTTTACTGCAGTCCAGGCTCCGGCAAATTAAGTAATAACACGTTTTTGCCGCATTTCGAAGCGGTCCTTTGGTTTTCATACAACGTTTTCCCCTCCGCCGCGTGTGTGTCTAGCTCTTTGTGATTGGTAATTAGTGTACATGCATCTAGCCCGTGGCAGATTTGTCTTTTGCCTGTCCCCTTCTCTGGAGCATTTTCCTTGCACCCTCTCTTTCAAAGGTCTCTGAGCCTGAGCATTTTTCTGGCTGACTGCAACGTATTCGGTGTCCACTGTGTAACAGATTTATTCTTTCCCAAGAAAAGACATGAACGTAAACAGAAGATCCAAAATGCATTTTGCTGGGCTCTTAAATGCACTAAGATGAACCCCCCCTGCTACAAGCCTATTAATGTAAATACCAAACTTTACAATCCTTCCTGTCAAGGAAACATATTTACATTTTTGTAAGGATGCGTATAAAAAAATAGGGCTTTGGGGACAGAAAGGGCTTAGTTCCAGTGTCACAACACCCTCAGTTAACTGTACTGCTCTCATAAACTATAGAGTTAGGTTGTTCCCAGGGCCAGCGGAGATAACATCTGTTTGCTTCTTTACGGACAAAATGAAATAGGATGCTAGCGTTTCATACTGGAAACGTCCAAAGGGGCAATGGTAAGAGGGCTGCGTATCACATGCACATGTTGCACACGGCTTCCCCGGCACAAAAAAAGACGGGGAAGGTGTTACTAGTGCCTGTGCCAGCCCAGGGGAAGAAGGGGGTTTCTGGTAGACTGGTCTTACTGGGACGAGGGTTAGGGCTTACATCATCCTTTACACTTAGACATCCCAGTTGGACAGGATTTTTCCTACTAAATGGAATAATGGGAAACATATTTTCTTTTCTCTGGAATTTTTTTTTCTGTTTAGAGCATCTTGAATGTTTTGAAGGACAAAGAGAAAGGTGGCTGCATGGGAAGGGGCACAGGTGCCGACGATGAGGAGGGGGAGATTTGGGGGAGGAAGACTCAGCTTCGCATGTCTGCTTGAAACATCCTTTTGCGCTTATTGAAGTGCAAGGCTGCGTCTGCTTCTCTTGAAACTACCAGAGTCAGTTGTCTGTAATTACGTGGAGCAGAAAAGGAAAACCTCTCGTGGCCGCAGGAGCGAGCAGCAGTGACCTGCTGGCGTTTGCAGAGGCCAGGTGGCATTTTACCAGTTCCCAGGGCTCTGATTTTCTAATCAAAAACCTCCTCTTGATTTTCTTTTTTTTTTTTTTTTTTCTCCAGCTGAAGGGGAACAACTCTTCCTCCAAGAAGAAAACCTTTCCTTGCCTATCTCTCCCCAAAACCCAGGGAAAAGGGAGGACGACTGCAACAATCCAGCCTGAACAGCACTCACTCCTTTGTGCTTACCCAACGTTCGCTGCTCTCTAGGGCAGGCAGGAGGTGATCCCAAATTCAGACAGCTATTTCTTAAAGGGGATTCTTTGGTCTGAAGACTGCACAGACTGCTCCCCTGTTATGCACAGCTCCTCTGGCCGGGCCAGACCCACGCAGAAGTCTGTCATGCCACTCAGTTTGTCCATTTTAGAGGGTTTCTCAAGGATCTTGTTGTATTTTTTTTTTTTATTTGCTGGCAAATGTAATTTTTTTGTCGCCATAAACGATAGAATTTGACACCGCACCGCACCACACCAGGCCATTTGTCAACAATGTTTTCAACAGTTCAACCACACGCGCGTGCATGCACACAGGCACAGAAAGGAGCGGCAAGAGGGGAAAGTCCGGGAGCTCGGGGAAAGGCCACCTTCCTTTACAAAGGCGTGCAAACATGGAGCAAAGAGCCGCCTCTCACCTCTGGGCTGTTAGGTGGGCTACGGCAAAGACACCAAATAGCAATTCACTCCAAAGCAAACCGAAAACACATTGGGGTTTGGCTCTACGTCACGGTTTTTCGTGCAGTCCCAAATGTCGCTGGCAATTTCTTTTGGGTAGGGACAATCTGAGCATCTACATATAAAATCCGCCTCATCGGAGCAATGCTAATAATAATTCAACAGACAGTGATTTTTAAAAAAATATGGTTTAAAAAAGCAGGTTTGCTGCTAAAGTACTGTACGATAAAGAGGAACGGTTGTATATTAGATAACAGTTTAAAAAACATCATTGGCTAATGGCAGCACATCATTTGGGAAACAACAGAATAAACGCATTGTTCCATCCCAGCACTTTCCTATTTCAGCCAATCTAAACCGCTGAAGAAATATGTGTTCGGGACATTTTACATCTGGTTTTGACAAGAAGCCTGGGGTTTTGTGTGTGGGTTTTTTCTTTTTTTTTTCCCCTTAATCTATTTGCTGCAGCTTTTTTAGCCAGATTAGCATGGGAAAAGACACTCTGTTTTATAAACGGAGGGTTTATCCTTTTAAAAAGTGGCTTGTCTTTGGCTTTTTGCAGCTGAAATTAGGGCACAGCATGCAAAAAAATAGTAACGCCAGCAATAGCCATAAAACCCGTGGCAGCAGCTTTACCTGTGTGAACAAAACTAAACAACAGCCAGCTTGTGCAATTGGTAGAGTAACCAATTTCTGAGCAGCCCAACATTTTGGGGGCTCCCTAGAAGAGGGTGTGGAAACTTAATTGCAGCACCAAAACGCAAACCATTTCAGGATGCAAGTGAAACGTTTACTTGAAGTGGTTTCTAAAATCGTTTTAAGTCTGCGTTTCACACCGCTAGTAAGTCCTGGTTGAACACTTTTGGGCTTTTTCAAACGAGGTACTGCAATTCCATCAAGGCTTTTTTTTTTTTTTTTAAATGAGCCGTTTATTGCTGCTAAAACAAAGATGGATTTGCCTCTTTAAAAAAGCCTGGCCAATGGGTTAGGATAATCGTTCTTTTCATCTTTAAGGAGTCAATTCTTTGCATAGCATGATGAAATTATTTCATTTTTACATCACGTGTGATGTTATGGGGTGGGGGGGGGCAAATTTCTCTTTTGAGTGTTTGAAAGGGGTTCTCGGGCTCTGCTTTATGTACCAAGCGACTGGCTGTGTGCAAACTCTGGCTGACACAACGCAGAGCTGCTCTGCTTAATTAGCTGGAGATGAGGGTGTTATTAAGGGCCCTTTTTTTTTTTCTTTTCTTTTTCCCCCCTCCTTTCTTACTGCTTATTCTTCCCTCTCCAAATATTGCAACGGTAACATAAGAGGAAGTAGTTTTCTGCTAATGGAAAACGATGAGGAAGGGTTTAGTGCTGAGAGTAAATAAGAAACTAACTCCCAGCCTAGAAAAGTCTAACACCAGCCCTTGCTTTACCGGCACTTTGAGGAAGGGAAACCAAACAAATACAAAAATTTGGCAAAGTTTCTTCTATCTTTGTTTGCTTTTTTATTGTGTGAGGGGGAAGGGGCACAGCGCAGGGCTGCAGCCGACATCTGCTCCTTGTTTCTTTTAAGAGAAATGCAACCTGGGGTGAACTTGTCACCGAACCACTCTTGGGTCCCGCGAACCCCCTGGTCCCCCCACAGCCAGGATGGGATGCGACTGCCCCAGGAGCCGATGGCTCGGCAATGGGATTTTTGCGTGCAGCCGCCCGTGGAGCCAGGGCGGCAGCTGTTTCAGATCCCCTTGTCAGCCTGTTGTGCTGATCACCTCTTCCTCTCTTAAAAACCCTTCCCCTAAGCAGAGCTTTCTGGTAAATCTCATGCAGCAACGGTTTCCCTCTTGCCCCTCATCAGCCTCAAGGCTGGTCCCCTCTCATCTCGCCCATCCCCACAGAGCAGGAACATGCCTATTTTTTCCAGAAATTTGGGCATATCTGATTTTTGTCTGCCTGGAAGTTGTTTTTTTTTCTTAATTTTCGCAGGCGTGGGGGAGCGGGAGGGGGCACACCTACACTGCTCATTTCACCTCCAAGTCAGTGGCCCCAAACCCCTCGCCCAGCAGCATCCCTGTATCTCCAAACCAAGCCATGCCACCTCTCCCTGGGCAGAACCGAGCCCCACGGCAAAGGAAACCACAGGAGCCCCATCCCACGGCCAGACAGACGTGCAGCATCATAGGGGAGAAGAGAAATCTGTACCTACCCCTTCGGCAGCTGGGCTTGCCTGGCCCCGAGCAGTGGCTAGTGGGAGGCCGACATGGACCACGCTCCCTCCATCCTCCATACGGAGAAGGCATAACTCAGCCTCTCGTGAGCCACGTAACTGCAGCTCGTCATCTTACTGTCCATCTCGTCGCTCTGTAGCACCTGGTAGAGGAAGTCTATATACCGTGCCGCCAGCTTGAGGGTCTGGATTTTACTGAGTTTGTCGGAGGGCAAAGTGGGGATGATTTTCCTCAGGGCAGCAAAAGCTTCGTTGAGCGACTGAGTCCTCTGCCTTTCTCTGACATTGGCCAGGATCCTCTGGCTCTGCAGTTCTTCATAAGATTGGGAGCTGGGACTGGACTTTTTCCCTCTTTTTGCTGGGTTGGGGCTGCCATCTTCGCTGGACTTCTTACTGTATCTTCTCTTCCTGCCAAATCTCTTTGGCTGCCTTTCCAGCTCCTCTTCACTGGTCCCCAAGCTATCCACAGGGGAAACCGGAGAACTGGAGCTTTCTTCCATGCTTTCTGCAAGAAGGGGAGGGGAAGAGACTTTCCCCCCCTCCTTATGTTATGTGAGTGTGTGTGTGTCTTAAATGTGCTTTAAATTCCTGAGACAGATCCTTAGGAAAAAAAAAAAAAAAACACAGGAGGGCTTTTTTTTTTTTTTCTTTTTGCTGACCAAATGTTTTCCAGGTTGCTTGAAGGGCTCTTATTTCAAGGACTGGGGTTGTGCAAAAAAATTGAGGTCTTGGAGAGAGGAAGTTATTCTAACTTTTTGGAAACTTTAGCTGAGCTCAGTTGCTAAATAGTTGTCAGAAGTGAGGGAGGTGCGGGGCTCCCTTCTGATTGGCCGGCCAGGTCTGTGGGAGGAAAGCTTTTCCCCTGCTAAACTTTCACAGTTTTATGTTACACTTAACTAAAATCTTGGGAATGTACCCCGAATAAAAGATAACTGGTGACCACCCTGCACCACCCCCACCCTCACCCCAGAGATGCTGAATTTGCAGCAGCTCCCCAGGGGTTTTTTTGGGGTGCTGAGCACTTGCAGGCTGCCTCCTAGCACATGTTGCCAAGGGTCTCACTCCCATTTCTGTCGCCAGCCTGCAGCGGTACCTTGCCCGAATTGGTGCAAGCTCTTGCATGCCCAAGAAGATGCCCCATTTTTTTTGGCAAAACTTGTGCCCCATTTTGCACCCTGTGGCACTGAGGGTCTTGAAAAACCCCCTGCCATCCCCTCCATGAGCTGCCCCTTGCAGCACCCTGCTCCCCAAAACTCCTGCCCTGCAGAGATGGGATGGGGGACCTGGGGTGACCTTGTGGCACCAGAATTTCCCTGGGGCTCAATGAGCTGCGGGGAGGGCGGAGGTTTGGGGGCAGTCAGGGAAAGCCCCTTCAAGCACCCTGCTTGTGGGGAGCATAGAAAGGCCCTCCTGGACTAAGCCAGTGGAGCCCAAAATATGGGTCATCCTGAAAGTAGCTGATAATAGTGGGTAGAAAATCCCATGGAGAGTGCCCCGGAAAGGCGATGCTGGCCCCACCGCCCATCTACATGACGTTTTTCTCCCTGCTTTTTTCCTCCCCCATTAAATACTAAATAACATCTTTTTGGGGAAGCAAGAGCCAAGGTAGGTAGGAAGAGGTCTTTCCCTCCAGTCTGTCCTACAACTGAAATCGTAGCATCCCAGGGCATAAAAATCATGGGGTTTCTGATGTATCAAACAGAAGACCGCGGATCTATTTTTCCTCTCCATCACACCGGGGAAAATGTGGGAAAACGCTGCTTGCCTCTGTGGAGCTAAGGCAGAGCAAAATCAGATTTGTCCCTCTGATTTCAGTTACAGCCCAAATTGCAGGAACAGACGCATTCCTGAGCAGCAAAGATCATGTTTTCGAAATGGAGCAGGAAAATAAAATAAAGCGATAATAATAAAAACAAATACAACAAAAGAAACTCATAAAACGTAGATGTTGTATCAAGAAGAATTAGTTCGGAGTGGATTTCTTTGCAAAATTTTCCAGTAGGTATCAACACTCATTAATGGAAAAAATAATGTCTGGTTTGATTGGAAAGTGTTCCCTGGTAGGAGAAGGAATTTTGACTTGCCTGGGGCTGACTCCACTACTGGTAGGTAATGTTTATAGTGGAAAGACTTCCCCAGGCAGCCCCTGGGGAAAGCCTGTGTTTGCTTTCAAAAGGAAAGGTTTTTCAGGTGCAGCACAGAAGTCGGAAAGCAAGGCAGTTCTGCAAATAGATTTTTAATCCAATTTAAGACCCCGGTGAATCAGACGGGATGACTGCCGCTCGCCCCCCCAAAGCCAGGTTTGCAGAAGGGCTGGCGGCTTGGGCCGAGGGTTGGCAACTGCTCCACATCCATGAGCTGGAGGTCTGTGAGAACGGGGGGCTGGGATAGTATCTGCCAGCCCCGCTGACCCTAAGGCAGACACCACCCTGGGCTGAGGTAGGGCGAGTGGTATTTGCACCGGGGAAAGCTGAGTAATGGCCCCTCGCCTGTCCCATAAGCAGAATAAACTGCAATCGACAGTCGTGCCGATGTGAACCCGCGCTTCGGAGGGCAAAGCACCCCAGTAAATGAATATTTGTCTTCTGTTCCCAAGTATTAAGAGAAACTATCATTGAATACCCAAGGGACACCTCGGCTCTCTGGCTGCAAAGTTCATGGTTTTCCCAGCAGACAGGATCCCTGCTAACGGCACTGGCTACTCCGCGTGCTTGGACCACGGCAACAGGTCTGCAGGGATGCATGGAGTGTGAGAGGGTGGTCAGGCTGTGGGGCTGGGCACCCACTGTGTGCTTCCTGAAGGGGCCTTTGATGCCTGTAAAAGGCTGCTTTTTGGGAGCAGGGCTGGGTTTGGGTCTGTGTTTGAGAGCGCCAGGAGCAAAGGGAGCAGACCCGGGTCTGCGAGAGCAAGTGGAGCTGCTCATTGCTGCCTTCCTCTCCCTCTGCCCTGCTGATGTGTGTTATTTATTTCACATCTTACTTTTGCCCCACTGTGACCACTGACAGCCAGACTTGATTTCCCAGGGAGTGAGGTGTTTCCATGGGCTTGGTCCTTCCAAAGGTTGGAGGCAGAGGGGTTTTGGGGACTGACTCTGTGGGTACATCTCAAAATGCCCACATCTCAGCTGGCACAGGCCTTTTGCCTTTGTGATAACCCCTGGGCCCACCCCATACAAGCACAGCAGGAGACACACAGCTCCTGGGCATCACGGCTGTGAGACGCCGCGGCAAAAGGATGTGGCCGCGTGGTCAAGCCGAGTGGCTGCTGCTCCCCGTGCTCTCGGCTGTGCCTCTCCAGAACAGCCCCGGGCTCCTCCGCATGCCACGGCTATATTAAATAAATAAATGAACAGCCCCGGTCCCCTGCCTGCGAGTCCCAAAGGAGTGTTTGCACGACAAAGTGAAGCAGGATTTCTCCCTCAGGGGGCTGTTGCTGTGCATAACCTCTAAACGTGCAAAGCTTTTTAGTATCAGGCAGGCTTCATTAGGGGAAATTTATGGTGAAACTCGTCTGTGTCATAATTACGAAGTCTATACGTCTGGCTCCAACGAGCATCGCTCCAGAGCTGCTGTGTGTGTGTGTGTGTACTCTTTATGGCCGTAAGTCCCCTAGCAGTAGTTGGTGCCAGAGCTAAGTACGGTATTGACAATACTGCAAATATCTTCCCTCGGAGCAAACCAAAGGCACAGTCTACGTGTGCGCAGAGCTGGGTGAAATGTGATCCGGCTCTCCTGAAGGAAAGAGGGAGTTTGAGAGATTTGTGGGGGAGCCACGTGATACGAAGGTACCGCTGGCCACGGAGGATGAGGTGGATGCGTCCATCCTGCTGCCACAGCGGAGTAGGGAAGACGTTATGAAATAAAAATTGTAACATAAAAAATAATTTTGGTGATAGTTTAACACCCTGTTTAAATGTGATATCTACTATGATGCTGCTGTTGGGGGAGCTGCCAGGGGCACAAGTATTTTGGAGCGAACTGAAAGAACGAAGATACTGTTGGGCTTTTACAGTGAAACTCGGCTGTGTCGTAATTATGAAGTGTATAAGCCTGGCTTAGAGGATGGCTTACTGCCATCCTCCTCACTACCTACCGCTGTAGAGAAAAGCATCATCTCTGCTTTCAGAAACATCCCCATTGCAAATTGCATACAGCATTGAACGGCCTCTGCTCTTGCCAGGTGTAGCTAAGCTGATTTTTTTTTTCTTCTTTTCCCTTGCCTTCGGTGTGACTCAGGGAATAATTCCTTATTGCATTCTACATGATATGCATGATCTGCGTCTTCCACATGCTGTCCCTGCAAAGGCAGTGTTTCGCCTTGCACTTCTTTGCGGGTTTTGTTTCCTTATTTATTTGTTTCCTTCTTTTTTTTTTTTTTGTGTTCTTTATTTAATTTTATTTATTTATTTATTTGTTTGTTTCCTTTGTTTCCATGTGCTGCACGGCGGCAGTGGCCAGGCACGGCGGGCGGGTCTTTCCCGAAGCACTGGCCCTGCAGCGACAAGTTTATAATCAAAAGCAAAGGAGCGGTGAGCGAGCGGCACAGATGAGAGGCAGGAGGTAAGGGGAGCGAGGCTTTGGGGAGAAGACGGTTGGAGCGGAGCGTGGTTTCAAAGTAATTGGATACGCCAATGTCGGAGTTTCGCGCAGGAATGTACATCTGTTTCTGAACCGTTACCAGCTGATGCGCCTGCTGTTCCTTTCTGCTTCCTCAGTTATAAACCCTCAGAGCAGCGGACACAGGGAGAGGAGAGGCTGGCCCAGCGACAGTGAGCCCTACTGTTTGCTCATCCTGCCAATACACGCCGTCGAGGTCGCTGCATGCTTTTGGTTTGCAAAGCCCTGCAGACCCTTTGCCTGTCTTCTTTGTGAAGGTGCTGGCTCCATCCAAACAAGGTGTGAGCCAAAAGGGCCGTTTCTCCCAGACCTTGCTGTATTCACTGCCTACAATGCCAGGACAAACAGTGTAATAAAGATAAATGCAAATCTTCAGTAACCTTCAAAAAACATCATAGTGAGTCAGATTATGAAAATGCACTGCAATTCACACATTTTTCTAACTGAAGCCCAGGTTCTGTGATGCACTGGAGGATGCCTTGGAGAAGAGAGGTGCACCTGGGTCCCACTAACTTCTGTGGGACATAGGCAAGTGTTTAAAGTTGCATATATGCTAAATATCAACTTGAATTTCTGATCTGAACCCCCTTGGAAATAAGAAGAGAGATCTTCAGTGCCTTCAACAGCTTTTGGATTGGGGTCTAGGTTACTAAGCTGTTGGAGGACCAGTTCACATCTCTGGGTCATCCAAGCTCCGTTGTCAGTAGGACAAGGATAAGGTAGACCAGACACAGTTCTGCCTTGTATGCTGGGTGCAGTGTTTCAGGTCTGATCGTTGATTGCTGGCAAGATTAGAAATCACAGTAATTTCTCATGTCAGTAGCATTGGGAAAATAGCATGTATCCTGCTGTAGGGTGAAACCAAAAGGCAGTAGCATTGCAATTGTGGATTCTATTTTTAATGATAGTGCAAAGGACTGACATTTGGGGGAGTAAAAAGTAGTAGCTATCATGATTCCAAAAATAACATTTCTATTTTAGATCACTTACCCGAGGCCACCACTAATTGCAGATCAGAGTGCAATGTCTCCCTGGGAATCCACAGGAAAGATAGATTGCGTCCCGTCCCCCCCGTCCCCCCCCCCCGTTTAGAAGGTAAAATATTAATTGTGGTTGCAGCAGTAGTAACTGTAGCTTAAAATCTGGGCTGGGAAAAAAAGAAAATATTGTTTCATGAACTGGAAAATCAAAGCATGTAAAGTATTTTGTTCTTCTTGCCTTTTCCTTCTGCCATCTCCAGCTACATTCAGCTGAGGAGGAGCACCTTCCCACCAAAGCCAAGGAGAATCCAAAACCAGCCTGGCTGTCCCACCAGCATTTGGGCGCTGTTGGGAAGGGTCAGGCTTCCGTTCATTTCTTGGACAGCAACACACACTTCAAGGCAGGTGTATTCAAAACAACATTGTCTGGCTTCCAGTTTTTAGCATTACTTGACAGCTTCTCCATCTCCAGAAGATGGAGGACTCCTTCCACTGAGGAGCCGGGGCTTCCTCCTCAGATGAAACTTTGATTGACTTCAGCAGCACAAGTGCAGTCTGTGGTCTGGGAAGGATTTGGCCAGGCTGGTGCTGGTGGGACTGACCTCATTTCCCTGTCCGGCCATGGAGAGAGGGACTGGCCTTTCCAGATCCTCATGGTGGATCCTCTCCCTGTGGCTTACAAAACAGGTCTGTAGAAGTTGATGGCCTCAGGTCAAAACTTTGCTGTTGTCTTTGTTTCTGGGGCTTTGCAGATTAATGTAAGGGAAGGCATTGATCCCATAAAGATTTAAGGCTTGTAACTCACTTGTCTTGGCCGCCTTCCACAGCCCCCTCTGAAGGGGTGGGCAGGATCCTGGGGTGAAAGCTGATCCTGCGGGGCACAAGTTGCCTCTGCAAACACCATGCTCCTTTGTCTGTCTCCTGGATCCAACCAGTTGGATGTTTTCTTGAGCACAATAGTCCATGGTGCAATTACTTTTTTACACCTCTTGAAGCTCATAGTTGCTTTGAATTAATATGACTGGAAAGCCCACCAAGATAAAGTCCGAAGTACTGATTCTTGTATTCCTGCATTTCATTATTGTCAAGGATTAGTCAAGACCCTAGAGAGCTAAATCAGCCTTGTAGTTAACTATTTTGTCAGGTGAAAAGGTAGCAACAAGATACTGGAAAGCAAATCCCTGGACAATTATACTGCTATTGAAATAAATGGTTTTCCCCGTGGGTCCACATAATCTTTCTCATAGCATGTTACAAATCAACTTTCCCCATTTCCCTCAAATTAAATAACTTTGAAGACTGTGTCAGGTGGACACGTGGCACTGCTGACATGTCTCCGTGTTGCTGGCCAGAGAAATGCCTCCTAACTGCCCAGATGCAACCTGAAAAGTTGCATGAGGAGTGTGAAGGCAGATCCAGGGGTGGCTCTGTTTGCCTGGGTGTATCTCTCGATAGATATGCACGCAGCAGGGAGGGATTCATTGCCCTTAACCTTAGCTAACTAAGGTTTAACCATTGAGGCCACCTCTAGAATTTAACCACTGGGGTACAGCGTTTTGCAGACCAGATGTTGGGTAGTGAGGAAGCCAAAATGATGAAGCTGGACACATAATACAGCTCTGGCAGGGGAAGGCAAAACACTCCTAGGAACTGGGTGCATGTGCTGGTGGCCCCAGCTCAGCCCCAGGAACTGGGCTGGAGCCCACTGGGGTTTTTGGAATTGTCAGAATTCAGGAATATCACAGTTTTGGATGCCAGGGTAAAACAAAGGCAAAGTTTTTAAGTTTTCTGAAGTGAGAAAAACTTGGCTGATACATGATCTAGTTGAAGGTGTCCCTGCTCCTTGCAGGGGGCTTGGACTAGATGGCCTTTAAAGGTCCCTTCCAACCCAAACCATGATTCTATGAGCTACTGATAGTTTGCAAACCCTGGAGCCCTCCTTTGCCCAGACAAAAAATGGGCAACATCTGCCCTCATTTCTCATCCCACAGCACTATGCTTGTCCGATCATTTCTTCCAGGGTTTAAGCCATCGTTGAGGCCACGTATCATGTGGAGTATGTCTTTTGGTTAAGGGAAACTGGGCAGCTCATTAACAGCACTTGCTAATGTGCACAGGTCATTCATCGTGGTTCCCAGGGGTGAAAAGTCCCACCTTTGAAGTGCTCCCCCTCCCCACCAGCCTGGGAGTCAGATTCTAGACATGGGACCTTGGTTTCCTGTAACAGAAAGGAAGAGCTTTACTGGTTGGGTCATTGTCACCATTGGGCCAGCTCAAGCAATTGGGTTAAACCTCCCCTAATATTCATCTGCTTAAAACAGGGAGCTAGACTTTCTGCCTCAGAGGCTATGTAGCTGGTTATGAGCCAAATCATAGCTGTTCTCCCACACCTTGATGGAAAAAACAAATGCCTGTCATTTTTTTCCCCTTTCTTGGAAACACTGCTCAAAAATCATAGCCACTCTTCCTTTCCTATCCATCTTTTTTTACCCACGTTTTAAGTTTTTATTAAGTTCTTTTCCAACCGTTCTTCTCCATGCTCTCTCTGTGCCTCTAAGCATTACTGACATTCCCACAGCAGCAGGACAAAACGCAACATCCCAGCCCTGAGCCTGCTGATTGTTTTTTATTTGAAGAATATGGGACTAACCCATAGCCCCAGAAGAGCTGTGGCTTTCGCTCTGTGGAGGTTGATGGTGCTGTTTAATGTCGTCAGTGGTTTGGTTGTCTTCGCTGGAGGGTGAAGGATCCCCTGGATATCAACAGACAAGTAAAGCAAGCTGGTTTAGGTTCTTTATGTCTTGCTTTTATGTATTTAAATGGCCTAGAAGAGGGAAGGGGTATCGCTTTGGAGGATGCACCGGGTGAGTGATGAACTTCTTGCCCAGTAAATAAAGAAAAACCTGATAGAATCAGTTATTGAGGGGAAAATGTTTGTTTTCGAAATAGAACAACATTTTGTGAAACATGTCAACACTCCTAGGAAAATATTATTTCTTTTGGAAAACCAAGCATCCTAAATCTGACCACTTCATCTCCGTGTATTGCAGTTTAAGTTTGTGTGCCCAAGTACTTTAGTTGTTGACCTGCTCTGGACATGCCCAATAGACCATGGCAGCTGAGCAGGAGGGGGCTTGCCATGGTCAGCCAACCCTGCTCAGCTGAAAGAGGAAATTCTTTTTCTTAGATTGATTAAAACTTCTGCTTTTTCCTTTGTCTTTACCAACACCTGTTTAACTCAAGCACCTGAATAAACTTTGAGGAGAAAAGATAGCTTTGTTAAAAACTCAACTGGACCCCAAAAAAGGTCAGGTTCCACTTCTGGGACCCTCAGCAAATCCAGGGGAAACCAGGCTTGACATTCCTAGGGAGATCTGGGGAGAAAAAGCAGGAAAGGCCCATCATTTCTTTCAAAAACAATTAGGTGAAGAAGCTGCAACCCAAACAAACAAATTCTCAAAAGTTAAAGTTGATAGAATTTAAAAGAAGCAACCATTTAAAGTAATAATTTACTATAATTGGTTTTGTACTATTCTTCCAAAAATATTAAGTGAACTGGTTGTTTTCTCAAGAGTTTCTCAACCTTTACTTGTGTAGACCATGTTGTCTGTTGGGACATCGTGAACCATAGCACAGGTTTTCTTGATGTAGATCTGGTTGTAAATACACTGCTGTACAGGAACGTGTGTGTGTGTAGTAGCTGAAGGACTGGAAATCGAATTATCAGGGAAACAGGTGCACCCCTCAAAGGCGCAAAAGAGCATTCCTACAAGACATCTGTGGGTTTGCATGTGTAGCATTGGGGAAGATGCGTGTTTGGGTATTTCAGCCTCCCAAGGCTGCTGCATTTGGGAGTCAGGGTGTCCTTCCCCTTTTCCATTGATGCCTTGCTCTGTTACATCCCTGGTGTTCTTCTCTGGGTATGGGTGACTTGGTCAATATTGTCCTGAGCCTTGCTGTGTTGGGACTGGATGGTGGGAAGCAGCGCTCCAGCAGTATTACAAGAAGCTGGGCTCTACTGCATCTGTCCCAGCTGCCCACACCCTACATTTCAGCATTACATATGAGAAGTGGGGCTGAGAAATATTCCTTTTGGTGAAGCTATGTGGTGTCGTACAGGGCTGGATGCACCACTGCACTCTTTGCAGTGGTACCTCCTCTGTGAGGAGACAGCAAGGTCCTGTATGGTCAACTTCAAGCATTGCACTAAAGTTAAGGGGATGATGGACGCGCTCAAGCCTTCTCCAGGAGCACCCCAGTTCAGGAGGTGACATGGGCAGCAGCTGCAGCCTAAGGTTGTGGTCTAGCTTCCATGTTATCCAGTCCTTGAATTACAATAATACTACAATAATAGTAGCTCTCTTTGCTGTGAGGATGAGCACCACAACCTGTAGCGGATTGCAAAAGATCTCATTTTTGTGTATTTTAGCTCAAGAGGTCTTTTTACTTGCATTTAATTGTTGAAGGAGGGGAGTTATAAAGCATACCTGTCCTCAGCCTGAACCTTCCCTAGCTTTTTCATTATCAGCTGAGCATTGCAATTTTTTTTTTCTTCTGGCATCAATACTACTGTGATGTTTCATTTCCTCCTCTTTTGCACTTTTGGCAAAGATAAATTTTACTGTCAGTTCCACTACATACTCTATCAGGTGACCCGGAGTCTGATCCACAACTTGCAAAGTCAGCAGAAAATCTTATGTTGCTCTCAGCAGGCTTTACAGCGACCTTTAATAATTCTGCCCTCCCAAGGGGGCTGAAGTATGACTCCAGTAGGCATTTGTCGTGTCTCAGCCTCCTAAAGGGCCAATAATTTCTTGCAATATTTTTGTGGGCCTTTGATCCATCACTGTTGCTTGATGGTGCTTTGAAGACTTAATAGTGCCCTATATCCCATACTTATTAAATTCAAATTCTCCAGTTGCATTTCCCTGGAAGATATGTAAAAATAACACATGGAGGAAATATAGCTGGAAGATCCTTTGTATAAGCTGGCTTACATTTTTATGTGTGGGGAAGACACTGAAACCATTGCTTTTGCACGCGTGACAGAACCATCTGTGTAATTTTGATACAGTGGAGTGTATCTGAAAAAGCAATAATAGGTCAGGGAGCTGTGTGCCGGCTTCAAAGGCTCGATTTTCAGCATGCTGCTAGGCAGCCTTTCTTTTAGAAAGAATTAGCATCAGAGGCACCTAGCCGTAGAAGCTGCCATGGGCTCTGATAATAGATGTGTCTAGTGGGATTTTAGGGCAGCTCTTTTGTAGTCCTACCATCATTGGGAGGTAGTTGTTTCAGGGTTGGGATAAGGATGCCATGGAAGGCTCCCAGAATTTCTCAGCTGACTGAAAGGGAAGGCTCAAACAGTGTGGCAAGCCATTTTCTGGAGGATGGCAGAGAATAGAGTGGGAGATGCAACCAATTTTGGGTGGAAACAGTCTGACATCCAAGTGGGAGGACAGATGATCTTTTAACTGCTGGAAGGACTAGGGAGGTTCCTTTACCATCCTGCTCACATAAGAGTTTCTGCTCAACAGTGACATCCTGGGGACAGCCCAGATCCACAGTGACAATGGGGAA
Organism: Chlamydotis macqueenii; assembly: GCF_036417535.1. Taxonomy (NCBI): domain Eukaryota; kingdom Metazoa; phylum Chordata; class Aves; order Otidiformes; family Otididae; genus Chlamydotis; species Chlamydotis macqueenii. The sequence goes on from NC_141561.1 coordinate 42,140,807, forward strand.
AATCCTTCCAGTCACTCTCTGTTTTCTGGGCTCACACCAGGAGACAAGTGGGACATTTATGATAAATTTGAGTAAAGCCACCTAATTTCTGCACAAAGCTCCTTGCAAGCACCAAGCTACCCACAGACAAGTGAACAGCCGTTTACCCAGACCTCACCTCCATAGAACTGTGTTCTCCATCAGAAAGTTCTCCTCTCTACCTAAGCAGGGGAAGAAGCCCTAGGAGAACTGAGAGCTTGGTTGCACAAAAAATAAAATGGGAGAAGAGCAGCCTTGGGCAGGGTGATGGAAACACTTCCATTGACTTTGGTCTGCCCTGGGCCAGCTTCATATTGGGAACTGTGAAATTTGGGTGGCTAATGAAGAGATAAGGTCTCCAGTTAAACGCTGCAGAAGCACAAATAGCACGTTCTGAACCTTTGGAGGGGCTGGTGGGATGCATACCTTCTAGCTTAAGAGGCAAAGCCTAAACTGAAAGATAGAAACATCAGCGTCTCAAGACATGTTGTGCAACCAGAGTTCAGTGATATTTTGCAATGAGTTACTCCTTTCTTTTTTTTTTTTTTTTTTTAGTGAGAGCTGAATTTTTATGGGGGGATGTGCTGAAAAAAACTGATTCACAAAGCAAAGAGGAAAAAAAAATAAGCTGGTTGAAAATAAATAGCTTGTTTTCAAGGAAGTTGAGAACTTCTGAAAGGAAGTTTTCACAAGCATGAGAAGTTTTGTTTGGGGGAAAGCAGAAGGCTATATATATGCAGCAGTACTTACTGCAAGTGCTGCAAAAGATAAATCTTCAGCCTGACCTTGTTGATACAAGTTTTGAAAGCCCCAAAGTGTGACGGCTCTTTAAACACAGTCTTCTTTCTCCATACAAAGATACTTCAGTGGACAAGGATAGATGGAGATTTTAACCTGAAATATTTGCAAGGTGAGTGTTGCCTGGCAAAGGTGCATAGAAAGGAAACATGCAATTGAGGAGACGTGTGAGACCCTGGAGGAAACAGCTTTTGTGTGCTTCCTTGTGATGGTGGGAGCCTGCTAACAGCAGAGTGGGCTTGTTCAGTGACGCTTCAGGGTCAGTCAACAGGTCAGATGTGCTCAGTCTGTTGATGCTGGAAGTCTGCATATCCACCTCGACCGCCCCCAGACCCTTCCTTCCAGCCCTTAGTCACCAGATGTTGGCTTCATGCAGGAGCTTTCCATTCTGGGCGCCTCTCTGCATTGGCATCTCCATTTTGCAGTATGGTGGAGACCATGAACAAAGAGGAATGAGATGGGATGGGGTTATTTTTCTCCCAGTGTGTTTTCCCAGGAGGAGGCAGGAGTGGGCAGACAGCATCACTCCTCATACACAACGGGATAAAAGGTCCGGCGAACGCAGTGGCAGCAGAGTGAGGCCGGTGCAGACTGATTTAGAAATTTGCAAGCCAACATCTGTCAGGCGCTGCACTCAGCAGAGATGAATAACAAAATCAGACCAGAGCAGACATATGACGAAATCCTTCCGTGTGAAGGGGAGGGGGAGGGGGATGGCAATCCGACGCGTACTAATATTTTCATTATAATGCAAGGCGTATCGGTAACACACACACTTGAAGCCGTGAAAATGTGGGGTAGGTTGTTGTGCCATGTGTTTTAAATATCATTAAGCAGGCCAGTTTCTTCGTATATTTGATATTCTGGCTGTTGTCGCTAGGACTGGACCAACCGTTTCATATGGAATACGAATTGGCCTTGAACTCGGTCTAAGCGCTGACCCAAAGAGAGTTTTGCAAAATGCATTTCTAACCTGAGGAATAACAGGCTAACTCTCGCACTGTGGGAGGAGGGCGGTTGGTCGTACACTTGACCTAGATACAAATCTCTGGGGTTAAAAATAAAGAGGCTGTTGGATAGCGGGGACAAAAACATGTCACTGATAAGATTTGTTTTTCTTTATTTTTGTTTTTGCTGGAAAATGCATCTCAGACAGAAATCGTTATCATTTTTTGGAACTTACAGTTTTCAATATTTTCCCTTCAGCGTTTCACAGCAAGGAGGAAGTAATGAAATGTTGATATGTTTATGGTTTTAATTTGGAAATTAATGTAAAACTTCCACTTTTTTTCAAACTCCTGACTTTTTTTCAGGGAACAATTAAATGTGGAAGAAATATTATTTCTTGTATTTTTATATCTTACCTCTTAAAAAGAAGAGAACCCCACCCAAACCCACATTTTGAAATACTCACATAAAAGTCTCCCAAGTTTAGAACAAAATCAGAGAAATATTTCTGGGGACGAGTTCTTTCACTCCTTTACTTTGCTGCTTTTTTCTTTACTTTTGGGAGAGTTTCCCTGTCAGCAGAAAGGGGATAGAGCAGAGAAAAATCAGGGTGCAGAGAAATATATATATATTTAAGTATATTATCAAGCAATTACCAATTCTTTCCCATTTTCTTTTTCCTTTTGAGAAAAAGGATGAAGGAATTGGTGAGAGGGGTAGTGAAAAGCACCCATGCATGACAGATCCTCTCCCCTTTTACCCCTACTTCTTAGCAAGGAAATTTGGTTCATGACGAATTCAAATGAAAGCACGGTGCTAGGGGCTTTTTTGGGGGTGGGAAAAATCTTCTCCCTTGTCTGGGCAGCCCTAGTGTCTCTTTGCAGGACGTGGGCTGGGTCCCGAACATCTTGCAAGGACTCCTTCCTGTTCCCACATCCGTGCCAGGAATCGGGCTCGGCGGGAGGATTTCGGATAACGTGTCCTAGGAAGAGGGGAGCCAGAGGGGGATGGAGCTCCCTCTCGCAGAGCTGGCTTGGCTCTGCAACTCCAACACGCCCAAGTGCACGAAAGCTGGTTTTGTTGCTGGAGCTGGCAGATGCGTGTGCGAGGATCATAGCTGATGACTCAGAAGGTGCTGTTTTTACTTTGCTGACTACAAAGTCACTCTGAGAGTTTGGTTTTACCCTGCAAAAACCCGTGCTTAAAATGTGTTGCCTTTCCCCCAAAATAAACCTGTTTGCTTTCAAATTTGCTTTTTCTTTTTCTTTTTTTTTTTTTTTTGGTGCCATCGGTAAATGCAGAATTAGCTCATCATTGAAGTCTAACACTTTCAGAGATGTGAAGACTTGCTACCTCCTTGCCTGTTTTCTTGTCTTTTCTCACAGCTTCAGCTCAGGGAATTCAGTGCAAGGTAGGGGATGCTGTGGATTTGCGTGGCACTGCTTAGAGAGCGACTCAGTCTGCAAAACCTGCGTTGCCAGTGGTGCAGAACAGAAAGGGAAAGAAAAGCATCCGTCACCCTGAGTTTTTAGGCTCTGGATGGATCAGTTGGGCTGCACAATAATAATGTTTGCTGCCGGTCCTCTTTGCTGTGACTGCTTGCATTTCGTTTCACAGGTTACCGTTAGCGCAGAAAGCAGAATTTGTGGGCGCTTCTTTGTCCAAGGGCCTTCTTTTGAGCAAAACTGAGGAAATGTGGGATAGGCCAAATCACACTGATCCAGTGAAAATTCAGGCTGGCCTGCTGGGAGCTACTAGCGCTCTTCAATAATTTAATCAAACGTTCAGATGTTTAATGGCAAAAGGAACTGTCTGATCCTGTTACGGCACTTCAGCCCAGACACCTGTGTTGAGTCCACTGACAAACTTACTTGAAATTTGTCACTCCCTACCTTTCTTTCATCTTTCTTTTTCAAATTTACTCACTTTTTTTTCTCTGTTGTTTTTCCTTTTAATCCTTTAAACAATACCCCTCCGCAAGGTCCTGAGCCAACGGCGGCATCCCTGTGTGATGGAGATATTTTGCCAGCCCCATCTTGAGCCGCTGCATGGTCCGCAACTGCCTTTCCGTCCACTGTGACAAGAGCAATCCTGGCTCCCTCCCTTCAGTGACTCATAGGGACCAAGTTATTAAGATACTAAGTCCCAGGACCGGGGCCAAGAGTGTTCAGACAGTGCCTGCATCACTGTTGCTGTTTCTGTCCTCTATGGTGTGTTTACTTATCAGCTGGAAATTTCCTAAATAAGCTGATTCTAACCATCAACAAATACCGTTTGGATAATGTGCATTTAATGGTAGTTTCCAGCATTCTGCCTACAGGAGGATATAAAAACTTCTTTTGTTATAATATAGCCTCCTTGGCAGCTTGTAACTCAGTGGGAAGGGCTCTGGATTCCTGGAGGAGCGCACTGTGTCAGCGATTTTGGGTATTTCAGGGAGAGTGAGGCCTCACTGGGGAAAAAAGGAAAGCCTGAGAAAAACTCTGCTCTCCTTTTAAGACGAATTGGTAATCAAATCGGGTCGAAAATCACGAAGTGTGAGTAAGGGGTGTGAAAAGACATTGTCTCTCTCAGCAGATCTGGTGGGAAGCAGGAGCGCTGCCAGCCGTCTGCTGAGTTGTGTGTCTGTGTTATATTTCATTTCAAAATGAAATTTCAAGGGAACAAAGGCTTCCATGCACACTTGTCCCATGGTGTTTGTCAGCTTAGCAAGGTGACAGCAGAGGTAGCCTCCATCCCTTGGCAGGCATGTCCCAATGGGGGATGCCCAGTCCCATCCAGCACCTAGGGTGGAAGGACACTTTGAAGACTTCTGTGATCTACCTCCTTTCTTCTCCGTTTTCCTGAAGAACCTTTGGGTTTTCAATGGAGATTTTTTTTTTTCTGAATGCAGGCTATCCAACCAAACAAAAGGTTCAGACAGGTTAAAGTTTACTAGTGAAGTTATTTTCCCTCACCTAACTTACTTTTTCACACTATCAAAAGTTTTTCTGAAAAGAGTCTACTTAGAAATTTGAGTTCATCTTTAAAAATATCACCAAAGGTGGGGGGGGATGTGAAAATTTTGAAATTTAAAATTTAAAATTTAAAAACTTTGAAAACTTATAATCTTCACTGAAAATCTAACCCTTAATAAATTACGGATCTTGGGTAGAAAACTTTGACTGGAGTAGTTTTGAGCTTTTTTTTTTTTTTTTAATTCTAAATCCACACAGAGCCTTGTTCTCTGTTTTATTTGCTCTGACCATCCCTGTAAAAAAAAAAAGAGTACACGCACCCAGTTGTGAAATGCATCACGTAATTTTTCTAATGATTTTTCAACAGAATGGCTTAAATTTTAGTACCTCATTGGAAAAAAAACCCACCACAATGGCCTTTTCATCTTTCTTCCTTTTTCTCCCTTACACTGCTCTGCACAGAAAAAGTGTCTTTTCAGACCAAAGCTGGAGAGTTGTTGGACAGGCTTTGTGCCTGTCCACCAAAGAAAATAGTGCCAGAGTAGAAAACCTTTCATAAAAGCTGGAAGTGGTAAGGTTTTTTCACTAAGGTCTCTTGTGCTTTTTCTTGAACCTGTGGCTTGTAGGGTGGGCGCACCTTGGACGCTGTGCTCTTTTCCCCTCAGATGTGTAGCTATTCCACGTGATGCTTGTAAGTGGGACAGGGGCAGGTGATCCTTGCTCTGAATATCAAGTTGAAAAGGAGCTTGAAATGGCTTTAAAAGTTGGAAGAAGAGCCTAGGAGTCGAATTTAGGATGGAGCTCCCTGCGAGGGGTCTTCGAGCCCCTTTGCTCTGGAAGCGCTGCAGAAAAGTAAACACCCTGGGAAAACATGCTTATAAGTTGTTGTTGTTGCTTTTCAGGTGCCATATTAAAAATGAAAGAGAAAGATCCTCCAAAATACCTCTTTTCAATAAAGGGCCTTCTTTCAACAACCAAAAAAGAGAATTCAAAGGAATATTTCAGGCAGCAGTTTTTAATTAACTTACATGATCAGCTGGTGGAAGAATTAAATTAGAGTTGCTTGATTTTGTTATGGGTTCACATTATCTACAGACGAACAAAGGTAAGAGGCAAAGCTTCCATGGAAGGGCCTGATCCAAAGCATACTGGGGGCTTGGAAAGTCTCGCTCTGACTCCCAGCATCTTTCAACCGGGCTTACTGGTAATTTGAAATCTGCCTCTCCATTTATCAGCTCCATATCTTGAACCTAGTATATTCTACATTAGTTTATTTTTTAATCTTGTGCTGTGGTGCAACGGGCTGCTTGGCAAAGAGGTTTTATAGACCCAACGTGTGTGCTTTTTTGGGAAGATAATTACACAAGTTCAAAGTCTTGTCAGCCAATCATATTTTGGTATTCATGCAAGCTGTTTCATAATGCCGTTTTGAACCCTGTTGGTGGCATAATTAAGATTTAATTAAATACAGGAATAGAAACATGTTGTTCATTTGACCATCTGTAAGTCAATGACTACAGTGGTTTTCTAAGCTTCTACGCTACATGCTGTTAGTGAGTGTTTCATATTATTTTCCATCTCCCCAAACATACTTGCACGTTTTCAGAGACACCGAAGAGCCAAAGCAGATATTATAATCTTGTGTTGATGATCATCTCTTTCTGCTGTTCTTAGCTATTGATCATGTTAAGCAAAGTCAAACTTCTCAAGCGTAGCAAGAGCTGCTCAGACGATGGAGAATGGGAATGCCGAAAAAACGATAGCTTAATCCAAAGATAAAAAGAATCCAAGGGGGTGTGTTTTGTTACTTGCATTTTTGATAGTTGAATGTCCAAGCCAGGGCCATAGAGGCTGCCATAAAAATAACAATAACAATAATAGCAGTGGCAGTAATAATGCAGATATTTGTGTTTTTCTCAGGTCTTCCTATGGCACCTAGCATGAAGCAGCCTTGTTCACAGCTGCAGGACAGATATGACAGTGATGTTCAAACTGTGGCAATAGTGAAGTACCTAAAGGTGCAGGTCAAGGCTCCAGCTTCTACACAAACCAGAGCTCAGAAGATATTTAGCCAGTGTCCCCAAAATACAGATTTTTTGCTTGGACAAAACCTATTTGTGAGTTGGTGTTGAATGAAGTTAGGCTCCCCAATTAAAACTGGGGTTTTTTTTACTGAATCTTTAGAAGATAAATGTTTTGATTTCAACAAGATATTATGAGACTACATTTGGTCAAATGTTATTTTTTAAAATAGTGTAAAATTCACCCCAAGCCAAAACTGAAACATTTCACTTCAGATACAATGAAATGTCATGTTTGATCTGAACATTTCTTTCCCTACTGCTTTCTAGTTTAAGGGATAAAAGAAAAAAAAAAAGTTTGAGTTAACTCAAACAGTATTTATGCTTTCTTGGATTTTTCTTGGGGGTGAAGAAAGAGGTAGGGTCAACCACCAACCCCCAAAATAAATACTTTACAAAGCTCTTGCTGAAGCACCTAGAAAAGCATAGAAGAGGCATTTGCCTTGGCTCCTTTTGATTCCCTGTTTTACAGTCTACCAAAATAGGTTATACACTTTATTTTCTCAAAATACAACTTTTAAAATTAGCGTTTTAATACATTAAATTAATTTCTTTTTCTTTATTTACGTGCCTTCTATTTCTTTTTTTTCATTCACTCTTTTGTTTTCTGCTTTGGGGCAGATGAAAGTAACCAATCAGGTTAGCAACAGGAGAAGGAAACTTTGAAATATTTTTAAAAATGTTTCATAAAGTGAATATTTTCCAGAAGTGGGGAAGAATATGTGGAAAAAATACTAGTTGTTTATTTCAACCTCAACAAGAATGAATCCAGGTGCTTTCACTGCCATGGTGTTGATAGACACAAGAGTCTGTTTCAGTGCTTTACAGTGAGGTTCTTGCTAACGATGCTGTCTTGTGAGCATGTAAAGGACATGACCATACCATCTCCTCTAGCTCTTAATTTGTTGCAGTTTCCATGAATTTCAGAGCTCCAGAAATTACTTTTGGTTGTTGTATTCTTCCACCTGATTCCATCTACTTGCTAAATGGATTGGAGGTGGGGAGTAATCCCAGTGCTTCAAAGCTCACCCATTGGCATTTTGGTCCCCACCATTGTCAAGTGGTGACAAACAGCTCTGTGATCCCAATTGCCAAACCAACCCTAATCTCCTCTTGCTACGATATGCCCCAACCATCTCTGGCTCTGCTACTGTTCTTCATGTCTTTATCACCACCTACACCACATTGTGCAGAACTCACGGCTCCCAGTGCACTGGCCGGTTTTGGCAATGCAGTTTTTTGGGAGTGCTCCAGGGAGCTGCAGGGAAGGGGGCTATTAGCACTTGTCTGCTCTTGAGACTCAAGGACATTGCTGAAAGGAGAATCTAATGTAACAAGGACTTGCTTTCATTCTTATGCCCATCTCCTATTTTAACGCTGTTTGAAAGTCCCTGCTGGTTTCAGAAAGCCTTGGGATTTTGCAGGTGTGAGAACAGCAGGAGTTTTAAAACATTTTACACTCTGTCTCCTGTTGAAATTACAGGTTGAAACCTTGCTAACGTCACCAGGCTCAACACGGAGCGCTTTGGAAAAATCCCACCTTTGGTTCAGCAAGTGCGAGTTGTGCAGAAAATGAGCAGAAAATGTCGGTTTCACAGCTGCACCCCTTGCTTTGCGGCCGATAAGCGGATAGTGCATTGCTCACCTCCGGCTCCGATTTCCAGCAGACGGGAATCTGGCTCAGTGCGCGGTATCGAATGGTGCTGCCAGCCCCGTGCTGAGACCATGGGGATGGGTGTGAGTCGAAAAGCTCTGACCCTCCCAGCCCCGCAGGTACTGCCTCCTCACTGAAGCACCTCAGGAATGAGCAAACCTATGCAAAATTCAGAAGCAGCTCATAAACACCTGAAAATCATTTTCAATGAGCAGATATATAAACTGACATATTACTATTGCACAGCAATATCTGTAATTTATTTCAAGTGATCATCTTATAATTTGAATATTACTTCAATTTTGAAATTTTTTCTTTAAAAAAACCCCACAGTGCATGAATATTTCTTGTCCTCTAAGTACAGCTTAGCTGCGTCTCATTACTTGACAGAAGTCTCCTTAAATTGTCCTGGACGCTATGAATTTACAGTGAAAATCATACACACTATGTACAGCCATGGCTGCAGAACAGCATTTCCCCGGCAGAATATGCATCTGGACAGATGTGGTCAAAGTCATCTTTCTGCCTGCGGGAGCAGATGGGAGCCTGCAGCCTCAGACTTCCCCAGGCGACACAAGAAACGACGAGAGGCAGAACCAGGACCTGCGATTCTGCCTTATTCAACATTGCATCCTCTCCCAGTTGCCGTTAGAAATCACTGGACAGTTTTTAAAGATTTTTTTTTTTTTAACAAAATTAAATTTTCCGTGGGAAAAGGTGGAGCCCTGCATTTTGTTTGCAAAATTAGGAATGTAAAATCAGAAAACATCAATGTTTACAAATGAAAGTAACCTCAGTTTTTAACCTTTTTTGGTGTGCTCTAAAAACAGTGTTTGGCTTCTGGGAATACAGGTATGGTGAAGGGAAACATTGCATTTATTTTGGGGGCAGGTACATTTGATTTAGTTTTCTGCGTGTTTCCTGACCCCGGTAATTAAAATAGGAAAGACCATTGACATTTCCCTTTGCAAAAGCTGTGATTCTTCAGCTCGTTTTTAAAGTCACTCATCTTTGACCTAGTGGAGGGACTTTATTTAGAGTGGCTTTATTTAGAGTCCCGCTTAATCCCAGACTGAGCGTGGAACCTGTTAATACCCCGTGAGCTGCGTTACTGGGGTGGCAGGGACCTTACCAGAGTTTTTATCTCTAACTCTGCACCGCGAGGAGTTTCCCTGAGCTCAGAGGGAATAAATTGGAGCGTGTCGAATAAACCGCCGCAGGATTGGGCTCGCCATGCGTAAAGCACTGTTGTAAGCAGTAACACTTTCCAGGCGCGTGGCCTCGGCTAGCTGCAGCTATCCGCCAAGCATCTTTTTAACCTGTTTTGACTCCTGTAGTATTGAAAGCCTTGCTTCTAAAACATAGTATTTGGGGGAGGAATATTTTCTTCTAATGCTTTTCCCCTCCTTGCAGTTTTTAAGGGGAAAGAATAGGCGTCTATTTGCAAACTGGTGAAGAATACTGTGGTATTTTCCTTTTTCATTTTTTCCCCTAGATGTTTTTTGGTGCAGCTATGAAGCGAAAAAAAAAAAAAAAGAGTAGTCGCAAATACTTAAAATTCTGCTGATGTTGTGGTTCCCAGAGGGACCTCTCCCAGTTGCAGCCCTCATGCACTGTTACCACAACAATCTCCCATTTTCTTTTAAACTCCGGCCTTCCGTAAAATTCACACAATAAGTGTCTGTATTGTAAGCAAAAGCTGGTCAGTCAGGTACTTAACATCCTGCATCAATAAACATGCTGGTAGAGCTGACTTTCCCTTCTCAGGGAAAGCTGGAGGGTTATTTGAAATACATCTACAGAAGATCCTGAGGGCTGGTTTATAATGGAAGAAGGAAAGGGGGGAGAGTTTATTTAGCTATTTGTTGTCTCTGCAAGGAGATAGGCAGTGTGTTCACATCCAAACAGTCTCATATCCACGTGCCTGTACTTATCTGGGCTTCCTCTTGCAAACACGAAACTCCAGGATCGCAGTGGCACGCACGCCTTGCGCTAAAGCATTATGCCTCTATCTCCATGGAGAACAGCATTTCCTGTTCTTAGGTGCAGTTTAAACTGAGCTTTCCGTGCAAAATAAATGATCATTTCATAGGGATGTGATTCTTACGTTACGATAAAGCTCACTTGCAAAATATGCCGTCCTGCGTACAAAGAGCCAAAGCTCAGTTCCAGATTCGGGCATTTTCTCTGTTGCCAAACAAGTGGGTCTGGCCACAGTATCTACAGCAATATCTCAACCCACACATTTGGGGACAACAAAATGTACTCAAATCTGTACTTATGTCTGGCAAATCATTTTAGACAAATTGTCAGAGCAACAGGTATGTTATTCGGCTGCCGTCTTGTATTTGGCGTATGACATTTTCAAGTGCTTGGATGTCTTCTAGTGAAAGATGGTGGGAAAGTGCAAAGTGTTGTGGTTTATATTGAGTGTGAAATAAAAATAAGGGGTGCTATATTTTGGCTCTTCCTTACGCGAGGCAGGGGCAGGAGAGTATTTTTAATATAAAAATAAAAATAATTTGTAATGCGGAAATAAACCGATGCTCTGTAACAGCATAACAAAACAAAATTCCTTTGCAAGCTTCCCAGTAGAATATATATTTTTTTAATTTAATGGAGTTAATATTTGTTTGTTTACCTTCTTGATTATATTAACCAGCAAGGTAGTGATTAAAGGCAGGAGTGTAGCTCATGCTAATTATATTTAAACCCCCTGAACCTGTTTCTTTTTAGTGAGAGATGATTACAATAAACACACCTGCACTGTTTTACAAGCAGGCTCGGACCTGGCTTGGGATACCACGCTGTTGGGAAAAGCCCAGGGCTTAATCCTGCTTGCGGATGCCTTGGTACAAAGCCGGGGTTTTGTGCTTTGGTTTTTTGTTTTGTTTTGGTTTTGTTTTTTTTTCCCTGCAATTCGGGAGCTGCTCTGTGCAAGCTCGCTGTTTTGGTGAGGGTGCTGGTTGTGGGAGGAGGGCAGCCCTGGAAGGGATGGAGCAAGCGGCTCGTTGGGTCTCGATGGAAAATTGGAAACTGGTTAAAGGCTACAACTAAATTCCCTGTGTCCCTCAGCGTGTAAAGCAAAGGCTAAGCATGCTTACGTTAGCATCTGCACTGAGCGTGACAGTCAACACCAACCGACTCTGAAGGGACCCATGTTGATGTTAGCCTAAACCAGTGCAAACCATTGGCCCTGCCAGGTCATACTCACTCAGGAGCTGCCGCCTTGTTATCTTGGAGCATATAAATATTCCCATAGAAACTAAATTCTCCTTTTATGTGCTGGGTTTAGGTTGATAGGCAATGGATTTAAAAGAAAAATACTAGCAAAAGTTAATTCACCACGGCAGAGTGGTTTGGGGAGATAACATCTTATATTCCTGTTGTTTAATTAAAACCAGATTTTTATTTGCTATACCTTTTAATTAAAGAGGAACAAGATATTTGCCCTTCTAAGGTATCTGGTTGAGTTTATGAAATCTGGGGGGGCATTTTTGTTGGTTTTCCTTTTAGTTTGAGATTCAAATGCACCCATCTGTTCCACCACAGTTTTTATTGAAGGGAGGCTAGACAGCTTTCTCCTCAGCTCAGAGGCAGGAAGACAGCCACAACCATGAAATTCCCCTCCAGATTCAAGCTGATCTGCTCACAAAGCAGGAGAGGGGAAAAAAAAAGCCCTCCCTGCAGCTGTGAACTTGAGCTAGCAATAAGTAGCAAGGTAACAGAAATTGCAAAGAAAAAGAAGGGAAAAAAACATTCAAGTAAGCCAAAAATTACTTCCTTTGCTATTTATTCGGGGTCTTAAATTTATTTAAGCAGTGAGAGGGTATTTGAAAAAGTACTTATTTTGCATTCGTGTGCTGATGAAGAATTAAAATAAATTCCCTGAATGCTTATTCAGTGCAGTTTTACAGCTACTTTTTATTGCTTTGAAAAGATCAGTGTTTGTGTTAGTTAGGAATCTGGTCTCACTCCTAACCATTTGTGCTAAATACCTTCAGAAAAGAGGGTGCTCAGCTCTTCTTAGATAATGTTTAGTTTTATGAACTCTCTCAGAAGATAATGGCAGTACGTTTTGACATCAAAATAACCAAGGGTAACATCACTATGGATTTCACTTAACGTTCCAAGAGCAAGTTATTTTGATAGGGTGCAATTCTTCCTTTACGGCATTTAAGACACTTTGAAAGTTGGAAATTTCTAATTTTTTTTTTTAATCAACAAAACTTTAAAGGGTTTGTCAAATTCTTTCACTAATTTTGCAATTTAATGCGATTGTTAAGTTACTATTAGTTTTTAACATTATTAATTCCATTCACTGGGAAGATACCAACTGCTTAGTACTTTCATTTTGCGAAGCAGTTCGATTTCAGTGCCGGCTCCAAGTCGTGTGTTTTGCTGATATTTTACCCCACGGAGAACGGCTTGGCTGTTGAAGAGCTGCGCCGGGATGTGTTCACAAAGATATAAGAGTCCGTAGAAGAATATAATGTGCAAAAAGAAAATAAAGTTACTGAAAAGCCTTTTCTGGTTTTTGTTTGGCCTGAGGAATTTTCACCCCCTGGAAGCAGATCCATCATTCTGCTGGGGCAGTGTAATGTTTCTAAGCCTGAAGTTTTCGTACTGTCACGATGCTGTAGAAATCCTAGCCTGTGGTGTCAGAAGGAGAGTTGAATAGTGTCTGTTGGAAACTCACTGATAATATGGAATTACCTGCCTGGAAAGGGCTGATTTAACAGTGCAGCATGTATTTCAATACCAGAAAGGAAAACTGACAAGCTACTCAATTAAAGGTGTCTATCCATCAAAACGCAGGAGTCTATACTTGCTGAAACCAGCTCAGCCTAAGTGCATGCTTATATTCAAGCATGCCCTTCATTTTCCGGGGCTGCTGGAATGGGATTAAAGAGCAGAAATACTGCAAACCATCCTGTTAGACGGGCAAAAATCTGAGCAAAGGCTAGCTGGGAAAGTCTGCCTTGCTATTGCAAACTTGTCTTGCTGCATCTTCCAAGGCTCTTAGGTGCGGTGGTGACTTTGGGTGGGTTGGTGTGTACCTCCACAGGAGAAGGAGAATACAGGAAGGGGGAAATGAGTGTGGTAATAGAAATATCCACCATGATTTAGATGGTGTGAGGAGAGAAGCAGTTGCAGCAGGGGCTGTGCAAGTCGAAAACCTTGGGAATCGCAGGTCTGAAACGTAAGTATCTGAATAATGAGAGGATTTGATGTTTGTTGAAAACCAGGTTTCAGATCAGCTCACTGGCTGGGTCTAGTGCTGCAACATCTAATCATGGTTGCTACAGTTCATATAAGTTTATCGTCCTCCGGAGAACTACGTAAATGTTAGCTTGGGAAATCTCTCCTGTGTGCTTGAGCAGGATGCGTGCATGCACGCCTGCGTGCGGTTCAGCCTCGAGGGTATCGGGATCAGGTTCCCTTCTGAGGAGCTTTGTGGCCATTTAGCAAAAGTCCCACTCTGGGAATCCCAGCTTAAATCTCATTTCGTGACCGAGGAAATAGGTTTTTGATAAGTCTCATCTGCGAGCATGACTTGTTGCTGGAGGGGCAGGTGAGAAGGAAACCTGGAGGGCACAGAAATGCTGTTAAAACACTTACTATGAGAAAGTGTCAACCAGTCTGGTGTCACTACACAACTGATAATAACTGCTGATCTCTCTATCTGAAGTTTTATTATTCCCTCTTCTCTTATCCCACATTTCCAAGAGACAGGGATGCATACATGAGTGCTTGTGTGCACTCCAAATAGCCAAGCCTGTGATTGCCCTTCCCGTTGCTTTGCTCAATTTTTCATCTTTGTACAGCAGCGTCTAACAGGAACTGCTGGGGCTAAAATTTTCTGTGCTTAGTGTCTGCCTCAGCTTGATTATTTTTGGAAAGTGCCTTGGGAGGAGATGGCTTAGCCATTCGTGAGACCGTGATGAGAGAAAGAGGCGTCTTGCCGCAGGGCAGGCAGCCTCCAGGACCAAAGCACAGGGAATGGTGTGCTGCTTCCTGGGGACGTTCAAGATCAATGGATGCTCTGCCTCTAAGGCCTCGTGTGCCGGCTCCTGTCGTCTTGGCTCCCCTGGGTGTGGTACACCGATGTTTCTGAGCACTCAGATGCTGTGGATGGGAACGTTGTGAGGCTGACTAGTACTTCAGGGTCTTTCTGTATGCAAGGTGTGCAAACAAGGACTTGGAGAGAGGGAAGAAAGACGAGTGAAAATGGCTTCAGAAAGATAAAACTTATGGATTTTGCGTGAAGAGCCATACAACATAATCTAATTGCAGAGATAGCTGCATGTATGCTTTATCTGTACTTTTTTAACAGCCATTTCTGTTCGCTGTGTTCGCCGAGGTGATGTGCTTTGCTGGGGCTGAGCTGGAGTGGGAATGCTCACCAGAGTCATCCTGTGCTTCGGAACGAGGGAGATTTTAATCCAGTGCCACGAGAGGGCAGTGCCTGCAGCCAGATTTCCCTCCACACAAACACACTCACGCTACGCAGGTTTTGATTGTTAGTGCAAAATAATATCTGATTTTATTCCCTCCCTTGCCTCCCTTTTCCCCTTTTCTGGCAAGAAATTACCTTTGAGATTGGAATCGCTTTGGCTTTGGTATTTCCCTGTTCAAACGCGCTTGGACTTAAGCAAACAGAGTGAGTGGGAGTGGGAGTGATCTAAAATTAGACACAGCAATTGTAGTTGTACTTTTTCCCACAAAAGGAGCTGATGTGGCTTGGAAGGCTCTTCCCAAAGGTCAGCACTTGCTGGTAACCCCTATGGCAATATTCTGGGTTCATACATGTGGATTTATTGAGGGTACCCAGTTGGGAAAGGAGAGCAATGTGTTGGATTGCCATAAAGGGACTTCCACAAGGCATTTAGAATGCTGGCTAGATATATTTAACCTCCTCCTGAAAGCCTGTTTGCCTCCCTACATGTGCAAACTGACTACCTTGCTCCAAGAAGTGTCCACAGGGAGAGTCCAAGGTCCTGCTTTGACCAAGGAGTAGGCCTTGGCCAAGCTGCCCTGTGGCCATGCAAAAGGAACAGGCTCCTTGCTACAAGAAATACAAATTGCTAACAACAGACCTGCTCCTGCTTCTGTTGCTGGTTTTACATGGGCTGAGATTCACATGCGGAGACCTGCAAAGCTGTATGAGCACAATGTAGGAACTGCCACCAGCTACCCTACAGCACTGGGTCTGGCTGCCATCCCACCTGAAAATAGGTCCAGGGCAGACCATGATGGTAGCACTCTCAGGTCTAGGGAGTTTGAGCGTAAGAGGTACAGAGAAACGAAGAAAAGGCTACCTGGAAGTTCCTTTGTTGACTACCCTGCTCCCAAGGTACTAAATGTTCCCATTATTTGAGGAAAAAATATTGTGTTTCCTGATCAACTGATGCTTAGCATCCAAAAAGGGACTGGTGTGAAGACACGGTGCTTGGTGTTTGGCTCAGAGCAGAGTTTTAACACATCCATTCCCTGCAGTTCAGCCTCTTCCTCCTAAACAAATCTAGCAGGGTCTGCATGGTTGTATGAGCAGAGACAGTTAGAGCCTGGGGTAATCCATCATCATGACGACAGCTGTGGAGCCATGTCTGACCTTCAGAGATTGTTATCCGTGTGCAAACTGGAACCAGCCACAGTGGTGTGGTGGAGTGAGATTTGCAAAGAAAGACAGTCATGAAGTGCAGCAGGATCTCCTCTCATCCACCAGGAATGTGGCTGTGATGGGGCCCATGTTCTCCAGACAGATTTACAGGATGCAACTAACACTGTGGAGTCTCTTCTGTGTGAAATGGTGACTGGCTACTGAAATGTGACAGAAAACACTATTGTGCAGTTGAGCTGTTTCTTCATCCTGAGAGATTTCTGCCTATTAGGATCATGTCTGTCTTCAAAACAAAACATCATGGTGCCACAACACTTTGCTGTTGGGGTCTAGCTTCCTCTCCAAAGACCTTGTCCTGAAAAATTCAGCACAGTCAACCAGACACTTGGAGAGCACCTCGCAAAGTGTCCAACTGCTGCACAGGCAATATGGGAGTGAGCCTAAGAGTGCACTCTTTAAATCAGGCTGTGGGTTACTGGAAGGCAGGCCTGCCTCTCATTAATTTTCACATCTGGAACATCACAGGTCAAGTAGCTTGTGAATCACAAGATCTTCAGTGGCCAAGCTCTGGCAACACTTAAGAAGCAATGAAGAAGTTGTCCAATTACTTGTGCAGTCTTGTTTCAGGTGCAACATGAAAGTCCTTTTTTCATGCTGGCATGGTAGGGCTTTTGGAAATGAACCTTGCTACTGTGGCAAAAATTAAAAAACAAACAAAAAAAAACCAACAGAAAAACCAACCAACCAACCAAAAAAAACAAAACCAAAAAACCCACCCAAAAAATTGTCACTTCACCCCCGGCTCTGTCCTTTAAAGAATCTAGCAATGCCTTCTCAAACCAACAACTGCTTTCTTTGGGGATGTGATTTATTCTGTTCCAGAGTTTCCACATTGATGAAGGAGAACCATGGTGTACTGTTGCAGAAGGGGGTCATTAGTTTAGCTCTGGAGGAAGGAAGGTGTAACAAATCATTCTCATTTTTCTTGGCTAGGACCCTGGTGAGCTGGAAGCAGGGACTGTGTTTCAAGCGAACAATTCTTCTGCTGTTGATGGATCCCTAAGCTGATCCTCGGAGGTTGCAGTAGGAGGGTACCATTCTTCAGCACCTCCTGGCTTCCTTCCATAGGAGGTTTGGCTGTTGAATTTCTGGTGAGAGGATCCCGCTGCTTTTTTAGAGGACAAGGAAAAAGTAGAGCTGATTTGTGCTGGCTTGCAAAGGAAGTAGGGCTAAAAGACCAGGAAGAGGGGAAGCAGACTATCAAACCAGGAAGGTCATTGAAAGCTGCTTTGAAAGTCAACGTGCTCCTTTGGGAACATGCTGATGGAACTGAGGAGCCTTGCGTAGGCCTCCATCTTCATAAAGTCATCTAAAAATCTTGATATCTGCTAAGGTGTGCAGGGTACTGTACAATTAAGTTGTGTGTGTATGTAACAGAATCTGTATAATTTATAGGAACTCTATCGTTGTTGTTTCTCGGATAAAATTTCAGGGTTCAGGAGGTGAGAGAAAGAAAAGGAAAAATGAGGATAAATATTAGAAGTAGTTCCCTGGCAGAGAATCACATTGCGCTGACAATCAAACCTGTTGACAGGAGACCAGAAAATGGGCAAACTGCTATCAAGCGTGACATGGGGAATGAGCCAGAACTGGCAGGAGAGAAGATAGGTGGACGTAGAGCATGTCTGCACACAGCAATTACCTGGATTGATACTGAGTGTAAATGTGGTGCACAGAAATCATTACACCCCCTGGGCCTTTCTGCCTTATAGTTCACTTCCAGGAGCTGAAGTTCAGTCAGAAAAAGGCAGTCTTATTTGAGAAGAAATGTGCCCAGACCTGGAGCTATTCAGGAATAGCTGTCCTGGAAAAAAAAATCCCCAAAGAGCCAATTTGCCTTTGTACCATTCAGCAGGAAGGGGACCATAGCACCGGCTTGGCTTCCTTTGGCCAGAGAGAGCTGCTGCTCTCTTTGTTTGCTTTTATTCATCCCAAATCAACGGGATCATCAGAGAGGATGAAACAGAGGCTGATCTGATGGCATGACGCGTTGACCATTTTAGCAGCCAGTTGCATCCAAGTGATTTAAGAAGACGTCACCCACGCAGTACCCTTTGGTTTAGCACCTTTGGCTGTTGCGTCAGCTGTAACAGCCCATCAGACTCCAAGTAGCTTGGGGAGGGTAGGCAGAAGTGAACTGTCCCCTCCAGCCAGCATAAATCAAATGTGGCTCCACTAGAGGTGATGGAACGACGCTAATGTCAAAGCAGAGTGTGTGTGAGGAGAAACAGCTTCGTCAGTTTTAATGGTGGCAATAAATGTATTGACTTCTACTTACTGAGTCAAGAGCCCAGGATTAGAGTTTTAACTCCCGAAAGGAACATTATTATTTCTGGTTTTGACTTCAACCCAAACACCAATCCTTACATATCCTGCTGCAGGATTTACTGGCTACAGTTTTTCCAAGCTTAGAGTCATCATCAAATTCCAGCAGCCTGTTTCTCAAAGTCATGCCTTGCGCAAAGATTCCTTGACAGCATTGGTGGTAGGTGGGAGTGCCTCCGCAGCAGGGCATTCTGCAGAGCTTGCCGGCCTGTGGACCACAGGTCAGCTGCGCTCAAACAGCTGGCGAGTCCCGTAGGAGCTCCATGGTGGTGCTGGTGGAACCAGACTGCAGAAAGCTCAGCAGGTATTTGTCTTTCCTGGCAGCGCTGTTTGAGCGTGGAGGGTGTTTGATTCTCAGAGGAGGACTTCAGCTTTAGCTTTCTTCCTTAGCTGGAGTCACCACATTGAGGAAAATCTCTTTGTTCCAGGACAATTCTTCCTGCTTCTGTCACTAGGATCCTTTTGATGCTAATGTAATCTCCAGATTAGCTGTCCATCCATGGCAAGCAGTGTATGAACCTGAGAGATGCCTGACATTCCCTTTATATGAGCGTGCTTTCCCACTGCTACTGCACACATCCAGCTTGCTTCAGAAATCATTATCCAGGATTTCTAGTCTGGAGCAAAGGGCAAAGAAGGAGATTTCTGCTTGTAACCAGGTGCCTGGAGCAAACATTTATTTGTTTCATAACATGGCATTATTGCCTTGTATCCAGCACAACCCTCTGTTGCAGATAGTCCAGTCTCTGATACCGTTGAAACAGGGGCTATGTGGAATAAAAGGGTTTGGACACCCAAAATTAGCTTGGTGTGAAGGACCTTTTATAACAGATGCCTCTAGTTGGGAGTGTTATTCCAGCACTAGCCGTGACAACACTAGGGGGGGCAGTTATTGCTCTGTGTGTGACCTGTGGAGTCTACCTGAAAGCATCTGGGAGGGATGAGTCACAGGTCCCTGTTGCCATCGGTAAGGACCTTGGAGTAATACGCATCCTGATGAAAACTTGGAGAAAGCCCTATTGGGTCTCTATGGGCACTTTCTAAAAAGCTGGCTTGATTCAACCCTCTCCATCCCATGTTGACACAGATTGTGCCAATTTTGCAGATGCAGGACGGCAGTATTATCCCAGGAGATGTGGTCATGCAGATCTTTGCATTACCCATTGGTGCAGAGCTGCAGCCTGGCAACCAAACTGCATAGATGGCTGAGCATCACGCCTTGGGCTGCTGAAAGAGCTTCCTCTGGGGGCTGTGGCATCAGGACAGGCTGCCATTCTTGGTCTACTGAGGAAAGGCTTGTCCGTCTTTGGAAAAAGGACATGTGGCTATTCCTCCCCTTGCATGCCTCAATGGAAGTGTGGGTCCCAGGTTACTGAGCACAACTCTGAGATAGGTATGGAGGTCTCTCAGCCCTGGGAGGACGTCTGTGGTCCCAACTGATGAGACTGAGCCTGCCTAAACCTTGCCAGGAAGGTGACGATGTTACCACAGCTCCCAAGTCTGCTGCAGAGCTTGGAGGCGATGGGCTGGATGGTTCCATTTCCTTCAGGTCCTAGCCAGGTGCTTGGGGATCCTGGACCGAAGCACCAAGCCATCTCTGACCACCCATCGCTGCTAACTTGCGATACCTGTGTCACCATCAGTGACACCGAGGATCAACATTGCCAGAGCAGGTGGGAGAGAGAGAGACAGTGCCAGAGTGGCTTTTTCTTGGTTAGCACACTGTTCAAAGGGTCAATCAATCCCTTCAGAAAGAGCTGGAGCAAGCTTCCTTTTATTGCTTCTGTCCTGTTATTGAACAGCTAACAGTTTGAATTCATTGTTGTACAAGCCCTGCTCTTTGAGGTTAAGATTAAGGTGCATCTCCATCAGAGCAGTGGCCTCCTCTGGGTGCCAAGAAGATAACATAGAGGTTATCATAGACCTAACATGGGTCTTTCAGAATGCAGAAAGATGGAATCATCCAAATGATCAGGCAAAGCATCAGGATTGAGGCATTGCTACGCTGTATGTACTGTGTGGCCCTGTCAGGAATGATTTACCATTGCAGGAAAAATAAGTGTCTTCAATATTACTAGTTGCAACCCAACTAGAGGTCCAAGCTGGACTCGCATGTGGTAGGCATCACCCAAGATCACACATTGAAGCACTTGTGGACTTGGAGAGACTGCCAGATTTAAAAAAAAAAAAGGAGCAAGAGAGGAGCGGATCAGTGCATCTGCGACGTGCTCCAAATCACGCAGATAAGGCAGAAACAGGAAACTCGGCCACGTGCCCTGATTTCCCAGCCAGGTCTGTGGCTGCAGGACCTGCTGTGTTTCTAGCAGAGGAAGGGGATGGATTTGGAAGAATCTGTCATTTTATATTGTAGAGGTGGTAGAGATTTATATCATTTACTTATTCAAGCAACATCCAATAGGTATTTTGTGGTGGGTTTTGTGGTTTTTTTGTTTGTTTTTTTTTTTTTAAAGCTAAAACAAGTAGAGAAGTAAGTAAAAGTAGAAAACTGCATTTTCAAGTGTTTTTTTTTTTAAGGTTTTCACCTTTTCATGTGCTGTTTCCTGTAAAAATTCATCCAAGCATCTTAAGTGGGTGAAAAAGCAGAGACAGTCAGAAGTTTGAGATGAAAGGTTTTATTCTAAGTTGACTGAAATACATAGTTGCATCTGAGATTAAATGCCTTCTTTTGTTTTAACAGAAAAAAATTGAAAATGTAAAAAGGTTCTTTTCATTCTCCCCCCCAAAGACCTCCCTTCATTTTTGCTTCCCCCCAAAACCATCAGTTCCTGACATGATTTTGCTTTGTAGAGATCAAAGGTATGAGAAGAACTAATCACTATGTTAAAATAAATACATTCTCTTTTATCTACAGCTAGCATCCTACCTGCTAAGAAATGCCATGATAAAGCACATCAAGGCAGAATGGTTTCTGATCTCTGAGCACACTAGCAGGGTGTTAGAGAAGTGTGCAAGATGTACGATGGCTCTTCTTCACTGGAAAATTGACTCAGAGCCTTTACGGTATAGGACTGATGGGGAAAAAAAATTACATTCAACAGACAAACACAACATTAGCTTTAGGGTATGCTCAGGTAATGTGGGAGAATTATGTCAAAAACAGCTACGGACTTTTCTTCATGGTTTTGTTTTTGCTAATACGAAAACTCTCATTATTACCATGGGCTGCAGAATAGAATGACTCTTCTGTGAAAATAACTCTTCGGTAATAAATTGCTAAGTGTGAACATGCTGTTTTGCCTTTCTACTTTGCTGCCGTGGGAATGTGGGGGATGTTTCATGTTGGGAGAGTTTATCGGAGCCTTCCTGATTGTTGCTGGAGCAGCATCAGGTCACTGGCATCTGCTCAAAAATCACACACCAGAAACATTATTGTAAAAAATCATAGAATCGTTAGGGTTGGAAGGCACCTTTAAATGTCAAAAGCCTAGTGTTTTCTTTGCATGAGCATTCAGGGTGACATGTATGAGGGACGTAGAGGAGATGATGCCAGAGTGCGAGCAGTCATTGGCCTTTTCATACCAAAATGCCTTGGACTCAGACCTCCCAAAGCTGTCACTTTGAGAAATTTTGGAGACACACATAGACAGAAAGATTTGTCTCTCACCTTCTGAAAACTGGGCTTTTCATGGTCTCTGTGCTCTAAACCACGTGTGACTTTTACAGTTATGGCCCTGGACATCTTAAGCCAAGCAATAGGTTGCAACAGGTGGTGCTTGGCTTTTTTCTTGTGGTTGGGGGAGGTTTTCCCATGCGCTGGAAATGCGATTTGGACACTGTTCTCATCCAGTGGAAGCAAAAATGTTGCTGCTGTGATTGTAATGACACTCATTTTTAATCTGTTTTGTTATCTTCATGCAAAAGCAGTCCGTAAGTGTGTGAGAAACTAGAATAAAGAGAAGCAGAAGGCCCTACACAGCAATGAATTAACGTCAAAAGAGGCTGGACAAGAAAGTGATCTGTGACAACAAGTAAATTGTAAGCGCCACGCTTTTGCTTGCAGTACTGAGAATTTAACAGCCGGTACCCAGCAATCGGGTCATCAGGTTTTGCAACATGCTGCCTTTAAAGATCTTTTGAGTACCGCTTAATCCCACTTTACCCAGCTCAGGCGGGCTGTCAGATCTGCACAGAACAGAAGGGAGAAAGGAAAAGAAAGTAAAGACATACCACATGAATTCAAAAAGATTTAAATCAGCGTTTAACAAGTCAACTATTCAGCCTTTCCAGAAAAGCAGCCTCATTTGTTTAGATCTTTCCAAGTGGAGCTCTTCAGAAATACTAGTTAACTAGAAGCCTGACAAAAGAGGTGATACCTCTGAGAGCTATTTGTGTTGTTTTAAAAACTGTTTGTCTATTAAAGGTGGGGGCAGCTGGAAAATAAAACATAAATGTTCTCTGTAGTCAAGAGAATTTTGATCAGTGGTATATCAGGGTGCACAGAAATTAATAGGCAAGGAAAAAAGACTTAATTTTTCCTTCAAAGTAAACCGATTGCTTTTTTCCTGCAGACTGTGTTTATTTGGCACTCCTCTATGAAATGAAAGGGGAATATTATTTTGCAATGACTTTTCTCTACTTATGCTGCACTTTTTGAAGGCTGATACGCTTCAAGGCCCATTCCCAAAAGCAACAAAATCCAAAGGAACTTATATTGCAAAGGGACAGAGTTAGAAAGGGGGTTAATTACCTTATGATGCAAAGTGCCAAGAATTACTGAAAA
Source organism: Chlamydotis macqueenii (assembly GCF_036417535.1). Taxonomy (NCBI): domain Eukaryota; kingdom Metazoa; phylum Chordata; class Aves; order Otidiformes; family Otididae; genus Chlamydotis; species Chlamydotis macqueenii. The sequence goes on from NC_141561.1 coordinate 42,164,013, forward strand.
CCTCCCTCTGCTCCTCCCTGCACTGTTAAGTAACAGAAAACCTGCTACTTTTTGTCTGAGACTTGAGACCCTGTGTTACTTGGGCAGTTTCCCATCTTCACCATATGGTGGATGGATGAAGCAACGTATACTGGTAGAAGCAAGCACACAGTTCAATCAATAAATCAAGACAAAGTACAAACCAAATAGAAAAGAGAACAACAGTCTTTCACTTTAAAATATAAATAATTGTTTAAGAATGTAAATTGCAAATCGGCATTTGCTCCCCTATACTTTGAAACAAATCTTAAATTTGAGTTCACTGTACTGTGTATCCTAGTTCTTAGTGTTAAACTGAAATATCTCTGAGATACTCTTGGTTACTCGAACATATGTATTTTAAGAAGTTAGATGCTGTTTATGTTCAAAGCCAGGTGTTTTTTTCTCATTCAAGTACAAGCTAAAGAAAACTTGTAAAGAAAATAAAAGAAGTCTCTACAGGCTCCATAAGCTTGCTTTATAAAAGACCAGCTTTGCACAGAATCAAAACAATATCTGAAAATGTACTCTGAGAATAAAAAAAAAATCTTTAATCTTGTTTGTAGAAGGAACCATTCCCATGAGCTTAGTAAGTTTTTTGAGTTGGGGTTAGTTGGTTAGTTGGTTTGGGTTTTTTTTGTTGTTGTTGTTATGTTTTGCAGGGTTTTTTTTTTTAAGAAAAAGATCCTTAAAAGAAAGTTAGAAGAAAAGGTAGGATTTTTTCTTTTTGATTGTATCATTACTTAGCTACTATTTTTTGAAGGTAAGTTTTATGTTTTCAGAGCCATTTGAGTGTGACAAGTGAATGTTCAAAATAGAATCAACCAATTCACACCCCCACACCTCGCCCCGCCCCCCCAAAGCATTGCTATGATGCCCAAAAATACAACCCTTCGTTCACTCACCACTTGTTTTCCAGGTTGCCTGGTGTTGGCTCGGCAAACCATTCTTCAGGCACTGCTCCACATAGGACTTGGGATCGCAGCCGGAGAGGAGGATGTCACCAAGGAGAGCGATGTAGGCGATGGCCAGCCGGAGCGTGTCAATTTTGGAGAGCCGCTTCTCATAGGGGAAAGTGGGTACGTGGCACCGGAGTTGGTCGAAGGCCGAGTTGATGCTGAGCATCCTCTTCCTCTCGCGAGCGTTGGCGGCCTGGCGCTGGCCGAGCCGCACGGGGGGCGGTGCTGGGGAGCTGTCCACTTCAGCACCCCGCACCGCTCCACCCGACGGCTCCCCCAGGCCCAGGGGGCAAGCAGGGGCGGCCCACGGAGGGAACTGGGCTGCCAGGGAGAAGGAGATGTCCAGGAGGAGGTTGTCTAGCTGAGCGTTGGTGTCCGCCTGGTCCCAGAAGAGAAATTCAGGAGTGGAGTCTTCCTGCTCGAAGTTGTAACAAAGTTCTTCCATCCTCCGTACCGGTCTGAAGCAAGCTAATGGAAATATTTACAACTTCAGACTAAACTGGTTATCAGGAAAATGAGACTCTAATTTCATTAATACCCCCCTCACCTCAAAAAATATCAGAGGCAGAATGTCCTGGTTGTGTCTTTGAGGAAGGCTATCGCAAAAGTTTCCCCAGTTGCAAATCCAAGTGGGACTTATTATTTAAATACTTCACGGCTCTTCAGCAGGGGAATGATCCTATTCTTCTCCACCCAAAACTAATTAGGACATGTGCTTCTGGTTTTATTAGATGTTGACTACAAAACAATATGAATGAATGTAACAAGAGAGAGTGAATTTTCTATTGGCTTTCTCCTGTAAAATCCATTGAAGCAGTTATTGACTTCTTAAATAAGTTCAGCCTCTTCACTTGCTATTTAGAGTAGGTTTCATGCAGGGATTTTGTTGTTATTGTTGTCGGGTTTGGTTAGGAGTGGTTGCAGGAAGAAACAAAATACAGCCCTTTGTCAATTTTTGGTAAAGTGTTAATAGCCTCACATTCTCCTATGACTGGACAAACAAAACTCTATTATAATGCTGTCAAAGACATACGAATCTGTCCTCTTTGATAGCAGAAGCTAGTGGCATCTTCTACATTTCTAGAAAGAGAATTGTTGGGATAAAGATATGGGATACTGTGTTAAATTAGAACATGGTGTTACTTCATATTAAGCAAGCCAACGCCACCTCATTTGGTTACTGCATTTTCCGATTCACACTTAAATTACATATTTTGTGGGTGGTGCAGACATTCAGTGCTCTGTCTCAGACCATACTAAGGACTGGAAAATAGCAGCAGCTGGAATAACCACAATGGGTTCAGCACTAGAATGGTGGACCAGGTGGGCCACATCTTGAAAACTGCTGGAAACTGAGAGAGCAGCAGGTGTCCAGCATCACAGGGATGCTGGACAAATGAGGTGGAAGGCTTTAAGCACCACCAGAACTTTCAAGCAAGTGCACAATGTAAGTGGGTGCTTCAGTTCCTTTGATTTCCATGACACTTAAGTCAATGTTTAAATTGAAGTAGTTTAAGTGATATTTTAAGGACTTAAATGAATGAAATGCCAACGTGTTTTAAGTTAGAGAAAGCCTAAATGCTTTTCCTGAAGCGTGTCATAAAGAAATGTTATCAAGACACTTAATCAGATGCTTGACTTCATGCATAAACTGATGTCCTGCTGCTGTGCAAAGGTTCAAGAGATGTCTGCTGTGAAGTTTATGCGCCACAGACAGCTTCCTGATAGGACAGCTGAAACCACAAATCTCAATCGCTTCAGATAAAGAGCCAGAGAGTAGAAAATGACCTGCGTTTTCAATGGATCCAAAAGGATGATCAGGTCTTCCATCTAACAATGACTTAAGATGAAATCCTTTGTATGGTAGTTTTGCCCTGTGAATAGAGGGATTTAATTTGACATAGGGCATAGGCTACTGGTGACTCTTAGTAATTTTGGGATTTTGCCTTGTGGCAGTTCTATACACTCCTGGAAGTTTAAGGCAGTAGAAAACAGGCTACAGGAAAGATTTTTGCAAAGAGTAGATGTGAGAAGGTTGCAATGTATGAAATACTAGGACTACATGTCTTTTTCTTCTTATTGTGCAAATTGAAGAAGGAACCCACTATCTGTAAATCTACTTGACAGAGGAAAACACCATGTGTGAGTGTGCATGTCTTTGGTCAGCTCAGGGTACAAAGTTTGCACTAGTTTTGTACAAAGTAAGTCATTTGTCATTATACCAACATGTCCAACAACAATATATTGATATTGGGAAAGCCTGTGGTGACAGACAGCTTCTGCTCCAGATGTATCTCAACAAGGGGCAAGGCAGCTGGCTACAGGGCAGGAGGGGATGCAAGAGGGGTGAAAGGAGTGGCCACAGTCACAGGTGTCAGAGCTGAGACCTGAACTTGGGCCAATGGATGCTGAGGTCATTCTGATGGTTTCTTTTAAATTATATCACTGTATTTCCCAGCGTCAGGTATAAGCAATGATCCCAAACAAACCAATTCACTACGGTCCCCACGGCTGGCAGTGGGGCTGTACGTCTGAGCCCAGAAGTCCCTTCTACACCCTTGTAGGCAGATTGGGGCTCAGTTATTGCAGAAAATAGGCAGCAGAAAAGACTTCCTGCTTGACCTCCCTACCTCTGCATGCTGCACCACCTCTACCCACAGCACCTCTGCAGCGCTGCAGTTGCGTTGTTGGCCTCCTGTGGATGTTTAGCAGTTCCCAGATTTCAGATTCTCTTTTGGATGCTTATGTGGCTGCCCAGTCACTGTTTAACTGGGCACTTGGTAGTGCTCCTTTGGCCACCCTAGGCACAAATGTAAGACACTTGAAAATACCAAAATCAGCAAGGGAACTGCAGGTCTTCTGAACAAGGCTCTGGAGGATGCAGTTGTTGTCTACTGGGAGCAATGGGCAGAGGCAATGAGACTCAGCAAATAACATGGTTAGTTTTATGTGCTGGGTTCCTCTTTCTCAGCAGATGCTTCTTCAGCGCTTAATGTTCCCTTCCAGATCCATCACTGCTAATAGTGTTGCCTGGGGATATGTCTGGCTCCACAGATGGAGAGCAGATGTTCCAGCAAGCCTACTTTTAGTGTGCTCAAGGGGAATTTGGCTCTCTTGGAGAGACTCTGGACAAAGCAGAAGGGGGGAGGGTAGGGGAAGAAAGAAAGAAAAGCAAGAAAAGATTTCCCCTTAGAAAGCAGGCTGTGAAAGAGGTCAGGTCTCAGAAGAGAAGCTGAGATTCCCATCACTCATATGAACAGCCCTTACCACAACTTCAGACCTGTTGCACTCCTGGTGTTTCTGCAACTCTCTTCATCAGAGAGCAGATTGGGACAACTGGGATAATTTTGCACTTGTCTGGAAGATGTGGGTGAAGCAATCCCCAATAAGGGAATGAGGTAGCACAGGTACCACACTGAATGGGGATGCTATTGATTATGACATGATGGTATAATTTCAAGATCTGCTCAACCATCACTTCCCCCAAAATCTCTTCAGATCCAAGGGGATCCAGAAATAGCATTTGGCTGCTGGTCATTTTTTAATCTGTAGGGTCCGATGAAAGCAAATTCTCAAGTCAGAAACTTTCTCCTGGGTTTAAGTCTATGATAGAGAAAGGAGCCATGGTTGTTTGGGTTTGAATTCTTCCAGGTCTAGATATTCACATCTCTGTTTATAATTTTCCCTATTCATCCTGGGAACTACCTTCCTGAGTTCTGTTCCTCTTTCTCTGTCATCTAAACAAATTCACCCATAGCAGACTCTTTGATTTTGCATATTTCATAAAATTTTGGGTACAAATCTGTTTTCAGGGAATATTTCCACTGCTGTTTTTTTCTTTATAGTGCCTTAGTAGCTGAAAGCTGTTACCCTGCACCTGTATCTCAAAGATAACAGAGTCTCCTAAGGTTATTTTGGAGGTAGATTCGTCTCTCCCCTTCTTGTCCCATTGGCCTTATTTCAGACTCAGCTAGGGGAACCTTCCCAACGACATTTTTAGTGGAGTTAGCAAACCCTCCCAGTTCTGGTAAAATGGCTTGTGGGGTTTTTTGGGTTTTTGGTTTTTTTTTTGTTTTGTTTTGTTTTGTTTTTTTTTTGTTTTCCCCCTGGGAGTTTAGTTTGAGCATGTTTCCATCATCTTTAGTTGCTTAATAAAGGGAGTCAGTCCTTGGCCTGGACAAAGAACAGATGTAGAAAGGACCAGATGCTTTACTTTCAAGTTAGACCACTCCAAAGTACAAGTCCATCATGTCATTGCTGCTAATCCAACGTTATGCTGTGTAGCTCATCTTCAAAGCTGGGAACTGGGTCCCAGATGAGCTGAGAATACAGGATGAAAGATGCCAAAAATCTTGGGGAATGCTTTATCCAGGTGGGAGAGTGCAGCTCTTGGTGGTGTGGCTCACTCAACATGTGTCAGTAATGGCACTGCCAAACTACAACTACACAAAGGCATCTCCAGGACCTCAGCTGGCCTCAAAATTGGCTGGTTGAGCTCCTTACAGCCACAGCTAAAGGGTGGATTACCACCACCTTTTGAGCCACATACCGTGGCCTAGGATACCTGAACTACTGGGCACGTGGTTTGTGAAGTCTTGGGGGCAAGAAAAGTGCAAGTATTATCGTTTAAGACTGGAATGTGCTTCTTTTTAACCTAAAACAATAGCAAATATAACAATGTAATGAAAAGCAGAACAAGGATTTCCAGGGCAAGAGAATTTCAAAGGGATTATGGCTGTTTTTGAGATGCTCAAATAATTGTGAAATGAAATGTTCATATTATATGTGGGATGTTGATTTAAAGTGAAAAAGGTGACAGGACCTTTATTATTCACAGGGTAGAAACATCAGATGTCAAAGTTTGTGGAGGACGGCACTGGTGAATGATTATTAACATAACTCAGATTTATTTCGTTATTAGCATAAACTAGTCAAGACAATATTTTCTTTAAAAGCCTTTGGTGTTTAAAAGTGAACACAGTCACTTCAACCTTTCTGCAGGGTGTTTGCGAAGTTACAGAAAGTTAATCTCAGTTTCTAGGAGAAGGAACGTATTTTCGCTAATAAAAACACTCACTTGTGGCTTCCTCCTTTTCACAGAGCTTTTTATGGGTTGTGGAATGACCTCTGGTCTGCTGCTGCCAAACAGTTCCTCATCCAAGTCATTGCAACGGAGTCTGTGACTGTTCATTTGAGTGAATGTCCATCTTTGGGAGACAGCTTGTACACCAGCCTGTGCCTAGCTGGACAGATTTGATCTCAAGGGGACAGAAGTGCTCATGGGGAACTTCTGAAGGAAAGCGTTGTTCTTCATGCAGCGGTCTTACGAAGGTTGCCTGTGCTGCGTTTCGCTGTGTATTCTTCACCCATCTGAAGCATACCCCTGGCAAGTTTAACACAGCGCTGTCTCCAGGGATTGCAGATAATGCCTGCGAATAACCCGGTCTACATAACTGATGAGAAATATCTCCAGGGATAGGAAAAACTGCCTTTTTTTTGTCACATATAGTGCTGTTATTAATGGTGTTATTTGGTTATCTCAAAGCAATAACATTAGGTACCTTGCTCCCATCCATGGGTAAGTGCCTTCAAATCTAGGTATCATCAGAGAGGTGAGTTCAGTCAGCACTCAACCAGCTAGGAGCTATAGAAACTAATTCTGCCACTTTCTTCTTGAGGAAAACAAATCTCAGCCCCTTTGCAAAACCGTTGTGGAAAACGTGTGTTCTGCAAGGTGCATGACCAGTTTTTAAAGGAGTGGGTTGTCCACTCATGTTGGCCAGCTGCCCTTTCTTTGGGTATAAGCAATCCTGAATACGTGTGTTGTTCGCAGTCTTGATTTAATAAAAAATACATATATTTTTAAAAGACCACAAATTATGTCTCACATACCTGTACTGAAGCTAATTTCTTCATTAGCATGTCTGCTTTCCCTAAGGAGAGAGCTGATGAGAAGACACAACTGGGCGTCTAAAAGGATGGGACAGAGTGGAGAGACCCATGTTTGTGCAGCACAGTCTTGCACAACTGTTGGAAATCTCATGATGTTTCCCATTAATGTGGCATCTTTGTGGGATTTTGGAGCCTGAGGCACTTACTGCGCACCAGAGCAGAGCCTGAAGTCCAGGCTGGAGTGGCGGATGGCAGGGCTCTGGCCGGGGTAGGACCCGCTCCCCAACTCCCCACCAGCCCCACTCCCCTCCTGCTCGCTGTACCTGCACAGCAGTCCTTGGGACTTGTTAATCATGCAGATGACACCTCATAAACCTGCCTGGAGATATCGGGTTTGAAAACAGAGGTGCCCAGGCAGATTTAGGAGGCCTATAGAGGGTGGAAACAGAGACAGGTAGCCTGGGAGGTCTACAAAGAGGCTGTGCGAGTGGCCAGGGATCAGGTGAGGAAGGCCAAAGCCCTGACAGAACTGAACCTGGCCAGGGATATAAAATGCAACCAGAAGAGCTTCTACAGGTATGTAGCGGACAAAAGAAAGTCCAGCAAAAATGTAGGCCCCCTCCGGAAGGGAACTGGTGTCCTGGTTACCCAGAACATGGAGAAGGCTGAGGTGCTCAATGACTTTTTTGCCTCAGTCTTCACCGACAAGAGCTCTTGTCCCACCACCCAAGCCGTAGAAGGTGCAAGCAGGGACTGGGAGGATGAAGAACCGCCCACTGTACTCGAGGAGCAGGTTCGGGAACATCTGAGGAATCTGAAGGTGCACAAGTCCATGGGACCTGATGAGATCCATCCGCGGGTCATATTTGAGAAATCGTGGTGGTCTGGTGAGGTCCCCGATGACTGGAAGAGAGGGAACATAACCCCAATTTTTAAAAAGGGGAATAAGGAGGACCCGGGTAACTACAGGCCGGTCAGCCTCACCTCTGTGCCTAGCAAGGTCATAGAGCAGATTCTCCTGGAAACCATGCTAAGGCACATGGAGAGCAAGGAGGTGGTTGGTGACAGCCAACATGGCTTCACCAACGGTAGATCGTGCCTGACCAATTTGGTGGCCTTCTATGACGGGGTGACAGCATCGGTGGACAAGGCACAAGCAACGGATATCATCTACCTGGACTTGTGCAAAGATTTGACACTGTCCCGCACAACATCCTTCTCTCTAAACTAGAGAGACATGGGTTTGATGGACGGACCACTCGGTGGATAAGGAGTTGGCTGGATGGCCGCACTCAGAGAGTGGTGGTTAACGACTCGATGTCCTTGTGGAGACCGGTCACGAGTGGCGTCCCTCAAGGGTCCGTGTTGGGCCCGGCCCTGTTCAACATCTTTGTCGGTGACATGGACAGTGGGGTAAAGTGCACCCTCAGCAAGTTCGCCAACAACACCAAGTTGTGTGGTGCCGTCGACACGCTGGAAGGGAGGGATGCCATCCAGAGGGACCTGGACAGGCTGGGGAGGTGGGCCCGTGCCAACCTCATGAAGTTCAAACAGGCCAAGTGCAAGGTCCTGCACCTGGGTCGTGGCAATCCCAGGCACAAATCCAGGCTGGGTGGGGAATGGATTGAGACCAGCCCTGAGGAAAAGGACTTGGGAGTGATGGTGGATGAGAGGCTCAACATGAGCCGGCAATGCGCCCTTGTGGCCCAGAAGGCCAACCACATCTTGGGCTGCATCAAGAGGAGCGTGGCCAGCAGGTTGCGGGAGGTGATTCTCCTCCTCTACTCTGCCCTGGTGAGACCCCACCTGGAGTACTGTGTCCAGTTCTGGAGCCCCCAACATAAGAAGGACATGGACCAGTTGGAAAGGGTCCAGAGGAGGGCCACAAAGATGATAAAAGGGCTGGAGCACCTCTCGTATAAGGACAAGCTGAGAGAGTTGGGGCTGTTCAGCCTGGAGAAGAGAAGGCTCCGGGGAGAACTTATAGCAGTCTTCCAGTACCTCAAGGGGGCCTACAAGAAAGATGGGGAGAGGCTGTTTAGTAGGGCCTGTTGCAATAAGACAAGGAGTAATGGTTTTAAAATAGAGGGGGGTAGATTTAGATTGGAAATTAGGAAAAAAATTTTTACAATGCGAGTTATAGAACACTGGAACAGGTTGCCCAGAGAGTTGGTGGAAGCCCCATCCCTGGAAACGTTCAAGGGCAGGCTGGATGAGGCTCTGAGCAACCTGATCCGGTTGGAGATGTCCCTGCTCCTTGCAGGGGGGTTGGACTGGATGGGCTTTGAAGGTCCCTTCCAACCCTAACCATTCTATGATTCTATGATTTATGGAGTGATGTCTGTTTGACTGACAGCTGTTGCCACTTTATGGGAAGCCAGCACATGTTCGCACTATGAAACAGGAACAATAGCTTGGGAAAACCTCTGCTGGTATGAGATGCTTTGGCCCCGCTCTCCATTTGGAAGGTGGCTCTTCCTGGCTGCTACCAAGGACCTTAGATGTGCTTTGGATGCCATTCCATCCCTTGTAGCCTTGGTTGACTTGGACAAAATCTAAGAAGGCACTGAAGTGTGGCAGCATCGTCATGCCATCACTGAAGGTGTATTTGTTACCGATCAGGTTGCGGATAAAAATGAACATGTCAGAAATTACAGCTTCAGGCAGTTTTCTCAGGAAAAAAAAAACATTTTGGCTTCACAGCTATTGCGGAGGATACAGTGGCAAGACCAAGCACACACAAAACCTGTTTCTAATGGAGAGCTGTCACACCGTGTTATCATGATGCTGCACTAGGGGACAGAAGTAATTGGTTGTTCTGTGCTGCAGAAATGTATCTAAGAAATCAGGAGAGAAAAATCAGAAGTCTGAGAGCAAGACGAAATGCCAGCCATGACAACATACTGGTCTGGAAGAGAAAACTCTCTCCCAGATCTGCATGTGGACAAAGACAGCAGCAGATGGGGACAACCAAAGAACTGTGAGGGGCTTGCTGTACTCCATGGAAAATGCAAGGTTTAAGTCGAATCACCTGGACGGGTTGTTTACTGAGTGTGGTTGGTGAGGACACAGCTCGGCAGTTGGACCCCGCACCAGGATGCCCTGCCTAGGAGGCTTGGGATGACCAGCGTCACGGTCCCCTTCCAGGGATGCCCAGCTGATGATGATCTCACTCTGTTTTCCAGTATTTCCTCCTTTTTTTTTTTATGCTGGCAGGTCACTGCTGGATCAAAGACAGGAGCCAATGGTCTCTGTGTGAAAGACCAGTGTCTCATAGCAATGAGGAGGGAGCCAGAGTCTTGGGGGAAAATGGGATCAGATGAAACACCCTAAGCTTGATTCCAACATCTCCCATCCTTCTCTCCCTGTGCTGGATTGGCAGTGATTAGCAGTGGCACCATTTTCTAGGGCAGATCTGCAGAAGAGCAAGATCATGATTACTGAGAGAAAGAGGCAGTGGCAAGCAAGTGAGCATCAGAGTGAAAGAGATGAGAGCCATTCCCAGTAGCACGAATGCAGTCTTCCACCATAAAAACAGTAAAGAGTTTAGATCTCTGTGGTGGCTGCCAGTCATCTTGGCTACGGTCCCAAGAGTGAATTCCTGCCCTATGAATTCCTGCCCTTGCTTCAACAAGAAGCAAGTTTTCACAGGATTTAAAGCCAGAAGGGAATCATTAAGATCCTCCACTCTGATCACTGTGATAACACACGCCTTTGGTTGTTACCCAGCAACCTTTGGCCTCAAGCCCAATGGGGATCTTTCTGTTGCAGCTGAATATTTTTGTAAAGGATACATCCAATCTTGATTCAAAGTCTCTGAGTGACAAACCACCAAAGGGTCTGCAAATGTTGGCAGGGCATTATTGTCTTTGATGAAGGCATGCTTCTGATTTCCTGGCCAAAGACCTTACCATACCCTTACGTACTGCCAAGTGCCTCAATCGGAAAGGTCAGATTTGAAGCATGGCTCGGCAGTGGGGGACCAACTAGCTCCAACTCGCAGGAGCGAGCCAATGGAGATGGACCAGGGAGGCACAAACCAGTGCTGCTTCCCCAACGAGGCACCTAATTCCCACTGCTTGTTAGCTAGGGACCTGCATGGGAAGCCAGATAACAAAGTCATCTTATAAAGCTCACTTTAGCTGCCTACAAAGGAGATGTTGATATCTAAACCGGTTGAATGGACTCTTTTTACCAATGCTGACAGGAAACTGGAAGCAGGCAATGGGGAGGATGGATTGCCTATGAATGGGAGAAGGACAACTCTACACCAGCTTCCAGGAGATAAATATCACTTAGAGCGACCACAACCTCCTTGGCAGTCTCTAAGCTGCCCTACAGGCTGCTAAACTGGGTATCTTTTGTTACTTGAGTCTTTATTCATCAAGACCACAAGCAAGTCCATTTACCGAAGCTTTGAACAAGGGAGTGTCTGCAAACACATGGTTCCTTCTACATATCTGTGTACGTCTCCTTTGCTGCCCAGGTATTCAGGCCACATCTCAAAAGCATAAGGAAAGCAGCTCTGACTTTTCAGGTAGTTGCAACCTCAGCATGAACCAGCCACAGCTCCAGAAGTCCCTAAACTGCCGGTTGTTGGAAGCTGGGGGAGGATGCCAGAGAGATTATTAGCATGAGCAGATTCCTGTGCTCTTTCCATGAGCGTCCAGTACTGGCTACATCAGAGCCAGGAGTGGGACTCATGGCCATGACCTCTGTGAAACCCATAGATAAGTATCTGTTGCTGCCTAGGAAAACTGGTCACTTAGGTCATGACGTTAGCTTAAAAAGCCTTCCTCTCTTTTCCATCTGAATGTATTGGTGGGGGGGCTAGTTGTCTGTAGTCTGTAGGGGTTATTTATTCTGTTTTTTCCACAAAAAAAAAAAAAAAACAAACAGAGAAGGAAAAAGTAAAAAAGAAACTTGAGCTTTTTATGAAATCTTCTGCTTCCAAAACCTGGCACTCCGAGAAAACTATTAAATGCTATTAGCCTTGCACTGAAATTTGAGTCAGCCTTCAAGGAATTTGTCTGAAATTTCTAGCCGTAGCAAGGAAGACTTAAATGGGAAATCTCTTGAGAAACCTGTATGCCCTGGGGAATTCTGTTACTTCATGGCTCTGGGCAGCCAGCGAATTGTGATGAGAGTGGCTTTTTGCAAGCTCTGCCCCCGCTGTCAGCTGGAACGCCAAGTTGCACAAGCCACTGACATGAATAATAATGCATGGGAAGATGTTGCACAACACTTTCAGACCTCAAAGGCCCTGCAGTTCGTGCCATTCATGGGCAAAGGTTGGGTCCATTCCTTCTTTTAGCTGGAGAGATGCATCTAATTGTGGCTACTGCATGAAGACAAAAGTGCGTGGCTGGGACGTTTCTGGGAGGTAGGTCACTAAATGGTGTAGCTGTGGCTGGTGAAGAGTGCAGCAGCTCCCAGAGGGCTATCTGGCAGTGTGCTGTTCCCCCAGAGAGCTTGTACCTGTATCTTTATCTATATGCTGTGTTGACCGTATAATATTCAGCTGTTACGGAGACCTTATGAAAGGGAGAACAATATTTTAAAGGTGCTGCATGAAAATATCATTTTCCGATGGAGAAACAGAGACATGCTATGGTTACCAGCTCAGGAGGTCAGCAAGCAAGCCACATGAGGAAGGATTAAATCTCGTCGGGCTTTGTCTACAGGGAAACATCACTTCCCCACCCCAGCAGCTGAGCTCTTCGTGGGCGCCCGGAAGGTACTGGCTGGTTTGTGTCTTGCTGTTGCTGTGCTCTCTGTGTAATATGTCCTCCCCAGAAAAATGCAATTCATTTAAAATAGTGAGCCCCTTTTTTAAAATATGGTTTGTGTTTTGAGTGCAGGTCAAATAGCAGACACTTTTGATTAATGCAATATCGAGATACTGCAAACAAAAATCACACGCCTCGGTGGGAAAAGGTATAAAGGACACACATCCAGTGCTGTTCAACATTTATGGGAGGTGGGGAAGGAGCAGGAACGATCATACCTAAATAGAAAGCCAAAGCCAAAGCTTGCAATTGCCAAGGCATCAGCCAAAAGGAAAACACAACTCTGATCACAGCAAAAGCATGTATGAGTCATGATGGGCCAAGAACAAGTTTGCTTTCTTTTCCCCCTCATTGAACAGATGATGATTAAAAGATAAATCATGCTTGGAGTCAAATCAAGTGATTGGATTAAAGTTTAGTTGAGTATTTAGAGACTGTTTGGGAGACAATGGAAAGCTAATTGAAAACTTACATTGGTGAGACCCTTGAACTCTCCAGCTCTTAATAAAATACTACTGCAAAGTACACAAGAGTTCCCCGTGGGAAAGATTCCTCTCCACAAGTGCTTTTATTCCTCAGGTATGTGGAAAAAATGGTATTCATTTTCTCTACGTGTTCACCAAAGAAAACGATGTTCATGATCATAATTCAACTATTACTTATGACACAGTAACTTAATCTATTCAGCTCCCTGAAAATCAGTGAAGCAAGACAAAGGAAAGTCACTTGTTTAAAAAAAAAAATGAAATTTTAAATACTTTATTATTTTCACTTATCTCTGCTCTTCTGAGCAGCTGGTATTCCAGAGTGAATGGTTGCCTGCATTAGGCTGAAGTGACTCTGGAGTCTTAAAAACTGTGTAAAAATTCCTTCTAGATGTGCTGTAGTAGGAGATGTCATGCTTTATTTGTACTAGTAATATAATTGCGTTCTGGAATCACCTCCAGTTCTTAAGGAACATACCCAGCCTCCAGCTTTAAAGCACTGTCCTTTTTGCTGGAAATACCAGAGAAACCCACAAATAAAGAGAATAAACTTCCTTGTGTCCACACACACACGCAAACACAGAGTTGAAAAACCCGCTTCTTCATTTGACCTCGATGTAACCAAACACAAGTCCTTAGCGTTGAAGTGAAGCTGCAGAAACTCGTAGTCAGGTTCTTTTGCCCTCTGTCTTCTATTCCATGTGCAAGAGTTTATATTTCTCCAACTGTTTTGACCTTTAGGACACTTTTACTGCAAAAGGACGTGTGTGCAGAGACCACAGGTGAAAACTTCAAGTATAGAAGGTTTGAGGGGGGACAATGGAAATATGTTATGCTTATTTAAGGTGATGAATATAAATTATTTTTCAGTGCTTTTCAGGTTGGCACAGATAAATCTAAGGTAAACCACTTAAACCAGTGGTTTAATAGGTGTGGTCTTAATGTGATCAGCTTGATGCTTTAAACCAATGGGGTTTAGTGTTGATCATAGTACTATAATTCAGCCAGAAGTAATGCAGTACCACAAAAGAATCAAGTACGGTGCAAAAGCAAAAACTCTAAAAAAATCCCTAATCCTCAAATCCCCAAAATATGATATTTACTTTGTATGTCTTCCTGTTGGACAGTGTGGCTGCACAGGATTGCAGGAGGTCATGCAATCCCTCTTCCTTCCCTAACACATGGCAAATAGCACATTCTCAGTCCTAACAGACATGTCTTACCTGTTCTTAAAGGCTGGCAGTGATCGCAGCCTCAATGAGTGCTTTCCCATCCTTACTAACAGAAAATCGTTCCTAATATTCAAAATGTTTTTTTTCCCTTGCTTCCACTGGTATCTGTGACTCCACTGTCTGTCCCTGCATTCTGTCTTCCTCTTTGCCTTTTACTTCATTAATGGGCTTAATGTAGCTCCCTTTAACATTTCCACATAGGTCACGTGTCCTCAACCTCCTGCCATTCCCTTTCCTGGCCTACATTTCAGACCAGCAAGTCATGTAGTCACAGCAGACCAAGCTGGTACCAGGAAGAGTCTAACTCCGGCAAATCCAAGCTCTACGTTAAACTACCTCACCTTTGGCAAGGTAAGTATGACTATCTCTACGGTACACGGCTTTGTGCAGCTGTAGATGACTAAGACTGAGATAGAGGTGAAGATAAGGCATGTGGGGGTCAATGTTTTGAGTCTAATTCAAGTTACAAATCTAGTTTAAGATCTAAAAATGTAGTCTGTTGAAGAGTTCACCTCATTGCCTAACCATTGCCTCCCACTGACCTCAATGGAGCTTTCATTGACTGCATTGTTCTTTAGCATCAGTGCCTCAAATGTGTCAAATAAAATGCAGATATTAAAATAACCATAAAGCTAACCTTCATTTTGTGCTAATTAAAGATATGTGGAGAGCAAGGAGGTGGTTGGTGACAGCCAACATGGCTTCACCAAGGGCAGACCGTGCCTGACCAATTTGGTGGCCTTCTATGACGGGGTGACTGCATCGGTGGACAAGGCACAAGCAACGGATATCATCTACCTGGACTTGTGCAAAGCTTTTGACACTGTCCCGCACAACATCCTTCTCTCTAAACTAGAGAGACATGGGTTTGATGGACAGAGAACTCAGTGGATAAGGAGTTGGATGGATGGATGGCCGCACTCAGAGAGTGGTGGTTAACGACTCGATGTCAAAGTGGAGACCAGTCACGAGTGGTGTCCCTCAGGGGTCCATGTTGGGCCTGACCCTGTTCAACATCTTTGTCAGTGATATGGACAGTGGGATAGAGTGCACCCTCAGCAAGTTTGCCGATGACACCAAGCTGTGTTGTGCCATCAACACACTGGAGGGGAGGAACGCCATTCAGAGGGACCTTGACAGGCTGGAGAGGTGGGCCCGTGCCAACCTCATGAAGTTCAAACAGGCCAAGTGCAAGGTCCTGCACCTGGGTCGTGGCAATCCCAGGCACAAATCCAGGCTGGGCGGGGAATGGATTGAGACCAGCCCTGAGGAGAAGGACTTGGGAGTGCTGGTGGTCGAGAAGCTCAACATGAGCCGGCAATGCGCCCTTGTGGCCCAGAAGGCCAACCGCATCCTGGGCTGCATCAAGAGAAGCGTGGCCAGTAGGTTGTGGGAGGTGATTCTCCTCCTCTACTCTGACCTGGTGAGACCCCACTCGGAGTACTGCGTCTAGTTCTGGAGCCCCCAACATAAGAAGGACATGGACCAGTTGGAGAAGGTCCAGAGGAGGCCACGAAGATGATGAGAGGACTGGAGCACCTCTCCTGTGAGGCCAGGCTGAGAGAGCTGGGGCTTTTCAGCCTGGAGAAGAGGAGGCTCCGGGGAGATCTGATAGCGGCCTTCCAGTACCTAAAGGAGGCTACAGGAAAGATGGGGAGAGACTCTTCAGCAGGGCCTGTTGTGACAGGATGAGGGGTCATGGTTTTAAAATAGAGGGAGGTAGATTTAGATTGGATATTAGGAAAAAAATTTTTACAATGCGAGTGGTAGAACACTGTCCCAGGTTGCCCAGAGTTGGTGGATGCCCCATCCCTGGAAACATTCCAGGTCAGGCTGGATGAGGCTCTGAGTACCCTGATCTAGTCAGAGATATCCATGCTCCTTGCAGGGGGGTTGGAGTAGATGACCTTTGAAGGTCCATTCCAACCCTAACCATTCTATGATTCTATGGTTCTAATGTAAATTGGCATGGCAATGGGAAGTTCACTATGGTAGCATTGTTATAGGGTATGCCTGCAAAAGCTAGCCTAGTATTTGTTCTTTTCTTAACAGCTGGAGTTTGTTCTTCATTAGTGAGCTTTATTACATCTTAAAGTGATTAATGAGTTATTGGAGGACTGGGTAATAAGCCAGCGGTCACAAACCATAGGACACTTCTTGGTGGATTAGAGGATGATGAATCATAAAGATTAATGTTTCTATTCATTGTTGCAGACTCTGAGATGTTTCATCTCAGAGCTGAAAAATATAGGATGGATGCAGAGCTGGCGGTCTGGAGGTGACACTGCGTCTTGCTCAAGGTCAGTTGCATGTGCGTGACTTCTCTTTGTGGAGTCGCCAAGAATATGTTAGAGTGAGAAACATTTTGAATGTGATTTAGTTGAAGATGTCCCTGCCCCTTCCAGGGGAGTTGGACTGGATGACCTTTAAAGGTCCCTTCCAGCTCAAACCATTCTGTAATTCTGTGACGGAGAACCAGCTGCTTTGGGGGTGATGGTAGGGAAGGCTGTGTTTTGTGATGCTTGAGATGATATCCATGTGAATGGATATCCTCTCGTTTGGGGAACCTGGGGTTTATACTGATTTCTGAAGTATGACAGGCAGGTGCAATGATACGAGGTCATCTCAGCTTGCCGGTGGCTATACAAGGAAACAGGAGGAACACTTTGTACCCATGTTGGCTGGGTGACGTGACAGGCTTAATTAGCACCCATTGGAATCAATATGGTAGCATTCTGAGAAATGCTGTGTCTTCCTCACGGTAGGACAGCTTATGGTTTTGCTGTGCCTGCTTCAGCCATGAGCAGATGCTCACTCTGCCTACCCCGACTCCTTTGGCTGCCAAAGATCTCCTCCCTTTGGCTCTGCCAGCAGAAGGCACGAGTCACTGCTCTCAAACCTGCATCCCTGCAAAATCCAGCAGTGGGAACAAACCAGGGTGGGTTTTGCTGTGCGGCCTCTAGCTTCGTGTTTTCCTTTCAGCAGCCATTGGGTTTATTTAGTGGAATAGACATCCCACCTTAAAAAGCAGTCAGTCTCAAGGCGGAATATTTGAATTGAGTGAGCTCATGGTGGCAAAGCGCTGTCTTGCATGGGAAAAATGCGTTGCTTTTCCCCCTTGCTGTGGGGAAATGAAGAGTTGAGACGGGGTTTGATCTGGTCTTGAAAAAAAAAGGAAACTTACCGTATTTCTTCAAAATGGACAGCATCTTCTGAGGCTGAAGAGCACCTCTGAGTGCTCTGAAATAGCAAGCTGAACATGGACTGAGATGCGGCAACTCTGTGTGACAGCCAATAGTGGGAGTAGCTTTGAAGTCCCCTGTGTCTGAGGCCGTGATGCCTCATAACACGGCATTTTATCAGACAACTTGTAGGTTAACTTGCTGGATTTGATGAGATAGGCTGTCTGGGTGCTTTGGCTAGGACCGTGGTTTGTTTTGGGTGTCATAAAAAAGGTATGCATGATTTCAGGCCCTCCTCCCCTTACGGGTCTCTCATCCCCTGTACTTTAATGAAAGTAATAATAATTATAACAATAAGATGATATGCATTCTCCTAAGGGCCTGTACATTGAGTGGTAAGCCAGGAGCCTTTGTGTCCCCCTGAGAGCTCTTCTGTCAACTGCTCTTAATATTTCTGCACTCTTTGCAATCCTTATGGTTAGCAAACCTCTATGAGGGGGGAACTCCTCCAGCCACATGCAGAAAACACAACCAAGAAGTTGAACAAGATCACATTAGGCGTAGCCTAGGGACGTAGGGCCCTGGATGGATGCTAGGAGGACGGCACGAATCTCTTCCTCTTCGCTTGGAGAACAACTGTGTTAGATTACGTGTTGCGCAAAAGCGTGCTGGTTTGGTTTTCCCCTCTAAAGTCTAGGGCAGATGTTGTCTTATGAGGCTGTGGCGGGGTTCCAGCTAACGACCCTGGGCTGTGTTTCAGGTCTAAATCTCTCACTTTACGGGACTTCTTTTGGGAGGGGGCAGGGAGCTGAAAAAAAGGGAATTAAAGCTGTTGGACATCTTTGCTACCCACCAAATGCTCTATGTTTTGCATCTACAGACTTATATTTTGCAGAAGCAAATAAGTTTGAGAGTACTGGGATATGGGACCAAAGTGGGATATGGCACCAAGGAACATGGAGCCTTCAAGTTAGCTGTGAAAGACAGGATGGAAACCACTGGGGGTCTATATGCTGAGCTCTGTGACATTGCCATGGGAAGTGCAACAGGAGAGTCAAGAGTATTGCGGGGTACTGATACTGGCTTGCCTTTGCGGGGGAAAAAAGAGAGTCTTCTAGCTGCAAGAGTACAGAGTTTGTGCTGTATTCATGGGATTCCTTTGAGAAAGCAAAGCACGTGAGCTGGCCGTTTCCTCAAAGAAAATATTCTTTGTAAAAGCTAATAATTTTAGCAGGGATTCCTTTCTTCCTCTCGAGGAGAGTTAAATGAAGTTATGGGTCAGTGGGAGGGCGTCTGTACAATACAGAGAAAGAATTTCCAAAGCTTCAGTGTACTCCCTTCTTTTGGAGAAGACCTGGTCAAACTGGCTTTCTAAAATGTTTTCTTTATTATTTTATTATTTTATTTTATTTTATTTTATTTAGTTTTCATCTTTATTTATTTATCTATTAATCTTATACTTATTTTTTATTTTTTTAAAAAATTCATTTATTTATTTATTTATTTATTTTAATTTATTTTATGGGTGCTTTTTTTTCTGGTTTGCAGAGGCTGTTAAGCCAATCTGAATTGGTAGGACTGAATAGAAGAAACTACTAGAAAGCTTAGGAAAGTTTTAACAATTTTCCTTCCACAAAGCTGAACTTTCCAGTAGTCTCCACCATACTTGTCCAGATTTCTTGATACAAGTATTGTGTTATTTCTATCTGTGACTGGCATTGTTCCTCCTTCCAGCTCACAAAAGGGCATTGCCATTTAGGTTAATGAAATACCAGGACAAGCCCAGTATGCCAAGTATTTTCTACATTTATATTCTCAAGTTCAACCGAAATTCCTTTCCTTTGGGATATGAGATTGGCATCTTTCTGAGCTACTTCACTGATAATTTTCAGACCTCCTGTGTGTAGAAACCAGACAACCAACAGCTCTCTCTTGGACTATTTCAGAGATCACCTGAAGTCAGAATCAAAGCTCGATGAGGACTGTGCATTCACAAGTGAAATTAATAACTGGCCCTTGGGTTTGTAGTTCCCTTGAATGAGGGAACCCTTGGAAAGCCATTGGGTAAAAAACTGACTTGTGATGGGAGAACAGGGGCCAGAAGCTGAAATTAATCTTAATGAAAAAGGGCATCCAACAAGCAGCTGCAGGGCTGTAAAGTCTGCCTGCTTAAATCTCCACTGGACCAAGTTTCTTTGTGTCCCGATTTTGAAAGCCCAATTTCCTGAGAGATTGCATGATTATTATTTTTTAATCTAAAATATATGGCTGAAAGAAAAAGCATTAAAAAAAAAAACAACCCTAGCAATGCAAATGAGATCATTGAGCGGTTTGCTGGAAATGCCGAACATTGTGTTGCCCAAAACTTGGCATTTATAGAACTGACCAGCGGGGAGGAAATGGAATTGTTCTCCTGGCCGGTGTCAACTTGGATCATCAAGCCACACCGCAGATTTGGCATCTCTGATGGAAAAGAGAGGCTTTCCAGTCTGGTACAATCCCGCTTCACAGCGTCAGCCATTGCGTAGGTTGGGGTCGGTGAGGATTGACAACTGGGTGGGACAGCATTGTATAAGTCTGGCACTTTCTTGTCTCAGATTAACGATCTTCAAATCTGGATTTCAGGGACACAGACTCACTCACATGTAAATAAGAAACAGAGGGAAGCTTTTAAAAAACTCAGATGCTTGCTATTCCAAGCAACAGCTAATGCAATGCCTTGCTAAAACATCCTGTTGACTGAGAACATAGCGGTCCCTTCATGCGTTACCTTTTCCCTGGGATATCTCTCTGAAGAGATTCAAAGCTGCTTTTTGCACTGAGCTCTTGATCCTGGTTTCCTGGCTTCAACTAAAAAAATGCAGCCTCCCTTTAGCAGGCTCCTACAAAAAATGGGTACCTCTGGAAGGCGGTACAGCCTGCTCAAGGTCTGAATTGACCCCTGGAGGGGTTCATCTGTCGACAAATGAAATCTAAGGCCGCTCCTTTCCTCAACTTAGCTGCTGTAGAGAGCTGCCCATAGCTGAGAACGATGAACCCAGGCCCGAGCCCATGCGGACCTGAGCAGTTGTGGTCCAGGAGGATGCACCCATGCAGAGGTGCAGCAGAGTGAAGCTTGTGTAGCCAAGGTGAAGAAAATGAAGCTTTTGTCATGTGGCCCCTCTTGTGTTTGATATTTCACAAGCCTTTGTTGGAATAACCCCACCTGGTCTGCTCAGACTGTGCCAGCACCGTGGGCCAAGATCCAATAAAGTTGTTATTTCCAATTAAAAAAAAAACACACTACAGCTATAGAAACTGAGAAGCCCATATCTTGGCAGAGAATGGGCTTGAACACCATTTCAATGCAGTAAGAACTTTAAAGCCCCATCCTGTTCCCATTGAAGTTGGTGGCAAAGCTCCCATTGACCTCAGTGGGACTAGGATCAGACCCCTCCATATATAAACACAGTTGGGATGGATCCACCAGGGCCTTACTCCTGGTTTGGGGTCTGCGGATGTCAGTGGACCTTCCACTGAGGCAATGCTGGCAGAGCCATGGCATGGGTCAGGACCGGAATTGCATCTAATCAGTGCCCTGTGGCTCTCTGTGCATTTATCAAATGGAATTTCAGGCTGAAAACAAAGGGATTGAAAGGTTGAAAAACAACGAAGGAATGTGCACTTGGCAGCTCTGCTAACCAGATGTTTGTTTCTTTTTCCTTGTTCTTAACAATGACTAAAAAACTCGTGAACAGTCTCAAGCCCAGCGCAAGGTCAGCCTAAAACTAGGTAAGAGGTGTCGCAACAAGGCGAAATGAACATCTGGGAATGGAAAATGTTAATTTATACCAGAATCCAGTCCTGTGGCTCAGAAAACACAGCCGAACCTTCAGAAGGCTTGGGTACATGTGTGCTTTCCCTTCCTACAGCAAACCCCATTGGTCGTGCGAAGCTCTCGCGGAAGTTTGCAATATTCCCTTTGTGCTGTTGTGTGAACTGCTTCCAAGAGCAGTTGGGCTGTTGTGCTGGAGTCAGAGCAGAAAGAAGCCAATGTTAAAGTGAATATATATGTACATATAACTGCTTGCATCCATTACCTGGAAAATTATTACCTGAATAATGTAACAGCAAATTGTCTGTTTTACTTCATGGAGCTTCCAAGGGAGAGAATAGCCCTTGTAGAGTTGGTCTTATTAAACAGTATTTTTCATTGCATTGCAAGAGTTGCCTTTCTGAAGTATCCCTAGTTGTTTTTGAAAGAAAAATCAATCCGACAGGGAAAATTACTGGGCGGGAAGCAGCAATATAAAGGCCTGCGGCTGCAGAGCAGTAAATCGCGTCTCTGGCCTCTCTGCTGTGTCACCCTTGACAATATGCACTTCTTCAGCAGCATCTCCACAAGGCTGTTTCCAGGACCACGCATCCTTTTGCCTTGTTCCACAGAAAAACACCTCATTAATCAGTCTGCAGAAAATCACTGTGAAGTAGATAAATTAAAAACAAAAAAAAAGAAGAAAAAATAAAAGGTTATTCGTTTTTGTTAATAGGGAAACTAAGCCAGCGAGGTAGAAGTGAGTAATTTGTGACTGACTTGTTCATTAATGACGGGATTAAGAGCTGAGCTCTTGTTATCTGACCAACTGGCTTTTTTTCAGATCACATCTGTCTGGTAGTGACTCCACAGCCAAACAGCATCGCTTGGCCACAAGGCAGTGTTTTACTAAACCAATGTGTTTGTGACTGCCTGACCTTACATCAATGTGGCAAACAAGCCGTCCTTTAACAGCTGGTTCTATCAGGTACAACTATTTCCAAGGAAAAAGAGAAGTTGGATATATTTAGGCTCAAGTACTTAATCACGGGCAGTATGTGATGGTGAATCAGTTTAATTGGTTTAAGTTTGTACAAAAATAGTACTATCAACAGGGTTGGGATTAGGGTTAGGGCCAGCAGGTGCTCATTGGTACAACTTGCAAAGTCGTGCAGCTCGACGTGTGTGAGCATGACGTAATTAACCTGTGAGTACGACCAGACTGCACTGCCTGAGGAGGATAACCCTGGAAAAAATCAAGCTGTAGTCCCCAGAAGAATACACCGTAGGGCAATTTCAAAGTGGTGGGAGCCTGGATAAGGGCAGTGAGGATGCTCTAACAATAGCAACAATCCCAGCAGCTCTTAGGAGAAAGGGGAGGAGGAAACTACTTTCTTAAGAAGTTTATTCCCGAATATCTTGTAGCTTGCAGATCTGCTTGGAGCTTCCCAGCTGGGAAGTCCATCAGCAGGCTGTCAAGCAAGGCTGTTGGTGTGCTTTGCAAGGAATCTCTCCCTTGCAACGAGAGCACCTTGCTGCCCCGGCTGAACATCGTGATGATGCGCAGGAGCGGTGCAGGCTCAGTTTTCCTTCTGTGTTTGAGAGAAACACTTGCTGGTGCCGAGGCTACAATCCTCCCTCCTCCTTCTGCTCCCCAGATCTCTGGCTCTCTTCAGAACCACACTGAAAATAAATCTTTGTTTGTTTATGAAGTTTCTGGAAGCCTCAGGTTTGTTTTCCTCTGTTTTCACTCCTGCCAACACTGGAAATGCCAGAACATAAAAGAGAGGCATTCCTCTTGGAGTTGCCGGCCATGGTTGGAAGGAGGAGTGCCAGAAATCTCAGAAGAAATCTGCTCCTGATCTTCCCAGTGCAGTCCTGCAGAGCGGATGGACGGGGAGAGTTCAGCAAAGCGTTCCAGCTGGGAATGTGTCATTACTCCTATTGATAAGGACGGTGGCACGCAAAGTTGAGGCCGGAGGAAGGACTGCCAAACACTCCAGAGGTGGTAGCCATCTGCTTGCAGATTTTCTGTGTGTGAAAGCATTTGCTCACTCTGTACTCGGCACAGATTTTCAAGCCAAAGCCTTCAGATCCACATTTCGGGCTGCTTCAGTGGCAACGTGGGCTTCTGTGATGGGCTGCCTTTTTGCTTCAATGTGTGGTCTTAACCTGACTGGCATGTTTCACCACCCTCAAAGCCTGCTGTGAAAGCAAAGCTTGACTCCCACTTTGAAGATCTGAGGAATGGGAGTGACCCAGAAAAGGAGTTTGATGCTGCCTTAATGGGCTTAAACTTCCCTGTTCCTGAAAACATGTTGGTGGAAACCAGTGGAACATCGAAGGAAAGGTGTTGAGTCCTTCCAGGAGACTTGTGTCCTAGCTGATGTTGTGCTGAGGTAACAAATTTCCCATCAGAGAGGTATAATGCAGGGGAGAACCAAATTTTCTTGCAGTTCAGTGTAGATGGCCACAGGCAGCCTTGGATTTTAACCTGGGCCTCATAGGTTGGACCAGTGTGAATTAAATGTCTCATATACCAAAAAGTAGACTTTTGCTCTTGCTTTGATGCGTATGTTACTCTGGCAGTTGGGAAGGGTACTGGGCAGCCAAGGGAGCTTCAGCCTCCAGCATCAAGGTCATCTCTGAGCATAGGCAATCCTGCATGGGAAAAGGTCTGCTTCAGACCACCAAGGACTTAAAAGGATAAAACGAGATGAGATTTTGTTGGTATGTTGGGTAAGCTGGTGGCAACACAGGGCAGCACGGTCATAGAATCATAGAATCACAGGATGGTTAGGGTTGGAAGGGACCTTCAAAGGTCATCCAGTCCAACCCCCCTGCAAGGAGCAGGGACATCTCCAACCAGATCAGGTTGCTCAGAGCCCCGTCCAACCTGGCCTTGAATGTTTCCAGGGATGGGGCATCCCTGGAACAGTGCTCTACCACCCTCAGTGGAAAAAAATTTTTCCTAATATCTAATCTGAATCTACCTCCCTCTATTTTAAATCCATTCCCCTTGTCCTGTCACAACAGGCCCTGCTGAAGAGTTTCTCCCCATCTTTCCTGCAGCCCCCTTTAGGCACTGGGAGGCCGCTCTAAGGTCTCCCCAGAGGCTCCTCTTCTCCAGGCTGAACAGCCCCAGCTCTCCCAGCCTGGCCTCACAGCAGAGCTGCTCCAGCCCTCTGATCATCTTCGTGGCCTCCTCCAGACCCTCTCCAACTGGTCCATGTCCTTCTTGTGTTGGGGGCTCCAGAACTGGATGCAGTGCTGCAGGGGGGTGTCTCACCAGAGCAGAGTAGAGAAGCAGAGGGGGCATGGTCTTCCCATGTCCATCAGTTGCTGTGACTTGTTGCTGAGGGCAGCCAGGAGTTGAATGGATTTCTAACTGTGTGTGGATCTTTACTTGATCTCACTCTATTTCCTGTTGCTATTATCTCATTCCATAGCTTTCCTTGGCTGCAGTCCCAGCACGATTGTTCTGAAGAGGTCTCTATGTAAGTTGAGAAAGGGGCACTGTCCTTAAAGATGGGTCTTTGGAGGGATTTTCTCTACGCATGGTTCCCTTAGGGCATTAAGATCTGTCAGGATTGGACTTCTGCCTGACTTTCTTCCTCTGCTATCCAACCCTCTGGCTACCTGCCCCACCAGCGAAAGAGACTGCTATCATTCAGAAGACTCAAAGTCATGGGTCAAGACCTAGGTCACCTTCTCTTCATAACCAGTACACAAATAATTTCACTGAGTTGTCCTCCTGCAAGCTCCCAACCCTGTGGAAAGAGGTAGGGTGAAAAGTTCAGCAAGCCACAATGCATTTTACAGCAGACCTGCAAAGCACAAATATTAATACCAATAAAACAAGGAGGGGGTGGTGGTGGAATTCGGTTGCCAGTGGCTGATAGATCTTCAAACACTTAAACTGTGTGAAAGGCTTTTAATCCACACAAAATAAACTGTCTTATCTCCAGTATCAGAAGAAAACTGCTTTTTTTTAAAGCTGAGTTATCACCAAAAAAAAAAAAAAAAAAAAAAAAAACCCAAACCAAAAACCTTGATATTGCTGAGCTTTCCTGTAAACCATCAGTCTGGATATATTTTATGATGTGATTTATAGAGAGTTTGTTTCTTAAGACTCAAAGCAACATTGCTATAAAAGTGTAAAAGATGCTTGTTTTGGTAGTGGATGAATGCCGTTGCCTTTTTTTTTCCCCAGCCGAGAGCCTGCTGAGTGGGTTAACACGACTTGGAAAGATTAATTCTTCATGTGTGGGCATTCATTGACAGCCTTGAAGGCAGCACAGACTACAATGCCATCATCCTTCTGGTCAGGAGCAACACCATAGCAGCTACTCACACTAAAAGATTAATTAACAATTTGGAAGCTGAGGAGAACAGCCTTCCTTGGACTTCCAGCGCCAGTTTTGCTGATTCTTTCTTCTGCAGGCATTTTCACATCACTTTTGCAGCAGAGTTTAAATGTTGCTGTTTTCTGTTCAAGTCATGGAATAGATTAGATAATCCCTAGGCCTTTTCCACCTCTCACACTTGTGGTTCTGGTTAAATAGCTGTCAAGTTCTGAATTTAAAAGAGCAGAGCAAGCCAAGGCTTTTGAGGTTCTGCTGGGAGGAGTACAACTTGTAACACATTCCATAGCCTTCTGAAAGTGCCTGCACTTTGGGGTGTCCAGACAAAACCTGTTGTTCAGCTTTCTGCAAGAACTTCTTAGTAGTTCACCACACAATCCAACTTTTCTTTCTGCGTGAAGATACCGCTAGGCTACTAAGGCTGGCTTTGGTGGAAACCGACCCTCCCTTTCATTGTTTATGACTGAAGATGTTTGCCCATTGCTGAAGCAAAATAAATTTCCTTACAATAAAAAAAAATTGCATCTGCCAATTCGCTTTTAAATGCAGCTCTTGGAATTTGTAGGAAAGTAAAAGGTCCCAGGGAAATGTATTGTCTTGTAACTTTGCCAAGTGTACATAAAAGAGCTGATAGGTCTTTGGCCTACTTGCTTTTATTGTGATCTATAAGTTACACATAAATATTGTGTCTCAGATGGTGCATTTTAGGGCTGTGGAGTTTTCAAAGTAGGTTAAGGAGCTTTTCACTTCCAAATCATCTCTCTGAACCTGGCTGGCTGCTGCTTTTTGTGGGGAGTCAACACAGCAGAGAAGCAACTGTGATTAGTGGTCTTAATGGCAATGCCAAGGAATTACCAGGGCATGATATGAGTGTTGGCATAGCACCACTGGATTCAGCAGGGCTGCGCTGATGTAGGTGGAGAATCTCATCTCTCATTTGGAAAGGCTCTCCTAGTGGAAATGCTGGGGAGGGGAACACGCTCCCTACCCTTGTCCTCCAAGAGATGTCCTGTTTTGATCTCTTTTCTGCTGGGGCCCAAGTAATAGCCAACCAAGCATTGCAACGTGGCAAGAAGTCAAATCATGATGGTGCTGCCTGGTATTGTGACACAAGTGTGACTTCTCAGAGAAGTCTTCTCAAGTCTTCTCAAGTCTTCTCAACAGACTTGCTGTTGGCCAAATGTTGACGTTTTTATTATCTGCGCCTCTCTTCCATCCCTTGTGCTGTTTGTTTACAGAACAGGAATTTCAGCCTTGTCCTTTTGAGAGCATCCTCTACACTATAAGATTGTTGCACAGATTTATTCGCACTGATCACTCCTTCTTTTTAGTATCGTCTGTGGTTTTATAGCCCTGCTGCATCAGGCACAATATAAACACTCTGCCACCCTGGGAAAAAAGGGGTCTCTCTCTTTGAGACAAAGAGCCTGGCATCTTTGTCAGATTGAGCTTGGAAGCACCTGGTGATCGTGAGCTCAGTGAAAATAGGATAGGTTGCCCTATAGTAGGTGAGTGACTTTAGCAAGCTCTTGTGTTTGAATTCTTCTCCTCTATAAAGAAGCAAAACCTTGAAGAATTTGCTGGTGAGCTTTGGTCTTTGAGTTGTGCACGTCTTGGGGAAGGCTTGCGAACTTGGCATCGGGATTTGAGGTTCTTAATGGATCAGAGGCTGTAGCCAAAACGTATGGGTCTGGGGAAGGGAGAGGTTTTTGGGTTTACGTTAGCTATATGCCGTATTAATTAATACAGAACAAAATAATATTAATTATAATATTTGTATTATATTCTACTATCTTTCTTCTTCAGCATCGTTGTGGGCAGTTGGTTTGCCTGTCACTATAACCGCATGCTATTTGCTTCTGATGGGATTGCTTTCCAGCAAGTAGCTTCTGATAACAGCAAAAACAGAGCTCTGCATGTTTAGGTTTTTTTTTTTCTGTTCTCTAGGCAATCACAGTGCCGTGTGATGGGAGTCAGGAATGTTTGGGAACGATGTGGGAAAGACAGTCGTGTACATACTGCCTCTGCATGACAGCATATGCTATATGTTTCTCTTAGTTTCTAGGTCAACTAACCAAAATCCATGTTCTGAGTGGCCCTAGAACAATGGGATCTATATTTCTATTCCAGTTGTACAAGTCCATTAGACTGACTTTGGCTGAAAATCAGAGTAGTTCAGCACACTTAGTGCAATACAGGAAACATATTTGGGAGATGCTGGTTCACAAACCTTGCAGTGGACCAACCTGTATGTTCACTACACTTGTCTCTCTTCTCCATCACTTAGCTGTAACAATCAAAGTTCTGAATCTTCACTTAAAGTAGACCTGGATTTCTGACTTTAAGGAACTGGCTTCCTAGTTTTGTGCAAAACCGCAGGATAATGTCCCTAAAACTGAAAGCTTTGAAAGAGGGTAGATATCCTATCTAATTCTGCAAGTACACCTGCATTTTACAAATTGGATCTTCTCTGAGACTGGGACACTCTTTCATGTCCCAAAGGATCCTAAGATGGGAAAATACAGACTTTCCAAACTTTTGATGTGAGTAAAATTATATTCTTGTTACTCAGAAGAAATATAATTTATAAATTGAAAATTAAATTGTAAGGATATCAACATTTTGGGATTATAAAGGCAGCAAACACAATTAGGTCTGAAACAGGAGGCTACCAAGAGCCAAACAAACTGCCGTGTTTCTCCAACAGCCAGTTTGTGTGCAGGTCCTCTGTATGTTTAATAACACAGAGAATGCATATGTAGCTTCGCTGCAAAGTCCCCTCATGACTCCTCATCTTCAGAAGCATCTGGCATCATCTTAACTCTTTTCCTGTTGAAACCAATGGCAGCATAAAACTGCATCCACCCTGCATTTCTTGCTTATGTTTTGATACAATATTTTCATTGACTTTGAGGAACGATGCTGATTTGTTGCTTGATCAAAAAGATTTGGCTTCTTCCTTCATATGTTTTTTCAGCAATCCACATGCATGACAGGGTAGAGGAGAAATAATTGGCCTATAACTTTGCACAGCTCAGGGAAAACACACAATTAACATTGCTGAAAATTGCTCCCGGATGAAACCAGTGAGTTGAAAAGTAGAAAAGCCAAAGAGCCCTTGAAGTTGGAAAATTTCCCCGTTCACCTTGGGATGTTTATGATCTTAAGACATCAGCTGTATCTCTGGGTCTTGTTTTCATAATGGAGCATCTCTTGAGATTTCTTCCACCCATGTCGTCAGCGTTAGCATGGGAGACATCAAAGCAAGGCGAGATAACTGGCATGGCAGCGTGGGGTAAAAGGTGAGCGCTTTGTGAAACGATGCCTACGGGCTGTGTATTCCACATGAAATGCAGGCTCTCCACGAGCTTTAAAACCAGAGCACCATAAAGCTTTAGGTGACTTCCTTAATGGGTTTAAAAATAATTCTCCCCAGCTCACTCCCCGTTGTCCAGGCAGTATCCCACACACAATAGTGAGCAGCGGCGGGGGAAGAGGCAGCTGGTAATCTTGCAGGATAACGTGACTGCTCCGGTGCGCCCTGGGGCCAGGAGGCTGAGGAAGGAGGTGCCTAAATCTCACGTAAAATCGTTGCAAATTGGGCAATTATTGGCCTTAGGCTTCCATGACTTGCAGTAATCCCTGCATGGGGGAGAAAAGGAGTAAGCATATCTTGGGCGTTAAAAAATGAGATGGTATTTCAACCATTTCTCTCACTCTTGTGCAGTTTGATGTGCCCAACTCTTTCCTTTACAATCCTGTTTTTGTTCCATGCGTAGTCTGAAGCGGTTCAATTGGCAAGGATCTCATGCAAAGGGAGCGGTTCATTTGAGTCATGGAGCCAGTCTGAGCAGAGACTTATGTGGGCTTCTTGAGGTCAACGGGTTCAGAAAAAGCAGTCTCAAAGAATCAAAAATATTTATCCACTTAACTTTCTATTTGTACCCCAATGTGGTGGGGAGATGCTAACCCAGACCCACTCCATGGCAGGGAATAAACCGTTTCCTAACCTTGACCTGTTCCCTCATGTCGCCAGAATACACCCAAGAACAGCTGAAATGTCCTTTGTTCTCAAAGAATGCTGCCAAAGGTCTCCTGAGAACAACCACCATGGGGAGCCAAGATATGATATTTCTAATAGAAACAGAGATTTGGGAAAACTGAAGACCTTCTCACAGCTGGAGTGAGCTGCCAGGCCAAATAGACCTGAAACCTTGCACCAGTGGAAAACATCCCAAAGTATAACTTTTTCTTTTTTTCCTTCCTTCAATTTTTTTTCTCTCTCACTAAAGAATTCATCTCATGGTGGTCAGAGCTATTTTATGGCATGATTTTTTTCTTTCATGGTTGAGTTGTCTCCCCCTTACTCAAAGCAGGGATGACCATGGCAATTAGTTTCCATGCAATCTGATGCCAGGTCTTGCTATCTCCTAGCCTGAAGCCCTGCCACCAGCTCCCTTGGCCATGTCCCGATGATAGGAGTGACATGAATGTTTCCCTGCCAACAAGAAATTGATTCTCTGCTGCCCACAGGCTCTTCTGCTTCGGAGCTTTTTGCAGGCAGAAGATGACATGTCTCTGGGGAATGGGAGAGAGAAGGAGTTACTAAGGACTGAAGTGGTGGGGTGAGTGCTGGCAGGACGGGACTAATTCTGTGGCCCTCTGGGAATCGATGCATTAGGAAACCTTCATTTCACTGCCCCAGCAAATGCTCATTCTGAGGAAAAGGGCTTAGGTCCAGATGACTTTGGAGGTGTGAACAAGCAAACACTGAATGCGGCAGTTTCTGCACACTCAGCGAGTTGGAGGTGATGCCGATGAGTGGGAGCCAGAGCCACACTCACTGGGAACCGCAGCAAGAAGGTGACTGGTATCCATGGCTCTAGAGAACAAAAAACTAGAGCTGTCTAATGGGCATGAGGGAACAGGTGTGAAAACACCAAAGGCTTTATCCTAAAACAGCCATGGCCACTTAAAAATCAAATTCCAGCCTCCCTCAAAAAGCATTTTTCCCCTTGCAATTCTGCTCAGGGCTTCCTCGGGAGGGAACAGTCCTGCCTATTCTCTCTTTCCATGGATATCTAATGAAGATAAACCATGAAGGAGCAATTTACTGTGGACTCTGCCTAGAAAACAAGAACCATGCCCCTGTGAGATGGGTCTGGTCTGCCCCAGCCCGCAGCTCGGTGAACAGGGGCAGAAGGGGAAGGAGCTCTTGGAAAGCCCATTAAAATGGCCATCTGGAGACAGCAGGCACTGTGGGACTGCATCTGTTTTTTTTTAAAAAAAAAAAACTGGAAAGAGGTGGGGTTTTTTTTCCATTATTTCCAGGTTGTTGGAGTTGTTAAGTCAAATGTTGCATGTGAGAGATATGGCACTGTCTTGAGGCAGGCAGGGAGTACTTAAAAGGTCATTATAGGGACCAAGAGCCCATGCGTAAGGGTAGGAATCTGGCTGCAAAGAAAGGGCTGTCCAGTGGCAGCAATGACCAGGACAGCCTTCTTAGACATGACTGCCTTGTGCTACAACATGAGACTATGGCTACAAAAGGATGCGAGTGGAGGACCACAGTCTCTGTGGAACGAAGGTAGGCAGATGGAGGTGTCCAAGAGTTGTAAAGACCTCTTCCCATGTGATCTCACTGGGTGTTGTATCTATATAGCAGAGGTTGAGAGGCTGCTCAAAGCCACAGCAAAAACCTGGAGCTAGGTCTTGGTCTTGGACTGCCTCAGTACAAAACTCCTTGGACTTGTGTCTTCCCAGGTTGGTGGAAGAGAGGACCAAAGCTGCTAACACCTCTCAGTCCTTTCCTTGAAGCAGATTTTATCTGTGCAGCAGAGATATCACCCTAGGCTTTGAGAAGTACTCTCTCCTTACCCCACAAGTGGTGTGCAGCATCAGTTAATCATCTTCAAACCCTGCCATTTTTCCTTCCTCTACTTTGTGGTGTTCAAAAGGACTTTGAAAGCCTGTGGAAATAGCTCCATGTTGGCATGGTTCTGCCATTAGAAATGCAAAACATGCTGTCTTTTAGTAACAGCAGGTTTGGAGGTGTGGAAGACTCTTGAGTTCAGTCCCCTGGGGGAAATGGTCTCCTCTGGGGTCCATTGGCTGAGACTGGACCACAACAAAGAACCTGAACACAGCATCCTGCATCCTCTAGGCAATAGCGATTGTGTTCTATGGAAAAAGTACCGTGAGGGAGGCTGACTGGCGTTCGTGCATTGC
This sequence comes from Chlamydotis macqueenii, assembly GCF_036417535.1. Classification (NCBI taxonomy): domain Eukaryota; kingdom Metazoa; phylum Chordata; class Aves; order Otidiformes; family Otididae; genus Chlamydotis; species Chlamydotis macqueenii. The sequence goes on from NC_141561.1 coordinate 42,195,955, forward strand.
TGGTGATACGAGCTTCTAGCACACTGTGGCTTTTACTTACTAAATTCTGCTCCCCCCCACCCCGAAGGAAACCTAGGAAGCCATTTAAATTTTTGTAGGTGAAGTCAAGTGTTCAAACGCTAGGAAATGCCAGATTTACGTGCCACTGTAATCTTGCACACATGCTTTGATACAGCCTTTAGTAACCCGACTCCTTGTGTTTCCCAAAAAAAAAGACTGTGTAGGGAGCTGAATTATGGCTACCCAGATAAGCTTGGATCAGGCATTTCCAGCTTCTGAGCACCTACACAGCTCTTTGACACCGTGTGATATAAGCATGCATGCAGGGCAGACGGATGGCACATGCATTTTGTGTGCAGGGTAGCTCAGGGTGGTGCAGGGTGCAAACGTGCAGATCACCCTGGTGATGTATAACTTTGAGAATGCTACACCCGAGAGCTGACCCTGATCATCTCTGCTCCCAGAGCACTTAAATTTTGTAGGTTTTCTGCTGCAGTGGTTTTACTTTTGCAGGCAGCTCTGAAAAGAAGTGGCACCTGACCTCCACTGAAACCAAAGGCTACTGAGCTCTGAGCATCATCCATAGCATCCTTTCTGGAAACCCCCAGGGATGCATTTCCCACTGAGCCCACCTGTGCTTGTTACAGTACGACAGAAAGCAAAATATTTTTTCCTGGGAGGGTGGAGTTAATATCTTCTTCATTCACTACTCTGTTGAGGAACTCGTATTATAGATATTTCCTCACTACAGAGGCCAGTACCAGCACTTTGTGAGCAGGTTTTGGCTGCAATAAGCAAGCTGTAAGAGTGCAGTCTGGATAGAAAGGCACAGAGTACTGGGAAATCAAGTCGCTAGCGAGGAAATTCCACCTGAGTTTCTGGTTTCAGGATAACAGTGAGACCTGTACATGTCTCCCTGTTCATGGTATGTGGTACCCTGATGCAAGCAAGGGTTAAGGTCATTAACGCTAGTTTCTAGAGGTCTGTCTTATTGCAGAGTGAGACTCTGAGGTTCAGTGGTGTCCATCTGCATGGTCTCAATTTACAATGTTGTGCTGAAAGTATGTGCAGGTTAGGACAGTAATCAGAGCCGCAAAGGTCCAGATCTACACGGACTGAGGTGATGGATTGCACTGGAATGGCTCCTCAGAGATGAACTTGAGGGCATGCGTACCAGTGTCACAATTACAGATTGTGTCTCCTGTGGCACCTCTCTGACTTCTTAGCTGATGGTCTGCATGGTAAGACAGTGTTCCCTTTTATCCCTTTCCTATTTCTCTGTGAAAAAGATTCCTACTCCAAAAAAGTGTAGACATGACACTTCAGGACATGGTTTAGTGGGCATGGTGGAGTTGGGTTAATGGTTGGACTTGATGGTCTTGGAGGTCTTTTCCAACCTTAAAGATTCTATTATTCTTTTTCTTGTTTTTGTGTCAGAGTGGATCTTTGATTGCAAGCCTTTGCATATCTTAATTAAGTTGGGTTCTTTCTTGTTCACACACTGCTGGAGACAATAAGGCCTCAGCAAAACATACTTTGCTAACAACTTTGTGTCCTGTGGGAAGGACACATCCAGGTGTTTCTCCTGTAGCTGTGTCATGGCAACTGGTGTAAGGAATACACCATGCTGCATGCAGTGGGCCCTCACCACAGCTCATGGGAAGGATGGCCTCCTGAGGAGATGGTAGGGAAAATGCTCTTGGCAAGGGTGGGTTTGAATCACCTCTGTGGCTACTGGAAGACAAGAATGACTCTGCATCCCTGACAGACTCATGTAACAGTGGAGGTTCAGCCAAAGCTGGCATTACTCTGACCTGTGCTTTGCTCCCAATGCCCCAGTAGAGTTTTGCCAATGAAAGGTTCCTGTGTGTTTTCCTCTCCTACAATGAACCTCCAGTATCCTTCACGTCTCCAAGAAGCTGTGATTAAAGCTAGTGCAGAGGACTTATACTCTGTTCCCCATGTATTCCCCCAACACTCCAAACCTGAACTGAACTACCTTCATAGCCGCATGTAGGCGTTACAGTAATTTATAGTAGAAGATAGAATTCTGATGACCTGAGCCAATTCATATCCTTTGAAAGGAGAAATGACACATCTATTTCTTGAGAGGTGGAGTGTGTCCCAGTAGCTCAAGGAACTTGACAAGGGAGTGAATCAGATGGATGAATCATGAATCACTCACAGAGCAGTCAAAATACATTTTAGTTTCCTTTAAAAATTGGTCATTTAAAGCAAGCTGTCAGAAGATCAGCTGAAACTGATATGACCCTGTGTTGTCTCAGATCTGAAGGCTGAATAATTGCGTTATTGACCTAATCATACAAAAATGTTAACATTCATGACTAATAGAAATTCCCCACTTAAAGAAAAAACCTGTATGTTGCAAAATTCATATGTTTGGACATCCCCAGTTAGGACCATCTCTGAGAAATAACTTCCTTGAATTCAGAACTCTCTTGGTCTTTAACAATTATTTATATTACAGCTGGTGTTTACCTAACCATGCTTCCTTCGAAGCTATGTGGTGGGATCCAATTCAGGCCACACCGGAGGATTTCTGTCTATCTGAACTTGTTATTTAAAAATGGTCACCTTGACTAATTCTTTTATAAAATACCAGCAGTGAGATTCCACTCTCAATTGAAGATGCAATAAAAGGGAAAGGGTATGGGAAGACAGATGGAAAACAGACTTTCCTTGGAAGAAGAGCAAGTGTTGACTCACTCCCAATCTATAAATACCTCTTTGGGGAGACAATTTTGGATACGAGAGATTTTTTTTATCCAGAAGGTGAAGATATAGGGATGTATCACCTTAGAAGACTGTCAGACGTCCACTGATTCTACAGCAAGGAAGGTAATTCCCCTTCTCACAATTCCCATGCTGCTCCGTGATGGCACTAAAATGGCTTCATTTGGATGTAGGTAGGATTATCCCTTGTTGTTTTTCAGATTCATCTTCATGTGCTTTAGCACTAGATGAGCTGTCCGTGGGGAGAGAAAAGAGGAGGGAGAGTGTTGCTGAAATGAAAGATGAAGCTCTTGACTACAGATTTGAAAGCAATTACAGGGAGAAGCCATCATGAACAAAAATGCAAACTTTAAAACTTATCTGGTGTGGTTCATTGCCAGCCAGAGGGGCAGAAGCCACTGGAACCATCAGTGGAGCCCTGTTGTGTTTTAGGGATTGGTCTCCTTGTCTGTTCCGTTGACGCTCAGTTAGTATAGTGCTCTTTGTTGAGCTGTAGCTTTGAATGAGCCGTTTTGCATCTGTTCAGGAGCTCTTGGCACGTGCGTGAGGCAGTTTAAGATGGCTTACCCTGTAGGTGCCTAAAGAAGACTCCCTGCATGCTGGTCCTTTGGCTCTCATCTTTTCTCTTGAGGAGTCTGTTAAAGCACTCCTGGAAGCATCCACTGTGATATTTTCATTTCACATGTCATTAGGTGTTTTTTCACTGGCTTGCAGTTCCATTTACCTGTAATTTACTAACGTCACTCAAAGACCGCATCTGATGAATCAAGGCGCTCTGCTTGCCCTGGTGTTGTCATCTCTCTGATGCCTTCCTGGGTTGCATGCTGTGGTAAGATGCCAACTATTGTGCTTGATCCAGGGAAGTTCTCTGATTGATGCATGAGGCCACAGTAGGTTGCCTGTTTGGCTGTGAGCTATGAGACAAAGAAATCGTCTAAATGAAAGGCTGACAGTGGAAATTTTGGGCCAAAAAGGGAGGCAGCAGAAGTCCTTGCCCACTGACATCTTTGAGATCTTGGTGACAGAGCAGGGTGTGGTGGGCAAGGGGTAAAAGCATGGAAATGGAGAGTAAATGCTCCATCAAAACGCTCTGTCTGAGCCTGGAAGCGAAGTGCGTGTCTTGAGCCTGTCTGAAGTTGTATCAAAAGAGATCTGGCAGGGTTATCACAACTGTTTACCCAAAGCACATGCTTCAGCTGTGGGCAGGACCGGTGCCATGGGCAAGGGCGGCCAGGAGGAGCAGGAAAAGAAAACAGAGCCAGAGCACTCCTTCCTAACGCTAAAATACTTCACCCTAGCTCATGATCACTCTGACATGGCCAAACTCCTGCCCACCAAGTTATCTGGGAATGAGTTTTGGACCGCTCCATCTATTTGCACAACTGAAGTGGTAAAAAGACACATAGCAACTAAAGCAGAACTGTTGCTGTAGCCCATCCATAACATGTGAGATGGGATTCAGCAAACTCAAATGACTCCTTGGTCACGCAAACTGCAGCCCATCTCTGAGCAAAGAGGCTCGGTCAATCACACGTGCTCTGGTGCTAATTATTTACTTCATTCCTGTGCTGTGGTAAGGAAGGACAGGGTAAAGCAAAAAAGGTCTCCAGGACGTTGGAAATCATTGGATGTCCTGGAACAAATTGAGATCAGGAAATACAAGGACAACTTGTGGATCAAAAGGTATGAATCCAGGTTCACAAATAAAGGGGTGATTATGTGAGCAGTTAAGGAGGGATTAGAATCGTAGGTGGTAATAGCAAGCAGCTGGAAAGGGAGGCCATAAAGAGCCAGAAATACAATAAAAGGCAGGTGGAAAAAAAAAAGAATAGATGAGAGGTGTGATGGGGATCCTGCCCCAATTAAAAATATGAAACAGAGTCCTCTGATTTTCATATAAACGTATGAAATGTTCATATAAAAGTAAGAAATGAGGCACCCCCTGAGGAGCTCTGACTCCAACTGATACCCTGGCTTCTTCCACATCTTCCTGGGTTCTGAGTGCGGCAGGAGACGATATTCCCTAGAGAAGGGATCCTCTCAAGAGGTGCCTTTGTGATAACTACAGTCTTTGAAGTGTGACTGAAATGCCACTCCTGTTTCACAGGACTGTGGATGGGCAGTCAAGCATTTTAGATGTCTTCAGCGTTTCCTTCCTAGGCAACGTTTGTTTCTTAGCCAGAACATGCCTGTGTTGAGCTGAAGGGGAAAAGCCTTACAGATTTTATCAAAAGCATTGAACATCCTATGCCAGGAGCCATTTTTCATCTTTACTGCAGGCTTGTAGCTGGGATTGAACCAGGAGACACTACAGCTCATACCAAGAGTCACGTTTGCTTGTCCATCATCATCCTTCAAAGAGTTTTACATCCACAAGAACTGGGTCTAACTTCTGTGCCTGACCTTGCTGTAGATCCATTGCAAAGGGTGACAATTACAGTGAAGCTGAGCTGTTCTGGCCTTTCTGCAGTTTTTTACTCTTATGTGGCCGTGCTTACGGTTCAGCAAAATGGCTTTGACATGCATGGTGGACATATCTTTGCACTGGAAAAACGAGAGCTCCATTGTCTCCAATTCTGGGTCTTTATGACTTTTACATGGAGTCCTTATATTTCCTTTTCACTGCTCAGGAAATTCTTTGAAGCTAAAGATAACAGCACATGGCAAAAAAAGGGAAGAGTAAAGACATGGTAACTTAAATTTACTCCTCACTTTAGAATAAGAAACTACCCCAAGCCCTTCATGTTGATACACGACCTGATCTTTTTGCTATAGGTCTCCTCTTTTTATTTGCCTCTGCAAGAACTGTTAGATTCATGTATGAAAAACCAAATTACGTGTTTAGGAGACGGAGAAGGCAAGGATGTATCCTGGCACTTCCAGCCCTAGTTTGGGAATTTTCAGAGCTTTGTGCACAGCCCACATTCCCATAAAGGCAGAAGAACAGCTAGGACCATTAGCTAGGCAAGTGGGACTGGGGTTTGGAGGATTTCATGAGTATTTTGTAAAGCAGAGCTGCTTCTCCTTCTTGCCAATGAATGTCCCTTGCTTGTCACAGCTTCCTGACTTGTCTCATTCTCTGCATGAATTCTGCTGGAAAAGTCACCAAACAGACCATGGAAGAACGAAATGCCAGCCCTCTGGAGGCTTTACTTGCTGTCCCCTCATGTGTGAGGCTGATAGGTTGTTTTTTAACATTTTCCTGGTCATGCCTTGCCTTGTTTTTTCTAGCCAGGGGCTACTTGCCAAAAGCACCTTTTTTTCATAACTAAATAATGGAACCATTGCAGTTAGAGCTGCCTCAAAATTACAGTGAATTTTAAAGAAGGAATCTTAAGACAACTGGGGAATAAAAATAATATATCTTTTTAGGCCAGAGGAAAATCTGTGGAATCCTGAAGTTATTTCTCCTTCTCCACCCTGCAATAAATTTCAAAAGCGTTCTATTAAATTAAACTGAAACCCCACATTTGTAACTAACCTTCTTGTCACAGTGAATGTCCATGATAGAGTAGGAAACGGTGTAGTAAATGTCAAGTTTAAGGTTTGACAGAGATGAATGTAAACAGTGGGAGAGAGCTTTAAGTTGAAGAGAGTCTCTCCCTTGATCAGGTCATCTGATGGAAGCCTGATGGGTTGGGGAGAGAGGAGGCAAGTTGACCCATTTCTTTTACCTGAACAAATGAATGTGAGCTCCAAGCAGGGGGAATGGTCCAGTGATGCTAGTTTGGGATTTGGGACATCACAGATCAGCTTGTGGCTCTTCCAGAGACTTCCCGGTGTGAATTTAGGCTAGCATCCAAGATGTGACAATTCAGCTAAAGATACTATTCATGGGACTAACTTCCATCCAGTGGAGCAGGGTCACCCACGGCTCACGAGAGGAGTCTGTTGTGCTGGATCCCTTCAACCCTTTTATAATAAAATAAAATAAAATAAAATAAAATAAAATAAAATAAAATAAAATAAAATAAAAAAAAAACACAGCAGGTTCACTAAATTTCCAGGCTTCCAGTCTCTCATGACTCTTAAAATCATTCTTACTGCTTTACTTCCCCTTAAAACGTTTCAGGCAGCCCTGGAAAGTGGTGGCTGACAGGGTCCAGCAAGAGAGGCTGGGAGTGGTTCACTGTTGCACTTTTTCAGTTTGGATATAACAAAGCTGACTGATTTTTTTTTTTTTTGGAGGGTACATCTGCCTATTTCCAACTCTGAGCAGGAAGCCAGGACGAGGGACCAAGCACGTAAATCTCCGCGTCTTATCGCAACACTGTGGCACGTGCAGAAGCCGTTCTCCCCAGGCGCTGAGGTAGGTAGCACCCGACGGACCGGGGCTTGCTCTTTTGGTTTTGTTTTATGCTCAGTTTTTGAAAGCACGGTGGCTGGCAGCGTGCACGCCCGCACTCGGGTAGGACTCGTGGTTTCTCTGCTGGGGGACTCCCAGATGCAAACAGCTGGAGTGGCTGTCAGAGGGAGCCTTGCTCCACTGATGAAATGTGACTGTGGTTGAGGTACGCAGAGCAAATGGCATTTAGGCGTCTGCTAGCCTAATTGCTTCACCTCTTTGCCTCCTCTCCACATCCCTCCGACCTGCAGTTGGTCTGGGAGACATAGCAATACGCTTCATGTCAGGTTTTAAAACAGTTGGCAGAGGGAAGTGCCAGGTGAAAGGTAAAGCCAGAGGTACCTTTTCCTGTGGTGCGAGCTAAAGTTTGATGTTTGGGGTTCTTGGGCAAGGATTTTGCAAGAGGATTTTGTAACTTTTTTTTTTAATTGTTTCCTCTGTAGACAGCATACTTAGTTGGCTCATTACAGCATTTAACAAGAATTTGTTCTAGGACAGGATTAATTAATTTGGCTGTCAACATGCCAGTTTTCCACCACAGTTCTGTTTCGTGGTCTCCCTTGGGAAAAAGACATCTGCCCTGGGGCAAATGCTTACGGTGGCGGGCAGGCTGCAGTCGTCTTTTTTTTTCTCAGAAGCTGCATTTATTTTAGGGATGAGGAGATGTTTCCAATGCATTTACAAGGGCTTTAACCTAGAACTTTTTCGAACCGATCACAGTTTGGGACCCTTGCGTACGCCAGCAGCAAATGCCATTTTTGGTTACCTTCTGTTCTGACTTGAGAGAGGCTCCAGGGAGGTGTTTGGAGAAAGTATTTAACAGAAAACAGTAGAGGTTGTTCAGCTTTGATTGTCCGTTCAAGTGACATAGCTGGGAATAAACCAAGGCACAGAGAAAAGCAGCAGTCAGCTTCTGGGAGAGAGAATGATTCATTGCAGTCAAAGCAGTATGAGAAGGTAGGAAAGCAAGTCTCTGTTTTGCTCCTCCCTTCTTGTGTGACTGCGGTCAAGTTGGGGATTTTCCAAACCTCTCCTTGCCAGGTTTCTGCAGCTGGGTCCTTCCAGAAATTCCACTCCTAATACATCTGCTTTTGCTCTCTGTCTACAAGCGGAAATACCTTGTCTCTTATCTTGAATTGAAGCTCTTCACGGCTTCAAAGAACTCTTGCTCTGCATCTGGACAGCTCCCAACAATGTGGGTCCTCATCAGAACTGGGGCTTCCCTGCAAGTTTCATACTATTATGTGCAAACTATTATGTGTCCTGGTTTTCTTCAGCTGCACTGAGGAGGAGAGGGTGCAGCTCTACATGCTGGTGGCTTGTGGGCCTGCTTGCATTTGGATCTGATACCATGGACGAGTGGGTCTTTGGGGATACTGTCCATGTTAGGTTGTTGTACTAGGGTGCCCTAGACGTACTGTGGCTATCTACAGATGTTGCATGCAAGTCTGGATATGTTTTCAAGCCTAATAAATGGCTGGTAGCAGATGTCCCTGTGATTGGACCAGAAGAAGCTTGGAAATCTCGAATGAAAGGCTAAGAGTCACTAATTCTACTCAGTCTAAACTTTGTGGAGGAGAAAGAGGACATTTCAGAATTTTCTTGCATTGATGTCTAGCACTGCAGTGATCAATCTTGCTGTCCTTCTCCAAACTTTCTCCTTAAAACAGGTCCTTGGCATGATACCAGCCAAGTGTAATTAACACAATTGCTGCTGCTATCTGCATTTGTTGCTTGCTGGGTTATTGCTGACCATTGTTGTCTCTTTGCCACCTTTCTCCTTCCTTTTTTCTTGCATCTTCCCGCATGTCTTGGACTATGAACACGCTGGGGCTGGGATCAGTTGATCTGTCACCGTGGCCTAAACTTCCAGGTATCACCAACTACATAGTGATCTGTTAACCAATGCATCGGGGCAAAAGGGAGGTGCGAGGTGCAAGTTGCATGTTAGATGGTTGCTGTTCTGTTGAGTTCTTTGTCCATATCCTAGAAGCTGTGGGACATCTGTCAGAAAAGTTTTATTTAACCTAAAGATCATCCAATCTGAGTCTTCACCCAAGTATAGCCCACTTCTTTTTCACTCTACGTGCTCTTCAACCCAGCTCTTCTGAAATGTACTCTCTTGCCACATGACTTGCATTAGCTCTAATGAGAACTATCCATGCAAATCTCCCACTCAGCTAACAGTGATGGTTCCTGGTTGACAAGCTAATCTCATCCATGCAGAGAACTTTTCAGTTAGGTGGCTTTATAGCTTAGTAAAATTAAAACTCATTAACTTTAAAAAAAAAAGTTTAATACCTTATTTGTGGACGGCAGGCCTAGCACTTGCAAATGGTAACTGCTGCACAGTGTTTGTTGGCTCAAATAAACCCGTTGGTAGAGACAGATAGAGTAGTTAAGGGAGGAAGATCCTAGAGACGACATTCAGAAATGCACAGCGTTATTGCTGCCTTTTCTAGGAGCAGAAAAGATTCGAGTATCTGTGTATAGCAAATGCCTTACTTTATGTGTATGTTTGCGTGGACTTCTTGCATCTCCTGCTGTGCGTAGTGGTGTGATAATCAGATATGGTCCTTACAGGCGCTACACTCAGGACAGGCTGGTAGACTCAGGATTGAAAACAAGATTCAGAATCAGATGTAAGTATTGGCAAGATATTCTCCAAGATGCATGAAAAGGTGTTCAATATTGCACAGAAAGGCCACAGTTCCTGTCTTCCATCAATTTTCTGTTCTTAAACACTTCGGGACTTTGAGATAGCATGGAAGTCATAAATGGCCATGTAACAAGTAAGCAGAAACCATGCTGGGAATGGCTCTAAGAACAGTGAGTTGATGTGTCCCAAGACCTGTTCACCTTCATTATTTCTGCAAACCTCTGAGTGTTTTGCCCTTTTTCTTACAGATGATGGATAAAGACTTGGAACTTTAGGCTGGAATTGAGTGGACTACAGGTGTTCTGAACCCCAAATCACGCTCTTGGCAACTATTGCACAGCTACAGCCAACTCATGAAGTACATTTTCAGATTCCTTCTGCATCTGAGTTCTCCTTTTTGGTGGCCTTGCAGCTGCAAATGATTGACAAGGCTAAGCAGCTCAATGCTTAACTTACTCCCTTAACGACAGAAATGAGGAAAGTGGGTATTTCTGAAGAGAGCCGCTGGGCAACATCAGGCTAAAGATCCACTTCTTCACCCAACTCTACCCAACAGTGCTTGCTGAGAGATACCTCTCCGCCTGGAAGTGCAGGTGGACTTAGCCAGGCCACGTCCTCCAGCTGTGCTCAGCACACCCAACAAACGTGCCCAGAGCTCAGCCAAGCACAAGAATCTATGTGCAGTAATAGTGCGCGAGAGGCCAAAATTTCAAATACCAGGTCAGGAGCAAGAAAATGCAGCAGAAATGCAGCCCAACTCCTACCACAAGTCCACTGTCACGTTGCTGTCGAGCCTCTGTGTGTGTGTTACCATCACGGTGTATGGCCCAGGTGAGTGTATCTGAAAAACCTGCTTGGTCCCCAGCAAAGGGATGTTCCCAGATGTGCTGCAGAGACTTTGCCTATCGTGTGATGTGTACAGCATTTTTTTCCCTTTGTTCCAGAGAGGAGTGTTTCACCCACCAGTTCTTGGACATGTTGCAGAAAACATAAAGCATCACATTATGAGAAAAGGAGTCACTCATTTAAAAAAAAAAATAATGCAAAAAGTAATGTAAAATGTGAAATAAATATGAAAAAAAAGAAACTCTGTACAAGAGCCAACTGCATAAAAATCTCCGTAAATTCTGAAGATTTCAGAGCTATGATGAAATCATGCAATCGGGAAGATTGCGGTGTCTTGAGGAATGACGCAGCCCAACTTGCAGCCCAGACATAGCTTGTCTGCCCTCTGTCACGGCAGCGCAGCAGGCTGGGTAAAATCCTGCAGCCATCAGCTTCCCCCAGCCTGAGCCCCTCACCCCGCATCTTGGCTGCCCAGAGCATGCAGGTCTGGGGATAAAGCTGGGTGTGGTCTGGCAGGAGAGGGAATGCAAAGCTGAGCAGGCAGGACTGTCCTGACAGTTTTTCTGAGAAACATGAAGAGCAATTCAGGTTTTTTGCGTTGTTTCTTGCCGCAACACTCACCATGGCTAATTAAGCTTCCAGCTCTGACTATGACCCTTGTAGTGCAGAGAAAGACCCTACATGCTTTGCACCCATATCTTTTCAGCAGAGGTACCCAAGAAAGGGTGCCATGAAGGGACCTTCCTGGTCTTTTGGCATCCTTGGGAATCCTTCTGTGCCCACAGAACACCAGGACTTTGACCCAGGCCAAGGTGGGCTTACTGAAGCACTGCAGATGCTTCTGATACCCCAGGAAACGCTCGCTGCTTGTGTATTTGTGTATACGCTGTGCCACATCGCTTATGGAAAAGTCAAATGTGGCTCCCACCCCATAGAGGCCTTCAGAGATGGCTGTGGGTCTGCTTATCTGGGTCAAGTCTAGATCTGAGAGGCCACCAAGGTCATAGGAAGCTAGCAGAGATGGTGCCAAATGGTGGTACCATGAGTCACTGTGGGAACAGGATGACACTATCAAAAAGTACCCTCCAGTTTCTTCCCAGCCACCTCCTCATAGAATCACAGGAAGGTTTGGGTGGGAAGGGCCTGTTAAAGGCCATCCAGTCCAACCCCCCTGCAAGGAGCAGGGACTTCTCCAACCAGATCAGGTTGCTCAGAGCCCCATCCACCCTGGCCTTGAATGTTTCCAGGGATGGGGCATCCGCCAGATCTCTTGGCAACCTCCTCATCATGATCTGAATTTCTCCATTTCAATAAAACTCCAAATTTCTTCACAGAAGTACTTCCAGCCCCCTGGTCGGAGGGCTGTGCATTGTTTGCTTTGATTTTGTTTGTGGTTTTCTTATGGTGGAGGCTCACTGCCTGCTCACAGAGCTGTCTCAATTGTCTTCATATTTTCCAAAACCACTTGACCTTAGCTGCAGTGGGGCAAGGCTGGTCAGCAGCAGCAAGCCTCCTAACTGCTGTCCTCAATCAGCAAGGAAGAGGTACAGCAAGCTGTCCTCTCACCCTGCAAGGGGAGTCGGTGCCAGGCAAAGCCTCGAGGTTCATGGAAGCAGGATGCTGGCAGAGCCCAGCATGGCTGACACTACCCTACTATGTATCAGAAACGGAGGTTTTTTCCCAGAAATATTGAAATGCTTAGAGACCTCAGCAGCAGCTCAATGCTTTTGGTGCAGTGAGACTTCACAGCATCAAAACCACCTAAAACAACTCTTCCAGGAGCTGTTTTAGCATTTCTGAACCGCATGTAGCAAAAGCCACATTGGCACAGAAGAATTTCAGCCTTCTGTACGGCTGCAGTGCTCAGATGGGAAGAAGCCTCCCTAAAATACAAGACAAAGGGAAGTATGAAGCATCCCAAGGGTATTCCTTGCACTTCTGACATCTGAAGGTAACCAAAAACCAACCGTTACCTGTTAATCCTTACCTGTACCTGACAAACTGTATTGTACTAGACACGATAAAAAAAATAATTCTAATGGTGAAAGTTTTATCCTGTCTCCTTACTCCCCATTACATCACAAGCAGAAACACTGATATGTTGTGCTAATTACTTGTGTGCTGGTGCACGAAATTGTCATTGCTGTTGCACACTTACTGCAAGACCGGTATTGTCTATCTTGTCTATATTCTGTGTTCAAAGAACCTCTAGACATGGTATTCCAGGACACGGTTTAGTAGGCATGGTGGTGTTAGGTTGACGGTTGGACTTGATAATCTTGGAGGTCTCTTCCAACCTTAAAGATTCTATGATTCCATGATTCTACACTTTATCAAAATCAGTAAGGAATCAGCTTCACTTCAGTTTGCAGTTGCATCCCTGATCATTCTGAATGATGTTTCTGTGTGCCTAAAAAAAAAAAAATCCCTGTTTGGGGAGGACTGAGGCACATGCCTCAACTCTAAAAGTGTGCGATGAACCCCTTTAGGTATGGATGATTCCTCAATGACATGAAATGTATGCAGGGTTACACAAGGGCCAGGAGAATTGGTGTGCTGAATGAAATTAATCTCAGAGTGAAGCTCACAACATTGTTGTGGTAATGGTCTTTCTGAATGCACCTACATTTTAGACGGTTCAGCTGGTCCCAAGTCTTTTTTCCCTGACTCTTTAGCCATGGGGGAAGAACTGTAGACTTTGCTACTGGTATTGCTCTTGAAATGCTATGACTTTGCTCACTCAGCCCTCATGTTTTGAATCACTGTTGCTTTGGGGAGGAGGAAGTTGCTCTCCGTCCTCTGGATGCTATTAAGAAAAATCACGAACTGTCTGATTATTATTTTTCCTTTTTTTTTTTCAGTCCCAAAACGCTAAGAGCAATGAATGTGCTAAACCTCACACCACCAGAAATCCAAGGAAACAGAACATCTATTTATAAGAATAAAAACACAAATTGCCCCCAGCATTCACGCATCATTAGAAAGCTAAACCACAGCCCCAGAAATCAAGTCTTTCAGTCTGAACATGTGCTCACAGCACGGAGAGGGATGGACCGACGCAAAGCCATGCTGTACAGCAGAGCGTGGAGGAGCAGCTAAGGCACTGCCAAACCTCCGCAGCACGAAAAACCCAGGAGGTGAACCAGTCCCACAAAAACTAGGGAAGGTAATTAAGGGGAAAAAAAAAAGGCGGGGGGGGGAAATCTTCCAGTTTTTGTCACTGGTGTTTGCACAAATTATTTGGGGAAGAGGGAAGGAGGATGGTAATGCTGGATCCCACCTTGGGCCAGCACCAGCCAAGGTGTTTCAAGAAAAAATGAGACTTCACTCCTGGCTCAGCCTCCCGGCACTCCTCCATCATGCCTCAGTCGAGCTGTCACTTGCTGACTTTAAATGGCACAAAAGGGAGGATGCTCTTCACATGGGCTGCTACTCATGTTGCTCCTCTGAAATCAGCTCACGCTCAAGCACGAGCAGAAGAGTTTCATCTGGCTATGAATCTGAAACTTGGTTCAGATCAATCATGCTTTTAAAAATACAGCCCTTATGGCCACTTCTGTTTGTTAGCGATGGACAATTATATACGGTAATTAGGGAATGAATTCAGCCTCAGCAAATATCCCTTTTCTTGTGCCTAATGAGGCTTTTTGATGTGTTTTCAAAAGGCCCTGCTACAAATGGAAGAGCAACGCCTGCTGGACGTGGCAGCGAAACAAAAGAGGTGGCGGAAGAAGCAGAACAAGAGCTCGCAGGGTCTGAAGCTGTATCTGCTTCAGCCGGCCTCAGAGCCGCAGCCATCCCGTCCTGCTGCGGGAGCCTGAGCTCTCTGATGGGCTGCAAAGCTGTTGGGACGGTGATGCTGTCAGGTGCAGTGGGATCACAGCAGCTTCTACTTCCTAGTTTATACAAAGATAAAAGGAGAAAATAGACACACACACGTGTATCAGAAAAGCGGGCTGCTTCTTTCTTTTCTTTGCAAAGCAGCCAAGATCTAATTAAGGTCTAATGGCAATTAGACCCCTAGGAGTAATAAAATAAGTAGGGCTAATTCTCTGCTAGAAGCTGCAGCTAAAATGGTATTAGACCTTCCCCACAAAACAATCCCTTATTTTCTTTCACCATTTTTATTTTTGCTTAGCCAGACTTAGTGGAGGTTTTACTATTTTATTGATGAAAAGATGGACTTGTCTGCTTTTCAGTAAACCAGCAAAAAAAAAAAAAAAAATTGAAAACTGACATTTCTGTTTCAGGGTGGGAGAGAAAATTATGCTGTATTTTCATTAAATGTTGTGAAAGATAATTTTTTTACCCTCTTCCTTCAAATGGTTCTATGGTCTCCCTCCTGATAGGGAGCAGTGTAAACATCACCTTTTCCTTTCCCCAGCCTGATTCTTCTTTTCGCCACACCAGGATCGCTCTGCCAAATACCCAGGATGAGAGATGCAAGGTTTGCTTGACTGACAGCATTTAAGACCAAAGCGAAGCGCTTTGAGGACACCACCCACAAGGGAGGCAGCTCATGTGAATTTGTAGAAAATCTGAGCTGGTCCTCCAGCCGGTCTGTCAGCATGGTCTGTTGATGGCCTCTCTGGCTGCAGGCGATGTTTTTAGGTATGTGTGCTGACATGTTTGCAAAGGAAAAGGACAAAGGCACACTGAGCGTGCTTCTTCATATGGTGACTGGTCACTGCTCTGGTGGCACCAGTGATGCTCTGCCCCACCAAGTGAGTGTGGTCCTGTGATTTATGGTCCTAAACATGCCCAGCACAGGGCGGTGGGGGAGCAAGCTGCTAGCTCACCACGAGATAAGCACACGGGAAGGGCCAAAGTGATGAGTTTGTGTCCAGCAAATTTACAGCGTGGTTGTTTTCCAGATGTTCGTGAAGCGCCCAGTCCTACCCTCACTGGCGCAACATGAGGTTACAAGGTAGACGCGGTGACAAGGTCTGCCTTGTGGGCCAGTGCCACTGATGACACTGCTGCTTGACTCTTCCTCTTCCTGCTTCTCGCTGCCCGGGTCCTGCTAGGATGGGCAGGAGGGTGAGAAAAGAGTCCCATTAAATACATCCTGCCGCAAAACTCCTGATTGCAAAGCAACAAGATGAAAGATCTCAGGCGTTGTGAGAGAGATGTTCTGGCTGTCTTCAGCAGCCAGACCACATGTTCCTTGATCCACATTGCTCTGTGTTTTATGAAATGCTTTGGTTCAACCCTTCTTCAGCAACAATCTCATGCCTTGTCCAAGAAGGGGATGCATGTTTCTGGTCTTAACTGGGATGTTTATGGTCTGGGTGCCTGCAGGCAGCTCCAGCTATCTCTGCATCTGGCTGTGGAGAGGGTAGGGAAAATCTCACCTCTGCGGTGAAGCTGAAGGTTGGCTGCTTGGAGAGATCGTGGCTTGCAGGTAGGAGGTGACAGTAAGCCAGAGAGCGCAGTTGTTTACTCCTCAGTCTCTTCGTTTCAGGCTGTTTACGGTAGAACTAGTTCATGCTCGCAAAGTGAAGGCAGGGTGCTCAGAGCTGTCAGCACACGCAGTTCCCAAACCCATAAATCAATCATCGCGAGTCCCAAACACAAGCATAAAACATCTCAGACAAACTTAATTTTCCAGTTTTGAAACAACGACTTTTTTTTTCTTTTCTTTTTCATTTTACCATTTTAAGTCTAAGATTTAGTGCTAAACTGACAGGCTTAACTTGTAAAGTAACTGGCAAATCTTGAAAGAATTGTGGTTTTCTCCTTCCCAAAGGGCATTGCAAGTGACATGGTTTCTCACTTTAGTGATAGATGGTACTTGCAGGCAAGTATTTAGATATCTAAGTACTAAAGCAGCCACTGGTCTGGTTCCTATCAATAATACATTTTGTCACAGAGAAATTGAAACAGCATGGGTACCACACATAGAAATAGAAGGGAGAATTATACATAAAATTAATTTTCCCCATAAAGGCGCATAGTTTCAGCTGTCTCAGTTCACAGAGGAGTTGGTGGATGTTCATTTCCCGGGGATTGCCTGCCCCTAAGTTTTACCTTTGGTTTTGGGTACCAGTGAATAGTGTCTTTCAAAGCAGCATGTGGGTGGAACCATGCAAGTGCAATGAAATTAGGTGTTCTGGTTTTGTTTAGTAAGGGGGGGCCTAAGGTGGTAGCTTCTGTAGGAAATTGCTAGAAGTCGCTCCCCTTTATTCAGTGGACTCAGCCAGGCCTAGGGTGGACCCGCTGCTGGCCAAGGCCGAGCCGATTGGTAGCAGAATGTCCCGTGATAATGCCTCTGCGATAACGTATTTAAGAAGGGGAAAACAGGAACACAAAGAGAGAGAAGATGTGAAGCAGCTGAGCAGGGGCAGAGAGGGGGAGGCGCGAGCCTTGTGGGCCTTGCAGGCCTCACCCTCTGGCCTCCCACCGGGCAGCCGACTGGGCCCAACTCGGCCCGGCCTGGCTGAGGGAAGTGGAGAGGAGATGAGAAGTGAATGAGATGTGAAGAGATCCTGAGAAGCGTCTGCCAGCTTGTTGTGAGGAACAGCTGCAGACACCAAGGTCAGTGAAGAAGGAGGGGGAGCAGTAATGTGGCTCCCGGCCAAGATTCCCCTGCAGTCCGTGGTGCAGCCCATGGTGAAGCAGGTTGTCCCCCTGCAGCCCATGGAGGCCCACGGAGGAGCAGAGATTCCCCTGCAGCCCATGGAGGTCCACGGAGGAGCAGAGATCCCCCTGCAGCCCGGGGAGGACCCCACGCCGGGGCAGGCGGGTGCCTGAAGGAGGCTGTGGCCTGTGGAGGCCCCGCTGGGGCAGCTGTTCTGGAGGGACTGCACCCCGTGGAAGAGATGACCCACGCCGGAGCAGTTCCACGAAGGACTGTGGCCCATGGGTGGGACCCCACAACGGAGCAGGGGAGGAATGTGAGGAGTTCTTCCCCCGACAATGAAGCAGTGGTGTAAAACAACATGTGATGAACTGACCGTAACCCCCATCCCCTCTTCTCCACCTGTGCTGCTCAGGGGGGGAAGGTGGTAGAGATAATGTTAAGCCCGGGAAGAGGGAGGGGTGTTCCCTGTCTCATTCTCCTGCTAGTTTTAGAAACAAATGAATAGTTTTCCCCAAGTCAAGTCTGTTTTGCCCATGACGGTAATTTTAAGGATTTCTCCCTGTCCTCATCTCAAACCTCGAGCCATTTTTCTTATATCATCTCCCCCTGTTCTCTCGGAGGGTTGGGGGAATGAGAGAGAGACTGCGTAGTCTGGTCTCGATTGGGGTTGAACTACAACATCAGGAAAAACAAAAGCAAAAACAAACCTAAAACCCAAATCAAAATACTACCTTCCTGCCCCCACAAGCCAAACTAATGGACCTGATTTGATTGAGATGTTTTTAAACCGAATCCTGGGACCAAGATGAGTAATGAGATGTGAAAGCAGGCAAGTGGCCTGTGCCCTTGAGTAGCAGAAGAAATATTTCACCCAGCTTGAGGTACCATTGAGATCTTCCTTGTCAAGCCTTCAGAGCAATAATATGAGTTAATGGCCCCCCCTAGCTATGCCCTGGGTGATAAAAAAGCAGCAATTGCTCCTCACCGCGGAGGGGATTATCAGGTTCCAGGAGTAGTCTCAGCCTCCTCCCTTTTCAAGTCTTTCTGGAGTCCACAAAGTGAGACTAGTTTTAATTGTCTGGGCAGAAACGCACTGAACTGCTCTATTCTCAGGCAAAGACCTGTCCAAAGCAGCTATTTCCCTCAGGACAAAACCAATATCTACTCTCTGCACAAATATCTGAGGGGTGTGTTGCAGTGTACTGCACCTATCTGAAGTCCCAGTGAACCAGGACTTCTGCGATGAGCGTCCAACCAAGGTCAGATGTCTTGCCAGGGAAAGTCCCAAGTTTCTCCATGCACCAAAAGAAGCTGGCAGACCTCAGAGAAGAGTGGTCATTTGGGGAATGCCTTGTGTCAAAGCTGTGGTGACGCTTCATTCAGTCCTCCCCGGAGCTCTCTGGAAAGCCCCATCCCAACAGCAGGACCCTAGAGAAGGGGAGATCCAACCCATGCCAGAAACAGCCACAGGTAGGAAGAGACAGCTTATAGTAACGGGCAGATAAAGGCAATATTGTGGCTTACGCTCCCTTGGATGGCTTTTGCCATACCTTGCAGCTCTCATGTCCTTAAATCATCACCGGGTTTCCTACTCAAATTGCTTCATGGCCCATAGTCTTCCCCTGGTGTTAAATTCTCATTCCTCCATGGGATCACGAGTCTGTTGTGGTGTGTCCTCATTGTGCCCTGAAGGAATGAGACTTTCGAGGAATTTCGGACGAGCTCCTAGGACCCACCTGGCTTTTGTAAGGAGAAATCTGTGCACACTGAAAAGCAGACCAACTGGTACAAGGTGATGGGGCACCCAATGGCTTTAGGCAGCATCTGACACTTTGTACATAGACAATTTAGAGTCAGTATCTCAGTGGGCCAAGTCCCAAGCAACTTGATAGCTGACATAAAGGTGTTTGAAACACATCTGCCTCTTGCCTAGTCAGGAACGCCCTGTCATTGTTCTGTCAAGCATAGCACAAGCATGGATAAGCTCCATCAGCAGCCCTGAGGAGAAGGACTTGGGAGGGCTGGTGGATGAGAAGCTCAACATGACCTGACATTGTGCACTCACAGCCCAGAAGGCCAACCGCATCCCAGGCTGCATCCCCAGCAGCGTGGGCAGCAGGGCGAGGGAGGGGATTCTGCCCCTCTGCTCTGCTCTGGTGAGACCCCACCTGCAGCACTGCGTCCAGTTCTAGAGCCCCCAATGTCAGAAGGACATGGACCAGTGGGAGAGGGTCCAGAGGAAGCCATGAAGATGATGAGAGAGCTGGAGCAGCTCTGCTGTGAGGCCAGGCTGAGAGAGCTGGGGCTGTTCAGCCTGGAGAAGAGAAGGCTCCGGGGAGAACTTGTAGCGGCCTTCCAGTGCCTAAAGGGGGCTGCAGGAAAGGTGGGGAGAGACTCTTCAACAGGGCCTGGTGTGACAGGACAAGGGGTAATGGTTTTAAAATAGAGGGAGGGAGATTCAGACTGGACATAAGGAAGAAATTTTTTCCACTCAGGGTGGTGGAACACTGTTCCAGGTTGCCCAGAGAGGTGGTGGATGCCCCATCCCTGGAAACATTCAAGGCCAGGTTGGACGGGGCTCTGAGCAACCTGATCTGAATCCTCTTTCTTTGCTTGAAAAACCAGAACTGTGTTACCATTCCCCCTATCCTGATTCCCAAAAAGGCTCCGTCTCATTGGTAACACAGAAACTTCCTTCTCTGATACTCAAAGGTATTTGGATACAGAGCTGGCTGGAAAGTCATGTTCACCAACCAAAATGTATAGTTGCATTTTCATTTAAATTTGTTTTCTTAATGAACAAGGAATCTCTTATAGGAAGAAGCAATACTTGATCTGACAAAACATCGGGATTAAGGGTGCTAACCGGCTTGCTAAGGACATGTGTGGCCAGTATGTGCTTACCTTCACTTGATTAAGAAGGAATGTTTCAAGATGCATCATCCTTCCTAACTGTTTGAACATCTTTTTTCTTTCTTTGTGCCCTATTTAGAAAAGACTTCTTAAACGCTTTCAAGTTTTATGAATTTCATTTCCTAGCGCAGTCATCTTGTGGCTGCTCTGGGTCTGAGGCTTTTCTGCCTTTAGTTTGGAAGCAACTGTTGCTAAGGGACATTCATAAGGCTGATGAGATGGTTTCCCTTCAGACAAAGGGATTACAGGGGGACCAGAGCCAGGCAGAATCGCTCTGTGTATGCTCATGATGGGGAAAAAAAAAAAAAAAGAAATTAGGAAGGCCAGAAGCTGCAGTCCTGATTTTGAGAACAATAAGTAGAAGTTGCACTTTCTACACAACCTTGGGCCAATTTCTCAGCATCTACCATCAGTCCTCCACACTGGAGCGGTGGTTGAAGGACAAAGAGGGCTGATGAGGTTAAGAACAGCAAGTCCCCTGTAGTGCTTCAGCAATGCCAATTGCCTGCTGTCACTGGACCAGAAAGGTCAAAACTCAGTTCCAGTCTTCTCCTTTTTACTACACATTGATTATTTTCTGTCCGGCTCTGCAAAGACATCAGTCTCTGCCTAGGGGTAGATAACACCAGGCATTTCATTGGCCTTACAGGATTGCAGCTTGCCTGTGAACGCTGGCCAAGGGAAAAACAGCCAATAATGCCTTTATGATTGGCTTAAGTCGGTATTTTTAGCATTTCTATTTAAACAAAAGCTCAAAAATTAGAGCAGGTAATCACAAATTTCAGCATCAAGTAAATTATTATAGCCACACTATAAAACTATAGGGATTTGGGGAACAAAGTTACAACGAATTCTGTGCCAGAGCTGGAACAAGGAGTCCTGGGCTTGCCTTTAGGAAAGAGTAAGCTGGGCACTGCTTTAAAAAAAAAAAAACCAGCAACTAGCATGGAACAAATTAAAAAGGGAAGCGGCAAACTCCTCTGAGACTCCATAATAACCTAAACATTCCTCTGGGACATCTGAAGTTTGGAGGAAAAGGCGGGGGGGGGTAAAATAATGTGGCTAACTTATAAGGAATGTTAGCAATAAAAAGGGACCCGTACGGGTGTGCCATACCCTGAATTAGTCAGAAAGCAGATGTGTGCTCAACTTTTTCCCCCTTTGTTTTCTCTTCCTCCCTCTCCCTCCTCTCCCTCGCTTTTACAACAGTTACACCTGCGCGATGGAAGGAGCAGGGAGGGAGCTGCAAAGCTGAAAGCTTTTGGTGTGTTAGGTCGGGGTGCAGAACAATAGCACTGTAAATCAATTTGGGAGGGGAGCTGGCTGGGGGTGGGGAGGCTAATCCAAAAATAAACCATGTGTGAGTTTTATTTAGCTCTGTCGTTGCTGAAGAGAGTTCACCACAGGGTAGAAATAACATCGTGGTTTGGGGTTTGCCTCTTTCTCTCCCTTCTCCAGCGTCATGAGCCATGGGTCATGCTCATAGGGTGCATGGAGTCCCCACCTGGCACTGTCCCTTGGCTCTCTGTATTGCTTGAACCCCATGGAGGAGCCGCCCAGGGATCTTAGCGTCAATAGGAGCTGTCTGCTTTGGCCCAGACCGGTGTTTAGCTGACTACTTCCATGAAGTTTTGCCCCATTTTCCCTTTTGAGAACTGTGTCTCCATCAAATGAGGCAGGTCAGCTGCTGAAAGGCCCAAAAAACCCAGGAACCCAAATCCCTCTTGCCTGTGAGCCTTTAACATGCCCTCAGTTCACAGCTTGGGCAGGAGGCAACAGGCATCCGTTGCACGTGTATATGTGTGTGTTTAAGGGGAGAAGCTGAAGGGTCTTCTCAGCCTTTAACACCAAAGCCAAGAATGCTAGGTTTTGCCTTATTAACGGAAGAAAAAGGGAAGAAATAAAAAGCCCCAACTGCCCAAAGCCCAAGTGTGACATAAGGAGCCTTCAGGCAACTTTCATCATGTTTTTAATGTGGTTTCCTTCATCTCCCTGGGCTCGCCTGTTTGCTAGAGCAAATTGTGTTTAGATTATGCATTTACCAGACCAACAGGAGGATGGTGCCCCTATCAGATCCCCCACTCCACCCCGTCACTGAACCTAACAACAATAATAACAAAAAGATCCAATTTGTTTTTTAAAAATATGGCTCTGCAGTACAGTATCATTTTGTCCTCGTGCTAATTCCAAAAAAGCATTTTGCCTCATTCCTCATCTCTGGAGGGACTGGAGATGAGCACTGGTTTGATCCCTAAAAGGTGTCCCAGGCCCTCAGAAGGATGAAATTTCAATTTCAGCTTCAGAAGGTTGCATGTCGGTCCCAAAAAGAAAGAAAAAAAAAAGCTTCCTCATGCTGGAACAGTGTTGAAGGTTCTGTCTGAAAAATAAATATGGCACAACAATCTTTCCCAGCATTACCTAGGGCCCTCCTTGTTCCCATGTTCAGTGTGTGCAACGTGCATCCCAGATCTCAGCAGCCATTATCAAACTCTCCCTGCAGAGGGTGGCTGTGAACGTGCATGCAGATTATTTTTGCTTTTCCCTTCATTAAGAAACAGTGATTCATTTGCAAACCATTCCCCTTCAAATTGGGCTTTTCATGTGGTACACCACATGACAGAGGGAAACCAGGAGCAGTAGCTGTAACCTTGCAGATCAACTGTTCTTCACACTTGGCTGTCTTAAATTTCTTACGATTATGAAGTTGTAGAACAACAGCTTTTGAACCAGTGTGTCCTATGGAATAATAATGCCTCAGGCTTCTCCTTCAGAGATCTCAGAGTCAACTGTAAAGGCGTTTTGGAGCATTACCTTGATTTTGCAGATGGGAAAAGAAGAGTTACAGATATAGAGAGTGGAGAGCACAAAGAAAAGCAGTCTGAAACCAGAACCAAGGTCTTCTCAGCACTGATGCTGGAAAGCATTGTGAAGCAAATCACGGCTTGGAGGAGTTAAATGAGGGCTCCCAATGGCCCAAGATGGGATTCCCTTGCCATTAACTCCCAGCAGGGACTGTATGGGTAGCGGCTGTGCTCTTCCCCCATCACAAGACGTGAAGTGGAAGGCAGTTGAGCTGACCAGGCGTGCCACAGAGCTTGCCTGTGCCTCTGGTCGAAGTGATTCATTTTTAGTTAATGTTGGTAAGGGATCCTCTGGGTGATCTCTACAGGCTGATGGTTTTCAAACATAAGATTTAATTTCCAACAGACTCTCCAGGATCTGGTGGAGCAGGGGTGGAGCAAGGAGCTTTGTTTCTCCCAAAAGTGAAGGGAACCTCTTGTCATGGCAATTTCTTTTTCTTTTTTGATATACAAAGGCTACATCAGCATAGAAATGGGTTGATCTGGCCAAACTACAAGACATGGGTAGAAATTTTTGCCAGACTTTCAAAGATGTTATGAGTCAGTGAGTCTCCTCAGCTATGATCTCTTCTCAGATGAGATGGGGGGGTGGGAGCAGGGTGCATTCTGAAGGCCAGACAAGGGTGCATAAGAGCAACCTTCCTCATTTGGATGAGGCACTCCAGATGTGTACTTCCCTCTGTTTTTAAACAGACAGGCTATTATTCAACAAGTATGAGTAGGAAGAGGAGGAATTGAGAATAGTTAGATCTTATTTGGGCAGTTAAGCTCAGTATTGGACAGTTCTGGCTTTGGATGATCTCCAGAACAGGTGTTTGTCCTGCTTTGAGCACAGCTGTGCTTTGCAATGTCAGTGGCTTAGCTGAAGCTTCCAAACAAATGACTTCATGTAAGCTAATGCTTCATCCAAGATCTCTTCACCCCAGTTTGCTTACTTCTTCGCCTTACAGCTAGAAAGATTTGCCTTCAGTTTTTAAAGTGAGAAGCTCCAGGTAAGCCAGTAAGTAGAAGTATTTTCATTGTTGTACATGTGGGAGTCGGTAGGTTTGGTGTCACCCACTTCTCTTTGTCCCAGGGGTGCTTGAGCAAGGAGAAGACCATGAGGCTCTGAGCAACCTGACCTAGTCAGGGATGTCCCAGCTCCTTGCAGGGGGGTTGGACTAGATGACCTTTGAAGGTCCCTTCCAACCCTAACCATTCTATGATTCTATGATTCTACTTCATCTCCCTCCTGATGAACGGCTGTGCACCTGCTGCACCATCGCGTTCCTCATGCCCCCTGACCTTGCTTTGCTAGGGAGGCCTTCTCCTTCCAGTCATCACCTTGGCCTACCCTGTGCCGCTCTGTCCCACACCTATTGGCCCTCCTGAGCTACCACAGTACCACTCCAGGATGTCTCACACTGTTGGGCGCTCCTGGTTCTTTTGCTTTAGTTCCTTTGTACTCAACGCAAACTACAACAAGCAATTGATGAAAAAAAAAAAAATTACAGTACAGGATGTCCCGTAAGTTAGCTTTGAGAGATTTTGAAAGTGAAATAATGAGAATGTCCAGAGAGAGAAAAACAGATACCCATCTGCCTGAGCCTATGTAGGCAGTCACCAAGTCAGGGAAATGTATCGCCAACTTTCAATACAGTTGAAGCTCTCTTGGGTTAGGAGCAAAGCTTTGCTCCTTAATCCTTAAAAAAAAGACACACCCAAGGGTGCCAAAAACCCCAAGCAAGGCTCTGAAGCTCCAGCAGTGATGGCAGTAGTGGACACACAGCATTCCAAAGCAATGCAGTGACCTGTGAAATAAGCAGAATGCAGGCTCAACGATGACTGCAATGATGAACACAGTGTCAGACAGCGCAGGCCTGTCTGCTGCCAAGACAAAAGTGTTGGAATTTCCAGGCGCGTTTGTCCCGTGCGAAGGTAATCACCTGTAATAAATAAAACAACATCATTGTTTTTTAAATAGAAAGCAGATTGTGATGTATGAGGAGTCACCTGTCACTGCAGTCGTGGCCCAAGTGTTGGAAATGCCATTATGGAAGTGCTCATAAAAGTCCGGCAGAGTTGGAAAAGCCTGCCTGCTATTGCTATCTGCCTTCGAAGTCCCCTCCTTTTGCCCGTCGGACCTGTTCTGCTGTAAAACCTATCACGAAATACCTTGGTGATTGAAGAGGAAGGCATGACAGTGACTGTCACATTAACAGGCACAGTTTTATAGGTCTGCGCACGGGAATAACACAGTAAGCAATGTGTCCTTGTGTATTTTTCAGGCTGCTTTAAATCATGTTTCTGGAGCCAAATGATACCTGAAATTGAGTATTATAAGCACAGCTTTCAGAGGTTTTTGCTTCATTTCTCTCTAAGTGCAGGTCTAGTATCTTGACTTTCAAACTGGCTGTTGCCTGTAGTCAAGTGAGTGCCCTTTCCACCTCACTGGCCAATTTGAGCCGTCAAAAAGTGCAATTCAAATGTCTGATTAAGGCCCTCGTGGCTGAATTCTGGGCTCCCAGTTCAAACATGGAATACTGTCTATAAAACTTTTTATATCATCTACAGTAATATTAGAATCATATTCCCTTGACCATCCTTAGAAAAACAGTTCTTGACACACTACTGGGATAAAAGAGGGGGAACACATGGTATCAGTAAAAACTAAGTTAACATACCATTCCAGGCAATAACATTACACTGTATAGTGCAGCAACAAGCCAAGAAGTAATAATTATTGGGAGTAAGCGGAATCAAGAATTGCCCCCAGTGTTGCATTATGCTCCTTTCAGTGGAAGAACCTCAGGCACACAGTGTATAATAACCGGTCCCATTGTCAATATAAAAAGGCTGATAGAACCTGATTTAAAATCTCTCTTTCCCTGTTAAACAGAGCGCAGCAATGATGTGTGCCAGGGCTGCTGAGCGCTTTCGAATGTGTCTGTGAGGTCAAGACCAATGGGTTCGCTGCATTTCCCATGGTGCTTTCTTGTGATGGCAGTCCTCTTTGGCTGGCTGAGGTCCTCACCTTGGGCTCCATTGCCTCTTCCCTGTGCACCCCTAAGGACTTGTCCTGCTTCTCTGGATTCCTCCGTGAGGACCAGCCCATGGAGCAGGAGATGAGTATCGCCGTGCCCTTCAAGAAAGGATCTTGCATTTTGCTGAAGTTCAGGATGGTTTAAGCCAGCAGAGAACATGCCCTAAAGACATTGCCTAGGACTTGAAGTGGGAACCAGGAGTGCTTGACTATGTCCTTGCATGCAGCACTGAGCAGGTAGGCCTCTGGTTTGCCCCTCTCCCACCACCATCTGCCCAGATCCCCCAGTTCCTCTCCCACCCTTTAGCCCTGTCTGGAAGGACTCCCATCCTCAACTGGCCACCCTACAGACCTCTTGTCCATCTCCATGAAGAGCAGCCCAACAAGACCCTCTGTGATCCAAGGATAGAGAGCTGTGCGCCACCACGGCACGGTGATTCAGCCAGCCCCCACTTTCCCTCTCCTCCTCACCATGAGTCATGATTTCCTCTAAGCCTCTGAGTTGCAAAAGGAGATGGTCCTGCTGTGCTGGCACAGCCTCCCTCCGGAAGATGACATGGGGGGCTTGTGCCTCGCCCCTGCTCTCCAGGGCCAAGGAGTGCCCCCAAAACACCCTCTTCTTCTATAGCCATTGTGGATAACAGAGGTTTCTCCTCCCCTCTCACCTGCCTGCATCCATCCTTGGTCTAATAATTAATTTACCCCTTTTTAAGCTCCGATGATCTTTTTCCCCCCTGGAAAAGGAAGACCAGGGTTGGGCGGCGGGTGGCTGGGGGAAGCCAATGCGCACACTAGGAATGTTGGGTCAAGTTTTGCAAGTTATGGCTTCAACCACTTGGCAAAACCCCTTCCTCCTCTCCCCCTCCTCCTCCCCATCATCCCCCTCCTGATTTGAGCAATGAAAAACAACTTCCTGTCAATAAACACGAACAAAAGCTTGGACACATCTTCAAAGTGATGAGTTATGTCGAAAATATGTTTCGGAGCACTTTGAATGTTCCTGTAAACTGGAGGGAAATGATTGTTCATGGTGCTTTGGCATTCAAGGAGAGTTTATAAATAACCGCCGCAGGTCTGTGTGAGTTAGTTTTGCCATGAGAAAAAACGCAACAGGACAAGGAGGGAGAGGAATGAGAGAGGAGAAAGGCCTAAGAGGGGAAATAAATTAAAAAAACAGGTACAAAATCTGGGGAATGGCATTAATTTTTAAAGTTTAAAATTAGCTGGTAGACACGGCATCACCCCTCTGCCTGATGTGAGCTGGGTCTGCCTTCAGGAAAGCGTCTTTTCCCAGTGCCTGGCCACAGGGCTGGTGGAGCAGGGCATGGATGCTGATGCCGGCCTGTGCACTGCCATTGCTGCATGGGACATGGAAGAAGAAAGAAAGCATACGGTTCCCATTGGTTTCCAAAAGTGAAAACATGTGCTGGAATCCCAGCCAGATGTGCTTCTTGTTATTTTAATGAGAAATTCCATAATTAGTGGCAAAAAATAAAAAGAAGCTACCCTGCAAGTGAAAGAGAATCCCTCTCTCTCCTCTTCAGCACATGATAGACGCATCAAAACGATGTGGTGCTTTTACAAACGTATATTACTTGACGGGCTATGATGTTCCTTAATCTGTTTGCTTGAGGGAATTAAAAAGAAACATGAAAAAAAAGAGGCCAAATAAAAGTGACAGATTTTTTTACTTAAACAGTCCTTGTCTTAAACAGGCAATGCAGTCCCCACCTGTAATTCATTTGTCAGCAGTTAAACGTCATTACAACATTAACAGCCAATCTGAATGCAGAAGAGCTGGGCTTTGTACGGCCGTAAACTACAGGACATCAAACTGTACTTTATAGAGTAGGGGCCAGTCAGAAGTGACCCCTTCTAAACTTTTACAATTCTCTGCATTCTTCTGATTATAGTAAAGATTTATTTGAACTTTGATATATATATATGTATTTTAAAAAAAAAAAAGAAGTGTTTTATTAAAAACATTTCATCCTGGTTCTTTAGTGAAAGAGCAGAGAGAAGAAATATTGCAAGACGTCTTAAGCTGGTAGATTTTATCCACCTTGCTAAGTGGCCATAGATGGATTTGCTTGGCTTCGTGATCAGAAATAAACACGTAGTATTGCATTACATCCCGTTCACACACTTTGTTCTCCAAACATGTTTGACATCTAATTGCACAACTCCTTGGCTGGCTGGTATAGCAGGAAAAGTCCTCGTAAGGGATTTGCTGAAAGCCAGCCTTTTGGAGGAGGAAAGGTGCTTCGGCAGCTGAGTGCTGACGGATGCCCTCGCTCACCTACTCTCTGCTTGCTGTTTCCCTAGAGCATCCCTTGGTGCTGTCTGGGAGGGCGTTCAGCAATGCATGTCTTCTGCTCTTAGAAAATCCTCTCAAAATCTAATTTATTGTTTCTCAGTGCTTCAGCTTGCTGCAGAGAACACGGGGCTAATAATCCTGCTCCGTTTTCCAGGCAATGTCAGAGCAAATATGGGAAAGATATTAAGGTGGTGTTGCAAGCCGAGCTGTGCAGTAAGGAAAGAGGAAAACGCCTTAGGTTTTCCTCCTCTTTTCCAGGACCCTCATGTGTTGCCGTCATGTCTGGCTCAGCGCTGATGGCAGCATTTCAGCGCTCGGCCACAGACCCATGTAACAGAGAAAAGGTCTCGATGCTGTGCAAGTCCTGCTTCACCTGCCAGGCAGCAATACTCCTCAAAGATGGTGGTGTTTTCTAGCAATAAAAAAAAATTAGTTTTTACACACTCACACGCACATCTGTAATATATGTATACACATACATTATTTTTGCCGAAATACAAGTACAGGAAAAGGGATGGGATTGAGGGCGGGGTGTGGTCAGTGTTTGGTGGAATTCTGTTTTAGATACGACATGGTCTCAGGCTCACAATGTCCAAGGATGGGCATCATGTTGTTGTCCACAGTGGATTTTGGGAAACATCCTCTGAGCAGGGAGCTTGATTTAGGGACAGATACACGAGGCACCTGAGCCATAACTCCTGGAAAGCCCCCAGATCAGAGCAATGGGCTTTTTGGAGGTGGTGTACCTTGGAGAAGTGCTGATGAGAAAGATTTTTCCAAGGAAACTTGCCACTTTCACAGGTTTGCTCTTTCCCATGGGGAAGAAATGTAACTGTGCTGAAAACCTGCAGTGCTCTTCTTTCTTCTTTTTTCTTTTTTCTTTTTTTTCTATTTTATTTTGAAGGGTGGGGGGAGACAAACCTGAAATGAAACACTTCATTTTGGTCAGTTTCACTTGACAGGGGAATATTTCTTTCTTTTGATTGGATTGGTTTCAAATCAATTCAGAATATGCTTCAACTTCCCTCAGGGAAAGTGCAGCTCTGGCTCTTTTTTTTCTTTATTATGGCTGTGCACTTGGGAGGACTTTGATGCTCAGGAGGCAAAGAGCAACTTTTGTGCTGGCTGAATCCATGGGAATAGGGCTGATCTAGGGGCAAGGTTGTGTGGTCCAAAGAAACGCATCCAACAATTGTAGGATATGAAATAGCCCAGCTAGCCCAGTATTTGCTCTCAGGATAGTTATGGATACTACATGAAGGAGCGTGGAAGAGTGAAACTATATTATCCCGAGTCTCTCTCTGCTGCCAGCCACCAGCAAGGTAGAGGTCCATAAGACAAGTCATGCAGGGAAATTAGGTTTGATAATATAATGACTTGAAAGTAAGGATTTTGCAGTCATTTCAGCTCCTGTTTTGATCTTCAGCCTTTCAAATAACCTACACGTCACATCAGTTCTGACATTGCTAATTATTTTATTTTTCTGCATGATATTCTTGGATCCTTATTTGGAATTTCAACTTTTTGTGCTGTTTCAAAGCACAGAGTAAACACTGAAATGTCAGACATTCCCCAGCGACAGAAGCTCAGAGTACTCTCTCCCTCCACTCAATGTCTGGGCATGAAGCTTTGTGGCTGAGATAGGGAAGACAAAGAAAAGTTGGAATGAGCCAACAGTTGCTGATGGTTTTGATGCTGAAGAGCTCAGTGAACACTACTTTGTTCACTGGTCTTTTTTTTTCTGTTTGTTGGCCAGCTCCCTCCCAATTTCTTTAGCTTTCTTTAAAACGATTCTGTTTTCCTCAGTAGAATTTAAAGCACAGAGCAAACAGAGCAGGTTGTCTTCCTTCTGTCCACATTTCTCTAAAAAGAACTGGTGTGTTTTGAAATGGAAATGTCTTGTCCTGAAAATGCTGAAACCAACCCTATTTTCAAAACTACTGTTCTCCTGGGGTTCTTTTGCAATCCAAATAGCTGAGAAGATGTTACAAATGCTGGCTAAAGCAAAACATGCTATGTTCTAGTAAAATAAAATAACAAAAGAGGGAGTCATGGGGTTTTATTGTGAGTGAATAGGGCAGACTGGGGAATGTCACCCTGTTGTATCCAGCATCCCTGGTCACGCATGCAGGGACCACAAGGTGCCATACAATTACACAGCAGAAGAGATGGTTCCTCTACCCAAG
The DNA here is from genome assembly GCF_036417535.1 of Chlamydotis macqueenii. Classification (NCBI taxonomy): domain Eukaryota; kingdom Metazoa; phylum Chordata; class Aves; order Otidiformes; family Otididae; genus Chlamydotis; species Chlamydotis macqueenii. The sequence continues at coordinate 42,226,441 of NC_141561.1, forward strand.
GATCTACTGCATGCTTTCTGTGTGCATTTTACAAAGCATTTGCCAGCATGGGTGTCAAAGAGGTAACTTAAGACACAAAGCTCCCCTGAAATTTTTACTCAATGAATTTTCTAGAAGAAATGACAGTGCATGCTCCTGGGCTGCCTTCTGCCCTATCTCAGAGCAGACATTGCTGTCCTGCAGCAGGTAAGATATCTCCTGTAGATGTACACAGACTTTACAGTAAACCCCCCCAAAAGGCACAGCACACCTGGTTTCAGCATTTGCTCTGAGCCTCATTGCTAAACCTTGGCAAATCTTTCTGCAAACCTGGTCCAAGTGTAAAGTCACCTCTGCAAGCAAAGATTTATTGCTCTGGACCAAAACCAGGCAGCATTTCATGGTTTTGGAGCCCCTCACCCGCACTCTCGGCTAAGTTTGCTGTGGGGCTTTGGTGTTGTAGACCCACAGGATTGTGCAGGCTGGAAGGGACCTCCAGACATCATCTGCTCTAGCTTCCCCACCCAAAGTCTCAGGTACAACTTCTCCAGAGGCACAAGGTTTCTCCTCAGGCTAGAGTCCCCCTCCTTCCTCCTGAGACTGTTTTGACAGGCTTTCTTCTTTCCTCTCTTTTTAATGTTCTTACCAGTCATGCAACAAATAAGTTCTAAAATCCTGAGGTTTTTGAATGTTTACTGTAAGCTGGATTGAAGCCTTGATGACTATGATGCATATAAAAGACCAGAGGAAACAAGGAATAACAAGTTTCGTTGCCATAACAAAGGATGATACAATACCTTGAGATCTAAAAATAGTTTCTTCCTATTAACCTCTCCATATGGTATCTGCTCAAGGGAAAGGAAGGAAGAATCGATTCGTGCTGCAGAGAGCAAAGTTTTGGTCCGAATGTCAGCTGGAGTGGCGAACACAGTAGGCAGGTCAAGAAGCTCAGATGAGGAGCGAAAGGATGGTTTTATGGTTAAATATCTGTTGTGACACTTGGAAAGGCTCAGCTCTGTCCTTGGCTTTTCCCCATGCTCCTCACACGGCATTGGACTTCTGGTTCCTGTTTCTGGTTCCTTCTGGGCTCTTTCTGCCCTAAATGTTTAGCAGAAGTCTGAGGGCATCTCTATGCATAGGACTATTCCCAAAATACTCTTCCAAAGTGTAGTCCTACTCCATCCAGTCTTACTACACTCAGAAACAAAAACCCAAGGAAATCCTTTTGAAGACCTCTGACCCCACTGCCCTAAGCTCTCTGTTGATGCTCACCAGCCTTTCTCAGTGGGAATAGTGGGGATTTTCCTCCCCCTCTGAAATTTTCCAGCAAAACTGAGGACAGAGCCCAAGCTGTCATGTTGTGTCCCTGCTCCGCAGCTGGAATTTGATTGGCTTTTTATTTTTTTTCTCCCCTCTGAAAAAACACGCAAAGTTGAGAAGGAAGGGACCAGAAGGAAGGGATGAAAATTTCAATTTTGAAAATACAGAGATGTGCTGACCAAGAGTTTGCTGGCCTAGCGCCCCCATGAGAAAGAGCATGAAGCGACTGCCGAGGCGTGGACAGCTTCATCTCCTTCTCAGGGCAGAGGGACTGATAGTCATCCTCTCCTAATGATGTCTGCAGGCTACAGAGCTCTTGAGAAGCTGCTTTGGAAGAAGCCACAGCTCCATCCCACTGCTTTAACACTTGCACAGAGCTCAGGAGCTTTGTCTTTTGAAGAACAAGCCTCCCTTTCTCCCTCTTTCATGATTATATTGATTAGATAACTTTCTGCTCCATTTTCTTCCAACTTATAATTTTCTTTCCTCTTTGTTTTCAAGGTAAACACACAGACCTGCTGGCAGAAGCACTGCTGGCATAATGTAATCCCTGTCAAGAGCAGTGTGCTCTCGAAACCTGCATCCCAGCTTGCAAAGATGCCCAAGTGACCCCAAGGGGTCAGTGCAAGCCAATGAAATGCACACAGTCAACCACCAAATTAACGAAGAGGTGGGCTGCTGGGTCCCCAGGAGGGGGACGGGAGTGTCCCCTTCCTTACCAGAGCACACAGAGCAGGGCTGGGGGCTTTGCCCACTTATTTTGGATATATCTGCTAAAGATCTCATCAATTTCTATTTCTGAAGTTCATACCACAGCACTGCCGATCCCAGACCTCTGGAAAGTATGGTTTACTTGGAGAGCAGAAGGGCCTCTGGATCTGCAACTGCTATCAACTCACAGGAGAAATTTTTTTTAATAGTAAGTGGGAAAATCTCATTAATTTTACCTGCCAGTTTCTGAGCTTTTGGGTATCCCAGCATCTGCCTCTGTGAAGATTAGAAACCCTGCTTCTGTGAAGACTGGGATTCTTTCCCAGCAATAAAAGACAGAGGTTATTTTTAGTGGAGCACTGAACTTACCAGGGTCACGAGAAAATGGAGACAGACGGGAAATATTGGTTAAACAGTTCTTATGGGGAACTACTTGAAGATGAACCCTACCTGCTCTTATTTTGCAGGTCTGCATACTCCTGGTCTCCTTAGCTTCAAGTGCTTTGGATCTAGTGTCCATGCTGGAGGGGATTACCTTGTCCATGAAGTTTCCCCACTGTAAGTAAGGACTGTCAAAAAGGATGAACGACCACCAACCTCTGCTGCTGTGCTGTCCCCTTCCCCTCTGCGTGAAGGACTCCCAGACCTCTCCAATCTGCTTTCAAGAGACACCGTGCTCACCTGGCAGGTGTTGAATAGATTTACAAAAGAGAAGAGCACTCCAAATACTCTATGTTCTTGCTGTTTTGGCTCATCCATCATGTTTTGTAAAGCATTTTAAGCAGAAGTAGTCCTATTACAGATTAAATTTCTGCTTTTTCCTTAAAATGAAAGCTGTTTTCACTGTTTTGCATTAAACTGCATATTGATTTCTTGCTCTGTTGAGGTAAAGGGAGATGATAAATACCAAATGGCAGAGTACGGGTTGGAGATCAAACAGGGAAACTCCTCGTTCCGTGCACTCAGGAAGGACCTTGAAAGTTGTTCCTGGAACACTCTGCAGCTCTGTCGGCTCCTGACAGTAGATATTTGGGCATGTGCAAGCAATCATTTTTATACTACAGAGAGCCAGGATGTCACCTGGGAGATGCAAGAAGGCCACAGTCCGGCTACAACTGCTGAGACTGGGAAATCCACCTCCCCTTTTCCATTGGTATGAAGTTGGCAGCTCCTGTGCCACAGGAAGAGCTGCTCAGGTAGGATCGCAGGCAGCTGGCAGATGTTAGAGACACATCCACAACATCCCAGGCTTTAGCTCTGAAGCAAGGGCTTGCTAAAAACTGCAAGGTCTGCCAGGTAATAGTTGCCTTCATCCTTTCTGTTTATTAACTTATTTTCCTAGGCATCTCCTCTTGACAGCTGTAATGATGAGGATCTGCCTTTGGGCCACTGATAGGCATTTCTTCTACACTAAGTGTAGCTCAGCATAGATGGGAATTGGGCTGCTTTGAGCTTCCTTTGCTGAAAATCAAGCCGACGCCATTGGGTAACACTGACCTGTAGCACAGTCAGGTTGAATTTCTCAGTTTGAAGATGGCAGGGCACACCTAAACTGAGAAATGCAGCATGGTTTGTGTGCCCTTGACCTGGGCAGACAGGCAATGCTGGGCTGGGGTGTAACCCAGGGCACCAGAGGGTTGCCTATTTTGGGTATGCAAAAACCACTACATCACTTCCACGGTGGTTTGACTCTGTGTTGGCTGTGGCTTTTCTTGTTGAAGAGTTATATGGTGTGGAACCACCTCCACATCTCTCCAGCAATGATGCAGACATGTCTTGAAGATGGTTTGGCTGACACATCTGCCCTCCCCCTTGCTAGGAACCCCACAGGTCTAATTACAAAACAAGTTGGTCAGTGGAAATCTCCACCACCGCAACATACGCTTCAGATAGACAAACCACGCCTGTGTCTATCCACAGCTCTTTCCACAACTCCTGGATTTCACTTTTGCATAAAGAACAGTTTGGGTTTTTACTGACACCAGAAAATCCCTCAATGTGCCAGCAAGCAGAAGTGAGTTCTCCAGGACCAGCATGGTCCCTGGATTCCCCTCTCCCAAACATCATCTGATACATGGACACAAAGAGAGCTCTATAGTAGAAGTGATGACCCCCACTTGTCTTCAAAGCCAAGTTTTGGGCCAATATATCCAATGCCGTGGCATGGTATAATGTCGGCTTGGGAAAACTGGGCAATTGTTGGCTGAAGAAGAGAAAAATATCTTTCAGATATTTTACAATCCAAAAAACATTATTCTCAAATGAGCTTTTTCCAAGCACATTAATGCTACAGCCATTAATAATCATAGAACTCAAAGAAAAAAAATCAGCTGGAAAAGAGTTGAAAGGGAAACCTATTAAAATTTAAAAAGCAATTTCCAAAAAAATATATACAGTTTCATTTCCAATTTTTTGTTGTTTTTTGAGTTATTTTTTGCTCCAACTAAAACTTTCAGTGACCTAATAGTCCTTTTAAAAGAAAGACAGCTGCACAGAATAAAAATGGTCTGTTTTGTTCCTTTTGCATTGTTCCTAACAGCGGGACAATTCTTCCTTCTCCTGATTGAATGTTTCCCAGAGCGTCTAGACATGTCGCCACCACCACCGAGGAGCTGAGAGATACCAGGACTCACCCGAGGAGCTGCAAAGGCCAGTTATCTGTCCTTCTTCCCTCTCCAGAGCCTGTTACTTGGGTGAAGATCAGGCTTATGAGCAATGAGATTCCTAAAAATAAGCTTCTGTGTTGTTAATTTTTAGGTTGTGCTGGGGTCATATTTTCCACTTCCTCTTTTTCAGCATCGGGAAGCTGAGATTCCCGCAGAAGAACAGGACTTTCTGAGCAGGGCTTTAGATATCACCACCAAATTCTCCATGCTTGGTGGCCATGTATCAGAATTTCACAGGGCAAACTGTCTCGTACCTCCTCAGATGCTCAGCTCCCTTCCAGCTTGTGACCCTAAGCCAAGCCTGGGACAGCTTTGCCTGCCCTCCCCAGGGGCTTCAGGAGCACGTACCCAACCCGATGCTCTAGATGTTTCTCACATCCCACCCTGTGTGAGGTGTTTCACTGCAGTTTCTACCCCTTTGGGCTACTTCTGCTCTCACCTCGCAGCACTTGGTAGCAGCTGCTCCTTGGTGAGCGAGGTGGCGTGGCAATTCCTAGCCTCTGGCTGCCTCCAGTCAGGATGAAGTGATGGTCCAGTTCCCCACTTCAATGCCAAATGAGCGTTAGCACACCCATCCCTCAGCTCATAGCTCATCTCCAGTCACGCCCTTGGATCCCAACAATCCTGTGTGCGAGGGGCACGAACCGTCCTGCCGACAATTCAGCGAGCACTTTAGACAATAGCAGTGTTACCCAAATAATAAATAGCGGTGCTAATAATAGCCCTTATCCTTGCATCCCCCTGCAAGCCACTCTAATTTGCTAGGACTTGGCTAGAGCCTGTAATCAGTCAGTTATAATCTATTTCAGTCCTGTGTGGAGGGATCTGGCTGGGTTTCCCGGGCTTGGGCTGCTAACATGACTCATTCCCAGCTGATCACTTAGTGGCTTCAGCCAGGTGCTTCTGGGACTCCATGTCCTCAGCCCTGCTGCTTTTCATAATGAATTGGTGCTTCGGGGCCAGGAGGCAGAAAGGGAAGAGTGGTGGGGAGCACACCCCACAGGGTGCTCCTCTGCTGGGAAGCCTCCATGAGGGTTTGAGAGAGTATTCAAAGAATCACAGAATCACAGGATGGTTTGGGTTGGAAGGGACCTTTAAAGGCCATCCAGTTCAAGGATACCTGCAAGGAGCAGGGACATCTCCAACCAGATCAGGTTGCTCAGAGCCCCGGCCAACCTGGCCTGGAATGTTTCCAGGGATGGGACATCCACCACCTCTCTGGGCAAACTGTTCCAGTGTTCTACCTATTCTGGAGGTAATGGTAAGAAAGAGTAGGATGAAAGTCTCTAAACTGGGTTTCTGTGGGGCTGAGGGAAAAGTGGAGTCACAAAAACCCTGGGAAGATTTATTGTGGACTCATCTCTGCAAGAGCCAGAGGAAGGAGGAGATGGAGGAAGAACATCCGTGGCAGAGCCTAGATAATGATGTTGGCTGTAGTCAAGTTGCAAGGTGCAACATGGGAAGGTACGTCCGGGTCTCAGACCCACTCTCTTCCTGAGCAACATGGGACCATAACGTAGCAAGGAGCAGCTGGGTGCCAGCAGTAGTGCCTTTCCTTGTGTAAAGGGGAAATAGCATATGGAGGTTGAGCCTGTTTACCTAAACCACTTTCTTGGTCCAAATTAGAGCTGGAACATGGCCAAACCCTTGGAGGGATAGAGCCGGAAAGAGGTGTCTTCCTGCGCATTGGCCCTGGCAAAGTGGACCACTCAGCTTGGTGCCACATGCAGATTTATGGTGGTGGGGTGAGCTCTGACGGTGTGAGACACGTCCAGGAGCAAGGACCTGTACCAACGTCTGCGAGGCCACTGCACATACTCTTTCTGCCTGCCAGAGGCAGCATGAACATCTGTGGGCTCATCTCCAGCACCAAGATGCTGCAAGTGCTGTCTCCTGCACAGCTGTGCTCATCTGGGCCTAGAAAAGCAGACCTGTGAGCATAAAGTTGGAGGGGGAAGAAAATGATCACGTGTGTGGGGAGCAAGTGGCTTTTTTTGTGGCTCCAGCCCAGGACCCTCTGCTCTGGGGGACTGTGGGGGCAAGAAGGGGTATTCTCCTTCCCATCCAAGTGCTCTGCACACCATGATGGGATCCCACCCCATGAGTGTCCAAGCGAGCTGCACTTTCTAAGGCAGCCTGGGCTCCAGCAGTATGGCTAAGCCAGGTACTCAGGAGTGTTTTCCAAACCCCATGGCAATTCCCACCTCGTGGAGGGCCATATGACTCTTTCAGTTTTACCCATCAGTAGATCTTTCCAAGAGCTTCACTCTTGGCCACAGGAGATGAGACCTGGATGGTCCTTTCAACCATAGCTATCTCATCGGTGTGGGGGCAGAGAGGTACCATGGGTCCCATTGCACCAAGGGTGGAAACTGGGAACTCCTTCCTTGGCACCTCTCCAAACACAGGCCCCCTCATTTTTTGCATACAAAATAAATGCTGTGGATTAAAGATGCCACCTGAGCAAGAAGGGGAGGAGAACAGATACAGGCACCACCCAAAAAAGCTGGCGTTCATGTCAGTCTATAAAAGGCAAAGGTGAAGTGAAGCTGAAGGTGAACTGAAATCATAGTGCAGAGTTCCAGGCAGGGAGAGAAAGGAAATGTGGTCCTAATTACTTGATAACTATCCCACATTTCACAAGTCATTTTAATGGCCCAAATGGATTGCTTTCATGCTCAGAGCTAGTGCTGGAGAGATATGGATAGAGTTCTCTCACAGAGGGACATATGGTGCCAGAACGCCCACTCTGAGAAGAATATTATTATCTAAAATGACATTAATACATCCTGTTATTCCCTCGTGCTGTATCATGCGCAGGGAAGGGACCGCGCTGTTAAAATGTCAGTGTTCAGGCAGCATCTCAGCGTGGAGCGAGCACAGTAGCCGATGCCAAGCGGTTTGTCCGGCAGCCCTTGAAGGAACCCCCATCGCCCTAGGCAAACCCTGACCCCTCCTGGGAGTCGGATGCTCCATCGATGAGCATAACTGGGAGCCATCCACCTGCGCTGTGCTTCCAGGTGAACTGGAGTGGGGATGGGTGGCAGTGAATTCATCTGGCCACCAGCAAGTGGTTTTGGTCCAGGGTTTCCCTCCTCCATTATAATCCCTTTGCACCCAGTGCTACCCTGCTCCAGAGACCACAGCAGCTTTCTTAGGCACTGGAGGGTTATGGTCATGTTCCCATAGCTTCTGGACACCTTACAATAATTGGAAACAAGCTATGGAAAGCTCAGTAAACAGCAGCTGCTGAAGCTCACCGAGTGCCTTTAAAAATGTAATGTTTTTCCTTCTCCTTCCCCTGAAGTTTTATTGGACTTTAAGTGGGGAGGTGAGAAACCGGGTAGATGTTCTCCCAGCTTTCCCTGCCTAATGAGTGTCTCTGCTCTGATCTTAGCTGCTGAGGAAATAAATCAGAAAAAAGGAAAGGAAACGTCAGCTTTGGGTTTTCCTCTGCTAATTATGGGGAAAAAAAATAAATCCCCCTCATTTATTACGCACAGCGCTGGGGTATGAGAAAGTGATTAAAGGTGTGATGGTCTTTATTGCTCAGATACCCTACCTGCTCTGCAGAAAAACTTCATTTTTTTTTCAAGCAGAACCCCAAACTGTTTGCCCTTTTCATTGCCTTAGTTTCTCATGCACAGATTCATTCCCGGTGTGACTCTTCTGACAGCGGCGGGGTTACAGCAGCAAAGAATTCGGCCCCTGGAAGGCTCTGGGCCAGATGTTGCTCTCTCAGTGCAATAATTGGAAGAACAAGACTCGTTACCAGTAGGAAGCTTGTTCGATAAAGTCAATGGCTCTGTTCTCCATTCTAATGCGAGTACTTAACACACTGTTGGTGCAGATGACCTCATATCCCCCTCCCCACTCCCCCCTTTTGCTTTTCCAATATATCTCCTCAGCCTGTGTTGGCTTGTATCTCTCGGTCTCGTTTGTACTGAAGTCGAGCGGCGGTATGAAGGTGGATGACCTCATGGACGTCAGGACAGAGCTTTGCTGACACGCTTGCCTCGGTAGCACAAACCGGCATGTGCTGAATCCATTTCCTTTCCCAAGCAGCAGGCTTGCACGCGTCAGTTTTAAGGGTTTGTGCTCAGTTTTTCAAGCCTAAAAGCTGATGTGGAAGGAGATGCATCCATTCTTTTTATTCACTTCATTTTCACTGCTTATAAATCAGAGGTGATATTCTTCAGTTCCAACCTGCCTGAACACAGAGCTTTGTACCAGTGCATGCATTGCCACTACGAACACGCTGCATCACTGCTCCATGCTGTGCCTTGGCCGTGCTCGTTTCCAGCCACTACTCACTGTAACGATCATCAGTGATAAATTTCAAAAGTGCTGGGATTCAGTTAACAGGGAGTTTGCCTAGGCCCTGCTGAGGAAGTTTGTTGTTTCAGTTGGGTCTCCTCAACAGTTTCTGAGATGTGATTGTCAACACCCAGCAGCAGAGGGATAGAGATAGCTCTTGGCTAGGGAATAATAACTTAATTTGGGAGTGGAAATTGCTGGTAGCAGCATTACCCTGGGTTATGCAGTCTTCCCAGGGACACGGGTAATGTAGTTTATATTAAAGAACAGTCCATCCTGCACTGTGCCATCTCATTTATGCCCTAGAGCTGTGCCGAACCGGTAGCCCAGCTCCCAAAACCCACCGCGGTAGCTTTTCCACCCAGGCAGAAACACCTATTGCAACTAAGGAGACAGAGAAGCGCCACGTATCTAAGACATCTCAGTTCAGCCCTCTGACACTTCCCAGGGAGCTCCTGTCCCACAGTGGAGATGACATGTGTCTCTCACGGTCCAACTAGCCTTCCAGAAGTTGGAGCCAAGTCTATCTCTCTCACTCACTAGTTTCTTCAAGGACTTATCAGAATGAAATAAAAAGCCCAGAAAGCTCTCCTGGTGGCCAAATATGGACTCCCAAGTTGAGGACTATAAAATTGCGTATTACTTGCCAGATGTGCTGACAAAACACATGATCATATTGAACCAAATTTCCTTCTAGACTCTGCATAGAAGAGGGATATCTTCTGGGAAGAAATACTAGTTCAAGGGCATCTGATGGAAACCAAATGGATTCTTGAAAAGTTTGGAGCCAAAGCCCTATGGAAAGCCTGAATCAAATTTTTCTGCACAAGATTAGGTTCAATTTTTAAAATCTACTCTCAAATTCTAGACGAACAGAAGGAAAGCTCTGGGATTCATTTGTCATAGATTCCTTGCAGAACTACCGAGCAACTTGACATGCGGCAAAACAGATGTCCCCTGCAGAACTCATGCATGTGCAGAGTACACAAGCCAAATTAAATTGAGATGTTCTCCAAAAGCCCAATCATGATGGAAAAGGTATCACAAGATGCAACTCAACAGGGTGTTCAGTTTGCAGTCTGATAAAAGCAAACACTGCAAAGCTGCATGTTTTACTCCCAGCCGTCCAGTGTGGCTCTTTGCTGAGAGTTCATAAATGCTAATCTGTGAAAAAGTTTAAAGATTAACTTCAGATTCATGGATTTATGGGAGGCAGTGACAGAAATGATTACTGGACCGAAGAGAAGACTGGCCAGGAAGAAGCTTTTCTACCTGTTCTGTGAGAACTGCTGATATTTTTGAGAACAAGGAAGTAAAGAAACAAAATAAAATCTCATTTTTGATTTGGAATTGAAGTCAAATTGTTTCAAAATTTGAGCAGAACCACCAGCTGCAATCTGTAGGGGGGGGAGTGGAAGACCATTTCACATGAATTATGGTGCTGCATTTAATATATTTTTAACATCCTCCACTCCCAGTAAAAAATACAGTTATTTCACATTCTAAAGAAACCTGGAATAATTTGTTTAAAAAAAAAAAAACAAAAATGGAACAGCTCAGCAATTTGAAAACATGACATTTCAGGTATCCAGACTCCTGTTTTTAAAATCTTTTATGGAAAACAGTTTCGCATCAGTTAAGAACAAGCAAACAGTGCTTCCTGGAGAAAACATCATTTATTTGACACTCAATAGATGACCTGTTTTCCTGCTAATCCTACGTGAAACCCCTGCTCTATAGGCTGTTTGTTGGCCTCTGATGAGCGGTGCTCTTGCAGGTGTTTGAGAGGATGTCCTGCCTTGCAGTGCTCAGACCCCGTCCCACAGATAACTTACAACTCTCTGCCTAATTCAAACATGTCCAGGAATTTTTTTCATCTCGTTCCAGAGCGGCGTCGCTCTTTGATCTTGTCCAGAGCAGTGCGATGGCTCTGCCACTCTTTTCCAGCCCTGACTTCTGGTGGAAAGCAGCAGACTGGGGCTGCTTAACCCCTTTCTGAGACCAGTTCTCCACTGCAGACTTCTGGCCCCTGTGTTTCCCATCACAGCTCCTTTGTTTCAGTTTACCCAGTTTCCCACCACAGCGCCCGAGGAGCCATTGGCAGGTAGATTGACTGTTAAGAAGTGTTAAGTTTTTTTAAAGCCTTATCAAATGCATCCTTGGTCTCTGTGCCACCTCCCTGGTTGGCCACAAACATCCGGTTCAACCTGTGTCTGTTGGCACTGGCGGCAGCCGCCAACGTAACCAGATGCTCAAAGCTTGGCAGTTTAATTTTTTAATAGCAGTCTCTCTCTCAATCTCAATTTCTCTCTTCTTCCCCCTGCCCCCAGTAAAAGCGATTCTGGAAACACAAATCAATTATTCCCAGATTTCAACTGCTGGCACCACTCCTCCTGCAGCTGCAAGCACAGAATTTAATCTCTTCAGTATTTCGGTGTAAAGGACTGCAGTCAAGGAACGCATGGAGGTTTTGTGTTTGGGTCTCAGCTGTGTGCCCAGCCCCAAACTCGGAGGCTATGGGTCTTTCGTCTCTGATAGCATCCCACTCTCAGCCTGCACTTGGCTCATCTCTTTGCAATGGGATGGACCAAAACTCTGGGGCACAATACACTGAAGACTTCAGAAAAGTTCAGTATTGTACCCAAATATTTCAAATTATCTGTTTTTGTTTTGTTTTGTTTTGTCTTTCCTCTTATTTCAACCTAGTGGAATTGAGTGGGAAATGGTTTTGTAGCCCCTCAGAGGGAAAAATGTTTTCTGAGAGTGAAAAAAAAATGCAGTTGCTCCACTTGAGGATCAAAGTTTCACATTTTCTTGATGGCTGCAAAGAAAAATGGGCAGTCCAAAAAGCTGAGCTGTCAGGACACCCATGGGGGACCTGAGACCTGAACGTCCACTACTGACCAGGCGGGGATCTCAGCCAGGATTCATCCGACCTGACAAGTCCTTGAACAGCCAAGCGCTCTCCTGGGAAAGGCGTCTTTGGTGCCGGCTTGAATTCATGTGACTTGTACCAAAGCAAGGTGCACTACCTGAAAATAAAGTGCTGATGTTTTAGGGAGAGCAGTTCATCATCAGGGACAGGTCATGGGAGGAGCTAGTGTCCTGGTTCTGGCTAGGACAGAGTTAATTCTCGACTGAACTGGCAGAGGAGCTGGAGCTGATGGCACCTGTGGCTGGGGGACACAGCTGGGGTAGTTCACTAATTAGCCAACAGCTGGGATAGTTTCCCCAAAATAGCCCAAGGGCTGTTCCATCCCATGGGATGTCATATAAAGTGGGGATGGTGTTGAGGGGCAGATTTTTGCTACTCAGGAGGGAGCTGGGTGTCAGAATCCTGTGAGCTATTGTACTGTAAATAGTGTTCTTAAGTATATTCTATTACTGTTTTTGTTTTCCAACTCTGTTTTCTTTCACTCTGTTATTTTCTTAAACTGTTTTTATCTCATACTATGAGTTCCACCTTCTTTCCTGATTCTCCTCCACATCCCACTGGGGAGGCAGTAGGTGGAGTGTGTGAGTGGAGTGACTGTGTGGTGTTTTAGCTGCTCCGCTCACACTGGTGGAGTGAGTGAGTGACTGTGTGGTGTTTTAGCTGCTAAGCAGGACTAAACTACAACAGTGGGTCAAGCCCCTGTTTTCCTGAGCTCCTTCACTGACATGTGATGCAGTGCTGTGTGAGGGCTCTGCCAGCCAGCTTTAGGCAAGCCAAGATATCTCAACAGCTCATTGCAGAGGCTGGTGGAGAGAAAAGAGCATGTCCTGGAAGTAGCATGGCTCCAGCAGAGATGACTGGTGTGGGGTTTTGGCTAAGCCACTCCTGCTTCTGGTTGGGAAAGCTGTGCCACATTGCTGGAGACTTTGCAACCCCATTAGATGCCTGTCTGCTCCAGCTGATGCAGGGCCAGGAAATGGATGCTCTTCTCTTGCCTGCCTCTTGTAGACTAGGTAAGCATTCCCTTCCGGCCTTGAAGCCTACAATTTGGAAAGGAGAGGCCAATTCTCTTAGCCATCATTTGCCTGGCTGCCTTTGATAAACTGGCTTGGGCATGGACAAAGTTTTCCAGCAGCAAGTGATACCACGAAGCAGGCCAGAGCTGCGGAGACTCTAGGTCCGTCTGTAGGGCATGGAGGAAGATGGGTCAGAGAAGGCAGGCAGGGAGATGAGGTGGACTGAGAAGATGAACTTAGAGAAATTTGAGCTGATCTTACTATACACCTCAGTGGCTTACAAATGGCCTAGTTTAATATCTGGCAGAGGCAGAGAGCGTGCAATGGTCAGCTGTGCAGGGCTTGGTTGTACGGATGCAGCGGCTGTGCCCCACATTTTGCCAGGGCCAGGCTTGGTATCCTCCAGCCATGAGTGAGACAGAAATCAAGTACCCATCAGAGGATACGGTGTTGCTGATCCCTTAGCATCTGCTCCTGTGCTGATGCCTGACAGGCAGTTGTGCAGGACTACCACACCCAGAAGCCTGCACAAGGTTGTCATGTCAGAATAAACAGCACTCACACAGATATATGAAGTGCTAATGACCCTTGTTGGCTTTACTTGAGGAAACAATGTTGTCTCAGCAGTAAATCGGCTTCCTCTTCATTAAAGCCGCCACCTTGGGAACGACGACTTTGAAAATAATGCCATCACCTCCTCCAGCTACCTGCCAGGCTCTGAACACCAGAGGATTTTTTACAAAGGTACTAAAAAATGTATGTCCCAGAGTCCTTTGCTTTTGGAGAGGTCTGAGTACCAAGCAGACACATAATGGGAGCAAGAGCTAATTTCTCCTTCAGCTACTTCTTTTTTATTATTTTTAGATTGGTCCCAGGTTGCCAGGTTGATTGATTAATTGCTGGTGCAATGGAGGAAAAAAAAAAAAAGAGAGAAGGAATAGCCTGCAAATATGAGAAGGCACCAGAGGATTTGGAGAGGGAAGGGGGGAAAGTTGATCCATGGTGCAAAGCCAACAGGGGGAATTTGCCCTGTGACTATTTTTTTTTTTTAATGGTAGATGGTGGTGTTGTAAGAGTCCGAGGGAAGAACAGGGAAAATTGATTTCACAGCCAAGTCAGCCACAACAAAGGACCAGAGCGAACTGTGGGGAAGAACCAGATGAAAACTGGAAGTTTCAGTTGGAAGGAGGGAAAAGAGCGATGTCTGAAGAAACAATGGGCTGAAAGACCGGGAACTAGAAAAAAACAGCAAATGAGAAATTGTGGGTGACATCTTGGAAAGGATCATGGGAGCTCACAGACTTAGCTGTGGAAAGAAAAAGGTCAGCAGGTAGCAGCAGGTGTTATGGATCAGCACACATACATGTGCCCTCAGTGTGGCAGATCCACATTCCCACTCAGCCAACACGGCTGGGAAGCAGTTCTTAGGAGAAAGACCAAAAAGGATGCTTTTCCGGGTCACAGCACATAAGTCTGCAGCCAAAGTCTACAAAACTACTTAATACCAATGGAAAACTAATGAGGTTGAAGTGACCAAATTTTTCTTAATTAGCCTTTCCCTCACTCTCCTGATATTTACTGAAAAAAAATGATACACTACTCTGGCCTTTCTTAGAAATAACTTCTCCAGATGGAGGTTGACATGCAACGATGGTTGGCTGACCCGGTGACATGAAGAGAGTCAATCCAAAGAACAAAGCTGTGAGAATGTTCCTTCTCCAGTGCTCAGCTGATAGAAACCAATTGATGCTGCCGTTGCCAGTGGGTTGGAGAAGACAGCTAACACTTGACCCAAGGGTGATCAGGAATGGTGGGGACCCTCCTTTTGTACCAGACCATCAACAGAGGCTGGGCAAGGCTTGGCCTTCAAGGCAGAGACTGTGCCCAATGGCTTTGCGTGCAGAGGAGCTCTGTGAGCCAGAGGCACCTTTGATGCACAATCTGTTAGAAAACATGCCTGAAGTGCTCAAAGGGGAGCAGCCAGCACATGAGTAAGTCTGGATGTCCAGACCCTTATTTCAGCATCACAGTGAGGGCTGGACTCATTCAGGCTGGGGAGCGCTGCCCTGGAAGCCCACACCAGACTGGGGAGGTCTGGCACGCTTCAGACCAGGGGTCCCTGAAGCAAATGATCCTGCCTATTTTAGTTCTTGCAAAAAAATGAATGTACCATGAATTCCCCATTGTGAATCCCCGTAAAAGGCGCAAAACATCTTAAAACCCGAGTCAACAAACACACACAAGTCTTGATGGAAATGCATCCTGGTCAGACAGGTCTGGATCCCATAACTATAAAGGTGTTTTATTTCCTGGAATTCTGACATCAAAGGGTGGATTTTCAAGACAAATAGCTGCTATTTTCATTTCTCTGGAGAAATCATATGATGTGATTGACAATTAAGATCAAAAAAAGATTTGATGGGCAAAAGATCAGGAAATAAATCTCCCTACACCACCAAATCCAGGGCTGTTATCAAAAGCTATTCATCCCCGCTCGGCGCTATGAGGATCACAGGAACTTGGGACCTAATTTAGGGGTATTTTTTTAGTAACAGTAACAGAGGATTGAGGAAATTTGGCTTAGTTTTACCTGCTACAAAGCTCCATAAGTGCTAGAGTGAAGGCACAAATATTCAGCCAGGTTTCCTGAAGATGGCACAGTGGGGACATGAGTTTGCAGCATCCCCTCCTGGACATTTTAACCCTTTATGGCCAAGAGCTTTCCCCACTCAGTGAGCAAACATCACCACTTTCCTCCATCCAGATTTTTTAGTGGGTGGAAGAGTTACAATACTGGGGGAAAAGTACCATTTAAGACTGCATTGGTAAACTGACAGTGACAAACATGCTGGGGCATGTCGTTGCTAGCTGTGATCTGCCCAGGGATGGTAGGAGGGAGGAAGAGGGGGTGATATTAGTTACAGCCATCTCAAAAAATCAGAAGAGTTAGCAGGCCTACGTTTCCACAGCTGAGCCTTGTCTCCACCTGTCTCTGACCATCAGGGATCTTGAGCTAGATTTGACATTGATTGACCGCTTTACTCTGAAGAAAGAACATTTTACTTCCTGAGACCATTACATTTGTGTGTCACAACTGCATAGTCCAGACTTCTCTGGTAACAGGCAAAGGCATATGGTTTTATTTCTCCATTAAGCCTAATGGTGTGCAGGAGGCAAGGTTATGACGCTGTGTTGGTTTTTCCCCAAGGGAGCCCACAGATGGTGCTGAGTCCAGAGGTATGGCGCAAGCTCAACCCAAAGTTGGGTTTGGGTCCTCTGTCCTACTTCGGTCCTGTTTGTAAGAGTCTTTGAGAAACAACCTCAAAACGTGGACAGAGGGTTAGCAGATTGGTACTATGATGGAGGAGGTGCGACTGACTGTGATGTTTCTGCTGGATGCTCTTGTTCAGGCCTTGGCTAGGGAAGGTTGTCTTCTCAGTCTCATGACCAAAACTAGCTAGGGCAGCTGTGTTGAAGTCCAACCTCAGGGCCAGACAGGACAGTTGGGTAGGAGCTGAGAAACCCTTCCTCCCTCCTGTGTCATCGCTCCCTCCAGATCAAGCTGTTGTGCTGATGGTGGTGCTCCTGTCAAGGAAAGGGTGGTCTCCTGATGTACCATCACCTACCACTTTACTCAGAGCTCTTCCGCGGCCCATTGGGATGTCCAGATCCTATGGTGACAGGGGGATGCTCATAGTACTCTACAGCCAACTGCTGTCAGTTACACACGACAGTAACAGGAGTTACAGAAGTACAAGAGAGACTTGGCTTCCCTTTCTGTTTACTGTTCATGATCTGGACAGGGTTAGATAAAACTACTTTCAGGTGGAAGACTCTGCCACCGTCAGAACAAGCAGATAAGTCTTTTTTTTTTTTTCCAATTTTTTTTTTCCAAAACCTGCCCGAAGACAGCATCATTATTTCCTGATTGTTCCAGACTGAATCCAGGAAAGCACCTTAAGCACATGCTTAACTCTTGGCATGTGAGTAATCCTGCTCCTCTACAACAAAGCACTTAAGCACATGCTTAATTTTGAATTTGTTCTTGAGCGCAGTGAAACGTAAGCTGGTGTTTGAGTGCTCTGCTGGATGGGGGCCAGAGTGCTCAGCACCTTAGAGGGCTCAGCTCCTTAAACAAAGATGCCATGATTCAAGAAAGCTGTTAACTTTAAGTACTTGCTTAAGTTTCACGTATAATGTGGTATAAAGTCTTAACCTGTGAAGCCGTAAGTGAGTAACATGGACAACTGCCAACCAGAGCTGTTAAAAGAATGAAGAAATGTTCCCTCATTGTTTTTCGCCAGTACTTCTCTTTCTGTCTTTTTAGCATTTCACTTTTTTGGAAACATTGTCAGCTCTTTGTGTGAGTTTAAAGTAGCCAAACTTTATTCGAAAAAAACAAAAGCTGGTCAAGATCTCAAAAGTCCTCATTTTTCTACCCGCTGAAAGGACAAGGACTTCTTTCATAACTTTGTTATGAAGTCAACATGTATGCATGTTGCAGAAAACTGACTGTAAATGTTTATAAAGAAGGAATGAATATGTATATGCATATATACGCACACACACACACATATATATGCACTTGTGTTCCTCTTCGCATAAATCCCAGACTCTTGCTTAATAAGGGATGCAACTTTGTGAGGGTATGGGAGGAAAAAGCCCACTGCAGAAAGCACTTCAGAAAACGCCCCTGCACTTAAATCTTCCCGACCATCCCAGCATAAGGGCATGCACCAAACGCCCCGATGAGAAAGCTTGTCGTCTTGGTGGTTTTCAAGCTCCAGTGGTTTGTGAAGCATCAAACGGGTCTCTGGCTAAGATCTGAAAGTTGCCCATCTGAGCACACATGTCAGTAAAATTTTATGGGGGGGAAATTCCACATTTTAAGGAAAAAAAGAAAAGAGCGGAGGTTTGGGTCTGGTTCTTTTTAAAAAAATGGCAGCTGTTTGAAAGCTGCCTACAAGTTCAAAATGTTAGAAGCTGGTATTAGGAGCTCAAACCTGGTGTTAACAGAAATGAAGGAATGGATATCACGACTACATATGTGATATTGATGCAAGAGCTGATGGGAAGTCAGAGTGAATGCTCTTGTGTAGATGTAACATACTTGTAAATTATGTTTAGGGTCCTCTTTGGCCTCTCATCGGTAGAGGATAGCTGTCTGCCATCCCCACTGCATGATAAAAGGCTTTCTCCAGGCCAGGCAGCAGACCTGAGGTGCTGGTGAAGACAATGATGAGGGAAGAGGGTTGGTTGCTCTTGCGTAGTGGCCACATAGACACTGGAGAGAGTTTGGTCTGAACTTTAAGCAGAAAGTGGGATTTTTTTTTTTTTTCTACAAAACAAAACAAACGCAGTGAATTAAGGTGAAGCAATACTTCTGTTTTAATTAGTTCTGATCTATTTTGGATGCCTTCCCAAGTCAGGCCACTTTTTAAAAGAAAAATAATATCAAAGAATGAATATTAACAATGAAATAAAATGTTTGAAATTTTTTCAAGTGAAACTTTTTCATTTTTAATATGTCAAAGCAGAGCATTTTGACACCTAAGAATATTTAAGCATATATTTTTCCTCCTTAAAACTCACTGTCTTGCCAAGTGTTAATTCAGCACATGATTGTGCCCTACCCAAAAAGCATTTTTCGGTGGTGGCAACTGTTCCGGCAATTCCATTACTACAGCAGGAGCATTGGTGGGAGAGGAGAGGACTTCTCTTATCACCAGTTGTCCCAGAGATGTGACCCGCGGTAGGACTGTCTGCCCTAAGGACATCTCCTCCTGTGAGGACGTGTCTACTGTCCTTGTAGATGTGTGGAGTTGGTCCAGAGCACCATCAGCAAACATCCGCCAGCCCACTTGTTCATTCAGGTCTGGATCTCCAGCTCAAACCCTCCTGAATACCCAGTTTCCCAAGGAAGGAGGAGTATTTTGTACATATGTTTGCACTTAACCCCTCTTTTTTTTTTGTAGGAACCTGTTAGAGTAAAGGGTTAATACATCTGAAGAACAACCAGCAAGCCCAGCTCTTCACTGGTGTCTGTCATTGCAGGATCTGTCTTTCAAGGCCTATATAAATAAACTTCCTAGTAAACTCAGCAATTTTGTCATCATAAAGCCTGGCAGCCTTTCCTGGCAATAAAATAAACTCTAATCATTTCTTCAAATAAAACACAAATAGCAGCAATGCGTTCACAAGAGGCTCTGGACGATTTTGCTTCTTCCCCCCTCCCCTCTGCCCCTCCAGCCGCCCCGCCATGTGCGTGCCATGCCAGCCCGTGATGGATGGAGAAACACAGGGCCACTCTGCTGCTAAACGCCTAAAAGGAAACAGACCCTATGTCTGCTGCGTAAATCAGGCACCGGCAAGGAGCTCAAATAAAATAAGAAACCACTCTGATCCTCCTGCCACGCGGCTTGACCAGATCAAAAATACTCTTCCCCCCTCCACAGATCTCGAGGATGCTTCCCTTCCCTATCACATGCACACCTATTTCTTTACCAGCGGTCTCTTCTACAAAACAAACAAAAAAAAATAAGCTGTAATAATCTCAAGAGAAGCCTTCTCTCGCCATTTGTCCTCTGTACTGTGGCTGATTGCAAACCACACTTCACAAAGAACATATTCAACGGACAACCTCTGATCCAACAAAAAGGTAACCTTGAGTAAAAAATGTATGCCTGTCAGGGACTTTGCCTCCTTTTTCCTGGAGAAAACCAACCAGACACCAGGCAAATGTGAGCAGAAAGATCTGCAAAAGCGAAAAAGAAAGGAAAAAAAAAGAAAAAGCACATTTGTCCTTCCTGTCCCTTATGCCCTGCTCGTTCGAGGCTTGCTCTGCATGATGTGCCCGGAGAGCAGAAAAGGGAGATGGAAATGGCAAAAGAAGCTGAACTATCAATTTTTTTTACTTTTTATCTAGCATGTAGTTTGTTTGTTTGAAGATTAGAAAAAGAAAAACAACGGGTTTATGTGCAGACCTATGGACATCAGCAGATCGCATCAGGTTCTCACACAGTTTCACTCTGTCCCCAGGAACGTTCCCAATCCCTGTTCAATATCCCTTCCTTCTGCGTGCAGAGTATTTAGCTGACTAGCGGCTCACAGCACACTCCTGCCGCATGCCCTTGTGCAATATTTCCCTGGCTCAGCTGCATCCATACTGCAGTGTAGACGGTGGCTACGACCGCTGTTGAACAGCAAGAAGACTTGACTGTGCTCAACCAGCATCACAGCGGTGGGGGTGATGAGGTGCGCAGTGATGCCGAGAGCACATTAAGAGCACTGTTCAGTTGTGCATCCACGTCGAAAACAAGCACAAGATGGTCCGTTTTTAGTCATCTGTGAAATAGAGCTGCTGGCTCTTGTCCTAGCGCGGCGTCAGCCTCTCCAGATGATGAAAGCGTGTCACTTGGGCCGGGTCTCCAGCACAGTCCATCTCCCTCCGCCTTAGGTCTCAGAAGTTTTGCCAAGCATTTTGTGTTCAGTGAAGGGGGGGTTTTGCAATGAAAATACCCAGCTCTGGAAAATTTGGAGCGTTTCGCAAAACTTTGCATAAGTCTCACCGAGCAGATCAGTTGGGAAAGGGTTCTTGAAAGTCTGAGGCTGTGGGTTTCTTCCAGTGTATATTCTGAAATAAAACATTGCAGCTTTTCCATGCACAACCATCTTTGCTTTTTGAATGCCCTTGTTATGTTTTGCTTTGGTTTTTGAATGCAATTTTCACTTGCTCAAAACTACAAGGTAGTGTTTCTCTCTTTAGCTTAATCAAAGTAGATCACTCTACCTGGAATGGCTATCATTTTGTTTGGCTTGATGAATTGGAAAAAAAAAAAAAAAGAAAAGAAAAAAAAATCTGACACAACTTGAATTTGTTGGTTTTGGATGTTAATGAATCAGAAACCATTCATTTGGACAGCTAGCGCCTGCCAACCCGCTCTTACCAACCTGCGGTGCAGGGGGCATGGCTGACACAGGAGAGCCAATGAGAACATCTGCCGAGCACTTCTACTGCTTCAAAAAGAAAGGAGAAACTTCCCTGGAAAAGTTTCTGGCCCAGACGGTGCTTAGGGAATTGAGAGGAGGGGATGGTTCGTCTTAAACTCACTGAAATCTGCACCTCACTGAAAAATATTTTCTATTGGGAAATGCATTAAAATAGGTTTTTGAGGGCTAGAAAAAAAACTTTTCAATGAACTAGAAATATGCACATACCACATAGGTGCTCCCTAAGATTTTCTTTTGCATTAAGAAAATAAAAAAATAAAATAACACACTTTTTTCATTTCAGTAACAAAACCTGAATGTTTTCAGATTGGCTTTCAGCTTTAAGCCAGGTTGCAGCTGCTCAGGTGGTAGTTTTATTTTGAGTATTATTGTATCATTGATTAACTGAAATAATCTAAAATGGAAGAAAAAAAAATGAACAAAAAAAAAACCCTTTGGTTTTAAATTAAGTGTTTTCTGGACAAGTATAAACCTCCCATTCAGACACAGTGCTGCTAATGAGAAAGAAGCATTCCTTCATCCTTAGGTATCCTGAATGTATTTTTATTTTAATTAGGCTGCAATAAATTAACATTTAAAGAAGTAACATAGAAAATGTGATTTAGGCGCTTTAAATCAGGATCAGTTTTTCATAGCCATGACTCATGGCACAGAGACCCAGAAATACTTTTGGAGCACCACTATATTTATCCAGAAACTTGAAAATTTGTGCAGAAGCTGGTCTTGGGCACAAGAACCGCTGTGGTGGTTGTGCCTGGCACTGCCCTGAATTTACCTTGTGAAATTACTGTCCCAGGGAATAGCCAATCGTAGCCTTTTCTTCTTGACAGATGGGTTTAAATGCATGGATGTGGTGATGCAAATCATAGTTTTGGTATTTTGATATGTCAGACCACAGCCACTCACTTTTTTTGTGGAGAAAGCCATAGGTGCAGCAGCTCTTAATGGGACAAGATGAGGTATGTGTGGAAAAAAAGTCACACTTCATCTTCCTGCCTTTGTGCTGTTCTCCTGGGCGATGCTGTTCCACTGCAAGGGGCTCTCCCAGACTTCCCTAGAGGCAGGAGGTGAAGGGAGTCTTCTCTGCACATCTCTTCTCCCCTCCTCCTTGCCCATCATTTCCTTTTCACTCTCTCTCCTCCAGCTTTGCACGCCCCCCCACCATATCCTCATCTCTACCAACTCTTTGTATCAAAAGTCTTCCCCAACAAATTGCCATCCACATTAGAAAAGTGGCAAGAGGATATCTGAGAAAGAAAATTCCCATCATGAAGAACTCAGTTCTGTCACACTTGGCCATCCTTGTACAACCTGGGATGCTGTTGCCTACCTGAAAATATTCAAAGTAAAAATAATAATAATCTCCCACTGGAGGATCATACAACTTTATTGACTCAACCATATTTGAAAGAGATAATTGAATTCTTCATTCTAGGAATTAAGAAAAACAGCTTCTGTAAATCTTTCTTTGACTTGTAACACTGTTTATATGGTTATTTGTACTATCAGCTTGGTTTTGCGTTGTTGGTTTTTTTTAATATTCTGGTATATTCCCCGCTCTTCTCCTGAACAGCCATTTCCACTTCCTGGCTCATATTGCATGAACATTTTTTTATAATACTTCTTTCATCTGATTTTAAAAATGCTTTGATCAAAATCTCCCTTCTGAAAACTGAATGTGGTTTGAATCATCAAGCCATGGCTATTGCTAATAAAAGGAAAGAACTGACTTTTAATGACTTTGTTGGTGTTTGTGTGATCCAAAAAGAAATCACTGGAAATATACCTGCAAGTAACAGAGGCCCGTTAATGCTTATTTTGTGTGAATTGTTTTTCCAGGCTATTTTTTTCCTGCTGTTGTTGTTAGAATTTTTATGAAGTCATCCAAGAAGCTTTGTTTGGTTTAATTTTTAAAAAATACAAATTAGTCTGACTTTTGGTTTTTTTCTCTGGGAGTGTCTTGTGTGAAACAAAGATTTTTCACTGCAAGTCTGCAGAAAAATCTGTTCCATGGATGTTCACATTTCGAAGCAGCTCCAGAAAAGTAAACACACTTGATGACGATTGCTAATGAGCATTTTCACCATTCATATCTTGTGGAGATCACTACAACACCTCTCATCCACACAGGGCCACCCTTGGGTGGTGGGACTATCCCAAGGTGCTTTCATTCCCGTAGAAAAGAGCAAGTCAAGGAAGGTCTACATGCAATGTGAACCCCACCACAGCTAAGACAGCTGGCTGCTCCTCTCCGACACGCTCGGCCCCACGTGCATCAACAGCAGGGTTAGAAACTGAGAACCAGAGTCCTGCGAGGCTGAGGGCAATCTGCTTTGTTTTTTCCCATGCAGTGGAAGTGCACGGGCATCTGCTCTTCATTAAAAGCAACTATTTTGGCTAGATACAGGTAGTGTGTTTTCACTTGGTAGCTCTGGCATTAAAATCTTATATTGTGATTTACTAATTTTAAGGGAGAAAATGTCAAATCTTCACTTTCAGATGTCCTGTGCTGAAGAACCCACCAAATCTGTAGCCAGGCTGCCTGAGAGTCCAGGTATCTCGCTTGCAGCCTGAATTGGTGTCGTGGTTTTGTTAGTGAGAGGGGGCCTAAGGTGGTAGCTTCTGTAGGAAACTGCTAGAAGTCGCTCCCCTTTGTTCAGGGGACTTGGCCAGGCCTAGGGCGGACCCGCTGCTGGCCAAGGCCGAGCCGATTGGTAGCAGAATGTCCCGTGATAACGCCTCTGCGATAACGTATTTAAGAATGGGAAAACAGAAAAAAAAAGAGAGAGAAGAGAAGATGTGAAGAAGCTGAGCGGGGGCAGAGGTGCAGAGGGGGAGGCGCAGGCCTCATGGGCCTTGCAGGCCTCACCCTCTGGCCTCTCGCCAGGCAGCCGACTGGGCCTGACTCGGTCCAGCCCGGCTGCAAGAAGTGGAAAGGAGATGAGAAGTGAATAAGATGTAAAAAAGATCCTGAGAGACATCTACCAGCCTGTTGTGAGGAACGGCTGCAGACACCAAGGTCAGTTCAGAAGGAGGGGGAGGAGTAATGCGGCTCCTGGCCAAGATTCCCCTGCAGCCTGTGGTGACGACCATGGTGGAGCAGGTTGTCCCCCTGCAGCCCATGGAGGTCCACGGAGGAGCAGAGATCCACTTGGAGCCCGTGAAGGACCCCGTACTGGGGGAGGTGGATGCCTGAAGGCAGCTGTGGCCCGTGGAGGGCCCGCTGGGACAGCTGTTCTAGAGGGACTGCACCCGTGGAAGAGATGACCCACGCCGGAGCAGTTCCACGAAGGACTGTGGCCCATGGGAGGGACCCCATGATGGAGCAGGGGAGGAATGTGAGGAGTTCTTCCCCCGACCATGAAGCAGCAGCGTAAAACAACGTATAATGAACTGACTGCACTGCAACCCCCATTCCCTCTTCCCCCCTGTGCCGCTTGGGAGGGGAGGGGAAGGTAGTAGAGATAATGTTAAGATTGGGAAGAGGGAGGGGTGGATGGAGGTTATCTTGTTCTCTGTCTCATTATCCTGCTGTTTGTAGTAATAAATGAATAGTTTTCCCCAAGTCGAGTCTGTTTTCCCCGTGACGGTAACTTCAAGGATTTCTCCCTGTCCTTATCTCAAACCTCGAGCCGTTTTTCCTTATATTTTCTCTCCCTGTTCTCTCGGAGGGTGGGGGGAGTGAGAGAGAGACTGCGTAGTCTGGTCCGATCGGGGCTGAAGTACGACAATTGGTTATGCATCAACAGCTAGATCTCTTTGTGCCTTTACCTGCTCAGACAGAGCTGTCTGCTGTCAGAAGCACTCCTGACCTAAGATCGTACACTACTCTCTTAATCAGCTCCACGTATACAATTTGGTTCCCGATCTCAGGTTGTGCCCGTCTCTTTTCTGCACTTCTTGTGGCATCTTCATTTCCCAGACTCACCCCTATCCATCCATTACACTCCTGTCCTAGCCCTTGGCCAAGAAAACATCTCTTGGAACTAGTCATGAGAGAAAAACTGTTATTCAATGCCTTTTTTTCCCCTTCAGACATCATCTACTGCATCCAATTCTGCAGCCTTCCAGCCACTTGGTTCTGCCCTTGAACAATACTGCAATTAACTAAGTGTGGGAATGACAATGTGGCTCATTTGAGGTTTTGTTTTCACTCAGATGAGAGTTAATCTCCCCTGCGAGTTCGAACATTTCTTCTCCTGATGAATTGTTTATTTTTTGATTTTGGATGATTTCTAAGAATAGCAGTTTGGGTTCCATAAAAATTTACTCTTGTGCTTTGATTCATTGCATTTAAAGACGCTGTTGTCATTCTCCCAAGTGTTGGCATGCAGTATTTGACAATCTTCAATGGAGAAAATTCCTAGAATATAAGAACAAGACCTTGCACTTTGACTTCATTTTCTTTTCCTTTTTCTGCAGATGCAAAATGGATGTTTATTTTTCATTAGCAATGCCACAGGATTTTTGAAAGTGTGTTCCGTTCAGTTTTTATATTGACTCTTTTTTCCGGCGTTAGATTTGCCCAGGCTTTTAGGCTTTGTTCTCTGCGGATGTTGTTCTAGTGGGCCAGCACTCCCGTAGGAAACACAACCATGGCCTTGATGTGTTGTGTAGTTTCCACAGTGGTATGAGTTTGTTGAACTGAGGGAACTGGTTTGGGACTAAGCAGTAGCCAGCGACTCAACAGCTACAGTGGTTGCCTTGAAGGCAAGCGCCTTCTCCTCCATCTGTGTAATGGCATTGCAGGGTCAGAAGACAGCAGGGCAGCCTGTGTAAGCCCGCTGATGGGGATGGCACCTGCAGTGGGTCTCTTTGTGGTCCCAGATCCCCTTCCATGGTGGAGCTCTTTCCAATTCTACACAGACTGGAGCATCACCTGAGCAGGACATACTGTGCAGCAGGAGCTCAGAGCAGGAGGTTGGATGGAGCAGCCGACGGTCGGCATTGCCCCATGGTGATCCATGGAGGTGCTCCGGCGGGTCTGCAACCACCCTGTGAGATCTGTCATCGCCATCGGGGCTAGCCCTGACTCCAACGCTTGCACAGCAAATGAAGGAGATGCTAAAGCAGGGGTAGCATGAGCTTTTCTTGCCCTTTGCTGGCAGAATGTGCAAGTGGGAATCCCTTCACACAGCCTACACATGAAGAGCAAAAATTATCACAGTAGAGGTTTCTACCCTGAACCCTGCAGATTTTCTCATAACTGATGTAAATCTCTGGTTTGTCTGCCCCCTACTTCCAGCACCAGAGACACCTTTGCCATGACATTTACCACACAGCATTAGCTCTGCCCACTCATTTTTTTAATGCCTTTTGACCCAAGTAACTTCATGAGAATCCCCAGTCACCCAAATTGTTTTGACTGATGCCATCTCACCCTAGCACCAAAGGTTTTATTTTTGTTTATTTTTGTTTTTAAGACAAGCTTTCCTCATCTTTCACCCTGCTGGGGTAACATCAGGTTCCTGCAAGTGCTAGAGAGCTTCCTGGTGGCCTGATCTTCAAGCCAGCATCCACCCACATTTGTGGCGCCTTTGAACCGCTTATAAATAGACCGTGTTCATGCAGCTGCTTCATGTGCAACCATGGGACCAAGGGGAAGTGGCTCAGTTCTCAGGCACAATGTACAGGCCCTGGTGTCATCCCGGCCATCCATCAACGCTGAAGCCCTTATGAAATCCAGAAGAGATCCTGACATGCGATTTGCTCACTCCATCATAAGGGACTTGGGGGTGGGGAGAACATTTTTTTTAGGGAAGCGAGCGAGCAAGCAAACTGGCAGAACTCCTGCCACAAGGAATGAATTTGCACACACACTTTGATCCCTTTATGATTTTTTTATTTGTGTTAGCCACATCCTCTTCGCTGCACCACTCAGCAAAAGATGCTTTAAATTACATGAGGCTTGGAAAACACTCTCTTTGTGGCTCCCTCCCCCGCAGCCTTGCCTGCCCCCAAGGCTTAGTATTGGTCTGGTAGCCAGAGCCTTGCCTAACATGAAACTGGCACAAATGAAAAGGCGGATAAATAAACGTCCAGGAATCTTGTTTGTCATATTTAATCCATCACGTTTCCCAAACAGCCTGGTCAAAAAATTCTGCAGCAGTGTTTACATCACCCTGATTGAAAGCTACATCCGTGCATATAAATACCATTCCTGGATGTAGTTTCACATGAAGGCAGCCATAGTCCCATCTGCCCTCATCATTGGAAAAAAAAAAAAACCAACAAACCCCAAACCCTTCTTATTCCTTCTTTCTCTCATTGCTCCCCAATCCAGCCTCCACCACTTGCACACTCATTTTTTTTCCCCTTCTTTTTCTCAACTCTTCCGGTGAGGCTTGCCCAACTCTGTGATTTCCTGGTATACACAATGGATGATGAGCAAGTGGAATTCATGCAACCGTGAGGAGACGGTTAATCACCGTGCTAAGGAAGATGGCACAATGCAAGCACTGAGACATGCAACCTCATAGAGCTGTGCACCGTCACCAGCCACGTGTCTGGTACCGTGCGTTGGGGCTGGGAGCAGTGACCCTGCTTCGAGGTGGGGAAAAACCACCAGAAACACACGTCAAGTTGGTGCAAATGAGAGATGCTTTCCATTCAAGCAACTGGAAGGTGCAACTGGAAAAGGAAAAAAGCTATTTTAATGGTAGATCAAGGAGTGTGAGGTAGTCACTGACCCTCCATCCAGGCGATCAAGGGCAAGCGATTTCCATTTAGAAAGGATGTTTAGAGAGTCCGACACCTCCTCATGCCGTGGGCCACCGAACGCTTCTGAACAGATCCAGCTCTTCACCAGAATAAACAGCTAAGAAAAAAAAAATTTAAAAAGGAAAAGGAAATTCCAACCTGCTTGGTTGATCAGATGGTATGTTTTGTCTCCTCCAAAACAAAGTGTTCATCTTGTTTCATGGTCTTTTTCTGTTAAAAGAAAACCAACCAAAACTGTCCTTTTCCATCCTCACCTTCCCCCCACCCCCAACTTTTTTTCCTGTGGCCAAAATTATTCATCACACTGGACACAAATCATCCCCTGAAAATTGTGGGTTTTCTGCGGTAAATGGTTTCACCAGAAAACATCACACTACGTTGCCTCCAGCGGTTCTCATCCCACTCAGATACAGATATTTCTATAAAATATAAAACACTTTGCGCACTCAACTCCCCTTATAGAATGAGCCTGATATTGCAGTGCACTTTGACACTGCCACACAGTTAAATAACTGCAATTTAAACCTTACCCTGATTTGGTGGCATGATTTTTAATCTCATTGTCCAGAGGTTGGATTTTGCAAAGGAACTGGAGACGAACATCCTAGGAGTGAAAGGCTTTGAAAAGAACAGGCTCTGACTTGGACATGCCCTTGGGTCTGGGGCAATTTCTGAGCCCTCGTCATTGAAAATCTCCACCCCCAAAAGGAAATAGCACCTGTTTTATTCAGCCAAGCAGCACAGACATTTCCCAGGTGCCTCTTAACAACCCTTGGAATGAAAATAAGGCTGTCGGATGATGCATCACAGATAAATCAGTGTTTTGCCTGTAAGAAAATACCCGTCTTTCTATTTATAGGTGCTGCTAGCACCCCTATTTCTGAAATGAGGGCCTTGCGGAGGAGTAAGACACCACTGTTTCAAGCAACAGCAAACCATATAACTTTATAAGAAGGTTTTAATCCCAGTAAAAAATAAAAGAGTGTAAACCCACTTTTACCCTTCCTCCTTCACCTCTTGCCTACCCGAAAGCAGGAGCTGCTTCTGGCCTCCAGATGTCAAACCCACAGGCTCTTCTCCTCTTGCTATTTTTGCCGTCCACTTTGATCTTTTGCAAATGGCTGCCTGGGGAAGCGAGGGGGAGGCACATGGGGCTGGTGGGGTGGTGGATGCTGCCGCGCCCCCTCCGAGCCCACGGGCTTCACCCCCTCGTTTCCCTTTGCTCTTCCTATGGAGGGGAGGGAAACCTACCTGAAAGGTGGGGTGGAAAAAAGGGAGAGAGGTGGGGGAGCAGTGGGGGGAAGAGATGGACGGCAGGGCTGGGAGGATGCGAAAAGGGAAGAGTGATGGGCAAGAAGGGAGCTGCTGGGTGGGCATGGCTGAGCGGAAGTGGGGCATCCCAAAATAAATCTCACCTGCTTCAGGGACATTTGATCACCCTGGGCTTTCCTTTTCCCAGTACCAAGGGTTAAACACCACACCACTAAAGACAAGGCTATATAGACACATAGCAGTGTAAGTACGGCAACATATGAATCACTCGCTACTGGGGGGGGTGCTTGACCTCCAGGCATTCCTGAGAGAGATGGGATTCCCTTTCAAAGGTGGCTGAGTGATGCCCAGAGCAGTGTCTCTGTCATAATTCATTGCACGATCAATGGGAGGAATCACCCCATAGAGTCTTTGACCAACTCATACCTTGAAATCCACCCTCTCTCCAATAAAAAAATAAAAATTACATCTTTTTTCATGCAATACCATACAAGGAAAATGAAATTACACTGTCAACGGGACTCATTCCTGGAGCAAAGGAAGCAATGATCAGGCACTGTCCAGGCTGCCCAGGGCAGTGGTGGAGTCACCATCCCTGGAGGTGTTCAAAGAATGTGTCGACATGGCACTGCAGGACATGGTTTAGTTGGCATGGTGGTGTTGGGCTGCCGGTTGGACTTGATGATCTTGGACATTTCTTCCAACCTTAAGATTCTATTCTGTTCTGTTCTACTGTTCTACAACTGGGGACTCAATGTCCAGTTCAAGAGTCATGAATATATTTTTTCTGCTTTCCTGCCAATGCTTTATTGTTGTGGTGTGTAATGTAGGAGAGGTTTCACAGCACAGCTTAGCCTGCCTTGAGAGCCTCATTCAACAGCTCCAGGCTGGCAATAGTGCTGAGAGGACTGTGTGTCTTGATGCTTTTATTGCCAAAAAAGAGACAGCAGAGAAAGCAATTTTTCATATGGACACCTTTGCCCTTTAGTTTCCAAAGAGATCACTGCATTTTAACAGCAAATATTCCGATTCAGTGTGCTCCAGGAAAAACTTCTTTCCCATGGACTTTTCAACCTTTTTGGCCAGTGAAAAAAGTGTTGGGTCAAGTTCATGTGCATTTTCCTCAGGAGCAGCAAATTTAAGACCTGACTGTGTCATCCTTGCATTGTCTGACCTGAGACTGAGGAGGTGACTTCAATGCTCTAAGTCAATGGGAATAAATCTTAAAAACTCCACTTGGCTGAGCCCGACTCTGAAGGCTGCACAAATGACCTAGGTGCCCGCTAGTACAGATGGTGCTGGTGCAGGTCTTGGGCAGGAGAAAAAGCCTGTTGTTCCTCCACAACCATGCTTCCTACCTCTCTAGTCACGCTCCTCGAGCTCCATTTCTTGCCTAAAGTGGGGTATCTTGGGATAACGTGTTGCCAAGCTTGTTACCGTGATGGATATTACAACGTGATGTCCCTCTGCTGCAAGGGGCTCTCGGCAGCAGCATCTCACCAGGAACCTCCCCAAAATCTAGCTCCATCAGCAACATCTCAGCCCCTTGACCCAATCCAGCTCTGTCAGCAGAGATCCTGGCACAGCTCGGCTGCCGTCTTCCTCCCGCAGCTGGCCACACCACTTCCCACCACTGGGGACGTACACCTCGGCATCCTTGCAAGCCCGGTGTAGCCCAGACAGCCTGCCAGCCTGCAGGCAGGTTCACGCTCAGAAAGGCAGTGATTTTTCCTGCGGCCAGGGCACACAGATGTGGCAAAAGGTTGCTGAGGCATCCTGAAGCCTGGTAAACCATTTTCCAACTGGATAGGGGTAAACTGTGAGAAGCAATAGCAAGCTTGGGAGTTGTGTCAAAGCATGAGAGTGGTCCTCTCACGTAAGCCCAGACCTCAGCTGAGATGGGTAGGAGAGCCTGACCCCAATTCCTGAGGAATCCACAGCTGGAGGTGACCAATGTCTCTTGGGGTGACCGATAACCAGGCTCAAAACACAGGCAATCAAGACATCGAAGGGAGATGGCATGGCTTTTCAGAAACTGAAGCCAGAGCAGTGCTTTGGCTGGGGAGCACTAAGATGATTTAGAAGGTAAAACACTTGCATCTGTGTCAAATTTCCCTTTCCTCCCACCCCGTTACCTGTTCTTCTCCAGCCCTCCCTTACAACTCCCGACCCACTCCCAGCCACCGTCACCTCGTTGCTCATTGTGGCACGGGCCAGGGTGACAACAGGCGGATTTTTGCAGGTGTCAAGGGGTTGCACAACGAGCGCTCCACAAGTCAGAGCTCCCCATGACCACCTCCCCATCCTGGGAGGAGCTCGCCTTCATCTGGAGGTCGAGGGACTGTGCCATCCTCCTCGGGGATGCTGCTTCCTCCAAGGCATCCACCACCTACCTTCTCCCAGGCATGTAATTTTCAGTAAAAAACTAAAAACAGTGTCAACAATGTGCAAACCAGTGTTCCCTACATATACATACATGTACATACATATATATCCTCGATGTGACGCTGAAACTACTTGGTGTTCTCTGCTTAAAAGCTTCAGTTCTGCCCCAAGGCGCTTGCGAAAACGAGCCCATGATACGTGTTACAGACAGATACCACCACGAAAACCTCCTCTCCTGCAGCTGCAGCGGTTCTTTCCCTTGCGAACCTATCAAGTTGAGATCAAAATTCGCTCCCTCCAAACGAATTCCTGCGTCTCTGCTAGCCACATATTTGTGGCTGTTTAGTATTCCCAATTTAGACATTGGCAGAAACAAAGAATAAGTGAGTATAAGAACACATATGCTGAGAAACGCAGTGCTGAAGGGTATCCCACCCTCAATTTAAGCAGTAGAACTAAAATATCTTGTGTGTGTGTATGTGTGTACACGCATATGCACATGTGCGCTTAAGCAAACACTAGATCTGCAAACCACTGAGCAATTGCTTCTCCTGTGTCACATTTGGAAAAGTGCTAATGCCTTGCGGGAAATGTGGAAAAAAGGTAAATATTTTGTCCCAAAGCAACGTAGCTTACCATCGTGCTTGTCTGACTTTCTCCTCCCTTGCAGCAAACACTTGCGCTGAACACTTCTGCTTTCTCCACGTCTAAACTAATTCTGTCCCTTTGAGCCCAGCCTAACTGGGAGGAGGCTTTTTCCAGGTATGCTTTTAATGCTTCAAAAATCATCAATTCCTATGACCAGCCATCTTCTTGGGGGAAAAAAAAAATCAAGCCCTATCCAAGTCGATTTCCAGGGAAAGGGCTAGAGTTGCAAGAATTGGACACAAATCACCCCATTTCTTAGACTGATGAGAGGGAGGGGATGGTTCCCCTTGCAGAAATAGCCAGTTTAGGGCTG
Source organism: Chlamydotis macqueenii (assembly GCF_036417535.1). NCBI lineage: Eukaryota > Metazoa > Chordata > Aves > Otidiformes > Otididae > Chlamydotis > Chlamydotis macqueenii. Next base: position 42,258,733 of record NC_141561.1, read on the forward strand.
GTGCCCATCTGGGCTGTCATCTCGAGGACCACCACACACTGCGAATGGCTTGGCAGGTGCAGAAAGACACTACGGGCCCCCTTTTTCAGGGAGAAGTTGATGGTCCCCCACACGGGGAAATACACTCAGCAAGGAATTTCATCAAAAATGTTACGTCAGTGAAAAAATTTTTTGCAATTTTAGCAAACCTTGCATGGAAAAATTGAGACCTTGACACCAGAATAACGCTGCCCAACAAACACCATCTATAAAATATTTCGTCAAACATCCGAAAGAGCTAGGAGAACCCACACACTAGCCCAGTGGACGTTCTCAGTTTAACAGGTTCCTACCGCACTGGGCTTTATGAGACCCTCCTGTATTTTGGGATATATTTTGGCTTTGCCATCAAGGAAAATGCTCTTGCCAAAAGTTAGTATTACCTCAGAGGCTACTTGTTATAAGAAGGCACCAGGCAAAAGTGCTGTCCTGGGATTGAAGAATTCTGCAGATGCTCTCATGTCACAATGGGGGAGCACCAAAATGCTTCTGAGACAATATGGTATTCCTCAGCCATACCTTCACCTACCCATTTCACTGCATTGCTAGGGCCGTTACTCACATGTGCCGCGAGCTCTCAAGCTCTCACTGTGCTCAGGACTGGAAAAACAGAGAGATATACCTCTCTCCAAACACTGCAGGCTATTTCTCCTTTTTTTTTTTTTTTTTTTTCCCTTTGTTTGTATGGAAAACTGGCTCCAGCTAAGTGAGCTATGGAAGATTGCAGGGGAGCTGGTGGCACTCCTGAGAAGAGGATCTGACGTGTCACGCAGAGGTTTTGAAGCAAGTGATGCGTCGTGGTCCACAGGTTAAGGTGAGGTGGGAAACAGGGCCCCAAGTCTTTGTTGTAGGGGGGTCTTATTCAGAAGCCTGGGAGCAGGAGAAGGGACACTAGTCTCAACGCAGGGAAGATCTGAGCCTGAAAGGAAGGATCCCTACCACCAGTGGATGGGACAACACTCTCCAGTGGGAAGAATTTGATGACCACAGCCATATTGGGATCCCTACCAGCTGCCTCTACTCAGTGAGCTTAACTTCAGCAAAGAGATGAGACACAGGTGGTCAAAAAAAAAAAAAAAGGCTCAACGTAAACATTTGCCCAGACACACTTTTCCCCAATGATTTCTGTTCTCTCTAGCTGGAGATAACACCATGTGGTTGCTTGCCACACCCTTCAGAGTCATCACTGATGAGGATGGGTGGCTTTTCTTGGACAGCCAGCAACCTCTCAGGACGATGAGCTCTGAGGCCACGGAGGGCTAAAGGCCATGAGGGAATACGTGCTCCAAGGATGAATTTATGGACCCTAATAAAACTGCTGGGGGAGGAAAGATAATCACGGCAAACTGAAAAATGTTTCAGCATTTGCATTCCTCTACCTTCTGTTCTAGAGGCGGGGAGATGCTCTCCCTCACGTCCTGCCAAGAGCAGAAATGGCCGTAAAACTGCTGATATCATTTTCAGTTCCTCTCTCCACTTTGAATCTGCAAATCTCATCCCCGCTTCCCTCTCAGAGAGTAGGAAATGGTTCAGGTTAAACGAGCGTGGAAGATGGAAAGCCTGGAACTGGAATAATTTCCCGCTGGCCTTCCAGGGGCTCCGACGGGAAAAGCCCCCAGGCACAACCAGAGAATGAAATCTCCTGCCAGGTCTTCTCCCACTTACACCTCCTGGTGCTTCACCTCACAGGGTCTGCTTTAGCACTTAGGCGGTGGGTCAGAGTTGGGGGAGAAGGTTGCTTTTCTTTCCTTCAACCTTTGCAAATGGGCTTCCAGGGCAAACAAAAAGAATTGGCTCAGGCGAGGGCAAGAGCTGAAAGGCATTGCTTGACAGGTGGAGGTGTCACCGTTCCCATCACTCCTCCAGTTTCTCATTGCCAACGCACTCGCCTCTTGAAGGAAATGTACTCCCTGAAGGTCCAGCTGCTAGCCTCCGGGGTTATCATCTGGAGGATGGTCGCACTTTGTGAGCACAATTCTTGTGCTTGCACCTTTCAGGGTTGAATCCGCTTCAACACATGGTTGGGATGCCCAGAGGAACCAAAGGATGTTGAGTAAGTAGAGTTATGCTTCAAAAAGCAGATGAAGGTTTCCAAGAAGCAAGTGTGAGGAAGAGGGAGGGATGACAGGAGGAGGGAGGGATGACAGGGAAGTCATGTCTGAAAATTCAAGGCGTCTGTTCCCTTGACCACACAGCAGCAGAAAATGAGCTGATTGAAACAAAGGGCAGTGCAGCTTTTATTGGAAGATGACAGCATTTTAGTGGAAGACCCAGAAGAGAAAGCCACCAAGGCCTCTGGAAGAGGTTTGCGTGGAGGGTGTCTCCAGAGAAGTACCGTCACTAAGGAGCCCCTGAGCCTGGTTTGCTGCAGGTCTTTCATCAGTGAGGCTCCAGCTGGAGATCTGGGACTCAAGCTCCTCCGTGCCAGACATTGTACAAACACTTCAAAAGTCATCCTGCCCGACGGGGTTGGGGCTCTGCTTATTTAAGACATCCTCCACGCATGTAGGCACTGACTTTACTCCCAACACTGGCCGAGAAAACAGCCCTTTCCCCCATCTTGCAGGACTACACATCACCTTCACAAGCACTAGCTCTGTGTGTTAAGCACCAGGCCGGCCTTCTCTCCAGATGAACAGGAGGCAATTCCAACGCTCTGGCAAAGCCGCCTGGAGACAGGTGACAGACCCCCAAGGCTACACCTAAATCTGTCATATAGCACGCCCTCCTTCCCTTAGCACTCACATATTGATATTGTTGGGGGGAAAGGAAAAAAAATAAATAAAGCAGCCCTGGCTGTCCCTGTAGGTCCCAGAGGAAACGGTTTTATAGGACTCTGGTGGATGCAGAAAATAACTTCCACTTAACGGCAGGCACTGGCTTAGCATTTGCCGGCCCGAGACAGATCAAACACTTCAGAGCAATTCCCAAGTTATTGGTCCTCCAGCTCAGAGGTTCCCAGCCAAATCTTTATCCTCTGCTTCTAAAAGCTGGTTCTACTTTACATTCAGGAATAATATCCCTAAAAACACACATTTATGAACGAGCAATACTTTCCTCGCTCCGCAAAAGCCCGGCACCAGGCTGGAGTCCAGGATGCAGCGGCATTTCCTGCAAAGGTGCGGAGCGTTTGCATCCAGACCCCTCAAGAGATCTGGGAGTCAGACCCAGCCTAGCACTGCTGCCTTTGCAAACCAGCTGTTGGGATGCATGCTCTCCAGCCTCACGGAGTTAACGAGTGTCTGCACAGAGCATTTTTAGTTCTCGTGACACTCCATCTCTGGTCGAGCCAACAAGCTTGAGCCAACCTATGTGGATGGGACATTTACTGATACCTGGGCTTCTGATTGGGCTGAGGGTTCAGAAACGATGCCCAAGCTGGATGAGAAGAGCAGATTAATCTTGGTGGCCAAAACCTTCACACTTTGGGAAAGGCCATGTGCAGCCCGGAGAAAGAAAAACGGCGCAAGGTAAATGGAAAACTCTCACCCAGAGCGTGCTGCGTTAATCGGCACCAGCTGGCGCTCTGCTAATATTTTGATAAAGTTCTTTTTTCTCTCCAGAACAGAAACTTTACTGACGCTTTTTTTTTTCCCTCCCCCACCCCTTCCCTGCCCTTTCCTTCTGTCATAGTTCTGGCATGGTGTAAAGGGGAACATACATAGCAGACACAAATGCTGGATGAGAGAACAGAAAAATAGAGGAGGATAAGAAACCACTCAGCTTCACTGACACATCGAAACCCGGATTATATCCTGTTGCAATAAGGGCATGGACTCCGTGGATGGTGTACCGGAGACCTTTATTGTCCGTCAGCATCACTCTTTTATATCTTTTCCAAGTTCCATGCGAAGTGCACGCGCCTGAGCATCTAATTCGATTGGTAGCAATATACTCTTCACACGCCTTAAACTTCATTTGGATTGGTTATAGATTTTTAGTTGTCTTTACTATTTTTCCTTTGGTATTTACTTATCTTGTTCTAATTGCTGTTTTTTGTTATTGAGCAAGTGGCATTCAAGGACATAGGTCAAATTCTTCAATATCAGACAGCTGTGCTGCACTCTCTGTTCCCACAATATCCCAACACTAAGCTGTCTGTCTCTCCTCCCTCCATCCCTACCCCATGCCCACACCTCACTGTCCCACAGCCTCCCTCACAGGAGGGACACACATAGAAAGTTGAGCTCATACGTTCAATTAAGGAAATGAAGAGGAATCAATGTGCCTACTCATTACACAACCCACACTAAATTGCTCTTTCCAGCCAATGCCTAGAGAAGTGCTGGAGAAGCCGTTGGTCTTGGTTTGCCCAACATAACCAGCCTCCTAAACAGTCGTGGTCATTTCGTCAAATCTGAGGGAGGGTTTGATTTCAGGAATATATCAGTTTTATGCTGATGGCATGTAGGAGAAAAGAAAAAAGAAATTATGTCAATGTCTTACAATGTGACTTTTAAAAAATGTCTTATTTTCTGCTTTAAAAATTATATTAGAGCCATGAACGTTGGAATTAAGCCACATTTTAGCCAAGTAGCGTCTGTTCAAGCAGTGCCTGCTTACTGCCACAGATGGTCAGCAAGCTGCAAGAAGGGGGCTGCCCCACGAAGAGGGGGACAACTCAGGAACCAGGGGATACCCCGGTGCAGGTGGGTCCCACATCAACAGCATGCTGTCCCATAGCATCTGCACTGAGTCCTGTCACCTGGTTCATGGAAGAAACCTTCTGGAAGTCCACTGCTTGCATTCAGCTGCCATTTATCTATGTCCCTCCCACAGAGCCAGTAGAGTTTATTTTTTTTTTAATCTGCTGTTGGATAACAAGACAAATGTCCATTCTGGGTCTCATTTTGAAGAGATTTAAACTAGAAACAAATGTACTGGACAGGATGAATGAATGCGTGTGTGCATCCCATTCCAGCATTTCTGACTAAAGCAAGGAAGAGTAGCTGGCTTCCATTTTATTTTTCCAGGGAGCTGCTTTTGAGCTAAGAAATGGAAGTACCTCAGCAAAGGAGGGGATCCTTGCAGTAAGACATGACTTCTGCAGGGAGGAGTAAAACATATGTGAGAAAATATAGCTGAAAACACGCAAAATACAAGGAAAGTGACTCTTGTCTACTTCCCCTGCCTCCTGGCTTGGTCCCCTGGGGTGGGCTGAAGTGCTCAGAAGGAGAATAGGACACCATCTCAGTGAAAGCTGAGTTAATTGTGGAGGAAGGACATGCTCTTGGATGCCTTTGGAAGCTCAAAGACAGTATTTGCAAGGTGGAGATTGGCTCCTGAACAGAGACCAGAACCACCTAGGGAAAGAAGAGGAAGAAAACAAACCAGGGGTGAAGCTGAGCAGCAGAGGAAGGTAGGGTGAAGATCAAAGGAGAAGGGCAGGTTGAGAGAGCCACCACACTGCCTCTGGAGTCGAGGAGCCCTCCAGTTCTGTTGGGTCTTCCTCCATTGGTCCCGGCACAAGTGCGCATCTATTTGGACAGCTGAGTGTCGCTGACCCAAGGCACTCGGAGTGGTTGGTGGGCTCAGCCATCGCCGGTTGCTCGCTGGCCTGGGATGCTCCCAGGGGCTCTCCAGGGCAGCCCCAAGCCTGTGTGTGGTCAGGGCGCTGCCTTCCCTTCCAGAGCAAGAGATTACAAAGAGCACAGCTGAGAAACTCAAAATGCATCAGAAGGAAGTAAAATGGGAGCTGGGGAACTCAGCAGTGCAAGTGCCTGGGGCACTAGTATTAATCAATAGGGTCTATTGATTGGTGACATTGGCGACGCATCTGTATTTAATGACTGTCCCAGGAGTCTTTATACTCTCTACAGCTGAAAAATGTGACCAGATCACCCCAGCCCATCCCAGGCTAGCAGAAGCAGGACAGAGGCGAGCCATCATGCCACAGGAGCGAAGAGTTTGTCACCCCATCTGTCACCTCTTGCACACAGGACTGGGGGCTGCCATCTCAAGACAAATACCCGATACTGGGTGCTTGTCTCCACCCGGCCAGCCAGCTGCTGAGGTATGTGAGGAAGCCTCTTCCCAGCTCTCCTATTAGCTTCTGACTGCCTGTTTCTTTTGACCAGGAGGTGCTGTAAATATCTAAGCTAGAGTCCAGGCATTGCCTTTTCTCCAGCTACTGTGAAAATCCCCTTCCTAATCTCCGCTTTGGAGCTGATGGATCCCAATCTCGGGATTGCTTATTGCTCCCAATCTCACTGTTGCTTATTTTATTGGCAGGAACTGATACAGCAGGCAGGGCATGCTGGAAGACTCCAAATGTCATTAAATACTCTTGGAGGCCAGTGTTACCTTCTGATGCTCCTGAGTTTGGAAAACAGCTGAACTCATCAGGCCACAGTGTCACCCTCAGCGAGGTCCCATCCGAAACTCCTCACCATTTTAATTTCTCTTAGCTTACTACCCTGCTTTACTTCACTTGTTAGGTTTGGCATCTCTTTTTCACTATTTTTGGAGGATTCTAGAACACTTTTCTGATTTTGGCCATGTTCATCTTCTTATAATTATTAATAATATTTTTCCTGCAGTCACTGGACTCATTCCCATGTTGGCTGCAAGGCTTCAACATCAATCATCGTTTAATTCAATCTTCCTCTCTTCCAGGAGCACCTTCTCATAACACCGCCGTATTACTGCTGCAAATCCATGGAAAATAAAAGCTGGCAGAACCAGGGGGTCTGACTTACAGAAAGCTCCTTGAAATATATCCCTATGTATGCCTTGTATCACAAATGCTTCCTCTCTCTCTTCCATGAAACAAAAGGTCCCCCATACCATGTGTCTGATAGGTCACAGGGGGAGCCCCAAAACCTCAGAAGGCTTAAAATCCGATTTTTCTCCCTGCAAGTTCAGGATCTGGACGCCTGCTGCAGTGGGATATCAATGTTAGAGCAGAAGGGATATTTGGAGCTGTACTGAACTGATTAAGTCTCCCATAACTGGGGCCAGTCAAAGATTCACCTCTGGAGCCCTAGGAACAAAGAGAAGTCCCGAGGTCCCAGCAAAGAGGAGGAAATGTGCCTACCAGAGCAAAGGAAGGAAAAAAAAAAAAAAAGGCTAGAAGGAGAATTGGAAGGAGAATTAAGTTTTCCTGAGCTTGACAAATAATCCAGAGTCCTTTCTTTTCTCCTTTGGTATTGAACTGAACACGACACAGAAAATGTGTCATGTCAAAATCCACTGTCTTCCACAGTTTGCAATTAATTAACACCCAAGAAACAGCAGCCTTAGGTGAAATGAAGGCTACATAATTTGGTCTCCCTGTGCCTTATACAATGTGATGACGAGGTTCCTCCTGCCCTCAGGCCCTGGCTGCACTTGGTGCTCAGGCTTCGCATTATTGGCTCATAAGTTGACCAAACCCCATGAGGCTCTCTCAGGACAATAGCTCAGCCCCTCTGTTGCATGCAAAAGCATTTGCGTGGATGTCTGCATTCACCCTGACTCCAGTGTGAGTCTGCCAGCAGATAACAGGTCAGAAGCTGATGTGGATGGAGAAGGGAGGACATCACTGCTGGCCCATGCATGGACAATGGATAGAGAGAGAGAAAGGAAAGTTACGCATCCCAGCTGAGTAAACATTAGACTGCAGCTGGCCAGAAGACTGACTCTGAGAGAGAAAGGACCTGCACAAAGGAAGAAGGAGGGAGAGAGATTTCTGAAGGTAAACACGATACTCATTTCAAGTCAACTACAACCAGATCCCTTGGTGTGCTCTACCAAGACTGATCTCAGTGGGGAAATCCACAGCTGGGCACGGTGAGAGTAAACTCCATATGTTGCAACCACAATCATCCCCCAGTAAGTGGAGACCCAGGCAAACTGGAGATACAGAAGACTACTGAAGATAAAGAGGTACGGTTGGCTGCCAGTGCTTCAGCAGCCTTGAAACTGTTGGTGTCTCAAAGGAAATGCCTTGCAGAATCCAAATCTATTGTTCATCATCAAGACTCTTAAAAAATGTGAAAGAGTGAATGCATACAACTAGCCATACTGTGGAGCAACCTAGCTGCCAAGGTGCATATGTCGTATCGCATCAGCTAAAGGAAAAAATAAATCAGACCCAAGCCTGGTTTCCATCTATGTGTAGTTCAGGTCACCCATGGCCATCAGAGCCCTTCCTTGTCGCTACCTAGCTGCCTGGCTAGAGTCCTATGCAGAGAAACAGGACACTTAAGGCTTAGATGAAATTAAGGCCATCCAACTCTGCCCTTTGGTGTCCCTGTTCCTTAGGATGTAATGATGAAGTTCATCCCACCATCAGGCCCTTCATTCCCATAATGCCATCCTTAATATGCTGCATGGCATTAGCGTGTTGTGGTACTGCCTCAAGATGAGCACAAGCATGTGTCCTTGCTCCCAGGGAGAAGGGATGAATTAGAAGACCTGTGGCATAAAACGTCTTTCCAGACTTCTGGATCTATCCCTGGAGGGGTGACTGAGTGGGGCCCCTCCTCAGATGCTGGCGGAGGAATGGGGACCTCACCCCATTTTGCAAGAATGCAAATGACCCAGCCTGAGACCTGAGGCATGGGCTGAGCTTTGCACCCAGGTGGCAGGGAGCAGGGCAGGTCTTGCACCATGAGAGGCTTCCAGAGAAGGGAACCAGGCCCTGCCAAGCAGAACACGAGCCAGTCCTCTTCCCTCCAGCCAAGATACACCCCTCATCTTTGCTGCAAGGAAAGAGGAGCATGGAGCTGTACCTGCAGAACACAAGCCCAGCATGAGCAAAGGCATTTCTGAAGCACGTCCCCAAGCCAATGGTTTTCCAGGTGGAATCTGCAGCATTTCATCGTTGCAGAGGTATTTCTGCCCTTCTCCCCCGGCACAGCAGCGCAAGGTAGCACGGGGAAACACGTGGCGGGGAAAGCGACAGCTGAGTTAACCCAGCACTCATCACCACGCCCTTGAGCATCCTGCAAGTGCTCTCTCCACACGTCTGCATGGTGCGCGTTGTCCAGGTGGTCTCTGACAGCACAAGGCAAGCCAGACCTTCTACTGACGATCCTCCCACTTTCTCCCAACTACCCTAGGTCCTGCCCCAACAATCTGCTAGCTGCAAATGCTGCTACCAGCGAGGTCCCAAGCTCACTGAGATGCAGATTTGATGGATGCACAGCACAGGCCCACAGCACCCAGCCCACCCATGAGGACCCTCATTCAGGGGGCTCCTTTGGGAGTCTTCACTCCGGCAGGCACCCAGAGCCCTCATCCACTTGGGAGGCCAAGATGAAACATGGCCACCAAATGGCATCGCTCTGTCTCCAAGGCTGACTGCTCAACTCGTTGCCTCTCTAAAGGTGAGGCATACACAAACTGAACCTTTGCTCTTATCCTCATGACATAGCTTCTAGGAAGCCATGGTTTGCATGGCCAAGTAGGTAGAAAAAGCCTCAGTATAAATATGACCTTCCCCCAGACCACCTCCAAACTTTAATAAAAGAATCAAAAAATTCATGACTTTATTAGTGTTGGATACCTGGAGTATCAGGGACACTTAGTGAACAATCCAGACCGAATGGAATTGTTATATTTGTGAGCAGCAGGCCTCAAGGACATCGCTAAAGCCACCTGTAAGAAAGTACTGAAGCCACCTGTGAGAAAATAATGAGGCCGCCTGTGAGAAAGTAATGAAGCTTCCTGTGAGAAAGTAAACAAAGCAAGTACAGCTTGTTCCTGTAAGACAGCATCACTCCGCTCACTTAGAATCACAGAATCACAGGATGGTTTGGGTGGGAAGAGACTTTTAAAGGCCATCCAGTCATAGAATCATAGAATCACATGGTTGGATGGGACCTATAAGATCATCTAGTCCAACCGTCTTCCCACTACCATTGCTGCCACAGCTACTAAACCTTATCCTGTAGCTTCTCATCAAGCCGCCTCTTGAACACTGCCAGGGACGGAGACTCCACCACCTCCCTGGGCAAGCCGTTCCAGTGCCTTACCACTCTTTGAGAGAAAAAGTTTTTCCTCAAGTCCAATCTAAACCTCCTCTGGTACAACTTGTGGCCATTTCCTCGGGTTCTGCTTGTTGCCTGGAAGAAGTGGCCAAACCCCTGTTCATCACAACCTGCCTTCAGGAAGCTATAGAGTGCAATGAGGTCTCCCCTGAGCCTCCTCTTCTGCAGACTAAACAATCCCAACTCTCTCAGCCGCTCCTCATAAGACTTGTGCTCCAGACCCCTCACCAGCTTTGTTGCCCTTCTCTGGACAGGTTCCAGGGCCTCAATGTCTTTCTTGTAGTGAGGGGCCCAAAACTGAACACAATACTCAAGGTGCGGCCTCACCAGTGCCGAATACAGGGGGATGATTACCTCCCTGCTCCTGCTGGCCACACTATTTCTAATGCAGGCCAGGATGCCATTGGCCCTCTTGGCCACCTGGGCACACTGTCGGCTCATGTTCAGCTGAGCATCAACCAACACCCCCAGGTCCCTTTCCTCTTCACAGTCCTCCAGCCACTCAGCTCCGAGCCTATAGCGCTGCATGGGGTTATTGTGGCCAAAGTGCAGGACCCGACACTTGGCCTTGTTGAACCTCATGCCATTCAGCTCAGCCCAGTGATCCAGCCTATCCAGATCCCTCTGAAGGGCCTCCCTACCCTCAGGCAGATCAACAGTCCAACCCTCCCTGCACGGAGCAGGGACATCTCCAAATGGATCAGGTTGCTCAGAGCCCCGGCCAACCTGGCCTGGAATGTTTCCAGGGATGGGGCATCCACCATCCCTTGTACTTCAACCATTCCTTTGCGCTTCACCATCCCTCTGTCTCCTCTCCTTCATCCTTGAGGAGACAGCTCTCACGGAGACTGTGCAACACTCATCCCTCTCACCAGTCACCAGAACTCATCATAGAATCATAGAATGGTTAGGGTTGGAAGGGACCCTCAAAGGTCATCTAGTCCAACCCCCCTGCAAGGAGCAGGGACATCCCTGACTAGATCAGGTTGCTCAGAGCCTCATCCAGCCTGGCCTTGAACGTTTCCAGGGATGGGGCATCCACCGCCTCTCTGGGAAACCTGGGACAGTGTTCTACAACTCACATTGTAAAAATTTTTTTCCTAATATCCATTCTGAATCTACCTCCCTCTATTTTAAAACCAGTACCTGTCATCCTATCACAACAGGCCCTACTGAACAGCCTCGCCCCATCTTTCCTGTAGCCCCCTTGAGGTACTTGAAGACCACTATCAGGTCTCCCCAGAGACTCCTCCAGGCTGAACAGCCCGAACTCTCTCAGCCTGTCCTCATAAGAGAGGTGCTCCAGCCCTCTGATCATCTTCCTGGCCCTCCTCTGGACCCTCTCCAACTGGCCCATGTCCTTCTTATGTTGGGGGCTCCAGAATTGGATGCAGCACTCCAGGGGGGGTCTCACCAGAGCAGAGCAGAGGGGGAGAATCCCCTCCCGCAATCTGCTGGCCACGCTTCTCTTGATGCAGCCCAGGATGCGGTTGGCCTTCTGGGCCGCAAGGTCGGACTGCCTGCTCACGTTGAGCTTCTCGTCCACCAGCACTCCCAAGTCCTTCTCCTCAGGGCTACTCTCAATCCATTCCCCCCCAGCCTGGATTTGTGCCTGGGATTGCCACGACCCACGCGCAGGACCTTGCACTTGGCCTGGTTGAACTTCATGAGGTTGGCACGGGCCCACCTCTCCAGCCTGCCAAGGTCCCTCTGGATGGCATCCCTCCCTTCCAGCGTGTCAACGGCACCACACAGCTTGGTGTCGTCGGCGAACTTGCTGAGGGTGCACTTTACCCCACTTTCCATGTCGCCCGACAAAGATGTTGAACAGGGCCGGGCCCAACACGGACCCTTGAGGGACACCACTCGTGACCGGTCTCCACAAGGACATTGAGCAGTTGACCACCACTCTCTGAGTGCGGCCATCCATCCATCCAACTCCTTACCCACTGAGTGGTCCGTCCATCAAACCCATGTCTCTCCAGTTTAGAGAGAAGGATGTCATGTGGGACAGTGTCAAAAGCCTTGCACAAATCCGTTGATGATATCCGTTGCTTGTGCCTTGTCCACCGATGCAGTCACCCCGTCATAGAAGGCCACCAAATTGGTCAGGCACGATCTGCCCTTGGTGAAGCCATGTGGGCTGTCACCAACCACCTCCTTGCTCTCCATGTGCCTTAGCATGGTTTCCAGGAGAATCTGCTCCATGACCTTGCCAGGCACAGAGGTGAGGCCGACCGGCCTGGAGTTGGCTGGGTCTTCCTTGTTCCCCTTTTTAAAAATTGGGGTTATGTTTCCTCTCTTCCAGTCATCGGGGACCTCACCAGAATGCCACAGCTTCTCAAATATGATGGCCAGTGGCTTGGCAACTTCATCCGCCAGTTCCCTCAGGACCCGCGGATGGATCTCATCAGGTCCCATGGACTTGTGCACCTTCAGATTCCTCAGATGTTCCCGAACCTGCTCTTCAAGTACAGTGGGTGGTTCTTCATCCTCCCAGTCCCTGCTTGCACCTTCTACAGCTTGGGTGGTGGGACAAGAGCTCTTGTCAGTGAAGACTGAGGCAAAAAAGTCATTGAGCACCTCAGCCTTCTTCATGTCTTGGGTAACCAGGACACCGGCTTCCTTCCGGAGGGTGCCTACATTCTCCTTTGACTTTCGTTTGTCCCCTACATACCTATAGAAACTTTTCTTGTTGATTTTTTATATCCCTGGCCAGATTCAATTCCGTCAGGGCTTTAGCCTTCCTCACCCGATCCCTGGGCCACTCGCGCAGCCTCTTTGTAGTCCTCCCAGGCTACCTGTCCCAGCTTCCATGCTCTGTAGGCTTCCTTCTTCACTTTCAGTTGGTCCAGGAGCTCCTCGCTCATCCATGCAGGCCTCCTGGCCTTTTAGCCCGACTTGTTCTTCGTCAGGATGCACCTCTGCTGAGCTTGGAGGAGGTGCTCCTTGAATGTGGACCAACTTTCCTGGGCCCCTCTTCCCTCCAGGGCCGCCTCCCATGGCACTTTGCCCATCAGGTCCCTGAAGAGGCCGAAGTCCGCCTTCCTGAAGTCTAGGGCAGAGAGATTGCCATGTAGTTTCCTCGCTGCCCCGTGGATCTTGAACTCCACCATGTCGTGGTCGTTGCAGCCAAGGCTGTCCTTCATTTTCACACCCCACGCCAGCCCCTCCCTGTTGGTGAGCACAAGGTCGAGCATGGCACCCCTCCTCGTCAGCTCCTCTATCGCCTGCAGGAGGAAGTTGTCGTCCACGCATTCCAGGAACCTCCTGGACTGCCTGTGCCCTGCCGTGTTGTCTCTCCAACAGATGTCAGGGTGGTTGAAGTCCCCCATGAGGACCAGGGCCTGTGACCGTGAGGCTGTTCCTGTCTGGCTATAGAGCACCTCATCTGCTCTGTCCTCCTGGCCAGGCGGCCTGTAACAGACCCCCACCGTAACGTCCCCTGTCCGTCCCCGTCCTCTAATCTTGACCCATAAGCTCTCTGTCAGCTCCTTTTTCCTCATCTTTCCTTCTCCTAAACCCTGAGCCACTCTTCTTCTCCAGTGACTCTAAGAGTGGCTTGTGGCTGTCCAGTCTGCCACAGTACACAGAAACTCCAGCAATAAAAAGGAAAACATCCCACAGATATTGATATAATCATAGCACTTCAATAGTAGACAAAACACAAGTAATGTGCATGCATCCACCTCTTCTCCTGCCTATAAATATTCTTACACAAAATCATCAAGCAATGTCTTCTGGGAAACCCTAAAACTATTTTAAAAAAAATAAATGGGCTATAAGATATTGCCAAAAGGAAAAGTACCAAATGAGCAAAGTGATGTGTCATTCCCAACAGGCTTCCCTGGAGGCAGGGGAGCAATTTGAGGCAGAGGGAGCTGAAGGATGCTACTAGAGAAGGTAGCTGATGGGGGCCTGTATAAAACCTTCCTGAGGAACCTGCCTTAGCGGCTTTTCCCAGAGCATTACACAGTAAAAACCGGCAATGAAACAGCACAGCTTGTCTCCGAACCCCCTCGCCTTTCCTGAATCGAGCAGCACGACGATATGTTAAGGCATCGGTGAGTTTTCCGATAGTAAACAAGGGCAACCTTCGTTTTGGACACCTGGGGTCCAACACAAGGCAAGTTGCAAGAGAAAGAAAAGCAGCACTGTGCAATCAGATGAAAACTCTTTTTTAGGCCGCATTAAGAACCTGAATTTCCCATTCCTTTGCCTGCTCTACCAAGAGGTTTCCCTGCCCTCCGTAGCCCTGCACCGCGCAGCAAGTCAGCCCAAAGTGATTACAGCACTGGGCGAAAATCAGATGAAATTCACTTGTTTCCCATTTGCGCTCGAAACGAAGCAAACTTGGGCTTTTCTTTGGGGTGAAACCAAAGCACAAAGGACAACATGGGGGGTGAGGAAAGAGTAGACAGGGAAACATGTAAGCTGAAGTGAAAAACGGGGTTTTTTTCCTGAACGGACATGAACCCAAATTGCTGACCTCCATGCATCCAAGACCCTCTTCGCACCAGCCTGTGGCGCATAAATCTAACACTGAACTTGGAACCGAGCTTCAACAGGGTTTAAACCACACGCAATTAGCCCGATTAAAGGATTTTTTTTTTCCCAAGGCTTGGCTAGGTCCTGGCTGCATTTTAACGGGGAGAAAACTTGCGTTGCCAGCAGATGTTGCCACTTTTGCAGCGGGCTGTAGTTTGGGGCCACATATGCTTGGAAAAGTTGCGTGCTCGGGCTGTTAGCAACGGCGGGGAAAAGGTCCACTGTAAAGATGAAATGCATTAAAGAAGCTCACATGCTTTCTGATTGTGCTGTGCCAGGCATCAGTAAATGCAACCAGCTGAAATTGCCTCCAAAAAAAAAATAAAAGCCGGGGGGGAGGGTGGTGGTGGGGTGGGACCGCTGGAACCCAGAATTATTTAAAAAGAAAACAGAACCTGGAAACATTGCCGAGTGAAACCAGATTTTGGTGATTATTTTGTAATTATTTGTGGTTAAAGGGTCAGAAAAAATTCCAGTATTTAAATGTGCTTATTTGTTTGTTTGTTTGTTTGAGTGCAATTGCTAATGGTGATGGTTAATGGAAAACAAAAAAAGGAAGAAACGTGTACAAGTGACGTGCAGCACCTGCCCCCCGCTTTACTTCCCACGTCAACCGACAAAAACCATAGTCTTACAGCTGCGGGCTTTGCATGGACTTTGTTCATAAACCTGTCTTTCAAATCCTGGGTAGCTGCCAGGAAAGCCTCTATTCCAAAAAAAAAAAAAAAATTAAAAAAGATATCCTGAAAGGTTGTGAAATACATTTCCCTGTAGGCCATACACCATCTCTGTTGTTGGCATGGAGAGCAAGGGAAAAAAAAAGCACATTTCCTCCTCATTGTACTTTTAAGAATGAATATGGGATGCTCTGAAATGGCTCTGCACCCCTTTGAAGCTCTGCCTTCAGTCTGAAAGAGATCTCAGGAGTCCAAGTGTGTTTGTGAGCAACAAAACTTGTGCCTTGACAAACCCATGGCGAGACGCAAGGTCTCAAGCTTCCCCTAACTCTCCCCTGGCATCCTTGCCTGTCATCTGCCAAACCCGTGGCCTGTGCTTCTCAAACGGCCCCTGCTCCTCAAATGCCTTGGATCGGACCAGACCAAGGCCTCTCAAGGTCCCAGTCATGAAGTCTCAGATGTGCCTAACGGTGGTACAACACTTCCTACCACCCTCAGCTCCTGGAAGAGCAGCTGCTGCCTGAGGCTGTTCCTGTTTTCCACTGGAAGCCACCCAAGCTATGAACAACCACCATGGGTGGGCATCGCAACATCTAAGGTGACCTGAGACCTTCTGGGTTCCTTCCTAAACACAGGAGCCTCGTACATGGAACTCCTCTGAGTTGCTCAGGGCAGTAGCGCTGGGAGATGTGACAGAGGTCCCATATCCTTCTGGAGCGGTGGTGGGAGACATGGCAGTCTAACTCACTTGTCCTGAGGTGGCAACACCTTTGAGGAACTGAATCCAAACCAGGACGCCTGAGATGCTTTTTCCATCCAGCAACCTTATCCTGGCCCCTGCACATGACACGTTTGGGGAGGGTTGTGTCCTTCCCCTGCAGCGTGGCACGGTGAAGAGCAGAGCACCGCTTAAACTACAGCTGGATGGGTTCGGGTCAGAAATTAGAGAAAACTTCCTATCAGGAAAGACAAACAAGCATGGTGATTCATTTTCTGGAGACAAGCTGGCTCAAGCCTTTCTACCTGGCCAAGCAATCTGCTTTCCAAAGGAAGAAAGGGACAGGAGAGGTCTGGGACTCCTTGGAGAACATGGAGGTTAGGGGAAATGCTGAAGGAGCCCGTCAGGACTTACTGGGATGGCAAATGTTGACCATGGGAGCAGCAGCAGCTTCCTCCTTTGTCTCTACCCTTCGTGCCAGGGGGTCCCCAGAGCAGTGGTGGCTGTTGCAGCAGGGATGCTCTGTCTTTCCGAAGGGACCTGGACCCATCTGGTGATCCTGGCCAGTCAGAAAGATCCCGTTGAGGCGATAATTGCCAAAGGGCCACTTGGCAACCGCCTCTTTGCAGTCACCAACGGGCATTGGCGTTAGCGGGATTTGTAGCGAAGCTTTATCTGTTGCCTGCAATTGTAATTTGTGCTTCATAGGCCATAAAACTCCAAGTTTTTCAGGCAGAGAGGGGAAAAAAAAAAGTGACGATTGACTGTTACTGCTGCTTCTTTTTTTTCCACTCGAGCTGTTCCTTTTGCAGTTGTAACCAAATAGTAACCAAACAGACTGTCTAATGGCCAGCGCTGTTTATTCCAAAACAGTATGGGTTTCCCATTTGTAACTCAAAAACCAGAGGGTGCAACTTCACTTGCTTGGCACGGAGCATGGCCGAGCTTCTAGGAAGGAAAACTGAGGAGAACTATCTCTGCCTGAAGAAGGAGCCATGAAATGAGCTGCCTTTCACTTTTGGTGAATGATCTGGTTTTTAAATGCACAGCCTAAGCTGCAAAACCACCATTTGTTTCCTGAAGTGGGTATTTACTAGATTCTGCATAATTAAATCCTTTTTATTTCCACTTAAAAATTCATTTTTCTTGCCCCATGCACAGACGGGCTTCTGATTACCCTTGAAATTGGGTAATTGAAATGAGCTTCATCAATACCAAAGGAAAAAGAACCCACAGAGTCACAGAGAAATATTAGCCCATATAATTTCACGTGAGACGGAGGGTAAAATCGGAACAAACTCACTATCAGACTGAAACCCGGCCACCCACCTCGAGTGCCGCAGCTATTTAACGGCCTGCAGCAACACATCGAAGCCAGAAAGACGGGGTTGGTAAGGCGTGGGTTTCTCCATAGTCTCATTGGTTTTTCCATATTCTTGTTGATTTATCCATATTCTCGTTGATTTCTGAAAACCTGAAAAATGTTGGCACCTTTACCTTGCAAAGCAATGCCATTGAGGGGGGAAGCATCCAAGCTCTGGCGTATTACTCAGTGCTGGCGTATTATTCAGTGCAGGTAAGACCTGGGGTTGGACCTTGCATTTCCAAGAAAGGCATGAAGCAATGCAAAGGTGCAAACGAAGGCTCAGGAGAAAAGAACCACCATCTCACACAGCGCAAGCCAGGACCGGATCCCACCTCAGCTACAGGGAAGACCCCGCGGAAAGGACAACAGGTAGGTGTCAGATGATGTAAGGGCGATTGAGGGAAGCCTTCTCATGAGGAACACCCAGAATTGGAACAAAATGCGTGAGAAGAGGGTGGGTTGACTGGGAGGAGGTTCAATGCACATCCCTGGGAAGAGGTTAGACGAGGAATGCAGCAAGCATGCAGGCAAGCGCCGGGGTGGGATGGACTGGGCAGAAGCACAGGGTCCAGCCCAGCCGCAGCACAAGGGACCACGAAGCATTTTGGCAAGCAGACCCTCTGCAGGAGCCAAAGGGCAGAGCAGGGAAGCTTCCTTGTAGTCCAATTACCTCGGCAGGAATCTAAAAGATATTCCCATTGCCTGCGAAGGCACGTGCCAAGTCTGGTGTTTGTGTCTGTGTTTATTTCTCAGAGAGTTTCTTTCTCTGCACCCCAGGGAACTGGCTGGATGCAAGCTTTGGTCTTCTCATGGAATAAGAATTAACTCTTGGATCTTGGCAGCATCCGGAGGAGTCCGGCTCCTGCTGAACTGCAGCCTGACGAAAGTCCCAAAAGCCACAAGACACCTGAAAGGCAAATGCTGCATGCCTCCCATCTGTCCAGAGACTCAAAGAACCCGGGGCCATCTCTGTCCTGTGGCATTGTGTTGCACAGGGGGCCACGAAGCGTTGTCCTCCTGCTATAGACATAATCCTTCAGACTGCTGCGAGCTCGAAGGGCCCATGATCCACAGCTCCGTGTCAAATTTGAAGGTGGTTATGGGAAGCAGTTCAAAAACAAGAGGCAAAGGTGCAGTGCTGTCTCAGACTTCAGAATAAAATGGTGTTTGCGCATGCTCAATTTTCCACTGGGCTTTTAAATTCCTAAACTAATTAAAATCTCCTGGTACAAACTGGTTTTGCTTCTCCAATGGACCGCGTTGACTTGCACGAAGGGAGGCTCAAGCCCCAACCTGTCAGAGGCTACTTCTGTTCTAAGAGAGGGTGAGTAACAGCTGAAACACGTGGGGACTTCAACACTTGGGGTAGTTTGGCAAAAAAAAAAATGCTTTCTCCCTGCCCTCAGCGGGGATAAACCACTGTCAGTGCTCGGTGGTTGCAGGGAAATGAATCGCCAGTCTGGGACTTCCCGCATCCCAGCATCACACATTCCTGCTGGCAGTGAATCACACGGAGCAGGCATGGCATTTGCCCACAGCGACCCAGCTTGGACTCGGGGAAGTCAGGGCAGAGCGGGGGAAAGCGATGTGAAGGAAAAAATCTGAGTCACTAAGAAAACGGGTCTGGAGGCTCCTGTGCTCAGGAGGACCTGAGTACTGCATGTGCCTCAGCCACGTCAAGCCAGGCAGCTCATTGCTCTCTCCCTTTTCTTGTTGCTGGCTGCAGAGAAGGCAAAAAGGCAGCTTTAGACGCATGAAAAAGAAACCGCTGATGCACCGATGCACACCTAGAGTCATCTGGACAGAAACATCAAGAATATCTTCTTGCGAGCAGCAGATGCTTCAGGGCCAAGAGGGGCTGTAGACTCAAAATGCCAACTGCTCAGGGGCCAAACGGGGCACCCACGCAGCCAGCAGCGTTTATCCAGCTCCATCTAGGAGCCTAAACCTCACTTTAAAGGGAGGTGGTCTCTGGAAGAACACAAGATCTATCTGATTTGTAATCTAATCTTCTAACGACATTCACGGCATGTAAACTGTTTTCCATGGAAATCTATCTGCGGAATGATATGCAAGCCAGATGCCTTGATTTAATTAGCCCATATAATATCCTGAGTTATGTTCAAACATCTGACCCATGCTAACAAGAGTGGGTACTTCAAAGCCGGGTGAATCATTTTTCATACCAGAGAACAGGAACATCAGAAGAGCCAAATTCACAGCGGACACCCATTGACGTCCCGTTTGCCAGTGCATTTTACCATTTTTACTGATCCTGTAAATGAATGCATCGCCAGTGAAGTAATTTCTTCCAAACGGCAGGGTAGCGCTGCCCATATTCCCACCAGAACCTGAAGAGGATCCTATGTGAGAGCATGTCCCATCAAGGCTGCCCAGCGAATTCGGTGCTGGTTCGGCATGGAATGATGCATACCCACCATGCTGCCGTGGCGTTTCAAAGGCTCTCTGCCGGGAAGCAGAAACAAACCTGCAGCAGCTCAACCAGCACAGAGCTCCTTTCAGTGTTATGGAAGTCTGCACCCACAAATAACCTTTCACTGTCCTGTTTTTTTTGTCTTTGGCTAGCACAGCATTGTGGGATTCATATTTACCTGCCCCTCATTTCTTTTGGCCCCCCTTGATGCACGGACACATCCAGAGAGCAAAGAGGAACGAGGTTCACGCACCAGCAATGAGAACAGTAAAACGTCCCAGCATTGTTTGCACTGGCACAAGGGGTTTTGCTGATATCTTTGCATCACTCATAGTCCATGATGCACGAAATATTTACGGTTATCACCAAACCAAAAGTTCATGGAGTAAACCCAAAGTTCACGGAACACCCAGCAAGAACAACTCCCAGGAAGAGAGACCAGACGCTGTCTCAGGCTACCAAGTTTAAAATAACACTCCACTTACATATTTCACAGTTGGCCTTCAGGCTACAGTTCTGGTTTAAATGATGGGCAGTTGGGACAGAACACTGCAGTATCACACCACGAAGGCCAGGGAGCTGGTGAAGCAGGCAGGGAAAGAGCAGCTGGCACGCATGAAGATGCAGATGACCCACCTCTAGACTGGTGGCCATCGCTGACGAAGGTAAAAAAGAACCTCTGCTTTGACGTTTTGGCTTTAATGAAGTCACGCAAACGGAGATAGGTAATTATAGGACCTGGTATTGGGGGTGGAGCTAGGGTAAGTGTAAAATTCTGCTTCCCTGGGCAGTATTTATAGGTTGCTTTGATGAAGGTAAGGACTCGAATGCCTTTAAACAACAGAAAGTCTTACAACACATTTACTAAAAGGCAAAATTCCTTTCTTGCTCGACAACAAGTATCTGGAGGTGTATGTCCAGGTGCTAGGTGGTATTGATATGTGAGGAAGAGTGCTGTTACACAGGTTCAAAGACGGCAGCATCTCAAGACTGAGTCAGGCTTTCCTTTCCACGGCCCAGAAGCTTCATCCTGCCCGGCCATGAGATGCCACCACGCACCAGTGCACGACCAAGTTTTCGTTGGTCATCTGTGCAAGATGGCAACACGCTGATATGCCCTGGATGGCTCTTCAGAGCATCAGTCTGTGAATCTCAGTGGTGCCCAAGCAACCTCTGAAAACATGCTTAGTGTCTATCACGGCACCCAATCTCTAACCTCATCCTAGGACAACGGGGAACAAAGCAAAACAGTTCTTATTAAAAAAAAAAATAATAATAATTTAAACAAGTTAATTTGATGTATGTCCCAATCAAGACAAGCTGCAGCTACCATTAGTAATTTGAAAATAAAAATTTAAAAAATTAAATTAAATTAAATGTTACATCTGTTGCATCACGAGACTTTCCACTACAGACAGTGGCATGGGATAACACCGATATCATCAAACACAAGAGAAAACTGTCAGAACCTGCTTGCATACTGATGCTCAGTGCCTACATGCGAAATGCTCAATTGTTGAGGTTTTCCAAAATTAAGACTTGTTGGTAAAAACTGTGTTTTGTGGGAAACGAAACAAGGGGTGAATCTATTATTACATTCCAGCTGCAAACAAAAAGAGGCTCAGAAAGGCCAGAAACACTCACAAAACAATTCACCCTACTCCCTGTGCCTCCCTAATCTTCCGTGCCTCCAAGCGGTACCACAGCACTCAGTGCTTTTAAAGAGATTTCTTATTTTAACTTCCCATTTATGAAGGCATTTTACCATCCTTCAACTCTTATTTTCTCTGAGCAAACACAGACCCCGCTTTGCAAAATGTTAAATAAATGGATGTCGCCAAATTTATTAAAATTAAAGGCAAGTGCAGAGTTGGCCAAGCAAATGACGGCTGGAAACCAGCTTCCAAAATTCCCTGAGCAGCTTTCAGATGATTGTGGAAAAATGCCATCAGAGAAAACGCCGTGTCTGCAAGCATCACCTCACCCTGGTGTGTTTGGAAAGCTTACGGAGAGCCTGTGCCACGGGGAGTGGACTGTGTACAGATCGTACATTATGCTGCTACCTTCTGGGGGACAGCCGAAGCCATCCATCAACGACAACGGCCGTCTCACTCCATCTTACCCAGCTTGGCTTTGTTTCGCTGACTTCCCAGTGACAGAAGTGTCCTATAAAAATATCTGGAGATGCCTGCTCCTGGGACCCACAGGTATGCGCCACCTTTCTTGCACAAAGCTTTAGGCCAAGGTTTATTTGAGCCCTGTGGTAAATCACAGCCTTTGCTAAACAGACATTTGATGGGAAAGGGGAATTTCCAGAGTTTTACCTGCAGCTTTTCACTCACGTGTGGGGTGTTTGGCCAGTACTTTCTGGGTTTGAATATTTTAGTACCTTTTTAGGATAAGGATCATGGCACACGTGAACTTCTGGCCAGGCACATTCAGGCTGGCTGATTTCTGTTGGAAAGATTCGTCGCACATTTTTACAAACACCAGATGCTCCATGATGGGAAAATAAAGCATACTTTCCAGTAAACAAAAGCAGATTTCATTTGTCTCTAAAGCATAAACAACAACAAAAAAAAAGTGAAAAAGAAGTGCAAAACAGAACAGCACAAGTCAGGCTCGTACGTATGTGTCAGCGGGGAAAAAGTGCTGAAAGCAGCGGGAAACACCGGTACCTGGAGACAGGTTAATGAGCTCCGCAGAGCGATGAGGTCTTGGGGGGGTTCAGCCTCCTCTCCCCTGCGCAGGACTGGCAGGGGCGCAGCAGCAGGCACCCCGCGTGCACCGCCCCATCTCTCCAGCACACCGCAGGCAAGCCTTGAACCTCTCATTTGTCTTCCAGGTTGCAACTCGTCGAGGACTGAGAGCTCATTTGGGAGGGAAGGGAAGCCCAAAGGAGCCAACAGGGAACAAGAAGAAAAAGTTAAACAAGCAGGGGCTTCCCCAGCAGCGGCCGGGGGAGTGGAAGTAACGCATGCTAGAGGAAACGCTTTGAGACTGCCCGAGATTTACTGCAGCCTTGGTCGGTTCTCACAGCCCAGAGCAAATATTCGAGCATCACACAGCACAAGGCAAAAAGTCTCTTCTCTTCCTTGCTGCTGCAGGAACAGGAACTCCGCATTATATCCTAAGATAAGATTAATGAGTGTGAGTAACAAGGGAAATGTTGCAGTGCTGTTACATAAACCAAGGGCAGACTCACCCATGAGTTCTTCTCCCCGGCCACACACAAAATTTGGGGAGAGGTGACCAGAGCCCCCAGCCTGGCTGCGCCAGAGAGGGGACAGGTTAACAGCACGCACAACCACAGCTGCAGCCTAGCAGCCCTTTGAACAATTCCACGTTTATTGTCCCCCGGTTTGCAGCTCAGACGCACAGATCTCTCTCAGTTGACCATAAATCTCCTGTTCTTTCTAAGCCGCAGGACAGGGATGCTATTGCTGACCCAGCAAGGTCGTGGGTACCAAGGTGGGGTGGCTACTGTAGAAGCTGGGGGGGGAGATGCGCTGGGAGGCAGGAGGGAGCCATTTCTGAGCCAGAGGAACAGCAAGGCTGGAAATGTTACAATTTCAAATTAGGGCTTGTTTGGCTTTGGCTTTAATCACCATAATTCCAAACAATTTGATCGTTTTCTTTCCATTTAGGAGAAAACTCTCTTTTTGCCTTTAGAGGAAATGCTGGCACCAGCTCAAACATCTCCCAAGTGACAATAGCAGGAATTCTAAAAAAGGGACTGTGCCCTTGACTGGAGACAGCTACAGGGACTAAATCCTCAGGTACCCGAAATGCTCATTCCACCTGAAGAACGCAGATCGCCTGGGTGTTGCAGACGGAGCCTGTACATCTGCTAATCTCTAGGAAGAAGAGCAACCACCAGAAATGCTCGCAGCTTAAGCATGTAGGGAGTTTTCCAATTAAAATGCTGGGGAAAAAAAAATGAAGTTATAAGAATCAAAATATTTTAAGTGATTACGCCAACTTCAGAGTACTTTCATGCCAGGAGCTGCATTTCCAGAGCTGGGCAGAAAGAACGCAGGAGCAGAAAGGAGAGCTCTGAAGAGCCTCCTTCAGCCTGTTTTGAAGGGGCAGGTGGAAAGCCAAGAGCCTTGGGCTGCCACAAGCAGCAGTGGGTGACAGCAGCCACCTTGCACCGGCACAAGCTGCCGTGGCACCCCGAGGACAGGGCAGGCCAGCAGCACCGAGGGGAGACATGAGCTTCTTAAAGAGGATTTGGAGGGGGAGAAGCTCCAGAGGGCACGTTCACAAAGGTTTGCATTCGCATTTGGCTGCCATGTCCCTGCTGAAAACTGTCCGGGGTGGCCAGGCAGGAGCTGGCGACAGCGCAGTGAACCCCTGCCCAGCCCCTGCCCTCGCAGGCAGCACGGTTCTCCGGCCCCCTCCAGTGGCTACAGAACATCCAGAGCCTCCCAGCCCAGCAGGATTTAGGCTTTTGCAAATCCAGCCGCTGCTCTTTACCGCACAGAGCTGTACTCCTCCTGCCTTCGGTGAAGCAAATGATCAGGCAGACAGCCATGCTCTTGCACTGGAACATCTTTATTGAGCAACGCCCAGGCCCACCACACATCCCTCCTCTCTGCTCTCACATCCCATCTCGCTGCTGCATGCAATTGTTTTACCCTGGACAAAACCAACAGATTGCCGACTAGCACTTCTTGAAGCCGGACTCTCACTTCTACTCTGCCCTGGGCAGGCTCTTACACTGCTTTCTTCACTGGAACAGGACGGGCTAAAAAGATGCTGTACCTCAAAGGCTGGTTGTGGTACAAAAAGTGCTTTACTTGACGTTGGGGATGGGGAAAAACAAAACAAAAGAAAACAAAAACACTTCAACACATCAACAGATGCTGTTCCTCTGTCTTTTGCAAAACTCCCAAATAGCAGGAAATTATATTTGAGTACCAGCATTTCATGCTCTGGAAATCCCCGATAGCAACAGAGACAAGAAGAGAGCCCGCATGAAAAAGACTGCTTTGGACCCGCTCTGCTATTCCAGATCCGTTTCGGTTCTTTAAGAATTTTCCAAATGTTGTTATCCCATCCCATCCAAGCTTACAGCAAGGCCACACAACACACACTTTATGTATTACACACAATCATAACGGATATTCTTCAATACAGGGGATGCACACTGCAGAAATGTTTAATTTCCCACCCACGGCTTCGTGATGCTCATTTGTTTCTCACGATATCTAAGCACACCCCATGGACAACACGGAAAAGAACAGCTTTACGAAAGACAATGCTTTGTACACAGGAAGAAAGGGTGAAGTCTGAGTTAAGGCAAAAAGCAGTGCTGTTTACACAGTGTGAAGATAAATAATGTGCCCATATTACTCGGATTTCACATTGGAAGACTGTTGTTTCTCCGGTTTAAAAGGACAGGGACAGCCAGAGGGTATAGGTTTTGGCCCTGCAGGACTGGACAGCAAGGTCTATGAACATCACAAATCTATTTTGAGATTCATTATCATCTCTCTACAACGAAAATTCCACATCTTCCAAGTGTGCATATCAAACCACCCCACTTCAGCACAGCTGGGTTTATGTGGCCTATGTCCACAGGGACTATGCCAGCAGCAATTTTTGCACTTCTAGCTTTGTGTCATATCAGCTGTCCTCCTCAGCCGGACTCCCTCCAGGCCCTCCAGCTGAAAGAAAGACCACCCAGGTTTAACACCGAGACCTTTGCAGGAGGCACAGTCTCTCAGTTAAGACAGGAGCTGGATGGGTAGTCCAGGTAAACATCTCCTGCACTTCAAAGCTTTGATTCTGCAAATGTCCATGTGATTGTTGAACCCAGCTTGCTGTTGGGTTGGGAGAACCATCCTTTGACCTGTGGATCAGAGGCTGGAGATAGCCGTGGTCAGGGGAATCCTTTGGCCTCCACATCTGTTGGATCTGAAGACCCATGCAGTCCTTCAAGCTTGAGGTTAAAAGAACTACCCAAACACACAATGTTCATGTGCAGAGGCTTAGCTTTAACCATTTGCTTGAGCTACATCAGGCACTGAGCTAACAACTAAATTCTCTGAATTTATTTGGGCCACGCTCCATCTTTCACGCCACGGCATTTCACTGTAGCTCATTCCAGGTGGAGACAGCTCTCTCCAGAGGAGCATATGCCTTCCACATGCACCCAGCCACCCTCTCCCAAAAGGCACCAACGTGTGACCGGTTTGCAAAACTGCCTGAACAAATAAAATTCAAGGGAGGAAAAGTCAACCCAAAGAAGCCGTTGCTGTGGCGGTTTCCCAAGACAACCTCCCTCATTTTCTGCCTCTACACTGGAGCTAGAGAATATGGTCGGCCCGTGCTCCTGCAAAACATTACAGTTCCACCAGCAAGGTGACAAGAAGCTTTACAACCTGTTTGCATCTTTCAGGCATGTTAACACTTCTATAAAGCAAGCGCACAACTCTCAGGCAACACGCTGTCGGGCTGCCCTGACCTCCAGCACAGTGAAAACCTAAACCATCTGCAAGCCTGAAAAGGAAACAGTGCAAAACTGCTGCCTTCCCACCTTGAAAGCATGCCTACTGCTACATATCCCTGCCGTTACATCTCACCTTATGAGGGCTTTGAAAGTATCCTTTACTTTGGTATCTGAGCATTGAGTGTAAACACCACACTGTTCTTAGCAGTGCAAATTCTGCCACCTTATCCTAAAATCAGTGAGCAGAGCCACTGGGGGGCCAGCTGCACCTTCCAGGCCTGGCCCTGGAACTGAAATAACAGGAAGCAATCAGGGATTGCATTTTTCCTGCCCTTCCTCCTTCTCTGAAAGCATCCTGGAATGGTATGTTCTTCAGCAGATAACAAAGCATACAAGAAAGTGCATTGTTGCTTATCGAACCCCACCCTAAACGCATCCCATAGTGGGAGGACCAGAAACTGAGCTGTGATTTTTGCATTCATTTATGCCTCTGGAAGAAGAACGTTTTGTAACTAAGGTCAAGACTTATGGGGCAAATCTACGGGGCAGCCTTGAGGATCTGCTCCTACAGAGGCAGGATGACCAGGGCTGTCGGCCAAAGGCATCCGAAATCAAAATGCAAGGCAGCTTAAACAACCCCACTTGCCTGTTACCACAGTGGGTCAAGGGGAAGAGCAATCCGAGCTAGATCCTGCTCCCAGGAGGGGCTGTCCTTGCCATCCCATGCTTAACTCGGCTCTCAACAATAGGTTCCTAGGCACTAATACAATACAATAAATAAATCCCCAATATCTTTAGGATCACAGTTGGTGAAATACCCTTGCCAACTGCATGGGCTTGGGAAGAACATCTGGCAAACAAAAATTGTCCAAAAAATCAACTTACAACACAGGCACTGGAAAGAACTTGGCTCAGGAAAGTAAAAACAAGTACCAATCATCACCTGGGTTTTTACTCAAGATCCTGAGGGACCATCATCTCTATCCTTCTAAAGTTGCTATTTTGACAATGTTTCCTACACAGCGACCACATCTAAGGAGCGGGCTGACCCCGAGATCCCCACGAAAGGCTGTCGGCCACTGCAGAACGACACTGCTCTGTGAGCTTGTGACATGAAGGCAAACAGCAATGTGGAGGCACTGGAAATGAAAGGAGTCCAGGCTGCTGGATGCAATGCTGCATGTAGAAGCACGTAACCTCCTCATTCTTTAAGAAAAGACAAAATGTCCTTTCTTCTCCCTTTTCCACAATGCTGGTAGAAGCGGTGTGGAAACAAAAAGACCTGTTAATGGATCTGGGAGGGTTTTCTCTGGTCATACTGCCACTGTGGGATATGGAGTAAAAGGTAGGCAGGAGCTTCTACTTCTATGTGCTGCGTATTGTCAACTACTTTACCAGACCTTTACCACACCATAATCACTGCAATACTGCAAGCAGGCAGTCCAGATATCATTTTTGGTGTCTTTTTCTTCATAATCACACAGACATATTCACAGGCATTGTGTCAAGCGCCACCCAGCACAGCAACACAAGTGTTTCATTTCGCAACCTCTCTGCTGTTGCTCCTGGTCACTCCCAAGTATTCAAATCCATTTTACAGTAAAGATTAATTTAGCCATTGCTTTTTCAAAAAATACCCCCAAAATCTTTCAGGTTCACGTGCTGGCTTCATCTGAGTATCAGAATCCTTGTCCCACCACCACTGCAGTGGCAAGTGAACCACAGGGATAGCATCCCCACAGCAGCTACCTCTTTCCAGGGGCAAAACGACCTCTTCGTCTCCTCTCCACATTTTCTCATTCACGCTACGGCAGTGCTCACAAGACGTGACCCAGTCCCAGGCAGTCAGGAAGAGGACCAGCCAGTCCCTGCCTTGTCCGTCACAGCGCTGAAGGGAGAGCCAAGCTGCCACAGCAGATCTGGTGCTCTGCAGAAACGACTCGGACAGGACAGGATCACTTATTCTACCACTCTCCCACCTGTGCGACGGGGCTGCTACACAAAGTAAGCCAAGCCAGCAGGTACCTTGCAGCACGTAGAGACATGGATACAACTCTCCAAGTAACGCACGGCACTGGACAAGAAACCCAATGCATTTCACACCAGAAGAGCACAGAAGAAAATACATCCACATTTACAGCAGCAATCACAAACTTCATATGGAAGAGAAAGGCCAGGCACTGACAGCAGAAAGAGAACTGTTGTACAACAGAAAGTGCTGTTGCAAAACCCTTACAAAGGTGAGGTGACAGTCCACTAGATGCTACAGGACGAGGAAAGGCTTAAATACGGACACTTTCCCGAGGGAGAAGTGCCACTGAGACCCAAGGTGTGTGTAACACGGAGCAGTAACAGAGGTAGAGTCATAACAAATGGACATATGCTAACAGCTGCAGGGTACGTTGTGTTTGCTCACCTAACAGCCACACACGCTTACTGACCTCAGCGCCCAGGCGGCTGCAAACAAGAGATCACCAAGTAGATAACCGGTAGCGTAAGAACAGACACACGAAATCACTGCACCCTAAGTCTGGAGGGCAAAATCAGAGGGGGAGGGAATTAGGTGCACTCCGTGAGCAACACAGTGTTTCACTCTGGGGAAAGGGTTGGGATTGGCACCTGGCTTTATCAACGCACTCGTTTACCAAATCAAACCGTCTCGGAAAGCAGCCAGTTGCCTTTTAACTGTGTTGGTGAAGTAAAAATTGTTTAATGGGGTCTGGGATTGGAAGGATATGGATCAGATCCAGACGAGATTTGCCAAGTATTCTTCTTACAGCAATGCGGCAGAGAGACAAGAGGCTCCGGGTGCGGCCTGCAACAAAGAAAGCAGAGAAGAACGACTGAGGGACAGAGAGAGGAAGAGAGAGGGATCACAGTGTGTAAATTGTGCTGAGCTCTGCCCGACAGCTCAGGAGCCATCTACCCCTTCCAAATGCTGAGACCACATCCCGCCCAGCAACACGAAGGCAGCGCCGGAGAGAGGAGCATGTACAAACCCTCCCCGGGAGGTGGCCAAACCTTTTGGCCAAAAGTCTGGAGCAACGACAGCTGCCACCCGGGCAGTCTGGAAGGGCGAGCCGGGGGCTGGACAAGGTTTTCACCTCGGAGCCAGTCCCTGCATGACAGTTCAAGAGATGAACCCGCACCAGGGGAGGCTGTGAGCAGTTTTAAACTAATCAGATTATTTTAAAATTATGTGGACTCTATTTTTGTTCTAAACCACTCTCTGGGAATCAACA
This sequence comes from Chlamydotis macqueenii, assembly GCF_036417535.1. NCBI lineage: Eukaryota > Metazoa > Chordata > Aves > Otidiformes > Otididae > Chlamydotis > Chlamydotis macqueenii. The sequence continues at coordinate 42,288,188 of NC_141561.1, forward strand.
GCACTGACAGCCAGCTCAGGTTCGATTCCAACTTTCTTTTGAGTTCATGGAGAGCTCTTCCAGCACAGGGACAAGGGGACGGTGGCGTCCACACTGATACAGGAACTGGACCTCCAAGGCACCACTCCATTACCCCGCATGCTCTACCTGAGGACTCCCATTTGCCTCCTAAACTCAGGCCTAATGGAAACCACCTGCTCCAGCTTATGTGCATCTCTTCTCAGCAAAAGTCCAGGCAGGTTTAAAAACAGGCACATGCAAAGCTGAATAACGCTGGGATGGGGGCTGGGGGTTATATCCCACATCCTGAATCCCTTTCAAATTTCTCTGGAGTTCAAGGGAAACCCCACTTCCCGCCCTGGTGCAAAGCCCTGGTCTTCACCAGCTGAGTCTGGCGGTTTTACGAGGTGCTGCCCTTGCTGGAGCAAGGGCGCGCGCTGTACTGACACTGCTTTCGTTATTAAAAGAAAGAACTAGCAGGTAAATTTAGGCATGTTCAGGCTCTGGTTTACTTCTTTTGTAACTCATTTGCTTCCCAGAGGATGCCAAATTCAAAAAGCCAGCTTTTTCCCACCTTTTTCCACCACTGCCCAAGCTCCCTCCTGCCACTTGCTACCACCATTTGTGGCTTTACTTCCCAAGGAGCCTGTCCAGATACAACTACCCCTTGGATCCCTCCCTAGGTCCTCCTGGAGAGCATGAGGTCGCTGAAGAACAGTGAGAGCACATCTGCGTGGCTCTGGAAAACTGGGTCTCACTGGATTCGCCATAACCTGCCTGAGGTTTGCAGACCCAAAGCCCAGTTCTGATAGGACCCCCCTGCTGAAACCTTGCCTCAGGCTGTGGAGGACACCACTAGGCAATGGAAAAGAGCTGGGAGAAAGATAAAAAACATCTAGTTGCAGAGGCTAGGCTGCCAATAGGCATCATTGGTAGCTGAAGGACTCAAGAGGGAAATCCCGTGAACATACAAAATGCAACAGAATAAAAACAGGGAGTCCAGCTGGAGGCTTACGGGGAAGCCGTTGGGTTGAGTCATCAGTGCTGACAGAGCTGGAGGCAGGCAGCAGCTCGGCAACACCGAGGATCCGTGCCAGGGAGCAGCAGAGGCCAGCACCACAGGCCTCTCCTGCCTGATACCTGCCTGGCCAGCAGCACTTTGGGAGACATATCGGGGTGGTGGAGTCATTAATACTCAGCTAACAGCTAGTTAAATCCCCGTTATCTTCTCTGTGCCTGTAATTGTTTTACACTTTTAAGTTAGGGACAAACTTTTCAGCAAGGCCTGTTGTGATAAGACAAGGGGTAATGGTTTTTAAATAGAAGGAGGTAGGCTGGATATAAGGAAGAGTTGTTTTACACTGAGGGTGGTGGAGCACTGGCCCAGGTTGCCCAGAGAGCTGGTGGATGCCCCATCCCTGGAAACATTCAAGGCTAGGTTGGACGGGGCTCAGAGCAACCTGATCTGGTTGGAGATGTCCCTGCTTCTTGCAGGGGGGCTGGACTGGATAAAACCAGCACCACAGCAGTAAGCCAAACCCACCTACCCCTTGCTTGTTTGAACACCTGCAGAGCCTCAGGGTTGACTCTGACTCTTCCTGTGGATTCAACTCCCAAGGCCTCCACTTTCACCAGGTTCAGATTGGCTCCAAAGTCAATCAAGAGGTGGACAAACGCAGCTTCACAGCCATGCCGCAGGACAGCATCCATCACACATACCGGGGAGCCCCGGGAGAAGCCCTGGATGTTGATGGGCCCACAGCAGTTAAAATCCGGGTTGGCTCCTGCCTGGAGCAGCAGCCGGAAGCACTGGAGGTTGTGGTAGGCAGCGCTGATGTACAGCGGGCAGACCACCAGCGTGGTGAGGGGTCGCTGGGAGAGGCTGGGGACGCGGGAAGCCAGGTGGTGATTCACGTCCACGTCTGCGCCATACCTGGGTGGGGGAGAGAGAAGAGCAGAGATTTGGAAACAAGGGCAACAGCGCCGCGACTGCATCCCAGGGTGACAGACTGGCGGTGGATGGGGCTGAAGGACACCCGAGGGCAAGCACTCTGCCTGTCTTTGGTACCTCTGGGGCCCACCTCTCAAGAACCATCCATACCTACCCTGAGAGGGGCCTGGCAGGGCTTCTGAGTGGCAGTGTGCTGTGATCTTCAAGAAGCAAAGCTGTTTCTCTGCCCGCAACAGCCCAGGCCCAGGAGAGAGTAGCTGAGAAACATTCTCCCTTGCCCTCCCGAAGGAAGTGCCAACCATCTTGGCAAAGGAACAGCTCAGCCCAGGGTCAGCACCACGTAATGCTGAATGCTAACAAGCCAGCTGAGGAGCAGGGATGTTTCCAGATGACTCAGTTGAAGAGATGCAGTGAAATAACTACCCCGCCAGGATAAAACAGGCCAATAAGCAATACAGGCAATCAATGTGACTGTCACAAAGAGCAGGGAAATGGAAACAGAAATCTGCGCTCAGCAGTGAAACATTCATGACAAAATCCTGCTCCCAAAAGAGCTAAGGTGGTTGTAATCCCATCAGAAATCCCACCAGGGAGCTAAAGAGATCTTTTCCCTAGTATTCAGCTCAGCTGAAGGGATGTATCCACCAACTCTGAGCATGCAGGAAACTGGGAAAACACAAAATAATTGTGTCAGACCTTCTGCTCTCCCCATCCGTCCCGCTCAGCTCCCCTCACAAGCTGTATATCGTAACAGACACCGCACGAGAGGCTACAGCTCACTGTCCGGCACTCCAGGTGCTGATGGGGAGACCTCTACGAGCTGCAGCAGCAAACCTCTCCAGCCTTCTGCAACTTGCTCCTGCCTCACCACGCCCCACAGAGAAACCCGTACCTGACATCTTCGCTGCATGGTGCCACGGTGTCCCAGCTGCTCCAGCAGCCCTGCGGCCACAGAGCAAAGCGGGCCTGGGCTTGCCACAGCTTGCCACAGCTTGCACAGCCTAAAGCCCTGCTCAGCGGACATCAGCATCATCATGAAACAGAAGCAGCGCCTGCAGCATGCTTTGTTTCGGTAAGTACAGATGGCACTAAGTTGTGAACAAGCAGAAAACAGGGCTTACTGGCTTTGGTTCTTTTCATTTTTTTTGTAGAAAGCAAAGAATGTGGCCAAATAAATGGGAGCAAAAAGGCCAAGTGTCACTCTCTGGAAAAGCATGGAATTTCAAAAATGACAATGCTGCAGAAAGAAGAGACAGCAGAAGTGAACATTTATTTCCCCCAGGCTGGGTAACACCCAAGCAGTTGGGATGTCATAACTCCATCTACTTCACATGTACCTTGGATGGGAAGAAGGAGGAAGACAACGCAATTCCCTAAGGAGTAGCTGGCTTTAATTGCAGCGTTGCAGAACACGCAAAGCCTGGGCCCTTCTCCCCACAGAGGGATAAAAGATTCCTTCACCCACCAGTCCCCCTCCCAAAACTGCAAACTGAGCGTTCAGAGAAATTTATTTTTCTGTCTTCCTAGACAGCACGATATTCCCTTCTGCAGTTAAGAAAACAAATAAGGAAACCACCTGGGGACAAATCCTGCCTCAAGGCAAGCACGGCTCTCGCTGAACCCAGTAGGAGCTGGTCCTATCCAGCAGATACTTGACCAAATGCTTCTGTTCTGAAGACGGGAATAGTCTCATTTAAATTAAGCACACACACACAGAACAAGGGCCAAGGAAACTTGTCCAAGAGCTGCAAATGGCATGCAGCGTATTTTTACCCCAACGCTCATGATCTCTCAAGCATGAACATCTTGGCTGAGATCTCAGGAGACCAGTGGGGTGGAAGAACACAGGAACAGGAGACGGAGCTGGGCAGTAACACCACTGCCGAGCGCGAGCTGGTCCTCGGACTGGCCACAGGACCGCATTTTGCTTCCCAAGCCAAGCAGCTGGCCCAGGGATCACCACACACTAAGGGAACATTCCCACCTTTTGGGGATTTCCACAGCACTTTGCTGAATCCGCATGACTTCACCTATGCTGGAGCACAGAGAAGGTGTCTGTTCTCTACAATCGCACGTGTTCCCTGCAGATAAGCCTCTTAAAATGAGACTACACGAGCATTTGGACAGAGTTGTCTGTGCTGCTGTGGGGCTTCGTAGGGCTGTTGTAGGGCCACTGCCTCCCATGGCCATGGTCCTGACCAGACAGCACGGTACCCCTTCATTTCAGTCCTTTTTTTTTCATTATTGTCATCAAAATTCTTGATGGAAACACCCAATTCAAAGCAAAATACAAAATTCTGCTTTTATCATCGTTAGGCATTCACCTGAAACATTGGGACAATTTGTCAGATCTCTTTTTCACCCTTTTTAGTGCGGCAAGAGGATCCCCTCATCCTTAATACGCTGGGTCAGCCCCAGTTACGCTGCAAGTACAACGCAACAGTCCGATCCCATCGCAGCATGATCACATCACAAGCTGTTAGGAAGGTAATCTATATCCTGGCAATATAACCATAAATATTTCCGCCAGCTGTCCCGTAAAGTGGATCACCATTCCATAGCTATGTGTGTATTTACTATTAATGGATACAATTTCACCTACTGCTTGGTTAGCTGGCTCAGCGATTGTGGTAGGATTCAGAAATCCTGATTGTGCTACCATATGATTAATAATTAAAAAAAAAAAGGCAAAAAAAACCCCAAACCTACGTGATGTTTAGACACCTGCAGCAAGCCTGACTGGGTTGGGCTTTCTCTTCAGGACACTGAGGCTCTCTCGAGCTGAATATGCTGAAATATTTCCTTATATCTCAGTATAAGTGTCTTCCTCGTTGCATTCCCCTGCCAAACCAGGCTCTGTGTGAGCCTTGTAACATAAGACCGCATTTTAAAGCGAGCAACTCTGAACAGATCTGTGAAAATCCGTACTCCAAGATATCTGAAATTTTGGGCAATCTGACAATTTAGTATTAGCTTAGCAGCCTTGAGAGAGACATTGTCTAATAAAAAGATATTGGACAAACTCCAGTTAATTTTTAATCCTGAAAGTTTTCCAAAATCTTGCTTTTAATATTGCTGGCAAGCTATCCCAAGGAGCAGACACATAAATCAATGCATCAGCTCTCCATGTGCTGCCGAAACACCGTTTGCTACATTTCAGCCTGCCTCAGTGAATATATCGGGGGAGATTCTCGGAACGCAGCCTGTGAGCTGAACCCCATACCCAAAGCACGCGGCGATGGCGACACCCTTCTCTCAGCTTGCTGAGAAAGGAGCAAGGAGGGGGCGCCGTTCTTTCTCCTTGCCAGCTTCCTCAGAGTTGCACTTGTATGAAAACTAACTTCCCCGCATGTAAAAAGGAAAGGAGAAAATCCCCAAGTATTTTGAAATTTTTCTATTCAAATCCTTTTGGTTGTTATTTTCTAGCATTTGCGGTTGTCGAAGGGAGTTCTTGGAGAGCGTTTCTGTGTGAATCCAAATACATTTTCTTCTCTTTTACTATTTCTTTCCACAACCTGTATTTCACCCTTATGACCCCTTATTATTTGGCACCAATGGCCCATACAGTTGTCCAGCACCGTCCCTTACACAAAAAGCTTCCAATTCAGAAGGAAGTATCACGGCATGCCACAGAAGAAACGCAAGTTTGCCCAGCCTACTGCTAGAGACCTTGAGTCCACTCACTGCTGGTGCTGCAGAGGGAGTTTCCTGAGGGACAGGAGGTCACCAGCCACTCACCACCCAGCTACAGTTACTGTTCATCGCCTCACGCCCAGGCCGTCGCTCCCTGCCCCAGAGATGCCCCTTTGACAGGGCCGTGCATCAGGTGTCTGGCAAGAGAAGACTGAACTGGATGGGTGTCCTAGCGATGGGCAAACACCAGGCAGCCAAGAGCAGCCAGTGCCAGTGACAAGCGTCTCTCCTCCCAGGGACGGACACAATAGTCAGAGCAGCAGAGTTCAGCAAAGGAGAGACGCATTTCCAGACAACTCCTGGTTCCCTGGGGGATCCACCTCACTCGTAAGTTCAGCCAAGGGTGTGGAGCAGGCAGTCAAGATGGAGGTGGAGGGGAAGATACTTTGTAAGGTTTGGATGTGACTGAACAGCAGATGGTGGGCTCAGAAACGGAGACTCCCCTCTTGCGCTTTCTCTTAGGAGAAAAGGCATGGAGGTCACACAGCAGGGCACAGACCTCTTGCCAAGTTCAAGTGATGGGGAAGACAAGGACGGACAGGCACCTCTCCACCCTCTCTCCCGCCCATCTTTTGGCCACCTTCACTAGGCCTCTGGAGGCACTGGGCACGCGAGGAGAAAACAGATGCTCTGAGCCCCATGGGAGAAAAAGATCCCAAGGGAAGAAGAGAAGAGGGTAGAGCCATCCCTCTCCCCACCAGGACCATCTCCAGCCCACACCCAAGCTCTCACCTGATCAGCTCCCGGAGAATGTCTGCTCGGCCCACACGTGCCGCATGGTAGACAGGGGTGCTGCGGTGATGCCGGCTGCCGTTGGGGTCAGCCCCGGCTTCCAGGAGGATCTTGGCACACTCGAGGTGCCCGTTGACCACAGCTACGTAGAGGGCGGTCTGCCCCTTCACATCCACCAGGTCGATCTCGGCTCCTTTCTGGAGGAGGAAGTCGACGCAGGGGCCATGGCCAGCGGTGGCAGCAATGCGCAGCGGCGTGCAGGGTAGCCAGCCACAGCACCACACCGACTTCTCATTGATCCGGCTGGCATCGAGGGCGGGGTGTAAAGCACTGGGTCAGAGAGGGCCTCCTGCCACCTTGCACCACCCCACCGACCCCAGGCCTGGAGGAGGACGCTGGGACAGCCCTAACAGCTCCCTTGAAGTTTTTCCTCCCTATTTTTTGGCACTTTATAGCAGCCCTGAAAAGCTTCTGGCAATAGGCACTGCACGTAGGTAGCCAGAGACTATGGCACGTACCGAGCAGTGCCTGGAAGCTGGGCTTTATCCCAGCTTTGCTGTGTCAGGAGCTGCACAACGCACAGTGAGGGACAAACTGTCTCAAAACTCAGTCAAAATTACCAGTTAAAAAAAAAACAACTCTCTACTTTCTTTTTTAAAGGGAGATATCCCAAATCAGAAGCAACCAAGCTGGGGACCTGCACAGTTTAATTCAAGCTGCTCCAAAAGGGGCAGAAGGTTGTCAAAGCAGCAGGGAAACAGCAAGAGGACAAAAGAGGAGGGGAGCAACATACAGAAACACAGGTGTACATCCATATCACACCGCTGGCAACACACACACTCAGCCAGGCACCATAGGATGACACAAACACAAATTCAGGAAAACTCAGCCCTGCCAGCAAGGAACAAGTCCGGGAGGTGCGGCCATCCTGCACTGAGCAGGGTAAGTAGGCCATTACATCTGTTACATCCTTGTTGGATGGCTGTACTGGCACAAAAGCCTCCTCCAATTTCTAGCAGAGACAGCTCTGGCTGGCGGCTCCTTAGGTCCCCTCTGAAATAACCTGTAATAGTTGTCATGCTCACCCAGATCTCAGGTTAGCCCTACAAATCGCATCAACATCCAGACCTCACTCCCAAATTCTCAGCAAATCACTGCGCATACTATTTTAGCAGGAACACACAGAGAGGAAAGGTCTTCTTAAAGCCAACGCAGGTTGGAAAAGTGCTCTTTAGCCAGCACAGCAGTGGATTTGCTCTTCTAGCTCACTCCTCGCAGGCCCACGTAACTAGTACCGGACAAAGCTGGTTTTATACAGCACATTTACAGAGTTTGCTAGGAGAGCAACGCCGCAATTTTTTTCTTCAACCACGTTTTAGGAAGAGTAGTGGTATAAATCCCACATTGAGCCTTTGGCTGTCAGGTCTTATGACAGAAGTGCTCCCTTTAACTTTGGAGGTTTGGAGATCTCCACCCCATACCTACCCCCAAATTAAGGAGGTGACCTCTCTGCTCACTCCACCCGTGTGATGGTGCTGTGGGTCCAGCCCTGCTCCTCTCGCCAAACTGCAGGGAAGGATGCCTGGCCCTGCTGCCACAGGGCTGCCACGTGGCATGGGACAAAAATAAGGCAAAAATCGCAGACGGAGGGTCTGAAGAGCCCCAGCTGCCCACTTGGCAAAAAGAGGGGCTCGCTCATTCTCATTTTTGCTGAGAGGACACTTTCTTTTCAAGACTAGGATATATTTTGCACTCTAAGCAGTTTTCTCCAGGGTGCAGGAAAATTAATTAACTATCCCCCCCGGTCACAGACTTAGCACTGGGCAGATTTTGTAACACAAGGTGTTTCAGGTTTATACTCGACTGTCATCCCTTTCGTATGTTTTTCCCATTACATGCAGGCTCCTGTTTTGGTGGGATCACGTTCCCACCCCGACCCAACAAGAGCTCGTGCGAGGCCACTGCACGCTTTGCGAACTTTCTTCAGGTCTGGCTCCCAGACCGGGCGGGGATGGATTTCGGGGGCAGGTGGAGCATCCTCCCGACTTGGCACCTCTCCCCCTAAAAACAGAGCGGGATGAGGGGGCTGGGGGGGGTCCAAAAGGAGCATGCTGTGGGGACGGTGTGGGGCGAGCAGCCCCCAGGGGAGGTCAGCCAAATGAAGCACGGCCTGGCAGCGCTGTAAGGGGAGCGGCGAAGAGCCCACCCCCTCACCTTTGGAAGCTCTCCTCCTGCAGCAGGCTCTTGAGGGTGGGCAGGTCCCCCACGTAGGCCGCGTCGTGCAGGCGGGTGTCCTCGCAATGCTCCAGCGGGTGGTCGCAGAACTGCTCCCGCAGCCACTCCTTCAGGTTACGACCTGCGCTGGAGAGGCAGCGGGAGGGGAAGCCGGGCTGAGCCTCGTCCCCTTCCCCGGCACACCGTGAACCCGAATGGAGCCCACCCGCACCGCCGCCGCCCCCCACCCCACGTTACCTACCTGCCTGCCCGCCCGAGGCGGAGGCGGCAGCGGCGGGGGGGTCGGGCGGGCCACCCTCCGCCATCACCGCCGCCCCGTTGGGCCTTCCCGCCCCCGCCGAGCGCCGGCTCCCCCCACCCGCCGCCGCCTCTCTCCCTCCCTCCCCGGGCCGGCCTGATTGGTGCCTGCCCGGCCCGGCAGCTTCCTGCCTCCGCGTTAAGGTGGTTTGGGTTTTTGTTTGGTTTGGTTTTGGCTTTTTTTTTTTCAGCGGGAGGGAGGCTGGCCCGGCCCGGCTTCTCCGGGCTCCACTCAGCCCGGCCGGGCAGGCAGAAGCAGGCAGAAGCGGTCTCTTCCATCAGAGGGCTTTTTGAGGTGTTCCCGCCTGAAAACAGGGAGCTCAGTCTCTGGTAGAAGGGGCCTGAACGGGCTCCGTCTTCCATCAACGGGCCAAAATGGGGCTGATAAATTAAACAAATGAACTACGCTGTCTCCGCTCCCTGGAGCGGCCTCACGGCCACCGCCCACACCTCCGCAGGAGACGCACCAAGCCTGTGAAAGCTGGTGTAGCAGACAACTTCGCTCTTCTGAGGCGAGAGGAGGTTTTTCCCCCAGCTAAAAGCTGCGGAGAAGTTTTTCCGTGATCCTGTTTTTCCTCAGCGCAGCTCCCTGCAGCCTTTCTTCAGCCCTGATGGAGCAACAACCCCGCTGAGGGTGGGAGAGCAGCAGCGGGCTGGGAGCAAGCAGAAAGGCAACTTGGTGGTAAAAACACCCCCGAGAAACAGCACGGCCGAGCAAAAAGTCGCCACTGTGCTTAAAACCCCACCAGGCAGCATCAAATATAGCATGCCCAAAGCGGGGCCCGTGAAGGAGCAGGGGACACATGAGGTGGCAGCGTGAAGGGAAACGGTGCCAAAATGTCCGCAAGGAGAGCGGTCAGCACCCAACCCGACCTCCTTCCTGGGCGACGCTGGCAGGCCAGCTGCCGTAGCAAGCTTGTCGTGTTGGTGCCCCGGCACAGAGCCACTCTCTGAGCCGTTGAAACGATGCCCTCGGCTTCCAAGCGCACGTTTTCAAGTCCCCGGTGCTAGAGGGGGAATGGTGGTAATCCGTCTGGCTTTCCTGCCGCTCCGCTACTGCTGTTCGGGGGCAGGATATCAGTCCACAGACGCCAGACTCTGTCTACAAACACAGTTTCCTGTAACTTATTATTTGGGCTTGAGCGGTCCGGAGGAGAGAGGCATGATCTGCAAATCGAAGCTTGGTGGAAGATCAAAAGGGGAAAGGAATCGATGGGATTTTCAGAAGCCATCGGTGCTGGCTAGCATTGCCACCTTCCCCTGCCGGCAGTCCTTATGCCATTAGACAAGGCAGACCCTGGGGCCAAGAAACGTCCCCTGGAATGAATTGGCTGCTGGTCTGGAAACCTGAGTCAATGTCTGTTTGGCCCTCCTTGAGTCAAAGGGACCAGATCTGGAAACCATACAACGGGGCTCGGTGGATCTCCAGCCCTCAGCTTGGCCTGTGCTCCCCCACGTTTGTGAAAGGCTTTCTAGGATTGGGATGGGCTCAGGCAGGGCTTTCTGAGGGTGGGCTTGCCTACCCATCTCCCACTCTTTAAGAGACGCCTTTGCTGAGTTTGTGAGCCTCCCATGCTCCCTGGGACCACAGAGCAGACCCACCACCCTTCAGTGGGCTCCGCTGCAAGCAGCACATTCCTTCCTTTGTTTCTAACCCTGATTTACAGCTGCATCCAGCTACAGCTCTGTGTGACCTGCTCAGCAGCAGGGAGGCAGCCATACGCATCTCAGTTCCCTGTTGCTACGCCTGACGATAGCGCAAGACAGAGCAGAGCAGCTTTCTAGCTGCTCCGTCGTCTGCAGCCTTTACAGATTTAATGGGACCAGATTTAATGAGCTCCTCCAGCTGCACAGCATTGTGTTGGACTGCTGGCCAGCAATGAGGTCTCATCCAGAGGAAAAAGGCATGTTAGTCCACAGACTCTCATGCACATGGCCGCCGACCAAAAGCCGTAATGCCTGCGTGCACAAGGGGATCGTTACTCCAAGGGACAGAAACCTTTGTACTTTAGTGCCTTCCCAGCAAGAACCCAATGCCAGTTTTCAAAGCTCTGAGGAACAGGCCACTCCTGCCCGGCACAATTTTTCTTTAAAATAGATTTGTTTACTCACTCTGTGTCATCTGGAGCCAATGCTTCACTCTTCTCCCATGGGTAAAGTGTAGACAGGCAAGGAGGGGGAGTGGAGGACGCAGCAGTGTTTACTTGTAACATGGTAGTTGTCCCAGTGGACAAAGCAGAGCCCCAGATCGGAGCTGGGGCTGGTAAACAGGGCAGACGAAGCTGGAACGCCAGTGCCTGCATCGCTCGTCACTTGAGGCTCATTCGGTTCTTCTCACAGAAAATGCCCCCATTTAACCACTCTCTTCTCTCTCATCCACATATTTTTATCTTTTTACGTGCTTACAGACACGCTGCAATGAAAGGCAAGAAGTTTTTACATACCATACCCCATTATACTTTCTAGCAGAAGTTTTATCTCCTGAACTAGGTTTTTTTTTTCTTTTTTTTTTTTGTTTTTTTTTTCCTTAAATGCACATGAAAATCGGCCCATCCCAAGATGACCTAACAAGTTCTGACACAGGGGTGGTGGAAAGGGAATGATTGTGATTGCTGTCTCAGTTTCAGAAATGCTCAGCCCTGCAAAGCTAAGAGGATGTGTCTAAGAGAAATCTTAGGTGTCTAAGAGAAATCCTGTGAATAAATACAAGGTAATGTAAGCCTCTATCACTCTGAGAGCAATGGAAGAATAAAAATTGGCAAATTGGCATTTGGCCAAGCCTGGAGAGATCATTTTAGGTCCAGCATACCTGACGGCTCCTGCCAGACATGTCTCTTACAAGCTGAGGGCACAGGCTGAGGGCAGCCCTGGCTGCTCTTCCAGCCTATCCCACCAGCAGGTTGGACTAGGTGACCTCCTGAGGTTCCTCCCAGCCTAAATTATCCCATGGTCCTGATAATAATCAGCCAATGCTTCCTGTATCTGGAACAGCACTAAAATCCGTGGACTGTCTCTAAAGATCACAAAAGGCAGTTGATGCTCATTTGAGGTACACCGGGCAGCTCCTCCACTGGCACAAGACAGCAGAGCTCCAGAGGGATTGGGATCTGCTGACTCGCTGCCCTGGCCAGGCCCACCAGCAGAAGGGACAAGCATCCAGGGCAGGTGAGCTCACTTGGCCCCTCTTCCCTCCATGGCCAGCAGTTCATTATCTGTGGGTGGCCTTTCAGACTGCTGCGCTGATCCCACCCCACTTGAAAACCAATCCACCCAGCAACTGGGGCCTCATGACTCTCTCAAGGAGAGCTTCCAGTCTCTAAAAATAGCCAGTAATCCAACACAGCCAACACACACTGACTCGCTCATTAGGCAAGACCTTTTCTCCAGCTCCTAACAGTGAAAATGAAAAAGAAAAAAGAAAAAAAAAAAGGCATCCTCTAGAGGAGCCCTCAGGCATGGGCAGCTAGCTCAGCCGTCCCACCACATTCACTAACATGTCCAGCTGCCTCTCCTGAGCAGACACATCCTCCCATGTGCCATCTCTCCCAACCGTGCTCCTCATTCTCCAAGCGAAATGGGGAGTTCACCCACCCTAGCCCCATCCCACTGCTGAAAACAGAGTGCTGGACCCCCAACAAGCACCATTCCCATCAGAAAAGAATCAGCCTGTCTCTTGGGGCACTGCTGGAGAGTCCCTGCCCTGCAGAGACCTGGGCATGTGCCCTCCCACCTGCCCCTTTCCACATGGCCCACCTTCCCACCACCCACCAGCCCCCACAGCCGCCTTCTGCGAGGTGGAAGCCCCCGTGAGCAGCACGCACTGGTACAGCTCAGAGCGTGGGGCGTGGATGTACAAAGACCCGTTAACCCTTCTTTCTGTGTTTTGTCACTAGGATTACTGCAAACAAGAGTTTCCCATTTCAGAGCGGTGAGAGGCCCCCTCTGCAGACCTAGGCAGTCCGTCTCACCTGAACGTGTTGGAGGAGAGGAGAGGGTGCAGGGGTGAACTCCTATTAACCCACTGCTTTTGCTGCCTGGAATTAAGCCAGCGGCTGCGTTCGGTGCCAGACTCATAGCACAGGACTGAGAAGAGAAATGCACCTCCATCTCTCTCGTTTCTGGATTAACAAGGACGTCTTGAGAGAGTACTGTAGCCAGGCTGAGCCCTCTCTTCTGTGACGGAGAAGGATAATTATTTATACCTGGTGCTAAAATGAGTGGTGAGCCCCACCACCACCTCCAAGGCCCTTTCCAGAGGCACCACTTTTCAAATCCCCCCCGAGTTTCCTCCCAGACATGCCAAGCAGCAGAAGAAAGCTGCATTATGAAATACCTAGCAATTCTAACTGCTTCGGTGCCAGAGTAACAGTTGAGCTATTCTTAAAAAAAAAAAAAAAAGGAAAGAAAAAGAAAGAAAAAAAAAAAGAAAGAAAAAGAAAGAAAAAAAAAGAAAGAAAAAGAAAGAAAAAAAGAAAAAAATGCCGTAACCATAACTGTAATTCACACTTAGCTCAGTCTATAAAACTTCTCCCTTCCTGGATCTAAGCCAGCAGCTTGAATTTTTAGTGAACTCCAATGTTAAGTTGCCCTGGTGATAAATGCATCTGTGGGGAAAGGTGGGGCGGGGGGGGGAATCCTCCGTCCCCCCATTTTTAGCCCAGCTCAACATTTTTCTGCAGAATTTGTGTGGTTTCTAGAGTGGACATGAAGATGTACATTAACAAGGGGCTGCAACAGCGATCAGGAATGAGAGATGGGAGGAGAACTTAATTCCAGCATCCGGGACTGTCGTTAGGACCGGGGCTGTAATCTCAGGGAAGACAACGGATAGGTTACGTAGAGTCCAGTAGTTAATTATGCTGTAAACGTGCCTTGATGTGCCTAAATATGACTGTTTTCAGGGAAAAGAGGCGGGACTGAAGCATCAGCTATATTTTGGTGTATTTTGACCTTCCATCAGGTGTCCAGGACTTTGCCCCTTCAATGTGGATCATGAGAAAGTGGAAGGCAGGGAGCGGAGGTTATACCGTAACCCCACAGAAAGGCAGAGGCTGGAAAATTCCACTCGTCTGTCATCTTCAGCATGGCACAAAATGAGACAGAGATGAACTGTAACCCTGCTGCTCCCAGCAGGCTGGTACAATCAGTCCTGTGAGGAAAGAGGGTTAAAATCCAGTCAAGAACCGCCAGGGTAAACACAGGTAAAATCGGTAAGCCTGGGTGTGGGTGCTGGCAGGTTGTGAACGTCTCGCCTGCATGGGGGATGCCAGTCCCAACACAGTCCCAAAGAAAAGTTTACACTGGCTTCACCATGCAACAACACCGTTAAGGCAAAATGGCCAAAAAAAAGTTATGTTTCATACTGGTTGTGCCCAGATGCCCAGAGAGGTGTGGGTGACACTGCATCTCCGATCCTTGGATGCTTGCTGTATTTTTAGCCTTGACCAGAGGGTGCCTGTTTATAAGGAAACAGGACAGTCATTGTCCTACACGCCCCTTTCATTTCTCCCAGTAAAATTATGGGACCACCTCCAAGAGAGCTGGATTTCGTGCTTTTTTCCTCATTCTTTTCCTAGCCTTTATTTTTGTTAAGAGCATGAAAGGCTCCAGCTCTAGAAATCCTTTTTTGGTAGCCCAGTCCTGTCCTGCAGGAACTCCTCAGGAGAACCTAGCTCAAAGCAGGAAGGACCCAAGGAAGGGCTTGCACCAGTCTGGTCTCTCAGGCATGCCCAGCGCGTGAGAGAGGATGCAGCCCGTAGCTTGGCCACAGGTCCCCAGGACATGGAGCAAGCGAGCTTACAGGTATTTTCTCTCCCAGGCACATTACTGTGATCAGGCCATCACCAAGAGCTTGAGGCACCATCAGAGACATCCCCAGCATGAGGCAGGGGAGGGGAACACCAGTGGAGGTGTTATCACCGTTTTCCAGGAGAAGTGGCCATCTGGAGCCTTCCTCCGATGGCAGATGTGGGAATATCAAAGGAGAAACAGGCGCCTCCTTTACCTCAGTCAACAAACGAAACACCTCCTTGCAGGCAGGTTAGAAAATAACATAAAATCTGCTGAGGACAGGTTTCCATTGATGGCAAAGAGCTGCCCAGAAATGAGTCACGCAATCAGACCTCCCCCACTCTCACCAGGGGATTTGCAGACAAAAGGGATTTATTTCTATTTTTTGCTATTTTTTCTCTTCAGAAAATATTCTTTTTTTTTATGGGAAAATAAAACTAGAAAGCTTTTTCCCCCTTCGTTTTTGCCCTTTGAACAACTTCTTTCACCACCTGTGTGGAACTGTCAGGAGAAATACCTCGAGGAAAAGCAAGAGCAGGAATAAAGAAAGGAGCTGTTAAGAGCTTGGGAGGAGAAAAGCTCATTTCCAACATACACAACGCATGTGCAAGATGCTTCCCTGTCCCTCCCTCTTTCTCCGAGTGTGGCCATTGTCCACTTCATCCTGCTGCCCTGAGCAAAGCCATCTTCAGCACACTTTCCCCAGGGCTGCACCCCATCCCTTGCAGAGAAGAGGAAGACAGGGTCCACCAAGCAACAAGATGGGGCAGGTTTCACCCTCGGGTGGGTGGTTCCTCTTGTACTCGCTCTCAGTGTTGGAAAATGCCAAAGACACTGTGCTGAATAGCAAACCAAACGGCTAAAGCCCCCAGAGGGTTTTCCATTTATAACGTTAAGTAAGGAAATAGAATGTTAGGAGCAGTATCCTGGCTGTTAAATAATCAGAGGAAAATAAGTCAGCTATGGAAAGTATATCTGCATGGAAGCGGGGACGGGAACCACTATTGGCAGTGAGAACTGTCCCACAGCAGGGATTGTTGGTTAAAGCAATAAGCAGAGGTGATGTGGGATGGGAGATCCAGCTCTATCAAGTGCCTGATGCTCAGCCTCTGGTGTTTTTCCCCCTCACATGTTGCACCCGCAGCTCTCATTCCTTTCACCACGTAGATGTTTCCCTAACAATGGAAATCATTCCGTTTCCTACATTTCCTTCAACAAACCAAAGAGCCTATTTGCACTCTCGGGAACAATTTTTAAAGTAGGTATTTCAGTTAGGTTCAGAGATGTTGGCTCCAGTGGGACCAAAATTAATCCCAAATTGAAAAAAAGAAGAAACTGTGACACAATTTGCTGGATAATGTGGGAATGTTTGTCCTTCACTTTGCTAGCAGCATGGCTGAAGGTGCTTGGCATGAAGTAGCAAGACCAGTTTGTCGGAAAGCAAGGCTGCAACTTAAGAAGCTGAGGGCAACACAAGTAGGAAGAAAGCAGACTACCACTCATAGGATCCAGGTTCCCACCGCTGCCTCTAGCTTCGTGATCTTTGGCAGGACTCTGATGCTCCCCGAGCCACTGTCCCCCCACCTCAGCTGGAAGATGGAGATTTGCTAACCACCACACCATGGAAAGCAGAGCCAGAGATGCTGTAAAAGGCACTCAGCTTTCCTTCAAAAATATATTGGGGGTCTCATCACTGGGTAGAAAATTTTGAAATTGTGAATGGGAAGGCAAAAATGAAAGAAATGCATGGGTTGATTTTAATCTGATACTTTGCAAAATCAAGTTCAGATCAGAAAGAGAGACCTGACTCCTGATTTCCCAATACTCACAATGCTGGCATGACACTTTGCCGTAGTTCAGGCCCGATCGGGACCAGACTACGCAGTCTCTCTCTCACTCCCCCCACCCTCCAAGAGAAGAGGGGGAGATGATATAAGGAAAAACGGCTCGAGGTTTAAGATAAGGACAGGGAGAGATCCTTAAAGTTACCGTTACGGGCAAAACAGACTCGACTTGGGGAAAACTATTCATTTATTACTAAAACTAGCAGGATAATGAGACAGAGAACAAGATAACCTCCCCCCACCCCTCCCTCTTCCCAAGCTTAACATTATCTCTACTACCTTCCCCCGCCAGGCGGCACAGGGGGGAAGAGGGAATGGGGGTCGCGGTCAGTTCGTCACACATTGTTTTACGCCGCTGCTTCATAGTCAGGGGAAGAACTCCTCACATTCCTCCCCTGCGCCGTTGTGGGGTCCCACCCACGGGCCACAGTCCTTCGTGGAACTGCTCCGGCGTGGGTCATCTCTTCCACGGGGTGCAGCCCCTCCAGAACGGCTGCTCCAGCGGGGCCTCCGTGGGCCACAGCCTCCTTCAGGCACCCGCCTGCCCCGGCGTGGGGTCCTCCCCGGGCTGCAGGGGGATCTCTGCTCCTCCGTGGGCTCCATGGGCTGCAGGGGGACAACCTGCTCCACCATGGTCGTCACCATGGGCTGCAGGGGAATCTTGGCCAGGAGCTGCATTACTGCTCCCCCTCTTTCTTCACTGACTTTGGTGTCTGCAGCCGTTCCTCTCACAAGAAATTTTTCACAACAGGCTGACAGACACCTCTCAGGATCTCTTCACATCTCATTCACATCTCATCTCCTCTCCACTTCTTGCAGCCAGGCCGGGCCGAGTTGGGCCCAGTCGGCTGCCCGGCGGGAGGCCAGAGGGTGAGGCCTGCAAGGCTCAACAAGGCTCGCGCCTCCCCCTCTCTGCCCCTGCTCAGCTGCTTCACATCTTCTCTTTTTTTTCTGTTTTCCCCTTCTTAAATACGTTATCGCAGAGGCGTTATCACGGGACATTCTGCTACCAATCAGCTCGGCCTTGGCCAGCAGCAGGTCCGCCCTAGGCCTGGCTGAGTCCACTGAACTTCCAGTAGTTTCCTGCAGAAGCTGCCACCTTAGGTCCCCCCTCACTAAACAAAACCACAACACACTTCCTCTGCCTTTTGGCTTTGGTTGAAGGTCTCTCAGGCAAGGAACATAGTTTATTCCGTGAGTGTTCAGTGCCAGGCCAAAAGGGAACTGGAATTGCCCTGAACTACTGGCATTTGGACACATCTGGCTTTTCTGCATCAGTCCACTCACAGTGCACGTTGCCAGGCTTTCATACGGCCCTGCAAAGATGCAAAATGTCCCAAATCAGTGTTTTTCTCCTGACACCCAGAGAAGTCATACTATGAATGGTTCATAAAAATCGTAGAATGGTTTGGGTTGGAAGAGGCCTTTAAAGATCATCTAGTTCAACCCATCAAGACATTTCAGGCAGCCCAGATCCAGGCCCGAGGGCGCAGCTCCCAGTGACTTGGAATAGGACTGCTGTCTCGAGGTCTGCCACGAAATTTGGTCTCACCAGCATCAAGCAACAAACTCATAAACCTGCATTTGTGATAAAAATCTCACCGAGTGCCTCATGGCAGCATCTACACCTTCACCTTCCTTCAGAGGCTGTGCTTTTGGAGATGCCCGGCTTCACTGCTGCATCCAGCTTGGAACAGGCATCAGGATCTCCACAGTGTGGGACATCTATGGAGAAAGCACACCATGAAGGTTCTGGCAAAAGCTAGAAAAATGCCGTTAACTAAAAAACAAGCACGGGGCTATGCAAAACTGGGAGACTGCTTCATAATGTGCTCACATAAACAGATGAATTAAGCCTGCTCTCCAGACAGCTTTCGCTGTATCTGCCTTGCGACTGCTTGACTTTCCCACCTTAACACTGTGCTCTTAGCATGCTTTTTTTTCTTTTTCCCCCGTGCATTGTATATAGAAAATACCGCCGCCCGCCCGCACCTCGGCTCTGCAGTAAGAGAATCCCAGTGTTGAGTGAGTGCAGGCACTTACCGGCTGACACAGCGTCCCCTTTGCAGTCACAAGGGTCTCTTTATAGAGCAGCTCTCCAGGCGCACGGGACCTGGACCAGCCTAACCAAATCAGCAGAGAAAAATAAACATCCTTCTCTTGGAAGTGCCGAGCACCATTTCATTAAGCCAGGCTACGACTGCGAAGGAGCCGGATGTATATTTATTGAATTGAGCCCTAGGAGAATAAAAGGGGAAAAGAAGCCCCCGGCTGTTACAGTGAGGGGGGATTTAAGGAAACTAAACAAAGCAAGAACTACCCCCCTACTCAAATCCCAATGCTAAAAGAAAGAAACTACAAAGTCATTTTCAGATGTGATTTCTGCGGAGAGTAACATGAACGTGCTGCAGTTTTAAAACAATTAAATGAAGAAAGGTGTCTTTTGGAAAGAGGGGCACAAGAATTATGAGCGTGATTCCAGCCAGCGGCATTCCTGCCTGTTTTATGGCACGCTCTGGATGCCGGCCTACCTCCGAGGTGGAGTGTGAACATAAAACATTTCCCCAATTGTTTTCCCCGTTCAGACGCGGCGATGCTGAACAGCTGCGAAGCGGCACACGGGTGGTGTTCCTGGCCTGGCTTTCACTCACAGTGGCAGGGTGCGAGGGTTTAGAGCTAATTAAGAAATGAAAATTGACTCTCGACTCCACACATTTAACCACCTCCCCTTGCTCCCAGCCCTTCCCAGGGAAGGGGTTTCAGTTTCAAGGTGCTGCAAATCAACCCGTTCATTTTTCTCTACCTCTTTTGACTCTTTTTCTTTTTTTTTTTTCTTGCTGGAAGTGGCTCCGGAGAGGCTATTTAAAATATTTTGGTTACCAAAAATCAGCTTCCAGTAAAGAAATAACATGGACTGTCCTGATAATCCCTCTTACAGTATCTCCTTCCTCCCTGGAGTGCTAACAGCGATGCAACATTTCTTTTAACAAATGACCCTGAGTTCTTACCTCTCCCCTCAAAAAGAGGTCCTGGACTGGAGATGTGTTAGAAATGTCACCCTGCTTCGCTTGAGGGAGGTACGGAAAATGTGGCCAGTTGTGCCTGAAGGACATCGCAATGTTTCATTTGTGATCAGAAAGCAATGGCAGCAATAAAACACATATTGTAGTTAGACAGGTATAGAGGTGTAATTCTGGCTTTTAGCTTGTATCCCTACTAAGAAAGAATAAAAAGTAAAATGAAGTAACCAAAGAAAAACTAAAAGGTACCCAAATCAGCTGTAATAAATTATAAGATGAGAGATGGCCTGTGTAAGGGGCACGCAGAGGAGGGCAGGCGAGGATGTTTCTTTGCCACTGCGCTGATTCCCTCCTGCAAGGGCCCAGCAAAACACATCCCCCAGGCCCTCCTGATGGTCTTGGATGTCTCTTCCAACCTTAAGATTCTATGACTTTAAGTCACTCCCTGAAATGACAGAGCGATGCCCCTCCACCCAGCTGCACCGAATCCGCAAGAGCTGCCTGACCTGACGGGCAACATCGCCAGATGCCACCAGACGAACAGCATCTCTAGCACCTCCTGCTATCTCAGCCCCACTTTTAATAACAGCAGCATCCCTTCCTCAGGTCAGGAGTATCACATTACACAGTCCTTCTGGTGTGAGGAGTGGGAAGGGAAGACAGAATAGCCTCTCAAGAATATTTTAGCCGGGCTATAAATACTGATGGAGCAGGCTGCCTTCCCTTCTAGGTGCTTCACAAAGCTTCTCCAAAAGCAGGAAAACACACGAGGACAAAAGCTACCTCCCTCGTTTGGCATCAGGCCGCAACATCTCCGCGCCCTCGCGGACCCTTTCCCGGGCAGAAAAGGGGTGTTGTAGCCTAAGCACTTTGCAAAGCTGGGTGAGTAGATTTCCACACATTGCTGGACTGGGGCGGCGGGGCCTGGGGTGTGCAGGCAGGGGGTCGGAGATAATTATTATCCCTAATTATCTGAGCAGATTTGGGAGCACCAGTGCACCCCGTTCAGCACAGAGATGGACCAATAGAAACCTCTTAAGGCTTTGTTCCCCAAAGCGCAAAAGTTAAACTCTAATACAATGCAGTTGCCTCTTTCTTTTTTTTTTTTTGGTGGAACAAAAGCTAAAACCAAAGAAAATGGCAAGAAAAGTAGAAAAACTACAGTCATCAGCACCTGGTTATTGCCAGAATCCATGGGGCATGGAATCTGATATCTTTATCGGGTCAGGGTACAAGACCCGGTACAAGTACAAGAAGTCCAGATTATGCCAGATTTTCAAAGCCTTTTTAACAGTGCAGACAACTGAAAAGCTGAGTACTCCAGTCTCAGCCTTATTAAAGGCTATTTTCATAACCATAAACTAGCAGAACAATGTCTCATTTTATAATTAATACATATTGTTATTAATAGATTTAAACAAAGCTGGCTTTCATTCCTTTATTTAGTGGTGCATTTGGTGAAGCACTTAAAGGGGGCCATTCCAGCGTACACATATAACTGTTTTAATTACATCCTGTGAATTTATTTTTCCAGGGAGAAATATTTCTCAGGGAAAATGTCTATAAAAGTAACTTTAGAAGCAATGTAATTTTGTTGTGTTTCCTATAGGAAATCTGTTTAGTTTAAGTCCCAGGTCCTAACACTCTCTTTTACGCAGCAGTGTGACCTGAAGAATGCTGCTGACAGCCGCGTTAAGTCCTTCTGTCTCTTCTGAAATGAAATTGCTGATGGATTTGTGAGTCATATCTTGATGGGACTTTGCCTCCTCCCTCTCGACTGGATTTTGTCAGGAGGATGGCTCCTTCACAGACACTCTCCACGAAAGGAGGCATCTTGCTTTAATGGGCACGCCAGGTGTTGATTTAAGCACCCATGTTGGTGTTGCATTTGTGAGTTATTTTTACCATCATTTATTTAACCAAGGACAGCCCCACAGGAGCTTGACTGTAGTTTCCCAGATATAGGAAGAAAAACTTTATGGATTTCACAGCCATCAAAGTGAGAGTTCCCAGGAAATGTATCCTGCAGGAGGGGCTTTGGTCAGGCTTGAGCGTTTATTTCTTTCCCCTAGGAATCAACAAAGACAGCTGGAAACGCCAGCCCATGGCCACTCTGTCACCCTTAAACTCCTCATTTCTGGGGCTTGCACCTATCATTTCACCCTCTAACTTCATCTTGACCTTGGAGAGTTAGAAATTAGCGACATTTCATTCTTCTGCCAAGTCCATGTTTCTGTGGGTGACTGAACACAGACTTCGGGGACAGGCGCGCTGTGGGTCCTTGGTCCTGCCTGTCTCTTCTCTGCAGACCACAGCCGGCTCCCCATTCAGCACAAGTCTGTCCCTGTCTGGCAGCTTTGCTTGGGTTCTGCTTGTGGGTCTGGTTGTGGCTAGATCTTCAGCAGCTTTGACTTCTAACACAAGGTGATAGAAAAACTGTTAGCTCCCTGCTGCTGGAGCCTGCAAATCAGCTTTTCCTTCCCTGATAACTTACTCCATCCCACTTAGCTCTTCCAGGCTCACATTTTGCCCTGTGCCTTATCATCGAGGAAGAGCACACGTACCCCCGTACGCCAGTAAAAAGACTCTGTGAGGTACCAGCACTGTGATGTCCCGCTTGGAAAACCTTTCTCGGACTCACTTGGTTTTCTTCTAGGAGGCTTGAAACAAGGGCTGCTGCCAGACACCCAGATCCCAGTGCTGCAGCAAAGGAAGTGCATGAGGACATAGGACAGTCACAGCTGGCAGGCAAATAGGCTCAGGTTAAACAAGGGAAGAGTCGATTGCACTTCCCAGACGCTGGGCTCTGTACGGCTGGAAACAGTCCAGGTTTGTGCATGGTCCTTGAAGAAAAGCCCACATGTTTGGAAATTTCTGATGGTAACAGTTGTCCTAATAAAACATAGTCCTTCAGCTTAAGAGGCGACAGTGTCCTCAAAATTAATTACATTAATTTCCTTCTGCTACATATTTGGTCCTAATTAATTCTCTTGGGCTGATTTGGCATTGCTTTCAAATCAGCCCTACCTTACATGCTGTGCCACCAGATCCTTTGTCAGAAAAGTCCTCTTCCTTCCTTTTCCACTCCACCATGAAATCAGAAGTAAACGGAGCATGGTTTCATGCAGGTAGGTCTGATCAGCCCTCTGTGAACTTATTCAGCTCTTGCTGCTGTGAGGTTTCACCACCTTGAAAATTACATCCTTCCAGAACACAGAGGAAAGAGTTTCATTCATTTTAGACATAGGGAAAAAAAAAACAAACCAAAAAACCCAGAGAATTTAGCTATTCCCATATGCAGGGAATGGTGGATCAGCTTTGCCAGCTATAAAAACCTGTCCTGGTTACTTACTCATTGTGGTGACAGGCTGTTTCCGCTGTTCACTTGAGATAGCAGGCCCACAAATGACTCTGTAAGGACTGTTTTTTAACTCTGGGAAAGTGAGTCTTTCAGTGCCACAAAACGTGGTGTGGCGTTTCACACTGCCAAATACACTTACAAAATACGCAGAAAGCGCTGTAGGCCAGTAACACAGGAGGAAAAAGGCAGTTGTACCTGATCATATAAGAAAGCAATTCTCCACATGATGGAGAAATAGTCATTATTAGCCCCTACTAATTCTCCTCTATCATTATTGACCTGGACAAACTCGAGAAGTGGGCCCATGAGAACCACACGAGGTTCAGTAAGACCAAGTGCAAGGTCCTGCACCTGGGTCGGGGCAAACCCCGGTATCGATACAGGCTGGGGGATGAAGGCATTAAGTGCAGCCCCACCAAGAAAGACTTGGGAGTGCTGGTGGACGAGAAGCTCAACATGATCTAGTTGGGGATGTCCCTGCTCCGTGCAGGGGGGTTGGACTAGATGACCTCTGAAGGTCCCTTCCAACCCTAACCATTCTATGATTCTATGATTCTATGAGCCATCAATGCACATTTGCAGCCCAGAAAGCCAATGGCATCCTGGGCTGCATCCCCAGCAGCGTGGCCAGCAGGTCGAGGGAGGGGATTCTGCCCCTCTGCTCCGCTCTGGTGAGACCCCACCTGCAGCGCTGCGTCCAGCTCTGGAGCCCCCAACATCAGAAGGACATGGACCAATTGGAGAAGGTCCAGGGGAGGCCACAGAGATGATGAGAGGGCTGGAGCACCTCTGCTGTGAGGCCAGGCTGAGAGAGCTGGGGCTGTTCAGCCTGGAGAAGAGGAGGCTCCGGGGAGACGTTAGAGCGGCTTTCCAGTATGCTCCTTGCAGGGGGGTTGGACAGGATGGGCTTTGAAGGTCCCTTCCACCCCAAACCATTCTGGGATTCAATGGGTATTATTGATCTCTATTCACACTATTGCAAGCACTGGCTCAACTGCTGAAAACACATATACAAAGATGGTGCTGTGGGTTGCTAGCCATTCAAATCAGAGCGATGGAAGGGAGATGACCTGCTGGGGAGGGGACCTACTGACAGAGATCTGTGGTAGAACTGGCGAGGAAGCCAACTTAGTGAATACTGTTGTGTTCCTATGCCAGTACTCTTAGTGCTTTGATCTGCAAGTCTTTGGCAGGGCTTGATGTCTGATCTAAATTTATCTGGATTTTGGACTGACCTGGATCGAGCTGTGTAATCCAGCAGCCCAGCTGAGTGGTGCCATATAAAAAAAGGCTTGTCCACTCCTACTTACCTCTAAGAAAACCTCGATGGTGGACATGAGGTCATCTCAAAAGGCTGCATCTTCACCACAGCAGGTCCTGAAGTTATGGCTATGATCAGAAGTTATCAACTCACCTAATTAACTTCTAAAACTCAAAGAGAATGGAAGATACTGTGTTGAACAGATGGAATGAGGAACAGCAAGGCTAGCCGTTCCTAAACACTTTCCAGTTGGATTGGTTCGAAGGAAAAAGCCACGCTTGGAGCCAGGGCACAAATGAAAGGCCTGGAGCTCTCCAGGGGATGTGAGGTCTGAGGCTGAAACGGGGCGTCTCATCCTCCTGCAGCAGGTTTCACACTGATCTCAGAGGGATCGTTCAGACTCACACTGTCTGTGAATTTTTTTTTTTTTTTTTTTTCCTGAGGCTTGGACACACAAAGGGAAGGCTCAAGCAGTTAGACAGTTACTTGACCAACGGATGCTGTGCTGTGTCTGGGCTTGGAACAAGAAATGCTACTCTCAGTCAAAACTAGGTGGCCCTCCTTGGAGAGGCTGGTAGAGAAACCTCAAGATCCATCCTGCTTCCCAGGGACTGAAGACAAAGCTGTGAGGGATCAAAGCATGGCGGTGGGGTCCTGTATTTCTGTCAAGGACACATGAAGAAAGGATAAGACAGAGGTGGTGGGGAGGGAAATCTATCTCCTGAGTGTATAGGAAACCAAACTGCGGGAAAAAAGGCAACATTAGACTTCTTTTGTGCTGGTAAAGACAAGGTTCCAGCTTTCACTCTGATGAGTGCTGTGCTCACTTACAAACAAATTCATGGTTTGTCTGGGAAGGGGCCACAAGAACCCCTAAATTTCAAACCCTCTTTCCACTGCTACTCAGCCATGCAAACTGTACTTTACAGCCCAGACCCTTGGTTACCCTGCCTCCACCCAGGACCTGGGGGAAGCCCTTGCAGGCTCTCACGGAGCCCACCACCTCATGGTCACTGGACTTCATGGGAGGATGCCAGCACTCTCTTCTTTACCAAAGCAGGGTGTGTGGAACCTGCACCCACGCTCTCACAAAATAAGAACTACAGAGGGACACTTAACCAATGTCCTCTGTGCATAGTTATAAGGTTTGTTGTCTGATGTGAAACGAAACAGAGGAAATGCTTAGGAGAAAGTGCCACAGGCTGCAGCTCTTCACTTTGGTTGATGTCTTCTTTAACAGCTTCTACGCACCAAAGTGTTCAGGCAGCCAGGAAATTCTCCGCAGCTGGTGTGCCCCTCCTGACCCACCTGCTCTGTGGCATGGGAGAGAAGAGCTGTTAAGGCTTTGTCTCCCGCTACCCAAGCTAGTCTCCCCAGCCTTTAGTTTTCTTATTTTGTCCCTGGGCAATAACCATTCTATGACAGCGCTGGGAGGTGGGTCATTTCCTTCCCCGCTTCTGTCTGAAGGGTTTTAATTAGCCTTGCCATTGTACTCCTTAATTTGGCTATACTCCTGGCGTCCAGTTAACGCTCCCTTCCCCTTTTTTTTCCCTCTTGTTATGAGCCCTTTAATGCACAGCTGTACAACCCTGCAGACCGTAGATCATAACACTTCATAATCACGCTTACATTTTAGTAACACGGCAGAAATCAGCCCATTCCTGGTGACCTGGAGAGCCTAAAAGCCATACCCCAGTGCACATTAATAACGAAGCGGGGAGCAAGGCATCGAGCTGGAACACCACTGCCCCCCGCCGCTGTCCTCAGTGGTCTCCTGGGAGGGCCTTGGTGGAATGAGGCTGAACCCAAGGGAGTCAGGGGACTGGGAGCAGCATCTCCTTCCCTGGCAGGTCCTTGCTGAGCTACATCAGGTCTGCATGAAGGTGGACGCTTCCCGGTGCATGTTTTCTTGGTGGGGCTCTGTGGCTAACCATTGGGATGAGCTGGGCTTCCCAGGGCACGCTGGGAGGGGATCCTCCATTTCTACATGGACATATGAAGAAGGGGTAAGACAAAATGGCAAAAATGGATTCTTTTTATCTCATAAGTGCACAGGAAAACAATCTGGACATGTGAAGACGACAGACAGTCTGCCAGCATAGAAATTAAGTCAAGCATCAATTGATGTGTAGGCACATGTAGGCACGTTCATCCACCAAAAATGGACCTTCACTCACAGATCATTCCACTAATTGAACAAGCAAATATATTTTCTTACTTATTTTAAGTTAATCCACCCAGATGATGTGTTTTTGAGGCCCCAGGCGCCAGCAGGAGCATAGTTCGTCACCAAGAGGACGATGACAGCCACACATTGTGCTCATTGGAACCCATCCCGGCAGCTGAGCAGAACTGCTGCCCCTTTTCTGTGCCAACCAAGATCAGCACGGGATGGGGTTCCTCTTCTGTCATGTGTTTATACAGCAGCTTGCCAGCAAAGCCGTGATGTAATTAGCCCCTTTAGTCGTAATGACATCAATAACGGCTGTAAAACCTTCCCTCCTGATTGCTCACAGCTGTAGCCCTCCAGCTCACCATGACTTTCTTCTCCCCAGGACCCTATTTCCACCTTCAGCAGTACCTCCATGGGTTTTCACGGCACAGGGTGGCGCAGTTCTGGCTCTCAACCCTTCCCTCACCGTGCAACGTGCCACAGCAGAGTCCTTATACGTTTTTCCTCCTGGCTGCACATTTAAGGCCCTGATCTAATGCTTAGAGAACTTCACAGAGCGCTTGCCATTGACTTGAGCACGTTTTGGATCAGGTGCCGCAAGTAAAGTTGTCCCAGCCAGATACCAGTCACCAGGGTGTAGTTTCTGAGATGGAGCTCACATACCGAAGCCCGGGCTGGACGTGGCTCCCTTGCTGACCTTTCAGAAAGCCTCTTCTCATTTTGCTTGGCTTCGTTACCGGTTCTGGAGCTGCCTGTGGGTTTGGTGGTGGTTCAGGTTACTTGCTGATGGCCTGTTCTTCTACCTCTGCCTTTCAAGAAGAGTTCACTCCAGGATTTATAACAGGTTTTTGGTAGCAATCTCTGTACTTAAATCTGTAAAACCATTTCAGTTTAACCACCTGTTTTCACACACTCATAATTTCACAAAGCACCCACCTTTTGGGATAAAAATTTTCCAGGCTTCAGCTCTTGCCGAAGGCATTTTTTTTTTTTCTTTAAATAAAATTCCAAAAGGAAAGAAAAAAGTTTGATCCAAATCCATTCCACATTTCTGCGCTTGGCCTGAGGCAAGAAACTTTCCCCATTCAAAAAAAAATTTCTAACCACACTTCTTCTTGTGAAGCTCCAAGGAAAAAGCTGATGCTCGGGAGTGGCTACAAACAATTTAGGAAGACGACTGGAGCCCAGCCACGGGCTGGAAACCCTGATCCACCCCAAAGACTTGAAAACAAGGTGCCTCTCCTTCCCGTGCTGTCGGGCAGCGGGAGGTGCATAGCTGATGCAGCCCTGTCAGCTTGCAGTGCATCCAGCAGCGACGGCATTGTGAACGTGGCTCCTCCATCACGGGACCCATGGCCAGGCCATGACCCAGCCTCTCCTAGAGCCAGTGGGAGCTTTTCCACCCGAATGGCCTTTCGGTCATGCTTACCGCTGCGTCACTGCTTGCGGGCTGGCTTCAACGCCCCCTGAAGTCAGTAGGGGCTTTCCCAGTGACCTCAGCTATCTGAGCAGCTGTGGTCCAAAGGGTTGACGGGGTCTGTGGGAGAAGCCGGCACAGCTTGTAAAATACACACCAGGTTTTTATTTTGTTTTTTCACTCCCTGCTCTTCAGGACGCCTTAGGAAATGAAATGCAAAGAAATAACACCAGGGCAATACTCCGGCTGTAAGATCAAGCAGTCAAAGTAATCAGGAAATTGTTTTAAAAAGACCTTATGTTGCTCCAGAAATGTTGTCTTAGCTTCCCTGAGCCACTTCTGTTTTCCCCGGAGTTAAAGGTAACATATCACTTGTCTGATTTGAATCCGTCCTCATTCCTGTTGCTACACCATACTGGTCCCAAGCCCCCCTCTCCCAGGGCCCAGACATGGCCAACAGAACTGTCCCAGCCCCAAGGTCGAGGTCTAGCTGCCTCCCAACATTTTACTCCTCCAGCCCTGTAAGGGCTGCCCTGGAGAGTTGTCCCACTCATCACCCCCACAGATTAATTTCTGGTGGCCTAAGTCTTTCTCTCACTCTGAGATCTGGCTTG
The DNA here is from genome assembly GCF_036417535.1 of Chlamydotis macqueenii. Taxonomy (NCBI): domain Eukaryota; kingdom Metazoa; phylum Chordata; class Aves; order Otidiformes; family Otididae; genus Chlamydotis; species Chlamydotis macqueenii. Next base: position 42,316,576 of record NC_141561.1, read on the forward strand.
GAAACCCAGATGTCCAGTTTTCAGCTGCCAGAAGACAGGAGAAAAGGTTGTGGGAGAAAAAGATCCCTGGTGCCACCATTGATTCAGAAGAACTGAGAAGCAGGAACATTCCTGGATCACAAACTAAGGCTGGGGCACAGCAAAGAGATATCTGCAAAGCTGCTGTGTCCCAGCCCAACCTGTCAGACCATCCTTCCTCCAAACCTGAGACTTGCTGGGGCAGCCGGCCTTCCTCCAACATACTTACAAGATGCACGAGGTCCCTGCACCACCACAAAAACTGCTCTCAGCAATCAGGAGGCAGCTTAGCCACTCTCCTAGAAGATGTGTTGACACAGTCCTTTGCCTCAACAGCAGCAGCATCACCGTCCCCTATCAAACAGCCCTGCTGCTTTGGATGCCTTTCCTGCTGAGCAAGGCAGTGTCCATTGAGTGTCTTCTTCCACACTGCTCTAAGGATGGCTTAGGCCCACCCTCGGATTCCCTCCTCATGAGTTCCGTTTTTCCAAAGCCTGAGATTTGGCTGCCTGATTTTGGATGTCTGCAGAGATGTTCATCATCTTGTCCAGATAAAGCCTAGCACCATACCTAGCACCTTGTTTCCTGCTACAGAAAAAAAAAAAACCCTCAAGACTTGTAGGCAACTCCCTCCATCCAGAGGAGTCAGAGCCAAACACACATAAACGTACATGTCTGCATTGATTAGGTAATAGGTGCTCTTGAGATGCCCCGTTTCCATCTCCCAAAGCTTTAGAGAAGATACAGCTCAAAAGAGGGCAATTTCTCAACCAGCTTCAGCAGTGTCACAGTCCTCTAGTGGTCTTTCTGACCCAGGAACTTCAGAGCAAGCAACAGGACCATCACCAAGCAAAGGCATCAGTGGTTGACCTGCTTGCCCTTGCAGCTTCCCCAATCAAGTGTGGCTACGGCCCTGACAATGAGTGCAAGGGTGCAAAAAAGAGGGCCGAGCTCCAGGAGACGGTCAGAGCAAGCACTGAGAGTGTATGAAGGCGTGGAGGTCCACAGGAGGAGAGGTGAAGCTGTGGCAGAATCACAAGTTAAGTATTTGACGTGAGAAAGGGCACTTTGCACTTGCACAAAATAATTAAGGACAAATTTTCTGGACAGGCTCTGGGAGTGTGCTGGAAGTGAACTCCAGTGGGCGTCAGACACCTCCCACGTTAAAACCCCCTCCTGGCTCAGCAAATTTCAGCCTTATTTGGGCACTGAAATCTGCACTTAATAACCCACCACTTTCCCAAAATGTTGTTGCCTTTAACAGTGCAGTGAATCCTCCCACTACCCCAACTCCTTTTCTGCAGGAGCATCAGCAGGTGACTGGGATGCAGCCCTAGGTGGCCATCAAGCCAACCTATCTACATGAAGTTGGGAAGAACTTTACCCCTTCTGGAGGGGTTCCTTCCTCTCCAAGCACGCTGTTCTCCCACCGGGGAGACATCCTCTTCTCCTGCATCACACAGCGGCTTTCCCACAAAGCCCGGCCACCGGCAGAGCCAGGCCGGGCAGCGGCAGCAGTCACGGATGCTGAGACCAGCAGCGGAAGTTGGCGCGCGCTTTCCCCCACTGGCTGTCCCTCCTCCGCGGCGGTGCCTTGGAAGCAGCTGGATGCCTTCGGGTGGTCCCGCGCTTCGCTGGCTCTCTGCAGTGGCATACTGATAGCCCACAAGCGCCGTGCAAACACAGCCCATGATACTTGAGAAAGTGACACTTTAACGGAATAACACATTTAAAGTGCATTCCCAGCCAGGTTTTGGTCGCTCCTACAGCAGATATAAAACAGCACAATAGAGCAGTATTTCGCTGTGAGACACCCTGCTCTTTCGCCCTCCATTTTGGCTCTGAAAGACAAGTATCCTGTTAACGTGCAGCTCTAGGTTTACAGCCCTCCTTCTAACAGAGCTAAACATAAAACCAGCCCTTTCTTGACGCTTCTGTGGACAGGAATGGAAAGCTGAGAGCCAGGGAGCACTAAAACTGGAGGAGAACACCTTTCCTTCCTCCCAGGCTACCTGATCAGCACAGGGTACGAACCGCAGCCATCGGGTGGCCCCCAAATTCCTCCTGGCTCCAGGGCTTGCTTCCAGCACAAGGTGCTCCTCAGCTGAGCTGCCCCTGCAGCCACCGGGACCCCATCAGGGATGCAGAGGCGATCGAGGGGACATGTCATGCTCTCCTCTGCCGTGTCCCATTACACCCATGCAGCAACAGCCACAGCTCCATCACACTGAAACCTGCCGCTCTCGGAAAATCCCCTCTGGCTGTTCTCCGCTCAGCGGCTTCCCTGTGTCCAGGCTGCTCAGGACCACTTTAGATCAAGGTCTCTTGGTGCACTCTCAAAAACAGGTATCCCTGTGCTCTCCTGTCAGGACTTTTTTTGTTTGGCCCCAGGGCTGTTTGCTGAAGACCCCGACTGGTGGGACATTTATTCAGCTCCCGACCTGCCAGGAGCAACAGGAAGCATGAATAAAACTCTTAGTGTGAGTAGAACAAATAAACCTTCCTGCTAGGTCAAGCCGCACGCCCCAGGAAGTACCATGCATCATTGGCCAACCTAAATAACCTCTATCCCTCCTTGCAGCCCTCACCTCCTGCCTCCAAGGGTAACTCTCAGTGAGGAGACTGGCCTGCCAGGGGTGAGCACAACAGACCGAGAGCTGCAGAGGATGCTGAGCAGAGCACAGGAAGAAAATCCCTACTGCTAGAACTGCAGAGGTGAATCTCCAAGCACAGCTGGGTTTTACAGCTAAGTGTAACCAAGCAAGAGTCGTCCTGAAGGACAGACAGGCTCCACATGAGCTGCAAAGGAATTCCACATCTTAACCGACACGTAAAAGGGAGCAATTTTTTCCTCTCCTGTCCTCTCTCTCCTTCTCCCAAATCTCTGCAGAGACAATTCCCGAAGAGCCAGCCATGAGTCTGCAGTTCCGACAAACCCAAAGAGACTTGGTAGCGCAGACGTAGGTGTTGCCCTAGGTAGGGCATCGGCCAGGATGGTGTCACTGGTGACCATGAGCCAACATGGCTGTAAAACCAGTACAAAAAGAAATGAGGTCTCTGCTTGCTGCGGTCGCGGCTGGAGCGGGAAACGCCAGGTGAGCGCTCCCCAGGCTCACTCCTGCCTGGCTTTGTGTTTTTCTGAAGTCAGAGCTGCCATTGCCCAGTGCCTCCTGGGAATTCCCAGACACCCCTCAGTGGGGTGAGGGTGTCTTTAGCTGTTTCCGTCAGCGTTATGCAAAGTCAAAACACACTACTCTAGCAGTTCTTCTCAGGTTAACACAAGTGTCGAAGCACGTACATTTCTGAGCCTTTTGTTCTGGTTTCCTAAACTTACAGACTTTAATACCTGTGCAAATGAAGGCCACTTCACTTCATACACACTACTAGTTGTCAGCCTGTTTTCTTTCACCTTTCTCCCCGTGATACAGTTTACGAACATTTTCACACACTCGTTTAACCACGAGTGCTGTTGTTTGAAACAGACTTGACTTCAGTGCCATTTTTCTGATGTCCAGACACTTTAAGATGTCGGAGGATTCTTTTTTTGTTCTCCACATCCTCAGACATGGCAGTAGCTGAGAACTGTGAAAACGGCACTGCGCTCTTATTTCTTTCCCATCTATCCTTAAAATGAGAAATGCGACACAGAAATCTGTGATGGTCAAGGGAGTAACTTGGGTATTGTAGAGAAGAGCATCGTGGGCTATTTCACTTCCCACTCCATCTCCCCAGTAAAAACAAACGAAAAAAAGCATTGTGCAAATGGTTAAAGGCTGCTTGTCTGCCTTTGGGAGGATGTGATGAGACAAAGCCCAGCATCTCGTCCATGCGTCCAGTTCTGGAGTCCCCAACACAAGAAGGACATGGACCAGTTGGAAAGGGTCCAGAGGAGGGCCACAAAGATGATCAGAGGAGCACCTCTCCTATGAGGACAGGCTGAGAGAGTTGGGGCTGTTCAGCCTGGAGAAGAGGAGGCTCCGGGGAGACCTGATAGCGGTCTTCCAATACCTCAAGGGGGCCTACAAGAAAGATGGGGAGAAGCTGTTCAGTAGGGCCTGTTGTGATAGAACAAGGAGTAATGGGTTTAAATTAGAAGGAGGTAGGTTTAGATTAGATATTAGAAAAAAATTTTTTACAATGAGAGTTGTAGAGCACTGGAACAGGTTGCCCAGAAAGGTGGTGGATGCCCCATCCCTGGAAACATTCAAGGCCAGGCTGGATGAGGCTCTGAGCAACCTGATCTAGTCGGGGATGTCCCTGCTCCTTGCAGGGGGGTTGGACTAGATGACCATTGAAGGTCCCTTCCAACTCTAACTATTCTATGATTCTATGATTCTATGATCTCTGTGTTCTGGCTGCTTATTCACAATCCGTCAGCATCACTTCTGGTACCTGTGCATTCCTGTTCTCCATGCACTGGTGCTGACCCAGGGCCTACCTCAGGTTGACTCCAGTTTCATAGCATGCACTGGAAGCACCGCCGGGATTATTTGAATTGGACAGAAAGACTTCCTTTCTCTCTCTCTCTCTCTCGAGGTTAAAGCCAAACCTCCTGCTCGGAGGAACTGCTTCTTCTCCAAACAGCTTCTCCTTCCCAGACAGCTCGGCAATGCGATGTGTGTTCCCAGCTCCTCCCAAGCACTGCCAACACTGAGTCTCCAGCATCAGCAGATGGCTGTTCCAAAAAGCAGAGAAACCTGAAAGCACGGAAGAAATTAAGCACCTCTTGCCACTAGCCTAACCTGGCGTAAAGCTGTCAGCCAGAAAGCGGGCGCTGTGGCTAGGCTGCCAGCCCAGGAACTGGGAGATACTGTGCAGCTCCTCCACGCAGCTTCTGTACCACTTCCCATTCATTTCCTTCTAGACCAAGGCACACTTCTGAAACAAAAAAAGCGCCCTGTTAATATATGCTTTTTCCATTAAATCAAGAGAAGTCCTCTTGGTTTATATCCCAGTCACCTGGAATGAGCTCTTCTGGCCTTTTGGGGAGGGAGGAATTTACACCCATAATTATCTTTTCAAACAAAAGCGGTTACACCGGATGGGAAGCAAGGGCTGTTCCCTTCCCCAGCTCTGCAGCGCAAGAGCTCCCTAAATGCGGTTCAGCAGAAAACTGAGGCAGGCAGGTCCTGGTACACCCTGGGCATGCAGGGCACACCTGCTCTTCTTCTCAGGAAAATGAAGTTCCTTCTGTTTGTCTCAGGGTTTGGGTTATTGCTGGTTACTTCATTTATTTCAGTAGTTTCTCCTGTGAAGATTTCCTTCTCTGTATTATTTATGCTATTGACCTTTAGCAGACCTTGCAGTAAAGAGGGGCATATGGGCGCCCCAGGGTAGACTCTTCTCACTCATTGCCTCGACAACATCCACTTGGGAGGAGAGAACGGGGAGCATCCCCAGCCACAGGTCCTGCTGGAGAGCGGTGCTCAGCGAGCTCCCCAGGCCCACCCTGCTCCAGCAGGAATAGGGGAAATCACGTCCTTTGCCGTCTCTGGAAGCCTCTCACCCACAGGGTGTGGGACCGGCAGCAAACGCCAGCCCTGTCCTTTCCCTCTGCAGAGCCACCGTACGTGGAAGCACTGCCAGTACGGAAAAGGACAGAAATCACCCAGCCAATTCACACAGAGGAAAAACAGTTCTAAAAAGATAAAAAGAAAAAAACAATTCTACTAACACTTTTCTTTAGAAGAAATTTCCACTTCTTCAAAAGCTGAAGAGACATCAGTTTTCCTTAGAGAAGCGGACTCATTTGCAGAACCTGTTTTCTCCCCAACTTGAAGGAGAAGGTTGTCCTTATATGTGTTCGGGTGCTGCTTTTCCTGTAAGGCCAAAGGTGGCGTTTATATATCGTCTTTGCCTTTCTCCACCTTATCCAGCGCAAGTCAGAGTTGAGATTGAAGTAACGCAGCAGGCGTAGTCCTTGTCTTCCAGGGCTGGATCCATTTTCAAAGGTGGCATCTACGCTTCATTGCCTGTCCCAGTGAAGCACTGGGCCAGGCAATCGCTGGGCACCCTCTTCCCCTGTGTCCTGGGCACCTCTGGCACAGCACCTGGGGAGAATGTCTTCAGCATATTTGCCACCAAGTGTAGATCCTCTGGTAGGATTAGAGGCTTTCTGGGATCGCTGGGTCATTTGCTCTGGCTTCGCGTGCCTCCTGGCTAACCCATTTAGATCCTGCCACATTGCTTCCCCAAATTCCAATAAATGGAGGAGGTGAGCTCCATCTGGGTCCCAGCTCTGGTGACCAGCTTATCCCTTGATGCAGGAACCAGGCACGACCAGCATGACAGAAGGATTCCCTGTTCCACCTCGGAGCAGGGCTCCAACCCTATCTCTTGCCTCTGAGAAAAATAAATGGCACAACCAAAGATAACCAGCATGATGATGCTGTTACCCAGCACTGTAAGTCCTCCTGGTCCTGCTGAAGTCCTGGGATGTTCAAGGATTCCCCAGAAGTCATTTTAGGGCAAAAGCACTGGAGCTGGGAAGGTGCAGAAAGCTCCCTTGCATCGGGCTGCGCCACAAGCCTGACAGATCCGAAAGGAAGAAGCCACATCTGGCTTCTCCCCCCGAACAGCAGATGTTTGCTTTGGATGATAGAGAAGGGCTGGAGCAGGGACCACCAGGCAGAGTGTTTCTCCTGTGCACCAGAACCTGCCACCCAACTGGCCTGAGCACAACGGGGGAAACCCTACAATGCCAATGTCCCTGTGGCCAGACCCCTCCCATTCGTTTTTGCCTGATACTCCTAAACACCACCGCTAGCCAAAAAAAAAAAAACGTCCTAAAGGAGAAACCGCCTGGGAGGGAAAACCCCACCTTGCAGGGACAAGTGCACACTCCCCGCATGTCTGAACACACACTTCGCCGTGTACACACAACCGAGAGCCTCAGTGGTCCAAAACAGCACCTGAGCACACAAGTGACCTGCAAAAGTAGCCAAAAAAAGTCAGTTTTCAGCCCATTCCTGGGCACACAACAAAGTCGAGTCTGTGGGACCTAAAATAAGGTTAACCCATGCAACCTCTGCTTCACAGGTTGTAAATCTGGGGTCGAATTTCTCTCCTTTTTCTTCCTGGTAAGCATTTCCCTTCTGCGGCTGTCCGGTGCAATTGGAGGCCGGGCTGCCATTGTCTTAGGTTGAGATTTGGGTAGGAGGGGGAGGGAGCTAATCCTTTTTTCATCACATTAAATTAAACTATAAACTATACCTTTTAATTCCCTCTAATTAAATTTCTCACTGGAAAATGGAAATGTTATTTCTTAATATTTTTTCACAAAACAGGGCAGGAAGTATTTTGGAAGAGAAGTGCCTCGGCATTGCAGGCAGCTATGAGGGGCGTCGTGGGACAGACCTGGGGCTCTTCGAGAGCTGGCACCTCTTGAATCCATCACACGTGCTAGACTGGCTCACCTCCACACGTGCACATAGACTGCGGGAAGAGGGAAGCGTGCAAATTCAGCTGAGACAGGGTCCAGTCATCTAAGATATGGAAGGTCCCAGCGGTAGCCCGCTCCCTCGGACTCTTCCGGTGGAGAAGGATGCGCTCCCAAAAGCCCTTGAAACCCCCAAAAAGCCCTGCAGTTGCTGGGCTAGCCACAGCCACGGTTCTGCCCTGAGTCAGGCTGCGGTGGTTGCCTCCTCAGTGGATGGATCCAAAGTGCTTTGAGGGAAAACAAAAAAAAAAAACAACCAAACAAACAAACAAAAAAAAGAGAGAGAAAAAATAACTAGGGCTTTTTAATTTTTAAAGCAAAGCTGTTTGGAGCCCAGTTTCAATTAGGTTTCAATGGGCTGCATCCCTTAAATCATGTAGGGGCTGGCTGACTTACAAATGCCAGGCTTTTCTCTAACAGCGCAGAAATGTAGCTAGAGCTTTGCAATTCTAAAGCATTTAAAAGTAATGGGCATTTTCCCCTTTATGTTCCAAGATGTGCTCATGGGAAGTAACCCAATAGGCAAGAGACGGTCTCCAAGGCCTCTGAACCATTCTGGCTTCGCAAACAAAGCAATCCAATACGGCACATTGCAGCGAGGAGCCCTCCCAGCTTAGCAAGCAGGAGGAGTTTCCATCCCCCCTTCAGATCCCCAGCAGCACAGCCACCCAGTATTGCTGAGCCAGACCAGAGGTAGCTACAGCAAGATCAGGCAGCAGCTCAATGGAGTGAAGAAACCCAGATCTGACTTGAGGACAGGTGCTCCAGGGCTGGCTGGAGGTGGTGTGCCCTGGATTGCACATACATGATCAGGAATTTCAGATTTCAGTGTAAAAATGATGCTGCTGTTCCTTTTGCCCAAGCTGGTGAGGATAAAGAAATGTGAACAGTGGTAGAGCTGTCCTCCCAGCTCAGCAGGCAGCCTGGAGCCACAGAAGGGAAGGGACAAACCACGCAGCGTTTACCTCCGAGGCTGAAACACAAACACACAAACACTCCAGTGCCGGCTCTGGCAAGAGCTGATCATTTGCAAAACTGTTAATTCCACATCTACGTTGGAACTAAATGGTCTTTAAGGTCCCTTCCAACCCAAACCGTTCTATGATTCTATACATGCCACCAAGCAGAACCAGGTCCCATCAGGACCAAAACAAGAGTGAGCTCAGCCCCCGAGCAAGCTGGTTGAATGTGAGACGCTGCCTCCACCCAGAGGGTACCAGTGAGGAATGAGATTTTGGGGGAGAAGGGATATGCAGAGCCTGTTGCCCCAGGGCATCTGCCTTTGTGATGGGCGAGGAACCCTGGCAGATTGCCTCCATGAAATGGGAAGAGACACCTGATCAGACTCAGGTGCAGGGTCTGAAACTGAAGGACTCAAACTCATGGATGGGTGAGACAAATCTCACAGCTTCAGACACCGGCAAAGTGAACAGCCCTACCTGAGCCTTCCTGCCCAGGGCTTCTGTTGCGGACAGGGCAGAGAAACAGGCTTTTGTGGGGAGCCCGATTTTTGAGCTCAGCCTGACGACGAGGTGGATTGGAAGAACACTGAAGCAATGGGCTGGATTTACAAGCAGCCTAAACAGCTGGTGCATTTGGACTCGGGACACCCGGCACTGGTGTCTCCGGAATTGAGAGGTGAGGTCCCAGGTGAGCAGAGGTTCCCTCACAACCACAGTTGGACCCTCTGGGGTCCAAATTCTGTCCGAGTCCATTACTCACCTCAACCCTTCAGGCTTCCTTTCCCCCAGCATTGTTGAACACAGAACTCGTCCTCCTCCATTCCCACCCTAGGGAACTCTCTCCAACAGTCAGATCACCCACCCGTGTCCTCAGGTGGAGACCTCTGAGCTCACCCCGCCATCCCCTTCCAGCCCCCTCTATCCTCCTGATCTGGGGAGGTCCCATCACCCGTCCCTCGCTGGCTAGCCACAGCGTTTCAGGATCCTGCCGGCAGCTCTACCTTTTCAGTTGAGAAATATTCCCCAGCCCCAAACCAGAGGGGCTGGCAGCCACCTCCTGACCTGCACAAGAGAGGAATGTCAGGCACGTCATGAAATACAAGTCCTACTTCCCAGAACTGTCAGGCTCCATTAGCGCCAGAGGGCCTGAGACTGTAAGGGTTTTAAACCCCAAAGCACCGTGCTAGCCAAGCTTCCCTCGCGTACGAACCACCCACAAGCTGAAACGCAAGCCCAAGGAAAGGCAAGGCAAGGCATCACATGCACGAGGCACGCAGGCAGACGCGCGCACACTCTTCTCTGTCTGTTTTCAGGGAGGCTCCTTTCCCCTTCGCCAGGCACGGCCGTTTATTTGCTTTTTCGGTGCTGCATCCTCAACCTGCCTTTAAAATCAAACCAAGCCTCAGCTCCAAGGCATGAGCTTCGTTCTGTCATACTGGAAAACACCGCAAATCTAGACAAGGGCCAGCTAAGACTGTGGGAGAAGTCAGATGTTATTAAACCCTAACACTAATTGATTCTTGATTAATGTGATATTTGATGCAGCAAGCACAGGAAAACGGGTGCATAAAGATGCCAGAAGTCCTCCCTAAGGTCTCCTCCAGGAGCCAAATCAGTGCCTTCAAGCCCCAGGTTTATATAAGCCCTAGGCTTTCCAGCCCAACCCAGGGGAAAGGCTTTTAAATGAGGAGGTGGATTTAGATTGGACATAAGGAACAAATTTTTTACGCTGAGGCTGGTGGAGCACTGGCACAGGCTGCCCAGAGAGGTGGTGGATGCCCCATCCCTGAAAACATTCCAGGCCAGGTTGGCCGGGGCTCTGAGCAACCTGATCTGGTTGGAGATGTCCCTGCTTCTTGCAGGGCAGTTGGACTGGATGGGCTTTGAAGGTCCCTTCCCACCCAAACCATCCTGTGATTCTGTGACAGTCACTTCTAATGCAAGGACAGATGAATGCATTGGTCATGTCACCACACAAAGAGTGGGCAGCGTCCATCAGCAAGGGGCAGATAAGAAGAGAGGCTCTGGTGAAGGGAACTTCATGAACCAGGGTAGCTGAGGGAAAGGAAAAGTCGTTATTTAAATCCCGTTTAACCTCGGGCAGAGCCCGAGTGATTTCCTCATGCCCCTGCAGAGCTCCTCAACAGTCCGCTACTGGCCTGCTCTTACTGCTTTCTGCCAGTCCTGTGCCCCAGCAGCCCCACGCTGCTCCTGTCTGTGGATGCAGAAGGGGCGTGGGAGAGGCAGCAAGGGGTGACAGAGGCTGGGGGATTGCTAACAAATCTCTCTGTGCTTTTAAAGGGGCTTGTAGCAGTGGGGACCAGGGACCAGGGGCTCGGGGGTCAAACCCTGTCTAAGCAGGAATCTGAGCAATTCGACCACAGCCTGTATTTTTCAATGCAATGATTTAAAGGGAGAAGGGAGGGAGCATTCAAACCGCTCCAAAGTTACATATTGACCACACAGGCTTTCCCCATCAGCTCTGGGCTCTGGGGATTCTGATGGGCACCCTGAAGCCATTTTCCTCTGTGTGATGAGACCCAGGATGCTGCGGAGAGAGGCTCCAGCCCTGGGTGAGGAGCAGTGCATGGTAGGAAAGGGTGGCAACGCAGCGCTGGGTCACTGCAGGAGTCCTGTCTCTCTGAATCCTACCCACAACATTGCCTCACCACTTCAGTTCACATACTGAAATTTAAAAATTGAAGTGACAGTTCAAAAGCAAAGACCGTGGTGTCACGTGCTGTTAAGAACAGATCAGAATATTTCTCCTATTCCTTCACAAGTCCTCTACTACCTCTCCACCTCACCAAACTCCATGCAGCAAAGCATGCTGCCCTTTATAACGTCCACATTTAGCACACTAAATACTCACGCTGCTTGGCAATGATCTGTTTGGTAGGTTTTTCAAGGCCCAGGAAGAGAAAAAAAACCAAAACAACACACAGATTTGCCAATCAAAGAAGGAAAAAAAAAAAAAAAAAGGACGCTAGCACTTCATACACAATCCAAACAAGATGGGAGGAGATGTGCTCGCACATTATAAAAATCTTGAGAGAACGGCCTTGCAGGGGGACCAAAGCCTTCCGCGCCCAGCGCAGTGTCATACAGTTGTGTCTACGCTAATACGCTTTGCAGATTTAGCAATAAGTAAAGCTGGACTGTAGCACGCAGTACACTCAAGAGGTCATTAGGAAAACAGTACAGACATCTGCAGTTAACTAAAATAAATCAGTGGAATGATTCACGTACAAAAAGTTGCAGGAACATGCATTTGGGAGGAAACAGGTACTTAAATTAATCCTTTCCAAATGAACATATGCAATAAAAATGGAATTAACACCTGTGCAGATGAAATACTTCTGCTCCCTTACGTGGGGATGCTGGCATTGCATTTTCAGTTGTTCCTAATAAGATTCCTGATAGCTCTGAAAACATGACATCATCTCTGTAACGATGCAAAGAACTGCAAGTCACGCAAAGCCTTACTTCTTGACCTTGTGGCATTGGTTTGTCAATAACTTTACCTGGAAAGAACGAACAGGGTGCAGGAGCCTTCTGACCTTCAGCAGTTTGGAACATTTTTTTTTTTTTTTTTTTACGGGGGCAAAAGAAGTATCTAATAGCTATTTTTATGACAGCGTGTTCAAAAGTAACCTCAGTGGAAACGAGGAGAAGAAGGAGACGCAGAAAGAACCGTGCTCAACAGGCCAAGAGGGCTGTGAAGACCTGGTAAGTGAGTAACAGCGGTTCACATCTAAACAAACAAATTATTTAAATAGCTCTGCAACTTGAGCATTTGAACAAATAGAAGTTTATCCTGGGTAATATCAACATCTAAAGATCAACACAATAATGGGATTTTATATAATTTTTAGCCTTCCGGTCCCAAAATATTTTATAGCTAAACGAGACATATCTCATTTTTCTCCGCTATTTGGTAAGAATGTCAGTGAGTCCCAAGGCTTTTATTTTTTCCTCTTCTTCACCTTCTTGAAGACAGATTTATGCTAAGAACCATCCTCCGGATTTTTTCTTCGTTCTTTAAAATATTAGCTTTTACAGCACAGATCTTGTCTTTCTGGTCTTTAATCAACTGTTCCAGTTCAGCCAGATCAGCTTTTAACGGTTCTACAGCACTGTCCGTGATGCTGAAAGACACACAAAGAGACCAGTGTTATTGGAAACATTATGCTGCTTTGGGTTACTTAAGCCTCCAAGAAAGTACATTCAATACCTGAAAGTTTGCAAAGAATTTAAGTTCTGCCCACTCTTCCTGAAAGAAAGTTTAGAATAAGAAGCACAAAGGCAAAGCTAACAACGTGGACAGAAAAGGAATATTGTTCAAGAGAGATCATCCACAATTTAACAGTAAACAGCCATTTCTTGGCTGATCTAGTTCTTCTGCTAAAATCCTACTTTCTACTAAAATTCTGCTAGATCTGCTTTTGCACTTATTTCACCCACACTATGCATACGTCGAGCACATCTTTCATTTTACCCAGCCAAAAGCTGCAGCCATCTGGCCCGGGGAGGAAGTGGCACGAAGCTCTGTGGGATATAACCAAACAAGGACCAGAGAAGTTGGGGATGCCCCATCTTTGGAAGTGCTCAGTCGGGTTGAATGGGGCTTTGAGTGACCTGATCTGGTTGGAGATGACCCTGCTTCTTGCAGCGGGGTTGGACTGGATGGGCTTTGAAGGTCCCTTCCCACCCAAACCATTGCATGATTCTAAGGACACTCCCTTTTTACAGGGACCCCAGGTCCTACCATGACACATGTGGTAACAGTCATCCCTGTGGGCCTCACCACGAGAGCTTAAAGGAGAGAAGGATGTGGCAGAGAGGAACAAACACAACTGCAGTGGAGGTTGCTGGCCTGCTACCAGCTATTTCCTACAACCAGGCACACCAGCACCACCAAGATACAGCAGGTAGACATCTGACAAGAGGCAAGCTGTATGAAGACTGACCTGTCGCTAGCTGCTGACAAGGGCAGGCAATCCCAGACTAATAGGGAATTTAATAAATCTTGTGCTAATAAACCACAAGGACATCAACGCATCTTAAGTGAATGGGGCTGTTTGGCTTTAAAACAAATGTGCCCCTTTCCATAATGCTTGCTTCATCCTCAGAAAGGAAGGGAATGCCAGGGAAGTGACAGACTGAACTAGCCTGCTGTCATTCTCAATTACCCAGTCACTCTGAGGGCTCATTAGCTAAAGTCCACATCTCACAAACATTTCGTTTTCCCCTCCTTTCTACCACATTAGCATAAATCACAAAAAGCATCACTAGAAATTGCACTAACGTTTCCCCAATGGGATCCTTCCATTGTCTTTCACAGAAGCAAAGAAAACAAAGACATGCATCCAAATTCCAGTACATATGGGAAGCATTGTCTCCTTCGCCTCCGATGCTCTGTAATTCTTTCCTGAAGAACTGGACATGCCTTAGCACTACGCTGATCCGACTGGGATCTCATACGGAACTTTGAAGTGCAGGGATACACTACGGCGGTCTTAGCTCGGTAAAGGGAACCGAGTGGCTCTGCTGAGGGGATGCTGGCCTGCCCACAGCCTCACCCGAGACAATTGACCGTTGTAAAGCTGGGTTTGACATAAATCTGTAAACAAAATTGGCTGGGAAGTTCCTTCTTCCCACCCCCCTCTCCTTCTGCATCACTGTCAAGGAGACAGTCTTGTCCTTAGGACAGGTCGCCCTGGAACTCAGGGGACATACGGAGCCAGCAAAGCACGTACACGTGCTGGGAAACCAGACAAAGTATAAATGACTTGTTTGGCAAGGTCAGACTGGACCCACTGAGTCAGCACGTGCCTGGAGAATGGCCTGAGACTTGCTCCCTGTCACTAGGTGTGGTGCAAAGGCAAGTGAGTCAGTTCCTCAGTTTCTCCAACTGCAAAATAAAGCCAAACACCATTTCCCTTCTGTTTGCAGGGGTCGTGCATTCTGAAGCCAAGCAAAGTTTTAAAGCCTGTCAAGGTTTGCGGATAGAAGGTGCTACCTAAGTGTGAGGAATTAACATCCTTACACTTTATACGTGAACCAAAGGCCCAGTTCCCACCCCAGGCAGTGGACTAAGCCAGCAGCTGTAAATTTCCAGCACTTCACACACTGCTACCTACCGAGATAGGACTGGGCTAAGAATACCACAAATAATTCCTTCTGCATGAGGGAAGCACGTCAATTCAGGGAGCAGCAAATCTATCTAGGCTGATGGTGAATCCAAGAAGATTGAGATCTAGCTCACGTTTAAGATCGGAGGACACACCACTGGAAGGGAGGTTCTGTTTTCAAGGAGTACAAAGACCCACTACTGGGACAAGTAAGGCCAAGGAAACCATTTCTAGGCTTGACCTCTTTCTTTCTATTATGCACCTTCACTCTCCTGGCTTTCCAAAGTTTTTTAACCTTGCACAGATGACAACTGTTGCTGAAATCAGTGCAGAACACGCTGAATTCAATGGCCCAAAGAGAGCAGGCTGTGATTTAGGAATCCACTCCTAATCCCAATTCAAAATCTACTTTGTTTACTAAGCTCTTCCCTCATTGCTCCTCATATATTTGTGAAAAGAAGAAAACAAATCAAGCCCTCTCATATCACAGAGACATTTCCATCTCTGCTATCCTGTATATCGTGTGAAATTGAGTGGAAAACACTTTAACACTTCAAAAACCAATTCAGACTGCAAAAAATATCCCCAAACCACAGAAATGACTGATGACAAATTTGCTTTGAAAAGCGAGCAAAACTCTCCCCTCTCCTAAAACCAGGAATCCATCTCGAGAGATAAATCAAACTTTCCCTGACCACACTCACCTTTGCTCTTTCTGCAGAGCTTCTGCGTGCTGTCTGTTCTCGTGCTGCCACATCTGCAGCTCGTTCTTCATGGCATCCATGTCTTCTTGAATATAATTCATGATCCTGCAAAGCGTGAGGGCACTCTGGCACAGAGTCTGAATAGAGACCTGAACCTTCTCAATTTCTTTGGCTACCAAGTCTCTCTCTTTTTTCCTAGCTGCTTCCGATACGAAGGGCTTGTCCTAATAGAAAGCATGAATAAGAAGGAAAGCATCAAAACTAGGGAAAATGGTTGTTGCACAGAATATTGAATGAAGAATTTTTTTGGAGACTGCTAACTGTGAAGTATCAGGAGAAATGTTTATGACAGTCTGCAATGAAAGAGGAGAAAGGAAGCAATAGTCTAGAAATCATAGAATCATAGAATGGTTTGGGTTGGAAGGGACCCTCAAAGCCCCCCTGCAAGGAGCAGGGACATCTCCAACCAGATCAGGTTGCTCAGAGCCCCGGCCAACCTGGCCTGGAATGTTTCCAGGGATGGGGCATCCACCGCCTCTCTGGGCAACCTGGGACAGTGCTCCACCACCCTCAGTGTAAAAAAATTCTTCCTAATGTCTAATCTGAATCTGCCTCCCTCTATTTTAAAACCAGTACCCCTCATCCTATCACAACAGGCCCTGCTGAAGAGTTTCCCCCATCTTTCCTGCAGCCCCCTTTAGGCACTGGAAGGCCGCTCTAAGGTCTCCCCGGAGCCTCCTCCTCTCCAGGCTGAACAGCCCCAGCTCTCTCAGCCTGGCCTCACAGCAGAGGTGCTCCAGCCCTCTCATCATCTTCGTGGCCTCTTCTGGACCCTCTCCAACAGGTCCATCTCTTTCTGATGTTGGGGGCTCCAGAGCTGGACGCAGCGCTGCAGGTGGGGTCTCACCAGGGCGGAGCAGAGGGGCAGAATCCCCTCCCTCGCCCTGCTGCCCACACTGCTGGGGATGCAGCCCAGGATGCGGTTGGCCTTCTGGGCTGTGAGCGCACATTGCCGGCTCACGTTGAGCTTCTCATCCACCAGCACTCCCAAGTCCTTCTCCTCAGGGCTGCTCTCAATCCATTCTCCGTCCAGTTGGATTTGTGCCTGGGATTGCTACAACCACATGCAGGAGTGAGCAGAAAGCATGCCACTTCCAGGTCACCAGTGCTACAAAAATGTGCAACAGCATCAGCAATATTAAATTGCTTTTCACATCACAAGTGCACAAAAGTAAAATTAGTATTTGATCCCACTAATGATCTCAGTGATGTTCTCATTCTCAACAAGGTCTTTCCCAAAGCAGTGGGTGTAGAATGCGGAAACCTCCGTCGCAGTCACTCATGGTTGGCTTCAACCTATTTCTGTATATTGAAAGGGAAATTTCTGTGGCATCATTGAACAGAAGCTCTCAATGGACATGTAATACTCAACAACGCTTTTGCTATCAGTGTCCTGCTGCCGGTGGCTGTCTGAATCCCACATCCACAATCCTTTCCCATAAGCACACTACAGGACAAGGCCAGCCCGTCACTGCGTCCCTCCAGAGCCCTGCACCAGGACGCGGTGGCCTGGCATTTACTCAAAACCACTGCAAGTCACAGTGCGCAACGACACTGGGGGGGAAAAAAAAGGTCACGTTAAACTCTGGAGAAAGATGATTATGAGATCTGAAAGGCAGTAGTTTGGAGAAGTAGAAGCATCCCCACTCATCATGTTACAGAGTACCACACAATCAACGCTCACTGGACCTGCTTGCCACAGTGTTTTGCTGCTACTTGGGAGCTACGGCAGATGCTGAAGGGCACAGCCTCCTCCTAGTTCCCTAAATCGCTCCCTTCAAGATGTTTCTCTCCCTCCACTGGCTGTATCTGGCTTTCCAGCTCCTAATGCTGGTCCTAATAACAGCACTTCACGCTGCATAGCTGTAATAGACGGCGGAGATTCCTTGCCTTGTACTTCTGTTAACAGTGGTTGTAAAATCATGCAGGCTGCAGATGTGGCCTCAATAAACTCCGCTACTCAGAAATCATTTGGTCTTGCGCACACTTTCCTCACGGGCAGCCAGCAAAGTCTCTGCGGTCCATCACCTGAAGCCTCCTAGCTTACTGCAAGTTAAATGCAGAGAAAGCGTTTGCTAAAGCAGCAAAGTCAGAAAGGGCAAAAGGATGCCATAAAAAGAGCAAAGTGATGCCACATTACTAACACCCTGTAATAATCTTATTCCAGGAAAGCCTTCCCTGAAAACAACAATCGCCATTAAAGAAAAGACTGCTGAGTTTTTTCTCCCCCCATAAAGAAAAACAACCTAATTTTTCTTTCTTTCCAAGAGCCCTACAAGAGCCTACAAGACCCCATTAGGTCAAATTCCCAAACTAAGTTTTAATTTAAGACAGACAAAGCTTTAAGTAAAGTTTATTTAAAGTCATTTTGGTCATTTAATATAGGCTGGAAAACTAGGAAGGTCTTTCTCTACTACCCCAACCACAGACTCAAGCAATTCCTCAGCACAGTTCCTAGCGGCTCCGTAAACACAGAGGTGGCAGTGTGCTTCTCTCTCACGCTGGGACACAAAAAATCTACCACGCTGTCCCCTCCTGCCCTCCTACCCAATTGGCCTGTCTTCCTGTGCGCGCTGGAGCTGTTTGTTCAGCTGCCTTTGGAGGCAGCAGGGACTACTGCCAAACACATTTCAGCAGCCCTTGGCTTACTGATGAACTCATATACATAATACATATATATATATGTGTGTATTTTAGAAAAATACTTCTAAAGATTTGAAGGCTGAGACTTACTTACATCTGATGCTTGTGTACTACCGCACACGCGGTACACGAAAATGGTGGGACTTCTGAGTTTATGGTGATATTATAATGTTGAAGTTGTTTAATTAGGAACTGGGCTGAAGTGACAAATGCTGCTGAACTTGTGACCTTTGCTTCCTAAGTCAATTCTTGAGCGCTGGCTAAACTGTTAAAAATAACACTCATCTTAATTCCTTCTCACTCGACCCATACCTCTCTCACAGAAGCAGGTGTTTAATTATACTATGTTACATAAAACACGTTCGTTAGATACTTTCTGGAGCCATCCACGTATTTGCTATCCTTTACGACGCAAAGATGAAAGCGCTGCTTCTTGAGCCATGTCATCCCCCAAGAGCTGGTGAGCACCCCAATTCTGAGCACAGCTGCTCAGGGTTGAGCAGATCTTTTCCCCTGGGTCTCCTCCCTGGCCAACCTCTGAGCACAACAGCCAACGCTGCCCTCGTCAGTGTGGTCCAGCTTCTCTCCCTGGTGACCTTGCAGCTCCCCAGAGAAGAGAGCTTTTGCCCGGGTGCCCCTGGAGGCACAGATCACAGATCAGAGTCCTGCACGTCAGCTGTTTACTAGGGCTCAGCACACGTCTCAGGTTGACACGAGTTTCTGTCCTGGAAATATTTTTTGGCCAAACTGCCTCGCTGCAGCTAGTAAAGTTGTACGAAGAGATCTGCACTCTAACAGTGTCTCAAAACTCTGTTTTCCTAATCCTTGCTAGATGCTGTGCTCCACCAAAGCCATAGGGAAGGCTTAATCCATGGCACCATACTTCCCACCTGTAACTGGGAAGTACCTATAAAGATAGTCACCAGTTCAGCAGCAGAGCAGAGCTGTATCAGATCCAACAGCTTTCCAGCAAGAAGTCCCATTGCCTTGTTTCTCCTCTCCTCTTAAGTGCACCAAACCCTTACCACTCTCCTCCCCACCATCCATTGTAAGAAGCTACAGCCAAGAGATAAGGGATTTGTTTCAAATACAACTATCTTGGAAGCAAGAAGACTCAGCCAGTCCATTATCTAAGGATATAGTTGGGTGTGTGAAAACCTGAAGGACACTTCATTTTTATTTTCCAAACGCCAAGTTCAATGTTTTACATTCTTGTAATGGTAGTGTGACCCCTCCCTGATACCTAGACAGCCTAAACAGCCACACTTCTCAACACCAGCAACTACGGTATGAAAATAAAAAACAAAGAAGTGAAAATCCCACAACTCGGTAGACGAACAAACCAGAATTGTATACTTTAAAACATAGATTTAGCTAACAATTTGAAATATTCTATGTTACAATACACAGCTGCTTGAAAAGCGCAAACGGAAATAAATCATCATGGAATATTTTCTATGAAACTAGAAGATGCCCTGAAGTGCATTAATAAATATTGAAAAATAATTTTAGTGTCCCTGTAACTCCAACGTACTCTCTGTGTAGTTCAAAACTAACATTAAAAATATTATCCCATCCAAAGTCATTTCAAGTACTAAAACATACTAGCACTAAAAATCTATTAAATTCTGTTTGGACTTATATCAACAGGCTTTTAAAAGGCCCCGTGTCTTTGAAACACACACTATACGATATCGAACTGGTGTAAGAACATGCAAGAGTTTTTTAGTGTCTCTCTCTAAAGGAGAGGCACTTAAATTTCCCAACACCTGAAGATGCAGTAGCTCAGCTGGCACATTGCGGTCCCTCCTCACAAGGGTTCAAAAATAACCATCAATCTTTTCTTTCATTTCACTAACGCTTGCCCTGCCATGATGCTGTGTTACATGTGCTGCAGTCTACAGAAAGCTGAGCTCAGGACAGAGAATTACCACCACGAAGCACTCAAGCTTTGCCAGCTATTGCTGATTATTAGTAATTAAGGGCAGGGGGAAAGAGCCATACAGTCTGTTCTCAGTTTCACAGCTCCAGGTATGGGTTAAAATCTACGTGGGACACACTTTTAAATCACTAAGAATTATGGCAGATGGTTTATTACAACAGGCAATGTGGGTGGTAAGAGTCCTGAATGCCACCTTTGCTCATTTTGCACAAACATGTAACAGGATATATTCAGTTTTAAGAAAAATGCCAGAATCAGAATTGTTCCAGTCTATTTAATTAGGCCATACACCTCAATGAACTCTCCTTTCACAAAAGCCCAAGAATCAATAAATTATCCCCATATAAAAGACTATCTCACTTCTGTAGGCCCAACGTGCTTCCTTTCCTTCGTGTTTTTCATAAGGCACCAAGATAAATGTTTATTTTGGATTCCTGGGAAAAAGTCTGCCTTTCCCATTACCTCAATGTGAACAGAACACAACATGGACTCGGATGCAGGGACCTGAGAAATTAAAAAGCAGGAATTTTATTTTTCATCAATAAAGGGGAAATTATCAACAGGGCTCCAGAAACCACCAGAATTTTCTTGTGTTTCATATACCTTCGCTAAAGCGATTAGTATAAATATGGCAGTGTGCACAGCGCCATAAAAATGGATCCTTCACAAGACATCCCCTTCCGATACCCAGGCTGTCGAGGGCATCTGAAGTGCCTGACTAAGCTAAAGAGGTGGTAGGACTTTTTTCCCCACTGTTCAAAAAGTTTCTTTCTAGAAACAGTATTTGCTTACCTTCATATAGCTTCTCTTTTGTTTCCAGTTTTTTTTAACTAACAGGTTTTAAATATGAATCAAAGTAGAGCAAGCATCCATCAAGCACTGAATAGCTCCTACAGCCCCCTTTAACTATTGTATTATGTCCCGCTATGAAAACAGACCCGAGTAATCAGAGTTTTGTGGAGCTATGCCATTTCCTTCCCCCCCTACCTCTTTCTAAAGGACAGGACAGAAACTTCATTTTGGACAAGTAATTTTGATACATTCAATGCAAAACAACAAGGTGGGTTTTTTAATTGTACAAAACATTTTTTGATCATAAAGGGTGTTTTCTTTTCCTGGTTTTTACAGAGCCTGCATTTTAAGTAGATTGTAACTATCCACTAGGGATCACCATAAGAAACTCTTTCACAGAAACACAGGGAAAACCGTAAATGTTAAATCATTTCAAATGAACAGGATGCTTTTTCTGCTTCTGCCAGGTACCGAGTTCAGTAACAGGCCAAGGAATCGGAGACACAATGTTCTTTACCATTAGACTTACCAGAGTTAGTCTGACCTGCTTCTGAGTTGGAAGGCACCAAAAGAAAATAAAAGGATAGCTCTTTAAAAGGGGTGCTTTTTTTTTTTTTTTTGGGGGGGGGGGGGGGGGGAAGAGGGTGGGGTAGTGGTGGTGGTTCCCCCCCCCCCAGCCCACTTATGATACCTCTAAAAGAACTGGACTGTTCAGACCTACATAAACACCCCACCTCAGCCCCCACAGCTAGTCTGCTTCACTTCACGTTCAGCCTGTGGTGGGGAGAAGTCAGTTCCTAAAACCTCGCGTATTTGGTGCACTATTCAGCATGCTAAGCAGAATCCTAGGAGACTGACCACACACATGCCAAGAGACAACTCTAGTGGTAACTAACAATAGCAGTTAGTTATTAATTCAGCCATAATGGCATATTGGGTGCCAGTCCTGCCCAGCTTTCCTGCTCACCCTGCTGGAACTCTGGATCCACAACCTCCTTTCTCTTGAAAAAGCAGCCTCCTTCCTGTTCAAAAAGAATTTGCAATAAACCTGCTCCTTGTGTTAAACAACTGCATTCACACCAGCCTATGCCCCAGCCCAATCCACTGATAAGCTTCTTGAAATGTGGGAAAGTCACCTGTACTGTGTCCTACAACACACCACTGCTCCACTGCGGATGCTCTGTGCCCTCTTCCCAGGGATGGAAATCACAGCTGTCTCACTGCACTTTTATATATCCTTTCTGTTTAACATATCCATCTGCTGCCTCATGTTGTATTTATACTGTACCCACAGGAGAGAGCATTCTGTGTGCAAAGGCCACAGCAAAGGAGCCACGAGACCAGGAATATCACAAGAGTGACAAAGATCCTCTTCCTGTGTTCACAGCTTGTAATGCAATTACTTGGGGACCAGGTTTTTTTTTCTGGGAGTTGGTAGTAGTGTAACAAGGACACGCATGCATACGCTCATTCAATTTAGCTGTTACGGTGCTTGTCCAAAACCAGACTGCTGGGCACAGTTCTTGTGGAGGAATTGCATGCTTGCACCAAAGATTTCTCCCTGCAGCTTTATTCAGATCACTGCGTTAATGTCACATCATCATGAACAGAGCTATCACATAAAGATGAAAGCCATTCTGCAGGTGACTCCTATTAAATTTTACTGTCAGCATTTCTTTTTCTTATGATATATTAAGCTGGCAGGATCCTGAGAAGCTGTAGTCTTGAATGGTGAGCCTCTTCAAAATTCTTAAATGGTGGGACTTAGGCATACATCTGGTTAACATGAGATGTTACTAATTGCATTGACTGGAGAGGACACTCAGTGCTGTACAGCTGATGGATTAATGTAAAAATCAATGACCTGGAGAACTTTAAACAAACAGAATCAGCAATGATTGTATTTGTTCTAAGCTTAGAAGTACATACTTAATTTATCACATTTGTAATTAAAGTTAATATTATCCAGGTGCTAAGCTATTTAATATCACTTGTTCCTCGCAGAAACCTCAAAGCTGCTTCTTTTCTGAAGCTTGTGAACTGTACTTGGTAGTGCAAAGATGGGAATTCTGTGATCCCACTTGCTTAAACTATTTAATAACCTGCCTACATTTTCCACACATCAAATAAATGAAGTGGAATATAAAATGTAACATCTGTTTCTTTCTCTGTTTAACATTAGAGGGTTAGATTCTAAACAAATACATTTAGGAAGTCTTTTTAGGAATTTGTTAGGCTGAACACAGCTAATCAAGGCAGCAAAAATCTTGTGTATTTCCAGAATGACCTCTTTGTTTGACCTGAAAATTGTGTATATTATTTTAAGTTTCTGCACATGCAAGACCTAGATGATGAAAGTCTCAGTCTTCTTTCCTTTTCTCTTCTTTTTCTTTATTAAAACTTCATAAAAAGCAAATGCATGTTTGGGAAACTCAGCACATAAAAAGTTTCAGAGGAATGCTTTTAACACAAATAAATGCTCCTCTGCAGAAGGTGTGAAACATCTCCAAGAGTTCGCCAGTGTTATATTTGGATTAAGTATTAATTCACCAACTTCACTTAATTTCTAGTTGATTAATCCATAATAAATCAAGTAGATCCATTAATCAGTTTATTGCTGAATATTGGACTTAATGAAGTATAAGCCAAAAGTTCCAGCGCTCAGACTACGAACATATTTTTTTCTTCCTTCATTTTCCCAACTGGCAGGAGAATGAGGCTTGAAAGACTAATGAATGTAACTAGGAAAATATTTAATTTATTCTGTATGTATTTAATAGAATCATAGAATGGTTAGGGTTGGAAGGGACCTTCAACGGTCATCTAGTCCAACCCCCCTGCAAGAAGCAGGGACATCCCCGACTAGATCAGGTTGCTCAGAGCCTCATCCAGCCTGGCCTTGAACGATTCCAGGGATGGGGCATCCACCACCTCTCTGGGCAACCTGTTCCAGTGCTCTACAACTCTCATTGTAAAAAATTTTTTTCTCATATCTAATCTAAACCTACCTCCTTCTAATTTAAACCCATTACCCCTTGTTCTATCACAACAGGCCCTACTGAACAGCCTCTCCCCATCTTTCCTGTAGGCCCCCCTTGAGGTATTGGAAGACCGCTATCAGGTCTCCCCGGAGCCTCCTCTTCTCCAGGCTGAATAGTTTAACAAAACGAGGGAAGATGGACATTCTTACTGACAAACACAAGGATAACCTTCATTTCATCAGATGTAGTTTCCCAAAGCAAGTATCCGTTCAAAGTTTCACTGTACATTTGGTTACCTTACTCCAAAATACAGAAGGACAATTACATTTTGCTCTCCAGTGCATGATCCATTTTGGAATACATCTGCATACTGATGTAGAAGATATTTCTTCTGGAGAGTTTGGCAGAAAACAAATTAAATAAGAGAGCTGACAGTCTGGGGAGAAATGGTCAAATCTCAGACCGATACTGCTTCCCAGCAGACTGCAGAGCTAGACCTGGCACGAAACCTCCAGCCATCTGAACACAGCACGCTGGCCAGAGTTGCCTGACCCATTACTCCCAGTCACAGCAATGTAACAGGACAGACATGGCTCCCCTTGCCTGCCTAGACCACTTGGCAGGAACGAACCGCTTGAAACTCTTCTTTCTTTTTAATTAGTTTTGCTGCCTCTCTCCAAAGAGATTCCACAGACCAGTAACTGTTCCTCCCAAAACTGCTTGTCAGCAGTCTCGCAAGAAAAAAATCCTGCCGCTGCCTTCCTCCTGGTGTCAGGAACATCCCTCAGAGATGAGACATGCTCATGACGCTAGAGCCACACGAGCATGCCAGACCCCCACCTGCCACCCCCTACATATCTGATCCCTGAAATATTCCCAGAGGGAATGCCACATTGGAAATTTTTTTTTTTTTTCACTTTTACTGTCTCCTGCGTCACAGTGTCTCTACCCTCTAAAATAAATTCCCAGGATTCAGTAATGTCTCCAGCCCATGTTTTCTGAACTACATCTGTCAAATCCCAGTCACTAACACCAATCATCTTTTCCATTGATTTTTTCCTCTCTTGTCAGGAAAACTACACTTCTCTCTGGATCATGATGACTTCTTCAACATAATTTGAAAAGCAGTAGCAGCAAAGAAACCTACTGCAGTAGCAGCCAGCTGCTTGGATATGAGATCAGATGATATTCCAGGAGCTTAGCGTTGTAGGCAGGTTTGCACGTGATGGACTAGGAAGTCAGCACTTTTTTTTCCAGTATTAGCTGTCTATTATCAGTGCTGCTAACACAGCTCAGTGCTTCAAAAGATGCAACAAAAGACAAATGAGGACTGAATGAACATTTTAGAGACTCAAAACAGGCAATTGGACTAAATGGTTATTGTAGGAGGACACAATTGGCCACATGCATTTAAAAAAAAATCTAAGGGGTTAAAGGGAACCATTTTAGTTAGTTACTCTTATTCAGGAAAATCCCAGAAAATTTAGCACAAACGTCAGAGGAAGCTTCCCGAGCATGAAATCCATGCAGTTTTGTAAACCCTCCCCCATTGTCCTTTTCCATGACCAGTTCACAGGACACAAGGCCGAAGAGCATAGCTTACAGCACAACCATGTACTGGTGGAAGACATCATTAAATGAACTACTACTGCTGTCCTAAAACTTAGTCCGGAGACTGATGATTCAACAGCACCACCTAGTTACAAAACCAGGAACAGGACCAGCTGTATCTCGTTCTCGCAAGTGCCAGCTCAACATGCACTCCAGTGCCGAGCTCTAGAGCTACTGCATAAAGAGAGCAATCTCAACTTGTAACCCTCCTTTGCTCTGAACTCTCGTTTAGAGACAGAACTTACTCAAGCAGGCAAATTTTCACATCAGACACATTCATTAGAAACAGCAAACAGTGTGTCAATCACAGAGGCCACAAGCTGCACATTTACAATAAACGGTGTATATCATTCAGCAAGTTGGATAAAGCTGTAACTATTCATAACAGATTATGATTAAGAAAACTAAAGGTGCTTTCCTCTTTTAACAATTCATTTGCTTCTATAATCTCAGTCCTTGCAATACATGAAAGGAATTTTCTTCCAGCCAAGCAGGCCTAGATCCGAGATAGTCCTAAACTCCAGATAGGAAGAGAAGATACTCCCCCAAGGATCTGGTCTGCCAGCCCAACTTTCTCAACTTGCTGGGGAAGAAATGAAAAGGCTGGTCTGTGTGGCTGCATAACCCATTACCACTGAACACGAAAGCATATGCGAGTATCTCTCGAGAGTTGTTGACTTTACCCTCCGAAAATTCCAATCCTAAAAGTGAACAATGTGTCACTTTTGCTGCAGATTCTAGAGGCAATTATAAAGTCATACAGGCTCTAGATAAAACAGTTTCTAAAACAGTCTGCTGTCTACTATGGCTTTAGTCCCTCAGAGACATTTTTTTCCCCTGTACACTTTGCTCATTACCTATCGCATTATCATTACTATTTTTGATAAAGCCAAAAGAGGCAATCAAGTGGTAGAGGCTTCAAAAGTCACTACTGATTTCAGACAGCTATTTGAAAGAGCTTGATGCTTTGTGAAAAACTGCGCTCTTGAGGTCTGAGTTGCAGCATCTTAAAACAGTATGCCAAATTAGAGATCATTCCCAAAGGAGAATATAGGTAATAAAACCCTGCAAGCCTGAACTGTCATTAAAAAAGAGAGAACTTGTGATTAGAATTGAAGATTGAAGAGTTAAAGAACTCTCCTTTCCAAAACATTACACACCTGTCCGTATTTTTATAACGACACTCTGCACTGCATTCCTCAGTGCCTCCTCACCAGCATATCAAACTAGCTTAGTGATTTAGGAACTTTCCCAAGGGCCAATGGATCAGAAAAGTCCACCTAAATGCTCTGCCTTTTCCTACTTATTTGTCGTAGTTCAGCCCCAACGGGGACCAGACTACGCAGTCTCTCTCTCACTCCCCCCGCTCTCCGAGAGACTAGGAGGAGATTTGACAAACAAAAGAAAACCAGAAAAAAAACCAAACACGTGGGTTAAGATTGAACAAAAAGTAAATTTAACAGTAATGACAGAAGATAACAAGACAGTGATGGAACACAAATACAGTACAATAGCTCACAACAGATCTCCACATCCAATCTCTTCCAAGTAGCAGGGGGGCCTCCCTTCAGCACCCTCCTCACTTATATACTGAGCATGATGTCAGATGGGATGGAATAGCCCTTTGGCTAATTTGGGTAAATTAACCCCAGCTGTTAGCTAATTAGTTAACTATCCCAGCCATAGGGGCTACCAGCTTCAGTTCTCCACCCAGCTCAGGTAAATATTAACTTTATCCTGGCCAGAACCAGGACATTATTGTAACATGAGCTCTGCAAGGCTGAAAAAGCAAGAATCTCTAGTTTCAACAGCTAGACACTGAAATCAGGAGCGTTCAAACCTTCTGCTTATGGTTTGTTATCACTGCTAGACACTTTCTAGATCCTTTATAAGCTGTCAAAACAAACAAAAAAAACCGACACGGACAAAAAACCCAGCAACAACAAAAACTACTTTCCCTTTCCAACTACCGGTTGTGGAAAAAGTCAAATCAAATCACTTTATAGATTCAGACCTCAGTGCTGAGAGATGCCAGGACGTTACTAGGGAAGCATTTGGTGACAGGAAAACATGGTTAACTGCACCAGAATTCCCGGGTGGATTTAGACAATGATAATGACTGCTGGGCAACAGGACACTGCTCTTCAAATGCCCAGAGGACAAGTAAGATTGAAACAACAATGGTTCAGCTGTACAAATTCACAGTGTGCCCTACTACATCTAGGGCAAGGCTGAAATCAGCAGTTTTTTTTCTGGAAAACAACAAAATAGGCTAAAGAAGGCTCCTTGAAAAAACGTACTGAAAAAAACCCAAACCACAAAAATTAAAGGTGAGAAAGAGAGGGCACCACACAGAGAAGGTAACAATATCTGACAGATTAATGGAGGAAAAAAAAAAGCGGCATAGCACATCAAGGAGGAAAGCTTGATCATAAATGGAAAACACACATTTAAGGCAGAGAAAAAGGTCACAATCACAGTATTTAATATTCACAGTTCTTTGAAGGCCATTACCATCTTACCCTCTCTGTCATCTTTGATGATTTCTGTGACGCCTCATAATCTTTCTTTGTTTCTAGGATTCTTTTTACAAGTCCACCTGTTGAAAAATCAGTATATTTCTCAGCACTGACTGGCATTAAAATGTTATTTTAAACATCCAGACAATAAAATCAAAATGAACTGCTCATTTTTTTATGTAAACAATTTTTAGAGCAACATGAACAGCATTCTATGATGGATTTTAATTACTGAGATACAATATTTGTTACTTGATCTATTTTCTCCAATGTCCTCTAAATCAACCTGTATCATCAGTATCATTTACTGAACTACTCTGGGTACATCAGATCCTTGAGCTGTATGAACACAAAGGTTTTTCCTTTGCACATCTCTTTTAGAAGAATTCAAGAACCATCAAAGGTATGTAGATAGATATAAATATTCCTTTGCTAGGAATTTTTGTATTCATATAGGTATATCTGCATAAATCACACCCAGTGTAACCATAATGGAAGCCCCTGAATCGGAGATCTGAGGTCATGATTGATGTCCCTGCTCCTAGCAGGGGGGTTGGAGTGGGTGACCTTTAAAAGTCCCTTCCAACCCAAACCATTCTGTGATTCTATGAGTTAGCATAAATCTTGTTAAGAACCGGTCCATCTATTTTCCTAAAAGCTTTTCTATAACTTGCCTCGAACAGCCAATATCGTCTCATATCTCAGAGCTGACAAGCTGTACCTAACTCAAAGAAACATTAATTTATTACTTTTATGCAGAATTTTAAATCCTGCTGACATTAAAGATGTATAGAAAATCTGTACTTAACATCAGTTGCAAATCCAGCTGTTCAACTAAACAAGACTGCATTTGAGAAACAATTTCTGGTTTTCTTGCAAAAGTTGCAAGCTCCTACCCTCAAGAGTTACTTTCCTGCTTTATTCAGCATTTTAAGAGTTCAGCATTTGGTTTAAACCCATGGTTTTATTCTATATATTAAAAAAATATATGTAAAAGCAAACATACCGTGCTTTTCATCCTCAACCAGCTCCACTTCTGGCTCCTACACATGCAGGAAGAGACCTTTAGTTACAATAAGTTGGCATTGCTATACTATACAACTATTCAAAAATATTCAGCTAACAAGTAACTAACAAGTAAGTTACAAACAAAGTATGAAAAAAGTCTCTATAATTTGCAACATGAACAGACCATTTCCATCTCTGGCATTTCTGGCAGCGGCAGTGCTGCCTCCACCACAAACTGGTCATCATCATCATCAGAAATCCGCTGGTCTATGATCACATTTGAGACTGTTTTACCACTACCACTCCTGAAAGAGACACAACGAAAATTAAAGGCTATTAAGATCTGTTTAAACCTGTTAAGATCCATCCTCCCATAAAATAAAGCAGCACCAACTAAAAGCACATCAAATTGTCATTTCCATTCACTGCTCCGCTCTGAAAATAGTTAGCCATCCTCGTCTCACAAAAGGATGCATATTTTCCTTCTAAACACACTCCGTCAGTGACTGGCACTTATCAAAGATCAAGTAAGCCATTTTGTCCATAGTCCCAAATGGCGGTTTCAGTCTTTTTTGAACATGGGATATTCACTGCACTTTTCACAGATCTCTTCTAGTGGTAGTTTAGATTAACGTTCTAGGGTTATCTGTTGCAGAGATCCCAAAAGCAAAAAAAAAAAAAAAAAAAAAATTGTATTTTTGACCTTCCAGATGTGACTACCAACCAGAATTTTTAGATTGTGCACTGGATTTGCAGAAACAATAAAACAAAAAAAAGCAGGCTTGAATTTTCCAGTCTGAATCAATGAGCAATAGGATGATCCACCCTAAAGCTGTGGAGCAGCAGGTGAGGCACAGAAGATTTGAGAATACTGTGATGCAAGAGCTAGAAACATCTGCTCTGCATCTCCCACATTCCTTACCTTTCTGGAAGTAAGACCTCTGCACTTTCTTGACGTTTTACTCGGGGCGGTGCTGGTCTTGCACTGCTAGGACGGGGAATGCGTCTGCAATAACAAAGGGGCTTTTTCATTTATACCAGAAAAGGAAGCCTCACACGTCCTCCAAAGGAACAGACATGTACACACACATGAGCTCAATAAATTAGCCAACGTGTAACAACACTGAAAACATCCCCAGGGTGCAACCCAATATCACAATACTTGCTATCCTAGTAGGAGTCTGGGAAATTCTAGAAAATGTGCCCTTAACCAAAAAAAAAAAAAACCAACACCGAAACTATGATTCCGTGTAAAATCACCTCTTGATTTGTATACAGGTTTTTTTTTTTTAGTGAGACAACACAGTTATTTACCATTAACAACAAATTTTGCATTAACAATAAACACTGCAATGTAAATGGAAAAAAAATATTTTCACAAGTGATGCAATTACACAAGCCTTTGCTGTGCAAAGAAAAAGTAAACTGGGATTTAAAAGCCAAGTTCATCTTACCAACACCATACTTATGAAAGTCATGGATGGAATGCAATGTTCTTATCATTAGACTCTCTACGCGTCCCTCATATTTTAATAACATTACATGGGAGCACTTTATGGATTAAGACAGTAAGTCTGAAACACTTCCCAACATTAAAGTTTTCTTTACAGAAGGACATGAAAGTGAATAAAGGCAGCCATGCGTGGGATAATATTTATTATTTAGTACCACTAGCAGAAACATACTGCTCCAAGTCTCCTTGCTGATTTCAAACGGGCTGTGTTACCTCCAGACGTGTCAGAGTTTGATTCAAACACAATAAAGGATAGAAGCAAACCTTTGGATGGGCTGAGGTGGAAGATCATTAGGTACTTCACCATTTTCAGATACTGCAGGCTTTTCAGGAGCCATGTTCTCCGCTTCTCCTTCTATTAAATGAAACAAATGTAGAATTTTGGCTTAGCTGGCAATGCAAATCTAACTTTTCTTACAACAGTATTTTGAATCTTGTTAGCACTACACTTGAATGTGTGCTCATGAAATACATTACATGATAAACTTTAAAATTAGAAGTAAAATTCTATAAGCTTGTATAGATGTCAAATATCTTGTGAACTTCCAGTTTTTAAACATCTTGGAGCATTCACAATTCAAAAGGGACACTGAAGAAACATTTAAACTTTCTTTACTTTTTATTTGTTTCTTAATATTATGAAATTCCATCATCGGTGAAAATGACATCATCTCATTCAGTTCTTCCATAATTGCATGGTAACATTTGCAATATTTCAAGTTACTCATTATACAAAATCATAAGAGGAAAAACCATATTAAAAAAACCTATATTCTCTATGCTGGGTTTTTTTAAACCTTTCTTTTATTTACCTTAACTTCTTATTACATTCTCTATGCTGGGTTTTTTTTAAACCTGCCTTTTGCTTACTTTAATTTCTTATTTTCCTGTACTGGTATTCTTGGTTGACCCAGATTTGAGCAGGGGGGTAGACTGGCTGACCTCCATCCATCCGTCCCTTTCAATATCGAGGATTCTATGATCCGAGGATGAGGGCTTCTTCTGTAGTCCCACCATAGTTACGCTCTCCGTAGGCTTGACCCCGTTTGCTATTTAAATGGGACGGAACAGTTTTACTGCTCCTTCCCAGCTGACAGGTTTCCTTCCCAGCTGACCAGTTACTCTGAGCAGCCCACGCCTGCCCAGCTCAGGTTGGACCATTCTCTCTACTGGCGGAGAACAAGATGAATGACATCTTTGCCTTGACAAGCTAACAGCACAGAATTATGGACATCATTCTCCACTTTCTGCTTTAGCATTTCTACAAATAATTTTAGTAGGTCAAAAGCATTCGGTGTTTTTGTATTCCATCTAGAAAGCTTATGCAGATAAATAATCTGTCAGTAAGTATTTCTTCCATAAAATGTCACACACAGAAAGGACTCCTCTGACATGATTGTCCACTTCAGTGTCCTTCTGCTCTGAAATCACCAACAAATGGCACCACTGAAAGAAAAAAGGCCAAGGCAGCTGGGCTTTTACCATCCTAAATTTAGGCAAAGAAAAGCAACTATCTTTCCCAGAGTCTATTGCATTCCACTTTCCTAGTGGGTTCATGCTTATTCTCTGTTCTGCCACTTCCTGGGTAGGACCTTCACATTTAAATCTACTGAGCAGTACACATACTACATTTTGTAGGAAAAAACCCCCATGTTTATACAGCACTTTCCTGGGTGCCTCATTTAGTATCCCTGCCCAATGGATGCATTAGGGATTTTAAAATACTCCTTTTGCACAGCAAAAGGCATTTTCCCCACATGATGGAGATCACAGCAGTAGAGAGATATAAAAAACAGAGATCTGTTCCTTAATAAAGTATTTGATTTTGCATAAAGTCTCCGCTTGGAGCCTGCGCACGCAATCACAGGAGCTGAGACAGCCCACTGGTGACCACAGGTAGCCCGGGTACGTCAGTCCAAACAAAGAACTCTTTGGCAATCTCTATGCAGACAGGCGTGGGGAGGGGCATAAGCCCATCCAGGATTTTTAATTTTTCATGTGTTACATTCAGTCTGTTAATAATACAGCTTTAGTTTTTAAAATAGTGGGGGGTAGATTTAGATTGGAAATTAGGAAAAAAATTTTTACAATGCGAGTTATAGAACACTGTCCCAGGTTGCCCAGAAAAGTGGTGGAAGCCCCATCCCTGGAAACATTCAAGGCCAGGTTGGCCGGGGCTCTGAGCAACCTGATCTGGTTGGAGATGTCCCTGCTCCTTGCAGGGGGGTTGGACTGGATGACCTTTGAAGGTCCCTTCCAACCCAAACCATTCTATGATTCTATGATTCTATGATTTAGTTCTCGTACTGGAAAGCCACCACTGACCTTGGGCACAGCAAGGTTCTGCAGGTTTGTGGGAAGCATGTACAGTCCTCCCTTTCCCCTATATATAGTCAGCTCCTAGGAAACAACCTGCAAGAATCACTACTTTTGTTTTCACAGAAACAGCTACCAGCAAGCAAGGAGTGCAGCCTTTGGAGTAGTTATCACAGTCAAGGTCTCAGCTGATTTCTTGCTCTCGTTATGTCCTGAGATGCATCACACTGACATAACAGCTGCACACAAGATAGAAAATCAACAGTTGCAAGGCATAATTTACTCCGTGTTAGAAGTGAGCATCTCTAAAATCTCACTTTCCTGGTTCCTCCCTGCTCCACAGCACCAGCGGGGACAGGGCAGTGACGGTATCACAGCACAGTGCTGTGACACTTGTACAGAGCAAGCTAAGATAGATCAGATTTCCAGGAGACTGCCAGATTCACCAACTATTACTGGCCCAATTATCCAGTTATTTGAGGAAAGGTTTTGTGAATCACTTTCACTTTTAATATGAACAGAAGCCACAAACACAACAAGTAATGGGGGAGTGAAACAATGTCATGTACTGACTCTGGGAAAATGGAAAACGTACATTTTATTAAGTTGTTTGTTGCAAGAACTACCTGTAATATATTGCAAAAAGTTCCCCACAGGTTCTGCTTGTTCTCAAGTTAGAATCCATAAAGTGCTCATAAATGATTTTTTTTTAAAAAAAAAAAAGAAGAAGAAAAAACACTTACCACAAAGCACTTCCATAGATGGCTTTTTGGTATTCTTTTAAACGGAAACTACTTGGATAAAGTCTACTCAAAGCACTTAAACACAACTAATCATGTTTTGTTACAGTTGAAAAATTCTTTAATACATAGCATAAAAGGAAAAAAAAAGCACTAAACTAGTGAAGTGCTTTATTTATTACAAAGTGCTGTTTTTCTATTTTAATCTAAATCTATCTTAAGATTTTAACTGTCATTGGTATGTTCAGTGCTGGTCTTTTGTCACTATAATGTTGCCGAGTCGGTGGCAAACTCACCTGGAAATAACATATATGTTGATTTTTCAGAGAAGTTGTACAAATACTTCAATAATAATAATAATAATCTGACCAAGTTAGGCATGAAGCACACAGCAAGAACTACAGTCAGCTTCTTACTTGGGAACTACTACCGGGGCCAGGAGAACAGGGACAAACACGTTAGGGAGTAATTTCCAACAAACACACACTTCCATGCTAAAGACATCAATGTTGTGGTCACTAAGCTGAACACACTCAGCAGAAACGAAACTTTTTAAAGTCAAAAGACAGTGGAGGATCAAAATGGATGTTTTAATTGAATATCTGAGCAGACATTCCTGAAAGTTAAATGAGATGCGTAAAAGGTGAATTGTATAAATCTGTACGGCAGATTTGAGAGGCAAAGCCATGCCAATCTACTTTGAACTAGGAAAGCACAGCGACTGCTCACCCCTCAAAGTAAGTCTACACAGTCCACAAATATAAAAATAAAAGGTCCAGAGGAAATTTAGAAGCAGTGCACAGAATGTAATTATTTTTTTTAAGTAGTCCCAAGGATTTCCTAAACCCTTGAAAACATTGCAGAACTGTCTTCAGCTCCTCTCTAATCTACTCCTAGTGTAGAGTTGGAGTTGAAGAAGGGCAGCAGCTTTGATTTTCAAGCAGTTTCAACACCCAGTTTCCATTTAATTCCACTACAGTTAGCTGGAGTAAAAATCTTAATACACAATTAACCAAACAAATGCTATCACAGACCAGCTACATAAGCAAACAAAACTGTGTCTAAGCATCTTGCAAGGACTGATTTCTAGGGTTCTTCGAAAGGCACTGGCAAAGTAAGTCAAGTTTCCTAAATCCAAACTGTTCCTCCCTTTGGGTCGCAGTGGCTGCATTTATGTGCACGTCTAAAGAAAGTAGAACCTAAGTAACTCCAGGGCTGTATCAAATAGCTGAGGCAGGCCAAAATGCCCTCTTGCCAGAAAGCTTGGAACTTATACTTCTTATTTCAGAGGCTGCCATGAACTAGCCAGTGAGGATTCCTAATGGAGGACACCAAGAGAGAATAATTGATATGCTGGTAAATCCCCATTTATAAAGAATAAAAACAAAACACAACGGAAAGTTCAGAGCCTCAATGCTCAGAAACAGAATATAAGACTGAAGCAGAACGCAGAAAGTAAGTTTATTTCAGTCAGTTAACAGGGGTTTTTTTTTAATCCCATAAATGATTCATAGCTTTAATTTGCAGTTAAAGACACAAGAACACAACAAGAAGAAGGGACATGTGATCATTGACCTATGATTACTGCCAAATAGCATCCAACTTAGCTATCTGCAATGACTGCTCTTATCCATAATTGATGCCACAATTGATGTCACATTCTAAACGTGTGAATGACAATTTCATCTCCAGAAGAACTTACAGAAAACTAAGGTTCACTAATGCACTACTATGTCCCACTATCTTATTGAATAAAGCTGAAAATAAAGAACAGTGAATACAATATTTGGTTCTTATACCGCCTGAGAATCCAATCCAAATCAATGAACCTGGGGATACTCCTCTGACATACATTCAAATTAGAAATAGAGGAATATAAAGTTATATTCTGTAACTGATACATTCCAATAGACAAGACAGCTCCAACAGATGAAAAGGAATTAGCGTGGAAGTTCTCCCAGTTGTGCAAGGTCACACAAATGTCTTGGCCAACCATCTCCATTTCATTAGACTGAAAGAGCTATGGGGCCCTGAAGGCCACAGGTGGACTGGGAAACAGCCTTTGACCTCCCATATACCCATGTAGCAACTCTCCCAAGTAGGTCAAGCATCTGGATCTGCAGAAAACGAAAACACAGCTTTTTGCTTAAATCTCAGCTCTTCCTCCTACATTTTGCTTCTATGGTTCCATCTATACCATGGCTGGATACAAATACCTCATTAACAATGTATGTCTTGGGAGCTATACATGACTTGAAAAAGAAATGGAGAAATGAGAATACAGAGATGGAATTTTCCTCTAAAACCCTGTAAAATGCAAACACTAAGTGAGACTCCCAAATACTTTTACAAAAAGGCAACATTCAATGATTCAGTTCTTACACAGAACAAGTCACCACAGGATTCAGGCACAGCAGCCCTGCAGTTCCCTTGGGACACTGTAAGCACTGGCCTCTTTGAAAACTTACGTAAGTAAGGAAGGACAGAATATAAAGTAACACTTTTATCAGGGAACGTACATTTTTCAAAGCAGGACATTAATCACAGGATGTGATTAAGACACAAGGCAGCAGTTGGATTAAGTGTAAATCACTCTCCCTAAATCATTTAGCTGCACGGATTCAAATTCAGCCCCAAAACACTCAAGTTAGACTTTCCAAGATAGTCAAGGTTTTATTCTCCTTACCTTTCTGTTTTCCTGCAAGTCCTGGTTCAGCTTTCTCTTGCAATTTAGCAACGTTGTCCTCTGAAATCCTATCTTCTAAGCTCTTCGTTTCCACAGCTGCTATAACATAACAGTTTATAGTCAAATGAAACCACAGATACAATAAAAATTTCAAATAAGAAGCCATGCTAAATACTTGTTACTATTTCTTTAAAGGCTATCCTAGTTTAACAAACCATCTTGAGTGTAAATAAGTAACACTCAAAGGTCACAAAGACTTTTTGAATGACCGCTGATTGAACTCCTTATGTTACTTCAAACTAATGGCAACTTCTTTAATTGAGAAACGATTTACAGCTAGTATTTATTAGCCTGATAGCCGGGGAAACAACACAATATTTACCTAATAAAGTCTATTGCTAAAATACACAATATTGTTTGTATACTACTGGGAATGTATAATGTACTTTGGTTTGTTTCAAAGGCTTTAAACACATTTCATACTAAAGCCATTAAGAAATTTCAAGCGAGAAAAGCTGGTTTCTAGTAGCTGAACTCTGCAAGTTGCTGATAATGCCATAGAAGAGCCTAATCCACTAATGCTGTTCACTTTTGATGCTACCTAATCAGTTTTATTTTGGGAAAAAAAAAAAAAAAAATTATTTCATCTACCAATTATCTTAATTAAATTCCCCCAGTTACAATAGGACAATAATGACAAAAGCAGAGTAACACACAGTGGAAGACACCTGAAATATTCAGGTATACATCTGATTTCCAAATTATCTGCCTAGGCAGAAGAGACATTCTGGGCAGAGGGACACAAAGGAGAAATGATACAGCATTAGTTGCACATCATTCTTGAAAATATACCTGTGCACTGAACACATATGGTCAAGAAAACACCAAATGTATGAATAGTTTAACAAGATATGTACAGAAAGGGTAAAATATTTGGCTTTAGTCTTATCATTAAAAATATACATTGTAGGCACACACACACTCCTCTTCACTTGGAGAATATGTTCTCACAATCCACAAAAGGCAGCAGAAGCAGAACAAATTCAGAAATAGGCAAGGTTACAGATTGTCATAGCTTAGCCTCAATCAGGGCCAGACTACGCACTCTCTCTCTCCAAGAGAACAGGGGGAGATGATATAAGAAAAACGGCTCAATGTTTGAGATAAGGACAGGGAGAGATCCTTAAAGTCACCGTTACAGGCAAAACAGACTCGACTTGGGGAAAACTATTCATTTATTGCTAAACCAAAGCAGGAGAATGAGACAGAGAATGAGATAACCTCCCCTCACCCCTCCCTCTTCCCAGGCTTAACATTATCTCTACCACCTTCCCCCCCAGGTGGCACAGGGGGGAAGAGGGAATGGGGGTTGCAGTCAGTCCATCACACATTGTTTTACACTGCTGCTTAATTGTTGGGGAGGGAACTCCTCACATTCCTCCTCTGCTCTGTCGTGGGGTCCCACCCACACGCCACAGTCCTTTGTGGAACTGCTCCGGCGTGGGTCATCTCTTCCACGGGGTGCAGTCCCTCCAGAACGGCTGCCCCAGCGGGGCCTCCATGGGCCACAGCCGCCTTCAGGCACCCACCTGCCCCGGCATGGGGTCCTCCACGGGCTGCAGGGGGATCTCTGCTCCTCCGTGGGCCTCCATGGGCTGCAGGGGGACAACCTGCTCCACCATGGTCGTCACCATGGGCTGCAGGGGAATCTTGGCCAGGAGCTGCATTGCTGCTCCCCCTCTTTCTTCACTGACCTTGGTGTCTGCAGCCGTTCCACTCACAAGAAATTCTTCACAACAGGCTGACAGACACCTCTCAGGATCTCTTCACATCTCATTCACATCTCATCTCCTCTCCACTTCTCCTGGCCGGGCCGGGCCCAGTCGCCGCCCGGTGGGAGGCCAGAGGGTGAGGCCTGCAAGGCCCACAAGGCTCGCGCCTCCCCCTCTCTGCCCCCGCTCAGCTCCTTCACATCTTTCCCCCCCTCCCTTTTTTTTTTTTTTTCCTGTTTTCTCCCTCTTAAATACATTATCGCAGAGGCGTTATCATGGAACATTCTGCTACCGATTGGCTCGGCCTTGGCCAGTAACAGCTCTGCCCTAGGCTCTGGCAAGGCCACTGAACAAAGGGGAGCGACTTCCAGCAGCTTCTTACAGAAGCTGCCACCGTAGGCCCCCCTCACTAAACAAAACCAGAACACAGATACAGAAAGAGCACATGTGTTTAAAACAAGAGGTACCCAAAGTGCTGCCCAGTAACGGAACACAGCACTCCCAGGTCTCCTTATCTGCGAACAGGTAACTGTAACACAAAGGGAAAGAACAGGTTCACAGGGCCCCCATCTACAGCCACAACACCTCAAGTGATATTTCCACCAGCAGAACAAATCAGCAAAGAGTTGTGAGAGCACAGGAAAAAATTTACTAGATAGAGCCCTGCCTAACGCTTGGGTTGAAACATCAAATACTGAGTTCTGCTAGTTTAGGAGCAGATCAACACACAGTAGAGAAAGGTCAACCAGGCTTTCATTTTCCTGTGCTGCAATACCATTAGGAATTTGTTCATAATAGAAGTGAGCAAATGTTGGTATACCTTGTTCTAATTACTAGGATAGCAAATATAGGTTTTGCTTAGCTAGTCCTCCATTGACAACTCCAGTTTTATTTAATACGAGTTTAGTCATGACACTAAGCCTTGTGCATTCTCCTGTTGTGCATTTATTTATCTCCAGTTGATATGAGAAAATACAGACAGCTCTGATCATCATCACCAATCACTTCAGAGATCAGTGCACAACAGGCATCAGCATAGCTCCAGAAATTTTTACTACCTTCTGGATAACTTACTGGGGCACCCCTGAGCCTTACTCACCTGCTAGAGCAAAAAGAAGGCCAGTGCCCCAATCACTTAAGTGAACTGAAATTTGAGTGCGCTAGCCTGCTGAAAAGAGGAGTGTTTTTAAATATTTACCTTGAAGCCAAAACACAGGCTAGGTCGTTAATCATATTTCATTTATCAGAAAAATGGATCCTGATTTTAAAAAAGAGATGATCCCATAAAATGGGGCATGTCTGGTCACTGTAGTTTAGTGCCAGTTCAGGCTATAAAACAAATATTCAAATCTTGGGAAATAAAAAAAAAAGTTATAGGATCAGCTAAGGATCACTAAGCAGTAAAATAAGACTACATTTAATGGAATCCAGATGGTATTTTTCATCTACAAAATTATTAAAAACCTCACAGCACATAGGTACATGAGATGTGACATAAAATTTTCAATTTTCGAGCACCAACTTGAATAAAGCTCCTAAGTCAACAGACGTTCATATCCAAAGTGCCAGATCTTTCTCAAAGTATTTAAGGTGTCTAAACATCCTTTTAATTTCCCTCCCTGCCCAAGTCCTTTTGACAACATGGCTATTGGTTGATAGAAAAACACTACTCAAGCTCTGATACAACTTTGGTATTTTGCGTCAGACACTTGGAAACCTACTAAGATACAAACCCACAGAAAACGTGGATGCTCGCGAAGACACAGCAACACACAATCTCTTGACACCAGTTAAAGACAGCAACACTGGCAGATTAAGTGTATGAAGATCTTCATGCTTCATTAGACTAAACAGCATGTCTTCAGCAAGAATTAGCTATTTAACAGGTATCAATTCACAGGTGTTATTGTTATCTTCTCAACTGAGATGTTGAACTCATTTGTCTACACTGACTTCTTAATTAGAAATAAAATTTGTGTCCCAGGGCACAAAACCATTGAAAGAAAACTTGAATCAGAGTAAATAATCAGGTCACTGAAATAGGAGTAGGAAGGAAAAGGACACTTAAATACGGAAATTGCAGGTATACCATCGTTATACGAGTTCCAGTTAGCAGCCAGTTTTATCCCTTGCCTATGTGTTTCTCCAGGCTTTTCCTTTTGGCCTTCTTACACAAAGGGCTAGCAGTACTAAGTTTAGATTCCTTTCTTCCTGATGTGAAAGTATTAAGTACTTGGGATATTCTGAAAATAATCTAGTTCCTATTTAGTATGCAAATACAATATTTAATACACTTACAGAGAAAAGCTGGTGACATAAGCAATTGCAATGAAGCACCTTCACAGATAAAATACAAATATTTACTTATTTGTAAAGCCTGGCACAGCTGTCTACTATACTTAGTTAAAACAATCTCAGGACTGAAATTTCACTTTAATCTTGTCTAAAGAGACAAAGAGAAATTACTAATGTGGGCGCAAGGCAGACGAGGAGGAATGTTTATTGATGATTGTACCAATTGTTAAATACCTCCAGTCAAAGACTCAGAAGAGGTGATCAACCAAAGGCTGGTAAAATAGCCTGTAATCAATACCATCACAGTTTATATCAATCCATGGCCTAATGGGCAAGCATGGATACCACAGATCTATTATTGCAAGTGACAGACTTCGCACTAAAGCACTGTTCCAATATTCAGAGGAATCTTCTCTAAGCATCAAATGCCAGAGGTTCTGCTTAACACCTTGTCTTCACCTGTTCTCCAGCTTACACCTGCAGTATTGTAAATGTCTCAAGCTATGGAAAGCACTCAGAAAGGTTTGGTTAGTCTTGAATTCACCCATCTTCTCAGTGAAGAAACTCCAAAAAGTTGACACAAATGTGGAGGGTTTAATGTCCTGCTTATGAAACAACTACCCAGGGAAATTCCTTTTTGCACCGGTCAATACTCAGTTAATCTCAGGGAACTTGCCTTTTTTTGGTTTGTTGGTTGGGGTTTTTTGACAAATATGATCTTTCATTTATAAACTCTAAATTTCTAAAGACCAAACACTAAGACTTCAAATCTTTAAGAAACAATTGAAAAATTCAGAAAATAAATGAAGTTTGGAATCCCTAGCCAAATTTAGAAAAAGCACACTTCCTAAATATCAGTAAGTGATGAAGTTACAAATTCAGGGTTCATGGCTGCCTGATTTATCCCTAAAGGAAAGCACAACTTGCCTCACAAATATCTTTCATCTTACTAAAACAACCTTAAACAACATATCTTAAGTCTTACTAAAACAAAAATGCTGCTCTGCTGTGAACATTTAACAAACCTTTACATGTCACTTTATGTAAAGGTAACGTGCAATGTTACCTACTCAGACATACTGTCCACTAATCCTCAGTGACAGGAAAACAAAACAAAACAAAAAGCCTCCCAAAATTTTGAAGGCATATTTGTCTGAACTTGCTAGATTATGAAGTAAAGAAACAGTTCTTGTGAAACTAACAGAAAAAGAAAGAGTTGTAGATCAACTAAAAAAGCCCAGTCAGAGAGAATACAATAAATATTAAGAGTAGGCTGAATTTAAATCTGCAATTTTGCATGAGGAATGTGAGCAAGCTGCACTTTATGTATCAAATCCGTTGCCTATTGGATTCATAAATGCGGACTGGGAGTATAAAACAAGCACTGAAAATAATAAACACAGATATTTAAGCATTTATGCTATTCCTATTCAATAATCTTCCAGCATATTTCATAGAAATAATATCCTCCCTCTAGTTACCTTCTCCTCCGGGTCTGGCACATTGCCTTGATCCTTTTGTTGAAGGTTGCCTTGATATGCCTGCAGGACTTTCACTCTAAAGAAAAAAAAAACTCACAAATTTATATAACTGTATCTAAAAAAAAAAGAAAAAGAAAAACCAAAACTCCACACATATTCATGTATAAAATTTACTTACATGTGTTGCCTTTTTTAATCTATATCTGTTATACATAAAGAATGTTCAGTTACAAAACTGACCCACATATATATGATTAAGAATATGTCAAGTCTATTTTCCTCAAAGTCTGCAGGTATTTCTCCTGGATATGTGCTAGCTATTTTCTTTTAAATGAACCTATGTTATTAGATTTCATT
The DNA here is from genome assembly GCF_036417535.1 of Chlamydotis macqueenii. Taxonomy (NCBI): domain Eukaryota; kingdom Metazoa; phylum Chordata; class Aves; order Otidiformes; family Otididae; genus Chlamydotis; species Chlamydotis macqueenii. The sequence goes on from NC_141561.1 coordinate 42,358,548, forward strand.
ATTGTAAAGACAACTTTCAATTGTGAACTAAGAGTATTCAAGGCAGAGTAATCTTGTGAAACCTGGAGAGCATCTCTGAAGCCACTGCTGGTCCTGGGACACAATGCTTTGCTACCAGTGAGCTACCAAAAGGAGTAAGATGCTTACAATCACCTATATGTTTCAGCTACATCGGATACTCAGTTCTTCTTTATCCTCCTGGGAAGTCTTTTAAATTTCATTTCAAAATAGAAGCAAAAACTAAAAAATCTGTGCGCCTAGACTTGCATAGTCTGTTTAGTCAAATAGCAACTCTCCTGGACAAACTAAGAAATGGGTCCTGCCAGAAAGGACCCATACAAGGGAGGATAAGAGTTCAAAAGTGGACAAGATCAAACTGCAGGAAAATTCAGGACACTTCTGAGGACTCTGACCTTAGTCTGAAAGGGATTCAGGGAGGCCAGGAAATGAAAGCAGGCAAGCACACACAAGAATTACTTTGTTTTCTCTGGATGTAGCTTGCACTGCCTGAAGTCAAGAACACCTGACTGACAATACTTTCTGCACGTTACACGTTTCAGTGGTTGTACGTCCTTGGAAAGGAGCAAGTTAAATCAGCAAGTCCACTTGGCTGGAGGCTGGGAAGATTGGGAAAAAGATGTGCATAAGCAGCAGCCTCTCATGAGATGAGATCAACACTGGTCCCACGAGTCAAGGCCACTCAGACTGTGAGGTCCTCGTGTGCGAAAGAATAACTGAGCCTATGCACAGGTAGCACTGGAGAGGCTGAAAGCAGGTACAGCACTACAAAAAGACTCAAAACAACATCCTGGCAAGAGCAGGCAGAGGGACAGGCCCATCAGAGCTGTCACTACTACAGGTAAGGTAAACTACAGATTTACTGCTCACTCTACCTGAAGCATTGCTGGTGCCCAAATGCCTCCAGAGAAGCTGCAAGGTGTAAAGGAGGATTCCTGCCAGCCCAGCAGAACTCCTGGGTATGGGATCAGGGTTGGAAGGAGGCAGTCCATCCCCTTCCACCCACCTGGCCCATCTTGGCCAGCAGAAGGGGCAGACTTGGTAGTGGTGATAATGACCATGAATGAGAATTACATATTTGCATAGAAATGGGAGAATGGGAACATTACCTGTTCCAATAATCTGTAAGAGAAAACTGTCAAATCACATAATGTAAAACTTCCATTTTCCATCATATCTTGCATACAGGACAATAGGCCATTCAGGTCATAATGGAAAATAACACAAAAAGATGTTTAAAAATATAGAATACTGGTAAGTTGGTAAGTATTTGTGGTTGTTTAGCCTGAGTTACCACACAGTTTCTCACTCACCCTCACAGTATTTTTACTCAAACTACTTCAGGTGCCCATGCAACAGAAACATCCCACCTCTGCAGGCTTCCAACAAAATACTCACTGGTCCTGGAGACACAGCTACACGAAGGAGGCAAATAAAGTTGACATGTCATAGAACCATGGAATGGTTTGGATTGGAAGGGACCTTTGAAAGCCATCCAGTCCAACACCCCTGCCAGGAGCAGGGACATCTCCAACCAGATCAGGTTGCTCAGAGCCCCGGCCAACCTGGCCTGGAATGTTTCCAGGGATGGGGCACCCACCGCCTCTCTGGGCAGCCTGTGCCAGTGTTCCACCACCCTCAGTGTAAAAAATTTCTTCTTTATGTCCAGTCTGAATCTACCTCCCTCTGTTTTAAAACCAGTACACCTTGTCCTGTCACAACAGGCCCTGCTGAAGAGTCTCTCCCCATCTTTCCTGCAGCCCCCTTTAGGCACTGGAAGGCCGCTATCAGGTCTCCCCAGGCTGAACAGCCCCAGCTCTCTCAGCCTGACCTCACAGCAGAGCTGCTCCAGCCCCCTGATCATCTGCGTGGCCTCCCCTGGACTCACTCCAGCAGGTCCATGTCCTTCTGATGTTGAGGGCTCCAGAACTGGATGCAGCACTGCAGGTGGGGTCTCACCAGAGTGGAGCAGAGGGGCAGAATCCCCTCCCTCGACCTGCTGGCCACGCTGCTGGGGATGCAGCCCAGGATGCGGTTGGCTTTCTGGGCTGCAAGCGCACATTGCTGGCTCAGGCAACAGCTCATGTCAGGAACACAGTGATAAGTTTGCTTTGAAGGCAAATGTTGCTTTTTTATATGCTATAATGCACCATGAGCTCAAAAGAAGTTTTGACAGACAACAGGGTAATACTTATTAACAACAGATAAAGACAGTATGCAACTGGGATAGACTGAGAAGTGGAACTGTTTGGAAGTGCTTTATAGGAAAGTGAGCAGTCTACGCTTCACCAGTTGCTATTTAGGTCCTTTAGAAATGACATCTCCTTCACCTCCACGACTGTAATACTATGTGCATGCTCAGAATTACAGGTATTCAATTAGCCAAATGCAAGCCCTACATCCTACACTTTGCAAAAATTTCTAGTCAAACAGAAGTACAGTCCTGCTTTGACATAAACTAGTTTTCACTTGCAGTATCTTCACTGGACCATGACTATTATTATTTGACCCACAACCAAAGCTACCAGTACTTTTGTTTCACTCTTTAGAAAATGCTGGCATGTAATAAAGAAAAACAGAAATAAGTACAAAATGCATAGCTAATATTGAAGCGGTTAATCTTAATCTTGGTTCATCTTAATTACTACCATCTTTCATAATCACACCACTATGCAAGGAGCAAGAGTAAAAGCTCTGCGGGCCTGCAGGCCACATCTGGTACACTCCAACTGCAGCAGCTCTTGGGGTGATGTAATTATTAGCACAGGTGGGGAAGAAGTTGAGAATAGGTGCTGAGGCTTCTGGAGGAGCAGATTCAGTCATTTATTTATGTCAGGTAGTGACTACAAATACCGCTTAACAGTTTTGTAGAGCCACATGTGCACACTAGCAACAAGTGCAAAGTAAAAGCTAAAATTTAATCACTATGGTAGCGCACAAAAACAAATTCCACAGTATTTATGATTTGAGTCTTTCCAAAGGGAGATAAAATAGGTCATTCTTCTTATAAATTCAGAGGTTCCAAGACTTTGAAAAGCAGTCACTAGAGCCATTAAAAAGAAATCTTATACTTCATCTCACATCATCCTGGAAAAAACATATTAAAGTGGAATCCTAGATGGATGTATGCACACTTCCCAGTTCTGAGTAATTACGTTTCTATTTGGAGAGGATTCAGCAGCCTGATCCATCCAATCTGCTACTTTGTCCTCATTATTAACCTTTAAATAGGCTGACTTTCAGTTTAAGACATAAGAAAACAATGTTTTCTAATGTTTCAGCAGATCAAGAGCAGGAAGGTGCTTTGAAAAGACATCCTGCCAAAATGGTAATTCCTCCCCCTTTCCATGCAACAACCAACCTCTATTTTCACGAAAGGATGTCACGGTGACTTTTACACTGCGCTCGTAACTAATTCTGTACATGCTTAGCATACATCTCTTCCAACCGCGGCCACTCCATGCATCAGCAGTCAAAGGCAGAAAAAACACTCCCACTCAAGCAAGGAAAGGGGACAACACATTCTATAAATTGGCCACTGGAGTTTTGCCCCTCTAATTCATCAGATCCATTGATAGTTCTCTAATAACAAACAAGAACTAGTCTGTGAACAGGAATCTTACTCAATCATCCCTCCACAATGTTTTGGATGACTTCGCTTCTAATTAGATCCACAGTGCCAGGAGATCTATTTGCATGTCTAATGTAAGTAACGTATATAAATACAGAAGTTTTATATAAATAAAGCTATGTATATAAATACACTTTTTAATTTTGTGCAACAGGCTATTCCTCAGCAAATAAACACCGCTCATTTCTAATGCATTTACTGCAAGCTATGTACCCTTAAAAGACTTGCTTTGTTCTTTCCCTCAAACTGTCTTCATTCCCAGTATATTCCTAAAATGACTCTAAGAGGCACAATTTATTAGTGTGCAAGAGCAACAAGGAAAGATCTCTATTTGCTAGGGTCAATTTGACTGCTGTGGTGACAAAACTTATTAGGCAAATATCAAATCAATTCTTTTCTTCAAATTAAGGGTTGCAAGGTGGTGTTAGCTTCTATTGGGTTAGCTTCTGATAATTAAAACCTTTCAAATGCAAAAAGAACTATTAGAAAAAGTCTGCTTTTTAAAACCTAAGTTTTAACGATGGATTTCTATTACATGAGCCAGTTATGAATAACTGACTCCAAAAAGAGAGGGTCATTCACAGCACCGGAACAAAAGTATTTAAACCATCTCCAGCAGATTTCCATGGAACGATTCTCTGTGCTGCTGCTAGGGCAGCTGTGTCTTTTTTTTTCATTCAGTAGTTGTTTCCTTATATAGCCGAGACGAGTTCCAGCAGAAGCAGGAGTTCATTAGATAGGACTTGGAGGCTGCTTCAAGTGACCAGTTCCACAGCAATACAGGTTGTAGGGCAAAAATAAGTCATTACAGAAGTGGCCAAAAGTGACAGGATATTACAAAAAGCTTTAGCCAAGAGTTTCAGCAGCCACTGTAAAATGGAAGAGACTTTTCCAATGTGTTTGGCCTCAGGGGTAAATGACTTACCTGTTCTGCAGCCACTTTCATATAAACAGCACCATACGCTCGAAGCTCTGTGACCTCAATCACCTTTTGTCAAAAGACAAAGGTATTTTTATTATTTAGAAGGTCAATCGGCCACGCTATGAAGTGTCCATTTTAAACAAGACTTTTATCCTGGATGGACCAAGAGCTAACAGAATACAAACCCAACTCGCTCTGATCACAGCATGGTATGCAACAGCTAGCCTTGAAGCAGCAAGTAGTCTTCTTCTGATTGCCATGTGTTAGCCAAATGTCTCTTCTGAATTCCTACTTATACTTGCTTTCTTTTAGTTCCAGAAAACGATAGGTACTCATGTGATAACTATTACATGCTGGATAACATACAGAGTTTCTCAGAGTTTCTTTACTACCAGAAAAATTTTTTTTTTAAAAAAAAAAACAAAGTCAACCTGTCAAAATTTAGATAGCATTTTAAAGCTGGCCTCCAAAAACTAGCAGCAAGAAAAATTAAGACTGCATGAACAGAGATAGAATTTTATTTAGACTCCTAACCTCATAGAAGCAGAGCCAGGAACTAAGCTTTAAGTGATAGCTTTGCTGTATATGTAGACTATGAAAAAATAAAAGAAAAAACAATATAAATTAATTTGTTCTCTAAAGCAAATGCAGCGTAGAAACCATTCAGCCTGAAATTCCACAGACCTCTCAAATGAAATAAAAGTTCGCATTTCCCCACTGCTTTTCCCCCACTGTTTCCATGTTCTTATGCTGCCAACCAGCGTGTCTGAAGAATGGGCCTAATTCAAATATAGAAGAACCAAGATTAAAATCAAGTGGAAGACAAATAGCTCATAATGCTGTGAAGCCATGTAAGACGAGGCTTGGAAAGGAAGAGAAGCTGTGGCTAGGAGCGTGAGGAAAAAGAGAGCAGGACTAGGAGTGACGGTAAGCAGGTAAGTGAGCACGACAGGAACAAACCAGGAAAGAAGAAGAGGTTAATCCTCAGGGCAGAAAAGAGTGTGTGACGTGTTAGGTACTGGCATATCAGCCACTGTTTGAGAGGGGCTGCTTCCAATTGTTTCACTTGTACTGTATTTACAAAAAGCTAAAGACAGATGCTGAAGGTTTATTAATTAGCAGCAGAAACTACAAATTATGATTCAGTACTCTTCATGTGCATAAAGACATAAACTGTTTCTCTTCTTTTTAATACACTTGTTTCACTGCCATGTGACTTGAACGGCGTTACAGTAGTTTAAATCAGGGTAAATCCCTGGAAATAAAGGCATTACCCTGCCGGGAAGCTACTGTGAGGACAGGATGATCAACTCCAGTCCATTAGAATTCATTTCATGCTGGAATTTCCTCTAAATCACTTTGTGCAGCTATCTTAGCTCTCCAGCTCTAAAAAGTCATTGGGAACTTTTTCGTTTCATTCCTCTCTTCCACAGTCTTAAGAAGATGACCATTTGCCATGCACTAGTCTAAAGTCATCACCTAAAATCTAAGCAGTGTCTACTGTTACGCAAGCAAGTAGAGGAAAAGCATGTCATCTAGATTTAAGGTAATAAACCCACATGCCTTGGAATCACTCCCAAAAGCACTTAAGAGGGGAAATGAAACTTTACTGCCCCAGTGTGTTATTGTGGTGCCCAAGAGCACGACGATAGTTTGCGATGAGGCTCAGAATTTCCATTAGAGACCCAATTTGCAGGAAGTTTAACTTGGCCATGAACATTTGCTTCAGGCTAAAAACTATTTTATAAGCTCTCCCTCCGAGTGCCAGTAATCTTAAAAGTTTGGTTGGATTTCAGTCAAAGAATAGCTATAAATTTGTCATCTCACGTAGAAGACATGATGATGTCAGTGGCCCATAGACTCTCAGAGACTTCTACTAGACTTGGGATCCTGCCTACTTTTTCCTATCCTGAGCTGCTTTAGGTTAATTTATTGAAGTCTCACTCTTTAAACATTTAGCCATATGGCTCCATAATTCCCCAAATTGCCTCAGGTCATCAAGAAGCAGCAGATGCAGACACAATGGTATCACAAGCAACAGCTACTGTTCAGAGGCAATCACTGAGCTGCTACTCTGCCCTGTCATCATCCAGCTGCAAAACACAGATACAACACTGGACTCATTTTCTTTCCAAAACAGTAACTTCTATTAAAGTATAAAAAAACCCCCCAAAACCTAACAGCTATCTAGGAAACATTCGGAAGAATAAACAGAAAACTTTGAACAAATAAATTTTTTTTCTGAGGTACCCAACATATCAATATACAGAAATAAAATCTGGAAAATTAAGTAAACTCAGTAGACTTTTCTTTTGTCCAAGCTCAGAGAAATTAAAAAAAAAAAAAAAAAAAAAAAGATAAGCATCTATTTTACAGTCCTAAAACTTGTAATCTACCTACCTTTCAATCCTACATTCCTTTAACACAGACTCCCAAATCATTCTAAAATTCGACACTTTCAATATTCACCTTCCCAGATCTTCCATACTACTAACCTCATTATCTGGCTGGCTCTTGCTGTCTTTAGTGGGCCTCTGCAATTTTCTAAGCCTGGATTCCTCAGAATCTGCGGACTAAAGAGAAAATAATTGCTTTAGAGTCAGTGTGCTGAGAAGCTAACTACTTACCTGATTAATGTGAAAGGTGAAATGAGCACAGAGTAGAACTGAGGATGTTACAATTAAACTACCCCCCAAGAGAAGCACCTTTGATGCCCATTAATCCTGAATTTCTACCATGAACCAGCACGCAACGGAACAGAAAAGGAGAACAGGAAATATTTAGAGGAGGAAGAGAGAAGATAAACAGAACAACAAAATGAAAGGCAGTAGCTCTTAAGGTGGTTTAGGACTTTACACCAAGAAAGTCTGAAGTATGGGGAAACAGTGGATGTGTTCCTTCTCAAAGATGCAACATGATGTGCAGAGTCCACCGTAAATAGAGTACCCTTGCAAGAATCTAGATGGGCTTCCCAACAGTTCTTTCACGGGAAAAAAAAAAAAAAAAAAAAAATCACACCGGAAGCAAGTAACTTAATCTAGATCATCAGAAAAAAATATATACAGATGTACAACTCCATCCTGTGTGTCCTGCTACAGAAGAAGTAAGCTCAAGAGAGATATTAATGACTCATTATGTCCCAAAGGAACACTCTTCAGCCACACCTCCACCAAAACCTGGCTATGGCTGCAACAACAGCGTGCAGTACTGGGAAGACACATGAGGATGTAAGTACACAGTTTCAACAGTCGCTGTCACCCCTCTCTGCCAAACATAATGTAATGTGATCAGGAGAATTCAGACATGCAGAGTTCAGAAAGTAAACGGCTTATTAAATGTTCTGAAAGCACAGTCAGATGAGTCTGGTCACTCAAGTCAAGGTGTATCGTGACAGAGACATGAAGTTACACACTCTACCTCAGTCGCACTCTTACCAGATCAAATCCCCACCGACATTTTCTTTAACAGCAATTACTCTCCTGAAGTGAAAGCTCTTAATTGCCAACTAAGCATAGAATACAAACATGCAAGGTCATTAAAACGAACGTTCAGTCCCTGCCACAGCACGCCAAAAGTTCTTGTTCTCCGAAATAAGACTTCAATTACCTTTTTATCTGCTTTATCCTTTCCATGTTCTCTTAAATGCTCCCCATCTTTTTCTCTGTCCCTTTGTCTATCCCTTTCCCAATCTTTTCCTCTATCTCTGTTTTTCTCGTGTTCTCTGTCTCTAGCCTTATCTTTGTCTCTTCCTTTTAGTCTGTCCTTTTCTCTTCCTTCATGTTTTTTCTCCCTTTCCTGTCCTTTATCACGCTGAAGATCATCTTCTCGTTCTATGTCACCTTTTCCCGTGTTTTTTTCTGCTTCTCTCCCTTGCTTGATTGTTCTGCTTTTGTTTCTTTCTCTTTCTTGTTTTTCTCCTTCCTTAATGGTGTCTCTTTCAGGGTCTTTGTGCCTGTCTCCATTATCCTTCTGTTTATCACTTTCTTTTTCTCTTTCTTTGCTCTCTTTTAAATCTCGTTTGGGTTTTCTGTCTCTGCTTGAGATTCTGTCTTTAATTTCAGCGTCTCCTCTAACCTAAAAAGAAATCAAAAGCTAAAAATTAATTCTAATACATGGCAACTCTATCACACAGTTACTTTCCATAGCTAAAAAATGCAAGCTAAAAAAAAAAAAAAAACCCAACAAATTATAAAGAGCAGTAGCCCCTGTACCCCAGAAAAGTTGCAAAGGCCTACCTCTTTATCTCTATGTTTTTTTTGTTCTTCTGGTTTGGATTCTCTGCTTTCTTTATCTCGATATTTAGAAGATGGAGGTTTCCCCTTCACATCAGCTTTTTCCCCAGCTAAGATCCTTTTTACAGCAACATCACTGGACAGCTGCATGGAATAGAAAAACATAACTGAAAATAGTAAATTATATTATTAAATATCTCCTTTCTTCCTAACTCTGTAATCAACACGACTTGGGTTTTTTCTATTATTTTGTTTGGGCTTTTTAATTAAACTCGTAATTCTGGTCTTTTAGAAACATTCTTTCAGAGGAGTAATAATGCTCTTTTATGTCAAACACCTCCTTGTAATAATTTGATCATATGTACCAGAGCTATATAAATATATTGTGCTTTTTATTTGTTAGAGCACAACAGTGATTCTCATTGCAACAACTTATATATTTTTCCAAATGGTAAGGTAAATGACTGTCAAATCCTTATACCACAACTGCTAGATTGTTAAAGACTCTTAAAACTACACTGTGTGTTACTAGCATCCACTCTTAGTCCACTTTCACCTAATACTTGCTCAGTCAGCAACAGTCACTGAAGAGAACCACATTAAGAATGACTTTCAATAAGCTGCAGTTAGACTGTGTAAAAAGCTTCTGCATCTAGTTCACTGGTTAGGACAACAAACAATTATTAATTAGATCATTCAGACAGCAAGTTAATGTAATGATTTCATGTCTAAGTTGCAAAGAGTTTGACTACATTAACAAAAAAAAAAAAAACAACCCCAAACAAACTAAAAAAAACCATCATCACCTCACCAAGGAACTCTTCCTGAAACAGGAACAGCCTTTAGATCACTAAAACTGATATTGCCCTGAGGGTTGACTCCTGGTTCTATCCTCGTTTGTAAATGCGAAATTATGAATTTTTGTGGGTTTTCACATTTGGACATTAGCTTCCGCACATTAGCAACACTTGCCTGAATGAAGTTCCAAGCAGTGTGCTCAGCTGAGCACTAAAAGCATCAAGGTAGACACTGATAGAAATCTTTTTCCCAATGCACATTTAGCTTATGTTTCACAATAAAAGCCAAGGAGCTAATTATCTTAGCTCAAATGGGTAGGTTATATCCTCTGGATATTAAATCTCATCACAACATTCTACAAAGCTTTTCCATCAGGCACATTTGCAAACTCATCCAGGCTCTGTGCATGTGTTTATCAACTTTCTTCTTCCTGATCTCAAGCAACTCATAAGGAAGAAGCTCATAGCACTCAGCTAATTAAAACAAAGTAACAAATTTAAATGAGTAAATTATCGGACAAAGATAATCCAAGCTAAACTTGCAGACAGCCTGTAAACACTGTAGTATTTCACAGTTAAATATACAAAATTTCTTCACACTCATTAATTCAAGGGTTTTAGATAATACCTTTCTATTTCAAAAATCTCAGTAACACCTAGAGGCAAAGAATCCCCATTACTTTTAATGCAATAATTACTTTAAGAATATAACAACTATTTTAAGAACTGCCTCTCCAGTTATTTTTAACACGTTATCACATTTCTGCTTTGCGGCATTTCCATATTCAAAAAAATAAAAAACAAAAAGCAGTAGTAGACTTGAAAAACTACTTTCATTACAGAATTGGAGATTTGACTGAAATTTTAAAGGAGATAAAGTCAAAGGTGGCAGCATCTGCTCATATAATTAATGTGTCCGCATCGCAAAGTTTTAAAAGTTCTGCAGCTTCGTATTGTTCTGTTATTACATGACCAATGAGCAAGGTGAAAAATAAAAAACAGTATACACTGAAAGCATGAAAATACCCAGAACGTATTCGAATAGGGACCTGGCTCAAACTCTGCTAAGGATCATACACCATCTGTCCATTGTTATAAGTGGTGACCCAATGTTTATCTTGCATAACTAAAAACAGCAGGTGAGTGTCAATAAAGTCTGTTACAAATAAGCTCTGATAATATATCACTATGTGTATAAAATACATATAGTGATCTTCATACCTTATTTAAGCAACACCTTCCAATTGCTTGAAGAAATTCATTGGTTTTTTCAGGTTCCTGCCCTGCCACAACACGTGCTGGTTTTACAGACAGTGGCTCTCCTGTTACCATGACAACAGCATCAATTGCCTTCTGAAGGAAGCTGATTTTGGCATCTTTATCCTGGTGAGAGAGCAGTGAAGAAATAACACCGAGACTCCAACATAATTCCACACACCATCTAAAGCCTATTCCTGATGAGAGGAAGAGTTGCAGAAAGCCTGCGTGCAACAAGAGCAGCACCTGGTTGGTAAGGTCGGGAAAGAGGGCTGCCCCGGGTTTATGGGTAGTTATTTATTTCTGATTAAGAAATGACACCTTTGACAATCGATGAACATTGAACTGGAATGACCAAAGAGAAAGTATAACCTTGTCTTTTTAATATCTTTATAATTGGACTCCAGTGCATTTCTAAACTGCTGTACGACCCCTGGCACTCTATTTTCAAGGATTACATGTTAAAGAAGATAAAGCTGTGTTTAAGGAACAATTGCAAGTATTACCAAAAGAGTCACTCAAGAGTTATAAGAGAATAGTTACAGCATATAGCAGATATTGCTCAAAAGGACACTTCTTGCCCTGAATATTTTTCAGCACAGATGTCCCACAGTTATGGGACTCATATGAGTCTAAACTGAGAGACTTACATGCTTGTACACATACTTTACAAACCAAATGTAACAGTGAGTAAAGAAAACATACGAAAGACGGTGGGAAAGGGATACAGGCACATATTTTTATCTCCACAATTACCAGATGTGTTTTACTTTTGTAATTATACTTTACAAACAACTTTCCCCAAGTGCCCTTCAGTAGAGATGGTGGCTTTTGGTGATCATGCAAAATCATAAGAAAAAAATAAAGACAAAATAAACCAATCCCCACCAAGTAAAATTTTATTGGAGGGTTCCTGGCCCAGAGAATTAAATCACGGTGTGAAGTATCTGCAGCTGCAGAATACTCATGGGGAAAAAAAGTTTTTATTAATAAAACATAATAAAATTTAAGGAATATTTACCAGAACCAGCACAGAAGTCTACTCACTCATCCTTTACACTCATGAGTGGAGACAGAGAACTATTTCAAGTGGTAAGATTTTATATTTTTACATCTATCTATATATAGAGATATAAAAAGACTTTTTTGTGTATATATATAAAGTTGATGTGAAAGATGAGTAAGCCTGACATCCAACCTTTCCGTTTATAGGAGAACAACATTTTACTGGACCTGAAGAGACAAACCTTTCTGACAAACACGCAGACACCAATACCATCCAGTGCAGCTGTCCTCACGCTTTACAACTCCCTCACATTTCCCTTCTACTGCTTGCTTTGACTCTACGTCCCTGAAACCAGAACTCCAGGAGGTCCACACGCATGCTCTGCAGGGCAGATTCAACTCGTGGGATGCTTCCAGCCTGCTTCCCACCTCGTTCTGCACAGGAGGAAGGGACCAGCTAGCCACACAATATGTGTTATCCCAACAGTGGAGACATAAAAGGTGGTGCAGAACCAGCGGTGGGTACTTGTATGTCCCACTGCTATGTCCATGTAGGAAAGCTGAGTTGAAACTAGAAACAAGACAATTGCTGCATATGTGCGTGCACAGCGCTGTGTAGCTCATAAGGGGATGTTCAGACCAGGAGCCAGCCACAGAGGCTGGACCACGAGCTTTGGGCTTTCCTAATTTCAGTCTATGCTTCTCATGATCTGCAACTGCACGCTACAACCAGCTTGCAAAGAGCCCCTATCCATTTTTCCCAGCCCACAGCAAGCAGACCGTGGACTCCCACACAGGGACTGTTTCACAGCGGGTACAAACCTTTTCTTTTTTTCTGAAAGCATCCTGCCCATTCCAAGTCCATGCACCTACTGCCAGATCATCGCAGCAGGTGAGTACCGTTCCCTAGCGTGATATAAAGCAGAGCATCCTCATACAGAAACATACAGCTATTCACAGCACGGGCTCTGGCTGCTGCTCTCGGACTCTAGCTCTCTGTGGGTAGTTTTGGTCTCCTCAAAGATTACCGTCCTGATTTTCTACAGCTCCAACAGAAAGCACAGTAAGGAAACACCCTGGGACAGCCAAGTCTTTCTCCTGACCAGTGTTTTGAAAAGAAGAACACAAGCTAGAGATGTTTTCTCCCAGATTACAGCATTTTGATCCCCTCTGCCTGAACCCTTGAAAACCATCATCTTGTGGACTGTGAAAGAAATTCTCAGAGAGGTACTCAAGATTGGTGCAACTTCACAACTATCACAGTATGTAGATGCAAACAAAGACCTGCTCAGAAGTCGCTAGGAAATTGGCTTTTTTGATCCACAAATAAAATGCAGAGCACTTTCCAAAGAAGAACTAGCATCTGCTAAGCTGCTCTTCATCATACAAGTTATTTACAAGCTTCAGCAGGGAAAGTACCAACAAAACCAACAATTCATTGTATAACTAATTTAGATTCTAGTTATCCCAACAACAGTAAGAACAGCAATAGAAATAAATGTACGTAAGACTGATAATAAGCTCCAAGAAGTGCATAAAACATCCACGCAACTGGCTGTACAGTTGACAAACCAGGCTCACAGACCTCATACTTTCAGTTGCTATCTTAAACAATCACTAACGGAGGTAGCTGTGCAACTAACAACATACAAACACCGCATTATTTGCCGTGAATAAGCGACAAAAGTTTCCAATCAAGTCGGTAGTTGGAGAAGTCAGCATCAGCTCAGCAGAGAGGCAGACAGGAGAAGAGCAGCAGAGACTAAAGTTGCCCCTGTGCTTACGAAAAACATTTTTCAGTAGTAACGTTAGCCTCCTCTTTCAGAATTAGCCATTTGTATACTGTAATAAAGCTACTGTGGAATGTCTATACTAGACAAAAGCTGGGCAAGTCCTGCGATATTAAGCAAGAATATTTACTGTATATATGCATGCATGTGTATATACAATAAATATAAAAATCATACATTCCACTGAGAGACCACAAGACTCTAAAATGTGGAATTCCAGCGTTTGTGGTTTATTATCAATACTCAGCCAAACCAAGGCGCTCCTACTGCGTAATGATTCTTTTCATCCGTAATACAACAGTATTTTGTAAGCCTGGATATGGTCATAGATTAAACCTCGCTGTTTCGAGATCTGTACAGAAATAGTTCTTTACACACAACAGCTTGTTCATGTCACATCCATGAATGCAATCTATAGGTGTTCACCTCACGCATTGCATAATATAACCAACAGGCAATAGTTTTTACAATTTCTTCACAAAACTACAGACAGGTACTTGACATTGAACACAGAAACGACCAAAAGTACCTCGTGGCAAGTTTCAAAGAATACTGATATTAAAGGTAAATAAATATGTAAGATTCATACCCACCTTAACGTTATCTGATTTCAATTCGAAATCCGTGTAAAGCCCTTTCATAAAGCCTGTCACTCTAATTACCTTCAAAAGACAAGAAAATGAGTAAGTTAAGAACACTTGAAGGCCTCTGTTCTGTAAAGCTGGTGTGACAGGAGGAGACAGGTTGGCCCTGTTTGCTTTCAGAGATGACACCTTGTTTTGAACTATTTCTAAGCTGGTTTGGAGATCTGCTGTGTCGCTGAACACCCTCCAGAACAACGAGACTTAATCCTTGCTTACGGCTCAGGCCTCCCTTCCTATTTAATTCCATCTTTAACCTTGACAGTTGGTGAATTCAGGAGATTCACAACATAAACGCCAGCATATGCATTTTAAACACAGCTCTGCATTATTCCCTTACTGACTTCTTTACACGTGACTATATATAAAAAGCAGCAGCTGGGCGAATATAAAAGTTAGGACTGGTTTGGTTTTGTTTTGTTTGTTTTTTAAATGGGAGGTGGAAATACAAACTACTAGCAGGTTTCATGAACGATCATGATTTCCTTCAGCACAGCGTACTGAAGGAAGGAGTCAGACCCCTCGCCTGGTCTTCACTGCCACCACCAACCCTAAACTCTCTGAGATTTACTGACCTCCCCAAAATTCGCTTGCCACCCGGGGCCCACCCCTCGCAGCAGCGACCTGCGCGGGCCGCCCAACAGTGCGCCAGCCCCGGGGGCCCGGAAAGGTGGCGGGGTGCCCCCATCCGGGGCGCGGGAACGCTCAGGACCCCGGGTGCCCCCCTAAACCCCACACCCCACGCCTCGGGGATCCCCCCACGCCGCGGCAGCCCCACACCCCCGCCCACCAGGGGGCGGCCGAGCCCGCAGGGAGGCCCCGTTACCTAGCAACAGCGGAGGGGCGCGCAGGCCGGCTCCCGGCTCACCTCGGTGATCAGGTCGTGCAGGTAGCGGAAGGGCGGCTTACTTAGCAGCCGGTCCGTCAGCGGCGGCCTGCGGATCACTCGGCCCAAGGACTCCTGCGTCCGCCGCACCACCGCTTCGTTCATAGCGGCGCCAGCGGCGGGGCGGGGGGGGCAACCGCGCCACCGGCGGCTCCCAGGATTCCCGGCCTGCCCCGCGGCGCGCCTCACCACGCAAGCGCAGAGCCGGCGTCCGCGGTTGCTAGGCAAAGCGCGGGCCTAGCAACCGGCCCGGCGGCCTGGTTCGGCCCTGTCACCCCGCCCCGGGCCTGAGGGGCGGGCGCAGCAATCAGCCCCAAAAGCCGCTTGTCCCAAGCAGCCTGGCACACCTCAGCCCCTTGTGGGGATAATCAGCAGATAAACAGTGCTCGGAAACTTCAGTTGTAGCTTTTGGGGTTTTTTTTCCCCAATTTTTCTTGAACTAAACAAGTAAAAAGTAAAAGCGAGGGCCGGGGAAAACAGAGGCCAAGTCAGGATTGCCCGATCCTGATCCATGCTCCCCAGCAAAGCCAGGCCCTGGCCATTAAAGCAGAGTACAGGGCCCCCAGCAGGGTCCCCGTCTGCCCCTCGGCAGCGTATGACACCCTCCCTGCACCGCAGCCCTCACCAGGAAAAGCCTGGCTCTGCCCCAGGTTTTGGGAACCTGCAAAAAGAATATTATCGCTTTTCTGCTCAGCCGGCCATGACTATTAATGTTTGAAAGCTGAACCAATAGCTCCGGCACACCTGCCTTGCTAAACAACCTCGGCAGAATCAATCCGATCTGGGAACAAACCGAGACACATTAGTAAAGCAAATTTATCTAGTATTAGTTCAGGCAAGGAAAGGTTATTATTTCAGCAGATGAAGGGAAGCGGACAGCTTCCACACTGACAGGGTAATTACACCTTGGGCCTGCTTCTGCGGGCGGCTGCAGGGAAGCCACCCCGTTGTTCCCCAGTCCGACACACTGGGGGGTTGGTGAGGTTTCCCAGACGGGCTGTGACTACAGGATCTGGTGAGCCTGGGAAGAAGAGGTGGTGTTGACAGCTTCTCCATCCAAGGGCAGCAGAAGAGGTCTCAGAGGAAGCAGGAAGACTGGGAAGAAGCTGCTCTGGGGAAGAGGGTTGTTTATTTTGGAATCGTGCAGTTTAGCTGGATTTCTGCCACCAGCTGTCCGTGAAGCATCTGAGATGCCTGAGAAGGAATCTCAGGGGTTTTGTTAAATTTGGCCTTTGGCATGCTCACTTTGCTGAGAGGTAGTACCCTAAGGAAGCACAGCTCAATTTAACTGAAGAACCAAAAGCTAGCAATCCACAAAGTTTCCATTAACCCCCGCGGACCTAAAGGGAGGCACTGGAATTGAAAGAAGTACCCATAAAATAGATAACTTTAAGTTTAGTCTGGAGACCTAAACTTTTTAAGGACCTTGGACTAGAATTGTTCACAAGCTGAGGGTGGGCAAGCTGAGACCAATCCTCCTGAAGATGTCAGCAGGAAATTCAGCTGACCACACATTACCAATAAGAGACGAAGCAGCTTACCAAATGGCTCAGGAAAAGATTCACAGATCTCCAACTTGTGCCAAAAGCCATCCTAACACCAACAGGGTGGCAGGGCAACTTGCTCTTTTGAGCCCTTGACCACCATCGCAAGCAGGAGTAGACATCAACACACACTGCCTTTTCCTCCAGGGCTTGCCTCCTCCCAAAGCAAGGGACTCTCACCTTTCCAGCCACTTGTTTGCCATAATACAGCAGAGCTTCTTGGCAGAAGTAGGCTGGAAAGCAGCAAGACAGCACCATGGTACATATTGCTGACCAAATATTCACTGCCCACGAGCAGGAACGTAGAGCTCCCTATCCCTGTTTCTTATTACATACCACAAACAGCAGGATACTATCTCCAGTCTCAAATAACCTTACAAACTCAGCAGGGTAAGCACATGCCCATCTGCATGCAGTTTCCAAGCCCTATCAGCAGAGCTGCCAAATGCTGCTGTAAAATATAGATGTGGCTCGACAACAGAAACCACCCGCTGTCCATCCCGGTCAAAGGCATGTCTAGTTCAGACCCGAGGACACCAGGGTCGGGACACAAGTAACACAGAAGGATGTACAGACTGCAGTACCTTAGAAGAAGATTTTATTGTTGACTATGATAAGTATTAGCAGGTTTTTATGCTTCACTGTGTTTCTCAGTTTTAAGACTTCTAAAAAGGTAATGGGCAACCAAACAGTTTGTAATTGTGCAGAACAGGAACCAGACCCAGGCCACAGAAAGAGCCTGAGACGTGGAAATACTGGCATTTGCTTGGGAGACAGCCTTCTGTCCTCAGCGTGCTCTTGAACTCTCTAATCCCCTCTCCTCCTTTAAACAGCAATGGCTTTGTTTGCCTTTTAAATTACTACCACCCCTTAAAAGCCATGTTTTGCCTTTTGAGCTGCTAGTCAACCTGGAATTTGGAATTTTGTCCAGCCATCCCACACAGATGGATTATTATCAACTGTCAAAATTACCATTTTCACCCAGCACAGACATACTGGAGACACTTGGATGTGGTGTCATCTTGTGAATGTTTCAGAACGCAGGCTCCAAGGATGAGACTTCAGAGTCAGCAGAACTCCCCCCCGGGCTCACTTACGCAGCTCCCTTGTCTTAAAAGGTAAATGCACCAGCTCAAAGCCTGCTATATGGAAACGAGTGAGATTTTTCCATGTGCTCTGTGTCATTATTTAGCTGTCCTCCCACCAGTAAGCCATGAAGAAATTGGTGACTACAGCTCTGGGGCTAATAATTTCTCATTTTCATTTAGTATTTAATTCTAATTGCAAGAAAGGTAGATGACGGGGAACCAACACAGTTTGGAAAGGAGAATGAAGCCGGCATCCAATGCCAAGGCTGTTCCCCATTGCTGGCTCTGCATTGCTAAACTAGCACTTGCAATAATAAAAGTCATTCTATTCCATGAGACTTCAGACTTGCAGATTGCAAAATCCAGGTTCAGCCACCAATTGCTTGAACCTACTCCTCTCCTCTCCCCTGCGTGCTGGACAGAGATCTCCAGCACACATTCCCTCATCTCTGAGGGCAGCTGGGCTCCATCTCACCAGTGCAATGCACTGACAGATGCTGCTGACTCCTTAGCTCTGGTCTGGTACTGTAACGTAGTGGGCAGACATTTTAAAGTGCTCGGCATCTCTTGTGAAAGAGGCTTCACATTTCAAAACACACTTCAAAATCTGAACCACGTCCAACAGGATAAAGTCTATAGAAGAGGGAACTTAAAGAAGCCTACTCATCACCAGCCTACCTGGTGACAAGTTATACGCAGCCATAGGTACCTTCTACACCTTTTTAGTTTTTTTTTAATTCAGGATTAATCTCTGCAAACCTTTTTTTTTCTCCCAGCTGAGGTGCTGGCCTCTTACATACCTCCCCTGGGGCTTGGCACAGCACCTGGTATTTGTTGCGTTCTCTAGCGGCTTGCCACAAGACGCATTTGTGAGACTTCCAGCTCCACAGACGCTCTGTTGCCCTGCCTCTGCCATCCAGCAACAATCCAGCTCACAAGATGCGTCCTAGACCTTCGGATGCAGCTCGCTGGCTGACCCTGCCTGGATCAGGGTGAAGCGGGCTTGCTGTAGCCTTCCCATGCTCAAGGTGACAAAACGATGCTGTGTCCCAGGGGCGCTGAGTTGTGGAAAGTAAGGGAGAAATGAGGTGAATTGCCTTTGTGAATTATTTTTTCAGATATGAAAGCAATCATTTGATTGACACCTGGAGTGTTAATGGAAAGACTTGTTTGATTTATTCTGTTAAATCAAATAGAAAGAATTTTGCAAATAATTGGTTTATGCTGCACAATCAATTCCTTTTATCAGGGGAAACAGTTACCTCTGGGTCTACTGGAGCCTCAAGCCAGCAATGTGCTGTAAGCCACTAGCAGTTCCTGCTCTGTGACACTCCCATGTCTGGAGACCACCTCTTCACCCTGCGAGTGAACTGGAGATAGAAGAAAACCACTGGTGATGAATGAGAACACACATATTCGACCCTCCGCACCTGGCAGGTGCCATCGCAGGATCACAGAATCACAGAATGGTTTGGGTTGGAAGGGACCTTTGAAGGCCATCCAGTCCAACTGCCCTGCAAGGAGCAGGGACATCTCCAACCAAATCGGGTTGCTCAGAGCCCCGGCCAACCTGGCCTTGAATGTTTTCAGGGATGGGGCATCCACCACCTCGCTGGGCAACCTGGGACAGTGCTCCACCACCCTCAGCGTAAAAAATTTATTCCTTGTATCTAGTCTAAATCCACCTTCTTCCAGTTTAAAACCATTACCCTTTGTCCAATCACAACAGGCCCTGCTAGAAGAAGGGCTTGCCTCCCTTCTGCGAGCACAGCCATTGCCAGTCCTGAGGTCTAGCTGGGAAACAGCCCAGGGCTGCTGTCCCTTGTCATTCAGGCAACAGAAGCAAGCACTGAAGTTGAAAGTCCAAGTCCTGCTGGAACTTGAATACAGTGAACCAGGTTTCTTCAAAGTGCCAAGAAAAAGCATTCCCACAAAAGAGCATTAGAACAAGCATCCCTCTGGCTGAGTAACCAAGCCTTAGAAACACAGGGGACACTATTTCCAGCTCTTCTAAAACCCTATCATGACCTCCTGGGCCCATATGATACTCTAAAGCCCACACTGCGGGACACCAGACGGGAGCCTGCACACTGAGCCCTTCTCCCAGCACCATAGAGCAGATGGAAATGAAGACCGCAACACAACTGTGTACACAAGCAGACGCAGGATTTCCTAACAGTGGTTGGTTCCACAAGGGAAATTATGCTCTTTTTCACTTGACGCAGCAGAAGCTTTGCAAAGAGATGTCAACTACCACTTGTAACCTCCGAGGTTATCGAGAACAAAGTGAGGTTTGTCAGGGAAGTCTGCCTCCAACATTTCTTACGAAACTTCTGGAAGTATTTGTCCCCCCAAACGTATAGAGCATAAATTGTGCCCACGTCTCCTAAGCTCTGTGGTGCAGGGCCAGAGACAGCTGAATAAAGCCAGGCCATATGTATTCATGACCTGTTCAGCCCCTGGGAAGGAAATACGTACACCAGCATTTCAGTTTCTCGAGGACTAAATGTCTTCTGCATTTCACTTTAGGAGAACCAAGTCCTCCAAACTTTGTGGTGTCATCTGCACATCAGAAAGTTGTGCTGGTCATTTACTGGTGTACTTAGAAGATGCTGCAAAACCATGAAACGCAGTGATCCAGATTTTTTTTTTCCATCCAAATAATGTATTTCTCTTTCTTTTAACTTTAAGGAAAGTATTTGCTTCTAGCTCAGAGATCCAGCAGATGGCTCAGGAGGACTTTATCATGCTCAATCTGTGGTAAGCCTGAATTTTAAAATATTATTCCAAATGTTTAGCAGGGAGTGGAATACATAATCAAAATGTTTACCGAGGAGTGGAATAAGCCATATTTAAAAGCAAAAATTGATTCGCTTTGCACAGCTTTGAAGTTGCATTTGAAATTCTCTTTTTTTTCTTCCATTTCTCTGGGGACGTACAACAGGGTTTGCAAAACACCAGCATAGTTCCTCCTTGGAGAGGGGACAGGGAGACACTTCCATACATGTACTTACTGGTATGGAAATACCATTCTGTATTCTCCAAACACAGGTAATACTCTGATACAAGGGAAAAATATGCAGTCATCTGTCTTTCTGAGTTACCTGCCTGGGATTTCTGTCCTCATCCCCAAGCATCTGGCACAGGACAACTTGGCCAGAACAGAGAAACTCTGTATTTGACCACACCAGAATTGTTAGTTGTTGGGGGACTAGATAAGCTGAGCTGATTCGGTCCATTTCCAGTGCTCAGAGTTACTCGTCACTGAGAGGCTGTCTAACTCCAACAGCATTCCAGCAGCGATGACAACATGGCGCCCGATGGCCATTACATCCCTTGGATCCTCTTTGTGGGTGCGTCTCTGGGGACTGGTGAATAATCAGGGCACAGTTTTTTTTCTATATGGTCCCCACTGAATTTGTGTAGCTCCAAGTAATAGCTCTTATTCTTTGGGGCAGAATTTCAAAAGGAACAGCTTAACAGGAAAAACCTGAATTGTACTGCCTATATGACACCACGCCATCGCATCTGAACGCAGCCTCTCACTCCAGGCCTGTCCTCAGGTGAACAACAACCGCTCTGTCCAAGGGCAAAGCAAATGCCCATCACCGACCATGACCAACAACTACACAAAAGGCAGACTTACCCTCAGACTGCTGGGCATGAAGGGGACAACGAGCGATAATCCTGAGCCACCGGACGAGGCTTGTACGTAGAGGATCGGCTCACGATGCGTTTCAGAAGCAGACTTCCTTCACTAACTTAGAGCTGCTGAGAGCCCGGTGCTTCCAGATGTACCTTTCCAGCCACGAAAAAGCCAATCAAGACCATTTTAAAAGGCTTTTATCCTCACAAAATTATTCACCACAAAGCCAGAGCTGCTAATATCTTGTACTTTCTGCCCCGCCCCCCCCCCCCCAGATCCTTCAATGACAGTTCGAGCTGATCTCACTGGCAAATACGGGAACAGGATGCACACGTAGGAACCAGAAGCTATTTCAGCCTGTCAGTGAAACAGGTGCTTTACTCATCCCGTTTTAGCCACCTCAAGTGTATGCACTGCTGCTCTGCTTCCTAACCCAAACTGCAGAAGCTGTTTCAGTACTTCTCACCCTATTTTTAGAGTTTAAAAACACATATTCCACAAGGACTGGAATGAATTCCTGAGGGTTGGTGTCTCTGCACTGCCCTCTCCTGGCTGCCCGCTTTAATAACACTCACAGAGCTGCATTTTTCTGAGGTTTTGATCCCCAGATCGCAGCAAGTTGGGATGAGCCAGATGCAAAAGCTAAGAGTGACAGAACAAACCCTTTCCCACAGACAAGCATGCTAACAACTGGGGTCAGTCTCTTTCTCTTCCAGTTTTTTCCACTTCAGCAGCACACAGTTTTGCCTGGCACAGACAAAGCTTGGAACCCCACGGCAGGCCTGCAGAAAGCAGAAAAGAGCATCTGTGCTGCCCGCGAGCTCTGTCAGATGAACTGGTGTATTCTCACAGCACTCTGTCCCTGGAGCACTGATTCAAACACGGCGTTACAGATACTTCAGCTACCAAGGGGAGCTGGGAAAATAGGCCAAGGAAAGCGGTGGGTGGGAATCTTCTCCCAAACCACTGACTTAATATTTTCTAGAAGCCAGTCGCTACTTCCAGTCAAAACCCATTGCTGAAACAAAACAACTGGTCAAATCTGCTCACTAAAATAGGAAGAAATGAGTTAAATACTTTTTAGAAGTCTAGCTGTCCAGACTGGCTTTAATTTCTGACCTTAAGCTGTGTAGATGGAGGCATCTTCCCTGTCACCTTTAGCATCTTCAGTGCTGAGCAACCTGACCTAGTCAGGGATGTCCCTGCTCCTTGCAGGGGAGTTGGACTAGATGACCTTTGAAGGTCCCTTCCAACCCTAACCATTCTATGATTCTATGATTCTATGATTCTATGCTTTCTCCGCAGTGACGGAAAACATGAGGCGAGCGAAGCTGCTGCTCACACGGAGCTCGGAGCGAGGGGCAGCACACGGACAGAGACGGCAGCCCCGGGAGCCGTCATTGCGCCCGTGGGTGCCGTCCTTGTGCCTTCCCTCGCAGAGAAACCACGGTCAGAGAACTCAGTGCACCCCGCCATGCAACAGATACCCGGAACTGGGCACCACCCACTGATGTTTACGTGGCAGTTTATCTTAATGACTTTATGATTATCATTAATAGAGAAGGACTTTCTTTTGCAGAGTTTATAAACTCTTCTCTACTCTTACCTCTTCTTGAGTGTGCCTAGCTACCTTGTACTTGTTGCAGTGATTTTTTCCACAGCACAATTTCTCTTTTTTTTTTCTCAACTTCTTGAAGTCATTCAGTCTGAAAGCCTTTTACTATAGTAAGAACCAAAAGCGTGCAGCCATAGTTGATATTAAGATAGGTTTTGGTCTTTTACTGCTTTGTGAATTGCCATGCAATAATGCGAATTTCACAAAATTGTTTTATTATTATTTGCTGATATCTTTGCTGTATAATTCAAAAAACAGAAATAAAGGATCATCCCATTTCCTTTCCAGACTTCCTTTCCTTGTTCTCCATATTATGTGCATGGCCATAAGACAAAAAATCGATACTCTGCAGAACTGAGCAAGTCCCTCCAACCACACCTGCCTGTTAAACAAAGTTCATTCAGCCACCAGCCGTGCACGCCCGGTCTGTGATAGGAAAATCAAGAATGGGTAAATCACTGCAAGTAAATGCTGACTGGGTAATCTGTAATGGTCCTGTGCACCACCCCAAAGGAAGATATGCTGCATGTGTACTTTACAGCTACGACTGTATTCTTTCTGCAGTAATTAACTTTATTAGCCAAGTTAGACACTTATGAAGGAACTTAAACTATGGTAGCTGTATCTGCTTACAATCCGTGAAAAAAAAAAAACAACAAAAACAACCAAAAAAACAAACCCAAAACCAAACCCATCACAGCCCGTCCCTGTCAGGAGCATCCGATAGGAACAAACTAAACGTTAGCTAACAAATACCTTTTGCATTATGAGCAAAAGGGCTGCTAGGTAGGAAGAGGGTTAAACTTCTTGCAGCGTTAAGAACACAGATATAATTCACAGAAGTCACTGGGAGCTGTTCCGTACGCATGGGCTGGCCAGCGACGGCAGTCAGGAGGTGGGTGCGGTACCAGAATTACACAGCGGTCTCATCAGCTTCTGCGTGAAACACAGATCGCGTGCATTCAGAAGCGATCAGCGATTCCCTGTGATCAGGGAGCCGTTCGGAAAGGACGCTGAGCACTGCCACAGGACCCGGGGTGCTCTAAGGGGAGCATCCCGGCGCGTACCAGCACCCAGGGGCGGAAGGCACCTCCGAGCCCAGCGAACAATGCCTGCCCAGGGCCCGGGGGCTACTGCAGAGTAAACGCACGCAGGAAATTAGATGCGCTTAATCCGTGGAACAAGCAACAGTTACTCAACTCCAGTAAAACCTGTCAGCAAGGAAACAAGCGCAACGGCCTCAAGCCAGTTTTGTTTTCTTTTTTCTAAGTATGTTTCTCCCCAGTGATTAGCAAGGAAATTTTAGCAAAAGCAGCCACTAGAGTAAAAATCTGTTTGGGCTGCAGTTAAAAGTTTATAGGAAAGCTTTGTAACGCAGGAATTTATAGGTATGTTAACCATGAAGCTGATATTCGCTTTGCAAGAAACCCACAAGCTAGCAAGACAGTCAACGCTTTCACAAAGCACAGACACAGCTTAGATCACATAGGAGCAAAAGCAGCGGTACTTGCAACTCCGTTCAATAAACGCAGCTGATGGGGCTCCACTGCCTGGCTGTAATAAAGATCCACAGAAAAAGCTGTATCATTACCACATCCTTTGCATTTATCTGCACACGGAGCTGCGCTGATGAAGGGTCAATCAGAAAACAAAAATATGAAAGTTTAATTGTCAGCTTTCCAGCTGCTGACTGGAGGGCTGGGAGCTCACATGCTCTCTAAGCTTGCTTGCAAGTTCAGCTTGGTATTGTTTCCTCCAGGTGCAGCGGCCTCGGATACGGCAAGGGCTGAAGATTAATGCCTCAGTTACACTCAATGTCACCAGAATTATCGGCAAAATAAAAACATTGCCACTAACCACGCTGGAGGGTACACCTGGCACCACCCTCCTTCAGCTTTGGGGTAAACAGCCAAAGCAGCCCACGAGCCCCAGAACCACGGGGCCCCGGAGCACAGCCTGCAGCCCCTGTGCCATTGCTCACCTGTCCCAGTTCCGTCCCCTCGTGCCACCACTCTTGGAGTTTGTACCTGCAGCACCCTTCAGAATGCAACGGCTCTGCTCCGTGGCCGCCGAGGGAGAATTAAAGTGAGCGAGAATGACTTCGCTTTTTGAACGGGCCACTTCCGCCTGCTCCGTAATCATTGAAGCAAACTAGAATGAGTTACAGGGAGAAGAAAAACCCAGGGCTGAACACTTGCTCTTTTACAGGGACTGCACCAGGAGCAGATACAGAAGATCACCATTCCTTAGCAATCCGTTTCTCACTCTATGGAGATCCACTGCCCTCTAGATGATTTATGCTAGGTCCCTTGAAAAAGAGACCAGATTAATATATTTGTGCAGAAACTGGGAGTTGAAGTAATGGGAAGTAAATACTAGATCATGCTTGCTAAAAAAAAAAAAAAAGAGGGAAAAAAGGAAAAAACACAAGCTAAAAATCCTTTTAACCTGCATCAAAATCCCAGTCCTCCAACTGAAGCCAGGTCCCTGCACAGCACAATGCCAGTTGGGTTGGGGAAACTTCTCACATAGAGATTGCAACGCTGTCTTAGGAACAGGTTTCAAAATTAAAGCTCAGTGAAGGCTGTGCCCCATCAGTGTTAGAAACCAACTAATGCCATTCCCAATCCACGTATCAGTGAGACACACGTGGTGGGACGACTCGAACGACTGGAGTGTCAGCATGGAGGGGTATAGCCTTCTAAGGAAGGACAGGAAGGGGAGACGAGGAGGGGGTGTCGCTCTCTACATCAGCAACTGGCTGGAGTGCATGGAGCTCCACCTGGGGATGGAGGAGGAGCTGACAGAGAGCTTATGGGTCAAGATTAGAGGACGGCGACGGACGGGGACGTTACAGTGGGGGTCTGTTACAGAGGCCAGGAGGACAGAGCAGATGAAGTGCTCTATAGCCAGACAGGAGCAGCCTCACAGTCACAGGCCCTGGTCCTCATGGGGGACTTCAACCACCCTGACATCTGTTGGAGAGACAACACGGCAGGGCACAGGCAGTCCAGGAGGTTCCTGGAATGCGTGGACGACAACTTTCTCCTGCAGGCGATAGAGGAGCCGACGAGGAGGGGTGCCATGCTCGACCTTGTGCTCACCAACAGGGAGGGGCTGGCATGGGGTGTGAAAATGAAGGACAGCCTTGGCTGCAACGACCACGACATGGTGGAGTTCAAGATCCACGGGGCAGCAAGGAAACTACATGGCAAGCTCTCTGCCCTAGACTTCAGGAAGGCGGACTTCGGCCTCTTCAGGGACCTGATGGGCAAAGTGCCATGGGAGGCGGCCCTGGAGGGAAGAGGGGCCCAGGAAAGTTGGTCCACATTCAAGGAGCACCTCCTCCAAGCTCAGCAGAGGTGCATCCTGACAAAGAACAAGTCGGGCTAAAAGGCCAGGAGGCCGGCATGGATGAGCAAGGAGCTCCTGGACCAACTGAAAGTGAAGAAGGAAGCCTACAGAGCGTGGAAGCTGGGACAGGTAGCCTGGGAGGACTACAAAGAGGCTGCGCGAGTGGCCCAGGATCGGGTGAGGAAGGCCAAAGCCCTGACAGAACTGAATCTGGCCAGGGATATAAAAAACCAACAAGAAAAGCTTCTATAGGTATGTAGGGGACAAAAGAAAGTCTAAGGGGAATGTAGGCCCCCTCCGGAAGGAAACCAGTGTCCTGGTTACCCAGGACATGGAGAAGGCTGAGGTGCTCAATGACTTTTTTGCCTCAGTCTTCACCGACAAGGGCTCTTGTCTCGCCACCCAAGCTGTGGAAGGCACAAGCAGGGACTGGGAGGATGAAGAACCGCCCACTGTACTTGAAGAGCAGGTTCGGGATCATCTGAGGAATTTAAAGGTGCACAAGTCCATGGGACCTGATGAGATCCATCCGCGGGTCCTGAGGGAACTGGTGGATGAAGTTCCAAGCCACTGGCCACTGTATTTGAGAAGCTGTGGCGTTCTGGTGAGGTCCCCAATGACTGGAAGAGAGGGAACATAACCCCAGTTTTTAAAAAGGGGAACAAGGAAGACCCAGGTAACTACAGGCCAGTCAGCCTGTGCCTGGCAAGGTCATGGAGCAGATTCTCCTGGAAACCATGCTAAAGCACATGGAGAGCAAGGACGTGGTTGGTGACAGCCCACATGGCTTCACCAAGGGCAGATCGTGCCTGACCAATTTGGTGGCCTTCTATGACGGGGTGACGGCATCGGTGGACAAGGGACGAGCAACAGACATCATCTACCTGGACTTGTGCAAAACTTTTGACACTGTCCCACACGACATCCTTCTCTCTAAACTAGAGAGGCATGGGTTTGAGGGACGGACCACTCAGTGGGTAAGGAGGTGGCTGGATGGCCACACTCAGAGAGTGGTGGTCAACGGCTCAATGTCCAAGTGGAGAACAGTCACGAGTGGCGTCCCTCAAGGGTCTGTGTTGGGCCCGGCCCTGTTCAACATCTTTGTTGGCGACATGGACAGTGGGACAGAGTGCACCCTCAGCAAGTTTGCCGATGACACCAAGCTGTGTGGTGCTGTCGACACGCTGGAAGGGAGGAATGCCATCCAGAGGGACCTGGACAGGCTGGAGAGGTGGGCCCTTGCCAACCTCATGAAGTTCAACAAGGCTAAGTGCAATGTCCTGCCTGGGTCGTGGCAATCCCAGGCACAAATACAGGCTGGGCGGGGAATGGATTGAGAGCAACCCTGAGGAGAAGGACTTGGGAGTGCTGGTGGACGAGAAGCTCAACATGAGCCGGCAATGAGCCCTTGCGGCCCAGAAGGCCAACCGCATCCTGGCTTGCATCAAGAGAAGCGTGGCCAGTAGGTCGAGGGAGATTCTGCCCCTCTGCTCTGCTCTGGTGAGACCCCACCTGCAGCACCGCGTCCAGCTCTGGAGCCCCCAACATCAGAAGGATGTGGATCAACTGGAGAGGGTCCAGAGGAGGGCCAGGAAGATGATAAAAGGGCTGGAGCAGCTCTGCTGTGAGGCCAGGCTGAGAGAGCTGGGGCTGTTCAGCCTGGAGAAGAGGAGGCTCCGGGGAGACCTTATAGCGGTCTTCCAGTACCTCAAGGGGGCTGCAGGAAAGATAGGGAGAGAGGGCCTGGTGTGACAGGACAAGGGGTAATGGTTTTAAAATAGAGGGAGGGAGATTTAGATTGGATATTAGGAAAAATTTTTTACACTGAGGGTGGTGGAACACTGGCCCAGGTTGCCCAGAGAGGTGGTGGATGCCCCATCCCTGGAAACATTCCAGGCCAGGTTGGCCGGGGCTCTGAGCAACCTGATCTAGTTGGGGATGTCCCTGCTCCTTGAAGGGGGGTTGGACTGGAAGACCTTTGAAGGTCCATTCCAACCCTAACCATTCTATGATTCTATGATACATAGACACATCAAATAGACATATAGAAATGACATTTTATTTTGTGAAGAACACTTGAAAAATAAAGATGAAAGCTTTTCCAGGCGCTGGAGAATAACCATCATAAACTGTGGAATCACAAAGACTCCATTTAAAGAAAGTGTTCCCTCTCCCCACCCCTATTTTTAATGAACTCGCTCACTGTGGAATGACCCACAACAGTTTTAAGAAAAAAACACGCGTTTTGAGCCAACATTAGAAAGAAGCCAAGATTAGTTCAGTGCAGGCGCTGCTACATTACACTTCAACAAAGGCACATACTGAAATTCCCGCCGTAGTACTTGTAATCCAGACTGAAATTTCTCCAAACTTCATGTTTTCAAGAAGACACTAGAATTATTAAAGGTGTGAGCTCGGTACAGCTGTCCAGCAAGGAACTGGAGGAATTAAAAGTGACAGCAACTAAGTGCAAGGCCATGGAACAATCTGCGAGCACAAACCTTTCTTGCTTAACTTAGAAACCAGCATGTGCGATAATTTCTGTAAACCCCAGCTTGCAAGAACACTTGTTGATGTGGAAGAAGGTGACGCAAAACAAGATGGGGAAAGCAACTGGCTGCCCTCACCTCACTCAGAAACATCTATCCTTAGAACTAGGATTTCTAGATTCAAGAAAAGCCTACCTACAGCCAAAACAGTAAGGAAATTCAAGAAATATTCCCTTCTTGAACTAATCAGCCTAAGAGAGCAAAGAAGCACCTGCTGAATTTTAAAGATAGGCAAAGAAATAAATACTCATCATATGCTTCAAGGTGCTTTCGACTTTTCTTTTTTTTGTGCTGATAGCTCAGAGCGTCAGTTTTGTCTTGAAGTTGTTGGAAATACCAGAATATTGTTAATATATAAAAAGGTAAAGGAGAGATCTTCTCACACTACTAAAATTTTAGTAGCGTGCTATACTGGCATCTTCTTCTACAAAATCTTCTACATATACATGAAACAGGTTAAATGTTTACAGCAGTCCCCAAAAGTGACTTGTATTTTGTCCTCGCATTATGACAGATATCATTAAGGACTCTTCAGGGCTATGTTCAGAAGCTATTTTTGAACAATTGCTTTGCTCATTTCAGAACAGGTTTCCAGATATTTGCGCAGTTCAACAAGGCTCTGCAGTGTCTGATCGCAGACTCCACTCGATACGGCAAGCCATTTGCACGAGCTCCCAGCTGTAAAAGGCAAACACATCAGATGTCCCCTGCATGTGACTGCTGCACGGAAATGCTTGTGTTATCTTCCACCATTCCATTCTCATTTTATCATTCAAAACATGTTTAGAATTTGATTACAAACAATTAACTCCATTAAGAGTTCAGGTTAATTTGTCAATACTTATTGTGCTCAAAGATAATTCTCAACCTGATGGGAAATGAAGTTATAAAGAGTCACATATGGTGAGGAAAACACAGTTTAAGTATTGTAAGCATTAGAAAAGTTTTGATAAAGATGCTGAAACGTCAGCTTCTAGTGACCCTTGATTCCCACCCTCAGGGTAAGGAAAATATGGTCTCTCATCGGCTAGTTACACACGTTCTCAATCTTAAGATCCAATCTCACAAGCTTTCGGTAAACATTTTACTTAAGAACCTTTGATACTGAGTTCAGCTGCATACATCTTCTGTTGCGAAGGCTGTAAATCAGCTTTGTGACATCAAGAGAAATTTTTTCCCAAATGTAACAAAGAATATTAGAACAATTCAAAAAATAAGAATGAGGGAAAGTCCTCTGAATAAGAATACGGAAAAGAAATACAAGCCTTTTTCCTGAGTACAGTAAAACCCACTTAAGACCAAACATCAGATCTGCAATTTCTTCCATCTTTTCTGTTTGGTAATGAAGCTTATGGACAACAGAAAAGCCCTAGTAACTTTAAAATACAAGGTTACGGCACCGTTGTTCCGTATCACAAAAGGTCTTCAGCTATTAGAGCTTGACAGATTCTGAACTTGTTCTTTTTTGAGCCAATTCAGTACACTTTGTCCAGAGATTTCCACATTTCCCTCATTCATGAACGCTGACTCAAGCAACTACAGACTTAGTTTTATATATAAAGAGACAACACCTAATTCTGGTGTCACTAGTAACTTCAGTAATCAGAGATGGGAAAAAAAAATTCTAAAAAGAGATGTTTATGACTGCATTAAAAACCCAGAAAACTCTGTAGTGACAAGCAAGACATCAGCATCTGACTGAAAAACAAAAGGGTGATTACAAAACTGTCACCAAAAGGTTATACAATATATTAATCAGCTTTCTCACGGATAAAGTGCGTTTACCTAGCCTAAGAATAAGTACCACATCGATAAAGGGATGCTAAAGCACACCCCCAAGAGGGATTAGAAGAAAATCAGAGTTATCCTGAATACCGTATCCAGTTTGTCTCGGTGATTCTTGAAGACACTTTGGGAAAGACCCTCTTGCTGGGCCAGCTGAGGTACTCATGCCAATTTAGTCCCTCGGTAGTATGGTCTGGGCAGCAAATAATCTCCTGGTGCTATCTGAAAACACCCACATTGATAGCAAGAGCCTGTTCTGGTTTATGGTGCTTAACAGTCAGCTTCTCCTCAGACAAAACATGGTCCTGTAAGTGTTTGGCTTGCCGTCTATTAAACAAACAAAAAAAAAAAAAAAAAAAAAAAGAGATTAAGAAGTCTAATATTAGTGTTGAGCCTTAGCACCAAGAGCAGCATAAGCCTGGGCTGGAACTCGGTTTCCACGTTGTTTAAAGAATGACATTGCAAGCTCATACTCACAGCCTCTGCAGGGCCAGTGCAGCCAAGTTCATTTTTCATCCCCAGAGGCAGGGATAAACATTGCTGTGTGTTGCATGAGAAAAAAAAACCTGAGGCTTGATGTAGGAACATGGCACAAAGCCAGGAGTTTAAGCTACCTGAGTGCTTCCTTCAGGACTACTGGAATTGTGTGCCCTAAGAGCACCCAGCTAGCACTGTCCCAAAATCATCCAGGTATCAAGCGGCAAAGAACAGTTTGCATATGTTAAAGAAAAATAAATGTAAATACTCAGTACCTTTTATTTTTTTCTAATGCAAGCTGCCTTTGTTTCTCTTTTCCAATGTCATCTCTCGTTGTGCTGAAGTCCTTAGTGTCATCAAGGAGAAGATTCTGTTGTGAAACAGGATTGAGTGTATTAGCTCATAATTTTCATCCACCAAAACTACTTCCCATGTTACTCATGTCGGCTCTCTTGCCAACAATCCAACCCGGGATGCACCAGAGCCCCGCTCCGGGGAAGGCAGAGCATCACACAGATACCATCAAGCTAAGCCTTCCCTTTAATACCGCACAACACAGTGTTAAATACCCGTACACCCACTGCACACGTGCCTCCTGTGCTCATGAACCTATCCACGCGAACCACCTCTCCTGTGCACACGTGCAGCCCATTCCCGCTAGCAGCCTTGTTGCTGGGCTGTAAACTCTGCCTAACAACACTCACCTGCTTGCTAATGTGACCCAACAATTCCCCCCCTCTATGCTAAATCATTCTAGTCTAAAGCTGAAATCTTCCAAAACCAGAATATAATACTTTCTCAAACCACTAATCCATGGTTCTATTAAATACATAACCAAAAGTAAACCAATGAGCTTGTTTCCCAAGCAATTATCATAGAATCATAGAATCATAGAATCATAGAATGGTTAGGGTTGGAAGGGACCTTCAGAGGTCATCTAGTCCAACCCCCCTGCAAGGAGCAGGGACATCCCTGACTAGATCAGGTTGCTCAGAGCCTCATCCAGCCTGGCCTTGAACATTTCCAGGGATGGGGCCTCCACCACCCTTCTGGGAAACCTGTTCCAGTGTTCTATAACTCGCATCATAAAAAATTTTTTCCTAATTTCCAATCTAAATCTATCCCCCTCTATTTTAAAACCATTACCCCTCGTCCTATCACAACAGGCCCTACTGAAGAGTCTCTCCCCATCTTTCTTGTAGGCCCCCTTGAGGTACTGGGAGACCGCTATGAGGTCTCCCCGGAGCCTCCTCTTCTCCAGACTGAACAGCCCCAACTCTCTCAACCTGGCCTCATAACAGAGGTGCTCCAGCCCTTTTATCGTCTTCGTGGCCCTCCTCTGGACCTTCTCCAACTGGTCCATGTCCTTCTTGTGTTGGGGGAAGAAAAGCATCAAAAGCATCATAAATAAAAATAAATGTTTCTCAAATCAAAGGCACAGTCAATAACAAATAATCCTGCAGAAATCTCTCTTTTTCAGTAATCTTATACTTCTTAACTTTGAAATCAAATTAATAGATGTCATGAAGAAAGTAAAAAACTTCTTAGAGCTGTAAAAACGTTCCTGCGATTTATAGTCCTCATCCAGGTAACTTCAAGCTCTGTTACAGTCTTTCATTGCATAAAAATTCTTTAACAAACTTGTCCACTTGAAACATGAATGTTTCATAATTTTTCTCCAAATTCTTTGACAGCGTAGAGTCATGAAATGGGCATGCAGCTTGAGTAAAGTTGATGTAGCGCGCGAATTTTTCCAAAAGTTCATTGTTACACTGGTGTCAGAATAGCCGCAATCAGAATCTCTTAACATGTGTTGAGCATATCCCGCTGTGTGCAAAGAAAATTCACTCAGGCATTGGACATATGTCCGAACCCTTTACCGCTGGACGAATCCATTTAGCAGGTACCCACCGAGGACCACTCGCAGTTTGCACGCACACATAACCTCGGCCCACCTGCAGTAGTGGTACCGGCCCGCACCATTCCAAGGACTCTGGATCACAGAAGCACGCTCCTGCTAAGCGGGAAGATAATGTAGTTGAAAAATGCTGGAAAATTTGAGATATCTCCGCTCCGGCCATTTGATTGATTATTACTAGGGCTCTTGCTAGGAACTCATAATGCTCCCCAGTGGACACCTTCTCCGCCCCTCTAACCCGATCAAGCTGACACTTGACTGTCTGATGTGCCCGTTCCACTATGGCCTGGCCGCCACTATTGCCCGGGATGCCAGTACGGTGTTCCACTCCCCAGTTTTGTAAGAAATTGTTGAACAGACTGCTTTTATAAAAAGGCCCATTATCTGTTTTTATCTGTTGAGGCACCCCCCAATGTAGCAAATGCAGCACAACGTCGGATAGCAGCACGTGCATTACCTTTGATTTCCACTGTAGCATAGATGCAGCCACTACAGGTGTCCACGCTTACATGGAGATATTTAAACCGTCCGAAGGGGGAATATTCTGTAATATCTTGCTGCCAAATCTGGTTTGCCTGAAGGCCTCGCGGGTTAATACCCATCGCTACAGATGAGATGGACTTACAGCTAGGGCAAGCAGCAATAATTGCTCGTGCATCCACCAAAGGCACTACAAAAATTCTGGCCAAAGCTCGAGTCCCTTGATGGAAGAACTGATGAGATAATTGAGCTTGCTTCAGAGCAGGAACTCCCACCACCGCCACCTGTAACGGAGTACTCGTGGCCTCATCTGCTCAACGATTTCCTTCTGTCATGACTCCCGGTAATGTAGTATGGCTATTGATATGCACAAAAAAGATAGATATGCTGCGTTGCTCTAATGCACTTTGAAGCAGTCGTGCCAAAGTTGTAGTTCCAGGTAAACTGAGTGCACAGCAAAGAGCCAATCGGTAGCAATACTCACTGTCAGTCACAATATTTATCGGGATACTGATCCATCTGTGTATGGTGTGTCTTATTGCTAGTAACTCCAAACCTTGAATAGAATCTTTTGCCTTCCAAACTTGTCATGGTCATACCAAGCAACAGCTGCTTGCCGAGTCCGTTCGGAGGCGTCCGTAAATACAGCAAGCCCCTCCACTGGGGTCATTACAATCGAGCTAACCGGCAGTACCGTGACTGACCCCAACGCCTTTTGCGCCGCACATGGCCGGGCTGGATGGATGTCACCAGAAAAATGTGCTAGTGCCCCCTGAATGTTGGTATCCATCATTATTAAGTTTTCCAATGTTGTGACAGATAACGAGGTGGACAGGATGTGAGGATCCTTTTCTGACAGTTGCCAACAGCGAAGCCGCCCTCCGCATATAGCATCCCCTAGCAACTCTGTGCATTGGAGTGCAGCTTTTTTCCTGATAGAAGTATAAAGCCACAGTAACGGACAAAATTGTTGCTGCTCATTCCATTGAAACACTACTCCGTTCGCCCCCTCCTTTTGCAGAGCTATATGCAGTTCCAATTTCAAGCCTGGCTGATATCTGGCCAGGGAATTTTGACTTAGCCGAGAGGGTAGGTCCTGTAACAGCGTCAATTGCGCTTCATTTAATTTACGAGGTGTAGCCAAATCTGGTGGGCCTACTAAATCAATTATTAAGGGACCCAATTCCTTATGTGTGATAGGAATAAACTGTCGCAACCATTGCAAATTGCCCACTAATATCTGCACATCATGCAAGTTATGTACCTCCTTCGTTATGGTCAGCTTCTGTGGCTTTATCGTTGTTCGCTCTACCAGGGTTCCCAGATACTGCACGGGAGTCTGCAACTGTACCTTTTCTGGAGCAACTATCAATCCCCAGTTCTGCAGGGCAGCTGTAAGCTGCTCAACTGCCTGTTCCACCCCCTCACGCCCAGATATAATGATGTCGTCCATATAATGATAAACCACCCAATCCCTAGGGGCCTCCCGGAATTCTTGCAAAGCACAAGAAACATAAAACTGACACAGAGTTGGGGAGTTTTTCATCCCTTGCAGTAACACTGTCCACTGCAGTCTCCTTGCAGGCGCCGCATTGTTGACTGTTGGAATCGTCATGGCAAATCGCTTACTGTCATCAGGGTGCAACGGTATAGAGAAAAAACAGTCCTTAATGTCTATAACCGCCATTGGCCAGCTGTCCGGTAACACGGACGGCCAAGGCATACCTGGCTGTAGCGGTCCCATATCGTCCAGTACCACATTTACTGCTCGCAAGTCATGCAAAAATCGCCAAGTCCCAGAGTTCTTTTTTATCAAGAACACTGGACAATTCCAGGGACCTGTCGAGTGTATCAAATGCCCTGCTGCTATTTCCCTATCTACTAACAAATTTAATTGATTCAATTTTTCTTCAGTTAATGGCCACTGATCCACCCATACTGGACTGTTGGTTAACCATGTCATTCTGATGCAGGGTTTTTCCAGACCAGTGGCCCCTACTAAAAAGGCGTCTCTATGCTGAGCCGAACTTTAAGGGATTGCAAAACATCCCGACCCAAAAGGGAAACAGGCAGATTATCTAATACATACTGTCGAATAATTGTCTCACCCCTCTCCCCTTTTATTGAGGGGCGTACGGGGTATTGGCTCCGTAATGCTCTCTGATTGCCACCAACCCCTGTCAACAGGACAGCCACCGGGGCTAAAGAAAGCTCTTTTGGCCAATTCGTCAGGGAAATTACCGTAACATCTGCCCCGGTATCCAACATCTGCCCCGGTATCCAACCATTATTAGTGGTTGTGGGTCCGCTTCCGTGGAAGGGTACTTGCCTGGATGTAGCTCACACACAACTACCGGGTGTGTTGAAAGGTCAAATAATAAACCAACAAAAGTCAACCCTTTGGGCAAATAGACAGGCATCTCGGACACCGGAGCAACACACACTGTGTTTTCTCCGTTTTGTGTCCTCATTTCTGGCACCTCCTCCACCCCCAGGTGCTGTGCCTCTGCCCCTACTATTACCCGGGGTGGTATTTCTCTGTCAATGCGTACATAAGTAGGGGCTGTTACCCACAGACCCTCCGCACAACTCATTTGTGCTCCTAACCGGGGCCTGGCCACGGGGCCCATCCCTCGCTGTTCAGGAAGGTCACTGGGGGCGTTTCTCTGCCTGGCGCACCCCTCAGCCCCCGTAAGAGACCGCGTAAGTTTCCCTGCCCCCCCCCCGGCCGGGCATGACTGTAGACAATGTTTAACAAGATGTCCGCCCCGCCCACATCGCAAACATCTCCTTTGCTGGCCGCCTGTAAGTTCTATCCCCTGATCGGTCCCCGAAGGACACTGCCGCTTAAAGTGTCCTACACCCCCACAACCAAAGCAGGTGGGGCCCGCGGGGGGTGATCGCATAGCGGAAACTGCCGCAATGAGCGGCTTTGCTTGCTGCAACACTTCTGCCTCCGTAACTCGCTTAATCATCTGCGCCACACCCGCATCCCCAGGCAATTGCGCCAAAACTTGTTGCGTTACCTCGTTTGCATTCTGTTTAGCTAACTCTTTCGCGACTACAGGTTTCACATCTTCTGGCAAATCAGAATTCTCAATCGCCTTCTGTAGCCTTTCCAAGAAAGAGGTATACGGACTCCCCTACGCCCTGCCTCCCCTGAGTGTACGGCTGCCTTTTGCCCTCATATTTACCCATTTTTGCGAACGCCACCCGCGCGGCGGCGTGGATATCCCTGCCCCGCATATTAGCCTGTGCGGCCGGATCAGCAAAGTCACCTGACCCTAGAATCCTTTCCACACTAATCCTGTGCAAGGGCTGATTCGGCTCTAAAGCTTCTAAAACCACCTTGTCCGCTTCCTCCTTTAACGCAGCCTCTCATAGCACCTTTTGGGGGGCTGTAAAAACCACTCTAGCCAGCTGCCTACAATTCAAAGGAAGCGGGTTTGCTGCCCAGATCACATCCAAAATCGCTCAAGCCGCCACCTTCCTCTTTTACTGCCTTCTGCCATTCTCTGAGTAATTTGTAATCTAATGGGTTCTATTGCCGACCCTGCTGCCCCTGTGTCACTGGGCACACCATTATACCCCCATCTCCATGTGATGGCCCTAGAGATACTCCTTCCATTATGCAATTTTTAGCAATTAATGTCCAATCCGTAAATCCACGACCTGTTCCCTGTTCAATTTCTGCCTCCGCTTTCCGTGCCAACCCCTCTACTTTATTCAATGTTTTTTGTACGCCCGCCACCAACGGCTCAGACTTTTGAATTAAAGCGCCCACCACTCCCGCTACACTGCCTCCTCCCCTGTCCGCAACCCAAGAATCCTTAGGGAGAGGTGATAAGTCAGTCTCCCCCTTTCGCAAATCCAGAAGCGGTGGAGCCGATGGGGCAGAGGGAGAGACAGAGGGCATTTCTGAGTCTTCATATTTGGGGGGTTGCTTCTTCGGTTCAAACATTTCTGGCAAGCAAGGCGCGATACACAGGGGGGCACACCCAAACTCCACTATCCCTTTACCACCATCTGAGGCTCCCAGCTGAACCGGGCAGAGCATCGGAGCACCACTCCTCATTTCTTCCGCTGCTTTTCTCCCGGCGCCGGGGCCCAGCTCGGCCGCTACCAGCTCCTGGGGCCATTCCGCCGCCCGCTCCTTGTTGCCCCTCCAAAGCCTCACAAAAACGAAGGCGAGGACGAGGGCCAGGACGGTGAAGAGTAACGGGACGACCAGGTACCAATCCAGGGCTACGTCTATCACCTCTCCTGACCTGTTAATCAAGCCCTTTTTCTGCATCCATTGGATGAATTCTGTCAATGGTGTCGTATGCAGCGGACACTTTATCTCTTTACCCAATGCCTTTAACACCTTTACTATATCTGCGATGGATGCCATTCTAACAATAAACAGGCACGACCACCCCGCGGCCGTGACCGCACCAACGGTAACAATTCAAACCCGTCTGGACCACGACTGCCCCGCGGCCACGACCGCACCAACGGTCACAATTCAAATCTATCTGGACCACAGCCGCACCAACGGCCATGACCACACCAACGGTCGAAGGTCACCGGTTGTCACCGCACGACAACTTACAGACCCACCTTTATCGGGATCCCATCCCAGGAAGACACGTCAGGGTCACCACTTGCCGGCTCTCTTGCCAACAATCCAACCCGGGACGCACCAGAGCCCTGCTCCGGGGAAGGCAGAGCATCACACAGATACCATCAAGCTAAGCCTTCCCTTTAATACCACACAACACAGTGTTAAATACGCACGCGCCCCCTGCACTCATGAACCTATCCACGCAAACCACCTCTCCTGTGCACACGTGCAGCCCATTCCTGCTAGCAGCCTTGTTGCTGGGCTGTAAACTCTGCCTAACAACACTCACCTGCTTGCTAATGTGATCCAACAACTCAGTTTAAACAATTAATTTTCAGTGCATTTCCTCCAACTAGTTTTACAGCAATTAACTTCCAGTTACCTAAGTGGCAAAGGTTCAAAAAGGCAACAAAATTTTCTAGACTCCTCCGTTTAGTTTTTTCAATTAACAGTGAATTTGCCTTATTCAGAGATTTCTCTCAATAGTCTAATACATCAGTACAGGACATCAGACTCTTTGCATACTGCTACTGCTTGGAAACCCAGCAAGCATGTTCCTTCAGAGGTCTTCTAAATAAGCCTTATTGCTAATTAACAGCTCAATACACTGCTGTGTAATTCTTTTTAAAATAACTATGCAGATCTGTAATAACTCTTTGGGAAGTGTAACGGGTTTAAATTTACAACACGATTTTTACAGGGCACTGTTCTTGGATTTTACTCCGAGTTGGAAAGAAACAGTCAATAAAATGAGGGCAAGAAAAGATCCAGTTTCTTCTGCACGGATTCAAGCACAGAGCAGAAAGTGACTGCTGCACAACAGCCTCTGAGGTACTGCCCTCTAGTGCCAGTATCGAGGTGTAAGGGGAAAAGTAGGTAACTTCAATCAGGTTGATAAGGAACAGGAGAAAAAGAAGAAAAAGTACCAGTAGCAACAAATTTCCAAACCACACAATGTACTGTCCAGATTCACATACCAGTCCTTTCATCGAGATGTAGCAGGATGCAGGAAAACCAAGAAAAAAATTAAGAGACTGCAAAGGGGACAGTGCCTGAAACCTAATCCTTGTGCAACAATTAAAGCCAAGTTAATTTACCTTCACCCCAATGACATCTCCATCTTTCAGGTGGTAAGGCGCCGACTGTAAACTCTCCTGGTTTTTCTTCCGTTTCCTCTTTGAAATTTTCTGCGTCTGAATAAAATCAAAGCAGAAGATTGACACATAGCAGATTTCATAAATCTGCTTAAATATGGACGCTCAAGAACTGCAGCACAAA
The DNA here is from genome assembly GCF_036417535.1 of Chlamydotis macqueenii. Lineage (NCBI taxonomy): Eukaryota > Metazoa > Chordata > Aves > Otidiformes > Otididae > Chlamydotis > Chlamydotis macqueenii. The sequence goes on from NC_141561.1 coordinate 42,398,067, forward strand.
CAAGCACATACTTCTCTCAAAACAATGGTTGGGTTCTGTCATTCCAGATCTTACCCAGCTAGATATTGGCAGCCACTCAAATTTTTCAGGGAAATATTTGGCTATTTCAATTTTGTCTGCAGGGAGACAATAGTGAGAAGCCACTCGTTGCCTCAGAGCCCAGGTTGTGCACTCTTTGGAGATGTCCCACACCAAATCCGTGGAGTCATAGTAGTCCCTCTCCCCGGGTATGCCCATCTGGACTCGAAGCAGCAGTTCGTGGGGGCTGTCATCAGGAAAAGAAAAGAGACCATTCTTGCAAATCATGCCTTCAGAATGCAGAATTCCTAGTTTTCACACCCTCTTGCCCTCTCTTATTTTTATTTGTGGAAAACAAAAAATTAGCCTCAAAGTATTCTCGCATACTGGCATCTGTAATCCTGACAGACAGTATTTAAGATAAAAACTGTGTAATTAAGTCTCATCTCAAATGCATTGCTGTAAGAAGTAAGTATCTTGAGCTCTTACCCCAAATTCTCCTCTTTTTGCAAAGGTTCTATGCAGATTTCCACTCTGGCACCCAGCTTATAGTCACTGAAAACAAGAACAAAGATTATACACATTTCCAGTCACATAGTCTAAGTTTATGAGAGAAAAAACACATCTCTAGTCGAGCAGACCTGCGCTTATCTGGAAAACCACAGCAAGAGGCTATCGGAACAAAAATTAAAAACTCAGAAAAGTGCAAGAATGGCATTAAAACCACCTAAATTAAAGCTTAGCAAAATAAGCATGGTATGATCTATTCATGCTTACATCTCCCCCTTCCACAGCTCTCCAGTTAAAAAAATGTGCTCAGCAAAAAACTGAAGTAGCCAGAAATGAGCTTTCTGTTGACATTTGGCTGAGCTGATTTATTTCTCCACCAATCCATCCCACAATCCAATCAACAGGCAGTCTGTTGCGATGCGACTTGCGTGTTCAATAAGAAACCTACTTGAGTTGCTGCTTGTTGTTTCGTAAAAGCTTGCCTGGGCGCTTACTGTCCACTGTCCATGCTCTGAGAAATGAGGGCAGTGGGACAATCTGCTCCTGGCAGCACGGTAATGTCATAGCCTGAAAAAAAGAAACATTTCTTCAATAATTTTAGCAGTCAGTCTCCTTGGAAAAAAGAAAACCATTAGATTAATTCTCAACGCAATAGTGAAGCAATCAGAAATAGGGCAAGGTTTTACTCCACACCAGCTGTTGCTTGTGACTTACAGGTAGTGGCTATGATCAATATATTCGCTTTTCAAACTCAAAGCGAGTGGGACTTCAGTCCCTGTCAACATTTCTCATCTTAACTTCTATTTCAAAAGTACCGAATTTCTTTTTTTAACCAAAAATTGTATAACTGGGAGGGAATGAGGCTGATAGAATCATTACCCCAATCTCTAGCCAAGTGCTGGGCAAGCTCCTTCAATCCCTTATCAAGGACACAACACTCTTTCCACGCTAAGAATTCTCCTTGTTCACAAGATGCAAATGCTCAGCTTTTCACAGCAGCAGTTTGCCAGAGACCGAAACTGAAGTCCTACTCAAAAGAGGAAGTGTTGGTACGGATCAGAATCAGATGAGATATCCTTCCATGTACAGTTTAAGCAGAACCAACTGGCTAAACAATAAAAAGCCTTATTATAGGACTGGTTTGTCTTTTTGTGGTCGTGGCATTGGGTTTTTGGCTGGGTTTTTGCTTTGGGGGGGTTCTTTTAAGTGTATTAAAATCATACTTTTATGGTTAAAAAAAGCATAAAAAGGCATCTTAGTTTCTGGCCAAAGAAACTAAGCTATACCTTCCTGAATGACATGACCTCCTGTGCATCAAAAGCAATTCTTTATTCATTAGATTCAACATACAAAAAAAAAAAAAAAAAAACACGGAAAACTAATACAGGAACAATGTGGAAATGGAAAGTGGCTTTTTAGGAAGTGCTTTATGTGTGTGCTTCTCATGAGTAATTTTTACATTGTGAAATAAAGATAGGGCTGCAAGCCAAAGTTCCAGATGAAGTGCAACAAGGCTTTTGCAGGTCAGGACACATGACAGGTAGAATGGCAACTGCAGGGGACATACTAAGGAATTATCTGAGCTACATGCTCCAACTGCCTCTTGGTACTTACCACTGAACATGGCATATAAGCAAATGCCATATCAGAACATACTGGAGACAAGGGAAAAGGAAATAAAAAATAGGTATTAATAGAGCTCAATTAATCACAGCGTTGCTGTACATTTCCAATACAGGAGAACATCTAACCTGCATCTTCAGATCTTCCAAAGAAGCTTCTCCTGCTATTTCTATACTGCCAGCATAACAAAGATCCATGTCTGTGTGGATGTATTCTGGTGAATCTTTAGACGAGGGAAGAAGGGGAAGGAAGAAAGAAACAACAGAAGAATCAACATGACTTTGTTTATTGTCCTAAGAGACAGCAGCCATTTCAAGGTGAGATTTCACTTACAGATGGGACCTGATGTCAATTTATTTTGGAGGGCAGTTAAAGAAACATAATATACAGTTGACAAAATTCATTCTGTTAGTTTCCAAACAGAAAGAGTTCAAACTAATCCTGTTCTGCAAATTTGAAAAGCAAGACCAGTTATTCCCTGCTCCTTGCCGGGGGGTTGGACTAGATGACCTTTAAAGGTCCCTTCCAACCCTAACTGTCCTATGAGTCTATAATTCAAATTGATAGTCTTAATTACTGGTCATGATTCTGAAATGTAGAGCGTGTTGCAAGCGACATTAAATCTGCTATTATCTATGCCACTGAAATCATCAGGGGAGAAAGTAAAACTCAGAAAAAGTTTCAGAGAAAGGGAGTAAAAATGCAAATAAACCTTCTAAGAGGAGAGAGGTCCTGCTCTGCAACACAACTCAGTAGTAAAGGAAAAATACTATTTTGCCTGTAAAAAGGAAAATCAGTTTGTTTCCCATTCTCCAATTTGCAGTTGCCCCCACTTCACTGTCTTCTTCCTTCTCAACCCTCACTTGACTTTCCTACTCTAGCTGGTTTTTTACTTGGATTTCACCTTCAGAAGAACAAACACAGGTTAAAATACTGTATGCAATGTCTTTTATTCTATGTAAGATTTACTTATCACTCCTTTTACAGCTTCTCAAAAAGCAACATAGCCCAAAGTGAATTAAATGTGCTATTAGGAGCCTGGCATTTGAAGCCAATCACCTGTATACTCACTGAGTAGAAGCTTTACAAGACTGCCAATGCCTTCTGGGAAAAAGCCATTTTACTTACTGACAAGTAAAGAGCCCTTGCTTCAAAATTTAGTGCAGGTCTTACCCTCAGCCAAATATAGCTAAAGAACATCAGAACAGTACCATTCAGAATTCATGGCCTTGTAAAAAATTGCATCTGTCTTCTAAGTGTATCCTTTCACTGTAAACTGGCTGAAACTTGCACAGTCACTCATAGGTTTCTTAAGGATTTTAAGGCTTTGGATTAAAATTTTGCTTTTGACTCCAAGCCCAGAAGAAAATAGCTGACAATCAGGCCATATGATTCCTTTCAAAAACAGACCAAGCTCACCTCCTGCAGGATACATCTGCAAAGCATTCATCTTGCAGGTCATCCCATGCACTTGGTCTTGTGCATTCTCTCCATGTTCCTTACGACTTGAAGACCTGAACCACCAGATGGGTATTTTGAGGAAACCCTGAAAAATGAACAGAAAGTACCAAGTAGCTCATGTGTTCCAGTGTGGACAATGAAAAATTTTACCTTCATCTCAGAAAGAAAAGACTTGTTCAAGTATGAGCTTTTGCACAAAAGCACAATCTATGTGAAAACACAAGTTCAGAGGAAAGGGGTTGATGGAAATGGAGACAGGCATACCCCAGCTGTCAGACCAGAGCAGGACAGTGGCTAGTCCTATAAGGTGCCTACAGGAATAATCACTATCGGTGGTCTCCCATAACTCCCCTACAATCATCCCTAGAAGATACGACTTGGCAATCTGCAAAAGTCCAAGTTTGTCCTAGGACCTAACTGATGTTATTTCTGAAGATATTAACTTGCAAAGAATCCTCCACCAGGCTCCTCACGTCGTGCTGGCACCGCAGCCCCAAGGATGCCAAGCCTCCTCCTCCTCCTCTCTTCCTTGAGGCTCAGTGCAGAAGAGATGGCACATTTCCACGCTCCTGGGACAGGGCTGGAGAAGGGACCACGCAACACCTGGCTATCGGCAATTCTTTTAGAGAGTGCTCGGAGACCTTGCACAGGGCAGCTGCGCCTGCGGGACGTCTGGATGCTTTGCTCCCTCTCAACAACTGTCGGACATGGCGGACTGTGCCACGTGCAGGGAGCCGGCTGGCGGGGTGAGGGGGTCACTGAGGATCCTCGACCCTCCTGGAACACTGTTGTCACCATCTCATCCAGGACACCTCAAGCATGGGATGAGGAGGGGGCTGGAGCCCAGGGCACACAAGGGGAGGTGGAGAGCAGACTCTGGCTGAAGATGAAGCCATACCCTCCACAGCAGTGCACAAAGAGCAGCAGCAGATCGAGCAAAGTTTGAGAGACAGCTGTTCCTCTGGAGGTGCAGAAGACCACAGGTCTGCCAGGAAGAAGTGCTGGCCTTCAGCATTAAGGTCCCTTCTACCTGCTTCATTAAGAGTTCTTTTCAAGAGTGTTTATTGCCTATTTAAAAAAAACCAAAACAATAAACCAAGAAAAAGAACAGTAAAGATGCTTTCCTCCTCTCTTATTTGGTACTCAGGCACGAGAGCAGGTGGAGGAAACTGCCTCTGGTCATGAGGGTGCTGAGACACTGGAGCAGGTTGCTCGGAGGAGTTGTGGATGCCCCATCCCTGCGAGAGTTCAAGGTCAGGTTGGACAGGGCTCTGAGCAACCTGATCTAGCGAAAGACTGGACCTAGGTGATCTTTAAAGGTCCCTACCAACCCCAACCATCCTATGATGTTGCCTGAGGTTTGTTAGCAAAAACTCCTTCCATTTGAATAACCATTGCTGACAAGAGGGTCTCCCAGCAGGGCCCTCCATTTTCAAACACCATCCTCACCACAAATCTGAAAGGAAGGCAGGCCCTTACGTTCCTCTATTTTGACCATTTTGGGAGGAAGCAGTAGTAGAAGAGTTGTGCCTTCGCAGGAACCCTGCCTGCCAGAAACACCAATTTCCTCCAGATCTGTCAACCTTAACACGCTTCTAGGCAAAGACCCTGCAGTGGGAAAGCCTTTTACTACAGGAGTTGGAAGAAGAATGCGTTTAGACAGACGAAGGATACTGTAACTGTTGATTGAAATGTAAAAAGCTGCAAAACTACAAAAAGCATTATTCATTATGGCTGACTGCAATTTTTCAACTGAACTATTTTTAAAATAAGCAAGAGAAGAGAAAGAAGCGACTGTCATGCTCAAGTCTCCAGACACTGTCAACTGACTGAAGCACACAATCTCGCTCCTCTTACCTTTGGTAGAAGCTTTCCCTCAGTCAGAACCAAAGTATCTCCTCTGCAAACATTAAGTTCCTTCAGAGTGGCATCCTGCAGGAAGAGAAAGCACAGCACACTTGTAACTCTACATGTTCTTGTGCTTTGTTTCCTAAAGTCTATGGTGGTGGGTTTTGAAGCCGTGCATGCCAAAGGTCCAAGGTGTTTTGCTTTTCCACTGAAGAGCACAGAAATATTCACCGAACATCCACCGCTTGGAGACAGCTTGGCAGCGGCACACAAGTATTGCACCTACAGGAGCCTGCTCTGCAGGAGCCCTTCCAGAGCATCCTGGTGAGCGGTGATTTCCTCTGCACCTCCGCATCTCACCCACCAACACCTCACCCTTCCTTGCAGATGCATCATTAAACGTGGCAAGCCTAGACTTCAAAAAGAACTATGTGCATACGACTTAATCATAAGAGCTGCACAAGATTTACATTTTAGCCGTACGTATCCCAACGCTGTCTTCATAAGGCCTTGAGAAAATAAGACAGGGTGCGTACTAACATAGCATACAAAACCACCACACGCTTGCTTTAATGCAGCTCTCTTCTCTACAGAAAGATGGGGTAAACAAACTACTGCATAATTCATGTCAAAAATAGGATCCTCTTACCTCTTGACTCAATGCTTCCCCTGCTTCATAGCACCAGTCAATCCTTCTCAAATGCCAGCTGTCACCTACCAAAAACCATACATATGGAAAACTAATTAGCCAACAGTATTGTTTCAAAAACATTACAAAACTCTTAGTAACTGTTAAGGGTTCTCTTGCCTGTTTTTTTAAACACAACTCTGACAAATTCAATAAAGCACCATCCTCATGTCCTTCCCCAGACCCTAGAAGCACTTTGCTGTTTGTAAGTGGTCTTCTCTTATTTGTATAAATGTCTCTTCCTCACCTATCTAATTAATTTCCCTAGTTTAAGAGGAAGTGAAGGAATTCCCATGTCAATTTACCATTTGAATCAACATCAGGCTTGTTAGAATGAAAACTATAAGGAAAAATCCAACTTCCCCTCCCCAACTGTCTACCAGGAGACCTCATGCTAGAGGAAAAAAAAAAGATGGTGCAGTCCAGAATCTGCAATACTTTAGATATAGCACCTATATGAACAAATACAACTGAACTTTTAAATTCGACCAAAATACTGATAAAATTCACTTTATTCTTTGCAAGGTATAGAATTTGACTTGCATAACTGAAAACAAACCAAATTCAGAAAGAACCTCAGCAATAAATTCTGTACAGGGGAAAAAAAAAAACCAAAACAAAACCTTGCAGTCTTTTTAAACAAGAATATAAAAATCCACTGAAGCCTGACATCTCTTTGAATGAGAGCAGTTAGATCATGAATCTCTTCACAAGGCCAAATTCAATGTTTCAAAAACTATAACATAAAATAAAGCAATAAAAGCAGAACCATCGTTTCTTGGCAGTAAACCTACACTGCAGGGAAATAAAAAAGGTTAAGCTTATTTCAAGACATTGCTAACCACTTCAACTCATACATACAGGTACACAAGAGCACAATATTTAATCTTCATTTGGGCTCTTCAATGTATATTCTGACAGTAATGTGCTTCAGGTGAACTTTTATGGGTTTCGGAGCGTGGCTGAATTTGCAGCCATCACTCCATTGTAACACAGATTCAGTATTAAATTAATATTTACAACAAAAAGTGGAAAACAATGCCATTCCAAGGCTCTTCTCCTTCCTCCCCATCAGCATCAACAGAAGGAGATGTTCGGTCAGGAAATTCATGTGTCACACTAGTGCTGTCTATATCTCTTCCTTAATCCTCACGTAAAAGCTTAGTCACAACCAATTGCTACCACTCAGACTCCCAAAAAGGCCAAACTGTGATCTCATTTTGAATAACTTATTTTTGCAAAGCGACCAAAAATGATTTTTTTTTACAGTTTTGCCTCATGCATTGGCTCCAGCAATGAAAGCAAATCTCGTCAAAACAACCAAGCACCTTCACCTGCGTCCAAGCAAATAGTCTAAGATCCAGGGATTTTGCCACATTTTGACTGAATAGAAAGCTTGAAACTGATTTTTAACAGCAAGTGCACAGCCAGCTTCTATCAGAGCAAGACTGCAAGTTTATAATTATTTCCTCTCCCCTCCTCACTTTAAAAAGACACATAAAACATTGTAACTTACAACTCTGAAGTTTTAGGGTAGCAAGAGTTGGCTTAGAAATGCGGAAATCCCTTTAAAAATAATTAAATAACAATATAATACAACTAACCTGATAATCCACATTTTTCCAGCATTAAATTTAGACACTGAAAAAAAGAAACACACAGTGAGACTTGACTCAATACACAGACTGGGAAAGTTTTCAGCAAATCTACGCCATAATTTTCTACCACAAAAACCGAGTGACTCCTCGTCAATTCCCAAAACCAATATAATCCCACAGACACGGTGAATTTGAGCTATACATTAAACCCTTCAAGTATCAGATTGCTTTCAGGCAAGAAATTTACTATATCAGGTGAGTCAGCTTTTACAAACTGTTAGAAAACAAACAAACAATGTGTGCTGTCAGTTTGTTGCTTTACTTGAACAAATTCCATCCCAGGGTTTGCAAATGCATCTTTCAGAAATGCAAACTCAACCCTTTCCAGGCACTCTGTGCCAGAAGTCTGGATGGCAGAGAATCGCTTCCTCTGCTCTGTGCACAATTCCTCCTGACTCCTCTCAGTTCAATTCTGTGCATTCAGCTTGATAACGACAAGAGAACCGTGGCAGGCTCTGCTGTGATTGCGTATCATGCTGAGGACTGCTGTATAGAAAAGGAGAGGCTAGCCAGGCATGAAGCTGTCAGATTACACTCGTGTTTGGGAAAAAGCAAGGATCTCTCTTTACTACTTGGTGAAAGATCAAGGCATTCCTCCTCACTGGCCTTTTGGAGTTTAAATACGTCCTTTGTCTCGGTGTCTCCTGGTGATCTGAAGGGACACACGGGTATAAGGCAAAGCCCTCCAGGAGCAGCAGACCTGACCCAGGCAGGGCAAAAGCTTTTAAAAGCAAACCCACTCACTTCTTTGACAGAGGCAGTCTCTTCCACAACTATCTCCATCTCAGGGCTTGCATTTAGGTCACTCTCAACAATAAAATACAGGAAGAGCTGAAAAAGCAAGTATAAGCTATCAGAATACATATTTAAGTATGGAAATGCTGTGAAATAACAGTCCCTGATGCACGCATCTACCAGCTATCACAAGTCTACCATCAGTCAAACAGTACTGAAACCACCTGGGGCTAAAGCAAACAGTCTGAGCAGGACAAACAGAGGAGCAGCCTTGAGCAGATCTTCATTAACCAGCTGTACACAGTTAGCCTGCTGCAAACAAGGCATAAAACCAGCTAGCACTCTGATCTTTAGAAATACACAACTATTTTTTATCTTCCCTATTTACAACTTCTAGATATCAAGAGCAATATTTCCCCTCTCTTACTTTATGCTCTTTACAAAAGTATACACACATCAGAGCACAGAAGTCGGACAACCCCAAAGAGATGAATAACAAGTGATTTACCATGAGTCAAATGAGCTAAATTAATTGGTCACGTATATGCTCTTGGCCTTTGTCAACTGAGATAAACGGTGTGAGCCCTCATGCAGGTACAGATAATGCTAAGTGTCACTAAGCATTTTTTCCATATTGTTTATAACCATTACAGGAATAAAAAGAGGACTACATGAGACACTGGGAAATGTAAACAAAGCATAAAGGCAGCAGCAGATTCTCTTCAGTCACAGCACTACTATACCTGAGTGGAAGTTGGAGCTTTCCCACGACACAGCCCTAGCAAGCTTCCCATTTTCAGCTCCGCTTCCTTGACAGTGTAATCCTCAGGCACTTCAGGAAGGACAAAAACATGGAGAACATCATAAGCTGCTGCTTCCTGAAAACATCCTTTCTATTATGCTGTTCTTTAAAGTAAGACAAAAATGTTCAGTGACATTCAGAGAACTTCATTTCCACAGTGGTTACATCAGATGCGTTAGCCTCCTATGATGAGAGTAAAGCAACATTTTTATAAAGGTTCCTCCTCACCACCCCATGTGTATGGGGAAACAGAAGAAATCAGGTTGGGCAAAGGTAGGTTATCTGGTACAAACTCCTGCTCAAAGGAGAACCAATTCTGAAGTCAGAGCAGTTCACACTGTTTTTTTTTCCAGTCAAGCTCTGAATATCTCCAGGAATGGGTATCTCCCTCTCTTTCCCCTCTACCATATCCAGCTGGAATTTCCCTTGCTGAAACTTGTGTCCGCCGCCTCTGATCCTCTCCATGTGCACCTCTGAGAAGAATCTGGCTCTGCCTTCTCTACAGGTCCATGTTACAAGATTAAAGATGGCCATTACCTCCCCACCAAGACTTCCTCTTCAGGCTGGAAACACCCAGCTTCCCTCCTACCTCATATGTTCCAGCTCCCAGACCATCCTAGCTGCTCTCCAGCCTCTCTGGACTGGCTCTAGTGTGAAAGGGCTTCCTTCTCATGCTGGGGACCCCCCAAAATGGACACAATACTCCAGACGTTGTCTGACAAGTGCTGAATGGAAGGGAATTAACTTCTCCTTGGCTTCCTGGCTGTGTTTTACTAATGCAATGTACTAGCAAAACAGCAGAGACACAGAAAATGTTTCCAGCAAGCACAAAGCTAAACCACTCAGTTTCTCACCACTGCGTTAACAGCAAAAGCAAAGCTGTGGGTCTTCTGCCGAACACTGGCCATCAGGAGCACAGTTACACAGTGACAGGTGGTAGCACACACTCATCTAAATCAAAGAGCAGGCTATGGCATGAACACGTTCCTCCACTCTTGTGGAAGCAGGAATCCACAAGTTATTCAGTGTGCTTCATTCACCAGACACATGCTGCCTTCTCATAGCACACAGGAACCTAACAGTGCTTTCTTCATCACCACAGGACTCGAGTTTGCCACTCAAGCTGTTCTGAAATCCAACCTCGCACATCAATGCTCTAACAAACACATATAGTCCATTTTGATTCAGTAAACAGGTTAGAAAGACATGGAACAATGACCGTTTCCTGAAACATCTAGAAAGTTGCTCTGTGATGTATTAAATGTGATTGTAAACAGATTATTTAGAGACTTCTCAACCAAACATTTAAATTTAACCTCTAGCTTTGTACTGGTATTGTTAACAAACAGTAAAACCGGAAAAACCCCACAAAACTGCTTCAGTTAAGCCTGGAAATTAGTGAAGTTACATGTGTGTACTTCCTCCAGGAAATGACAAAAGGAAGCTTAAGGTCCCCTAACTGAACTGCCTACAGAACAATGGTTAAATAAACAAACTTACCTGGAGAAAGAAGTTTCCCATTTTTGCCAACAGGTCTAAGACAGCTGTCATTTGCTGTACCAAAAAGGGCAGGAAAGAGAGATAGCCGTACTAAGTAATTCAGATAAGAAGGAATTTGGCTCAGAAGTTTAGACAGATAACATTTAAGATTAATGGAAACAACAGGGTTCTCTTAGAAGCCTCCCTCTGGAGGTACTACATCAAAAGTACAATTGGAGAGAGAGATTCCTAGTGACTTTATGAACAGTCTTAGCTTTTACCCTTTAGTGAAAGATTACTTTCTCTCTGAAGTCACAATCAGTAAAATACTCTAAAACTGACCAAGTGCTTCAACAGGTAAAGGCATCAACAAAAGCTTTAAAGAAAGAAAACTGGAGTGTCTTAAAGAAAGGAAAAGGTAAAAAAAGCAATCTTCAATTCTTAGTGTAATACTTTAGTAAGATGACACAATTATTCCTACTCAAACAGCTTCTGAAAAATAAGACCTTCATAAAATGTACTTTAATCGTGAGTTACAATGATTTTTTTTTAAGTTAGGAAAAATAATAACTTTTATTCAAAATCAGTCCTTTGCACCCTCTTTATTCCCTAAGAAACTCCGAACAGCAATGGATTTTCTGTTTTGAATAGACTGATGCAAAAAGTAGGAAGCCAGCCATTAAATTCTAACATTATCGCATATCTCAAGGTAGGGCAGCTGAACGCTTACCTAATTCCTCCTCTAGCCGAAGCTCTCGTATCGCTTTCATTTTGATATCTGACATCACCTAAAAGAAAGCAATATTAACACCTCGAATACCGAAGGCAAATAACACATCTGCTCTTCAAATGCCAGTCCACAAAAGGCAACTTCCACTTGAAATGCATCCTAGTTATGTTCTTATTCCTGTTAACACTATACTCAGCTGAGAAAACATTTCTTTAACCTTATCATACCAAACATACACAATAAATACATAAATGTACTGCTATCATAACACATTTGTGGAAATTTTCCTTAAAAACAATATTCCAAAGAAAAGAAAGAGGTATTTAATTTTTTGATTTACCAAAAGACTAATATTTCACAAACAGTAATTTTGTGAGCAAAACTAAGTAGTACTTCCTATTTCTTGTAACAGAAATAATTTAAAAGGCAGAAAAGGTACGAGAGAAGCCCATCCCTTGGGGAAAACCAGCATTTCTTCCTATCCTACATTGAAAGCAAGAAATAATATGCTCCTCCTCTTTTAGCTTTTGTTTGCTGACGTAGCCTCACCAAATACACATTTACAGGATGATCCAAAAAGAAAATTGTTTCACACTAAAACACATCAATGTAGACTGCACTGGTTTAAGTTAGCAGCATGATAGTCTAAATACACAGCAGCCAAAGTATTCAGGTAACAGTAACTCTGACTTGCAAGCTACTTTCATCACAGAAAAACTTCAGCCCTGAGGCTAAATTGACTCCTCACTAATCCCAAGTACACTGGTCAAGCTCTTTGGGGAAACAGCCTGCGTTACACCCCTGAACAATCAGACTCCTTACTGTTTCAATAGTGGCAGTAATTTTAACGTGCTTCTCTTCGTCTTCGGTTCCACAGACGTTTTTAACTTGAAGCCAGCTGATGTCATATGTAAAAGCAGTCAAATTGCCACTTGACACATTCACAAAGCTGTAAAAGTGAGTAGAGCGAAGATGGTCAAAGACAGGAAAAGTACACCTTGTCTGGGCTAGATCACCACATACCTAAGCTCTCAAATTAACCCTAAATTTAACCCTAGGTCATTAATAGCGATGGCACGTCACAGAGTAAGAGCCATACGCCTCAGGCAGCATCCAGGCACCTCTGGGCTGGGTACTGAGTAAACCAGTAAAAACTATGTTTTGGTAACTGTCTTTCAATGGGACTTAAGCTTCTGAAGGTACTTCAGAGATTAATTCAATTTCTGAGGCTGGATTTAAGGCTTCTGCAAAAAAATATGGTAAAGCATACCTAGTCACAACTGAAATTTGAGATTGTCTCTGCCTCTGCTACTGTAGATAACCACAGAAACAGTTCTTGGTGAAGAATCCTCTCACTGCTTGATTTTATCTCAATGTTTCAGTACTGTTTCAACTAGAAAATCAGAATTCACGTAACAAGCACATCTACATGTCTCTGAAAACAGGAACCTAACCTCAAGGCTATACTCTGGGAACTGAAATGAGACCAGAAATTTGCCCCTGGCAACTTCAGATTCAAGTGAGAGATTCAGTAGAGCTGCATACTCTTCTGATACTGCTCTGTTCTCTCACTCCAAGTCTCATGGAGAACCACACAACTCAAACCTCAGAAATTCAGATTATAACAAAGACGTGCACACTGGGCACAAGTTTTCTCACTAGGTTTTTCCCTTTCCAAGTGAAAGTCAAAGGATGTGATGGCATCTGCATTTCAAGAGCAAGGAAATATCTAGTAGTGGATAAGTACTGATCCCCAAAACCTCATATTATGTTATCTTGAATTAAAAAGCTCGAAGTGACAATTAGTTAAAAAAAATATATAGCTAGCATAATTTTAACTACACAGATTTTGCCAAAATTGTTTTTTTGTTGAATTATACTTGTAATCAAAACAGTTACCTCTGGTCATGGCTGTCTAAGACTAGTACTGAGCATCCATCTGTCAGACCAACCGTTTTGACTGTTTCCTTCATATCTTCTTCAAGAAAAACTTCCCAGTTCTTGGCTTCTTTATCTGGTCCTGAGCCGTTCTTCAAGATGATTCCTCCTGAGGGCGCTAAGGCTCTGCGCAGGTCACCTAGTTTTGTGCTGCATGAAAAGACGTGCTGCGATTCAGTGAAATGCTGACCCTTCCCTCCTTCATTATACTCCACTAAACGAAGAACGTTTACGACCACAGGTTCATGATCAGGGCCCGTCATCACCTTTGTACCACCAACCTGAAGTAAAGAATGCAAAATTTATGCAGATGTGATCAATAAAATACAAAAAAGACTGGATAGTAATAAATGACAACAATAAAATTGAGACAAAAAGATGGATCCTCTCCCCTCATTAGAAATAAATCACCTTTGATAAAATGCCTACTGATCAGTCAACCAGAGTAACTCAAAAATGTTGAGAAGAGAAAGCATAATGCTACGGCATGTTCCAAGTCTGCATGTATAGAAATATATCGGCAACAGCAGCAGGGAAATCAGTGGACACTTGGCCTGCATGAGATTAATATCCTGAGGGGCTAAATTCCTATATTAAAGAACTACCCAAAAGTGTGACTGAAACAGATCAAAATTTTAAAATCTAGCCTTTCTGATATGCAATCTTGGCAAAGAATATATTTCCGTGCTGAAGATAATCTAATCACACAGGAAGCTGGAGCAGTGAAGACCACGCCAAAAACACAACCAAGACAACGACGACTCTATTACTAGATGTTTTCTTTTGTGTTTGGTTTAGGGGTTTTTTGATAAATCAGAAAGAAAACATATACTTCTGTAACAAAAATCTTTTAGAAGATTACAAAGATGCAATAAAATGCTGTGTTGCATAACCCCTGAGGGAAGTATTTGAAAGTTAAGCAGAAGCCTTAATATTAAAAGGAAGATGCAACACTAGAAAAGGAGCAGAGTATTTCAGGGAGACCATACACAGAAGTAGTCATTGATAGGTCTAATTTTGTATGTAGAATAACTCACCATGGGACGTAAGTTTTTGTTATCCCATTACTATCAACTGATCTCCTTCCAAGAGGCACCAGGTGTTTTCAGAATATACTCCAATGTCACTGGCGCTGGGTATCTATAGGCACCTATCAATCTGACCATATCACACTCTACATAGTATAATTCTATTCATAATTTTATCAAGCAGCACATTGTACATCACACAAGGTATACTGACAAGTTGTAAAACCAAAGTATCCTAGATGGGGCTGAAGTGGTGTCCCCAAAGCCAACACTGGTATGTCAGCAGCACATCTGCTGAACAGATCAACATTTCCAAAAACCTGTCTGAAGACTGCATCTTAACTATTTAGAATGACAAGGAGAGGGTATTTGGCTCTTTTACCTCCTTCCCGTTCCACACAAAGATGTCTGCTCCATCAGCCAGCCCAATGCCATCCAGTGTCAGCTCATCTCCTAAAAAAGGAGCAAATGATCAGGTTCTTTCCCCCGGCAAAAGAGACAAGCAGGGTCAGCTGGTAAATTGAAATATGCTGGCACACTCTACTCTGGCTCAGGCGTATCTTTACAAAAGTAGTTGGATGGTCAGCATTTAGGGTGGGTAATTAGGGTTTACTCATGTAGCAAGAGCAACGCAAGTGGGTACACACCCCTACAGCACTCTCTGTGAGTAAAACGGGCTGCAGCACGAAGGCTTCGATTCAATTTCCCTTGCTAATCGAGGCCCATGTTAGCACTTGGCAAAGCTGCTTGGTCAGGACTATCTACATGAGATTTAACAGTGAATCAATAGTTTTAAAATAGAAAGGTTGGATTTAATAAACGAGTTAGTTACGGTATATTCCAAGCCCATTCTTTGCAATACTAATACCCATGCTGTAGTTTCTTTTACCTTCATCTCGTAAGTCAGATTCAGATTTTTTAATAGTCATTGTCATTTAAAGCACTATACTAGCATCTGAAGGAATATTTACAGCACCTATGAGTGCCTCTGTATTTTGATGTCAATATCACAGAAAGTTGGGTTTTGTTCTGGTAGAACCCTGATCTTGTGAAACAGACCACAAAGACTAGAAAATTTTAAAATGGCTGAAGAGGCTTTTGAAGACTAACACCTAAAATTGCACATAACAATGCAAAGCTGCAGACAGAACTCATGATTTTAAAATATTAATGTACTCTTCATAAATTACTGTACTCTTGTTAGATCAGATTTAAGATTAAGACCTAACCTTTGATGCCTCCTTGCCTCCTCTCTTCTATCACCTTCTCTACCTACTAAATACTATGAAAACAAACATTCATAAGCAAATCAAAGTCAAAATACAGACCAATAGACTTTTGTCAACAAGTGTGTTTAACCTGCATAAGATCTGAAGTCTTACTGCCCTTCACAACAAAGATTATATATAAAGGTCTCAAAAACCTTCATTTCACTAATAAGAGTGTCCTAAATAACTTAACAGTGGACTTGCATGCAAGTTTGAAGAGTGTTCAGTAATACACTTCTCCAAGACGTTTTGCATATGAAATCCTCGATGTCTGCAGTAAACACAGCATCTAAATAACATGGAAGCCTTGTATGTAGTACTCTTACCATCAAGTATCTGGTAAAGATGCAGTCCTGCTGGTAACGGCTTGGCAATACTGAGAATCATATCTCCTTCCCAGGATTTGAACATCTAATTGGAATAATAAAAACCAAAAATTACATAAGACATCAGCAAGCAATAACTGACATCACTCAAAATCACAACTTTGCAGAAAGCTGTGAGAGCCTGGATACCAGGCTCACTTGGACACTTAGCGAGTCACAGCTATTTACTTCGACAAACCTAGTAACACAGAAAACAGTCAAGCATTTCGGACTCGGCCTTTCAGACTAGTCACCGGACAGACGAAAATAAAATTTCAACTGGACAGTAACCAAAGGTTGTGAGGTACAGGAAAAGCAATGTTTCCTGACACTAAGCCAGCGATTTAGAAATCTATGAAAAAGCATCTACAAATTGTCATATTCCTTTAACATAGTACAGAATAAATGCAAAGATACCACATTCAATAGTTAAGCTAAATATTTCCTTTACCTAATTTTCATTTTTCTTAAACTACTCTGATTATTTCCTTTTAAGGCCAGCTAGCTTCTTGAAAGTACAAAGACAAATCTGTCGCAAACTGAAACGTTACGAATAAGCCTGGAGTTTTGCTAAGTGTCTATCCATATCCATACACATGCTGCCTAAATGTAAATATTTAGCTTATTAGAGCTTAAAAATCTGCATAATTAAAATTTCATCAATTTCATGTCTTCCTCAACACTTCGAGAAAAGACCTCAAATCAATGTTTCCTTCCATGTAAACCCATATAGTTTTTAGCCTCCTAAAATAACATTTACTGTTGAAAATTTCTCACCGAGATAAAAACTGTGGCATAAATACACATGTAAATGTTGCAGCTCAAGTAAACACGAAGTGTTTCAGGTCTTTTAATATAGCAAATACCTGGAATATTGATTGTCGAAGGTCTCCTAGCGTTTTTCTTCTATCAACAGTCAAATCCACAACACTCTCTTTCCAAGTAAGTGAAGGATGCAAAGCCCCATTGTGAAATTTATAACACGAGCTCAAGTGGAGATGTACATCAATGCCATTGCTCGCTGAGTCACATTCCGCTCTTTGAAAGAGTAACACAATAAGAAACCAGTGAATTTAACACCAACAAACGGCTAGGTTATTTCAGAGATGCTTCTCCACAGTTCTCCGGGAACCCAAAGCCTCACGACTAAGTTCACTGTCACATTCCCCACTCCAGCAAGGGGTAAGCAAAGAGGTGTCCCAAGCGGACAGCGATTTATACGTCACACAATATAGAGCTAGCGTACACATCCTCCACATAAGCACTATGACAGCACGTTTCTACACCTTGCTTCTACCTTTCTGACAAAGAAACACAAAAGAACGACAAACTTTATAAATAAAGGATGAAAAACTTTATCTTTAGGGATTTGGAGATGGAATTTTTTTTTTAGGCTGCATTCCAGATCAGTACTCTGTTGAAATGCGGAGACAGAAAAACTGGATGGAAACTGAGTCAAGGCAGACACAGCCATGCCTTCCTCCTTTATACCCTGCATCCAGTCCTAGTAGTTAAACACAACCGCAAATACACCATTTAAAAAATAAAGGAGTGAAATTTGCACAGTACAGAGATCTCACACAAGGCCTCTGTCTCTTGTGTGTACATTTTGATAGCTCAACTGCGATTCAGACGTACCACCAGTTCTGTGTGTTCCTCAACAGAAGGAAAAGTTGTGACTGACCGGAATACCACTAGCTCTTTCCTCCACATTTCTGGCCAAGGATACCACTTATCTCTTGTTTCACAGTAAAACAAGCCATTCCCGTTTCTCCCAATGGAGAACTCCCTCCACAAACATAAATAAGACAATGTATTCCATTCTCCTTCCAGAATTGCCCTGATTTTCACCAAAAAATTGGTACAATTTTAAACCGTATGTAAGTTGCCCTTGGAGTTCTGTAGAATGCCTAGTTACACCACTACCAGGGAGGCAGGGAACTAGTAGAAGACAGAATCTGGACATACAATTCATGTTCCTCGATGAACCTCTATGACATTGAGTCATTTTAGTATCCAGCTCTACTCAATGAGTTTACTTCATTTTACATCACTTTGGAGATCTACAGATTAAGAATGCTGTTTAAGAGATTGTACAGTTACATTAATATACCTCTTTTTTTGCAGCTCAGTATTAGCAGCATTCATTTCATTCAAAAGGTGTTCAGGAATCTGGTACCTTGGATTTCCTCGTGCTGCAACAAATAATATAGGCTAGTTTGGACTCAGCTGCTTAAAATGTGTTTTGGCAAACAAGAAAAGTTATCAGGATGAGACATTATAGTACGGTAATCGTTGAAAAGTCAGAGCAATAACACTGCATCCTTTCATAAGAGAAAATTAAACTGCAAGATGACACAAACAAGTGCTTTTACTTCTTCCCATCAGTCTTTCCCTAAGGGAAACTGACACGTGAATGCCGTTAGCAACAATTTATATTTATTTCAGTAGGAGATGTTCTCCTAGTATTTGTGAAGCGTACTAGAAAAAAGTTAGTGTCAGCTATAGCCAATTAACCGGTCACTGCCTCCTTGGAGGGAACCTCTTTATATCTTCAGTTAACCATTTTTTTTCCAAACAATTGCTAGAAAGAGAACTGGAAGGGACAGAAATGCCCAACAGCCTTTGCCCTCCAGAAGACAAACTGCCAATGAAGGAAGCCTCCAGAATTATCAAGATGAGCTTTGCATACCTTCAGGTGGTCTTTTTAACTGAGATTTTCGATAAAACAGCATGTAGGCACTCTCTTTACCCTGAAATTGTTTCTCAATATCCTTTTCCTTGATCGGCTGGACTTCTGAATCATTCAGATCAAACCAATGGCAACTAGCAGAACTGTCCCTTAGCCTTGTAGGTTTTTTTCCTGAATTCCAATGGACGTCATTGCTCTGAGGAGGACTTCGGAGATTTTGTCCTTGAGAATCTGACTTAAACAGGAACTTGTGAGTTTCCTTCAAACCAACCTTCTTTCCATCAGGACTGAAATGAAATATCTGAGGATGATCCTGCAAATACTAAAAGGAAAGCAAGATGAAGATGTCCAGTTTTAAATACAGTAGACTATTACGTACTTCACCCGATTCATCCTCAAATTGATACACAAACCCCATGCCTTCAAACAGTTTTATGATCCCTCCTCACATATTTCCTCAGTTTAGAGTGGAAAATATACTCTTCCTACCACCATTTTTCTGCCTCATCTTTTATATGCTGCTGTTGGCTTCGTTTCCTAAATAACTTCAAGACTCTTCAGGCAGGAAATTGCGAAAGCATTGGATTCAACACATATGAATCACTTAGAATTAAATCAGACTAACTTCTGAATTTCAAAGATTGCTTGAGACACTGGAGTCCTTTTAAAACACTTCTCAGAAGCACATACTCTCTGTCCCTGGAAAAGCAGCACTAGGCAATCAAAAAGCCTCTGCTTTATCAGACGCACAGAGGACTACTGCAACTAGTTTAGCCCTCTAACGCTGGTATTTTCCACTCCCTAGTCTCTGCAGAACTGCTCCTTTCTATACTTACCAGACAGGGTTCTTGAGCTCAATTCTGCTCTACTGAGTTGTACCTTACCCAAATTAATGCTGCCCATTGTGGCATCTCAAGAATTTATAACCTGTTTGTTCCATTTCGCCCAGTTTATCCACTCTGTACTCTACTTTTATTTTATCTGCATGCAGATACTTTAAACAAGCTTGGTGTTCAAATTACACAAAACAAAATCGTGGCTCTTGAGGGATGGGGTGGTGGAAACCAACCACCCTCCAATCTCCCCCCACCGCCGAACTATAAAAACCATCGAACTCCCTCAAAAAAATCCCGAAACAAACCCACAAAATCTGAATTTCAGTTTCAATCGTAATCAAAAGCTCACTTGATACTTCCAAAAGTGTAAAACAATTTACAGTTATTCCAATAGTAAGTATTGCACTGAGCAATGTGCTTTAGGTATAGATCTGGCATTTGTGAAAGGTCAGCTTTGTTAATATTCACAACAGCACTCAAACTTTGAAATGGTTACCACTGGGTTGCTCACAACTTGTTTCTATCACTTTACTGTCAAAGTCAGAAAAGCATCTGCCTCCCCAGAAGAGTCGCATTCAGATTTCACAACCACTTTTAAATAGTTATTGTGAAAACTGCATTGTTAGCTCTACTCAAAAAACAGTCAAACATTAATTTTCCATGTATCTGTAACAGAAATGCTAAAGTATTTTCCTTAAAGCATTAGAAAATACAGTAACCAACCAGAAAAACACAAGGTTTTACTGGAACTGTTAATTTTATGGACATGCCCTAATCAACCAAAAAGTGGCATACATTTTCAAAATCTCATTTCTGTTATGATCGTGAAGAGGTACCGCATTTCCTCTGGTGTCCCTGCCCACGGCAGAGCAGTTGGAAACAGATGATCTTTAAGGTCCCTTCCAACCCAAAACATTCTATGATTCATTAATTCTCATCAGTGTTTTTACATTCAAGTGGCAGTACTGTTGTTGTAGCTTCATCCACAGACACAAGGTTCAGGAGGTAAGGTTAATTCTTTTGTAGCCCAGCCACACAGATGGAAAATAAGATGTAAGCTTTCAGGCAGATAATCCCTTGAGAAATTTGTCTGTGTTCCCCAGTCTACTAATTTAGCTTACAAACCTCTGTTACACATGCTCTTGCTAGTCCAAGTGCCAGTATTTTCAATTACCATCCTACTGGCTATTCAATAGAAATATAAATGTAAACTTATCTTAACAGTAAAACCAAACAAACATACACACATATTACCTTTTGTAATCCTCCATATTGTTTTCGGTATTTCTTATTCCAGGGCACCCCTTTTTTCTTCAACAATTTCTGCCCTAATTGAGTCACAGGAATTTGTTTAGATTCTTCCTACAGAGAAATTAAAAACTAGGATAAGGAAGGATACACAAGTCAAGAGATCAACACAAAATTCTGAAGTGCTCAAATCATTCCTGTTTGTTAATAAGCCAACATCACCTTTTGCCACAGCTTTGGTAAGCAACTGAAGAAATACGGCATTTTCTGTATGAAGAGTATTAAAGTTAGGTTAAGTTACAAGTTTCATCTGCTTCACAGTCAATTCAGAAAAGTTCCATACACTTAAACTTATGCACTCTTGCAGATGTTAACCCCTTCTTCCAAGTTCCCTAGTATCAGAATCAAAGCAATAAACTCCTTACATGCCATACCTCTGATAATATCCCTTCCAACGTTGCCAACGGATTTTCTATTTCTTTCGCTTTTTCGGTATCTCTTAAAGTCTTATCGTCAATCCACCTATCCTCCTCCTCCTGTATAAGAAAAATAAGAGACTCACAAATACTGTTGTTTCACACACCACTAGCGGTTTTCGATTACAGTCTGCACTAACATTAGCATGCACAATTCAGTGTGAAGGAAGCTCTGGTAAGCTGCCTCTGCCACCCTCTACAGACTATATTTTCATATAGAATACCCATTATCACTTTTTTTAACTGAAAAGGAATTTGTGTTATTTACGAAGAGCCATCCAGAGTCATCCACTAAAATGACTGCGCTAGTCTTAAGCAAAGATATTAATTCATTTGGGAAAGAAAAAGTAAGCCAAATAACGCTAGATAGTTCAGCAGACTGGAAAGCTAAAATCTGCTACAAAATCCTGACAGAGATGGTCCACTGTGGAAGCCAGTAAGAGACCAAACATCTCATTAAAATAGTTGTTAGTTTGGATGCACATTTCATCCACTAGCTCTTGATACTCTTCTGAAAAATAAGACATATCAAGCAAGAAAGAAAAACCTTTAGGTTTTCCTTACTTACGTGTAACTGCCAGTTTCCTAATTCATCCACATCTCTGATATAAACATGATAGTGTCCTCCATAGCAGTCACCTTTATGTATAATAACAGAGAAGAGCTCATACATGTACTCTGAATCATCCATTTCAGTCTTTAAAAGAAGAACAATAATAACAACAATAATATATATCAGTAAGTCTTTCACATAAGGCCAGTTTTACACCATCACCACGGCTTCAGATGTTTCTCAGTGTGCATTTGCATGTGCAGATATTGAAATGGCTTTTCAGTGCTGGAGAACACAAGCATGGACTGACACAAACCACAGCCCAAGTCACAGGCTTATTAAGCAACTTTTAAAGCATGATTCTGAACAATACTGGAAATTAAAAATTAAAAAATTTAAATAATGGAATATTGATGCAAATAATAAAACAGCTCAACCTGTTTGTTCATAACCAGGCTTATTTTGTCTAAAAGACTAGAGAAAAAACAAGCAACACATTTATTATATACACAAACCAACTGAAAAAAAAAAAAAAAAAAAAAGACTTCCTCAAATGCAAACACTGAGAAATTTCCAAGCTTGCATTGCAACATTTCAATACGAAAAATATATTTTGCAATAACAGTGCCTCTAGCAAATATATTCTTTATATATTTTAAGGATCAAAAATTGTCATCAAGCAATTGTATAGCTCCATGTATAATCAAACTATATGAATGCAAAGAACAGATTCCTAAGACAAATGAAGTAACTACAGGCACATAAAACATACATAGTTAAATTCATACATGATGTTATCAGACGATGACAATACAAAACCGAATTTAATTTCAATTTCTAGGTGAGAAACTTCCTTTCAAGTGAATATAATCTTTTTAGGTCATTATTATACTCTTTCTCCTTTTATAGCTACAAGGTTTTTCCCACTCAGTTAGCAAGTGGTCTTTTGGAAACAAATTGGAAGTCGAAAAATTTGGAATTGGGGACAGAGGAGAATCCCGCAAAGTTTCTCAAATAACCTGCCCTGACAAATGCAAAACAGAAGATAACTTGTCCTTGAGATACCAGTTCTCTGCAGAGTATGCAGAAACTTTAACAAATATAACAGTACATACCTGCTCACAAAAAGGCCTCAGATTTATCTGGACAGGGAATGTATAGCAGCTTGTTTCCTTGTATCGTTCACACTTCTTAAAGTCAAAGTTAAATCTCAGGAGAGAAATGGTGAGAAAGGGTGGCAACTTGCGTAGTTTAGCAGACTGTAAAATGATTTTTTAAAGTTGTAAGCACACGGTTACACAGAATAGCGTTTCCACTTTGCTATGGTCAACTTTTTCTTTTCCAACAAAGCTTCGTTACAACCAGGCAGACATGACCAGTGTTTTCATTTTTAAAATGTATTCCCTAATTCTCAATTTCCCTACCAATTAGACATCCTAAAAGCAATCAAGATCTTTCCCCTCTGTTAAGCCCTACACCTTCCTTGAATGGTGATCATCAGTCCCATACTTCATCCTGCTATAGAAAACAGAGGACACTGCTGCAATTGTAGTCGGTAGTTTTATTTTCATATCCCGCAAGTTCTTTGTGAGAGGATTTTCTTGAATTTTATACTAAGAAACAATTGCTTCAAACCCTAGGGTCTGTGCTTACGCAGGAAGTCAGAGTATACAGCATCTTCCCAGCAGCTTTGCTCTTGGCCCCTGCCACCAACAGTCCCACACAGACCCTGGGAGCCCAGAGCAAAAAGCACAAACGCTCAACTGCTGCTGAACAGCAGGCACTGCAGAAGAGCAACACAGCTTTGGGGTAGCTTTGCCATACCCAGACGAACAGCGAGGCGCTCAACATCTGGCACAGGTGCTGTGAAGCCACCCAGGGGAAGGGAAAAAAAAAACAAAACCAAAAAAAAACCACTATAAATGAGGCTCAACCTACAAACATAGCCTATGTGCTTGCTTCTGCTCCAAGGGAAGGACATCAGCTGAGGCTGGGGCTTATTAATCTTCTGGTTATCTCCTCCAAGCACAGCATTTGTACTTCACCTGAAGTTTATTCCAATGATTGTTAAGGAGTTTTCCACTTCCACAAGTATAGGTCAGGACTCATGCAGGCACACGGGAAGTCTCTGCAATATAACCTAGGTTTGACAGGTGTCTATTGTCCAGAAAAAGAGATCACTCCCACATGCATTTTGCAGCCCGCTGCTGAGGGACTGTGGGGTTGCTTCCAAATGCAACAGAAATGGTCCGAAAAATGTCAGCAGAAAATAACACAGGGGCATTTTGCTTCAGATCTGCCAGGCTGCTCAAAGATGAGGGCCTGGACTAAGATCTGTGGGCTACAGTAAACGAGCACCACACTGTGCCAGAGCGGCATGGGGTAGGTGTATCCTGCAAGACCATACAGAACAACCAAGCAAGGGTTAAAGTCTCCCTCATTTATACAGAGGAGGGCCTTCAAGGCAGGAAAGCCAATGCATTTTAGTAAGGAAGAACATTAATCAAGATCAAACAATTTGGTGTGTGAGCACATTAGGAACTCTGGTGTGAAGCAAAACCAACCATCTTGTATCACCTCTGAATGCAAGTGTAGATTCAACAGATGCAACTCTGAGCCTTTCCGATGTTTCCACACAACTCTCCATTTGCAGAGCCACACCAGATAGCCTCTCAGGAACACACATATTGTTTAAGAAACTCCCTAAATTAGGTATTTCATTTGAGTCAATTGCAAAGACTACTGTGCAGAGCTTAGTGGCATAAAGGATTTTGCATGCTCTTCCAAGTTTAGAGTGATAATCAGACTGTACAACTAAAATCTGACAAGAGTTCTGGAACACAAGATTCTTCAACTATTACATTTTCTAGAGGCCAAGACAAAAAAGAGGTAAGAATAACACACAAAGACCCACAGCACACTGAAGGAACAGAGGAACGGAGCAGTAGGTGTGGGCCACCTTGCCTTTCAAACAGGCTAGGTGTGGGCAGGAGGTCACATTGTTAGGCAGCTGCCTACCTAATGTTGCCACCAAGCCTTGAGTGACCCAGCCTGCACCTCACTTGCTGCCAGTGCTGACTCTCACTATGGTCTGCTGAGATCACGCACATCATGCCTGCGAGGCCACAGGCAGCAGTCGTGCTCATACAACGACCCTCCTTCCTGCTACAGCCTTCTAGCGCAGCCCCTCTTCTCCTGGGGCTGTCCATGCACACCCTGGCGTCCCTCCCACTATGTGACTTCTTACACAAGTTCAGAGTTCCCACTGTCATCTTGCGTGGATGACCACATTTGAGATATAAGCAACTGTTATCTCGCCCTCCCTTGAACCCAGCAAAGTTTAACTCAAACAAGCCCTTATAATTAAACCATCTGAAGCACTAGCAAGTGTTCCTGAACTCCTGAGTCACTCATTAACTTCACCTGTCCTCAGCTTGCCTTTCAACCCACTCCTTTCCATGTTCAGGGTGATACAAGGTTTGGAGAGCCACCACAGCAGGCCAGAGAGCTTCGCTGTTTTGAAGAGGGCAGAGTATGTCAAAGGTAGAGTGCACTATCAGCCTATGTCTGCTTCCCCTTTACAAAAAAATACTGGGAATAGCAGAAAAAAGAGTAACTTTTTATTTAAAAATTACGACATGAAAGATTTGCACAGAAGAAAACCAAACACCACTTTTACCATTCTGGAAAAACGCAATTCAAAGATGTACAACTCCCATAAAGCTCTCGCTGGGCTGCCCTTCCCTGGCCCTGGCTAAGGGGACAGATAACAAGGCACATAAAAAGTCTTAAATTCAATGACTGTGTTAGGGAAACCAGTTCAAACTGTTATAAACCAACAAACAGGGATAAGCTGTCAGCACAAGGATGCTGCACACTGCCCTGGCACACGGACAGTAACCAGTGTTAACGGCCATGCCACCATCTAACGAAGCACTCAGGGTCACATACACAACTCCTCTGGAAGATACCAATGTTAACAAGTGTCAACCATGTCAACAAGTGTCACCGCATTTGACTTATTTAAAAAATAAGTATTTAAAAAAAAAAACCCAACCCCAACAGTTCTTACCCATTGCTGAGCACAGACCAAAGCAGTAAAACGTTAACAAGAAGATTATGACAAAGCAGGACAACTCAGACAAACCCATCACATCCTTCAAAAGCATCTTCAAGCCACAGCCTGAAGGAGAAGACTTTCACAGTCCATATTCTGACTGCAGGAACATGACTTTGAAGCTTTGCTCTGCCTGGATTTTTATCCTGCTCAGATGGAGGGAAACTCCTGGTGCCGCCCATGGTCAGAAACCACTGGCTTAGCACGCGGCAAGTGGTTGAAAAGCTCAGTAAGAGAGGACACAAAGTGGTAGCGGTTGCATGGATAAATTTTTACTCACCTGAAGACTCTAGCAAAACAGAACAACTGAAAACACCTACTAAAGTGTTAATTTATCACCGCAAGAACCTGTTCAGCATCAGGGAAACAATGCAATACCTGGATCAACAGATCCCATTTTCCTGTGCAGAGCAACAGTTGTTCATTACTTTCTCTCTCCCATTTGGGCTCCTCATGAGAGAATTTCCATGGTTTTCCTCATGACATGGATTTGTTTATTTTTTCTTTACTCTCTAGCTTATCTTTCGGTCTATCCTCTGAAATGCACGAAGCCAGGTGCAGTAGAGGTGTGTGAATGAGGCAATACTCCTGAAATCACATGTCATTCCATTCACCACTGGCTAGATTAAAGACTGCAACAACATTCAAGTCAAGAAATTAATCACATGAGCTTTTCTTGACATAGTTGCTGAGGTTTAAAAAACAGCTCAGATTTTGGCACTCTCTTATTATTTACCATCTGATTAAAGATGCAGATTTTTTTTTTATTTCAGAGACAGAGGGCAGACACAGCAATATAAACAAAGCTCCTAACTGTCAGCAAACTGAACACTGAGAACCACCAGTGCATTACCTTTGAAGCTTCAACAAGTTTATCACAGGCTCCGCATCGATACAGGTTCTCATTTTCAAAGTACTCTTCTTCTACATACATGTTCCACAGGGCCTCCTCCAAGCCAGCAACACCTTTTACCGCCACTGTTAGGTCTAAGAAATCTTCCTATGCAGAAGTACAATAGAAAAACAAGGTAGCAAGTGGTAAGTTGATGGCACATTAAAAAGATACTCATCCCATTCACCACAGCAGATGTGGGAACAAAACAAAAAACTGAAGAAAAAAAAACCCTACCACACGAAACCCTGAATAGCCACATAAGAGAAATTAATTAAAACAAAACAACAAGAAGGAGGAATGCTTTTTAAAATTACAAAAAGCAGTAAAAGAACGTAAAGATGTGTTTTACTGTTGTTACCCCACTGTTCAGCTCTCTCCTAACTACATCTATTAAAGCCAACGTTTACCGATGTAGAAAATACAATGCTTGTTTTTTCACCTCTGAGTCATGGCCTTACGTAAGTGGTTTAGAAAATGCCAGCCAAGACTTAACAACAAAGTCACGCACAATTTTCAGGTGTTTTCAAGTCTGCAGTGCCCTAACCAATACACACTACCTAGATGCAACAAGGCCACCAGTGACACTCAAGAAAAATGTCCTTACTTTTGGACTTAACAGAACATTTAAAGTATCTTCAACAGACTGAAGAGAAACCTATCCTGGAAAATCCTCTGGCTTTACCTGTGTCTCACTCATATTCTTGCACTCTTTACAAACAATCTGCTTGACAACAGTCCCGTGGTACAATCGATTAATAAGGTCATGACCTGA
This sequence comes from Chlamydotis macqueenii, assembly GCF_036417535.1. Classification (NCBI taxonomy): domain Eukaryota; kingdom Metazoa; phylum Chordata; class Aves; order Otidiformes; family Otididae; genus Chlamydotis; species Chlamydotis macqueenii. The sequence continues at coordinate 42,425,807 of NC_141561.1, forward strand.
AGTCCCCACAAGGGAAGTTTCCAAAGCACTGAACAGAACCCGATTTAATTCCTGCACATCATGCTGCCTCATTTCCTGCATGATAAAAGAAAACAAACTTGAAGAAATAAGATAGTGCCATCTGCTTTGCTTATTGCTTAAAACCAACATATATTAAGGGTGGCAAAACTGTCTCAATGACTACCCATATATTTACTACCTTGAGAAGTAAATTACAATCTTTACTATTATTTGTTATTCTTCATTTAGTCATGCTCTCTGCACAGCTACAAGTACCTAAACTATAACCCACAAAAGACACTTTCACTTGGGTAGATTTAGACTAAAATCTAAGGTGAATTCACAGTCCAATTTATGTAAGAATCTAAGTATTGTAGGACAAGAACCCTAATTACTGTTAGAAAAATGTTCCTGTAAAAACAAAGGAAAAGCTACTGAAATTTTATCTAACAGAACAGTTTTCTTTGGTTGCTCACTATAAATAACTGCCCTGTACTTGACGTGGAGATTCAATAGTCTACAACAAGAGCTGACCCAATTCAACGCTATCTCCACAACCTGAAGTATTTTAAGATACTGCTTAAATGTCAGATTTCCAAAACAATCTTCTCATTCAGGAAAAAGTTTGTCACTGATGGTGTCACGGATGGTGCTTTGTACCTCATGGCCATTCCACCCAAAGCTCTCTGTCAGGTCTGTTGTAGATGCAGCCTGCTGGTCCAAGAGCAGAAGCTGGGCAAATAACCGTTGAAGTTGTAATGGAATTACTCGAACCTAGAAATAAAAAACAAAATATACCCAACAGATCAGAAAGAGTCTTCAAACCAGCCATTTAAATAAAAAGAAAAATAATTTAGTATAAAACTTGTTACAAACCACCACTGCCTATGGCTTTCACAACACGTTACCCCAAGTCACACCAGAACATCAGTCAGACTCAGTTCCCAAAAATCTACAGTGCCTCACCTTAGTCAGCCAAATATAGCCATGGAACTGTTCTGTGACAAAGCAGAACTGCATGGATTAAAATTAAACCACCACCATAGTAAAAAAGGACAAACTTCTCGGATCTTTCTCATAATACTAAACCCTAAGAACTCAGCTACAAGACATCATGACATACAGATTTAACATGTGCTACTCCTTGCTCAGCAAAGGGTTTGGTGGTTGGGTGGAACGAGATGGAAAGGAGAACGGTTAATGTCAACAAGTTTGATCAGCTACCTATATTTATCTTTGACTTACAAAGAAAAAAAGTTTCCAAACAACCAGTTTTGTCACTTTAACCTGAGAACTAAAGAATGAAATTCTATAGTCAACTTTAGTAACCACGTTTAAACAAAACTTAAATTCCAGTCTTATACCATCTTGTGCACGGGTGGGCTGTTAAACATTCAGACAGCCTCACTGCAGTCATCTAGGCTGTACACACTGACTTTTTTTTTCTGGTGGCAAGTAAGTCATAGCACTGTAGCTTTAATTACAGAAGAGAAAAATCTAAAAAAGGACTGTACAGAATTTAGGATTGTTCCTGCTCCCCTTGAAGACAAAACGACCTCTGCTATACTCTGCTCAGTATCTTACTTTTGAAGTCACAGCTTATGGCACTGAAAACTTACATCTGTGTGCAAAATCAAGTATCAGCCAACCAAACTGTCTTTCAGTACCAAAGCTGGGCTTTCACTCATTCTCATTAAAGGCTTCATGCAAATTGAACCAATATTCTTCCAAATCAACATTCAGCAGTGACTAATGTTACGAAAATTTTAAATACCTTTGTATCTGGCTTACTGCTGTCATCCAAAGTCCCAAGTTCTTCAGGTCCTAGAGAGAACAGTGCCTCTACAAATGTAAGGAAAAATGTCTATTTAAAAACAGACAATGTCTCCTCTTGAAAGATTTATTGTATTTTGACTGTCAAGCACTATGACGCTATTCTTTTTGGCACATTAAGACATTAAACAACATTTCTGAATAGATCATTCATCCTTGTAACTGGTTCAAGCTATCACAATAAAGCATAATTAAGCATGAAAGTGTTTACAGGCAAAATAACGTCAAAATCTATTTTTTTTTCTTTTTAGGAATTGTAGTGGTTGCATTAAAAATTTAATGACACTTTATGGATAGAATAACCTCTCTCATTTACACAAAACAATCTGTGGTGTTTCTGAAATAACAAGAACTGCAAGTCACTGTAAAATATCAATTCCAACATTACTTTAAGAAGATTTGGAACATATTACCTCTAAATTCAGGTGTGAAAAGCAGAGTCTGCAGGAGGGAATTGAGGTAGCAGGTCCCACCCTGATTTTTGATACCACTGAGGTTAGTGAAACCCCTGGGAGCTGGAGGCTCAGAATCTCTGGGCTTTGATTTCTTCCCTTTCCCACAATGATTGTTCGAAATATGGGAATAATCCTCTTCAAATAAGTCCCCAAACATTGTGAAGACAAAACAGTCCTTAAAAAAAACATAAAGTAATCTATTTATTGAATCCATCCACCTCTAATCCTCCAAGATGAACATTTCAGCCCTGACTGAAGAATTTTGTTTATAACTTTTTAAACCTTAATTCTGTTCATTCTAAAAATAAATGCCAGATCCATACAAAAGCGTGCACTAGTATAACAGAAAAAGGGTGAATCAAAAGCATATATGTTAGCACAGGTTTGAATAGACTTTTAACTGGGATCAAATACATCACATTCAAATTTTGCATAAGCAGAAACACACATAGCAAAATAAACAGGTCCTTCTAAACATCTGTAATCAACTAGTTCTCAAGCTGTCCGGTTTCCTGGGCAGGAAAGGTATGTAAGGCCTCTCAAACTCATCAAAATCCCTGCACTGTCTCTCAAAAAAATCTGTGGGCACAAGTAACCTGTCTCTGTATTGGCCAGTTCAGATGGGAAGAGTGTGCCAAATGGTCAAAACCACAGTGATGTTTCATGAAAATATTCCCTCTGCTTCCAGATGTTTGAGAGTCACAAGCTCAACAGCAACAAACTGATTCTTTGTCAGGGAATTTTTTTTCAGATCTTTTTGGAAGCTTTGTGACCTTTTAGCCCGTACCAGGACTCCCAAAGTCAGCTCCCTTTCATCTCGTACTTGTCACCTGATAGTTTAATTTGGGATGCTGTAGCTCTTGTACTGGCAGTGAGTAATCAATGAGTTGTACTGAAGCAGTGAACAGTCATTCTCCTATCTACTTTCATTCCACTTGCCATTTTACAGCTCCTTAGCATGTCCCACTCAAAGACCCCTTCCAGACAAAAGCGTCCACAAAGACATACGCATTCATTCCTACAACAGAACTTGTCCGCTATCTTCAGCTATCCTTATCTACTTCCTCTGAACCCCTTAAACCTCTCCTTCAACTCCTTCTGAGGTGAAAGGACCACATTCGTCTACAATGTTCAGGATGTGTGCACACCATTATAAATAATTTTTATTTATACATAAATCTTATATATGATATATGAAATATCTAATTTATATAATTATAAATAATAATGCTCCGGTTTGTTCTCTTTTCGTACAACGGCTGAGCACTAAATTGCTTTAAGCAATGCTTATTATTACGCCAAGGTCTCACTTCTGTATGTTCACTTCACACCCCAGCACTATACACGCACTTTACACAAATGTGTGTATATACACACACAACCATAAGGTTGTGATGGTCTCTGCCCCACACTGCATCTCTTTGTACTCACCTACAGTTAATATTACCTGCTATTGTGTCACTCAGCCACCCATGAGGACAAAGAATTTGAAGCTTCACTGACAGCACTTGTCTTTACTGCAACAGATCAGTTGATTTCACAGGAAAAATTAAATTGCCTCAACATTCACTGTTTTTTTTTCCTGTTTATGATATGTTGAATGCAGGCTCTAGCAAAGACACAAAGAAACTCCCCCTCACTCCCCTCTGTGACAGCTGGATTTTCCATTTCCTATCTTTTAGCTAATCATTTAATCAAGCAACAACTTTCTTCTCCTATGTCAGCTTAATTTCTTTAACAGCCTTCAGCAGCAAACCTTATTGAACATCTTTCAAAAATCCAAACGTAGCTAGCTGATAGCTCCCCACTCAACCAACTGGTAGATCTTCAGGCATCCCCTAAAACTCTTCATACACAACAGCATTATAGTAAGCTCATTTTGGTCCTTTCCACAGCAAAGCAGTTTTCAGCTCAGAGCAGCTAACAGCAGCGTGGCAGTGTTCACGACACTTGTTCCATAACACTTCTTCAGCACTTCAAACAATACATATCCTCTTATAAACCCCCACAAAATAAAATTATATGGTTGGAAATCCTTCTTAATGAACACAGAAAAGAGAGAAATAATTTTGATCTCTTTACATTACATTTTTCTCCTCTGAATGCAGCTCTTATACCTTGATCACCTAAAAAAAACCCCTAAAACTTGTACAAATTCCACCTCCCATGCTTCAAGACAGAATTGCTAGGTTTAGCACTCTTTCCAAACTGTCTCACAGCCCTCGTTTATTTTTCAGTCAGGCTTGCTGCACTTTAACAATCCAAAAAATACAGCCCTTCCCATCTTCCTCATCCCAATCCACGACAGCTTGCTCCTAATAGGTCTGTTCACCACAAAAAGGCACATATCTAGGAGACAGTGGTCACCTTACTGACAGTCTGCTGCACCCACCCAGCACTCCAGAGGAGCACTCGAGCATGACAGTGCCAAATCCTCCCTCGCTCCTTACTTCTGGATCCACAAAGCACTGCTGCCAGCAGCTTCCTTCCCTTAAACATCACAGAATGGTTTGGGTGGGAATGGACCTTTCAAGCCCATCCAGTCCAACCCCCCTGCAAGGAGCAGGGACATCTCCAACCAGATCAGGTTGCTCAGAGCCCCGTCCAGCCTGGCCTGGAATGTTTCCAGGGATGGGGCCTCCACCACCTCTCTGGGCAACGTGGGCCAGTGCTCCTCCACCCTCAGCATAAAAAATTTCTTCCTTGTGGCTAAGCTAAATCTACCCTCTTTTAGTTTAAAACCATTACCCGTTGTCCTACTGCAACAAGCCCTGCTAAAAAGTTTGCTCCCACGTTTCTCAGGAGCCCCCTTTAAGTATCATACAGTAATACAGATCAGAACAGATCTCTGGATGACCTTTCTGGTCCAATGCCCTCACAAAGCAGGGACAAATTAGAGCACATCACTTATTTGGGCCTTGCCCTGCCAAAGTTGGAATAATTCCATCAAAGTAGATCCCAAAACGCCTCTAAGCCCCTGTATTACGTGCCTTACCTCTGATGGTAACCCCTCGTGTTGTAACTCGGGTCTGGCACCTCTGACCGCACCCCAGTGAAGCCCCAGCGAGCATCGGGCTGCACCTACGCCCTCCTGACAGCAGCAGGGTCTCCACTTCCCCTTCCCTGAACTCCCCCGCTCCCCCTGCCTCCTTCACTCCACCCCCTCCCACCCGCTCCAGCCTCGGAGCCCGACCAGGGCCCACTCTTCAGCCGCCGCCTCACCGGTACCGAAGACAGGACGAAGACCGGTGCCCCGGGCGTTCACGCAGCCCCAGGGCTGGCGGGGCACGGTCTCTCCGCTGCCGCTTAGCCCGACTCACCGCTCCGAGCCAGCGCCCGGGGCCGGGCCGGCATGGCCCCGCACCTACCGCCACAGCCCCGCGGCCACCGCCATCCTTGTCGGCGCGCCGCGCAAAGCACGCTGGGAACCGAAAGGCCGCCGGCGGCCCCCGGGAGTTCACGCATTTGGCCAAGCCCGGCAGAGAAAACAGCGGGGCCCAGTCGCACCCTGGAAGGCGGAGAAGGAGCTGCCAGGCACGGGCACCGAACCGAAAACCGGCCGGCAACGCGGGCCCCGGGGCGGACGCGCACAGCCTGCTGGGAGTCGTAGTGTGACGGCCGCTGCAAGGCCGGGCTCCGCGCAAGGCCTTCGGGGGCTGTAGTTCCCTGCCGGACAGCCTGGAGGAGGCCTGCCCCGGCCCCGGCCCCGGCCCCGGCTCCTGCTTCTGCTGGGCGGTGGAGAGCAACCTGTCTCCGCCATCACCCAGACCTCTCGGACCACGGCCAGGGACAGGCCCTGCTGAAAAAAATGGCCAGGCACGAAGCTCGTAGCTCCCTTCCTAACGCTGCCACCAACGCCTCGAGTGGCCCAGCTGGTGCCTCGCTGGCTGCCAGTGCTGACTGCGCTCTGGGTGCTCTGTCATCGCCCACATTGTGCTGGCAGAACCCTGCAGACACAACCTCCCTCCTTCTCACTGCAGCCATCCAGCACAGCACCTCTCCCTTGGACCTGCCCAGTCCTCCCGGGGCATGCCCCAGCGATGCGGCTTCCTACCCGGATCCAAAGTTCCCACTGTCGTCTTGCAGCAGTGACCACATGTCAGAGGTAACTCACTCTTATCTCACACTCCCTTGCCTGAGAAGAAACCCTTGCCTGAGAACCAAGCCGACTGAGGGAGTCGCTGGCAAACTCTCAAAACACTCAGAAACACCTCTGCAGTACTGATTAACCTCACCCGTCCTCTGCTGGCTTTTGCACCCACTGCCTTCATGCTAAGGGTCCGGAGGTTTGGATGGCGAATTCATCCTGCTGCAGACGGGAGGGCAGGGCAGGACATTTCCCTAACAGCTCTTTGCTCACCCCTCTTCAGTAAATTAGGAGTGCTATAAAAACCCAAAATATAACACTTCAAAAAAAAAAATGCTGTTTAGTAAACTGGACGTGTTCCCAGTGACGACAGGATACATGAATACCAAGAGAGAAGTCCTAAGATCTGACTAGCATGTTGAGGAGCTGGTTCTCCATCGAACAGTCAGGAGCTTCAATGACTCAGCACAGCACTTGGCTTTATAAGTAATGGAGAAAAAAAACCAAATAAACACCACACCACACCAAACCAAGCACCAACCACACAACCCAGAGCAAGAAATCATTAACTAGAAGATTACGACAAAGCAGCACAACTCAACAGACAAATCATCGCCTTCCTTTAAAGGCATCTTCAAGCTACAGCCTGAAGACAACTTTCACAGACCGTGTTCTGACCACAGGAACATGACTTTGCAGCTTTGCTCTGCCTGGATTTTTATCCTGCTCCTTCCTGGCCTCTCAGATGGAGGGAAACTCCTGGTGGTGCCCATGGTCGGAAGCCACTGGCTTAGCCTGCAGCCAGTGGTTGAAAAGCTCAGCGCAAGAGGACACGAAGTGGTGGTGCTCCTGCCAGAAATAACCTGGCAGTTGGAAACGACAGCAGCGTACGCTGTGAAAACATACCCAGTGTCTCACACGCTGGAACAGCTGGACAATGCCTTTAATGCATACGTTGACACTCACCTGAAGAACCTGCCTCTGCCGCTGAAGGCTCTAGCACGGTACGACAGCTCAGTGCACGTTTTCTCGATGTTCTTTACTCAGTGCAGGGACCTGTTTGACAGCAAGGAGACCCTGCAGTACTTGAATCAAAGCGGCTTTGACGCTGTCCTAACAGACCCCGTCTTTATGTGTGGACCAATAGTTGCTAATTATTTTTCTCTTCCATTTCTGTTCTTCATGAGAGGATTTCCTTGCAGCTTACACTATGAAGCTCCACAGTGCCCAAACCCTCTGTCCTACATCCCGAGACTATTCACCTTGAACTCAGACCGCATGACTTTTTTCCAGAGAGTGGAAAATGCACTGGTTTCCCTCCTGGAGCTTGCGTACTGTAACGGTTTATACAAGGAGGCAATAAAGCTTTCCTCCGAACTTCTTCAGAGAGATGTGTCCCTGTTAGACCTCCTGAACTCTGCTGCCATTTGGCTTCTGAGATATGACTTTGTGTTTGAGTACGTCAGACCAGTGATGCCCAACATGATCTTTATTGGAGGCATAAACTGTGCTGAGGGGAAACCGCTGCCTAAGGTATGTTCCTCTTCGTCCAAATTATACATTTTCCAAGCCAATGCAATTGCGTCATTTCTGTAAGTTCAGTGCTATGGAATTATTTTTTTTTTTTATTTCTGGTAATGGTTTAATATAACCAGGCTTTGGCAGTTGTTTTCCACAGGCTGAAATCAAGTTTCCTTTATGGAGGCAGATTACTTACTTGAATTAATGAGGATTTCCTGACAAGTCCAACAAAAAATGGACTTCACCTGCCAGCTACAAATTACTGTCCTCAGTGAATGTGTATTATTCACCAGCCAGATGCAGATTTGATTTCATGTTTGTGGAGTCTGACATGTATCTCTTTCACCTGACCAAAAACCCAAGGACCCGAGAGTCATCTTTGGTTTGTAACTCCAGGCTCAGTAAAGTCAGTTAACTTGCTTTGGCTGTGTTTTCATGACGTATGGCTTCCAAACTGGCTGGCTATGTTAAGTTATTTCTGAGTGCAGATCATGGTGGAACATACATGTCACGTGGAAATGGAAAGATTTAATCTAAAACTGTGTATTTGGTGAAAGACACTTCTATGCAAAACTCAGATAAGTTTTCATACCTATTTCTTGACATTTGCTTTTACCGGAATTGTTCTGCAGGATTTTGAAAGCTACTCTAGAAAATGACATCTGTTTTGATAGTTAGCATGTGATCTCTAAACCAATTACTAGCACTAGACTATTCCTTCCAGGCACAGAGCAGGACACAAGTCTCTTTCCTATGAAATGACCCCCTCACTTCTGAATGGTGGCCACACAGTATCACTGCACAACTGCAGTGCAGTATCCTTGAGCTGAAGGGTTTTGCTCTTTCTTGCTTCAGATTTCTCTTAGACTCTTTGATGGGCTTATGCAGAGTCCACTGAAGTTAACAAAGAATAAGGCAAATCAAGAACAATATTCTAAATCAGAATATTAGAACAATACTATAAATAAGGCATTCTCTTGCGTTAGGCTCAAGAGAGTGGCACTTCGTAGTTGGAGATTTAAGAGGCAAATGATGGCTGGTTGCGTGACCTAAGTCTTGGCTTCTGTGTCTTGAAGGTCTCAGAGCTGCAGACGGTTTGCAGCTTGTTACAAAGGCAGAGCCCTCCTGCCCTTACTTTATTCCTGGCGTCTCCTGTCGCATTTGTCACTTGGTGGAAATCACATGTTCCAAACCTTGAAAAACCTGGTATATCTTCATCCCACCTTTTCTAGCTTCATTTTCTACAGAGAGCAGAGGAATTTCTCCTGTTTTGCTGTGAACAGTGCCAAGCAGCAAGGCAGTAATGCAGTAGAGTGCAAACAAATGTGAGGCGAGCCATGTGGGAGAAAAACAGCTACCTATTCATAGAGAGTGGTAAGCCCTGGGTTGATCTCTACGGTTCAGAAATACAAAACAGGAGGCAAGTAAAAGCAGCGCTAACTGTGAAAAAGGAAGTTTAACCATCGTGCACTGTACATCTTCAATGCACAGTATGGACCAACACAGTTCTTGCAACAAAAATTCCCTCGTGGCAATTGGAGCTACTGCCTTAGTTTCCCCTTCCGTGGGGAGTTTGTCTGCCGCTTAAACTAAAACACACTCTCTAATTTCCGTCTAAAGGTACAATACTTGGCAGAGGTCTACACACAGAAATCCAGAAAGGCTGTAAGAGTATTATATTCACAAATATCAAATACATTGCCCCACAAAAGTTAGGAAATGTTCCAATTACGGTGGCCTGGGCAGCCTTAAATGTCACCTTTCTGTGAGGGTGCAGTCATTCATTTCAGGATCCCATACCGTCACTTTCACATGATTTCTGTTTACGGCTTCGGAAAGAGCTGTCCTAGAAATGATCTCTGTTCCGTGATTTGCTTAGCTGCCTGCTGCTTCTTGCTCTTGCAAAGACTTAGAGTAAGATTACTTTCCAACTTGCAGTCAACAGATCATCGCTGCAACGTTCCGTGCCAGCTCCAAGAGACACCTGGAGTAACCCACAAGCCTTACAGCGAGAGGTGCTTGTAGGAGGAAAGTAAACCTGCAGCCTCGAGCCACCCAAGATTCAGCCTTGTTTAACGTAACATTTCTGTCCTGAGTACCCAGTGGGAAAGCCTCTCCTCCCAGATGCCAGAGCTCACACTTGGTTCTCAGTCTTTGAGGACCCTGTTCCCCAAACTATCCTCTGCACCTACAACCACAGTCCATAAGCAGCACCACACCCTTCAAACCTGCAAGGGGCCCAGCTGCCCTTTGCTGCTGCATAACAAACAACAAACACCTGTAAACCTACAATGTTATTTAGGAAAATGAGCCAGTCTGTTAATTTTCTGAACGATAATTACCCAGCTTACATCTGACCTCAGCTGATTCTGTGCTACCCCGAGAATGTAATCCTTTCTTTGTCTGTTTATCTGTTCTCTGTTTACTTCTAAATTCATGGGGTTTTTTTAAATTCTGTCCATCTTGTTGCTGTCACACCTTTTCCACAGTTTTTGCCCTGATGGTCTGGTACAGCAAAACAAGGCTTATTTTCTCACTGAGTACTTACCAAGTCAATGGTATTAACCACAAGTGTTATTACAAGATTATGTCCCTGGTCCTCTTAGTTTCTTGAAGGAAGGAACATACTGAGACACCTCCAAGCTTAAAGATTAACAAAAAGTACAAAGGACGACATCTTTTTCCAAGAGCAGTGGCTCCCATTCCCTGTGTTGTGAGCAATTGCAACACTGAAAGATAACCACAGCTATACTGGGAAGTTAAATATTTATTTCTGCAGCCAATAAATTCCCTGCAGAAAAGTTAAAGCTTGCATGGACCTTCATATAAAGGACTCTGTCGGATGCCTCCAGAGCAGAACGAACTCGTTTACTGCCACCGAAATGGCTCCTCCATCTCAGTTTTTTTACCAGCGTCCTTGGATGTTTCTTCTTCTGTTATCTCCTTTCATCCTTGCTGAAGGTGGAAAGATCCTGGTGTTGCCTCACGATGGAAGTCACTGGCTCAGCATGCGCCCAGTGGTAGGGAAACTCCAGCAAAATGGACATGAAGTTGTTGTGGTCGTACCGTCAACAAGTTTGTCTCTGAATCCAAGTGAGCCTCAGAACTACACAGTGAAAGCGTATCCAATACCTTACGCAGAGGAACATTTCGGTGTTGCGCTCAAGTCATTTATTGGTGCTCATTTTATTGAACAATCTGTTTTGAATATTATTTTTACAATGTATCAAAGCATGTTTGACATTATCAAGGTTTTTTTCACCAACTGTAAGAGCCTTTTGCACAACAAAGACATGATGCAGTATTTGAGAGAGAGCAAATTTGATGTGGTTTTCACAGATCCAGTTGTGATGTGCGGACCGATACTTGCTGAGTATCTTTCAGTTCCTTCTGTCTACTTCTTGCGAGGACTTCCTTGCAGTATGGATTTTAAAGCTACCCGTGTCCAAACCCTCCTTCCTATGTCCCCAGACTTTTCCTGAGTAATTCAGATAGCATGTCATTTGCTCAACGTGTGAAGAACATGCTGGTCCATATGCTGGAGTTTGTTTACTACCCCCCGCCCCCTTTTTCTCATCTCAATCCACAACGGCTTGCTCCTAATAGGTCTGTTCACCACAAAAAGGCACATATCTAGGAGACAGTGGTCACCTTACTGACAGTCTGCTGCACCCACCCAGCACTCCAGAGGAGCACTCGAGCACGACAGTGCCAAATCCTCCCTCGCTCCTTACTTCTGGATCCACAAAGCACTGCTGCCAGCAGCTTCCTTCCCTTAAACATCACAGAATGGTTTGGGTGGGAAGGGACCTTTCAAGCCCATCCAGTCCAACCCCCCTGCAAGGAGCAGGGACATCTCCAACCGGATCAGGTTGCTCAGAGCCCCGTCCAGCCTGGCCTGGAATGTTTCCAGGGATGGGGCATCCACCAGGTCTCTGGGCAACGTGGGCCAGTGCTCCTCCACCCTCAGCATAAAAAATTTCTTCCTTGTGGCTAAGCTAAATCTACCCTCTTTTAGTTTAAAACCATTACCCGTTGTCCTACTGCAACAAGCCCTGCTAAAAAGTTTGCTCCCACGTTTCTCAGGAGCCCCCTTTAAGTATCATACAGTAATACAGATCAGAACAGATCTCTGGATGACCTTTCTGGTCCAATGCCCTCACAAAGCAGGGACAAATTAGAGCACATCACTTATTTGGGCCTTGCCCTGCCAAAGTTGGAATAATTCCATGAAAGTAGATCCCAAAACGCCTCTAAGCCCCTGTATTACGTGCCTTACCTCTGATGGTAACCCCTCGTGTTGTAACTCGGGTCTGGCATTGGTAACTCACACTTATCTCACACTCCCTTGAACCCAGCAGTGTTTAACTGGTCGAGAAACCCTTGCCTGAGAACCAAGCCGACTGAGGGAGTCGCTGGCAAACTCTCAAAACACTCAGAAACACCTCTGCAGTACTGATTAACCTCACCCGTCCTCTGCTGGCTTTTGCACCCACTGCCTTCATGCTAAGGGTCCGGAGGTTTGGATGGTGAATTCATCCTGCTGCAGACGGGAGGGCAGGGCAGGACATTTCCCTAACAGGTCTCTGCTCACCCCTCTTCAGTAAATTGGGAGTGCAAAAAAAAAAAAAAACACAATTAAAAATCAACATTTTTGTTGTGAGAAAATGCTGTTTAATAAACTGGCCGTGTTCCCAGTGATGACAGGACACATGAATGATCGAGAGAGAAGTCCTAAGATCTGACTAGCATGTTGAGGAGCTGGTTCTCCATCGAACGGTCAGAAGCTTCAATGACTCAGCACAGCACTTGGCTTTATAAGTAATGGAGAAAAAAAAACAAATAAACACCACACCACACCAAACCAAGCACCAACCCCACAACCCAGAGCAAGAAATCATTAACTAGAAGATTACGACAAAGCAGCACAACTCAACAGACAAATCATCGCCTTCCTTTAAAGGCATCTTCAAGCTACAGCCTGAAGACAACTTTCACAGACCGTGTTCTGACCACAGGAACATGACTTTGCAGCTTTGCTCTGCCTGGATTTTTATCCTGCTCCTTCCTGGCCTCTCAGATGGAGGGAAACTCCTGGTGGTGCCCATGGGTGGAAGCCACTGGCTTAGCCTGCAGCCAGTGGTTGAAAAGCTCAGCGCAAGAGGACACGAAGTGGTGGTGCTCCTGCCAGAAATAACCTGGCAGTTGGAAACGACAGTGGCGTACGCTGTGAAAACATACCCAGTGTCTCACACGCTGGAACAGCTGGACAATGCCTTTAATGCATACGTTGACACTCACCTGAAGAACCTGCCTCTGCCGCTGAAGGCTCTAGCACGGTACGACAGCTCAGTGCACGTTTTCTCGATGTTCTTTACTCAGTGCAGGGACCTGTTTGACAGCAAGGAGACCCTGCAGTACTTGAATCAAAGCGGCTTTGACGCTGTCCTAACAGACCCCGTCTTTATGTGTGGACCAATAGTTGCTAATTATTTTTCTCTTCCATTTCTGTTCTTCGTGAGAGGATTTCCTTGCAGCTTACACTATGAAGCTCCACAGTGCCCAAACCCTCTGTCCTACATCCCGAGACTATTCACCTTGAACTCAGACCGCATGACTTTTTTCCAGAGAGTGGAAAATGCACTGGTTTCCCTCCTGGAGCTTGCGTACTGTAACGGTTTATACAAAGAGGCAATAAAGCTTTCCTCCGAACTTCTTCAGAGAGATGTGTCCCTGTTAGACCTCCTGAACTCTGCTGCCATTTGGCTTCTGAGATTTGACTTTGTGTTTGAGTACGTCAGACCAGTGATGCCCAACATGATCTTTATTGGAGGCATAAACTGTGCTGAGGGGAAACCGCTGCCTAAGGTATGTTCCGCTTCGTCCAAATTATACATTTTCCAAGCCAATGCAATTGCGTCATTTCTGTAAGTTCAGTGCTATGGAATTATTTTTTTTTTTTTATTTCTGGTAATGGTTTAATATAACCAGGCTTTGGCAGTTGTTTTCCACAGGCTGAAATCAAGTTTCCTTTATGGAGGCAGATTACTTACTTGAATTAATGAGGATTTCCTGACAAGTCCAACAAAAAATGGACTTCACCTGCCAGCTACAAATTACTGTCCTCAGTGAATGTGTATTATTCACCAGCCAGATGCAGATTTGATTTCATGTTTGTGGAGTCTGACATGTATCTCTTTCACCTGACCAAAAACCCAAGGACCCGAGAGTCATCTTTGGTTTGTAACTCCAGGCTCAGTAAAGTCAGTTAACTTGCTTTGGCTGTGTTTTCATGACGTATGGCTTCCAAACTGGCTGGCTATGTTAAGTTATTTCTGAGTGCAGATCATGGTGGAACATACATGTCACGTGGAAATGGAAAGATTTAATCTAAAACTGTGTATTTGGTGAAAGACACTTCTATGCAAAACTCAGATAAGTTTTCATACCTATTTCTTGACATTTGCTTTTACCAGAATTGTTCTGCAGGATTTTGAAAGCTACTCTAGAAAATGACATCTGTTTTGATAGTTAGCATGTGATCTCTAAACCAATTACTAGCACTAGACTATTCCTTCCAGGCACAGAGCAGGACACAAGTCTCTTTCCTATGAAATGACCCCCTCACTTCTGAATGGTGGCCACACAGTATCACTGCACAACTGCAGTGCAGTATCCTTGAGCTGAAGGGTTTTGCTCTTTCTTGCTTCAGATTTCTCTTAGACTCTTTGATGGGCTTATGCAGAGTCCACTGAAGTTAACAAAGAATAAGGCAAATCAAGAACAATATTCTAAATCAGAATATTAGAACAATACTATAAATAAGGCATTCTCTTGCGTTAGGCTCAAGAGAGTGGCACTTCGTAGTTGGAGATTTAAGAGGCAAATGATGGCTGGTTGCATGACCTAAGTCTTGGCTTCTGTGTCTTGAAGGTCTCAGAGCTGCAGACGGTTTGCAGCTTGTTACAAAGGCAGAGCCCTCCTGCCCTTACTTTATTCCTGGCGTCTCCTGTCGCATTTGTCACTTGGTGGAAATCACATGTTCCAAACCTTGAAAAACCTGGTATATCTTCATCCCGCCTTGTCGTAGTTCAGCCCCGATCAGGACCAGAGTACGCAGTCTCTCTCTCACTCCCCCCACCCTCCGAGAAAACAGGGAGAGAAAATATAAGAAAAAACAGCTCGAGGTTTGAGATAAGGACAGGGAGAAATCCTTAAAGTTACCGTCACGGGGAAAACAGACTCGACTTGGGGAAAACTATTCATTTATTACTACAAACAGCAGGATAATGAGACAGAGAACAAGATAACCTCCCTCCACGCCTCCCTGTTCCCGGGCTTAACATTATCTCTACCACCTTCCCCCCCACCCAGCGGCACAGGGCGGGAAGAGGGAATGGGGGTTGCAGTCAGTTCATCATACGTTGTCTTACGCTGCTGCTTCATGGTCGGGGGAAGAACTCCTCACATTCCTCCCCTGCTCCAGCGTGGGGTCCCTCCCACGGCCCACAGTCCTTCGTGGAACTGCTCCGGCGTGGGTCATCTCTTCCACGGGTGCAGTCCCTCTAGAACAGCTGTCCCAGCAGGCCCTCCACGGGCCACAGCTGCCTTCAGGCATCCACCTCCCCCGGTACAGGGTCCTTCACGGGCTCCAAGTGGATCTCTGCTCCTCCGTGGACCTCCATGGGCTGCAGGGGGACAACCTGCTCCACCATGGTCGTCACCACAGGCTGCAGGGGAATCTTGGCCAGGAGCCGCATTACTCCTCCCCCTCCTTCTGAACTGACCTTGGCGTCTGCAGCTGTTCCTCACAACAGGCTGGTAGATGTCTCTCAGGATCTTTTTTTACATCTTATTCACTTCTCATCTCCTTTCCACTTCTTGCAGCCGGGCTGGACCGAGTCGGGCCCAGTCGGCTGCCTGGCGAGAGGCCAGAGGGTGAGGTCTGCAAGGCCCATGAGGCCTGCGCCTCCCCCTCTGCGCCTCTGCCCCCGCTCAGCTTCTTCACATCTTCCGTTCTCTCTTTTTTTTTCTGTTTTCCCATTCTTAAATACGTTATCGCAGAGGCGTTATCACGGGACATTTTGCTACCAATCGGCTCAGCCTTGCCCAGCAGTGGGTCCGCCCTAGGCCTGGCCAAGTCCACTGAACAAAGGGGAGCGACTTCTAGCAGTTTCCTACAGAAGCTACCACCTTAGGCCCCCCCTCACTAAACAAAACCACAACACGCCTTTTCTAGCTTCATTTTCTACAGAGAGCAGAGGAATTTCTCCTGTTTTGCTGTGAACAGTGCCAAGCAGCAAGGCAGTAATGCAGTAGAGTGCAAACAAATGTGAGGCGAGCCATATGGGAGAAAAACAGCTACCTATTCATAGAGAGTGGTAAGCCCTGGGTTGATCTCTACGGTTCAGAAATACAAAACAGGAGGCAAGTAAAAGCAGCGCTAACTGTGAAAAAGGAAGTTTAACCATCGTGCACTGTACATCTTCAATGCACAGTATGGACCAACCTGAAACGGCTGCTGTAACCAAACAGTTCATCGCACTGTCCTCTTCAGTTTGCTCTGGTCCACACCCCTGGGCCTCTCATAGTTTGAAGAAGAGATATATATTGAAGGAAGCTGTAAAACACAGTTCTTGCAACAAAAATTCCCTCGTGACAATTGGAGCTACTGCCTTAGTTTCCCCTTCCGTGGGGAGTTTGTCTCCCGCTTAAACTAAAACACACTCTCTAATTTCAGTCTAAAGGTACAATACTTGGCAGAGGTCTACACACAGAAATCCAGAAAGGCTGTAAGAGTATTATATTCACAAATATCAAATACATTGCCCCACAAAAGTTAGGAAATGTTCCAATTACGGTGGCCTGGGCAGCCTTAAATGTCACCTTTCTGTGAGGGTGCAGTCATTCATTTCAGGATCCCATACCGTCACTTTCACATGATTTCTGTTTACGGCTTCGGAAAGAGCTGTCCTAGAAATGATCTCTGTTCCGTGATTTGCTTAGCTGCCTGCTGCTTCTTGCTCTTGCAAAGACTTAGAGTAAGATTACTTTCCAACTTGCAGTCAACAGATCATCGCTGCAACGTTCCGTGCCAGCTCCAAGAGACACCTGGAGTAACCCACAAGCCTTACGGCGAGAGGTGCTTGTAGGAGGAAAGTAAACCTGCAGCCTCGAGCCACCCAAGATTCAGCCTTGTTTAACGTAACATTTCTGTCCTGAGTACCCAGTGGGAAAGCCTCTCCTCCCAGATGCCAGAGCTCACACTTGGTTCTCAGTCTTTGAGGACCCTGTTCCCCAAACTATCCTCTGCACCTACAACCACAGTCCATAAGCAGCACCACACCCTTCAAACCTGCAAGGGGCCCAGCTGCCCTTTGCTACTGCATAACAAACAACAAACACCTGTAAACCTACAATGTTATTTGGGAAAATGAGCCAGTCTGTTAATTTTCTGAATAATAATTACCCAGCTTACATCTGGCCTGTCCTGCTTCTGGCCAGGATTAGAGTTAATATTCATCTGAGCTGGGAGGAGAACTGGAGGTGGTGGCCCCTGTGGCTGGGGCACCCAGCTGGGATAGGTTACTAATTAGCTAAAAGCTGAGGTAGGTTTACCCAAATTAGCCCAAGGGCTGTTCCATCCCATGGGGTGCCATGCTCAGTATATCAGTGAGGGGGTGCTGAGCAGAGCCTCCTGCCATGTGGGAAGAAACTGGGTGTTGAGATTTGCTGTGAGCCATTGTACTGTATTTGTTTTCCGTCACTGTTTTGTTTTCTTCTGTTATCACTCTTAATTTTTTTTTTGTTTCATCTCAGCCCAGGCATTTCTGCTGCCTTTTGTTTACCAGTTCTCCCTTCTGTCCCACTGGAGGGTGGGGGGAGTGAGAGAGAGACTGCATAGTCCAAATCGGGGCTGAACTGCAACAGTTATTTTGGTGCCCAACGTGGGGCTCGAAGGGTTGAGCTAAGAACAGATCTGACTTTAGTTGCTTGAAACAAATTTGTTTATACACACTTAATATATTGGTTGGTAGTTATTGGTCATGATGTTGCAGTGGTGGGTTATGCTGTTGTGTTGTCTACACTACTATATCCACTATGTGCTCCCAGTGGTGGTGTTTATCACTTCAGGGAAAATTATGAGAATTATCCTTCTGTTATACTAAGCAAGATCAATCTATGACATGGTGACATCAATGGCCTTAGAGATAAATTGGTATTCCTATGCGGATGACTTCCCCAATTCTTTTGCTTTCAGGGCAGTTACACCACTTGTTGAGACCTTTGAAGACCTGGGGCATATTCAAACCACTGTGATGTTGTTGTTATGTGTCTTGGACGTGTGCTAAGTCTTGTTTAGTGTTGCAAAACCCCTTTTTGGGAATCTCCTCCCAAGATGTGCCCTGAGGCAGGATAGTAATATGTGGCATGGTATGAGGGAGAACAAACTGACCTGCAATGTAGGTACTTAAACTCCAGCAACAGGCACTGCAGAATCAGAGAGTGAACCTGTGCTGGTACCAGTTGCCCCTGTAGACAAGAAGACTTGGAAGCAGAAGGCAGCTCGTTTAGTGAGGGATGAAGAAGCTGCTTTTAAGAGGGAGCAGGAAGAAGAAGAGGAAGAATTATTTGCTTCATGCCAAGGAAGAACTCAGCAGCCAGGCAGGCCCTTCCTCTTCCTCAGAGGAAGAACTCCTAAATGAGAGAGTAGCCACCCGATCTCTATCCCTGAGCGAGCTGCGAGACATGCAAAAGATTTTAGCCATCATCCTGGTGAGCACATTGTCAGCTGGCTGCTGCAGTGCTGGGATAATGGGGCCAGTAGCCTGGTATTAGAGGGCAGAGAAGCTGGTCCGCTGGGATCCATTTCTAGAGAAGGGGGCACTGACAAAGCAGTTGGAAGAGGGACACAAGCCCTCTGTGCTCTGGAAGTGACTCCTGTCAGGTGTGATGGAAAGGTGTCCTTTCAAGGAGGATGTAATGTGTCACCCAGGCAAGAGGGCCACCATGGAGAGGGGTATCCAGTACCTGAGGGAACTGGCTGTGCTGGAGGTCATTTATGATGACCTGGACAACGAGCAGTTATCCAAGGATCCAGATGAAGTCAGTGCGCACACAACAAATGTGGCGGAAGTTTGTTCAAAGTGCACCGTTGTCATATGCCATCTCATTGGCAGTTACGACCTGGGAAGATGGAGAGGAAGAAACAGTAGATGAACTGGCTGGCCGACTCCGGCAGTACGAGGAAAGCCTGTCTTCCTCCCTACGGGCCTGTGTCTCAGCTGTGGAGAAACTGTCGCAGGAGTTCCAGAAATTCAAAGCAGATCTGTCCCATTCCCCACCGGTACGGGCCAATATTTCAGCTATTAGGAGCAAACGTTTCCTTGCTCAAGAGAGACGGTATATGCGGCGGGGTACGCTGTGGTTTACCTTGTGTGACCAAGGAGAGGATGTGAGGGAGTGGGATGGGAAGCCTACCTCTGCCCTATGGACACGGGTACGTGAGTTGCGTGGAAAAACCATTGCAAATAGAAGTTCTCCCTGGAAAAATACTGCACCAGTCTCCAACAGGCAGACTAGAAGGAATCGCCTTAGTTCTGGCCCTCTCGAAGGGACCTCTCACACATATTTAAAAGAAATGAGCAAGGAATACTGTGGCCAGGATTAGAGAGGCCCTGCTTCCAGCCATATGGAGGAGAGGGACAAGCGAGTTTATTGGACTGTGTGGATCCGATGGCTGGGCATGTCAGACCCACAAGAGCAGAAAGCTCTAGTGGATAGTGGTGCACAATGTACCTTGATGCCATCAAGATCTAATGGGGCGGAGCCCGTGTATATTTCTGGAGTGACAGGAGGATCCCAACAGCCAACAGTATTGGAGGCTGAAGTGAGCCCGACAGGGAATGAGTGGCAAAAGCACCCCGCAGTGACTGGCCCAGATGCTCCGTGCCTTCTTGGTAAGGATTACCTCCGAAGGGGGTGTTTCAAGGATCCAAAAGGGTACTGGTGGGCTTTTGGCGTAGGTGCTTTGGAGATGGAGGAAATTATACGGTTGTCCACCTTGCCTGGTCTCTCAGAGGATCCTTCTGTTGTGGGGGCTGTTGAGGGTTGAAGAACAACAGGTGCTGATTGCTACCACCACTGTGCACCGGCGGCAGTATCGTGCCAACCGAGACTCCCTGATCCCCACCCATGAGCTGATTTGTCGACTGCAGAGCCAGGGAGTGATCAGCAAGTCCCACTCACCCTTTAACAGTCCCATATGGCCAGTGCGAAAATGTGGAGGTTAACAGTGGACTATTGTGGCCTGAATGAGGTAACACCACCACTGAGTGCTGCCGTGCCAGTCGTGCTAGAACTTCAGTGTGAGCTGGAGTCCAAGGCAGCCAAGTGGTACGCTACCACTGATATTGCCAACGCGTTTTTCTGAATCGCACTGGCAGCAGAATGCAGGCCACAGTTTGCTTTCACTTGGAGGGGGGTCCAGTACATGGGAATTGACTGCCCCAGGGGTGGAAACACAGCCCCATCATTTGCCATGGACTGATCCAGACTGCACTGGAAAAGGGTGGCGCTCCAGAACACCTGCAGTACATTGATGATATAATTGTGTGGGGCAATACAGCATCAGAAACTTTTGAAAAAGGTGAGAAAATAATTAAAATCCTCCTGAAAGCTGGGTTTGCCATAAAACAAAGTAAGGTGAAAGGACCTGCATGAGAGATAAAGTTTTTGGGGGTGAAATGGCAAGATGGGCGTCGTCAGATTCCAATAGATGTAGTCAACAATAGAACGGCTATGGCAGCCCCGACGGACAAAAAGGAAACGCAAGCTTTCCTGGGTGTTTGGGTTTCTGGAGGATGCATATTCCAAATTATAGTTTACCAGTTTTTTGTTTACCAGTTCTCCCTTCTGTCCCACTGGACGGTGGGGGGAGTGAAAGAGAGACTGCATAGTCCCAATCAGGGCTGAACTATGGCATGACCTCAGCCGATTCTGTGCTACCCCGAGAATGTAATCCTTTCTTTGTCTGTTTATCTGTTCTCTGTTTACTTCTAAATTCATGGGGTTTTTTTAAATTCTGTCCATCTTGTTGCTGTCTCACCTTTTCCACAGTTTTTGCCCTGATGGTCTGGTACAGCAAAACAAGGCTTATTTTCTCACTGAGTACTTACCAAGTCAATGGTATTAACCACAAGTGTTATTACAAGATTATGTCCCTGGTCCTCTTAGTTTCTTGAAGGAAGGAACATACTGAGACACTTCCAAGCTTAAAGATTAACAAAAAATACAAAAGACGACATCTTTTTCCAAGAGCAGTGGCTCCCATTCCTTGTGTTGTGAGCAATTGCAACACTGAAAGATAACCACAGCTATACTGGGAAGTTAAATATTTATTTCTGCAGCCAATAAATTCCCTGCAGAAAAGTTAAAGCTTGCATGGACCTTCATATAAAGGACTCTGTCGGATGCCTCCAGAGCAGAACGAACTCGTTTACTGCCACCGAAATGGCTCCTCCATCTCAGTTTTTTTACCAGCGTCCTTGGATGTTTCTTCTTCTGTTATCTCCTTTCATCCTTGCTGAAGGTGGAAAGATCCTGGTGTTGCCTCACGATGGAAGTCACTGGCTCAGCATGCGCCCAGTGGTAGGGAAACTCCAGCAAAATGGACATGAAGTTGTTGTGGTCGTACCGTCAACAAGTTTGTTTCTGAATCCAAGTGAGCCTCAGAACTACACAGTGAAAGCGTATCCAATACCTTACGCAGAGGAACATTTCGGTGTTGCGCTCAAGTCATTTATTGGTGCTCATTTTATTGAACAATCTGTTTTGAATATTATTTTTACAATGTATCAAAGCATGTTTGACATTATCAAGGTTTTTTTCACCAACTGTAAGAGCCTTTTGCACAACAAAGACATGATGCAGTATTTGAGAGAGAGCAAATTTGATGTGGTTTTCACAGATCCAGTTGTGATGTGCGGACCGATACTTGCTGAGTATCTTTCAGTTCCTTCTGTCTACTTCTTGCGAGGACTTCCTTGCAGTATGGATTTTAAAGCTACCCAGTGTCCAAACCCTCCTTCCTATGTCCCCAGACTTTTCCTGAGTAATTCAGATAGCATGTCATTTGCTCAACGTGTGAAGAACATGCTGGTCCATATGCTGGAGTTTGTTTACTACCCCCCGCCCCCTTTTTCTCATCCCAATCCACAACGGCTTGCTCCTAATAGGTCTGTTCACCACAAAAAGGCACATATCTAGGAGACAGTGGTCACCTTACTGACAGTCTGCTGCACCCACCCAGCACTCCAGAGGAGCACTCGAGCACGACAGTGCCAAATCCTCCCTCGCTCCTTACTTCTGGATCCACAAAGCACTGCTGCCAGCAGCTTCCTTCCCTTAAACATCACAGAATGGTTTGGGTGGGAAGGGACCTTTCAAGCCCATCCAGTCCAACCCCCCTGCAAGAAGCAGGGACATCTCCAACCGGATCAGGTTGCTCAGAGCCCCGTCCAGCCTGGCCTGGAATGTTTCCAGGGATGGGGCATCCACCACCTCTCTGGGCAACGTGGGCCAGTGCTCCTCCACCCTCAGCATAAAAAATTTCTTCCTTGTGGCTAAGCTAAATCTACCCTCTTTTAGTTTAAAACCATTACCCGTTGTCCTACTGCAACAAGCCCTGCTAAAAAGTTTGCTCCCACGTTTCTCAGGAGCCCCCTTTAAGTATCATACAGTAATACAGATCAGAACAGATCTCTGGATGACCTTTCTGGTCCAATGCCCTCACAAAGCAGGGACAAATTAGAGCACATCACTTATTTGGGCCTTGCCCTGCCAAAGTTGGAATAATTCCATCAAAGTAGATCCCAAAACGCCTCTAAGCCCCTGTATTACATGCCTTACCTCTGATGGTAACCCCTCGTGTTGTAACTCGGGTCTGGCATTGGTAACTCACACTTATCTCACACTCCCTTGAACCCAGCAGTGTTTAACTGGTCGAGAAACCCTTGCCTGAGAACCAAGCCGACTGAGGGAGTCGCTGGCAAACTCTCAAAACACTCAGAAACACCTCTGCAGTACTGATTAACCTCACCCGTCCTCTGCTGGCTTTTGCACCCACTGCCTTCATGCTAAGGGTCCGGAGGTTTGGATGGTGAATTCATCCTGCTGCAGATGGGAGGGCAGGGCAGGACATTTCCCTAACAGCTCTCTGCTCACCCCTCTTCAGTAAATTGGGAGTGCAAAAAAAAAAAAAAACACAATTAAAACTCAACGTTTTTGTTGTGAGAAAATGCTGTTTAGTAAACTGGCCGTGTTCCCAGTGATGACAGGACACATGAATGATCGAGAGAGAAGTCCTAAGATCTGACTAGCATGTTGAGGAGCTGGTTCTCCATCGAACGGTCAGGAGCTTCAATGACTCAGCACAGCACTTGGCTTTATAAGTCATGGAGAAAAAAAACCAAATAAACACCACACCACACCAAACCAAACACCAACCCACAACCCAGAGCAAGAAATCATTAACTAGAAGATTACGACAAAGCAGCACAACTCAACAGACAAATCATCGCCTTCCTTTAAAGGCATCTTCAAGCTACAGCCTGAAGACAACTTTCACAGACCGTGTTCTGACCACAGGAACATGACTTTGCAGCTTTGCTCTGCCTGGATTTTTATCCTGCTCCTTCCTGGCCTCTCAGATGGAGGGAAACTCCTGGTGGTGCCCATGGGTGGAAGCCACTGGCTTAGCCTGCAGCCAGTGGTTGAAAAGCTCAGCGCAAGAGGACACGAAGTGGTGGTGCTCCTGCCAGAAATAACCTGGCAGTTGGAAACGACAGTGGCGTACGCTGTGAAAACATACCCAGTGTCTCACACGCTGGAACAGCTGGACAATGCCTTTAATGCATACGTTGACACTCACCTGAAGAACCTGCCTCTGCCGCTGAAGGCTCTAGCACGGTACGACAGCTCAGTGCACGTTTTCTCGATGTTCTTTACTCAGTGCAGGGACCTGTTTGACAGCAAGGAGACCCTGCAGTACTTGAATCAAAGCGGCTTTGACGCTGTCCTAACAGACCCCGTCTTTATGTGTGGACCGATAGTTGCTAATTATTTTTCTCTTCCATTTCTGTTCTTCATGAGAGGATTTCCTTGCAGCTTACACTATGAAGCTCCACAGTGCCCAAACCCTCTGTCCTACATCCCGAGACTATTCACCTTGAACTCAGACCGCATGACTTTTTTCCAGAGAGTGGAAAATGCACTGGTTTCCCTCCTGGAGCTTGCGTACTGTAACGGTTTATACAAGGAGGCAATAAAGCTTTCCTCCGAACTTCTTCAGAGAGATGTGTCCCTGTTAGACCTCCTGAACTCTGCTGCCATTTGGCTTCTGAGATTTGACTTTGTGTTTGAGTACGTCAGACCAGTGATGCCCAACATGATCTTTATTGGAGGCATAAACTGTGCTGAGGGGAAACCGCTGCCTAAGGTATGTTCCTCTTCGTCCAAATTATACATTTTCCAAGCCAATGCAATTGCGTCATTTCTGTAAGTTCAGTGCTATGGAATTATTTTTTTTTTTTATTTCTGGTAATGGTTTAATATAACCAGGCTTTGGCAGTTGTTTTCCACAGGCTGAAATCAAGTTTCCTTTATGGAGGCAGATTACTTACTTGAATTAATGAGGATTTCCTGACAAGTCCAAGAAAAAATGGACTTCACCTGCCAGCTACAAATTACTGTCCTCAGTGAATGTGTATTATTCACCAGCCAGATGCAGATTTGATTTCATGTTTGTGGAGTCTGACATGTATCTCTTTCACCTGACCAAAAACCCAAGGACCCGAGAGTCATCTTTGGTTTGTAACTCCAGGCTCAGTAAAGTCAGTTAACTTGCTTTGGCTGTGTTTTCATGACGTATGGCTTCCAAACTGGCTGGCTATGTTAAGTTATTTCTGAGTGCAGATCATGGTGGAACATACATGTCACGTGGAAATGGAAAGATTTAATCTAAAACTGTGTATTTGGTGAAAGACACTTCTATGCAAAACTCAGATAAGTTTTCATACCTATTTCTTGACATTTGCTTTTACCAGAATTGTTCTGCAGGATTTTGAAAGCTACTCTAGAAAATGACATCTGTTTTGATAGTTAGCATGTGATCTCTAAACCAATTACTAGCACTAGACTATTCCTTCCAGGCACAGAGCAGGACACAAGTCTCTTTCCTATGAAATGACCCCCTCACTTCTGAATGGTGGCCACACAGTATCACTGCACAACTGCAGTGCAGTATCCTTGAGCTGAAGGGTTTTGCTCTTTCTTGCTTCAGATTTCTCTTAGACTCTTTGATGGGCTTATGCAGAGTCCACTGAAGTTAACAAAGAATAAGGCAAATCAAGAACAATATTCTAAATCAGAATATTAGAACAATACTATAAATAAGGCATTCTCTTGCGTTAGGCTCAAGAGAGTGGCACTTCGTAGTTGGAGATTTAAGAGGCAAATGATGGCTGGTTGCGTGACCTAAGTCTTGGCTTCTGTGTCTTGAAGGTCTCAGAGCTGCAGACGGTTTGCAGCTTGTTACAAAGGCAGAGCCCTCCTGCCCTTACTTTATTCCTGGCGTCTCCTGTCGCATTTGTCACTTGGTGGAAATCACATGTTCCAAACCTTGAAAAACCTGGTATATCTTCATCCCGCCTTTTCTAGCTTCATTTTCTACATAGAGCAGAGGAATTTCTCCTGTTTTGCTGTGAACAGTGCCAAGCAGCAAGGCAGTAATGCAGAAGAGTGCAAACAAATGTGAGGCGAGCCATATGGGAGAAAAACAGCTACCTATTCATAGAGAGTGGTAAGCCCTGGGTTGATCTCTGCGGTTCAGAAATACAAAACAGGAGGCAAGTAAAAGCAGCGCTAACTGTGAAAAAGGAAGTTTAACCATCGTGCACTGTACATCTTCAATGCACAGTATGGACCAACACAGTTCTTGCAACAAAAATTCCCTCGTGGCAATTGGAGCTACTGCCTTAGTTTCCCCTTCCGTGGGGAGTTTGTCTGCCGCTTAAACTAAAACACACCCTCTAATTTCAGTCTAAAGGTACAATACTTGGCAAAGGTCTACACACAGAAATCCAGAAAGGCTGTAAGAGTATTATATTCACAAATATCAAATACATTGCCCCACAAAAGTTAGGAAATGTTCCAATTACGGTGGCCTGGGCAGCCTTAAATGTCACCTTTCTGTGAGGGTGCAGTCATTCATTTCAGGATCCCATACCGTCACTTTCACATGATTTCTGTTTACGGCTTCGGAAAGAGCTGTCCTAGAAATGATCTCTGTTCCGTGATTTGCTTAGCTGCCTGCTGCTTCTTGCTCTTGCAAAGACTTAGAGTAAGATTACTTTCCAACTTGCAGTCAACAGATCATCGCTGCAACGTTCCGTGCCAGCTCCAAGAGACACCTGGAGTAACCCACAAGCCTTACGGCGAGAGGTGCTTGTAGGAGGAAAGTAAACCTGCAGCCTCGAGCCACCCAAGATTCAGCCTTGTTTAACGTAACATTTCTGTCCTGAGTACCCAGTGGGAAAGCCTCTCCTCCCAGATGCCAGAGCTCACACTTGGTTCTCAGTCTTTGAGGACCCTGTTCCCCAAACTATCCTCTGCACCTACAACCACAGTCCATAAGCAGCACCACACCCTTCAAACCTGCAAGGGGCCCAGCTGCCCTTTGCTACTGCATAACAAACAACAAACACCTGTAAACCTACAATGTTATTTGGGAAAATGAGCCAGTCTGTTAATTTTCTGAACAATAATTACCCAGCTTACATCTGACCTCAGCTGATTCTGTGCTACCCCGAGAATGTAATCCTTTCTTTGTCTGTTTATCTGTTCTCTGTTTACTTCTAAATTCATGGGGTTTTTTTAAATTCTGTCCATCTTGTTGCTGTCTCACCTTTTCCACAGTTTTTGCCCTGATGGTCTGGTACAGCAAAACAAGGCTTATTTTCTCACTGAGTACTTACCAAGTCAATGGTATTAACCACAAGTGTTATTACAAGATTATGTCCCTCGTCCTCTTAGTTTCTTGAAGGAAGGAACATACTGAGACACCTCCAAGCTTAAAGATTAACAAAAAGTACAAAGGACGACATCTTTTTCCAAGAGCAGTGGCTCCCATTCCCTGTGTTGTGAGCAATTGCAACACTGAAAGATAACCACAGCTATACTGGGAAGTTAAATATTTATTTCTGCAGCCAATAAATTCCCTGCAGAAAAGTTAAAGCTTGCATGGACCTTCATATAAAGGACTCTGTCGGATGCCTCCAGAGCAGAACGAACTCGTTTACTGCCACGGAAATGGCTCCTCCATCTCAGTTTTTTTACCAGCGTCCTTGGATGTTTCTTCTTCTGTTATCTCCTTTCATCCTTGCTGAAGGTGGAAAGATCCTGGTGTTGCCTCACGATGGAAGTCACTGGCTCAGCATGCGCCCAGTGGTAGGGAAACTCCAGCAAAATGGACATGAAGTTGTTGTGGTCGTACCGTCAACAAGTTTGTCTCTGAATCCAAGTGAGCCTCAGAACTACACAGTGAAAGCGTATCCAATACCTTACGCAGAGGAACATTTCGGTGTTGCGCTCAAGTCATTTATTGGTGCTCATTTTATTGAACAATCTGTTTTGAATATTATTTTTACAATGTATCAAAGCATGTTTGACATTATCAAGGTTTTTTTCACCAACTGTAAGAGCCTTTTGCACAACAAAGACATGATGCAGTATTTGAGAGAGAGCAAATTTGATGTGGTTTTCACAGATCCAGTTGTGATGTGCGGACCGATACTTGCTGAGTATCTTTCAGTTCCTTCTGTCTACTTCTTGCGAGGACTTCCTTGCAGTATGGATTTTAAAGCTACCCAGTGTCCAAACCCTCCTTCCTATGTCCCCAGACTTTTCCTGAATAATTCAGATAGCATGTCATTTGCTCAACGTGTGAAGAACATGCTGGTCCATATGCTGGAGTTTGTTTACTACCCCCCGCCCCCTTTTTCTCATCTCAATCCACAACGGCTTGCTCCTAATAGGTCTGTTCACCACAAAAAGGCACATATCTAGGAGACAGTGGTCACCTTACTGACAGTCTGCTGCACCCACCCAGCACTCCAGAGGAGCACTCGAGCACGACAGTGCCAAATCCTCCCTCGCTCCTTACTTCTGGATCCACAAAGCACTGCTGCCAGCAGCTTCCTTCCCTTAAACATCACAGAATGGTTTGGGTGGGAAGGGACCTTTCAAGCCCATCCAGTCCAACCCCCCTGCAAGGAGCAGGGACATCTCCAACCGGATCAGGTTGCTCAGAGCCCCGTCCAGCCTGGCCTGGAATGTTTCCAGGGATGGGGCATCCACCAGGTCTCTGGGCAACGTGGGCCAGTGCTCCTCCACCCTCAGCATAAAAAATTTCTTCCTTGTGGCTAAGCTAAATCTACCCTCTTTTAGTTTAAAACCATTACCCGTTGTCCTACTGCAACAAGCCCTGCTAAAAAGTTTGCTCCCACGTTTCTCAGGAGCCCCCTTTAAGTATCATACAGTAATACAGATCAGAACAGATCTCTGGATGACCTTTCTGGTCCAATGCCCTCACAAAGCAGGGACAAATTAGAGCACATCACTTATTTGGGCCTTGCCCTGCCAAAGTTGGAATAATTCCATCAAAGTAGATCCCAAAACGCCTCTAAGCCCCTGTATTACGTGCCTTACCTCTGATGGTAACCCCTCGTGTTGTAACTCGGGTCTGGCATTGGTAACTCACACTTATCTCACACTCCCTTGAACCCAGCAGTGTTTAACTGGTCGAGAAACCCTTGCCTGAGAACCAAGCCGACTGAGGGAGTGGCTGGCAAACTCTCAAAACACTCAGAAACACCTCTGCAGTACTGATTAACCTCACCCGTCCTCTGCTGGCTTTTGCACCCACTGCCTTCATGCTAAGGGTCCGGAGGTTTGGATGGTGAATTCATCCTGCTGCAGACGGGAGGGCAGGGCAGGACATTTCCCTAACAGGTCTCTGCTCACCCCTCTTCAGTAAATTGGGAGTGCAAAAAAAAAAAAAAACACAATTAAAAATCAACATTTTTGTTGTGAGAAAATGCTGTTTAATAAACTGGCCGTGTTCCCAGTGATGACAGGACACATGAATGATCGAGAGAGAAGTCCTAAGATCTGACTAGCATGTTGAGGAGCTGGTTCTCCATCGAACGGTCAGAAGCTTCAATGACTCAGCACAGCACTTGGCTTTATAAGTAATGGAGAAAAAAAAACAAATAAACACCACACCACACCAAACCAAGCACCAACCCCACAACTCAGAGCAAGAAATCATTAACTAGAAGATTACGACAAAGCAGCACAACTCAACAGACAAATCATCGCCTTCCTTTAAAGGCATCTTCAAGCTACAGCCTGAAGACAACTTTCACAGACCGTGTTCTGACCACAGGAACATGACTTTGCAGCTTTGCTCTGCCTGGATTTTTATCCTGCTCCTTCCTGGCCTCTCAGATGGAGGGAAACTCCTGGTGGTGCCCATGGTCGGAAGCCACTGGCTTAGCCTGCAGCCAGTGGTTGAAAAGCTCAGCGCAAGAGGACACGAAGTGGTGGTGCTCCTGCCAGAAATAACCTGGCAGTTGGAAACGACAGCAGCGTACGCTGTGAAAACATACCCAGTGTCTCACACGCTGGAACAGCTGGACAATGCCTTTAATGCATACGTTGACACTCACCTGAAGAACCTGCCTCTGCCGCTGAAGGCTCTAGCACGGTACGACAGCTCACTGCACGTTTTCTCGATGTTCTTTACTCAGTGCAGGGACCTGTTTGACAGCAAGGAGACCCTGCAGTACTTGAATCAAAGCGGCTTTGACGCTGTCCTAACAGACCCCGTCTTTATGTGTGGACCGATAGTTGCTAATTATTTTTCTCTTCCATTTCTGTTCTTCGTGAGAGGATTTCCTTGCAGCTTACACTATGAAGCTCCACAGTGCCCAAACCCTCTGTCCTACATCCCGAGACTATTCACCTTGAACTCAGACCGCATGACTTTTTTCCAGAGAGTGGAAAATGCACTGGTTTCCCTCCTGGAGCTTGCGTACTGTAACGGTTTATACAAAGAGGCAATAAAGCTTTCCTCCGAACTTCTTCAGAGAGATGTGTCCCTGTTAGACCTCCTGAACTCTGCTGCCATTTGGCTTCTGAGATATGACTTTGTGTTTGAGTACGTCAGACCAGTGATGCCCAACATGATCTTTATTGGAGGCATAAACTGTGCTGAGGGGAAACCGCTGCCTAAGGTATGTTCCTCTTCGTCCAAATTATACATTTTCCAAGCCAATGCAATTGCGTCATTTCTGTAAGTTCAGTGCTATGGAATTATTTTTTTTTTTATTTCTGGTAATGGTTTAATATAACCAGGCTTTGGCAGTTGTTTTCCACAGGCTGAAATCAAGTTTCCTTTATGGAGGCAGATTACTTACTTGAATTAATGAGGATTTCCTGACAAGTCCAAGAAAAAATGGACTTCACCTGCCAGCTACAAATTACTGTCCTCAGTGAATGTGTATTATTCACCAGCCAGATGCAGATTTGATTTCATGTTTGTGGAGTCTGACATGTATCTCTTTCACCTGACCAAAAACCCAAGGACCCGAGAGTCATCTTTGGTTTGTAACTCCAGGCTCAGTAAAGTCAGTTAACTTGCTTTGGCTGTGTTTTCATGACGTATGGCTTCCAAACTGGCTGGCTATGTTAAGTTATTTCTGAGTGCAGATCATGGTGGAACATACATGTCACGTGGAAATGGAAAGATTTAATCTAAAACTGTGTATTTGGTGAAAGACACTTCTATGCAAAACTCAGATAAGTTTTCATACCTATTTCTTGACATTTGCTTTTACCAGAATTGTTCTGCAGGATTTTGAAAGCTACTCTAGAAAATGACATCTGTTTTGATAGTTAGCATGTGATCTCTAAACCAATTACTAGCACTAGACTATTCCTTCCAGGCACAGAGCAGGACACAAGTCTCTTTCCTATGAAATGACCCCCTCACTTCTGAATGGTGGCCACACAGTATCACTGCACAACTGCAGTGCAGTATCCTTGAGCTGAAGGGTTTTGCTCTTTCTTGCTTCAGATTTCTCTTAGACTCTTTGATGGGCTTATGCAGAGTCCACTGAAGTTAACAAAGAATAAGGCAAATCAAGAACAATATTCTAAATCAGAATATTAGAACAATACTATAAATAAGGCATTCTCTTGCGTTAGGCTCAAGAGAGTGGCACTTCGTAGTTGGAGATTTAAGAGGCAAATGATGGCTGGTTGCGTGACCTAAGTCTTGGCTTCTGTGTCTTGAAGGTCTCAGAGCTGCAGACGGTTTGCAGCTTGTTACAAAGGCAGAGCCCTCCTGCCCTTACTTTATTCCTGGCGTCTCCTGTCGCATTTGTCACTTGGTGGAAATCACATGTTCCAAACCTTGAAAAACCTGGTATATCTTC
The DNA here is from genome assembly GCF_036417535.1 of Chlamydotis macqueenii. Taxonomy (NCBI): domain Eukaryota; kingdom Metazoa; phylum Chordata; class Aves; order Otidiformes; family Otididae; genus Chlamydotis; species Chlamydotis macqueenii. Next base: position 42,457,261 of record NC_141561.1, read on the forward strand.
ATCCCGCCTTTTTTAGCTTCATTTTCTACAGAGAGCAGAGGAATTTCTCCTGGTTTGCTGTGAACAGTGCCAAGCAGCAAGGCAGTAATGCAGTAGAGTGCAAACAAATGTGAGGCGAGCCATATGGGAGAAAAACAGCTACCTATTCATAGAGAGTGGTAAGCCCTGGGTTGATCTCTACGGTTCAGAAATACAAAACAGGAGGCAAGTAAAAGCAGCGCTAACTGTGAAAAAGGAAGTTTAACCATCGTGCACTGTACATCTTCAATGCACAGTATGGACCAACCTGAAATGGCTGCTGTAACCAAACAGTTCATCGCACTGTCCTCTTCAGTTTGCTCTGGTCCACACCCCTGGGCCTCTCATAGTTTGAAGAAGAGATATATATTGAAGGAAGCTGTAAAACACAGTTCTTGCAACAAAAATTCCCTCGTGACAATTGGAGCTACTGCCTTAGTTTCCCCTTCCGTGGGGAGTTTGTCTCCCGCTTAAACTAAAACACACTCTCTAATTTCAGTCTAAAGGTACAATACTTGGCAGAGGTCTACACACAGAAATCCAGAAAGGCTGTAAGAGTATTATATTCACAAATATCAAATACATTGCCCCACAAAAGTTAGGAAATGTTCCAATTACGGTGGCCTGGGCAGCCTTAAATGTCACCTTTCTGTGAGGGTGCAGTCATTCATTTCAGGATCCCATACCGTCACTTTCACATGATTTCTGTTTACGGCTTCGGAAAGGGCGGTCCTAGAAATGATCTCTGTTCCGTGATTTGCTTAGCTGCCTGCTGCTTCTTGCTCTTGCAAAGACTTAGAGTAAGATTACTTTCCAACTTGCAGTCAACAGATCATCGCTGCAACGTTCCGTGCCAGCTCCAAGAGACACCTGGAGTAACCCACAAGCCTTACGGCGAGAGGTGCTTGTAGAAGGAAAGTAAACCTGCAGCCTCGAGCCACCCAAGATTCAGCCTTGTTTAACGTAACATTTCTGTCCTGAGTACCCAGTGGGAAAGCCTCTCCTCCCAGATGCCAGAGCTCACACTTGGTTCTCAGTCTTTGAGGACCCTGTTCCCCAAACTATCCTCTGCACCTACAACCACAGTCCATAAGCAGCACCACACCCTTCAAACCTGCAAGGGGCCCAGCTGCCCTTTGCTGCTGCATAACAAACAACAAACACCTGTAAACCTACAATGTTATTTGGGAAAATGAGCCAGTCTGTTAATTTTCTGAACGATAATTACCCAGCTTACATCTGACCTCAGCTGATTCTGTGCTACCCCGAGAATGTAATCCTTTCTTTGTCTGTTTATCTGTTCTCTGTTTACTTCTAAATTCATGGGGTTTTTTTAAATTCTGTCCATCTTGTTGCTGTCTCACCTTTTCCACAGTTTTTGCCCTGATGGTCTGGTACAGCAAAACAAGGCTTATTTTCTCACTGAGTACTTACCAAGTCAATGGTATTAACCACAAGTGTTATTACAAGATTACGTCCCTGGTCCTCTTAGTTTCTTGAAGGAAGGAACATACTGAGACACCTCCAAGCTTAAAGATTAACAAAAAGTACAAAGGACGACATCTTTTTCCAAGAGCAGTGGCTCCCATTCCCTGTGTTGTGAGCAATTGCAACACTGAAAGATAACCACAGCTATACTGGGAAGTTAAATATTTATTTCTGCAGCCAATAAATTCCCTGCAGAAAAGTTAAAGCTTGCATGGACCTTCATATAAAGGACTCTGTCGGATGCCTCCAGAGCAGAACGAACTCGTTTACTGCCACGGAAATGGCTCCTCCATCTCAGTTTTTTTACCAGCGTCCTTGGATGTTTCTTCTTCTGTTATCTCCTTTCATCCTTGCTGAAGGTGGAAAGATCCTGGTGTTGCCTCACGATGGAAGTCACTGGCTCAGCATGCGCCCAGTGGTAGGGAAACTCCAGCAAAATGGACATGAAGTTGTTGTGGTCGTACCGTCAACAAGTTTGTCTCTGAATCCAAGTGAGCCTCAGAACTACACAGTGAAAGCGTATCCAATACCTTACGCAGAGGAACATTTCGGTGTTGCGCTCAAGTCATTTATTGGTGCTCATTTTATTGAACAATCTGTTTTGAATATTATTTTTACAATGTATCAAAGCATGTTTGACATTATCAAGGTTTTTTTCACCAACTGTAAGAGCCTTTTGCACAACAAAGACATGATGCAGTATTTGAGAGAGAGCAAATTTGATGTGGTTTTCACAGATCCAGTTGTGATGTGCGGACCGATACTTGCTGAGTATCTTTCAGTTCCTTCTGTCTACTTCTTGCGAGGACTTCCTTGCAGTATGGATTTTAAAGCTACCCAGTGTCCAAACCCTCCTTCCTATGTCCCCAGACTTTTCCTGAATAATTCAGATAGCATGTCATTTGCTCAACGTGTGAAGAACATGCTGGTCCATATGCTGGAGTTTGTTTACTACCCCCCGCCCCCTTTTTCTCATCTCAATCCACAACGGCTTGCTCCTAATAGGTCTGTTCACCACAAAAAGGCACATATCTAGGAGACAGTGGTCACCTTACTGACAGTCTGCTGCACCCACCCAGCACTCCAGAGGAGCACTCGAGCACGACAGTGCCAAATCCTCCCTCGCTTCTTACTTCTGGATCCACAAAGCACTGCTGCCAGCAACTTCCTTCCCTTAAACATCACAGGATGGTTTGGGTGGGAAGGGACCTTTCAAGCCCATCCAGTCCAACCCCCCTGCAAGGAGCAGGGACCTCTCCAACCGGATCAGGTTGCTCAGAGCCCCGTCCAGCCTGGCCTGGAATGTTTCCAGGGATGGGGCATCCACCAGGTCTCTGGGCAACGTGGGCCAGTGCTCCTCCACCCTCAGCATAAAAAATTTCTTCCTTGTGGCTAAGCTAAATCTACCCTCTTTTAGTTTAAAACCATTACCCGTTGTCCTACTGCAACAAGCCCTGCTAAAAAGTTTGCTCCCACGTTTCTCAGGAGCCCCCTTTAAGTATCATACAGTAATACAGATCAGAACAGATCTCTGGATGACCTTTCTGGTCCAATGCCCTCACAAAGCAGGGACAAATTAGAGCACATCACTTATTTGGGCCTTGCCCTGCCAAAGTTGGAATAATTCCATCAAAGTAGATCCCAAAACGCCTCTAAGCCCCTGGATTACGTGCCTTACCTCTGATGGTAACCCCTCGTGTTGTAACTCGGGTCTGGCATTGGTAACTCACACTTATCTCACACTCCCTTGAACCCAGCAGTGTTTAACTGGTCGAGAAACCCTTGCCTGAGAACCAAGCCGACTGAGGGAGTCGCTGGCAAACTCTCAAAACACTCAGAAACACCTCTGCAGTACTGATTAACCTCACCCGTCCTCTGCTGGCTTTTGCACCCACTGCCTTCATGCTAAGGGTCTGGAGGTTTGGATGGCGAATTCATCCTGCTGCAGACGGGAGGGCAGGGCAGGACATTTCCCTAACAGGTCTCTGCTCACCCCTCTTCAGTAAATTGGGAGTGCAAAAAAAAAAAAAACCACAATTAAAAATCAACATTTTTGTTGTGAGAAAATGCTGTTTAATAAACTGGCCGTGTTCCCAGTGATGACAGGACACATGAATGATCGAGAGAGAAGTCCTAAGATCTGACTAGCATGTTGAGGAGCTGGTTCTCCATCGAACGGTCAGAAGCTTCAATGACTCAGCACAGCACTTGGCTTTATAAGTAATGGAGAAAAAAAAACAAATAAACACCACACCACACCAAACCAAGCACCAACCACACAACCCAGAGCAAGAAATCATTAACTAGAAGATTACGACAAAGCAGCACAACTCAACAGACAAATCATCGCCTTCCTTTAAAGGCATCTTCAAGCTACAGCCTGAAGACAACTTTCACAGACCGTGTTCTGACCACAGGAACATGACTTTGCAGCTTTGCTCTGCCTGGATTTTTATCCTGTTCCTTCCTGGCCTCTCAGATGGAGGGAAACTCCTGGTGGTGCCCATGGGTGGAAGCCACTGGCTTAGCCTGCAGCCAGTGGTTGAAAAGCTCAGCGCAAGAGGACACGAAGTGGTGGTGCTCCTGCCAGAAATAACCTGGCAGTTGGAAACGACAGCGGCGTACGCTGTGAAAACATACCCAGTGTCTCACACGCTGGAACAGCTGGACAATGCCTTTAATGCATACGTTGACACTCACCTGAAGAACCTGCCTCTGCCGCTGAAGGCTCTAGCACGGTACGACAGCTCACTGCACGTTTTCTCGATGTTCTTTACTCAGTGCAGGGACCTGTTTGACAGCAAGGAGACCCTGCAGTACTTGAATCAAAGCGGCTTTGACGCTGTCCTAACAGACCCCGTCTTTATGTGTGGACCAATAGTTGCTAATTATTTTTCTCTTCCATTTCTGTTCTTCGTGAGAGGATTTCCTTGCAGCTTACACTATGAAGCTCCACAGTGCCCAAACCCTCTGTCCTACATCCCGAGACTATTCACCTTGAACTCAGACCGCATGACTTTTTTCCAGAGAGTGGAAAATGCACTGGTTTCCCTCCTGGAGCTTGCGTACTGTAACGGTTTATACAAAGAGGCAATAAAGCTTTCCTCCGAACTTCTTCAGAGAGATGTGTCCCTGTTAGACCTCCTGAACTCTGCTGCCATTTGGCTTCTGAGATTTGACTTTGTGTTTGAGTACGTCAGACCAGTGATGCCCAACATGATCTTTATTGGAGGCATAAACTGTGCTGAGGGGAAACCGCTGCCTAAGGTATGTTCCTCTTCGTCCAAATTATACATTTTCCAAGCCAATGCAATTGCGTCATTTCTGTAAGTTCAGTGCTATGGAATTATTATTTTTTTTATTTCTGGTAATGGTTTAATATAACCAGGCTTTGGCAGTTGTTTTCCACAGGCTGAAATCAAGTTTCCTTTATGGAGGCAGATTACTTACTTGAATTAATGAGGATTTCCTGACAAGTCCAAGAAAAAATGGACTTCACCTGCCAGCTACAAATTACTGTCCTCAGTGAATGTGTATTATTCACCAGCCAGATGCAGATTTGATTTCATGTTTGTGGAGTCTGACATGTATCTCTTTCACCTGACCAAAAACCCAAGGACCCGAGAGTCATCTTTGGTTTGTAACTCCAGGCTCAGTAAAGTCAGTTAACTTGCTTTGGCTGTGTTTTCATGACGTATGGCTTCCAAACTGGCTGGCTATGTTAAGTTATTTCTGAGTGCAGATCATGGTGGAACATACATGTCACGTGGAAATGGAAAGATTTAATCTAAAACTGTGTATTTGGTGAAAGACACTTCTATGCAAAACTCAGATAAGTTTTCATACCTATTTCTTGACATTTGCTTTTACCAGAATTGTTCTGCAGGATTTTGAAAGCTACTCTAGAAAATGACATCTGTTTTGATAGTTAGCATGTGATCTCTAAACCAATTACTAGCACTAGACTATTCCTTCCAGGCACAGAGCAGGACACAAGTCTCTTTCCTATGAAATGACCCCCTCACTTCTGAATGGTGGCCACACAGTATCACTGCACAACTGCAGTGCAGTATCCTTGAGCTGAAGGGTTTTGCTCTTTCTTGCTTCAGATTTCTCTTAGACTCTTTGATGGGCTTATGCAGAGTCCACTGAAGTTAACAAAGAATAAGGCAAATCAAGAACAATATTCTAAATCAGAATATTAGAACAATACTATAAATAAGGCATTCTCTTGCGTTAGGCTCAAGAGAGTGGCACTTCGTAGTTGGAGATTTAAGAGGCAAATGATGGCTGGTTGCGTGACCTAAGTCTTGGCTTCTGTGTCTTGAAGGTCTCAGAGCTGCAGACGGTTTGCAGCTTGTTACAAAGGCAGAGCCCTCCTGCCCTTACTTTATTCCTGGCGTCTCCTGTCGCATTTGTCACTTGGTGGAAATCACATGTTCCAAACCTTGAAAAACCTGGTATATCTTCATCCCGCCTTTTCTAGCTTCATTTTCTACAGAGAGCAGAGGAATTTCTCCTGTTTTGCTGTGAACAGTGCCAAGCAGCAAGGCAGTAATGCAGTAGAGTGCAAACAAATGTGAGGCGAGCCATATGGGAGAAAAACAGCTACCTATTCATAGAGAGTGGTAAGCCCTGGGTTGATCTCTACGGTTCAGAAATACAAAACAGGAGGCAAGTAAAAGCAGCGCTAACTGTGAAAAAGGAAGTTTAACCATCGTGCACTGTACATCTTCAATGCACAGTATGGACCAACACAGTTCTTGCAACAAAAATTCCCTCGTGGCAATTGGAGCTACTGCCTTAGTTTCCCCTTCCGTGGGGAGTTTGTCTCCCGCTTAAACTAAAACACACTCTCTAATTTCCGTCTAAAGGTACAATACTTGGCAAAGGTCTACACACAGAAATCCAGAAAGGCTGTAAGAGTATTATATTCACAAATATCAAATACATTGCCCCACAAAAGTTAGGAAATGTTCCAATTACGGTGGCCTGGGCAGCCTTAAATGTCACCTTTCTGTGAGGGTGCAGTCATTCATTTCAGGATCCCATACCGTCACTTTCACATGATTTCTGTTTACGGCTTCGGAAAGAGCTGTCCTAGAAATGATCTCTGTTCCGTGATTTGCTTAGCTGCCTGCTGCTTCTTGCTCTTGCAAAGACTTAGAGTAAGATTACTTTCCAACTTGCAGTCAACAGATCATCGCTGCAACGTTCCGTGCCAGCTCCAAGAGACACCTGGAGTAACCCACAAGCCTTACGGCGAGAGGTGCTTGTAGGAGGAAAGTAAACCTGCAGCCTCGAGCCACCCAAAATTCAGCCTTGTTTAACGTAACATTTCTGTCCTGAGTACCCAGTGGGAAAGCCTCTCCTCCCAGATGCCAGAGCTCACACTTGGTTCTCAGTCTTTGAGGACCCTGTTCCCCAAACTATCCTCTGCACCTACAACCACAGTCCATAAGCAGCACCACACCCTTCAAACCTGCAAGGGGCCCAGCTGCCCTTTGCTACTGCATAACAAACAACAAACACCTGTAAACCTACAATGTTATTTGGGAAAATGAGCCAGTCTGTTAATTTTCTGAACGATAATTACCCAGCTTACATCTGACCTCAGCTGATTCTGTGCTACCCCGAGAATGTAATCCTTTCTTTGTCTGTTTATCTGTTCTCTGTTTACTTCTAAATTCATGGGGTTTTTTTAAATTCTGTCCATCTTGTTGCTGTCTCACCTTTTCCACAGTTTTTGCCCTGATGGTCTGGTACAGCAAAACAAGGCTTATTTTCTCACTGAGTACTTACCAAGTCAATGGTATTAACCACAAGTGTTATTACAAGATTACGTCCCTGGTCCTCTTAGTTTCTTGAAGGAAGGAACATACTGAGACACCTCCAAGCTTAAAGATTAACAAAAAGTACAAAGGACGACATCTTTTTCCAAGAGCAGTGGCTCCCATTCCCTGTGTTGTGAGCAATTGCAACACTGAAAGATAACCACAGCTATACTGGGAAGTTAAATATTTATTTCTGCAGCCAATAAATTCCCTGCAGAAAAGTTAAAGCTTGCATGGACCTTCATATAAAGGACTCTGTCGGATGCCTCCAGAGCAGAACGAACTCGTTTACTGCCACGGAAATGGCTCCTCCATCTCAGTTTTTTTACCAGCATCCTTGGATGTTTCTTCTTCTGTTATCTCCTTTCATCCTTGCTGAAGGTGGAAAGATCCTGGTGTTGCCTCACGATGGAAGTAACTGGCTCAGCATGCGCCCAGTGGTAGGGAAACTCCAGCAAAATGGACATGAAGTTGTTGTGGTCGTACCGTCAACAAGTTTGTCTCTGAATCCAAGTGAGCCTCAGAACTACACAGTGAAAGCGTATCCAATACCTTACGCAGAGGAACATTTCGGTGTTGCGCTCAAGTCATTTATTGGTGCTCATTTTATTGAACAATCTGTTTTGAATATTATTTTTACAATGTATCAAAGCATGTTTGACATTATCAAGGTTTTTTTCACCAACTGTAAGAGCCTTTTGCACAACAAAGACATGATGCAGTATTTGAGAGAGAGCAAATTTGATGTGGTTTTCACAGATCCAGTTGTGATGTGCGGACCGATACTTGCTGAGTATCTTTCAGTTCCTTCTGTCTACTTCTTGCGAGGACTTCCTTGCAGTATGGATTTTAAAGCTACCCAGTGTCCAAACCCTCCTTCCTATGTCCCCAGACTTTTCCTGAGTAATTCAGATAGCATGTCATTTGCTCAACGTGTGAAGAACATGCTGGTCCATATGCTGGAGTTTGTTTACTACCCCCCGCCCCCTTTTTCTCATCTCAATCCACAACGGCTTGCTCCTAATAGGTCTGTTCACCACAAAAAGGCACATATCTAGGAGACAGTGGTCACCTTACTGACAGTCTGCTGCACCCACCCAGCACTCCAGAGGAGCACTCGAGCACGACAGTGCCAAATCCTCCCTCGCTCCTTACTTCTGGATCCACAAAGCACTGCTGCCAGCAGCTTCCTTCCCTTAAACATCACAGGATGGTTTGGGTGGGAAGGGACCTTTCAAGCCCATCCAGTCCAACCCCCCTGCAAGGAGCAGGGACATCTCCAACCGGATCAGGTTGCTCAGAGCCCCGTCCAGCCTGGCCTGGAATGTTTCCAGGGATGGGGCATCCACCAGGTCTCTGGGCAACGTGGGCCAGTGCTCCTCCACCCTCAGCATAAAAAATTTCTTCCTTGTGGCTAAGCTAAATCTACCCTCTTTTAGTTTAAAACCATTACCCGTTGTCCTACTGCAACAAGCCCTGCTAAAAAGTTTGCTCCCACGTTTCTCAGGAGCCCCCTTTAAGTATCATACAGTAATACAGATCAGAACAGATCTCTGGATGACCTTTCTGGTCCAATGCCCTCACAAAGCAGGGACAAATTAGAGCACATCACTTATTTGGGCCTTGCCCTGCCAAAGTTGGAATAATTCCATGAAAGTAGATCCCAAAACGCCTCTAAGCCCCTGTATTACGTGCCTTACCTCTGATGGTAACCCCTCGTGTTGTAACTCGGGTCTGGCATTGGTAACTCACACTTATCTCACACTCCCTTGAACCCAGCAGTGTTTAACTGGTCGAGAAACCCTTGCCTGAGAACCAAGCCGACTGAGGGAGTCGCTGGCAAACTCTCAAAACGCTCAGAAACACCTCTGCAGTACTGATTAACCTCACCCGTCCTCTGCTGGCTTTTGCACCCACTGCCTTCATGCTAAGGGTCCGGAGGTTTGGATGGTGAATTCATCCTGCTGCAGACGGGAGGGCAGGGCAGGACATTTCCCTAACAGGTCTCTGCTCACCCCTCTTCAGTAAATTGGGAGTGCAAAAAAAAAAAAAAACACAATTAAAAATCAACATTTTTGTTGTGAGAAAATGCTGTTTAATAAACTGGCCGTGTTCCCAGTGATGACAGGACACATGAATGATCGAGAGAGAAGTCCTAAGATCTGACTAGCATGTTGAGGAGCTGGTTCTCCATCGAACGGTCAGAAGCTTCAATGACTCAGCACAGCACTTGGCTTTATAAGTAATGGAGAAAAAAAAACAAATAAACACCACACCACACCAAACCAAGCACCAACCCCACAACTCAGAGCAAGAAATCATTAACTAGAAGATTACGACAAAGCAGCACAACTCAACAGACAAATCATCGCCTTCCTTTAAAGGCATCTTCAAGCTACAGCCTGAAGACAACTTTCACAGACCGTGTTCTGACCACAGGAACATGACTTTGCAGCTTTGCTCTGCCTGGATTTTTATCCTGCTCCTTCCTGGCCTCTCAGATGGAGGGAAACTCCTGGTGGTGCCCATGGTCGGAAGCCACTGGCTTAGCCTGCAGCCAGTGGTTGAAAAGCTCAGCGCAAGAGGACACGAAGTGGTGGTGCTCCTGCCAGAAATAACCTGGCAGTTGGAAACGACAGCAGCGTACGCTGTGAAAACATACCCAGTGTCTCACACGCTGGAACAGCTGGACAATGCCTTTAATGCATACGTTGACACTCACCTGAAGAACCTGCCTCTGCCGCTGAAGGCTCTAGCACGGTACGACAGCTCACTGCACGTTTTCTCGATGTTCTTTACTCAGTGCAGGGACCTGTTTGACAGCAAGGAGACCCTGCAGTACTTGAATCAAAGTGGCTTTGACGCTGTCCTAACAGACCCCGTCTTTATGTGTGGACCGATAGTTGCTAATTATTTTTCTCTTCCATTTCTGTTCTTCGTGAGAGGATTTCCTTGCAGCTTACACTATGAAGCTCCACAGTGCCCAAACCCTCTGTCCTACATCCCGAGACTATTCACCTTGAACTCAGACCGCATGACTTTTTTCCAGAGAGTGGAAAATGCACTGGTTTCCCTCCTGGAGCTTGCGTACTGTAACGGTTTATACAAAGAGGCAATAAAGCTTTCCTCCGAACTTCTTCAGAGAGATGTGTCCCTGTTAGACCTCCTGAACTCTGCTGCCATTTGGCTTCTGAGATATGACTTTGTGTTTGAGTACGTCAGACCAGTGATGCCCAACATGATCTTTATTGGAGGCATAAACTGTGCTGAGGGGAAACCGCTGCCTAAGGTATGTTCCTCTTCGTCCAAATTATACATTTTCCAAGCCAATGCAATTGCGTCATTTCTGTAAGTTCAGTGCTATGGAATTATTTTTTTTTTTATTTCTGGTAATGGTTTAATATAACCAGGCTTTGGCAGTTGTTTTCCACAGGCTGAAATCAAGTTTCCTTTATGGAGGCAGATTACTTACTTGAATTAATGAGGATTTCCTGACAAGTCCAACAAAAAATGGACTTCACCTGCCAGCTACAAATTACTGTCCTCAGTGAATGTGTATTATTCACCAGCCAGATGCAGATTTGATTTCATGTTTGTGGAGTCTGACATGTATCTCTTTCACCTGACCAAAAACCCAAGGACCCGAGAGTCATCTTTGGTTTGTAACTCCAGGCTCAGTAAAGTCAGTTAACTTGCTTTGGCTGTGTTTTCATGACGTATGGCTTCCAAACTGGCTGGCTATGTTAAGTTATTTCTGAGTGCAGATCATGGTGGAACATACATGTCACGTGGAAATGGAAAGATTTAATCTAAAACTGTGTATTTGGTGAAAGACACTTCTATGCAAAACTCAGATAAGTTTTCATACCTATTTCTTGACATTTGCTTTTACCAGAATTGTTCTGCAGGATTTTGAAAGCTACTCTAGAAAATGACATCTGTTTTGATAGTTAGCATGTGATCTCTAAACCAATTACTAGCACTAGACTATTCCTTCCAGGCACAGAGCAGGACACAAGTCTCTTTCCTATGAAATGACCCCCTCACTTCTGAATGGTGGCCACACAGTATCACTGCACAACTGCAGTGCAGTATCCTTGAGCTGAAGGGTTTTGCTCTTTCTTGCTTCAGATTTCTCTTAGACTCTTTGATGGGCTTATGCAGAGTCCACTGAAGTTAACAAAGAATAAGGCAAATCAAGAACAATATTCTAAATCAGAATATTAGAACAATACTATAAATAAGGCATTCTCTTGCGTTAGGCTCAAGAGAGTGGCACTTCGTAGTTGGAGATTTAAGAGGCAAATGATGGCTGGTTGCGTGACCTAAGTCTTGGCTTCTGTGTCTTGAAGGTCTCAGAGCTGCAGACGGTTTGCAGCTTGTTACAAAGGCAGAGCCCTCCTGCCCTTACTTTATTCCTGGCGTCTCCTGTCGCATTTGTCACTTGGTGGAAATCACATGTTCCAAACCTTGAAAAACCTGGTATATCTTCATCCCGCCTTTTCTAGCTTCATTTTCTACAGAGAGCAGAGGAATTTCTCCTGTTTTGCTGTGAACAGTGCCAAGCAGCAAGGCAGTAATGCAGTAGAGTGCAAACAAATGTGAGGCGAGCCATATGGGAGAAAAACAGCTACCTATTCATAGAGAGTGGTAAGCCCTGGGTTGATCTCTACGGTTCAGAAATACAAAACAGGAGGCAAGTAAAAGCAGCGCTAACTGTGAAAAAGGAAGTTTAACCATCGTGCACTGTACATCTTCAATGCACAGTATGGACCAACACAGTTCTTGCAACAAAAATTCCCTCGTGGCAATTGGAGCTACTGCCTTAGTTTCCCCTTCCGTGGGGAGTTTGTCTCCCGCTTAAACTAAAACACACTCTCTAATTTCCGTCTAAAGGTACAATACTTGGCAAAGGTCTACACACAGAAATCCAGAAAGGCTGTAAGAGTATTATATTCACAAATATCAAATACATTGCCCCACAAAAGTTAGGAAATGTTCCAATTACGGTGGCCTGGGCAGCCTTAAATGTCACCTTTCTGTGAGGGTGCAGTCATTCATTTCAGGATCCCATACCGTCACTTTCACATGATTTCTGTTTACGGCTTCGGAAAGAGCTGTCCTAGAAATGATCTCTGTTCCGTGATTTGCTTAGCTGCCTGCTGCTTCTTGCTCTTGCAAAGACTTAGAGTAAGATTACTTTCCAACTTGCAGTCAACAGATCATCGCTGCAACGTTCCGTGCCAGCTCCAAGAGACACCTGGAGTAACCCACAAGCCTTACGGCGAGAGGTGCTTGTAGGAGGAAAGTAAACCTGCAGCCTCGAGCCACCCAAAATTCAGCCTTGTTTAACGTAACATTTCTGTCCTGAGTACCCAGTGGGAAAGCCTCTCCTCCCAGATGCCAGAGCTCACACTTGGTTCTCAGTCTTTGAGGACCCTGTTCCCCAAACTATCCTCTGCACCTACAACCACAGTCCATAAGCAGCACCACACCCTTCAAACCTGCAAGGGGCCCAGCTGCCCTTTGCTACTGCATAACAAACAACAAACACCTGTAAACCTACAATGTTATTTGGGAAAATGAGCCAGTCTGTTAATTTTCTGAACGATAATTACCCAGCTTACATCTGACCTCAGCTGATTCTGTGCTACCCCGAGAATGTAATCCTTTCTTTGTCTGTTTATCTGTTCTCTGTTTACTTCTAAATTCATGGGGTTTTTTTAAATTCTGTCCATCTTGTTGCTGTCTCACCTTTTCCACAGTTTTTGCCCTGATGGTCTGGTACAGCAAAACAAGGCTTATTTTCTCACTGAGTACTTACCAAGTCAATGGTATTAACCACAAGTGTTATTACAAGATTACGTCCCTGGTCCTCTTAGTTTCTTGAAGGAAGGAACATACTGAGACACCTCCAAGCTTAAAGATTAACAAAAAGTACAAAGGACGACATCTTTTTCCAAGAGCAGTGGCTCCCATTCCCTGTGTTGTGAGCAATTGCAACACTGAAAGATAACCACAGCTATACTGGGAAGTTAAATATTTATTTCTGCAGCCAATAAATTCCCTGCAGAAAAGTTAAAGCTTGCATGGACCTTCATATAAAGGACTCTGTCGGATGCCTCCAGAGCAGAACGAACTCGTTTACTGCCACGGAAATGGCTCCTCCATCTCAGTTTTTTTACCAGCATCCTTGGATGTTTCTTCTTCTGTTATCTCCTTTCATCCTTGCTGAAGGTGGAAAGATCCTGGTGTTGCCTCACGATGGAAGTCACTGGCTCAGCATGCGCCCAGTGGTAGGGAAACTCCAGCAAAATGGACATGAAGTTGTTGTGGTCGTACCGTCAACAAGTTTGTCTCTGAATCCAAGTGAGCCTCAGAACTACACAGTGAAAGCGTATCCAATACCTTACGCAGAGGAACATTTCGGTGTTGCGCTCAAGTCATTTATTGGTGCTCATTTTATTGAACAATCTGTTTTGAATATTATTTTTACAATGTATCAAAGCATGTTTGACATTATCAAGGTTTTTTTCACCAACTGTAAGAGCCTTTTGCACAACAAAGACATGATGCAGTATTTGAGAGAGAGCAAATTTGATGTGGTTTTCACAGATCCAGTTGTGATGTGCGGACCGATACTTGCTGAGTATCTTTCAGTTCCTTCTGTCTACTTCTTGCGAGGACTTCTTGCAGTATGGATTTTAAAGCTACCCAGTGTCCAAACCCTCCTTCCTATGTCCCCAGACTTTTCCTGAGTAATTCAGATAGCATGTCATTTGCTCAACGTGTGAAGAACATGCTGGTCCATATGCTGGAGTTTGTTTACTACCCCCCGCCCCCTTTTTCTCATCTCAATCCACAACGGCTTCCTCCTAATAGGTCTGTTCACCACAAAAAGGCACATATCTAGGAGACAGTGGTCACCTTACTGACAGTCTGCTGCACCCACCCAGCACTCCAGAGGAGCACTCGAGCACGACAGTGCCAAATCCTCCCTCGCTCCTTACTTCTGGATCCACAAAGCACTGCTGCCAGCAGCTTCCTTCCCTTAAACATCACAGGATGGTTTGGGTGGGAAGGGACCTTTCAAGCCCATCCAGTCCAACCCCCCTGCAAGGAGCAGGGACATCTCCAACCGGATCAGGTTGCTCAGAGCCCCGTCCAGCCTGGCCTGGAATGTTTCCAGGGATGGGGCATCCACCAGGTCTCTGGGCAACGTGGGCCAGTGCTCCTCCACCCTCAGCATAAAAAATTTCTTCCTTGTGGCTAAGCTAAATCTACCCTCTTTTAGTTTAAAACCATTACCCGTTGTCCTACTGCAACAAGCCCTGCTAAAAAGTTTGCTCCCACGTTTCTCAGGAGCCCCCTTTAAGTATCATACAGTAATACAGATCAGAACAGATCTCTGGATGACCTTTCTGGTCCAATGCCCTCACAAAGCAGGGACAAATTAGAGCACATCACTTATTTGGGCCTTGCCCTGCCAAAGTTGGAATAATTCCATCAAAGTAGATCCCAAAACGCCTCTAAGCCCCTGTATTACGTGCCTTACCTCTGATGGTAACCCCTCGTGTTGTAACTCGGGTCTGGCATTGGTAACTCACACTTATCTCACACTCCCTTGAACCCAGCAGTGTTTAACTGGTCGAGAAACCCTTGCCTGAGAACCAAGCCGACTGAGGGAGTCGCTGGCAAACTCTCAAAACGCTCAGAAACACCTCTGCAGTACTGATTAACCTCACCCGTCCTCTGCTGGCTTTTGCACCCACTGCCTTCATGCTAAGGGTCCGGAGGTTTGGATGGTGAATTCATCCTGCTGCAGACGGGAGGGCAGGGCAGGACATTTCCCTAACAGGTCTCTGCTCACCCCTCTTCAGTAAATTGGGAGTGCAAAAAAAAAAAAAAACACAATTAAAAATCAACATTTTTGTTGTGAGAAAATGCTGTTTAATAAACTGGCCGTGTTCCCAGTGATGACAGGACACATGAATGATCGAGAGAGAAGTCCTAAGATCTGACTAGCATGTTGAGGAGCTGGTTCTCCATCGAACGGTCAGAAGCTTCAATGACTCAGCACAGCACTTGGCTTTATAAGTAATGGAGAAAAAAAAACAAATAAACACCACACCACACCAAACCAAGCACCAACCCCACAACCCAGAGCAAGAAATCATTAACTAGAAGATTACGACAAAGCAGCACAACTCAACAGACAAATCATCGCCTTCCTTTAAAGGCATCTTCAAGCTACAGCCTGAAGACAACTTTCACAGACCGTGTTCTGACCACAGGAACATGACTTTGCAGCTTTGCTCTGCCTGGATTTTTATCCTGCTCCTTCCTGGCCTCTCAGATGGAGGGAAACTCCTGGTGGTGCCCATGGGTGGAAGCCACTGGCTTAGCCTGCAGCCAGTGGTTGAAAAGCTCAGCGCAAGAGGACACGAAGTGGTGGTGCTCCTGCCAGAAATAACCTGGCAGTTGGAAACGACAGCGGCGTACGCTGTGAAAACATACCCAGTGTCTCACACGCTGGAACAGCTGGACAATGCCTTTAATGCATACGTTGACACTCACCTGAAGAACCTGCCTCTGCCGCTGAAGGCTCTAGCACGGTACGACAGCTCAGTGCACGTTTTCTCGATGTTCTTTACTCAGTGCAGGGACCTGTTTGACAGCAAGGAGACCCTGCAGTACTTGAATCAAAGCGGCTTTGACGCTGTCCTAACAGACCCCGTCTTTATGTGTGGACCAATAGTTGCTAATTATTTTTCTCTTCCATTTCTGTTCTTCGTGAGAGGATTTCCTTGCAGCTTACACTATGAAGCTCCACAGTGCCCAAACCCTCTGTCCTACATCCCGAGACTATTCACCTTGAACTCAGACCGCATGACTTTTTTCCAGAGAGTGGAAAATGCACTGGTTTCCCTCCTGGAGCTTGCGTACTGTAACGGTTTATACAAAGAGGCAATAAAGCTTTCCTCCGAACTTCTTCAGAGAGATGTGTCCCTGTTAGACCTCCTGAACTCTGCTGCCATTTGGCTTCTGAGATTTGACTTTGTGTTTGAGTACGTCAGACCAGTGATGCCCAACATGATCTTTATTGGAGGCATAAACTGTGCTGAGGGGAAACCGCTGCCTAAGGTATGTTCCTCTTCGTCCAAATTATACATTTTCCAAGCCAATGCAATTGCGTCATTTCTGTAAGTTCAGTGCTATGGAATTTTTTTTTTTTTTTATTTCTGGTAATGGTTTAATATAACCAGGCTTTGGCAGTTGTTTTCCACAGGCTGAAATCAAGTTTCCTTTATGGAGGCAGATTACTTACTTGAATTAATGAGGATTTCCTGACAAGTCCAAGAAAAAATGGACTTCACCTGCCAGCTACAAATTACTGTCCTCGGTGAATGTGTATTATTCACCAGCCAGATGCAGATTTGATTTCATGTTTGTGGAGTCTGACATGTATCTCTTTCACCTGACCAAAAACCCAAGGACCCGAGAGTCATCTTTGGTTTGTAACTCCAGGCTCAGTAAAGTCAGTTAACTTGCTTTGGCTGTGTTTTCATGACGTATGGCTTCCAAACTGGCTGGCTATGTTAAGTTATTTCTGAGTGCAGATCATGGTGGAACATACATGTCACGTGGAAATGGAAAGATTTAATCTAAAACTGTGTATTTGGTGAAAGACACTTCTATGCAAAACTCAGTTAAGTTTTCACACCTATTTCTTGACATTTGCTTTTACCAGAATTGTTCTGCAGGATTTTGAAAGCTACTCTAGAAAATGACATCTGTTTTGATAGTTAGCATGTGATCTCTAAACCAATTACTAGCACTAGACTATTCCTTCCAGGCACAGAGCAGGACACAAGTCTCTTTCCTATGAAATGACCCCCTCACTTCTGAATGGTGGCCACACAGTATCACTGCACAACTGCAGTGCAGTATCCTTGAGCTGAAGGGTTTTGCTCTTTCTTGCTTCAGATTTCTCTTAGACTCTTTGATGGGCTTATGCAGAGTCCACTGAAGTTAACAAAGAATAAGGCAAATCAAGAACAATATTCTAAATCAGAATATTAGAACAATACTATAAATAAGGCATTCTCTTGCGTTAGGCTCAGGAGAGTGGCACTTCGTAGTTGGAGATTTAAGAGGCAAATGATGGCTGGTTGCGTGACCTAAGTCTTGGCTTCTGTGTCTTGAAGGTCTCAGAGCTGCAGACGGTTTGCAGCTTGTTACAAAGGCAGAGCCCTCCTGCCCTTACTTTATTCCTGGCGTCTCCTGTCGCATTTGTCACTTGGTGGAAATCACATGTTCCAAACCTTGAAAAACCTGGTATATCTTCATCCCGCCTTTTTTAGCTTCATTTTCTACAGAGAGCAGAGGAATTTCTCCTGTTTTGCTGTGAACAGTGCCAAGCAGCAAGGCAGTAATGCAGTAGAGTGCAAACAAATGTGAGGCGAGCCATGTGGGAGAAAAACAGCTACCTATTCATAGAGAGTGGTAAGCCCTGGGTTGATCTCTACGGTTCAGAAATACAAAACAGGAGGCAAGTAAAAGCAGCGCTAACTGTGAAAAAGGAAGTTTAACCATCGTGCACTGTACATCTTCAATGCACAGTATGGACCAATACAGTTCTTGCAACAAAAATTCCCTCGTGGCAATTGGAGCTACTGCCTTAGTTTCCCCTTCCGTGGGGAGTTTGTCTCCCGCTTAAACTAAAACACACCCTCTAATTTCAGTCTAAAGGTACAATACTTGGCAAAGGTCTACACACAGAAATCCAGAAAGGCTGTAAGAGTATTATATTCACAAATATCAAATACATTGCCCCACAAAAGTTAGGAAATGTTCCAATTACGGTGGCCTGGGCAGCCTTAAATGTCACCTTTCTGTGAGGGTGCAGTCATTCATTTCAGGATCCCATACCGTCACTTTCACATGATTTCTGTTTACGGCTTCGGAAAGGGCGGTCCTAGAAATGATCTCTGTTCCGTGATTTGCTTAGCTGCCTGCTGCTTCTTGCTCTTGCAAAGACTTAGAGTAAGATTACTTTCCAACTTGCAGTCAACAGATCATCGCTGCAACGTTCCGTGCCAGCTCCAAGAGACACCTGGAGTAACCCACAAGCCTTACGGCGAGAGGTGCTTGTAGGAGGAAAGTAAACCTGCAGCCTCGAGCCACCCAAGATTCAGCCTTGTTTAACGTAACATTTCTGTCCTGAGTACCCAGTGGGAAAGCCTCTCCTCCCAGATGCCAGAGCTCACACTTGGTTCTCAGTCTTTGAGGACCCTGTTCCCCAAACTATCCTCTGCACCTACAACCACAGTCCATAAGCAGCACCACACCCTTCAAACCTGCAAGGGGCCCAGCTGCCCTTTGCTACTGCATAACAAACAACAAACACCTGTAAACCTACAATGTTATTTGGGAAAATGAGCCAGTCTGTTAATTTTCTGAATAATAATTACCCAGCTTACATCTGGCCTGTCCTGCTTCTGGCCAGGATTAGAGTTAATATTCACCTGAGCTGGGAGGAGAACTGGAGGTGGTGGCCCCTGTGGCTGGGGCACCCAGCTGAGATAGGTTACTAATTAGCTAAAAGCTGAGGTAGGTTTACCCAAATTAGCCCAAGGGCTGTTCCATCCCATGGGGTGCCATGCTCAGTATATCAGTGAGGGGGTGCTGAGCAGAGCCTCCTGCCATGTGGGAAGAAACTGGGTGTTGAGATTTGCTGTGAGCCATTGTACTGTATTTGTTTTCCGTCACTGTTTTGTTTTCTTCTGTTATCACTCTTAATTTTTTTTTTGTTTCATCTCAGCCCAGGCATTTCTGCTGCCTTTTGTTTACCAGTTCTCCCTTCTGTCCCACTGGAGGGTGGGGGGAGTGAGAGAGAGACTGCATAGTCCAAATCGGGGCTGAACTGCAACAGTTATTTTGGTGCCCAACGTGGGGCTCGAAGGGTTGAGCTAACAACAGATCTGACTTTAGTTGCTTGAAACAAATTTGTTTATACACACTTAATATATTGGTTGGTAGTTATTGGTCATGATGTTGCAGTGGTGGGTTATGCTGTTGTGTTGTCTACACTACTATATCCACTATGTGCTCCCGGTGGTGGTGTTTATCACCTCAGGGAAAATTATGAGAATTATCCTTCTGTTATACTAAGCAAGATCAATCTATGACATGGTGACATCAATGGCCTTAGAGATAAATTGGTATTCCTATGCGGATGACTTCCCCAATTCTTTTGCTTTCAGGGCAGTTACACCACTTGTTGAGACCTTTGAAGACCTGGGGGATATTCAAACCACTGTGATGTTGTTGTTATGTGTCTTGGACGTGTGCTAAGTCTTGTTTAGTGTTGCAAAACCCCTTTTTGGGAATCTCCTCCCAAGATGTGCCCTGAGGCAGGATAGTAATATGTGGCATGGTATGAGGGAGAACAAACTGACCTGCGATGTAGGTACTTAAACTCCAGCAACAGGCACTGCAGAATCAGAGAGTGAACCTGTGCTGGTACCAGTTGCCCCTGTAGACAAGAAGACTTGGAAGCAGAAGGCAGCTCGTTTAGTGAGGGATGAAGAAGCTGCTTTTAAGAGGGAGCAGGAAGAAGAAGAGGAAGAATTATTTGCGTCATGCCAAGGAAGAACTCAGCAGCCAGGCAGGCCCTTCCTCTTCCTCAGAGGAAGAACTCCTAAATGAGAGAGTAGCCACCCGATCTCTATCCCTGAGCGAGCTGCGAGACATGCAAAAGATTTTAGCCGTCATCCTGGTGAGCACATTGTCAGCTGGCTGCTGCAGTGCTGGGATAATGGGGCCAGTAGCCTGGTATTAGAGGGCAGAGAAGCTGGTCCGCTGGGATCCATTTCTAGAGAAGGGGGCACTGACAAAGCAGTTGGAAGAGGGACACAAGCCCTCTGTGCTCTGGAAGTGACTCCTGTCAGGTGTGATGGAAAGGTGTCCTTTCAAGGAGGATGTAATGTGTCACCCAGGCAAGAGGGCCACCATGGAGAGGGGTATCCAGTACCTGAGGGAACTGGCTGTGCTGGAGGTCATTTATGATGACCTGGACAACGAGCAGTTATCCAAGGATCCAGATGAAGTCAGTGCACACACAACAAATGTGGCGGAAGTTTGTTCAAAGTGCACCGTTGTCATATGCCATCTCATTGGCAGTTACGACCTGGGAAGATGGAGAGGAAGAAACAGTGGATGAACTGGCTGGCCGACTCCGGCAGTACGAGGAAAGCCTGTCTTCCTCCCTACGGGCCTGTGTCTCAGCTGTGGAGAAACTGTCGCAGGAGTTCCAGAAATTCAAAGCAGATCTGTCCCATTCCCCACCGGTACGGGCCAATATTTCAGCTATTAGGAGCAAACGTTTCCTTGCTCAAGAGAGACGGTATATGCGGCGGGGTACGCTGTGGTTTACCTTGTGTGACCAAGGAGAGGATGTGAGGGAGTGGGATGGGAAGCCTACCTCTGCCCTAGAGGCGCGGGTACGTGAGTTGCGTGGAAAAACCATTGCAAATAGAAGTTCTCCCTGGAAAAATACTGCACCAGTCTCCAACAGGCAGACTAGAAGGAATCGCCTTAGTTCTGGCCCTCTCGAAGGGACCTCTCACACATATTTAAAAGAAATGAGCAAGGAATACTGTGGCCAGGATTAGAGAGGCCCTGCTTCCAGCCATATGGAGGAGAGGGACAAGCGAGTTTATTGGACTGTGTGGATCCGATGGCCGGGCACGTCAGACCCACAAGAGCAGAAAGCTCTAGTGGATAGTGGTGCACAATGTACCTTGATGCCATCAAGATCTAATGGGGCGGAGCCCGTGTATATTTCTGGAGTGACAGGAGGATTCCAACAGCCAACAGTATTGGAGGCTGAAGTGAGCCCGACAGGGAATGAGTGGCAAAAGCACCCCGCAGTGACTGGCCCAGATGCTCCGTGCCTTCTTGGTAAGGATTACCTCCGAAGGGGGTGTTTCAAGGACCCAAAAGGGTACTGGTGGGCTTTTGGCGTAGGTGCTTTGGAGATGGAGGAAATTATACGGTTGTCCACCTTGCCTGGTCTCTCAGAGGATCCTTCTGTTGTGGGGGCTGTTGAGGGCTGAAGAACAACAGGTGCCGATTGCTACCACCACTGTGCACCGGCGGCAGTATCGTGCCAACCGAGACTCCCTGATCCCCACCCATGAGCTGATTTGTCGACTGCAGAGCCAGGGAGTGATCAGCAAGTCCCGTTCACCCTTTAACAGTCCCATATGGCCAGTGCGAAAATGTGGAGGTTAACAGTGGACTATTGTGGCCTGAATGAGGTAACACCACCACTGAGTGCTGCCGTGCCAGTCGTGCTAGAACTTCAGTGTGAGCTGGAGTCCAAGGCAGCCAAGTGGTACGCTACCACTGATATTGCCAACGCGTTTTTCTGAATCGCACTGGCAGCAGAATGCAGGCCACAGTTTGCTTTCACTTGGAGGGGGGTCCAGTACATGGGAATCGACTGCCCCAGGGGTGGAAACACAGCCCCATCATTTGCCATGGACTGATCCAGACTGCACTGGAAAAGGGTGGCGCTCCAGAGCACCTGCAGTACATTGATGATATAATTGTGTGGGGCAATACAGCATCAGAAACTTTTGAAAAAGGTGAGAAAATAATTAAAATCCTCCTGAAAGCTGGGTTTGCCATAAAACAAAGTAAGGTGAAAGGACCTGCATGAGAGATATAGTTTTTGGGGGTGAAATGGCAAGATGGGCGTCGTCAGATTCCAATAGATGTAGTCAACAATAGAACGGCTATGGCAGCCCCGACGGACAAAAAGGAAACGCAAGCTTTCCTGGGTGTTTTGGGTTTCTGGAGGATGCATATTCCAAATTATAGTTTACCAGTTTTTTGTTTACCAGTTCTCCCTTCTGTCCCACTGGACGGTGGGGGGAGTGAAAGAGAGACTGCATAGTCCCAATCAGGGCTGAACTATGGCATGACCTCAGCCGATTCTGTGCTACCCCGAGAATGTAATCCTTTCTTTGTCTGTTTATCTGTTCTCTGTTTACTTCTAAATTCATGGTGTTTTTTTAAATTCTGTCCATCTTGTTGCTGTCACACCTTTTCCACAGTTTTTGCCCTGATGGTCTGGTACAGCAAAACAAGGCTTATTTTCTCACTGAGTACTTACCAAGTCAATGGTATTAACCACAAGTGTTATTACAAGATTATGTCCCTGGTCCTCTTAGTTTCTTGAAGGAAGGAACATACTGAGACACTTCCAAGCTTAAAGATTAACAAAAAATACAAAAGACGACATCTTTTTCCAAGAGCAGTGGCTCCCATTCCCTGTGTTGTGAGCAATTGCAACACTGAAAGATAACCACAGCTATACTGGGAAGTTAAATATTTATTTCTGCAGTCAATAAATTCCCTGCGGAAATGTTAAAGCTTGCATGGACCTTCATATAAAGGACTCTGTCGGATGCCTCCAGAGCAGAACGAACTCGTTTACTGCCACCGAAATGGCTCCTCCATCTCAGTTTTTTTACCAGCGTCCTTGGATGTTTCTTCTTCTGTTATCTCCTTTCATCCTTGCTGAAGGTGGAAAGATCCTGGTGTTGCCTCACGATGGAAGTCACTGGCTCAGCATGCGCCCAGTGGTAGGGAAACTCCAGCAAAATGGACATGAAGTTGTTGTGGTCGTACCGTCAACAAGTTTGTTTCTGAATCCAAGTGAGCCTCAGAACTACACAGTGAAAGCGTATCCAATACCTTACGCAGAGGAACATTTCGGTGTTGCGCTCAAGTCATTTATTGGTGCTCATTTTATTGAACAATCTGTTTTGAATATTATTTTTACAATGTATCAAAGCATGTTTGACATTATCAAGGTTTTTTTCACCAACTGTAAGAGCCTTTTGCACAACAAAGACATGATGCAGTATTTGAGAGAGAGCAAATTTGATGTGGTTTTCACAGATCCAGTTGTGATGTGCGGACCGATACTTGCTGAGTATCTTTCAGTTCCTTCTGTCTACTTCTTGCGAGGACTTCCTTGCAGTATGGATTTTAAAGCTACCCAGTGTCCAAACCCTCCTTCCTATGTCCCCAGACTTTTCCTGAGTAATTCAGATAGCATGTCATTTGCTCAACGTGTGAAGAACATGCTGGTCCATATGCTGGAGTTTGTTTACTACCCCCCGCCCCCTTTTTCTCATCTCAATCCACAACGGCTTGCTCCTAATAGGTCTGTTCACCACAAAAAGGCACATATCTAGGAGACAGTGGTCACCTTACTGACAGTCTGCTGCACCCACCCAGCACTCCAGAGGAGCACTCGAGCACGACAGTGCCAAATCCTCCCTCGCTCCTTACTTCTGGATCCACAAAGCACTGCTGCCAGCAGCTTCCTTCCCTTAAACATCACAGAATGGTTTGGGTGGGAAGGGACCTTTCAAGCCCATCCAGTCCAACCCCCCTGCAAGGAGCAGGGACCTCTCCAACCGGATCAGGTTGCTCAGAGCCCCGTCCAGCCTGGCCTGGAATGTTTCCAGGGATGGGGCATCCACCAGGTCTCTGGGCAACGTGGGCCAGTGCTCCTCCACCCTCAGCATAAAAAATTTCTTCCTTGTGGCTAAGCTAAATCTACCCTCTTTTAGTTTAAAACCATTACCCGTTGTCCTACTGCAACAAGCCCTGCTAAAAAGTTTGCTCCCACGTTTCTCAGGAGCCCCCTTTAAGTATCATACAGTAATACAGATCAGAACAGATCTCTGGATGACCTTTCTGGTCCAATGCCCTCACAAAGCAGGGACAAATTAGAGCACATCACTTATTTGGGCCTTGCCCTGCCAAAGTTGGAATAATTCCATGAAAGCAGATCCCAAAACGCCTCTAAGCCCCTGTATTACGTGCCTTACCTCTGATGGTAACCCCTCGTGTTGTAACTCGGCTCTGGCATTGGTAACTCACACTTATCTCACACTCCCTTGAACCCAGCAGTGTTTAACTGGTCGAGAAACCCTTGCCTGAGAACCAAGCCGACTGAGGGAGTCGCTGGCAAACTCTCAAAACACTCAGAAACACCTCTGCAGTACTGATTAACCTCACCCGTCCTCTGCTGGCTTTTGCACCCACTGCCTTCATGCTAAGGGTCTGGAGGTTTGGATGGTGAATTCATCCTGCTGCAGACAGGAGGGCAGGGCAGGACATTTCCCTAACAGCTCTCTGCTCACCCCTCTTCAGTAAATTGGGAGTGCAAAAAAAAAAAAAACCACAATTAAAACTCAACGTTTTTGTTGTGAGAAAATGCTGTTTAGTAAACTGGCCGTGTTCCCAGTGATGACAGGACACATGAATGATCGAGAGAGAAGTCCTAAGATCTGACTAGCATGTTGAGGAGCTGGTTCTCCATCGAACGGTCAGAAGCTTCAATGACTCAGCACAGCACTTGGCTTTATAAGTAATGGAGAAAAAAAAACAAATAAACACCACACCACACCAAACCAAGCACCAACCCCACAACCCAGAGCAAGAAATCATTAACTAGAAGATTACGACAAAGCAGCACAACTCAACAGACAAATCATCGCCTTCCTTTAAAGGCATCTTCAAGCTACAGCCTGAAGACAACTTTCACAGACCGTGTTCTGACCACAGGAACATGACTTTGCAGCTTTGCTCTGCCTGGATTTTTATCCTGCTCCTTCCTGGCCTCTCAGATGGAGGGAAACTCCTGGTGGTGCCCATGGGTGGAAGCCACTGGCTTAGCCTGCAGCCAGTGGTTGAAAAGCTCAGCGCAAGAGGACACGAAGTGGTGGTGCTCCTGCCAGAAATAACCTGGCAGTTGGAAACGACAGCGGCGTACGCTGTGAAAACATACCCAGTGTCTCACACGCTGGAACAGCTGGACAATGCCTTTAATGCATACGTTGACACTCACCTGAAGAACCTGCCTCTGCCGCTGAAGGCTCTAGCACGGTACGACAGCTCAGTGCACGTTTTCTCGATGTTCTTTACTCAGTGCAGGGACCTGTTTGACAGCAAGGAGACCCTGCAGTACTTGAATCAAAGCGGCTTTGACGCTGTCCTAACAGACCCCGTCTTTATGTGTGGACCGATAGTTGCTAATTATTTTTCTCTTCCATTTCTGTTCTTCGTGAGAGGATTTCCTTGCAGCTTACACTATGAAGCTCCACAGTGCCCAAACCCTCTGTCCTACATCCCGAGACTATTCACCTTGAACTCAGACCGCATGACTTTTTTCCAGAGAGTGGAAAATGCACTGGTTTCCCTCCTGGAGCTTGCGTACTGTAACGGTTTATACAAAGAGGCAATAAAGCTTTCCTCCGAACTTCTTCAGAGAGATGTGTCCCTGTTAGACCTCCTGAACTCTGCTGCCATTTGGCTTCTGAGATTTGACTTTGTGTTTGAGTACGTCAGACCAGTGATGCCCAACATGATCTTTATTGGAGGCATAAACTGTGCTGAGGGGAAACCGCTGCCTAAGGTATGTTCCTCTTCGTCCAAATTATACATTTTCCAAGCCAATGCAATTGCGTCATTTCTGTAAGTTCAGTGCTATGGAATTATTTTTTTTTTTTTATTTCTGGTAATGGTTTAATATAACCAGGCTTTGGCAGTTGTTTTCCACAGGCTGAAATCAAGTTTCCTTTATGGAGGCAGATTACTTACTTGAATTAATGAGGATTTCCTGACAAGTCCAAGAAAAAATGGACTTCACCTGCCAGCTACAAATTACTGTCCTCAGTGAATGTGTATTATTCACCAGCCAGATGCAGATTTGATTTCATGTTTGTGGAGTCTGACATGTATCTCTTTCACCTGACCAAAAACCCAAGGACCCGAGAGTCATCTTTGGTTTGTAACTCCAGGCTCAGTAAAGTCAGTTAACTTGCTTTGGCTGTGTTTTCATGACGTATGGCTTCCAAACTGGCTGGCTATGTTAAGTTATTTCTGAGTGCAGATCATGGTGGAACATACATGTCACGTGGAAATGGAAAGATTTAATCTAAAACTGTGTATTTGGTGAAAGACACTTCTATGCAAAACTCAGATAAGTTTTCATACCTATTTCTTGACATTTGCTTTTACCAGAATTGTTCTGCAGGATTTTGAAAGCTACTCTAGAAAATGACATCTGTTTTGATAGTTAGCATGTGATCTCTAAACCAATTACTAGCACTAGACTATTCCTTCCAGGCACAGAGCAGGACACAAGTCTCTTTCCTATGAAATGACCCCCTCACTTCTGAATGGTGGCCACACAGTATCACTGCACAACTGCAGTGCAGTATCCTTGAGCTGAAGGGTTTTGCTCTTTCTTGCTTCAGATTTCTCTTAGACTCTTTGATGGGCTTATGCAGAGTCCACTGAAGTTAACAAAGAATAAGGCAAATCAAGAACAATATTCTAAATCAGAATATTAGAATAATACTATAAATAAGGCATTCTCTTGCGTTAGGCTCAAGAGAGTGGCACTTCGTAGTTGGAGATTTAAGAGGCAAATGATGGCTGGTTGCATGACCTAAGTCTTGGCTTCTGTGTCTTGAAGGTCTCAGAGCTGCAGACGGTTTGCAGCTTGTTACAAAGGCAGAGCCCTCCTGCCCTTACTTTATTCCTGGCGTCTCCTGTCGCATTTGTCACTTGGTGGAAATCACATGTTCCAAACCTTGAAAAACCTGGTATATCTTCATCCCGCCTTGTCGTAGTTCAGCCCCGATCAGGACCAGAGTACGCAGTCTCTCTCTCACTCCCCCCACCCTCCGAGAAAACAGGGAGAGAAAATATAAGAAAAAACAGCTCGAGGTTTGAGATAAGGACAGGGAGAAATCCTTAAAGTTACCGTCACAGGCAAAACAGACTCGACTTGGGGAAAACTATTCATTTATTACTACAAATAGCAGGATAATGAGACAGAGAACAAGATAACCTCCCTCCACCCCTCCCTCTTCCCGGGCTTAACATTATCTCTACCACCTTCCCCCCCAACCAGCGGCACAGGGCGGGAAGAGGGAATGGGGGTTGCAGTCAGTTCATCATACGTTGTTTTACGCCACTGCTTCATGGTCGGGGGAAGAACTCCTCACATTCCTCCCCTGCTCCATCGTGGGGTCCCTCCCACGGGCCACAGTCCTTCGTGGAACTGCTCCGGCGTGGGTCATCTCTTCCACGGGTGCAGTCCCTCCAGAACAGCTGTCCCAGCGGGCCCTCCACGGGCCACAGCCTCCTTCAGGCATCCACCTCCCCCGGTGTGGGGTCCTTCACGGGCTCCAAGTGGATCTCTGCTCCTCCGTGGACCTCCATGGGCTGCAGGGGGACAACCTGCTCCACCATGGTCGTCACCACCGGCTGCAGGGGAATCTTGGCCAGGAGCTGCATTACTCCTCCCCCTCCTTCTGAACTGACCTTGGCGTCTGCAGCTGTTCCTCACAACAGGCTGGTAGATGTCTCTCAGGATCTTTTTTTACATCTTATTCACTTCTCATCTCCTTTCTACTTCTTGCAGCCGGGCTGGACCGAGTCGGGCCCAGTCGGCTGCCTGGCGAGAGGCCAGAGGGTGAGGCCTGCAAGGCCCATGAGGCCTGCGCCTCCCCCACTGCGCCTCTGCCCCTGCTCAGCTTCTTCACATCTTCCCTTCTCTCTTTTTTTTTCTGTTTTCCCATTCTTAAATACGTTATCGCAGAGGCGTTATCACGAGACATTTTGCTACCAATCGGCTCGGCCTTGGCCAGCAGTGGGTCCGCCCTAGGCCTGGCCGAGTCCACTGAACAAAGGGGAGCGACTTCTAGCAGTTTCCTACAGAAGCTACCACCTTAGGCCCCCCCTCACTAAACAAAACCACAACACGCCTTTTCTAGCTTCATTTTCTACAGAGAGCAGAGGAATTTCTCCTGTTTTGCTGTGAACAGTGCCAAGCAGCAAGGCAGTAATGCAGTAGAATGCAAACAAATGTGAGGCGAGCCATATGGGAGAAAAACAGCTACCTATTCATAGAGAGTGGTAAGCCCTGGGTTGATCTCTACGGTTCAGAAATACAAAACAGGAGGCAAGTAAAAGCAGCGCTAACTGTGAAAAAGGAAGTTTAACCATCGTGCACTGTACATCTTCAATGCACAGTATGGACCAATACAGTTCTTGCAACAAAAATTCCCTCGTGGCAATTTGAGCTACTGCCTTAGTTTCCCCTTCCGTGGGGAGTTTGTCTCCCGCTTAAACTAAAACACACTCTCTAATTTCAGTCTAAAGGTACAATACTTGGCAGAGGTCTACACACAGAAATCCAGAAAGGCTGTAAGAGTATTATATTCACAAATATCAAATACATTGCCCCACAAAAGTTAGGAAATTACGGTGGCCTGGGCAGCCTTAAATGTCACCTTTCTGTGAGGGTGCAGTCATTCATTTCAGGATCCCATACCGTCACTTTCACATGATTTCTGTTTACGGCTTCGGAAAGAGCTGTCCTAGAAATGATCTCTGTTCCGTGATTTGCTTAGCTGCCTGCTGCTTCTTGCTCTTGCAAAGACTTAGAGTAAGATTACTTTCCAACTTGCAGTCAACAGATCATCGCTGCAACGTTCCGTGCCAGCTCCAAGAGACACCTGGAGTAACCCACAAGCCTTACGGCGAGAGGTGCTTGTAGGAGGAAAGTAAACCTGCAGCCTCGAGCCACCCAAGATTCAGCCTTGTTTAACGTAACATTTCTGTCCTGAGTACCCAGTGGGAAAGCCTCTCCTCCCAGATGCCAGAGCTCACACTTGGTTCTCAGTCTTTGAGGACCCTGTTCCCCAAACTATCCTCTGCACCTACAACCACAGTCCATAAGCAGCACCACACCCTTCAAACCTGCAAGGGGCCCAGCTGCCCTTTGCTGCTGCATAACAAACAACAAACACCTGTAAACCTACAATGTTATTTGGGAAAATGAGCCAGTCTGTTAATTTTCTGAACGATAATTACCCAGCTTACATCTGACCTCAGCTGATTCTGTGCTACCCCGAGAATGTAATCCTCTCTTTGTCTGTTTATCTGTTCTCTGTTTACTTCTAAATTCATGGGGTTTTTTTAAATTCTGTCCATCTTGTTGCTGTCTCACCTTTTCCACAGTTTTTGCCCTGATGGTCTGGTACAGCAAAACAAGGCTTATTTTCTCACTGAGTACTTACCAAGTCAATGGTATTAACCACAAGTGTTATTACAAGATTATGTCCCTGGTCCTTTTAGTTTCTTGAAGGAAGGAACATACTGAGACACCTCCAAGCTTAAAGATTAACAAAAAGTACAAAGGACGACATCTTTTTCCAAGAGCAGTGGCTCCCATTCCCTGTGTTGTGAGCAATTGCAACACTGAAAGATAACCACAGCTATACTGGGAAGTTAAATATTTATTTCTGCAGTCAATAAATTCCCTGCGGAAATGTTAAAGCTTGCATGGACCTTCATATAAAGGACTCTGTCGGATGCCTCCAGAGCAGAACGAACTCGTTTACTGCCACCGAAATGGCTCCTCCATCTCAGTTTTTTTACCAGCGTCCTTGGATGTTTCTTCTTCTGTTATCTCCTTTCATCCTTGCTGAAGGTGGAAAGATCCTGGTGTTGCCTCACGATGGAAGTCACTGGCTCAGCATGCGCCCAGTGGTAGGGAAACTCCAGCAAAATGGACATGAAGTTGTTGTGGTCGTACCGTCAACAAGTTTGTTTCTGAATCCAAGTGAGCCTCAGAACTACACAGTGAAAGCGTATCCAATACCTTACGCAGAGGAACATTTCGGTGTTGCGCTCAAGTCATTTATTGATGCTCATTTTATTGAACAATCTGTTTTGAATATTATTTTTACAATGTATCAAAGCATGTTTGACATTATCAAGGTTTTTTTCACCAACTGTAAGAGCCTTTTGCACAACAAAGACATGATGCAGTATTTGAGAGAGAGCAAATTTGATGTGGTTTTCACAGATCCAGTTGTGATGTGCGGACCGATACTTGCTGAGTATCTTTCAGTTCCTTCTGTCTACTTCTTGCGAGGACTTCCTTGCAGTATGGATTTTAAAGCTACCCAGTGTCCAAACCCTCCTTCCTATGTCCCCAGACTTTTCCTGAATAATTCAGATAGCATGTCATTTGCTCAACGTGTGAAGAACATGCTGGTCCATATGCTGGAGTTTGTTTACTGTAAGCCTATATTCGCTCAATTTGAAGAACTTGCATATGAGATCCTTCAAAAGAAAGTGACAGCTACAGAACTTCTAACCCATGGATCTGTTTGGCTAATGAGATATGATTTTGTCTTTGACTTCCCAAGACCAGTGATGCCAAATATGGTTTTTATTGGAGGGATAAACTGTGCTCAGAAGAAAAAACTGCCTCAGGTATAAAATTTTATTTTGTTTTTATTGAAAAAGTAAGAACATAAATGTTTGGGCATCCTTACATCAAAACCTAACTGACAGCACCTCAGTATTTAAAGATGGAAAGCTAATGAGAAATTCTGCATGATTCAGAAATGTTTTTTCCTTGTGTCCAGCATTCAGATTAAATCATATCCTGGCAAAGCTAGTCTTATCAGATATGAAAATTTAAGTTACATGTAACTTTTATGCAAATGGTAAGCGGTTTTGTTGAACTGAAGCTCACCTGAATTTTGATGAGTTGCTAACTTTCCTCCCCAACAGGAGCCAGATTTGGTTGTTTCCATTTCACCTAAGTTTCATATGCCATGTTCATGCCTGTAAGAGCTGTCCCTGCAACCAAGGCCAGGCTCGGAGGACTTGGCTATATTGCTCTGAAAGAGCCTGAAGAACATCCATAAGCACAGTCTGTCCCACGGTGTCCTCCCTTTCCAGCCGTCTCATGGACTATCCGTCCATACTTCTGTACACTCAGTCTCCTTCCACGGACATTGAAGGTTAGAGGACTTAAGATTTTAGCTGTTTATTGGTTCTTTTTCTGCTTCATCCATCTGCCAGATGATTGATTCATCTACATGAATTTACATTTCCTTCCCATTACGTTAAGGTGTCAGTATCTACCCCCCAAAAGAAAAGCTTTTTAAATTGTATTATTCCCTTCTTTTATAGCTTATTTCATTAGGTTTTAAGCTTTTCTGGGCATGGATGTCTTCTATAAATTCCTGTTCAGGTTTTTGGGTACCAACTCAGAATCAAGCATAGCATATCCTATAGCAGGTCGAAAGCAGGAAAGGGATATTCAAGTATTGCAAATTGGGAGTGCCCCTGAAACAGAGTGGTGTAGAAAAAAGCCCTCATACCCTCCCCTTTTGTCCAGATAATTATGTTTAGTGCTTGTATTGCAAGTAGCAGAGCCAATCGACCCTCTTACTAGAACAGTCTGTAGTGCTGCTCAGTTCACTCTAACTGGTTATGTATGTTCAAATGAAGGAAAAGGAGTAGCAGTTGCTCACAAAGGGTCTTTCAAAAGGACGTGGAGCCAGGAGTGGGAAAGATTGCTGATCAGATTTTAAAGACCAAAGCAGATGTGTCTCTAAATGCCCCATATGGGAAATGCATGACTGTCTGTCTTCATCTGTCAGTCTTGCTTGACCACACCTTCTAGTGTTCATTAGACAGCCCTTTCAGTGGTTATGAGCAACAGGTCTGTTTCTGTGCGTCATCTTCTCCTGAGCTGTTTGAAAATTCCCATTAAGTTAATCCTGTGTCATAAACTACAGATATGGGGACAGTGCAGGTGATGGAGCTGGCTGCTCTTTTTGGAGGGTAGGTTCTCAGTAAGGTCAAAGCATTCCCACTAGGCTCGAGAATAATAATGTAGAAACTGCATATGAAAGAAAGCTCCATCAGTGATGCAGAGCCATGAATGCCCTGGAGGAGCAAGTTTTATCCCAAAGGCACCTGCCCTGCCACCTACTTACAAACTTTTATGGTGAGAGGTTATGGTCAAAATTTGAAAACCTAGCAATTTACAACCAAGAAGGATCTGGCCCCACAGAGTTCATTAACTGTTTCAGTCATGAACTGAACTGACATGGGCCAGCACTCCTGAGTTCATGAACTAGAAACCTGTTGTTGGTTTATGTTATCTGAGGTACAACGGTGAACTGCTGTTTTGCAACTTAGTTTTATACCTGATAGGATAAAGGGTTATATGTAAAGATGAGGTAAAATTTTATATTGGCTGCTTATCACCAAAAAAGCAGGCTTGCATCAATGAAAAAAAAATTCTCAATTGTACCAACTGCTTTTGATTATTAAAACAAAACAAAACCCAACGCCAGGTACTTCAGCACTGATTTTTCATATTTATCTTTACTATAAGTTATTTTTCACTGTACTACTTGCTTCAGTTTCATTAGAAAAGAAAAAGCTTATTAAAACCCCACTAAATTACTAGACTCTGTGACAACTCTGACAGCCTTCAGTGGCACAGAGGTCTCCAGTACTAGACAGAGACATGCAATTTTGGTGCACTCTTTATAGGTCCAGTACTACCATGTGGGGTAATCCCAACAGTGTTTCTGTCCATCCACTCTGTGGATGCATTCCTTTTGTGGATTTCCATGTACCTTAGAGCACGCTGTCAGTAAATGTCAGTAAAGGGTGCTGGGTTGCTGGTGGTAAGAAGCGTGGTGAGGCTGTGATCCTAGTATGGGAAGAAGAAGAGAAGGCTGAGGCACTGAGCTGTAGCCTCAGCTGGGAAGAGCGAAGTGAATGGTAAGTAACACACCTCACACCTTTCTCATGCTCATGAAAGCCTGCTCTTGAAGTACAAACCTCATCTCAACCTTTTATAACCATTAGTCACCTACCGTGACTTCTGTTGCGTGCAAACTTGTGAAGACCTGAAATGTGAGGCAAATCAAAAGGGCGGAGGCATTGCCAAGTGGTGTGTTTGCATAGGCGGAGCTTAGCTACAAAAGCTTGCAAACCACCCCTGGCCTCCCTCAGGCATGGGTTCCTGTCCAACGGGCAAGATGCTGGTGGCAGTGCTGATCCCCTTCTTGTGCTGCCTGGGTCCTGCCGCTGCTGGGAAACTGCTGGTGATCCCAATGGAGGGCAGCCACTGGCTGAGTATGAAGGAAGTGCTGGCTGAGCTGAGCAAGAGAGGGCATGAAATAGTTGTCATTGCACCAGACAGCAAAATGCTGATAGATTCCTCGAGGATATATGAACTGAAAACATATCCTGTACCTTTCAAAAAGGAAGAGATGCAAGAACTTTTGCACTCCTTAAGTACAGACTGTTTTAGCGAAGAGCCTTTCCTGTTGAGATTTTTCAATACCTGGAATCATTTCAGAAAGAGCTCTGACATGTTTCAAGCTTCCTGCAGTTCCTTACTGTACAACAAAGAGATGATGAAATACATTGAAGAAAGTAAATTTGATGCTGTCTTTACAGATCCTCTGACACCCTGTGGACAGATAATTGCTTTGCACTTTTCTATCCCTACTGTTTTCTTCTTGCGGGGTGTCCCATGTGCTATAGACGTTCGCGCTGCTCAGAGTCCGGACCCACCGTCCTATGTCCCACGAATGTTCTCACTCAATACAGATCATATGACATTCCCTCAGAGAGTGAAGAACTTCCTGATCAGCCTCTCCGAGTCTTTTACCTGCAGTATAGTCTTTTCATCATTTGAGAGCCTGGCCTCAGACTTCCTCCAAAAGCCCATTACACTTCCACAGCTTTTAAGTCATGGATCCATTTGGCTGAAGAGACTTGACTTTGTCTTTGACTATCCCGCGCCTGTAATGCCCAATATGATTTTCATTGGAGGCATAAACTGCGGACAGAAGAAACCATTATCTCAGGTCAGTGACTGGCTGGGAAAGGTATAACATGGGAAACGCTCTTGCAGTCATAGATCTGCATGATCTGGATGAGGTCTAATAGTGTGTTTGATATGGACATTTCTTACCTAAAGAGATAACTTAGATTGATGCTTTCTGTGTAGCAAATCCACATGAAAAATGGGAGAAAATGGTGTGATTCAGCCTCCTTTGCTTGGCTCTGCCCAACACGAAGATTTTGGTTGGTGAGAGGATCACATGCTATGCTGTGTTTAATTCCAGCTGAATTCAGGTACACAAATACCAACTCACCCAGGAATTAATGCAAAAAGGACAGGTGAATTATGACAGCTCTTCCAAAAATTCTCTGCCTCGTATATGAGATAGTGGAATATTTACTGAAGAGCATTAGCTGCTTATCCAGTCAGAAAAAAAAAGTTACTGAGTTATGTGCAATAGCATTGCCTGCATTTTTCTGTAACAGCAGTCTTGTGTTTGAGTTAAAGGCTAATATTTTGTGGTGAAGGTTTTGGTTTAACATCAGCTTCCATCACAAAAACTAGACAGCTGACTTCTGCACTGCATTTTTAGGAAACATCCTGTTCAGCTATGGAAATGTTAAAGGGTGGTTGCTTGGGCATCTGTGGTCTAAAAACCTCTTGATAAAGGCATGCGTGCGATCTATATTAGCGTGTTGGTGCTCGTGAAGTACGTTAGCTTGTTGCTGCAGGTGACGTGTATTCTTGCTTGCTTGTGCTGAGGGTGGAACAGCCTCACGTGAAGTCAGAGATTAAGTGGAAAAGGAGAGATAGGAGGAGACAGCTGTCCTCAGCAGATGATGAATCTATAGTTAGTGTCATCCAGATGTTTCAACAATGAATCTCTTTGTTTCCTAGGAAGGATAAAGTTTTATCCTTTGTGAACATTACTTAAAGATAAACAGACTCTCTTCTATTCTCCCCTTGAACTTGTTTCACTTGCCAGCCTTCCCTGAGTCTTAGGGAATGGATTCTTCCTGCCTATCCGCAGCTCTTGCTCAGCCCCCAGATTCATACGGCTTTGTGAACAGGAGTGAGTGAAGCTTCACAAGAAAATAGTTTTGCATTTTACAAGCCTGGCACATCTTCCCCAGGGCCAACCTTAACTGCCCTCAGTCTTTGCTTCGCTCCTCCCAGACCTTCACCTGATGCTGCCCATTGAAAGCAGTGTTTCTTTCTGTTGAGCTGCTGGTGTTCATGTCTTGCTTTTTCACAAAAGTCTCTTTCAGATTGCTGTCAACCTCTCCCCATAGCCACTTGTATCAGGGTAGTGCTTTTTCCTATCTCCTCTTTCCATCAGAGCTGCTTAATGGCTCATCCTCTGGGAAAGCAGCAGAGGAATCCCGCCTGCAGGCAAGGCCATGGCCAGCCTCAGCTGGAAATTGGACTCTCCTCTGAAAACAAAGCTCACTCTCACTCTTATCTTGCTCAGGGGCTAAAGATCCAAGTCCAGCAGGAATGGTTATTGCAGAAGAACTGATTCTTCCATCCCGATTTCTTGTTGTCTTCTCACTATGCCTTTGAATCACACAGTTAAATCTAACAGCAAAATATAATCCTGTGGGTTGACGAGTTTGCCACAAGTACTCAGTAAACAGCTCAGATGTGGTATCTTACTTTTAGTTTTTCGTCTGAAGTGATCCCACCACCTCTCACCGTTTAAAATCAATTCCTGGCCGGAAACAAGAGTGCTGTTGCTGGCTCCTTCTGTGCGGGCTTTCCTGTATTTCATTAGGTATGAGGGGAACTGAGTGGCTTTTCCTTCCTATTGCTCCTGGAAGAAGAAAACAATTGAGAGAGGCAGAGCCTCAGGGTCAGGGTGAAAACAAAGAAGCATCATGCGTGACAGCCTGGATTTGGTGGTTTTCTGTCACGGCCCACTCGGGACTCGTGATGGTCCTTTTAATGCGATCTCGAAGTGCAAAATTACGGCGAACACGCCAAAGGGGTTGGTTTCAATCAAACAGCACAAACTTTATTATTTTGCCCGTAAAGCGGCGTGCAATAGGTGAAAGGGAGTGAAAAGGAAAAGTAAAGATAGGGAAGGGGAAAAAAAAAGAAGATAATAGCTACCACCGCGGGTCCAAGGCGTCCCTATGGTCCCAGGTCCAGGCAGCGTCCCGCCGGTCCTCACGATCGATGTCGATCCTTGGTGGGGAGAGCTCTTCGGGGGTCTCGTTGTTAGGGGTCGACCTTTTATGCCAAGTGGCAAACCTTGCTCCTCCTTACTTCGGGGATCTCCGCCTGCTCTCGGCCCTTAGGATAGAGGTATTTTTTTTGTACATTATAATTAGCAAAGTTCCGTTAAAGGACACTTTCTCACCGTTGTTTTTGAGACAGCAGTTGTGATTCATCCTCCTCGATAGCAGCTGCACGGTTATCTCTGCCAGTTTTGACAACAGGGATGAGCCGTGGCACCTCTGCGCCACTCTGTCTGCCGCTTCAAGGATGTTGTACATTTTGTTGTTAGGCCAGAGTCGGCCTTGTCCATAACCGCTCCGTTTTGTTCCCAGGAGGAAAAAAAAAAAAACAACTGCATCTCAGGCAGGCTGCTCACAGCAACTCATGTCAAGTTGTGAGCCTAACTTTTAGGCCAGATCAAGTCCATAGTCCGCCTGGAAGTCCTCGATGACAAGGTTGAGACAATACTGGTTTTCGATACTGGTTTTCTGACCGACCCTTACATTTTCCTTCGCTGATGGAAGCCTTTGCTGCAGTGTTGCTTTTTGTAATAAATTGGTACCTGGTGTTGTACCTGACCCTAGTGCTGAGCTATGTGTAAATCACAGAAGCCTCTTCCTTAGGATTTGCATAGATATCGTGCTGTATAGTGGCATAATTTTATAATTTGATTTAAACGTAAACTTGACAAGTATTCCAGACCAACTGGCAAGCCCAGTTACTTCCAAGTACCAGCACTATTCAAAGAGCTGGGGTTTTGTTCTTGCAAAGTCTGATTTTATTTTCAGTCTAACATCAATCAGCACAGGGAATCAATCAGAAAGCACTCATCCCAAGGGAGCCTCGGATCCCAAACCCAGTTCTGCCCAACCCAAGCTGATTTATCACGTTCCTTAAATGACTCATCAATGCCTTGAATGGTTACTGGTGACTGGTTTTGCTGGAAAAACTGGATCGTTAAGGGGTAATGTGAGATTCTGGTAGTGGGCTGGGGGTCTACTTAAAATCTGTTAGGTCAGGGCAGATGAACAGACTTTGGATTTCTAGGAACATGGCTCATGTAGGGAAATACAGTTCCTTAGTTTCTGCAGGGGTTTTGGTTTTCCTGTCTCTGTTTTGCTTGGGCAATGGTGGGAAGCTGTTGGTGGTGCCAATGGATGGGAGTCACTGGCTCAGCATGCGCTCAGTGCTGATTGCCCTCAGCCAGAAAGAGCACAAAATTGTCATTGTCGCACCAGAAGTAAACTTGAACATGAAGGCATCTGAATATTACACTCTCAAAACGTATCCAGTGCCGTTAACTAGGGAAGAACTGAGAGCAAGCATGCATTCATTTGCTAATGATCTTTTTGAGAGAAGACCTTTTCTTCAAAGAATTACTGCACTCTATGAAAAAGTTCGAGTCATCTCCAGTCTCTATGTCTCCTCCTGTACCAGCTTACTGCACAATAAGGATCTGATGCAGTATCTTGAAGGGAGTAAATTTGATGCAGTTCTCACGGATCCGGTTGTACCATGTGGACAAATACTGGCTCTGCATCTCTCTGTCCCAACTGTTTTCTTTTTACGGGGACTCCCCTGCAGTTTTGATTTGCAAGCTACTCAGTGTCCAGACCCCCCTTCCTACGTCCCAAGAACATTTACGGACAACTCAGACCACATGACGTTTATCCAGCGGGTGGAAGACTTGTTTCTGAAATCCTCAGAATCCTTTCTTTGCAATTTTGCCTATTTGCCGTTTGATCTTCTGGCCTCAGATGTTCTGCACAGATCAGTAACAATGAAGGAGCTCTTAAGCCATGGATCCATTTGGCTTAAAAGAATGGATTTTGTTTTTGAGTATCCCATGCCAGTGATGCCCAATATAGTTTTCATTGGAGGTATAAACTGTGGAAAGAAAAAGCCATTTTCTCAGGTCAGTGGTTTCCTTGATAAACTATATTAAAGTTTGAAGAAAAATGCTGTTTGCAAATGCTCTGTCTGTATGTAATTGTATACATGAGTGTGTGGGATTTATACATGCAGGAAGGGACACTGTAAAGACAAAGAAAATAAGTGAACAACTGGGTTGATTTGAATTCTTGCCCACTCTTGCAGGTGCTCTCTGTGGCATTAGCAGGATCTGAGCAGTTTTGCCTACACAGCTGTTTTCTTTGGGCTAGGTGGAAGCAGTTTATCACTGCACTCTGGCTAACGAGGTGCGTACCCACCAGTGAGGGTGATGCCTGTCTAAGCAGGCAGGTCTGCTGCTTGTATTTGCCAGATCGGTATTATTACCTGAAACCATTTGTTTTACTGTTACAACTGATTTTTAAAAACAACGGATCTTTTCCATTAATAGAACCATCCTTTCGTAATTTAGAAATAAAGTGTCGTAACATGTCAGTTGGTAGGTAACGTTCCCATTGCTGTGTCAGTCTAGGCTTATCTGTTCACCACACGGATTCCTTACAAAATTTTGTGCAAAACTGCTGGAGGTTTATGTAGCTGCTAGCCAGCACTGGGCATCTGCAAAAGCTTACGCTGCCTTCTGAAAAGATTCCCTACAAAGGGTGTACCTAGACCTGCAGTAGTCCTTCAAAGAATTCTGGTGTGTACTATAAACCTCCATACTAAACTGTTGTATTGTCAAAATTCCTTCTGTGCAATAATTTTCATTA
Organism: Chlamydotis macqueenii; assembly: GCF_036417535.1. Taxonomy (NCBI): domain Eukaryota; kingdom Metazoa; phylum Chordata; class Aves; order Otidiformes; family Otididae; genus Chlamydotis; species Chlamydotis macqueenii. Next base: position 42,496,263 of record NC_141561.1, read on the forward strand.
TTAGGGCGGATTGTCTGCAAATCCTGTCTATGCATTAGTGCTGTTCACTTTCACAGCCCTGGGGCATACTCTTCCCAGGCTGATCTAGCATGGTATTTCTGAGTTGCTAATCCAGTTTTAAATAGAGCTGGCAAAAAACCATGCCCTTGTCCTTCCTCCTTCCAGCCTCTATTTCATCCTTCCAAAAAGAGGCCTTTCCGGGCAATAAACTTTGATAGCCGATTTTCCATTTTCAGTACAGTGTCAAGATGTAAAACTGATAAAGAAACCAGACCATTTCCCATGTGAAGCATTAAATTTTTCCTAATTTTTTACAAACAGAAAATGATTTGGACTGGCAGGAGGGGAGGAATTTTCCTTTTTTGAAAATTCTTCTTTGGAAAATTAATGATCTGTTAATTAGCACTTTTGAGCAGACCACTTGTTGAAGGATCCTGCATTTCTTTAAATACTAGTGTTCCTCCAGTACAGAGGTGGGTGCTTCCCAGTCTAGCTGCAGCTCTGATTACTGACTGTCAAATTGGCTGAACTTTAATACCTCTTATTCCATCTTTGCCACATAAATGATTATACATTTACCACAAAACAAATAAGTCTAAAGATCAACCACAGGACCACAGCACAGATTACTTAAAAGCGTGGAGCAGGGGATGTTCTTTCTGGGCAGCACTCACCAGATTTCTGCAGAAATGGCCCCAGGGCTCAGTGCTTATCTGCAAGTCATGGCGACGCTGGTTCTGCTCCTCTCTGTGCTCGGTTTGGCTGCCGGTGGGAAGGTGCTGGTGGTGCCGGTGGATGGGAGTCGTTGGCTCAGCATGCGGGAAGTGTTGGACGGTCTCAGGCAGAAGGGACATGAAATAGTCGTCGTTGCATCTGAAACAAACATACATATAAAACCATCAGAGAATTATATTATGAAAATGTATCCAATACCTTTCACAAAGGAAGAACTGGATGGAAGCGTCCATTCTTTTTCACAGGATGTGTTTGCGGAAGGATCATTTCTGGAAAGATTTCTTAAAGTATTCCAGAGACTGAAAAGCATGTCTGCCATTACTCTCTCCAGCTGTGCACACTTACTGTACAACAAAGAGCTTGTCAGGTATCTTGAAGAGAGCAAGTTTGATGTTGTCCTTACAGATCCTGTAATACCCTGTGGGTCGATACTGGCCGAGCATCTTTCAGTGCCTTCTGTGTTTTTTTTGCGAGTAATGCCATGTGGTTTAGATTTTGAAGCCGCTCAATGTCCCAGTCCCCCTTCTTACGTCCCCAGGGTATTCACAGACCATACAGACCACATGAACTTTCTCCAGCGCGTAAAGAACCTAATCTTTGGCATCTCCAGTTCTTTTCTCTGTTATTTTATGTTTCAACCGTATTCAAAACTGGCTTCTGAGTTTCTCCAGCGGGACGTGACTGTGCCGGATCTCTTACGCCAGGCTTCTATTTGGCTCATGAGGTTAGATTTTGCGTTAGATTATCCAAGACCTTTGATGCCCAACATCATTGTAATTGGAGGAGTAAACTGTGCTTACAACAAGCTACCTCAGGTGGGTCGTGCTCTGTTTTTAATTCTTGCTCTCATAGACCTCTGCATTTACAAGGGTGGAATTTTCTATTGCAGATAGGAATCATCTTCCTGTTTAGGGTGAGTTAGGCAAATACTTGTGAAAGAAATTATTTTTTTTCTCACTTTCTTCCTCACTTTCCATTTTCTGTGTAGGCAACTATCTTTTCATTTATAAAGTATGCTTAGTTGAAGGGAAACTCTAAGCTCTTCTAATGAAGGTCTGTGATGGGACATTTTATCCACTAGCAAATGGGGTTGCCAGTGTTTCTGGACAGTAGGACAAAGTGCTGGATTTGTCCTATGAGCAGCTCCCACGGGATGGCCCACAAAACCTTAAAAGCTCTTTCCAAGCTCAAAAACCCAGTCCTAAGGAACGGAGCCATGGAGCAGGTCTGCTTTGACACAACCAGCACAGCATGACTAGCACTGGTGGATGGATGCAGCCTTTGTGGTTATGCCAGCCTTTCCGATGTGGCATGTGCTTTGGCTGCCTGGGACGTAGACAATAGAGTGGTGCTGTCAAGTTGAGCTATGCTTTTTGATGCCCTAGCTTTCTCATCAGCATACTATTTAGGACTTATGCACTGTAGGGTGAGGCCACCAAGCCTGTGGCAATTCCACCCATCTCCAAGTGGCAGAGGGGGCTGTGGCATCTTACAGACATCCTCATGCACACCGTAATTTGCCACCTGAGCATTCATGCAACTCCACCGCTGCTGGACACCATGCAAGATTTGCTAGTGCTAAAACAGAAGCCATAATTAGGCCCTAAATTGTCTTGTGGAAAATCACCATCAAAGAATGTACATACATATGTGCTCTATCCTCTGGATCTCACAAAACCAACCCCTCCATCCCCTGAGGCAGGTCTCAGACACTGGCAGTACCACTTAGTGTGGGTGATGTGTCGTGCAGACAAGCCTGGCATCATGCCTCCATCTTCATCAGTCTTCTCAGTCTAGAAACCATCTTAAACTGCTCCTCCACATCTGCTATGGGGCCTTAGGCCTCCTAGAGATGAGTCTTCAAAGAGAAGGAGTGGGAGGAACAGGTCTTGCCCAGGGGGAAGGGAGCAGCCTCTGTTAGGCTGAGCGATGATGTGGTTGTGACACATCTCCTGCACTTGTAAAAAGGTTCAGCCAGAGAGAGGCTATCAGAAGTGCAGTCGCACCCAGAACCACCCCGACCTCCTTCCTGGGATGCTCTTTACTGTTCCTCCGCTAGGAACAGACGAGTGTTACCTCAGATGTGCCCACCACACACCACCAGCCTGTAGACTTGGCTGGAATTAATGCTTATTGTGCAGCTTTTAATCAAATGATTATCCATTTACTACACAGCAAATACCTCCAGGGATCAAAAGTTAGGGTGTACCACAGGTTGCGTAAAAGCGCGGAGCGGGTGCTATTGCTCCAGTGCTGCCCGTGGTTTTCTTTCTGGGCAGCACTCACCAGATTTCTGCAGAAATGGCCCCGGGGCTCAGTGCTCATCTGCAAGTCATGGCGACGCTGGTTCTGCTCCTCTCTGTGCTCGGTTTGGCTGCCGGTGGGAAGGTGCTGGTGGTGCCGGTGGATGGGAGTCATTGGCTCAGCATGCGGGAAGTGTTGGACGGTCTCAGGCAGAAGGGACATGAAATAGTCGTTGTTGCACCTGAGAGCACTTTACAAATAAAGCCAACAAAGAATTTTGTTATGAAAATGTACCCAGCCCCTTTGACACAGGAAGAGATTCACCAAAATTTCCAAGAATTTTTACAAGATGTATTTGAAGAAGGATCTTTTCTGACAAGATTTCTTAGAGTATACCAAAGTATGAAAAGACTCTCTGATTTGGCAGTCTCCAGCTGTGCAGACCTACTGTACGACAAAGAGCTTGTCAGGTATCTTGAGGAGAGCAAGTTTGATGTTGTCCTTACAGATGCCGTGCTACCCTGCGGGCCGATACTGGCCGAGCATCTTTCAGTGCCTTCTGTGTTTTTTTTGCAGCAGATGCCATGTGGTTTAGATTTTGAAGCCGCTCAATGTCCCAGTCCCCCTTCTTACGTCCCCAGGCAATTCACAGAGTATACAGACCACATGAACTTTCTCCAGCGCGTAAAGAACCTAATCTTTGGCATCTCCAGTCCTTTTCTCTGTTATTTTATGTTTCAACCATATTCAAAACTGGCTTCTGAGTTTCTCCAGCGGGACGTGACTGTGCCGGATCTCTTACGCCAGGCTTCTATTTGGCTCATGAGGTTAGATTTTGTGTTTCATTATCCGAGACCTTTGATGCCCAACGTCATTGTAATTGGAGGAGTAAACTGTGCTAAAAAGAAGCTACCTCAGGTGGGTCATGCTCTGTTTTTAAGTCTTGCTCTGATAGACTTCTGTGTTTATAAGGGTGGAATTTTCTACTGCAGACAGGAATCAAGTTCCTGTTTAGGGTGAGTTAGGCAAATACTCGTGAAAGAAATTATTTTTCTCTCACTTTCTTCCTCACTTTCCATTTTCTGTGTAGGCAGTGTACCTTTTCACTTATAAAGTGTGCTCAGTTGATGCTTTTTTCATTATGCATATTCAAAGCCATTTTGCGCAGCATTGAATAACCTGATATTCCTTCCCTTTGAGAGTGAGAGATGAGCAGCAGGCAAGTCTGAGGGACTGTCAAAAAGCCTTGCAGTTAGGTATCATCCATACAGCTTTGCAAATGGTTGTAGTAGGGTCAGAAACACGTCAGGCTTTTCTCCTGGGGCACCCTTGCTGCCTTACCACATCTTTCTTTGTCAATGAATTTGTCTGCTCCTTTACATGGGTATTCCCAAAGCGGGAATCAGCAGGAGAGTTGCAGGTTGTGGACTTTTGGGCTAAGAAGAACCATCTCTATTTACAGGCAGGCCTCAGAAGATTTCACCTTGGTGATGGCTATGTGAGATCTGAGAACCAAATCAATCTCAGTGAGCCTAAAAGGGGCTATGGTGGCTTGGCAGATCCTGCTTAAAGGCCGTAGAGCTGCCAAAGCTTTTCTAGTAGAAACAGATGGGGCGTATCTGATGCGTACACCACATTTACCACCAGCCCAGGTCGATTGCTGAACTCCATTGCTTGTTATCCAGCCTTTTATCAAATCAGTGATTATCCATTTACTACACAGCAAATACCTCCAGGGATCAAAAGTTAGGGTGTACCACAGGTTGCGTAAAAGCGCGGAGCGGGTGCTATTGCTCCAGTGCTGCCCGTGTTTTTCTTTCTGGGCAGCACTCACCAAATTTCTGCAGAAATGGCCCCAGGGCTCAGTGCTCATCTGCAAGTCATGGCGACGCTGGTTCTGCTCCTCTCTGTGCTCGGTTTGGCTGCTGGTGGGAAGGTGCTGGTGGTGCCGGTGGATGGGAGTCATTGGCTCAGCATGCGGGAAGTGTTGGATGGTCTCAGGCAGAAGGGACATGAAATAGTCGTCGTTGCACCTGAAATCAATTTACAAATAAAGCCAACAAAGAATTTTGTTATGAAAATGTACCCAGTCCCTTTCACACAGGAAGAGCTGGATGGAAATTTGCAAGGATTTTCACAGGAAATATTTGAAGAAGGATCTTTTCTGGAAAGAGTTGTTAAAAGATATGAAAGACTGAAAAATACTTTTGCCATGTACCTGTCTACCTGTGCACACTTACTGTACAACAAAGAGCTTGTCAGATATCTCGAAGAGAGTAAGTTTGATGCTGTCTTTACAGATCCAATGCTACCCTGCGGTCTGATACTGGCCGAGCATCTTTCAGTCCCTTCTGTGGTTTTTTTGCAGCAAATGCCATGTGGTTTAGAATTTGAAGCCACTCAATGTCCCAATCCCCTTTCTTATGTCCCCAGGATGTTCACAGAGCATACAGATCGGATGAACTTTCTCCAGCGGGTGAAGAATCTAATCTTTGACATCCCAAATTATTTTCTCTGTGATTTTCTCTTTCAACCATACACAAAACTGGCTTCTGAGTTCCTTCAGCGGGACATGACTCTGCCGGATCTCTTACGCCAGGCTTCCATTTGGCTCATGAAGCTAGACTTTGTTTTACACTATCCAAGACCATTGATGCCCAATATGATTATGGTTAGTGGAGTAAACTGTGCTCACAGGAAGCTACCTCAGGTGGGTCATACTCTGTTTTTTCTTGTCCTTCTTGCAGGCTTTTACCTACTCTGGAACGTTGTAAGAGGTTTTGTTTGAAGGTTCTCTTTCTGTGGGTGATAGTAGAAGGATTTCAAGCTGCTTTTGCTTTGCAAGAGGTGTTACTACTTGTTTCAGTGAAGTAATCTGAATATCATAGTGTAAAGATGGAAAAGGTCTTGTATATGGAATTATCTCTGGGAAACTCCCCATTGGTCATGTGCTTCTGCTCAAAGCCAGCTTTGACATTAGAGCAGGTTGCTCAGCGCCTCTTCAGTCAGGGCTGTTGATGAGGTGCAAGGCAGACTTTCATAGAATCATAGAATGGTTAGGGTTGGAAGGGACCTCTAAAGGCCATCTAGTCCAACCCTCCTGCAAGGAGCAGGGACATCTCCAACCAGATCAGGTTGCTCAGAGCCCCGGCCAACCTGGCCTTGGAGGTTTCCAGGGATGGGGCATTCACCACCTCTCTGGGCAACCTGTTCCAGTGTTCTACCACCCTCATCGTAATTTTTTTTTTCCTGATATCTAACCTAAATCTATCTCCTTTATTCTGAAACCATTACCCCGAGTCCTGTCACAACAGGCCCTGCTGAAGAGTTTAAACATGACGGTTATACAAAAAAAAGAAGCATTCTGAGGTATTACTATAGAAAATTTTGGCTTATTTTTTTCATGTACTACATCACAGTAACAACACAATGCAAAATCCCATTTGAAAAAGTAAATATATTTATATATAACCTCCCCATTCATAGTATTACTGCTTAGTCCGAAATGCCCATGAAGAAGCTCCATTTTGCCATAAATCACCAATTTAATAAATGTTGCCTGTTAAACCATGCGCAGGGTTATCATTAAAAAGGTAACAATGACATTATCAGCAATTGTGCTGTTGTGACACGTCGTACACTGTGCTGTCCTACACCTTACACAACTACTGAAGGCTTTTGTAACCTGGGTATCAAAGTTTACCAGCTCAGACCCTTGGTGTTTTCAGCCACCTAACATTCATTTTTATCTATGTAAATGATAAATATTGTATTTCAGACCGTGGAGAATTAGATCCACAGCACTTGTTTATCACATAGATAATTGTAGGATTTTTCATTTTCTTGCTATTCAGTTCTTTGGATTTTGCAAATTAAACTAATTTTTGCAATTTAACAGCTTTAAATGTTTTTTGAACCTAAAGAACAGATCGCTCATAATCATAGAATCATAGAAGCATAGAATGGTTAGGGTTGGAAGGGACCTTCAGAGGTCATCTAGTCCAACCCCCCTGCAAGGAGCAGGGACATCTCCAACCAGATCAGGTTGCTCAGAGCCTTATCCAGCCTGGCCTTGAACGTTTCCAGGGATGGGGCTTCCACCACCTCTCTGGGCAACCTGTTCCAGTGTTCTGTAACTCGCATTGTAAAAATTTTTTCCTAATTTCTAATCTAAATCTACCCCCGTCTATTTTAAAACCATTACTCCTTGTCCTATCGCAACAGGCCCTACTGAACAGCCTCTCCCCATCTTTCTTGTAGGCCCCCTTGAGGTACTGGAAGACCGCTATCAGGTCTCCCCGGAGCCTCCTCTTCTCCAGGCTGAACAGCCCCAACTCTCTCAGCCTGTCCTCATAAGAGAGGTGCTCCAGCCCTTTTATCATCTATATAGTTAAACGTCTGAAAAGAACCATGACACCGGATCCGTGACAAAGGTCTATAAAATCCTGAAAGGTGTAGCAAAGGTGAAAGCGGAACTGGTACGCAGCTTCTCCCAGTACCTGACCTACGCCTAACACCGAGACAAGGCAGCAGCAAGCTTAAAGCAAACAAAAGGCAGTACTTTTTCACACCATGCACAAAAAATAATAATAAAGAAATCCCCTGAACACCAGCAGATTTTTTTTTTTGTACATAAAAATTATGACTTGAAAAAGGATTTGAGTTGGTCAGCAAAAGGTACATCCTGACTGGCAGGATTTGTAGAATTAAAAAAGAGGTAATCACGGGTTCCCCCAACTGGAGATACTTGCTGTGCCTTTTCCAGCGTACAACCTTGGTGCTCACCTCTGTACTGGAGCTCTCCTTTCTCCCGGCAGATCTCTTTCTTCACCTTTGCCTTTGGAATGGGCTGAACTTGCTGTTCCGCCGGTTGACTTCAGTCTCTGGACTCATATACACCTGAAATGGAGTTGTGTGTTGCTCAAAAACTACTGACGCAACTTTTAAACTCTTATGAATGTGCTGTTAGGCTTAAGTTTGTTTTGGGGTTTTTTTTTTTAAAACCTTTTTAATGTTATTTTATAGCATTATATATTAGTGTTGCACAGATAGTACATGTTTGGCTGAAATGCTAGCAGAACTTACGTGGAAGGGTCTATATATCAAATATGAGATCTGAGGGCCCTTTACGTGTTAGCATAGGGTAACATGTTGTAGGTCCGCAACTCCGGGTTAACTGCGACGCTAGCTGAATGTCTGCTGCCACGTCGGGGCGTATGTAGTGCTGCATTGCCTTGTTATGCGAGATCCCTTCCTCTGTATCGCTGCAATGTGAAAGTGCACACACAGGTACTGCCGCTAACGCTCCAGCACACGAGCGCTTCTGTCCACCTCCTTCAGTTTTTGGTCAACGAGAAAGTTTTGCTTAATCAGGCTGCAGAACGGGACTGTAGTGATGTCTGAGACTCCTTCCTCCTTAGCGCCATTTCCTTAGACGTTACAGTCCTTCTCGTCTAGAGAATGCCTTATGAGAATCACTTTTTTTAACATGCCGCATGGAGAACCTCCTATCAAAATACACTTTTTAGGACGTACTTAGTATTATCCTTGGAGTCTGCTTATCACACCTCTGGCAAAGGTAGACATTTCATGAACCAGATTTCCCATCACTCTTACCTGCTCCAACTCTTACAGGCTGCTGCACAGCATGAAGAAACCATTCACAGCTCACTCGGATCAGGTGTGCTTGGCTGGGGATCTAAAATATTCTCTCTTCTCCAGCCAGCGATTGCTCTTGTTCAGCTGCCATTCCTGGATCTTATTTTGTTTTTGTGAACTTGCAAACTTTTGGCATCAACCTTTTCCCTTTCCATGAAGTATCTCCCTTAATGGCAGATGAGATGTGCTTCCTCAGGCACTTCTTCTACGCACATACTGTAGATATCTGCTTTTCTAGGTTTATCTTGAAAGTTTTCATGTGCCTTTGCATATTCTCCCCATTTAAGGACACCACTTGATTTACAGGCACCTATTTCACTTACCTGTCTACCCACTGGGTTTTCATCACATCATTTGCTGCAGCTCCACCGCAGGTTATCAAGAGTAATTAGGCACTTAAATCCTATCCAAATCAACCTGATTGGGATATCTAAACAAGTCCTTGGAGTGGGACCATCTCCCACATCAGACCGTGTCAGCCATGCTGTTATACAGGCAAACTTTCCAAACCTCAGAGGTTTTTCCAGATGTTCGGTCTGAATCTCTCAAAGTGCCATTTGTGGCCCTGCCTACACTATTTAGTGCTACCCAGAAAAGTTCGGCTCTGTCGACACTGTCACTCCCTGCTGAGTAGCTGTAGGCTGCAGGTGTGTGTTACAGAGAGCAGGACTTCCAACATGGTTTAGGGGCTTTTTTCCTAAAAATCGTATCGTAGCATATGCAAAAGCAGCTCAGAAACTCTGTTCTCCCCTTTTGCTGGTAAGCACAGGACACAAGTATGGACTTCGCATTGGCACAGCCAACCCTTATTAACTTCTTTTGAAAAGCAGCTATTATTAAGAACTTTCAAAAATATTTGGCCTGTGGCCTCTCACCTGTGAACTCGTATGGCCCCTCTTGAGCAAGGATCACATGTTCTGCTGCATCATTGCTTTCAAACAGGCGTTTGGCCTCCAGCCACTCACCTATGAACTCTTATGGCCCCTCTTGAGCAAGAGCTGCATATTCTGCTGCATCATTGTTTATATAAAAAGGTGCTTGGTTAATATGTTACCCGAACTTCGGTGACGCCACTGCTTGGTGTGCCAGCTTCTGCTTCCCGTGTGTGGGAAGTTCACACACATCCTGTGTGAACTCCAGGCACCTTTCTGAGCATAGGTGTAGGAGAGAAATTTGGAAATTTAGGTCTTTCAAGTCAATAATGCAATGTTTCTTGTATTATAGAATTATAGAATAGCTTGGGTTGGAAGGGCCCTTTAAAGCCCATCCATTCCAACCCCCCTGCAAGGAGCAGGGACATCTCCAACCAGATCAGGTTGCTCAGAGCCCCGGCCAACCTGGCCTGGAATGTTTCCAGGGATGGGGCATCCACCGCCTCTCTGGGCAACCTGGGACAGTGCTCCACCACCCTCAGTGTAACAAATTTCTTCCTTATATCTGGTCTAAATCTACCCTCTTTCAGTTTAAAACAATTACCCCTGTCCTGTCACAACAGGCCCTGCTGAAGAGTCTCTCCCCACCTTTCCTGCAGCCCCCTTTGGGCACTGGGAGGCCGCTCTCAGGTCTCCCCGGAGCCTCCTCCTCTCCAGGCTGAACAGCCCCAGCTCTCTCAGCCTGGCCTCACAGGAGAGCTGCTCCAGCCCTCTGATCATCTTCGTGGCCTCCTCTGGACCCTCTCCAACAGCTCCACATCCTTCTGATGTTGGGGGCTCTTTTGGATGCAGCCCAGGATGCAGTTGGCTTTCTGGGCTGCAAGCGCACAATGTCAGGTCATGTTGAGCTTTTCATCCACCAGCACCCCCAAGTCCTTCTCCTCAGGGCTGCTCTCAATCCCTTCATCCCCCAGCCTGGATTGATACCGGGCATTGCCCTGACCCAGGTGCAGGACCTTATAAGCTCTCTAGATAAGCTCAGTGGCCATGAAAGTTTAATCTGGCACAGGACAGTCAAGAGCAGAGTGACTCCCTTCAAACAATCCTGATCCAGAAAAATCCCTTTACAAACAACTGCTACCTCTGCTAATCAAAGGCCTTGCTAATTGTTCTGAATCATTTAAGATAACTGCATGGAAATGCTTTTGCCTTAGGTCCCTTGATAGCACTCTTATCAACACTTTTATCACCATTTAAAACACGATCTTTGAACTCCAACAACCTGTCTTAGGTTGTAGAGGTAAAGATTAACGATCGTCAAGTTATAAATGCGGTACAACTATTTTTTTTTGCTTTCATATGCTGCTTGGAAGAAGGAAGAGTTCATTCCTTTTCCTGCCAGCAGCCCCATGACAGCTATGTGGAGGTACCAGATATACACAGGGCTCATTCTTTTTCTTTCTTTCTGGAGTTTGGCAGAAGGTGAGAAGCTTTTAGTCATGCCTCAGGATGGAAGTCACTGGCTGAGCATGCGTGTGGTTCTGGAGAAACTCTGGGAGAGGGGGCACGAAATTGTTGCAGTGATTCCAGAAGCCAGTTTGCTCATGAAAAGCTCACAGTCTTTCACCATCAAAACATACTCCGTGCCTTACACACAGGAGTTTCTGGATAGATACTACCATTCCATTGGTGAAAAAAGTTTTGATAACCTTCCTCTTCTAGAAAAATTTACAGTTGTACTCTACAATATGTCAGAACTGACCAACGTGTTCTCTTCTACTTGTCGAAATCTCTTACACAATGAAGAACTAATGGCGTACCTCCATGATAGTAAATTTGATGCCATTATGGTGGATCCTGTGTTGCCCTGTGGACCAATTGTTGCCGAGTATCTCTCCCTCCCTTCAGTGTACTTCATGCGTGGTCTTCCATGTACCTTAGACTACAAAGCCACTCAGTGTCCCAGTCCTTTTTCTTACGTGCCGAGGATTTTCACATCCAGTTCAGACCACATGACATTTACGGAGCGTGTGAAGAACCTCCTGATTGGATTTTCAGAGCATTTGTTATGCTACCTCTTTTATTTAAAATATGAGAACTTAGCTTCTGAGTTTCTTCACAGAGAAGTAACAATACTGGAACTGTTTAGCAAAGCATCCATTTGGCTGATGAGATATGACTTTGTTTTTGAGTATCCGCGCCCAATAATGCCAAATATGGTCTATATTGGAGGCATCAACTGTGAGCAGAAGAAGCCATTATCAAAGGTTTGTCATTGTTTATGTTGAGGGTATGATAGTGTTTACTAGCCATTACTGAAGATTTGCTTTTTTAAGAGCTTCCTATAGTAGTGTTTGTACTTGAGCCAAGATGTGATCGAATACCAAGTTGGCGTGATTTGGAAGTGGGACTCTCAGGCTCTGATAGATGATCACAAGACTTGCACTGCAAGCAGCTGAAGAGTTTCTCTCCAGGAGAGCTGAGGTTAAGTTGCCCAAGCTACGTAGCTGCCTAGGTATGGCTTAGCTTGTTGTAAGCACAGCACTAAAATATTAGACAATCGTGGCACGTATGCTGTATCTCGATAAATGACAAAATAATTCCAGGTCATTCGATTTAATATCCCTCACAGTTGGGGAATACTGATTAATCGCAGGAGATGTGATGGAATGAATAATGTAGACCTAACTCTGTGCATATACACAGGCACTCACAGTGTGCTGCAGAGATTGATAGTGAACCCCAAAACCAGGGGTGTGCGATCAAAGGTGGTCGGGGAGCTCTTTGGCCTCTGGATATGTGTAAGAAGCAATGTAAGACAGCATATAAAAGGATGTCTGGAAAAAAAACACTCCTCCAGGATTGTAACTATCTGCCCTCCCTCCCTAGCTTGTTTAAGTCTCCCTGTGCAAGCAGCACAGCTATCGGTCATTTATTCTGTTTTTCAGATGCAGAGGTGTTGCAACAGCAGAAGTTACTGCTGAGCTTGCATCACGTTTACTGCTGTGGACTCAGGGTTTTCACTTTGATAACCGCTACGATGTGGAAACAAATCTGGAGATAACCCTTCTCAGCCCATTGTGTATCGCATCTCTGAGGGTCTCTGCTTCTTATTTAGGCTCTGAGAGTGCAAGGCAATCCAAAGGGCAGACTTTGGTGCCGAGTTTTGCTGACTCAGCTGAGCGGACTCAAGGCAGGGAGTTCATCATTAACCGGGTGTTAATTAGTGATTGCTTGGTCAGGTGTTACCTCCCATTCATGACTGTTCAGGCTTTCAGGGCGACACGCAGCCAACTGCGTGACACTTCTCCTCGAGCATTTGAATCCTCTAACATTAATTCAAACATTCAACTTCACCTCACAGTGCCCAGTTGCTTAAAGCCTTCACTGTGCACAGATGATAAACCCAGAGTTAAAAATTACCTTCATTTCTGCCCTCACATGTACAGTTTGTTAAAAATTAAACACTGACCTTAGGTAAGATTAAAGTGCAAAGTACCCCACTATTCATTCCTCATCCCCTGCAATAGTTTTGCAGCTGTTTAAGACTTTGCTGACAGCACATGGAAAATGGTGTCTTCGAATGCAGGATTTAATTCTCTTGCCTCCTGGGTTGTGTTTTTCTTGCTCCTGTGGACCTTTTCTGAAGGTGGAAAGCTTCTGGTTGTACCTATCGATGGCAGCCACTGGCTCAGCATGCACCCGGTTGTGGAGCGGCTCAGACAGAGAGGACATGAAATCGTGGTGGTTGCGCCAGAGATAAATTTGCGGATAAATTCATCAGTGCATTACACGGTGAAAACATACCCTGTGGCTTACACCAAGGAGTACGTGGAGGCAGAATTTAAAAAGATGGGGTACAGGAGTTTCACACCTCAACCCTTCTTGGAAAAATTCTCAAAAATGGCAAATATTACAGCCATGTTCTTTGATTCCTGCAAACGTCTTCTGTCTAAGAAAGAGCTAATCAAATATCTTGAAGAAAGCAAATTTCATGCTGTCTTTATGGATCCTTTTTTCCCATGTGGACAGATAGTGGCTGAACATCTCTCCCTGCCTTCTGTGTACCTTGTACGGGGACTGCCCTGCGGCCTAGACTTTCGCGCTACCCTCTGCCCAAATCCTCCTTCTTACGTTCCTAGGTTCTTCACTCGCTACACAGACCGCATGGCCTTCCTCCAGCGTGTGGGCAATCTCATAGCCAGCCTGAGCAGCTCCCTGGCTTGCAGCTTTCTTTACTTGCCGTATAAGCATTTGATCAAAGAATTCCTCCAACGAGAGGCAACGGTGCTTGAGCTGTTCAGCCGTGCGTCGATTTGGCTCATGAAATTCGACTTTGTGTTTGAGTATCCCAGGCCCCTCATGCCTAACATGGTCTTGATCGGGGGCATAAGCTGCACTCAGGAAAAAGCACTGTCACAGGTTAGTTACCTTTTTTCCCCCAGTTTAGCTATGGCTGCACTGTTTGCTCGCACCATGAGATGGAGCTGCCGGCAGTAACAAATAAGAGGAGAACACGAGGTGGACGTGGTGAGGAAAGCACTTTGCACCTCTGCATCCCTTGTGCGTGAAGCAGTAAGTTATTTTGTGGCAGACCTCCAGATTCCCAGACAAGCACGCACAAAAATCTGGGCTTTTCCATCAGTATTTTTTTTTGGCAGCCTATTTCCAGTAATTTAATTTTGCATGCCTCTGGCATTTCTGCAGGAATTTCAGACCGTGGCAGACCTGAAGGAAATCCCCACCACCCAGTGAAGCAGCAAGAGATCTTCTTCTCTTGTGTAAAATACTCTGTCCCAGATCTGGACTGCAACTGTATTTTGCTTGAACTATGCCAAACTTCCTAAATGTGGGATATCTGCCCCTTTCCACTAAAAAAATCCTCCTAGTTCGTAGTGTTTTCTCTTATTTTTCAGTGAGTGTTCACAACAGGTAGTTCATGAAGGTTGTGTGTAGTACCCACTGAGACAAGCAGATGCTGATTAAAAAGACTTCAGTTAAATAACCTACCTATTCCCAAAGCAAGGCTACAAAGAGTTTCGTGCTAGTAGTGGCATTTCTGATCAGAAAATCAGACCTTGGCACACAGAAACAGTTGAAAAACAGAGTAAAACCGATGTGACTGGTCCCACAGAAAATAAATAAGGCTGAATACACCCTCAAACAGCGTATCTGTTCCACTTCATCAGGAACCGCCAGATAATTTCGTAGCAAAAGCACATCTGTCATTTGGGGAGGTTTCTGCAGTTCCCAGTGTCTGTGAGTTTATACAGAACTGAGCCCCGAGTTCCCCACCAGACACGGACAAGGCCTTGCTGGAGAGCCTGTCTTCAGAGAGATCTGGTAGAACAGAACCAAGCCCTGAAGTCAGAGTTACATTTTGCCTTGTTTGCCCCCAGAAGAGCATCAGATCTGCTGTTCAGGGTGCAGCTGTCAGCAAACCCTCGATGGCTCTTTGTATCTGAGAGCCAGTCTCACGCAAAGGGCCACGGCACTCTGCTCAGCCACAAAAATAAGCAATGGAGAATAAACGAAGAGGGTCGGTCTCGATTATCCCCTCAGACCCTAGAGATAACATCTCAATTGCTAGACTTACGGGAACATTTAGTTCATTTTATTCCACTCATTTAACTCTGATGCCTGCAACAATTCCCTCCAGTTTTGTCTTTCCTTCCCTGGCTTTACCAAATATTTTTCTATGGCATAGGAATTTTTGCTCCAGCCTTCGGCCATTTTTATGCTTCATCAGAATCCTTTTGTTCTTGGATTCCAGTGACACATCCCCTAGTCCTTTTTTTATTTAAGTCAAACAAACAAAACATTATTTTAAAAATTGGCAGCAGTTCAATGCTATCATACTCAAAGCAGACCCAGCAATTCCAGATATTAGAAGTTAGGTCTCTCTGCTGTCAGGACACTTTTCAAAATCTTAATTCTCTCTTGCAGCTGCATGGTCTGAAATGAAGAACATCAACTCTAAATCCAGAGCATCTGACTTGCAGTAAATGTGAAAATAAACCACAATGTATTCACCTGGGGATTGGTACAGCATCTTTTTTACTGCACAGAAACCGATGTCTTTGAGCTTTGCTACATGACTGTTTCAACGTAAATTTTTTCTCACGTCCATACTGAATCTTGGGCTTCAATTCTGCAAACACTCACGCACCTCCATAACTTTGTTCATCCACCTATGCCCATTTTTTTTTTCCCCCTGGGACTCATTTTTGTATAGCTAACTCATTTTCCTAATCATAATTTTGTTGTGTTGACTGCTCATTTTATTGCCTTTCCAGATAGTTTTGTGGGAACACGACAGAAATTGCAGCATGTGACATGGAAAGAACTTTGACTGAGGATATGCTTTGTGTTGGCAGGAATTCGAAGCTATTGTGAATGCCTCTGGAGAACACGGCATCGTTGTCTTCTCACTGGGCTCCATGGTCTCTGACATTCCAATGGAGAAAGCCAAAGAAATCGCAGATGCCTTGGGGTCGGTCCCTCAAACGGTACGGTTTCCCTCTGCCCCTTCCAGCACAGCAGTTCAACGCTGTTTTCAAATAGAGCACATGGTTACCTTCGGCTTTCAGTGTGCTTTGGCCTCCCTGCTTTCTCATCCTCCCTGATGCCAGAAGAAACGATCCCCTCAGCTGCTCTGCATGACAAAACCAGTTTTCTGTACCACGGATGTCTTTAGCTGTGCTTTTCAAAGCCACTGCGGAGCAGCAAGAGGCCGGCTGCTGAGAACTGACATTGTGTTTACTTCTCTCAAAAGGTTTTGTGGCGATACACGGGAAAGGTGCCCCCCAACCTGCCAAAGAATGTCAAGCTTGTCAAATGGCTGCCACAGAATGATCTTCTAGGTAGGTCTGAGATACCTTGAGTGGTACCAGCGTGTTTCTTTTAATCCAATAACGCTGTTGTAAGGCCCTGTTAGCATCACCTGCGCTGACTCCCTGTATCACTGTGTGTCACAGGACTTCTTACAGCCTTTGCTGTTTGAAACAGAGCTTAGAAACTTCTCTGGTGCAACTTCAAAATTGCCAGATTATGAAATGACAGTGTTTGCAAAGGTGTTCCAACACTTGACTACCCTTACTGTCAAAAATGGGTGTCTTTTTATCTCTGACTAGCCAGTCTCAACAGCCAGCCTTGGGTTTTTGTCATGTTTTTGTCTACTGGACTGAAAAGAAAATCTAAGGCCCCTGCATGAGCATTTCCAGACAGGTTGTTGGGCTTTTCGAGTGGTAAAATTGTACATGCTGTTGCCAGGAGTGCATTTGTTGGTTAGAGAACAGGGCTCAGCTGTGGAAGATCTGCAAAACCATCAAATGGAAGACATGGTAAAAAAGCAAGCAAGGGTAACATCTTCTTTAACCTCACTTAGCTCTCACTTCATCCTAAATTCTGAGAAGCTTTGGAGGATTATCCAAGGCTTTCCAGAGATTACCAAAACCAAGACAGAGCTCTACAACCCAAGGTTCCTTCAATCCCCTGTATTGTCCTGTGCTCATCTGCAGCCCTTAAGTAATGATGCACATGACAGCCCAAAGTTCTTGATTTATACCTGCCAGTACCGTTTGTGTGCAAGTTTTTCCCCCAGGGATGCGTTACTGTGACTTAACAGATCAAATAGCTAAGCAAATCTTTCTTTCCTCCACAGCTCACCCGAAGGCTCGTGCCTTCATTAGCCACGGAGGCTCACACGGCATTTATGAGGGCATATGCAATGCAGTCCCGATGGTACTCATGCCGTTATTCGGAGACCAGATGGACAACGCCAAGCGAGTAGAGTCACGGGGAGCAGGACTGACACTGAATATACTTGAGATGACTTCGAAGGACATATCTACTGCCCTGAAAGCAGTTATTAATGATAAAACGTCAGTAACAGAGGCACAGCCTTTCCCCTTCTACTGTTGTGTAATGCCAGCACACTAGCTTCCAGCTTAACAGAATACTAATCTGATCTTGTATGCCTTCTTATATCAAAGTTACATCACTGAGAAGCTGATGCTTGCCCTGGGTTAACCTCCTTCCCGTCCCTATAACACCGCCGTCCTCTCTGCCTGGGATTGTAATCATTAGGTGACAAGGACGGGCTGGTATGAGGGGATGCAGGTGTCAGGGAAGATGGGGTATAAGTGCGATGGAAGGATCAAATTGACAAAAGATGTGTCACCTGCTTAAAGGCAAACTAACCAGGCAGTGATGTGGCGGGCTTTGACACAACGTGGTAGAAAAGGCCATCGGTGAAGGGAGATGCAGCAAACTGCATTTGTTCCCCAAATCAGTGGTGACATCAGTCAGTGGGGAGTCTGAAAAAGTGGAAAGCTTCAGTTGCCTGGCTAATTTTCATTGCATGCAGATTGCCCAGAGATGCTGTCTGCACAGCAGCAGGAGGAAGGAGACAAGTGGCAGTGCCTCGGTGTAGTCCAGAGGCTGTACTGTGTCAGGAAGCATTGCCTTGCAGCTGGCAGGATTTACTAAACGGAGCTATTATCACTCATTTATTTTACAGACCAGTTTTCTCAGTCATCTCTCCCCCAGCCCCGCCTCAACAAGTGCTCATAAGCAGCTGTACGAGCGCAGTCAGCTGCTGCCTGGCTCAGTAAGGCTGGACAATTCCAGCACAGAGCAGGAGGAATATGTGCAGCTACGCTGAGGCAGTACAGGGAACCACGCCAGGTATCACAGTAGTGCTGTCAGCATGCCCAAGGTGTTTCAAGGCATCACAGCAAAGGGGAGCTTTAAGACATACCCTCCTTCTTCCCGCTTCCTTTCTCTGGGAGCCTCTCCATTCTTGGCATCCTCTTCTCCAAAAACAAAAACCAGCACCTTATTGCCGGTTTCCTAATCATCATTCTTGTAGCAATACTACTGCTGCTACTAATTCGTCTTGTTCTTCAGTTGGACAGCTTTTCTACACCCAGTCTCACATTTCAGCCGGATGCTTTCATCCTTCACCCCAGAGATTTTGCTGACAGCTCAAACTAAGCTTTGCTCCTTCTTTTTCTAATACCTTTCCTCCTTTGTCAGTGAAAACAGCACTTTTCTGGGCCTATAACTTTGCCATTATCCTTCTCGTGGGGTGGTGATGGTGGCGAACACCACCAGAGAAGCCCCCAGTGGGCCATCAGACAACTGACACTGCTTCCTTTTTTTCTGGGGACTCAGTCTCGGCAACACAAGTCACTGAAAACACCCAACGTCTTTTCTTGGCAGGTACAAAGAGAACATCAAGCGCCTCTCAGAGCTTCACCTCGACAGACCCATCCACCCCCTGGACCTGGCCGTGCACTGGGTGGAGTTTGTCATGAGACACAAAGGGGCCCCACACCTGCGACCTGCTGCTCACGACTTGAACTGGATCCAGTACCACTCCCTGGACGTCGTCGCCTTCCTCCTTGCCGTGGTGCTCCTCTCCCTCTTAATTTCTGTGAAGTGCTGCCTCTTCTGCTGCCGCAGGTGCTGCGGTAAGAAGGGAAGAACAAGAAAGCCAGCCAAATCCAAGTCCCACTAGCAAATGAAACCAGCGGTAGGCCTTCTGGACCAGAAGGATCAGAGAGTATCTCAAATTTCACTGAAATCATTGCTGACTTTCAGTCAAGAAATAATAGTGTCCCTTTAAACTAGCACCGTGGGAGGGGTTGTTTCACCGATAAGATTTTTGCCTTTAATTAATAACCAATTGTTAAAAATAATTAGTATAGGATTGCTTCAGTCACTTGGGAAGATACTCGTGTGAAGCCCAAGGCTCCTGGCTTCTGCATCTTAGAATCATAGAATCACAGGATGGTTTGGGTTGGAAGAGACTTCTCAAGCCCGTCCAGTCCAACCCCCCTGCGAGGAGCAGGGACATCTCCAACCAGACCAGGTTGCTCAGAGCCCTGGCCAACCTGGCCTGGAATGTTTCCAGGGATGGAAACGTGTACAGAGAACTTGGTATACAGAGAACTCAGTAACTTTTTTTTTTTTTTAACCTCTATATACAATGAAGATATACAGGGATTTCATAAGACTTTGCTTCAAGGGCTTTAGGAGAACAATTTGCTCTATTTAAACTGTCAGGTTTATCAAGCACTTTGAAATCTTTGTGTAGCTGTTGTTATAGAAGAGGCAAACGTTATGCACTGACAACATGTGTCACATAGGCCAAGCTAGATGCACATCTTAAATGGGTTTTGTGTATGTTTACAATACCTGGAGCAAAATTAAGGGTTTTTTTTTGCAGGGAAGTGATTGTAAAGGCACTGGTGTTTCACTCAAGTTCCCCATCAGGCAGAGAGCTGTATCTGGAGCTTACCTGTGAGGTGATGAGAGCTTTGTAAGCAATGTTTATAAAACCAAACGGATTTCCTCTGTGTAAGTGATGTTCGGTAAAGAACCAAACCCTGGCCCTATCACCAATACTAACAATAACAGCTTGTGTGTTTCCTGACTTGAGAGGTACAGGGCTGAATGCTCGTTGTTCATGGGGAAGGGAAAGATTCAATGCCCCACGGTGCAAAAGCCGGTTCTCAGCGCTTGGTGATTTGGTCCTTGCTGAAAGGTTACGCCCTGAGGCTGCCGCAGTCCCCACTACGCATAGAAAGAGTAAGCAAAGACCTAAGTTAATATTCAGGGCTTGAAATAGGCTGGGGCATCCCGGTACGTCGTGGCAGCACGGTACCTGGTGCTGTTATTTCTATTGTTGTTTGAAAAAGCAGGTACGTTAGTGAAAGCTGTTCAACACAACGGCCCCTCTCCTCTTCAGCCTGTCCCCATTGCAGTGTCCGGTTCTGGTGGGCATCCATGTCGCCTGCCAACTGTCCAGGACCAATGCCAACTCCTGCTTTTCCAGCTGTGCCTTTTCCTCCTCTCCTCCTGCCCCCAGTAAACAGAAGGAAACCCTTGGGACACCCAGAGAGCGTCCCTACAATGCGTAAGTGCTGACCTTTTAAAATGCAGCTTTTGCAGCTCCACACATTCCTGAAGCAACAGCACTGGCTGTCCTAGCCGAGCCAGGTGACAGCAGTGCATCTGTGCAACGTTACGCAGTGCCCAGTGAGACCTCGCAGTGCCAGTCACACCACCAGCCGCAGTGGCTTCAGTCATCTCCGAGCACAGGGCTGGCTTCAGCAGCTGTCTGATGAAAAAAAAAAAAACAAACCAAACCTCAAAACATTTGAAAATGTCCTTGTGAAGGAATTCTACAAGTACCCTGCTGCAAACAGGCTCTGAATCAATCCAGTGACTTTATCTGCATGCACAAGAGAAAAATCCCTTGATTGATATACAGAATTTAAAAATAAAAGCCCAATTGTAGATGTCTGTGTGGTGTTTTTTTTTTCCTCCAATTCAAAAACCTCTTGTGTAGGTGGAGAAAAGGAGCTAAGGGAGGAGGCTGCTAAATGCCCATCCCATGGCTTTCATTTCATAAAGATCTCTAACAAAGCTGAAGCAAAAAAAAAAAAAGCAGCAGAAACCAGGTATCATCCTCTCCTCCTTTCCGCTTCACTCTCCTTACTCTCAGCTAGTTTGTCGTGCTCTTTATTTTCTCTTGGCTCACCGGAGAAATGAGGAGGAGAGACGGGTCTTAGGGGATGTGCAGGGCCAGGACTGGACAACTATCATGTCACATCCAGTTTCAGCTGGGCCCAGCAGAGGACACTACGATATCGCTAACAGGAGGGCGCGGGGACGAGGCCATCCTTCCCCACCGAGCCAGCCCAGGTGGGTTGGTTTGAAGTTGATACTCAACTTCAAATATCCTTTTCAAATAGAAAAAAATATCCTTTTCTCATCCATCTGTGCTCCAGGAATATGGACCCTGCTGCACGGAGCTGATTTTTCAGAGCGAAGGGGGGGCCAAATTTCATGGGACAAGCAGCTTTGGTGCAGAGGAGGCTCCACATCGCCCCAGGCCTCAAGGCACTGCAGCCTGAGCTTGTCCCACAAACCCTCCCCATCTCTTGTTTTTCAACACCTGCCAAAAGACAGCAGCCAAAATCCCCTCGCTGCCCTTGGAGAAAGGAGGCGCAAACATCTCCTGCCTCCGGCAGCCTCTTGGCACCACCATGCACTCACATCACACCCCTTTGGAGCCGCAAAAAGAGAGGAGAGCCCTTGCTTTCTCCTCCCACCTGGGGACGTTTTTAGTGTTTAGTTTATTTTTGCCTGGATTTTAACATCCAGGCTTGCAACAGTAAGGCTGAGGAAAAAAAAAAAACACCAAACCAGTGCCAGACAGTGCTGCTCCTGGCTCTTCTGGTGACCCTCGGACCCCTCTGGTTGCAAAACATGGGCGAGAGCCTCTTTGGCTTCGGGTGGGGGCATCCTGAGGGATGCAGTCAGCATCTCTTGCTGCTTCCCACCAACCAGCCCAGGGGAAATGACAGGCATTGCTGACATTTTTCTGCAGCTACAGGGTTTCTGCAGCGTCGCCCCAGCCCTCCGGTCCCCAAGGGCAACGATGAGATTTTTCCAATGCCATGGGAGCTCCAGGCGGCTCCCGGGCTCCTCCACCTCCTCAGTGCATGGGTCCAAGAAGACCCCTGGCCCCCTTGCAATCCAGGCCAAGAAGTTAAATATGCTTGTTATTCCAAGTGCAGAGCAAGAAACAGCAGCGACCTGCCAGCAAGCACTTCCCTTCTCCTCCGCTGTGCAGGGCTCCCAGGGCCCGACACTCCCAGGTGAGTCCTGGTGCTGCTTCACCCCATGTGCTCTCACTCAGATGCTCACATTCAGACCTGCAATTACTTAACTTGATTTAAAAAAAAAAAAAAAAAAAAAAAAAAAAAAAAAATCTTTTGGTGGTTTTGTAAAAAGGAAATACTGCTGCCGCCAGCCAGTCATGACTCCAGTTTGCAGGGAGCTCCCCAATTCCCTTTCAGCCTTGTTTCCCGCTGCGGGAAAGCTCTGCAAGATCAAGGTTCAGATTGGATATAAGGAAAAAAATTTTACACTGAGGGTGGTAGAACACTGGCCCAGGTTGCCCAGAGAGGCGGTGGTGCCCCATCCCTGGAAACGTTCCAGGCCAGGTTGGCCGGGGCTCTGAGCAACCTGATCTGGTTGGAGATGTCCCTGCTCCTTGCAGGAGGGTTGGACTGGATGGGCTTGAAAGGTCCCTTCCCACCCAAACCATCCTGTGATTCTGTGATTTGTTTGGTACCAAATAGGGCTCCTTCACCGTATGACAACCGGCTCCGGTCCCCCCTTCCTCCCCGTGGAGGATGGCGGGGAGCTGACACAAGCAAGCCAGGTACAACCGGAGCTCTCCGATTAATTATCGCCCGCAGAGGTGTTTTTAGGAGTTATTTATAGGTGAGCGCGATGAAACCTGGGGGAAAGCAATTGCTGAAGTGAACCAGGCACAAAATGCAGGAGAGCCACTCCCTCCCTGGGGGGAGGAACGTGCCCCGCTGAACCCGGGGAGGCAGCGAACTGCTCCGGCCTTAGCATTTAAGCTCAGGTTAAGCCCACATGGCAGCAGGCTGTAGGGACTGCACCAGGCTTACAAAGGAAAGAGAAGATGAAATCTCCGTCCACAAACATCTCCTTGCTGTCTGAGGATGGCAGTATTTCTGGGAGAGGCAATTCCGTCTCCAAGCTTGTATTTCCCAGAGCAAACTCCTGCCCTGCCTACAGCAGTTTTCATGGCTCACACTAACCACCACAAAAACATGTTGGTGTCGCTCAATTCCGCTTTGACAGGTACTAGCAAGTGCTCCCAGCATCAGTTCCCTTTCTATTAAGGACAGGTGAAAGGTTTCATACGCCAGACCTGATTGCTTCGGATGATAAAAGCAAGCGGTCAGCGCAGGCTGTGCAGGCACCAGCAAATCCTAAATCCCCCCCAGCCCGATATGGGCTGGCTTATCTGACCGCATGACCTCTCTTCAAAAGCCAGCCTGGACAAACGGAGCAGATTTCTTCCCTGAAACGCTACCAGTCTAGATTATCTTGGGGGAGAACATGGTCCCCCCTGGCTTTCGCTGGGGCAGATCCAAGCAAGCTGCATCTGTTACCAAGCGTCCCTCTCCGGCTCATCGCTGTCTCCCAACGAGGGACCAGACCGCATCCCAGTGACTCGCTTTGTGCCGGATGAGACTTGGCAAAGTGGCTGCTGGCAGCTCTAATTAACGCTTGGTGGGGGGGTCATCAAAGCAGAACTCAAGGTTGGTTATCTTCTGGAGGCTGCTGAAGAGACAGTGGGGTTGTCCTTTCAGTTTTGGCCACAAACGGTTGGTCTGAGCTCGTTGGAGGGGTGGGTCCGAGATGCCTGCTGCGTACCAGGAGGGAGGCTGAGGGATGGATTCTGTGATGGGCAGGGGAAGGAAGGGGAAACCACAACCGGCGCGTCTGTTAAATGGCAATAAAAATACCGCATTCATCTCCCCATCCAGAGGCTCCTTCCTTTCCATGTAGGACACCAGGGTCCTTCCACCCCAAATCACGCTATCGGTCACCCCTTGCAGAACTGACTGCTCAACAAGTGAAGCTCGCCTGTCTTTTGGCCAGGCTCCTCTGCACACTGCCTTTGGGAAAAACATCCCTTAATAGTCTGCGTCCACCCACCCCCTGCTTACAATAAAAAAAAAAGCAGCTCAACCGTGTCATTTGTTGCTTGGAAGTCCCTGAATTTCACCAATGGATTAAAGTCTGCTGAGTTGTGAGGAGGTGAGCCCCAGGGGATGCTTCCTGTAAAGCCTGTTATAAAAAAAAAAAAAATAAATAAAAAGTTAAATTTCCAGGGACAACAACCATCTCTGTTAATTCACAGTCATCCAAGCCCACATTTTATGAGGAATCAAGCCTGATTTAAGCTGGTTTGGATAATTAAGGTGGGAAGATTGTAAGAGTCCAGCAGACAAGGCAACCCAAACTTGGAACAGGAGTGCTGAGCCAGATGTGCCAGGGATGCCGGCAAAGCCCAGCACCCAGGGCAGGAGCCCAAGCGACGCATGATGACCTTGGCTGAAGGTGTTTTTCTCCCACCGTTTCCCACAAAGCAAACCATTGTGCCTCCGCCAGCAACAGAGGGATATGGCATCAGCCATCCGAGGAAGGCAGATGTAGGAGACAGCACTGGGAACGACGGCCTTCCGGCAGCAACAGAAACCTACCAACAAGAGGAAGACCTAGGAGCAGCCCTTTAACCAACTCTACCCTAAGCGCTCATGACCAGCAAGACAGAGGTGTCCTGACAGCAGATAATCCCCAACGAGCATTTAATTGAGTGCAGGGAGGGAAGCAAAGCACTTGATTTTCAGCCATGATTTCTAGGGATGAAAACAGATGCCCCGAGACCTCCAGGGTCTTTACTCACAGACTCCAGTTTTCATTGGAAACTGCACTGGGCATCCCAGCGGCGAGAGCTGGCAAGGACAAAGCAAAATTCATAGACTCGCAGATTTTCTGTATGGACACCAATGACCCAGAGGTGACTTTTCTTTCCCCTCCCCTTCTGACGCATCTTCTCCAATCATTCAGTGTTGAGCTGAGCTGATTACAAGATGATCATTCAATTCCCCTCTGCTCCGCTCTGGTGAGACCCCCCTGCAGCACTGCATCCAGCTCTGGAGCCCCCAACACAAGAAGGACATGGACCAGTTGGAGAAGGTCCAGAGGAGGCCACGCAGATGATGAGAGGGCTGGAGCAGCTCTGCTGTGAGGCCAGGCTGGGAGAGCTGGGGCTGTTCAGCCTGGAGAAGAGGAGGCTCCGGGGAGACCTGAGAGCGGCCTCCCAGTGCCTAAAGGGGGCTGCAGGAAAGGTGGGGAGAGGCTGTTCAGTAGGGCCTGTTGTGATAGGACAAGGAGTAATGGTTTCAAAATAGATAGGGGTAGATTTACATTGGATATTAGGAGTTTTTTTTTTATAATGCGAGTTGTAGAACACTGGAACAGGTTTCCCAGAAAGGTGTTGGAAGCCCCATCCCTGGAAACGTTCAAGGCCAGGCTGGATGAGGCTCTGAGCAACCTGATCTAGTTGGGGATGTCCCTGCTCCTTGCAGGCAGGTTGGACTAGATGACCTTTGAAGGTCCCTTCCAACCCTAACCATTCTATGATTCTATGACTTGTTCTAGGAAAGCATCTGTAGGAAACAGAGGGCAGAGAAGCAGCAATGAGTAAAATAGCGGCTCAGCATCACCCTCCCAATCACGTTGTCCCAAGCATTTTGAAGCCGACATGCTGGCCGCAGTACAGCTGCTCTCCAATAGCGGCAGCAGCCCTGCTCTCTGCAGGGACCCTCAACGGGGGTCATGAGTTGACTAAAGCCCCAAGAGTGTCTGAACTGCAGTCCAAACCCCATGACAGCCATGGGTCCGGGCACCGAACCGAGCGAGGACGACGCAGCGAGCAGGAGGAGCGTGCTGGTGGTGATGTCCACCACCCTGCTGTGGGGGCCAACGCAGCCTGAAGATAGGGCTGTAACATTAAATGGGTGGGATGGGAAAATGCCTGCCTGGGAAACAAGGGACTGCTGAGATCAGGAGACCAAAGGAGGAAAGCCAACAGCTGGCTCCTGGTGCATCGTCCCTGGAAGAGCCTGGGAAGAACTTGTTTGCTCATCCCCTTTGACAATGCCAAGGGGTGCTTGGTACCTTAGTTCGTGAGTTCCACAAAAAAAAAGGTACTTACTTTTTTTTTGTTTTTTTTTCCCCATTCCTTTCATCTTCTCCTGGGCTACACCTTGGTTTTGCATTCCAGTCACATTATGCCAAGATTTCCAGCCTCCTTCATGAGCCAGATGGCCTGGTATCAGCAGGGTCTGGCTCCCAGCTCTGGGCGCTCACTAGCCAGCAGCCTGCATCCGCCTTGGAAGGAGGGACTGAGGCTTTCAGGAGAGGACACAGTTAACACCCACCCAGGCAGGGATGGAGTGATGGGTGCCAAACAAGGTCCAAACACACGCTTGTGGGCAACACATCCTCCTCACCACCCATGAGATGCAGCGGTCCTGCCTCAGCAGCCTGGATGTGCCTCCCCATGCCGGACCACAAGACGCATTTGCAGAGGATGAAATCAAACTGTCGTGTCTCTTCTTCACCCTTGGCAAACAAAACCTGCAGCCAAACACCCGAACATTTCACTTTCACAGCTTGAAATCTGAACCGTTCATACTGGGAGCACCACAACCGCCTCGGCTAGATACAAGGATTTTTTTTTTCTCCATCCAGAAAAGAGCCAAAAAAAACATCTCCACACCAAAACAAATCCTGCAAACAAATCTTTTCCCGCTTCAGAAAGTTTCTTACCTACTGCTTGAGCATAAGCAGCAGCTTGGGAAGCCGGATCATTTCCAGTGGCTTTCCCCCAGAGAGGGCAGGATGGAAAGGCACAGGGAAGGAAGATCGGATTGAGATCCGACCCATAGGACCGCTGGCTCTAGATGTGGAAATGCACTACGAAAAACACACCATTCGTGTGGTGGAAACCCATTAAATTAATCACATGCATCCAAGCCGCTTTGAGATGAAGACACAACAGTAGGTGACGTCTACTCAGGAGCTCTGGAATAGTAACAGCTTTAATTGTAATTTTTTTTTTTTTTTCAAAAAATTTTTTCTTAAAGAAAAAAGAAAAAGGATCATTAGACGGTAATTACAATAATCAGTTACTGCACAAAGGTAACACAAAGCCAAGATGAGCTTTTGGAGAAGGGCTTGGCATTTAGTAGGCAGAAGGCATCCAAAGGACACACACCCAGTCCCGGCACACGAGGAGGGACTGGATTTGGGACCGAGGACAGGGACAAATTACCGTGGCAGTTACCCCATGGGCCCCAAAACGTGCCGGCCGTACTCCCACGGGTCTCGGGTAGGCCGTTGACGAGCTGAGCACAGCATGTTTTAGGCTACCGCTGAAATGTTAGGCTGGGTATAAGGACTACCTGAGGTAGATAGAAAATCCAAGGTGGGGGGGTTAAAAAAAATAAAATAAATAAAATGCTGGAATTATTCAGGGACATGCCTGAAACACAGGAGGCTCAAACTCCTGCCCACACCTGCTGCTGACGCTCCCTAGGGTCCAACCGTTCTGCAAAGCTCTGGACCTTGCCAGAAAAACAGCAAAAGCCAAGATTTGGGTAAAACCCCAGGAGAAAGCCATCCCTCTGCCTGCACGTGCGCTCTGGCAGGAGGCGTTCCTTATTGCAGTGGAGATTTTTTGCCCATGCATGGAAAAATGTGCTCATAGGGTGCCACAGGGAAAGAAAAGGGCTTGGCTGCTGATGGACCCGCTCCGTGCTACGCTGAGTTGCATAGGAAACTCCTTGAAGCCTGCAGGAGAAATTAAGGTGCTGTTTACTTCTTGTGGGGTCCAGCAAGAGTGATGGTTTCTGGGGACGGGATTTTGGGAAGACGAAAGGAGACTGTTCCCTCTCAAGGCTGCTGTGCCAGCACGATCCGCCAGATGCCTTTCCCTTGCTTTGTTTTACTTTTTGTTTGGATTAACCTGAAAGAAAATCACTAACCTTTCTGTAGTAGCAGCGTTTCACTATAAAGAGACTTTGCACTTAAGGAGGAGGTGAGGTCATTCAAAAGACTCCACTATAAAACGAATGGGGAAAAAATATGGGCACTTGGTGCTGCAAATCTTTAGCTCAATGGCACCAGGTTTATAGTAAATGCCATTTAGAAGTTAAACTGGACTTCAGGAGCCTTGAAGAGCCCCACTCGAAGCCCCGTGAAATCAATGGCAATGAGTGTTAAGTCACACAGCACACCTGGAGCATCTCTGGTGAGCTCGGCTTTCAAATTAGGAGAAATTTTTCCTCTTTTCCTCTTTTTTGTGTGTGTGTGTGTGTAAAGGGATATATGGATGGTAACAATCCCCTCCCCTTTTCTGGTCTCTTGCCCAGAGCAGGACCATCTG
Organism: Chlamydotis macqueenii; assembly: GCF_036417535.1. NCBI lineage: Eukaryota > Metazoa > Chordata > Aves > Otidiformes > Otididae > Chlamydotis > Chlamydotis macqueenii. Next base: position 42,524,631 of record NC_141561.1, read on the forward strand.
GAGAGGAGCAGCCCAAGCAGTGTGCTGCTGTGGCAGGGTGAGCCACTCTCACCGTGCTCCTGGTCTGTCTCCCAAGGAGGTCTCTGCTGAATCCCAAACCTCCAGCTTCTTCCAGAGACATCCTACAGCACCCAGGAGGGATGAAGCACGAGGGGCAGTGACCACTTCTCCTGGCTGGTACCCGTGCATCTGAAAACAGGCAACGAGCATCTCCCTGTCCACAAAGGAGAAAACACATCTTTGCAGAGACATAAAAATAAAACAAAAATCATGCAAATGGGTTGGAGAGCCTGTGAATTTTTTTTTCGAAAAAAAAGGCTTCTTTTTGATGTAAGACACTTGTTGGGCTGAGGACATCCCGAGTTCACAGGGTGCTTTACCATCACATCTGGGAGTCTGCCAAAGCCTGCCCGTAGCAGTGGGGGAGGGCATTTACTGTGCTTCCTCTTAAAAAACATATTTACATGACTCACGTTCATCTCAAAAACGATAATTTAAAAGCGGTTTCTACAAGGTAAAAAACAGCCACAAGCTTCCCCCCAAAGTGGTTACAACCTTTACTGCTCATTACAAAAATTAGACTTTTATTTGTAAATGCCTAAAAAATGTGACCTCTTTTCTGATCCCTCCCCACCCCCTTTTCCCCCTCCCTTTAAAGTTTTTTTTAGTAAGAAACAGTTTAACTGGCATCAACGCTGTATGAAAAGCCATTCCCCTCTGGATGCCATCCCTGCTGATTTCCAGTCCCAGCAGAGAACTTGCAAACTTTGGCCTCCTAAAACCTGGGGAAAGCAACCTCTGCTTCTTTTTAAAGTCAACTGCTTAAAAAAAAAAACAGGAAAAAAAAAAAGCACAGAAAAAACCCAGCAAACAAGATGTGGACAAAAACTGTGGCTGCAGGAGCTAGATGGCAAAATCCTCATGGTCTTGTGGGCTGAAGGCAGCTGCCCGCAGCATGTCCAAGGAGTTGACGAGGATCAAGGCGCCAGTGAGATGCTTCCAGCGCTTGGTGATGGGGTTCTTCATCTTGTCCAGCCCGGTGTGTAGCTCCTGGATCACGTCACGGTAGCTGTCGCCCATCTGGCTGCTCCAGGTGAGAAGGAAGTCATATGCTGGCTTCCACATGGCCTGTGGTGATGGGGCAGAGGAGATCGGAGCTAAGCTGGATGGCCAGTGAGCAAGCAACGCCATCCCCAACACAACCCCATCCCAGAACAAGCACCGGGAAAAACACCCCCCAAATTTCCCCAAATCCCTTTTATTCCCCAAAGGTGCTCCAGAAGAACATGCTCTGGAGGTATCCGCAAGCCTAAGGGACCTGTGGAGACCAAGACCCATCTGCTCTCACCTCACTGTCCACCGCCCCCGTCTTGTCCCGGTGCGGGGCCTCGTAAGCATCCATCTGCTGCTTGGAGACCTTAGCAAGCTTCTCAGCGAGCTCCCTCCAGCGCTGGGCCACCTCCACAGCTGTGGTCAGAAGCACAAAGTCCTGGATGAGCCGGACGACCAGCCCTTGGCAGTCCATTTTCAGCAGGGCCTGAAGGACAGTGGGGAAAACCAAACCAGACAGTCAAGGCAGGCAGTAGACAGCAGGCTGCCCACGGGACAGGGAAAGTCCCCTGAAGAACCCACCCCAAAAATCCTTCCACCTTCTTTCTAGTGACAGCTGATGAAATCAGGCCACCAGGCTTGACAGAAGAGTAATCCAGTTAATTAAACAAAGCGCCCTATCCCTATTCAACGAGGTCTGCAGCCCAGGCTGGCCAATGCAGCCTTGTTTTCCAGGCAACTCCGCAAGATGTTCAGGCGCCACCATAAGCAGTTTAAAGCATCCCAGGGCCCGAGAAGAACAGACGCCTGTAATCAAGGTTAACTAATCCAGTGCGGTCTGTGCAGCTTGCCTTCCCAAGCCCGGTGGAGCGCCATCCTCCAGCATGGACAGGTGGGTACGGGCCAGTCAGAAGATTTTTTTGGGGACAATAATTTGACATCAGCCCTGGAGGAGATGGACTGGGGTGAGACCTAGCACTACAGGACCACTGCTTAGCTTGGGATGTTCTTGCTCCCCTCACCGCCCCGCTGCCTTCCTGTGCTGGAGCAGAAATCACCTTCTTCTGTGTCATTTATTGACCTAAAAGCTGAGACTTTCTGCGAATGGTTATGAAGAAGTGGGGATGTGGAACTGCAGCAGACACGGTTTTCTAGCTAGTGATAACTCAGTCAGGAGAAGAAATGACAGAGCAGTGCTAGCTCTTATCTCTAGGCACCAAATCACATTAACACCTGCTCAAAGTGGAAAGCAAGTCGCAACAGGGCAAAACCCATGATGCAGCCCAGGAAAGGATGTGGTTTAAGTGGCAATTATCAGCGGCCAGGACCAGACCGACAGAACCAACATCCCACTCTCCAGGGCTCCCCCATCCTCTGCCGGAGCCTGTGGGCCGCAACCTCAGTCCTTGGACAAACCCCGCCTCGAACCTCAAGTAGCCTCAGAAAGGTGGTTTCTAGTACAAAACGGGCATCCCCTTCTTAAAACATGGAACCCAAGCAAACAGACCCCGGATTATGCCTTGGGCGAGTTTGCTGAGTAGCCTCTTGTTTTCCTTTGGCCAGATCCAGAGTCGTGGTGGCACCACCAGGATGGTGGCTCCAGGATGGGTCACTGTGTCAGCAGAGGGTCGCCCTTCAGAAAAGGCAAACCACAACTCAGGGGCGAAGGGGACAGCCCCTGACAGCAGATGCTGAACGCCAGCCCAAGGAACCGCGCTGGCACACGCGTCCCCATCGGGAGCATCCCCCACACCTTCACAACAGCACGAGGCTAGTTATTACAGACAACATGGATGTTGCGGTCCACACACGGCCAGAAATCTGCCTGCTTTCTGCTGCCAAGGGTCCCAATATCCCCTCCTGGCACGGGGTGGGGGTCCTCCTGGAGCAGAAGGGTTAAATCCTCACATCGGAGGTTACACAGGGACAGCTGGGGGAAGATGGGAACATCTCATACCACTCCAGCAATTTGCAAAGCAAATGCATGTTGATTTTTCCCTTATCTGTTTCTAGCTCAAAGCTGGGCTCAATCTAATTACAGCTGCAGATTGGTGTTTGTCAGCTCCTCTGAAGTGCCGACACTGGTTTCCTGTGCCAGCCAGAGAAGCAATAAACCCTCTTGTTAAGCAAGCAAGGAAAATACATTTCAAAGATCATTATTTTTTTTTTTGTTAAAGGGCATTAAGAAGCATTTAAATCTCACACCTGTGCCACAACCGCCTCCTCTCCAGCACCACTACCTTACCACCCAGCCTTCCAGATTCATCTCCCTCTCCTCTGCAGGCGAGGGATTCAGATGTTCCTGAGGAAGGGCAGATGTAGCACCCTCAAACCTGAAACAACCTTAGCAAAGTGAGCTAAATGAGCCGCTCTTGTCTCTTGCCAGAGGCCAGGCAGCTCCAAGGCAGCTGAGGAGGCAACCCAGAACAAATTGTGCCGCAGGAGTTAAAAAACATAGAGTTGCAGGAGGCAGATTCTCCCTTCTGCTGCTGGAAGTAAACAAGAAAACATCAAGTAAAGCAGCCGAGAGGCCCCATGATGGAGAACTGTATAATCACTCAAAGGAAGACCTTTGGAAGGTCCCTGCAGTGCAGCATGTTAACTCTGAAACCTACTGATGGCCACAGAAACACCTACTTCCTGCACTTTGCCCCTAGCGATTTGAGCTGGGGAGGCTCAACATGCACACTGTGGGCTGGGGAAAACAGGGGTGAGTGGGCAGAGGTGATGGGAGACAGGGACAGCACCAAAGCCAGACGGGGACAGGGTGCAGGAAGGACACATGGCCACCAAGGTCAGAGCCAAAGCAGGAATATTAGCGGCAACAGTGGCAGGTTTTTGTTTTGTTTTTTCACCTGGGCACAATTTGCTCCCTCTGTCACAGAAATATATGAAACACAGGCAGACACGGGGCTCTCCTGGAAGCCAGGATTAGCAGGGCTCACAACAGCCTTAATCCTCCAGCAGGCACTTTTGGGATTATGCTACCATTTCTTCCCATCCTCCTCCCTCGTCCCGGACAAGCCTCCCCGGATAGCTGGGTCCACCCACCGTGGAAGCATCGCCAAGTTCACGTGTGCCCACCAAGCGTGGTGCAAGATCCACAAGGAAGCTGTTACAGAAATGGACCTTTAAAATTATTATTTTTTTCCTTTAAAAAATAGCATTTAAATTAGAAAGCACATCAGGGGGTTCATGCATTATCACACATTAGTCACCTTCCGAAATGTCTGTAGGGCGTTTGGCGGGGTAGTGGAGATGCAGTTATCATAAGTGTTAATATTTAGTGCCCCATTAACCGCAGCAGGGATGTGCGCCAGGGCAGGGATGTGACCTGAGCGTGGCAGGCGGGCGATGTGCCAGGGGTGGCAATGTGCAATGCATCCATCAATGCAACCGCAGCTTTTTTTTGCCTTTTTTTTTTTTTTTAAAGGGCAAAATTGCACAGGAGCGAGAATGTAGGGTCTGCAACTGCAGCACTGGGGATGGGAGGACAGTAAAGATTTCCTGCCGGGCCCAAAAATAAAAGTGGTTTGTTTTATACTGTCCTCGGAGCAAGGAACCTGACAACACGACAGCCGAAAGCCATCAGCGGCATTTCTGCAGCTTTCTAATAAACAACAGGCAGGACTTACAAGAGTTGTGCACAAAAAGACCTTGCTGGAAGCCTGCAAGCAACTCCTCCTCCTTCTGTGCAGCAACTCAGCTACGCAAGGACAAGTCATGCCCTACAGAAAACAAACCCACCAACTTCAGCATGGTAGCATGGTTCCTTTGGGGAGTAACGTCCACGATCTACACGTGAGGTGAGAACTTGTTCTCATGAAGGCAGAAGGAGTCAGGTTTTCCCCCCAGACCCAAGTTCAGCACTGGGACTACCATTAGCCAGCAGACTGTTTTGGGATGGAGGAGGAAGAGGGACCCAAGGTGAGCAACTATGGGTTGGCATGCTCCAGGCGTGCCAGTGGAAGGTCCGAGCAACGGACACCAGGCTCTGCAGGACATCAAGAACCGCTTGAGCCCACCAGCAGCTCTTTGGGGTCTGCACACACCAGGGACAAGTGGTGTCTTTTGGTAGAAGAAAGGCAGCACGCAGGTATCTGTGGTCAGAACAAATGAGAGAAAACAATGGGGAAAAATAAAAATCCCAACATCATCTTCTGTATGACCTTTAGCAGTAGCCTGAAGAAGAAAAAGCTCACAGTTTCCACAGCTCTCCGCTGACGTGCCCAGTAGCACTCCCAGGAGACCCATGTTTTTCCCAACAGCAGTGTCTGTTGGAAAGGATGATAAACGCGAAGCTCTATAAAAACACCGTACTGAAAAACCCAGAGAAAGGGAGAAACGCTGCATCTCATGCCAGCTCTAACCCCAGCTCCCACAGACCAAGGAGTCACTGCATGGCCAGGTACTGGTAAAACCCAGCTGCAACAAGGTCTTCGTGCACCTGTGCCCAGGTTTTTTTCAGCAAGACCATCCATGTGCCACCTGCTTTTGATGAGCAGAGAGAGGAGAGGGGTAGGTTTCTCATTCTGATGTGATGACTAACTCCTGAGCAACGTTCCCCCAGTTACCTTCACACAACCGCTGCTAGCACTAGATAAGAAAAATAACAATTAAACACAGATTACTTATTAACTAGTCATCACAACGGTGCTTTTCCATGCTCGGCTGCTGGTGCACAGCTCTGCCACTCTAATTTTGTGTACTCAACGCTGCAGTCAGATAAGCTTGCTTAGTACTACTCCCTTCATGGTACCTTTGAGACGAGACCACTGATTTTTAAGACGAAACAGCCAGATCAGAGCTTAATCCCACCAGTTCTTCTTGCCAGCAGATGCCAGAAAGCGAGCCCATTGTTACAAATCAAATCAGATTTAAACACAATGAAATACATTACTGCTCCATTGTCATCCCCTGAAACATCTTTTTTTTTTTTAAAAAAAAACCTGGCTCAATCTAATTTCTCCACAAGCTAAGGAGGATTTGACAGCAGCAAGGGGTTTAGGAGCAGCATCAACTTCCACCAGGAAGGGAGCTCATCCTTTATCAGCAGGCTCAGACTCAGAAAGACTAGGAAACAGAGCCAGCGCTCTGTTCAAGCAAGGAAAATAAAACTTGCTCGGGGACCCTGCATTCCAGGCATCCCTTGGGGAGAGGGATGTTTGCCTGCAGCTTACAGCCCTCCCCTGGAGTGAGCTGGCTCCCTGAGTTTCCAAGACAGCCTTATCTTTCCTTTCGTCTCCCCATTGACGTCTGGCACCAATTTTCCACGACCTACAGACTGTCTGGGACCCCTGAAGACAGAGAGAACAGATAAAAGGAACGCTTACAGGCTTGCAAACAGCACGAAGCCCCTGGAAGCATCCAGCAAGAGGAGGACAGATTTCATCCCACAGCTCACCGAGGCTAATGATTAAAGGAGCAAACCCTTCCTCGGGGAAACCACAGGGCCCGACGCCAACCTTGGCTACCACAGTGGGTACTTCCCTTCCTGGTCGGCCCCAGAAAGAAGAGACAACTGCGTACAATGGGCAGAAGAACCCCTTGACAGCAGCAGCACTAGTGGAGTGACCTGGCATTTTGCTAAAACCAAAGCTAAAACATTGCCCCATGGGTCACAAAGTGGTACCCAGGCAGTTGCTGGAAAATATTTCCAGGAGCGACGAAGAGCTCCGTTCTCCTCATAATGCCTTACACCTCATCCTCGATCCTCAAATTTCCCCCTTCTTATTAAAGGGAGTTTGGGAAATGAAATATTTCACTCTGCTTCAGTCCTCTGTACCCAAGCTGCCTACTCGTAATTTCGTTTTGCACACCGCTGCCCGCACCCATCATTGCTAAGTGAAGCTCTTGCTATTCCTTAATTCAACTGGCATTTTAAATCACGTGACTGGCTGTAATTTGGTTATTGTGTTTCTGTGGGAAAGACTGTTAAGAGGCGAGAGCTGCAAACCTCTTCCAGTGGTTTTTTTTTTTGTCTCAGTTCCTAGGAAATGCTAGAAATTATCATGAAGATGATTTCTCGCAAGAGACTTCCTAATGGCATCCTAGATATACCTGAAGGCAGTACTTCCCGAAACGCCTTGTGGAACAAAAGCAAGCCACGCATTTCGATTCGCAAACACGACCCACAGTTGGATGTAAATCATTCTGGCTCAGAGGTGCCCTTGGTTTAGCTGCCCGTCAAAGAGAGACAGGGCAGACATAACCCAACATTACTACCAAGCAATCTGAGGTTGTTTCCGGACGGGAAAGGCGTAGCATCGTTCTCCACAGCAGCTGTAAAACGCCTCTCCGGCATGCTCGGCCACATCTAGCGATGCAGAAGTACGTGGCCTGAGAGGCAGCTCACCTACCCACTCCGTATAGGAAAAGCTTTTGTGATTCTCACCCTTTTTCCAGTTTTCCATCAGTACTGCCTTCAAGGATGCAACACTTCGACATGGGTTGAGGAGACCAGCAGCGCTCAGGGAATTCCTCGAAGTGTGCATCACTGAAATGTAAATACCCAGTAGCAGGGACCAGCTGAGTGCCATTCGTGACCACGAATCACCTTGATTTTGAGGGGCTGCCTTCCAAAGCAAGCTTGTTGGCTGTCCTCACACCACACCTACCTACCATATTTCACCCAGCACATCCCTCCTTTATGGCCGTGCTCCCATTAAGCCAGGAGCCCTTCAATGCGTACGGTCGCAGTGCTGAACTTCCACCTGGCTGTGCCGAGCAGCCGGCAGAAAACCTTAAAGACAACCTTCATTTTCTACAAACTGAATTAAGAAACTTCCGCTTCCCGTTCACCCTAATCACTCTGCATGGCAGGGAATTAAGACCCCCTCGTTAGACTTCAGACTCACCGTCATCAGCTCCTTCTGGAAAGACTTCCTCTCCTTGTTCTCAGTGTTGTTGCAGTCTTCCTTCAGCTTCTCCAAGACAGAGGCCACTCGCTCTGGCTCGCTGTCTAACTCCGCTCGGCAGAAAAACATGAGCGGGAAGTTCAAGTACCCCAGTGCGTCGGCAAAGGACCGCCAGCTGCTGAGGTTCTCCATGAGCAGAGTCCTCACAGAGGCATAGATGTAGGTCAGGAACTTGCAGGGCCTCAGGATCTGCTCGAGCAACAGGCTGGTGGTGAGATCTGGCCCAGAGAAGTAGCTGGGCTTGACCTTCCCAACCACCAGCACGTTTTTGGTGTGCACAAGGCCTACTTTTCCCTGGTAGTAGCCAATATACCACTCCTTGGTCCACAGCTGTCCTTTCAACCTGATCTTCTCCTCACTGAGGAGGGCAACGATGTCGCCTTTCTTATACTCCAGCAAATAGTAGTTCTTGCTTTGCCGCACCACCGTCTTCAGCAGCTTGCCGTACTTCAAGCTCAACACTGGCCGGTCCTGAAAAACTGGATACTTGGCGGTGGCAGCCAGAGGTGAAAGGATGATCTTTCCGACCTCATTCTTCTTGAGGAACCGCCTCTGCCCTGTTGGCTTGATGGCACTTTTGGGAGGCGGCTGCGGTGTCTGGACACAGAACTGGGTCAAAATGGCATCCTTGTCATCTTTGACCTGTATCCTTAGCGTGAAGTCCGAGAGCTCGTTGGGGTCGTGGGACGCAATAGGAAAGATGAGGCGGCTGACCTTGCCCAGCTTCATCTGGAAGCCCCGCACAATTTTGGCTTGCTCGCTAGCTTTCACCTTGTAGTTGGTCATGTTGGAGAACATGCAGAACTTGAGGTCCTGAGGTCGTGACAGAGTAAACTGATGCTTACCCCAGAGCTGGAGGGCGACAGGAGCCGGGCTGTGGGACTGCCTTGTGACCTCGTTCACCAGGAGAGTCTTGGGCGCGCATTCGTGCCCAAACATGGCCACGACAGTTTTAAAGGAAGGGTGAATGTGTTTTGGGCCGTAGACACCAATCGTGATCTTCTTGCTGATGTAATCCCAAATGGTGTAAGGGTAGAGGATGTTCTGCCCCTGGGCTACGGCCGTGATGTACATGCAAGGCTCCAGGTTCTCCAGCTGCACCTGGATCGTGTCTCCATAGGAATAGCTCAGCTGCATTGGCGTGTAGGGCCCCTCTTTCATGTCACTCCGCAGGCACTGCAGTCCTACCAAACTCTTGCTCATGATGTCATTCTTGACCTCTGCCGACACCTTCATCTCCAGAATGATGAAGGTTTTCACCTCCATATTGCTGAGTTTGATCTGCAGGACCGGGCTGATGGTGCTGCACTTGTCACTGTTCAGCTCCAGCGGCGGATCCAGCATGGCTTTCACAGAGATCTGCTGAGTTTCCCCAGGGCACACGTGGCCCTCTGGCACATGGATGCTGATGTTGGTGTCTGGAAGCTGAACAGCTCCACCAGAGCTATCCAGCTTACAGACAATGTTGGTCTCCACTGGTTGCGTCTGACCCCAGCCAGGACTTTGACCAAGCAAATCCAAGTCATGGCAAGACCGAGCCAGCTTCCTATGGTTCAGCCACGCAGTCCTAAAATCTTCCCGGCTCTGGAACTGCTCAGGGGTGGGAGACTTCAAACCACTGAAGAAACCAGATGATGCCGGACCATCTGACTTGGCCTGAAGGACGGACAGTTCAGACAAACTGTAGGAGCGTTTACTTCTGAAAAAGGGATTGTCCCTTCTCACAGGCTGCTCCAGATCCAGCGTGTTTGTGGATGGAAACTCATCAAAAACATTCCCTAGGCTGCTACTGGCGGCTGTACTGGAAACGGCTGAAGTAGGAGCCCCCGTGTCAAAGAGCAGCAAGTCAACGGCGATGCTGGAGTTGGACTCTTTGTCTGAGCTGGGCACTGTTTGCAAATTCCCATTCAGAAACGGGTTCATCTGGACTCCGTTCAAGAACGGGTTGTTATTGTACATTTTCACAGAGTTTCTTTTTGTATCAGTCCATTCTCCAAGCAGGTCTAACTCCTTGACTCCCTCATCAGGGCTCTCCAGTAGATTGTCTATCATCCCGCTGTCCGTTAAGGAAGAGTTGCGGTGGTTGACAGGCTGGACGTAGGAGGAAGGGATGTAACCCATTTCGGTGGTGTTGTGAGCATACCACCACTCACCTCCCGAGGTGTCTAAGACATAAAGGTGGTCCCCCTTGGAAAACTTCAAAGTGGTGAAATTAGTTGGACAGTAGTCTTTGATTGCTATTACTTCCTTCGCATTGCCAAAGGACGTGGGATTGTCAACCAGAAAGGCACTAGGAGAAGGCACTGCAAAGCCAAGAAGAGAACAGCACTGTAAGCAATCCAGAACAGAGTCACAACTTGCGTCCAATCATTTATCAGATCAGCAATCCACGCTACTTTAAGTGGTGAAGTAAGGTTGTTTTACAGCCTTTCCAATCTGTAGGTATTTTTTTTCCTCTCCCTAAAATTTTTTAAACAGAACTTCCCTCTCCGCTACTTCTGTTACATTCACGTTCCTCTTCCCTGACAGGCTCACAATCTAAAGGGACGGGCATTGACACTTCCGGGAAGAGCAGCGGGAACTGAGACAGGAGAAGCAGCAACTTGTTATCCTCCCAATGCAGTCAAGCACCTTCGCAGCAAGCCTCCGCTGTGACACAGGGCCCCACGCAGTACCCCACAGCCTCGCTAAACTCCTTGATGAACGAGATGCACGAGAAGTGCTGGAAGGAGTTTTGAGGGAGTCGCTTCTCATGAGCTCTCCTTTTTACCTGGCGTGTTGGGACCTAAGCTCCTACAGGCACACGCTAGGATGGCAGGCATCCCCTTAAATGTTCACATTTAAAATAACAGAAGTTACTGTAACCATTTCAGATTTTAACAGATTGCTACATGGGAAGAGCCCTTATCCTCCCAGTTTGCTCAGCTGTACCTGAAGGTCTTCAGCCACCACCTCTTTAGCACTGCCATTGCGCTCTCCACGCAAACTGTTATCAGTGCTGCCGCTGGTGAACGCCTCCTCCTCACAGAGATTAGGTGATAACCCAAGGAAACATAAACACAAGATAACTGTCAGCACAAGCTAGAAGTGCTCTCGCTCTGCCGTAACCCCTCTCCTGCACGCATGAAACAAGTTTCAGCATAAGAAAAAACTATGGGCACGTCATACCCCTACTTCTTCACGTCACAGCAGCCAGAAAAGCAAGCATCTCGCTCCTTTTACATAGCACCTATATTTTAAAGCTCCTCAACAAAAAGTAACTCAGGTTCTAAAGAAGTTTGTGTAGTTTGAACCCTCAGAAAGAAGCACAGTGCTGTCATGGTCCTAGCAGCATATCCAGCATCTATTTCAGCTGCGCCAGCTGAAAATAATTTTGCCAAGGGATCCCAATTACGATCAAAACAGCTGCATCAAGCCTAGAGATGCTCACGCTGTCACCCTATTTATTGGTTTTGCTCTCACTTTTAGGGCCAATTTCTGCTAAAAGGCACTAGAAACAAGCTGCAGATGATGTTACATCAACATTCAAATGCGTGTTATCTCGCTAGATAGGCCTAAGAAAACGCGGAGAGCTGGGTTTTCACCAAAACGGAGCTCAAGAGCACTAGGACAGCACCTGCTTTAACAGGCTCGAGAGCTCTCTGGAGGGAAAAGGGGGATTTAAAAACATGGCAAGCCCCTAAAATCCCAGAGACGAAGGGACTGCAAATCAGACTGTGCATCCTTGCGCTTCTCAGACACAGAAACTACAAGGCAAGGGAAGACATAGACAAGCAAAGAAAAGTCTTTAAATAGATGCTAGGGATCAAATACGAAGAAGAGAAGAGTTTGTACACATCCTAAACAACTCATTGTTAATCCACTTCCTCCACCAGCAGGTAGGCAAAGTTGTGAGGACATTTATTCAGCGTAAAACTATATATAAACTCTGCACTGAAATTATTTTGCCAGCCCCATAGGAAGCCACCGTTAACCCAGAGCTGCAAGATGGGGCATCTCCCATCTCCCCATCCCTTTGGCTCAGACAGGGGAGCGGCCATCCCCGTGTCCCCCCCCAGCCGCGCACACAGCAGCAGGGTTAACATGGATGCGCGGAAACCAGCAAATTCCTTGGAGAGTATGAGCAATTCCTATTTTTGCAGCACTTGCTGCTCTTCCCCATCAGCTGCTGCCTGCTAATTATTAACCGACCCCTTCCTGGACCCCAAGGGTGAGAGGATGCATCTGAATGGAGGATGGGGCATTGTCCCCACCCATTCCATGGAGGTCCCCACCAGTCCCTCCGCACCTTTGACGTCGCAGAGGCTGGTGTCAGCAAAACCCTCGCTGAGATCGATGAGCGTCCCCTCCGACTTGCACCGCGGTAAGCCACCCGAGTTGGCCGCCCGGATCCTCTGCGCCGCCATCTCTGGCCTGCCGACCCCCGTGGTCCCAGGGAGCGCTAGGTGGCCATGGCCTCTCTGCAAGTAAAGCTGGCTACGGGGACTCCAGCATCACCTCAGGGAACCAGCCTGAAGGGAGAGAAAAACCCCAGCACGTTAGCAAAGGCTCCAGGTCCCACCGTGGCACCCACGCACTGACGATGCTCTCCCCAGGCGCATGCCGACCCTGCAGTGATGTGACGGGAGAACATCCTTGTGTTCTCCTTAAATTACCACGAAAGATAACCTGGCTGCTCCTACTAAGCATGGCACTGCCTACAAATCTCCAAGGGCTTTGGATATTTGGGGATATGTTGTTCCCAGGCCCATAAATTGGTCCTTCTCCCCACTTCATAAGAGCTTTCAGGGCATTCGCACGTTGCTGTAATCCATATCTATAAAACCAGCCGGCACTCAGGTGCTGCAGGAACCCAGGGCAGCAGTTAGGGAGCACGGAGGGCCCATGGGACCAGGCAGAGAAACATCCCTTCTGGCACCCACTGCCCTACCTCACTGCCCTGCCTCACTTGAGGAAAAATAAAAATAAAGAGTTTTTTTCTCCTTTTTTTTTTTTTTTTTTTCCAGAAACCCTGTGGAAGAGCAGCTGCATCAGTGTGCCAGAGCTGAGAGGAAAATTTACCCCCTTGCCCACGGAACACACCGGCATTTTGACTGCCAACGTTGCGGCTGATGCAAGCGCTGGCAAGGCCTCCTCTGGTGTTACCCGTGTCCTCTGGGGCTCGGAAGGCGGCCAGAAAAGCCAGGAGTGTGCGAGTGAGCCAGCAAGCCCGAGCCATGCTCTGCTCCTCCAGCTTTGCACCACGGAGCAGGTATGAGGTCCGATGTACTTGGTGTCATCCCAGTAAAATCTTGCCATCCAACATCCCTGTGGACATCCCAACATCCTGCACCCCACAAACCTGCCAGAAAACTCCAGCCTGGCTGCAAAGTGCCAACAGCTCTTAAAAATAAAGCTCTGTGCAATTAAAAGTTATATCCCAATCCAGATCCCCTGCTTGAGCTCAGCAAGCCAAAGGGTTTTTCACCCACTTGTAGCACTGTTTTTCCCGTCTCCCCGTTTTTCCTTTCTCCCTCTCACATGCAATTTTTTATTCCCCTTGCTTGAAAAAAATCAGATCAAGCAGAAAATAACCCCCAAACCCTCAAATTCCTTTAGATGGGAATATGGAGCTGATAAAAATGCGAAGACAAGCATCAATTGCTTGTTATTAAACCAGCGAGTCTCTCTCCGCCAGCACGGTGAGGAGCAGCAAGCCCTGAAGGATTCGCTGCCCTTTTCTGGAATTCAGCAAGAGGAAATTTGCAGGGGAGAGCCTGAGCAGAAGATACTCCAGCCAGCTTGAAATGCTTCCCAAGCCATCCCCAGGGCCCGGTATGCCGGGAATGTGGTTAGCTGGAAGGGATGCACCAGGCTCCAGCCAGAAAAGGGACGGGAGAACTTGTGTGCAAGTGGGAAGGCAGCGGGAAGGGAGGAACGGCGCTCTCATTAGCCAGCACGGTTCATCACCGATCCAGCCCTTTCCCCCCCACCCCCTGCAAAGCACCACCGCAGCAGGCAGGGTGTCATTTCTCGTTAACGCCAGGCGCCGTTTTGGGATGATGCATTTTCCAGCTGGCAAGCAAGACCCTGAACACTTACTGCTTCCCCCTAAAGAGACCCTGCAGAGCCTAGGCAGGCTCTCGTCAGGTTATTTTTTCCTCCCTAGCTGGAGGTTTTGAGCCCTCCATGGCTACACAGGCACAAAATCCAGCACAAGATGTTCAGCATCGTCATCGCAGAAATAGCTCAAGTGGCAAAGTTTTCACCAGTTCCAGCAATACTTGCACGCAATCCTGTGAAAAAAACAAAATCCCCACCTTTTGACAGCCCAGAGGCTGCCCCTGCTTGGTGAGAGTGAACAAAGCAAGAGTGAAACCAGGTGATTTTTTTCCCCCGTGAATCAAAGCACAAGCCACAAATAAATTTTTCAACACCTGCCCTGTAGCCCAGTATCAAATAATTTTTATATCAATCATTACAGCTGTGCACTGACAACTCTCACCAACATATCCAGTGCCTGGCATTCGCAGGGATGCTCCCCCATCCCGTATTTAAGTAACTACATGGGAAGCTTTATGCTAAAGGTCTAGACAGATGCAGTTGTGCGGAGAAACAGCTGGAAAAAATCCCCCCTACACGCACCCCCGCGGTCTCAAAAGGCAGCAAGAGCGTCGATCAAAACGAGGGATTATGGAAAGGTATTTCCTCTTGCAAAAGCAGCATCTTGGCTGTGTCTCAGCCCACTCTGGATGCGGCAACACTCTCAAACACACATGAAAGGACTGGGGGTGCATGCCCCCCCAAGACTGGACTTGGGGCAAGAGTCGTGTTTTGGAGCTGATGGTCTCTGTGGATGGACACGAGATTTTTCTGAACACAGGACAGCAAACCAGCAAAGTCAGGCTACGTGAGAATAAAATGGGACAGCTGGGAGCAGGGTGGGGGGAAACAAAGGTGGACGGGGCAAGATTTGTTTAGAATTCACTTCTGTAGCGACAGCTCCTCCGAAAGCACTTTAAATATAGACCAGGATTAAATACAGACTAGGAAAAACCCGGCCCCATCTGTTTACCCAAAGCCATAAACAGCAACCAAAATGAATGGGAGGCGGGGGGGAGGAAACTAGTGAGCAACCAGAGTTCACCCCATGCGAGCGAGGAAGACGGCTGCATCCAAGGAACCCGCACCCGCTTTTCACATCATTTTTTTTTCTTCTCAGGCTGGAAAGGCAATGCTGTAGGGTAAAAACCCAACTGTGCAAGCCAGGAGGACCCAGTGCACACTTCCCCCACCCCAAGTACTCCAAACCCCCAGCTTTGCACCCCGCGGTACCAGCCATCTCACTATTCTTTCCAAAAATCCTAACCGGGCTTTGCTGAGGGTTGGGCAAAGCTTTGGGGAAGCTAAAGCCGGCGCGGCGTGCCGTGACGGTATCGGCTGTATCTCCTCCTCCCCTTGGCTTCTGCTCCACCGGGAGACATCATGGGACGCCCATCCTGTGAGTCACCCGTCAGGGGAACAGCAGAGCTGCCTTCAACAGGGACGTCCAGCAGCCAGCAGGGTCTCCAGGGTCTTGAATAAGTGCCCTACCTACTCCTGGATCTCCTCTCCACCGGGCACAGAGCACATCTGGGGAGAGTCTAAGGTTCGACCTATTAAAAAACAAAACAAAACAAAAACAAAACAAAAAAAACCAAACAACCTACTGAAACCTATTAAATAAAACCCAAAGGTCTTTTTCCTGCAGTGCCTGAATACACAGTGCCCAGCTGATTTCTAACAGCAGCATTTCCCGGCATGGAGTGGCACAGAAAAGGTTAGAAATAATTTCTGCAAACTCTCTGGGACGGCTTAGCCCAGAAATTCAACCACAAGCTTTCCACTCCTGGCCCCACAGACTCAGGGGAGCCCTCCTGAGACCCCCCAGCAGCAGAGCCCCATCCTCCCCAACGTTCCCAGCTCCACCCATCACACCAAACTGGTCCTGATGGGATTATGGTATGGATCCACCTCTGCCCAGACACTGAGCTGTAAATCAAAGACACAGCACAGGCATCCAGCCACGCTGAAGGAGGTTAGTGGAGAAAACTCCAGGAAAAATACTTACTGGTAGTGTAAGCCCCGCGTCCACAAGTAAAGGAACACAATAAAAACATGGCAACAGCTGGGCGGGAAGAAGGATCTGCTGCTGGCCAAGGGGAGATCTTCTCCAACAGGCACCGACTGCAGCCCAGCGTAGGTGGAAGAGGACCCCTCCAAAAGCCTCGATGACGGAAAACCCTTGACTGCCAAGAGTTTAGGCTGGTAAGACCCAGGGCCGGGTGGTACCAAGCACCGTCAGGGCTGGAGATGAAGCCAGGTCCTTCCGCGTGCAGCCCCAAAGGATGGGCAGCACACGGTATCTGCTGCCAGAAAAGGAGGCGAGGAGGACTGACGCACGTCCATGCCCATCCCATCCCTCCCGGTCCTCCCCGGAGCTCGGCCAAGCCAGGGAGCTGCAGGGTCCATCCCACCATGGCATGCGTGTGCCCACAGGAACCATCAGGAACAGGAGCCACTGTGACATGAGATGGGTCGAGCTTGCCATAACCACCATACCTGCACATCTGTCCTCCTTGGGTGACAAAGAAAAAGCCCATCAAGCCCTGAGCCCGTGTTCTAAGTTCAGGGGAAACCTCCCACCTACCCTTTGCCACAAACTGAAAGGTGGGAAGAGAAGAAAGAGCTTCTAACCACTCATTCATCCTCCTCTTCCCAGGCCAAAGCCAAGACCAGCTCCAAGCAACTTAATTTGCCTTTCCCTTCTCCAAAGTCAAGCTCCCTGGCTCTCCTACTAACACAGAAGTGTTTTTGGAGGTTTCTTTTTAAAACAGTCAGCTCTGCTTCAATACATGTCAATTTAACTCTTTGTAGCTAGAAACTCATTTCCCTGAGTCACAACGCTACCCACAGAGCGCACTCATCCTACACAACAAATTTACTGAAAATGTTGCTTTTCTCGCAGTCACAAAGTCTGAAGTATCTCAAGAACACAGAAGCAGTCACAGAAGAGACGATCCCTGGCAACCCAGGGGACATGGAGAGGGGGCACCCCAGATCCAAAGGAGCCGATGACCGCCTGCTCATGTGCCTGGGAGCGCCAACACAAACCAGATTCTGTCGCTGCAATGTGCAATAGCCTCCAAAAGAGGCCTTTTTTTTGGCTAAAATTGCCACATTTTAGGAAACGGTCTAATTTAGGAACTTGGTTTTGCCCTGCAGCTTCTTCACCTTCAAGCACTTCCTCATGACTATGCTGCAACACAACCTTAACCATTGGGCTTAAGTTGCTCAGCACACTTCCACCCAGTAGAAAGTGGTCGGACCATCTAGAGATTTGCCTGCTTTTTCCACGCTTGTATTAACAGATCTTCCAGCACACACAAAAAACACAACATCCTCTAAATCAGTAACATCGCATGGACTCAGCCAGGCCCCCCACAGCCTCCTACAAGACGGCGACAGTGTTTGAGATGGCTGGTGGCCTCTTTCCACCCATGGCGGATAAACGGACACTCTCGCAGCTCATCTCCTGAAGTCAGTCCCAGACAGGTGGGTTCATGGCCAACTCCTCACTTCCACAAGTGGTCACGTAGTGTATCCATCACCTGCTGCATGCAACGATGAGGGCAGCATGGCTCAAGCTCTTCTGAGCGTACATGCAGCA
Organism: Chlamydotis macqueenii; assembly: GCF_036417535.1. Lineage (NCBI taxonomy): Eukaryota > Metazoa > Chordata > Aves > Otidiformes > Otididae > Chlamydotis > Chlamydotis macqueenii. The sequence continues at coordinate 42,542,286 of NC_141561.1, forward strand.
TGGGGAAAGACCACCTGGACTTGTGCAACCCCATCACTTACCCCCACCAAGTGACCTCCTTCCCAGCATCTGCCCAGCTGAACCACTGCAGGACACCACAGAGATGCTCCCCAGCACAGGGAGATGTCTTCCAGCCATGGGACGCCTCCAAACATCTAGGTGGTAGTTGAGTGCCAGCAGAGAACGATGGGTTCTTGTTCAGAGGGAGAAGGGGACGATCCCTCCACCCTCTACTTTGTACTGGAGACAAAGCATCTTGCTCCCCAAGATCCTGACCTCTGCAGTTAAGGTCCTTTGAGCCTTGCTGGTGAAACTGGATGGGGAAGAGCTGGCTGCTGTTGGTTTTTTTCCCCCCAGAAGCCTGGGCCAAGCATTTTGCATGTTCGATGCCAGAAATGCCGCACACTCTAGAGATTCCTGACATTATCGCCTTCCTCTTATCTCCTCCTCCTCCTACTTTACCACTTGTGTTTGCAAAACCAATGCTTTAATCTTCCAAAAAAAATTAAAAAAACCCAACCAAACATAAACCACTCCTTAAGACAACACAAAACACAAGCTCTTTGTACCAGAAAGAGCATGTTAGCACATTATCTCAAATGAGCCTTGCAGCTGCCAATGTGCCAGAACAGAAGACGTGTCACTTTAGTCTCTTTTCCAGCAAACAAGAAGAGACTTGAGGAAACATCAGGACCTCCCGTCCCTCCTGCAGCATGCTCAGCTCGCAAGGGTCTGCTCTGGACCTGATCCCTGCTGCGGACAGCAGGCAGCGGGGATGCTGCTTGCTGAGGGCCACAAAAATGATCAGAGGGCTGGAGCACCTCTCCTATGTGGACAGGCTGAGAGAGTTGGGGCTGTTCAGCCTGGAGAAGAGAAGGCTCCGGGGAGACCTGATAGCGGTCTTCCAGTACCTCAAGGGGGCTACAAGAAAGATGGGGATAGGCTGTTTAGTAGGGCCTGTTGCAATAGGACAAGGGGTAATGGTTTTAAAATAGAGGGAGGTAAATTTAGATTGGAAATTAGGAAAAAATTTTTTACACTGAGGGTGGTGAAGCACTGGAACAGGTTGCCCAGAGAGGTGGTGGATGCCCCATCCTTGGAAACGTTCAAGGCCAGGCTGGATGAGGCTCTGAGCAACCTGATCTGGTTGGAGATGTCCCTGCTCCGGGCAGGGGGGTTGGACTGGATGACCTTTGAAGGTCCCTTCCAACCCTAACCATTCTGATTCTATGATTCTATGCTCGCGCCCAGCATCCCTGCTCAGGCATGGCAGCAGCGGCACAGCCAGTTGGAGAGGCATAGCCCTGCGCTACACCATGCCCTCCAGCCCAAGCCAAGCCTTAGAGAAAAACCCTGCCCGCAAGCTTAAGCTCAGCTCTGCTCCTGCCAGCCGAGCACGCTGCCAGGCAAGGGCAAGCCAAACACAGCAGGTTTGACGGGGCAGAGGTAGAAGGGAGCATCCGTGGCAATTTCAAAGCACCCCTGTCCCCAAAGCACCCCCACCGCTGAAAACGGTGCCAGAGTGGTGAAGGTTTAAAAAGCCTGCGAGCACGGGAAGGTGCTGGCAGTGCCGTACGCAGCAGGAACCCTCACGAGGTTTACACAGCCATAAAAAAAGGTGCTCCTGGGCTGACAGCCTGACTCCTGCAACAGCAGCGCTTCCAGCAATAAAACCATTAAGCGCACACGAGTCCTGTTAATATAGCAGGGAGGTAAATAAAGTTGTACTTGCTTCCACGGTTTCAGGGCAGCCCGTGGGCTACAAGACCAGTCAGACCCTCCGACATCCCCAACAGAACAAGAGAAGAGGAGCCCAGGAGAGCACCTTCTTCCTCCAAGCCCTTGCAGCCCCTCCAAAGTGCTTCAGGAGCCCAAGGGCTCAGCCAACGGCCAAGGCAAGACTGCCCCTGAGGGATGCTCAGAGCCAAAAGCAAGGACCAAGCGCCCTGCAAAACAGGAGAACTCAGATTTGAGCTGGATCAGGCAACAGCACAAGCTCATGCCGGCAACTGGTGGCAGAGGAGAAATGAAATACAGATTTTCAGAGCCACAACCCAGCCGTTGGCCAGAGGGAGACCCTTCTGAAGAAGAAACGCCTTTGTCCAACAACAGATATAGTTGTCATAGTCATCATCCTCTGCTTTGGAAGAGGAGGAAAATCTCTTATTTTCTTTTTTAAGCACTGCAGACTAATCAGTGGGTTAACCTAAGGGCACGTCTAGCACCCTGACACAGGCACCCACATGAGCTGGTCTGGAGCAGGGATGCTGGGCAAAGTTCTTTGGCTGCTGCCAGCACCCGCTCTGCCCGCTGGTGGCACGCTCTCAGTTGATGGAGGAATGGTACAGACACCGTGCTGTGGTCCCACCTAGGATCATCACCAGGAAAAACCCCACACACCGCTCCCCATGCGATGCTGTGGTGGAAAGAATGCCTCCTCATGGTCACCCACGAGATTTCGGGGCAACGTCCACAGCAAGCAGACTAAGGGCAACCACGGAAAACAAGAAAGGAGGGGAAACGGTTTCCTGGCTCCACAGGCACTCACGAACACCTGATGCACACTTGAGGGGGGTGACCCAAACCCCTCCTCTCTCCATCTCAAGAGATCAAATCAACCAGGGCAACAAAAACTTCAAATGCAGTAAAAGGGTTTCATTGAGAAAACCTTGGAGCAATCCACCATCGTGCTGCTCCCAAGGCCACAGTCCCAGCAGGGTCTCCTTACTTCAATAATTTGGATGCTAATTTGGACTTTAAGAGCTGTCAAAAGCTGAAGCAACCAAGCCAAGCTGCGCTTCCCCCAAGTCCAGATGACAACAGACCTTTAACTGCATTAACACTTCAGAGCCCTGTCTCCATCACCCTTCACTATTTTCATCTTTGTCTGACGGAAAGAAGTAGCTGTTCTCAGCTGAATTGCTGGTGCAATGTGCAGAGCCGCACACTTGCCATGTCCCTGTCTGCAATGTTGGGAAACCACTCCCACCAGCGTGACCAGAGAAGAGCAGGCACAGGGAATTCACTCGCGCTGCTGGATGGGGAGGCTGGCACCAGAACCGATGCAGCGACACACAGAGAAGGCAACAAAAACCTCCAGAGATGAGCTAGTCCACCAGAGATGAGCTATGAGCTAGCTCCAACTTGCCCGTAGACCGACACAGTCAACTCTCCCTGCCCATGTACTCCACCAAGACGGATCTCCCCCACACTGACCACTTCCTCGCACAAAGAACATCACAGGATGAAAAATTTAAAAAAATAAAAAAATAAAAAAAATTGAGTCCTGCTCGGTCCTCTGGACTTAATCTGACCTGCTCAGCATTTAGGAAGAGGGTGCTGCGTTCCAAGACCGCAGATGCCATGGGGACACAGTGGCCACCCATGGGTCACCCAAAAGGTCACTTTGTAAGCAGGTAGCCAGGACATGGCTGCAGGCCCCAGGTCGGCTGGACTTGCTCCTGACCTTAGTCAGGAGGTCTATTTTAGGAGGAGGGAAAAAAAAAAAACCAACAAAAAAAACCCAACAACCACGGCAAAAGCTTGCCCTTGATTTAATGTTCTTACACACCTTGCTGATTAGCCCAGGTACTGATCTGCTGGTGGGTGACACGACATCTTCGGCTACGCTGAAAATGCTGACGGAAGCCAAAACCCATCACGAGCCTGAGCTAGGCAGAAACAAATGCAATCAGCACATTACAATGCATTTCCTCAAAACAGCGAGTTTTTTTCAGCACTCGGCCTTGGTAAACATTTCTAAACCGGCAACACCTGGGTTTAAGCAGCTTAACCATTTGCTGGAGCTGACGGTCTTCTCATAGGAATGCAACCTGGGGGTTAAACCAGACTGTGGGTCACTCCACATCCGACTCAATCCCTGGTCCACAAACCCAGGTCAAAAAGAGGGCAAACTCGCTGGCAGCAGAACGGCATCAGGAGCGCAATGCTCTGGTCTTCCAATTTGATCTCACCTGCAAATCCAGCGAGTTGCAGACCCATCCCAGAAGCATGCTTTCAAGACCAGACTCATCCCATCAGCGCAAAAGGCAGTGTGGCTCATTTCAGGCCGATTTTGGCAACAAAATCCTTGCCTAGACTTAGACTAGAACTTGGCTACAGGTGGGAATCAGCGTTCCAGGTGCAGGCACCCACCTCTTCCAGCCGGGAAGGTGTTGGAGATAAAACCAAAGCAGGCCAGTGTTTAGGCAACACAAGAGCAAATACCACACCTGCTTGTTTTAAGTAGTTACCCTTGCAATTAAAGCCCATCAAACTGCACAGAGCTTCACACAACCCGCACATTAACTATGAGGAATGCAACCCAGGGGTGAGGGATGCCCAGATACCATCCAAGCAGTGGCTCCAAGCACTTTCCGTAACATCAGCAGCGCCAGGAAGGGGGAAAAAAAAAAAAAAAAAACCAACAAAAAAAAAACCCCAAACAAACAAATAACAGCACCCACCCCATCTGTCCGTACAGATCTGTCTCAGTTTGTTGTTTTGGTCTCGCCAGGTTAAAACACTGCTCGATCTCATCATGACGTGTCAGATGGGCGATAAGAATCCCATTTCATCATTTTAAGACCCGAGCATTTATTGGAAGGGATTATCTGCAAACAAAGCTAGGCACTTTGAACTGTTTAGTTTTACGTCAGTTGAAAAAACGCATGAGGCCCTTGCCTGGGTGCTCCCAAAATTAACACGGTATGAAATAAGAGGGCGACCTCACCGCGCACAATGTCAAAGACACACTGCTGCCCTGCGCCGGGAAATAACCTTCTTCAGGGTGAGCCATTTTGGGCAAAGAGTCCTTTCCTTAGCAAGGCATTTGGGCACAGAAAGTCATTTCTGTAAATTTGGCAAAATCTCGCCTTTGCTCAAAATCACTCTTGTCGCCGGACAAAGCAGGGCTGAACCTTGGGCACAGTCTGAAAGTAATCTTAAAGTAATGGTAGATTTTTCCATGCTTCAAGCAGAGCTTTTGAAGTTAAGCGGAGCCAGCTTCCACCAACTTTCCACGCTGCGCACTGAACCACAGCGACACATCTTCACAGGAGTAACCTCTAAAAATAAATAAATAAATAAATAAATGGCCAACTCTAAGCCACCGCAGAGGGAATATTTCCACAGGGCAAGTTTTTCCCTCTGTGCTGTCCCTGAGAAGCCAGCCCCAGGAGAGGCTGTACAGAGATGGACCTGCCCTCACTTTTCAAGCCGAAGATGCAAGGAACCTCAGAGCCTCCCACTTTGAGCCCCAGAGCCAGGTACTCCAGAAGAATGCCTCATTTTAGAAAGTAAAGCCCAAAATCAGGTTGAAAGCCCCACGTATTCAAGGACAGAGGCCTCAAGTTGGCCAAACGTTGGCCACACACAGCAAAGAACCTGCTTCGTTTACTGATTTCTACGGAAAGCAACTTCAATCCCACCATGAGCTCTGCTTCCAGGCCACTTTGATAATCACAGCAATGGGCACATTTTAATTTTGGCTCAGTATCTAAAGCACAGGTTGGGATCTAAAAGTAGCAAGCTCATGGCTACAGAAGACAATTCCAGGTACAACCAACACGCCAGGCCACCATCCGTGGTGGTGGCCCACCATCTTCACACCGTCTTGCCTAGACGACACCTCCTTTTCTCAGCAGCATCCCGGATTTTCTGCCAAAGCTCTTCTGTTCAACGCCACCCGCCTCCACAAGCACAGCAAATCTTGGTGCTGGCCATGGGGCAGCTCTGCAAGGAGAAGCGGAGAGGGCAGCAAGAGGTTTCCAGGAGCTGAGGAATGTTCTCCAGCACGGCCAGCTGATATCCACGTGCAGCCAGCATGGGGCTTCGCTGTCAAAGGGCCAGGCCAGAATTAGACACGCTCTCAATGAGAAAAAAAAAAAAGAGAGCCTCAACATCAAACCAACGCAGACAGACTTTTTCTTTTTTTTTTTTTAAATATGATTTTTTAAAAATTTTAATTAAAACTCACTTCAAGTGACACATAAAAGAAGTGAAACCCCAGGCACAGCTGACGCACTAGGACAGATCTATATTTAGACAAACACCACGAGTTCTCGATCAACAGGAAAGAAACGGAAACTTTTTTGGCACTGTCCAGAAAGAGAAAAGAAAACTAAAAGAAAGAGGCCCACCGCCACTCATCGTTACCAGGAGCAACACCCACTGGCACTTCAGCCTCCCAACTCTCCACTTTTACACTGAATCCAACTTTTTTTTTCCATGCACGATCCCAGTAAACAAGATTTGCAGCTCACAGTGCACACATAATGACTACCAACCAAAACACATCACGTGCATTCACAACACAGCTGGTATTACTACTATTTCTTTTTTTTTTTAATTTAGTGCTTACTACTGTCAGCTTTGCTTTCAACAAGACAGCTGATAACGTGTTAGTACTTCAGCATAAAACAAATATACTAAAGTGATTTAAAAAAAAAAAAAAAAGCCATTTCCACGTTTTGCAGATCAAAGTTTTAAGAGAGAAAGCAGAGCACCAATGTAAAATACACTCCTTCAAAATCTGATGTTTCTTCTACCGTGCTATTCATCTGGGAGCTTTTGGTTCAGAAGTCAGAGATGGGCTTAGCCGGATATCAAATTGTTTGCTGGGCCTCGTCCCAAATTTCTCTAACATTACTCACGGGTTTTTTTTGTGCGGGATGAGGATTTTATACTTCAAGGCAAAATGGAGCAAGAAGCGTTTGCAGGAATTACCATGGTTAGGCTGAGACCTCCGAGTCCAAATGATTCCCATGTTATCCCACCCACAGAAGGAGAAAGAAGCCTCCCCAGGCCATCCAGGCAGGATGCCGCAGCTCCGGGCAGCTGGGCGATAGATGCTCGGTCCAGAGGAAGATGCTCTGCATACAAACATCCCACAGCCACCGCGTGGGCAGCATCACCTCTGCCTGCCAGCCTTCCTGCAGGGAATTACCCTCTGCCTTGCCTTCACAAGCTGAACTGCCTCAAAGCAGCCTTACGTCAGGAACCACCTGCCCTTTCCCAAAGAAAACCCGCCTCTGAGCGAGGGGCCCAGCTGGCACAGCTCTTTCCAGCCACAAACCCCTAAAAATTAGACCAAACTGCACACATTTTTACTTCTTTTATCCTGCCTGACTGCAGTGCAATCCAGACACAGTGATTTTTTTTTTTTTTCTTCCCCCCTCTCCCAGAACCACTTTGGAAGTTATTTCAGAGCCCATTTCTGGAGGCACGGCCACTGCAGCCGCAGAGACCAGCGTCTGACCTTCGGATCGTACCGCTGCACCAACCCAGGCAACGCTGGTGCTCCATGCCTCAGTTTCCCCGCAGCGTTACCCACTGGTACCCAAACCCTTCAGGACACTCATCCCTCCCCGTCACCTAGAGGACGCATCTCCCCTTGCCTGCTCTGGAGTTTCCCATCACAGCCAGGTAGCAGGAATACCGGCAGCGGGACAGCCAGCAGCTTTCCCCCTGGACACTCATAAGGCCAGGGTTTAAAACCAGGGTTAACGCACGGGACGGAAAGGTCACCCCTGCTGCAGGGCAACTGCAGAGAGCAGAGACAGGGTTAAACACTCACCCTCCCCAAATCCCCGCTGCAGGGCCCTGCATTCCTCAAACAGCATGCAGTGCTGGGCTAAAGCTTTTTTTTTTTTTCCCCCCCTCACTGTTTCCATGCTCAGTCATGTCCTGCAATCCTGGATTTAGCGAACATTTTAACAGCTCCTAATAATAAGCGGAGCAGGAGCTGGAGAGGCACTGGCTGCTCCAGCCAGTTGCCGCTCTGAGGAGCCACAGGGCTGTTCTGCCACAGGGCAAGGTGTTAAAAATCAGAAAAAAAAAAAAAAAAAGAAAGAAAAAAAAAAAAGGCATATTTGGGATCTGTGCTCGATCTCAATATGCAATTTTTATGTGCCTCCCGGGAAATACAGGTCCAAGAGTGGGTATGCGCTGGAGACCACGGCATGTTCCTCAGCAACTCGAAGGGGTTGGCGCGTCTGTCCCCCATCACCAGAGAGGAGTCGCGACCTCGTTTCGCAGGATCTCACCAGGCACTGTGAGAGTCCAGATGGACCGTCTGGCTAATTGAGTTAATTAAAGCATTTTTCAGCCGCGATTAACTTCCAGGCGTGCTGCTCCAGCTCTCTCCAGGGAGCACGGGCCACACCTCAGCAGCGGCAGGAGAGACAGGGAAAAATTACTTGGAAGCACTTACTGACAGCACCGAGCTGTTTCTCAGCAGTGTGTGCCAACTCTGAGCGGCTTACAAAAGAAAAAAAAAAAAAAAAACAAACTAAAAAAAATCCTGAAAAAGCCCAAACCTTCATCCATTTTTCACCTCCAGGCTGAGCAGGACAGACTTTGCACGGAGAATATGCAGGCAAGGCTGCAGCGGATGGATGGACGGGAAGAGACCTACCACCCTGATGTCCCAACCCCAGAGCATCTTTTCCCTGGTCCGGTGCAAAGCCGACGTGATCGGCTCTGGGAAGCCAGCAACGCTGCCCGTAACTCTTAGGACGATAAGACGGTCAAGGCCAGAGCCGGCAGCGCGGGCTCTCTTGTTTTTGCTGACGAGGTTAATCGCCATCTCCCAGCGACAGTAAATACTTTATCTGTCAGCAGCCCTGGCCCTGGAGATAACCAAGCAAAACACTGGGGAAGGCCAAAAGAAAGGCTTGCTTTGTGGTTGCACTGTTTTGCTCCTCAATGAGGAGGAGGGCTGCCACAAAGCACTGGAAAGGAGCCACGTCCTGGAAAGCTGGTATTAAAAAAAAAATAATAAAAAAAAAAACCAAACCCAAACAACACAACAAAACAAACCAAACAAAAAACAAACCCCAAAACCAACCCACCCCGTTGCTGGCGACCCCACGCTTTCATCTCCATTCCCCAGAAACCTACTTGTCCTCCGTCCGAGCAAAACGGGTGACAAACGCCCACAGATGTTCCGTTCATCTGGAGGCTGCTCTGATAAATCTGCAGATGATGGTTTCCACGGGTAAGGAGGAGCCATGGCTCGGGAAGACAAAGGATGCACCCCTGCACCCCCATATCTCCTCTTTTTTGCGGGACGCAAAACCCTCCATCTCTTCCGCTCTTTTTGCGGGACGCAAAACCCTCCATCTCTTCCGCTCTTTTTGCGGGACGCAAAACCCTCCATCTCTTCCGCTCTTTTTGCGGGACGCAAAACCCTCCATCTCCTCCTTTTTTTCCTAACTTGAAACCTTACGAACCACAAAGCACCAGTTGCTCCCAGGCCACACGTATGAGGAAGTATTCCCTGTGCCACATGCAGAGAAAGAAAAACCCACTAATGATGGTTTTTGTGACAAGGCAGGGGGAGCGGGGTGGGGGAAGAGGGTTTTTTTTGAGGCAGGAGGCACGGTGCTTAGGGTAGAGAAGAGCAATATCTAAAGCTGGGTTTGCACACGTTTTTGCCAGCTGGGAAATGCTTCTTGCGCCAGCGGAGAGCAACCCACCCCGGCATGGCTAATCTGATGGCAGGTTTTCAACGCTGTGGCCAGCACACGAGGGGCTGGGGAGGGAGGCTGGCAAAAGCAGGGGGAAAGAAAGCAAGGAAATGCCACAGAGGTGAGGACGCTTTTTCTGGCCGGGCGAAGGCTTGTTTTGTTTCCCTCCCTTCAGCTAGCTGCCATTTTCCGGAAGCTGGATGGGTTACAAAAAAATAATACAAAAAGTTTCTCTTTGTTTAATTGTAGCCGCCGTGGCCCTTGCGCCGAGGGACCAAGCGTTCCCGCCAGCTGCTCTGGGAACGGATGCAAAGGAAGAGAAAGGCATGGCAGCAGGGAATAACAGGAGAGTTAAAGCTTTAACGTCTCCTACAAAGACACCACCCCAGCTGAAAACAGATTGTTTTTACTCCAGGCACGCGTGGCTTGGGAGACTTTGGTCTCAGCTCCCTGCGTGACTACCACATCGGTTATTCAAATTCCTGCTCTTCTCGCTCCTTTCCTCCACTTTTTACCTGGTGTAGGCGTCTTCTAGGTGGACAACTCAAGTATGATCTCCCACTGCACTGAGCAGGTCATGGGATGCTCCAGCCAGCCCCGGCACTCGCCGAAGCCACATTTGCAGCCAAGAGGTCCAACTGCACCCATCCAGCTCATTCCAAACTGGCAACCAACCCCGCAAAGCTAACGGCAGCTGTCACAAAATATCGCCTGCCTTGCTCTTCCACTGACCGCGCCAGGCACGCACCGTTCTTCAACTCAAAAAAAAAAAAAGAGCCTTTTCTGTTCCTAAGGAAACAGCCCGTGTAGTTCAAACGAGGCCACACACCACGCAAATGCCTCCACATCCCTGAAAAAAAAAAAAGCGACCTAAAGCACTTTATACGGGCAGTGCAGGCACGGAGAACGGCTCCCGGATCGACCCTAGGGAGAGGGAAGTGACAGCTTTGCACGGGGCGCGTCAGCAGCACGCGATGAGCAAGCCAGCCTAATGATTACACACCGCAGCCGCATTCCTTTGCCAGGTGGAAAGGGTGTCCCGTCCCCGTCCCCGTCCCCGTCCCCCCCTCCCCGCCCCGGAGTCAGCTAGAAAACATCTGGTTTTCGCTTTGTGGCAGCGATCTGCCCTCCTGGAAAGGGTGGGATGCTCCCCAGGGCAACCCTCCCGCAGAGGAAGCAACTTCAGAGCCTGCGGAGAAGCGTGAAAAGGAAAGGTTTTCGTGTTATTTCATTAATATTATTTACTATTGTGGCTTTCCCTCATCATTTAACACGACTGCAAACTAACCGCTCCAATTCGTGCAGAAGTGCCCAGATGATGAAGAAACACAGGAGAGATTTTTAAAAAATAATAAAATAAATAAAAATAAGGGACTCAGCCACCCTCCGCCGTTGTATTTTAACACTTACATGCTTGAGGCTACGGAGTTGCCCTCGCATCCATCATCTGCACACGCAGACAGCACGCGTCAGCTGTCGAAAAGAAGACGGGACGCGACGCACACCACCCTCCTGCTGATGATGGATCTGGAGCAACACCTCATCCCAGGCCGAGCAGGAGCACCTTTTCGCGTCAGAGCATGTAGGAACGTTTAGCCCTAGGACGTGCAATTTGTTTTCTTCTGTCGGTAACGAGGGCTCGCTCAGGGCAGGTGCCAAACCTTGGGGCTGAGAGGCTCCCAGGCCAGGTGACGCGCGCTCGTCCCAGTTTCAGCCGCTGTCAGAATTAATTCACCCGCCCAACCAAGGCGGCGGTGCAACTTTCAGACCTCTTGCAAATACGAAGGACTTATTTTAAATAAGGAAAATAATTCCCCTTCATGTCCCTCCCTGCGCACAGGCAGGCTTCTGTAACCAAGTGCTTCTTGCCATATTTAAATGTTTCATTTTTAAAAAGTGCAGCGTCTAAACCACCTCCTTAACATAGATACGAGCTCTTCTGAACAACCCCATCAGGTGAAAATAAATATTTTGCCTCACAACTAGTTTTCTCCTCGTTAAAATGAAAACATAATGAGGATGTCAAGCACAGAGGCAAGTAAGGGCTGCAGTCACCCCACACAGCACTGCGCCGCTCGGGCTTCATTTGATTAAAAGTGGCGATGCTGCTATTTTTGAAAAGCACGCTCTCTTCCATGGCCTGACTGGAGTTATTTTGGAAATAAATAAATAAATATATATATATATATACAGAAAGCTGGCATCTTTGCCAGCAAAAAATGCCCAGCCCAGGCGGACGGGTGCTCAGCGGAGGCTGTGGGTGAGAGGCACAGGGCAGCAGTGAGCATGGCAAGGGGACTGCATCCTCCTGCGGCTGGTGGGGGGGGGGCTGTGGCTGGTGTGGCAAGAGTGCAGCCAGCCTGGGACAGTGCCGAGTGATGGGGAGGGGGAGAGAAGAGGGGAGGGGAAAAGGAGAGGGGAAAAAGGAGGGGAAGGGTAGGAAGGAGAGGAAAACACAAGGGGAAAAGGGGGGGGAAACCAGGAGAAAAGGAGAGGAAAGGTGCTACTGGAGATGCTGCACGAGGGCGCCCGTGCAGGGTCCCGTACCGACGCTGCCACGCGGGAGCAAGAGCCGGGATGAGACGCACGTATTCTGAGCTGTACAACCTCCCAGGGCACGTTGTTCTGTCAGGGGTTTTGGTTTTTTTTTTGTTGTTTTCAAGCAAATCTCAACATCCTGCCGTGGCAGTCGGGCACTGGGAAACCGAGGATGGGTCCCTCTCGCAGGGTGGGGAGTGCATTTTGCCATCAGGACACAGACGCCAAGGTGACGCGTGCTCAGCTTCTGCACTGACCTTTATCCCCAAACAGCTCTACAGCCAGGGATCCCCCCCAAAAAAAACCAAACCCCAAGCTCCAGTTCCCCCGCTGGTGCTGGGGTGCTGTTGTGTGCTGGCCCCCATCGCCCTCAGAGGGGCAACGGGCAGGGTGGCCAGCGCATGGGCAGGTGGGCAACCTCCCCAAGAGGCAGGTAACGCGCAAGTTTCTGGAGCGGCGGTCTCTGGGCGAAACGTGCTGCGAGCACGCAGGGTGCGTACACACGTGTTGCGCACGCATATTGCGCATCTAGCGTGTCGCACTCGATGCGTGCACCCATGGTGCACGTGCCTGTTGCACACTCGACGTGCGCACGCACGTTGCGCAGCCCGCGTGCGCGTGCCTGCTGCACATGCATATTGCACACCCGATGTGCACACACACACGTATTTCACACGCCTATTGCACGCTCTGTGTGCACACACATACTGCATAGGCACACTGCACACCCAGCACGAGCATGCACGTTCCAAGCCCAGTGTGCACGCGCCTATTGCACACGCGCGTTGCACGCACGTCTCACAGCGTTGCACACGCACAGGCACCGGCGGGGCGTTTGCACGCGCTCGCACGGCGTTACACGCGCACATGCGGACCGGCCCGCCGCCCCACGCTCGCTCTCCCGCCGCGCATTTGCGTTACACACCCGCCCCGACCCCGCAGCCCCCCCCACGGCCCAACGCGGCCCGACCGGAGCTCGGACACCGCCTCCCGTGGGTTGCGGTGGGGAGGCGGGGGGGGGGGGGGGGAGGTGGGCACAACTCCCGCCGCCACAAAACTTTTCGCCCCGCCGGCGGGGCCGCGGAGGACGGGGGGAAGCCGCTCCCGCCTCCGGTGCCTCCCGCTCCCCCTCCACCCCGCAGCCGCCCCCCCGGCTCCAGCTGCATGGCGCTTACCCCGCACCGGTACCGGTTACCGGTACCGGTACCCGAACCCGCTCCGCTCCGCTCCGCTCCCCGCCGGCGCCTCCCCGCCTGCCACCGGCCGCGCGCGCCGCCCGCCCCGCGCCGACGCTGACGTCATGGGGCGGGGCCGCCCGCGGGGGAAAAGGCGAGGGGGGGGCGGGGCGAGGTTTCGGCGGAGCGCGTGGGCGTGGGAGGGGGGGGGGGGGGGGGGCTGGTGCTAGCGGCGGCGCTCGTGCAAAACGGGCGTGCAAGGGGCGGGCGTGCAAAGCGAGCATGCGCAAGGGGCGGAGGAGCGCCGCGCGTGAGGGGCAGTTCTCGTGCGAAACACGTGCGCGCCGGCGGTGTGCAGGGGTGTCCTTGTGCAAGGGCAGTCCTCGTGCGAAACAGGCGCGCACAGGAGGTGTGGGAGTGTCGCTGCGCAAGATGCAGTCCTTGTGCAAAACAGGCGCGCAAAGAGGATGTGAGAGTGCCTTGCGCGAGGCGCAGCCCTCATGCAAAACAAGCGTGCAAGAAGGGTGTGGGCATGCCTTGTGCAAGGGCCGGTCCTTGTGCAAGACACGCGTGTGCAGGGAGCGTGAAGTGCTTTTTCCCCGCTTCGTTTTCCGAACTAGGCTGCTTTGTAATTTCTAATTAAGGAATCTCTGTAATTCCTAATTAAGGAATCATTCCCTATCAATTAGCCTGCATAAGCAGGATTTCTCTTGCTCCCCCACGCTAAATCACTTAAGCCCCAGCATTTCCTTCTTGCCGCTGAGGCCGGGAGTCAGGGGACTGGGTGGCTGATGCCGGTTCTGCCACCCGATTTCTCCCCGCGTGGGAGCTCGGTGGAACGGGTTCATCTCGGTGAAAGGAGCTGGCAAGGGTCCTCCCAAATCCGGCCTCAACACTGCTGACGGAGGAGGCTGCTGAGTGTTTTTTGGGGAGGGGGCAGCTGTAAGAAGTTCAGCCCGTGGCCTAGGGAAGCCTGACTTGATGTGCGGGCCCAGATGGATAATTCAGCGCTCCGGTCGCGGCAAACGTAATGTGGGTGCTGTAGCAGCCGCAATGAGATGGGTTGCTGCAGACTTTTTTACAACACTGTCTTAATTTGGGACAAAACCACTGTTTTAGAGGTGTATTGTGCCGTTCCCAGTCCTACTGCCAGTAATTTGCCCATGCAGCCTCGTTAAAAGTTCCAGTAAATCATTTGCGAAGTCAGAAGCTTGCTGGCTCGCCTACATGTTAATCGCATGCTTCACTTCACTGTTATTTTCTTTATTTGCCTCAGACAGCGTTAAAATAGTCAAGTTCAACTTAAAACGGACAGGAGGGGCACGGATAATGGGGAAAGAAAGTTTAGGCCTGGCCCGCTTTGTGTCCTGGGCTTTTAGATTACGCTCGTTAAAATCTATGAACTGTTATTTGTTACACAAATGTCATTCCTTTCTATATATGAATATGGAAATATTTTAAAAACTGTGTCGATATATTTTTATACACACCTACTTTGAAGCATATCCACCACAAGCCCAACTTTTGCTCCTTGGGGGCACGGGCCAATGTCAGCGGAGCGCAGAGCAGCCGTCCTCCCGCTGCAGGGTCTGCTGCACCGGCAAATTCGGGTGATTCGGGGGCAATTGCATACTTTACAGCCTAGACACGGTCACCTTTCCTGATTAGCGTCACGCTTGCCGGACTTTCTGACTTTCCCATTAACATCCACATCGCTATCCATAAAACCGCCCGCTCTTTGTCAGGCAAGCCTGGTATATCATTTACTGAGTGCGTAAAACTCTACGGATTTTTACCCGTTTTTTTTTTGGAAGTGTGGCCTCTCTCTTGGTCCAATTTGATCTCATCTGGATAGGAAGCAACGTCCCCCAGGGTTGGGAGGTCATGAACAACCCTTCTTCCCACTTGTGGTGTCATTTCCCAGAGCAGGCCATCCTCTGCGTGACTGTGACAGGAGGGGTGAGAAAGTCTTTTCCAGAGATGCTGCTAAAAATGACGGAGGGTGTGAATCTGTGCCCAGCATCAGTACAGTGACTGGAGAAGGACAGAGCAGACCCAAGACCCCTGTAGATGCTAAATGGAGCGAGGAAGAGCCTATTCGAACTACGGCTTCCAAGAAATTGCTCATGTTCCTCCCTGCAACAACAAACCCCCAAGAGCCAAGCCCAGGACCTCACGCGTGTATCCCGAGCCAGGGCAGGCAGGCAGTTTTGCTGGGCACGTTCCCTTCTCTTCCAAAGCTACAGCCCAGCGCCGCTCCTGCTTTGCAGTTGCTTCGTGCAACTGCTGGGCGCGTATCCGTCTTTCCTTCCCACCGCAGATCCTGGCTCCCTCTGCCTCCCCTTGGCCTCTCTTTCCCACATCACTTGCAGAGCCTTGAGCTGATATCGGCCTGAAATTCTGACAAGGAAAAAGGATCTGGGGCATTAGTTATTAGGAAGAAATTTTTTACACTGAAGGTGGTGGAGCACTGGCCCAGGTTGCTCAGAGAGGTGGTGGATGCCCCATCCCTGGAAACATTCCAGGCCAGATTGGCCGGGGCTCTAAGCAACCTAGTTGGAGATGTCCCTGTTCCTGGCAGGGGGATTGGACTGGATGGCCTTTGAAGGTCCCTTCCCTCCCAAGCCATTCTGTGATTCCATGATTCTATGAATTTCTCCTGAGGTGTGAAGCAGGAGGAGGTCTGTGCTCTCCATTCCCAGCGGGGTTGGGATGAGCAGTGGGGCTTCTGTGGGCATGGAGTGGCGCCAGCTCTGAGCATCCATGATTTAGGAGCCGGGGTGCCAGCAGGAGAGGTGGTGTGCTTGCCGTCCACAGCTGCCCAACTCTATCCCTTGGCCTTCTCCATGCCTCTGCTGATGCCCCTTCTCTGATTGCAGCCCTTGGAAACTGCTCGCTGTTGGGATGCCGTCAAGCCAGAGGGCAGCCCGGGAGCAGGGCGCAGACCCAGGCAAGCGGGATTGGTGCAGGGTTAGACCCAGCCCTTCCCTGCTGCCTGCCCAGCATCGCCCTTCGCAGGAGCCCTGCCATGGGGGGCTCCTCCTTCAGCCAGGAGCCCTCTGCTATTGCTGCCTTCCGCCAGCCAGAGTTCCTTCCTGGTGAGCAATTAGCTCTAATTAACACACAATTAGAGGGCTTCTACACCATCATAGCCAACCAGTGGGATTTGAGATACTAATCACTGCCCTGAGCCCTGCCAACTTCCTGCATGCAATTCCCTTCTCTAGTTATGGTCCGGACAACCAACGAGACTGACCATCAAGTGGCTGCAGTGAAAGCTCCCTTTAAATAAGTCCACTTTTCTGAGGGGAGCCATTCCTCGGTCAGCTGGAGCTCGCTCTCAATTCAGATGAGTGAATTCCCAGACGAGGGACAATGACAAGACAAACAGATGAGGATGGTGCCATGCCAGAGCAAGACTCTCTGCACGTGGGCTGGCACCCTAGTTTGATGGGAAAGCAGGAAAAAAAAAAAAAACAAACACAAGTCCTACTGAGTTCATGTTCCTGTATAAATCTGAAAATAATTGTTCAGGAGACAGACGAGAACATGAAGCAGAATGAAAATACTTTAATGTTGTTCAGGCACTTAATTCCGAGGAAGACGTCCATTGACAGAGCATGGCAGGGTGCGTGGTGTTTATCAGCCCCTCAATTTTCTTTGGCACTGGGGCCATAAACAAGAACAGAGCAGCACTGAGTCTCTGAAGTCCAGAAGAAGTTGCTTGGCTTTGGAAGGACTCTGTAAATATTAGGACAGGCGCTATCTTAAAAGTCTTGATGCCTTTGATTATGTTCCCGTGTCTAGCTTCCTCTGCTTATTTTTGTCTCATCGTCTCTAATGTTGAACTGTGTTGCCTGTAGAGAGGGTCGTGAACTGAAACACCACTGCAAATTTCTTCTGATGAAGCTTGAGCTCCAGCAGAGAAATTGGCAGTTAGATTGGGAGCGGTGTTTCCAGCCACGGACTCAAAACATGATTTTTTTCTAATGGCAGAGCTCTTGTGGCTGTGGTAGTCCAAGGTCATGGGTAAGGTAAGGTCTGTGAGGAGAGATAGTATCTTTTTAAACCCAGAAAATAAAAAAAAAACTCACACAAGCCCCCGAAAGTAAAAATTTTAGACGCACAGGGCCTTCACAGTATCTGTCTCACTATGAAGCGGTAAAGTGTTCAAAATATTTCCCAAAAAGACTTTGAGACTTTAAAAAATGAGAGTGGACATTGTTTCCTAGTCACATGACTCTGGAAGCTGGAGCTTTCAGTAAGCATCAAGTAGAGTTAGGCATACAGCAAAGTGATGTGAGCTGACAACACTCGTGTGACTCTAGTAATGGGTGTGGGACCTGTGTGTTGGATTGGAGAAAGATATGTGGGTTGGGATGGTGTGGAACCTGTGGGTTGGATGTTGAAGGGCATATAGATTGGGATGGTGTAGGACCTATGGGTTGGATGGAGAAATGTAGGTTGGGATGGTGTAAGACCTATTGTTTGAATGTTGAAGGGCTTGTAAATTGGGATGGTGTAGGACTTGTGGGCTGGATGAAGAAAGAGATGTGGGTTGGGATGGTGTAGAACCTGTGGGTTGGGTGGAGAAAGATATGTAGGTTGGGATAGCGTAGGACCTGTTGGTTGGGTGGCGTAGGACCTGTCAATTGGGTGATACAGAACCTGTAGGTTGGGACAGCCTTGTTGCTGCAGCTCTGGCTCTGGCCAGCTCATGAACACTCATGTCAGAGATCCTATGCTCTGCTGTGGCCTCTGTGTGCTAGGAACTGGCTTACAGCTCCTGTCCCACAGGCCACCAAATGGAGCCTGGATTTGTCCATGTGTCCTCAAGAAGAATGGGGTCCTCCACCATCTTATTGCTGATCTCCTGAGCAACCACAGCTTATTGTCAGCGGTCCTAATGCTCCTCAGGGAAAAGGTCTGTCATAGGGTCTAATGGGTCATGCCAGTCTGATCACGTTCTCCTCCAGACCATGGCAGAGTTCCCATCGCCTTCAGTGAGAACAGGGACCCAGCCATTGTCTGGACACCTTTGATATTTTCTGGACTGAAAGGAGCTATTTTTGTGTAAGGAAGGTCAAAGTGAGAGCAGGGACATGGGAGGAGGGTGGGTGACTTCAAAGCTTGGCTCTGAAGCCTCCACAGGCAGGAGCCCACAGACCCATGTGGAGATAGGCAAAGCAGCGCCAAACAACCTCAGTTTGAAGGAGGATCCTGAATGCTGTTTTTTATGATGGAAAGGTCCTTCCAGAAGAAGGTTTCATAACTCCCTGGAGTTTATCGGCCACTTGGCTTGCTCTTTCTCCACTCTAAATTCAGCCCGATCTCCTCACTCTGGGTGGCTGCGGTGTGATTCTGCATTGTCTAGATGGTTTGGGGGATAAAAATCCGATCCTAGCGCGTATTTGCATTTAACAGTTCCCCTAGCACAAGGTGTGAGCACCCTGTGGCCTTGCCAACCAAGGATGATGGCTACCCAGGCTGAGCCCAGGGCTAACGCACAGCACAGTTTCGTACCGGCATGCACGTGCCAACGCTGCGTTCAGTGACCCGACTGAATATCATCGCCATTAAACTGCTTCCCGTAAGAAGTAACAGCCTGTCCTGCTGGTTCGAACCCGTGAGTGGTACTTGCGACCTCTGCGTAACAACTTTATTGACCTTTGCCATTAAGCCAACACTTGATGTTTTAGCAGAGGGAGGAAAACTCTCCTCGCAGCTGCAACCCTGCAGTTGGGATGTCTGCTTGACTAAGTCTTCTTTACTCTGTTCAAGGAATGCTTATTAGAAACATAAATTCGACAGAAACATCAACAGCAACACCTTCCTTTGTTTGCTGTTGGCACCTTGGCGTGAGTCACGCTGGCAATCTGAAATTTCACAAGGAAGGCGTGTAGGGGGAAGGGAAGCCGTTGCTTTTGGTTTTTTTGCAAGAGAGATGTCACAGAAAACGAATTTCGCTGTGGAGTGTCTATCAACTGCAAATTATTGGTATTTGGGGCAGATGTGTAAAGCCCGCTAAGAAACAAGAGCTCCGTTTGTAAGCATGTATGCCCTTGACTGTCCGGTTGCCCATAGGGTGGCCCTCTGTGCCGGTGGCAGGACCTGGGGGTAGGTACAGAGAGGATGCTGCTGCAAGCGTGTCCTGGCTCCAAAGCCTGAGAAGGGAGGTAGTTCAACTCATACCTCTGACGGCAATGTCCCATGGCCCTGCTCTCCTGCAGAGACCCAGCATCTTTCTCCGGTGATGGTATCACACATAGTTGCACAACATACAACAACAGCAAGGAGATGAAGAACGTCATGGTCAAGACGTGACATGGGAGATGCGGTCTACCAGGGCTTTAGGCCCATAAAAGAAGTTGAAAAATAAGGCTATGGTTCCCGTTAAATGCTATAATTCATTTTTCTGCTGATGTTTAGGCTTGGGCTGGGGCTTGGGCTGATGTTTAGGTTTGGGCTGTTTAGGTTTGGGCTGAAGAACGAGAGCATTTTTTTACTTCAGGGCACTTGCAATTTGCTGGTTTGGCTCCCTTTCCCTCCGTGAATACTTGAGCCGGTTGCTAGACAAACAGAAACCTCACAGACAATTTCCATTTCAGCTCCGTTTCGCTGAGACCCCGGTTTCCCGTTTAAAATAAAGCTTCCAAATGAGAACTTGTGCAAACCATCACCTACCAGCTTCTGCAGGGGAGGAATTAAATTCGGCTCACGGCGAATGGGATGAGCAGCCCGTGGGTGAGCTGCCCGCCACCACTGCCCGTCCCCGGCCTGATGATGTGCCTCTCGCTCCCTCCGAAAATGGTCCCTGTCCCTTTGGCGTTACCCCCTGCCGGCGGAGACGGAAACTCACACATTGGCAGACCTGTTTCCACCCCCTCCAACAGTTACCCAGCTTTGGGAAATACTAGTTGCCCAAACTTCTGCCCTCAGGATGCATTCCTGGGAAATTAATTCCCTGGAAGCGGCTTCCAGCGGGCAATTAGCCTCACGAAGGTGGGCTAATCTTCTCTTGAACCCCACTCCCAGGGCGAGCACTGGGTGGGAAGCCCACTTGGCTGGCACAGTGTCAAATGGCTCTTGAAGTGGGATTGGGACGTGCAAGAGCTGAGTTGTTTGAAGAGAGTGAACGATCTTGGTTATCAGCTGGGGCAGACGGACAGTCTGTCTCTCCTTGCAGTCATAAATCCTGTGAGCTTGGGCTGCTGCCTGTTCATCTGAAGGCAAGGCCCTCTTCCAAAACCTCTCCGAGATGCCTGGTGGCAGCATGTGCTGCTAACTTGGGCAAGAGGATGAGGAAGGCGATACTCCTTCCAGCTTTGGTAAGAGCAGGGCTGAGCTCGGGCTGTTCAATCATTGCTGCAAGAGGATTTTTGCCTTGGCGTGAAGGCAGACGTGCGGCTTTTCCTGAAAAACGTCTCTTGGGAGGTATAAGTTTTATTGCATGGAAAGCCTGAGAGCACCCTGGGCGGGCACCCAAAGCGTCATCAGCAGTAGGACTGGGGAAGTGGAGTGATGGCATTCATGCCGTGCCATCCCCAATGGCTCGCCGGTGGCACAGCTGGTACCTGGCGTTGCAATGAGCCTCTGCTAATGCTGGGGTTCCATCAGTCCGATCCGTCTGGCAGGCAGCGGCAGGAGACAGATGGAAGTCATTTAAGACGATTGCATTTTCTCTCTCCTGGGCTTTTTGTTTATCTGCCCTTTGCACACCTCACTCCAGCTTTGGATGCTGGAACTGCCATTGCTCTAATAAAAACACGTCCTCTGGCTGCAGTCGCGTGGGGGGACGAACCAGGGTTTCTGGGTGATGCAGCTTTTCCAAAGGTGCCGGAGCAAGGTACGGCTATTCCCTCAACACCAAAGGAGTCTTTGCATCCAGTCTGAGATGAAGCGAACCTCATCTGCAGCCAGACTCAGGCTCCTATGGACAACCCGCTCTTCTGCACGGCCTTGTGCAGTGCAATGGCAGTGCGATACCCAGCGGACTGCAGCAAGCCCCTTCCTCATGCTAGGAACCATTAGGCATGGGCTGCAGCATGGTTGGACCTCTGGAGAGAAACTCAGCAGCTTTAATGGGCACCCTGGTGTCCTGTCTTTGAAGCAAGCAAGCAAAGAGCTTTTGGTCTGAGGAAAAAAAAAAAAAATTAGAAGGCATATCTTTTGTTACAAGGTGTAGAAAACGACTCACCACAGGAGTGGCGTGATGGGGGGGGATTGACACAAGCCATCTGGAAACGTGGCAGTTATGTGCGACCTGGAAGCTGCCAAAACACGGGGACAGAACTGCTCTCCAATCCACAAAAAAAAACCCATTTCCATCAGCTCAGAGTTCAAGCCCATGAGGCAAAAGCAAGACCGAGCCTGGGGACTGCGTGGGGCAAATGATATGGTAGGGGCTGACCAAAGCGGCCCTTGAGGCACAGGTCTCGCAGGGCAGTGTAGGGCCCCCAGATGACCATGGGAGCATTGACTGTAGGGGTGCGGGATTCGAGGCCCCGCTCCCCCAGCGCACATCTTGGCGGGCTTCCTCGGTGCTCCAAGAGGATGACTTGCATTCTTCAGTGATTTGCTGAGCTGTGGCATGTATTAGATTCCTGAAGGATTCACATGCTTGGCAAGGGGGGTTTAGAAGCAATTTCTTTTTTTTTATTGCATTTTTTTGCTTATTGTTCTTTGCTCTGCTAATAAATAAGTACATTCCAGAGGCTTGACATCACTTAAGGGGAGAAGATTGAAGGTAGGAAATGAGAACACAATGGAAAGCAGAGCCACAGGCAGAAGCATTGCTCCTTGCCTTATTTCTTGGCCAATTTTCCAAATGCCAGGCTCTTTCAGGATTATCTGTATCATAATTCAAGCAAATGTCTTTCCATTGCACAGCTCTTGAACAGCTAATATATCTCCTTCACCTGAGGTCGTAGCAAGCAAAGGTAAAAAAATATTATTTAATAGCAAATAATGGAACCTCTGAGGAGACGCCGACGCTCCGTTTCTGTCTTTGATAAGACGGGATGGACAGTTGGCATCGGCTCCTCGTCCCAGCAGCTCAGAGGTGCTCTGAGGTTTTGTGTAACCCAAGAAAAGGGGAAGTCAAGGCTGGATCTGTTTTGAAATCTTAACCAGCAGCAGAACTGAGGACAGGAATATTCCAATTTAAGTTAACAGGTACTCTACAGCTTTTATCCACGGAAAAGTCCTTAGCTAAACTGGTGAGAAGAGAATCACTACGCTACTACAGGTTGCAAGATTAAGGTGTAAATGAGTTTTTAAAATAAGGTAAACTCCCTTGCTTCGAGGCATGAGCTAGTGAAGATGTGGAATAAACCTTCTTGGAACAATCATTCCGTGCTTGCCCACTTCCAAGGGTTGGTTTTTTTTTGGAGACACGGCACTGGGCCGATGATGCCAGCAGGCTCAGGGATTTGAGAGATACAAAACTATAGATTATTGTGTGTCTTTTTCTACAGGCTTCTGTGTAAGCCGTTGGTAGGAAAGGTTCATAGAGGATTGCATTTAATGCAGTGTTTTTGGCTGCTGCGCTTCTCATCCGTTAACTAATGAGCTGCCACAAGCTCAAACTCAAAGCAGAACCGGGCAGTGCTTTATTTCAGTTAAATGAAATGCGAGAGCAGCATTTTGGTGTCTCTAACTCCAAAGCAACAGCAAGGTGTTGATTACTGTGAGAAATAAATTAAGCATTTGGGCCTTGATTCAACAGTGCATTTAAATATACGCCTATATTTTAGTCGGTGACGGCAGCAGGGCTATTCTGAAACTGAAAAGGAGGTGAAGGCTTAATTATGTTGCCGAATCAAGGGCTTCCAGCTTGGAGAACTCGAACGTTAAATGTCAGCATGAAGGCAAATTCCTATGGCTGGTTACAAATCACTAGGATTTATAATCGCTTTATATCCTGGAAACACTGACAGCTTTAAATATAGCACCATGGCTGTGATAAATTGTTGGCATTTTTTTCGTTAGCCTTTTGTAACTAAATTTAAGGTATCCATTTCAGCATGATCCAATTAAGGAAGCGTAATCGGAACAGCTCCCCATGCAAGAGGCCACATCTATTTCTGTCCACGAAGCTTAAGTCTGCATTTCTGAGCTCATGATTTATGTCAGACTTTAAATTAATAATGAGGCATCTTTCCACAGGCAAATATTTGTATTGCAAGACCCATTCAGCACAGACTCAGCAGCCAGCCAAGGCTTCCCGAGCAGCCAAGATTCAGTTACGATGACAGCACGGGTCCGATTTCAAACATCGCCTGGGCTCGCACAGGATAAATCCTCACCAGGCTGGGGCACAAGCCTGTGGACACAGCGGATGTGGGATGGAGTCTGGAACTGCCTGAGAAATACCCAAAGAAAACGAGAGGACTTCCACCTTAAGCCAACAGCAAAACTGGACACCGAGTGACCAACACTGAAGGATAAAACCGCTTAAGCACCAAATTCTCCAGGGAAATCAGGACAAAAAAAGAAGTTGTATTTCACATGTCCAACCTGGCCTTGAATGTTTCCAGGGATGGGCCATCCACTACCTCTCTGGGCAACCTGGGCCAGTGCTCTACAACCCTCAGAGTAAAAAATTTCTTCCCTATGTCCAGTCTGAATCTCCCCTCTTTTAGTTTAAAACCATAACCCCTTGTCCCGTCGCTACAGGCCCTGCTAAAAAATTTGTCCCCATCTTTCTCCATAGCCACCATGTGGAAGCAGGCACACAGAACAGGAATGGCAGGAGGCCTGAAGATGCTCCCTGATCCACATATCCCAAAGGCGACGTGGGCCAAGTGCTGGCTGAGTGCCCCACCAAGGTCAACGGCAGCACATGGAGCAGGGTCTGGGTCTCCCAAGTCCCAGAGCAGCATGCAAACTAACTTCTGTGCCATCCTTCCTCTTAAATGGCTGAGCTCAGCCAAAGCTAGGAGATTTACATCTGGTTTGCTCTCATTCTCTCTGCCCTGGCATGCTCCTGTCACTAAAAGAGTTGATGTGTCCATTATAAACTTTGTGCTGAGTACTTTGCTATTAGAGAATCTGGATCACCTGTAGTTTTAGGCAAGCTCTTAAACATCTAGGAGATGCTCCTTGCTAGCCCTGCAAAAACCTTCAAGCCAAAATCTGAGCTACTGCAGATCAGCGTCTCCCCAGCGCTACTTTTAGCACAGATCACCCCTGGGTACCCAAAAGAGCCTTGTTCCCCTCCACAGTCCCTTTCCACGCACCGCAGGGCAGCAGGAATCATCCCCAGATAAAATAAGACAAAGGTCTAAGTCTGGCCATGCGCTTTGCTTCAAAGCGTTGGGAGATGGAGTTCATTTGCTCCTGTGGCTCCTGATGGTCACAGCAATCAGGACAACGCTCTGGGCAGAACTTTTTACCATCACTGCAATTAAGTTCTGCTCATTTCTCCTCAATCCAGGCCGTGACCACACAGGTAGGCATCACACACTGCCCTGAATCTCCTGTGCCACCATCCCCAGCCTGCTCTTTTTTGCTGTCAGTGTCCTGCCCAGCATAATCCTAGACCCACCGAGATCCACTCGAATGCCAGGTTTAACTCTTGCGGACCCAGTTGAGATGGGCAGGGCTCCATCTCATTGCTACTGGCCCCATCCCCCCCATCACTGGCAGGCAGGCCTATCAATAATGAAGTTAACGATGCTTTGAATTACATCTGCGCATTCCTCTCCAGTGGCTTGGGACTGTGGAAGAATTTATCTGCTCTGTTTCTGCTTTTCCTTTTTGTTTTTTCTCTGGGAACCATCAGCTTCCTTTAAGTCATTTTCACACGTCCACAAGGGGTGTTCTTTGGAAAAAAAAAAAAGACATAATCCAGAGCGGTACTACCTGTTTTTTTGCAGAGCCTGGCAGCCCAACATGAATCTGAGAGCCGTGCAGCCTTACCTGTGCCTCTCGAGGGGCTCCCCAGGCTGCAGCAGAGATTAATTAATGGGTGAGTAAGCACCGCAGATCTCCCCAGCCTGGCAGCAGAGCACAAAACTGACTTCAGCAGAGAAGAACGGCTAGGCTGCAAGGATGGTGAGCGATCGGTATCGACTCTGGAAATATGAGACCAGTTTGGGTTTGTTAAGGAAATCTATCCTCTGCTGTGACGATAAGAAAGAGAGGCAAAGGAAAGAAGGATGGCATCAGTCATGGTTTCAGCTAATGGTCATTTCAGCCAAGCAGGGGGTTTATCTGGAGTCTGCAAAAGAGTTCCCTCATCCAAAATACAATTTGGTGGCGGGAAGGGACCCACTTCCCCAGAACTCAATTCATAACTGCAAAGCCATTGGTGAGCTGCTTTGCCAAAATCAAACCAGTGAGCTCAGCATTAGACTGTCGCAGACGTCAAAGTCACTGCTGCGAAGAGAAAACCCTCCAGACTGACGCCTCCATCGGTTCAAGCTGCTGCTGAAGGGAGCTGCGAGTTACCAGCTCGCTGCCCGAGCTGGCCCCAGGCATTGCAGGGAAGCGTGGGGCAGTGTTGCCTTCGGGTGTCCCCAGCTGACCCCAATCAATTCAATAGAATTCATTCATCGTCCCTCACTGCTTATTAACATTATTAATGCGGCGGAGCCCACGAGTCTTACGACACCACTCTCCATCTGCTCACCCCGCTGCGGTTCGGTTTTCTCACTGGTTTTCACACCGCCTTCATTCCCACCACGCTTAGCCGAACGTCTTTCCCTCCCTCCTTTTCTCACCCTGTCTGGTGACAAACCAAAACCCGGTATGGTTCTTCTCGAGGTCAGAACTGGCTGACAGACTTGAAAAGATGGGCAAGCATTTGCTACAAGACAGCCTGGTGCTGGCGGGGACAGATGACAGCAGAAATTTAGTTTTTCCACATAGAAGACCAAAATATAGGGGTTTATTTCCTAGGTATTCCTCATTCAGGGCAAAGCTGGTGATGGAACCTAAAGGTGCACAAGTCCATGGGACCTGATGAGATCCATCCGCGGGTCCTGAGGGAACTGGCGGATGAAGTTGCCAAGCCACTGGCTATCGTATTTGAGAAGTTGTGGCGGTCTGGTGAGGTCCCTGATGACTGGAAGAGAGGGAACATAACCCCAATTTTTAAAAAGGGGAATAAGGAAGACCCGGGTAACTCCAGGCCGGTCAGCCTCACCTCTGTGCCTGGCAAGGTCATGGAGCAGATTCTCCTGGAAACCATGCTAAGGCACATGGAGAGCAAGGAGGTGGCTGGGGACAGCCAACATGGCTTTACCAAGGGCAGATCGTGCTTGACCAATTTGGTGGCCTTCTATGACAGGGTGACGGCATCGGTGGACAAGGGACGAGCAACAGATATCATCTACCTGGACTTGTGCACATTTGACACTGTCCTGCAGGACATCCTTCTCTCTAAACTAGAGAGACATGGGTTTGATGGACGGACCACTCGGTGGATAAGGAGTTGGCTGGATGGCCGCACTCAGAGAGTGGTGGTCAACGGCTCCGTGTCCATGTGGAGACCGGTCACGAGTGGCGTCCCTCAAGGGTCCGTGTTGGGCCCAGCCCTGTTCAACATCTTTGTCGGGCGACGTGGACAATGGGATAGAGTGCACCCTCAGCAAGTTTGCCAATGACACCAAGTTGTGTGGTGTCGTCGACACGCTGGAGGGGAGGGATGCCATCCAGAGGGACCTTGACAGGCTGGAGAGGTGGGCCCGTGCCAACCTCATGAAGTTCAACCAGGCCAAGTGCAAGGTCCTGCACCTGGGTCATGGCAATCCCAGGCACAAATCCAGGCTGGGCGGAGAATGGATTGAGAGCAGCCCTGAGGAGAAGGACTTGGGAGTGCTGGTGGATGAGAAGCTTAACATGAGCAGGCAATGCGCCCTCATGGCCCAGAAGGCAAACCGCATCCTGGGCTGCATCAAGAGAAGCGTGGCCAGCAGGTCGAGGGAGGTGATTCTGCCCCTCTACTCTGCCCTGGTGAGACCCCCCCTGGAGTACTGTGTCCAGTTCTGGAGCCCCCAACACAAGAAGGACATGGACCAGTTGGAGAAGGTCCGGAGGAGGGCCACAAAGATGATAAAAGGGCTGGAGCACCTCTCTTATGAGGACAGGCTGAGAGAGTTGGGGCTGTTCAGCCTGGAGAAGAGAAGGCTCCGGGGAGACCTTATAGCGGTCTTCCAGTACCTCAAGGGGGCTGCAGGAAAGGTGGGGAGAGGCTGTTCAGTAGGGCCTGTTGCAACAGGACAAGGAGTAATGGTTTTAAAATAGTGGGGGGTAGATTTAGATTGGAAATTAGGAAAAAATTTTTTACGATGCAAGTTATAGAACACTGGAACAGGTTTCCCAGAAAGGTGGTGGAAGCCCCATCCCTGGAAACGTTCAAGGCCAGGCTGGATGAGGCTCTGAGCAACCTGATCTAGTTGGGGATGTCCCTGCTCCTTGCAGTGGGGTTGGACTAGATGACCTCTGAAGGTCCCTTCCAACTGTAATCATTCTATGATTCTATGATTCTATGTTTTCCCACTGCAGCTTGTTTGAGGGTTCAGCAGCAGTAACCAGAGACAAGTTCATTTGGTGGCACTGTCCTTACTTCTTATGGGCCTATCTTCAGCAAAAAGTCGTGGTAAAACTGCCAAGTGTGATGCTTTTCTTCACTTAAGGATGAGCTGAGGGCCTCTCACCTCTGCTCAGAGCCTAAACGCAGCAGTGCTGAAAGAATACACCTGGAGAAGCTGCAAACTTTGCAAGGCTGGTGTGAAAAACCAAGAGAAAGAGACCTCGAGGAGTGACAGAGGCCACAGCTCCCTGTCCCCGGGACACAGGTGATACTGCTGGAGATGTGATGCTGAGTCCTGCTTTGATTTTCAAATAGCTCATTTATTCTCTCCTCACCGCTACACTTTGCAATTATTTGTCCTTGGTTTTCCCAGCTCAGGGCACCCAGCCTTTGCTTTTACCCTCCCACGAATCTTGCTATGCGAGGGGCAAAACAAGCCCTGGCTCTGCACAGAAACCCAAACCTTTGGAGGCATTTACAAAACTCTGCTTGCTTTTCAAACGTTCTCCGCCGTGTTGGTCAACCCACCCCATAAAATGCAGGCACCGCTCTTGAGACGGTCTGCTGCACAGACCCAGACTAGGCTTAATTTTCAACTTGCAAAGTGAGGAAGCAGAAAGGATCACCGAACCCTTTCCTTTGGGTAGGATGTTTCTCACAGACCTAGCCAGGTTCTTGTTAGAGCTGAATTACCAAGCCAAGCCCTTGTAAGAGTGCCACAGGACACCCGCATCACAGCTAAGCAAGTTGAGGAGAACTAGGGAAGAGCACAGACCCATCAGCGTTGCTTCTTACCAGCTCAGGGATGCAAACCCTTCCTCTGAAAAGCCATTGCACGCGATTCGGCCTTGGGAGCGTTTCTCCGACAGCCCCAGGGTGACATCTCATTTTGGAATAACATCTGCCCCTGAGGGCCAAGTCCTTTCAAACTGCCACAGCGGATAGCAGACAGCAAATCCAACCTCGACGAAAGCCCCGCTTCCCTGGCATCTGGAGAGGAGTGAAAAAAAATAGCGAATGCAGCAAGCAAGCAGGCAATCAGTGCAGAGTTTATTTTAGTAAACTCTGGCAAGTTAAATAATCTCAGCCATGATTAGCACTGGGGCTTAAAAAAGTAAATATTTAGCAGAACATCTTCAACATGCTTATAGAGTCAAAAGGCCAATTTCTGCATGCAGCGTGTCGGTACTCCTTGCTATTGCAAGCTCTGGGCTCTCAGCACTTTCAGACAATTGCAACATTATGCAAGGAGCTTAAATATAATTATGCTTCTTAACAAGCCAAAGTATTACAGTTTTATTTGCTTTCTGTTCCAAGTTTAAGGGTTTCTATGCTTTCTTCCTCCTGTGTGAGGATCAGAAATCAGAAATTCGGTAGATTTACCAAGAAACAGCAAGCGTCATGGTGCCTGCAGTAAATCCGGCCTGTGAGACCTTTGCGATGGCTGCCTGTGGTTCTCCTTCACTTCAGCAACCTTTCATTGCAGTCCAGCATGTTTGCACACAACCTGCCAGTCACCTGCCTTCCTGCTTCGGGAGGTCAAGAGAGGTGAGACCTGGCCGTTTGCATCCACGTCACACAAAAAAAATTCCTCATCTGCATCATTTTACCGTGAGTTTCAATCAGGCACCTCAGGTCCTGCAAGCCTTCATCCAGGTAGAGCTAGCGCATTGCGCGGCTTGCTCTGTGGTGAGGGAACATCTGCCCTGGATCGCTGGTGACACTGGTTCCCAGTAAGCTCTGGATGTAATCACATCGAAAAGAAACCAGTTGCCTGGCTCGTTCACCAGATTACTAGGCACCTTATTCGAGAAGGCTTAAAGCTAGTCTTAATTAACAAAGATGCTATTGAATGAGCTGGATCCTGTCTTACCCTCAGTAAGAGGATTGCATCTCAAATACCTCATCACGGACACAGAACCTAGTGTGTACATCTATGTTTGGAGTAGGCTGCAAATTTGGGGTAAGGCCAATGGAGCGCTCTCTTCTCTCCCTGCTTCCGTGTTAGCATCTCCACGGTGGGGTTGGGTCTGTTGCTGATGGAGAAACCTGGGACTCGGCTTAGCAAACCCATCACCGGCCTAAGGAGGCATGTCGGGGTAGTGACACGGAGCAATAAAGCCAACCCGAAGGAACAAAGGGGCATTTAATGGCTTCAGAATGATGGGAAGATGCCATAGCCTGGGTGAGGGGAAGGGTAGAGGCTTTCCTCCCTTCCAGTTGGTGAGAAACGCCAGCAAGGATCTTTCCTGGGCGCAGGGTTAAACCAACCTGACCGCATGAGCACTTGTAATTGTGGTTCTTAATTCATGCGGTGAACAAAGACACGGTGTGTAGTTTGGATAGGAGATGCCTCCTCGCCTTCCCAGCTTTCCCTCAATCTAATGGGAGATACATGCCAGGACTTCTCCTGCACCAGGACAACAGGTGATTCTGTCCTGGTGCCGGCGGTGCAAAGATGGCAATCCGCGTGCACTGTGAGTTTGGCTCAGCGTGGCAGGACCGGATTTCCCTTCTGTTTTGCAGCAGGCAGCGCTTTCACCCCTTGAGGGATGATGCTCCTGACGCTCAGGGGTGGGCACCCTTGCCTGCTTCCCATGCCTCCAATGGAGGGGAGACTCTTGCTTTTTGGGGCACAGGGCAGTGGAAGTGCATGGTGGGGCTCAGCAAGATGCAGGTTTTCTCCAGCTCAGTTTTGGCACCATGCCCTTGCTCTTACCAACTGGGAATAAAAACCGAGTCAGATAAACAGGAAGCAAATCTTAATAAGCCTGTAAAAGCCACCAGCTTGCTGGGATTTAAGAGGCAAAAACGACAGGGAAGAGGTACTACTGCATGTCTTCCTTGTGACCATCCTGTCAACTTTTCAAGCGCCACCTGTGAAGACCAGAGTTGGCAGAGTTTAGAAGAAAGAGGAGGAATAAAAACCTCTTCCTGACATCCTTAATGCATCAAAAAAGGTCCCCATAAGTCTTTTTTTTTTTTTTAACAAAAATCTATTTCTAGTTGAGATTAGCTCATTTCATGCAAGCAGAATACATGGTACTCTCCGAAGAGGCTACCCACTAAAAGTTCACACACGCGGTACTAAAAATGGTGGGTTTGCTGTCAGAAATCTTGAACTGGGAAACAGGCATCTGAGCCAAGTGAGATTTTTGACCTGCTCTGTCGTTGGACCTCTTCCCACTTAAAGTCTTAGGCCAAGTTTCACAGCAAGCAAACAACTTGATTTGGCAGACGTGCTCGGGCCAGACCTGCCTTTTAAGTAGTGCTGAGCCGTTAAAAAGAAAATACACAGCTCCACAATACAGCAAAACCAGCTGTTCTTGAATGGCGGTCAAGAGGGACAATAAGTCTTCTCATGTTGGGAAGAATTAGCAAACCCTTCCTTCCCACTGAGCCAATATAAGGAAGGGAAAGGCTCAGCAAAGGGCTGAGCAACGCTCAGAGTAAACAGAGGTGAGCTGCAAAGTTGTCTCCAGACTGAGCCCTCAAACAATGGGGCCCAAAAGGGAAGTGGAAAAGCAAATATTAATGTTTTGCCATTCGCATGGCCCCAGAGAAAAGAGAACAATGCCTTCAGCTGGACACCACCTTGATGTCTTCCTCCTCCTCCCCTCTTACTCTAAAATGTCATCTTGGGACCCGTGATTTCTTTGGACGAAGAAAGCGATTGCCAAGGGCTGCCTGCTGCCCAGTGGAGCCCTTCTGCCCGCCTTTCCCATGCCAGAGTGAAGGACACTAAATTGTAAACGTGTTCCTGCACTCCCCACCCTAAAGTCATGCTCCTCATGAAGCAACAACCAGAAGCGAATGAGAACCCCTTTGACCTTGACTGTAGCAATGACCTCCCATCGGCTGGGACGAGAGCAGGGCTTGGATGAATAAACATGTGCACCCGGCTTCTCTTGAACCTGGCGGAAAGGGTGAGCAAAATGCCAGGGGGCTCAACAAACGGAATATCCTCAAGGAGAGGCAGAGATGAGGTCTTGGCTTGTTCTTTAGGCATTCTTTGGCGTTGCAGCGCTAACTCAGCCTGGCTTTATCAGAGCTACTGCACTTCAGCTTGCCACCGGTATATTAGCAAGACCAAGGTCCTCTCATGGTGATGGTCCCCTTGAAGGGTGAGATTCAACCACCAGTGAGGGTGAAGCCATACGTCAAGGGGAACCTCCTGTGGATGCCACCACAGCGGTGGCATCTGCTAAGGCTGAGCTCCAGGAGACTTGCAGAGAAAAGTGCCTCTCCTGGCTGCACCTGGAAGGATTTGTCATCGAGGCAGGTGATGACCAGCAGTCGCAATGGAAATAAAAAGCCAGCTCCTTGGGCCCTCTCTGGGGCTCAGCATCTGGGGAGGAGACATCAGGCTGTCTTCTCTCTCCGTGCAAAGCTGTGCAAACCACGCTGAAAGGCAGCTGGGCTCTTATCCTGGCCTAATTGTTCCAGAGGCAAACAAGACCAAGAAGAAGAGGAGAGAGCCCTTGTGCTTGGCCATTTGATATAGGGGGTTGTCATGGAGACCACTGTGTAATTAAAACCTCCCTTTCTGATCTGTTGTGTAGGAGATGGGCTGCATCATTTGGGGCTTTTCAGTTATTGTTGCTGTTAGAAAGCGAGCTGTCACAGTTTCCTCTTGAAATGAAGCTCTTTCAGCGATGTGACCACGTCTCAGGAAAGATGTGGCACCCCTGGATGTTTCCTGTCTTCAAACAGGACCGCTTACAGCACCGGGGCCAGCAGCATAGCCCAAATCTAGTAGAGATTTATTGTCCTGCCGTAAAGGCAGGACGAGGGGTGAAATGCTGTGGTCACCTGCCAAATGCGGAAACACTCCTAGTGCCAAAGATTTCCCCAATTGACACTGGTGTGGAACGCTCAGCCCCAAAATGGGGAAAGATGTGTGAATCCCTCCTCTCCAGCCTCTCTGCAATAGCTGCTCCGCACTCTGGCGTCGGGGAGAGGGGACACCAAGGAGAGCTGAGGTTCATCAGGGGCATGCTGTGTTCTTCTGCTCCGGCTAGACAATCCACCAGCCACCTTCCCGCTGCGTGGTCCTGCTTTGGCTGCTCCACTGTGCCAGAGCGTGGATGTTCTGGTGCGTAGCATGGGTTTGGCAGGGTGACCCGTCAGAGGTTGTGGTTACCTTCTGAATTAGTCACCTGTGTTGTCTGGGAAATAGCCTTCAAAACTGGAGTTTACCAAGTGAGGAAGAGACTGTGGATAGGCAGGGACATCAGGTGAAGAGGGGCTCTGCAGCAGGAGGGGATGATGTGCAGCCATGGGCAGGTATCTGCTTCCTCGTAACGAGCTGTGTTTGAGCCCGTGCAGCCTTACTTTCTGGCATGTAAGGAATCTTTTAAAACAGAATGATTTTTTTCTTCATTTTTCCAGATGTAGCTGAAAACTCAGGTTTCTGTTGTTTGGTTGGGTTTGTTTTTTTTTTAAATATACCTCCTAGTGTGGAATGAATCACTCTTTTATCATTCCATCTCTCACATTCTTTCCACAATGATTGCAACAAGTTTTACCTTAATAAAATCAGAGGAATATACTGAAAAATCTCAATAACTGTGGTGGTTTGGTTTTTTTTCTGCATAGCAGCCAGTAAATTATGCTGTACACTGTTAACAGAGCAGGTTCATTAAATTGTACCACTTTGATGTTATCTCTCTGGCTGAGCTGCAGGAAACTCTGGGAAAACACGTGACGATTCTTGGGGAAAACATTTGTTTTGTTCATTAGTATGCATTAAAGCCTGGCTGCCTAGGAGCTAGGCATCACAAAGTAAATAAAGCATCTCTGATTGCAGGTGAAAAGCAAGAGCAATATCCATCCTAACATCCTAACTGCCTCAAGCTCAGTTTTTGCAGAATTCTCTGGCAACAACCTTCCGTTGCTGGCTGCTGTATCCCATGGATGGACAGACAGTCCTTCCACCAGCTTCTGCTACAGCTTTGCATGACACGAGGGAGCTGCAGGTACCTCTTCACACCCTGATCAGAAAAAGCCCCAGAGTGTGGGTGCTACAGTAGAAATAATCTAGTGGGACACCAAGGGTGAGAAGCAAACTCTGTGGTGGGGGATGACCACCTCCTGGCAGGAGATGAAGGAGTAGAAGTGTCAGGACAAGGCTGAATCAAGTGTAAGGAGATGTTGCATCTTTGATACAAAGACACTGGAGAAAAATTGCTGAGAACAAAGTCCCTCAACTGAGGAAAATGTTGAGCTGAGCCGTGGAAAGGAGCTCTCTCACTGCTCTTGGGCAGGCAGGCAGTAAGGGAGGAGCCTTTCCTGGTTTTGAAGGAAGATTGAACAGCCAGGGTGTTCTCCTGGGTCCTCCAACAAGGGTTCTCCTGGGCCACATTCAATGAAAAGCACTGTTTCTTTGGTGAAAAACATAGGGCTCAACCTCCGACCATGGAGATGTGCCCCAGCGTGGCTGTCCCTCTGCAATCTCTCTTTCTCCACCACGTGCAGCTCCTCCACCAGCATCCACCTTTGCCAGCAACAGCTCTCCTGCTCAGCCCCATGTGTTCGGAGGAGGTGGCACCTTGAGAAATTATTTTTTAAAAAAAGCTCAGATGTATGTCTGATGATGAGGAGAAGCACAATGAAAGGAAGGCAGGCAGGATGCTGATATCCTGACGTGCACTGTGGTGGCCACAGGTAGCAGGAGTAGGGAGGATGGTTTTTGCAAGAGCCAGGAAAAGGCCAAGGAGAAAGAGTGGGAGGAGGGAAGGTAGTGAGGAGAGGAAAACAGAGGAACAGACCTGGGCTGAAGGTCTCCTCACCTAGGGAAGGTTTGGAGATAGGGTTCACCTTGGAGAAAGCTCGTGAAAGAGACAGTGAGGAGGCACAGACATCACGGCTGGTGGGCGAGAAAAATTGGGAGTGATGGACCACATCCGAGTTGGTGTGCAGGGTGAGGGCGTAGGGCTGCCGCTGAGCTGTGGCAGGTCACAGCTGATATTTTCCCCACCGAACGCTGTGCTCAGCTTTAATGCATCTCCTGTGTTTGCAGCAAACCAAGTGAGCTGCTGGGACGTGCTCATTCTCTGATGGATATCTTTCATCGCTGCAAAACACTGCATACTGCTTCAATAACAAACAAGAAAAAAAGACAGCTAAATCACTGTTCCCCTCTCTTTATATAACAATTTATTTAACAGCCCAGTTGCTGGCAGCGGGTGCGGTTACTATCAGGCTCACAGAATTTCATTCCTAAAAAAAAAAAAAAAAGACAGGAAAAAGAACATTTACAGGGCTGCACTGCCAAGCGTTCAGATATTAGATTGTGCTGGGACAAAGCTCACCTCCAACAGCCCTATTCTGGGAGCGTTTGAACAGCTCCCCAGCGCTGCACAGGAGTTCTGGGGCAGAGGCAGCCTGTCCCAGAGCATCTCCTCCCAGCCGCCAGCTTTTCCAAACCTCCGTCAAACCGGGGGTTTCAGACACCCTCCAGCCCAACGGGTTAAAATAATAAGCCGGGAGAGAAAGAGACGGAAAAGAGCACTCACCTGGGAAACCCAACTGCACCAACACCTTCACGTGTAAATGTCCTACATGCATCTCTACATCTGCGCTTATGGTGGCTCCAGCTCAACATCCAACGGCTGGCTATAGCGAGAAGTAAAGGCTAGCGTGAATCCGTGACAAATTACATGTGTGTGATTATACTGGTGTACATAAGGCCTCTCCTCCTCACTGGCAATAAGAATGACAAAACTGTAGCGTGGGAACCAAGGAATCACTTACTCATTTGGAAGAAAAACAGCCCAGGCAAATATTAAATGAGAATAAAACTGATGGTTTTAAATAGCTGACTCAAATCACAAGGTAAAACAGTGAGTGGGAACTTGTGATTTAAATAATTTCTTCTGACAATAAGGCAAGAACGATACCACGTATTTTCCTAGTGGACTTTCTTTACCGTCATAGAGCAATATATGTCTTAAATCAAAAAACTTACTGCACTCTCCCCACCCCAACAGCTGCTTCGCAGTTTCAACTTCTGAGTCTACAAAAAAAAAGTTACTGAAAACTGTTGGCTTATCTATTTTTTCTTTTTTTTTTTTAATATGATGATCTATTTTAAGACTGTCTGCTATCCCCAAAAATGCCTAAATAATCACCTCTTCATCCCAAGAGGCACATTCATGTTATGCTTTGCTTTCTTTGCCAATGGAAGGAAAAATGCCTGGATGCAGACCCTGCTGTATTCAGCCTTAATTGTGCAAAGTCGCAAACACGCAAAATTACAGTTTCAGTGTTCAGCTTGCCTTGGGATTCGCACTCACGAATGGGTGGGCTCCTTTTCTCACACACTAAGGAATGGAATAAATGCTTTGGTGTGGATGTCCACCTGGCCAAGCGAGGACTGGCCACCCAAGCAGAAGGAGATGATTTTGCTGTTATTTTTCTTCCACTGTAGCCATAGAAACTAATTTTTCAAGTGTCTTTTCATCTTCTGTGGCTTTCTGGAGCCATCTTCTTCCCAAGCCTTGCAGATCCTGGTGGCCTGAGCCTCACACCAAAGCACCTGACCATGCTAATGAACATGGGATGGGAGACACTCTGTCCCAGAGATTAGTCATCTTTGGTACTTCTTTGCTGAATTTTGTGGGTTTTAGTGAGAAAACGGCAGCTATCCACAAGAAGCTATTTATGAGCTACTTGAAGTTGGAGAACATCGGACCCTGCAGCCAGCAGAGGCAGAGTTAAAATTATTGTGTGAAATCCTGGCTCTCAGAGAAGTCAACAATATCTGTTGCCTCTTGGCCAGGATTTCTTAGTCTCTGTTTTCCCTGAACCCTGCTAAGCTCCTCACGCTTTCCGTTCTTTTGGCCATCCTGCAATCCCTCTATCCAGTCATCCATGCTGGAAATTGCTATGGGGAGGAATTTATAAAAATAAGAGAAGTCTAGGATTGCCACGCTTAATGATGCATCTGCAAAGAAGGGTGAGGTGTTGGTGGGTGAGATGCAGAGGTGCAGAGGAAATCACCGCTCACCAGGATGCTCTGGAAGGGCTCCTGCAGAGCAGGCTCCTGTAGGTGCAATACTTGTGTGCCGCTGCCAAGCTGTCTCCAAGCGGTGGATGTTCGGTGAATATTTCTGTGCTCTTCAGTGGAAAAGCAAAACACCTTGGACCTTTGGCATGCACGGCTTCAAAACCCACCACCATAGACTTTAGGAAACAAAGCACAAGAACATGTAGAGTTACAAGTGTGCTGTGCTTTCTCTTCCTGCAGGATGCCACTCTGAAGGAACTTAATGTTTGCAGAGGAGATACTTTGGTTCTGACTGAGGGAAAGCTTCTACCAAAGGTAAGAGGAGCGAGATTGTGTGCTTCAGTCAGTTGACAGTGTCTGGAGACTTGAGCATGACAGTCGCTTCTTTCTCTTCTCTTGCTTATTTTAAAAATAGTTCAGTCGAAAAATTGCAGTCAGCCATAATGAATAATGCTTTTTGTAGTTTTGCAGCTTTTTACATTTCAATCAACAGTTACAGTATCCTTCGTCTGTCTAAACGCATTCTTCTTCCAACTCCTGTAGTAAAAGGCTTTCCCACTGCAGGGTCTTTGCCTAGAAGCGTGTTAAGGTTGACAGATCTGGAGGAAATTGGTGTTTCTGGCAGGCAAGGTTCCTGCGAAGGCACAACTCTTCTACTACTGCTTCCTCCCAAAATGGTCAAAATAGAGGAACGTAAGGGCCTGCCTTCCTTTCAGATTTGTGGTGAGGATGGTGTTTGAAAATGGAGGGCCCTGCTGGGAGACCCTCTTGTCAGCAATGGTTATTCAAATGGAAGGAGTTTTTGCTAACAAACCTCAGGCAACATCATAGGATGGTTGGGGTTGGTAGGGACCTTTAAAGATCACCTAGGTCCAGTCTTTCGCTAGATCAGGTTGCTCAGAGCCCTGTCCAACCTGACCTTGAACTCTCGCAGGGATGGGGCATCCACAACTCCTCCAAGCAACCTGCTCCAGTGTCTCAGCACCCTCATGACCAGAGGCAGTTTCCTCCACCTGCTCTCGTGCCTGAGTACCAAATAAGAGAGGAGGAAAGCATCTTTACTGTTCTTTTTCTTGGTTTATTGGTTTGTTTTTTTTTAAATAGGCGATAAACACTCTTGAAAAGAACTCCTAATGAAGCAGGTAGAAGGGACCTTAATGCTGAAGGCCAGCACTTCTTCCTGGCAGACCTGTGGTCTTCTGCACCTCCAGAGGAACAGCTGTCTCTCAAACTTTGCTCGATCTGCTGCTGCTCTTTGTGCACTGCCGTGGAGGGTCTGCTCTCCACCTCCCCTCGTGTCTGGTGTTTGCTCCAGGCTCCTGCCTGCCCCCTTTCCGCAGAGAAGGTAGAGGAAACCAGAGATGCTCAAAATTGTGTCATGGTGCTTTTCTGTCTCTGTGAGGTTGAACCCACCTCATCTTCTGCTACCTTCACCTGCAACGATGTCCCTATGGGCAGTTCCTCTCTCTTCCAAACTCCCCTTTGGCACGGGTGCCCCAAGACCTTGCAAAGACGCCTGCGAAACAAGCTTCTGGAAACCTCTGCAGCTCTCCAAAGCCCAGCCAGAAGAGATAACACAGTGATTTCTTTTTAATGCTTTGAAAACGAGTGTAGTTCTGGACTTGGCTGGGTGACAGTCGCTCATGCTGGTGAGCAGGTTGCAGTAAAAGCATTTTTAAAGAAAAATATGATTCTTTGGGTATTTCGCTGTGGGTGTTCCTGCCGTTCCCTGTTATTTCCTGATTGCAGCAGCTAAGTCACAGCTGGCACCGGAGGGCTGAGAAAGTTCAGGAAGAAAACTAACTG
The DNA here is from genome assembly GCF_036417535.1 of Chlamydotis macqueenii. Classification (NCBI taxonomy): domain Eukaryota; kingdom Metazoa; phylum Chordata; class Aves; order Otidiformes; family Otididae; genus Chlamydotis; species Chlamydotis macqueenii. The sequence continues at coordinate 42,580,824 of NC_141561.1, forward strand.
GTCCTGGTGTCCTCTACAGAAAATCGGAGCTGGAGGTTTGCACATGGATGAGCAGACAGAACTTCAGGTCAAAGATCTGAAAGTTGGGCCTGGATCAGTGGGAATTAACAGTGAAGATGCTCAGAGCGAGATTTAAGTGAAGGGGGGTTAGGGAAAGGGTGATGTGCTCCCTCTTGTTTAAAAAGATATATAAAAATTAGGATTTTTGTGTTTTCCACAAAAACTTTGAAGCACCCATCCTTAATTTTGCCCAGTCTTTGAACATTGTTGGTGGGTGACATTTTGGGATAGAAAGGGATATATTTTCTTGAGACTCCAAGCCCTAGAGTCAAACCCTTATAAAATGTGAATTTTGGGTTTCTCTGGTTTACAAGCTTTGGGGTTAAACAGCAGTTGCCAACGCTGTTACCTGAACTTCCACTAACAGAGCAGAAGCAAAAGGCAAAGTCAGAAAAGCAAATTTTAAAACCAACAATCCCCCAAAATAATGATTTTCTGAGCAGTGGCCTGGGGTGGTAGAAGAGGCAGGGGAAGAGGCAGCTGTTAGGGGAAAACACAGCACCCTGAATCCTGAGCTGGGGGAGGCTCCAAGACCCAGACCCCAGCCAACCTTCTCCCAGCCTAAGCATCCTATAAATCCCGTGCAATCCCAAGCTGCCCTTCCCCTGCACCTCACATTGTGTACAGTACCCCGAGCCAGTGAGACCCAAAGGTCACTGACTCATTCGATGGGTGTCACATCAAATGATGGGACAGCCCTAGGCAGGGCTTTTGTCACACAACCTAATGCAGATCGATGTCTCCTTCAGAGGGGAGGCAGGGAAAGCAGCAGAAAGAGGAGGGGACGTCTCCGTATTATTTTTCTTCCCAGACTAGGCCCAGTGCCAACAGTGCTGCTGGTATAAATAATGGAGCGTGATGACAGAGACATTTTTAAAGGAGAACAAATCACCAGACTATTTTTTAGAGCTTCTTTCCTCTAGCCTAAGGTGATGCTAATGAGGGAGGTCAATCTGTTTCCATTTCTCCCTGCTACACAAGCTGGGACATTTATCTCTTTTGACAAGCAGGCTCCTAGAGCAGACTTTCATCTTTCAGCTTGCACAGCTCGTATGTCCCTTGCTGGGGAGGAAAATGCCTCCAGAGGCTGTGAGGGGACGATACCCCAGGGGATGCGTGCAGCACTTCTTCCCCACTGCCCTTGCTGCCTGCAATGATCAGCTCAAATGCCGCTGCTGTTGGATCCCACGTCTGAAATGCCGTGTTCAAGGTAATCTCGTAATACACTGGGGACATCCCATACTGCAGCAGCCCGCCTCCACCGAGGTGACTGGTGATGGAGCCAGCAACCCACAGGCAGGACGCAGAGTGCAGAAGGGCAAAGAGGGAATGCTGGCAACATCTTCATGCCGGGACTAACGTCTTGGCAAGCTTGTGAGAAAGGATGACTCGCAGTGACATCATCTTTCCAGCCCTGATCTCATACCCCAGTTGTCTTGTGTCCCAGTGACCCAGGCAGGAAGCACTCTTATTTCTAGAAGAGCTGATGGCAGACCACATGCTACATGCCAGACTGTGTTGGGTATTTGGAAGGAACTCAATGATGTTCCCCTCTGCAGCCAAATATCTGAAGTTTGGGAGGCAGTCCCCAGGGAGCCAGCTTTCCTGGGAGAGTGCTGCCTTTCCTTCCTTTTGTGGCAGCTGGAAGCGGCTCAGGAGTTCCCATCGGTGGCAAACCTGGGCTCCCAGCACCTCCTCTATGGGAAATTTGGATGTGTCCTATCACAACAGGCCCTAATAAAAAGTTTTTCCCCATCTTTCACTTTAGGTACTGGAAGGCCACTCCAAGGTCTTCCCGGAGCCTCCTCTTCTCCAGGCTGAACAGCCCCAGCTCTCTCAGCCTGGCCTCACAGGAGAGTTGCTCCAGCCCTCTGATCATCTTCATGGCCCTCCTCTGGACTCGCTCCACCAGATCCATGTCTTATACCACATGTAAGATAAAATCACCACAGCCTTCCCTGCCATCATCATGTAGTTTGGCCATCGGAATATCCACCAAAAGGGTTAAAGTCTTTCCAAATCTGGAAAAAAAAACAGCTCGTGAGCCCAGTGGTGGCCTGAGTCATAGGCACTCAATGAGAAGCAGAAGTAAGGGAGAGCCACAATGGCTCATGCTTCACCAGATGTCCCCAGGTGTCTAACAGAGGAGAGGCTAAAAATACACAGCGTGTCATGGCAGCACAGTTGGGAAAACACGTCAAGAAACATTTTCAGGAGAGGCATATCAGGGCGATGGACATATTGTGCCTCTGGAAGGACTTGTTGTGGGCATACAGGCAGGGACTCCTCCTACTGCCCGCTGGAGCAATGCAGGGCAGGCCGTGTGAAATGGCTTTCGTCACCCATGTAAAGCTTCATTAGAAAATAGCAGTCCCTTCTGCTTGTCTGTGCTGAGCCCTATTCTGTTTGTCAGGTGAGATAAGAGCCTGGAAAATGAGAGCTGGCCCCCGTCAGGCACCGCAGCATCCCTCCATGTCACCAAAACCTTTCCTCCATGATTACTGAAACTCTTGCTGGTGGGAATGGCTCTGGGTGAGCTCCTGGGGTCCATACCTGGTTCCCAGCCCCTCAGCTGGTTATGGTCACAAATCACGCTGAGTTTTTTTTTTCCCTATTTTACAGGAGAAAGGTGTTTTGCAGGATTCAGGGGTGGTTTTGTTCCAGGCTAAGAAAAAAGCCCTGCGGATTGACTTTATGTTTATGTTCAGTGCAAATTTCTGGCCAAATCATCTTGAAAATGCCATCATATGCTCTCCTGCAAGGCTAGCGATACGGAAACATCAAATACTGCAAGACCTTGGCTCAGTTCCTGAAAAATCACAAAGGTTCATTCACTACTTATGGTTCTTACCTCTCCATTCTGCAACTAGCTTGACAACTGTAATATTTAAAAAAAAACAAGGGTTTTTTTACAAGGAAAGCAAAGATTCACATCTAATCACCTCTCCTAGGGTTTAAAGACTATAAAATACTGTAAGAAATACAGTAAAAAATAGTGGTGACACTATCTATGTTTCAGAAGACCCAGCTTCTTGCTTTGTTGTCATAAATTGCTGGTTGATAACAAACCTCTAAGAAATATTCATCTTTGAAAAACAACAAAAAAAAAAAGGCCTGAAACAACGCTGAATTCTCTGGAGCATTCCCATTTGGTGAATGGGCTTCCTGTGCCTGACACTAATTAATTAATCTCCTCAATCTAAATTTCTTCTTCTGCATCCCCAGTCTACAGGAAAACTTAAACAAGACCTGAATGCGTAAGAGGGGAAGCTGGATTTATTTAAGGTAGTATTTAGTAGCATTAATTTTCTGTCTTCTGTCTCCCAAATTGGGCTTGGTCTCCAGGGATGCAGCAGCCTCTGGGTTAAATATTTTAACCCATTTGGGGTGAGGGATATGGGCTGGGAAGGGATCTAAAGCAGTAAGATGGTAGGAAGGGCAGCGGAGACCCAGGCTGGGGCACATGGGTGATGTTCCCTCTGCCAAACTGTGCTGGGGTGATGGAAGCCAGGCATGAATCACAGAGTCACAGACTGGCTGAGGTTGGAAGGGATCTCCAGAGATCATCTGGTCCAAACGCCCCTGCTCAAGCAGGACCACTGACAGACAGTTGCCCTGTACCATGTCCAGATGGCTTTTGAGTGTCTCCAAGGATGGAGACTCCGCAGCCTCCCTGGGCAACCTGTGCTGGTGCTCGGTCACCCTCACAGTGAGAAAGCATTTCCTGGTGCTCCGAGGGAACCTCCCATGGTTCAGTGTGTGTCCATTGCCTCTGGTCCTGTCACGGGGCACCACTGAAAAGCTCTGTCCTCTTCGCACCTCCCATTCAGGTATTTATACACATAGATATGAGCTCCCTGAGCCTTCTCTTCTCAAAAAGACCCAGTTCTCAGCCTTTCCTCATAGGAGAGATGCTCCGGTCCCTTCATCATCTTTGTTGTCCTTTGTTGAACTCTCTCCAGTAAGTCGATGCCCCTCTCATACTGACAAGCCCAGAACTGGACCCAGCACTCCAGGGGTGGCCTCACCAGTGCTGAGTAGACAGGAGGAATCACCTCCCTTGATCTGCTAGCAATACTTTATCTAATGCAGCCCCAGATACCATTCTTTGCCAGGCTTCTGGCTCATGTTCAATTTGGTGCCCACCAGGGCCCCCAGGTCTTCTTCTGTGGAGCTGCTTTCCATCTGGGTGACCCCCGGCACATCCTGGTGCCTAGGGTTGTTCCTCCACAGGTGTAGGACTTTGCGCCTCTCCTTACTGAACTTCATGAAGTTCCCATCGGCCCATTTCTCCATCCTGTCGAGGTCCCTCTGGACGGCAGCACGACCCTCTGGCGTATCAGCTGCTCCTCCCAGTCTGGTAACATCTGCAAATGCGCTGGGAGTACTCTCTACCCCATCAGCTGGATCGTTAATGAAGATATTGAATGGGATCAGACCAAGGATTGATCCCTAAAATGAAACTGTGGTCTGAGCCAGGCAAGTGCGTGGTGGCCGGGACCTTTGGGGTTGGACGTGTCTTACATGGGGCATGTCTCTGAGCCAGAGGGATGTCACCGCCCGGGAGGGGACAGCAAGGGACTCAGCTCCATCCAACGATCAAACGCTTCCCCCTAGTGACACAAGAGCACAAGAGCAAGAGTCCTATCGAGGTGGAATTGCAGCAATCACAGGCATGGGGCATGGGTCTGGTTTGTTTTTTTTTGCCCTCAGCCTTTACAAACCGGGCTCTAGAAATGCAAATAACCCTTCTGGAGCCCAGCTTCGTGATGCTGTACAGTTGCTCCAAGGACCGGCAAGGTACTTGAAGTGAAAAGGTCCTCTAAAAGGAGGACGTAGTTGGGTGGTTCATCCGTTCACCATTCACTGGTGACCTCTCCTTGCGGAGAGGCAGCCAGCCCCAAGTAACAGCCTCCTACAGTGCCAACAGCAGGGACAGGTACATGCACGGATGTGGGCACAGACCCCACGGACTTAACTGATGGAGCCCCAAGCATCTGCTGGTGGGTGACCGCTGCTCCTACAGTGGTGGGGATCTTAAAAACTAACTCTGAGACTTAGCTAACGATAATTAAGTCAAAGATGTTCTTTGTCTATGACAACCTAAAAGGTAGAGGACACCTAATCACCTCTAATCAGAAGAATAACAGTTTAGGATACTTTAACCAAGGACATTTGTCCAGTTAAACCTTGGGAAGAATATTTAATCAGAACGTTTTGGAGATGCTTTGCGTTTGGTGCCAACTACTGAAGAAACTAGGGAAAAGGTAATCCCGGCAGGGGTCACCAGGACCACTGAAAAAATTTGTACCACTGACTCAAAAGAAATAGGTTGAGTAACAGGACTGAGCATGTGTACTAATTTACATCTTAGGCAAGGAGACTTTAACCAATCATTTAATAGACTATTAATGCAGATGTATTGAAAGTTGAATATGTAAAATTTTTGTGTATAAATATACTGCAGAGGGTCTCACTTGGGGTGGTTGATTTGTGGGAGACCATCAAGCACCCAGGCTTTGGAAACCTGAAATAAATTACCAATGTCTCTCCTGAGCATGTCATTATTGGCTCATTGGACACCGGGCAACAAATCTGCCTTTTTCGGACAACAGGGACCTTACTGGGGGTGGTGGTTTCAGTTGCTTTGCTTTTTCATTCTGCACACCAGCTTTTTGTTTTTAACGACCGAACACTTGAGCAAAAACACACACTTCCCGAGGAAACGGCCTCGAAATCTGATGGGAAGGAGTGGGAAGGGGTAGCGCTTTGCCAGGCTGCAGCCCCTAAAGCTGCAAGGTGTGAGGGGCTCCTTTGGGCCCTGAAATCCAAAAGCAAGGCTTGTCTCCAGTCCATCACCAGGTGGCCCTAGACAACAGCTTTTGCCAGTTTTGCTGAACCTTCCCCAGTTGGTTAAACTGGATTGCTTTTATTTTACTGGCTTTGGTTTTCTGAAAAGCAAAAAGGCCAACATCATCTGCAGTTGTCCCCTCTTCACCGAGCATCTCTGGGAGATCCTTTTGGCCCTGTCTCCCCTTGGATTGGTTTTGGCTCTGCTCTGGCAAGCAGTACAGGGGGATGCTTCTGTGTCACAGGGTATTGTTTTACACTGAGGGTGGTGGAGCACTGGCCCAGGTTGCCCAGAGAGGTGGTGGAAGCCCCATCCCTGGAAACATTCCAGGCCAGGTTGGCCGGGGCTCTGAGCAACCTGATCTGGTTGGAGATGTCCCTGCTCCTTGCAAGGGGGCTGGACTGGGTAGGCTTTAAAGGTCCCTTTCCACCCAAACCATCCTGTGATTCTGTGATTTGTTTGGTATCAAATAGGGCTCCTTCGCAGCACTGCGCAGGTGGAGAGGGCACTCCTCAGCTCAGCTGCTGCGTCTGTAGTGGGGACAGCAAGATGCCAGTACTGTGATTGTCACATAGGTGCCCACCACTGCTGTCGACCTGGCAACTGGAGAGCATCCCAGTGGAGAATTCATGCAAGGGGGGGCACTGATTACAAGGGAGGGCTTGATTTGCATCCCACAGGCTGTCACCCTCCTTTGGAAATAACATGACGCTATGAGAAGAGCAAAATGAAACTGTGCTGTTAAAGGAGTTAGAATCATAGAATCATAGAATGGTTAGGGTTGGAAGGGACCTTCAAAGGTCATCTAGTCCAACCCCCCTGCAAGGAGCAGGGACATCCCCGACTAGATCAGGTTGCTCAGAGCCTCATCCAGCCTGGCCTTGAACGTTTCCAGGGATGGGGCCTCCACCACCTTTCTGGGAAACCTGTTCCAGTGTTCTATAACCCGCATCGTAAAAAATTTTTTCCTAATTTCTAATCTAAATCTACCCCCCTCTATTTTAAAACCATTACCTCTTGTCCTATCGCAACAGGCCCTACTAAACAGCCTCTCCCCATCTTTCTTGTAGGCTCCCTTGAGGTACTGGAAGACCGCTATCAGGTCTCCCCGGAGCCTTCTTTTCCCCAGGCTGAACAGCCCCAACTCTCTCAGCTTGTCCTCATAAGAGAGGTGCTCCAGCCCTTTTATCATCTTCGTGGCCCTCCTCTGGACCTTCTCCAACTGGTCCATGTCCTTCTTGTGCTGGGGGCTCCAGAACTGGACACAGTACTCCAGGTGGGGTCTCACCAGGGCAGAGTAGAGGGGCAGAATCACCTCCCTCGACCTGCTGGCCACGCTCCTCTTGATGCAGCCCAGGATGTGGTGGGCCTTCTGGGCCGCAAGGGCGCATTGCCTGCTCATGTTAAGCTTCTCATCCACCAGCACTCCCAAGTCCTTCTCCTCAGGGCTGCTCTCAATCCATTCCCCGCCCAGCCTGGATTTGTGCCTGGGATTGCCATGACCCAGGTGCAGGACCTTGCACTTGGCCTGGTTGAACTTCATGAGGTTGGCACAGGCCCACCTCTCCAGCCTGTCAAGGTCCCTCTGGATGGCATCCCTCCCTTCCAGCATGTCAACGGCACCACACAACTTGGTGTCATCGGCGAACTTGTTGAGGGTGCACTCTATCCCACTGTCCATGTCGCCGACAAAGATGTTGAACAGGGGTAGGTTATCCACACAAACCCCCTGTATTTTAGATGGTCTCAGGAAGGGAAAAGCATATAACTAATGCCACATGCTGGCAGGTGGGGCTGGAGCCCGGGGGCAGGATAGTTTGGTGGCTGACCTCTGTTCTGGGATGGAGGTGATCCGGATGGAATCTCTGCCACAAAGACCCCTTGTGGCAGCTCGGGCTTCGTTTTTCTGTGTCAACAGGCTCCATCTGTGAAGCTCAAGCAGGGGTAGGTGCTTTCTTATTCCGCTCATGGCAGATCCTTGCCTGGCACCAGGGCGATGAATTGTTGGTTGTCCAGGATGCCGTAAGAAATTCCTGCCTCAGCTCTTAGTCCGCTTCTCTAGCCTGCTAAAGAAACTTAGGTTAATAAATACAAAAGGCCAAAAGAGGGCAGCTTTTAGCTCAGATTCCTTCCCCAGCCCAGCAAACAGAGGTGCTGGCTGGATCAGAAATGTGCAGGCACGACCAGGACACGAGCAGCTCTTGAGCCACAGGATTTCTCCTTGCTCCCAGCTTCTGGCTACTGAATCTCACAAGCATCAGCATGGACCTCCCACGATTTGATGGCAAAGCCCCAAACCAGACTCCTTCTCAGGTCACATACCCACCCCTGCCAATGGTGACATTCCCAAGATTGACCCATCCTGCTCCTTCATGCCCATCTCCCAACACACATCCTTCCCTGGGGGCAACATCCTCCTGCCAGAAATCGCCTGGCAGCCGATAAGCATCGCTCCAGCTGTAATTCCAGCCTGGTGACGTAAACACGCAGCTCCAGCTCCATTTCTACACTTCATTACATGGCCCGGACCCCACTTGATTGAATTACAGCTTTGCTGCATCGCGTGAAAATTAGCAAGCAGGTAATGTTTGACATTATGGGAAATCGCATCAGTGGGCTATCAGAGTCTCCATTTGCCACAGTGCCTGGAAGATGCTAAGCAGAGCAGTAATTCCCCAGGACCCCGAACCTCTGGCACATCTTGCTGTGACAGGGCAATAATCCATGCTGGCATGATTGCCCAGAGTGCAGCCTTGAAACTGGGGTGTCCTGTCCCCCATGCTGCCCACAGTGACTGAGGGGGACAGCAGGGATGCTCCCTGTCCCCTGCCAGCCAGCCCTGCACCAGCCTCATCCTTCCAGATTTGAGGCTTTGGTTTATTTAAGCCGTTGCTCCAGGGGAAGTTTGGGGCTGGCTGGAGGGGAAGGCTGGCGTGCATTAGTCAGGTGTGGATTTGTAGCTGAGATCTGACCTCCTACATGATCCTGGTGCATTTTTTTTTTCTCTAAATCAAGCTTCAGCTGACTAAAGTAGCTGTAAACAACTGCACAGGTAAATCAGCTCCAAGCAGGATTTCCCCCTCTGGCCACAGAGCAGCTCCTTTAAGGAAGGAAAAAAAAAAAAAAAAAAAAAAAAAGACAAGCAGCAAATAAAATGCTCTGACATTCTGGGGGGCTAAGCCGAAATTTGTGGTGCAAATCACCCGAGGAGGTAATGCTTGTGTGCTGCTGGAGAGCACTGGGTGATTCATGAGCCCTAAATCTCCACTGGCCCTGCGCTTTCACTCTCTTTGCCACATGTGCAGCTCGGTAGGCTCCAAGATTTACTGCCCTGGGAGCGGATGCTGGGAAATTGAGGGTTTTTCTAAGCCTCCTGCTTATCACTGCCAGCAAGGCTAATCCACTTTTAATTTTTTTTTTTTCTTGAGGCAGAGTGTCACGGAAAAATTATAGGGCAAAATCTACAGCTCTAACTCCTTCCCCAGGAAAAACAATGTGCAGCCCTGGGGAGGAATTACGCTTAGGGAGTGGATGAGACCGAGTGTAATTGGGGACAGGAATGAGGGAGGGATGCGGGACCATGTGTCTCGCAGACAAACCTGAACCACTGCTATGCATCTTAGCTTTCAGGTCTCCTCTCCTCCAGCCCCAGGATGTTTGTGAGCACAAAAGCAGTGTTTTGGAGCAGTTATTTACCCAGCTGGAAGCCAAGGGAGGGACAAGGGGTTACTCCCCTCCAGGCACTGCTTGTGCAAAGGGTGTTGGTGGGCTCATCCAGCTGGGAGGAAAGGGTTGCTTGTCGGGCCAGGAGACATCTCACCCACCCCTGAATGTGTCCTGGGCAAAGCCAGCAACATCCCTGCCTCCCTTCTGAGGGCAATTTAGGGTCCTGGGAGTTGCGGACGCAGCAGATAAACCCTAAACCTGCTGAAACCTCAACCCCTCAAATCCTCAAAGGAGGACATCCTACTTCCCTCACTCTCTGCATGCAGGATTTTATTCCAAGCATCCAAGCAGTCGGTTAGGAGGGAGCCAAACCAAACTGTAGATGTTAAGTGAGAAATTCAAGCAGCATTTTGCCCTGCAAAAATGACGTCTGGCATCCCAGCAAATGGCGGGAACAAAGGCAGGGAACTCACTTCTTTTGTCTCTGCCTGCACAAGTTCCTCCTGCCGAAATTCATGGATTGGGAGAAAAAAAAAGTAGCAGGCAGAGTTAGGGCTGTGATGCCAAGCATAGCACAAAAAGAGTGATTTTTGGAGTGCGAAATCCCAGCCTAAACCACCAGAAAACCCTCGTGCTCAGCTTGCTTTAACCTGCAAACCTGTATGGGGTAAGTGTGGGTTTGCAGAGGATGTTTCCAGGCAGGAGAGGAGATTCCTCTTTATCCAGCAAAAAAAAAAAAAATCGGGAAGCTGTGGCATTCTGCCCCAGGCTAAGAGCTTGCAAAGCTTCACAGTGGGTTTGCGCAAATTCACAGAGGGAAAAAAAAAAACACCGAAAATTATACTAACACATCCGCCCTGCTCCTCCAACTACCTCCACTCCGGGTGGCATTTTTTTTTTCACATTTTTTATTTGTTTCACTGGCTGCTGATGGATGTGACATTGGGCTAGATGGATTTTGTGCTGCCTTGGTAAGGCTGTTTTCACATCAGTTCCTTTAGGGAAAGAGCATGTTCTTCCTCTGTGGCTGGTTTATCATTTCCTGGGGATGAGGCTGTAAAGTCAGCCTTAAGCTGGTCCTTGAAGAACTTTGCTTGGCCTGAGGAGGCATCTGAGGTCACAAAATGGAGCTGAGCTGCTGCACTGCAGAGGAACGGATTATTCCTCACTCCTGCATTGGGAGCTCTGTGGATTTACTCTTTTCTCCACTACGATGCTGCTTTTTTTTCCATCCCTTCCTCCATTCCTCCCTCCAGACATCCACCCAGGAGCTCCTGGAGACATCTCAGGAGTGTGGTCCTCTGATCCACAAGACCTCCTTGGCCAGGAGAGCCTGCATGCTCAAATGTGGGACGGAGGGCACAGACCCTCCCAGCACAGGGTTGAGCACGAGTGGGTGAGACAAAGCATCGAAAAACACCCGGGTGAGGCCACCTCCAGAAACCACTCAAGAAACTGGTAGTAGAGGTGTGAACTGAGCACTTGGAGGGCTGATCTCTTGTGAAATACTCAATATCTGTCTCTCTCTCATTATTGCCCCTTTGCTCTCCCCCATTAACCCTTTCAGCAGGGATGCCGAGCCGCTTCTGCAGCCTCACAGGATAAAGCACTTCCTTTCCCAGAAGTAACAAGTCCCATCAAATCCATAACGCTCTTTTCGCTCTGAGTTAATATCCAAAAGGCTCCTTTGGGACTTGTAGGTTATCCAGCCCTTAATGATCCTGCATTACCTGACCTCATTATCCAGTGAGTGGGACGGAAGGTCTTCAGAAAGGAAGAGAGTGGATGAAGGAGGGAAGGAGAGTGGCACAAGAAAAGGATGCTGACCACGACAAGCGTCGATGCAGTGTCCCCAGAAACCCTCCTGTGAGGGCTTGCACACAGGGACAAGACTTTTCCTACGCTGCATTAGCTCGTGCTGCCTGTCCCAGCTCACGTGGGCCCAGGAAAGCCGCCACTCAGGCACAGCTCATCCGTGAAACCCTGGCAGAAGAGGGGAGCAGGCCCCCGAAAAGCGGCTGGAGGCGCCGGTCCTGTGCCTCGTCTCACTATGGGCTATTCGAGAGGTGGCTGCCACGGTTCTGGCTCTCAGCGTAGCCTTCACGCTGTTCCCGCATCCAGGGGTGCTATTAATTATCCCCAAGAATGAGGGGCAGCCCTAATCACATCTCTCGCCTGTTGACTTTGTTTGGGCTGGTGTCTCAGCTTTTAATGCAGAGATAAAAGGGAGCAGACTAAGACAAGTGATGCTATTAGGAAGGAAGGGGCAGGAGAGGGAGGGATGATCCTGCACGCTCCAAGAGTTGGGATGCTCTCTGCAAACCGATTCCCCCTCCTCCCCCCCGCTTCAAGTCACCAGATTTGTCAGAAACAGCTGGCAAAAGCTGCCGCTCCAAGGTTTCGTTTTGCCTGGGTGATAAAGGGCTAATTGGATGCAGATTAAAAATCACTATTAGGGATAATCTGTGAGCGGGCTGTGGAAGTGCGGGAAGCATCCCTTCGTTGTCTCTGGGCAGGGCACCGGTGGATGTCTGCGGGCTCCGGCCCTTTGTATTTCACAAAAAAAAAAAAAAAAAAAAAAGAAAGAAAAAAAAAGAAAAAAAAGAAAAAAAAAGAAAAAAAAAGAAAAAAGAGACTTTGAAGAGCAAGATGAGCTGGGGGAAGGGAGACGGAATGGGGGGGCTGCCGGGAAGAAATAATTGCCATGTCTGAAAACAGTTACTATGGCAGCAACAGTCTTCTTGCTGCTGGAGCGAAATGTTGGGGACCAGCAAGCGGTGCCTTTGTCACAGTTACACATTTAGATGCTAATGCTGGCTTTAACCTTGGCTGCTTAACCTTGATGCAATGGAAGGGGAGGAGGGAGAAAAAGGCAGAGGAAGAGAGGGGGCTTATGGAAAAGATGGGTTTCCTCTCCCTAAATTTGCTACTGAGTGGACTTGGCAGACTCCTCTCAGCTGTGATTAACACTGTTATTTCTGCACTTAATATTCAGCGGAGGTCTTAACAGTTTATGGATAGTTGGCATTAGCTGCAGCATAATTCACCACTGCATCGCTCCTGTTTATCTCTGTCCCCCAGGATCATCTGATACACGGCCATTTTTTAGAACATCCCCTAGGTTTGATCAGCCTGTCTATCTAATCTTGCCTTTATTTATAACTCACAATCAACCCTGGGGTGGAAAAAGAAGGCGTGCAGAGGAGGGAAGTCTCTCCTTTAGGCTTTGGCTGTTGGGGGGAAAGAAATTTTGGCGGCCTGTTTAGAAAAGGAAGCTTCTACTTGAGGCTCAAAGCTGTCTTCAGGAGCGGGGATGGAAGAGGAGAGCAGGAGAGGGTTAGAGGTGATGGAGGGGAGAAGGAGAATCGGGGGCGGCCACACCACCGAGGGCTGAAACAGCATCTCCTGCGCTGGAGCCAGCACCCCTGGATCTGAGCATGAGCTCGCAGCCCAAATGGAAATTCCTAAAACACAAACCTATTGCACACAGACCGGTCACTAATTCTGGGGACAGCCCAGGTGGTGCTTACCTTGGATTATCCTCACAGCTGTGTTTAAGAAAACTTTTGCTAGAGCAATTCAGGCAGAAGAGATGAGAGGGGTGCTGGATCTGCTGGTGACACTGCTTACAGATTTGACCCTGTTCTTCTATTTCTTTTTTTTTTTTTTTCTTTAATGCTCCAGCTCCTGGAGTCAGGTGATCACTCATCGCTTTCACCACTTGCCCTCGGAAGCTCATTACCTTTACCAGGTCACGGAGAAAAGCCTGAACTCAGGCCAGCTGATCAGGACAACCCCACTGTACAGAATTTTTTCATTTTCTAGCCCGTACGATGCCCGTGCCCTGCTTTTTGCACAGCTGCGCAGAGCACGGACGCGCCACCGTCTCACACATGCCAATCAACGTTTCTCCCAGCTGCGCACTGGCGGGAACAGAGCCCCTGCACGGTGATTTCCACCCAAACTGAGCCCAGTGTCACCTCCGGAGACCATCACAGTGAGCTGCCTGTATTTTGAAGGATGGCACGTAGCCTTATCTCCACGCAAAACCGCAACATGCATCCTCGGGATGAAATATGAATATGAGAAACGATCCCACTCCAGCCTGACAATCCTCACCGCACACTGCATGGTGAAAGCATCTTAAATTAAAAGCAGTATCTGTCTTCTGCAGTACACTTCTTTCTCCAGGGCTTTGCTGTAAAAGAGAGGATGGGTAATATTGTGGGAAATATTGTAGGAAAACCCTGCTGCTGCTTTTTTGGCTCAGGAGCAGTATCAAAAATAAATGCAATGGCAAAGAGTGAGGTAGGTCTTCCCTGTACCCACACTGGCCTGGAAGGGGCTTCAAGGAGGAGACACTGGGCCAGCAGCCACATGGCTCGGGCCACTGAGCTGTGGCTGGGTCCTGGGGGGCTGGCCAGACACGGGGACTTCAGGGGTTTTAACATGGGTGGAGGGCATTCGCAGCATTTATAAAGTAGGAGATGCAAAAAGCATTAACAGCAGTGATGAATGTTAGTGGTACTCCCGCCCTGGATTCAGTGCGGGCAAGGTTTTCCTCTCCTGGCACCTCTGGGTGTTGGGAGATTGTGACAACCTCCTGGGGGGAGACACAGCTGCTCAGTGTGCCACCACCATGCTGGTGACCTCCCAGCTCGCAGAAGGTCCCTTCCTTGTGTCTCTGTGTGGTGAATAACGCCTTGGCTTGGGAATATTTTTAGGGTTTGTTTGGTTTTTTTTAATAACTCTTGTGGTCAGTGATGACGAAAGTGGCTTGACGTCCCAGTGGAGACCGGTGATGAGTGGCATTCCTCATGGGCTGGTGTTGGAATTGGCCACGTTTAACATCTTTGCTGGCGATATAGACAGCGGCATAGAGTGCACCCTCAGCAAGTTCACCAACAACACCAAGCTGTGTGGTACCGTCGACATGCTGGAAGGGAGGGATGCCATCCAGAGGGACTTTGACAGGCTGGAGAGGTGGGCCCATGCCAACCTCATGAAGTTCAACCACGCCAAGTGCAAGGTCCTACCTGGGTCATGGCAATCCCAGGCACAAATACAGGCTGGGAGGAGAATGGATTGAGAGCAGCCCTGAGGAGGAGGACTTGGGGGTGCTGGTGGATGAGAAGCTGGCAATGCGCCTTTGCAACCCAGAAAAGCAGCCGCATCCTGGGCTGCATCCCCACCAGTGTGACCAGCAGGTCAAGGGAGGGGATTCTGCCCCTCTGCTCGGCTCTGGTGTAGCAGAGTAGCAGCACTGCAGCGCTGCGTCCAGCTCTGGAGCCCCCGACATCAGAAGGACATGGACCAGTTGGAGAGGGTCCAGAGGAGGCCACAAAGATGATGAGAGGGCTGGAGCACCTCTGCTGTGAGGCCAGGCTGGGAGAGCTGGGGCTGTGCAGCCTGGAGAAGAGGAGGCTCCGGGGAGACCTGAGAGCGGCTCCCAGTGCCCAAAGGGGGCTGCAGGAAAGGTGGGGAGAGACTCTTCAGCAGGGCCTGGTGTGACAGTGTTATAAATGAGTTGCGTCCCAAACCAGAATTCCAATTACAGTTTCCAATTTATTGAATAGAAACAAGCAAACAGCGCTGGGTGCGCCGGGAGTCTCCGCTCCCCCAAGACGCGCACCCCTTTGTTCACAGTTACAGTATTGATAACCTCTCCCGGTGCCCCCATCGTGCCTGTCTCCTTTTTTTGGGGAGCTCACAATCTGCACTCCATTGGTTACTCACACCGTTCGCGGCAGCTACTGATTGGCCAAGAGCGTACCACTGGCCGCTACACAGGTGTCAATTGGCTAAAAGTACCGAAGCGGTGGGTCCCATCTTTGGGGTTGTTCGCGTGCCCCTGCTCATCAGCCCCCAGCCCGCCTTTTCCGCCTTCTGTTCGCTCCACTGTCAAGTGTCCTTCTTAGGCAAACAGCGCTGTTGGGCGGGTAACATCAAACTGCTAAGGCAGGAGTGAATCCTGCCAAACACATTTTTAATAACTTAAATAAACCTCCCAAATACGTTTATCACTTTAAACAAAACTTACAGAACTATGTACACATCTTCCTGTTTCCCCAAGCCTGTGCTATATAAGAACAAACAGGATAATCAAAGAGTCCATATACAGAGAGGGTCACATTTCACCGTGCAACCCTAGTATTGCTGCACATTAACGCGAATCAGGTGAACATATCTCACAACAGGACGAGGGGTAAAATAGAGGGAGGTAGATTCAGATTAGACATTAGGAAAATTTTTTTTTCCAGTGAGGGTGGTGGAGCACTGTCCCAGGCTGCCCAGAGAGGCGGTGGATGCCCCATCCCTGGAAACATTCAAGGCCAGGTTGGATGAGGCTCTGAGCAACCTGATCTGGTTGGAGATGTCCCTGCTCCGTGCAGGGGGGTTGGACTGGGCTTTACAGGTCCCTTCGCACCCAAACTCTCCGTGAAAAGCCGAGGCACAACCCTTTTATAACCGCAAGCGGGGGAATGTTCTCCCAGGGGGGAAGCAGGAGGAGGGGGGCGGGCAGGGGGAGGGAACGAGGAGGAGGGGGCCGGGCAGGTGCCGGGGCGAGCAGGGCCGGGGCGGAACGGTCGGAAGGCGGCGGCGCGGCCCCTCCTCCGCGGGCGGGGCGGGGGCCGCGGCCGGCAGTTTCTGAGGCGTGGTGGTGCTTCCCCCACGCTCAGTGCTCCGCGTCCAGCGCTGCCCGGCCCGGCTTGGTTCGGCCCGGCCCAGCCCAGCCCGGCCCACGCGGTCCAGCCCAGCGCGGCCTAGTCCGGCCTAGCCCGGCCCGGCTCACCCCGAGCCGTCAGCGGCGGCGGCGCGGGGATGGGCGCGGGTTTGTGAGGGGCGGCGGCCGCTGAGCCGTGGCCATGGGGAACATCTCCTCCAACATCTCCGCCTTCCAGTCCTTGCACATCGTCATGCTGGGCCTGGACTCGGCGGGAAAGACCACCGTCCTCTACCGGTTGAAGTTCAACGAGTTCGTCAACACCGTGCCCACCATCGGCTTCAACACGGAGAAGATCCGGCTGAGCAACGGGACGGCCAAAGGCATCAGCTGCCACTTCTGGGACGTGGGGGGTCAGGAGAAGCTGCGCCCGCTCTGGAAGTCCTACAGCCGCTGCACGGATGGCATCATCTACGTGGTGGACTCGGTGGACGTGGACCGGCTGGAGGAAGCCAAAACGGAGCTGCACAAGGTGACCAAATTCGCCGAGAACCAAGGTACCCCGCTGCTGGTCATCGCCAACAAGCAGGACCTGCCCAAATCCTTACCGGTGGCTGAGATCGAGAAGCAGCTGGCCCTCCACGAGCTGACCCCTTCCACCACCTACCACATCCAGCCAGCCTGTGCCATCATCGGCGAGGGGCTCACGGAGGGCATGGACAAGCTCTACGAGATGATCCTCAAGCGCAGGAAGTCCCTCAAGCAGAAGAAGAAGCGGTAGAAGCCCCCCCATTGCCCCGCGCACCCCTCCCTCCCCACCAGGCACGGAGAAGCAGACAAAGGAACGGAGGGGGAGAGAGAACCAAAGCGATCCGTTTGGGTTTTAACTGGGTTTTTTTAATTTTTTTTTTTTTTTCCTTCCCAAAAAGACAATAGTGGTGATAACAAAGCCGCTCCTGGCAGCCAAACCCGGATCCTGGCTACGGGTGAGAGCTGGGATCTCCCCTCTCCCATCTCCCCACCCCCTGAGGACCGGATCTGGACCCCTGTGTGGACACTGAAAACTGAGGCGAGACCCCCCCCAAAACAGGGCAGGACCCTGTTGAAATGCGTTTGAGAGAAGCCCGGCGTGCTTCTGAATCTTTAACATGTGCGTTTTGGGGTGGGATGGATGCTATTTTGCGGGGGGGCGGTGGGGGGGGATGGTGAAGGCGGCACCCGGGCTTTGCAAGGTCAGCAGTGAGGGGCTTCCAGCTGCTCCCCAGCAAATGCTTACCCACATCCCCTCATCTCTCCCATGGCGTTTGTTGCTGGGAAGTGATCTCGAAAACCAGCACAAAATGTCTGGGGGGGGGGGTGTGGGTGATGGGTAAGGGGACCCTCCCCACTCTCCCTAGCTGGTGTTTTAGGGCACGGGTGGGTGCAGACCAAGGAGAGGCAGCTCTCAGCTGGGTGTGGAGGTGTAAGGCTGTGGTGGCTGGAGGGTGCTGAGCTTTAAGCTGTTTGCTTAAAAAAAAAATAAATAAAAGAAAGGCAAGGGTTTGGGGTGAACGCTGCTGGAATCCAGGTTGTCCCCTTCTCAACAGCTCGGTTGTGTCATCTGAAAGCAAAGCCCCAAGCTTTTTGTGTCCGGGCAGAACGGTGCTCCAAGGTGCTGATGTGTTCCAGCTGGCGTGGTCCAAACTAGGGGTTATTTATTAAAAAAAAAATCCCCTCAAAAAAGCCAGCTTCTTGGTCATTGTGCTGCTCCGCAGTCGGTGGCAGGAGGTCAGGGCAGTGCTCGCTAGCCATTGGGTTTTTTGGGGGTCATGGCAAGGCAGAGCAGGATGGCTGCTGGGCACTGCCCGCTGAGATGGTCAGAGCTTGGAAAATCTCTGCTGGAAAGGGACTCTGCAGCGCCGGGAAAATGGCAGGGTGTAAAGACATGTGGTGGGGGGGTGACATTGTGGAGGGCATTAGTTTTTTTTTTAAAGATTTAACCCCAATTCAAAGCAGAGAGGCCCTTGCCTCCAGCAGTAGCTGTGTGGGCTACCTCTTCCTGCCGAGCCCCCTGGGGCAGGGTCAGGCCCAGCTGCGTCCTGCAGGTGGACATTTTGGTACCTGGATGGGACTAGGGACCAAAAGCCGTTTGCTGTCTGTGTTTTGGCCTGGGACCCCTCTCTGGAGGAGAAAACCAGGGTCCCAGCTTTCCGCGCTGCCTACAGAGCAGAAACAGGCAGCCCTTGAAGGGACAAATATCCTGAATTTTGAGCCCTGCAGTCTGCTGGGTGTATCTGGTGATCTTACACCAGCCTTCCCGTTTGAAAACCCTTTCCCAGAGCAGCCAAGGAGAAACCACCAAGCAGGCGAAAGAAAAATCCCCTTCGGGTTTGAGGGAGTTGATTCTCCCCTTGCAGTGATGAGCACGGCACCTTTCCAATAGAGGGTTTGTTTTTTGAGGGGTGGGGTTTTTTTGTTTTGTTTTGGTTTGGTTTTTTTTTGGTAGGAAACATGTTGCAGCAATGTAGTATTTCTCTTCTTGCAGGGTTTTGAGCTCCCAACGCGAGTCCCGACTTGCGTGCTGAGTGGGCTGGTCCCATCAGTTCAGGTGGCTCTGTTCCCACTTCCTTGGGTTTTTCTTTGCTTTGTCTTCACCTCCAACACTTTGGTACTTGCTGTCAAGAGAGGAAAAAAAAAAATTTTTGATGCCACAGAAGCCACATGTGTTAACCCTTTTTTTGGGAGAGCGATCCATTTTAGAGGCAAAATACAAAGCTATGTTTTCGCCACCAGCTCAAAAGCAATTGGGTTTTAAAAATGGCACATGCAAGCCTATTAGTTGTGGGTTTTGCCGAGACGTAAGTCTTGGTTTAGCGAACACTGGCGTGGAAAGTCTGGTGGCATCTGTTTATGGAGCTCGATCCTTCCTGGGGCTTCGTTACACCCAGCTCAGCCGAGCATCCCCTTGGAGAAATTGCTGGTTTTTCAACTGAACTGACAGCACACGCTTGAAGGTTCAGCCGAGCCAGGTGGGACGCTGTGGCGGTGCCATTCCCACCAACTCTGTTTTCTGCAATAATTAAAAAAGACTTTTTCCGATTAGCGTCGAATGGCTTCCGTGGTATTTCTGTAATGTTTCACAACCGTACAATGATTTTTTTTTTTCCTCTATGAAGATGTGCATCGCCTACGGTGGGCTAGAAGAGGTGCCTCAGCAAAACGGTGGTTAAGGGAAACTGCCTGAATCATGGCTCTGAAAATGAGCTTGGATTTTTGCAAGGCTATGCGTCTTCTCTAAATACGTTTGAATTACTTTTTTTTTTTATTATTATTATTTTATTTTTTTTTTAGCAGCTGTCACAAGGTACGGATCTCATTTCCCCAGGTGCCTTCGCAGTGTTCCCATCAGTGTTGGATATCTTGCTGCCCATGTCCTACCCTTGCCATTGTCTGTCAGTCTCTGTTCTTTTTTTTTTTTTTTTTTTTTAAAAGATGCAGACATAATGCTGTGAACTGAAATAAATTATTTATACAATGAAAGGGCCTGATTAAAAAAAAAAAGTGTTCTTCTGCTTATTTCTCAGTATCAGTGCTGCATTTCGCAGTTGGTTCTCATTGCGCGTTACGAAGGAGGTTGCTCATGCCTCCCTGGGGAGAGGACGCTTGGGCGTGGGGATGGCGAAGCGGCTCACTCAGGGTCACCCTGCACCCAGCAGCACGCTGGCACAGCTCGGTCGCACGGCAGCCCGCTGCAGCGTGTCCCCCTGGGGCGTGGGGAACATCGGTAATTTTGCGGTTCATGAAATCTGGGCTCTTTTGCAGGTTGCTTAATTTCTCTGCATCTCTGCTGCTGTCTGAAGGGCAGAATACTCTTTGGTGCAGGTGTTTTCTTCCCTCACCTCATTTTATTTTAAACCTTTGTGAAGGAGGTGATCACCCTGCATGCAGGTCTTAGAGGAGGGAGCAAGAAAGTTTTTGGTTTCGCTTGGTGTGGCTTTTTTCGATGCGTGGCCTGAGGCAAGCTGTAGGGGTGGCAGGGAGCCAGGTCCGCAGGGGTTAAAGCACCAGGCGAGCAGCTGAGAAGATGCTTCTGGGTGGCTGCTGACAGGAAACATGGGGGTGACATTTTGGAGCCGGGTGGTAAATGACTTTTTATTTCTTTTTTAAAATGATGACACGGCAGCCGGAGAGGAAATGATCAGCTCAGTCGGTGAAAGCACATTTGGCCGGGCTTGTGAGCATATATGCTGCTTGAGGTTTACGCTGGGCTCCTCTCTGCTTCCCAGGTGACCTTGGTATTTTCCAGGGTGTACAACACCGGGTGAGAGAACATGCTGTCTGCTCCATGGGATCAGGGCCATGGGGCTCTAAAGGGTTGCAGGACCTGGAAATGATCCTCAAGGCTTCTCCAGTGATGCAGTTACTAAGCTCCTATCAAGGCTGTTGGTGCACGCCCAGGAATCACTTGGAGCAGAGTTGGATGGTGGTCTGTGGCATTCAAGAATTGAGTTGCCAAGTGCTCAGCTACCTCATGACCCTGCAGAGAGCCTCTGAAATGTGCCGTTCCCCGCAGGCTCCTTCCTCGCAAGGAGCATTACGGTGGGTTCCTGTCTCTCCACAGCCTGGGTAGCGTGGCGGGCAGCGTGGTCCGGTCCAGTACTCCTGAAGATGCTTCTGACCGCCACTCTCCAGACAGCATACGGGACATC
Source organism: Chlamydotis macqueenii (assembly GCF_036417535.1). Taxonomy (NCBI): domain Eukaryota; kingdom Metazoa; phylum Chordata; class Aves; order Otidiformes; family Otididae; genus Chlamydotis; species Chlamydotis macqueenii. The sequence goes on from NC_141561.1 coordinate 42,601,753, forward strand.
TTACTTTTCTCCTGGCCTGCGTCTCATGGATCTGAAAGCCCAGGAGCGGATGCTGCAGTGCCCGTGCCTTTCTTAGCAGGAAAGGGATCCAATCTCACCTGATGGGAGCTGATTTTTGGGGGTTTTCCTGCTGGCACGGAGTTGTGCACACTGGCGTTGTGTTCCTCTACAGGCTTATCTGTGTCCCAGGGAGCTGTGCCTGTGCGGAGCTTGTGGGGGGCTTTCCTTTTCCTGGTTTAATGGGGGGAACCATCCCTGTCACTGCAGGAAGAAAAGCAGCCAGAAGGGTTTGGGCTGTAGGTTTGGAGAGGCTGTGACTTTGTATGCGGCTGTGTGACTGGATCTAGCCCCCAGCCTTGTGAGCAGCAGGGGGCTAAACTGGGATGTGTCAGTTTATCTGGCTGCCAAAGCCACTGGCTTGCGGGAAGGAGGGGGTTGTGTCTTCTGACAAGCAGATCTCAGGCATCCTCCTTCAAGCCACGCAGCCTCTCCTCCTGGCTGGAGAGTGCTTTTGTCAGCTGGGGCGGGGGGGGGTTGCGTGTTTAGGCCAGTTGTGATGAAGACGTTGCACAAGGAACTCGCTGACCTCGCGGAACCCTGAAGCAGCAGGCAAGTGAAACAGCAAGCGATGCTGGAGCTGTGGTCCCCAGCCCCATGTCTGGGGACCCTCGTGGCCTGTGGGAACCCGGGGCCACCAGGCAGTGCCCAGGGATGCTGCCCCTTTGCACGGGGCCAGCCAGGAGAAAAAGCGGGGAGGAAGAAGTTGGGCTGTCAGCTACGTTGGATCTCTGCAAGCATGGGCGAGGAGCAGGTAAGGGTCCTGCAACCAGTCCTATCAAAGAGCAGAAAGGCAAGAAGAGAACGGACCAGAGCTGCAGTCTGGCTGGGAGCAGTGGGACATGGGGTCGAGACAGAAATGAGCAGAAATCAGTGACCAGCATGTTCCCCTGCCGTTTCTTTGCAGGTCCCTGACATGAAAACCACCAAGAGAGGACCCCTGAGTGATCTCCACTTGCTCTTGCTGACAAAGCTGCTCTCATGGTTTGGCACATCCCACGTTTTCATGCCCGTAGCTTCATCACCTTGCTTCTTGGTGTCTCAAGCTAAGCAGGGCCTTCTTCTTTTTCCCCAATTGGCCTTGTTAAGCTAAAATCCCTCTGCTTTATTTCAAATGGGATTTGGTCCAAAGCAAATATCTTTAAAAGGATCATCATGGTTAATGTAATTTGTAGGGCACTGAATCCTGGAATCATGGTATAAAGCAAAGAGAGCTATTTCTTTAACCATTCTATGATTCTACAGCACAAGGTAATTCTGGTCAAAGTTTGGGTGGGGTGGGAATGACCATCTCTTTAGAATGGACTATAAATCACTACAAAAAGAAAAAAAAAATCCCAGGCTGATTCAAACTTGGTCCCTCTTTTCTTTATTTTCATTCTGTCAGCTCCATCCTAGAGCTTCTTCCACTCCCCAATCACATCTACGTTTTTTATCTGAGCAGCACAAGGCCACTGCTGTGAGTCGGAGCTGCAGGACACTATGCACTTTACACACATAGCATGTAAAAAAAAAAAAAAAAAAAAAGTAGCACTTGCCTTTTAGAGTGAAATGGAGACATTTCAGTGCAAGCACATTGTTATTGAGGATAGTTCGTGATGACTTAGGGAATATGGAGAGCCCAGCCTGGGAATATTTGCTCTAAGAAACCATTCTGTTTATTTCAGCTTAGCCTGTGTTTGCTTCCCTCAGTTATTCAAGTGAGATTCAAGGGAGGAAACCTTACAAAAAAAGAGCAACACTCCACCAACTATGTTAAAATAACTGCTGGAAGGTGAGTTATGAAGCCCAGGTGTTCGTGCCAGAGCAGTACTCAGCCAACAGGTGACCAGAAATAATCCCACATGCTTCATGACCTTCCTAATGGCAGCTTCTGGCTTGCAAAGGTGCCGTGGTGTGAGGGGAATTTGTGAGAAGTGCTGCTGAGCCTGCAGCCGCGGGGCCCTGGGGGAGAGGGATGACATGGGGGAATGGGAAGCAGAGACGGTCTCACCCAACTCTTCATCAACCCACAGACTTTATTACTATTTTACTATTATTCTTATTTTATTCTTATTTCATTTTTTTATTACTTTGGCCCAATTTTTGCAGCTGGAGTGGTCTACTGTCAGCTTGCGGAGTTGTGATCCTGTGGTGCTGGGGCTGGAGCATTCCCAAAAGTTGGTGTCCAGGGAGACAGGTGCACCCAAAGCTTCTGATCCCACCTGGCATTGATTTCAAGCCTGCATTCTGCTGCCGCAAAGAGAGCAGGACACAAAGCTGGGATTTTCACACAGTTTTTCAGTCTCTGCCACTGACTTCTGCTGAGCCCTGGTCACATCACTTGAGATGCCTCCAGACTTCTTTTCCATAGATGTACAAGAAGGTTGCCAGCATTTGTCTTACTCCCAAGGTTAAAAAAAAAATGATGTGGTACTTGGGTCCCCATACTGAAGATGCTAAATGTACAGGATGGCTCCTGTCCCACCACAGCACCGTGCCAGTGGTGGACAAGGCTGTGTCTCCAGGGCTGGAGGCAGCTCAGGAGTCCGCAGATCCACCCACGCAGAGGTGAAAGACCAGCATGGCAATGGGAAATGGGAACACAGGGCAATTGTTGTGCTGGTTAATGTTTAAATAGCTCTTGGAAAGCCCCCTCCCTTGCTGCTTGCCTAACAAGGGGGCCCTTTCAACTCTTCGGTAACATCCTCATCCTTTGGCTTCTGCTGCTTGTTTAAAATGTCCAAAGGCAGGAGGGGGAATGGCAATGCTGCAGCTTTACCATGTTTTCTTGCCTGCCGCATCCTCCCAGGATGGCGCATGCTCTTTCCCAGCCATCCTTAGAAACCACCTGATTACTTAGAAGGAGGGAAATCTGTTGGAGCTCCTTGGTGCCAAGATGACATCAGATTGTGGGGAAAATCCCCCCAAAATACGAACTCACCACCCACACACCATTCTTGGAGTGTGCACTCTGCTCAACCTAGCTAGTGACAGCCACATCTCCAGAAGAAATGGCCTGTAGCCTTCCCCATACACGGTTCTCAGTCTCCCATGGATGGCCATGGCATCTGGTGGTCCCAGAGAGGTGTGGGAGACCCTGCTGATGTCTCCCCACAAACCCCAGCCCAGCCCTGGGACCTGCTGCATTTCTTCTGGGACTTCCAGCAGCCCTGGAGCATCTCAAACTGAGGACTGAGCAAAGATGGTATAAACTCATCCCTTGCCAGTTTTATCTGCAGCTTCTGACGCTATCTTCGCACCCAGCCCAGCCTCTCCAAAGGTGCTGCCCATCCTCATCTTTCCGTCATGAAGGGATGGATGCAGAGTTGTGCAACACAGAGTTCCACTTACGCTTTGTCCCTCATCAGCTGCAAAACCTCATGCGGGACAAGTAACCCATATGCTCCCCTCCCCTTGCTGACCCTTGGTTAGAACAAAGCAAACTGGGGTGGGTAAAACTATTTATTAAACCTCAGCATTGGTGTTTCTGTGTCTGCTCTGCATCCCTGGTAACTGCTGGAGTGTAATGGGTGAAAACCAAGGCATGATTGCAGGCGAGGAAGTCCCGGTGTGACAATGAGTTTGAAGAGCATGGCGGAGCATGAGGAGGCTGTAAACCCCTCAGGAGGTCACTGGAGGGGCTGGTTTGGGGAAAGTAAGCTCTGCTGGAGTTTTATCACCGTGTCCTGAGGCTTTATAACCTCTCAGGATGCTCTGAGCCAAGCAGAGCCTGTACTGGCTCATTTAAAAAGTAAAAATTGGCTTTTCTCTGGGTGAGGGACAGCTTGGGAGAAGAGGGCTTGGGGGTCCATGAGCAATGTCCTCATCCCCCACCTCCTCCCCACACCACCCTCGCTGCAAGGCTGGAGCCCAATGACCTCCTGAGGCAGCAACCACACAGACGGACATGGACTCCGGCTCCCCACTCCATTTTACGGGTTGCTAACGCCGAGGCTTGGTGTTTATCACGTGGTTGCCCATGGGAGACTTGGGTGCCCAATGCTCGTTTATTTTTAGCTAGAGAACAGAGAGAAGGAAGATGAGAGGGAGAAGGGGGAGGTGGTGTGTGCTGAGACCGTGGCAATGTTCAAGTTCCTTATCTGTAATTGCTTGCAACTAACTCCTGGGTACGTTTTTATAAATGTGTGTGTGTATATATACGTATGTTCATATCCAATCCATGTTCTGTTTTTCTTTATATATATATATATATATATAATTGCAAACGGGGAGAGTATGCTGCAAATATTTCATTAGCTCTTGTGTCACTTGGTGACACAAGACCTCATTTTTTTTTTCCCCAGGGTTTCAGCCCCAGCAGGGCTGGCATGGCTGCCCAAGCGTATGCTGGGAGAGAGAAATACTGGGCTGACATCAAACACGCGTTGGAGTTGGAAGAGCCTTATCTTCACCAATGGCTGAAGGACGAGTGTTGTCGCTTACAAAAGCTCCTTTCCCCATCGCGGTCCAGCATGTGCCTGATGGTGCTGGGCACCCATGTGCTGGGTGGGAGCCTCATCCCAGCACCAAGTTGAGTTGTTCTCTGCCAGTTGGTGGGACTGAGGTCTGGTGTGGGGCTCACCAATTCAAGAAGCAGCACGGGGATGGCCATCACCCAGACCCCCATCATCTCCTGGGCAGACTTAGCCCTGCGAGGTTGTGTCTTGGTGATCAATAAACCAGGGTGAGAGAGCCCCCCCCCCCCACCCCGTGAAAAACCTTGGCATCTGTAATGGAGCTGCTTGGAAATCATCCAGTGCTCCTCCTCCCTTGCCATCCAAAAACGAGAATTCATCAAAAATGAGCCATTTAATGGAAATGCTGATGGCAAAACACCACTACGAGGGTGGAAAAGAAGCAAGCCGCAGTGACCTTGAGCATTTGGGTAATGCTGAAACAAGATTTCTGGAATGGGTCATGCTTGCTTTGAGATGGCTCTTTACTGGAAATTTTTTTAAGGCATATTTTGCTGTTAAATATATATAATGACATTCTCCACGCTGTGGCTTTTTTATTGCTGGGTATCCGGGAACCTCTGATATCAGCAGTCCAGAAATCTCAGGAAACTCTTGGGAGCAGAAATGGCAGCAGAAAAAAATCCTATTCCTGTTCCCCCTGCTCCTAACCTCCTGCCCTATTGCAACTTCTTTTATCATGAAATATGCAGAAAATTGTTGGGTTTCTAATGATCTGAACTCCTTCAGTCAAGACAAGACTTGGCTTGCAAAGAATGTGAATCATTTACATGTAGATAATAATGAGAGGGAGAACAGGAGGAAAAAGGAGTTTGTCTTTCATTCCCCTCAGTGCTGCTCCCGAGGCTTTGTCCTACCCGGAATAGCTGTTCCTGATTATCCCAGGTGGGATAATTTACCGTGGGGGAATGACCTTCCTCCGACTCTGTAAGCTGAACCCTCCTTTTTCTTTTAATGCAGTCCACTGTGGGAGCAATTGCTACACAGGAAAGAAAATAAAAAAAAAGGACTCTTTTCTCCCCAGCTTCACCACGCACCGGTATTCTTTTGCATCCTCACTAGCTTTTCTCTGTAGGCAGGTCCCTGCGAGCAGTGCAGAAATCCAAATTCCAACTCCGGCCTTGCAGACACAGTGACTCACTCCCGCGAAACTGCGCTGCGTTGGCATAAGCCAGAAGTCCTGATGCTTTTTTTTTTTTTTTTTTAAAGCCCTAGCAAGGGCAAATGTATCGCTTGTGAAAAAGTACTGTTCAATAAACAGATTTAATATCTGAAATGTCAGGAGATTTTTTTTTGACTGCAGGGAAAAATGCCTGGGAGCCTTGCACTGCGTGGTTTAGGCTCTGAGAGGCAGATTCAGTTCTCGGTCCTGTAGAACATCCTGCCATGCTTAAATGGGGCAAAGGCACAAAAATAATTAAAGATCTACAGCGCAGGTGCTCTTTGCAGCAGGGGGAAATGTTGAAAAGGAGGGGGAAGGTGTTTGGAAGCAGGAAACAGAGACTCCAGTGAGTCTGGAAGAAATTAATTAATGCAGGAAAATTTCTTAAAAGCTCAGACTAATTTTTTCTTCTCTCCATTTCAAGAGGGAAGATCTGGTCCTTTTCAAAGCAGAGAGAGGTTAAGCCTAACCCTGAATTCCTCACTCCATCCCAACATTGCTTTTTTTTTTTTTCTTGCCCTGTCCCGACTTTTTTTTTTTCACTCAGAAAAACAAACCAACCCATGCGGGGATTTTCTCTCCTCCCCATCCTCAACATCTGCCATTAGCAGAGGTGGGGATCTATGGGAGTGAGGTTGGTTTACTGGCCCTGCTTGAAATCACTCCTTTAGCCAGACCCCGTATTAACGGCAAAAAGGTCTCGACTGCGTGAAATAGGACAGAGAGGGACCTCTGCAAAGACGGTGCCTGGCTAAGTTGATCAAGTCACTTAGTGCAGTTATAGCTAAAACTAAAGTTGCAGTCTGATCAAAAAAAGACACTATTTTGTCAAAATAGGGTCAGTCTCACACATGCACAGGTGGAGGGTGGTGGGACACTGGCCCAGGTTGCCCAGAGAGGTGGTGGATGCCCCATCCCTGGAAACATTCCAGGCCAGGTTGGCCGGGGCTTTGAGCAACCTGATCTGGTTGGAGATGTCCCTGCTTCTTGCAGGGGGGTTGGACTGGGTGGGCTTTAAAGGTCCCTTCCCACCCAAACTGTCCTGTGATTCTATGATTCCATGCTATGCCTCTTCCCTCCTTTCCCGGGCTCTGCTGGCGCAGGTGCAGCTCTGTTCCAGGTGGCTGGCGACGGCAACGAGGCTTCCCCAGGGACATTCTGGGTGTACAGTGGGGCGGATGGAGAGGGCAAGCAGAGCCCGCAGCAATGTGCGGCTTACAGCCCAGCCAGGCTCTTTCCCCTCCACTTCAGCCCTCGCCTGGGCAAGGTGTTGTAGGCAGCTGACAGTGCAGGATGGGCACGGACACGTGGATAACGTGCCTTTAATTACTATTAAAGTAAGCACTTCATCGTGCTCTCCATGGCTCTGCTTGAGACAACCACATTAATTGCTCGCAAACAAGCTCTGGACACATACAAGCTGTAACGGAGACAGCAAGTAATTTAAATCCTGTCCCCTGCAGGTTTGGCCCCTTGTTATCCTCCTTTTGATCTGCCACAGAAGATGCGGTCTCTGGTGATCTGCTCCCAGGCGTTGTGTGTTAAGTTTTCTGGGCGATTTTTTCGGGTTGACTTGATGGCCGAGGGTCTTGCTTTGGGATGTTCTCACCTCCTCGGGGGCTATCAAAGCATGGAAGGTCATTTACAGCAGCTCGAGGGGGACATCTCAAGCTCTGGGTCTCGAGGACAGGAAAGACAGGGGAGCACCTTCCCTGCCCCGGTGCTTCTCTTTCAGCTCAGCTAAGACGTGGCTCTCACAGTCATCAGGAGAAATGGGAAATAAAAGCAGGGAATGAAGCCCCTCACAGAGTCCTGGCCAGGCTGCAGCAGAGTCCTCAAGCTGGGCTGGGTGCTGCAAGTTCTGCAAGACAAAAGCAATGTGGGACAGAGTGAAAAAATTCAGTTTTAAACATAGAGCGCTCAGGCCAGGCCTAATGTCTTTGGGGGAAAGCAGCAAGTCCTAACTATGGAAGAAATAAAAATAAATTGACTTGCAAACCAAAAATACTGTCAGAATCTCAAATCGACACGGGCTCCAGGCAACAAAATCAATGAGAATCACATTTTCCAGTCCATGCTGGTTTTGGACATGACCTTAGTGCAGGGTAGGAGGAGGAGGAAAAAAATATGAACTTAAATTCGTACAGGTGAAACGAAGAAAATCCATGGTTAGAGCATCAAGAACCACATTCACCAAAACGTAGGAAAGCCATGGCAACCATTCCCAGGATGAGAAAGGAGGAAGATTTAGAGAGAGCATCAGGGTTTGATCAAGCTTCTTGGCCCAGTCACCACAGGACTTTACTCCTGTAGAGCTTTTTTGGCTTTGCCAAGATGCTTGTGCCACTGTGCTGTAGGCGTGTTCGCACCCCCTGCAGCTGGTCTCCCCACCAGAGAACTGGGAAACACGCTGCTTCGCATCACCCAGAAGCCTTTATCCCCTCCATCATCCACCATCATTCCCCTTCACATCACCCTGACAACCAATGGGACAGCCGGGTGGAGCTGGGAGGCCTTCCATCTCCATCAGCATCCAAGACAGAGACGGGTTCAAATCAGTCCGATCATTCTCATCTCCCAGAAATTTAGCACTTTTAAAGGGAAACAAAGGCAGAAATGCCTCACAGCCTGGAGTCAGCCCCTTGCAGGAGCTCCTCTCTGCTATTTCTGGTGCAGGGAGGAGTGGATCTGGCAGGGGTGCGAGTGCGCACGCATGTGTGCATCTCACAACTTGCTGTTGATGGTGTTCTCATAACAATGACTCAAGCATCCCCAATTATAAACAAAGCTTGCAAAAGACTCCTTCCTAGGAAAGAAGAATGACTGGGGGGGAAGGTGTTTCCCTGAGGCTACACCGGCTCCAAAAGCATGTCAGGCAGTAATTAATCACTTCAGGGTATTTGCTGATGTGTAATTGTGTGCAGTGAAAGGTCTGGCAATGCAGCTTGCTATCAAACATCACCACGTATCAGTCACGTTGGCTGGGTCATCCCATAACCTGGCTGCCAGTTATTTCAAACACCAACGTTTCAGATCAAACCAAAACCCTCTGATTTCATTTCCAGAGGTTCCAGTGTTTCCTGTTGCCTTCCTGCCCGAAACGTCCTCTCCTGACCAATTGCACAGGAGATGAGTTTACGGAGCGAAGATTTCCCGAATCGCCTGCATGATATTTGCTGGTTTAGCAAAAACTCCAGGTCCTGGGGGTTACTTTTTACATGGAGGAGCCCCACCTTCCCCCTCGGTCAGAAGGAAAGGGGAACTTGCAGCCTCCTGGGTGAGATGGCAGATGAAAATAAGCCAGTACTTAGCAAAAACCAAGCACCACCCTAAAAAGTAGCTCATAAGTTTTATGCCAATTTCAGGATTTTGCAACAGCCTGATTCATTATTCCCCCACCCCCTTCCCCCATTCTGCACATGTAAAGGAGCCCCTTCTACCTGCACATTCTTGGTGTGATCACAGCCCTGTTTTCCAGAAAAAAAAACCAACTTCCTGGCTTTCCCGCAAGCCACGGCATGGTCCCTGGTCTGCACACATTTTGCTAGCGTCAGGCTGCACGGCACGCTGCTCTCGCTCACTGGACGTAGCAAGTCCCTTCTGGCACAAAATGTCCTCGTAGATTTGGCTGTCCCGCTAGATGACACGGGAGATTTTAACTCTCTCTGGGAGACTTTAACTTGTTTAACTCTGCCTGCTGGCAGTGATTTTGTTCCTTTTAACAGTCATTTATGCAGAAGTTGCACGCAAAGCCTTCCTGACATCATACGTGGCTAAGGCTGGGGAAGTCATCTGGAGAAAACAGAGGATGACTGCAGTGACCAGGCCCCAGAAGGCTGGGGTTTTCCACCCATGAGTCAAACACCTTGTGGAGATAAAACCCAGCTCTCCCAAAGGTTTGGTCTTGTCCCTCTCCTGAAGCACCCTGCTGCAAAGAGATGCACCCCAAGACAGTACCTGTAATAAGTAACCATAATCACTGTCTTGGGGATGGAGTGGAGAGCCATGAGAATCCCAAAGTGCCAAGTTAATACTGTAAACGTCACGTCACATCCTCTCCTCTTTCTTTCAAAGGGAAAAAGGAGTCCAAGCCCTTAAAGAACATGTAGTGTGGGAGGGTGGTGGGAAACCCATGTTAGGAGAGGGTCTGGTAAGGTCCCTCCCAGCTAGCCTATGAATGTGGACTGCTCACTCACGGCATCAGAGACATCAGGCACAGGCTGGGCCCTAAAGCTTCATCTTGGGTAAAAGAATGTAATGAGAAAGCCAAGATGCAACATAGCAAAAGCCTTGATGCCCTGTGCCCCCAGAAGCAGCTCACCAGTTTCTCTCACTGGTTGCAAGCATCAGCTGAGACAGAGCATCCTCCCTGGAGACCCACATCATCCCCCAGCCACCTGGCCTTTGCCCAGGGCAAAGCACCTGGGGCAGAGAAAGCATAGGGCCAGATGTCAGCACGGATGGATACGGCCGAGGGACCTGGTTAATCTCATTCAGAGTGGCCCAGGGAAAGAGAAAACCCTTCCCAGTGGCCCGCGCCCCACCCAGAGGAATGCCAGCTATGCAGGGACCAGAGGTCACTGCAATCAGGCGCAGCGAAGGGCCGCTGTAAAAGGGAAAGGTAAACCAAATAAATCACACTGTGGGAAGAGGAGGAGGGCACAAGTGGACAGAGCTGCTGGAGGATGGTACAAGGCAGCCCCCAAGGCAGAGGGAGGGGGGGATGCGGGGGGCCAGGGACCAGCCCTGAGATGGAGGGGATGCAGAGCACTGGCACACCATCACAGGGGCAGCATCCGCAGAGGGGATGGGAAGATCTGTGAGCCTGGCCAGGGTAAAGGGAGCAAAAAACATCCACGGGAGGAGAAGTGTTCTGTTTTCCCTCTGGCAGTATGAAAAAAAAAAACCAAACAACAACAACAACAACAGAACAAAAACAACAATAACAACAACAAAAAACACCACAAAAACAAAAAAAGGGAAATGTGGGGGAAAAACCAGAAGCGGTGGATTAGGTACAGATGGGAAAAGCCCTCAGAATACTGTTTTGCTCTCAGTTTTATGGTATTTTATTTTATGTTTTTCCCATAATGGAAGATGGCAGTCTGTATTAACTGGTGAAGGGGAAGACACTACACTTTCCTTGGAGAAAGTTGCAAATGGCTATGAAGTATTTTAAAACCTGTCTTTTTTTTTTTTTTTTTTCTACTTAGACAAGAGACCTTCCTTAGGCTCGAACCTCTGTTGTGCAAGCACTCGTTCCTGTGGCTCCAGCTCTGTACATGAGACTACAAAACAGCAACTTCGGGGAGATGGATGAACATCTTGGCCACTAAGCTGGTGACCTGCTCCCTTTTCTTGAGCCCTCCCGGTGAAAACAGGTCCCCAGACACATGGTTTTGGGGTGCAGAGGTAGTCAGAAGAGCAGAACAAGACCTCGGTGAAAAGAAACCTGTGCTGGTCCGCATAGACTACATGTAAGTGGAAGAGCTATAATAAACCCACACCAGATGCTCTGGATCCCGTCCCACCTGGTACAGTCAGAGCTGATGCACCCTGGAGGAGATGACACCAATATAATCCCAGCTTCCGCAGCAAAATACTGAGAACCCAGCTCTGGTGCAAATCGCCAAATGAAACATTAGCCTGCCCATCTGCGGAGGAGCAGATGGGAAATGTGACCCTTGCTGCCTCCAAAAATAAAGGGTGAACTGTAGTCTCGTGGCTCTCAGCTCTGTTTCTTAAGATGCAAGGCTTGTGCAATGGGGACCTCCTATGTCCCCTGCCAGTCCACAGTCCCCGTCCTGAGAAACGATTGAACCCTTTGGCCAGTCTCCCCCAGATTTGGCAGAGGAGCTGAAGTCTCACTGCCATGAAGACGCCTACAAGCCTTGCGAAAATAGGTGACTCGCTCGAGAAGAAAGAAAAATGCTATAAATATCCCGAGTGAGGGAAGAATTCATCACTCACTCACTCAGCTCTTCTTATACATCAGAGAAAGCTGTTATAAAAACCCCTGCACAAAGAAAGGCCCAAGGATGAATCACTCCCTATGAGATATCAAAGAATCCAACCACAGTGGCGAAATCCAGACATCCTTGGTGCCCCTGCTCCAGACCATGTATTCATCCTCATTGGATGTGAGGATGTGTATTCATCCTCATTCTGCCTGTGACCAGGCGGTAGGCACCCTGTCCCTTTGGGAAAGGTCTCTTAGGGAGGGCAGAGGGCCATCTGTTCAAAAAGAGATAGCATCTCCTTTTGGAGACGCTGCCTACAAAGGGCTTCTACCTCTAAAAGACTGAAGGGTAGCAGCTCCTCGAGCCCGGCTGCCATCCACAGCCTCAGATGCGCTCCCTAAAATCAGGGGAAAAAGGTTTTGGGGATGCATAAAATAGGAGAGAGATGAATCAGCATCACCAGCCTGTCTCCCTTCCTCTGTGCCTCATCTTCTTTTTCCCCTTGGCTGGATTCAACCGGTTCTCCACTATCCAGGATCATGGAGAGGGCCGGATACCAAATACCAAGATAACGTGGATGCCTAGAATAACCTAAATAGCCTAGATAACCCCTAGTCTGGGCTACGGCACATCCATCCATCACTGAACTGGAGCCATGGAGCCTGCTATGACCTGACTTGAGTCTTCAGATACCCTAGCAGCAACTCTGCACCACAGATTGCAGGGTTGCCCAACACATGGTCAAGGTCTTTGAATCCCCCACAGGGCAATGCCTGGGAGGGTGATGGGGTCTGAGACTGTTGACTCTGACTCGTGCTGGAAGGTTCTGCTGAAGCAACCGGGGGGATGCTGCTCTCTAAAAGGTGTGAGGTCAGGCACAGGCTGTGGTGGGGAGGGTGGTCTTGACAAATTTGTTCCACCCGATGAGCTCACATCTTGGCAGGGCAAACCTGTGGATGACAGGAAGCTTAATGGCTTGTTTTTCAATCTCTACCCATCCATGCCTCGAGCAATGATGCCTGGCCTTTTGCTAGGCTAGAAGCGATAGCAAGGGCTTTTCCAAGCCTTGCCTGTTTTTCAGCTCCTCCTTATTTTCTTATCTGTTCTCTCACTTCCCCAAAGTCCTGTAAGTGCTGTAGCCAAGTCATCTCTAAAGTATGAGCCCTTGTTCACCAATGAGTCATACTATTCCCAGAATAATCTTGGTAGCTAAACAAAGCCAAAGCCGAAGCCCCACATCTCCCCTCCTCAGAATTCCAGAGCAGCCCTGGGAGAGGAGGGCAGCCTTGCTAACACTGCAAAGAAAAGGGGAGACTCTGTCTCTGAAACCCCTGGGAGATCCCAGCGGCCCTGCTCCACCAGCAAGGATTAGCTGTGCTGGGGCGTTGTGCCCTCTACGACATGCACGTTGGCTTGATGCTCCAAGAGACACTTGCCTTGCTAACAGCAGGCCGCAGCACCTAGATTGGTCATTCTTCCCGAGTTTCCTTCTTTTGTATAGGAATTCCCTCTGTTTCCTGCTACAGGCTTCATTTTCTCTGCGCTATGAGCACTTGGAAGTATTTGTACTGTCAGAGAGACCAGCTCATCTGTTTGGCTATTTTTATTCCTCCTGCCTTAGCATCTTGAGAATTGTTTTTCCAGAATAATTTCTGGAGGTCAAGAAGGGAAAGAAATAACCTCAGACACAGTCAAATGGATTGAAGGCAATTTCCTACACAACAGGACCCCATAATCATGCTGGAGTTATACTTCACTTAGAAAGAACTCCAAATCCTAGGCACACTGTTTAAGCAGTGCTTTCAGCATCACATCAGATGTTCGCATCAGGTCTGGGTGCCGAAGGTGCCAGTCTATTGAGGGAACTGAGGGGGAGCTCAGTCCATTGCGTGACTGAGGACTAAAGGGTTTTGGTTTCTTTCCAGGACTATTAAGCCTCAACTGAGCATCCACCCCCAAAAAATCACTCTTGCTGTCAGCACGCCTAGGTCTGGGACCTAGAAACACAGAAAGGTCAAGACTCTGCAAATACGAATTTGTTGGGAAGAAGGTAATAAAAATATTTCCAGGCTTGGCTCATTCTTTATGACTGCATTAGTATCTGGGGAGTCAGGTTCCCTCTTGCTGCTTCTTGCAGACAGCGTGGCTGTGCGGTAGCAAACACAGCCTTGCCAGTACAAGGTACTGGCACAACCAGCACAGTACATCCGGAGTATCCTTTGTACACAGCTGCTCTGCGTGCAGGCACACACAGACGTTGGCCTGCAAAGTGCGGGCCGTGGTGTTTAGGAACTGGCTGTGCAAAGGAAACCAAAGTCTGCCAGCTTCTTTACCCTGGCTCCTACCACCAGGATCAGTGCAAGCTGGCACTCCTCTGGCCCTGGCAAGCCCCGACCTCCCCATGGTGTTGGCCATCCTCCAGCTTACGCTCCACACGGGTGCCACAAGGATCAGCCTACACCCGGTGGGTAATTACACAAGTCTAAATTAGAGCATCCTTCTGAATTACCTCCGTGGATACTTGTAACAGGAAGCTGTATTGAGCCAAAATGCAAAAAACCCACATTCTCTTCATTACATTAAACCAAAAAAACCTCCACATTTACTCCTGAGTGAGAACATATCATTTTCTATCACAAATAGCACATCTGGATCAGCTGCTCTGCAGATAAGACATAGGAGAAACGGACAGAGAAAATTCGGAGTTTCTTTGGACCACACCGTGTTTTCAGAGTATCATTGATGCCACGTAGCATTTGAATATCTTTTGTGGGACACATCTGAAGGTCTGAGCATGCCTTAAACACCTCAAGCTTTCAAAATGTTTTTTCCTCATAGTTGGTGGTTCCAGGGCCTTTGGAAGAAGGCATATTCTAAACCTTCTCTAGACACCATGAGGTTCAAAGCTGAGTCTTTTGTCTCCATGTGCAAACAGTCTGGGGCTGGTGGTTCAGATGAATGCTTCCAGCATTGGCCAATGACCCTCAGCCGTGGCCTCCAAACGTGGCCTGTTGTCCCCAGTTTGTCAGCACCACTGATGCTGCCAGAGATGGTGGCAGGCCCCTTCCTGGATCATGTCTTCCATCCCCAGTGAGTAACTGCTCCCTTCTCAATGGTTGTGTCAACTCTAAGGGCATCTATGTCTCCTCTGACACTTGAAAGTCAGGTCTGAACTTATGTCATCTTTGGTTTTGCTTCCAGCAGTGAAGCAACCAGCTGTTGTCTCCCTCTGCTTCATGCGGAATGCAGCATCCTTCACAACACTGCAATGCAAAACTCCCTGGGGTGGCTGTGCTGCAAGGAGAGATGGGAGCCAGGTTGGCTCTCGACACAGTCAGGGAGAAGGGATGGCTGTAGGTGCTTCCTTTCAGCCCTGGTAAAGCCATGCTTCTACAATCATAACTCCCAGGCCCTCAAAGCTTGCTGGTTTGGCTACTTTTCCTGGTTCTGCACTGGGCTCCCTTTGTAGGGCTGCTTGGACTGGAGCTGCGTCTGGCTTGGGAGCTGAAGGACAAGTCTGAGTGGAAATCACCGCTGAGGACAGCCCTGTTTAAATTACACTGTTCCTGAGGAGGCTTTTGACCATAGCCATCAGCACCTTGCTTGCTCTTTGTTGTCTTTTAATGGCATATCAGCAACAGTTGTCTAAACCCTTTGGTGCCCACCATCCAGAGATCCAACCAGCTTCCCTAGGGCCCCTTCCCTCATGTTGTCCCCTTGAGGGGCTCACAGTGAATATCTTCCTCCCATCAGGTCCATACCCTCCCTTTGGGCTTGTCCCAAAACCTTCTGGAGCCACACCATGGTTCAGCTCTGGGCTCTTAAACGGGCACCACCACGTATCTTGCTGGCACGTGGCATGGCAAACCCAACAAACTGTCTGGCCGTGGTTATCTGTTAATCCTCCTCTGGCCTCTTCCCTATCGAGGCATCATCTAAACTATTACACAGCCCTGCTGTTGACTTTGCTAGCCTTTGATCATTTGTTCACAGGCTGGACAGATTCTCTCCATTATGAATTACGGGGGTCTAACGGGATTGAGAGCCAAGCCTGCACCTTCCCCTGTAATTTAGCTTTAATTAATACCCATTTATTATTAACTGTTATCAGCTGGGCTTAGGCTTAATGTCAGCTGGTTATTATCCAGAGACCAGCATGGATTGTTTTCATCTCCTTTATTACCCATTTCAGCAATTTCCCCCTTCCCCTGCTGAGAGATGCACCCAAAACATGCATGTCAGCATAAAGGATCGCTGTTAAGGAACAACAGGTCTTTCAAAGCCGCCGACGTCAAAGGAAAGTCTCCCCATGTCTCTAGGTCAGTACCCAAGCCAGCGTGGACAAAGCAAAATGCCCCTGTATTTCTACAGGAGATATACAATTTACTTTTTTTTTTTTTTTTCCCCCCTGAGGGACAAAATCTATAATTGAGAGTGGAAATCAGTGAGGAGCTATTTTGAAAGAATTGGGGCACTTTCGTGTTCTTTTGTCTTTTCCATTTTCTCATTTCTGATTTTAAGACAAAAGAACAGAAAAAGAAACCTTTCCTTCCTCTTCCCTTTTATCACATACCCCCTCCTCAAAATAGCAGCAGTGAAACTACCACAAAACAATCCCAAGAAAGCAGCCCTCAGGAGAGGGCTTCAGAGCCTGGTTATAAAAACAAGAGAGATGGAGAAGAAAGAAGAATGCTTTGCCTCCATCCTGCGCCCGTTTTCCATTCTGCAAAACCACTCCATGAGGTTTACTGAGAGTTCAAAGCCAATGCAACCACGCAACAAAGGGTTTCTCCCACCTCTCTTTGACCTCCCCTGCCAGCAGAGCATGTTGAAAGCTTATCTTCCAGCCCCACGGGAATTAGAGTGGCTCCGAAAGGACCCTGAGATGATACCGGGGTGTCCCCGGCTGCCATGGCATTGCTTTCACCCCACTTATAGCTGCTCCCATCAGATACCTGGAGGCTCATCAAGAGCCCACCAGGGTTTTGTGCTTGGTGTGGTCTTTATACACCGAGGAGAAACACACCCTCCTTCAATGCCATTGCTACAGCCAGTCTGCAAACAGGACGTTGCCCACTGGCCTTGCTCTTGACTCCCAGAGGTGGATTATCAGCAGCAGAATTGCAGATGATTTTATCCCTTTGCTCCTACACCCTCACGAGGCCAGAGGATCTGGGCGGAAGCATCTGGAAAGCAGCTCAACAGGATCTGGCCCACTGCTGCCACCATGTACTCTCTGCAATTGCCATTGTTAAAAGAAGCCAATTCCAGGCTTTACAAGAAGGCAGCAGTTAATCTAGGAGCAAGAGCCCACTTTGATGTCCAACACTTGCTCTGGGCAACTAGGCCAAGAACACGAAGTGTGCAGAGGACTTATAAAACTCAGTGCGTCAGGGCTCCGGGTGGGCTGGGGTGCCAGCATGCAGCAATGAAAGACGAGCAAATGCTTCTAGTGCATATGGTGACAGCGACAATTTGTGAGGGAAAGCAATGGTGGAAAAGGCAAGAAGAACAAGGGAGGCAAGGGAAGGCCCCTTGCTCTCTCGTCTGGGGTTGAAGACCTCTTTGAGAAAGGTCAGGAGCTGGCCAGAGGAATAGAAACATCACCAAGAAGAGATGTAACGTCTGACTTTCATGTCAGAGAGCAGTGACAGCTGCTTCGGTGGGACTTTTCTCCCGTCCTTTGGGAATATTTCAAGGCAGTATTTCTTGATAATTGTTGTGAAATTAACAGTTCTTGCCCCATTTAGTACTTTCTTCTCCTTGCTTTGCTCTAGGTCAGCTTGCAGATCTATCCTGCATGAAGTTCTGAGATTGCAAAGTTGGCTTCTGGTTTTAATGAGCAAAGAAATCCACACTTCAAAGTTTTCAGTGTCAGAAGGACTCCAAATCCCACCTTTCTCCCAACCACATACCCCTTGCCTTGGGGTGCAGGGGAACACTGACTCTCCTGCAAGCCAAATGCAATGCAACACTTGTCTCCATCTAGAAGTCAGACCACAACAGACTGGCAGCAATACCAATCTGGTTCTAGTTGAGACACTTCGTTTTTAAATCCCCCGTAACAGTCCGCAAATCCCCACAGTTTCTGACACTGAAGTGATCTTCTGAGCATCCTACAAGCGTGGATTTGAGGGTAGAGGAGCTGACGTGTGTACTGCAGACACTGGGATGGGATGAACAGGTGGCTGGAGCTGGGGAAAAGCTAGGCACTGCCTTAAAATGCCTTGTCCTGCTTTTTACCTGCCCGCAGACCCCTGAGAAGTTTTGCACAGCAGACACAGACCTCTTCTGAAGGGATGTTGCTATGCAATCGCAGCATAATTTGCACAGATTGGTATTCTCTGGGACAATTACCCTGAGCCGAGTGCATCATCCACCCAGGGGCTCTTCGCCACACAGACTTCATTTGGCTTAATTACTCTACTTTGGAAGTCAATTCAGATCGGCTTTCCTGAAGACGCCTGCCTAAAGCAGCCCTTGAGGAGCTTAAAACCAACAGAAACTGTTTTCAGTTGCTTATCAGCTCCCTCAGGGTTGACGAAAACATGGTAAACGTGTCAACAAAACACTTTAAAAGATGCTTTCCCAACTTGTTCTTTACCCAGGCTTTCAGCAGTCAACTTTCAAGCCCTCGAGGTTGAGAAAAAAAATCCTACCCAAGGAAGAAACAGCTAGAACAGGAGGAGCCTGGCCCATTCGTCAGGCGCGTGATGGGTGGATGTTAGTGCTCTGGCAAGGTCCTCGGCGGGAGATGCCCAGGTGACCTTGCTATCAGCTGCTTCGTCTGCGAAGGGGATCCATGATGGTCCAGCATGTGGATGCTGTTTTCATCCACGGCAGCCACATGGGCAGCTTGGGCTACCAAAGCAAGAGCCTACTGTGGCCACACCGGTTTATTTGGGGAGATCTGGAAGGCATTGCTTTGGCTTTCCTTCACTGAGGGTGGCATGCACGCCTGGCTGATGCAGGGGCAAGGTTTGGAAAGGAACAGCACACTGGCAAGGAAGGCTTTCTGAAATATTTTCCAGCACTCACTATAAAAAAAAAAAAAGACTGATGTTTCAGTGAAATGCCACCACATCTGGAAAGAAAAATCAAGAGCAAAGTAGCCTGTCTTCTCTCCTCTGCTGCCTCCCCAAAATTCCTCCAGAGTAGGAGCAGTGACTGCCATGATCTCTGGCTCTCCCAGGTACAAACTCATCAGATTTCAGCCACTTCTAAGCCAGACTCTGAAATAAGCTCTGTACAGCCTCATACGTAACCCAGAAACAGACAGCAGAGCAGAGTTTGGATCACAGCTTTCAAATCTCAGCTATCCTCCTGCCAGGAGCTGATAACCAGACCCAAAGGGCTTGATTTGGTGCTGTTTTCCAGTGTCCCGCAGGAAAGAAATGGCCTGCGTGGATCCGGGCATCACCTCGTTTAAAGCACCCCTGGCTGCCATGTCCAAGTCCTCCCCTGGCATGAACGGACATGTCCTGACAGTTCTCCCGCAAAGCAGGAACTTTACTGCCGCTATCTGTGGCCCCTCTTTCCCGTTTAGGTGAGGGGAGAGGAGAGATGGAGCTGTGGTTTGCATTTGCTGACCCACCCCATGCAACGAGCGCACGCGGTCTCCGACCAAGCTGCTGCAACAGCAGGGCTGGAGCCTGGGGATTGGTGTTGCTGGGAAGCTGATTGCAGGGAGCTGGAAATGTGCCTCAGGGTGCTGCCTTGCTGTCTGCAAAACCTTCTCCCACGCTCCTCAGGAAACAACATGCCTGAGGAGCGATTTCTCACATTGCCAGCCTGCACCCAGGGAGGGAAAAGGCACAGATGGCAGGCGATGTTTAAGGAGGGATGGTTGGAGCCTGCCATGGTGCCTGGCTGATGGGAAGCTCCATCAGGCGAACAGTCTTGTACCGCTGCCAGGACCCGCTGCTCTTGGTAGCGAGATGTCTCGGTGACCGTCTCGCAGCAGAGAAACCATACAGCGTGGCTCCTCCTCAAACGAGCCAGGAGAATCTTTGGCCAAGATTAGCAATGAAGGCTGGAGCTTGCTGGCAAACGGGGTGATGGCAAACCAGGGCATGCCTCTATTGCTGATACCTGCCAGCCAGCCACAGGAACGGGTACCAATGCTGTGTACCCCACAGCACCGCATCTCCCAGTGCTACACTGCTGCGAGGGGGCTGGCAGGTGGCCCAGGCACCTGAGAAACCCAGTGTTGAGTCATAGAATCATAGAATCTTTAAGGTTGGAAGAGACCTCCAAGATCATCAAGTCCAACCATCAACCCAACACCACCATGACCACTAAACCATGTCCTGCAGTGCCACGTCTACACGTTCTTTGAACACCTCCAGAGATGGTGACTCCACCACTGCCCTGGGCAGCCTGTTCCAGTGCCTGACCACTGTTTTGGTAGAAAAGTGTTTCCTGATATCCAACCTAAACCTCCCTTGAGGCTATTTCCTCTCGTTCTAAAATCCTTCAGGCTGGGGAAGGGAAGGGCTGGGGGCATCCCCCTGTGAGGCTGTACTTCATGCTGGCCTTTTGTCCTTACTCATTTGCCAGTTAATTGCTCCTGGTGACCAGGAGTAAGAGCATAAAGCATTGGCACAGGGCTCTGAGGCCGGGAGAGCCCCAGTGTGGGCACAGAGAGCTTGCAAAGCTGACAGCCCTCCACAAACAGTGGTTTTTCCCTCTTTCTCATTTCTCCCAGCCCTTCCCAGAGCCTTCCTCAGTGTGCTTTCCACGGGGGTCAAAAACCCATCTGGGATTGGGATATGGGGACAGAAGTCTGTCCCCATGTCAGAGGCTGGCAGGTAAAACAAGCGGAGCAGCAAATGAAAACCAAACCCCAGCTATTCTGACGCAAAGATGAGCAAGCATGAAGAGCAGGTTGGGGATCATCTGAGGAATTTAAAGGTGCACAAGTCCATGGGACCTGACGAGATCCATCCGCGGGTCCTGAGGGAACTGGCAGATGAAGTTGCCAAGCCACTGGCTGTCGTATTTGAGAAGCCGTGGCGGTCTGGTGAGGTCCCCGATGACTGGAAGAGAGGGAACATAACCCCAATTTTTAAAAAGGGGAATAAGGAAGACCCGGGTAACTACAGGCCGGTCAGCCTCACCTCTGTGCCTGGCAAGGTCATGGAGCAGATTCTCCTGGAAACCATGCTAAGGCACATGGAGAGCAAGGAGGTGGTTGGTAACAGCCCACATGGCTTCACCAAGGGCAGATCGTGCCTGACCAATTTGGTGGCCTTCTATGACGGGGTGACGGCATCGGTGGACAAGGGACGAGCAACAGACATCATCTACCTGGACTTGTGCAAAGCTTTTGACACTGTCCCGCACAACATCCTTCTCTCTAAACTAGAGAGACATGGGTTTGATGGACGGACCACTCGGTGGATAAGGAGTTGGCTGGATGGCTGCACTCAGAGAGTGGTGGTCAACAGCTCAATGTCCATGTGGAGACTGGTCATGAGTGGCGTCCCTCAGGGGTCCATGTTGGGCCCGGCCCTGTTCAACATCTTTGTCAGCAACATGGACAGTGGGATAGAGTGCACCCTCAGCAAGTTTGCCGACGACACCAAGTTGTGTGGTGCCGTTGACACGCTGGAAGGGAGGGATGCCATCCAGAGGGACCTTGACAGGCTGGAGAGGTGGGCCCGTGCCAACCTCATGAAGTTCAACCAGGCCAAGTGCAAGGTCCTGCACCTGGGTCATGGCAATCCCAGGCACAAATCCAGGCTGGGCAGGGAATGGATTGAGAGCAGCCCTGAGGAGAAGGACTTGGGAGTGCTGGTGAATGAGAAGCTCAACATGAGCAGGCCAACCGCATCCTAGGCTGCATCAAGAGAAGCGTGGCCAGCAGGTCGAGGGAGGGGATTCTCCCTGGTGAGACCCCCCCTGGAGTACTGTGTCCAGTTCTGGAGCCCCCAGCACAAGAAGGACATGGACCAGTTGGAGAAGGTCCAGGGGAGGGCCACAAAGATGATAAAAGGGCTGGAGCACCTCTGTTATGAGGACAGGCTGAGAGAGTTGGGGCTGTTCAGCCTGGAGAAGAGGAGGCTCCGGGGAGACCTGATAGCAGTCTTCCAGTACCTCAAGGGGGCCTACAAGAAAGATGGGGAGAGGCAGTTCAGTAGGGCCTGTTGCAATAGGACAAGGAGCAATGGTTTTAAAATAGAGGGGGGTAGATTTAGATTGGAAATTAGGGAAAAATTTTTTACGATGCGAGTTATAGAACACTGGAACAGGTTTCCCAGAAAGGTGGTGGAAGCCCCATCCCTGGAAACGTTTGAGGCCAGGCTGGATGAGGCTCTGAGCAACCTGATCTAGTTGGGGATGTCCCTGCTCCTTGCAGGGGCGTTGGACTAGATGACCTTTGAAGGTCCCTTCCAACCCTAACCATTATATGATTCTATGATTCTATGACCTGCTCCCCACCCTTGGGATCGTTTCTCTTCTCCAAGGCACAAGGAGAGCTCCTGAAATAGCTGCTCCTCGCCACTTTATTTTGGATGCAAAGCATTGGTATTCTGCAAGAAGAGCTCTCACTCGGGGAGCTAGTCTGCCAGACCTGTTGCAGCTGATTTCCTTGCGGAGCTGAAGCCCTTCCTATAAAACCCTTTGGCTGCAAACCAAGCGATCAGCTAGAGTCCATCTCTTTTCTTCTTTATCCTTACAAATCCATCCCCTCTGCACTTTGCTTCCTTTTATTTCCCTTCCTTCACATCTGCATTACTGCAGAGCACTGTTAATAAGATTTATGGCTAAATATTATCTGGCGTACAGGTAATTTAAGGTGCGCTTGCTGGTCCAGTTTGAAAAGCAAACAGCTTCCCTCACCATTCTGCTTCTGGCTCAGCTGCTTTAATTGCCTGTGACATACCACGTGCACGGTAAATATTTGGTCCCAGCTCTGAAGCTTGAAGGCTCCTCTCCCACTCTCTGCTTATGGATTGGGGTCTTAGCGGCAGCAGAGGATGCCCTTTCCCACACTGGGGTGAGCGGGTTCGCTCATGAACAAGGGTCATTGCCGAGGACCAACAGAGCAGGGGAGGGGTGAGACAGAGGAGCAACATGGCTTTGTAGGAGACAGGAATCACAGAAACAGAGTAATTTAGTTTGAAAGGACCTCCGGAGGCCACTGGTCCAGCTAGACCTAGTTGCCCATGGCCGTGTCCAGCTGCGATTTGACCATCTCCAAGGACGAACTCAGTTTGTGGTAAGATGCTTCTTTTCAGGCAGGATTTTCTCAGCTTTATTTAACTCTACAAAAAGCAGGAGAGATGGAGAGCTTGTCCAGCAGTGAAGGCAGTATATTAAAACGAAGACATGCTATGCCTCCAGCCAAGAAGGCAGAAGATGGGAAAAAAAACAACTTCTCCAAGAGTAATTATGCAGCTCAGTGACTGATTGGGGGAGACAGCTGAGGTTAAATTCATGCCATGGACCCTGTGGCAGCAGCACTAACAAGACGACATTTTATGGGCTTTCACGCCAAACAATGAGCGAGGGAAACTTGAGTTTTCTCTACTCCAATGACCCAGTCAAAACGACCATGTGCGGTCAGCAGCAGAGGAAAATGCTGCATTGCAAAGGGTACGGAAAATTTGAGGCCAACCTTGCAAAGAACGAGCCAGTTGCTCACACAGGAAGATGCCTGCAGTCCTTCCCTCCAGTTGGATTGCATGCTTATGGGGCAAGGAGCGCGATGATAACTCATGGTGTGAGGAGCACAGTGGAAGGAGAGGAGCCTTCCCTTCAGCACCAGGTCTCCCTGGCAACTTCTCTGCCAAGCAACAGAAAGAAAAAAAAGGATGCCAAAGCGTAAGCTGAGAAACTGCCCAAATCTCTAATCGCCAAGCGCAGCCTCGCAAGAGGTCTGCCCTGGGTCAGGGAAATTTGTATCGTTTGTCAACAAGAACTACACGCAACTAAAGTAAGTTGAAGGGAACTCCATTTTGCATCTCACAGCTTCCTCCTTCACTGGCTGCTGTGATTTATTTTTTTTTAAGGTTGGCTGTGCTTCCTAGAAGGTAAAGTCTTGTTCTCCTCCTTTCCTGTCAGTTGCAGATTTTGTGGTATTTATCAAATACCTTGCACAGCAAGGCCTTGGTCCTCTCCAGACCCTTGGGTGAGAACATACTGTGAATTTTCTGCTCTGCATCGACTGTGCGGTGCTCAGGCCTGCAGCAGACTTGCACAAAGCTAAGAGCAGCAAGCAGAGGATCACCCATCCCAAAAGCTTTCTGAAAGGCCAACAGACAGGGACCAGAGGAAGATGGAGGCTACATACGAACCAATCTACAATGCAGTGCAATCAGGGAGCGACTCTGTGGCAGCCTGAACTCTTCTCGATGAGCTGGTGCAGAGCACTGCGTGGGCAGTTTTCCCTTTAATGGAGGGCACTCCCTTGGAACAAGCGTTTGGCACCAGATGAGTGAGGAATGAGATGGCTCTAATCCCATAATTTAATTAGAGCTGCATAGAGCTGCCTAACGAAAAGACCAGTTCCTGAGCAGGCAGCAGCACTGGGCGTCTGGCTGCTCTCTCTGGGCTGGCAGCCTGGACCCTCTTGCTCCTGCTCTGCCACAGAAAGGCAATGCAGTGCTTTTCCACCCCTGCCCTCTCTCATTTTATCTCCTCGTGGGTTTTAGACAAAACAGTGTGGTCCGGGACCTCCCCCATCCTGGGCTGTACACCCTCACATTTATGAACAAAGGGCTACTGGGTGCTGTCTGCTTGGGAGGGGAAGGGTGGGAGCCCCAGTTTTATCCTGCAGAGGCCAAAGCTGGCAACGAAAACCTAAGCTCCAGGTCTCCTTCCATGTGGTGGAACAGTGGCCCAGGTTGACCAGAGAGGTGGTGGATGCCTCATCCCTGGAAACATTCAAGGCCTGGTTGGACAGAACTCTGAGCAACCTGGTCTGGTTGGAGATGTCCCTGCTTCTTGCAGGGGTGTTGGACTGGATGGGCTTGAAAGGTCCCTTCCCACGCAAATCAGCCTGTGATTCTATGATTCTAAGTTCCAGGTCTCCTCCTATTTTTCAACCCAGCAAAAATGTTGGCCAAGGGACAGGGATCCGGTGAAGGAGCATGCTGTGTGTAGTCGGGTCCCATCCTGCGCTGACAAAGGGGTCTTGGCACCCTGCTTTCACACCATCCCAAGAGCAGGGGTCTCGCCCCAGGTTTTCAGGATCTCCCCGGCTGCGTGGGGAGCACTGAGTAGCCCTCTCAGATTGTGAAATGGAGTAGCTCCCATATGCCCTCCCAGGCCAATTTGGTATGGCATGGGGTGGGCATCACTTCGGAGAACTATCAGTCCCTCTCC
Organism: Chlamydotis macqueenii; assembly: GCF_036417535.1. Classification (NCBI taxonomy): domain Eukaryota; kingdom Metazoa; phylum Chordata; class Aves; order Otidiformes; family Otididae; genus Chlamydotis; species Chlamydotis macqueenii. The sequence goes on from NC_141561.1 coordinate 42,626,721, forward strand.
CAACTGGCCTCAGTGCTCAGCTTCCCCTTTGCAGCCCAGGCATCTCCATGATGGAGCAAAAGGAGCTGGGGATGAGGGACCAGTAGCCTGAGGGACCAGCCTGTAAGGGCAGGGATGTGTAACCCCATCCCTCCAAAATGGGAGAGCAGCCTCAGCTGATGCCTCATCTCTGTCTCAGGGAAAGCATGCAGGCTAAGCCTGAAATCCTGAGTGGAGTTTCTGTTGACCCTGACCCAGGTATGCCTGGGCTGTTGTTCCCAGCAGCCTCCCGGGGCTCAGCCAACCAGAAAGCATCCCTAGTGCAAACAGATTCCTGCACAGCAGCAAAAGCCCAGGCTAAGCCAACAGCCACATGCCTAATTAACAATAACTGGCTCCCCGCCACATGTCTCCCAGGCCCAAGCTTGCACCCGCCCCAGTAATTGCTGCCCCATTGTGTTTTTTTCTGGATGCTTCAAGGTGAAAGGGAGCTTTGTGCAGGAGCGCCCCCGGACAAACCTGGGATGCAGCAAGCTGGCAAGCAGCTGATCCTGCACAAAATCCTGACAGTGGGAGAAAGGCAGGGCTGGGGCATCCTGTTCTGCTCCTCAAAGCCTCAGCAAGAACTGTTGACCCCAAGGAGGAAGTGGGAGAAAGCAGTTCTGGCAGCTCACCAAGTGTCCTGGCCATACGCTGCTGGGTGCTTATACAGGACATACCCCATATAAATGCCCCCAGGAGATGTCGCTGGCCCAGTCCCGTGGAAACACTTCTTTACTGAAAGAGTGGCCAGGCACTGGAACAGGCTGCCTAGGGCAGTGGTGGAGTCACTACCCGTGGAGGTGTTCAAAGAACGTGTAGACGTGGCACTCCAGGACATGGCTTAGTAGGCATGGTGGTGTTGGGTTGATGGTTGGACTTGATGATCTTGGAGGTCTCTTCCAACCTTAAGATTCTGTGAAACGCCCCCAGGAGATGTCACTAGCCCAGTCTCATAGAAATGCCCCCAGGAGATGTCACTAGCCCAGCGATATCACCAAACTGTGGGAAGAGACTGCTGGCTGCAATAAATGCAGAACCATCCTGCTACCGTGGCAAGGAAAGAGCCTCCCAGGACATCAGTGATACAGCACTGCCCAGAGCTGTGGCTGTGTGGGTCCTGCTGCTGGAGGTCCCCTTCCTGCCCTGGCTGGTCATCACCTCAGCAATGAGGAAGGTCTTCTGCAGGCAGGTTCCTACAGCAGCTTCAGCTGAAGGAATCCCCAGCATTGGGGAATTTCCTATGTGTTCTGGTAAGCTGAAGGCTGCTGGAAAGCTGCACCAAGACCAAAGACCTCACATTTCATTGCTGGTCCCCCAGCCTTTTTCTGAGCCTGTTGCATGATGAGGGCAGCTGGGGCCCAGCCTGGTGGGAGCATTTTTTCGTGCCTCCTTGGGGGATCCCACACATGGCACTACCTGTCTGTGGTTAAACAGGGATTTCCCTGCTACAGAGCCCACCGTTTCACTCACAAACAGACCTGCAACTGGGGGAAAGATTGGAGCAGCTCCAATGTTCAACATCTTCAGAGAAGGCAGACAATGGGCAGGAACAGAAGCCAAAGGCTGGGAGGGGTGCTGAAAAAAAACCTCAGCTTTAAGAACCACTCCTGGTTCTTCAATCTGGGCCCACCACCGCTCTCCTGGCTGCAAGGCACTGTGCTCACTTGGCTCAGGTGTAGTGATGCTCTTTGGCTGTATGTGACCCATCCTGCCTCCTGCAACACGCCAGCATCTCCCCAAACCTGAGAGTCCCTGAGGGTTACTGTCATGCCATCTCCCTAACCTTCTGGGTCTTCCTGAGGGACCGTTATCGTTTATAGTCCACTTACTACCATCTTCCCCGAAGGACTGCTCTCCTCTGCTTTCAAAATGTCTTTAAACAAAGGCTGAAGCATAGTGCTTCATAACCCAGGGAGAAGAAAATTGCCCTGGTTTAGCTGAGGCTCTCAGCCACAATGAATTCAGTGCCCTGATCTTGGAAGCCAAGCAAGCCCGGTCTGCCCGGTACATCTGTAGGAAACCACCTCATTATGTTTACGCTGCCACTGCCCAAGGGCTCCTGGGTAAGAAGAGACTCTAATGACGGCTGGTTGCTCGAGCCAAACCCAGATCTTGCTAAGCTGGTCTGCAAAGCACCAGGCAGGGTCCTTCCCACCAGTTTCCTTTTTTACAGAGAATGTGCATGTGCAGTTACTGGGTGCAGATCAGCAGGAAGTTCCTTGCTCCAAAATCCCCACATTTGCCCTGCAAGCAATTTTTTTTTTCCTGTGACTGTCTTCTCTCTGCTTCCTCCCACATCACATGTGCTGCAGTGTTTCTGGATTTCCTGGAAGACCCATCTCCACCCAACCCTCCACCACTGCTGCGTATTACAGGCATTGCCACACAACTGGCTGCCTCCAGCTGTAGCCTCCGCTACTCCCAGCTCCAGTACGACACAGACTGCATTGCTCCTTCCTTTGAACTGAGCAGAAAGCTCTCTGCATACCCTAGCCGGCCTTGAGATCGTTCACCTTCTCATTGAGCCATGCGGCACTGGGCTGTAACTATGCTCCACATCCTCCTTCCTCGTGGCGAATCAAGCGGCAGAAGTGAGTGGTGCAGGATTCCCAGCTATTGCCTGTCCAAATGCTCTGCATTCAGGTCCCTTCTTCACATGCACTCAGCGAGCCTGCCAGGCTGAGAAGCACTGGGCTACCAGTCTAACGGTGCTGGACTTGTCGCTCTCCTAGAGACGTCTTGACCCGGCACATTCCTCCATATGCATTCTGCTGTCCAGAGATGTAAAGTTGTGAGATGAGGAGAGAGTTCAGAAGAGGTTACAGCACCAGCTGGGGACACGAGAAACTGAGATTTATTACCTTGCTCTGCTTCAGGCTTTGCATGAATCATGAGTGACTCAGTGGCTTTGAAATCAAGGAGCTGAGTCTCTAAGCAGCATAAAAGTCTGTGGGTGACTTTAGCACTTAGTAGACCTCGATGTTCACTTCTGAGTATTGTCCCCCAGTGGGAGCGGGGATGTGGCATATCTCCCCGCGTGCCAGGGTGGCCAGTGAGGTACACCCTGAAGTAGCCTGCAGCAGTGAGAGGGACCTGAGCTCACAGTCATTCAGCATCTGCACCCAGGGAAGGCAATTGCTGCAAGCAAGCCAGGCCTTTTGAGCCTGCAGCACCTAATTATAAGGGAAGCTGAGGAGAAAGAGGAGAAAAAAAAACAACAAAAACAACCTACCAGTAAAACAAAAGACATTTCTTAGGAACGACTGGTTTACCACAACAGCATTTCCATCAAGTTTCCAAACATTTTGGAACCTCCCACTCCTATGTCATCTTATATAATTTCTGGAGCTAAACAACTGCTTTTGGGAGGGATACAGCACTATCCTGCTCCAGCAGGAAACCAAAAAGCTGGATTTCTTCTTTCCTTTTCTGCAGGAGGTGTCTGGCAGCAATGAGGAGGTGTTTACACCGACACAGGCTCACATCTGCAAAGCCCTTCCAGTCCAAGGGAGAAGCCAGGCCCACAGGCTGGCAGGGGGTCTGTGAGCACGTGAGATACAACAGGGGAATCGAAAAGATAAATTGAGAGAGCAAAGGAGGGACAGAGGAAAAGTTGCAGCTACGAATGGGCTAGCAAAATGTGAATGCTGCGGGAGAAAAATTGAGGCAGTGAAGGGAGTGTGTCAGAACTGAGTAAATCAGGCAGCGACATGGTAATCAGCCTGGCCTTCCCAGAGGAAAGGTGTTTGCATCAGGAGAATTTTCTTCTGGCATAAATCAGCAACAGGACAAAGTGTTGATCCAGGTCTTGTGCGCTCCCAACCAGTGCTCCCATCACACAGGGAGAAGCTGGGCCACTGGGGAGGGTGGGTGGGTGGGTGAGGAGGGTCCGGCTCTCTGACCTGCCACAGCTTTCCTGCAGGAACCTTTATATCCCCCCAAGGAAGGGGACCAAGACAGTCTGCCAACCTGTCAGGTGCCAGGCAGAAAAACAACAATCCTGTTTCTGCAAGAAACACCCAAAGGTTTCCAAGCTCGTCTGAAAGATTTTGCTGGGAGGGGCATGCGTGGGGAGATTATTACATTTTAGTCGCCAGTAGCATGGCCAACCAGCTATCCATCTTCCTCCTCCACTGGCTCCGACCTCAGGACAGGCAGTGGCCACGTCTGCTCACTCAGGATGACTAAAGCAGATGGCCCGGGGTTTTATCCAGCTTTTCCCAGCCCAGGACTGCACCCACACCGTGCTACTTCTCTGAGGAGAAGGTCTGGTGGTTGGTTTTTGCCAGTATGTCTTAACCCAAATCAAGGGTGGTCACCACAGTGACACCCATGTAAAAATTCACTCTGTTTTATACCGTTATCAGACAAGTTTTAAGTTTTTCTCTTCAGTGTAGCCCTCCCACCCTGGGAAGTTACACTGCATTGCTTCACAACGATACTGGGAAGATGAAACAGTCCACCAGCATCACATCTAATGTGGTGGAGAGGGACAAAGAGAGCGCTAAACCAAGGTGCCCAGTGTGCACAAGGGATTAGCCACCTTGATTTTCAACATTCCCCGGGTGCTAAAACTCCCACCTCGAGCAGCTGAAAATGCTCTTTAATTGATGATGCTGACACTGGGAAAGAGCCCAGGTAAATTGGAGAATTCAGCTCCCCCCTCACTGAATCTGCACTTCATAAAAATGACAGTCCTGAGCAAGTTACTTTAAGTTAGAAAGGAACAAGCCTTGGCATAGAGAGAAGATGGTAAATAAAACCTTGTATGTGTGTCCATTGACTAAGAAAACACCTAGGAAAATCTTAGCATGATTGATGGAGCCACTGACCACAGCTGTTGAGTAACCTCCGCTTACCACCTAGGGCTGGACTGGTCCCTCTGGGCAACTGGAGAGTGGTAGAGAGGTCAATGCCACAATAAAGCACGCACAGGGAGCAAAAGAGTCTGGGAATACCTGGTCTCGGCAGCGTGCACCAAATGTGGGCAGGTCAGGACCAGCCCATTAATAGCCAGCAAGCTCTTACTCGGTAGCCTCCTTTGAAAAAGGAAGTCAGGAGGAACTTACGTCAGTCTCGGCTAGAATTGTTGATATGCATGACTGAAGGAAGAGGCTCCAGGCTTGTGACAGGAGGCCAAGTGACTCAGTTGTGGTGGGTGGGGGCAACAAGAGAGAAGGGGATGTGGGTAGGGAACAGGGCATGAGTCACCAAGGAAGCACATATGTTGATAACAGCTGGATAAACTCAAGGCAGAGACACAAGGTCTGCTCAGGAGAAAATCCAAGCTGTACTTGGAAGCCAAAACCTGGAGACAGCAATCCCAAGGGCGAGTGTAACAGAGAGCTGTGAGTGCCTGGTGCAGGCTCTTCCTGCTCTGCTGCTCAGCAGGGCTTGCAGGATGAACATCTTACAACAGACAAGGTGTGACCACCGTGTTGGCAATGTTCTTGTGTCTCAGGTACTGCGTTTCAGCAGTCACCTGAGATTGGAGTCAGCCTTGTTCACAGAGCTCAGTAAAGTCCTCTCCATTATAGTCCTGCCACCTCATGTCACCACTCCTCCCCCATCCCACAAGGCACAAGCCCTGCATGCTCCTCTTTGGAGGTTCAGTTTCCTACAGGCGATTTCTTAGGCAAGAGGCATGAGTATGACTGAGCCATGGGACAGTAAAAGTTGACTTGAAATCCGCTTCTCTCTCCTCTCCCCCATCACCCTCAAAAGCTCAACTGAGGCTGAAGTGGCTTCAAACCGTTCGAGATGCCACTGAAGAAAATGATGATGAGGGAAGATTCATTAGAGTTCACTGGTCAGTGCTGAAAGCCCCAAGAGAGATGTGGCGTGGAGACGAGAGGAAATACACAGATGATTCACCCTCCACCTCCCTCCACTAAGCTCACCAAATGTTCCACCTCGCAGCTTAGCGTGGATGCATTATCATTATCTGGAAAGGCACAAATGAACCCACTTCACCTGGTGTGAATGACTTGTAGGGTGCAAGCAAGGGGCCCTCCCAGCTCCCGCTGACCCTGTCTAAAATCTCCCTGAAAACCTAACCTCCCCCTTCTGTGAGCACGGTCAGCTGCAGCCTGCCCATCCAGTTGGATCTGCCTTCCTCTCCTGCCTCCCCAGCAAATATTTAGAGGCATGGACTCATCGCCTTGGCCAGCCAGAAACCCGAGAGGATGGCTGCTGACTTAACAAGAAATGTGTCCCAGTCACAAGCCTGTTGCTTTGCATCCATCACCGCCATGGCACTTCCCCTTCAGCAGAGAAATGGGAGAGAAGCAGCGTCGACGTGGCACAGGAGATGGGAAGAAACAGCCTGGGTCATGGTGGGGGTAGAGATGTCTGTCTGGAAACAGCAGCTTTATCCTCTGTGACCACATGGTCTCATCCAGATCCCAGTGCTGCCCACGGCTCTGCCATGTGCCAGACCCATTGGCATCTCACTGAGAGATGTCAGCGGCTCATTGAAGGCTCATCGGTTCCCCTAATGCCTACGCCTTGGGTTGCAGTCTGACCACATCTGTCCTGCTGTGCCATCCCAAGCACAGAATCCAGACACTTGCCAGGAGGTTTCCTTCTACTCCTGTGTCTCCAGATGCCAGGACAGGAAGGAATAAACACGAGATCTCACAAAACTCATGACCTGTCAAGCACTCTATCCATCCCAGGCAGATTACACCACTGTTTTCCATGCCTTGCCTTACCAGAGGAACATTTAGCCACGTATCCTGAAGGACAGCAATCACTCAGTCACTCCCAGATGCAGCTGCTGGTAAACCTCTTCCTAAAATCTGCAAGAGAGCAGGGGCCAGATTCTGCCATGCAAAGTTTCTCCCTTCCCTAACCCTCCCAGAGCCAGGGAGTGAAAAGCTCCCAGTTCCACCCATTGCCCGTGTGAGCATCGCTTCTCGTTCAGCCTCACGCACAGCAGGGGGTTTGGGAGAGATGCTCCCCCTGCCCTGCTCAGGCACAGTGGCCACGCAGCCGGCCAGGGTCGCTGCTCCAAGACTTGAGCACTTGGGGCTGGGGTGCTCCCGCCACCCAAACCAATGGTTTGGGCCAAGGAGGCTTGGTTACTCTGAAGAATTAATCACATTAAACGGCACACACCGGGGGTGAGTGACTTTATATCAAGCCTATATTTGCCAACGTGCACTGTAAATGAATATTTGATTATATTAACAACCCTGGCAGATAAAAGAGATTTTACGTTACTGCCTTTGAACTGAATACAATGTCTGGTGCCTGGATGTTGCAAAAAATAGATCCTCCTCCAACCACTCAGGAGCAACAGGAACCACAATTCCACTTTGTGGGCCCTCAGCAGGGTTGGTTTTACTGAAAAAAAAATCTTTCTTTATAGGTTCATTGGTTAGTGCCTGCCTGTAGGGGTTTTGCAAATACGTCAAGGATGCCTTTCCTTGCTGCAGGTGAGGTATGGGGCTAAACACAGAGCTCTGAAGATGTGCCAAAGAGTCATGCCAGTTAGGATGTTCCAGGAAAGACAAGATGTGCTTGGTATGATCTGCTAGGTCCAAAGAGCTCGCTGCTTTGCTACAGAAAGTCACCTGCACTCAGAGCTTGGTGTCAGGAGCAAGCCCTGCTTCAGGGCACGTCCTGGGCTGGGTTGATGAAACCCCCACAGGGCAGAGGGACTTGCGAAGCTGCAAGTAGATCGTTCCCAAGCAGGCAGCCTGCTGAGGGTGCACTTTTTACCCTCTTCCTATCTGTTCCCTCCCAAAGGCAAAGAGCGTTGCTGCTGAGCCGCCCCAAGCCTAACCCTCTAACAGACAGCAGCTCAACCAGTGCAGCCATGGCAGGACGTTACAGCACAAAGGCTCTTAACTTCTGGCAGTGGGAGCGTTCACATTAAGTTACGCAAGTTAATTACTCCAGTATTACCCTGCTCCACAAAAGCCACGAAGGATTGGTTCCTTGCCTAGACAGCCTTAATGATGCTCCTGCGTGGCAGGCTGGGAAAGCAGCTACCAGAGATTTTACAGGTATAAAGAGGCTGGAAATGGAGCCAGCTAAGATGGTTAGAGGAGATAAACATGCAGGCAGACAAGTGCATGTATGCAGGCACAGACGCCACATGGGTAAAGTGAAACCACCAGGATGCAATCCTCTCTTTCTTGCCAGTCTTCAGTCTGCCTTAGGCATGCCTTTACACCAAGACAGTAGTTCTTCTGGGTGGGAATAGATGTACACAGGTTTAGTGCTTTCATGGCAACGTTAACCTCCTCACTAGGAGGATGGGAAGGAGAATACTGAGTTCCCAGCTTATGCCTGCTCCATACCTGGCCCATGCTTACCTATCCTGTGGCACAGCGCCCTAATGTACTGAGCTTTGCAAGGGAGGGGCAGATCTGTACCCACACATTCTGTTTTCTATTTCCACAATCCCACTGTTTAGCATCCCATTGTAGGACAGGCTCTCCATGCTGGCTGCTCCTCCACACAGTTTGCTCTTCCTGAGCTATAAGCAATGCACTGGACAAGGTCTCATCAAAGCCTCATACGGAGGCAGCAATACTTCCATCAGGATTGCATTAGAGGCATCCACTGTGCCTATAGCCATCCTGCAATTAGTTACTACCCCACTTCCTCTTCCTCTGATAATTCACGTGGAGGAGAGTCCAGCAAATGGGAGAAGCTTTATTAATAGATCCAAACACATTACCTGAGTTGCAATATCTCATATGGCTTCTTCTAACTGTCCCCAAGGTCGCTCCATCCTTCCTGTGTGACATTCAGATCCACTTCCATGTTGGCAATGCTCTCAACTGCCTCATCTGCAGGAGCGATCCATACGCTCCTCCATGTGTCCCCAGCTCATTAACAAAGATATTAATGAAGACAGATTCCAAAATGAATCCCTGTTCACTTCTCAACACATCCTGTTGACTCTCTTCCATACTGTCTCCCACTCACTTGAAATTTCTGTGGTAATGCTCAGCCTGTCTCATGTCTTTAGAAAGAAAAAAAAGTAACTTATCAATAAAAGGTGATTAAGTTACTTTGGCTTCATCTATTTAAGCTTGCAACATCACTTAGATGTTCAGCTGAGCTGTTCACATGAGCTCACATTGTCGTAGCTTACCTTGTCTAAAATTGGTCCTTCCATCTAAGGAGTCCTGACACAAGAATGCGTCACTGGGCATTTGTGCCAAAGCAGTCGGACCCATTAATTTCCTGTCCATTTATAGACCTAGCTGCATGTTCATCTTTTAAAAGCAAAGAGCACATTAATGTAGAATTTTCTTCCTCAAGTGTAGAAGCATCGCTGACTCCTGCACGTCGGTGTACACAGAGGTGCTTCCATCCACCTCCACAGGCTAAGCCATGGACAGATGTCCCGTTTGAGACCCTCCAGTAGCTCCTCTGCTTTCTACAAGGCTTTCAAAGATAAACACAGATCATTCAAGCACTAAAGCAATGGCCAGACCAGGAGGTTTTCCTCTACCCCTCAAAGCATTTCATACAGCTAGTCCTAAGATCCAGGAGGGCAATTCCAGCAGCGCATTGCCAGCTTTGGCAGCTTTTCCCAGGGGCTGGATCCAAAGAAGTCATCTGAGTTCAGGACATGCAGAGTTTACGTATTACAAAACAGCCATCTCGTCTGGCACAGAGTTTTGTAAGCATTGAAACATGCCCTCCCTCCCCACTCCTTTCTAGGACACACCTAGGTCCTAGGTGGGGGTCTGTTACAGGCCGCCTGGCCAGGAGGACAGAGCAGATGAAGTGCTCTATAGGCAGATAGGAGCAGCCTCACGGTCACAGGCCCTGGTCCTCATGGGGGACTTCAACCACCCTGACATCTCTTGGAGAGACAACAAGGCAGGGCACAGGCAGTCCAGGAGGTTCCTGGAATGCGTGGACGACAACTTCCTCCTGCAGGCGATAGAGGAGCCGACGAGGAGGGGTGCCATGCTCGACCTTGTGCTCACCAACAGGGAGGGGCTGGTGGGGGATGTGAAACTAAAGGACAGCCTTGGCTGCAGCGACCATGACATGGTGAGTTCAAGATTCACGGGGCAGCAAGGAAACTACACAACAAGCTCTCTGCCCTAGACTTCAAGAGGGCAGACTTCGGCCTCTTCAGGGACCTGATGGGCCAAGTGCCATGGGAGGTGGCCCTGGAGGAAAGAGGGGCCCAGGAAAGTTGGTCTATATTCAAGGAGCACCTCCTCCGAGCTCAGCAGAGGTGCATCCCAATGAAGAACAAGTCGGGCAAAAAGGCCAGGAGGCCGGCATGGATGAGCAAGGAGCTCCTGGACCAACTGAAAGTAAAAAAAGGAGGCCTATAGAGGGTGGAAACGGAGACAGGTAGCCTGGGAGGTCTACAAAGAGGCTGTGCGAGTGGCCAGGGATAAGGTAAGGAAGGCCAAAGCCCTGGCAGAACTTAATCTAGCCAGGGATATAAAATGCAACGAGAAGAGCTTTTATAGGTACGTAGGGGACAAAAGAAAGTCCAGGGAAAATGTAGGCCCTCTCCGGAAGGGAACTGGTGTCCTGGTTACCCAGGACATGGAGAAGGCTGAGGTGCTCAATGATTTTTTTACCTCAGTCTTCACCGACAAGGGCTCTTGTCCCACCACCCAAGCTATAGAAGGTGCAAGCAGGGACTGTGAGGATGAAGAACCGCCCACTGTACTCAAAGAACAGGTTCAGGATTATCTGAGGATTTAAAGGTGCACAAGTCCATGGGACCTGACAAGATCCATCCGCGGGTCCTGAGGGAACTGGCAGATGAAGTTGCCAAGCCACTGGCTGTCGTATTTGAGAAGCCGTGGCGGTCTGGTGAGGTCCCCGATGACTGGAAGAGAGGGAACATAACCCCAGTTTTTAAAAAGGGGAATAAGGAGGACCCGGGTAACTACAGGCCGGTCAGCCTCACCTCTGTGCCTGGCAAGGTCATGGAGCAGATTCTCCTGGAAACCATGCTAAGGCACATGGAGAGCAAGGAGGTGGTTGGTGAAAGCCCACACGGCTTCACCAAGGGCAGATCGTGCCTGACCAATTTGGTGGCCTTCTATGACGGGGTGACGGCATCGGTGGACAAGGGACGAGCAACAGACATCATCTACCTGGACTTGTGCAAAGCTTTTGACACTGTCCCGCACGACATCCTTCTCTCTAAACTAGAGAGACATGGGTTTGACGGACGGGCCACTCAGTGGATAAGGAGTTGGCTGGATGGCCGCACTCAGAGAGTGGTGGTTAATGGCTCAATGTCCATGTGGAGACCGGTCATGAGTGGCGTCCCTCAGGGGTCCATGTTGGGCCCAGCCCTGTTCAACATCTTTGTCGGCGACATGGACAGTGGGATAGAGTGCACCCTCAGCAAGTTCGCCGACGACACCAAGTTGTGTGGTGCCGTCGACACGCTGGAAGGGAGGGATGCCATCCAGAGGGACCTTGACAGGCTGGGCCTGTGCCAACCTCATGAAGTTCAATCAGGCCAAGTGCAAGGTCCTGCACCTGGGTCATGGCAATCCCAGGCACAAATCCAGGCTGGGGGGGAATGGATTGAGAGCAGCCCTGAGGAGAAGGACTTGGGAGTGCTGGTGGATGAGAAGCTCAACATGAGCAGGCAATGCGCCCTTGCGGCCCAGAAGGCCAACCGCATCCTGGGCTGCATCCCCAGCAGCGTGGCCAGCAGGTCGAGGGAGGGGATTCTCCCCCTCTACTCTGCTCTGGTGAGACCCCCCCTGGAGTACTGTGTCCAGTTCTGGAGCCCCCAACACAAGAAGGACATGGACCAGTTGGAGAAGGTCCAGGGGAGGGCCACGAAGATGATAAAAGGGCTGGAGCACCTCTCTTATGAGGTCAGGCTGAGAGAGTTGGGGCTGTTCAGCCTGGAGAAGAGGAGGCTCCGGGGAGACCTGATAGCAGTCTTCCAGTACCTCAAGGGGGCCTACAAGAAAGATGGGGAGAGGCTGTTCAGTAGGGCCTGTTGCAATAGGACAAGGAGTAATGGTTTTAAAATAGTGGGGGGTAGATTTAGATTGGAAATTAGGAAAAAATTTTTTACAATGCGAGTTATAGAACACTGGAACAGGTTTCCCAGAAAGGTGGTGGAAGCCCCATCCCTGGAAACGTTCAAGGCGAGGCTGGATGAGGCTCTGAGCAAGCTGATCTAGTCAGGGATGTCCCTGCTCCTTGCAGGGGGGTTGGACTAGATGACCTTTGAAGGTCCCTTCCAACCCTAACCATTCTATGATTCTATGAACTCCAGCATGGAAGGAAATCTACAGGCTTGACGTCTTTGGCTGCCAAAGGCCTGAATCCCTTCCCATGAACCGAAGCAGCAAATCTGATAGCTCCGAAACATGCCTGCTGGGGAACACTGTGATTGGCCGTGCTCTGGAAGCACCCTCTTCCATTGTGATGCCAGCAATCGAAAAGGATAACCCAACTTTCCCTCTATATTTGCATGAAAACAGTATCCACGAACTGCTTGAGATGAATCTATCTGATCTCTGCCATCTGTGGTTTTGGAAGCAGGTGAGGGTTGTAATGGTTTGCCAGCACTTTCCTGTCTTGCCACTTGACTCCCCAGCTTCAGGAGGTTGGACATGTTCCCCTGTCATGGTGGGAATGCTGAACAAGAGATTTGCTGTGTCTCTTCCCAGCATGGGGGAACTGTTGGGAAACTCCAAAGTTGTGTTTGCTTTGTCCGAGAGCTCCCCCAGCAGTAGAGAGGAAACTGGGGCAGGCGGCTGCAACCTGCACTCCTACTGCCGGCACGCACTGCAAATCCGCAGCATCTCACGAAGCCACTCCAACCTCCCAGGGATGCGCGGCTCTCTTCCATTTCCAGAAGAGCCATTGCTATGGCAACAAAAATTGTTAGCGGTTTTAAATGCTTCCTCAAGGACATCCATGAAAGAGGCTGATGATGGGGAGAAGAGAGGGATGCGATGCAGCATGATGGGACCAGCCCAGGTACCCATCCGTTCAATGCATGGACATGCTGAAGAACAAGTGCCTCCTCTTCATGCTCCCTCTGCAGAGAAGAGAGACAGAGAAGAAAGCTCTTTTACTGGCAGCTTGTCACAGTCAGGGGAAAAAACTAGCCACATAGTCTCCCCAGAAAAGAAAAAAATATTTTTTTTCTCCAAAAGGTACCAAAATTGAATCCTCTGTTCTTGTTTAAATGGACAAGGATATTCAGGCAGCATTCACCAAGTCTCCTTCCCAAAAGAGACCTAGAAAAAGTCCTCTGTGGGATAATTAACTGGCTAACTGACAGGAACCAAGGATAAAAATAAGTGGAATATTTCCACCATGGAAGAAGATAACCTGTGAGATCTATTCTCATAATTGCACAGCTCGTTACAGAGTTACTACCAAGACAGCCACTCCAGCGGGTGCTTGGGTGCCCGGCCACTGCCGGAGAAAGGAGAGCTCCTAAATCCAGCATGTTATGCACTGGGAAGAGACCCATCCGAGCTGCTGCTTGGATAGTGACCTGCTCCCTGACCCCACTTCTGCCTCAGTTTCCACGTCCTACCTGTAGGACGAGAGCAGCACGCAAGCAAGGGTGGGTGGAAACCTCCCAGTGAAAGGGGAATAGCATCACCTGAAATGGCCTGGGAGAGGGTTTTCAGGAGCAAATCCTGCTACCCCCCTACCCAGCATGAACAGAAAACGAAACCATTGCCATTGGCTTCAGTGTTTGAGTTATTCAAGGAGGTTTTGCTGAGTCTGTGCCTTAAGCAGGGGAGGATCTCATTCGCAGAAGACGTGTGGCTAGAGGCTATAAAGAAAGGCAGTGCCCAGTTCCACAAATTTAAACCCAGTTAGGCCTCCCCTGAAGTTCAAGCACTCCCCTATAATTATTATAGCCACTAATGACTTGGTTAGCAGCACAGAAAGCCGTTGAGTCTTTTGGCAGGACCATAAGGGTCCACATATGCAGGGTACGGTTTCAGCTCAAGTGGTCAGCAGCGTCTGTAGGAAATATCCCCAGCAAGCCCAAGGCCACCACCAAACTGCAGGGGTTGGGGAGCACCGCCGAGTGGCAGGCGGGGGTCAGAGGCAACCAGCCTGTGGGGCAGGCTGAGGTCATCGTGCCCAGCAGCATGAGGCAGCCAGTGCCACGTCGGAGTTTGGACCGACTGGCACGGGGGGCAAGCTACGCTGTTTGTATTCAACCCGTGCATACACATGTGTGAGTCATCCTCAGCTGAGCACTGGGTGAGGGAAACGTACGTGTTCATTATGCTATGGGAATCTAAAAACAATCAGCAGCACAAATATTGGTATGAAGCCTGCTAGGTTGTTTGGTTTCGCCCCCTTGCCCCCCAATCCATCACAGTATCCGGTAAGTCATTTCTTAAAAGTCTTCCTTCTAGGCTTGAAGCTGGTATCTCACGCAGCTGCTGCCCACAGATTAATTAATCATTGTTCCTGTCACTTTTCGTCTGGGCCCATTATCTGCCTGGCCACAGCTTTTGCCTTTCTGCCAGCAGCCAGAGATGAGAGGCCGTGCTCCCCCCTCCCTTGCTGCAGCCCCTTCACAAAGCACGCTCCTGTTAGCAATGCTGGAATTTGTTTCTGGAAGGGGTCTGGTATAGAAGAGAAGACATCTTCCTCTACCAGTGAAATCTCAGTTGCTACAGATAAACAAATTCCATCATTCAGCCCCCAAAATTCCCAGTCTGCAAACACGCGCGTTGCTGCCCTGCTGCGATGCTCCACGTCTTCCCTCCTCCCACCCACCAGCTGTCTTTCTTCTACATCTCCCATCCTTTCTTTCGAGCCTTCTTCAGCAAAGGATGCTCTTCCTCCAAAAGAGCTTCCCCCAAATACCCTCCTTCTCTCTGCTAAGAAATTGGCTCCGAATCACTTACAAAAGCCGCTGTTTCCCCAACCTCTTGCTCTCCAGGTTCTTATTTTCACTCAGTTCCTGAGTGGGCTGCCTTTTGTTCTCTAGCTGCAAAGAGAGATGTACCTGAGCAAACTTTTGCTGGCTTTGGTAACCCCATGCCAGAGAGGATAGTGGAGGTGCAAGGGTTAAGACAGGCTAACAAACAGGAAGAAAAGGAATTAATTTATTGAATGATACAGAAAATACTATTTTCTTTCCTCCCCTTGCTGAAAAATATTTGCCCACTGTCCTTCCAACTTGTAACAAAAACCTTGCAGGAAATAAAACTGTTCAAATCTATTTTTTTCTGGTTGCAGTGGTTCCTAACAGGTCGAAACACTCTTTTGCCAGCAGCAGCCACTTCTTCCTCCCCCTCTCCACATCTGGCATGGCAGGGTTTTATCACCTGTCCTTGGTAAAGTTTTTTTCTCCCTCTTCTCTGACCCACCTCAGGTTTTCCTCCGTTAGAAATGCTTTCCCCTCTTGCCATCAGCCTCTCCTCCCAGATGTCATCAGGGCAGAACAAAAGACCAGATAACATCCATGGGGAATTCCTCCACTCCCTGTGGCTTCTCTTCCCAGGGCTCTCCGAGATTGCCTTGCCAACTTGCGTGACCCCCATACCAGCCAACATCAAGTTTTTCCAGTACTTGCAGGAGAAAAAACAAAGTCCATTTTAAAGGAGAAGCAGTGGGACAGTTCACTCCCTGTGTGCTGCTTCCTCTGCAAAAGCAGCCATACGGCAGTGCTTAACTGCACTTACTGTGCTGGAATTACTTGGCCTTCTGGCTTTATTCTCCAAGACTGCTCAATTCTGCAATTGCCACCAAGCTGCCACCTGCCTGCCTAGCAAGCGCTGTCCCACTCCCTGGGCCCAAAACTTCTGCAGGCAGCTCCGTTCCCGGGGTGGTTGCAGCCTGAAAGTGCTGCCTCCATCCCACCTCACCTCAGGTTTTACCCGTCTCACCCCTGTCTGCATTAACCCCATCGGTATTTAGGCTCATGTGGTGTCCCTGAGGATCCTAGACCCAGAGCCAAACAAATTTGCCCACAGCACCCTACAAAAACTCTTACAAATCCCCTTTGCTTGCACTTGCTACTGCGCAGCCTGTGTGTTTTGCGACACCTGTTTTCTAAACGCTTTAAGATGTGAAGATGCAGGCGCTGGGGACAGCAATTGGGGCAGCTCTGCCTGTGAAACATCTCAGATGTGTGCGCTGAAGCGCTGCTGGGGGCGAACCACGGCTCAGCACCTCATCGCTACGGTGCCAGGCTGGTGGCTTGGAGCTCAGGTAGCTCTGAGGGCAGTCTCATAGGCAGGTAGTGACGGTCACTGGAAAGCTGAGGGCCCATTTTACAGGGCTGCTGGTCCTTTACAACCTGCAACACCTTGGATTTACAGTGGCTTAGCTTTGCCTGACCTTCCACAGGGCCATCAGGTAGGCAGGTGTGTTGCTGCTCCAAGCCCCCAGTCTCCACTGTAAGCTGTTCTGTAAAGCAGCATTCTGGGCCGGCTGCTTCTCACCCTTCTCAGACCTCATCATACTTATCGGTACTCTCATTGCATAGCGTTGGGACAGGAGGCTTGGGAATTATTTTACCCCAACGTGAGTCTGGCATCTACTCTCTGCAAATGGAGTGAAGTCACAGGTAGAAAAAGCCAAAACAAAAAGCCAACAAAACTGATCATGAGTTTAGGGGAACGTCAGCATCATCTGTTGCTTCCATATCACGTTGTGTCATGCCCGATGCTCACACTCTTAGCTCACACCATGCCAGCTCTGCCATAAAGGTTTCCTGTGGGAATAAATCATGACTTGAGTAGATACTCTCGCCTGCACTGGGAAGACATCAAAGTGACCACAGGGTTCCTGGCCGCCCTGATTAGCAGCTGTCAGCAAGAAGCTGCTCTTCTCTTTGAGGTTGCTTCTTAAAGCCCAGCGTGTTGAGAGGAGAGCTGGTGTAGGCCTAGCTTTGGCACTGCCCCCGCCTCCTGCTTCTCTGGCAGAGTCACACGAAAAGCAGCTAGATCCAACGGGGTGATGTCCCTAGACCCCAGTAGCTGGAAACTGCAGGAAAGGAGAGCCCAATCTGCTTTGAAAAGAAATACAAAACCAGAAAAAATGGTAAGGGAGGCCAGGCAGGTATTAAATCACAACAGCCCATTACATCACAAGGGTATCTGCCTTATCATCTCATCAACAAGTGTTAACGATAAAATCCAGGTGTCTGCTTTCTTATCGAAGAGAAGAAAGCCAGGAGTTTATTCAGCATTACAACCCAAGTCGGGAACAGGGTCTGGGACCCTTCTTGCTGGGCCGGGTGCGCTAGCAGGGGAAAGCTGTGCTCACTAGAAATACAGATTTTACATGGGCAAGTTAAAACAGTACTAAGGTTTTTTTTATGTATATATATGTATACATATGTGTGTATACATATGTGTGTATATATATATACACACACATGTATATGTATAAAAGTTTGGTATGAAACTCAGTGTAGTCAGATGGTGAGGCTCACTTCAGTCCCGGGAAAGAAGAACCATAGTGGGTTTATCTGCAGCTTAACCAGCTCACTTTACAAGTTAATCCAGGTCCACTCTCCTCGGGTACCCAGCCACGGATTACTATGTGGTGAACCTCACGAGCCTGAATGAGATCGGGGTTGCTTGGCTCTGAAGAGCAGCCATGTTGGTCTGGGCTCTTCCTCCGTGTCTGACGCATCCCCTCCGCTTCAGTGCCCAGCAGCAGAGGAAGAGGACCTGGTGCCCGTGTTGATAACGATCAGCCCCATGCAGGCAGATCAGAAGTGTGCGTTTGGCAACTCCAGCGCAGCAAGCGCCTTTTTTCCTGGGCTTCACTTGCATAAGTTGATTATCAGGGCTAATAATTCCTGCTCCAGGCTCAAAGAGGGGCCACAAGTGGGCAACACGATCTGACCATGCGAAGGGACCAGAGAAGCCACTGCCGTGGGGACGGCGCTGCCCAGCCCTTGAAAGAGGTGGCATTTCAGAACGGCGCAGAATTTCTGCCCAACACCGACAGTGTGCAGCGAGCCACAGGATCAGGGGCTGGGTTCACAGACGATCCAAAAAGAGCACCTTTTAATTCACCTTGCTTCGCAAAAAGTTTTATTTTTAGTGCTCACGAGCGGTGCCAGATTTGCAGCATTATAAATAGGAGACTTCTATTTATCCTACAGTCTAGGTACTGCAGTGCTAAGTCAGTTTTATGACCTCAATAAATCCAGATTAGGTGCTCTCAAGGATTTGTCACCATAGAAATAACATTTCTTTGTTGCATTCAGATGCACGGCCAGGGGGATGGATTATGCCAAGGAGGGGGTGCTGTTCTCATAAGCCAGTCCAATGCTTTCTGATCTGTCTTGACACGACGCAGGCTGACATTCAAACAAGGCTGAGGATTCCCAGCTTCAGATCTCTCAGTCCTGCCTGAAAGGTGATTATACACGTCGCATTTCGGGTGAAAAGCCTGCGGCAACACCAGCAGATTAGAGTCTGCCTTGATGCCCACGATGGGGACTGTTACATGAATGATGGCCAGCCGTTGCAATCGCGGTGTCCTTGCCCACATCAGCTGCGCACACGGTGATAAAACAGCAGGGCTGGAAGTCAGAATAGCTATGAGACTGCTGCTCTGCAAAGGTGGAAAAAAAGGAGATTGCAGGAGAAAGAGTCCTATTTGTTAGAAAAACTCACAGCCTATTGCGAAGATGTTGCTTTTATACCAAGCTGACCACCAGCTTGGTAGAAAGTATTAAAGTATTAAAATGCCAAAATAATTCTTCCCCTCTTAAAAAAAAAAAGTAACTCCCCTCTAATTCCCTTCCATTTCTTTTTTTCCTTTCGCTGACTGATGCTGCTTCATTACACTTGTGGCATTATGTCAATTCCCAGCATGACAAGCATTTTCTAGTGGTCACCCACCTCCCTCTCCGAACAGGCTGTGCCGCTCCTGGAGACAAGGGATGCCAACTGGCTTAGCAGTAGGTAAATGCACTTCCTGCAAGACTAGCATTTCAGAACACCTGCTCCACAAAGTGCCACCTAACTCCTTATGCATTTATTTGAGCCTGTCCCCTGTACGAAAAACCATCCATGCTGCGTGCCTGAAGACTGAGCTGCCTTCTCTCTCAGAGGCAGGACCCATGGGATGTTCACCCATGGGAAAATCTCCACCAGGACTCTTTAGGAAAACTCAGGATGTCAGAACCTTCCGCATTGCTGTGTGATGGGAGACCAGAGAAATCCAGAGTTGGATGGGAACAAGGGACTCTACAAAGGAGGCTCTGAAGTCCTGTGCCCACATGGCATTGCCATGGAGGATGGAGGGGCTTCTCTTGGGTTTGCCTGATTGCACAAACCTCTACAGCAGTTTCCTTGCTTTTCTCCTAGTGCCGAAAACCATAGAATCACAGGATGGTTTGGGTTGGAAGGGACCTTTCAAGGCCATCCAGTCCAACCCCCCTGCAAGGAGCAGGGACATCTCCAACCTGATCAGGTTGCTCAGAGCCCCATCCAGCCTGGCCTTGAATGTTTCCAGGGATGGGGCATCCACCACCTCTCTGGGCAACCTGGGCCAGTGTGCCACCACCCTCAATGTAAAAAATGTATTCTTCATATCTAGTCTAAATCTACCCTGTTTTAGTTTAAAACCATTACCCTTAGTCCTGTGACAACAGGCCCTGCTGAAGAGTTTCTCCCCGTCTTTCCTGTAGGCCCCCTTTAGGTCCTGGAAGGCCGTTATAAGTTCTCCCTGGAGCCTTCTCTTCTCCTGGCTGAAGAGCCCCAACTCTCTCATCCATCTGCCGTGTGAGCTGGCAGATGCAGCCTTGTGCAGTTTTGTGGCACAGCATCCTGCCTGCTTCATCATGATGCTGCAAGGAGGGAGGGAGCCCGGCCGGCTGCACTGCGCCGATACTCACACCAGCAGCACAGGAAGCTGGCTTCCACTCCTGAATCGTTGAGGATCACAAAGGACCATTCCTTTTCCCTTGATCCCTTTGCCAAAGACTTCCCATCCCACTGTCTGCTCTGCAGTCAAGCTTCCTCTACACTCTCCTCTGTTGCCTACCAGCAGCAACCAGGGAAGGGCCAGGGAGCAAAGATCAGTAGCCTTCAGGTACCTTGAAATTACCTCGTTCCCTACCTGGGAACCAGGCTGTCAGGGTGCTTTGGTCTCCGCAGTCTCTGCCGGGAGCCGAGAGAGCAAACACACCGAGAAGCCAAGCGTATCAAAAAGCATATGAATTACAGCAGCTGTAGGTTTCTGATCCTTTTGTTCTCCATGAGATTTTTCTAGTTTCAAAGGTGGAAGCCCACACAAGTACAAGCTGCTTGGCTCAGATGCCACATTTTGTCCAGTCAGCTGCTTGGCAGGAGGAGGTAGGGTGCTGGTTTTGGGAAGCACCGCACTGCCTGCCTGCCCCAGCTGTTGGTGAGAGCTTGCTTCTCCTCCTCACTTGACCTAGAAGTCAAGTGAGGGCAGGCAAGTGGAAAGAGGATGCTTCAAGCTTACTGGAGCCTACTGAAAGTATGAAAAGGTGATTGTGGAGAGGAACAAGCCTTAACAATTAGTTCAGATAGCTATAATGTCTGGGTCTGGACTGGCAGCTGGAGAAGACTGGAGGTTTGGCTGGTCTTGTACTGGCCTTTGCGTGCACAGGAGTGGAAGCAAAGTGAAAATGAGGCAGTGTATGAGGAGAAGGAAATAAAAACCAAAAGAAATAAGAAGTACTTGTGCCCAGCAAGATGAGAAAAAATAAACCAAGCCCTCGTGGGAGTGTGTGTTATTTGCTAGCCATTGCTGTCTGATTTTAGAGTCGCAAGCCTGAGCTCTAAAACCACCGCAGAGTCATCACCGAGTTGCAAACGCATCCTGCGCTGCTAAATGAGGATTTCAGCCAACTTCCCAATAGTCACAAGTGGCACTGCACAAGTCATGTGCCAGGCTGGGATGAGAATTTGTCACGACTGCTGTAAGGCACACAGGCACCGGAGATCCCTGGCAGATGACAATCCCATTTCACGGCAGCTCTGGAGGTTTCAAAATGAGTTCCCTTTGCCTGAAATGAAAGCAGCGTCTTTCAGATTTTTTTAAAAAATTGAATTTTGTTGAAATGTCTATTTTGGGATGAAAATCTGAAGCCTTTTCAGGACAGAGGGGATATTGTATTGCACAGGGAGGATGGGAGGATGAGACACGCTGGCTCTCATCTCCATGTCCCCAGGGGCATGGGTGTAGTTTGCTACCCCAGTAAGCGTGAACGCACTAAGCTCAGCAAGAACACCCCTGTGGCTACGGTGCCACCGAGCCAGAGGGACAGCACGGGGTTTGACATGTAGCTCCTCCATGGTCCTAGCTTGGAAAGGGAAGAAGTGGAATAAAGAGTTGAACTCACCCAAATAAAGCTATTAAGCATTTGGCAGGAGTATTTGGCGTCCTGTGGCTTGCCAGCACCCCTATCGGGTCTGTCATCACTGCCTCCCCTTCCAACCCAATGCGAGCTCCCGGGGACATGCTGGCTCCTACCAAGGCAACAACTTGTGCCTTGAACATCCCAGCTCTGGCCTCTTCTGCCTGCAGACTGCTCTCCTCCTGTTTGCTTCTGATGCAGGAAGAGCCTCTCGCCAGAGGATGTGGAGGCAAGTCTTGTCTTCATTTTTCCATGAACTCTGTCTGAATGCCTGCAGTTGACTCCTGGACAGCAGTAGGCCCCAGCTCCAGATGGCAGGCAGCAGATCCCCAACTCTGGGTGGGTCTGGAACATATTTTGGCCATCAAAAGAGAAGCAAGGCACTCAGCAGCAGCACCTGTCCCTCTGGTTCCTGCTACACTCTGCACAGAGCAGGGTTCCCAGACTCGCACTGGGGTGCTCCAGAGGAGGAGCAAAAAGGCTGGAACCCTGACAGCCAACTGATCGCCTTGCCTTAGCTTGGATCTCTTCACGAGCAGCCAGCTTGGCTAGACAGAGGGCTGCTTTCCTATTTATTTAATAAATAAAGTGAAAGACATCTTCCAGCAAGTCTATTCTTCTCATTTACCAAATGAGGTCACAACATTCAGCTGTTTGGCTAAAGATTTACACCACAGTATCAGAGCCTAGACCAAGTTGGGAGTGGATGTGACGTCTTGCTGAAGGAAACAAGACATATATTCACCATCTATGCATGACGTTACAACAAGCTGTGTGTAGGAAGGCAGCTGTTTCCCTTCTGCCACCTCCAGCAGCACATGACATGAAGCTTGCAGGATCCTGTGTTCAGCCCAGGGCTCCCTTCTTGGTTTAAAACCCTCAAGAGGGAGTTGGGGCTCTCTGCTCTGCTGGTCCTTCATCACCGGGGGTTGACGACTGGCAATTTTAAGGGAAAAGTGAGTCCTTACACACCTTTTTTCAAATTAGAAACAGGGAAAGGGACTGGGAACACTGTAGTTTTGATGGTTCACCCTCCCATATGATTTCTGGGCTGACAGCACCGGGTGGGCTTCAGCTAAACATGGCCCTTGCTGCACCCCACATGAATATGTACACTGCCCTTAGCCCCACAGTGTGCTCGGGAGACACTGTTTCGGATTAGACAGTTTTGTTACAAAATCCTGCACAGTTGACATCGAAACACTTGGTGTGTGTTGGCTGAGGTTTGATGGACTTTTGCCAAGGCAGGGAAGGACATTCTGCAGGGTCTCTAGGATCACCGTGCAGCCAGCAGCAGAGGACCTGCCTGTTCATCAGAAACTTTGCTTACATCCCAAGTTTCAGAGCAGCATTGCTTCCTACCATCTGGAAAACACTGTTTTTTCTCTGCTGCAACTCATTTCAAGGCTAGCTCTTCCATTGCAGCGATCACGAGCTAGCAGCAAAGCAACTACTCCTGCTCTGAGTTGTCATTCTTTGAAGAAAACCCATTGAGCAAGTTCTACCATTGGCCACTCCAAAAGGAAGACCTGCTCTAGAACCAGCTCCTCAGCCGTGAGGAGCCATTTAATTTATTTATTACATCATTCAGTGGAAAGACAAACCCTCTCCAGACCTGCATTTCTGGCACAAAGCTGTGGGCTGGCACAGGCAGAAGAGCTTGTAGCTTGGAAGAGCATCTCATTCCACAGAGCCTGGGGAACACCTTGGTTGGGGTCCCAGAACTGTCCTCCCCAGCGCTGAGGCAAATTCTCTGAGCCACTAGACGCAATGTGAGTCTAAACAGTGAGCTTAGAGCAGAAGGAACATGGGATCCATCTTTGCTTCCTTATACTTGAAGATGGGCTCAAGTCACACACCACAGTCATCTCTCAAGCTGACCACGGGTTATTTTCTTCTGTGGAAGCAAAAGTGCTCAGCAGCCTCCTGCCTCTCTCCCTTGTACAAAATGCCCAGAGAGATCTCTGTGCCTGGGACCTGCCACAGGTTCGGGGGTACGGCACGGCAGTGGGTGGGTGTCTTGCTCAGGCATCCCCCTGCCCTCCGAATGGCAAAGCTGGGCCTTCAGTGTGGCCAGGCTTAAGAAAGTGCTGACTTCCGTCCCCCCGCCGCCCGCCCAACTCCATCCCTTGGCAGGTCTCCACCGAGAGCAGCTGTTTAGCATAACTAAATTGAAGAAACCCTGTGAGTTTGCAGTTCATGTATTTCTAGATCATTAAGCCTTCTCCTAGCGACAGTGTTTAAAAGGCACAATGATGTTTCATTCCTCCCTCCCCCCTGCTGTTTGGCTCTTGAAAATTAAAAGATAAGCTTTGTAAATCTCATGAAGAAGAGGGAACTGTCACTTTAGCGTTAGAAGAAAAGTCAGCAAAGAAACAAAATTCTTCTTTTGGCAGAGGAGAAAAAAAAATCCATTATTAAAGGCTTAGAGACAAAGGCTCTCAACACAATTAAAGGCAAACCTAAGCCTCTGAAAGCAGAGGGCATGACACTGGAATACACACAAGAGGTAGAGATGAAAGCCTCCATTGTAGTGCTGCTGAAAAAGTTTTTAAAAAAAAGTTTCAATGGATGCATTTGCCTAAACCGAACCAGATAAGAAGCTTTCTAGAGAAGGGCTGGAGCCTTCCCATGTGTTTGTACAATGCCAAGAGCCACTGGGCTCAGTCTTAATTAGGATCCTGGGGCATTACTAGAATAACTTGGGGAGAGAGGGTCACAGCATTCATTAATCAGAAAGAAAACAGGGCTCCAATATTTTCTGTGGGAAATTTTCCACCTGGGAAACCTAATCTTTCTTTCCAGTCTGTTGAGCTGAAGCAAAAAAATGTTTTGATTTGGCGTTGTCAAGGCATTTTTTTTCGCGGGAGAGCTTGCTGAGGATGCAGTGCTGCACTCTGGGCACACAGGCAGCTTTCAGCCCAGCAGTGGTCTGAAGATGTGGCTGGAGTGTGCCACATCTGGAGTGTTTTGCTCCTAGCAGGTAGTAAAAACTGCCTCTTGCTCTTAAACCCTACACCTCCAACCAGCAGCGCCATGCGCCAGATGCTCACCGTAAGATGCTCCCAACCAGCTTGCAAACATCAAGGACCCCTTGCTGCCATTTGTGAAAGTCTGTGCTGGTAAGGGACCACTGCCATTCAGTAAAATCACCCACCCTCTGCTGCAACTACCCAAAGCCAGGTCTGGCTTGACCCTAGATGGCTGCACCACACTGGGGAAGTGATGACCTCTATCTCAAGATCTGTCTCTTGTTTGAGAG
The DNA here is from genome assembly GCF_036417535.1 of Chlamydotis macqueenii. NCBI lineage: Eukaryota > Metazoa > Chordata > Aves > Otidiformes > Otididae > Chlamydotis > Chlamydotis macqueenii. The sequence continues at coordinate 42,651,326 of NC_141561.1, forward strand.
GTTGAGATGTCTTTATAGGAGAGCAGCTCCCTCTTCTCTGTGGATCAGCATGGGCTATAACAGCTCATGTGTCTCTGCAAGGGATGCTCCTATGCTGTTTTCCCCTGCCTGGTGTGTCAACACAGGCAGTCCACATTTTTATTAATGTCAGTTTTAATCTACGGCTCTCCAGGAAGGGCAAAAGATACTTTATGCCAAACTCAGCATCATAATTGTGAGGTTAGAGATGGAGACTGTATGATGAGGATGGTGCCTGAGGTCTATCAGAGAGCTGCCAATAGGAGCTGAGCGCACAGAACATTTCACAGTTTGTTTTCCTTGCTCGCACAGGGACTGTGCTGGCACATCTTTTCCCCTTGTGGGAGGGAAGGTCTGTTATTAGAGCTAGCTGGCAGTTTAATCCTGTTTCAATTCTCCTCTCTGGGGATGCTCCTGGGACAGGTGATCCTGTTTGGGGATGACTTGGGTTGCTTCTATACAGAACAAAAAGACAAGAGAGGGTGGGAGCTTCTGCCAAGCACGCTTTCCTCCTGTCCTAGCCCCTATGATGGTGGCAAGACCTCGGGGAGCCACAGGCAGCTCCGAGGGTCAGTCCTTCCACTCAGTCTGCCATCCGGTCCAAAAACCCCTGAGGGTTTACCCATTAACATCAACTCATAGTACGATCTCCAATGAAACCAGCTATCCATTCACAAGGCAAAAGGCAACTTGTTCCACTTAGGGCATCGAGCAGCTTCCTGCCAATATTGACTGCGTTTGTCAGATACAAATCAAGTGACTAAGGGCTGAAGGGTTATCTTGATACTAGATTTCCTGCTCATCTTTGCCTATGGCAAACCAGAGTTCTCTTTTTTTAAGGACACTTCTCCATCATGAATGATGGAACAATAAAGCCAGGCATCCTCTGCTATCCAGCCACAGATACAAAAGCAGGTAAGAAGCAGGCTAAATCACTGTCCTCCATTCTGAAAAGAAAAGCAAGGTCCATGGATGGTTTTAGCTTTTTTTTTTTTTGTATGTTTTCCATTGGTTGGTTTTGTCACCAAGGAGACCAAATTCCTACACTCACTGTCTTAGACATTTCGCCAGAACATAAATCCACACTTCTGTGCCAATGGCCATCACAGCATAATTACATAATTATGTGCTTGTGAGCTGTAGCTTTACTCACCATACGCATGGTCTGCCAGGTTTTTATGTCTACTCAAAGCAGAAAACAACGTCCTTCAGGTCTGCCGTAAGCCCAAGTCCCTGCTAGCATCGTGGATAGGAGCTGCCTTGAATCTGAACCCTCTTGCCACATGTTCCTCATACCCATATAGAAAGTCCTGCATAAAACACACCAGTGTATCACTGAAAATAAAATAAATTGTAGTGTGCTTGTGCACAAATTCAGAAAATACCAGTGTATACCATGCCACTTGGGTACCTGTCCTAAATGAACAGCAATGGCTCTCAATACACACTAATCTTGCTCTTCCCCTGATTATTCTTCCCCCTCCCTCTCAAAACTGCTCCTAAGAGTGAGTTTTCAAAGCACTAAACAGCAGCAGCATTTGATGATGTTAATGGGAATTCTGCACCCGGGATGCCTTTCAGAGCGTGCACTCGCCTAGATTATACCAGATTCCCCAGGACACAGACTGTCTCGTGTTGTTTGCACAATGCCCATCATGCTGGCCTTCATCTCCATAGCAATCCACAGGAGCAAACACCTGACCAGAAAAATGTGAGGCAGAGCTCCCACTCATCTCAGCAGGACAATGATATGGATTGGGCAAGGCAACGTCCACTGTGGACTGTTCAACTAGGCTAGGGTCAACGGCCATGGGTCAAAGATGCCATCAGGAGCTTTCACAGCTGTGAAACCTCAACACAAGGCAAACCCACGTCAGGTCACTTATATAAACAGTTACCTAATGACGTGTCTTCCCATATCCATGTTGTGGGGAACTGATAGGCAGAAGAGTTGGCTCTGGTAACGCGCTGCAGAAGACGTGTCAGGACAAATTCACAATCCTGAATGCTGAAGGTTTTGGAGGTGAAGGCGCTGTCGCTCCGAGTCCCCGCAAAGTGGCCCAAAGGACCGTCCGTGAGAAAGCCAGGCAGCGAGCTGTGGTGCTGTTCAGCAGGCAGACACACATGCCCCCCAAGACACTTCTCAGTGTCTCTAGATTTGACCTGCTAACCTTTCAAAATACAGCCAAAACACATCTGGTCTTCAGGGCTGATTTTTTACATCAGCTCCCATGCTGTCCTTTTCTAGAATCAGCAACAAAACTGTTTCTCAAAGCAACAGCTGGTTTGCACGATCTTATTTTCAAGCCAGCTCCCTATTTTCAAGCACAGATACTCCTCCCCTTTCCTCCTTCCAACCCCTCCCCCCCCCCCCCCAATTTTAGCTATGTTACTGCTCCATCTGGTCCCCCTGTGCTTGGAGGAATGCCAGTACCTCCGAGAGGAGAAAAAAAAAATGCTCTCTGCAGTTTGGGATTGTTGGGATAACACAAGCAGGCAGCGGCAGCATCCGCATTCATTTCCAGTTCCGATTCTGGACAGACCCAGGAGGCTTCCAGCAGCTCTGAGGCTGAGCTCTTTCTGCTGAGCATCTCTGTTTCCCCCATGGGCCAGTCCACTGTACAGGAGGGGCTGATATCTACAGCAAAGACACAAGCTACGTAGGTGACAATGTATGGAAAAAACATTCCACTGGGGTTTCAACCTGTTTGCTGACTCAAGGCATTCCTTTCCTTCCTCAAAAGATGAAACATAGAAATTCTAAAGATGCTGACAAAGGTAGGGGGAAGTCCTGCAGTATTTATCCATAATCCATCTGGTATGTCTGTCCCTAAATCCTGCAGTACATGAACAAAGATCCCCCTTCCAGCTCGATACGTGCTCTTCACTCTGGATGTGGCTGTTTCTCACCCATAGACTGGAGGACACGTGCTGCACCAGCTCTGGTCTCCTGCTCCATCCTTGAGCCCCGTGAAACGCAGAAGCATCACTTTCTTTTTTTGAAGAGTAGGGGACAGGGGACAGAGTTTGTTGTTTCTGGCTAAACATTTTCTGGTCCTGAGGGCTTTCTCAGATCTGGGAGGAATCAACAAGAGTTAGAAGCCTAAATTTCAGAGCTGCCAGACCAGACGAGCATCCTGGAAAACATCAGGAAGCCTGGTCCAGGATGAAGTAAAGGCTCTCACGCACTTGGCATTGTTGCTGGTACATTTGAGGAAAAGTTCCTTTGTTTTAAGGACAATAGCGTGCCTGCCTCCAGGGATCCTCATGTGGGCTCATTTCTTGCTTCTGTTACAGCTCAGGACCAAGAAGCAAAGAATGAACTGAGGAAAGCAAAGACAGGCAAGTGCAGGAAAGGGTGGGTTTGTGCTCCCCTCAGTGTGGGTTGTAGCAAGATTCCCCCCAGTCCTACCCCACTCCATGTACACACACATTTTCAGATCCATTTGAAGTGCTGGACTTTCTCTGCAGAGCAATTTGGCGAGGTTTTCTGGCTTGCTGCCAGAACTGAGCTGTAAAGTAAATGCAGCCTGGCCGCAGGGAAGGTTTTAGCACGGGGACATCAGAGAGGGATTTCAGATCCGCAGTGAGCCTTGTTACAAGGGGCAGATGGAAGCAAACTCACCAGTTAGAGAAATAAAACTCCCGACACAACAAAACAGTGGAGGTAGTCTATCCCTTCTTAATGCATCTCAGGAAACAGGAACGGAGGAGCCTAGACAGCTGGAGTATAGTGGGGTGAAACACGACAGAGAGAGATGAATGGTCGTATTTACAAAATCTAGTTGTGTGGTGAGAAGATCCATGGCTCTGCATGCTAAATCCCCACTCCGACCTTGACAGCCAGACCCCCAGCCTGCTGAAGGGAGCAAAGAGGCTCGTATTCACTTCTGCAAGCCTTGGATCAGAGACTGAGTTAACAGTCTGCTCCACAGATAGTTGTTCATGGGGAGTCAATGAAAATTAATTAGATACTAGGAAGCTTTAATTGTGCTGCCTTTCTCCAAGAGAGGAACAGCGTCTGCCCAGTTTGAGACTCCTGCGTCCTTCATTGCCACCAGTCCTGTTTAGCTGAGTTCAAGACACAAGTTATGCCCAGTTAGGCACCCTGGAGCTCTGCCTCCCTCCCACCCAGCATGTATGTTAAATACATCAGGGCAGAGCTGTTTTCCATGTGCCAATGCTTTTGTCCCTGGTTCACAGGCACGGTGCTGTACTGAAGCTCAGCCAGCGTTGTCCTCATGGCTAAGTGACAGCAGTCACAAAAGCTGTCACACTCCACCTGCTTCCCTAATAACCACTCCAAGCAGTCATTTCGGAGGACTTTTGACTTGGACTATTGTATTTCTTCAATATTCGTATTCCTTCATCATCTCAATAGCTACATCACTTGCTTTTTTTTTTTGGCGTTCTGTCTCAGACATCTTTGCTGATGAACAGGTTTTGGAGAGGTTGGTAGACTAGTAGACTCATCTGTTTTATTGGATACCATCACACAAGTGAGCTGTTGGCTGCTTCCACTTTTATGCCTCAGAAGCTACGTAAAAGACTCTTCACTCCTGTCAAACTCTCTTCTTTCCTCCCTCAGCTGGTATTTGGCACATCTTATCCTTCTCTCATCAAGATCCCTAGTTTATCCAGCACCAGCCACTTGGATCCATCCTTTGTGGTCACCCTGGAAGGTATTTATTACCCAGATAATGTCTCCTTGTGCCACCTTGTGGGGAGGATTGCTCCTCCTCTTCCTCCACCAACTCCACAGGTCAAACCTTGACTCTCACCCATGGAGATGCTTCTGCTTGGGGAGGCCATGCGGGAAGGGGCAGCACTGAGAGCATCTCCTGCATGCACACCCAGCAGTGCTGGAGGTGCACGGGTGGATGACGTGCCAGCAAATCCCATCATGAGGAGTGGCAATAAGCCCCATTCAGGCTGGTTTTGACTCTGCAGCTGCTCTGGACCACAAGTTGTACTAAAAAAAACAAAAGCATGTGGTGTACAGGCATATTCCTACACACATCCCTTGCTACGATGGTTGCATCTGCCTTGCATTCATGGCAGGTCCCTATAGACAGATTTAGGTCTCGGTCCAATCTTTGACAGCATCACCCCTTGGCTTACTAGATCACGTCTATCACAGAAGTCATTAAATCAAATTCCTATTGCTAACACCTCACCCCAAAGTGCACACCTGCAATGAGTGTATCTGAAAGCAATAGCGTAGCCTTTACGTGATCCATACCCAGCAGCCGCACACACCACCAGCAGAAAGGGAGCCCCAAATCCTCCACTTCGGGACCCATGAGCAGCAACATCAGCCAGGCCCACCCTTGCTGCTTAGCCGTATGTAGCAGAACGCTCTTTCCTTTCGAACCACCTCTGAACATCACTTCTGCTCCGCCTGAAGCATGACTCATTGATGGATTAGCCCGGATCCATCACACAGCGAGACAACGTGGCAGAAGAACAAAAGGCCAACGCAGTTGTGCAGAGACAGACCTCGGCAATCCTTCCTCTCTATAGGACCATGGTAATTGCATCTGGATTGCACTGAGCTTGTGGCAGGCCATTTCCAGAAAGGCTGACAAAACAGAGCAAGCTCAAAGCTGATTAACAACACACAACTGGGGGTTTGGAGGGCTTGATTTATGTGGAGGGATTCACAGAGTTCAATAAGGCTTGCTCAGCCAAGTTATGATTAAAGGAGATAGCAGTCTGGAAACAGCTGCAGGCTAAAAAAAAAAAAAAAAGGATCTGATGACCATCATTGTGGGCCTGCCTGGAGGTTAACCTGAAAGCCTGGAGATAATTAAATATGCCAAAAAAACCCACAACCCATTGTGTGCTGGGGGGGAGCCTGCACCAGGTTCAGCCCCGCTGAGGACTGAACATACAAGGCAGTAGCAGTGCTCATGAAACAGAGCGTGACCCAAGTGGCAACACAGCCAAAGGGCAACGCAGAACATGGGAGGAGAGGGGCTGCATCACTGCGAGGAGCCGTCAGGGAAAGGGGACAGACTTTCCTGTGGGAGAGCAAGGAGCCGGAGAGGAGCGATGCACGGGCTGTTGTGCAGCTCTGGGACAGACCATGAACTTGGGGCTCTCCTGGCTTTTCATCCTCCTGCGGTGTCCCCTCGAGCAGCTGGCACTGCCCGCTCCAAGCCATTAGCAATCAGCAAAGCTTGAGGGAGCCCAACAGCTAACACTGTGCTGGGCTCCCCTCTCCCCAGAAACCAATTTGATTTGCAGAGTGATTCAGCAACGTATTGATTTAACTATCTGCAGACAAATATGTCTTCTCTGGGCCACGCTTTTTAATGAAAGGCTTCGGTCTTCTGCATTAATATTTTAATAGATTTACTGTGTGGTCACTTCACCTCAGCAGAAGGAAGGAGATGAGGGCAGGGATGGGGAGAGGCAGGAGGGGGCCTTGGAGTGTCGCACAGGCTGGGAGGTTTGAGTTTTATACAAGCAGGCAACAAAATGAAGGTTTTTCCAATACCAAGGGGCACCACTTCCTACTGCTCTTCAATTCACATTTGCTTAGCATTGCCCCAAGAGCAACCCACTTGGCTAAACTTCTCCAGAGAAGGGTGAGGGACCAAGGCACGATGGTAGCAGACACCGAGCTGGATGGAGCAGGGGGCACAGCCAGCAGCATCCCATGGATTGGGTTGGGAACATATCTTGCTGCATGGCTGCAGAACGCGTTTTCAAAAAAAAAAAAAAAAAAAGTGTTACCCATTTTTTTTTCCTGTACACATGCAAGCAGCACACAAACCTAGGCTGTTATCAGTTATCGCAGCCTTGGAGGAAATCCATGCTGATTTACACCAGCTGAGAGAAGGCATCTCCAAATTGGAAATATTTCACCACCACGTGGCTATGGTGACAGTTAAAAATGCAGTCTTACCCCGCAAGGGATCATCTGTATCCCAAATCCCAACATCCTGTATTATTCTCTGCATCAGAAACCAATTGCTTTTCGATATGAGTTTTCGGAACCTGTGATATAGAGGTTCAAGTTATCTTGAGAGAGGATGAGCTTGCCCCCAGCCCTTTCCTTACATCAATCTAAATATGGTTTCTTGCACCCATGGCAAAACTACGCCATTACAGCTCCATTACAAAGAACACAACTTGGAAGGTCCCAGCCTTGTGGCCACTGAGATATCAGCAGCATCTCAAAACCATGCGAGCCATTTCAGCTCTTCACCGAAAGCTAGTCTCTGCATGAAGCATCAGTGCAACTCACTGTGCAGCTCAAGAACAAGGCAGCAGGCACAGGGGAATCCCACCTCTAGCTCACTCTCCTAAGCAAACCTCAAAGTTTGTAGGAGAGTTTTAATAACAAAGCAAAAAAAAAAAACCAAACAAAAAACCACAACCAAAAAAATCCACCCCGAGACCTGACAGGAGAGCCACTAATAATACCTATTGCCCCTTGGAGACCTTTGAGCATCAATGTTTTCACACATCAATGTTTTCACACATTATTCCGGCCTCATTCAAGGCTGGTGATGAAGAACCCATCCCACCCCACCAAGTGCAGGTAAAACACTCTTTTACCACACAACTGTCCTGGATACACAACCCCGGGAAGGCTGCATTCGCTTACGGATTTCCAAGAATGAGTCAATCCGCAGAGAAGAAACACTACTGAAAAAGGGAATGGGAGTTTAAAAGGATTATTTTAACGTCAACTAGAACCAACTGAGATGCAGAGGCTACTGGATTTGCCCTTAGGCTTTAGTGAATTAGTAATTTTCTTTTTCTCTCTCAGTATAAATGTCATTCTTTAGTGGCTTTAGCTTTTAATGTAGTTTCCCTTCTCTGCATAGCTGGAAGATGAAGTGGCAGGTACTGTTAAAAGGCAGGGTTTTAATACAGGGAAAGGGTTGTCAGTGCCCCAGCCAGGTGCTTATTACAGCATTTTTCTTCCTTCTCCAGAGCTGGCAGTGGAGGGGCACTGAGGGAGGTCTTCTCTGCTGCTTTGGCTCAGCCAAGAATGGTTGGAATGTGTGAGGATCCCTTGAATCTAGTCTGCAGAGCAGATGACTCCGGCTCTCCATGAAAGCACTATCTGTGTATAAGCCCAAGTTAGTCCCTGCCCATGACTTCATGTTTTCAAGAAATGAATAACAGAAGCACACTTTTTACCCAAAGACCTCAAAGTGAGCCTAGAACTTAAAACAGAAATCAGCCAGGAAAGTGAGCTGAGTCGCAGTAGCAGCATAACAAGACCAAACTCCCAGTTAGGAGACCCATGACAGATCCAGGTCCCAAGTCCTATGGAAGGACTCAAAAGCCACCTGTGTTCCTCTCTCCAGGACTGGCAACTCTTAAAACTTCCCCGCTGAGGCCAGAGCAACCAGTGGGCTCACAGGGAGACTGGTAGGTAGAAAATGCCCCTGCAATCTGCCAAAGGCAATGGTGAAACACCTTAGCAATTCTCATCTTGCTGATGTTGGCCTTGTAACCCAAGGTGTAGCTAAAAGATGTTCCACCTAGATGTCAAACATGCTTGCTTCCAACCCAGTAACCTAGGAGGCTCTTTCCAACCGAGCTCAAGGGCTCGAGCAGAGTGTTACTGCTTTCCTGAGTGTGGGGACACCACACTTGGAGGTCACCAGCCAGCAGAGACACCAGAAGTGTAGTAAACACCGGAGAACCATGTCCCACACCAGCCTCCAGTGAGGGAGCAGCAAAGGAGGGGCATCCTAGAAAAATACGCTTTCTTCTCCGCATCCATGGCAGCTGCACAGCACCACCACAGCAGAGCGAGCCGGGAAAGCCGAACCCTTTGCTTGTAGGAACTACCGGGCATCTAATTGCATGCACGCCACTAATTTATCCCACATGCATGCAAGCACAGACCCAGTGCAGCCCGTGCTTTGATGCACCCGCCCAAGGAAGCTGAGCAGATGTGCCCCGCAATGTTCTGCAACCGGCATCAACACTGTGAGGCCTGCAGGCAGGGAAGCAAGTCGCCTTTGGCAACTGATGAAGGCACCTTTTCACTTCAGAGAACAACAGCTGGACCCAGCTCACGTTCCCTGCAACCGCCCTGGTCTTTCAAGTCCTCTCCTCTCCAGGCTCAGGCAGAGTCTGACCTGTATTTCAGCAGCGACAGCTGCTCCTCCTCCCCGCTCACTGAAAGGCAACTCCCATATTGACTCTCCAGCAATCAGGGGATGTAAATTTCAATTTCAGGGACAGTGCCTCCATGCACACTTGCACTCCCAAATCTCCACCCAGGACACTCAAATCCCTTCTTGGGGGGACCTTCGGTGCGTTCACAAGCCCATTGCCTGCTGCAGCCATCTGTGCATGCAGCATTACCCACAGAGAGCAGAACACACGTTCTTCTGGTCATTGACACAGAATCATAACTACAGCTTCTCTACAGCCCCCGTTGGAGGAGGAAAGAAATGCTTTTGCTGCTCAGCTCTGAGCTCAGGCAAACTCTGCTCCTCCCCATCAACTATCAGATAGGAGAGAACTATATTAAGTCTTGTGAGAAGGGATATTCCTCTCTCCCCACTATTAATATATTATTTCAGTTTCTGTGTGGGAGACAGAAATTAATGAAAACTTAATTTCCCAAACTTTCTGGTTTGCTGAAAAAGGAATTTTCTGCAGGGAGAAGAGTCAGTTAACTCCATCACAAGGTCTCAAGGTGCACACAATTTCCCTGCTCACATTAACCTCCCGTGATTTCATACACACAAGACTACAGGCATGGACAAACTAAGGCAGACAGACTCAGCTGTGGGTGCATGAGAAGAAGTTGAGGAAAAAGAAGCCTCAGGAAGAACTCTGCAGGGTTCCTTTTGCCCATTGTGTCACTGGAGCGTAGCCTGTTCCCCATCCCCTGGCTACCCAGCTCTCTGTGAGTGCCCTTGCCTGGGGGGTTGATTCAAGAGAAGTAGGAGTCGGCTCTGCAAGAGTATTTCTGATAAATGCTCCACCCTGGTTTCCCCATCAGTGGGTTGCAGACCACCTTCCCCGTACCCCTCAGACTGCCAGTTCTCCAAGCCAGCCTCACTGCAGCTCGCAGCAGGCTGCAGATACTAAGATGCATTTGTGGGTGCATTTCAGAACCAGCACCACACTCTGGTGCTCAATATGTGATTCTCCTGTTTATTAGCACAGGGGACAGCAGAGGAGCCGAATAGCAAGAAAACCAAAGATTACTGGAGAAAGACACGGGGAAGTTCCTGCTGCCTCCTATTTGACCGGTGCCAATGAAGCAAATTAGAAGAGGCCACACACAGGCTGGGATTTTTCAAAGCCCAGTCACGACCAGCAAACCATGACTCCCACATCCAGGGGATGGATGGTCAGTGCTTGTGCATTCGCCAAGCACGACAGGCTTAGCACACAGGCGATGGTGGCCATTGCCTAGTGAGGAAGGTGATGCTGCTTATATGAAAGTGAGGTTTGTCTCCACACAGATGAGTTGCTTAGGTCAATAACTGGGGCAAGGCTGGCAAGTCATGCAAAGAAACATGCTCAAGGGCTTGCAGAGAAAGTGAGTTTCAGCAGAGCTTCTCTGTGACCCATTTATCCCACCTCTGCCTTTTTCCCTGAACAAGAGTCAATAGCCTTCAACACTCAGGCATCAATGAAAGCAGGGAAGAGCTGCATGAGAAAGGGGGTGGTTTCATCCATGACATGTAGAGGGGGGACGCTCCCAGATCTGGCCCGGTATGAATGGTAAATGCAGGATGGCAAGCTTGGGTAAGGAAGAGATTACAGCTCTAACTGCACAGAAATGTTTTTGGCATGACTACTCCCATGTTGTGGTTTAGCTACAGTCAGCAATCGCGTACCACAGAGCTGCTCACTCACCCTCCCCCTCCTAAGGGAACAGAGGAGAGAATCAGGAAGAAAAGAAAACTTGTGGGTTGAGATAAAGACAGTTTACTAGGATAGCAAAGGAAAAGATAGTAATACATGTATATAATAATGATAATAATAAAAATAGGAAAAAACAATAATAATAATAATAATAATGATTTTTTAAAGAGAAACTGACAAAACAAACAAAAAACCCCTCAAATGATGCACAATTTCTCACCACTTGATGACCAATATAGCCCATCGCTGAAGCCCACAGACACCGTCCCCCTCTTTTTGTGGGCATTAGATAAGTACAACAATAATTTTCTTACTTTACTTGATGCTCATTCTCCCTCTCCCCTGTTCCTGACCTTTCTCCTTCCGTTGGCCCGATTCCACCACCCTTCTCATTCACAATGGAGCTCAGGAAGGTGGAATATAAGTAAGCAACACTTCTTCACAGCTCAGTACTTGATGTAAAAATTTAACACTTGCTGGTGCTCGGGTAGCAGTTTGCTTACCCGGGTTTCTCTCAGTGGGAACAGGCTTGATCAGACCATGCAACATCCCAGCGAGGACAGAGAAAAAAAAAACAAACCAAAACCAAACCAAAACTTGTCTGGGGGAAGCATGGCTCCATCTCATTAGCAAGAACCACAATTGAGCACAGCAGTGACACTGCTGTTAGCATTTAAGCCTCATGAGCACCACTGTGAAACTTGCCCGTCCCCTCAGCTGACTCCACGGGCCTGCAGGAGGGAAGGCTCCTCTGGAGCACGTTACGCATTTAATAGGCTCTGTTTATTTATTGCACTTAAATGCGATCGGGGAGGGAGGACCTGGCCTATTTGCTCTCATTGTGCTCGGTCTTTGCGAGTCTCCTGACTGCAGCGTGGGCAAAAAACATGACTTCATTAAAATTAAGAATGAGACACAAACACAAAGCTCTTTTTGTTTGAAGCCGCTGGAGTAGAAACGCAATAGAGGTCCTACCGTGTTTCACGCTGGGCAGCAACACCAGGGCAGGCAGTGGCAGGACCGTGCAGAGGTTCTTTCCTTTCACAGCAGGACTGAGGAGGGATTTAGGCTTGGCCAAGGTGTACCCCGGAGGCAGACTCAGCCCATTTCAGTCCCACGGGGTGTCAGCCAGCAGCGGCAGATGAGCAAGCAGGGGCATGTTACAGTGAGGGATGGGAGGAGATGCTGCAGAGCAGAGGTACCTCAGCGACCTCACAAGGGTGCAGTGTGCTCTGGATTTGGGTCCAGCAGACCCTGAGCTGGCACAAAGCGATACAGTGTATTAATGTTGTGGTCACATGAAAGGCCCCTGCGTTCTTCTGTGCGCTATCACAGCACCAGATGCAGCTTGGCTGCACGATTAGCAAAAGTCTGGTACAAAAGACCAGCCTGCTGCTTGCAGGCAGCACAAGAGCTACCAACAGACAGCTGCTTTTTCAGTTCCTTCTAGGACAGATGTTCAATTAAGATGTGTGTACCTTCAATTACCTCTGTTTAGAGAGTGCTGCTTAATGGGTGTTTAGCCTGCAGTGTTTCGTGATAAAATATACCGTAAAACCAAGACAAGGAGGAGTATCACTCATGAGAACTGTGCCAACAATTAACAAGACTTAGAGTAATCCCACTCATTGAAGCTGCGCTCCTTGCGCACAGAAAGTAGGCAGGGGTGCAGTTCAAAGCTAGACTCTATAGCAGAGGGAAGGCAAAGAGAGTTGAGGCTGTTCATTGTGGAGAAGAGGAGGCTCCAGGGAGACTTTAGAGCGACCTTCCAGTACCTCGAGGGGACCTACAGGAAAGATGAGGAGAAACTCTTCAGCAGGGCCTTTGTGACAGGACAAGGGGCAATGGTTTCAAAATAGAGGGAGGTAGATTCAGATTAGATATTAAGAAAAATTTTTTTACACTGAGGCTGGTGGAACACTGGCCCAGGTTGCCCAGAGAGGTGGTGGATGCCCATCCCTGGAAACATTCCAGGCCAGGTTGGCCGGGGCTCTGAGCAACCTGATCTGGTTGGAGATGTCCCTGCTCCTTGCAGGGGGGTTGGACTGGATGGCCTTGAAAGGTCTCTTCCCACCCAAATTGTTCTGTGATTCTGCGATAGGAGAGGCCTGTAAAGTCAAAGGATGGTGCTGCAAGGCAGAATAGCACAAGGGCCTTTTGCCCAAATCATCTCTCTATCTGCCTTTCTAAGGGAATAACAGTGATATTTTCAGATCTCAGAGGGTTTTGAGGCCAGTAGTCTTCAATACAGTCTCAAAACACAGCTTTATTCCTCAAAAGAGACATGCCAGGCTGCACTAGGAAGTGGAAGCCTCTGGACATTGACTTAATTTGGAAATAGGGCGAGGGAAGAACCAGCTAACTGGCCCTCCATAACCTCTCCTTCCAGCCTCACACACACACACACACAAAATGCCCAAGGCAACCCAAAACCTAGGCAGGAGCTGCAGCCCCATTGCTTCCTTAGCCAAGCGATGGTGGCAGCAAGCGCCGCTGGGGTAGGTCCTCCCTGGGCAGCAGATTCTGTGCCCAGCTCTGCTTTCCACCAGCAAGGCCAGGAGTTGCATACACAGGTCTTCACCTCTTCCTCCCAGTTTTCCCTATCAGCTCTGCCACTTGCATTCGTCTACCTTTTCTCTAAAGATCCACCCAGACATACTGCCTTGTCTTTCAGATGCCAAGATTAAAATCTCTGTAAGTCTAGTCAAGCTCTACTTTGACATATCTCCTGGTCCCCAGTGAAATATTAGAACACATGTAGAATCCCAGTCTTACAGTGGAGTTGTATAGATATCTACACTTGCAGAAATATAGCATAAAGACCACCATTCAAAACAAAATTCCAGGAAAAAGAAGTAAGAGTGCAATATCAAGGATTGAGGGTTTCACACCAAGACAATTTTCTGGAAGAGCCAAACTTTTGCTGGATGATAAAAACTGAACAGTGGTTTTCTACCTAGAAAACCAATTACTCCTGAAAAAAAAACCAAAACCTTCCACTTTGTTAACAACCTGTTCATATGGTCATATGAAATAGGACATCATTACTCACTGCACCCTTCTGAAAGTGAGGATGTCAAATCATAGTGGATTCATTTCTGAAGCTTTTCAGGAGCTGGAAATATCACAGTGAGAGCCAGGAAAATTGTGGTAGAGGTCTTGCAGGAAAAATCAGAGAAACTTGCAATAAAATCCCTCTGTATGAGTAAAGGAAACACTAGCTTTATTTTGAGATACTAGATCGCTGCAATTTGTCAATATTCTTCTGTCTCCATCCATACTGCTGCTACACTGTGCAGTCTTAAAACCCACTCATCTCCATAATTCCTCTTGACTTACAACACAGAAATAAAACTTCTGATACCTTAAGGCTGCCCTGTCTATAGTTCACATTTGCTGCAGTTGGCTATAAAAAGGATCGCTTTTTTTTTTCCACTGGATAAACAATTCAGCTGTCAGATGGTGGATCAAAGAGGAGTACTATTTTTGCACACACAAGCTTTTAAAAACCCGGCCTCTAGTTTTGGATCCCAAATTAGCGTTAACTCCAGTGACGACTGGGAATTGCAAACATTTTATGAACTCTGGTGAACTCACACCGTACACTCCTTATTCACGCCTCTCTACAAATTACTGCCTGAAACTCCTCAAAGGTACATTTACCTTACCTGAAACTCGAGACACTTACAAAGAATAAAAATGGGGCAGATTTCAAAACTTCCTGGGCTCAGTCTGGAGGATACGGACTCTAGTAGTGAACAGTCAAAGGCCTGCTGACCAAACCTGGACCTTGGGCAAGGACAGCATCAGAGAAGTTCAAAAAATACGGCTGTAGGCTTGACTTCCCATGAAAGCCAACAGCAAGGTTTTCTTTGGAACAAAGCTGCCTCCATGCTCTACTGGAACTGGGGCTGTCTCCTCGGAGGGTGCGCTGAGACCCAAGGACATGCAAAAATTTAGTACAACCATGGGTGCTTCCGCTGTAAAAGGAGGCCATGTCAGTTTATGGGCAAATTGTCATAAATGCACTTTGAGTGCCTTTGTGTTGAAATATGATCAGTCCCTAAGGAAAAGTACTGATCTGTATAATTAGAAGGAACTGACACACACATCCCATGGCTGATGGCAAATTGAACACACAGGAATTCTCGCTCGTTCCAGCAATAATCACAGCACAGCTACCACTTTGGCACAGAATTTTAATACACAAAAGGCAAGTGCTTAATGCCAATTAAATTTAGAATTGGGTTTTTTCCTCCCTATTTTTCCTCTCTCCAGAGTCTCTTGAGGCTTCAAAGGCATGTTTCACATCACACCAGGATCTTTTCTCATTACAGAGAGCAAGCTTATCAAACAAGTGCTACTTAATTCCACACTTCAGCCCATAAGCGGTGACCCAGATTCCTGGTCTCTCTCAAGAGAACCTGGCCCATGAGTATTTCAGGCTGGATAGCAAGACAAGCAAGCTTGCCCGAAGAAGGACATGGCATAGAGTGAGGCAGAAGCATGTGAGTCTGAACAAGCCCAAGAGCTTGGCCTTCACGTTGATCACAGCCAGGTCAGATGCGTAGAGATGGGCTCATTCACTTAACCCCACACCCAAGGAAGGGATCTTCCATACAGCAGATGAGACATCCTTTCCTCAGAGGCTGCAGGCAAGCTCAGAACTAGGTTATGAGGGCTGTAGTAAAAGCGTGTGGTGACCAGCAGACTGTTTGAAATGGGCTGGGAATGACATCAATTGACTCCGGTTGGCGAAGCACCCTCAGAATCTAATTTCCAGGTTGACAGGCTCAGTAGGGAAACGTGGAGTGTGAAATAAAACATTGAGAAGTTATAAAGAAACCCTAGGAGATGAGTACGTACACAAGCAGCCAAATGGCGCAGTCACGCTGGGTTGTACAGGCCTTGCCGTAAATCACAGTTCGCTTTCCAAATGTGCATTACATACTTGAGCCAGAATCTGAACGCAGTGTTTCCTTTACGCTGTCACATTAACAAAGCCAGGCTGTCAAACTATAACCGATACCTCCTGCTCCCAGAGAGGATTTGAAATGCACAGAGATGAAACTCCAGATAATGGATGCTCCTGACAGAAGGGTTTTGCAAGCCAGGTGATACCTCATGAGCCAGGTAAGGGAAGCACACAGCTGGGTGGCCTTTGGTGAAGACATCTTCACACCTGCTGTAGAGCATCTTGGTTTACTTACTGGAAGATCCTGATGGGCAGGTTGCTGCCACAGTACCTTCCATCTGCCAACAGGGGAGTCTGTAGCAAAGTCACATCCCAGAGCCCGCGTCCTAGCAAACTCAACCCTCCTGTTTCTGGCTTCAGATGAAGCTACATTTCAGGAAGGACAAGGCAGTATACATGCAGCTTTCTGGGTGCCATATTGCAGGGACAAAGAGACAAAGTGCATAGAAGACACTGAACACAGAAGCTCTGAAGCGCTCTCGAGATGTCCCCAAAAATGTAGTCATTCCTACACCCAACTAGGTTATTTTCACCTACCTCGGTTCAGAAACTCAGAAGTATAAAACACACAAGATATCCTCGTGTGAAGAAGAGAAGCTTTAGTGACCTAGTGACCCAGAGTGGTTTGATGTTTTTTTTTTCCCCCCCTATGACAGGTAGTCCCGGCTTATGCTTACACACATAGAGGCTGTGGGGAAAGAGAAATTTGTATCTCAGAATTAGAGGAGAACAATTGTCAATACCTGACAGGTCTCAGTGTGTGCATGTACAAGCAAGTGTTTTGCAAAGAAACAAGATGGGTTCCTCACACCCCAGCTGCCAACACATAGGCTGAGCTTAGAAAGGCCTGTGTCTGTTACTGAGGATGAAATGCTCCAAGAAGGCTGAGGACTTACTCATTTTCTCAGAGCAGAGATGATGTTTTCCTCTCAAACAAATGCAAAAAAACCCCCACAAGAACACAGGGATGCACTGCCCTTGGCATGGGAATTGCCTTTTTTTTTTTGTGCAGGGTCTGGCACAGGGGCGCTCAGAGAGGGCTGTGGCATAAGTGTTAATAGCTCTCCACTAGAACCCCCTGCTCCCCGAAGCCTTGCTTGAGGTACTGACAGAGCCCAAAGGAAAGGGCTCTCAGGAAACGCAGCTGTCTATATAGAAAAGCTTCCTAACCTATTAAAGAGTGTGAGACTGTGAACAGAAAGAACACATTTGGAGGCATTTTGGGGGAAGAGTGGTCAAGAGTGGTCAAGAGGTGGTAGATGACGATGTTCAGCTAATGGTGAGCACAGACTCCCATCATGTCTCCTAAGGTCCAGGTGACCCATTGCAGTGAATATAGCCATTGCTAAAGTCTCTCCAACTCCCCCTGACCCCAACGCAGCCCCGACCACAGAAACTACTGCCCCAGGTACCTCACCTCTCAGAAAGCAGGGCTTCAACATCCACACAGCCTCTTGCCACAACACATTACCCTGCGTGACCACAGGATCTTCTCTTACCCTGACAAGCTGCCACAGAGCACAGCATCTCTCCTGGAGAGCTAAAGTTTTGAGCTGTATTTCCTCTCCAAGTACCAGGTATGACTTATTTTGGATCTACACGATGGTAACAAACCATAGCTAGCGCAGAAATATTTACCGCATAGAGGGAAACAGAGGGCCGCTATTCCAGCAGGCGTCATTTCAGGGAAGTACAAGTATGACAAAAAAAGCAACCAACAAGTAGGTAACAGCAGCAGAGTCTGCCAGCATCCTAGGAAAGGAGAACCAGGGGTGATCAGCAGCTCATTATTTCTCCTGTCTGCTCCAGACCGGCAGTGGAAGGACCATGAGGTCTCCTGGCACATGTCACTAGCATCCAACAATACTAAAGCAGCCACTCTGTGGGCTCTCCCAACACCTGGGGAAAGTGCTAAACAACCTGTTCCATGCAGGACTGCCAGATGCAAACACCAATGTACCGGATACAACGCTTCTGTGCTGGCACTTTGCAAAGCCCTTGTCCCAGCAGCAAAGGTGACCACACTGTTGCCTAGCTGACAATGCACCCATGGGTGTCTCCTGTTGTCTCTTCTACTTAGATTTTGCTCCAGTCAGTAATTCAAAAAGAATTTAGAGAAAAAAAAAAAGAAGAAATATTGATCTGATAGGCCTCTGTTTGTCACTCCATTCTGGGAAGCTTATCCTTGCTTTTTGAGTTGGCTTAAGAGTTTCTCAGGCAAAGAAAATGGTCTCATGCTTAAGGATCTTGAAATAAAACTCCAGTGACCGGAGCTGAGTGCCTGGCTTAGCAACCACCTTTCCATGGCTCAGATGAGACAAGTGACATTCACATTCAGTGTGGAGAAGAGAAGAGAAGGCTCCAGGGAGACCTTAGAGCGGCCTTCCAGTACCTCAAGGGGACCTACAGGAAAGATGGGAAGAAACTCTTCAGCAGGGCCTGTTGTGACAGGATGAGGGGTAATGGTTTCAAAATAGAGGGAGGTAGATTCAGATTAGATATTAAGAAATTTTTTTTTACAATGAGGCTGGTGGAACACTGGAACAAGTTGCCCAGAGAGGTGGTGGATGCCCCATCCCTGAAAATATTCCAGGCCAGGTTGGCCGGGGCTCTGAGCAACCTGATCTGGTTGGAGATGTCCCTGTTCCTTGAAGGGGGTTGGACTGGATGGGCTTCAAAGGTGCCTTCCAACCCAAATCATTCTGTGATTCTATGTCATTGCATCCCCACTGTGTCCATACAGGGAGTCACGACCACAGGTGGAGGACTGTAAAATTAGCTGGAGAAGACAGCATGCGACACAAGTGTCCTAGGGCAGAGGGACTGGACAGTGTCCCTCTGTACCCTCTTTTATGGCTGCTAAAAGTTTGCAAACCACCTCCAAATGCACCATACCCTGTGCCATCAACAGCCTGAGTGAGACCCTGAGGTTTTCCAGCTCCTTGGGCACTATTTTGGTGAAGGTGGCCCTGCTGCTCTACACAATGCGGGCAACCAGCTCCATTGGGTGCATTTCACACTGAACTAAAAGTGAACTCATTTTCCCCAGACAGTTGTTGCCTACATAAAACACATGTACGCAGGGAACAATTCATACTAACACACAGTGCCTGATGCTCCTGACTCTGACCCCATGTCTGGAGAGCTGCGTCTGCCACCTGAGCCACCACAGCAGCAGGAAGGGATGGTAGCCACTGCCCCAACACACAGCCTGAGGGCATCGCAATAACGGTGACCCTGACTCTAATAGATCATGTCAGCCCAGATGGGCCAAATACAGCCAGATGTGTCAGCACAGCTAGAGCCAGGATCTAAAGAAACCAAGTCCTGAATATCCACTGTGGATCAGATCTGGGCCCTGCAGCCAAACAGATGCATGAAGCGTGGTACAAGGACAGCCAAGGCACTTAAAAGCTTTAACAGTTGTTGTTTTTTTTTTTGTTGGTTTTTTTTTTTTTTTTGGCAGCTGCATCCACTCTGAGGCATGGACAGTGAAATCCAACCTCCCAAGAGCTGGCGGGCACTGGCTCACACAGCTCAAGCCTCTCCGTCCCTCAGCCTCGCTGCTCATTATATGTGTACTGCACGATCAGGAGGCAACATGCTATTCCTTTCTAAGACCAGCCCTTTTGCATTCGCTCAGGCAAAACAGAGAGGCAACTACCCTCCAGGCATTGCTCCCAAAGGAGCTGATATTCCAGCCATGGTATCCATACATCAGCAGAGCACACTTCACCCCTAACAGCAGGCAGATAAGCTCACAGAGGTGCTTTCAAAGATGCTAATGCTACTTGGCATTAGCCTTGACGACTCCATCTCCATCCCTTTGACCATGGCTGGACACTCCTTGTGTTAGCTACTGTTAGAAATCTGCAAGAGGGAAACTGCTCAGCAGCTCAAATTGCTCAGTTCAGCTGGGATGTGATGGTTCTTGGATGCATTTGTGCATCCAAGGGATCCTTGGAGCCTTCCTCCAAGGCCAGCTTCTGATGTATCCCGGCCACTTCAAATCCCCAGAAAGGCACAGACACCAGTTTTCTGACACCTCACAGTTAATTTCATAGGAAAGCTGGGTTTCCCAGTGGAACGGGCTATGTGAGAGGGGAAGAGGAACCAGCAATTGAAGCACTGGTCTCTGTACTTATCTGAGCCCTAGAACATTTCATCTGCTTCCCTAATGGCTTATCAACAAGAATATTTTCTTTGAAGACTGCTCACCGGAAGAAGATAATTGCTTTAAAGCAGCCAGAACTATTCATTTTCAATACTCAAGTGCATAAGCTCCCTTTGCAATTCTGAAAATGAAACATCGCCCTACTGGTGACTGGCTAGCGGAATGCACACTGCAGTGTGCAGAGTGCTGCAACCCACTGGGGATCTGAAATATGGATCCAGCATCCAGCTTTCCCCTCTGAGGCCACCCACACTCTTAACAATGTGCTTGAGAAGTGGCAAATTAGACACCACTTAAACCAGTCTATAAAACGGGGCAATTCCCCAAATTCCCAGTAGCAGAAGACAAGTATCCAGGTTTCTGGAGGAATACACACCTGCCAGAAACAAAAACAGCCACACCAGACCTATACTAGGATTTATCCTTCCAGCCTGTCTGATAAGGGTCCTAGGGACCAGTGGGAAAAGTTGGAGCAAGCAATATACACCCTTGATGGAACAGGATCAGATCAAGGAATACTTAAGCCAACCCATCATGCATTTGTCCACAGGCCCCAAGGGGATGCACCCATGGGTGCAGATGTCATTGCAAGACCACTTGATAATAATTGACCAATCACAGTGACTGGGAGAAGTGCCTGAGGACTGGAGAAAAGCAAGTGTCATTCATATCTTCAAGAAGAGCTAGAAGGAGAACCTAGGGAACTACAGGCAGGACAGCCTCACCTTGACCCCTGAAAAGGTGATGGAGCAGCTAATCCTGGAAACCATTTCCAGGCACATAAGGGCAAGAAAATCATCAGGAGTAGGCAGCATGGCTTCACCAATGGGAAGTCATGCTTGACCAGCGTGATAAAACTTCTATGATGAAATGACTAGGCCTGGCACGCAAGGATAGAGCAGTGGATATTGTCTACCTGGACTTCAGTAAGGCTTTTGACACTGTCTCCCATAAGATATGCTGTGGGCTGACCATCCAGAAAGCAGCTCTGCAGAAAAAAAGACCCGAAGGTCCTGGTGCACACAGAGCTGAACGTGAAGTCAACCAGGACATTTGAATTTCTTCCAATATCTCAAGGGGGCCTACAGGAAAGATGGGGAGAGAGTGTTCAGTAGGGCCTGTTGTGACAGGACTAGGGGTAATAGTTTTAAAATAGAGGGAGGTAGATTTAGATTAGATATTAGGAAAAAGTTTTTTACACTGAGGGTTGTAGAACGCTGGCCCAAGTTGCCCAGAGAGGTGGTGGAAGCCCCATCCCTGGAAACGTTCAAGGCCAGGCTGGATGAGGCTCTGAGCAACCTGATCTGGTTGGAGATGTCCCTGCTCCTTGCAGGGGAGTTGGACTGGATGGGCTTTGAGGATCCCTTCCAACCCTAACCATTCTATGATTCTGTGATTCTAATTTTATTCAACATCTGATTTACCATGTTTTCAATGGTTGTACAAAATCATTAATAGAGGTTAGCACTGAATTCGTCTGAGGAGTGCTGGGCTGAGTCAGTGTTATTCTCCCACTTCAGTTTATCTTTGCAAATCAGCTTGAACTAAATGGCTCCCTTAATCTGCACCCAAAAATAAAACACATGTAGAGGCTCATTCTGGAACGTTGCTGAGCAGATGTCGATTTGTGGAATTAAGTACATTCAAGTTGATGTGATACATTCAGCCCTTTGCAGGCGATGCACTCCATGAGAGCCAAAGGTTTCCAAGCAAGAGGGAAGACTTAATATTTGGAATTAACTTCAGCCTCTAGAATTCGTCTAGTGAGTCATGCAGCTCCCTCCCATCCCCACTGGTGCCAAGGAAAGAATAATTTCCTCTTCAAAGGGCTCCCAAAGGGGGCATTGCCCATCCACGCTTCACAGCTGATGAAGAGGGTCGTCTCTAGGGCAAATCCACTCTAGATGGTAAAAGAAAAGTGGTTCAGTGGTCAAATTAACTGTGCCCTGTATGTGGGGATAGGTAAGTTGATCTGAAGGAATCAGCCATAGATAGGAAAGGAGATATGAGCTGAGGCATTAGCTCGTCCCTGCAAAGCCAACTGTGAAATGCAGACAATATACTTGACACAACAAAAGCTGACAAATATTATTGATATAGGAGAATACAGCATAATTCCCTTAGCTGTGTGCAGTTTGTGCAAATGAAGCTACCATCTAGCATTGTCCTACAAAAGGATTCATTGCATTTTAGTCTTTCCAAATTACTGGTGCACAGGCTCTGCCCCCCATTTACACATCTCCCTGTCCCACAGAGACAACTGCAACACCCGAAAAGGGGGAAGTTACACCAACTTCCCTGACGATGACTTTACCATCCCCCCCCCAAGGACTGTGGCCCACTTGGGAAACAACTCATCATTTGTGCAGCTGGAAGAGTCATCCCACCACAAGAGGGGCAAGGTTGCAGGGAAGGAGTGCCAAGCACCCTCAGACAAACATCACATTGCTTATTAGGGCAGAAGGAAAGCCTTGGAGTAAGGATAGAAGGTCTCTCCTGCTTACTTTGGGAATGGAGAGCTTGTTTGCAAGAAATTGAGCATTTCAAGACACTTTGGTAGCTTTCCCCTTCAACCCTAGAGCTGCTTCAGTTGTCTTCAGAGCATGCTGCAGACTAGCTCTACTCATTATGACTTGCCAACCTTTAAATAGCTCCAGTAAGGTCTCATTGCCACTGCCCAGAGTCCTGACTCAGCACAAGGCAACCCACCAGCAGATCCCACTCTTTCAGTGTCTGTCCTGGGCAAAGAGCTTTTGGTAGTGGTGAGGGAGGGGGGGAAGCCTTAATATTCCCCTCAATAAAACCCAGAAGAATATCTGCTCTGAGATCATTCCTTGCGAGGATGATAGTATGAAATAAGTGATCATAAGCCAAGAATTACTTCATGGAAATTATTGATTACACAAATATCCTGTCATTCTCAAGCAGTACACGCATAGACACAGTTACGCCAGAGCTACTCTACACATTTCTCTCTTTGGAGAAAAACTCTGCAGTTTTCATAGTTGCTTCTCTTCTGTCTAACAAGTTTCAATCTTTTGTGTGACTATCAGAGCAGAAGTCTGCAGCAGGACAAAGACAAAGATCTGACTTCAAAGACCCGTAAGAACAGGAAACAGCCCAGCACCAGGGCAGATTTCGGTTGCTGATACGCAAGCAATCCTGCAAACTCTGTTTTGTTTGCAATGCCTGACTCACACTTCAGTAAGCACAGCTTATTTTTCACTCCTCTAAAAAAACAAACAAACACCCCCCCCCAAATCAAAACAAACAAACAAAAAATCAACAAAAAAACCAAAACAACCAAGCTTCTAATTATTTTCTCACCAGGCAAAAGAGTTCCTAGGACACAGGAGGAGCTGTCAGGAGCTGGGCAGCATGATGCTTATGTCTCTGCATAAGAGCTCTGGCACCTGGAAGGTCCACCCCCCAAACAGATAGAGCACAACTCCAATCCCATCATTGCCAGGCCAGCGTGGTCCCACCTTGCAGGCAATTCAGCAAGGGCAGAACTGCAACAGAGTCCACTGCTCTCTCCGCAATCCCATGGAAACACAGTGATGGGAAGGGAAAGCTTTCCAGGAAAACAGGTGCTGCCAGAGGGACAGGACAAGTGGTTTTTCTGCTTGTCCACAACCTCCACCTCCTGGCTAGTGCATGTTCTTGAGCACCATCTGCTGGTATCTTCTCTGTGAGGTGGCTTTTCATAGACCCAGGTGGCTATCACTCAAGGTCAAGGAATTTGGGCTGAGGATAACTCACACCATGAGCGGTAGCCCTGGCACGGCACAGTGTGAGCACAACTCCATTATTTCACTGGCTAGTCTGCTCCAAAAACAGCTGATCTGCTCTCCAGTAGAGTTGAGGCTAACACACCGTGGATCCAGCCCAAATGTCCACACACTATGGTCCCAGAGCCAGAAGCTAAGGACTCTGCAGAAACCCATGGGTTGGGACAGCCTCACAGTGCAGAGCACCCAACAGCAGCAACAAAAGCAGATGGGAGCAGGGTCACAGTGGAATCTTAGCAGATTTTTTTTTAAAACTCCCACGTAGACATCACAAAGTCCCCATGACTTCAGTTCACCTTGTTCCCCAGGCTCTGTATGATACCAGTTTCGACCTGTGCTCAGCCTGGCAGCAGAGCAGAATTATTGTTGATAATGCCGTTCTGCACAACCCCCAGGTTTAAACCACAACCAGGACTTCCCTGTTACAGCCAAATCTACTGCTGCTTTCCACCACCCAATACAGGTGCATTTATCTTTTTTTTATTGTTTTCTTTGAGAGTGACCTCAGGCTTCAGCACTCAGGGCAGATAAAGAGCCCTCACGGGCCTCTGAACCAGAATTGCTGTGGAATCTCCTCTGTAATTAACCAAAACAGCCTTGGAGGACGCCGAAATACAAGCATACTCCCTTCAGAAATGGGTACCGTGTGTTTCAGGAAGAAAACAACTTTGAAATGTCACAATGCAAGAAATAGAAGCAAAGGAGGAAGGGGAGACATGCTTCTTCTCCCAGTTATCTTGAATATTTTAATTGTCATCTTACTGAGCTCATTCAGAACTCTTCATTAAGATATTTCAGGACTGCAATTTGCATAATTTTTTTTTTCCCCAAATTACTTTCTGAACGTGCCTGGTTGATTCCTGCCCTTTGCATCCAGCGTTCCCTGCACCCACTACGCTTACCCCTCGGCCTCATTCTTTTATATGCCCACATAAGGCTGTTGTCAGAAGAGGAGAAGAGAGACCGACAGCCTGCAAGACGACCACCATGAGGGCCACTTGTACACAAGGACCACTGGCTCTCTAGTGGACTGCTTAATCAGGAAGGCTTCTGCCGCCATGGGGGAGCAATACAAAGACAGAGACACCTGAGTGAGCATCAATAGCCATCTCCTCAAGTTCGCAGCCAGCACAGCCGGAAAGAGGGGAATTGCTACTGGGCTGTGGAAGTTTAAACTGATTTTGCAGTGGTCATATCAGTGAGGCTCATCGGAGGCTTGTCCTTGCGTTCCAAGCAGTGTGGTCCTTGCACTGTGAGGTTACACATTAGAGGCTTCCTTCCATCAGCCTTTGGGGGACTGAGACTCCACTCCTCTTTATGCATTTTTTTTTTCCTGGAAATATATCTTTGCAGGCTACAGTCTGCACATAGTGCTAAGCACAGCTAAGACCAAGACAGCTAAACACAGCTTTGACTTCCTCAGCCACAAGCATCCTCAACTCCTTTCTTTGGAAGGTAGAGGAGGTCCCCTCCATCCGCCTTGACTCATGCGCTTCTTTGCCGACAAAAAGCACAGGCATCTGCCGAGGCGTGAAGCAGCACCCATGGACTCAGGGGCACACATGAGTGGCGCCCAAAGTGTGCTTCTCCATTGTAGGCTCCCTTGCTCCCACATGGATGATGCTCTCCTGGTTTTTGACCCCGTTTCCTTTTCTGGATGGCATGAGGCCATACAGGCTGGAGCGAAACTCCATATGCTAGCTGTGCATCACCCCAGCAATCATTCATAATCCTCAGCTCGTATCTTACATCTTGTGGGTTATGATGAAAAGACAGGCAGATGTGTGATCAAGAGGTTAAGCTCTCAGGAAGAACGACAATCACAGACTTTCTATTTTTTTTTCCTACTGTTATTCTAATTCCCCAGGCATTTACTATACAGCCATGGCCAACAGTTTTGTATTCCAGTTCTTGTCAGCTCTTGTTATTGACTTGAGGCAAACTCATGTGTGAATGGATGTAACCTGAGTAACTGAAACCCATCACTCTCTGGTGGTGATTTCCACAAGATACCTCTGAACTTCCATAAAAAGAAGAAATGAGTTTCAAATTGCAGCCATTCAAGTGGAAAATGCTGCTGAATGACTACTACATACAATAAAAATTTAAAAATGGCAGAATTGCAATTGTGAAGCAGGAAAACCTGCACATTTTGTCATCTTCTAGAAAGCTTTAGAAACATAAAAACATAACTCTGGAAAGACAACGCTGGAAACATATAAAAAAAAAGTATTGTGATTCAAATTACTACACCAGTCAAATCTGAGCCACATTTGCTGGGTGCTTGTCCTCTCTGCTGATCTGAAGCCATGTGGGAAAATAACATTCAGCTGTCAACAGTATGAAAAACCTGGGAAGAGACCTCCATGAGGAGAGCTCCACTCACACTCTTTAATCAAACAACAGCCCTGAGCAAACAGACCCGGCCTCGGTTGCTAAATGATCCATCTTGTTCACCAAATGGAAAGAGGACACAAGAGAAAACATTGCTTCCAGCTCATTATTTCTGGACTGTTTCAGCTGTCAAAGCACTGTACATTATCCCTGCAACCTGGGAAAAGGATTAAAAGAGTTCAGAGCCAAGGTCCAGGTTCCCTAACCGTGCAAAGCCAGAGCCCAAGATACCAGGGGTATCTCATCTCCTGTCCCTCCCTAGCTGGGAGGGATGTGCTCGTCTACACACATGGAAGGACTAGCCCTGGAAACGGCTCTTCAGCAGGATGCTGAATTTCCTGCCCCTGAGGGTCACCGCTGTAACACCTCTCAAGGTCTCAGCAGAAGAAATTCTCAACAAGCAGGAATTAAAAAAAAAAAAAAAATGCTGCTTAAGCAGCACAGGATTTTCTACAAATCCACCAAGTTGTTTTTAGCCTCTCTTTTAGGACACTGTCAGGTTCAGTGCCCCAAGTGCTCCATCTCTGCTAGTCCCAGGCCTGCAAGAGGGGCAAGGTAAGGGCACGTGAGCATTTTGTGAGCTGAGAACTAATGAAACTTGGACTCCGATAGATGGTTTTTCATGGTTGATTACAGCTGACAGCTTCATATGGATGGGGTGCTTCTGGTCTCTTCTCTGTCTGGATGTGCAGGCATGGACAAAAAGTGGAGTCAATAGGAAGCCAGGGAAGGATTTATTCAAGAGTAGCTGAGACAAGCAGCACGCTTATACTGAGCTTGTTTATTCAGACTCCTTTAGCTACGAAATGCTCTGTGGATCGTACTGGTTTTCAGTAGTCAGGATAGATACAGGTGGGATGAGACACAGAACATGTGTCTGTGCTGTTCCTGGAACAGCTTCCTGACCTGCACAGGAGCTTCTCCATCCTCCCCATCAAGGTGGGCATGAACAAGGAGCCCCTACATGTGCTCTGCTTCTCCCACGCTACATGGTGAATGGGCACACACCCCAGATGCAAGTGGCACAATGGCAATAATGAGCACGGAGCAAGTAAAGCAGCTACTGCAAATCCAAAACACAGCTCAGCAAATATTTGCCAGGCTTGGGGAAAAAAAAAAAAAACAACCCAAAACCAAAAAAACCCCAACCAAACAAAAAAACCAAACCCCACGACTTTCTCCAAGCAGTGAAGCAGAATTCAACCAGGGAGGGGAGATGTACTGCATTCTCCATCGTTAGCCTCCACATGCTGATCACTCTTCCCAGGACTTCCAGGCAGCACAAGCTGCCACAGTCCTCCAACAGCACATGGAAGAAGCCTTGTTTTCCCAAAGACTGTGCAGGAGAAAGGCAGGATCAATGCTGAGCACGTCTCTTCTCAAAGCTATAAACGTAAATAGTTTCTCCATCATCATGGTCTGAGGGAAGCAAATGTGCCTGCCTGGATTTTACATCCCCAGATCTCTGCACCAGAAAGGCTCTGAGCCATCATCTGCCAGAGTACAAGCTGTGAAAAAAAAAAAAAAAAAAAAAACACCCAGATTTTAAAGATACAGGAAGGGTTGTGTTTGGTTGGTTCTTCAGGTCTGTCCTTTTCAGGCTGTGACAGCACTAGCAGTAAGATTTGGGAAGGATCAGGGAGATCTCTAGGGAAGCAGCAATGCAAGAGGATTTTGACTCTAGCTATGTGATGGACACAGAACCATAAAATAAGGGCTCTGGGATAGGAATGGCAGACATTTACTCTTTCCCACTGGGAAAGGGTGGGTGATGGCAGACCATCCAGAGAGAGACATCTTTAAATTTGTGTTTCTCACTCGGAAGAAATCAGTTCAGGAGGTGTCTATATTTATTCACTGGAAATATGTGTCTGAAATTTACACCCAGATGTTGAGACCCCAGGGCAGCTGCCAAGCCTTGTATTAACTTAGGACTAATGTGCACCATCTGTCAAAGTCAGAGAGGAAAGTATCAAATTTTCTCCTTTTGGATGGGATTGCCTTTACCACTGGTGTGGCTGAATTGGTTTGCAGAAGTGAAAGTCATGCTCTTTATCGAAGAAAGTTGTGGTCTTGAATCAGTAAGTATTTCTAATACCTACAGTGAAGAAACAATCCATCCTTTAAAAGGTCTTAAAAGACTCCATCAGTTACTACTTCCTTCCTTTGAAAGGAAGGAACAGAGAAGCGATCCCCTTGAGCAGACACCTGGACACTGAGCAACACTTACAGACTCCTGACTAAGTTCTTGGGAAGAACTGGAGCAGCCCTACCAGACTTTTCTATGATGTGGAAGAACAGCTCTCCCCACTGAAGTGGAGGACTGGAATTAAAAACTCAAGACACAGATTAAGATCTTGTTTTCAGTCCACAGGACCTACCTAACTATCCTCATGTCCCACCTCAGTCAGTTTTCTACCAAAGATAACTGAACACTAGAAATCTTCCAGCACAGATTGCTCTAGGCTACATGGGCCCAGAGAGGAAAGTGAGCGGATGAAAAGGTCAGGTAGCAGCAAAACCAGTCCTTCTCTCCTGACAAACATTCCTGACACAAGAACAGCAAAACTGATCTGTCCCATGTGGATCCCGAGATATTCTCCCCCTTCTCAGGACCCAGGACGTCCTTATCTGTCAGTGTTTCTCTTCTAGGCAGTGTCCAGACAAATCCACACATCAAAAGCAGCTATTTTGGGCTCTTTCACTTTGGATTCACAAATGCATCCAACCTCCTTCTCTCACAAGTCTGTCGTTCCCTGAACAGCCCTGGCCATACCTCAGGTTGTCATACCAAGATGGAAACCAGCTGCAGGACTAAACTATCTGCATCTCACTGCCCATCAGTCAACCATGGTCACAGAACGGGGGGACTGAAAACGTCCTTCAAGCATCAGTCAGCGTGCTACTCATCTCTGCACTCAAATCTGCACAGCAT
Source organism: Chlamydotis macqueenii (assembly GCF_036417535.1). Taxonomy (NCBI): domain Eukaryota; kingdom Metazoa; phylum Chordata; class Aves; order Otidiformes; family Otididae; genus Chlamydotis; species Chlamydotis macqueenii. Next base: position 42,680,476 of record NC_141561.1, read on the forward strand.
TCAAAACAAGGCAGCCTCCAACTGGGTTCTGCATTCCCTGGCTGAAGGAAGAGCTTGCATTTCTATGCTTGCCCTAGTTTCTGGTCATAATTCAGTGGTGCATTAAGATCGAGGCTGCTCTGACTACCTGCATGCATTTAAAGAGAGGATTTCTCCAGAGAAAGCTTTTAAAAGCAGCAGTTCACTTGGGTCAGAAACCAGCACAGGTATTAAAAAAAAAAAAAAAAAATCTCAACCACTAAGTTCCAAAACAGCAAAATAAAAAAATTGGAGAAGGATGTGAAGAGCAACTGGAACACTTCTAGTATTGGTCAAGCTGAAGAGACTCTGAATCTAGTTGAAGATGCCCCTGGTCCTTGCAGGAGGGTTGGACTGGACGGGCTTTAAAGGTCCCTTCCCACCCAAACCATTTGGTGATTCCACAAGTGCATACCAAAATATGGTTGGCATTCTCAGAGCGGTTTAAGATCCTGTAATCAGCATGGGGTATCGCATTCCATGCGACAGCACCCTGCAAAGTAACTTGAACAGGAGAAAACAGGAGGAAGGTTCAGGCAACTTCTCCCGCACAAAAGCATGCAGGTGTGGGGCTGTATAGGACAGGTTCAGTTTGTGGGTTCTCTAGGAAACTGTCAACCTGCTTGAAGGAGCAAGGAAGGCTTTAAATAGCAAGAAGCAAGGAATGAAAGGAGAAAATAGGGAGGGGAAAGAAGGAAGAGAAAAGACAACAAACAACTATTCATTTAGCACAAAGAAAGCAAGATGTCAAGAACAACATTTACCAAGTCACCAAAGGATGAGACAAAATTCTGTAATTGCCTCTACACCAATGTGAGAAGCCTGGGTAATAAACAAGAGAAATGGGCATTGTTCATTTACAGAGCATAAATTTGACCTAGTTGGTACCACTGAAACCTTCTGGGAGGAATTTGCATGATTGGAATATATGAAAGAAGTCAGCGCTCGTAAACTGTCTTAGAAGGGGAGGGCTGCTCTGCCATGGCATTATCTGTACGAGTCAGGGGTGGTTGGAGGGACGTTATCTCCAGCATGTCCTCTGCCAGCACACTGGCTGCTATCTGCTTGTGAACCAATGGGATTGTCATTAAGCTCCTTCTCTGCAAAATGCAAAGTCAACTCTTACCAGGGGAGCAGCCTGAGTCATTCATCCTGACATTTCCACAGCCTCCTCAGGACTAGTCTCATCTCAATTTATTTTCAGAATTTACCAAAAGTGTCTCTAAAGCCGCTCTCCCCTGCAGAGCCATGCCAACACAGACCTTTGTCTGGGCAGAGAAATGTGGAAAGCCAGCTGAACTGAAAGTCAGCCTTTGCTTCAGTGCAAGCAATCACATTAATCTTTTAATGCACAGACAAAGCAAATGCCAAACTAATGAAATACCGGCTTATGTGTTCAAAGGAGAGAATTTTAGACCAAACATAGTCAAAGGAAAAAAGTTGTGAGAAGTTAACAAAAGTCAAAGTGAGGATATTTTTCCTCAAAAAATAAAATTTTTTTAAAAAGTGCTAGACAACCGCAAATATTGTGATTCAAGGAAGACCAGTCTAAGTGATGTGAGAGTAAGGAGAGATTTGATGCAAAGCCATTATTTCATTCCTAGTTTATAGTGATTGGGAAGGGAGAGGGACTCATAATTTGATATCCAGATGACTTCACAAGGGCTTAAAGAATTCTTGCAACAGTGATGCTATTTCTGGTATGCCAAGAATAATTATTGTATTAATTATTTGTTCTGCATTTGGGAAGAGGCACAGGCATTGCTTTCTAACATCCCTCCTTGTGGCTGACATCCCTGGGAATAGCCACTCTGCTCTATTTCTTTTGAGCCCTCCAAAAGAACAGCCACTGGTTTTCTACTTATTTTGGGGCAATTTTTTTTTTTTTTTATAATATGCAACATCTTTGTAGGAACCAAACTCACTTCCAGCACCACAGCCTCACAGTCCCAAGCCCGGTACACCACACACAAACACTCCTAGTTCTTGCACTTCCGCAGCCATTTCAAGAAAGTCCACAGAGAAACAATCCCCAACACTGGCAGGTCTGATGTATGTCTCAAGCCTTTAGTAAGCCTTTGTAAAGTCCAAATCCCATCTCCCAGCAGTTCCTTGCCACCTCCATCAGAAACTCTTAGCTGCCGTGGCCAGAGAAGACACCTGTGGTCTCCACCACAAAAGTGCTTTCTTTGGCTACAGCAGCTCCCAGTTAAGGACTTCTCTACTTCTTCAAATTTCTTTTCCCCAATCCATTTCCTGGAGAGAAAACAGTATGTAGGTTCTCCCAGCAATCTCCTATATCAGCCTTCGTTGCAGCTTAGTAATCAGCAAGCCATCTCTTCTGCTAATTTCCCCTCCACTATCTAAGAAAGGTCAACAGGCAAGTCTGCTCCACCTCCACGTTCCCCTAAAACTCTTGCAGCTCTTCAGTGATCTCTCCTCTGCTGATAGAAATCTCCCTCTGCTTCCTCCTTGGCTTATCAAGAAAGTGGTAGCGATGGATTTCCTTCTCACGGTTGAATTCTGCAGAGATCTGAAGAGGGTCTGCCTAATGTCTCTCATGCTTAGAGCATACCCATTTCCAGTAACTTTCTTTGTAGGAAAGTGCATGTCCACAGTGAGCCCACACCACAGTTCCCCTCTATTGAGATACTCGATAAGGTTTCTCTCCTCTGCACAGAAGCCTATATTCACAAGGCTGGAAAGATATTAATGTCTTAAAGAAAATTCCTTTTCTAGCTCATTTTTACTTGATTTGGTAATGTTTGTAGAAGCTATTGGGATACAAGGAAAAGAGACAGATGACCCTTGAGGTCCCTTCCAACCCTAACCATTCTATGATTCTATGTTTCCTTAAAAAAGCAGGCTAAAGGAAGCATTCAAATCATGTTGAAAACCTTTCAATTTCAAGAATAATGTTAAATGGAAACTACTAATATTAGATGAGTTAGGAATCCTTTCAAAAAGAACCCTCTGGAGTGTTCAGATTGGCTCATGAAAAGCCTCTGAACAAAGGTGATCCCAAAATAACTGGAAGACACCTTACTTTTCATCCAGTCTTCAGGCCAATGTTTCATAGACTCTCAAAATCAATCCTGGACACATTGTTGTATTCAGGATGAAAGCAAGTTAATAAATATTTCAAGGATTGTAATGATGTTAATTACATGGGTTTTATTAGGATAAGATGACTTTTATAAAGTTTTATTTATAAGTTTGATTGAGAGATCTCAGGTTGTTCTGAGCACCAAAAGTCTGGGAAGCATGACATGGAGTCAGGTATCACTATTTCAGTTACTATTATGTTACAGTACCAGTGCTAACATAAGCCACAGAACAAACTTAAACTAGTTAATCAACAGGTCTTAAAGTTTAATCTTCAACAGGGAGTCAGTATTTGAAGGGTATATGTCCAGGGAATCCTGTTGGATTAACCTGTGTTATGATAACTAAAATCAAGTTATAAATAAGTTTGCAGATAATGGAAACCATTGGAGAAGGCTAAATTGCCTTGAATACAATTACAAAAAGATCATCTTTCGAGACAAAGACATGTTCAAATACAGTCAAACAAGTTCATATCTAGGAACTAGAATAGCAAACCATTCTCACAAAATGAGACTGGCCTAGCAACCACAGCAAAAGAACAAGCAGATGTTCTCTGTAAAACTCCCTAGCTAAGGAAGCTTAGCAAAGGAAGTTTTCAATAATTTCATGCGTGACCTCAGAACAATAAGAGACAGTCCTATTTTTTTTTTTTTATTACTCCTTAGGCAAAACAGTGCCAAGGAAGCCATGCATGTGACTGGTGAGGTTTGGAGAACTCTAGGAACTATTAGGAGACCTGTAAAATGGGCTGGAGAGCACCAATGTTAAAGGGTATCGCTGATCAGAGCACACTTTGGTGGGAAGAAGAGACAGAAATATTATAGAGAGGATTCTCTTGAGACAAAGCAGCAGCAAAAGCCATCAGATGGAAGCTCAGTTGAGGAAAATGCAAGACTAGGAAAAAGATGTATTGATGACATCTCAATAGAGAGAAGACAATCCACACCAGAGCAAGTAATCTCAAAGCTATGCTTTATTTTCTATTGCTTGGCATCTACAACATGCTCTAGCCTGATCTCAAGACACAAGTTTGACAACAGGCAGTTGGACCAAGCTGTCCAAGCTGCATAAAAGAGTTGCCCTGCACTGGAAAATGGTAATTACAGATATTCCCAGAATACAGGGTATGAACTGTAAAAAGAACTTGGTTATCAACCAAGTGCTGTGCTGGACTGTGTAAATTATTTTACATTACAGCCACCCTTGGTGTGTGGGAACATCTAAAATCAATTAATTGAAGGACGAACTTGTATATTCATCACAGAAACTACCTAGAGTGTAATCTCGCTTAAACCATGTCTATACAGGGACAAGCTCCACACCGTAAAGCACGCCCAGCAAACCCAATTAAGCTGCCGAACTGCAAGGCACTTGAGTTGGTGTGGTTGTCTACTCCCCTGCTTTCCAGCCGTTTGTTAGAGACAGGGTGACAGATCAGGAAAACCCATCATGTTCACGGGACTTCAGCTTGTGAGCTTGTCAGGTGCAATGCCACCTTTTTAACTATCAAACCGACTTCACTGCGACTCTGGTTTGCTTCCTCTGAATTTTAACACCAATCCAAGCAAGATAACACGGTGCCACAGGTAAATAATCTCACAGTGGTCAGAAATCCTTTGATGCTTACATTCAAGTAGGAATATTCTTAGAAAAATACTGGCTTTAGCTAAAAAAGAGCAAATATACTAACAGTCAACTGATCAACAGATAGTATCTTATCTCTAAATAATGCTGATCTGAAAATAGGTTCTGACTTTATAAAAAGGCTCTTGCCAGTCGATTTAAAAAATGCAGAAGTGAACGCAAGCAGAACTAGCTGCAGGAATGAAAGATGACTACATCAGCTCAAAGAATCAACATTTTAAGAAGAAAGTAAAAGCCTCAGATGTCAGAGAAAAAAAAAATTGATCTAAGTCAGCACAACTGACATGAAGCATGCACTAACTAGAACAAAACATCCAACTGATAATCAGGATAACCTCCGCAGGCAATGTGGGCATACCGGCTGCATCTCTGGAAGACACTGGTTTCCAAAGCTCACCCATGTTCTTGTGGACTATGCAGCAGGTCCACAGAGAGCATTCCTAAAATGCAGCTAGGTTTAAGGAATGCACTGAGCTGGTCACTCTTGTCTCTTGCTTTGGAAGAGTACTGAAATGTTGCCCAGTCATAGGCTCATTGCAAAAATATGAACCCAAAGCCTTCCACATATCAGAAAGTGATATTAAGCATTATTCATCCCAAAACATCCTGTCTCACATTTAAGCACTTCCAGTAGGCATAACCATATTGTCCGCCTCATCCTAAGACAGAGTTTGCCACAAGCAGAGGAAAATTTATTTGCCCACCTCCCAAGAACATCAGTCTCTACTTTAAATCACCCAGCATCTACACTCATGAGCAACCCCCGCTGTAATCATGTCTTGTTTTGCTGCAGACATTGCTTGGTGATGGGAGCTCTGCACCTCATGTTGTCCAGGGGATCAGACTAGATTCCTTACCATCTTCAGAACTGCAACTTAGATACCCTCCCGGCCTGCAAATCTTCACCGTAGTGTCAAGAGAAATAATGAAGAAAATATAGTAAAAACACTTTTCTTTTTACTTCAGTTACTGCAGCTACATGTTCGGTGCTTCATTGTTCATCTCCAGAAAGACTACCTACTGTCTCTTCACATAAAGAGCTGATGACACGAAGGAGGTCTATTACTTTAATGACCTGCAGAAAAAAAGTTACTGCACATGCCTTTACTACCCAATTTGTATTATGCAAGTTGTCTATGAGCTTGATTGTTTCTTTCATCTATAAGCTTGTTTAAAGTGCTCTTATCTCTTCCACTCCAGCTTTTTTTTTTTTTTAATTCTATTTCAGTAACATTGTCAGAGATGTCTACTCACAGAAAGCTTAGCAAGTGTTTTTTGACAAAGCCATGCAGTGTTCAGCCTCTTAATCACATTCATTCATTTGAAGAAGAATCATAGAATCTTAAAGTTGGAAGAGACCTCCAAAATCACCAAGTCCAGCCATCAACCCAACACCACCATGTCCACTAAACTGTATCCTGAAGTGCCACGTCTACATGTTCTTTGAACACCTCCAGGGATGGTGACTCCACCACTGCCCTGGGCAGCCTGTTCCAGTGCCTGACCACTCTGTCAGTAACAAAGTGTTTCCTGATATCCAAACTAAACCTCCCCTGATGCAACTTGAGGCCGTTTCCTCTTGTTCTATCACTAGTTACTCGGGAGAAGAGATCAACATCTCAAGAAATAGGGGTGCAGTTATTCCTGGACATGACCTATAATGCTGTTATGTACAAAAACTGAGGTTCTCTATTAACAAACAGTGCACCTTAAAATATTTGCCCCAGATCATTATGTGTAAATTTGTTACAGTGCAAAAGAAATGGGATTCAGTTAAATATCTCAGCCAATTGTGCCTTTTTCTTTGCGTGCAACCGAGGATGGTGACACATTGGCCACTGCACATCAAAAAGGAGTGATGATTTCTGGGCAAGGGCAGCGACTTCTCTTTTGGCTTCAGCAGATGTACTTGCAATCACCCGTTGCTATCAGAATCTGCATTAATACCCTTTGTTACCACACAAAAAAAAAGTCACCCTTAGGTAGAAGGCTGTAGTACAGCAAGATGAAGACACACTATTTTCAAACGGAAACATGCAGTAGCCAACTTGAGGCATACAGACCCAAAAACCCAAGGCTACTTATTCAGTGCACAGAGCTTTTCAAGTACATAAGAACTATAATTAAAGAAGGCAACCATGCAACAATAAGGTTCTGCATCATGAGCACTGACAGTCGTGCAGCCAGGAGGCAACAATAAATACGGACTTGTCACGAGCTCTAATTTCAGCTATCTGCTTACTAACACAATGTGCAAGCAGTTAAAAAAACCCAACAAATAAACAAAAAACCCCAAAATGAACAAACCAACCAACAGGCAGGCCAGGGCAGGGACAGTGTGAGAAGGAATAGAAAAACAAAAATACTCAAGACACAGAGTGGCTTCAGGTGGAAGACAGAGATAGCCATACTTGAGTCCTGCACTGCCAGACTGGCTGTTAAGGAAACTTTTTGAGTATTTTCTAATGTCACTCTGCCAGACACAAAACAGCAGCCATGGCACTACACAGCTATATCCACTTCCAGTCTCCCCAGGGAAAGGCCTGACCTATTCCTTAAAAAATTATTTTCAATAGTGTTCTGCAAAGAGAAAAGTCAGTGAAGAAACAAGCACATCTATCAGGAGGAACATAAACAGGCTCACTCAAGCTCTTTTTTTTTTTTTTTTCAGATACACAAGTTCGGATGTAAAGAAAGCGCAGAAGAGGCTTTTCTTTGACCACTACTTAGAGCTAGCTGTCTAATCTCGTATCTGGAGGCAGGTTACAGATGTCCTGAAACTGAGGGGCACATCCAACACGCCTCGGATCGGGCACCTGCCAGGAAGGATTCTGTTGATGAGTTTGAGGTACTTGCTCCAATTATCTCGTCATGGTGACATTCACCAGGCAATGAAATCATCTTCCAGCTAATTGTAGAATATCCCCAATGACTTCAACCACAAGACAGAAGTCATGTCAGACACCGTGTTTCCATTAAAGCCCCCAGGCAGGACAAGCCCACCCATCTTCTGAACATTTTTTTGGACTTTCAAGGCCATCCAGTCCAACCCCCCTGCAAGAAGCACAGACATCTCCAGTCAGATCAGGTTGCAGAGAACAAGTAAATTCACAGTTGCTCTGATGCCTTTGCCACTAATGCAAAAAGGGGACGAGGCCAGTTCTTTTATTACAGTCTTCATGCAGTAAGTCAAATTCATCCGTGCATCATTCTGTGCCTTTTCCCCTCCCAGGGGAGGGCATTTTAAAACCTCACCATTTCAATGCATGTTAAAGTTTCCCACTGAAATTCACTGCTCTCCATCCCCACCGCTGTCGTGTTTTATGGGGCAATTGCTTTGAGCTACAGCGGTGTAGAAGAAACAGAAGTTTAGCGAGCACAGCAAGACACCATGATTTGCAAAGAATAATAAAAAAAAAATCTCAACAAGAAAGCTCCTTAGAGGAATGCAATTGATTTTCCAGTCCTTCTACAAGTCTTTCAGACCAAGTATTTTAATATTTATCCTACCTACTTAAATGCAATAATCTGGGCAATGTTAAAACTGCAGTATCCAACAATTGACGCTCTTAATTCTACCCACCACAGCATCTCCCTATTCCAGACGCAAAGTAAAGCACACAGCAGAGAACAGATATCTTTTGGCAACCTTTCACACGTGCTGAAAAAGCAACAGCTGTAATAATGTGCTCAAGCAGATAAACATTACAATACGGCAAAGCTTCCCACGTACAACAATGCTGCTTTAAAGCATCAATATTGTCTTCCCCTCATTTGCAAGAAGCGCCGGCTGTCAGCTTAACTCAACAGCTATTTAAGTCAGTGCTTCGCAAAGTCAACATGCCACTGGAAAGAGCTCTTAAAAAACCAGAAACTTGACTCTGCATTCACCGTCTGCAGCTGTCAGACAAAACTGGGGGAAGAAGCAGGTTTCCACATAGACCAAGCAGAGCAGACGTGGGGAGTGGAAGAGCGTAATAACACTTTGTGCATCCAGGGAGACCAGGTCCACCACTGAGAAATAACATGGTTTCCACCTGGTAAAGACTTGGGGAGCATGAAGGGTTTAAACACCACCACCACCCCCCCCCCCCCATTGCTGCACAACTTTCAGCGTTGCCTCTGTTTCTACAGCAAGTCCATCTTCAGTAAGGTCCTGACTCAAATTCAACTACCCTACACCAAGAGGTGGTCATCACTTGGGGAGGGGGGAACCCACAAAAAAAAAACCCCACAAAAAAATAAATCTTTTTCAAGCTTCAAACTGCAGAACATTAGAAATAGAAGAATCCTGGTATATATCAGAGGGCTCATTATTTGCTGCCAGAAAGTCTTCGGGCAGTGTGCAGCCTGTTTTAAATATAGACGTATCTAAAGCTTTTCTGGGGAAAAAACCCCCAAAGAAACTTAGAATGAGGAATGGCATGAAAACAGGTCCACAGCAGCAGAGTCAAGACTCAATCGAGGCGATTTTTAAAAGCAAACCTTTGCCCCTGCACACAGACGACATGCAATCCTTGGGGAGATTTTCAGCAGAGAGCTACATCTCCAATGCTCCACTGGATTTGGTGACTTACACCTTGAAAATCAGTTTCTTGGCTTTCTGTGCTCTCTACCAAGATCTTGGCAAGACAGTAGTTCCCAAGGGCTTGCTGCCTACCTGTTACAGCAGAAGCCTAAATTGTGCAGACTGCCCTCGCAGGCAGTTGTTATAGGGAAAGGACAGCAGATTGCTGGCCCAAAAGTCAGGAAGGGTATCAGCAAACATTTCCAGAAAGCCTCAGTCCCTGCTCTGAACTACTGTGTTTGCATGTGCGGCAAATGTGCAGAAAAACTGAAGATGTGCAAGATGGAACAGCCCCTTCCACCCACAGCAAACACCGTACTCTCCTTGGGTAGCTGCAAGAGCCACGGGTTCGGGTCTCCAGAGCCTTGCTCTCTCTTTCTGGGACAGAGCCAGCTACAAAATTCAGCGTTACCAGCTCCAACATGCTGATGCTGAGGACGAGCCTCACGTTTCAGACAGAAGAAAGACCACCCCACAGCTGACATGCTGCAAAGCCAAGGGTACCCCCAATTTCCTTCCCACCACCAACCATGCCGTGCAGACCTGGTCATCCCTTCAGGCTGTAAATGACTGTTTAAGGTGAGATCCAGCACCAGATCCACCAAAGGTGGCAGAGGCCCAGATGCAAAGGCATATATCCTTTTCAAAACCCCAGTTCACTTCAATACTTACCCCAGGGGATATTGTCATATGTGCACATAATCCACTTGGGAATTCTGAAGCCCTGGCTTGTCAAGAGATTCTTACAGCAATAAATCCCCAGGGCTGGTTATAAAACGCAGAAGTGTTTTTGATCACAGGGCAAATGCCAGCATGCAAGGGTGGTTTTTACCTCTTTGCTCTCTGTCGTGGTTTTGTTTAGCGAGGGGGGGCCTAAGGTGGCAGCTTCTGTAGGAAACTGCTAGAAGTTGCTCCCCTTTGTTCAGTGGACTCGGCCGGGCCTACGGCGGACCTGCTGCTGGCCAAGGCTGAGCCAATTGGTAGCAGAATGTTCTGTGATAAATACATTATCGCAGAGGTGTTAAGAAGGGGAAAACAAAAAAAAAAAAAAAAAAGGGAGAAGAGAAGATGTGAAGAAGCTGAGCAGGGGCAGAGGCGCAGAGTGGGAGGCGCAGGCCTCAAGGGCCTTGCAGGCCTCACCCTCTGGCCTCTCGCCAGGCAGCCGACTGGGTCCAACTCGGTCTGGCCCGGCTGCAAGAAGTGGAGAGGACATAAGAAGTGAATAAGATGTAAAAAAATCCTGAGAGACATCTACCAGCCTGTTGTGAGGAACGGCTGCAGACGCCAAGGTCAGTTCAGAAGGAGGGGGAGGAGTAATGCGGCTCCTGGCCAAGATTCCCCTGCAGCCTGTGGTGACGACTATGGTGGAGCAGGTTGTCCCCCTGCAGCCCATGGAGGTCCACGGAGGAGCAGAGATCCACTTGGAGCCTGTGAAGGACCCCACACCGGGGGAGGTGGATGCCTTAAGGTGGCTGTGGCCTGTGGAGGCCCCGCTGGGGCAGCTGTTCTGGAGAGACTGTACTCCATGGAAGAGATGACCCATGCCGGAGCAGTTCCACGAAGGACAGTGGCGTAGGGGTGGGACCCCACAACGGAGCCGGGGAGGAATGTGAGGAGTTCTTGCCCCCCACCATGAAGCAGCGGCATGAAACAACGTGTAATGAACTGACTGCAACCCGCATTCCCTCTTCCCCCCTGTGCCGCTCAGGAGGGGAAGGTGGTAGAGATAATGTTAAGCTTGGGAAGAGGGAGGGGTGGGGAGAGGTTATCTTGTTCTCTGTCTCATTATCTTGCTGTTTGTAGTAATAAATGAATAGTTTTCCCCAAGTCGAGTCTGTTTTGCCTGTGACGGTAACTTTAAGGCTCTCTCCCTGTCCTTATCTCAAACCTCGAGCCATTTTTCCTTATATTTTCTCTCCCTGTTCTCTCAGAGGGTGGGGGGAGTGAGAGAGAGACTGCGTAGTCTGGTCCCGATCGGGGCTGAACTATGACACTCTCCTTGGCAGAAGGGAAGGTAAACACGGAATTCTCCTTCCCTCCTCCCTATGCCATGGTGTCATGTGCACAGGCAAGTCCAAAGGTCAGCTAGAGGAGTTTTCATTCAGAGTACGGGCTTCCACAGGTGGCACAGGCACAAACATCCTTTTGGGAACAGCTACTTTACTCTGTAAGCCAGTTATATCAAATCAAATAAAAAGCCGCTGATTCCAAAAGAGTGGCTTTAATCATGTTTAGTTTCTCAAATTAATCCAGATTAGTTTCCACTGTGTACATAAGATACAGTATTCTTACATCAATATATTGCCCCAGCTAGCAAAAAGATCTTTATTAACATGTTCATGGTAAAGCTTTTTTTTTTTTTCTTACATCTGTGCAATTGTTCAAACCTTTCCTGGGTGTCAGGAACTTGCAAACAGCCTGTAACTGGACTCCAACCCCTTCCATATTAAACATCCACCCAACCCGCAGAGACACTGGGTCCTTCCTCTCCACAACCACCCACTCTTTACAAAAATAAATCATATAAACTCACTTGGTGTTCCTGCAGCCACCTTTCTCTTGCAGGGAGCTGTTTGTTTTGCTTTCACAAACATGTACACACTCTGACATGTCTTCAGAGCACATCATGTGAAGTCCACCCCAAGCCCTATCCCAAGCAGAAATAGAAACAAAAAAAAAAATAAAAAGAAAGAAATAAATTCAACCTAACATTGAACAAAAGTTCAGCGGCAGACCAAACCACCTTGCAGCCACCTCCGAGGCTGGCTTCAGTGCCAAAGTCAGCTCCTGAGCTTTCTGAGAGGTGCAAACCATTCTCATTTGGAGGCTGCCTTTTTTAATGCAATTTTTTTTTTCCTCCTGCTTTTTAGAAGTCTGAATCGAGACTAAATGAAAGCTTTAGAGCAGCTCTGAATCTTAACGGGCCTTGCACATGCACAGGCAGCTGCTCCCTGCCAGACTATAGCTGCTTTTTGGGAGCTGCTCAGAATCATAGAATCATAGAATAGTTAGAGTTGGAAGGGACCTTCAAAGCCCATCCAGTCCAACCCCCCTGCAAGGAGCAGGGACATCCCCAACTAGATCAGGTTGCTCAGAGCCTCATCCAACCTGGCCTTGAACGATTCCAGGGATGGGGCTTCCACCACCTCTCTGGGCAACCTGTTCCAGTGCTCTACAACTCTCATTGTAAAAAATTTTTTCCTAATTTCCAATCTAAATCTACCCCCATCTATTTTAAAACCATTACCCCTTGTCCTATCGCAACAGGCCCTACTGAAGAGTCTCTCCCCATCTTTCGTGTAGGCCCCCTTGAGGTACTGGAAGACTGCTATCAGGTCTCCCCGGAGCCTCCTCTTCTCCAGGCTGAACAGCCCCAGCTCTCAGTGCATCCCATCATTCATCCATCCAAAGCATTTCCAGTAATGCTGCAGAGAGTCAGCATGCCTGGTAACTGCGCACCTGTCACTGAGGTGGCTGAGCGAAGGGATGGCGCCACAGAGCAGAGTGACTAGAGTACCGCTCAGAGAGAGATGGCAGATGAGGGACTGATGGATGCTGCAGCATGAGTGCCATGGCAAGATGCCACTGCCACGCAAACTCCACTTGCAGAGACACCTCCTTAGAAGATTTCTATTGTCCAGCCACTGAAATCTGGATGACTATGCATTACATGGCCTTCATCTCACTCATTAAACCTCAAAAAAAATGCACCCAAAACACCAGTTTTTAAGATCACCCCAAACCAACCCAGTAGCGTAAGAAACCATTTTTAAAAAGGGAAACAAGGAGGCAACTACAGGCCAGTCAGCCTCACCTCTGTGCCTGGCCTTCCAGATCTTACCGGAAACCATGCTAAGGCACATGGAGAGCAAGGAGGTGGTTTGGGACAGCCAATATGGCTTCACCAAGGGCAGATCGTGCCTGACCAATTTGGTGGCCTTCTATGACGGGATGACAGCATCAGTGGACAAGGGATGAGCAATGGATATCATCTACCTGGACTTGTGCAAAGCTTTTGACACTGTCCCGCACAACATCCTTCTCTCTAAACTGGAGAGACATGGGTTTGATAGACAGAACACTCGGTGGATAAGGAATTGGCTGGATGACTGCATTCAGAGAGCAGTGGTCAACAGCTCAATGTCCATGTGGAGACCAGTCACAAGTGGCACCCCTCAGAGGTCTGTGCTGGGCCTGGCCCTGTTCAACATCTTTGTCGGGCGACATGGACAGTTGGGTAGAGTGCACCCTCAGCAAGTTTGCCGATGACACCAAGCTGTGTGGTGTCGTCAACACGCTGGAAGGGAGGGATGCCATCCAGAGGGACCTTGACAGGCTGGAGAGCTGGGCCTGTGCCAACCTCATGAAGTTCAACCAGGCCAAGTGCAAGGTCCTGCACCTGGGTCATGGCAATCCCAGGCACAAATCCAGGCTGGGGGGGAATGGATTGAGAGCAGCCCTGAGGAGAAGGACTTGGGAGTGCTGGTGGATGAGAAGCTCAACATGAGCAGGCAATGTGCCCTTGCAGCCCAGAAGGCCAACCGCATCCTGGGCTGCATCAAGAGGAGTATGACCAGCAGGTCAAGGGAGGTGGTTCTGCCCCTCTACTCTGCTCTGGTGAGACCCCCCCTGGAGTACTGTGTCCAGTTCTGGAGCCCCCAACATAAGAAGGACATGGACCAGTTGGAGAAGGTCCAGAGGAGGACCACGAAGATGACCAGAGTGCTGGAGCACCTCTCCTATGAGGATAAGCCGGGAGAGTTGGGGCTGTTCAGCCTGGAGAAGAGGAGACTCCAGGGAGACCTTAGATCGGCCTTCCAGTGCCTGAAAGGGGCTACAGGAAAGATGGGGAGAGACTCTTCAGTAGGGCCTGGTGTGACAGGACTAGGGGTAATGGTTTTAAAATAGAGGGAGATAGATTTAGATTAGATATGAAGAATACATTTTTTTTTTTACACTGAGGGTGGTGGCACACTGACCCAGGCTGCCCAGAGAGGTGGTGGATGCCCCATGCCTGGAAACGTTCAAGGCCAGGTTGGACGGGGCTCTGTGCAACCTGATCTAGTCGGGGATGTCCCTGCTTCTTGCATGGGGGTTGGACTAGACGACCCTTGAGGGTCCCTTCCAACCCTAACCATTCTAAGATTCTAAGTTCCTAGAGATCCACCTAGAGATCCACCTTGCTACACAAGCCCACAAAGACTCTTACAGCTACAATCTCCATCTCCCATACAAAAGAAATGATTCCCCAGCAGACAACTGTATCTGATTCCACTTCAATTAAAAATAAAATAAAATCTGCTCTTGCCAATCTCTCAACATACACATGCCAGCCTTTCTAAGCAAACACAGTAGTTGTGGACAGATTTTTCTCCTGAAGTGCTTGGACATCACCATAATTTTGCAGTAGAAGTGCATGCTGCAGCTCTATTGTTGCTCATTAGCTGTTTGCAAACTAACTTACTCGGGGCCAGCATACAAGTACATATGATACACACTGACCAACTTTTTTCACTTGTACAATCTTAATTTAAAAAGTCTATAGGCATGTGGAACAGTACAGGGTACATCTTGGTTTAAAGATAAATGCTACCTAACTAGCTAAACCTAGGGAATAGATCAGGTGGTCCAAAAATTCATAAGTATACTCTTCATGCTGAACACAAACGTCAAAGGCTTAAGAAGAAAGTGGCAGCTCAAGACCCCTGCAAGTCATTTGCGACTTCAGTGTAAAGGATACTGTGCTCTATTTCTGAGCAAAGTCCCAGACCTAGTACTGATGACATCCAATTCATCCTTAGAAGAAAAAAGTCTAATACCACATTTTAAAACCCTCAAAAACTTGAGATGACTGTATATTTTCTAATACTGGTACACAATAAAATTTATGAAACAGATAACAAAAGCCATCCATCTTCATTTCTAAGTCATGGCTTTTGCCTTTGTTAAATTTAATTGCTTCCCCTATGGCTTTAGATCAAGGGCAGATTCTATTGAAAGTAATTACTGTGCTGTGCAGCTGGCAGAGCAAAGTTGCTTGATAAAGGCTAATCCACTAAGTGATAGCAGCTACTAGATGAGGGTGATGATTTTCATTAATAACTTCACAGCAACGATGATGCTAGAATTTACACGTACATTGACATGATAGCCACAGTGACAGCTCCAGTGTCTTGTTTGCTCTTGTATCCAGAAGTCACTGCCCCAGTGAACCAGGGGTGCTGAGGTCTTGCTGCAGATGCCATGAACAGCATACTGGTAGCTTGCTCATTGCCTGCGTGATTGCCCCTCACACTTCGCCCCAGGGATGTGCAGACTGTTCTGTAGTTTGCTGGACTAAGGGATTAGTCCAGCATAGAAGCAGCATCCCCGACATGATGAGATCAGTCCAAGGCATCTGCTTTTTGGGGTTTGTATTGATTTTTTTTTTTCCATGGCACTATGTCAAGTTTCTGATGAAAGGGAAGCAGTGACAGGAGGCTCCTAATAATCACAAGATGATGCGGGACAAAATGCAGGAGGAAGGAGAGGGGTAGTTATACTGTTCAAAAAAAAAAAAAAAAAAAAGAAATCCTTCATTTCTTTCTGTTCTTCCTCCCACTTAATCTCTTCTCCCGACAGACCAGCAGCCCAGAAACGCAGCACATCCAAACGCTGCAGCATTCTAGGTAGAAGGCCAGTGGTGTTGCACAAATTATGGGAGAAAGGCTAGAAGATAAAAAATAAAACACACTTTCTTCTAACATCAACTTTCGGCAGTTTGACGGTCTACTATGGGATTCTGCCACCTCACCCACTCATGATCCGAGCATCCAATGATGGAGCAACAGCACTGCTGTTCACTCTAGAATAAAACTCAGTGTTTTGAGGCGCCAGTGTTCAGCCCAGGTTAGGGTTGTGCAGTGTCCACGTTGGCATTTTTAGAATAAAAGTCAGATCTCTTCATGATTACTGTCTAGAAACACAGAACCTGGTTTTTAGAAGAAAGCTGTAAACATTTCATAGAAAGTTAAGCTAGTTCTCTCATCCACAGAGATTTTACATTGTAAATCACAAATTACTCTGAAATCAGGAGCCCAAGCAAAAAAAAAGTGAGAATTAGATGCTTAAGACAGTAGCTATTTTTAATAAAATACTGAGAGTAACATCCTGCAAGTGGCATGCACACATGTTCTAGGAATAAAGTAAAAACACAGCCTTCTGTACAGGCCTGCCCCTCTGTGAAGGGAGCTGCCATCTGCATGTTGAAGTGATTATTTTCCACGTGGGAGGCCAGAGAAAGAAAAAAAATCCCAGAAACCTGCTGGCAAACGCAGTCAAAAGGGCAGGACACCCCCTCTGCACACTCCAGCAATTTCTGGAGAGCATCCTTGTGCACCGCGTGACTTGGTTGGAAAGCAAGTCTCCAGCTCAGGTTTTCCCACGCTCAAAAAGCACAGGTTCCTTCTGTCAGCCAAGTGCATCCCAAACCCTTGTAGAGGTGGTCATAAACCTGCAGAAACCGGTCTGAAAAAGCAACGGGCACTACCAAACAGAAGGCAGAGCCTCTCAGCAGAGCTTGTGTTCTCCCACAGTCACCTCAAGGAAAAAGCAAGACTTACAGACCTAGCAGTGCCCAAACTGGAAGCACATGAGTTTCTTAAGAAGTTTTAGGCTGTGGGACACAAGGAGTTCAAGCACAGGTTGCCTTGTACCTCCCAGGCGCAGAGAAAACAAGTGTATCTGCACCAGCAAACACATCTGTCTCTCTGAACCGAAACTGCATGGTTTTCACCCCATTAATCATTGTCACATAAAGCTTTCAGCCTGGCTAAGTCCCTGTCTCCAGTTGTTCCCAGACTGCACATCCAAGCTCCAGTTTTTCTTCCATTAATGAACAACCCCTACAAGCGCCTCTATTACTGGCCCAGCTCCTCCAGCATAGCAAAGCCCAGCCAGAGCAACACCTCATCACAGGCCTCAGCTCCACGGCTCGCATCACAACGCCACTGGCCTCCTCTGTGCCCACCAAGGTCTTCAAATCAAACGAAAAGTCACGGGAAGCTGAAATACTCCCGGAACTAAGAAGAGAAAGCAGTTATTTATTCCTCCAGTTACACCAAGTGAGAGCTGAAAAGGTGTTATATCACTGCCAGCTCAGCTAAGTGTTCAAAAATAAATCTGTTTTCTTGGTGGTGGTGAGAAAGCACAAGTCAGCAGGGAAAGCAAAAATGAGAATGGAAAGCTGGCAAAGAAGAGATATTTATTCAGACTATGTCTGTCAGAAGGGTCTATTCTGATTGAGGGCCACACTATTGCCCATGGGCCACCTGGGAAACGCAAGCAGCCTTGCCTGAAACTAGCAGGGCATTTTGTTGTGGGAACAAACAGCAATTTCACCTGAGTCTTCTAGAGTTTAAATCAAGCCTTCAGTCAATGAAGGGGCCGCAACTGCTCTCGCATTGCTGCTCTGGGGAAAGCGTTATGGAGGAGAGGATCCATCTCTCTGGGACATGAGAAGAGGATGTTTCAAGAGAGAAAGGATCAGGCTTCAGTGCACTGGTCAGCAGCTGAAGTAATCCCTGGTGCAGAGATCAAGTTTAAGACACGGCAGAATGGTCAAGATGAATTTATAGGCCAATTCAAACCACAATCTCTTTAAAGAGTTAAAGTTTGTGTTTTAGTACGACCAGTTGTATGGACAACAGTCATATCATTAGAGTCAGGACATGAGTGTATCCCACTCCCCTGCCCAATGTTTGGTTTTGGAGTTTTCTTCTTTGTTTTTTTTTTCTTCTATTTTTTTTCTTTTTTTTTTTTCCCCTAGCATTATTGCTCAGTAAATTAGAGCCTGGACTTACCAAAATGGAGAGAAAACAGTAACCCATTGTAACCAGTTCGTAGGATTCCTATGCACAAAGTTCACACAGCATATGATATTTAAAAGCACAACAGTATTTATTGCTCTATTATAGCCTTGCATAAGCAGTTACAGTTCCTAGTATAAGCAGTTACCAGCGTATTGTTTTCCCTTTGTGAGAGTCTTACCAACCCAACTAAGCTGGAGACACCGCTGAGCAGGAGGATGATGATCAGTGGGGTCAGAGCAGAGAAGGGAGGCAGGCGCAGCACCTTCAGGGCGTCTCCTGTTGTTCGTAGAGTGTGCTGTGGGTCCTTTCTCTCCCTCTGCTCCGAGCTGCCTCTGTTTATCCCCTCAGCAGATTCAGTGGCAGAGTACTGACCAGGTGTTGATGCACGCGTGGCCAGCGCATGCAGCAAGGCTGCCAAGTACGTGCCCTGCTGGCTAACAGCAGTTCCTGGATAGCAGCAACATACAGCTCCATAACACCCCTCCTAGCTCCCCTCTCCGAGATAACACCCCTCCTAGCTCCCCTCTCAAAGGTTGCGTTCTTACAGCTGTGTGCAGCTTGTAATTTCCCACAGTGGCCCTACACAGACCATCACTGAAGTCCCTCACACATGCCACCACATGGTCCATACTTGGGACACTGTGGTATTCCACAACCCGCACTCTTAAGCTTGTAATTTCCCACAGTGGCCCTACACTGACTATCACTGAAATCCCTCACACCCCTGTAAGAAACAGGAGGAAAGTAGCTTAACTGTTTTTGGCAAACGCACAGAGCTGGAGCAAAGGCACAGGACTCTGTGTACCATGCCTCTCAGCTCACTGCAGCAGCACGCACAAGGTGAGTATGTGTCCGGTGAAGGCCAATGGAGCAGAAGTGTCTCTTTTCTGCAAGGCTGTAGCAGCCTTACAAAGGGGGGAAAAAAATAAAAATAAAAAAATCAATGTCATCTTTTCAAGCTCTGCTGCATGTTTGAGTCAAAAAGCAAATCTCAGGAGAAGAGGGGAGGAAGAGAAGGATCGGTCAATCCACTGCCAGTAACTCCTGCAGCATTGATGAAAGCTTTCCAGAGGATGGTGAGGTTGTGCTTCATTCTCTCCAGCTGCCCAACTGGAAGCAGAAGTTTGAAATACAAGCTAGGGCCAAGCTTAAAGTAGCCGGAGTTTAACAGAAGCAAGCCAGCACTGGCACAAGCTCCCACGTGTTGCCAAGAAAACACCTTAAAATATTCTCGACTCTCTCCCAAACTCCACTTTTCTCTATGAGTGTCCTCCAAAGGCAGAAGATTTATGGGAACTATTGCTGGTGCCTCAAACCTGAGGAGGTGTTACAGTTTCAACGGAATCCGATTGTAAGAGCTTTAACATAAAAAGGGAAAAGAAGAGCTAAAACTGAATGTTTTGATTCTTATTTTTATGGCTACTTTATGTTTAAAGCCCTTTGAAGGGCTATTAGTGAAGACCAATCCCTGGTATATGAGAGGAATATGATTTCTTTGCACCATTTACCACGTCTCATTAGTTCAGCCTGCTGTTCCCTTGTGTGGACAGGCTTGGTGACTTGCTGTGCCTGCATGATAGTCAGAAAGGGAAGGCAAGGACCACAGTGCACTACCACTGCCCCCCAAATACATAAATAAAAGCCTTCTTACACAATATTCCTAGTGAGGAGGAAGTGATCCTGTTCCAGCACTATGGAGGCATCTGCTGCTACCTTTTGATTCCACTGGAGATCAAGGAGGGACTGACTTCACTGCAGGGCTAAAGCCCAAAACAGGCAATGCTGGGCATATGGTATCCCTATGAGCTTTGACAGCTGCTGTTTAACTGTTATAGATATGAGTAGGCACACACAACTTCACAGGACTGTGTCTCCAGCAAAGCCCTGCAGACACTCAACCAGCACATCTGAGGTCCCTGCAGAAACACCAGCGCCGCAGTGACCCAAGCAGATACAGCACCCATTTTTGCAATGCGCCTGCGGTCACCAAGGGCTGACTTGAAACCAATTGTGGATGTCAGAGAAACAGGGAAGGAATTCAGGGGAGAAACAAATGCAAATACTTAAACCAAAACCAAACTACATTATTTCATGTGAAGAATAGCTCCATGTGCTGACACAGGAATCGAGTTTAAAAAGCTCCCTGGAGAAAAATGTAAGACTAATTGCAGTTCAGTACTTCAGTCTCTCAAACAGAGCCCTGGGGGTGGACCTCACTAGGGAAGCACCAGTAAAGATGATGCTTTAGCAGTGTCTACCACAGATGAAAACAAAAAAAAAAAAAAAACAACCAACCTCCCCCCCCCCAACCCCTTCAGATCTTCAGCTAGAAACAGAATATTAGAAGTCTTCTAATATTAGAATATTAGACCTCTTCTTCAGTCTCTGTATAAACAGAATGAGGAAGACTGCATCCAACCTCATGGTAACCTGTAGAGTGGGATGATCATGAACACAAAGCCAAGATTTAGAGGTAACCCAAAAGCAAAGCCTCTAATTCTTCACAGTTTTAATTTATTTCAGTCCCAAAAGAAATACTTCAGCAAACGTGAACCAAACTTGGCAGCCACAGAGGGACAAAAGAGAGGCACGGAGCAGTTCTAGAGAGAGATCTTTAAACCACAAGACTAAGTCTTGGACACTTGAATTGGTTTCTGTGGAAAAGTAGGAATTAAGTTTTATTGCTCCTTCACAGCCACATTAGGACTGGTTGAATTTGAGCAACTTTCCATGAAAAACCACATAAAACGAATCTTTTTTTTTCCCTTTTTAAAGCAAAAAAATTTTACTTTAAAAATGAGGCAGAAAGGAGAAGTTAAAGAGAAGCTGAAAAAATGCCCTTTAAAAAAAAAAAATGATAATAATAAAAGGGGTTTTTTTCTCCCTTGAGGCACCAAAAAGTAAAGATAATTGTGAAAAAGCTGAATGAAGCAAAAGTTTTGTGGAGGTTCACGTGTGGATTTGACCTAGATACAGTTAACTTTCCTGTGATTAATTCATAGGTTATAATTTTATACTAGAATGTTCAAACTCTAGCTCTGAAACAAATTGGACAGACATTACTCTCTCATGCCCCTTGACAGATCAACTTAATATCTGCGTGTTTTAATTACTTGAAACAGACCACAATTAATTATTTTCTCTTTGAATCCTGCTACAAAGCTGGGTTTCCTTCATGCCCTGCAAACTGTATTGGACTATAAAGGGATTTGGTTACTGAAGGAATATTGAACCCTTTGCCAATGTGTGAAAAAACTGTGGGAGGCACCAGGTGCCTATACCTACTCTAACATGCTCCACTCCACCTGAAAGATTGTTTAAATCTCTTAAAGCTAAAAAAGCAGGTGAATAGGGGTATTGCTTTGGAGCCATAGGTTTTTCTTGTCCCAAACAGGTCATCAAAGTCTTAAAAAAACTCCAAAAGCTCACGAAGTCCCAAATCAGCATTACTTTTCCACTTCTGCTTCTGTCCAGAGCTGGGTTTATTTTCAACAGGCAGCTTCTAGTCACATGCCACCTCAGATGCCCCCAGGACCTCCCACCCAGGAGAAGGCAGCTCCTCAGGGGGTCTCTGTCCTTGCCTGACCCCACCTTAGCTCACTGCTACATGGAAGCTACAGCATTTAAGTGCCCACATATGTCTTCGTAACATCAGCTGGCGTGCACACCCACACAGGACACATCCCGGCACCTGAATTTATGTGGCTCCTGACACAGCTACACAAAATCGCATAGCCATCTCCTCTTATCAACAGGACTGGCAGCAGGCCAAAGATAAATATTTGCAGTAGACAACAGTAGGAAAGATGTGAAGTAGTTTTTATTAGACAAATTAAGTCTCCCTAGACATAGTCTCCAAGATCTGAAAGCAGAGAAAACGCTCTCCCCTCCCTGGTAGGTCCCTGGATATGTTCTCACCACACTTTAGGCAACCATCTCACTCAATTAGATGAAAAATAATAAGTTATAGTATCTCTGCCAGGGCAGAGCTAATCTAAGGCTGGTTTGAAGAATAAAAACCCTGCTCTGGCTTGACAGATGTCAACATCTAACCACACTGATTCTTAACCCTACTTGAGCTGGCCACTGAGGTTTCCTTCATTTTCACCAGTTAAACTTTCCCAGCTCACCTTTTCACAGCTTTTATTGCTTCGTGACTATTCTCTTGGTTACATGAGCAGCCAGGGCTAATTTATGAGTTCCCTGCAGGAAATAACTGGCTTATTGAACCTGCTAGCAAGGAAACAACCCTCTACCAAAGCATGGTCTGCAAGGGGGTCTCCCTTGACACATCAGTTCTTCCAGCAACCTTAAGTTAGAATCACAGGATGGTTTGGGTGGAAAGGGCCCTTTAAAGGCCATCCAGTCCAACCCCCCCTGCAAGGAGCAGGGACATCTCCAACCAGATCAGGTTGCTCAGAGCCCCGTCCAACCTGGCCTTGAATGTTTCCAGGGAATATTTATATATTTACTTGATACAACTTTGTCTTGCCTTCCAGACAGCATTTTAGATAGAAGGCCAAAGTCAACATACCCCAGAAAACATACTGGGACAGGTACTAAACAGCTGAAGAATGCACTTTCCCCCTTAGGCTATATACATCTAGATGTCATTTGATTCTACTAACAGCAGATTCATTAGTATTTAGAAAAGCAAGTGTGGAATGCAAGCTTATTTTGAACAGAATCAGCATTTGCAGTAGCCAAAGATCATTAATTATGAATTTTATCAACTGCTCACTGAAATTTGTTCTGCTAGCACAGTGTAAATGAAGCTTTGCTTTGCAGAAGTGAAGCTTTGCAGAAGCAATGCTTTGGAATGAAGATATACCACGCTACAGAATAGCCCACATCCTTCCTTTTCTCGTAGATATCCCAGATTTGCTCCAGAACAATTACAATGCTGGGAGAATCCTTGGGGGTCTTCCAGCACCTTATTGGAGCAATCACTGCAACGAGAAGTACAGAAGGGCATAATTTGGCAAAATATTAATGTGGAGCACCGGAACGAGCTTTCCTGGTTGCACAGTAGCCACCGTACACAGGCACTGTGGAGAGCCAGTGTCCCAGCATGATAACACAGCCCCACTCGAACAGAGCCGTCCACCAAGAAACTTCTCGCTTCCCAGGTTTAGAGCAGGAGCTATATTTTCTGTTTTTCTACCACAGCTGGACTTTGATGCAAGGACTGTATGCAATACCACTGTATCCCTCCCTAGGCTATGGATGCCAAGTTAGCCACCACCAAAACATAATGTTAGACTCCTGTTTAAGCTTAAGGCTCCTGTTTAAGACCTGAACTAAGAGAAAACATCAACCAACAACTCTGCAGGGCTCACGCAGCATTTAGTGTTAGAATTATTTATAGCACCAATTGTGATCGGCAAGCAAACCCTCTTTGCATAATTTCATTTTATACACACATGCACAGACCTACCTTTACAGAAGGCGATCAGCATTTTGACAGCAATGAATAGAATCATTCCCAACAGAATGGCATCTTTACATTGGGTACTTTGTAAACGCACCAGTATGGAGCTTACAAACATACATGCTCTTTGGGTAGTTTCATTTGAACAAGTTACCAGCCAGTTTGACCAGCACCTAGAAATCCTGCACTAAAGCTATTTCACTGAGACCTTATTCCTTACACATTAGCTGCTACCACCAGCTTTTCACACCTATTACTCATCTCCTTCCTTCCTGCTCTCTGGTGCTTTTGCCCTTTCTTAAATACAATTTTCCCAGAGGTGTCCCACCTGTGGCTAATGGGTTCAGCTGTCTCCACTGGAGACAGCTGGGACCTTCACAGAGCCCCCATCCACCAGCAGCTCCTGGGTATCGGCATCCTATTGATATAAATTGTTTATCACAAAGGGATCAATAGAAGATTCATCTGTATTCAAAGAGCAGCTGTTGGGCTGAACCAAACTACTTCCTCCCAGGAAGTAATAAAAGATATTAAGTATTAGCCCAAGATGCGCGAGGAAATTAAAGCTGGCCTGCATAACAATGATGCAGGAGTCCTGGAGGAGCTGCTTGAGATCTTCATTGTCCACTTTTAGGGTTTTAACAACAGGAAAGCTCTAAGAATCATCTAGCTGATGCGATACAGGGCTGGAGCACCTCTCCTATGAGGCCAGGCTGAGAGAGTTGGGGCTGTTCAGCCTGGAGAAGAGGAGGCTCCAGGGAGAACTTATAGCGGTCTTCCAGTACCTAAAGGGGGCTACAGGAAAGATGGGGAGAGACTCTTCTGCAGGGCCTGTTGTGACAGGACAGGGGTAATGGTTTTAAAATAGAGGGAGGTAGATTTAGACTGGACAAAAGGAAGACATTTTTTACGCTGAGGGTGGTGGAGCACTGTCCCAGGTTACCCAGAGAGGTGGTGGATGCCCCATCCCTGGAAACATTCAAGGCCAGGTCGGACGGGGCTCTGAGCAACCTGATCTGGTTGGAGATGTCCCTGCTCCTTGCAGGAGGGTTGGACTGGATGGGCTTTAAAGGTCCCTTCCTACCCAAACCACTCTGTGATTCTATGATAGCATTGTTCAGACTAGGCAACTGAAATTATGACCTTCACAGCTACATGCCTACTAGACAGAGTCACTGAAAATATGCTGTGAGATCTGACTTGCCTCCTTTGTTTTCCTGATGAAAGCATTAACACATCTGATTATTAGGGAGGCCTCAGTCAGGTATGTTAATGACTATGTTAATCAATTGTCAATGAACAACAGTATTTCTAGGATCACTTCCAAATGCAAAGCTGTTAAAGAATATTTTCATTGATGGTCTGCATATTTCCTCCTAATCAAGTTCCCAGTGATAATTTGATTGGGATGAAAGGAAATAAAGAAGTATTACTCAAGCTGAAAGAGATCTATTTCTCTCATTAAGGGGAGCCCCTTCACATAAAAGACATTTAAATGGCATGAGAAGCTGGCCAGAAGGACACACATCCTACCCCAACATGGGAAAGAAGCACAGTAGGAATAAAACTTGAGCTGCCAGTTCGGTGTTGCTGTAGAGGACACCTATGGCAGTCCTTGCCTGGTGAGAGCACACGACTGTGCTAAAACGAGAGAGATTCACAAAATACCACCAAGCTACAAATAATGGCAATTTCGTACTTGAAGGAAGCGACTGCAGAACAGGCTGCCATCTGTGCTTGGTGTCGAATACCCAGCCTGCCAGAGACTGTGATTAACGTTGTCTGGACAGATCTTCTCCTGTCTGCTGTCAGCTGCACTGTCTGTTCCAGAGCCTGCCCATGGCACTAACAACAGATGTCCCTAGCAGTTCAAAAGCTCTCATGGAGCTCCGAGCTTGCATTTCAATTTCCATGGTGCAAGCCATATCACTGGAAGATATGGGAAAGGTGCATTTAAAAATCATTCAATCCATCAACCCTCTTTGTAGTGCTTTAATAAATAAACTAAAAATGCCCACTTGACAACTTCTCTGCACTGGAGGAAACCTCAGCAGAGTTACCACCAAGTGGGACACCGAAGAAAGGCAGACATGGCTAGAGCCGAGCTGCCAACTCAAAGCAAGGATCTGACATGTGTTGCATCCTCCCTTGCAGACAGCTCTCAGCAATGCTCCCTGCTGCTATTTCAGTACAATTACAAGGGTTGCACCTCTAATTTTCAATCTAGGATTTCTTGCAGTTATTCTTATAAAGTACTATACATTCCATTGACACTGCTGTTAAAACATAGGAAGCACACTGAAAAAAAATCTCCTAGGATATATTTTTCTAATTACAGTGCTTTCAATTAGTTCTTTTCAGTTTGTTGACACAGCGCTGTATTTGTTGACACAGCTTCAAACCCAGCCAGGTTAGACGACTTGTTCAAGCCCATTTATCAAGCCAGCAATGGGCAGAATTGAGATTCAGCCATGCACTTTTCCAGTGAGAATTTCACAACCTCCCCCCCCTCCCCCGCAAAGAAATTAAAGAAAAGAGAGCAAAGGAAAAAATCCACTACAAAACAAACAGTTGAGTGAGAAATAAATAGTCCAGAAATACAGCAATATTTTATGCATATTTGAAATACCCGACAGCTACAGGGTCTAAGCTGCGTGAACGGGGATGGGTAAGACCTTCGGGGAATGCGCTCCGTCGCATTAGCTCAGAGGAACAATCATCACAGAAGTGTGACGACAAACATCCATATGAAAAAGCCTCTCCAAAGCCACCGAGAGCTGTCAATTTTGAAAGAAAGCAGCAGGGGCAAGGTAGAGTTGATACAAAAGTTGAGAGCTCCTGGAAAGTATTTTGTAATTGGGCAAAATAATTATCTTACAGTGCAATTGGTTATTGCTGTTAATTAATAAGCCGTGTGCTCAATATGAAGCTCTAATTTGAGTAGCAAGCCAGAGCATTAAGCAATCATTTGGCAAGTGGAAAAGCATCTCTGGCTACGTGCACTACAGAGGGATCATTCTTCAGGTACATAGTGGCCACATAAATCTCATCCCACCCAAGTTCTCAGGAGATAAAAGCATTTCGGTGCTAAATTAATTTGACACGAAGAGTGTCAAGGATGCCGAGTTTTGCGCCTTCCTTAGCAATGTCTCTCAGAAACCTGCTGCAAACAGTATCAAAATCTTGGTTACTGTCTGCAAAAACACCTACAGGACACACAAAACATCTTCCCACTAGTTGCAAGATACCACATTCAAAGTCAACTGTAGGAGTCAAAGGCCTCAATATTTAAATAAATGAAGGAAAGAACAAGGATGTCCAAAAATCTTGCTAAACATTGTGGGAAAGCCTAGAGGTTTCTACTCAGCGAGTGCTTTTCCTAGATAGGAAAGAAGGGTTGTGGACCATGAGTTGACTTTGTTCAATGGTCTTTGTGGATCCCAAACCTTAAATACGCAATTCCCACTGTCATCTTTTACAGCCCGAGCAAGGTGACAAGTGCATGAAGTATCCTGCATGCTTGCCAAGTTCCTCTTGGAAAAACTGCTGATGTCTCAGGTAGATTTTACAACTTTTCAAGTAGAAGGAGCCCTAGCATATTGTTCTGGTTTTGTTTGGTGAGGGGGGCCTAAGGTGGTAGCTTCTGTAGGAAACTGCGAGAAGTCACTCCCCTTTGTTTAGTGGACTTGGCCAGGCCTAGGGCGAACCCACTGCTGGCCAAGGCCGAGCCAATTGCAGAATGTCCCGTGATAACGCCTCTGCGATAACGTATTTAAGAAGGGGAAAACAGAAAAAAAAAAAAAGAGGGAGAAGATGTGAAGCAGCTGAGCAGGGGCAGAGAGGGGGAGGCACGAGCCTTGTGAGCCTTGCAGGCCTCACCCTCTGGCCTCCCGCCGGCCAGCCAACTGGGCTCGACTCGGCCCAGCCTGGCTGCAAGAAGTGGAGAGGAGATGAGAAGTGAATAAGATGTAAAAAGGATCCTGAGAGGAGTCTGCCAGCCTGTAGTGAGGAACGGCTGAGATGCCAAGGTCAGTGAAAGAGGGGGAGGACTAATGCGGCTCCTGGCCAAGATTCCCCTGCAGCCTGTGGTGACGACCATGGTGGAGCAGGTTGTCCCCCTGCAGCCCATGGAGGTCCACGGAGGGGCAGATATCCACCAGCAGCCCGTGGAGGACTCCAAGCCGGAGCAGGTGGGTGCCTGAAGGAGGCTGTGGCCCGTGGAGGCCCCGCTGGGGCAGCTGTTCTGGAGGGACTGCACCCCGTGGAAGAGATGACCCACGCCGGAGCAGTTTCACGAAGGACCGTGGCCCATGGGTGGGACCCCACAATGGAGCAGGGGAGGAATGTGAGGAGTTCTTCCCCCGACGATGAAGCAGTGGCATGGAACAACATGTGATGAAGTGACCACGACCCCCATTCCCTTTTCCCCTTGTGCCACTCAGGAGGGGAAGGTAGTAGAGATAATGTTAAGCTTGGGAAGAGGGAGGGATGGAGGGAGGTTATCTTGTTCCGTCTCATTCTTCTGCTAGTTTTAGTAATAAATGAATCGTTTTCCCCAAGTCGAGTCTGTTTTTCCCATGACGGTAACTTCAAGGATTCCTCCCTGTCCTTATCTCAAACCTCGAGCCGTTTTTCCTTATATCATCCCCCCCCTATTCTCTCGGAGGGTGGGGAGAGCAAGAGGGAGACTGGGTAGTCTGGTCCCAGTCTGGGCTGAACTACGACACATATCAAAGATGATTTCAAGATTCCTTGAGGCTGCTCAGCATTCAGGTCCTGCAGAATCCAAGTTCCCACAATTCGTGCTGCAAAGAAAGCTTTTGAAATCCTTGTCCAAGTGCATTTTATCACTTGGCTGAAAAGTGACAGGCAGCAAAGCTGACCTTGATTTTGGAACTACTCGTCAAGTTTGAAGTACAAAACTTTTTTTCGACTTTACTGTGACTTACTGGAAAATCAGCATTCACTCAGACAACCCAGAAGAGAGAGTTTACATGTGACAAAAAGTGGTTTGCTTTCAGAAAGCTGAAGTGGAACTGCGACTGGAAGAAGAACAGGATATTTGACAGTCACTCCTCAACACCATTTCCAGATAAGAGCAATGACAGGCATTATGGCTTGTTCAACTCATTATTCACAGTCAGATATCAGCCAGAAATGTCAGCACAGGATGGTGTTTGGTTTGTCCACGGGAATGAGCATCTCTACTACCACAACAGCATTCCTGCCTTGTGTTCAAAAGTCCTCTCATTTCTTGGTTTACATACAGGGAAACAAGTTCGGTTTTGTGGAGGTAAATTTCAACTGGTACATAACCGGGTGGTGAAAACACTTCTGGAAACTGAGCTAATTAAAGTGTGAAACAGGAATTTCCCAAACTTATGTATGTGTAGTCACTCTCTGTATGATCTCAACACTTTACAGAAAGGCTCCTGCCAGGAGGATAGGGAGCCTTGGCTAGGGGTAGTTTCCCCTCCCTCCCAACATTGCTGAAGTGTATAGAGGGACCAGTAGATGCAAGTGATATTTTGCGCCATCCCATGATGGGGCTTGTATTGGCCTTATCAGGATATGACTGAAGGCAAAGAGGAATGACTCAGATTTTGTGGGTTTGCTTAAGGATACAACTGATTCATACCACAAGATAAAAATTTATTTCGGGGCAGAAACATCCTGAAGGTTGCTGAAGACAGACAGCCTGCATACTTGATAGCTCCAGCAGTATTTTTGCATTGAGCCCAACTCTGTCCCAGCTATTTACTGAAGTCACACTATCCACAGCAGCCTCTACCATCCACCCCACTAGTTAAACAGACTGTTAATGCTATGAAGAATTTGGGGAAAATTAACTACTGCAGGAAACTTCTTGGGGCTGTACTAGGTCAGATCCAAGACCATCAACTGCTACACACATTTGGTGTGAAAAAGCTAGAAATAAAAGAAGCTGTTACCATGCATTTGGAGATCAGCAACTGATGCTTAATGCCATCTGCTGCTGACTCTCATCAAGATGGCGAGTGGCGGTTTTCCAAACAGAGGGCTTCCACAGCATCTCCAAAGCCACATCCTGCGCCCACGTGCAACCAAAGCCAGCTACTTCTCTTGAGGGGCAGAGACACCTGATGCATGGCCCGACTCCTCCTGCGAGCACAGCACAGCCTAGTAAGAACCAAATGTGGGAGAAAGTGGCTCCCAGCAGCTCTGGTTGGCAAGGCACTAGATGCCAACATTCACACAGTTACAATTACAGATTTTCACTGATGGCTAAGGAAGGATGAGGGGAAGAAAGGTTCTTTTTCTCTGCTTATGACTCAAGCAATCAACAAAATTTCCACTTCCATGCAGAGAATGTTCAGCTTTTATCTCTGATGAATGCACAGAAAGTTAAAAATACACTTTTAGACTCATTTACTTCTCAAGTTTCTGAGCCATGGGTCAAATTTTCATGTCTGTTTAAGCCATTCCCAGGGTAAAGAAGCAGGAACCATTTCTGAATGGGCAGGAGCATTTGCATCAAGGTTAGGACCAAAGCCATTTTAAGGAGCCTTCACGGCTCCGTCAGTCCTCTCCCTCCGCCTTCTTCCAAGCACAGGTCTCACTCTCTAACAGGCTCCGTGTTTAACAAGCTGCTATCCCATTCAGCCTGAATAATCTAAAATCAGAGAACACAAACAGCAGCAAACAAGCACATGGAAGATAGGATACTTCAAGTATTGAAGTGCTTCAACCCTCTCTAACTCAGCAAAGGCGTTGCAAGCACGCTCAAAAGATAGGTGGGAGCTGTGTCTGAAACCATCACCTCACGTCAACTTTCACCCGCTTCCCACCTCTGCTCGTCACTGGATCCACGGCACTCTTGCACATCACATTAATTTCAGCATCTCATTAGCTCATCCGTTTCTGCTTTTTAGTTGGATGCCAGCGATATGGAGCATTCGCATTTCATTTGGCATGACTAAAGGGTATCAGTGTTTTAATTCCTCCAACTGCTGGCTTCGCTTTCTCTTGTCTCGCTCTGCCCTTGCTGCCTGCATTCCAGGAGCCTCCAGGGTCACCGCCAATTCACAGCAGCTGTTACCATCCTCCCAATACATTAGCAAGGGAGCATTTTCCTACAGAAATCCTAAGAAATCTCCTTAATTACAGCTGATGCACAGCAGAAGTGTTAAGTTTCCACACGGAGAAAAAAAAAAACAAACAACCAAAAACCAACCCAAACTCGCAGAGTATCGAATCTGATATGGCTCAGTCAGATATTTTGAGGTCAAGATTAAGCTAAAGTGTCTCCAAAAATAGAAAGACTGGTTTTAAAAGAGCTCTCCAAAAGACTTTTCAAAGCAGGGAAAATTGTCAGAAAATAAGATTGTAAATGGGCTCTATCGGTAATGTTTTTCTGACTGGACGCTTGCTGTTTCCTAGCAATAAGCTAGGAACTAGAATAGTTTAAGGAATCTGTCTTACAGTAAGAAAAGGATGTATACGTTCCCATCAATAGAACAAATAAAAATGTTTACTGTGGATTTCAGAACAACCTACATACATCAATAGCAATGCAGCATAATGAGAGATAACAGGGGCAAAGGGAACCGGAGTGCTCTGTACTTCTGAAGATCACAGCCGAGTAGTCAGGGGAAGAAGTTCTCTAAGTTCTCTCTTTGTAAGCTAGCTTATAAAGGCAACCTGAGGACAATTAGAGATGAGAAACTGAGCATAAACAGGAGCTCAACATCCATTCCATAACACAGGTCCCTCTTCATCACCTTCTGGCAGGCAGAAAGCATCTCAAGCTCTGTGAGACCCGCACAACATCCTTCTCTCTAAACTGGAGAGACATGGGTTTGATGGACGGACCACTCGGTGGATAAGGAGTTGGCTGGATGGCCGCACTCAGAGAGTAGCGGTCAATGACTCAGTGTCCATGTGGAGACCGGTCATGAGTGGTGTCCCTCAGGGGTCCGTGTTGGGCCCGGCCCTGTTCAACATCTTTGTTGGGCGACGTGGACAGTGGGATAGAGTGCACCCTCAGCAAGTTCGCCAATGACACCAAGCTGTGTGGTGCCGTCGACACGCTGGAAGGGAGGGATGCCATCCAGAGGGACCTTGACAGGCTGGAGAGGTGGGCCTGTGCCAACCTCATCAAGTTCAACCAGGCCAAGTGCAAAGTCCTGCACCTGGGTCATGGCAATCCCAGGCACAAATCCAGGCTCGGGGAGAATGGATTGAGAGCAGCCCTGAGGAGAAGGACTTGGGAGTGCTGGTGGACGAGAAGCTCAACATAAGCCGGCAATGCGCCCTTGCGGTCCAGAAGGCCAACCGCATCCTGGGCTGCATCAAGAGAAGCGTGGCCAGCAGGTTGAGGGAAGGGGTCCTGCCCCTCTACTCTGCTCTGGTGAGACCCCACCTGGAGTACTGTGTCCAGTTCTGGAGCCCCCAACATAAGAAGGACATGGACCAGTTGGAGAAGGTCCAGAGGCGGGCCACAAAAATGATCAGAGGGCTGGAGCACCTCTCCTATGTGGACAGGCTGAGAGAGTTGGGGCTGTTCAGCCTGGAGAAGAGGAGGCTCCGGGGAGACCTGATAGTGGTCTTCCAGTACCTCAAGGGGGCCTACAAGAAAGATGGGGAGAGACTCTTCAGTAGGGCCTGTTGCGATAGGACAAGGGGTAATGGTTTTAAAATAGAGGAAGATAGATTTAGATGGGATATTAGGAAAAAAATTTTTTACACTGAGGGTTGTAGAACACTGAAACAGGTTGCTCGGAGAGGTGGTGGAAGCCCCATGCCTGGAAACGTTCAAGGCCAGGCTGGATTAGGCTCTGAGCAACCTGATCTAGTTGGGGATGTCCCTGCTCCTTGCAGTGGGGTTGGACTAGATGACCTTTAAAGGTCCCTTCCAACTCTAACCATTCTATGATTCTATGATTCTATGAGACAGACCTGCATTGCTGTTCAGAGTTCAGCTTCTCTTGGACTCTGGCTATGAAAACTCCCACTTCATTGTGCCTCCTGCGCCTTCCTGGTACTCTACTCCCCATTATTTCAGCAGTACTACCATCAATCTGACCACTTTACTGTCTTATCCAGACACCATCAAGAAGTAACGTCCTGGTTTCAGGGTTAAACCATGACACATTATTACAAATGGGCTTTTTGCTATCTAATATGCTTTCGAAGGCTTTGTGCAATAGGGCATGCTTGGAGCATGCATCCTGTATTGCACATGTCTGTTTTTTTTCTGTACGCATTTTCCAATTTTAAATCAGGGCAATGTGGTTACTCTAGATGTTTAGAAATCTTTTGGAAAAGGAACCTCAGCCAGTTCTAATTGGCATATCCCAAAAACTCCTTCCAAACAAAAAGCTAGGTCTACATCCAAGATATTGCAGACTGTGTTCTTAAAACACATTTTGTTGAGAAAACACGGCTGATGCCTCATCAGGGAAAATAAAACCAGGAAGAGGGTAGAAAAGGTTCTTTACTCCAGATACCCAGCTGAAGTACTGGCAAGTTCCAGAGCCTTGGAAGTTTTGTTCCATGAGCCATCCAGCCCAACTTGGTACAATGTGACGCAGGGGCATTTAATACAGATGTTGAATTGGGCTCAGATTTTTCTGTCCTGGAACAAGATCTCAGCTGCCTGGACTGAAGCAGCAGCTCGTACAGCTAAGGCCCATAAGCAGCTGTTACTGCTGTAGTAGCTGCCAGGAAAGAAGAGAAGTGGGAGCACCGCAGACTTCAGTTTTCTTCAGCTACACCAGCCTGGCTGAACTAAAAGCCGCCTATTTTTACCAGCATGGAGAACATTTCTGCCCACCCCACAGGAAAAGAAAACCAACCCTTGCAATCTACCCCCAACCCTACTCTCTGTTGCTGGGTGAGCCAAGAAGCTAGAACTTCTGTGATGGCTTTGGGTGAAGTGCCAAATTCATGAATGCAGTTATGCAAAAACTGAAAGTACATAAACTTGAAGTGACAACCTATTAAGCGGCCTTTAATTTGCAGTGTTTTAAAGCATTTATTAAAGAATACATTGCAAGCTCAGAATGAACAGGGAAGTAGGAATTTTAAATGACTTGGTGATATCATTACACCCTCAAGTTATCAACTGAAGCCCGAATATTCCACAAGAGGTGGTCAACATTGTCTCCTGCATTGGATTTAGAAAATAAAGCCCTAAAGACAAATTCATTTGCCCACAGTCCAGATGACTGATGTCTCAGACCATGTTCTCCACTGTTGTAGCTGCTCTACTGTAGAGAAATTTAAAAATCTCCTTTGTCCAGTGCCAAGGAGATGCTGGGTGCAGAGAGTGCAATTTTAAGAGCACGTTGCCTGGATCAACAAAGAAACACAGCCTGATGTGCAAAAACATTTCAGTAGGGCTGAGGGCCGACCATTGATGGAGGTGCAAGGGTGAATCTTGCATTGATATTTCGCTGCAGACCATGGAGAGGACCACAGTGGAGCAGATGTCTGTGCTTCAGCCCATGGAAGATGCCATGGTGGAGCAGTTGGATATTACCTGAAGGAACTGAAGCCCCGGGAGAGCCCACATAGAGGCAAGTTTATCCCGAAGTAGCCCCTGGGAAGGACCAATGCTGGAGCAGGGGAAAAGTGAGAGGAGGAAGGAGCAGCAGAAAGGAGCTGTTATGGGCTGACCGCAACCATCCCCGGTCCCTAGGGGGCAAAGGGAGGTATCAGGAATGAAGGAGTGAAGCTGAGCTTAGGAAAAGATGGGTGGGGTGGGGAGAAGGTGTTGTTTTAATTTTTGTCTTTGTTTCTCAGTATCCAAACCTATTTTCATTGGCAATAAACTAAATTAATTTCCTCCAAGGCAAGTCTTTTGACCATGACAGTAACTGATAAATGATCTCCCTGTCTTTATCTTGACCCATGAGCTTTTCCATCTTATTTTCTCCCCCTGCCCTGCTGAGGAGGAGCAGCAAAGAAAGCATCTGGGACGGCGTCTGGCAGCTGGGCAAGGTCAACCTACCACACGTGAAGAGAACCCACCTCTCTATCAGAAAATAGCTTTCTGAGGTAGGCCTACTTCTGGCTTGAAGTTCAGTTTTTGTTCTCCCCTATCATCTCACCCCGCTCCCACTGCATATTATTTCATGTTACGGTGAAAGCAATGACAGTTGAGTTTTCAAGTTTTGGGATACTCTTCTGACATTTACATAAGGGCTTTTACCTGGGAATCTGCAGGCAGCAGAACTGGCTTGTTTGCTGCCACTTTCAGGGGAGCAGGCACCACTGCCTTTCACTTAAACCAAGAGAAGACAGGGTGCAGCATGTTGTGCTGAAGACACTTTTCACTTGTAAAAGCTTTTTTTTGGGGGGAGGATTAAAAAAAAGTATATGGTTTTTGTGAGAGCAAGCAGGTGATGAAACCACCCTGTCAATCTCTTTCAGCATGCCATTTTATTTTGTTCTGCACAATTTTCTTCTTATATCCCATCTTTTAAAAAAAATTTTTTTTTCATCCTTCACTTTATTCAAAGAAACCTCACATCGCAAGCGTAGTTTGGCTTCTGAAATAAATTCAGCAACTGTGAGGATTGCCAATGCCCTGAGATGTGCGTATTGTAGCCAGCAGAAGGAAAGAAGGACAGGCAGGGAAGAGCATGAAGAGCAGCTGAGTGTTACCCTCTGTGTTCACAGCATCATTGGTGAGCCTGCAAGATGTGCCCTTGCAGAAGCCATGGAATGGTTGCAGATGACCCTGAGAGCAATTGGGCTATGACATTTCTCCTGAGGCTTCTTAGCTCCCAAGATCTTATAGGAAACCAGTCCTGCAGGAAAACAAGGCTTTCTTGTGTTACAAAATCTCTACCAGTAGCATCCAAGGAGAGACCAGTGCACTTGGCTTCTGTACAGGTCTTTTTTTCTCTCTCCGTCTCATGACAATGACACATCTCCGAGATCTTTGGTCTCAAGGGCTTTCCAGCCTACTTGGCAGCTTCAAGGACAGAACAGATTATATGGCGTGATCACATGGAGATCTCATTTCTGCTTCCTTGATTTAATCCTGTCATTTGGAAAAGATTTAGATTGTGTACATGGAAAAAAACTTGACATTTGGATGCGTACCTCTTAATGTTCAGCCAAAAAGAGGCAGAGCCACAGTGCCCCACTGGCATCTACCCATAACATGGGCCAAGCGCATGACAGGAGTCAGAGCTAGTTTCCTTAGAGGCAAACCATTACGGGTAATTGTTCACAAAAGTCCTACAAAGTTTTGTAAAGGAGCCACCCAAACAGCTTTGTTGTCAGCAGGAGCAAGAGAAGGGAATGGCTCTTGCATAACACCTCAACGGTTTCACAAGAGGTCCTTATCTCCTGATGTCAATGCCTTGCAGAAGGTCAGCCAAATTCACTGGCTCATGACTTTGCACTCACCAAATTAATATGTACCTGAAATCTACCTCAGCATTTAAACGGTGATGTCACCCAGCCCGAGAGTCACATCCAAGCCTTTAAAAGAGCACGCATTCCCCAAAACGCTGTGTTGCTGTGAAGAAGAAGAAGAAAAGAATAAGCAAAGGATAGACACATGGAAATTGGGTTTTTTTTCTTTACCTTTCTCCAAGTCAGACCAGAGCACACCTCTAGCCTAACGAGTAAGCAACACAACAAGCTCTCCACTCGCACAGTTACGAAAGACTTAGCATACTCCATTTCTACACAACAGCTGCCCAGGAATAAATTCACAAGCGTTTAAAAATCCAGCTTCTAGTCCTTTGACAATCC
This sequence comes from Chlamydotis macqueenii, assembly GCF_036417535.1. Classification (NCBI taxonomy): domain Eukaryota; kingdom Metazoa; phylum Chordata; class Aves; order Otidiformes; family Otididae; genus Chlamydotis; species Chlamydotis macqueenii. The sequence continues at coordinate 42,716,846 of NC_141561.1, forward strand.
ATTTCACATAAGTTTATTGCCCCATGGGAAATAAAGAACCCTGGCAAATACCTCCAGTATGGAGTGTTCATTGCCTGTGTAGCTCTGGGAGACAATACAGGGCTGCAAAGCTAGCTGCCTCTTTATTTAGCAGCAGAAGCAGGAAGAGAGATCAGACCTGTGTTGCTCAGAACACCACTTCAGCTACCAGGCCATGCTGAAGAAGTTGCTCATATCAGAATGGAAAAGGTGAAGAAATCTGACATTTCTATACTGTATGATTTCCATACAACCATGTCCGCCTAATCAACGACAGATGAAGAACTACAGAGCGAAAGGGGAGAAGAAAATCTTCTAGATAGCAAAGGCAGCCACATTTATATCTATGTATACATATATGTGTATGGGTGTCCACGCACATACATATTTAGTCTCCAGCCGTCTCAGCCAGTTGGGATTAAATAGCCAGAAAGTGCTGCAATTTCTGGGAGAAACAGCATCTTCCTGGTGCAGTTTTTACTATAAGCTTGTACAGCAGGAGGTAGCCATTTGTTAGGACACACTAGCCATGGAAAGCCAACTCATGTATCTGCAGTTCTGGAAATATAGAATTCATCTGATGGGCCCAAAGTGACTGGTTCTTCAAGCTAACTCCTAATGAACAAGACTTTGATTGGCAGTATTTTGCACTGTAAACATTTGGACCTGAGCAACAGTGATGCATTTATGTTTTTAACTGGCAAAAGAAAAAAAAAACAAAAACCCAAAACCTTGAGGGCATAGACCCCACACTGGGGGAGGCAGAGGCCTGAAGGTGGCTGTGGCCCGTGGAGGGCCCACTGGGGCAGCCGTTCTGGAAGGACTGCACCTGTGGAAGAGATGACCCACGCCGGCGCAGTTTCATGAAGGACTGTGGCCCGTGGGAGGGACCCCACGCTGGAGCAAGGGAGGAATGTGAGGAGTTCTTCCCCCGACCATGAAGCAGCGGCATAAAACAACGCGTGATGAACTGACCGCAACCCCCATTCCCTCTTCCCCCCAGTGCCGCTTGGAGGGGAAGGTAGTAGAGATAATGTTAAGCTCGGGAAGAGGGAGGGGTGGAGGGAGGTTATCTTGTTCTCTGTCTCATTATCCTGCTGTTTGTAGTAATAAATGAATAGTTTTCCCCAAGTCGAGTCTGTTTTGCCCGTAACGGTAAGTTTAATGATTTCTCCCAGTCCTTATCTCAAACCTCGAGCCATTTTTCTTATATCATCTCCCCCTATTCTCTCAGAGGGTGGGGGGAGTGAGAGAGAGACTGCGTAGTCTGGTCCCAATTCGGGCTGAACTACGACAATGAGTCAATCCACTGAACAGGGTGGTAGCAAAGGGCATATTTTAGACCCCACAGGTGCAATGAAGCCAACATGAGGTTGCCTTGAGGGATCTACTTGCCTTCTGGGAGATGTTGCTCTTGCACCATTACCTCCACATGATTCACACCCACACGACTCTTCTCACTTTCTGTCTTTGGGATCCAAACAGTAATGCAATCCCATGATAGGCTAATCACATCATTTCATTAATCATTTACTTCATCAATCACTTCGAGCCATTTCCCTAGGGCCACCCAGCCTTGCCTACAGCTGCCAAATCTCAGGCTCGTTTCATCTCTAACCTAGTTTCAGAGCCACCTCATCTCCCTGTCTTTCATGTTTTCAGCTCGCGTTTTACTTGCACATTTAAACTTGCTGTCCCTGATCAGCAAAGAGCAGGATGGGGGGGAGAAAAAAAAAGAGAGGAGCCAGACTTTTTTTTATTGCTTTTGCTCAACTCAGTGTCTTGGAACCAGATGGTGGCTGACTTGTTTAGTTCTACTCTAAAAAGTGGATTCAAAAGAGCAAGTAACCACAAACTGGGCAGCACTCCATGCTAGCAAGCATCTACGGGCCCCCTAATAATTGCAAAGCATTTGTTTGCTGTATCTTCATGCCACAGCATGTCCTGTGGTTACGTTACATGGGATTAGTGCAAGGGAAACTGGCAAAGAGTATTGGCCCACGCTGGGCTCAGCCATTCAGAACATCTCTTGCCAACTCTGTAAGGAGTAGCTGCAATATTTTTAACACATGAGGGGCTGGGGTGTGGATTTTCAGGACACCAGCAGCACCGCAGTCACGTTGTACTCTGCACTCACAGGGACAGCAGGTAAGAGATGAGACATCAGGAGAAGGACAAGAGAAAGCACTTACAAGGCTTTCAGCTTAGCCTTGACGGAACTCTGCCATATGCCATGGGCTGCTAAAGAGTAAATTTCCCACTCTTGTCACATCGCACATATGGGCGAAGAAAGCCTTCATGCCTCCCTTTAATTTGGAACTGAAAAGCAGCTCTTCCATGCAAACACAGATCTCCTCTGTTTCTTCTCTCTAGAAGCAGAGAGGAGGCACAAGCACAAGAAACTTCCTCCTTTGTCAAATAGGCTCTTGGCTCTGACGACTTCTAAATGGAACAAGCCCAATTCCCTCCACCACTGCCCATACTGGAGCAGCGTAAAGGGTGGCAGATCTGAGAGTACTCAGGGTTGGAAGAAAACCACTAACACCAGATCTCACAGATGCCTTATCCTTAAATTAACAGAAGGACTCGATGCTCTGGCATTATGTACCCTAGACAAAGGGTCTAGACTTGAGTCTCACAATTTGTAGACTCTACTCTACCTTACCCTAGACTCGAGTCTTGCAACCTCTCTGGTTGCTCAGAGGTGCACATTACGGAGATCACACTCCACTCCTACAAGCCAGGCTCCTGGGCACACTGGCTTTCAAAGCCCCTGCAAGGCCAGAGCATCATCAGAATACAAAACAGATAGAGTCTCCTGCATCGCCGGCAGCATTTGCATTCAAACCATGACAGACTCCAGCCTACCAGCATGTTCCTCTGGAATTCCAGCCCTCTGCTCCAAGTTCCATTTCCCCAGCAGAGCCAACGCCGCAAATGTCAATCGATGACAGGCACAAGCACTGCGCCAAGGACCTGTGCTTTTGTTCACAGTGAGACCGTGTGGCATTTTAAAAAAATAGTAAGTTCTCCTAAAAATAGGATTTTTAGGGAAACTAGATTATTGGCAACTCTTTGCAGAGTTGTTTCAGCCAGAGAAGGATGAGAAATTCAGAAGTGTCAGAACATAGCCTGTTGTGCAAAGGCAGATAGCAACAAAACAGTAATTTCATTATGAAAAAGTCATAATTTTAAAGAAGACTCAGTCATGCAATCGAGACAGAAAGCCAAGGCCTAATATTGCAGCTTCAGGCTTTTGTTCCATCCTCTTTCAGTGAAAGAACTAAATCTATGAGATTCTAAACCACAAGCAAGCAGCAACAGCACCCAACCATTCACTTCTGGTCTTTCCCCAGACACCCCCACTTCAGCAGGTATACTTGCAGGTTTTGGCATGTAAGCTTTTTTGGACAAAAGGTTTTTTCCCCATCTAGCTCTCGCAAAGTACCTGGCAAATCTGCTTAATGGAGATTTCTCACTGTTGAACAAGACTGCCTTCAGTATTCAAATAGAAAAGAAAATTAAATACATTTAATTTAAAACACGCACAGAAAAAATTACTGGGCCTTCGCTGCTCCATCCCAGCAACCCGCAGGTGTCACGTAGCCCTTTACCAGAAGCTTGATGCTTGTAAGGGCATCAACAAAACTATTCACCGCTGTCTCAGAGGTTGTCTGCTGCAACCAGCTCTGCACCAGCTGCGCTTATCCACTCACTTTGTAATTTTTTCCATGCCAGTTTTTGAGCTGCAACACTTTTTCACCTCGTATCACGCCTATTTCACTTCTCGAACAGTCTCTTTAGGAAGGCCTAGCAGAAGGCTTTTGGGAAGTCTAGATCAGGCCTCTACTTTCCCAATCCATCCCAAACACTTCCAAGCGTTACTCTGCAGAACAGCATTGTCCAGACTTCACTGCACTGCTATACTCCAGGTATACTTTCAAGATAATTTCAGTTTATATGCTTAGTGTGGACACAATGCTTACCACTTTAATTTCCAGGTTTAAAGGTTTCTGGCTCCCATTCTTCTGTATAGTATCTCTTTTTTATGACATTATGGGCTCCTTTTTTTTTTTTTTCATTTAAATCAACAGCCTCCGAGGCTGTTATTTTTTTTCTTTGTTATTCATTCCAGATCAGGAGTCTCAGCCAGCAGCAGCACCTCCCCACTGCTCACAAAAAGATTCAGTCTTCAAAAAGCATATCAGATTCTTTTTAAGTTCTCATTAATCACAGCCTGAAATCTCTGGGATCCTGCCAGACTCTGCAGTTTTCCTGGTGGTCTCCTCCTTCAACTCCAAGTCTCACAGGCAGCTAAACCCCTAAACCAGCTTAGTTTCTGGAGGCCAACAAGAAATCCCAGTTTCCTTCTTGGGCTCCATTTCTTCCAGCTTCACCTCCCTCCAACCTAATCTGCAATGAACATCCAGACCACTTCCAGAAGTTTGACTTCCTTGAAAGAGTTAAGACCCGTGGTCTAAGCTTCCCTTTCTAGCACTGGTCTTTCTTGCACAGACTCCCGGCTTGTCAGGAAGAACAAGCAATGTCTGTGGACACATCACCACCACCTTTTCAGGAGCCTTCAGCACAGGGAGGATTGACAAATGCATCGTCAGCCATTCGATGTTACCTGGATTGCAGCTGGAGGCTGGTCTTTGCAACAAGTGCCATGTGTCTTGGCAATCAAGGCAGATATGCACAGACGGATTTGGCTTCAGTATCAGTCTGAAAAATAAGCAGTATCTGGAAGATGTGGAGAGGCACGTGGCTAGGTGATCATGATCAGTGAATCTCATAGGTCTCCAAGCATCTTAGTGCTTGAGGACTCAAACAGGACTAGAACAAAAACTGAGGGGGAAAAAAAAGTGTAATCCTAATACTGTAGGCATCACAGCCTCTCAGTAAAGGATTGATTCCTGTTTTGCTTCTTCTTCATGCAAGGAAAAGTGTTTCGTTTGGCTACTGCTGCTAAAGATTCAGACTTATAGCTCGGTCAGGAGGAGTAACAAAGTCAGGACTGGACTCAAGTACAGCAAAGATCATGAATGGTAAGTTCTTGTTTCACCAAGAAAGTGACACAGAGACAGTATGAAGAAAACCCCAGGTAAGTGGAAAGGAAATATCATATTCTGGGAAAGAAGCTAAGGCCAGGACAAGCACATTCAACAAGTCATTCAACATAGGGCTTCCTTCCCTGAGAGATGTTTTGAGCCACCCTTGACTAAGCAAGGCATGTGAGAACATCTTGAAGGAGAATGTGCTTTCCCCACCAGTGCCACAGGATGAAAACCACAAGAGCGCGTCTCCTTCCCCAAGAGCCAGCTTAGTCTTGGGTCTTCTTGGGTCTTGGTCTTCACATGACAAATCTGATTGCTGAACCACCAAATCCAATCAGTGATACACACAGGCGCTCATTCAAGAAAACTGGTCTGAGGTTCCAGTGATCCACTGGTGTTCTGTTTCCTGCAGAGTCCCTGCTGCAGTGTGAGACTGCAGCAATTTGTCCCTGGAAGAGGACAAAAAAGAGAGGATTTTAAAGCCAGCAGAAGGTCTGAAAGGAGAAAATGCAGCAGCAGCTGTGAAGTGTCAGATAGCAGCAAATTTCTTGCTGGTTGTGTGAGCATTAATTAGCCCATCTAATCTTTAGAGCCATTCTGATGCCCTTGCTAACATTGATCACTGCAGTGAATGAGCTGAGCTCTTGAATAAGATGAGAGATAGAAGCTAGGAACAGGGGTGAGAGGAACAGGTAGAAAATTCATCTATAAAATTAAATCCTCCCCACAACTTGCATTTCTCTAGCTTTCCTCTTACCAAAGGCACCTTACAGCCTATAGTCCAAGGCAAGGACTGAGAAATTTGATTAAAAGCCATTTTATCAAAAAGGATAAGTTTGTCATTCAGGAGAGGGATAAGTCTACCCTCCTCAGAAGTAAAAAGCAAAAACATTTTTGTGCCTGGAGTAGAATTTAAGCTCTGGGCTCCTACATGCAAATCAAGCATTCTAACCTGGCCAGGATCTTGTGTCTCAGTCATTTCTCTTCCTCCTCCTCTGTTCTCTTCACCATTTAAACAAACAGAACCTCCTTCCCCAAAAGTCATTTTATCACACAGCAGGCCAGAAATGTGAAGGGGGAAAAAAAGAGTATCAGAATTACTTGAAAACTGGTATCCTGTCTCCCCTGTGCCAGTCTTGGGTTTATTCAATTCTGACACCTAGTGGGCATCACCACCAGTGGGAAGCAGGAGCAGAAGTGGCCAGCCACGCTTGCAAAGAGCCTAAGCAGCAATGCTGACGCTCAGCTTTACCTACCGACTCATTCTCCCACGAGGGATGTGCTCCATGCACATTTATCTCCTTAAACCCCCCTGAGCCGCCACACTGAACTCACGCGTGCAGACGTACCAGCAACCACACGATCTGCGGTGGAGTCCAGACTGGAAAATGGCCAGGTCCTGATCCCAGCATCTCACTACACTGAATCAGGATGCGGGCTTGGCAATTAAGGCCTATCCTTTGATCCTGACCAATCATCCCGGGGTCAGCCTAGTTTGTCACCCACCTGAGATCAGGGTGCTGACAGTAGAGTGTACAGCCAGGAAATCTCCACATTCCTTCAGGATGAGCAATAAATAACCTTCTTTCTTACACAGGCTAGGCTCCATCCAGCTTTTGCTCAAGACGATCTCGCTCACTTGAGGAATTTCTCAGACTAGTTTCATGTAGCACCGAACTCCTCTTAGTCGCTGGTAATTCTACCCAGGAAAGATCCTGCCATGAATGTAGGTTTTACCACCTTTTCATAGAGAGTAAAAAAAAATTGGCAGCTTTCCTCCTTCCACAGGGCCGAACTGAGGTGCTGGAGGTCCGCACAGGCCAGGCTCGCCGTGTGCGGGGACAGATCTCCTGACGCCGCCCCAGCTGCAGCAGGTAGCTACTGTTGCCCCTACTCATTCCCCAGATTATTGCACAAGTCCAAATCAACCTAAGTCCTCGCTGCCTTCCTCATCCTACAACTACTGCAGATGCTCTGTGTTGAAAAGGTGGCTACATTTTTACCTTCTGGCGAGGGCAAGGCTCAAACCAACTGCCATCTTGGGGAGGGTGGTCATGGAGAACAGAGCAGGCAAATGGACAATGAATCAATATATTTTATGGTGCAGGATTGCAAAAAGGGCTTGATGATGAAATTCTCCATTTGAGCTTTCTCCCCCTGAGACAGGCAGTTTTGGGGCCTACACCAGCGTACCTGGAAGCTGGGAGTCCACAAGCGTGAGGACATGGCTGAATAAAAATGGAACCAGGAGCCCAGAAGGATTTCAGGCTTCAGTCACAGTGAGGAGAGATTTGCTGTTGGACACAGTTGTGGTATTTCAGACCAGACTCTCAGACATGGGAGCTGGAAGGGAACATCCATAGCAACTATCATTAGTACGTTGGGGCAACAAGTGCTTAGGTCATTGATTTGAGACCACAGAAGACTTGAGTAATGCAGACAAAGAAAATATTACTTCCCAGTAACAGATAAACATCTGCACAGCGATGCCACATCAGCTTCTAGGTGTGAAGGTATTTACATAAATGCAGCAAGGAGCTTAAAGTACCTGCAATCTATTTTGCTAAGGAAAAAAAAAAAAAGTGTTTTCTTTGTTGGTGTTTTTTTGGTTTGGGTTTTTTTTTTTTTTTTAGAGAAGTGCACATGACTACCATACTGGAGAGGGCTGGCCTTTCGTTGCTTTCCTCACGTCTATCAAAAGGAGATGTTACAGTCCATGCATGTGCTACAACGGTGCTGGCCTGCAGACAAGCAGACAAGCTCCTGCCTTCGTTCCCAAGGAACATGACTGCAAAGTCCTGCCTTCTGTGAAGTTTTTCTTGTGGGACATCCATGTTAGTAATGCTAAGAGATCAGAAGATCTTTTCTATCCAAGGGTCACATCTGGAGGTCAGAGGCAACCCCAGTTTTCATTCTTTAACAGTAGTAAGATTCTTTCTTATCTAATAATAATAAATGTCTAATAATCTAAATGTCAACCCATTGCCCTTGACGATGTACCGGCAGCCTGTCCCACAAACGATGCCTGTGGGGGAACGTTAGCAGGGCTGCAGGAGGGGCGGTCCGCGGTGATTCGCGTGCTAGGCACAGATAGGTCCATGGGCGCGGGGGGCAGCTGTGTCCACGTACATGGTGGGGGCACGGATAAGTCCATGGGTGCAGGGGGAGGTGCGTGGCAGGCACGGATAGATCCACGGGCGCAGGGGGCGGGTGCATAGCGGGTGTACGGGTATTTAACCCTGTGTTGCGCAGCTTGACGGTATCCGTGTGATGCCCTGCTTTCCCCGGGGCGGGGCTCCGGTGCGTCCTCGGTTGGTTTGCTGGCAAGAGAGCCGGCAAGTGGTGACCCCGACGTGATTCCCCGGGATGGGATCCCGATAGAGGGAGGGTCTGTAAGTTGTCGTGCAGCGACAACCGGTGACCCCCGACGTGTCAGAAGGTAACGCGTGGCCGCGGGGCGGTCGTGCCTGCCTGCTGTTAGGATGGCATCCATCCAGGATACAATAAAGGCGTTGGGAAAAGAGGTAAACTGTCCGGTGCATACGGCACCGTTGATGAAGGGCTTGATTGGCAAGCCGGGAGAGGTGATGGACGTGGCGCGGTTACAGGCGGCGGGGAAAGAGCCGTCGGAAGGGGAGGGGGACGAACAGGGTCTAAACGGCGCGGAGGGGACGGGGGGTGGCGCTCCGGTGGTCTGCCCGGTTCGGCCAAGAGCCTCTGACAGTGATAAGGGGGCGGTGGAGTTTGGGTGTGTTCCCCCGTGTATTGCGCCTTGCTTGTCGGGGGGGGCCTGGGCCGAGGGGGCGACCCCCCGGATGCGAGGACGCGCGGGTGCCCTCTGTCTCTCCTTCTGCCCCATCGGCTCCACCGCTTGTGGATTCGCGGAGGGGCGAGACCGGCTTGTCACCTCTCCCTGAGGATTCATGGGTTGCGGACAGGGGAGGGGGCAGCGAAGCGGAAATAGCGGACGCTTTAATCCGCAGGTTGGAGCGGTTGGCGGCGGACGTACAAAAAACACCGAGTAAAGTAGAAGGGTCGGCGCGGGAAGCGGAGGCAGCGGCTGAACAGAAAACAGGTAGTGGATCAACGGATTGGACATTGATTGCTAAGAATTGCGTATTGGAAGGGGTATCTCTAGTGCCATCACATGGAGATGGGGGTATAATGGTGTGCCCAGTGACACGGGCAGCAGGGTCGGCAGTGGAGCCCGTTGGATTACAAGTTATTCAGGGAATGGCAGAAGGCGGTGAAAGAGGAAGGTGTTAATGGGGTGGCGGCTCAAGCGATTTTGGATGTGATCTGGGCAGCAAACCCGCTTCCTTTGAATTGTAGGCAGCTGGCTAGAGCAGTTTTTACAACCCCCCAAAAGGTGCTGTGGGAGGCTGCGTTAAAGGAGGAAGCGGACAAGGTGGTTTTAGAAGCTTTAGAGCCGAATCAGCCCTTGCACAGGATTAGTGTGGAAAGGATTCTAGGGTCAGGTGACTTTGCTGATCCGGCCGCACAGGCTAATATGCGGGGCAGGGATATCCACGCCGCCGCGCGGGTGGCGTTCGCAAAAATGGGTAAATATGAGGGCAAAAGGCAGCCGTACACTCAGGGGAGGCAGGGCGTAGGGGAGTCCGTATACCTCTTTCTTGGAAAGGCTACAGAAGGCGATTGAGAATTCTGATTTGCCAGAAGATGTGAAACCTCTAGTCGCGAAAGAGTTAGCTAAACAGAATGCAAACGAGGTAACGCAACAAGTTTTGGCGCAATTGCCTGGGGATGCGGGTGTGGCGCAGATGATTAAGCGAGTTACGGAGGCAGAAGCGTTGCAGCAAGCAAAGCCGCTCATTGCGGCAGTTTCCGCTATGCGATCACCCCCCGCGGGCCCCACCTGCTTTGGTTGTGGGGGTGTAGGACACTTTAAGCGGCAGTGTCCTTCGGGGACCGATCAGGGGATAGAACTTACAGGCGGCCAGCAAAGGAGATGTTTGCGATGTGGGCGGGGCGGACATCTTGCCAAACAGTGTCTGCAGCAGTCAGCTGAGCCGGGGCCGGGGCCGCCGCCGCCGCGGGCGAGCTGTGAGGGGGGCGAGCGGGGAGAGGCACGGCGGTGGCTGCCCCTCAGGCGAGCCCGGTGCCGGGAGAAACGGCGGGCGGAGGCCGGTTTCTGTCACGGTCACCGTGGGCGGGCTCGCCCGATGACTCGGCGGATCCGGGTGTATGCTTCAGAGATGTCCAGCAAGCTGAAAAGCCATCCTGCTGAAAATGGAGAGCATCCCAAGAGAAAAACGGAAAATGGAATGGACAGCATGGCTGCCTACACACCAGAAGAAATGGTACAGCAGATGAAAGAGCTCATCACTGAGAGCAGTGAGTTAAAAGAAGCCATGAAGTTGCATAACCAAGCTATGAAGAACCAGTATGAGGAACTTTCCATCTGTCGAGAGAAGCAGAAAGAAGAACGAGAATTTTATGAGTTAAAGTTTAAGGAAGTTAAGCAGTGCTTGCTAGACAAGTGCATGGAAAATGAAAAGCTACAACAACTTCAGAACTTAAAGGAAAGAGAAGGAGCTGAAATGGAGGGCTGCATGGCTACTGAGAAGGAAATGAGGCAGCTGATATCCCAGGTGCAACGGCTCCAGGCTGAGAAGGCCGATATGCTAGGCATCATTTCAGATCTGCAGGTCAAGCTGAACATCTCAGCAGAGGATTCCTTTGTGGAGACTGGGATGAACGAAGGAGAAATAAATAGAACTGCAAAGGAACATCAAGAGAATAGTGGTGAAATGACCAGTAACATTGATATCTACGGCAGGAACAAAACTGCCGACGAATCAAAGAATCTGCAGTCAGAGGAGCTAATTGTAAGCCAACTGCTCTACTGCCTTACAAATGAAACTCAAAAGAGGGAAGAACTTGAGAAGGAGCTGCAGAATCACAAAGAGAGACTGTCAAAACTGGAGAAGAAAACCAGCAACTGCCTGAAGAGTGGGACACAAACTGAACAGCAAGCAGAGGAGAGTTCAGAGGCTGTTGGCAGTGAAGTAGAAACTCTGAGTTTGCAAGTTTGTGCTGTTTAAAAAGCTTCAGGAAGCCCATGAGAAGGTAAAAGAAGCAGAATTGATTCAGAAGCAGCTTCAAGAAAAGTGCCAAGTACTGGAAAGAAAAGCTCAGCTGCTGCATCAGAACTGAAGGAGAAGCAGCAGCTAATATACACCATCAAGAAGCTGGAACTTCAGGTGGAGAGCGTGCAGGCAGAGGTCAAGCTGGAACAAGCCAAGGCATATGAAGAAAAGGCGAGATATAATAGCTTGCAGGATACAAATAGCAAACTCCCTCCTGAACTCACCAAAGCAATGAAAACCATTGATGAAATGAAACTCAAAGAGCTGCACAGAGTGGATAAAGTTGTGGTGGAACAACTGAATGCAAAGGTGGAGTCGGCAGAACAAGCGCCTGCAGCAAAGCAGCTCCAGATAAATGAAATGAAGCAGATAATTGTTAATTATTTGTTATTGACTGTGCCTTTTGATTTGAAAAACATTTTTTTTTTTCTGATGCTTTCAATTTAATTACTTGGGAAACAAACCCATCAGTTTACTTGGGAATACAGCATAAGACTTTTGGCTATGTACTTAATAGAACTATAGATCAGTGGTTTAAGAAAATTTTATTTTGTTTTAGAAATTTCAACTTTAGGCTAGAATGATTCAGCATAGAGTGGGGGTGGGGAGAGGTTGTCTTGTTCCCTTTCTCATTATTCTGCTTTGGTTTTGGTAATAGATTGTTTTGCCTGTGACGGTGGCTTTAAGGATCTCTTGCTGCGGCTGCCACCAGGCGTGCACATCACCCCCCCCCCATCCGGCGGGGCGGGGGCAACTTACCCAAAAACTGCCATGGTTACAGATACTCCCGTCTGAGTTGACCAGTGGTCTTTAGCAAGAGAAAAGCTGCGCCATTTGAATGAGTGAGTTGATGAGCGATTACAACTTGGACATATAAAGCCAACAGACAGTTCCTAGAATACACCTGTGTTTGTAATACAGACAAATCGGGTAAATGACGACTCTTACAGGATTTAAGGGCAGTAAATTCAGTAATTGAGGTTATGGGACCTTTGCAACAGGGTTTACCATCTCCTTCGAGGTACAAACTTTGTGTAAGTGAAAAGATGAATCCCTCAATATTGTCTCCGATTCTGCCTATGTGGTCAATGTAATACAATGCAGTGAATGGACAATGTTAAAGGAAATTAATAATCCTTTGTTGTATGTCCAGTTTAAAAAAAAAAAGTTGGAGTGAAAATAATCTGGAAACGGGTAATTGGGAAGGACCATTCCCTCTTATGACATGGGGGAAAGGATATGCTTGTGTTTCTACAGGAGCAGTGAGCAAGTGGATCCCTGCACGATGGGTATGACCAGCGCTCCAAGCTGCCTTGCGTTCGTCGGATTGTTAACAAGCTGTGTGGCAGCTCCATGGACATCAGTCACGGAAAGAACAAACGTGTGGGTAACTATGGCTGGTGCCAGAGGGTGGGGCGCCATTTGTCTGTCTGTATCATCTTCAAATAAGCCTTTCAGAACATGCTTGGTCAATCTGCCAAATCAGATAGCGGTAGGATGGCAACTCTGTGTAAAACAACAGCAGCCGCGAGTGCTGAGTGCTAAATTACAAAAGATGGAACTCTTGGGATCACTAAAGATGGACTTCTGCCTGTTTTCTTTAACTATTCAGGAGCTAATGTTACTAGAGGGGTAATGATTGTAAATGCTTTAAGACCTATACATTGCAACGATACAGCATGGTGTAATCACGCAAGCGCATATCAAAATCCTGACAGCATAAAAGACCTAAACGAAGTACACATAGCTTTAAATCTGATTGCCAAGATAATATAGAGTTCTGGAAACCAAGTGAAATTATTGCTGCTTTAATCTTTGCACCTGGTGTGGCAAGTGCCCAGGCATTAGCTACACTAAAAAAATTGGGCTTTTGGCTTGCTAAGCAAACGCATACAACTGCATTGGTACTATCAACGCTGTTAACTGATGTAGATTCTAAACACAACACTACTTTACAAAACAGAACCACTGTTAGCCTGCAGAGCCCATATTTGACAGGCCTTGTTGTGTGCGCTGGCCACGCATGCAGCAACGTCTAGTCAGGCCACGCGTGCAGCAACATCTAGTGACTACTCTTTCACTGAATCTGCTGAGAGTAAAAACCGAGATGGCTTGGAGTGGAGGAGAGGGGAGGGACCCGGAGCACACTCTATTAACAACAGGGGACGCCCTGAAGGTGCTGCGCCTGCCTCCTTTCTCTGCTCTGACCCCGCTGATAAACATCCTCTTGCTCGGCAGTGTCTTTGGCGTAGTCGGGTTGGTTACAGAATAGATCAATAATAGATTTTTTTTTTTATTATTATTATTAGCACAAATCATGGTTGTCAGGATTTTGATAGGCTTTGCTGCATGAATCTGTCTGATTATTCGGAATCTATTCACAAAGTATTCAAAACTTGCAAAAAGGTGTACAAAAACTGCAACAAAGTGATTTTGATATATTCAGAAATCTTTTTGGTGGATTGATATAAGCTTATTACAAATAGCTGTAGAATGCTTATTCATGCTTTTTAATATTTGTATTTTGATCTGTATTCTGTGTGTGTGTGTTGAAATATGTGCAGACTTTAATAGATAAAGCATTGAAACGAGCCTCTTCTCATAAACAAAGAAGAGAGAGATGTCGGTATTTCTTGAGCCAGTACGGTGTCAGTGAAAGCAAACTGACCTTGGGAGAGGGATACAATCATGCTCGCTGGAAGAAAGCCATGGAATGAGAAGGGAAGCTTTAAGATACAAGACATTGTTAGCAGAATTTATGGCTTGTTTCAAGAGAGGCTTGCAAAAAACTAGTCACTGGCCTTGTAGATAAGAAAGTTACTGGAGTTGTTATGTCTGTAATAGTAGAAGAATGCTGTAGTAGAAAATTACTAGAAGGTAGTGAAACTTAGTTTTGCTTAGCAGTCATGAATATGTATAATGTGTGATCAGTAACTTTTATTGGCTAAGCTTGTGTGTGGCATAACTGGGTGGTTGCTATCCTTGGCTAAAATCGGAATTGTGATATAGGCATCATACTAGGTATAATCATTAATATTTCCTGCTTGGTCACCGGCCTACAAATGATACAGAGAATACTACATCAGGGCGCACAGTTAACGTGCTTGAGAGAGGGGTTCGCAAGAGGTCTTAGTCGATAAAGCGCTTGTAGTACTGAATCGTGTATCCTTTGCTAACCCCCAATCGATTTCCCCTATCCAAAACCATTTTTCCTCGCGTCAGCTGCTGTTTGGGGGCAAGGCACTCCCAAAGCTCTGGTACCGCCTGCCAGAAAATCCACGTTGGGAAGGTCCTGCTGATCTGCTAACATGGGGACGAGGGTATGCTTGTATCTCCACAGGTGCGGGGACCCAATGGATCCCAGCCTGGTTGGTACAGCCGTGACTGGAGGATCGACAGGGTAACCGAGCGGCGCAGCGCTCTCCAGCTCACCCTAGTGGGATTGATCCTGATTGTGAGTCTTCCAATGCCAGTGATAACGAGTAACTTCTGGAAGCAGTTCACGCATTACACAAACCCTACTCAGGTTTGCATACCACATGGCCTGTTGAGCTCTTAAAAATGCCAGCTGCACAGCCCTCACCATATCTGAACCGGTGACTGCTTTAGCAGCATATGACGAAGGACTGACACAAATGAAGATGGCATTAGATTTTGCCCTTGTGAGGCCTGGCATCGGTTGCAGCGACCTAGAGGGAGTCCTAGGTCTCCAGGGTTACTGCTGTTTGGACTTCAGCAAGAACACCTCCTCGGCCTTGGGGAAGACGCATGCGCATGCTGCCCAGTCAGTATTCAACGTCAAAGCCCTAAAGGACTGGGGGTAGGTTTCAGACCTGTTTGGTTTACCTAGATGGCTAAGAAATATTGTGTCTATAGGTTTGACAATCCTAGCAGTTGCTTTGATAATGCTTTGTTTCTGTTATTGTTACGTTTCATGCATGCTATGATTAAGGGGTCACTAGGTGACTATCCATGATCAACTATGTTATGGTGGCATCTGCCCCAGAGTACCAGCAATTAGACCAGGATGATTTAGCATAGAGGGGGGGAATTGTGGGGGAACGTTAGCAGGGCTGCATGTATGCAGGAGGTGGGGGGGTCTGTGGTGATTCGCATGCTAGGCGCGGATAGGTCCATGGGCGCAGGGGGCAGCTGTGTCCACGTACATGGTGGGGGCACGGATAAGTCCATAGGTGCAGGGGCAGGTGCGTGGCAGGCACGGATAGATCCACGGGCGCAGGGGGTGGGTGCATAGCAGGTGTATGGGTATTTAACCCTGTGTTGCGCAGCATTAAAGTGAAGGCTTAGCTTGACGGTATCTGTGTGATGCCCTGCTTTCCCCGGGGCGGGGCTCTGGTGCGTCCTCGGTTGGTTTGCTGGCAAGAGAGCTGGCACTGCCTATCAGACTCAGTGGTCTCTTCCATCTCTTTTTCCTGACATACAGAGCCACAATATAAGGATTTTGCAGCAAACATGCTCCCTTCCTATTCTGCCAATGCAGAGGCCTGCCACTACTCTCATTCAGCAACTTACGACCGCTTTCAGATCAAGAGAACTGTCTGCTGAGAATTGGGAAAACAAAAGTGATACAGGGAAGAGTACAAACACCGCTAAAGGTGGCTCATGGGTCAATCCACCTCATCCTTCCCAGGAGACAGTCAGGTCTTAAAGGAACAGCCCAGGAAGTCCTACTCAGCCATGCCTTGGCCTAGGACAGGAAGATGTACACATCTACATGAGAAGCCAAAGGCCACAATCAGTTGAGCTCAGGAGTTTCAGAGAGCAGCTAAGCTGTTTCTTCCCACCAGCTTTTAAATTAAGAGTCAAGGCTCTACCCAAGATCAGCACAAAGGCATGAGGTCACCCCTATTAGGAAGAAGATGCTCAGCAAAAATGACTTGACTGCAGCAGAGAGAGATTATGGAAGCACTTGGAGCTGTGCGTTCACAGTGAAGGAAGGGGTGATGCTTCCAGTCCTGTTGGCACAGGCAAAGCAAAACCACCGTGAGAAAGGAAAAAGAGCTCTTCCTGTGATAGACCTCTATGCGACACCTTATTGACACCTTCCACCTCCTTCTGCTCCTTGCTACCACTGAGGGATCCTCTGACTGCCTCTTGTCATGTTCGTGAGATAGAAATCCCTACAAATCAGGTTACCTTGTGGCAAGCAGTAAGGAAAATTAACTGAGCATCAAATTGGATGGGAGAGTTGCTTTAGAGAGAAAAAAATCGGTTGATTTCAAAAGAAGAGCCAGTTGCATAACTGAGAAGGAACCAACGATCAATTCTGCAGCTCCCATACAGCTTCTCCCTAAAGAAGACAGCTTCATAATGATTGCATGTTTTAAAGATTTCTCTGGCACTAAATGGCACTGTTGTACTCCATCATATATCCAACTAATTTTACAATTTTTCAGAAATTTCACCTGTTATTTTGATCCAGTTTGGCACAAAGCCATCATGAGCAGGTGAAGGAAACACCTACCCAGCTCTCCAGTGCTCAGGGAATGAGCACCTTCTGCAGAGACCTCTTCCCAGCTGTACCAGAAAAACAGAGCTGGAAACAGGGAAGGAAAGACTTAGGGAAAGATAGGGAAGAAAACATATTTGGTTGCAGAATTGCAAACTCCTCACCTAGTTTCTTTCCATTGCATCCAGGAGCAGTGGAAAGACATGCTCCGCAGAGTGCTGGGTAAGAGGAAAACTATTTCATTGGGGTCTTGGCATCAGGTAACACTCATGCAGGAAGCAAATTCCCCAAAGAGTTCGGCTGCAACAAGAGTCTCCAGTGCAGTTTGAAGCAGGCTCTGCAGCTCCATCAGTAGAGACTTTGCATACTGCAGGGCTGCTCAGTCCTTATAACCCTGCTGATTCACGGGCTGGTGTGACAACTTTTGCTGTTACCCCAACTACCTACGAAACACCTCTTCAGTACCTTCCCCACATACAAAAGACAATCCTGCATGACTGCTTCTTTAGGAACAGCTTCCATTGCCCCTTTACAACTGACTTGCCTATGTCCAGTGTGGTCACATCTGCACTAGGTGAACCAGGTGTGCATAGAAGCACAGCCCTAATACCACCTTACACCATCACTACACTCAAAAAGGAGGAAAAAAAAACAAAAAAAAAAACCAAAAAAAAAACCCACTGCACAGTAACCTTTCCCATTCCCAAAGGGCTGCAGGGGAGACTGTTGTGTGGAGTGGGGAGAAAGGGACAAGACCTGTTTTCCAGGAGAGGAACCCATCAAAGGTCTCTTCTGGCCTTGTTCCAAAAGCAATTAGTACCCGACAAGCTTCCCTCAGCCCCCTACATCTGTGGTCAAATACCCATTAAAGCTAGACTTGCTGGTGGGCTAAAACTCACGCCTTCGGATTTGCAGCAAGAAACCTCTCCCACAGCTGCTGCCCCCCAGAGAAAAAGGAATTAAGTGCCTTTATTACTTGGAATGAATTGATAATTAGCTACAAGCACTACAGAAAATTATAGGCAACCAGAGAGCAGCTGCAGATGGAATAACGATCCTTTAATAGCATGATTATGAGATGGCACAAGACATACCAGGCACAGTTATGCTGGGTGCCTGAGACAGTCCTCCCCAGTGAGCTCTAACATGTCAGAAGGCAGCTAGTGATCTCATGAGCTCATCTGCCATTGGACATTACAGCAGAAAGTTTAGGGAAAGACTGTGAGTTCATTACAGAACATTTTTCCGTGAAGAAGAAAAGGAAATGGCACCAGGTTTTCTTCACATGCTGGATTTTTGAATCTTGATTCTTCTCATTCAGCAATCTACTTTAAAAAAAGGGAGAGAGGGGAGGAAGAAATGTCATAGCTCAAAATTTGTATCATACTTCACAGAACTAACCAAACATGCATGATCTCGGAAAAAGCATATTCAGCTGCACCAAGTTGCTTATTCATTTATTTAGTGTCAGAATCACACTATGAGGAATCTGTAAAAAGAAACATGTGCAAAACACTTTACATGTGCACATATGTCACGTCAATTGCTAATTAGTGTAAAAAAAAAAAAGACTGCTAGAAAAATTAACAACAGTGAAATAAGTAACATGGGGCATAAATCAATGCATATTGTAAAGTCTCTAAAGTTGAGGTGGTTGAGGCTATGGTGGATAGTCTCGTGAGAAATTAAGAGCTACAATATGCACAATAAATTTGAGCTGTGTTTTTCTAAGAGAACGTGACTGCTTCTACAGTAGTCTGTAGCCTACACTGTTATCTTCAGCAAGTTTGTCACCATAGCGACCTGAAATTTTTCTGTAAGGCAGTTTTGTCAGTAAAATTTTAGGGGGAGATTTGTGCCAGACAGGAGTATCCATACATGTGGTAGCAATAGACACCAGGACTGTCTGAGGGTGGCTTGTCCAGGAGCACCTGGGCCCTGCCCAGCCCTGGAGATGGGGGATGCAAGCCAAAAAACTGGGATCAGCTACTGGGGACCAAATGACAACAGGAAAAACAGGAAGAGGTGGGAGCATGGGAAATTTCAGCTCAGTTTAAGGAAAAATCTTCCCACAAGTGTGCTCTGACACTGAACCTGGAGCTCAGAGAGGATGAGGCATCTACATCCTGGGGTAGTCAAACCTCAGCTACATAGCCTGATGAACCTAGCCTGGGACTTTGAGCAGGGGTTGGGCTTCTAGAGGTCCCTCCCAACTGGCAGGATTCCTTGACAAATTCATTCCTAGTGCTGGACGACAGCTGAGAGACCTTTCTGTTCCTCCAGCAAAGTCCTGTTATTTTTCTCCAGCAATTGGGTTCAGGGGCTCACAATCAGACCTTAAAGACATAGTGAAGTCTAAGAAATCATCCAAGCTCTGCATCCTCCAGAAGCAGGAACAATTTCCTCAGCGCAGGAGTGGGTCTAATCCTTCAAAACAGACGTGTGAGAGGTGGGCAAAGGGCAAGGCAAAAATTGCTGCTGTTCAGAATAGCAACAGGAGACTGTTGCAGAGATTCTTCCCTTCACTATAAGACCTCCGCTTCATCCCCGCGCCACGATCTGACTAGAGGTCAGGAAAGGTCCTGCCTGGGTCTGTTTCAATTTCAGCCCTTTGCCTCTGGACAAATGAAAGCAAGCTGTCTTCTTGGCTACAGTGTATCACAGATGCCAGGTGACACCACGGACTTAGCTATCGCAGACAGACTCCAAGGCAGGAGGAATATAAGTGTAGCCTGTCATTTTCTCCGCATTGGCTAAACGATAAATTGCTCTAGCTCTCAACTCTGAAAGCCAATCTGATACAAAACTCATGCACTATGCAACAGATCCCATTCTGCAGGGATTTCCCTTCTGCTGCTGCTTCACTTCTTTTTTTTTTTCCCCAGAAAGCGATAAGCTGCTTTCTGAGAACTGGAGAAAGCAGGGTGTGTGAACGGAGAGGAAAAAAAACAAAGACAGAATATAAGAAGCCATGAGAATGCAAAACAGGAACTAAAATCAAACAGCTTAATGAGGCCACTGGGGATAAAAACTCATCTTTCCATACCCTCGGATGACTTGCACCCTGCTCCATTACTATTTTTCTAGAAAATAGACAAATAAGCATCCATTTTACTCTGAATGTTGGATCCTGGAGTTCTTGGGTATGAGAAGAGGCCCAATGTTACCAGTTACTCTTCCATTGAAAAAACCCCCTAATATTCAAGGATGCCAGTCTATTCACTTTTGCTTCTGGCAAGACTGCTAATCAGTTTGTAACAACTGGTGTCACCACGTTCCCACCAGCAGTGAGCTATGCCAGGTGAGAACTCAGTCAGAGAGCCATTTTAAGAAAAATGTAGAAAACTCCAGGAGGAAATCACAGCCCCTTGGCTTGATGCAGAAGAAATTTGATTGTCTGTGAAACACAGTTCCACAAATGACACTTGCAACCTGTCCGCAAGAGCAAGCAGAAAGTACTAAAACTCGAACAGTGCAGGATTTCAAGAATCATAAATTTCTCCCCATTTGTTTCATATTCTCTTTTAAGAAGATTTTGCAGCTTGCTTGTGATCTAGAGATTTGTTAGGCATTAGATCAAGGAATGCAAAACATTTGTGATTACTGCTTAATCGAGATAGCTCCTCCTGAGAGCCAAAGAATTAATTTAAGATACCTGGCATTTTCCAAATGCAAAGAAAAGGATGTCTGCTCATTTCCAGCTCACAGACCTCCTTCCCCACAACTTTTCTGGAAGATTGGTTGAAGAAGGTTCAACTCACATTCACCCAGCCGCGCTGAGACAATTTGGTTGTCAGAAACCAACCATGGTCATGCATTTAAAAAATCTGTCCCTCTCTTCTCTGGAATAGACAGTCAACCTTATGCTATTCTTCACTAAGCCTCAACACTGTCTTCTTGGGTTAAAGCCACCCCAAAGGACACAGAGTGCACAACAGAATGCCACTGCAATAAGCTCAAGAAAGGTCAAAAATATTTAGAAAAATTAGAGATTCCTATAAGAGGAAAGGCAGTGATTCAAACAGCATATCACCTTCACTGGCTCATGAATAAACTAAAACAGCATATGGATTTAATGAAATAATTTTTACAAAGACAGACCTGACCTAGCAGAATGACAAGGTTTTCCTTCCATGTCTAGTTTCTAGGAGAGCAGGGAGTATGTCTCCTTCAGCACATACAGGTTTACCACGGATATGCTTATGAGTAACACGTTAGTTTTTGGTGAGTCAACGGTGCTAAATTATATCTAAAACTGTCCTGTTTCCAATGCAGCAGGTCTGAATTGAGCTCCACATGCATGCAGCATTCAGTTCTGGCACGCTCTACAGGGACAGAGACCTGCTAACGATACATATGCAAGTGAGTGTGCGTCATCACAAAGATATAGTGCTAAGTGGTTTCCTCTTCCTTTCCTCAACTAGCTTAAAACCCTTCAGCTTGCCAAAAACTGATCTCTATTCTGAGTTGCTGCAACTCTTTCAAAAACACTTCCCTTCTGCTTAACTCCTAAGATGGCAGGTAAAACGTTAGCAGCAATCAGAGCTGCTCCCACATGAAGCCTGAGAAGTAAGCCAGCAAAGGTGGTGTCTGCGGGATAGGCCTTGCCAGCTCCAATGAATCTTGAGTGCCTTTCATGATCCTTCCCATTAACTAGGCTCCAAATATCTCCTTCACAGCTTCTCTCTAACACTTGCTCTGTGTACACTGCATCGTGGTTCTCCCACATTACTACCATGTTCATTTTTTTTGGTTGCTGAACTGTGCAGCCTCAGGGCCCTGTTGCGTTAGATTTGGCACAAAGACATGGCCATTTCTCCAAGATTTTGCAATATAAATAGATACCACAAGCCATGGGTGGAAGGAAAGCAGCAGCATAAAGACAGTGGGTGGCTTCCTGAAGGACTGGGGCAGAACGGGGTACCCAACAACTCATCTGCCTTTGCCAACACACAGGCAGGGCATGTTCGAGATCCCACAAGCCAAGCGAATACAGTCCTGCTAAGGGCAACCAGTTTGGGCAAGGTCTAAAATATCCATGAAACATAAGACCAAAACACATCTCTGGCAGCTAAGAGCGATGGACACAAAAAGGCAGAACTGTAGCTCAAGGCTTGAGCCGTATTCTGAACTCAGACCAGCAGATTGATTTTCTTGTGCACTGTCCACACTTCCTGCACACCAGGACGCTGGTGTTTGCATGAGCATATGGGATGGACTACATGAGAGTGAGCGAAAGCCATGAACTCTGTAGTTGGGATACCTTCCTAGGAGTGAAGCAAGAAGACAAAAATCAGAAATATCTTCTGCTGCCTTGACCACTGGTCAGACCCTTGTTCTGTGAGCCCTCCCGTAGGCACCCATCAACACTTGTTGAGGGTGCTGTTTGCACTCTGTTTCACTGAGTTCCCCCATAAGCACGTCCTACGAATGCCCAGAGTAAAATGGCTTTTAACATGCTTGCAACCAAGAAGGACATTCCCAAAGAGGTCTTTTATTCTGAGCAGTCACTTTCACACTCTGTTGCAAAACCTGCAGACCTAGGGTGCATAAAATCTACACTTTGAACTGTACTCACCCAAACCATATTATTCAATCTTGTCAGAGCTGAAATAGCTGGATTTATGCCAGTCTCCACGGCTGCCGTCTCTTCCCCTTGAAGGGAAGGCTTCAGGAGCAAATACATCTTTTAAAAAAAGAACATGGACACACACAAGAGTTATATGCTTTCAAACACATATTTGTTCAGCATTCTGCATATCAGGACAATCTCAAGGATTCACGCAAGAGAGCACAAATCTGGCAATCCAGAAAATACGTACACAGAGTGTACAAACCTCAGCATTGCCCTACTTTGCAGCCTAATGCCTTCCCACCTCCTCTGCCTTCCTGTGCAGACACCCCTCTGCACAGGAAAAAGCAGCTGGCTGTGACCTGAGCAAACTGCTGGTCTTCCACATTTTGTTCTCCCTCAGACAGGTGACCTTCTGATGGCCCAAACAGATGACCCAAAAGGCAAACCGACACGCACCAGGACAGTCTGGCATGACAGGAATGCCTTACCTTCTCTGCGACTGCTGCCTCGCCTGCTGGGGTTCATTATCGGCATATGCATCATCTGTAAATTAAAGACTTTTTTTTAACAAAAGCTCATCTGTGAATAAGTCAGCCTCTCCATCATTTCCTCAATAGTATGTGACCACCGAAGTAATCCCAAAATTCATAATTAATTTCTCCAAAAACAAGAATCATAGAATCATAGAATCACATGGTTGGATGGGACCTATAAGATCATCTAGTCCAACCGTCTTCCCACTACCATTGCTGCCACAGCTACTAAACCATATCCTGTAGCTTCTCATCAAGCCGCCTCTTGAACACTGCCAGGGACGGAGACTCCACCACCTCCCTGGGCAGGCCGTTCCAGTGCCTTACCACTCTTTGAGAGAAAAAGTTTTTCCTCAAGTCCAAACTAAACCTCCTCTGGTACAACTTGTGGCCATTTCCTCGGGTCCTGCTTGTTGCCTGGAAGAAGAGGCCAAACCCCTGTTCATCACAACCTGCCTTCAGGAAGCTATAGAGTGCAATGAGGTCTCCCCTGAGCCTCCTCTTCTTCAGACTAAACAATGCCAACTCTCTCAGTTGCTCCTCATAAGACTTGTGCTCCAGACCCCTCACCAGCTTTGTTGCCCTTCTCTGGACACGTTCCAGGGCTTCAATGTCTTTCTTGTAGTGAGGGGCCCAAAACTGAACACAATACTCAAGGTGCGGCCTCACCAGTGCCGAATACAGGGGGATGATTACCTCCCTGCTCCTGCTGGCCACACTATTTCTAATGCAGGCCAGGATGCCGTTGGCCCTCTTGGCCACCTGGGCACACTGTCGGCTCATGTTCAGCTGAGCATCAACCAACACCCCCAGGTCCCTTTCCTCTTCACAGTCCTCCAGCCACTCAGCTCCGAGCCTATAGCACTGCATGGGGTTATTGTGGCCAAAGTGCAGGACCCGACACTTGGCCTTGTTGAACCTCATGCCATTCAGCTCAGCCCAGTGATCCAGCCTATCCAGATCCCTCTGAAGGGCCTCCCTACCCTCAGGCAGATCAACACCGCCACCCAACTTGGTGTCATCTGCAAACTTACTGAGGGTACACTCAATCCCCTCGTCTAGGTCATCAATAAAGATATTGAACAAGATGGGCCCAAGTACCGACCCCTGGGGGACACCACTTGTAACAGCCTGCCAGCTGGACTTGACTCCATTAACCACCACCCGCTGGGCACGGCCCCCTAGCCAATTCTTTATCCAAAGAAGGGTATACCTACCCAGTCCACAGGCAGCCAGCTTCCCTAGGAGAACACTGTGAGAGACCGTGTCAAAGGCCTTGCTGAAGTCCAGGTAGACCACATCAACAGCCTTTCCTTCATCCACCAGTCTGGTCACCCAGTCGTAAAAGGAAATGAGGTTGGTCAAGCACGACCTGCCTTTCGTGAACCCGTGCTGGCTGGGCCTGATCCCCTGAATGCCACTCATATGCCGAGTGATCTCACCCAAGATGATTTGCTCCATAACTTTCTCAGGTACTGAGGTCAGGCTGACAGGCCTGTAGTTCCCCGGATCCTCCTTACGGCCCTTCTTGTAGATGGGAGTCACATCGGCAAGCCTCCAGTCCTCCGGGACCTCCCCAGATAACCAGAACCGCTGGTAGATGGCCGAGAGCGGCTCGGCAATCACCCCCACCAACTCCCTTAGCACCCTAGGATGGAGCCCGTCCGGTCCCATGGACTTGTGGCAGTCCAGATGGAGAAGGAGCTCTCTAACTGTCTCCACCTGTACCACAGGGGGTGTACTCGGCCTGGCATCCCAGACTTCCAGATTAGGGCATAAAGTGCCCTGAGGATAACTGATCTGCCTATTAAAGGCAGAAGTAAAGAAGGCGTTGAGGACCTCAGCCTTCTCCTTATCCTCAGTGATCACATTCCCCGCTGCATCAAGTAAAGGGTGTAAATGCTCCTTATTTCTTCTCTTACCACTGATATATTTGTAAAAGGATTTCTTGTTCTCTTTTACTGCAGTGGCCAATCTGAGTTCATGCTGAGCTTTTGCCTTCCTAATTTCCTCCCTGCATACCTTAGAAACTTCTTTGTAATCTCCCCAAGTAGCCTGTCCCTTCTTCCAGAGGACATAGACTCTCTTTTTCTTCCGGAGCCTCAACAATAGTTCCCGGTTCATCCACACCGGTCTTCTTCCCCTACGGCTCGCCTTACAGCATTCAGGAACAGCCTGTTCTTGTGCCTTTAAGATCTCCATCTTGAGGAGCGTCCAGGCTTCCTGGACCCTTTACCCTTAAGGAGCGACTCCCAAGGGACCCTCGCAACAAGCGTCCTGAACAAGTCAAAGTCCACCCTCTTGAAGTTCAGGATAGCCGTTCTGCTAGTGATCCTTCTGACATCTCCAAGAATAGAGAATTCTACAATTTCATGGTCGCTCTGCCCAAGACAGTGCCCAACCTTCACGTCTCCCACCAGACCTTCTCTGTTAGTAAAGAGTAGGTCAATCAGGGCACCACCCCTGGTAGGCTCTCGTACCAGCTGCATAAGGAAACTATCTTCCACACCCTCTAGGAACCTTTTGGACTGTTTCCTGTGCGCTGTATGATATTCCCAGCATATATCAGGGAAGTTGAAGTCTCCCACAAGAACGAGTGCTGGCGATTGCACGACTCGCTCAAGCTGCCCATAGAACGCCTCGTCCTTCTCTTCATCCTGATTAGGCGGTCTATAACAGACCCCCACCACGATGTCACTCCTACACGCCTTTCCTCTTATCCTTATCCATAGACACTCAACTGTATCATTCCCAACCCCAAGCTCTTCAACGTCAAAACAGTCTTTAATATAAAGGGCCACACCACCACCCTTCCTTCCTCGTCTATCCCTTCTGAAGAGCTTGTAGCCTTCCATCACAGCACTCCAGTCGTGGGAGTGGTCCCACCACGTTTCAGTAATGGCAACCAGGTCATAGTTATCCTGCCGCACAATCGCTTCCAGCTCCTCCTGTTTGTTACTCATGCTGCGTGCATTGGTGTACATGCACTTCAGCCGAGACGGCTGCCTCAGCCCCAACAAGATTACTGCTGATATTATTGCAAAGCAGTGATGTGTCTAAGGAAGGCTGCAGCTGCAGGTCGGCCCTCAAGTCAACATATTTCATACTTCATACCTTACCTGACCTTCCTGCAGGGCAGATAGAGCCAGAAGAGCAAAGCCTGGAGAGCAGAGTTAGCCTGTTGCAGTCACACAGGGCACCTCTTTGACTCATTTATCTTTTAAAATGTTTATTCATCTCGTTACTCTTTTAAAAGCTTTCCAGACACTCTACTTGTGTTGGTCTCTATCCCAGGAATACGATCCCAGCCTCAGTCAACCACAATTCCTCCTCCTATCCAAATGCCACCCATACTATGGGAGCTACACCAACACCATCCACGGTGAACCAGGCTGAAATCCCTCAAACCGAGTTACAGCTCTAGAGCAAGAGCTGCGGCACACTTGCTGCAGCCCTCAGCAGAAATAAATACTTCCCTTTTCATGTGCAATAATTCCCTTTGGCATTTTTTACCTTGTTAACATTGCAGGAAATATATTCCCTAGCAGGAATATTGGCAGCAGTACTGAATTTTAAGTGATGGTTAAAGCAGGCTTGCAGGAAGATCTCTGCTTGTAAATGCAAGTGATTATACGGAGTGCCCTATTAAACAAGATTTATGCCTAACCCACAGAGGACAGACTGAACATCCAAGACCATGCTACATATTTCAGTACTTCACATGCAGTCTTTCTGCTCTGCAAATCAAGAATTCTTGTGGTGCATTCACCACCTAGCTCTGAGTAGAGATTCTAAACAACAACAAAAAATAACTACAAGCTAATTTGGCAATTCAAGCCAAGAGAAGGTGATACAGAGTCCTGTTTGCTTAAAATTATTCATTTAGTCACTTGCACCTTCCAAAAATAAAAGCTGTCTGTATCCTCTGGCACCTTGATGGTGAAGCTATCTTTTGTTCCCTGAATGCAATCCTCAAGCACAACACTCACTGTAGATCTGTAAGTGCAGGCACCCAGGTTTCATGGAAAAAGTGGACACTGGTATGATTTGAAAACAGCCAGTAGGCATTCACAGGTTGGGTCAGCATTTAATCACACCTTAAAAACCAAATAAGAGCTCAAAGAGGGAGCACAAATGTTGGTAGAGCTAGTGTTCTTCAGCTACACTGGGATTACACCCTCAGCTCAGAGCTGGGCTTGGTAACAGAGCCAGAGTTGTCGGTATTTGTTTCTAAGACGTGCCAGTCGCTGTTCTCCAGGCTCACACTCTGTATGTCAGAGAAGAGAGGGTGTCGGAGTTGGTGGATGTGCCAGACTGCTGTGGAGATTCACGCTCTCCCCAGGCAGCCATCGAGCAAGGTTGAACCTCTTGGCTGATGGAAAGTGAAGCATTACAGGAGACAGCTGGATTTCAAACCACATTCAGTTTTCCGATCAAAACCTCCAACTGCAACAGGAGTTGCAGTTCACACATAGACACCTGATTTCTCCTTAAAAGAGGATGAGCAGAAATTTCACTCCTCCAGGCAGCAAAAATCATTTTTCCCCTTCCTTACCTCCTCACTGCTCATTGATTCGGAGCTTGACGTACCACGATGGCACTGCACGATAACACTGGAGATCAGCTCCCCGGAGACTTCCACAACACTTCTGCAGAAAGTGGTTGGCTGTAACAGACCAAAAAATATAGCAACACTACAGTACAGATCCTCTCACAGGAGTTTCACTGGGAGTCGGATTTAAAAAACAAATTCCAAACGGGAGAAACTCAAGCAAGATTATACACCTAACAAATTATTGGAGCAGACTGTGGCCAGAAGAATGTATTCTGGTAGCATATGGCTACACACAAGTTGTTGCTCCACAGCTCCATGTTAGCTATACAAAGCCTTGAGCCTGCTTGAGGTAGAAGAAAATCTCCAAAGCCTTTTCATGGCTCTGGCATCGCCAAGCACAAACAAAACAGCTGCACAGGGCTATGCTGACGGCAGCTCCAGGTCTAGAAGTTAAACTACCTTTAAAGAAGCTGTCTCCCTGATTTGATAGAAGCTCCAGCAAAACCTACGCCCAAGTTTGGAAAACAGAAATCCTCACACCATCTTTCATATTGTATTGCCTCAAGGAGAAAAGAAGAGGGATGGTGTCTGTTGAGGATACAGTGATAATTTCACAGAAGCCAACTCTTGCATCTTTAAAGAAAACCTAGCAACCTAGCTAGGTTGCCCTCTTCTTCGTGGGAAAAACTACCTCCTGAGGTAGTAACATGACTCAAAACTTATGAGGAAAGCCTTTGTGCCACCTGTTCAGCATCTTCCCCAAATCCCTCCTCTTCCCTAAAGACTGTTCCCAGGAAGGACAGCCATGTTTGGCTGTGCTCACAGGGGGAAAAAGAGGCAAGAAGGGCTCAGCTTGGAGCAGCACAAAGAACCAGAGATCATTTATGTGGAAGTCTGACATACAGTATGGCATCACTGCACACGGGACTCGAGCTGCTCCACATGCTTTATACAATTTGTGCAGGCAGTTAGGACACAACCACTCAGAAGCTTGCAACGGGAGCCACGCTTTGTCAAAAATCACTGCACACAGAGAAGTCCAGATTCAAAGATTATGTATTTACACCAAAGCTGGTCATCTAAGAAGCAGAGAGCAGCAAGAGCTATATCAAGAGCCTCATCCGTGTTTATTTCCACCTGGAAAAGAGAGTTGAAGACCTGAAAAAGATCAGTGCTGTCAGCACAGAGTGGGAATCTGCGCTACCTAGGACGATAAGCCTTCCTATGATGTCTCTATGCACAACAGACAAAAGCAGGTCAAATGTAAGATTTTCAACCCTATTACCTTAGAAAAGAAGCCATACCTTCCCTTCCAGGCTTTGGTCTCATAGCACACAGACACTTTCACTACACGCTGCTCCATGACATGCATCCTCTTTCCAGCTCAGAGCAGTTCCTCTGTTCCCCACTGACCAGGCAGAAGGGTTTCCCAGCACTGACACTGACCCTTCCCACCTAAAAACCACTCGATGCCGTAGGTTATGTTTGTTTAGGTTTGGTTTTGTTTTCAGAAGGCCAGCCATTCCTCATTCTACAGTACCAGCAGTGTTTCAACACTTCCAGCACAGAGCTGGGCGGGGGGTTCATGTCAACACCAGAGGCACTTACCACGAAAGGCCCCATTTTGAAGTCACACGTGAACGGGTCTCTCCCTGAAGCTTTCATGCACACAGTTTCACGAATGCTGAACTGTAGCTCTAGCCTATATGCATTGCTGTTCCACATGTCAACCTGGTAAAAGGAAGGCCAGCAGAAGATGTAATTAGTGCTGGTCATTCTTCTATGCCCACAACATGGCAACTTTGCTTCTTTGTCAAGTTCTGCAACACATAAGAGCATCGTGGGTCAGCACCCAGTTTAGAGCAGATTAGTGTGTGAGAAAGGGCATTTCCACGGGGAGAAGCCTTCCATGGGGGTTTCAGTTGAAACCCCACAGCCATTGTGGGATCCTCCTACATCTCAGAGTCGGCTGGAGGAGGGGAACTATAGCTGTGCAAAGGCAGATAACCATCGCATCACTCCTGCATGCTGCCCCCTCTTCTGCATGCTAACAGCTCTGCTTCAGATACCCAGACTGCTGAGAAGTCTATAGCAAATACATGACTTTGAAAGTAAACCACATGACCACAAGCAATTGAAAGAGTGCAGCTTATAGAGTCACTCCCTGTCAGCTCAGGTGCCTCCATGGGCACTGCAAGCCTTAAAGAGTTTGGCTCCTTTTGTTGAGACATAAGGATTTTCTTTTCTTCTCCTCACCATCTCATCAATGTTTTAGCTCAAGATGGGAGACTCAAAAGAAAAAAAAACAAAACAACAAAACCAAAACCTAACAAACAAAAAACCCCAACAAACAACAAAAACCCTACTGCTTTCAAGCACTTTCCCCCCCCCCCCCAAACTAGATGAATCCAAAAGTCATCTCATCATTCCTTCCTGCAGAAGGCTTGATACATGTGATCTATGGAAACAGAACAGTTCTGAGGTTGTTCAGGAACATGGATGTGCTAACTTTAAATTAGGAAGCTTTAACCCCTTAACTCTAGGTATCTGATATAAGTCTTAGCAACACGAATTAAAATAGATAAGGATTTCCTGCTTGCATTTAGTCACTAGTATAGATTTAAATCAGTACTGGTGTGTGGAGACAGATGATGTAAACACAGACTGGAAGAAGAATCCTGAATGTGTTTGTGGTGGCTTTTAATTAGCAGCGCAGACATTAGGCTGAGAACCAGGTTACTTTATACCCAAAGCAAAGCAGTCAGCTGGAGGTATTTAAAAACATTGGTTTTGAAGAAAATCTTACAAGACATCCCTCAGATGTCTACTTTAGGGGTGGAAAATTTAAACTCCTAAAGTATTTTTAATTACAAACCAGCATACAAAGAATATTTAGGTTCCTACAGCCATAGCTTCAGATAATGCCCCAAACCCACCCTCTTCCAAGCAACATCAGAAAACTCCAACTAAATCTGGGTTTCCAGGGTTGGGTGAAAAAAGAGTTTTCTACCGCAGCAAAGCATATTTTAGGTAAAGGATCTCTGTTATCTGCACACTTACTTTTGCAACATGGCTCCTGACAACACCGTACAGGTTTGTCCCCCACAACTGGGAATTGATCCTTGCAAGGGAAGCATTGAGAGCCTCTTCTGTGACAGGGAGTTCATAGTCGTACACTGGAAACCCTGGGACAGACGCATCATTCCATTAGATGTTCAGTGCAGTTTTGTGCTTTTCCTCTCAAAACCACCATAAGAAGGAAGAGGTGGTTCCATTCTGAGCAACTTACCTGAACATGAGAAAACACTCAGCATGAGGACAAAAATTAAGATCCTCATGGTGTGACTTCCAAAATCCTCCAGTCCTTTCCCTTCCTAAATAAAGGTTTCCAGCGCACGTTCCTCTGTCTTTATATAAATGTAGCCTTGATCCCACATCTGACCTTCCTGTGTGCAAGCTCTGCTACAAACATTGCACTTTAAACAGAATTGATCCGATAGTAAATATTTGCTGTCAGCCCTTCTCCATTTAGCAGCAGTGCTCCAACAAGAGAGGGGCTGCAGTGTCTTTTTCCCAGGACTGCAGCTAAAAGGTAGCACTGAATTCCCCATCTCTCCATAGCCAAAGGCAATCTCGTTATTTTGTTCACTTTTAGCCATTAGTTTTCCACGTGGTGAGTCAACTCTTTCCTTAGCACCGGACCCAGCACTCATGTGTCTCAGCAGCAATGGGAAGCTGGCATTCCCTGAGAAGGGGACGATTCCCCAGCACAGAATGGGAGTCCACCCATGTAGACCCATCTGATACAATCACCCCGAAGGCCAAAGCATCCAACAGAAGCCTCCCAGACACGAGGCACACGGCAGACCCTTGGGAACCCCAGGTCTGTTTGCCTTGGGACCTCCTGGGACCGTTACTATTCGGTGCGTGCCAGAAGAACTCCCACATTGCTCTCACTCACCGAGCCCAGCTAACCAAAAAAGTGAGTGGCTGCGGACATTTGGCTTCCCCTGTCAGATCCTCCTGATGCTCAGGCTTCAGTTTCAGCACAGAAATTAACAGGATTTTTGAAAAATTACGGCCCAACTTCACTACTGAAAACACAATAAGGAATGAGCTAGAGACGACACCTCAGCTCTCGGCTAACTGGAGCCAGACTGCAACAGGACAACATGTTCTCCACACCCTCTCCAACACATGGCACATAGCACCTGCTAGTCTTGCTTTCCAGATACAGGCAATCTATCTTATCACTCTACCACAACTACCCCACAACAGAACCATGGAAACACTTCTGGTAAGGGTCAGAGAAGCACCTGGGTTTTAAGTGCTTAAAGGCTGTCCATGGGAGCTGGGAGGGAAACTGTGGCCTTCAAACAAGTTCACCCACTGCTGACCATTCACAAGGCACAAAAGTGTCTCACCACGTTCATTTTGAAGATCCCATGTGCGAAATTCCTCCATTAACCTTTAAATCGCAGTTCCACTTGAATTATGTGGCACGAGATAATTTTTAAAACTGTTGAAATTACACTCAAAGAACGACAAGGAAGAGGATGAAGTTCCTTTTGGTTGTTCAGTTGTCAGATGGCAGGAGGGCAGTCGATCACATGCTGGGAGAATCTGATTCCTTGGGTCACAAATGGAGCTGGATAAATATCACTCACACTGAAAATACTTTAAGGCAAAAATGTGTAAAACCAATGCTCTTCTAAGACACAACTGCCCAAGTGTGGGCCCTGATGGTCCCTGGATTCACTCGTTTTTCCTGTGAGATCCTAGAAAAGGAACCTGTTGAGCCATGGTACAAGCCCAGGAAAGAGTTTGTGTGTCAGCTGGTAGAGCTGCATGTTAGGACAGAGATCGTGCCAGGAACAAGCTGTGCCGGGGAGGGATGAGCAGACACGGCGCCAAACAGGAACCTCACCAGGGACACACTACTGGCTGGTGCCACACCACATGCGTGCCGTCCCGCCCAAGCGCTGCTCTCAGAAAGGTGGATGTGGGTGCATATTCCAAAGAGGGGTGGGCATTTTTTTACCAGCCAACTCTGATTTCAGCATTGGAAATGTGATCAAAAACGCCAATTGAAACTTTGCCCAGTCAAAAGCCAGAGCCTTTTCTGTACATCCATTCTCCTTTTTGACTGCGGCTGAAGACTCTCTCTCCCAGCTCTTGGAGACACTCATCTGTAGTAAGGTCTGACCTACTGCTTCCCAGTTCTCCTTAACTGCTGTTCATGTCACAGGGAGGCCCCGTGTCCTGTGGCCACAGCCCTGCCAGAGCACCACAATACAGAAGACTTAAACTGAGCTGGAGATTCTCAAGAACAGAGTCTGTTGTCCTATGCCCAACTTTTCTGCGACCAGAGTCAAGACCATGCTGCCTCAGGTGAAGGAGAAAACCTTCTGTTACACTTTGACCTGCTTCTACCGTGGTTTCTCTGCAGTCAATTGTGCTGCTGCTGCAGTAATGAAACACAAGAATTAAGACAACTCAAATCACTTGAATGGAAAAACTTGGCATTCAGAGCCCCAGGGTCCTTATTGTTTTCCAACACGCTTCACCACCCACTTGCTGCAGTAGTTTGGATAACATTGAGCCTTCAACTTCATCTTTAGAAAATGAACCATTTGCCTCTTGCAGGTGGGGACCGGTTGATATTCCACCAGAATCTGAATATGTAAAACTGCTTCCTAACTGCCGAGCCACAGCGTTGTAGCCAGTCCAGTAGTAACTTTTAACTTCTGAACAGGGTTTAAAGATTTTCCTCTTAGAGTAGCTACTAGGAAATGATGCCAGTAGGATTGCAGTAATGCTGAGTGGGGCTTGAAAATAAAGTTGTTTAATGAAATGAAAGTTCCTCTGCTTTGCTTTGCAGCATCCAGAGAATGGAAATGTTTGCTATTCCACCTCTCTGAATCCTGGCTCATTAAGTCTGTAATGAACTTGGTAAATATTTCTGCTGTCTCTCCACAGATACATTATACTCCAGTAGATTCATGCTACAGCAAAATTGGTTCCATCCACTGTCCGTGTCAGCATCGCGTTTGGGTTAAGGGTGCTCAACCCAGAGGCAGGAGCTGAGCAAGAGGCAGAAACTGGAGGTGGGCAGGATGGGAAGAAGGGAAGGAAGAAGGGATGGGAAGAATGGAAGGTCTGTGGAGAGAACAGGCTTGGGCACACGCTGGCGGGAGGAAAGGTAAATCTGAGCAGGGTGCAAAGTTGTCCCCTCTCACAGGTTACGGATCTCCACAGGTAGCACCTGCTTAGTGCTAATGGTCAGGGGCAACCAACAAGAGAAGGATGGTTTAATTCTTTTTGGGGCAGTGGGTTGGAAAAAAAGCATTCTTGGGAAGCCTCTGCTTTCAGTAGATTTAAGCAGTGGAACCAATTCTACATTTTCTGACTTGAAGTGTCCTGAGTTGTGGGTTTCTGAGGAGTTCTGAGGTTTTGACTGCATTCTTTGGACTGGAGACTGTAACTGAAGCATCAGGTTAGGAAACACCACTAAATTTGTGAAGAGCGACTGGGATTCCACCTGAAATTCAATACTTTGCAATCAAACCCAAGAGACTCTTCAGTTATTGGAAAATTCAGAACAGAAAGCTGTTGTTTCACCTATGCTAAGGAAACAACAGTCACGGCCACACAGACCAAGGACGATGTGCTCTTGAAAGAGCAAAGCATCCTTCCCTTCCTCTAAAGACCAGCTCTGGCCACATGCTGATAAGGACCCTGCCACGAGTTCCTAGGTGCTACAAGCCATATTGGTGAGTGGTGCTGTGGCACATGGAAAAGCAACAAAAGGTGAAGCCTTTGCCTCAAACGGAAAACAGGGCAAAACAAAGCGGAGAAGGTGCAAAAAGTGAGACCATAAGCATTTCTGACATGTTGCCTGCTGCCCAACTGCTGCTGCCTTCCACATCCCCAGGAATTACATGGACTTTCATGGGAAGACAACCCAGACACCACGTAGCACTGGGGAGAAGCCACAGTCTTTACAAAGACTTCCAGCTTTACAAAGGCTTCCAATTGCAGTGGCAGCAACAGAGCTCACAACGTCTCTGAACAGGGTAATGTTGTTTTTTTTTTCCCCAATTAACCAGACTGAAGAAGTTTGTGAAGACTTTTAGAGAGAGCTTGCAGAGCAGACAGAAAAAGCATATAGGCACATACATATACATCTTTTTAGAAAGCAGAAATGTTATAGTTAAATCCCCAAGAATACAAAACCTCCTGAAACTTGAGAGGAGGTGAGATGGAGACCCTTTTAATTTAAGGAACTGAAGGACTACTACCAGCAAGTTCCAGATGCCATGCATCTTGGGACAGAAGGAGGGGGTTGTATCCAATTTAATCCACATAGCAAACAGATACGTGCTATTTAAGAAAAGAGCAAATCAAAGAACTTCTGTTAAATTACTGTTTTCAGACCACTTTCACTCCTAGCAATCTTCTCAGCTCTGTTCCCAGGCAACTGGAAGAAAAATAATTTCTCTTTGTGAGTGACATTTGGATAATTACAAGATGTGTTTTCATTTAAAAAGTAAATCATCCAGCATCATCACATGTCTGTACTCTGAAAATAGTCTAAACAGCATCCCATGCACTGAGGAGCTATTCCTGAGCCCTTGTTTCCTGAACATTTAGATGACAGATGAAAGTTAATGATGTCCCTTCAGATAAAAGAAAACTCGATTAAATGCAAAATAACGGGGGTTTTTTTTGTGTTTGTTATTTTTTTCCCCTAGCTCTCACAGCATTGCATTGGCAAAATGAAAAGGCTCCCTAAAAGTTCTTTTCACACATCAGAAGACTAACTCTTGTATTGACATCAGCTGTCAGAGGTAGGAGAAGGGCTTCTACATTTTGCTCAGAATAACGGAGGCTTGGTAACCTGACCCATAGCTCATACTCACCAACAGAGACTCAGCTTTGATTCCCTTCAGGTCTCGTCTGCATGTCCCTCAAGAAACTAGCAGACCATTGTACAGCCAGTGTAGACACTGCCTGTGGGCTGCTGAACGTTCTCCAGCCCTTGACTGCTTGGGATGGAGAATATTTTTTTCCTCCCATTTCTCTAGCTGGTCTAATGCTCTCTAATAAGATGGTACCCTCTGCATTTTTCAGTCCTGCATTGAGCGTTCTGCTGGAAAGCGCTTGAAGATTTGGTGGCTGGAAGGAGAGTAAAGTGAAGGCAAGTGAATATAGTGACACTCCAGCTTCCCACATCCACAGTATTAAAAATTAAACCAGATACATTTTGTAAGTCTGGAGTTTATACCATGGCAGTTTCATACTCTGTAAGGGTTGCTGATGCTCTGGGAGAATTCATGGCGTTGTTCTATGTCAAGACTGAAAATCGTTGGAACTGAGCTCTCAACAGTAATTTTACAAGATTAAAGCAAACATGTTAGTAAGCACACAGAGGTAGTGCCTAAGGCCTTTTGCACTGCGTTTCTGAGACGCATCGTACATCCTCATCTAACGAACACAACCTAAACAGCTTCTGCTGTTGCTGCTGGAAGTGGACTCTGAGAGTGAAGCAAGAAAAAGCACACATTACAGCAAACAAAGCCTCAGTAACACACAGTGGATGACTCTTCCCAAACATCACAGGCTGCAGCAGAATCTCAGAGGCCTCACTTCATTGCTTTGAGCCTTTGAAACTTTCAATATTTATATTTCCCATGCCTGCCAGGTCAGCAGTAATAGCTCTTATGGGCTGCTGGCACAACTTCATTGCTGGCGCAATGCAAACATCACCTCCAGACCCAGAGGTTGTTACTTGAAAAGCCAGAGCTACATCTCTTTTTAAATTTATTTCTTTTTTTCAAGTTTTGCTGACCGTACTGACCATTTCCAAGGTTTTCTCCCTATCCCTAGGGCACATTCTCTGTTCTGCTGTTACACTCTTCTGCATTCTTAGTGAAAATTACCTGAAACCACCAGTCAAACCAAACCCTGGTAAAACTCAAAATCCTAGGCAAAACCAGGCAAAACATTCACCTCCCACTTCTGCTAAGTGCAGTGACCAGTGTCACACTCTGTCCCCTGGGAGCTTCATGCTGTCATTTATTGTAAGTGGCTTTGCACTGCTGAAGTGGGCTCAGCCTTTCTGGCATTCAGGCACATTACCAGCATCTCCTTTTAATGCTATTCCAACTTCAGCATCTGTGTAATTCAACACACAAAGGGTTGTTTCTGGTAGCAAGTCATGAGAAGGTCTGGATTCAGAGGAACATGAGTCATGAATTTTTACTAAAAATTTATTTTTTCAAGTTACATTCTTTTGCTCAATAAAAGGGTTTAGAATCTTTTTTGTAATTTCCCAGAGGTGTTAAGATCCATAACCAGAAAAATCAGAAGTCCGAACAAACTTCAAGGATTTTTAAATACTAAAGCTGTCACTTTAATCTGGTTTTTTAAGAGTCTGTGAGCAGTTACACAAGGTTTTAAGCACTAGATAAAAAGTCATTGGCAGTGAGCTTTAAATCAGCATATATTTCAGATAATTACTTCAGTAATGAGGAGCAAAACCAAGAGCCAAACAGTCAATTGCAGGCACTGTTTTGTCTCATGCCCTGCAAAACAGCAGCCTGGCATTTAGCAAGGGATGCAAAAGTCTCAGGGTACACATAAAACCACAGAGATTTTCAGATGCTGAAAGGGACCACTCTGGTGCCTGAGGTTGGAAGCAAAGAGAAACCCAAGAAATGCTTTCTGGTCCTGCTTCAACACATGGTGCCCAGCCACATTTTTCTGTTTTTTTTAAAAAAAACTTACTGACAAACCCAGGGATGCTGGTGCTCTTTAGAGATACTCCTAGAGACATCTCACTTGTAATGACCCTAAGAAGTAGAGGCACTGGCTGCAGAAGTTGTTTACCTGAGCCCATAGAGAACAAGTAAGTGCAAAAAGTAGAAGGAAGACTGGAGAAAAATGCACAAGGACAGAGCACCGCAGCATGCCAGTCCATTGGGGAGCCCAGGATGGAGGCCTCCTGCAAACCCTCCTCTTGAGGGGAAGCCCTCAAACACAAAAATCAGGTACCCATCCCTCCCTCCTCCACGTACACAGATGCCTCCAGGCAACCGCTCGGCACAAGCACAGTTAAGAGCCAACAAAAACACCAGGAACAGCTTGGTAGCTCCTATCTGACCTACGCCAGATCCCACCACCAAGCCTTCTCCTCAGCACCCCTTTCTCCCAGGACTGAGAATACCACAGACCCTGCTCTCCCAGAGAGCAGGAGCACCCATGTCCTCCCTGTTGAAAGGATA
The DNA here is from genome assembly GCF_036417535.1 of Chlamydotis macqueenii. NCBI lineage: Eukaryota > Metazoa > Chordata > Aves > Otidiformes > Otididae > Chlamydotis > Chlamydotis macqueenii. Next base: position 42,754,450 of record NC_141561.1, read on the forward strand.
CAGCAGAGTGGTGTATTTTTTTTTTAAGTAACTCGTTTAATTACTTGGAGAAATTAGATTTATTCATTCATTCAAGGGCTGTGCTTGGGCATCTGACAAAGGCTTAGATGAAACAGCCAAAAAGGGATTTGTCTTGCACATCTGCTGACACTTTTCCCTATGAATTGCTGAGAGTCACGCAGGTGAATCAACTCCAATTCCAAGCACACTGCTCTTAGAACAGGTACTGTCAGCCCACTCTTATTATTCAAGCCAGGCTGCCTAAGCTCACATTTAACACCCGACAGAATTAAAGCCCAAAGCTAGGATAAGGCCTCTCCTCTCTGACACACTCCAAACCCAGACTCCTCAGGACACTGTCCACACCATTTCCTGAGGCAAGACAAGATATTCTAGAGTCCAACCAACTAGTAGCGATTACCTACACCTGCACAGAAGGCAGCAACAATACAAAGAGGAGCTGCTGAACCTCTTACATGTCTCTCATTGTAGATTTATAGAGCAAATCAGCTCCAGGGTTGAACCACAGCAGAAAAGGCCTGAGCAGGAAAGCCATGGTGCACCTGCTGCAGCCCTCCATGCTACCAGTCTGCCCTAAATCTGCCAGTATTCCGGCAAGCAAGAGCCATCCAAATTAGACACAGTCTGGTGTCCTGCAGCAGAGGGGGCACAGAGCAGGTTCACAGCCCCTAGGACTGCTCCTGATAAACACCTGTACCCTACGGCCCACCTGGGGACCCAGAGCAGATCCTGGCTGATCACAGTCAGTAGGCACTTTGCTCAGTCTCTTCTGAGACAGGGACTTTGCAGCACTGTTGTAAATTCTGGTAGTTCTACCCCCTTGTAGGTGGATGTATGCAAATCTTGAAACCTCCTGTGGCAGCACCATGGGAACAGGAGCTGAATCTGGGTTCCCTATCATGCAACACAGCCTATGCACCCAGTCTGCAAAAGCTAACTGATCCTACCTGGTTCACAGGGTTACTGTGACACTTCTCCGTCCACTTATGCTTTGAGGAAACCTTTGAACACCTTGGTTTGATTTTACAATAAACTCACTAAAGTTTATCTGCAAGCATCTGCCAGCACCTTCAAGCATCACTCACCAGCTTCTTCAACTCTGCTTCCAGCCAAACTGAGCAACCATTTCCAAGGGAATTCTCTGCTTCATCACTTGCATCCTAGGTAGATAATTATTTTGTCAAGTTTATTTAAACATGCAGCTTGCTGTTCCAAATCATAACTTGCTCTACTGGGTCTGACTGGGACAGAGTTAGTATTCTTTAGAGCAATTGGTTAAGATCAGCAACGAAAAGAGTGTTGGGAACACATGGATGTTCCAGCTACCACTGAGTGGTGCTTACACAGCCATCAAGGACTTCTCTGCTTCTCAAGCTGCTCCCCAGGAAGTGGGTTGGGGGTGGGCAAGAGATGGGGAAGGGGCACAGCCAGGACAGCTGCCCAAAGGGATGTTCCATGCCACGTGGTACCAAACTTTTGGGGTTTTTTTCTTAAAAAAGTAGATTCTACAAGGCCTTAAGGGAAATACACTGTCACAGGTCTTGAGCAAAAGTTACCCAAAGCAACTAAATCTACACAAGTGCAGCTCCAGCAAGGCAGGAACATTTAGTGTGCTCAGGTTTCCCTGAAGAAGACGTTTGTGGGAGTCACCTATCAAGTGTTCCCAATCTAAGTTCATTAGCAAGAATTTACAGAGATTAAGTTTTACAGTTACACTCCAACATAGGCGCTAGGACCTCGTCAGCACATGGACACAAGCCAAGTACAAAACACTGCACAAACATCCTGAATACTTCGTAGCTCAAATTCTAGACTGATACCAGTCACACAACAAAAACCCATTTCTAATATCCAAACAGAACCTCTGAGTAATGCTTATTTGCTCACTATTTTGAGAGCAGAAAAGGAAAGAAAAAAATTCGTTTGTGAATAAATTATTACAAATCAGCCTTCTTTTAGCAACCAAGTGCACTCAAAAAGGGGTAAAGATTTCCTGTACATACCAAGGAACGCTTCACCTCGAGCAGTTCTGCTGCAGGCGATGCAGCCACAAGGTTACAACCTCATCCTGCATTTTTGCTCCTGATGAAACAATCCTGTATTTATGAGTCTGACATTTCACAGAGAGCAAATTTATTGCAATTAAGGTTTAATTACAGTCCATGATTAATCTCCAAATTACATAAATCCTTTCTCACAATACCTGCAGGTCAGCCACCAGCCCAGGCAAGCAGAATGCTTTCAATCTTCACTTACTCATACATCCTTGCTTGAGCCAATATTTTTAACTGTCTGTCATTTTAGTGTCTCCCAGACCAAGCCCACACTGCAGATAAAACACAGTGTTTTTCAGCTATTTACCATGAAGAACAAATTTACATCTTTTAAGCAAATACTCTTAAAAAAAAAAAAAAGGCATTTTATATGATCTCAGTTCAAATTCCTTTTCACAAGAAATGTTTCCTGATAGTAGAAAACTCATAAATTAACAGGGAGATTATTAGATTTAAATGTTTCTTAGATTTACAATGTTGTTATTGGAAATACATCAACGTCCTACACAAAAGAAAAACAATAGGAATGACATAAAGCAAGAACTACTATCCACTTATACTGAGGATGCAGGAAAATAACTCTGACACAAAGTTGCCTTGAGACAGTATCATATCAATGTTTTACATCAAATTAATAATGGAAAAGCAGGAGACAACCAGGGGCAAAAACATGTAAACCACCTCCTTTGTGAGGAAATACAGCCTGGCTTATTTACAACACCCAGGCACTGCTTTCCTGCTGAGCTCCCTATGGCAGGCTCCAGCAGCATCTGCACCCCTCCTGAACAAGCAGCACAGCCTCAGGCATCACCCGCCCCACGTGGAGCCTCAGATATCAGAGCGGGCCACAATGCATCCTCCCGTCCCTGCAGTTCTCCGTCCTGTGCCAGGGCCCTCGACCCTGGGGACAGAGGCAGGACATTTCCACAGGAAAGCAGTTTGTACCACGAGATGGGGAAGGCATCCGTGAGGTCAGGGCAGACCCAGCAGGACAGGTATGTCCTGAAGGATATCTGAAGGAACATCATCGTGCTTGATGTGTAGGTACCTATGCAAGCTCAGTATCAGCTGCCTCAATTTCCAGCACTGCCCAGTCTTCACCAGCCATCCACACGTGAAAGGAGCACTGCTGGGAGGTTTTGCGGGACAGAACCTAAAGGCCAACTTGTGTACAGGTCGTATCCCCTCGCATATCCGCAACGTCATCCTCAAACCAGACAAACCCTCCCATGTCTCCAGAGAAGAGCAAACAGCATCCGGTAACAACTGCCAAAAATGCCTACCTCATTCTCTCCAAGACGCTCAGAAAGGGCGCTAGAACATCATGACACTAAATTTATGCATCCCCAGCTTAGATTAGTGTGTAAAGGAAGTAAAAAGCAGGATACATCCGTCACCTCCTGGGACACGGCAGCAAAAGCCAGGCAAATGCATATTGTCATGGATTAAAAACGCCTAAATAGGTAAGATAACGCATAAGCGTGTGGGGAAAGACCTTTTAATTCACAGTTCTCATTGCTGTACTGAACTGACCATGTCCCAGGAACTAGGCTAGCCACCAACTCCCTTTCCTCCAAAGGGATTTACCCAAATTAGTAGTTTTCTTGGGGAAAACAAACACACACTTAAACCCTTTCAGAACAGGCATTTGAGCCTTACTTCTCCAAGTGTGTATCCAGACTCAGGTTCAGATTTAAAGCCCCAGGCCCACCACAAACACAAGCTGGCTGCTGTCTTCACAGCTCTGAGCTCCTGCCTCCAGTCATGAGAGCAAAACCAGCCCGTTCTCAGCAAGAGACCAGACCTCTCTTCCCACAGGATGCTCTTTCAAGCAATATCCAGGACTCTCCACTGTGCACATTTTTCATACTTGCTCTGAACAGCCTTTGGACAATGGAGCACAACCTGGCTCAGACCCAGTGTTGGCAAACCCCAAATACTGGCAGAGGAAGAAGGAGCAGCTGCACCTTCAGCCATTTTGCAGTAATGTCCAGGACAAACTAGAAAGGTCCCCTATTTCTGGTCTCATTTCGTTTGATTTCTGACTGCGGCTTATGCAGGGGCTGGGATTCTTGAGTTGTGAGGATCAGGACTGGATGCAGCACTCCAGCTGCTGTCTGACAAGCGGTGAGTGGAGTGGGACAATCACACATCTGTCTCAGCTAGCAATGTCTCTGCGGCTGCAACCCAGGATCCTATTGGCCCTTCTTGCTGCAGCAGCACACTGCAGACTCATATGCAAGTGGTTGTCCACCAGAACTCCCAGGTCCCTTTCAGCAAGGCTGCTCCCCAGCCACACAGATCCCAGTCTGTACTAGGCTCTTTGATTATTGTGTCCAAGGTGCCAGACTTTGCACTTGTCTTTGTTCAGCTTCATGCTGTTCTTACTAGCCCACTCTTCCAGCCTGCCCAGGTCTATCCCTTCTGACATGTCCACCTCACCACCCAGTCTGGTGGCATCAGCAGACTTGGTGAGGGTGCTTTCAATTCCATCGTCCATGATGTTGAATGGCATGGGACTCAGTATCAGTTCCTGGGGATCACAATTCTGACAGGCTGCCAGCCTGAGTGAAAACCATTGAGAGTGATCTCTTTTTCCTCTGATTTCCTACCCATCCTGCAGACGACCCATCCGATCTTGTTCTTGTCAGTTTTTCCAGGAGAAAGCTATGGGAAACACTATCAAACACCTTGATGAAGTCCAGGTAAACAACATCCACTGCTCTCCCCATGACAACAGACATTATTTTGTTGTAGAAGGTGATTCAGCGAGCCTGGCATGGTTTGCCCTTGGTAAATCCATGCTGGCTTTTCCCAGTCAGTTGCTTCATTTGGTTTGTAATCATTTCCAGGAGGACTTCTTTCATTACTTTCCTAGGGACTGGAGTAGGACTAAGAGGACTGTAGTTTCCTGGATCCTCTTTTGGGCCCTTCTTCTAGATGGTAGGACATTTGCCCTCTTCAAATCAACAGGGACATTCCCTGATTTCCACAACTTTTCAAATATTATAGATATCAGCCTTGCCACCATCTCAGCCACCTCTCAATGCCCTGGGGTGGATTCCATCCAATTTATGTTGTTTGAACCCTTGCAAGAGCCCGCTGACCAGCCCTTCCTCCACTCCTGCTAGGTCGACACATGCGTTATCATAGCTACTTGATCTGGTGATCTGGGGTCCAGGTACACAAGTAAAGACATAGGCAAAGAAGGTATTGAGAACACCTGCCTTGTCAGCATTATTAGTCACCAGCTTCCCTGCCATGTTTAGTAACAGTTTTGACAGTATGCTTCTTTTTTTTTTTTTTTGCTTTTAAGCACATCCAAAACTCACTGTTAAGCCAGGGTGGTCTCCTGTTCTGCCTTCTTCTTTTGCCTTTATAGGAGATGGACTGAGGTGGCCACTGCTCACGGGGAGGCCCTGTCTTTTGAGAATTGTCCTTGGTCACCCTTCGGTGAGACTGCCCTGCCCTCCACCAGACCCTGCAGAAGCAAGGTAGGAGATAAGGAACTTGCCAGGATCCAGTAGCCTAGCTGGGCTCCCAGGCAATGAATGCTCTCCACAGCTCCAGCTGCTATTCAAGGTGGTGGCAGAGAGGTGAGCAGGAGATGAAACAGCAGTTATTCTCAGCAATGAACACCTAGGAAATATGCAGGGAATAGTGGGAATAAAGCTTCCGAACTTCCTTCTCCAAGGGCACCATCCTCTTACTCAGCATCCCAACCCATCCACCCCTGTGTAGAGAAGGCCATTCTCCTAAATCCATTGCCAGGTTTCTCCTCTGCAGCACCGAGACCCAGGCCAGAAGGAAAAAGATCCTCTGGCATCTGTGAAGGTAATGAGACCTTCAGAACAGGGACTGACCATACTGGAAGACATTTCCATCATGAACTGACGTTGCTCTTCATCTCCACACAGAGCACACGAGGCAAAAGAAAGGCAGGACCAGGACCTATGCGCTTCAGGGCCCAAGTTTTCAGCTGTTTCACCTCCACAAAGAAAAGACACACAGATAAGATGAAGAAGCAGGACTGTTTATTTGCAGAAGGCCAAGCGGAGGGATAGGCTGGGAGCAGGTGAAGGGGATGGGAAAGGCCCCAGGGCTGGAGCTGTCATCTTAGAGGGCAGGGAGAGGCCAGGAGCCACCCAATCTTCTGTAGAGAGTCTACAGATTCTCCCTTCTTGGCTGGGTGGTCCCAGGTCCCTGGTCCCCTGCCGGGACACCCACAACACCCAGCCAACAGTCAGCTGGTGCTGGGCTTTGGAGGGAGCAGAAGGCTGGGCGCTCCTGGGGAGCTGCGGTGCCACCCTGCTGCCAAAGCCTATCTGGGTCAGGGGTCCATCAGCATCCCCAGGTGGAATGAGCCTGGAGAGGAGCCCATGGGGTCACGCTCCCAAGGGAAGGGAGCGTGCATGGGGTGCAGGATGGCGGCAAAAGGCTGCAGCAGCGGGCATGGACAGACTCCAGGGTTTTGATTTTTCAGAACATGGTTCAAAATTACCTTCAGCATTTTACAAGAGGACAGATCACTAGAACTGCTGGCAAGTACACTGCAGGCTTTATATGTGAAAGGAATGAACTACGTGCATATTTTTCACATTCAAGGCATACAAACAACGCCAGAAAAAAAGAAATTCTAGAAGGGAAACTTATCTCAATAATTTATGATGCAAGCTAACTGGAGTCAATGAAAGCCTGAGTCCTTTATAAACTTTTTAACAGCAACGCACGGATATTTCCACATGTAAACAAGCAACGCTGCTATTGATAGTGCTGCATCCCCCGGGATCCTGTAATGCATGGCATTAAGTAACATAAAGCAGCAACAAGAGAGCAATAACCTTTCTGATAATGTCTCATCACACTTTTCCCTGTAAAACTATTTGATTTTCAGCTACAAAGACAAGCAGAGCAGCAGCTTCAGTGAAGGATGCATACAGGTGCTAGCCCCCTCAGTCAGGAAGCTGCACCTCAATCAGCTACATCCCAGAAGTAGAAACTGTACTGAAGCAATATCCCTGTACTGAAGCAAACACCAAAACATACAAAACTGTCTTGTCTTCACCATCTTGGACCGACATGTTTTCACAGCAGCCATGGACTGGAGCATGTCGTTGTCCACAGAGGCAGGCCTGCACACAGGCTTTGGTTTCTACCATGGCTTTATTTCCACTGGTCAAGACAACTCACCTGGGGAATGCTCTGCTTCTGCCAAAATTCCATCTCCACGTTCCTAACTAATTACCTGCAGACCTCATGTGGTACCCATGTAAACACCCATATATTCTGCCTGACAGTCCTCAGACAAACTGCAAGTCATGGTAAAGTGTATAGACCATGAAAGCCATTGCCAGGCAAAAGGAAAATACCTACACCTTCCAAATCAAACATCTTGGGAGATCGTTCCTAGACACTAGGGATAAAGATGGCTTTGCCAGGTAAATAAATGCCACTTGTAGCGGTTTCCCTTCAGTTGGTCATGCACCTAGTGATACCCCACAAAACACAGCTGCTGTTTTGCACCATGCCATTCAGAAAGCAAAAAGAGCAATCTGACCGCAGCAAGTATTACAATATATAAAGCTGGCCAACAAGTCTCCATTTCAAAATGCAAACATCTGCAAACAGATGTCAGATGAATTGCAGTGCTCCCAGTATACAAATTATCACTAAAGAAAAAAAGGAAGGATCGCACACAAGGCCTTTGGAAACACTTGCTAGATGAACTAAGTCTCTCCCATCAGGAGTTGTAATAGTTGAGCTTCTGCACTGCTGCACAGTTCCAGGCAGAGTGGGAAGAAGTCCATAGCGTTCATGTAGAGTCTGAGATGTGGGTGCACGGTTGGACCAAAGGCTATCTTTCCTCCAGGAGGATGATGCTGAAACACGCTGTATTGTGGCACACCAGCATTATGGACCTCAGCAGGTCAGACAGACAGACCATGCAAGCAAAGCTAGATCTGGTAACTACACAAAGGAAAGGGCAGGGAGATTGATTCATTGAGATAAGCAATTAGTGGCTAAAGGAAACCCATGAACAGGCCCCTTTGAGTGAAATTGAAAAGCAAAGTGATTTAGGCAGCAGTAGCACTCTTGGAATTAGGAGTGCTTTTTAACAGCAGCTTATGACTAATTGCTGCCATTGAACATCAGGGGAGATGAGGAAAAAGGAGAGCTTGTGTAACATGGGAGTCCTGCCAGGAGATAAACAGTCATCTTAATGTTTTACCATCATCTTGCAACAAGCAGAAAGGGCTGTTTTACCAAAAACAATCCCACAAAAATCCTAGTAACTCTTGCTGAGACATTGACACTCTGGTGGATCAGTTGCCGTTCGCTTGGTGGTTAATGCCAGCTCAGAGAAATTATTTCTGATGAATCAATACCTGTGTAAGCAAAAGGAAGTACTTTAGAGTAGAGCTCCTAGCCCACCTCATCGTTTTACTTTCATCCTCGTGACATCAGCTCAGAAAATTGGATGTATTGTGCAACACTTGGGATCAAGGAACTCTTTGCAGCACCCATTGAGAACACGGTGTCTTAGCAGGAAGTCAAAGCAAAAGAAACACCTGCAAGCAAAGTACCTGGAACAGCCAATCCAGCATCTCATACCAGAGATGGTCAGTGCAGATACAAGTGTTCCCTTTCAGATGAGAGTGCACAATGCACACATCTGCTTCCTGTGAGACACTAACCTCTCTGTTCACACCACAATGTTACTATGGTGGACTGCCAAGGCTCGGCTTCAGAGCCAGGACAGCTCGCACGCTAAACAGTTTGATCACAATCGAGATGCCATCTAGATAGTTTATCAGGCATAAACTGGAAAGGGACACCATTTTTGAGACACTGATTATGTATAATGACAGATTGTTTCCACAAACTCCATCATAAACAGGTATCTTCTTTCCCAGGCTAGTTAACTATAATTCATTCACTCCTTTCTACAGATGATGATGTTAAGATTTGCAGTTCCTCTTGTCACTGTTCCAAACACTCTCCAGCCACTCCATTGTCTTCCTTGAAGCCTAGCGCTAACACTGGATGCTCTGCCCAAGAGAGGATTCATTGCACTATCAGCAGCAGGAGGATTAGTTCATACATCTCACAAACAAAACACCAGGTATTTAATATTAAATTTCAGACACTTTTCTGCAGAGCTGCTGTCTTATCAGATTTCCCCCCATTTTACGACTGCGTAGCCAGAGATTCCCAGGTAACTGTAAAGTTCGCATTTGGTCTTACTGAATTGCAACATATTTTTCAGTCAAACTGCAGCTACCTTTGATCTGAGACGGCGCAGTTTTGAGCATGGACAGACAAGATCATAGAATCATAGAATGGTTAGAGTTGGAAGGGACCTTCAAAGGTCATCTAGTCCAACGCCCCTGCAAGGAGCAGGGACATCCCCAACTAGATCAGGTTGCTCAGAGCCTCATCCAGCCTGGCCTTGAACGCTTCCAGAGATGGGGCTTCCACCACCTCTCCGGGCAACCTGTTCCAGTGTTCTACCACCCTCAGTGTAAAAAAAATTTTCCTAATATCCCATCTAAATCTACCTCCCTCTATTTTAAAACCACTACCCCTTGTCCTATCGCAACAGGCCCTACTGAACAGCCTCTCCCTTGTAGGCCCCCTTGAGGTACTGGAAGACTGCTATCAGGTCTCCCCAGAGCCTCCTCTTCTCCAGGCTGAACAGCCCCAACTCTCTCAGCCTTTCTTCATAGGAAAGGTGCTCCAGCCCTTTTATCATCTTTGTGGCCCTCCTCTGGACCTTCTCCAACTGGTCCATGTCCTTCTTGTGTTGGGGGCTCCAGAACTGGACACAGTACTCCAGGTGGGGTCTCACCAGGGCAGAGTAGAGGGGGAGAATCACCTCCCTCGACCTGCTGGCCACGCTTCTCTTGCTGCAACCCAGGATGCGGTTGGCCTTCTGGGTCGCAAGGGCGCATTGCTGGCTCATGTTGAGCTTCTCGTCCACCAGCACACCCAAGTCCTTCTCCTCAGGGCTGCTCTCAATCCATTCCCCACCCAGCATGGATTTGTGCCTGGGACTGCCATGACCCAGGTGCAGGACCTTGCACTTGGCCTGGCTGAACTTCATGAGGTTGGCACGGGCCCACCTCTCCAGCCTGTCAAGGTCCCTCTGGATGGCATCCCTCCCTTCCAGCATGTCGATGGCACCACACAGCTTGGTGTCATCGGCAAACTTGCTGAGGGTGCACTCTACCCCACTGTCCATGTCGCCGACAAAGATGCTGAACAGGGCCGGGCCCAGCACGGACCCCTGAGGGACGCCATTCGTGACCGGTCTCCACATGGACATTGAGCTGTTGACCACCACTCTCTGAGTGCGGCCATCCAGCCAACTCCTTATCCATCAAGTGGTCCATCCATCAAAGATGACCTCCAGAATTCCATAATTCTACAGCCTATTCTCTATGTGACCTGGAGTTTAGTGCATCCAAGAAAACACCCAGTAACTGGCAAACCTTGTAGATTTTATTAGGTGGTTGCAAGTCATTCATAACTAAACGGAACTTCAGGTCAAGTGAATACAAAGTTATCCCTGAAAAATAGTGTTCTGGTTTTGTTTAGTGGGGGGGGGGGGGCTAAGGTGGTAGCTTCTGTAGGAAACTGCTAGAAGTCGCTCCCCTTTGTTCAGTGGACTCGGCCAGGCTTAGGGCAGACCTGCTGCTGGCCAAGGCCAAGCCAATTGGTAGAAGAATGTTCCCTCATAATGCCCTGTGATAAGGTATTTAAGAAGGGGGAAACAGGAAAAAAAAAAGGGAGAAGAGAAGATGTGAAGAAGCTGAGCGGGGGCAGAGAGGGGGAGGCATGAGCCTTGTGGGCCTTGCAGGCCTCACCCTCTGGCCTCCTGCTGAGCAGCTGACTGGGCCCAAATCGGCCTGGCCTGGGTGCAAGAAGTGGAGAGGAGATGAGAAGTGAATAAGATGTAAAAAGGATCCTGAGAGGCGTCTGCCAGCCTGTTGTGAGGAACGGCTGCAGACACCAAGGTCAGTGAAGAAGGAGTGGGAGGAGTAACGCGACTCCTGGCCAACATTTCCCTGCAGCCCGTGGTGATGACCATGGTGGAGCAGGTTGTCCCCCTGCACCCCATGGAGGTCCACAGAGGAGCAGAGATCCCCCTGCAGCCCGGGAGGACTCCACGCCAGGGCAGGTGGAGGCCTGAAGGAGGCTGTGGCCTGTGGAGGCCCCGCTGGGGCAGCTGTTCTGGAGGGACTGCACCCCGTGGAAGAGATGACCCACGCCGGAGCAGTTTCACGAAGGACTGTGGCCTGTGGGTGGGACCTCATGCTGGAGCAGGGGAGGAATGTGAGGCATTCTTCCCCTGACTATGAAGCAGCAGCATAAAACAACGCATGATGAACTGACCGCAACCCCCATTCCCTCTTCCCCCCTGTGCCGCTCGGGGGGGGGAAGGTAGTAGAGATAATGTTAAGCCCGGGAAGAGGGAGGGGAGGGAGGGGGAGGTTATCTTGTTCTCTGTCTCATTCTCCTGCTAGTTGTAGAAATAAATGAGTATTTTTCCCCAACTCGAGTCTGTTTTGCTGGTAACGGTAACTTCAAGGATTTCTCCCAGTCCTTTTCTCAAACCTCGAGCCATTTTTCTTATATCATCTCCCCCTATTCTCTTGGAGAGTGGGGAGAGTGAGAGAGAGACTGGGTAGTCTGGTCCCAATCGGGGCTAAACTATGACAAATGGTGAGGGAGGTGATTCAGGAACGTTTGGCGCAGGTATAAGCTATCTTACAGAAAAATCCTTTATGGGAGAAGGAGCCAGGCTCTAATGTTCAGGTTATTCAGTCTGTTCCAGATTATCCTTGTCAACAGCTACATGTCTTAACCGGCTGTCTTTAAAGAAGACGAGTTCTCCACATCCCTCAGTATTCTGCCTGACTTTCACATCCCATGGGTACCTGTGGCTCCAAACTAGATCTTCCAGAGAACTTGGTGAAAAAGGACACTAGGCTCACGACCAGACACTAAACTGCAGCTCTGGAAACTTGGGGTCAACTCTTCACTCTGCAGTTTATCACAGGGGACACGGGAAGGCCATAGTGATCTGCCATAATGCCCTGCTTTGACAATGGGAAAATAAACTTTATTCCTACCCACAATTCTCTCTTTTCTATTTGTTTTTAATGTTCTTCGGCATAAAAATGAACCAACTGTAAAGGATCCAGCACAGCAGCTCCTCATTTTCCAGAGGACCTCCAGCACAAAGACAGCTAAAATAACTTTGGGTTATTCACAGTTTTTCAAAGGCAAGGGAGCAAAATAAAATATTTTAAACCCTGTCAAAAATTCTTAGAAACACCAGATAGAAAATCATATTTTTCAGAAAAAACAAATGAGGATGAGAATTTTTTAGCTCTGATTTAATTTCCAATATTAGACAACATCAATAATTAATACTAACTCTTCTTCCAAAGACATACTGATGTAACATCACAGATGCTGAAAACTTATTCAAGTCAGAGGATGGGTTTAAAGAGGGCTTACCCTGCTCAGATAGCTGCTCTTGGATTTCAGCTGCATTCGTTTGATTTTGCTGGAAATCTCTTTCAAATCAGAGAGTTTAAGAATAAAAAAAAAAAAAAACCAAAAACCAAGCAGCTTTGTGTATATAAAGTCAGTCTAACTCATTCCAAGAGATGATCGCAGGGAAGGGAAGAGAAAAAAGCAAGCAAGCAGTAGTAAGTACCTTAAAATACCCTAGAACATACATACCCCAGAAAATACTGTACAACATCAACAACAACAGGCATAAAACCTGTTATCTGAACTCCTGGCTACCATGTGGACACCAGCCAACACTTCAAAAGCAGTAACTGACTGCTTTTTATATTCAGTAGTCACATTGTGGTGGGAAATAAAGCGGTGTTAACATTGCTTCTCACAGGAAAGCAATGCTAAGAAGTAATATGAGTAACAAGTAATTGCCTCTCCAAATATTACACCAAATGCAACAGTGCTTGAAAGGACACTCCCAATCACAGTTTTCATCAATGCAATTTTTACAGTGAGCCCTAATGCATATGTATTTTACCTAGTTCACAAGCAGCTACAAGCTCCCATCTATATCCCGTCTCATTGTGCTCCTTCAAATCAGAGATGGCAAATCAGTGGAGTTTTGTGGAGCATTCATTCTGATGCGGGAAGCTGCCTTCAAACCCTCCCTATGCTGTAACTGAAGTCCATTATTCCTCGGGACAGACATCTGTATCATGTTTAAAGAAAAGTTTACCCCATGATCAAGGCTTATGCCTAGGACTCAGTTACATCCTTGTTTTTATGACATCATCTCAAGTAAGAGCCAGTGAGATATCCCTGGAGTGCCTGGCTCTCTAAGGCACTTCTCCTAAGCACTGGCTTCAGCATATTTCTGTCATTAAAGCTGAAGGCACGAATAGACAAACCAGCTTGCTGTAAGGTATTCCCTCACAGCATACCAGCTACAATTTGGTTATTACTTTTCATTAGAGAATTAAAGTTATCCTATTTCAGTTTCAAGAGGAGCATCACTGGACACATAGTTGCTCATCATTTCCATTTCACTCTTGAAAGCAAGCTATCATTTTGTAATCTTTCGATTGCTGTTAAGGAATTTAGAAGCATTTTGAAGTGTATGTGGGTTTTTTTCACCCTTGGACTCTTATGAAGCCTGTGTTCTTCACATTAAAGCAACTCCCCACTTCAGAAGAAAAATACATAATTTAATCAAGCCCTCAAAAAAATACCCATTATGAAGGTCTTTCCAGTATCACAGTCATAAAAAGTATTCTTGTATGACAATTCTGATAATGGCATGCTCTCTAGTAGAGTGGTAGCTTTATATTGCTTCAACACCAGACGTTTCTGTGAATCAGATGACAATTGGTTATTTTAATAATAACTAAAGGTCTTCCTACCCTGCACTATGTATGGAGCATCCTTTGTTTACCTAGTATGTGTTGCCTGTGCTATCTGAAGGCTTGCCACAATATAGCTGAACTGCCATTTCATTTTATAAATAGAGGTTAAACTAACAAAAAAAAAAAAGGTTAATTACCTCATGCCTTCAGCACTAGAAGCTAAACTTGACAGAACACATATTTGAGAAGGGTACACTCGAAGCATGTCATGCCTCTTCTTCCCATCGGTGTTTCATGGGTCTGTTATGCAGCACAATATTGCAGTTTTATAAGATGGAAGTTATTTTTATTTCTATTCCACAAAATGAGGCATAATGAGAAGCACTTCTTCAATGCTAAGCAAGCATCTTTCTACTTCATTTTCCAGCACAACATGAAGCTACATATGGAATCAAAGGAGCAAAGGAGTATGTTAAAAAAGCCCAATTAAAATGGACTTCTTGCAACAGTAACAAAGACTGCACATGACTCTCAGTGACGCTCATTTTTCTTGTGCACCACTACCTGCTTTACCAGGGGCACATACCCCAGAGAAGTCTGAAACAAATACCTTGGCATCCAGTTGTCTAAATTGATGCACCATCCTGAAAACAGAAATAGGACAGAGAGAAGGCTAAGCCTGGGTATTAGAGAAGCCTTGGCTAACCCCCTCCCCTCCTGACAAATCTGTGTAGAACTGCTTTGCAGAAGTCTGGAGCTAAGAGATCTAGTCCTTATCTTTTGCCAAAAAGAGGAGTTAAGGCAACTGCAGAGGCTGATGTTGTCAGAAAACTGCCCTCTTTGCATGTAGCCAGAGGTCAGTTACCAAACAGATCATCTGCAGACACCCCTGCTTGGGAACACCAGTTTTTCATCCTTCCAAGAAGGCAGGGCTGCAGGTGGTTTGGCATTGGTTTTATTACAAGTATATTAACTAACGTATGAATTACCATTAGCGCTGCACTATTCCATTTTCCTTGTCAAGACTCTTCTGCTTCCAGTATAAAAGTTATTTCTTTTTATTTGTTTGGCTTCTTAATACAATGCTGAGCACCTCTGGGTAGTCTTAACCTAAACACTTGCTTGTGGACAGCAATGGAAGAGTCTGGATTTTCCTATCTGTTCTTACCAGCTCTTTCCTTCATTTGATTTATGGAAATATTCAAGCTGCTGGAAGCTAGCTACAAAATTATGCCATCAGACACAGCAGGTTACTGTTGCTGTTTTCTAGTTTTCTTTATATTTCTCTTTTCCGATATACTATCACTCTGAAAACATTGAGACGGATCCCAAAGATAAAGTGTCAGGATCTGGCAGTCAAAGAAGAGTAGTCCAAGTCACCAAGCATCAAATACCATCATTCCAAATAGCATCTTCCCCTCTCCAGAGGTCTTTCCTACTCATGTCTAGATTGGTGCCATGGGAATGCTTGATATTCCAGGTCGAACACTAAATATACAGCACTGCTTTCCACAATGAGACCTCAGAACATTAAAGGAAGACAACATTCTCTCCTCTGGTGGTATAATAGAAAGATTAAAGTACAGAAAGGTTAAATAATTTGAGAAATACTGTGACAGATATTTGGAACAAGTGTGTTTAATACATCTGTCCAGCTACCACAAGCATAATACGTCATTATAACCCTCACAATATTGCCATTAGCATTTTACCAGCCCAATCAACTACTTCTGAAGACAGTCTGCAGCAGCTGACAAAAATGCCATCATTTTACTTAAAAAATAAAAAGAAAAGGCATATTTATGCTGAGTTTATTTATCTACTCCTTAGTTTGTAAACATTTAGAGCTGCTGAAAACTTGACTTTACTAAAAATATTCCACAGAAGGTTAAGAGAGCGAAGACAAAGAAGGGCAGACCTATTCTTCTGATGAATCATTTGCTTCGGTATTGATTTTGAAAAGGTAGTTTTCCTTTATGATAGTTTCCCAATCCAGAATTTTATTGTCCTGTTTTTTTTGAGCCTGGGATATGTATGTGAGGAAAAAAACAAACAAGACTAAGATGCAAAAAGGTTGGGTTAATGCTTGCATTCAGAGCCTAACAATTCCCTTCTCTGCCTCCAGAGCATTTGCAGCCCCACTTCCCACCGGTGACACAGCTCTAATAACCATGATATTAATGCATCTTACTGTATGCTCCCAGCAATCAGAGTTGGTTAAGAAAAAAAGGAAATATAAACCAAAAAAAACGAAAAGTCTTTCTGGAATCTTTTGAGACTAGATTAACACGAGTGCTTTGTGAAATTCAACCCCTCTTCAACAGGCATAGGACATTCCAGGAACTTCCTACATGGTTTAAGCTTTCCATTTGTTTCTACATTATCCCGTATAGGATCATACAGAATAAGACGTGTTAAGAACTATATTATATAACTTATCATTGAACTAAAATATTTCAGAATGATCATAGAATCATAGAATCTTAAAGTTGGAAAAGACCTCCAAGATCATAGAGTCCAAACGTCAACGCAACACCACCTTGCCCACTAAACCAAGTCCTGCAGTGCCACATCTACACATTCTTTGAATACGTCCAAGGGATGGTGAATCCACCACTGCCCTGGGCAGCCTGTTCCAGTGCCTGATCACTCTTTTGGTAAAAAAAGTGTTTCCTAATATCCAACCTAAACGTCTCCTGCCACAACTTGAGGCCATCTCCTTTTGTCCCATCACAAGTTATCTGGGAAAAGAGACCAACGCCTGCCTCCCTACACCTCGTATTGATGCTGTAAGTTAGAGTGTGCCCTGGCTTTGGCAGGGATGGAGTTAACTTTTCCTCGCAGTAGCTGGTATGTATTGGATTTCGTGTGTGAAGAATGTTGATAAACACCCAGATGATACCAGTTGTTGTGAATGAGACCAAGGACTCGGCTCAGTCGCCGAGGCAACAGCTTCGGAGTCGGTACGATTCGCAGCAGCACGACACAGCGCAGCGCAGCGCAGCCAGGGCATTCCCGAGGCAGGGAAGCTCAGGAGGGGCGCGGAGCGGGGCGCCAGGAGCCCGCAGCTCGCGCGAGAGCGGCTGACGAGCCGTGGGCGGAGCCAGGGGGCACCGGCGATCCGGCCCCTCTCCCCACATAAAGCAGAACCTAGGGAGCGCCAGCGAGCCGGAGCGCGGCGAACGGATGGGTGTGGCACGGCACGGCACGGCACGGCACGGCACGGCACGGCACGGCAGTTCGCGCAGGAAGGGCGCGTCAGCGAGGGCGCTGCCCCGGGGCACTGGGTGATTCACGCCTCTCAGGGCGACATGGCCAACACCCGCCTGAGAGCAAAGGCTGCAGCTCCGGCCGGGAGGCCTGCACCGGCTCCCCCTGCGGCGGTCGGTGCCTCCGTGCAGACGGAGCAGCGAGGGGGGAGGCTGCGGTGCAGACCTCGGGCTGCAGGCACTGCCCGGACCCCGCTCCCGGGGCAGGGGCAGGCGGCAGCCCTGGCTGCAGAAGGTGTGCCCAGGTGGAGGAGCTCCTGGGGCAGGTGGCTGAGCTGCAGGAGGCGGTCAGGAGGCTGCGGGACATCAGGGAGGCGGAGAGGGAGCTGGATACTTGGTTCCAGGCACAGTCTGCACCGGAACCGCAGCACCCAGTGAACCAATCAACCCCCCCCGCAGTGACACAGAACGTAAGCAAGCAGGCAGAAGATGCCACTGAATGGAAAGCTGCAAGGGCAAGGCGCAGGAGGAAGAAGAAGCAGCTTCCCCAGAACCCCGAGGTGCCCCTGCAGAACCGCTTTGCCGCTCTGCAGGCTGAAGAAGTAAGACCCAGCACCTCGGGGGAGGCACGGGAGCCGTGCGAGGTAGCGCGCCTGGCTCGTGTAATAACTAGCGCTACCAAGAAAAAGAGACGAGTGGTAGTAGTGGGTGACTCCCTCCTGACAGGTACGGAGGCACCCATCTGCCGCCCCAATGCGGTCTCTCGGGAGGTATGCTGTCTCCTGGGGGCTTGTATCAGGGACATCACTGAGAGAATACCTAGCCTCATACAGCCCACAGACTATTATCCACTGCTGGTGTTTCATGTGGGGGCCAGCAACACAGCCGGCAGCAGCCTGAGAAACATCAAAAGGGATTTCAGGGCTCTGGGTTCAACAGTCAAAGGCTCTGGGGCGCAGGTGGTATTCTCATCAATCCTCCCAGTCGAAGGGCAGGGAGCTGAAAGGGCCAGACGTATCTGGCAGGTCAACTCGTGGCTCAGGGAGTGGTGCTACAGCCAGGGCTTTGGGTATCTAGATCACGGGGCATGCTTTGAGAAGCCCGGGCTGCGAGGGGCGGATGGCGTGCACCTAACCGAGAGGGGGAAGAGAGTGCTTGGACAAAGACTTGCCAGGCTCATCCGGAGGGCTTTAAATTAGTGTTGCTGGGGGAGGGGGAGTACAGTTCAGCCCACTGCTGTCAGCATGGTGCCAGTGCCAGCACCGAGGGTCCAGAAGCTGAGGAAGGATCACAGATAAGTGCAAACAAACCTAAACTGCGGTCCAATAGCACCCCTGTCGCTCCAGCCAGCAAGTCGGCTTTGTCAGGGGCCCAGCTGAAGTGTCTCTATACCAATGCACGCAGCATGGGGAATAAACAGGAAGAGCTGGAGATGCTTGCACACGAGCAGGGCTACGACCTCATTGGCATCACGGAGACGTGGTGGGATGACACATACAACTGGAGCATCAACATGGAAGGGTATAGGCTTTTTAGAAAAGACAGGAAGGGGAGACAAGGAGGGGGTGTCACTCCACACACTCCAGCAACCTGCTGGAGTGTGTGGAGCTCCGCCTGGGGATGGAGGAGGAGCTGACAGAGAGCTTATGGGTCAAGATTAGAGGATGGGGATGGACAGGGGATGTTACGGTGGGGGTCTGTTACAGGCCGCCTGGCCAGGAGGACAGAGCAGATGAAGTGCTCTATAGGCAGATAGGAGCAGCCTCACGGTTACAGGCCCTGATCCTCATGGGGGACTTCAACCACCCTGATATCTGTTGGAGAGGCAACAAGGCAGGGCACAGGCAGTCCAGGAGGTTCCTGGAATGTGTGGACGACAACTTCCTCCTGCAGGCGATAGAGGAGCATGCTTGACCTTGTGCTCACCAACAGGGAGGGGCTGGTGGGGGATGTGAAACTAAAGGACAGCCTTGGCTGCAGCGACCACGACATGGTGGAGTTCAAGATCCACGGGGCAGCAAGGAAACTACATGGCAAGCTCTCTGCCCTACACTTCAGGAAGGCGGACTTTGGCCTCTTCAGGGACCTGATGGGCCAAGTGCCATGGGAGGCGGCCCTGGAGGGAAGAGGGGCCCAGGAAAGTTGGTCTATATTCAAGGAGCACCTCCTCCAAGCTCAGCAGAGGTGCATCCCGATGAAAAACAAGTCGGGCAAAAAGGCCAGGAGGCCGGCATGGATGAGCAAGGAGCTCCTGGACCAACTGAAAGTGAAAAAGGAAGCCTATAGAGGGTGGAAGTGGGGACAGGTAGCTTGGGAGGACTACAAAGAGGCTGCGCGAGCGGCCAGGGATAAGGTAAGGAAGGCCAAAGCCCTGGCAGAACTGAATCTGGCCAGGGATATAAAATGCAACAAGAAGAGCTTTTATAGGTACGTAGGGGAGAAAAGAAAGTCCAGGGAAAATGTAGGCCCCCTCCGAAAGGGAACTGGTGTCCTGGTTAACCAGGACATGGAGAAGGCTGAGGTACTCAATGACTTTTTTGCCTCAGTCTTCACTGACAAGAGTTCCTGTCCCACCACCCAAGCTGTAGAAGGTGCAAGCAGGGACTGCGAGAATGAAGAACTGCCCATTGTACTTGAAGAGCAGGTTCGGGATTATCTGAGGAATTTAAAGGTGCACAAGTCCATGGGACCTGATGAGATCCATCCGCGGGTCCTGAGGGAACTGGCGGATGAAGTTGCCAAGCCACTGGCTATCGTATTTGAGAAGTCGTGGTGAGGTCCCCGATGACTGGAAGAGAGGGAACATAACCCAAATTTTTAAAAAGGGGAATAAGGAGGACCAGGGGAACTACAGGCCGGTCAGCCTCACCTTTGTGCCTGGCAGGGTCATGGAGCAGATTCTCCTGGAAACCATGCTAAGGCACATGGAGAGCAAGGAGGTGGTTGGTGACAGCCAACATGGCTTCACCAAGGGCAGATCGTGCCTGACCAATTTGGTGGCCTTCTATGACGGGGTGACGGCATCGGTGGACAAGGGACGAGCAACTGACATCATCTACCTGGACTTGTGCAAAGCTTTTGACACTGTCCCGCACGACATCCTTCTCTCTAAACTAGAGAGACATGGGTTTGATGGACGGACCACTCGGTGGATAAGGAGTTGGCTGGATGGCTGCACTCAGAGAGTGGTGGTCAACAGCTCAATGTCCATGTGGAGACCGGTCATGAGTGGCATCCCTCAGGGGTCCGTGCTGGGCCCGGCCCTGTTCAACATCTTTGTTGGCGACATGGACAGTGGGATAGAGCACACCCTCAGCAAGTTCGCCGACGACACCAAGCTGTGTGGTGCCGTTGACACGCTGGAAGGGAGGGATGCCATCCAGAGGGACCTTGACAGGCTGGAGAGGTGGGCCCGTGCCAACCTCATCAAGTTCAGCCAGGCCAAGTGAAGGTCCTGCACCTGGGTCATGGCAATCCCAGGCACAAATACAGGCTGGGCGGGGAATGGATTGAGAGCAGCCCTGAGGAGAAGGACTTGGGTGTGCTGGTGGATGAGAAGCTCAACATGAGCAGGCAATGCACCCTTGCGGCCCAGAAGGCCAACTGCATCCTGGGCTGCATCAAGAGGAGCATCGCCAGCAGGTCGAGGGAGGTGATTCTCCCCTTCTACTCTGCCCTGGTGAGACCCCCCCTGGAGTACTGTGTCCAGTTCTGGAGCCCCCAGCACGAGAAGGACATGGACCAGTTGGAGAAGGTCCAGAGGAGGGCCACAAAGATGATAAAAGGGCTGGAGCACCTCTCTTATGAGGACAGGCTGAGAGAGTTGGGGCTGTTCAGCCTGGAGAAGAGGAGGCTCTGGGGAGACCTGATAGCAGTCTTCCAGTACCTCAAGGGGGCCTACAAGAAAGGTGGGGAAGGGCTGCTTAGTAGGGCCTGTTGCAATAAGACGAGAGGTAATGGTTTTAAAATAGTGGGGGGTAGATTTAGATTAGAAATTAGGAAAAAATTTTTTACGATGCGAGTTATAGAATACTGGAACAAGTTGCCCAGAAAGGTGGTGGAGGCCCCATGCCTGGAAACGTTTGAGGCCAGGCTGGATAAGGCTCTGAGCAACCTGATCTAGTTGGGGATGTCCCTGCTCCTTGCAGGGGGGTTGGACTAGATGACCTTTGAAGGTCCCTTCCAACCCTAACCATTCTATGATTCTATGACACCATCCTGCTTTCCAAGTCTCGCTAATTTGCAGATGCAGGAAGCTGGGAGAAAGACAGACAGAATAATTGACCCAAACTGGCCAAAGAGAGTATTCCATGCCATAAACGTCAGGCTCATGGGGGCAGGTGAGGGTGGGTATCTGCCTTCCTGGCATCCACCTTTCCTGCTCGTTTTGCTGGCATCCCTCTACCTTGCCGGCTCCCTTTTGCTCCTTTGCTTGCTGCTTGGTTTTGTTTCCATGATCGCTGCTCGGGACGGGCTGTATCGGTCATTGGGACATCGGGTGGTGAGAAAACACATATTGTTCACTTTGTATATTGTTTAATATCCTTATATTCTGTTATTATTGTAGTTTTCCCTTTTTATTTTAGTAAATTATCTTTATCTCAACCCACAAGTTCTCCTTCCTTCCCAATTCTCTCCCCCATCCCCCTGGGGAGGGGGAGGGTGAGCGAGAAACTGTGTGGTGATTCGGGCTAAACCATCACAGTCTTTTTGGCGCCCAACGTGGGGCTCGAAGGGTTGAGGTAAGGAGAGATCTGACTAGTGTGTGTTAAAGTTGTTACAAGTGCTCATTATTTTATTTGAATCCCTGGTCACAATGTTGTACTACGTGTTCACATGGTTGTGTTATGTCTTTCCTAAGTTGCATCACATATTTCCTTTGATGCTGTTTATCATTTGTCAGAAATGGATGAGAATTCTCATTTTGATTTACTGGGCACTACTGGCTTATGATATGGTAACATCACTGGTCATGAAATTAGTCTGGTCCTTGTTTTCGGCATTGCCCGCAACTCCGTACTTTGGATGCCATTTGGTAAGAATTATTAATAATCGCACATTTTTCTTTTTCTCCCTGGAGAACCAATCTATGGGGAAGTCAGAGGAGGGTACCTTCCCCTACTCCTTTACCTTCCCTTTTTCTTTTGAGCTAGTTACATCAGCTCTCGATAATTTTGTATATCCTTGGGATGTGCAAGCCAGCATACTCCTATTGTTCTGTCTCCTGAATGGGTTTCAGATGTTGTTTAGGATTAAACAACTATTTAAAAAATTCACCCAGAGATCTGCCTTGAGGTTGGAGGGGCAGGGGTGGCATGGTATGTGGGAGAAGATGGGCAGGTACCTAGAGAACTTCTCACCTCCAATGGTCTGGAACTTCACTCCCGAACAACTACAGAATCCTGATGAAGTGATCGAATATTTGAAAGAAAAATGCCATGGCTATTCTAAAGAGGCAAAGCTTATCGCTTTGTGTTGGGCACTGGCTAGTATCTACCAAAAACTGCTTAATGTGCAGCACCTCCAGGAAGGAGGGAGAAAAAATCAACCGACCGATACCGCAGCTACTCCAGCCCCGGCTACCGGCCCTGCGGCTACTCCAGCCCCAGCTACCGGCCCTGCGGCTACTCCAGCCCCAACAACAGGCACTGCGGCTACTCCAACTGTAGCTACTGGCACTGCAGCCAGAGCAGAGAGCCAACCTGTGTCAGTATCAGTCACCCCTGTACAGAAGAAGAAATCTTGGAAGCGAAAGTCAGCTCGTTTAGTAAGGGATGAGGGAAAACCAGGACCATCACGAACAGAGGAGGAAGAAGAGGAACTCATGAGAGAGGAACTCATAAGAGAGGAACTCATAAAGGAGACTGAAACCACCCGATCCCTATCCCTGAATGAGTTGCGAGACATACGAAAAGACTTTGGCCGCCGTCCAGGCGAGCACTTTCTCACCTGGCTGCTTCGATGCTGGGATAATGGGGCCAATAGCCTGGAATTAGAAGGTAAGGAAGCTAAACAGCTGGGATCCCTTTCTAGGGAAGCAGGCATTGACAAAGTGATTGGAAGAGATGCACAAGCTCTCAGCGTCTGGAGGCGACTCCTGTCAGGTATGAAGGAAAGATATCCCTTCAAGGAAGATATTACTTATCATCCAGGCAAGTGGACCACCATAGAGAGAGGTATCCAGTACCTAAGGGAATTAGCTGTGCTGGAAGCCATATATAGTGACCTAGACAGTGAGGAGTCACCCCAAGATCCAGATGAAGTCCGGTGCACACGGTTTATGTGGCAGAAGTTTCTACGGAATGTACCATCATCATATGCCAATTCATAGGCAATTATGCTCTGGAAAGAGGGAGAGGGACCAACAATAGATGAATTGGCTACTCAGCTCTGGCAATATGAAGACACTTTCTCTTCTTCCCTTGTCTCAGCTGTGGAGAAACTATCTCGGGAGGTCCAGCAGTTAAAAGAAGATAGGTCCTACTCCCCGCCCATACAGAGCAGTATTTCAGCTATTAGGAGTAAACGTTTCCCTGCTCAAGAGAGACAGTACACACGGCGAGGTATCCTGTGGTTTACCTTGCGTGACCAAGGAGAGGTTATGAGAAAGTGGGATGGGAAACCTACCTCAGCCCTAGAGGCACAGGTACGTGAGCTGCAGGGAAAAACATTTGCAAATAGAGGTTCTCCCCAGAAAACTGCTGCTCCGGTCTCCAGTGGACAGTTCCCCAGATGGAATAGAAGGGCTGATCTTACCTATGATCCTATGGAAGGGAATTCTAATTCATATTCACAGGAAGTGAGCGACGAATATTATGAACAGGATTAGAGGGGCCCTGCCTCCAGCCAGGCGGAGGAGAGGGACAACAGGGTTTATTGGACTGTATGGATTAAATGGCCTGGCACATCAGACCCACGAGAGTATAAGGCTCTAGTAGACACTGGTCCACAGTGTATCCTAATGCCATCAAGCTATAAAGGGGCAGAACCCATTTGTATTTCTGGAGTGACAGGAGGATCCCAAGAGCTGACTGTATTGGAGGCTGAAGTAAGTTTGACTGGAAATGAGTGGCAAAAGCACCCCATAGTGACTGGCCCAGATGCTCCCTGCATTCTTGGTATAGATTACCTCAGGGGTGAGTATTTCAAAGACCCAAGAGGGTATCGGTGGGCTTTTGGTATAGCCACTGTGGAGACAGAGGAGAATAAACAGCTGGCCACCTTGCCCAAGCTCTCAAAGGACCCTTCTGTTGTGGGATTACTGAAGGTTGAGGAACACAGGTACCAATTGCTATCACCGCAGTGCACCGGCGGCAATACCGCACCAACTGAGACTCCATAATACCCATCCTCAAGCTGATTTGTCGACTGGAGAGCCAGGGAGTGATCAGCAAGTCCCACTCACCATTTAACAGTCCCATATGGCCAGTGAGAAAATCTAATGGAGAGTGGAAGTTAACAGTGGACTATCGTGGCCTAAATGAAGTTACGCCACCAATGAGTGCTGCCGTGCCAGATATGCTAGAGCTTCAGTATGAACTGGAGTCAAAAGCAGCCAAGTGGTATGCCACCATCGATATTGCCAATGCGTTCTTCTCCATCCCTTTGGCACCAGAATGCAGGCCACAGTTTGCTTTCACTTGGAGGGGTGTCCAGTACACCTGGAATCGACTGCCCCAGGGGTGGAAACACAGCCCCACCATTTGCCATGGACTGATCCAGACTGTACTAGAAAAGGGTGGAGCTTCAGAGCACCTGCAATACATTGATGACATCATCATATGGGGCAACACAGCAGAAGAAGTTTTTGAAAAAGGGGAGAAAATAATCCAAATCCTTCTGAAAGCCGGTTTTGCAATAAAACAAAGCAAAGTCAAAGGGCCTGCATAAGAGATCCAGTTTTTAGGAGTAAAATGGCAAGATGGACGTTGTCACATTCCAATGGATGTGGTCAATAAAATAACAGCTATGGCTCCACCGACTAACAAAAAGGAAACACAGGCTTTCTTGGGCGTTGTGGGTTTCTGGAGAATGCATATTCCAAATTACAGTATGATTGTAAGCCCTCTCTATGAAGTGACTTGAAAGAGGAACGATTTTAAATGGGGCCCTGAACAATGACAAGCCTTTGAACAAATTAAACAGGAGATTGTTCATGCAGTAGCTGGGCTAGCTGGCCAGCTGTTCACTGGCCCTTCGGCCAGTCTGGACAGGACAAGATGTGAAAAACATCCTCTACACCGCAGCTGGGGAAAATGGTCCTACCTGGAGTCTTTGGCAAAGAACACCAGGGGAGACTCGAGGTCGACCCCTAGGCTTTTGGAGCCGGGGATATAGAGGTTCTGAGGCCTGCTATACTCCAACTGAAAAAGAGATACTGGCAGCATACGAAGGAGTTCGAGCTGCTTCAGAAGTGATTGGTACTGAAGCACAGCTCCTCCTGGCACCCCGACTGCCAGTGCTGGGCTGGATGTTCAAAGGGAAGGTCCCCTCTACACATCATGCAACTGATGCCACGTGGAGTAAATGGGTCACACTGATCACACAGCGAGCCCAAATAGGAAACCCCAATCACCCAGGAATCTTAGAAGTAATCACAGATTGGCCAGAAGGCAAAGATTTTGGAATGCCACCAGAGGAAGAGGTGACACGTGCTGAAGAAGCCCCACCATATAATAATTTACCAGAAGATGAGAAGAGATATGCCCTGTTCACTGATGGGTCCTGTCGTATTGTAGGAAAACATCGGAAGTGGAAAGCTGCTGTGTGGAGTCCTACACGACGAGTTGCAGAAGCTACTGACGGCCAAGGTGAATCGAGTCAGTTTGCAGAAGTGAAGGCCATCCAGTTGGCTTTGGACATCGCTGAACGGGAAAAATGGCCAAAACTCTATCTCTACACTGACTCATGGATGGTGGCAAATGCCCTGTGGGGGTGGTTAAAGCAATGGAAACAGAGCAACTGGCAGCGTAGAGGCAAGCCCATCTGGGCTGCCACATTGTGGCAAGATATTGCTGCTCGGCTAGAGAATCTGGTTGTAAAAGTACGTCCCGTAGATGCCCACGTACCCAAGAGTCAAGCCACAGATGAACACCAAAATAACCAAAGGGTGGATCAGGCTGCTTAAGATTAAAGTTTCCCAAGTGGACCTAGACTGGCAACACAGAAGTGAACTATTTTTAGCTTGGTGGGCTCATGACACCTCGGGCCATCAAGGAAGAGACGCAACATACAAATGGGCTCGTGATCAAGGGGTGGACTTGACCATGGATACTATTGCACAGGTTATCCATGAATGTGAAACATGCGCTGCTATTAAGCAGGCCAAGCGGTTAAAGCCTCTTTGGTATGGAGGACGATGGCTGAAGTATAAGTATGGAGAGGCCTGGCAAATTGATTACATCACACTCCCACAAACCCATCAAGGTAAGCGCCACGTGCTTACAATGGTGGAAGCCACCACTGGGTGGCTAGAGACTTATTCTGTACCCCATGCCACTGCCCAAAAAACCATCTTGGGCCTTGAGAAGCAAGTTCTCTGGCGACATGGTACTCCAGAAAGAATTGAGTCAGACAACAGGACTCATTTCTGAAACAATCTCATAGACACCTGGGCCAAAGAGCACGGCATCGGGTGGGTATACCACATCCCCTATCACGCACCAGCCTCTGGAAAGATTGAACGGTACAATGGACTGCTGAAAACTACACTGAAAGCAATGGGTGGTGGGACCTTCAAAAATTGGGATAAACATTTAGCAAAAGCTACCTGGTTAGTTAACACTCGGGGATCCACCAATTGAGCTGGCCCTGCCCAGCCAGAACTGTTACATATTGCAGAGGGTGATAAAGTCCCTGTGGTGCATCTAAGGAGTATGTTAGGAAAGACGGTCTGGGTTATTCCTCCCCTGGGCAAAGGCAAACCCACCCGTGGGATTGCTTTTGCTCAAGGACCTGGATGTATTTGGTGGGTGATGCGGGAGGATGGGGAAGTTCGATGTGTACCTCAAGGAGATCTGATTTTAGGTGAGAACAGCCAATAATTTGAACTGTATATAATCATCTCTGTAGTTCTTATATGTCATATCAAAGTATTGCAGCAAGGAACACCTGATCAGTGAAGAATGAGCTTCAATAAAACCAAGAGAGATGCAACAATGATGGAACAGGAACTGGCGCACAACAATTTCCTCAAGATCAACATCTTCAACTCGCAGACCATGGACATGATACACCAGCCACGCCAGATGCACCAACTGCGAGTTCCAGATGCAGCATGCAACAGCCCCACACTACATACCATCTCTCTTGTCCTGAAAGACTGTGTGACATATGGAACCCAAAGTCATGGACTAAATGAACTCAACAGGCTTTGGAGGGATAGCCCATAGATTGAAGGAATTACATCTGTGTGTGTGTATATATATGTATATGTATACGCATGATGTAGATGGTATGGAATAAGGGGTGAATACTGTCCTGGTTTTGGCAGGGGTGGAGTTAACTTTTCCTCTCAGTAGCTGGTATGTTTTGGATTTCATGTGTGAAGAATGTTGATAAACACCATGTTGATGATACCAGTTGTTGTGAATGAGACCAAGGACACTGTCCTGCTTTCCAAGTCTCGCTAATTTGCAGATGCAGGAAGCTGGGAGAAAGACAGACAGAATAATTGACCCAAACTGGCCAAAGAGAGTATTCCATGCCATAAACGTCATGCTCATGGGGGCAGGTGAGGGTGGGTATCTGCCTTCCTGGCATCCATCTTTCCTGCTCATTTTGCTGGCATCATTCCCTCTACCTTGCTGGCTCCCTTTTGCTCCTTTGCTTGCTGCTTGGTTTTGTTTCCGTGATCGCTGCTCGGGATGGGCTGTATCGGTCATTGGGACATCAGGTGGTGAGAAAACACATATTGTTCACTTTGTATATTTTTAAATATCCTTATATTCTGTTATTATTGTAGTTTTCCCTTTTTATTTTAGTAAATTATCTTTATCTCAACCCACGAGTTCTCCTTCCTTCCCAATTCTCTCCCCCATCCCCCTGGGGAGGGGGAGGGTGAGCGAGAAACTGTGTGGTGATTCGGGCTAAACCATCACAGTCTTTTTGACACAGAACAAACTACTTCGAGGCAAAGTTCTCCAGGATAACACTTCTGCATTGTATCCTGTTCCAACAGGACATCACAAACCACATGGGTTTTAATAAAAGAAAAGTTAGCTGAGACAAAAGAAGCCCACAGCTGGCAAATGACTGAAGTCCCATTTCCTCCACCGAGTGCTCCTCTGACCTCACACAGCCTCAGTTGTTCTCCCAGATACCAACAGGCATTTAAACACCTTATCCAAACCATTTCCATAAGAGTTAAGAGGGGAAGCTAGGATTTCACAATAGTCAATACATTGGTGTGCTTTCTCCATGCAGTTCTCAGTTCCTGTCATCAGCTCAACCGCAATGATATTCTGGCTCCAGTTCTTCCATTTGCTTTTGGAACTGCAACATCAACTGTACATCACTCAGGCAGAATTATCTGCCATGAAACAATGCCCTCAGCAAGGAAGCCAAACAGTGATTTGGACAGTCAAAATTATTTAGTCACCGCTAAGGAATTTCATACTCCAAAGTGGGCATCTTTCTCCTAAACTAATAACAAATCCAGCCTGTGCTGCAGGGCAACAGTCAGCTTGCTGATGGATGGGAATAAGTCTGTCAATTAACTCAACTTACCCTCTCATCTGGTTCTGAATAGCACTTTTAAAAAAAAAAACAAAACATTCCATTTGTTAGGGGGAAAAAAGCTTATTAAAGCAATTTGTATCTGCATCCTGTGACAGAGTAAATAAGGGGGAAATAGCTAGAGGACTGCCTCAGCTGCTGCTGCATTTTTGAGGTGGTTTGCCCATTTGGTCATGCCCAGAGGGCTAGGAGACGCTCTGCATTCTCTTTCAGTCACTCAGCAGCAGGCAGAAGAGCCTCTGAAGAATATCTGGCTCTACCAGTCTACCCTAGCAGCTACCAGCTGTATTAGCTGGGAGATTGGAATGAAAGGACAAAAAGAAATGCAATTCCAGAAGGTAGAGTGGCAAGCAGAGACTAAGACCACCTCTTGTACAATTTACCTAAACATTCAAAGCCTGCAAAATCAGGGATCTCTGCCACTTGGGAGCAGTGCAGGAGGGATACACCACCAGCTGCTAATAACAAATGGGATGGTTTATGTTTTTCATGTAGACTATAAAGATGACTTTCAGCTGCTGCAGGCTCTGGATGAATTTATTCAGTGCTCTAATAAAAAATAATAATAATAATAAAAACAAACAAACAAAAAAACCCAAACAGCAAACAACAAACAACAAACACCCACCTTTCAAAGCTAGGAAGCAGCACAGGCAGCCCTAAACTGACAGGATTAATTTGAAGACTTAATTGATTTACACACTTGGGGTAACTGCCTTAAAATGACTTGGACAAGAAAACAGCAGATAACTGCACAGCACTCAAGCAGAGTGGGTCTCATGGTACACAAAAGCTCTTTAACCAAACCAAAATCTAAGCTTAACTGGAGTTTTCTCATAAGGGGTTAACAGTATAATTCTCCATATCCCAGAGAGAGCATGCCTTGAATACTGAAGGAAGTTTATAGCTGAGAAACAGCCAGGAGCTTTGATTTGAATCTTACTGAAGATATTTCCAGCAACACAGTGGTTTCACATTTGATGGCGAACATGAATGAGCTGCCCCTCATTTCCGGTACAAACAGTTCCTCCAAGGTCTACGTCACCCATGAAAATTTCCCAAAACACTAGCTGCCTGGTTTAAGCATACCATGCCATGAAGGGTTGCAATGCTCCTGTCACAAAGCTGACTTCTAGGCAGTAAGGGATAAGCCTACTCACAACAAATAGATGGCTCTTTACTTTCTTACAGCAGCATCTGAAACATTTCCTCATCACCATGAATATGTAGGCAAAGATGATGACCAGGGAGGGGATAGTCAAGCGATTGCAGTATTCTTGGACCAAGAAGTAACACTGGAACTTCCACATCTGGTTGTTGTTCTCTTGCACTGATACAACGGTATAACTAACAGGTGAAAAAAAGGGAAAATACATACAGTGTTAGTTATTCAAAGACCTCCATCAGAACCAAGGAATACAGCATTTCTCTTTATCATATCAAGGCACATTTTCATAAAGTCATACTGAAGCTGGTAATTTTTACTGATTGGGAGGTTATAGAGTTTGTTTTCCTTTTTCAAAAGAAATTTGAAAATTGGAAGAACTAAGATAGGAGGAAAAAAACCTCGAAGTTACAAATAAACTGGAAAAAGTAGGAACAGGGAGAAAATACTCCACATACTTTCACTGCCTTAGCTCTAGGCAATTTTCTTCTAGCCTAGACACATGAGAACAGGATGCTTCCTTGCAAGATACTGTCTCATTAATTCATCAGCTAACTTCCTTCTAAGCAAAAAAAAATGCCACCTAAAAATAGAACAATTGCAAAAAAAATGAAAAGCTCCCGAGATTTTTAGCAGAGGCATTAAGAACGCTCCACACATGGGTCAAACCTACCATGCTAAGCACTGTACGAACCCAGGAAAGCAACAACCACAAGAGCGAGCACCTCACAAACTGCCTGACCTTTCATTGCTCACATTAAACAGCAGATGGACACTTCCAAAATGTCTGTGTTGAGATCCTAATGGACCCTTACAGGAGAGAGGCTAAAACCCTTCACCTGGTGGAAATTATCTATTGTTTTAGAAGATAAATACAATCTTGAATTTCAGAAGTATCTAAAATGTAATATTCATCCTTTTCAGCTAATGCATACTGGGTGCAAAGTAAAAGTTGGATTATCTGTTGTTAAAATTAATGTATAATCGTAATTACAACATATAGCAACATTGATTGGACTGTTATCTAATAGCCATCAGCTTTATTAAAAATTGACAAATACTATGTACACACTGGTCTTAGGAGGAGCCATCACAGATTCACACATTTCTAATTGCCTCAAGAAAAAAAACAACCATCTGGGATTACTGTTTGCCCACCGGGCCTCCTGAGTTCAGCACCATCCAGCGCTCCTGCTTAAGTCGTTCAGTCTATTGTTAAAATGAACTGGGCAAAGCTCTGAGCGTGCCATTAGGGAATTCATGCTGGGCCCTTCCACAAAATAAGCTGATCTGGCAAAACCTAGGTTTTTGTTGGCATAAACCAGAACTTTTACCATTAGAAGCTGTTAAAATAAGTGTTTTAACAAATATCAAAGGCTCTAGGATAGATCTGGCTTATTGCTATACTTTCCTTTACTAATACGAATTGCTTTCACCCTTTCTAGGGAGTATAAGCATTGTCTTCTCTCCCCAGGTCTTGTGCAGGTTAGGAAAACAGATGTACAATAAATAAATACCCTGCATCAGTCCTAGCTGCCTTGCCAAAAATCAGATTTCTGACTGTCTTTGGAGTCCAGGTCAGCATGGGAAGAAAGGTTTAGAGCAGAGCTGAAGCATTCTCAGCTCATCACAGTAATACATCTCACATCAGGCCAGGAAAAATTGACACTGTCCTGAGGAAGGGAGATCTTCTTGAGGCAAACCAAGAGTTCCTGTAAATACTCCTGTTGCCAAAGTAAATTCCTGCCAAGTCCATCACTACCAAGGTACCATCAAAACACACAAAAAATAAATATAGTGGACCTTGAGAATAATGGCCAGGGGTTGTAAGTATTTTTGTTATGCTGCAAGGGAGTGTAAAGCAAAAAAAAGAAGCAGGGCTGGGAAGAACAGAGCCACAGCACCCATCCAACTGTATTCACAAGTCAGAAGTGAGACAGGAGAGCCACACACTCCCAAAGTCCAATATGAAGGACTTCCCATTATTAACTCAACTGTGTACCAGAGCTCACAGTGTAAACAACAAAGATTTCTGGAAGAAGCTGAGGAAACTTCTCCCTGCTCTTGCTGGTCCCAGTGCAGTCAATATATATTTGATAACATGCAAAACAGCCACCATTTTTATTTGGCACTTTAGTGTTGGCCATGTGATAAGGTCAGCGGTTACCAGCACCACATTTCAGGTGTCTGATCCATCTGCATGGTGTAACACTTCACAAGATGCCAGAACAGGCCTCCTGACTGGTAGACCCACAGATAAATTACCATATAAAACCAGAGGTGATGGCATTTTTCAAGACAAAGTCCTTTTGTACGTCCCAAGGAGATGTGGCCCGTTGCCTGTGGTTTAAGTCAGAACAATAAATAGGTTCCCCAGAGTAACAACACACTCATCATCACCACACAGCAGTTCTGGTTAATAAAACCATCAAGTCAAACAGGTTGTGATAACAACTCATTTATACAGTCTAGCAAGGTCAGTTGTGCAGCAACTCATACCTGGTAAAACACTGACCAGGCTATCACCCTCCCTGGTGTGAACCACTGGGGTTTGTAAGAAATCCACTGTGCAAAGGATGCTTAGAAAAGTAGTAAAAGGACAGTCAGCAATCCATCCCCAGGACATTGTACCAGTTTTGATCAAACTGCTCTAAGAAATACTGAATAACCTTGCCTTTGTTCACCTTCCCACACTACCTTTCACTTGATAGGTCTCTTTCAAGTCAGAAACCCTGTCCAGACTATTCCCAGTAATTCCTCTGCAAAAGATACAGGCAGAATCCAAGGTCTAGCTTCCTGCTGTTTTCCAAGACTTCACTCCCTTTCTCAGAGGGATATCAACACAGAGATCACAAGCAAGCGATCACTCCCTTGTTACGTACCCGAACATGGCCACAAGCAGGTTCATGAGGAGGATGTTAGTTGACAGCATGTAAATGCAGACAAGGGGAATGGTAATACACTCCGGGAAGCAAGGTTGGTTGTTGGCATCCAGCTCCACACACAAAGTCTTGGACTCTTTCCCAGAAGAGGTGCAGCAGTCAAAATTGTAGGTGGTACCTCAAGAGGGCAAGAGAAGAGATTAAGCAGTGAGTCCTCTCCCCCTCTTTCTGTTGGGTCAGGTCCTGCCTCTAACCACAATACATTCGGCCTCCTCCTTCCTCACCTCCCCATCAGACATCAAACCTTACCTTGTTGCTGCTTGGAGCAAAGGGTTCAACACAGGGACTGGACAATCACCAAAAGACAGAGCATTCCATCCACCTGCCCAGATGTTCCCACAGAAGATAGCTACCGTCAACATCATCAGGGTATTGACCAAACATAGCCAGGTACGGCTCGTAGATGACAGACTGAAATATCCACTCCCAGCGGTGCTCGTTCTTCCTCAGGATGCCTCGCCTGGCCACACCAAAGGTCATCATCCACACAGCAAAGAGGAAGACGACATCTATCATTTCAAAAAAGACAACCAGCAAATGCATCAGTGTGCCACTCCATGCCTGTTGGAAGTCACACATGGCCTTTTTTCCCCTCTGATTTGATATTACAGTGGACAACGAATAGGAACACCTGCACAAGTTAGCATCATTTTAATGCAGATCACCACTTCTAAAATTTATAGTCACCAACACACACAAGTAATTGAGCATTCCCACTCAAGGATCTTCAAAAATGTTTATGCAACCAGAAAGCCAAGGCACCTTTCAGAACACAGCCCCAAGCGTCTTTGTTATTAAGACCTACTCAAAAACTTGTCCCTTTGGAAAAAGGCTGAACAAGAGAAAGACGTACAGGAAAAAAAAATCCTGTGTTGTTGCTTCGATATCATAAGGCACTCTAGGGCCAGGTAATCTGACAGAATATACCACTGAAACACTTGAGACATGTAAGACAAAAGCTACCAGAAAACAAATTTCCTCTTCTGTTCTTCAGTCTGATCTTTATTCTCTCCTTGTGGAGAGAAAAAGGCCCTGCTCTTAATTAGGTCCTATTTAAATCTTAATTAATCCTGTTTAGCAGATTTAAGGAGAAGGATAGAACTTGCTGCCATCATCAAAAGGGTGGTGATTTTCACTCTTGAGGAAAAACAAGGTGCCACATCATTTATTTAGACACTCTTGGATAGTTGCCAGAATCTTACCATCCTCTGCAGCATAATAATTTTGGGTCCTAAATTCCTGCTAACTGTGAAAATATAGATCAGCCTCAGAGTGAAAACTGTGTAGTCCAAACAGAAGATGGCTTTCCCAGAATACCAAGAGCTTTCATCAGATGAGAGAAGCCTGATGGAGACAGTAAAAGATAATGAAGAGAAATGTTGGGTAAAGCATATAGAAATCAGCTAAAAATACACTGAAACAGGGAGTGGAAAATGAGTAACTGGAAAACAGAGCACAGCTAGGCAGGGCCCCATGCCTCTCCCACCCACTCCCATCCAATGACAGGTAGTAAAACTGGTTAATGCATGCCTTGTTTACACACTTCCTACCTCAGCCACATAATCATTATGCCTCCTCTTCCCCCCTACAACTACTACTCGCAAAAAAAATCTTGTACCTATAAGTACTCCCACAGCCCTCCAAAAACAGCACAGTGCAATGACCACTCTGCTGCACTGAGGCAACAAGAACAAAGTTATAGTGGACTGAACAATTACACTGTAAAATGTGTTTCCACACATTTCTTTGTCATGCTTGTTAACCTGCACATTGACATAAAACAGCTTACATGAGCTAATGACATTGTTAAATTACTGTAGGCAGAAGTAGTGCCCTTAAATAAAAAACTAAAGCTCAAAGGCTCCAGATTATCATAGTACATAGTCAATAACAGTAGTCAGAAAATCCCAAAGAATTTCTGACACTCTGAGATATTAGTCGTCTTATTCTGTGACTTTGATATGCTCTATATAGTCAGTCTTGAAGGCACTGTCATGAAACCTAAATCCATTTCAATCATCAGAGGGAGGTAGATTCAGATTAGATATTAGGAATAAAATTTTTCACCATGAGGGTGGTAGGACACTGGCCCAGAGAGGTGGTGGATGCCCCATCCCTGGAAACGTTCAAGGCCAGGTTGGATGGAGCTGTGAGCAACCTGATCTAGTCAAAGATGTCCCTGCTTCTTGCAGGGGGGTTGGACTAGATGAGATTGCCATGACCCAGCTGCAGGACCTTGCACTATCTTCAACGGTCTTCCACACAAATGTGGGTGGTGCATCATTATAGGAGTTCTTTGCGATCTGCAGGGTCTTGAACACCAGGCTGCTGAAGTTGTTGGTGTACAGCTCTCTAAGGACCTCTGTGGTATGGAACTTCCTCAGATTCAAGCCATTTTCCAGGAAGACACGGAAAAATTTGAGCCTGTCTTTCACCAGGGCTGTGAACATGACATCCTGCAGGTCAGCAGACTACAAAGAAATAGAAAAGCAAATATTAGGGGGCAAGTGAGACACATAAATCTTACCTAAGCATATGTGGCCAACTGACATATTTTCATCAGAATCATTTTCTGCATGCAATTGCCTTTGTTGGATGGCCCAGAGTACTTCTGGCACACGTAGATAACCTTTGCAATCAGTGATGTCAGTGCAAGGAAGAATAGACACTCTGGCTTATCATCACAGAGGTTGGGGTGCTGAGATAGTGGCTGCTGTCAGAAAGTCTCTCATCCCACTGCTCCCCTGTCCCATGTCACTGGACTCAGACAAAAGCAGTCGGTACCTCCCAGTTTTGGTCATTGGTGAAGATCTCATCAGTGGCCAGGTGTCGTAGTTCAGCCCCAATCGGGACCAGACTACGCAGTCTCTCTCTCACTCCCCCCACCCTCCAAGAGAATAGGGAGAGATAATATAAGAAAAATGGCTCAAGGTTTGAGATAAGGACAGGGAGAGATCCTTAAAGTTACCGTCACGGGCAAAACAGACTCGACTTGGGGAAAACTATTCATTTGTTACTAAAAACAGCAGGATAATGAGACAGAGAATGAGATAACTTCCCCCCACCCCTCCCTCTTCCCGAGTTTAACATTATCTCTACCACCTTCCCCCAAGGTGGCACGGGGGGAAGAGGGAATGGGGGTTGTGGTCAGTTCATAATGCGTTCTTTTACGCCGCTGCTTCATAGTCAGGGGAAGAACTCCTCACATTCCTCCCCTTCTCCAGCGTGGGGTCCCACCCATGCGCCACAGTCCTTCCTGAAACTGCTTCGGGGTGGGTCATCTCTTCCACGGGGTGCAGTCTCTCCAGAACAGCTGTCCCAGCGGGGCCCCCACGGGCCACAGCCTCCTTCAGGCATCCACCTCCCCCTCCTCCATCTCTCCCAGAGATTTTCCAAGCAGTTCATGCAAACACTTCAATACTAGTTTACTGTTGATTTTGCCAAATCTATTAACAGCTTTTCCTTTTTTTAATGCAAATTCAGTTTCACCTGACATTTTGCATAGCTGGCTTCAGACACTCTTCTCCAACAGATGCTTTTTTCTCCTAACAATGATAATTCTTACTAGCTCCAGAAATCTCCAAAACATGTGATTTTACTGTATTTACCAACTGCTTTGATAATTTTGAGTACAGGTGTAAGGTTCTTATCGTAAGTTGAAGATTCAGAACCTCTGACTTCACGTTTTCAGTCATGAAGGAAAACTAAGAATCCTGTAACTCTAGGAGCTAGTGTTTGAGAGACATACAGTGTTTCATAAGGATTCTAGGTACTTCATCATGACTAACAGCAAGTACGCTTCAGCTGAGGTTACAGAGGTAAAAAAAAAAAAAAAATCCAAACAAACTCTATAACTAAGAATTTCCTCTCAAGGCTTTTGATTTTTTTTTTCCATTTTGATGAAGAGGCTGAAAAAGAAATTATTTAGGAGCAGGCTGCAGATAGATCAATCACCCTCACAAATGAATATTTTGGGACAAGTCCAGTTTCAGCTCCTGTGTAGTTGTGCTTCAGCTACCTGGAATTCAGTGTCAGATGGGAAAAAAGTAGAATGGTTCAACTTCCAACAGCGCAGCAGGAAGAAAGGGAAGGGCTGTAGAGCTGAAATGGATCCTTTGCTGTGTCCCATGAAGGACTACTGTCAAATACAGAAAGGAAGATGAGGGGAGGGATATTGCTCTGAAGAAGCCTGGTTGTTCCTGAAAGTGCTCAAGATGCAACACAGTTAACATATCCCTTCCAGCTCAGCATCCAAGGGAGGCTACCTGGAGGAGAACTACTCTTGTTCCCAGAAAATCAGCCACAAAGCAATGCAAGGATTAAGGAGAAGCAGGTCTGTGACCTGACACCCACACCTACCTGGAATAACCCACTCCAAAATATACTCTTCTAACTGAGTTCATACTTTTGCCTCTGTTGTCAGGTGTCTGTGGGTGCCGTTATCAACCAGTAAGAGGTGTGATTATTATCAAGGCAATACACGGGGGGTCTCTCGAGATCTTCCGTTATGTAGTGGGCCAAGTGGTACCCCTAGAAACACAAGCACAATGTTTAACAGAGATCCAAGGTCAGAGCAACACATATTTCCTTCAGCTACCAGAAACATTAAATCTGGGGCAAACTTACTTTCAACACCTCACAGAATCATGGAATTTTTGAAGTTGGAAGTTGTTGACGCGGAAGTAACGGACACTGCTGACGACCAATATGATCAAGCAAATGCCAATTTATTGTTGATACATCCCGGTTAATATAGCCCTTCTAATTCCGTATCATGCGCAAGCTCTCTACTAATTGGTTAACTATATCATGCACGCGCTCCTAGCTAAAATATGATTCGTTAAGTCTCTATGTTCACGCGCACGGCTCTCTCCACCTGCACCCTGCTTCACGTTCAGCCCCCAGTCACGTATGCCAGCTGTTTTCCTTCTTCTCAAGGTTGCTTCGTTTACTTTCTCACAGGAAGCTTCATTACTTTCTCACAGGCGGCCTCATTATTTTCTCACAGGTGGCTTCAGTACTTTCTTACAGGCAGCTTCAGTACTTTCTCACAAGCGGCTTCAGTGATGTCCTTGAGGCCTGCTGCTCACAAACATAACAATTCCATTCGGTCTGCATTGTTCACTAAGTGCCCCTGGTACTCCAGGTATCCAACAGAACCGCTCCCCAGAAAATCACCCACGGGTTTAAAACGCAAGGGGAGTCGCGGTGAGTCAGCTTTGCAGTCCCTTCCAGCTGGGCCAGCTGTTGCACTTCTCATCATAAGCCTTCACCGCATTTTATAGACAGAGCAAGCACAAATAATCTCACCCCTCATTGACAGGCTGAGCCAGAACATGCAAAAGGCCACGTGCAAGATGAGGAGGGCAACAGCAGCAGCCGCGAGGCAGGCAGCCTCTGTCCCCTCCACGTTTAACCCACAGCCTGGATGCAGTCACAAGGGCATCCCATGGGAAGAAAGGAAGAAGTTTTGGCAGTTTGTCTTTTGGGGAGCAAAGCTTGCTCCCTGTCCAGCTCTGCGGGGGAAGAAGGGGCTCCAGCTCCCAGGCCCTGACACGGAAAGCGCTGCCGCCCCCAGGTGCCTCTCAGGCAGCAGCAGAGCCCCCACTCTGCTCCACAGGCCACCTCACCCCTCAAATCCTCCCCCAGAAAAGCAGCTTGGTCGCAGGGGAAGGGATCCCACAGGAGGGGAGCACAACCTGCTCCCAGGAGAGCTTTGTCAGGCCCGAGGTGGCCCTGGCCCAGGCGCAGCCCTGCCTCTCTCCCCCCTCTCACACAAGGGGTGCCCCCACACCGCTGCGTGGGACAGGGGGTGTCAGCCCTCCGCGAGCTCCCCCACAGCCCTGGGTCTCTGCCCAGCCGCGCTCCCCAGCCCCTCCTCCCGACCCTCAGCAGCCTGGGCTCAGCGGCACCGACGGCTGCCCTCCCTCTTTCAGAGGGGACAAGACGCAGCCACGTCAGCACGGGGGTGCTCACCAGCATCCCTCACCTTTCCCACGCCGCGGGGACACCGAGGCACACTCACCCGCTTGATCCCAGCTCTCAGCCGGACTGTTGCCCTCGTTCCCGTAGAAACAAGGGCATCCCAACACCGCCATGGCGACAGCAGGGACAGAGAGGGGAGGAGGTGGGTTTGGAACACCATGGCGGACACGGAGGCAGAGGGGACGGGGACGCTCAGCGCCCACCCACTCCCGCAGGAGCAGCGCACGCCATCAGCAGGGATCTCTGACCCGCTCCTTGCTGCCCCAGCGCCACAGAAACCAGCCGCACTTCCCTCCTTTGCTGGGGCAGGCACACCAGGGCGCCTGGCTAGCAGGGCCTCATCTCACAGCAGCAACAGCAGCTCAGGGAAAGCACACAATGGCCACTGCAGGCATCTCTGACATTGCCGCCAGCACAGCCTCCCCGCTCCAGCACAGCCACATCCCTCGGGGTGTTACCCTGAAACACAGCAGCGGCCAGAGAAACTCATGGCAGCACCCAAAGGCTTCCTCCCAGCTCTATCACCTGTGCCAGGGCTCAGACCAAGCCAGCTAGCCTGCAGGACTGACCGTGAGCAGAGCCACACACCACCTGCAAACACCCACTCTGGCCCAATATGCCAAAAGCCAAGTCCCACACAGCCCACAGAGGTGCCAGCGCTGCCCTCAGAAGGGGCCAGCTGCTCTTCTCTCCGGCACGCTTGGTGATAACTTGGACCCTGCTTCAGCCCGCTGCCCTGCTCTGCTGGCACCTCGCACCTCCCAGCCTGCCCGTGGCAGGGCTCTGGGCACAGGCTGACACCCACGCACACAGCCCAGCACAGCCGGCCCTGTCGCTCTCACGAAGCACCCCGAGAAGCACAGCCTGACACACACAGCTCTCCACTCTCTCCTGAACCCAGGCTCCCCCTGACTCCCTCACCCAGGAGCTCCACACGGCCTCCGCGCTCCATCGCTCTGCGCACCGGGGCTCCCTTCAAACGGATGCGTTTCACCCGAGTGCCCCTGCCCAGGGCTCTTGGGCAGGCTCTGGCACGGGGCTCAAGGGAGGTCAGTGCCTGCTGACTGTGGCTCAGATCCCTCATCTTCATCTCACGGCCAGAGATGCTTCTGCAGCTAAGGAAACAGAACTGCTCGGCTGGCCGTCACGAGCACAGCGGGAAACTCCAGTTGCATAAGATGGCAAACCAGAGCACTTCCAAACCAGGTCTCTGCAGATTAACTTCTGCTTCACAGGGAGCATCGCCGCTATTTCAGTAAGACTCCGTCCACGACACTGCAAACCCTGAGCCCTGGGCAAATCCCACGGGACGTCCAAGTGGCAAATACTTAAAAACAGCGCGTCGGCTATTCATCTTCCCCACGTTTCCTCTCAGACAAAAAGGCCTTGCCTCAAGAACTGGCCCTGAGAAGCACCGCAGTCATTAACGCGCTTCCCCTGGGAGCGTGTGCACTGCGATCCTGAGCACGGCCTGAGCTCATCCTCCGCCCACCATCCTTTCAGCTCAGAGTCAGATGTTACCTGTGGGCCAATCCGTTATTCCTTCTCTTCCCTACGCTGCTGCAGAGATGAGCCAGACACAGGGAAACACAGGGCTCCCAGGTCGGGTCAGCAGGGCAAGATATGACCTGCAGTTCTTCCCAGCCACTGCTTTCCGTCCGTC
This sequence comes from Chlamydotis macqueenii, assembly GCF_036417535.1. Lineage (NCBI taxonomy): Eukaryota > Metazoa > Chordata > Aves > Otidiformes > Otididae > Chlamydotis > Chlamydotis macqueenii. The sequence continues at coordinate 42,795,104 of NC_141561.1, forward strand.
AGCCTCAGAGCAGCAGACAAAGGACAGCGCCTTCAGCCCCGTTTCACCAGGCAGACATTGCCATCTGGATACCACGGCCTGGTTATTTCCCTGCATGTTCTCATCCAGATGAAGACCCCTCAAGACCTGACAGAGGTTGCAGCAGCTTGAGGCAGGTCAGTCTTTCTGGCCGTGAGCTACATTAGCAGCAGAGAGAAGCACCTTCACCTCTTCTCTTCAGGGCAGCAGTATTCCCCTGGGAACTCCTCCTGGCTCATGACATGGGGCAGGGTCACACAGCCAAAGGATCTGTAGGCACAAGGCAGGGCTTCACACAAGGGCAGTTGGGCCAGGACCTGGAGAATTCAGATGGCTCAACAGCACAAATCCAGACCCAGAGGGGCCCTTCGGGGCCCACGAGCTTGGCAGAAGCGGCCGTTTCAGCCACAGGCACAGCTCTGTGTCCCCACAGACGCCGTGGCTGGCACTGCCCACACGCCAGCGCTCTCATTTCAAGGGACCCCACCTCCCTGGGGCTGAAGCAGCAGCAGCGGCCTCTGGCCTGGTCTGACGCCAACCGACGGCGCTGCAGACGGAAAGGCTGGGGACGGATGGGCACACTGTGCGCTGCAGAGCACTGCGCCCAGCTGTTCTTGCAGGAGCACAGGCCAGCGGGTGAATTTGGCCTCAGCGCGCAAGAAATCCTCTTTCTTCTCATTGGTTCGCTCGGCTCGGCTGTCACTCTTCTCTTTTCTGGCTCTGATTGTTGCCTAGGTCTGTCACTCTGCCCTCGTCTTGCTCTGATTGGATCCTTGGCTGTCACTCTGCCCTGGTTTGGGCCTGCCCTTCCCTGTGTGGATGCTGCCTCTGATTGGCCCCCGGGGGGTTCAGGCTGCTGGGCTGCAGTGCCCGCCCTTCACCTGAGGCGCTGCGTCCTCTGATTGGCTGCGTGGGATGTGCCCCTTGCCCCTCCCATCAAGTGATGGGTCAGGCAGCTTATCAATCGTGCGCGTGCTGCTCTCCCGCCAGCCGTGATTGGTGCCGCCGGCACGCCCCGCCCCGGCAGGCGGCCCAGCTCTCCTGGCTGTTCCCACCTTTCCTGTGGGCCTCCCAGCCTGAGCGGGCGTTTGGGTTTTGTACCCCCTGGCTCCCCGCGGCGAGAGCCGCATCCTCGGCCACGCTCCCTCCCTGAGAGCCCCGGGCCCTCCCCTCAAATAGGCAAACAAGTGCATCTGCAGGAGCCCGGGGGCGGCTGCGCCTGCGCTCCAGAGACGCCTGAAGCTGCCCTGAGCCCCAGGAGGCCCTGGCGCCTCGGCCTGCGCTGGGCCCTGCAGCCCCGCGGGGCCTGGCAGCGCTGGGGAGCCCCCGGGACAGAAGGGAGGGGCCGTGGTCGGCCCCCCTGGGGAGAGCGAGGGCTCCGTCCTTCCTTCTGGCCGCAGGAGGGTGCCCGGGGCCGGCACAGGGAACTGACTGCCTGCGAAATATCGCTTGATTTCGGAGACTGCCTGCGAAATAGCGCTTGATTTGGGAGACTGACTGCGAAATATCGCTTGATTTGGGAGACTGACTGCGAAATATCGCTTGATTTGGGAGACTGACTGCGAAATAGCGCTTGATTTAGGAGACTGACTGCGAAATATCGCTTGATTTGGGAGACTGACTGCGAAATATCGCTTGATTTGGGAGACTGACTGCGAAATAGCGCTTGATTTAGGAGACTGACTGCTAAATATCGCTTGATTTGGGAGACTGACTGCGAAATATCGCTTGATTTGGGAGACTGACTGCGAAATATCGCTTGATTTAGGAGACTGACTGCGAAATAGCGCTTGATTTAGGAGACTGCCTGCGAAATATTGCTTGATTTAGGAGACTGCCTGCGAAATATCGCTTGATTTGGGAGACTGACAGCTTGCGAAATATCGCTTGATTTAGGAGATTGACAGCTTGCGAAATATCGCTTGATTTGGGAGACTGCCTGCGAAATATCGCTTGATTTAGGAGACTGCCTGCGAAATATCGCTTGATTTAGAAGACTGCCTGCGAAATATCGCTTGGTTTAGGAGACTGCTAGACAATGCCTAGCAATCCTGTTTGCCTTGAAACTCACTTCAGCTTGTCAGGGACTGGAATTTGTCAAGAAACTGGTATTTGTCAAGGACTGATATGTCTAGCAAAGGACAGAATGTCAGTTCAGATTCGGTCAGAAGTCGGAAACTGCTGAAATGCCCCAGTGAAAGGAGAGCGTGGGTGAACGACTGAAGCTCATCTCCAGGAAGATCAGACCCCTGGAGAAGGGAACGACCACCAGAGACAGCTCTGAAATGCTAACGCAAGTGGTTTTTTAATAGCCCCGCCTCGCTCAGGCACATGTATGTCTGTATTGTGCAATCCTATGGATGTGTGTACCTGCACCAGATAAATTTTGGATAAAATGTGCTGTCGGTGTGCGTGCTTTTGGAGGAGCGATCCCCCACGCACCCGGCGCCGAATAAACATGCCTGCTTTGTAACTCTCTCCGAGTTGTAGAGTTTGATCCGCGCGTCACGCTGACCCGGGGTGTCCATGCAGCAAAGCCCCCGTTGCCCCACTGGAGCACAAGAACCCGGAGGGGAGGAAGGGGAGAGGCGCGTTAGGCAACCTGCCCCCTCCTGAGACAGCCCACAGCACGAAAAAGCACTCGCATCCTGCCAAGTTTGTCCCCGTGCACAGAGGTGGGCACCTCCTGTGTGCTCTGGGCTGGCACAGCCTCCCCGAGTCGTGATCTGGAAAGTCTCATTTTTAAGGGACAATGTGTCTTTCATTACCCACAGCAATTTATTTCGCTGTCCCATACCCGCGGTGTCAAAAGGAGGGCAGGAAAGCTGGTGGCGGGGCTGGCAGGCGTGTCCCAGAGGAGCAGCTGAGGGCTCTGGGTGGTGCACGGCGCGGAGCCATTGGGCACCAAAGCCAGCTCGGGTCGGAACCAAGAGGTTCCCCTCGTTTTCAGGGCCCAAAGCGCCATTTGTAGCACCAGCCCATCCTGTCAGTGCCCACCGCCCCACTTTTGGGGCCAAAATCCTCACTATTCGGGTCCCAACCCGTCTGCTCTGACCCCCGGCCTTTTCTGGGGGCCCAAATTCCACCCTGAGGGCCTAAACGCGGGAGGCCCAGCCCGTTGCCTGGCAACGCCCGCCCAGAAGTCAGGGGGGCGCCAGTGGGCCCAGGACAGCCAGTGCCATTTGAGTAGGCGGGGCCAAGTCACGTGATTGACAGTGAGCAAAGAGCCAATCCCAGGAAGCATCGCCCCAGGGCAGGGCGGGCACTGTGCCTGCAGAGAGTGACAGCCCGGGCCGCCAATCAGATGGAGGCCGAGCTGTGCAGCGCAGCGGCCTGGCCGGCAGAAGAAAGAGGATTTCTTGCGCGCTGAGGCCAAATTCACCCGCTGGCCTGTGCTCCTGCAAGAACAGCTGGGCGCAGTGCTCTGCAGCGCACAGTGTGCCCATCCGTCCCCAGCCTTTCCGTCTGCAGCGCCGTCGGTTGGCGTCAGACCAGGCCAGAGGCCGCTGCTGCTGCTTCAGCCCCAGGGAGGTGGGGTCCCTTGAAATGAGAGCGCTGGCGTGTGGGCAGTGCCAGCCACGGCGTCTGTGGGGACACAGAGCTGTGCCTGTGGCTGAAACGGCCGCTTCTGCCAAGCTCGTGGGCCCCGAAGGGCCCCTCTGGGCCTGGATTTGTGCTGTTGAGCCATCTGAATTCTCCAGGTCCTGGCCCAACTGCCCTTGTGTGAAGCCCTGCCTTGTGCCTACAGATCCTTTGGCTGTGTGACCCTGCCCCATGTCATGAGCCAGGAGGAGTTCCCAGGGGAATACTGCTGCCCTGAAGAGAAGAGGTGAAGGTGCTTCTCTCTGCTGCTAATGTAGCTCCCGGCCAGAAAGACTGACCTGCCTCAAGCTGCTGCAACCTCTGTCAGGTCTTGAGGGGTCTTCATCTGGATGAGAACATGCAGGGAAATAACCAGGCCGTGGTATCCAGATGGCAATGTCTGCCTGGTGAAACGGGGCTGAAGGCGCTGTCCTTTGTCTGCTGCTCTGAGGCTGACGGACGGAAAGCAGTGGCTGGGAAGAACTGCAGGTCATATCTTGCCCTGCTGACCCGACCTGGGAGCCCTGTGTTTCCCTGTGTCTGGCTCATCTCTGCAGCAGCGTAGGGAAGAGAAGGAAAAACGGATTGGCCCACAGGTAACATCTGACTCTGAGCTGAAAGGATGGTGGGCGGAGGATGAGCTCAGGCCGTGCTCAGGATCGCAGTGCACACGCTCCCAGGGGAAGCGCGTTAATGACTGCGGTGCTACTCAGGGCCAGTTCTTGAGGCAAGGCCTTTTTGTCTGAGAGGAAACGTGGGGAAGATGAATAGCCGACGCGCTGTTTTTAAGTATTTGCCACTTGGACGTCCCGTGGGATTTGCCCAGGGCTCAGGGTTTGCAGTGTCGTGGACGGAGTCTTACTGAAATAGCGGCGATGCTCCCTGTGAAGCAGAAGTTAATCTGCAGAGACCTGGTTTGGAAGTGCTCTGGTTTGCCATCTTATGCAACTGGAGTTTCCCGCTGTGCTCGTGACGGCCAGCCAAGCAGTTCTGTTTCCTTAGCTGCAGAAGCATCTCTGGCCGTGAGATGAAGATGAGGGATCTGAGCCACAGTCAGCAGGCACTGACCTCCCTTGAGCCCCGTGCCAGAGCCTGCCCAAGAGCCCTGGGCAGGGGCGCTCGGGTGAAACGCATCCGTTTGAAGGGAGCCCCGGTGCGCAGAGCGATGGAGCGCGGAGGCCGTGTGGAGCTCCTGGGTGAGGGAGTCAGGGGGAGCCTGGGTTCAGGAGAGAGTGGAGAGCTGTGTGTGTCAGGCTGTGCTTTTCGGGGTGCTTTGTGAGAGCGACAGGGCCGGCTGTGCTGGGCTGTGCGCGTGGGTGTCAGCCTGTGCCCAGAGCCCTGCCACGGGCAGGCTGGGAGGTGCGAGGTGCCAGCAGAGCAGGGCAGCGGGCTGAAGCAGGGTCCAAGTTATCACCAAGCGTGCCGGAGAGAAGAGCAGCTGGCCCCTTCTGAGGGCAGCGCTGGCACCTCTGTGGGCTGTGTGGGACTTGGCTTTTGGCATATTGGGCCAGAGTGGGTGTTTGCAGGTGGTGTGTGGCTCTGCTCACGGTCAGTCCTGCAGGCTAGCTGGCTTGGTCTGAGCCCTGGCACAGGTGATAGAGCTGGGAGGAAGCCTTTGGGTGCTGCCATGAGTTTCTCTGGCCGCTGCTGTGTTTCAGGGTAACACCCCGAGGGATGTGGCTGCGCTGGAGCGGGGAGGCTGTGCTGGCGGCAATGTCAGAGATGCCTGCAGTGGCCATTGTGTGCTTTCCCTGAGCTGCTGTTGCTGCTGTGAGATGAGGCCCTGCTAGCCAGGCGCTCTGGTGTGCGTGCCCCAGCAAAGGAGGGAGGTGCGGCTGGTTTCTGTGGCACTGGGGCAGCAAGGAGCGGGTCAGAGATCCCTGCTGATGGCGTGCGCTGCTCCTGCGGGAGTGGGTGGGCGCTAGCGTCCCCGTCCCCTCTGCCTCCGTGTCCCCCATGGTGTTCCGAAGCCGCCTCCTCCCCTCTGTGTCCCTGCTGTCGCCATGGCGGTGTTGGGATGCCCTTGTTGCTACGGGAACGAGGGCAACAGTCCGGCTGAGAGCTGGGATCAAGCGGGTGAGTGTGCCTCGGTGTCCCCGCGGCGTGGGAAAGGTGAGGGATGCTGGTGAGCACCCCCGTGCTGACGTGGCTGCGTCTTGTCCCCTCTGAAAGAGGGAGGGCAGCCGTCGGTGCCGCTGAGCCCAGGCTGCTGAGGGTGGGGAGGAGGGGCTGGGGAGCGCGGCTGGGCAGAGACCCAGGGCTGTGGGGGAGCTCGCGGAGGGCTGACACCCCCTGTCCCACGCAGCGGTGTGGGGGCACCCCTTGTGTGAGAGGGGGGAGAGAGGCAGGGCTGCGCCTGGGCCAGGGCCACCTCGGGCCTGACAAAGCTCTCCTGGGAGCAGGTTGTGCTCCCCTCCTGTGGGATCCCTTCCCCTGCGACCAAGCTGCTTTTCTGGGGGAGGATTTGAGGGGTGAGGTGGCCTGTGGAGCAGAGTGGGGGCTCTGCTGCTGCCTGAGAGGCACCTGGGGGCGGCAGCGCTTTCCGTGTCAGGGCCTGGGAGCTGGAGCCCCTTCTTCCCCCGCAGAGCTGGACAGGGAGCAAGCTTTGCTCCCCAAAAGACAAACTGCCAAAACTTCTTCCTTTCTTCCCATGGGATGCCCTTGTGACTGCATCCAGGCTGTGGGTTAAACGTGGAGGGGACAGAGGCTGCCTGCCTCGCGGCTGCTGCTGTTGCCCTCCTCATCTTGCACGTGGCCTTTTGCATGTTCTGGCTCAGCCTGTCAATGAGGGGTGAGATTATTTGTGCTTGCTCTGTCTATAAAATGCGGTGAAGGCTTATGATGAGAAGTGCAACAGCTGGCCCAGCTGGAAGGGACTGCAAAGCTGACTCACCGCGACTCCCCTTGCGTTTTAAACCCGTGGGTGATTTTCTGGGAAGCAGTTCCTGCGTACACCTAGGGAAAACAGCAAGGCTGGACTGCTCCAGGAGGGTGCAGATTGCTCGTACCCGGTTGTCCAGCCTTGCCCCCCGACTGAAGGGTGGGAAAGGACTCGGTGAAGCCAAAGTGTGCTCTGTAACACCTGGGGCTTACAGCCAGTGCTGTAGCAGTACAGCAGTAATCCCGTACATCCAAGATTTTTCCTGTCCTGGCAGCCAGTAGTGTGTGTGTGCTGGAGAACTGGGTGCGAGGCTGGAGGCAGCCAAGGTGGGGCTGGGGGGTGGTATTCCTGCCTCTGCTTCCGGTGGGTTCCCTGTCGTCAGTCTGGCACCTTTGGATGCAATGCGTGGTTCTGTTCTTCCAGAGGCTGAAAGGCCTTTGTGAGAGCTGGGCATGAACAGGCAGAACTGTTTCACTGGGAAGGTTCTGAAGCTGGAGGCTGATCCAGCTTGGCTTGGGTGGAGGTTCACAGGACCATTTCAGACAACGGGGCTGATGCCTGAGCTCTCAGGGTCCTGGCTGGTGAAGGCAGCTGGTCAGGATGTGTGCGTCGTGCAGGCTGTGCTGTGCACGTCGAGTTGATGCTGCAGAAGCCAAGAGACAGTTCAGAACGGGAGAGAGGGTGGTTTTTCAGGGTGCTGGCAGTGCCCCTTGTCCCAGCATGGCTGTGCAGTTCCCTGGTAGATTAACAAATCCTTGCGTGTCAGCAGAGCAGAGGTTCGTGTGCTGTAACCCCCAGGGAGTACAGGATTGGTCATTGCATCTGAGCTCTCCTTTGCAGGCCAGGGTAAGTGTCATGCCAAAGCATTTGCTGTGGAGTGAGATGTGTCCTGTGTGGAGACAATCTGATACCTGTAGTGTTCTTCTCTGGGCTCCTCTCCTCAGGAGGTCCCGAATACTAGGGCTCAGACCCATCTCGTCTGCCCTCCCAGAACAGGGACTCGCAGAGACGGACACATTGCATCTAGCTCCAAATGCCGATTTATTGCTGCGTCACACAGCCTTATATACCGCGTGCCACCTGTACACCCGACCGCCCCAAAAACCCACGACCTCCCTAACCCGCCCCCTCTCGCCCCTGTTTGGCTTTCCCCCTTTTAGTTCCGCCTCCCTACCGCCCCGCTTCTGCTATCCTGTATTTCCCCCCTCTTTATGCTTGGTCCTTCTGCTGTAGCGGTTGATAATTTGCCATAGCATAAGTGGTCATAGCTACTTTACTAGCGACTCCTTCCACCACGCGCATCAGCATTTTTAAGAGTAATGGCAGTAAACACATTGCTGTTAAGGTGATTACTAAAATCGTCAAGCCCATAGATGTTACGTTTGACAACCACCCAGGCAGGCTGAACAGCCCTGAGAACCACCCCCAGTCTTTTTGGATTCTTGCTTTGTTGCCTGACTCTGCTATCTGTTTTGCTTGTTCCCGCACCTTTTCGATGGCTGTCGAGGCGTTCTTGTCAAAGTCCAGGCAGCAGTATTCTTTTTTTATTTCTTCTGTTGTGTCTTCACAACCGATACCCAGTCTGGACAGTGTATAGTCCATAGCTAGTTTTCGAGTCATGAGCGCCTCGCCGTGCCCTTCCAGGACATCCGCTAGCGCGCTCACCGCACTGGCCGTGCGATTGGCATTTTTCAAAGCCCAGCACGCTGAGTTTTTCAGACTGCCCGTGTTACGCACAATTTGCGGCCACGTGAAGAATGTCTCGAAGACCATCTGTGTCGTTCCGGTCAGGCTTATCTGGTCGTTGCAAGTTGGGTCTAATGGAATGCTTTCTCGTCTTGTTCTGTTGCTTGCGGCGCTTTTGGTCGCCCTTATGGTTGTTGGGGCTATGGCCAGGAAACCGCTGCTGCAGGGTCCGCCCCGAGGCCTCAGCGGAATGGTCGGATACACCATGCCTGATCCACAAATGAGGAACATCCCTTCCGGCAGTCTTAATGGCCGATCGTTAGTTAGTGTCAGTTGTATTATGGTGGCACAGCGTCTGTTTTTGTAGATTCCCTCAATTCTGCCGAGAAACTCTAAATCATTGGGGCCAATGTCTTCCCAACGGGCGTCTTCACTGATGGGGAGAGTTGTTTTCGCTTATGTGCTGTTGAACCATAGCCAGCCCACCGTGGAACCTTTTGGGCGCATCGTCCCTAGGGTCTGCCATCTGATGTTTTCTCCTGTTGGCACCTCTTTCCCACTGAGGATTAAGGCAGCCGTAGCGAATCCACTGAATTGTCTATAATCAGTCCATCCACTCCTATCGATCCAGCCTTTAGTCCTCTGAATCCAGCGATCCGAGTCTTTGAATATACATATGTCGTTATGATTGCAGTTTTCGTTTTTCATCTTCCAAACGCTAGCGAACCATTTGACATTTTTGTCTTTGCTGTACCGGTCAGACATATTTCCACTCTCCGACATTCTGATATTCCGTACTTGTATCTGTGGTGAAGTAAGCCATTGACTTGCGTTGCCTAGTCGGTCTGAGATGTTGCTAAAGCGTACCCCGATGGCACAAGTGGTGAAAGGTGCTCCCACGCTTTTCAGCGCCAGGCAAACCTAATGCTCATGAGTGTACGATGCAAACTCCTCCCAGAAATTTGTCGCTGTTGTTGGGACGATCATGATTGCTGGCAGTCCCAGCAGAAGGCGTTGGCTGCTCACCTGTCAAGACAAAACACACTCTTGGCTTTCATTATTAGGGCTTTTACAAATGCGTTCACAGGTTTTCTTAGTCGCTGGGTGTTGCATTCACAAGAGCTGGCCGGATACCGTTTCGGTCCTGATGCTGTTTGTACGCAACCATAAGCGCGTCCCATTACCAGCAAAGGCACCGGCTTCTTCTCCCACATTCCTGAGAGGGGGTCTCTTACCTGCACTATCCCTATAGGGTGCTGTGGGCCACCAAAGTGGTCTTTAATGCGTCCCTCCAGATGATTTAACGAGGACAGTGCTCTATGTAGCATTGCGTGAGGACACCCCTCCTCCCTCTCTAGTCCTCCCCCCTCTTTAAGGCATTGTAGACGCTGTTTGAGTGTTCGATGGGCTCTTGCTACTATTGCTTGTCCCTGGCTATTACCTGGGATACCGAAAGAGTGTCGTATCCCCCACCTGGCCAAAAATGCAGCAAAGGTCTGACTGCGGTAGCTGGGGCCGTTATCGGTTTTTACTTCTACTGGAACTCCCAGTACCGCGAATGCCGCGCGGAGGCCTCAAACACAATGTCATAGAATCATAGAATCATAGAATGGTTAGGGTTGGAAGGGACCTTCAAAGGTCTTCTAGTCCAACCCCCCTGCAAGGAGCAGGGACATCCCCGACTAGATCAGGCTGCTCAGAGTCTCATCCAGCCTGGCCTTGAACGTTTCCAGGGATGGGGCATCACCACCTCTCTGGGCAACCTGTTCCAGTGTTCTATAACTCGCATTGTAAAAAATTTTTTCCTAATTTCTAATCTAAATCTACCCCCCTCTATTGTAAAACCATTACTCCTTGTCCTATCGCAACAGGCCCTACTGAACAGCCTTTCCCCATCTTTCTTGTAGGCCCCCTTGAGGTACTGGAAGACCGCTCTCAGGTCTCCCCGGAGCCTCCTCTTCTCCAGGCTGAACAGCCCCAACTCTCTCAGCCTGTCCTCATAAGAGAGGTGCTCCAGCCCTTTTATCATCTTTGTGGCCCTCCTCTGGACCTTCTGCAACTCCTTCTCCAACGTCTTGCTGTTTGCCCTGTTTCAGCCATTGCCCAAATGGCTCCACGGCAGGTATCTACCACTACATGAAGGTAACGAAAGCGACCAAATATGGGGTATTCCGTGACATCTCCTTGCCAGAGATCTCCCGGTTTTAAGCCACGGGGATTTACTCCTGAAGGGAAAGTGGGGAGTGACGTGCAAGGCCTCGCATTCTTGAATGATGTGCCGTGCTTGCGCTAAAGGAATATGGAACAAATTTTGCAATGCAATTGCGCTCTGGTGGAATTGAGCATGCGAGGCGCGTGCGAGATCTAAGGACGAGATTCCCACGGCCATGGCGCAGGCTTTGTGGGCTCTGCGGTTTCCTTTTGTTATAAACCCAGGTAAGGAGGTGTGACTATTGCAGTGCATGATAAACACGGGGCATGCACGTTCACTCAGCGCCTGATACAGTCGTAGCGCCGTGGGGGTGCGAGCCCCACAGCAGTCTTTACACAGTTGTGCCATGCAAAAGCAGTATTGGCTATCTGTCACTGTATTGACCGGGCAGGCAGCGAACTGCTGGAGCGCTGCGCACACTGCCGCGAGTTCCAGCTGCTGTACTGAGGGGGTTTCAGGTGAATGTACCACACGTTGTTGCCATTGCTTCCTCTGCAACCAAACGACCCCATACTTTGCCTTTTTTCCTGCGGCGTCTGTAAATACCGTCGGCCCATTTACCGGCCGAGTTGCAATGAGTATTTTTGGTAAGACACGAACCACCGCCAGGATTGTGCCTACTTTTGTGGGCGCAGAGCCGATTAGCAGGCCAGGACAGTCGGCTAAGGCGGCTTGCACTGCCGTACTATGTTGTATAACATGGTGGAGGGATGTTGCCTCCATTTCTACCTGGATTTTCTGAGGTTCCTCCCCGCATAATTGTGTGATCTTTTTCCAGCCCCAGGAGATGGCTCCGGCCAGTACTGCTGACCACTGGGGTAACGCCACTCTTGGAATTCCCACATACCCATACATCAGGGGTGCTTCCGGCAAACCCTGAAATATGAGTACGATTGCTCCCTCTTTTTGCAGAATGATGTGGCGTCCCATCTCCTTTTGCGGGTCCCACCGCCGTAGTCCACCTTCCTGTAGTCAGCGGAAGAAGGTGGACAGCAGGTTTTTATGCCGAGCTATGCGGGGCTGCAAGATCTTGAGTCCCTGCCAGTTCGTCTGTGAACGGCTTCATCTCTTCGGGTGAAAAGAGGGCGAATTGCCGCAGCCATTGGATTGCCCCCACCAGTTTTTGCATGTCATTTAAGGTATGCACTTTAGGGTCTTCTATTACTATCTTTTGCGGAGAGATAAAGCGTTGTTGAATGCGGGCCCCCAAGTAGTTCGTGGGACATCCCTCTTGTCTTTTTCCGGGGGCTACTTGGAGTCCTGCTGACTCCAAGGTCCCTACAACCTCAGCACGCAGAGTGCTAGGCCAAAGGTCGGCTGCTGTCAGGATGTCATCCATGTAATGATACACAGCCCACTCTGGATGTTTCTGGCGGAGCGGCTCTAGTATCGCAGCAATGCATAACTGGCATAAGGTGGGTGAATTTGTCATCCCTTGTGGGAGCACCACCCAGTGATACCTTTTTGCGGGTGCCGCATTATTGGTAGTGGGGATGCTCATCGCAAATCCTGGAGCGTCATCTGGGTGCAACAGAATACTGGAAAAACAATCTTTTAGATCGATTACTAGGGTGTGCCAATTATCCGGTAACATGGAAGGCCAGGGAAGACCAGGTTGTAAAGGGCCCATGGCTTCTAACACAGCGCTACCGCTCTCAGGTCATGCAAAAATCGCCACTGACCTGACTTTTTCTTTATAAGGAACACCGGGCAGTTCCATGGACTCGTGGTAGGGACTAAATGTCCTGCTTTTACTTCTCTGTCCACTAATTCGTGCAAAGCTGCCAGCTTCTCTTTTGTGAGGGGCCACTGGTCCACGCAGACCGGCTTATCGGAAACCCATTTCATCCGCTGGCAACTCACTCCAGTGGCCCCTAACAAAAATGTTCCCCAGTGACAATTTGTGTTTGCATTTGTGAGAGGACATCCCTTCCCACCAACGAAATGGACAAACTCGGGAGGACGTACGGCCGACATCGGCCCTGTCCCTTTTCTCCTTCTATCTGAATTGTAATCATTACCTCTGATTGCCTAGCAATCGCCATCCCGCCTACCCTCCCAGCTGTCGTGCTGTGCTCAGGGGCCAGTGTTTTGGCCAAACACTGTCCGGTACCGTGGTGATGTCCGCACCCGTGTCGATCATTGCTGCAACGCGTGTTGTTGGATCCTTACAAGGCCCCGCTGAGCACGTCAGCTGTAGGAATACCATGGGTCGGGCGCCTTTCACCTGCATGGCTAGGCCTACTAACGGGCACTCTCCCGGTATTTCCCCTTCTAGCCCTACTGATTCTACTACCACCGTGTGTCCATTCGTTATTTGAGGAGGGATGTCCACCCCCCAAGCGTGTGCTCCCGCCCCATATACCACTGATCCAGGCTCCATGGGAGAGGTTATTCGCGCGAGTCGAATTTCACCGGGCGCGACCGTGATAGGGGCACATGTTAGTTTTCCTCTTGGTTGGGCCCCGGCCAGGGTACCCTCCAGGGAATGAGCAGTGCCGTCAGAGTCGTAGCTTGGTCTCGGTTCTGGGCCCGTGATCTTGTCGCAGCCACCTGGGCCCGCGGTTGGCTGCGGCTCCCGTTTCCTGCCACGATATTCCTTCCCTCTGCACCTTTCCCCACCGCCGAGGCCTGCTTTCGTTGTTTGCAGCTCCGGGCCAGATGGCCCTGCCCCCCGCAGACCCCGCAGCGGGCAGGCGATCGCACCCCGACCTTTCCTTGTTGGGGCGTTCTCTTTGCAGGTGTCCTTCTCCCCCACACCCAAAGCACTTTGGTCCTGCTCCCCCTGCTGAGAGGCTGCAGAGATGGCTGCCGCCAACGGCGCTGCCTCTTGTACCTTTTCGAAATCTACCCCAGCTTGTAACAATTCCCCGAGACTTGCCTCCCATGGGAGACGAGCCGGTGCCTGTTTAAAACTCTGCATGCAGTTTGTTCCTACGGGATCTTTTAGCACTGTGTTTTTGCCCCATCATCTAAATTACTCGCCTCTATAGCCGCAGACAGCCAATCAACGAAAGCCCCAAAACTTTCCGTCGGTTTTTGTTTCATCAGGGTATACGCAGGGCAACTACTTATAAGCGCTCCCATTTTGTCAAAAGCCTTGCGAGCGGCAGTCGGCGTCGCCATCAAAGTACCCACCGGCAGATGGCACAGGACCTGCGGGTCTGTGAAGGCCCCCCTCCCCGCTAGCTGCTCCTTCGTGGCCCCACACGCGGGGTGCGCAGGATTATGCTGTGCCTCTAAGAAAGCGCCCTCACAAGCTGCTTGGAAGGCGTTTTCCCAAAGCATACATTGTGCCGGGGAGAATATTGCTCTGGCCATCTGTCTGCAGTCAAAAGCACTCGGACAGTTTTGGAATACCCTATCTAGGAGCAGTTGAGCCGGCCCCCCTTGTATGCCCCCCTCCTTTATCTCTTTTCGCAGCTGAACCAGAATTTTATAATCTGTAGGATTCCACACCGGCCCCCCCGGGCCCATGGTAATCGGGTATAACAAGGGAAGGTCCCCTCCCCCCGCTTCCAGTCTGCAGCCCGCCAAAATGCATTCCCGCGCTCGCAAACGCCAATTTTCTGCAAGATCCCCTAATTCCCCCAACTTTACCCCCTCTGCTGCTTCTGCTCTCTGAGCCGCTTGCTGGACACTCTGGGCTGCCTGTTCGGCCTTTTCCACCATCTCGCTCGGTTGCCCCATAAGATCTATCATTTTCCTCACCAAGTCCTGTCCCCCACCCGCTTCTCGCTCCTGTTGTTCCCCCTTTTTATCCGCCTGTTCCCCCCCCCGGCCCAAATACGCCGGTGGCGCCGAGGCGTCTAACGGCTGATTTGTTCCCTCCTTCTGACTCTGACTCCAAGAGGAGAATGGCGGTGTGGGGAACGGAGTGGGGAATGGGCCTCCCCCCATCCCCCTTCCCTCCGCGACGGGGTGCATCCACCCTGGGAATCCTGCTATTCCCCCGACAGAGTTATTTTTGTTGAACCCCTATACTGAGCGTGTTTTTCCTTTTCAGCCGGCGCTAACAGTGTCTCCTGCTCTCCGGGGTTTTCCTCGACCACCCCCCCTTTCCCCGACTTGTCCTCCGACTCGCCCTTCTTGCTCTCCTTTCCTTCCGCGGGTGTTCCCGTCCCTTCCCCCGGGTCAGCGAGGTCCACGACTGCGGCAGCTAGCGTGTCGCGGTGCTCTCTTGGCGCCTTAAAGGTATCTCGCACAGCTCCCCATGCCGAGATTAGCCCTGCAGCCTCCTTGTTTCCCGCACAAGCCGATTGAAACAACTCCTCCCCCGCCTTTTCTAATACGCTCCGGTCCAGGCACCCCCTGGACTCGAAGCCAGACCACGCCGCATCATCCACTGGAGTAGCGCGCGCGTCTGTTTCCCATGCACCTCCGTGCCTGCACGAGATGCTAATGTCTTTAACGTGCTCACCACCGCCTCCATGGATGCCATGGTTATCCCGGGTGCCACACGCGTTCCCGAAGAGCACGCGCTACCCACTTCGAGAACCCTTCCTTTCTTCCTCTGGAACCGTCCTTCTTCTCTTGTGGCACACAGCTACCTCAAAGACCCCTTCACCCAGCCGGGCCTTTATCACGTCGGGGTCACCACTTGTAGCGTTCTTCTGTGGGCTGCTCTCCTCAGGAGGTCCCGAATACTAGGGCTCAGACCCGTCTCATCTGCCCTCCCAGGACAGGGACACGCAGAGACGGACACATTGCATCTAGCTCCAAATGCTGATTTATTGCTGCGTCACACAGCCTTATGTACCACACGCCACCTAGACACCCGACTGCCCCGGAACCCCGTGACCTCCCTAGCCCGCCCCCTCTCGCCCCTGTTTGGCTTTCCCAATTTTTGTCCCGCCTCCCTACCGCCCCGCTTCTGCTATCCTATAGATGGAGTCTTACTGAAATAGCGGCGATGCTCCCTGTGAAGCAGAAGTTAATCTGCAGAGACCTGGTTTGGAAGTGCTCTGGTTTGCCATCTTATGCAACTGGAGTTTCCCGCTGTGCTCGTGACGGCCAGCCGAGCAGTTCTGTTTCCTTAGCTGCAGAAGCATCTCTGGCCGTGAGATGAAGATGAGGGATCTGAGCCACAGTCAGCAGGCACTGACCTCCCTTGAGCCCCGTGCCAGAGCCTGCCCAAGAGCCCTGGGCAGGGGCACTCGGGTGAAACGCATCCGTTTGAAGGGAGCCCCGGTGCGCAGAGCGATGGAGCGCGGAGGCCGTGTGGAGCTCCTGGGTGAGGGAGTCAGGGGGAGCCTGGGTTCAGGAGAGAGTGGAGAGCTGTGTGTGTCAGGCTGTGCTTCTCGGGGTGCTTCGTGAGAGCGACAGGGCCGGCTGTGCTGGGCTGTGCGCGTGGGTGTCAGCCTGTGCCCAGAGCCCTGCCACGGGCAGGCTGGGAGGTGCGAGGTGCCAGCAGAGCAGGGCAGCGGGCTGAAGCAGGGTCCAAGTTATCACCAAGCGTGCCGGAGAGAAGAGCAGCTGGCCCCTTCTGAGGGCAGCGCTGGCACCTCTGTGGGCTGTGTGGGACTTGGCTTTTGGCATATTGGGCCAGAGTGGGTGTTTGCAGGTGGTGTGTGGCTCTGCTCACGGTCAGTCCTGCAGGCTAGCTGGCTTGGTCTGAGCCCTGGCACAGGTGATAGAGCTGGGAGGAAGCCTTTGGGTCCTGCCATGAGTTCCTCTGGCCGCTGCTGTGTTTCAGGGTAACACCCCGAGGGATGTGGCTGCGCTGGAGCGGGGAGGCTGTGCTGGCGGCAATGTCAGAGATGCCTGCAGTGGCCATTGTGTGCTTTCCCTGAGCTGCTGTTGCTGCTGTGAGATGAGGCCCTGCTAGCCAGGCACTCTGGTGTGCCTGCCCCAGCAAAGGAGGGAAGAGCGGCTGGTTTCTGTGGCGCTGGGGCAGCAAGGAGCGGGTCAGAGATCCCTGCTGATGGCGTGCGCTGCTCCTGCGGGAGTGGGTGGGCGCTAGCGTCCCCGTCCCCTCTGCCTCCGTGTCCGCCATGGTGTTCCGAAGCCGCCTCCTCCCCTCTGTGTCCCTGCTGTCGCCATGGCGGTGTTGGGATGCCCTTGTTGCTACGGGAACGAGGGCAACAGTCCGGCTGACAGCTGGGATCAAGCGGGTGAGTGTGCCTCGGTGTCCCCGCGGTGTGGGAAAGGTGAGGGATGCTGGTGAGCACCCCCGTGCTGACGTGGCTGCGTCTTGTCCCCTCTGAAAGAGGGAGGGCAGCTGTCGGTGCCGCTGAGCCCAGGCTGCTGAGGGTCGGGAGGAGGGGCTGGGGAGCGCGGCTGGGCAGAGACCCAGGGCTGTGGGGGAGCTCACGGAGGGCTGACACCCCCTGTCCCACGCAGCGGTGTGGGGGCACCCCTTGTGTGAGAGGGGGGAGAGAGGCAGGGCTGCGCCTGGGCCAGGGCCACCTCGGGCCTGACAAAGCTCTCCTGGGAGCAGGTTGTGCTCCCCTCCTGTGGGATCCCTTCCCCTGCGACCAAGCTGCTTTTCTGGGGGAGGATTTGAGGGGTGAGGTGGCCTGTGGAGCAGAGTGGGGGCTCTGCTGCTGCCTGAGAGGCACCTGGGGGCGGCAGCGCTTTCCGTGTCAGGGCCTGGGAGCTGGAGCCCCTTCTTCCCCCGCAGAGCTGGACAGGGAGCAAGCTTTGCTCCCCAAAAGACAAACTGCCAAAACTTCTTCCTTTCTTCCCATGGGATGCCCTTGTGACTGCATCCAGGCTGTGGGTTAAACGTGGAGGGGACAGAGGCTGCCTGCCTCGCGGCTGCTGCTGTTGCCCTCCTCATCTTGCACGTGGCCTTTTGCATGTTCTGGCTCAGCCTGTCAATGAGGGGTGAGATTATTTGTGCTTGCTCTGTCTATAAAATGCGGTGAAGGCTTATGATGAGAAGTGCAACAGCTGGCCCAGCTGGAAGGGACTGCAAAGCTGACTCACCGCGACTCCCCTTGCGTTTTAAACCCGTGGGTGATTTTCTGGGGAGCGGTTCCTGCGTACACCTAGGGAAAACAGCAAGGCTGGACTGCTCCAGGAGGGTGCAGATTTCTCAGACAATCTGATCCCCACAGGAGTCTTCCTGTGATTTCCAGGAACTTGGAATGGGCTCTTGACAGGAGCCCCTCAGGAGTGGTACGGCTTCGCTCACCTGCTGCTCTGGATTCAGCCATGCACAGTCAGCTCTGACCGCGCGTCTGGCTGCTGGCTGCTGCCCTGGGGATCCACTCATAGTCCTTTGGGTTCTGCTCTTCCCTTCCAAAGTCGCCAGCTGCGTGGGAGCTCTGATGCATTGTGACCCAAAATGAAATGTGGGCCAGATGCCCGGCCAAGAGTGAATAAAAAGGCAGAGCTGGTGCAAGTTGGGAAGGCAGGAGAGCAGAGGGAAATGCTGGGAGAAGAGACAGTCGTAGTGTAAGGCCTTAAGGCAGGAGCCATAGCTGTACATGACAGCATGTGGAGCTGTGGATCTCCAGCAGCCTCTTGGAAGGGAGCTTGGTCCACCTCAGTGTCAGCTGAGAGTCGGCGTTTGTTTAAAGAGCGAGCAGGAAGGTTTAACACCAGGCTCCTGGTCATTCTCTCAGCTGTGCTGGAGCTTTTGCACTGAATTGCAGGGTGACAGTGCCGCAGGGAGAAAGCACAGAGGAACTGGAATAAAAGGTGATAACAAAAGGGAAATCGTGCTGCTGTGGAGTGGGCCGTTGGCCTGGCAGGGCATGGTGGTCTGCGCTGGGTCCCCCTGGGGAATGCAACGCCTGGCTCCATCCAGACAGCCTAGCACCATTCCTCTGTAAGAGTTTCTCGGGTGCAATGTCCTGCGCGGCTCGTTGGCAAGCTTTGATAAATGAGCTTTGCCAGTTAGCAGCCTTGCAGATTCACCTCTGGAGCAGAGCCATCAGGTCTCCTTTTCAAGCGAGCTCCCCTGTGTCAGCATGAATCCCAGGAGAAGTTGTACATTAATGTCAATGAAAACCTGCCAGCTGCCAGCTGGGTATGAAGGTGTTGGCTGGGTAGCCCTTGGCTGATGGCAGAGCAGTGGGTGCCTCTGAGGCTAGTGATGGGCTCCGCACGGGATGCAGAGACAAGAGAAGAGGGTTGGTGGGATCCTACGTGGTCGCTGAGGCCACTTCTCTTGTCTGCCTTCCTGGGGTTGTGTGGATCCCTGGCCTTTGAGACAAAACTGCATCTGGTGCTGATGTTTGGGTGGTTTCAGGAGGCTCAGTGGCTGTGGTCTCTCTGGGGGAGCAGGCAGAGCTCTGCTGACAGGTTTTGCTTTGGTTGTCGTCTTCCAGAAACAGAAGTGAGTGCTTCAGTCCTTCAGGGGCTGTTGAGAAGCGCTACCTAACTCTTGGGAAAGAAGACTTTGGTGCTTTTGATCAACCGGTTTTGCAGAGCTGTTCTTCATGCTCTCAGCAGTATCGCCCAGCCACGTGGCTGCTGCGGTGGGATTTGAGCAGTCCTGGCTTCCTCTGCCCTTGAGCCTTTGTGCAAACCTGGCCACCCTTGTTGGGGAGCCAGCAGCGATAAAGTAGCTTCCCTTGGCGCGCGCTCCAGAAGAGAGACTGGAGGGGGAAATAACCTTCTCCTGAGGATGGGCATCCCTTGGGTGGGCAAAACCGGGTTATTGAGGTGAATCTATTAAAAGACACAGTGAGTGTTTCTTGTACACGAAGGAATCCATTTCCATTGCATATTCATTTTGCTTTCTGTCTAGCTGTAGTTATTTATCTTACAATGTCACTGCAGCGTTAATCTCGGGGAAACGTCTGTTGATCCTGTGTTCTCACAGTGCGTCTTCCTAAAGCTCAAAGCAGCTGCACTGTTGAGGCAAAGGGCGGTAGGTGTGGGGCAGTGGCGGTTGGCTGTTCCCTAAGGGATGGGGGGCCGATGTGGATAACATTGGTGCCAGGGCAGGGACCCCACCACGGGGGCCAGCCCAGCATCCAGGTGGGCAGATGAGGCTGCAAACCCTGCAGCTCCCAAATAGCATCTTCAGAGGAAGCCAGCTGAGGCAGCAGCTCCCAAGGGGAAGGTGAAATGGCAGCCAAGCTGTTCCACCATCCACTTGCAGCCAGGACAGGCCAGCTCGGCATCCGAAGCAGCGAGACCTGCAGGAAGCACCTTGGAAAAATGCTCTGGGTCTCAAGCGCCAAAGGCTGGTGTTGCTCTGTCCACAGCAACTGAGATGATGTTCTTCACGCAGCTTTCCTTCCGTGAGGCAAACAGACCAGCTAGTGGATGGTGATGAACTTAGGGGCAGCCAAGGTCTGGCTTTTGCTGAAGCTCTGAGCTGGGTCAGCCTTTTTGGAGGTGGCTTTATTGCGCAGTGTGCAGTGCGCTAAGGCCGTGGGGGTGCTGAGGCTGAGGGACTCCTTGGAAATGGCAGCTCCCATGACATTTTCCATCTCTGCTTCTCTTCTAGCTTGGTTCCGTGCTGCTGTTACTCTTTCAAGACAATGAAGAAAGGAGGACGCACTCATCATCTCTGTGGGACAATGGAAGGTTTTGCCCCATCTCACCGGTGTGACCGTCTGCCTGCCATCCCAAACACCAAGGGCAAAGCTTCCTTGCAGAGCCGCAAGCCTGCCTGCCCTGTGTTTAAGCTCCATCCTCTGAGGATGGAGCTGATGCCAGGCCAGAGCATGGAGATGGTGCTGGAAGGCTTCTCCAGCACTCCCCAGGTGAGGTTGCCCCGAGGGCTGAGCCTTTCCCATCAGATCACCTGCGCTGGGACTTCTTCTGCAGCCCCTTGACATTTCCCTGAGAAAATGAGCAAGTGCTTTCAAGGAACTGTTGTAGTGGCACAAGCAAGCTGCCACCATGGCGGTACCAGTTGCTTTCCTTGCTGGCCACCATCAGTTGCTAAGGCTTTTTCATGTTTCTGTAGCTACCATAAACCCACCTTGCTGCTAGCAAAAGATGGGCAGAAGGAAGCATTACTAGCTCAGGGGCAAACGGCAGGTTACGAGGTGTCACGTGCTGAGGTGGAAGGGAAAGGCAGAGAAAAGATGCTACACTTTGACTAGGAGCACAGGCAGAAAGTAAAGAAAAATGCAAAAAAAAAATGCAAAGCTTCTGGGGGAAGCAGCGAATAAAACAAAACACCGGTGAAGGGAGGGAGTGTCTGGGAACGACATTTTTTTCCTCTGTAGACAAAGATGGACAGAGGGCTGCTCTAGCTCTAAGTCCTGGAGGAGAAAAACAAGCACATTGTGCCAGCTCTGGTGATCACAGTGACGGTCCCCACGTGGGAAACTGTTCCCAGGGATCACTGTATTTGACAGCTTGACTTTTGTCAGTGTTTCCATAACTGCCTGCCCCAGTCTCGCAGCCAGCCCCGCTGTCCCAAGGGCAGCCAGGTCTTGCGGCACCCTTGGATGGCAGCTCAGAGAGGGAAATGTCAGCAGGATTGCTGGCTGTTCTCCTCCCAGGCCCCTTCTTTCCAGGGGAAATCCAGCTCTGCAGAGAAGCTGCCGGCTAACCCTGCTGCGCATTCCCTGCCTGCAGCATTCCTGGGCACAGATGTTTAAGCGAATGGGAACTAAATCTGCATACCAGCTCCTGCTGGTATGAGTGGTTTGAAGGTTGTTTGAAAGCGTTGCCTCAGTGGTAGCTTGAAGAAGACTTGATTACTCCCCTCGCTGACTGTGATGAGACTGTCCCAGTGCAGCTCTGAGCCCACAGGTTTAGCTGAAGAGGAGACAAAGGTACCAGAAAGGAAATAAAGTGCTCAGGGCACTGGTGAGGGTGTCTTGCCTGGAAAGCTGAAAGGGCATCTGTGGGCACAGCTGTGGCTTTGTGGCTCCTGCAGTCAAAGCCAAGACTCTGGGAGTGGGCTTTCCACCTTCCTTGGGTCTTGAGAACTTAATACTCCTCAGGCTGGTCAGAAGCCCAACTCCCTGCCTTGCCCGTGCGACACAGATGATTTGGAAGGCTGTAGGCTCAGAGGAGGAGTTGGGTTGTGGTGTTGTACAAGAAGGAAGAGTGAGAAATGAAAGGAGGAATTGGAGAAGTGAAACCATGGGAAATGAGGAAAAAGTCTTGAATGTAAGAGCATCTGGCTTAAGCAGAGGCTTTTCTTGTGAAGGGCAAGACCTCTCTTTCCTGGGGTGCTTTAGGAGGGCAGAGTACACGAGTGATCCCCTCTTGACCTGAAAGCAGGCTGGCTCCTTGGGTTTTTCCATGGATCCTTTCCACTAAGCTTCCAAGGCAGGGTCTGCTGGCGTTGGCCCTTCCAGCACCTCCTTCCCTTCATATGGTTCTATATTTTTAATCAGCTCCAACAGCTCTCCGTACGTATTGTGCTTAGCAAGGGGGCACATCAAAGCAATAATCCTTTGTGGCAGGGATTATTACGGCTGTAGGCAGCAGGTGACTCACAGGTGCCTTTTGTGGACGTTGGGGTGTAGCATTATGGACACTGGCGTGCAGAATAAATAGGAAGCAGCATCAAAAGAAAAGGGGGCTCTTGAGGAGACCAGTGGCTGTCACTTCATGGCAGCAGTACGGTCCGTGGCTGGGTGATGGTAAATGCAGGGTGTGTTCTGGATGCCGTGCTAGCACCCGCCGGGTGACCTGCGACTCTTGCACACAGGTGGTGAAGGAGCGGCTGCTGTGTCACGCCATCGTGGGAAGGGAGGGAAGGAAGAGGCAGATAATGCACATGGACGTCACGTGCGAGTTCATTGCTCCCGTCCTGCAAATGTCCTCCAGGGCAATCACTTTCCGGGTGGAGAAGGTAAGTCTCGGGACTGCATCCTGGCATTTAATAGCGTGGCTGAGGCCTGAAAGCCTGTGGGGTGCGTGTGCTTGTGCTCAAGGAGGAAATGAAAGAGCTTCTCCAAGTCAGAGACGGGACTTTTTTTTAACTTCAGCCAAGTAAAACTGAGATGACAGCTGCTGCGCTGAAGGGGATCATGGCCACATCCAGAGAGACACAAGGTTCTGCAGTCAGTGTGGAGGGAGGTTCTTGAGGATCCTCCAAGGCACGGTGAAGTCTGAAGAGCAGTCCTGTAGGGAAGCAGAGGAAAACTGAGATTGCTGTCAGCTCCTCAGGGTGATGAGCAAAACCTGTCATCTCTTGTCTCTCTTTGCCTTCTCTGACGTTGGTATGGATGCTAGCTCTTCGCATTTCCCCAACACTCACCTTCTTCAAAGGACCTGCAGACGACTTCAGCTGCAGCGCTGAGAACAACCCAAAGCAGGTGCCCTTTAGTCTCTGGATCCCAACTCCTGCGTGAACTTTCCCTCTCCCATGAGGTGTCTGACAAAGAGAAGATATTTCAGTGTTTAGTTTCTGTGTTTTCAGATGTCTCCTCTGGTTCCCAGGCATCCTGAGAAGCACAAAATCCTGTGAGCTGGCAGATTTAATTAGAAGCTTTTCAGCTCTCCCTGATGTCTGCCTGTGGTGTGCTTGACGCCACGCGCTCCGATTTATGGAGGGCTATGGCACTGCAGCTGTTTGATATCAGCACGCACAGCACTAGTTTCCCAGACACTGTCTGGTTTCTATAAACCATGCAGGAAACCCAGAGCAATGCCCCCTGTAGCAGGGGCCTCAGGAGACAGGTTGCTACCGGGCAGCTGAGGTTTCTCGCTGACTGTGTGTGCGTGTAAATGTTCCAAACTAACCTCAGGCTACTGCAGGCTCTCCACTACAGGGTAAATCCTATTCCCTCCGCTGTCCCCACACGGGATGCTGCAGTTTCTGAACATGGAGAGCATCTGATAGTCTTAGAGGAAAAACTTTTGGAAGGATACAAACTAATGAAAATCGTAAATAGAGATGTATGCATGTCTGGGGTTGAAAAAGTTGCAATGCGTCAGAAAGGGAAGGAGGTCCATGGCCACTTGAACTTGATTTTTTCCCCTTGTCTTCTGTTTCTGTAGCAACCCAGTGATGTCCTTTGCCTTCAGTACAAGTCTCTTTCTTTAAAAAACGACTCCTCCCTGCCAGTCAGCCTTGTCCTGGCCTTAGAGCAACCCTTCTTCATCTGCGATGCGCACCGGCAGCCCCTCCCTGCAGATGTCCAGGTGAGCAGCCGTGGACCTTCCTGCTGGTGGGTGTTGGAGAGGGAGGAGTGTGGTGGCGCGTTTCTGGTGGGAGGCCCTCCAGTAGAGAAGTTGATACTTTAGAGTCAGCAGTAGACTGGCCTGAACTAAATCAGATTTGAAACGAGCTGCTGAAGGAAACTGAATATCATCTGAATTGGGGAAACACACCTGGCTCTAAGACATGGAGAGAAGGCAGCAGGCAACTAGGTCTGGGCAAGCCGGGTAGTAAAGGCGTCTCTTGGAAGCCGTCCCAGCTCTCCAGCCGCCATCCTCAGACCACTTCTGGAGCTGCTTGCTCTCTTGGAGGGCAGCTCTGCCTTCAGCCTGGTGCCTGCCCTGCTGTTAGTGGAAGGTGTGGGACGTGGACCCTGCTAAACACGTGTTGTTGTAGGCACGGCCACCACTTCTGTGCCGTGCTGGTGACTAGCCCCGGCAAGGGTGAGGACGCAGTGCTGTTGTGTTTGTGTTGAGTGTGAGGATAAAGGAGTTTTTCTAGAGTCAGGGGAAAAGGCCCTGGCTTGCCAGAGTGCTGCTTTGGTGATGTACTCAGCATACAGCTTTGGTGGGTTCCGAGTACCGTAGAACAATATTTCTTTCCCCCTTGTATTGCTATCGATGCAGAGCACAGAGATGTGAGCCTGAGGCAGTCTCAGAGAAGACTGCTGTGGTGCTTGCGGTCAGGTGCACACTGTCCAGAAAATGAAGCATGACCTGAAGCCCACGCAGGGGTCACACTTTGAGCATTGACACGTTTTATGCCCTCAGACCTTGGGACTTCATCAGCTGGTGGTGAATGCTTTTCATCTCCTTGCAGCCCATGAAGCTGGAGGTAGGGGAGGAGCTTCATCTCTTCATCGGCTTTAACCCTGCTTATGAAAAGGATTTGAATAGCCGGGTAGCAGAGAAGACTCTGAAGATACAGTTTCTAGAGCACCCGCATGTGGAGCTGGTCCCCGTTAGGGGAGAGGTCTACTTTCCCAGTCTCCGCATCCAGACCACGGCCCTGGACTTTGGCGGCATCTTGAATGACACCGAACAGGAGCGTTACGTCGAGATGACCAACTGCAGCCCGCTTCCTGTCCGGTACCACTGGATGCTCCTGCCAAACAGCCACGTGAGCCGGAGGAGGTATGTGCACCTCTGCCCTCTCCTTGAAGCTCTTCTTCCTGATGTCCTGCCTGTCCTTGGCAAAGACCAAGGCTGTTTGCCTGGGACCTGACAAATTGCATTCCACTTTGCCTTGTGGAAATAACACCTGCCAGCTGTGGTCAGGGGAGATGCTCAGCAAACAGGTGATCTTCACCAGTTTGATGCTGGGAAGGAGACAATGTTCTCCAGCCAAGCTGGGGCTGTAGGATACTACCAGCACGTTTTGCAGAGCCGTAAGCTAGAATCCTGCTTTATTTCTGGAGCTACAAAGCCATGCTTAGGCACTTGGACAAGCAGATGTATCATGTGGCCTCTTTTCCTTCCCTGCCAACTCTGTTTGTTGTCGTCTCCTACTAAGAAGCTACAACGGCACTGCCACCAGCACGCTGTGCTGCTGTCCCAGCCTCTTGCTGCTGTTTGGCTGTAGCCTCTGTACTGGTTCCCCTGGGAAGGAAAGCTGGCGTGGAAAGCTGCTTTCTCAGAGCTTGGTGGCCTGAGGCAAACAGCACCTTGGTGAAGTGAGTTTCCATCTGTTAACGTGCACGTCACCTTCACGAACCAGCTCTTGAGTGTTTCACAGCAAACGGCAGGTTCTGCTGTGGCTTCGGGTACAGCTGTAGATGTTGGCGGGAGGACTTGTCTGAGCATCCCTGGCGAGCAGGGCTGTCCAGCGCTGGCCTGTGGGTTCCAAGCCCAGGACCAGTCTTCCAGTTGCGCTGGAGCCCATCTCTCAACACATTGCTAGCAGTTCCTCCCGCTGTGGCCTCTCTGCACAGGGCAAACGTCTGGTCTGGACAGTTTTAATTACAGCAGCAAACGATGTTGCTGTAACGCTGTAGGAAACAAAGCCAAGTTTACCATTGGACATGGAAGTGCTGCTATTCCAAATACAAGAGATCACCACGAAACAGTTTTGTTGAGGGAACTGGGATCTGGCCTGGAGGAGACGAGCTGCTGGACCTGGAAATGAGCTGTTGCTCCGAGCAGGGCTTGGGGGAGAAGTCCTGGGAACTGGGGTAGCCCGTTCACAGCTGAGCCTTACCAAGTAACAACAAGTCTTCAGTGTGGCCCTTCTTGATGCAGGGCGCCTTCAAGAACAGACCCTAAAAGGCAGAGGGAAGTCTGCAAGAGCAGGTGGAGGGAGGTGGGCAGGGAAGGAGGAGCAGGGCTGTAAGCTCTGCTTGGAGGCCCCTGCCATCTCCTGCTGAATTAGACTAGGGTTTAAGTACAAGCGGGCTCCATCGCTGCTCCGGCCTGATCGCACTTAGAGAACGCTACCAGCACTGCTGCTGGCTTGGACGGACCTACAGCTGTGGGTAATTGTCAAGGGAAATTTCAGGAGAAATATCCAGTAGAGCTGCAGATTCTCTCACTTAGGCCCTCTGGGTGTGGAAGGCACGGTCTGCAGGGGTGGGTGCTTTCAGGAGGGCACTGGGGGGTCTGTTGTAGCTCATCGCTGTCCAGATCTGCCCCTTTGTGTCTCAGTGTCACCTTTTTGCACAGTTCATGTGTCTTTTCTTGCTGCGCTTCTTACCTCCCCACAAGGCGTTCACCTCTGTCCTCTTCCACTTCTCCTTGCAACCAGTTACCAGCTGCCCGCACCAGCGCTATTCCAGCAGCGAGGCGCGTCATCCCCGGGCAGCGTGGCGAGGATCAAGACTCAGAGCCCGGTGAGGATGAAGGAACTGAGGCAGCTGGGGGAGGCAGAGCCCCTCGCCTTGAGAGCGGAGGATGTAAGTAGGAATGTGTCTCTCTCCTGCATTTCCAGTGTGGCAAGCAGTTACGCAGCTCCCGCTCCCACGGGTGGCTCTCGATGCTGCTCACAGAGCAGCTTTGCACCCCTCCAAGCACATCCCACAGCACTACTGCAGCGACTGGTCACTGGAGAGGCTGTGCGGGACGTGTCATAGGATTGATGGAGGGCATTACCTCTGCTGCACCCATGGAGGGCATTATCCATCTTGTCTCTAATCGAGTGGTCAGCAGGAAATTTCTGCAGTAGATTTTGCTGTAGCGTCTTGAGAGAGAGCAGCATGCAAATCAGAGAGAGAGTGCAAAGCATCAGGAGTCAGAGGAGCTGGGCTGGAGTCTTCCTAGGGGCTCCTAGGGCTCTCACCTCCAAGTCTTTGTGTTTCTCTAAAGGCAGTAAAACCTGTTTCTAAAGGCAGCAGAGAGAATTTGTTGCTGCCAGGAGACCTCCAAAGTACTTCAGTGTAGTGTATTAATGAATGCCTTAATGAGTGAGCAAGGGAGAAAAATTTTCCCGTGGTTACTGTGCTGGAAAGTGGAATGGATGCAGGCTGAGATGAGGATGATTTTGCCTGTGTTTGAGGGAGAGGTCCCTCCAGCCATGTCTGTCCTTTTCTCCAAGCCACGGCTCCCCTTCTGCACCCATTTCAGTGCTCGACATCTTGATCTCTCCTCCCTCGCTTCCAGGTTTTCGACATCCTGCCGCTGCACGGTGTGCTGCAGCCAGGCGAGAGCCAGCGAGTCACCTTCACTTTCTTTGGCCACGCCAACATTGTTGCCCGCGCCATGGCGCTGTGCAGGGTGGAGGGAGGCCCGACCTACAAGATGGCGTTGAGTGGGGAGGCTTCGCTCATCAGCTACCACCTAGACGTCATGGAGATTGACTACGGGCTGCAGGTACCGTGCACTTCTCTTGGCAGAGGTCCTTGTCACGAAACCACCACCGGCGCGTTGCTGCCCACCTCGGTCCAGGGCTCTCTCCCCTTCCCAGCTACTTTTTGAGTGATATGTCCTGCATCCAGGCTGGGTTTTGATGGCCATCTCCACACCTGCTCCCCCAAAATTGGCAGTTCCTCCTCTTCAAGGTCACTCATGCTGCCTCCTGGGGCAGGCAGGATCCCAGAGGTGATCTCCAGGGGGACATGCCCCAAGACATCCATCCACTGATCCGCTCCTAAAGCCTGAGGTCCAAGGAGATGCTCTCTTTCCATGCTCTTGATTAACCAACACAGTAAACCAGGGAGGAAGTGAACTTGGGCTTCCCGTCACTGTAGCTGGAGAGAATGTCCCACAATGATCCCTGCTTTGCTTCTTTTCAGCTCAAAACCCCCCAGATATTTCCAGCTGTTGGCCCTGTACATGTTGCACGTCCATCTCCCTTTGTCGCTGTCACTGCAAGCTCTGCAAATACTTGCGTGCGGGTGCCTGTTCTTCTGAAATGTCTTGGTGCCTCCTCCTTTCTTTCAGCCAGCTGTTAGATGACACCTTGAAGTGCAGAGGGCTGGCATCCTCTTTGGTTTCTTGATTACTGATCTGTCTATGGTTGGTATTGCCCCTCTGCATGCCGCCATCACTCTCTGTTCCTGTGCAGGGCTAAGAGCTACCCTGTGGCTGTGGGCTCCCCAGCCTGACCTGGGAGAGTCAAGTGCCCGTATCTTCTCTGCAGTCCCTGCTTCTCTCTTGCGTTGTGTTCATTTGCTCTCATCCCAATGCAAGCAGCAGGAGACTCCCAGCAGCAGACTGGTGTGTGTAACTTCCCGCTCCTCTGCCCTCTCTTCAGCCGTTTCACAAAGTCGCGGAAGCAGAGCTCACCCTGCAGAACAACGGCAAGGTGGGAATCACCTACGCGGTGCTAAGCCCCAGCACGGCCACTGCAGACAGCCCGCTGCCCGGCGTGCCCCTGGTTGTGCCCAGCACGGTGAGTAGCACAAGCGATGAACCCTGGGCCTGTCTCAGGTTGCCCAGGAGAGGGTGAGAGGGAAAAAAGGGAAAAAAGACAAGACCCACAGAAGCAGCCAGGAGAGACAGGGCTGTAAGCAATTGCTGCTGGGGGGCAGAGAGGGTCAAGCAGGTGCGGGCCTGAGAGAGTTCCTTAACGGCCGCTGCTGGCGGGTGGCCCTGCTGTCACACAGCACCCACCGGCGGGAGGCACGAGTGCTTGGGGAGCTCTCTGGCCCCCAGCTGCTGAGCTCTCTGCTCATGCTGGCGCTGGAGCCGGATGGCGCAGACTCTGCTGAGGGTCGCCTTCCCCCGGTTGTGTGATTGGACAGGACTTATTCCTGGTGCGAGCCTGCACAAACCCTGCCTGCCCCCTGCCAGCACTAAGCAGGGGAGACTGAAATACTTTCTTGTTTGGGCGTGAAGGTCCTTTGCCAGAAATGGTGACAGCCCCTGTACTGGTCCCTCACTGCTCCAGCTTTGCTGCTCTGCAGCAGCTTTGTGGGGCAGTGAGGGGGGCCAGGGAGGAGCGGGGCTGTGGAATAGCAAGGAGAGGAGTTTGCAGCACCCCACCATCCCAGCTTCTCCGTTCTGCGTGGGTGTCTTTGAGCTGAAGCAGTGTTCCTATCTATGTCCCTTTGTGCAATGGGAAGAGGAAGCCAAATGGCTTTCACATTTCCTCATGCCTGTCTCCGAAAAGGGCTGAGACGCTGATGCCCCCTTCCCGCGAGCTCCCGAAAGCACAGCTCTGCTTGGGCCCGGGCAGTGGTTGCTGTAGTTGCTTCATGGGCCCAGGCAGCTTGGCAGGGCTGGCTTTCGCTGCAGCTGTGTTGTGTGCTGCAGTAAGGGCACAGGAGACCAAGTGGCAGGATGTGTCCCGCTCAGCAGCTTCTCCCTGCAGCGTGGAGGGGAGCCGGGAGCTGAGGGTCCAGCCCAGTGTGCAGAGGGCGAGCTGCAAAAGCTGAGACCATGTCCTGTCACCTCGAGCAGTGGTGCTGTCTGCTTGTAGTTGCTCCTGACCTGGCTGGTGTCAGCCCAGCCCGGGACTCCGACAGCCCTTCTGGAAGCCCAGAGAGGAGGTGGCCTTCCTGGCAGCACCTTCTTCCCTGGATCTCCTCCTGCACTGGGCTCCTGCTTCTCCAGAGATGTACGTTTGCAGATCACTGTGAGTCTGGAGAGACTCGAGCACCCTGGGTGCAACCACACAGGCAGGAGACGTTTGGTTGGGATCTGTGAATACGTCGGCGCTCAACACCAGCCTGGGCACCACTGACGTGCTGGGACAGGAGCTGCCGGCCCGTCTGAGAGTGCGGGCACTTCCCTCATCTTGCGTAGCGGCTGGCAAAAGAGCCTTTCTTCCCTCAGCTTGGCTCTGGCTGGCAGAGGGCACACCTCGTGAGCAGAAGAGCTGTGCTCACGCTGAGCAAAGGGCAGGCAGTGCTGTGGGAATGCAGCCTTAGGAGCCCTCTGAAGGACACAGTGCATCCTGGTGCAGGAGATGTGAGCTTTGGGACAGAAGAAGGCCATGTTGTCTTACCCTTTCTGAGCCTGGAGAACATGCCTTCTCTTGGCAGCATGTCTATCGTCTGAGCCATCCCTCCACCAAAGCCTCTTTGGTGCATTCCCTCCCTCTTCTCCCGCGCTCTGCAGGGTTACGTTGGACCTGGCACGCGGAAAGTTCTCAAAGTCTATTACCTGCCGGGAGTGCCTGGAGGCTTCTGCAGGACTTTCCAGATCCGAGTGGCTCACCTGGAGCCAGAAGAAATTTCCCTGAAAGGAGAGGGGAGCTTTCCCAGGATCTGCTTGGACCTGCCCAGGAACGTCAAAGGTAAGCACTGCCCGTCTGCTCCCCAGGAAGGCCCTGGGGTTTTTTTCCCCCATGTTATATGTCCCTAGGGCATCTTGCTTGAGGAATGTGTTTCTGGGAGAGGCCAGCGTTAGGGGAATGGGGCTTCCCAGCTTGAATGGGAATGGTGCTGTGCCCACACTTGTATTTGTGGATGTTCTCTTCCTTCAGGAAATGAAAAATATGAGAAGCTGCTCAAAGAGGCGAAAGAAAAGGTGGAAAAAGACAGCCAGAGGGACGAAGCAGTTGTTCTGAGGGAGGCTGCGGCAGCGGAGCCACCCATGGACAACTCGCAGAGTCTGGTGAGGAACAACTGCTTCCCTCTTTGGCACAGGGTGCTCCCCCTGTGTCCTTTGGGCCCCTTGCACCCCACAGCAGGCTTCCTGGGGTCCTGCTGGCACTTGGGACCTCCCTGCCCACACCTGCCCATGGTCATGCATCAACTCAGCATTGCCCATGGGCTGCCCACCTCGGGGCATTGTCCCTCCCATAGATGCACCAGCTTCCTGACTGCCCCAGGGAGGGATCCTGAAGACCCTGCTCAAGGCATCGAATTGATGGTTCTTTGTGCTGGCACTGCAGGTCATGGCTGGGGTGTCTGTGGCTCACAACAATCGGGACAATCTGTTTAACAGGGCCTGCAGCATGACAGGACAAGGGGTCATTGTTTTTAACTAAAAGAGGCCAGATTCACACCAGGAATAAGGAGAATTTTTTTACGATGAGAGTGTTGAAGCAGTGGCCCAGGTTGCCCAGAGAGGTGGTGGATGCCCCATCCCTGGAGACGTTCAAGGTCAGGCTGGACAGGGCTCTGAGCAAGCTGATCTGGTTGGAGATGTCCCTGCTCGCTGCAGGGGGTTGGACTGGATGATTTCTGAAGTTCCTTTCCAACCCAAACCATTCCAGGATTCTAGGATTCTCTGAACCCAAGCCCTGCCAGGTTTACAGAGTTAATCGCAGCAGCCTGACTTGTGCCCTGGGGTTGTGCTGTCGGTGCTCAGCTCTAAGTGGCACCGGCCCAACAAAAGGTTCCCTTTTCAAGAGAGCTTTTGTCCAAGCTGCTTTGGCACCGGCTGGGCGTAGGCACTCGGAGCACTGGAAGGTTCCTGGCTTGTCCGTCTGTCTCTCTGACGAGATCAGCTTTTGTAACAGTGACGGGCAGGCGAAGGCGCTGGAGTTCATTTCCCTAGAGATAAGGTCCTGGCTAAGAGAGCAGGAGGTGTCACAGACACTGAGCAGTGAGCCAGGAGGACCCCATCACCCCTCTCCACAAGAGCAGGCTGGGATCCTGTTTCAGAGACAGGGTTGTGCCTTGGGAAGGACCTTTGCTAACCAGCCACTGTCTTTCCTTGTCATCAGTTGGACACTCGGCTGCAGATGCAGATGGAGCAGATGCTGGTAGAGGAACACGCCCTGGCACAGCAGAAAGCTCTTGCCTCCCATCCCCCGGAGGAGACAGCCTTTGACCAGCGTGCTCGTCAGAGCCTTCTCAAGTCAGTGGGGACTCTCATAGCCTATCTCCAGGCACCCCGAGGGTAACAGCCAGAGGCGCAGCCCTGCTGCTGCTGTTTTGGGGACAGATCTGGTTGCAGAGCGGTGGGGGCAAATCCTATTTCAGGGTCCTGAAGCAAGTTCAGGCTTGGGCTGTACCCCTGGCTCAGCAGTTCCACGGAGACCAGTGGAGGTCCAGTGAACTTGTCTGCAGTGGCTTTTCATAGCACACGAGCGGTGACCAGTATCCATTTTAAAGTAACTTTATTTTAAGGTCCCTTTGCTAGTTGAGGAAGCCTAGAACCTGCACTCCCTGGGACTTGCCAAAGTCTTACTACCAGATAGTCAGGCCTTGGGATTCACTGACTAGAGCTGAGTTTCTACAGCAGTGGACACAGAAATACCCACATTTTTTGCATCGTCCACCCACTTGGAAACGTAGCCAGGCTGTGGTTTAAGAACTGTCCTTACTCGTCCTTTCAGGGCTCAGCTGCCCGAGTACGTCCTGGACCTTGGCTCTGTCATTCCTGGTGACATCCACACGCACAGCGTGAAGATCACCAACACTGGCCACTTCCCTGTGTCCTTCCACGCCGATGGACAGGTCCTGCGTGACACAGGTAACCAGTGCTGGAGAGACTTCTCGTGGGCTTGAAGGAGCCTTGTCTGACAAAGTAGCTTCAGCTGCTGGCCATGGGGAGTTTTTTGAGTGCTTCTTTGTCTAGTTCTTCCTCCTTGCGACCCTCTCTACCTGCTGCTTTGGAGCCTGAGTTCTCCTGGCCAGCAGGACCCAGAGACCTGGCCTGCCTGTGACTGCCCTAACACTTCCCTGGGGGCTGGATGGGCTGATCAGCGTGGTCACCTCTCAGCAACCTCTGCTCTTGACTGCCAGGAGTGTCATCTGAGTTTCTTTGTGCACTCTGGGCTTGTGTTACAAGCAGACGGACTCTTTGGGGTTTGGAAGTGCTTTGCTTAGAGTTCATAAAGATAAAGGCTTGTGTTCAGCCTTTATTGAGAACGTGGCCTGTGAGGTCCTGTGTTGTATGGAAACAGGCTTCTGAAGCAGGCCTTTGAGGTAAGGCTGCACTGCCATCCAACGGTGACTCGCTGTGTCTGAGGGGTGGTCAGGTGTCTCCTCTAAGTTGTTTTCCAGGGAGCACCATGGCATGGAGGGATCTTAGTTGGAAATTCCCCTTTGGAGAGGTCTGTGCATCCTTCCGTGGGATGCCTGAAGAAGAAATTGCTGGAGGTCCTGAAATGATAGATTTCCTTTTTACCGTGTGGACCTTGGATTCTGGCTGTGAAAACCCTTTGTCCGTGTGTGGTGAGAAGGGAGAAAGAGTGGCAGGCTTCTCCGGAGAAGCCAAGGGGTCCTTCAGAGAGCCAGCAGCCAGGACACTCGAATGGCCTTAACACGCTTGTGACACATTGATGTGGGTTGTGCCTCTCAGCTGCTTTATTTTCATCTGTTCAAGGTTTCAGTGTGGAGCCTGCCCGTGTGAAACGTCTGCCCTGCTGGGAGACAGAGACTTTTGAGGTGCGCTTCGACCCACAAAGTGCCAAGCTGCCGCTGGGAGAGGTGGACGTGCTCCTGCCCATCAAGGTACCGCATGCTTCCTCACCTCCCTCACCACCTTTCAGGGCAGGTGGCAGCTTGGGACAGCAGCAGATGTCACCTGGGCTTTCAGCGGGATGCTCTGTCCTTCACTAGGTAACAGGGGGCCCCACATTTCACGTCCGTCTCCGTGCCAACGTTGCTGTGCCGTCCCTCTGCCTCTCCAAGGATACAGTGGAGTTCTCCACTGTCCAGTGCGGACAGTGCCAGGAAGAAACCATCCAGCTCCACAATCCACTCCAGGTCCCCTGCAAATGGTTCACCACCAGGAGTGAGCCTGTTAAGAAGGTAAAGCACAGACTCCGTGGAACGCGTAACGTCGTGGTTGGGCTTTCTTTGCCCCTCTTGCCCTTTCTGCACCTGTGGCTGCCTGAGCCCTTGGGCTACAGCCCACCTGAGGAAGCTTTAGAGGTACAGAGCAAATCTGGTTTGCCTGCACCTGTTCACTAGCTGATGCTTCACTTCTTTGCCAGCTTCACCCATTGCTCCTCTTCTGACAGTGCATCTGCGCACCCTGCCTGCACATTTTCCCTCCAGTTCTAGGCCAGTGGTGGCTGTGGCTGGTTTGGACGTGGGTGCTCGCAGCACCATGACAGTATCTCAGAGCACTGCAGGAACCGAGAGTCTGTCCTCACAGACCAAGGAGACCTCACACGATTGGTTTCTGTGCTCAGGTGGACAAACGTTTGTCGGTGCGCATGCATCGGAAGCTGCTCCAGGAGTTGAAGGCCAAGCCCTGTGTCTTCGAGGTGCTGCCCCCAGCTGGAGTCCTCTCTCCAGGACAGCGATGCCACGTGCAAGTCAGGTTTTCACCCGTGGAAGAGGTGAGATTGGCGAGGCAAAAACACCTGATAGACCAATTTAGGTCCATCTGATAAACAAATATGCGGTTCCCCTGCACACCAGGACTCATCGTGCTCACTCACCCCCAGGAGGTCTGTCAGGGCAGTGTGGTAACGAGAGCCCAGCGTGGGGAGGAGGAGATGAGGTCTACCTCCGCATGGAGCTTTCTGCAAGCCCCGTCCCCACTGTGCCTCGGTTTCCCTTGCAGCACAGCCTTCTGAGAGGGGCTTTGAAATCCCCATGGGGAGCTTGCACAGCGAGCATCAGGGCACTGCAGTGTGGCTACCTGTGGGTGCATGATGGGGAACTCTGCCTCTTTCCCATCATCTTCCCCCTTGCCAGGACGTATTTGCAGGCTGCATTGCCCTGGTGCAGAGCACGTGGCGTGCTCACAGGGGATAACGCTGGAAGGGCCCATCGAGGCTAATCCCACTGCTGGTACCAGCAGACAAAACAGCCGCCAGACACCCTCCTGGGCACGGCAGGACAGTCACCTGCAGTGCTGTGCTGCCAGCAGTCCCCATGGCCCTGGCCCAGCCTGTCTGCATGTTCCCAGGCAGTCTGACCTTGGGGAAGGCTTGAACGGGAGGCCCTGTCACCTGGGGCTTCATGGAGGAGCTTTCTGTGCTTCTCTCTTTGCAGAAATCCTACAGAAGCAAGGTGAAGATTAACATTTGCCAGAGCAGCCAGCAGCTCGAGCTGCAGATGTCGGGGCATGGGCTGCAGCCACAGCTGGAGTTCAGCCCCTCGGTGCTGGAGCTGGGACCATCGCTGCCGTGCAGCCGCGGGGCAGAGGGGACAGTGGTAGTGAAGAACCCGTGCGATTTCCCCATCGAGTTTTACTCCCTGGAGTTCGACCAGCAGTACCTTGCTGAGGAGCAGGTGAGAGGGAAGGTCTGGTCCCATGGGCACACTCCCGTCGCTTCCTAGCGCTCCAGCCTTCCCAGGCTCGTGCCAGGGAGGTGGAGGCAGTCCCCAGGGCAAAGCCTGGTGGCATTTCAGGGTTGGCCACCTCTGCTGGCAGGTGTGTAGGGGCTTGGATAGTCCGTGCCGTTGGGAGGAAGGAATGAGGGAGAAGATGGGTTGGCTGGGGAGTCTATTCGTGTGATGAAGGTCAAGAATCACATCCCACCTACGTTTTTTTTTCCCTATGCACACAGATCCTGCGGACGCTGAAGGATTACGATCGCCACAACACCTTGTTGCTGCCACCACGTGCCCCGGGTGAGAAGCTGCCCCCAGAGGTGCTGGAGTACTATGAGGACCAGAAGAGGCTGGAAGAGGAGCAGGCACAGTCCAGGACTGGGGAACCAGCAGGCCAGGACAACGGTGAGGGATTGGCATTGGCTCTCCTGAGTGTGGCCACAGCAGGGAGCTCAGCCCACACACCCTGAGCTCCCCATGACCTCGTTGTCCATGGAAAGCCCATGCTTTTAGCAGCTTCCCATTCCCTAGCTTGGTGGAGGAATTTCCAGGTGGAAATCTGTGGCTTGTAACACGCATCCTCTGCCAGCCCTGAGTGCAGCCAAAGCAAGCTCGTATCTGCCTGCCGTGGACTGGGGCAGTAGTCAGGATGTCCCCTTGTGTCCCTCATCCACAAAGAGTAGGATGGGATGAGTTCTTCAGACAGTCGGACCAGGTCTAATACCACTGGCTATGTCCGATTTGTTTCTTCCCAGCAACAAAAGCACAAGCTCAAAATTCCCCTGAGGGCAGCCAGAGCCTGGACAGACTTCCCTGTGCCTTGGGAGTCTCCCTCCTTGGGCAATTTTGTGTCTTTTGCATGTGGCTGCGCAAAGTGTCAAATGGCAAAGAGCAGATGCCTGAGCATGTTCACTCTCTTCTTCCCTCCCTGTGTCCTTCCTGCTGAGCAAACTTTGAAAGTGTCCGGTCTCTGTCAGCTCAAGGAGGGAAGCACTCTGCTGGGATCATTCACACCATCTCATCCCACAGCTCGGTCGTTCCCTCCTCCATTTTTGATGAAAGCCAGTCCAACAAGGTGGACTCTAAAGCTGAATGTGGAGAAGAGGAGGAGGAAGGCGTTGAGAAAAGATGCGGGACAGATAACAACCCTAAGCTCGTCACCTGGTTTATGTCCATTGTGGCAAAGGGGTCTCAGTGGAGGACTTGAGTGTCAGCTCCATCACTTCCCTGCAGCCTGGGGCCACCTTCACTCCTGTAGGCCCGGAATGCGCTCTTCTCTGGGAAGTCTGCAGGATCCCGGGAGGAGTCTGGGGCAGGGACAAGGGAGAGGCCAGGGAGGTTTTCCCCAGCTTTGCCACATGAGCATGTTTGCCCCCAGGAGCTGCTGGGATCAGGATGATGCTGTTCCCTTTGCTAGGCAGGGCAGGGCAGGGCGCTCGCTGTCCTACGTGGCATTGCAAGCTGAGTTGTCTTTTGGTGACCTCCTGAGGTCAAAGGTGGGAACTCTTTGTAAATGCTGTTCTGGTGAATTCAGAGCCCGGCCAGATGTCCTGCTAGTAATATTCCTCAAGCATCCGGCTTTTGGATAATGGCTTGATCCTCAGCTTGCGATCTGCCTTGGGACTGAGTAAGATGCCTGGTTCTGCCTGTGTCCCCTTACTCAGCAGGACCTGAGACCAATCTCCCATGACGACAGTTCATGAAAGATTTGGCCCAGGCCTTTCAGGCATTGCTGGCTGCTTGCTTTGTTCTCTTTTTGCCACCCCATTCTGCCACCCCATTTCCTGTACCCTGAAGAGGCACCTTCACCAGCATCTAGGGCAGACCCTGATCTGCACAAGTCTAAAGGAAGGGCATGGTGAGATCTTGGGTGTGACGTTGGTTTCAGCAGTCTCCTCTCCCAGGACCTGAGGGGATGGGAGGATGATCAGGATGACAGGTAGGCAGGAGACCGACTTTTCTACCTGCTTCTGCACAGGAGAGCATCAGCAAAGCACCGCCAGCAGCAAGGAGGCAGCGGGAGAACTGGACAACAGCCCTGTCACTAAGGCCATTGCCCGCCACCTTGGCATCGATCTCTCTGCAGAAGGGCGCGCAGCCCGAAACCGGAGAGGGATCGTCGTCATCGTCCATGGGGCACCCCTGACAGGTACGTGAGCGGCAGGCCGTGGCTGCCAGGATGGGGGGCAGCAGGAGAGACATATATCTCCTGGTGGACCACGGTGCTTGGTTGACCAAATGAAGTGAAGCAAGGTGAGCCACAGCTCTGCTGGTACATGAAGCAGCCTCAGGCCTTCGCCTAGCTGATGCAGGTGGTGTGGCTCATCTTGTGTCCCTGCTAGGAGCTGGGCTCTCATTCCCGCAAGCAGTGTGGCCATGTTCCTGTTGCTTTGTGGGACCACATTGCCTCGGGTCCATGTTGCCTCGTGGGAGCAGTCCCTAGCCCACACTGACCCTCAAAGTGTGCCCAGAGGTTGCCTGAGACAGCAGCGAGCAGCACAGGGTAGTGAATAATAGTCTGAGTGGTGGTGGGACAGGGCTGGAAGCAGTGTTCTGGCCCAGGGTCGAGGTCACCACAAGGGACAAAGTCCTCAGCTGAAGATGAGGTGGAGATGATCCACATTTCTAACCATGCTCAGGCTGCCTCCCTCATGGTCTCTCCTTAAGGGGCACGTGCTTTCCCCCTGCCCTTGAAAATGTGAAATACTTTTTGGGGCATTTCCAGAGCCTGTCCCTGACAATGCCTCATGTGCAAGTGTCACCAAGCAGTCTTCCTCTCTCTCAAGGCAAGACCACGGCAGCGGTCGCGCTGTCCAAATACTATGGCGCTGCCTGCTTGTCCATCGATGCCGTGGTGGAGGAAGCCATCTCGAAGAGGAGCAGCTCAGCAGGGCTGTGTGCCCAGGAGCTGTGCATCAGGGCTGCCATCGAGCAGAAGAGCCGCAAGGAGACAGAGCGTGCGGGTAAGGAGAAACGCTGGACCCCCAGCAGCGCTTCAGAAACCCACCATGACCATCCACCTCCCTTGCTCCAGAGAAGCAGCTTGACAGCCCTTGGGTCTCTTGGGGAACATGGCTGCAGCGTGTAGAAATGCAAAGCCGTTTCTTCAAACATCTCTGGGTATTAAAAAAATTCTCTATTTTCCGGGATCCGGCAGGGGCACTTTTCCTGCTCCTGAGCTTCTTGGCACGGGTTCCTTTTTCTAGGAGCAGTGAAGCACACTTGTTTGTGTCTTACTGAGAGTTCTCCTGTTTCCTCAAAGCTGAATCCAGCTTGCTCCTCAGGGCCGTCAGGCAGAACTGCTGCCCACTTTAAGAAGGAAAAAGGTCTCTAAAGTGGCTCATGAAGCATTAGACGACTGACTTTGAGTGTGGCTTCACAAAGATGAGAGGAAGGGAAGGATCACCTTCTGGGGCAGTTTCAGATGAGAGAGATGCTGCAGATGAGCTCTTTTCTCCAGAGATGTTCCTATACAGGCTGTCAGGTTAGGCAGCTGGTGCCAGTTGTGCTGTTCTCTGTTGTGAGACCGGAGACTTTAAGGAAACTTTATTGGGCAGCTGGTGCCCCAAGCTCTGCAGGGTGAGGCCAGACCCTGTCTGTGGTGGGGGCAGTTTTGCGTTGCTCAGCTTTGAACTTGGCTGGGTTGGGAGCTGGTGGAAGGAAGAAGGGCCTGGGTCCCCGGTGGGGTTATCCCATGTGGAGGATTTAGCTCCAGCAGAGATGGGTGATGCAGCTGGGGCAGGGCTGCGTGTTACGGTCTCTATCTGAGAATGTAGGATGGGGGCAAGGTACAGAAACAATAGTCCTGGAGGACAAATCCTTGGCTTGACCCATAGGGGGAGTGACTGTGGAAAAGGTGTTACTTGTGTGCACGTTTGTTGGGACGGACACAGGGCTGTGAATTAAAAGCTCTCTAGCTTTCCAATCTAGTTTCAGGTGGTGTGCTTTCTCGTGCTAATAAGAGAAGCAGGGAGGGAGCTGCTTCTGGGAGCAGTGCTGCCAGTGCCAGGCAGGCTGGGGGACAAGTGCTGTGTCCCTACCAGGGCACAAGGCTGTGCTCATGGAGGTGCGAGGTGCCTGCTTGCTCCCCACAGCGCCCGTCGCCAGCCCCACTGAGCCGTTTGTCCCCTCCACAGGTCAAAACGCAGATGCCTCCCGCCGCCGGCAGTTCCGGGCCCATGGCAAGCGCAGCCCAGACAGGAGCCAGTCGCCCTCTGCCAACAAAGTCAGCCTGCAGTCTGTCGGTTCCCAAAGCTCTGCAGCGGCCAAGACAAAGAAAAAGGAGCGCCTGTCCCAGAAACAGCATGTAATGGACCTGACAGGCTCCCGGGTGAAGCGTGATCGGCACAGCTTAGTGCATGGCACCTTTCTGTTGCCTTTGAGAATCATAGAATCTTAGAGGGGTTTGGGCGGAGGGGACCTTTAAAGGCCACCCAGCCCAACCCCCTGCAGGGAGCAGGGACATCTCCAACCACATCAGGTTGCTCAGAGCCCCGTCCAACCTGGCCTTGAATGATTCCAGGGATGGGGCATCCACCACCTCTCTGGACAACCTGTTCCGATGTTCCAGCGCTCTCATCATGAAAAATGTCTTCCTTCTGTCTAGTTTGAATGTCCCCTCTTTGAGTGTAAAACCGTTACGTGTTTTCCTGTCGCTACAGGCCTTGTTAAAAGTGCAGGGGCTGCTTACCGTGGCGGGGCTCTGTGTCACCCAGAGCCTGGTGTGGGGAACGATAGTGCAGAGAGGCAGCTGGGCAGGTTGGGGATGGCGTGGGGTGGGAACAAAAACCTGTGTTCTGCCAGAAAAACTCGACTGAGTCGTATGGTTTGTTGGCAAAGTGGCTGCAGGTGGTGAGCAAAGCTGTGGGACGCTGTGCCAGGGGCTTGCAAGCTTGGGTCTCTTGTGGCCAAGGGATGTGACCCCCAGGGTTGTCCCCTGGAGCTGCTGGCCTGCCCTTTGGGTCTATTGTCTTGCGAGCGAGAGACCTGAGCTGCAAGCCCAGCAGCTGGAAATGTTCAGGGGGTTCCAAGGTGGTTTATTTCTCTCGTGGTGTTCAATGTTGCAGGGCTCATTGAGTTCTGAGCTCAGCTCAGCCCTTCCCTGCGTTCCTGCGCAGCGATGGCTGAGCATCAGTGACAGCGCAGCGGGAGAGCTGGGCTTGATGAGCTGCGTGCTGCCTGAGGACTTGCTGGTGGCCATCCTCTCGGAAAGGCTGCAGGTACGTGGGGTGGGGGCAAATGATACGTTCCTGCTACAGAGAGACAGGCGGTGAGGTACAGTTTGCAGAGGAGGGGATCTGTATCTGCTGTTGGAGAAGTCCTGGGCTGCGTGCAGGCACGCCTGGGTCAAGCTGCAGATGCTAGAAGCCGGCAGAGTGCAGGGAAAGATCAGAGCTTGTCTGAGCCGATGCTCTTGGAACGACGACGCGCTGCCCTTTGCCGTTTGGTCTGACTGAGTAGCTGAGAGCCCAACGCGTGCCATCGCTGACTTTCTCTTCCTTTGCCACTTGATTCACAGCTGAGCGACTGCTTCCAGGGAGTGGTGTTTGATGGCCTGGAGACCTGCTTTGCATGCAGCACGGCATCTGCGCTCCTCTGCCTGCTCAAAGCTGTGGGAAATCGGCCTCACATCTATTTTGTGAACGTGTTCCGGGATTATGCTTCTTTGAAAGCCAGGGAGACAGCCGCGAAAGAGCAGGAAGGTAAGAATCTTCATCTCCGTGCCTTTCCAATCTTCTCTCAAGCCCTCAACCTTACCCGTGTGTATCTGTGTCACCAGCAGAGCTTGTAAGAAACGGTTTTATGAATCCTTCCGCCTTTTGCCTCAGTGTAGCCAGCACTCAGCTCACAGTTGCTTAAACACAGCAGAGCTGAGGCTGTAAGATTCCCCTTGGTCTCTGCCATTAAAGCTTGGGCACAAGTGCAAGCTGTTGTGGCTCAGTAACTACCCACCCTCCAGCTGTCCACAGCGCTGGTGCACGTGAGCCAGGCAAGGTACAGGCGACAGTTTGGGGGATTCTCTGAACGCTGGAGCAGGGATATGAGCTCCCCAGGATGGCCTGGCAGGATGATAGGCTGGGTCGGGACAGAGCTGTGAATCCTTGCAGCTCCTCCAGAACTTGCAGTGGCTAATGGTTTCACCTCTGGTCTGTGCTGAAGAACGGGAGCGGGAAGAAGCTGCCAGGAGGGAGGAAGCACGTCTCTGGGAGATGGATGAGGAGGAGTACGATGCCCTCATGGAGGAAGAGAAAACTCAATTTAATCAGAGGCTCCTACAAGCCCGGCGTGAGAGGAGGAGGAGGTCTGTAAGCCTTCCATGGACAACTCCCCAGGATAGTGTCCCTCAGGGCCTTCCCTGCTCCAGAGACCTTGGTTGAGCTAAGAGGGCTTTCAGAGCAAACGCCAAAAGTGTCTATTCCAAGCCGCACAAGGATGGCCAGTTCCACCTCCCTGGCTCCCAACAGGGGAGGGACTTTGCGCTGGGAGAGAAGAGAACATCTCTCCGATTCAGCAGTGAGCCCTCTGGCGTAGACGCTGGCTGCAGGCAGCTGGGCTCTGTGCTTGCCTTGCCGCTGCACCCACAAGTGTCTCTGAGTTAATGCTGTGGATGGCCATCTTCTTCATCCCCCTTCCTCACCAAACCAGAGGGGCTGTGGTGTGGGCTGGTGTGAGGTGCAGCTGTGCTGCCTTGGTGTAGAGAGCAGTCCTGCTGTAGGTGAAGCCCGTGCAACGCTGATCTCCCAGGGTTTTCCTGACTGAGCGCCGCCAGCCATAGAAGCTGGTGTCTCTTCGGCTCCCCTTCGCCTGCAGCAGCAGGGGCGCCTGGGAGAAGCTGTGATCCAGCAAAGCAGCCCTGTCCAGGAGGATGCACAGGGGAAGTGTCAAACTGGGAGGGGGACCTGCTTCAAGTGAGCATGCGTTTCAGCTTTTCTGTCAGCACAGGCCCCAGTTTGTTGCTCTGGGAGGAGATGGCTAGGGCTGCTTCCAATCTTGATTTCCAGGAGAGACGGCACAAGTTTCCCGTGGTGACGGCTGGGTTCCAGCAGGAAGTCTGGTTGATGAGAGCCTGTTTTGCAGGAGGGGAGTTACCTTTGCTTTCTGACTGATGTGAGTGTCCTCAGTAAGGAGCAGGCTATGCCCAGGGAGAAGGGCTGGATAAGCCTCGTAGGTGTTGGCGCAGGGATAAGGAGGCGTTAGTGA
Source organism: Chlamydotis macqueenii (assembly GCF_036417535.1). Classification (NCBI taxonomy): domain Eukaryota; kingdom Metazoa; phylum Chordata; class Aves; order Otidiformes; family Otididae; genus Chlamydotis; species Chlamydotis macqueenii. The sequence continues at coordinate 42,837,279 of NC_141561.1, forward strand.
TTTGTGAGCTGGTTGAAACTGGGAGAGCAAGAGAGGGCTTCTGGCATCAGTGCGCAGAGATGGTGGATCCGTCCTTGGCAGTGTGCTGGAGGGGTCCAGGTGGACCTGATTGGAGAAGCAGCACAATTTAGACTTTAGGACAGCAAAGCCTAGATTTGGCTGGCCCTGGAGGACCCCTCTCACCTTGCCGCCCTTTGGATGTTCCCAGGCTCCCCAGGTTGAGGGAAGTCCATGGCGATGGCCTAAGAGTTCTGTCTGGCCTCAGGGTCAATGAATGGCGTGCAGGGCCAGCTGGGATTGCAGCGAGCCCACATTTCTGGTGGTGACTCACAGGGCTGTTTTCTGTTTGGCTTCCTGAAGGGCGATGGAGCAGCCTGACGAAAAGCACCGTCAGGAGCTGGAACCCCTGAAGGAGGAACAAGAGCTGGAGAATTCCAAGAGGAGTAGGAGCGAGCTTGGAAAAGACCAAGTTAACGCTTCAGGGAAGAAAATGCAGCCTGGAGTCAGACAGGTGGGTGGCTGTGTTTGTAGAGATGAGTAAAAGCCCTGGGGAGCTTCTTCCCACGGAGCTGTACCATTCCCCGAGAAGCCAGCAGCCACACGCGGCGGTGGGCCCAGGAATGGGCCTGAGTGAGTAACACGTGGGGTTGTGCTGGGAAACAAGAGCCGGTGTTTGCTCATGCTGCTGCTTGGCCAGGGATGTTTTCCCATGGGTTTGCTGGGGAGCTGCATTTGTGGGATCATGCTGCCTTTGAGTCTTGGCTTCACATAACTCCAGACATTCACTGTGAAGCCCTAGATAGTTTTAGTCCAGCATTTCTCCCCACTCTGCACATGACTTACACCTCTGGGCCATGATCCGTCTGGGATGGGGTGTCTTTTGCTACATGCCTGGCAGGAGATCCCGCCAGGCCTTAGGTATTCAACCAGACTTCCTCAAGTGTCAGCCAGGCACAGGGACGCTCAGCACACCAGAATGGAGCCCAGAGGACTGCACAGGAGTACGGAGGTGTTTTAATTTCCCGGTTTGGTTTGGAGAAGCTTTTCTACTTTTCATCTGGTGGGCAGGACTCCCCATCAGTCTGGCACTGGGGAGTTTGGTTTCAGTTGAGCTACCCTGGGTACCAGCTGTGTTCTGGATTGGGATTTGTGGAGCACCCAGCACAGGTCTCAGGCGAGGCTTGGGGTGCTGTTGCAAAGATCATCACTGCCCTGCAGCATCTGAGTTGGTGCTTTGAAATGCTCACTGCTTTTTCCTGCTCCTCCTGCCCAGAACACGAACGCATCCGCCAGCAACACCAGCATTTCCACCAGCAACCAGTTGGATGCCACCAAAGGGGTAGACAAGAGAGGATCTGTAAAGAAGCACTCAGGCGCTGTTGGGAGTGACAAGGAAGAGAAGAGAAAGCAGAGCAAGGTTTCCCTGATGGATGCCTGCCCAGCCGTGCGTGTGCAACACTCAGACGCAGAACAGGGGGCTCTGAGTGACAGCGAGAACGTGGCCCTGAGGTTTAAGATCTATGAGGCATCGCAGAAGTATGTGGCGCATATCTTGTCATTCTGGGACAGGGTTCAGGGTATCCTGCTGTCCCCTCTGAACCAAGCGGAGGTGTGGCACAAAGCAGAAGCCCGGCGCCAGCCTGCCTTGAGCCACAGGAGCCAGCAAAACAGAGGGAAAGAGCATCAGGTGACACTGGAAAAGGAGTGCAGGAAGAAAGAGCGCCTGGAGGAGTCTGTGAAGAAAGAGCGCATGGAGAAGGAGAGCACCAAGAAAGAGCGCCTGGAGAAAGAGGGTGTGAAGAAAGAGCGCCTGGAGAAGGATTGCTCCAAGAAAGAGCGCGTGGAGAAGAAGCGCACGAAGAAGGAGCGGCTAAAAAATCTGGAGGCTCTTGAGGACTCCGCGTTATCTGAGCTGGAAGGGGAAGGTGCAGAAGGGTCATGCAGAGGCCAGCGTGGCAGGGTGCCCTGCTTGACCATCGAAGCACTGGGCTCAGAAGATGTGACCAGGAAGATCCTGGAGAGCAGCAAGCTGCCAGTGGCAGAGCAGGTAAAGCCCTGTGAAGCTCAGGTGCTGAGCCTGCCATGCTCTGCCCTGGTGCATTGCGTCCCACGGACAAGGGCACAGAGCCTTGTCCAGGCCACTGTTCCACAACGGCTCCGGAGCAGCCCCGTGGCTGGAGAGGTTCTCACCATCCCTCAGACGGGTGCAAAGCGGGAGTGCTCTCTCTTCAAGCATCCTGTCCGTTCAGTTTCCCAGTGTGGAAATCATTCCAGATGGTTCCAGGGCAGGGCAGCTCACGGTCAGTGTTGCCTTCAGCTGAGTCACTCAGAGGAGAGATTTCTCTCTAGGTCTCAGCTGTAGGTCCTGGCACTGCTCTGGAGCCTGCCCACCCCACTGGGCGTAAAAAAGCACTGTACTCCCTATAAATAATAATTTTAAAAACCCCATTGCCAAAAGCTCAGTGCCTTTAAGGAAGTGGGAGGTTGAAGGTGACGGGAGTATAAAGAGAGTTTTCTCTTCTGCTTTAGATCTTGGATGAGCTGGGACTGGGTCCCTCTGGGCCTCCCATTCCCCCTCCTGCTTTGTACTCCGTGATCCGCTACCCGGAGAAGCGAACGGCCCCTGCAGCAGGAGAAGCCCTCCAGCACTTCCAGCTTGTTGTGCCAGAAGGTGCTGTTGCGGAAGGAGAACAGGCGGCGACTGTAAGTGTCGTGGATGCCCCCGCTGTGCCCGCAGTGAAGGTTTCAGGGCAGGGGCCAGGCTGCATGGGGGCACGGGGGGCAGGCGAGATGGAAAAGAATCACTGTGGAAGGGCGGTCAAATCATGACGGGGCCACGTGTCTGCAGGCATCCCTTCTGTCTGTCCAAAAGAGACAGCTGTGCTGTCTCTCTGCTGAGAAATAGGATGGTTCTTTATCATGAGAGAAAAGAGCCACAGCTTTCTTTCCAGGGTGGGATGTCTCCAGGCAGGTCTGACCTCTCTCTCTCTTCTCTCTCTCCCCTTGCTGTTAAGACCTCCAAGAAACAGGTCACTCCAACAAGGGGGCGGTCGAGGAAGGAGAAAGCTGTGGGTAGCCCGAAGACTCTGAGCAAGAAGCGCAGCTCCAGCCGGGGCAGCAGAGATCTCCAGAGGCCGGACACAGGAGCACCCACATGTCCTGCCAGGTTGGACCAAAGTGATGTGGACACGGTTCCATCCCCAGGGAGACCTGTCAGGCGAGCTGTGAGGCAGGAGGTGACCCCTCTGCTTCGCAGCCATCTCGCCAGACAAGGTCCCTCATCTCCAGCTCTGCAGGCACCCTCGGCCGGTGCCTCCATGGCATGGCAAGTCCACAACCCTCCGTTCCTCATTTGCTTCTTCCCAGTGTTTGAAATCTCCTTTTTAATTGCCAGGCTGAGCAGCTGTCGGTGGATAGTGCCTGCCCACGGTGAGGTGCAACTGAAGGTCCACTTCAGCTCCACGGAACTGGGCCAGTTTGAGCAGACGCTGCATTTTGAGATCCTGGGGACAAAGCGTCTGTACCAGCTGCCCTGCAGGGGCACCTGCCTGTATCCCGCCATCAGCCAGGACCCGCGGTAAGGCTGGCGCGTGGGAGCCCTCACGCATGGCTCCCCCTGAACTCAGAGCCAGGGCTGCCCCTTGTACCCCTGTGACCTTCTGGCTTGGAGCAGCCAGCATCTTCCTGTGCTTGGAGCTGGGAACCAGTCCTGGTACCTCAGCCACCCAGAAGGGTTATGGCTTTCTGACCAGGTTTCCTACCTAGGAGCATCTCACAGCTCCTCATTCCCTGTTTCTCTCCCCAGGCTGGTGTTTCCCCACCAGAGGGAGAGCAAGGAGGATGAGGACATCATCTCCAAGAAGTATGTCATGGACACGGGTGTTTTCCACTTTGGACCGCTGCTGTGTGGGAAGCCAAGAGACGGGTACGTGCTCCCAGCCCTGAGTTAGCAGCTGATGCTCACACAGAAGGCGGAAGAAGCCATGTGCCTGGCATACTGTTATTTTTCCAGGTGCCTTTCCACTTAGATTTTGTAAAACGCTCTTTGAGTGCGTGACTGCATCGTCACACCTCTGGCATGGAGGCACCAAGTATAGGGGCAGACATCAAAGCAACGCAAGGATGAACCCATATTCCGTGCAATGTGCCCCAAAGTGATCCTTTTTCTTAGCCTGCTCGTGGGAACATGGTCTTCCAGTGCAGCCTGCCGCTGCCCGGACACGGTGCTTTCCTCAAGATGTGATCAAGGCTGTGGTCCTGGCATCTCCTCTGCAGCCTTTTCCCCTTTTGTGGACAGGTACAAGGAGCTGCGCTATCCCAGCAACTGCGAGAAGATAACCATCCTGAACGTCAGCCCCTTGGAAGCAGAGGTGCATTTCTCCTTTGAGCGCGATCTCCAGGAGAGCACGTTCCTTTTAGAGCCTCCCAGCATGAGGCTGCAACCGAACGAGAAGCAGGTAGGAGACAGGCAGGTAGGACAGGCAGCGGTGGCAGTGCCCAGGAGCTGTTTCTCTTGCTGACTGAATGCTCTTGTGTGTTTGTTCTTGCGGGGACGGGGCTAGGAGCTGAGCGTTTGGGCGTACCCCACTTCAGCCGGCCTGGTGGAAGACAAGCTCATCTGCTGCGTTCAGGGGAACCCAGAGCCGGTGGTCTTCCGCCTGTGCTGCCAGGGGGTGCAGGTGGAGCTGGGGGTCAGCCCCAAGGAGCTGTCGTTCAACACGCTGCTTCTGCCCAGGTCAGTCACCCCACAGCCCCTCGCCGGGGACGAGAGCTGTCAGCCAGGGCTGCTCCAAGTTCCATTCAACTGCAAGACTAACATGCCCATCAAGCAGCTGGTGCTGAGTGTCTCTTTTTGTCTGCAGGAAGGACAATGAGACCCTGGCCCTGCAAAACCGCACACCGCTGCCCGTGGCCTGGCGGCTCATTGGGCTGGAAGACCTGGGCGAGGACTTCTCGGTGTCAGAAGACAGCGGCATCGTGGGTCCCCACACGGAGTTTGCTGTGCAGCTGCGTTTCAAGGCCACAAAGGCTCTCAGCATTCTGAAGACCATCCAGCTGGAGGTGAGGGGGACTGTGCCCTCCCTGGCAGAGCAGGGCAGAGTGATCAGCCCTGTGCTCTTAGGGATGGAGGCTGCTTGAAGGGTACCCTGCAAAGAGGGCAAAAGGATGAGCTTCCAGAGATTCTTTCCTTCCTGCACTGCTGGGGGGCCGTGCCCTTAGCAGCAAGGGGCTCTTGGGGACGAAGTGACTGCTCGGGTGCCCTGGTAGCTGAGCTCCATGGGGCAAGTATATTGGGGAGTCAGGAAGAGATGGGCCTGACAGGGACAGGGGTGCTACGACCCCAGCTTCTGCTGCCTCCAGCTGGGTTTGCCAGCACACGCGCTGCATCCCCGGGCATCCACGTCACCTCAGAAAACCAGCCGCTGCCTCTGCAGGGCTTACGGCTGGGTTATGAGGCTGCGCCCTGAGCCCGCGCTACAACCACCTTGCTGCTGTGCCAGGTTGAACGCTGTCCTTGGGTTGTCCAGACTTTGGCATGCTCGCTGCACCCGTCCTGGCCTCTGTCTGGGGCTCTTGACAGAGAGCGACAAACTCTCGCCCTGGGAGGCTGTTCCCCATGGTTTCGGGGATGCATTTCAGTGAGGACGCTGGGTGATTGAAGAGGAGAGGGTTGGTTGTCGATGCCCCCTGCTCTGGGACACCTCACGCCTGTGGTGGCTTTAAGATCCCTTTGCTTCCCAGGGTGCTTTAGCAGCCACGCGGCTGCTGGCGGAGAGAAGAGTTGGGCTGACAGGGTTTCTTACTGCGGCAGAACCCCGCTGGGTCAGCCCGGGAGATGAACAGGTTAGGAAAGCTTGTGTGCTCACAGCGCTTGTCACGCAGGGGAGGCCATGGGGGAAGCAGCCTGTAGAGACAAGGACTCAGATATTGTCTAGCAAAAGAATGGAGGAGAAGGGGCTAAGCAGTGCTTGTTTCTTGTCACCTCAGGTTTCAGATGCAGAAGACATCTTGGGGGTCGTTCAGACCGAAAACATCAAGATCTCCGCAGAGGCCTGCGAGCCTGCTCTGAGCACCAGCGTTTCTCAAGGTCAGGGGGTGCCCCCGAAACAAAGTAATGCGGGTGCATGGCAGTGCCTTTGCAGATGGGCAACCAAAGCACTTCTCCACTGCTGCCAGAGCTGGGCGCTGAGGTCCCCCAGCGTTTGGGTGCGGGGTTGTCCCTGCTGGGCACGTTTGGGCAGCAGCCCCTATGGCCATTCATCACGAGCACTCCCCAGGGCTGTGGTGTGAGGGGTGGGAGGGTACAGGTGGGTGATGGGCAAGGGAAAGGGACCCCAGCCAGCATGATGGCAGGGGACCAGCGGTTCCTTCCCGAGCTGCTGGCTCTGCTTTGGTGATCAGCCCCTCCACTGTCTCTTCTCTCTCCTCTGCAGAACAACTGGGCCAACTTCCAGTCAGCGAAAACCATCAGCATGGCCCGTGCCAGCCAGAGGAGGTCAGAGAAGAGCATGGAGGTGACCTCCAAGCCCCACCAAGTGTGCAGAGCCAGGGCCGGTCTGCAGCTCTCTATCCGGCTTGGTGGGGAGTCCAGCGTATCCCTCTTCGGCCTCATCCTCCTGCTCAAGGCACAGGGACCCCTCACCATCACAGCCGGCGGCACCACTACCTCCGTCCCCTTCAAAAACCTCTTCCCGCAGCCCCTGGCCTTTCCAGACCCAGTGGAGCACCTGGCCTTCACCATCAGGGGCCCTGAGAGTTGGCGTGCCAGGAAGACCGCCTCCATCACCATCTCCTTGGAGGGCGGCCTGTACGCTGACGAGGCCCCTTTCACCAGCAAGGTGCTGCTCTCCTGCCCGGGGAGGGGCAGGCATCTCCTAGGTCTACCACCTCAGGGGCCTCCCCCCTCCCCAGTGACCTGTGCCCCCTTGGGAGGTCCCTGGACAAAGCTGCCCCTCACCCATAGTCTATTAAAAGAGTTCTCATTGGTGTCTATTCATCTTAATTTAAGCTGGATCCATCAAATTAGTGGTTGTAAAAGTATGTTGCAGAGTTGCATTCTAATAGAGAAACAATTTGGGAGTTAGCGGCCAGAGATTAATATTGCCCATGTAGAAAATCAGAGCAAAGAAAAACACACCTTGATTTCTGGCAGCTGAGCTGGGTGCGCTGGGATGCAGAATAACACCAAGTCCTTGACTCCCTGGCAGCAAGGGTTGACCGGTAGCGGAAGCCCCAGAGCCCTATTGCTTCCTGTGACCATCCCGAAAAACTGTCTTTTGAGATCTCGTTGATTTATGGTTGCTTTTCAGCATGTTAGTCCTTCATGGTGAAGCGGGGCCAATCCTGGGTGCCTTGCCTTACCGTTCTGGGTGGTATGAAATGGGTTTGTTTGTCAGCACTTGCCCCCTTTTCCCAGTTGAAAACACAGCCTCTCAACATCACTTGTAGCCTTTGCGTGTCGGTCTCTTCAGGGGTTTTTAGCACGTTACTGAGTGAAGACTGAGATCAAATTTCCTTGCCAAAGGCTGGTAATGGTTTTCCCATCTCATTTGTGCAACTATCCCCACGAATGCCGTGCTGATCTCCCGAGTTCCAGTTCTTTGTGCCCTTCAGGCACTGACAGAAGGATCAAACGGAGCCGTTTCTGCCAGCGCTGCGCTCAGCGGCTGTTCAGTGCTCACTCGTTAGGCAAGAGTTTGGATTGCCATCGAGCCCTCTCTTGTGACTCCTGATGGGAGCAGAGCTGGCTTCAGCTCTTAAGAATGAAATTTGCTAACAGAATGAGCCGGTGGCTGTAGACGCTTATACCCAGCAGGACCTTCAGGAGACATTCAAGCGCAGGAACCCTTTCCACCAGGCAGGAGAGGCCAACAGAACACGCAGCTGACGGGGTGTGCCAGCCGTTCCTTGCTGACAGTCCTTTAGAAAAGGCTTTGGGGCACAGCCACCCCAACAAGCAGTTCACCAGTTGTGTGCCGCCTTTCTTGTGCACACGGGTGTGTTCGTGTTTGCGTGTGTGGAAATCCCCAGGACCGAACAGCTTTTGCTGTGCAGCTCATCCAAGTGCGCTTTTGTTTTGAAGGATATCTGTATTTTTCTGAGTAGATGAAGGGATGTTGTTTTGCCTGGCTATTGCATATTTTCATTTGGCCGGCAAATGAGTGCAGGTTTTACATGTTTCTGTTTCTGGGTTTCTGTACCAAAAATGGAACAAACGTGTGAGGCAGAGGAGGGAGAAGTCTGGGGAGGTTTGAGAGTTCATTCTCCGGAGCCACGGCTCCCTCGTCTTGCCGTGAGGGTCCGACCTTGGTGAGCGACAGCTACAGGGGCACGGGAACAGCCTGTTCAGCGGGAGTGGTGCTGGGTTCCCACCTTCTTGGACGGTCTTTACCGTTGCTGTTTCCTGGTTCAGAGAGAGACTTCAGTTGCAAACGTGGTCCAAGCCGCGCGTGGGAGGCCTGCACGCAGCTCCCTTGGCCTTGTCACCGTGTGTGACAGTCCAGGTCCCCTTGTGCGGTGGCTGTAAGCTCCTTGAACAGCAAGGGCTTTGTCTGGAGGATCTGCAGTTTCTCCTGGCCGTGACAGCCACTCTGGTAGGACAAGCCTGTCACACACTGGACTTTTATCTGCTAGCCTGTTATTAATCCTTACCCAAACGTTTTCATTCTCAGCGCTTGCCATCACGGATTGGTATTCTTCAGAAGAAGCTGTGTGCCTTTTTCCTCAGGGTTGGCTCTGCTGCACTGACAAGGGTTCCAGCTGATGGGCTGTGGCTCGGCTTTCTGATCTATCTTGAGACTGCTTGCTAACGAATTTTGATTGCAATTATTCATGCCAAGTGTTTTTTTCATTGCCTTCCTGCTTTGGAAGCGAGCTCCAGATTCGGGAGCTGGGGGAAACCCTTCTGTGTCCTAGAGTGTGGTGGTTTAGCCCAAGTCACCACACAGCTTCTCACTCACCCTCCCCCTGCCCAGTGGGATGGGGGAGAGAAGCTGGGAAGAAAGGAAGACTTGTGGGTTGAGATAAAAACAGTTTACTGAAATACTAAAAACTACAAGGATAACAGAATATAAGGATATTAATATCTACAAAATATACAAAATGGACAGTGTAGGATTTCTCACCACCCGATGTCCGAATGACCAACACAGCCCGTCCCGAGCAGCGATCACGAAAGGACACCGAGCAGCAAGCAAAGGGGGAGAGCAAGCCAGCAAGGGAGAGGGAACGATGCCAGCAAGCAAGAGAGGTGGAAAGAAGATGGATGCCAAGAGTGCATGCCAGAATGGAATGCCCGAATGGATGCCCCCTCCCATGGGCAACCCCCACTTCTGTGCTGAGAATGACGTTCATGGCATGGAATACTCTCTTTGGCCAGCTTGGGCCAGTTATTCTGTCTGTCTTCTGCCCAGCTTCCCACATCTGCACATTAACGAGACTTTAACGAGACTTGGCAAGCCAGACAGTGTCCGTCGTCTCCTTCACAACAGCTCCTATCATCAGAGTGTTTTTGCCAACAGTCTTCACAGATGAAATCCAAAGCACACCAGCTACTGAGACGAAAATTAACTCCATCCCTGCTGAAACCAGGACACAGATGTAGGAGATGACGCAAGAAATACTGCTCAGATACCTGAATTTCCTTCCAGCTGGAAGGTCTTTGTTGGGGAAGTCTTTACACTGCAGGCAGTGTTCAGTGAAGCTGATTTTAGAGATGCTCTAGACTGTCCGCATTGGCTGTTGGTGCAAGGAGTTTGGAAGTCTCATTCAAAGGTCTTTGACATGAGGGCTGGGTTGGAAGGGCCTGTGAGAAGGACTGTCAGGTTGCTTTTGGTGGAAATAGCGTTGCATGTGGTTTTACTGAATGACAGGGAAATGGCAATGCTCAGAATTGTATTCAAACTCACAAACAGTTCTATGAAATGTTTGTGTTCCCAATATAACCGTACAAAAACAGCGCCTAAAACATCGGGAATGGCAGGTTAGAAAGGAAAGGGAAAATGTGGATGTCTGCGTTTTGCTGCTACAGACCTTAAAAACGGACTTCTTCAGTCCTTCCAGTCAACTTAGACACTGCCCGCTGGTGATGATAAACCTTATTTGAATTTGGATAGATCCTAAGATGCTAGCCTGCCTGCCCGTTTTTGAGTGTCCATAGTTGGTGTTGAAAGCCAAGCCAAACCACTGAGCACAAAGCAACTCAGCTCTCTCTCTGCCTGAGCAGGTATTGAGCAAATTCTCTCTTCCCGTGCTGTGCCACGTTCTGTTCTGGTTTTGTTTAGTGAGGGGGGACTACGCTGGCAGCTGCTCTAAGAAGCTTCTAGAAGTTTCCCCCTTGTCCAGAGGACTCGGCCGGGCCTAGGGCGGACCTGCTGCTGGCCAGGGCCTAGCCAATTGGTACCAGAATGTTCCGTGATAACGCCTCTGCGATAACGTATTTAAGAAGGGGAAAAAAAAAAAAAAAAAAAAAGAGAAGATGTGAAGGAGCTGAGCGGGGGCAGGGAGGCGGAGGCACGAGCCCTGCACCCCTCACCCTCTGGCCTCCCGTCGGGCGGCGTCTGGGCCCGACTCGGCCTGGCCCGGCTGCAAGGAGCAGAGAGGAGATGAGATGGGAATGAGATGTGAAGAGACCCTGAGAGGCGTCTGCCTGCCTGTTGTGAAGGATTTCTGTGAGAGGAACGGCTGCAGGTCAAGGCATGGCCGGGGAGCTGCAGCTAGGGCATGAGACTGTTCCAGCCTGCTAAATAAATGCCTCAGGAGGTCAGGATGGGATTCAGACAGCAAGAAGAGAGTAGGGTCAGTCAGCTCTCCACATCTATATTCTGACGTATTTTATGGAAAACCGGTAAAGGTCAGGGAGATGAGGACAAGAAGGAACGCAGACACTCACCTGCCCAAAAAAGTAAAAACCAAGGACCGACAACTTCCTCTACTTGTTTGCATGAGGGTCCCAGTTTTAAGCAACCCTGTTACTCTGGCCAGGACAAACAATCCTTCAGGATACACATCCTTGTTAGGTTCAGAAATGTTTGCAGCACGAGGTTCTCAGAGGAGCCAGACAATTCATTCTCTGGGTCCAAGAGGGTCCAAGCACTTGCTCTACATTTTTAGGGCTTTCTCTGCACCAGAAGGTCTGTTCTGGGGGCAAGCTGCTTCAGGTCTCTACCAGAAGAGAGACAAGGACAACTCCCAGGTGCCTGAGCCCTTCTCTGGCAGCAGAGACAGGGAACTGCAGCAAGAGCGACTCCAGGGATGCCTGGATCAAGAAAGAATCGGCTGACGATGCCACAGAATTGGAGTTGCTTTGCAGAACAGCAGAGTGTGGGCGCGCATTCAGATGCACAACTGCAAGAATTCCTCTTGTGATGCCGTACTTTGCGCCCCAGCCTCTCTGCTTGGATGGCACGGGCCAGCTGTCGCATTTTTGTGACAGCTCCCATCGTGTCCGCACAGTACCGGCACCAGTTCCACCACAGCTGTGAACAGCAGTTGCCCCACTGGGGCAGAGAGGGACAGGGTCACAAAACCTCAAAAGTGCCAAAACCAGCCCCATCCCCACTGCCAGGGCAGGAGGGAGCAGCACACAAAGGTGGGCATGGCCAGGCCACGGGTGCTGGCCCCATCCCTTCCCCTTGGACAGAAAATTCACCTCCCCGCAAAAATCACACTTGGGGTGGGAAATGGTGGGGATGGGAGACTGTTGGAGTAGGAAACCGTGACAGGGCTGAGAAGTCATGGCTAGGTTGGGAATCCATTGTGGGGATGGGAAATGAGCACTGGGGACAGGAAATCATCAGCGGGACAGGAAATCCTTGAGCTGGGAAGTTGCTGTGGTAGGAAAAGTCAAACCCTGGCAAGGCTGGCTGAAGCAGGTGCTGGCGCAGTGTTCGCCATAGGGATGCAGGCTGGTTGTCCCCCAGAAACCTGACTCTGACCAGCTGCCATGGCAGGTACAGCAGCAGGCTCCAGCTCCTCCTGGGGCTCCTGCCCTCCAGGTAACCCCCTGTCGGACCCAGCTGCCAACAGCTCACCCCATCGCCCCGCTTTGCTTCCCCCACAGAGAAGCTCCCTCTCCAGCTGTCGATGCCGCCCGAGGTGCCCGGTGTGAGCTTCATGGTTCCGGGCGTGCCGCCGCCGGTCCCCGCCTGTGTGCTGCCCTCTGTTCCAGAGCTGCCGGGGTCCTGTAAGCCTGCCCAGGTCCACCCCGTCACCTACCAGGTGCCACAGGCCAGCGTCTGGCACGGGGTGCCAGGGCCCCTGGGGGCCGCGGGGAAGTTGCAGCAGCTCCCCGAAAGCTGGCAGCTCCCTCCCGTGGTGCAGCTCCCCTCCATGCCTGCTTCCTGTCCCCGTGCCCATGGCTGGGAACAGCAGGTGGTGAGGGGGACACTGGTGTCCCACCAGCCGACGGGGCTGGGGCTGTGGGCTGTGGTCCAGGGGGAGCCCCTCTACCCCACAGGCTCCCGCCCGCTGCATATCGCTGCCTGCCACGGGCGCCCGCCACCCTGCCGCCCTGCAGCTCAGCATTGGGTGCAGGGCCCCCCTGCGCTCCGCACCCTGCCCGGCAGCACCCAGAAGCCATCACAGGCCTCCAGCGAGGACGGGGAGACCACCAAGAACAGCGTCCCTGCCACCAGCCCACGCCAGCCTGTCCTCGCTCTGCCCACTGGCAGAACCACAGCAAAGCCCCAGGCTGAGCTTTGCGGGGTGACGGAGCCTGCAGGTGGGTGGCCAAGCCGAGGAAAGCTTGCATCGCCCCGCGGCTGGCTCGGCTGTGTTTGCTTTTCCTGCAGCACTGAGCACGCTGGAAGTTCCGGGCAAGCCTGCTCATGTGCCCGAGAAGGGGCCAGCCGCTCTCACCCAGCCCTTTCTGGAGCAGCCAGCGCACGCCACCAGCAACAACACGCTCAGCCGACCCCACGCTGCGCACGCTGAGGACACTGTCCCCTGTGTCCCCGACAGCCCCAGCTTGGCCGCTTTCCTCCACGAGCTCCCCGACCTCTCCCAGTACGGGGCGGAGGGCGGCTGCCATCAAGAAGGAGTGGTGCTGGCAGGTCTGGGGGACAGCAAGGACACCATCCCTCATGTCCCCGACTTTACCGCCTTCCTCAAGGAGCTCCCCGACCTCTCCAAGTATGTGGCTGAGTGCAGCTGCCCACAGGAGCAAGTGGCACTGGCAGGGCTGGGGGACAGCCAGGGCACCGTCCCTCACGTCCTGCTTTTCCCCAACAGCCTCGCCAGCACTGCTTTCCTTCCTGAGCACCACAACTTCTCGGGGGACGTGGTGGTTGGCGACTGCCCCCAGGACCAAGCTGTTGAGACGCAGCGAGGGGACAGCCAGGACACCGCCTTGACTGCCAATGTCGCCAGCTTGACTGCCGAGGCCCTCGCTGAGCTCCTCGACCTCTCTGAGTACGTGGCGGAGGGCAGCTGCCTCAAGGAGTGAGTGGGGGCAGCGGGGCTGGGGAATGCTGAGGACGCTGTCCCCGATGTTGCCAGTGTCCCCCGCTTGACCACCTCCCTCAACAAGCTCCCCCACCTCTTGGAGCGCAGGGCAGAAGGTGGCTGCAACAAGGAGCAAGTGGTGGCGGCGATGCTGACTGCGGGATACAGGGCCAGGCGGGTGGGAGGTGCCTGCGAGCACCAGGGGGCGGACCTAGGGATCACAGGGTCAGGGGGCGGTCGGGTGTACGAGTAGCGGGGGGTATATAAGGCTTTGTGACGCAGCAGTAAATTGGCATTCAGAGCTAGACACCATGTGTCCGTCTCTTGTGTACCTGCGTAGGGAGTTGCGCAGACGGACAGGCGCCTAAGCCGTGCTGCCGATCGAGAGGTGACAATTGGTGACCCCGACGTGATAAGGCAGGCCTGCATTGGTGAGGGAGGCGCGCAGTAAGGCGTCTCTGTTTCAGCTGCTCGATATGGCTTCGATGGAGCAAGTGGTGAGTATGCTGAAAGGCGTGGGGCAGCAGGTGGAGAGCCCTGTGCATAAGAAGGACCTGGACCCGCTCTTCCGTTGGATGGTGCGGACAGGTATAGCGGCCGCTCCTTCTCACTGTGTGAGTAAGGGGGCCCTCGAACAAACAGCAGAGGAACTATTCCAGAGAGCCTGTGTTGGGAACAAAGAGGCTCTCTCCGGTCTTCTGCCGGCATTAGGCTCCCTCCGGGCCATGCTGGAGAAAGCAAAAGACTGCAGGGGTGCGTGGCAGGCGGCATGTGCTTTGCTGCGGCCTGAGGCTTGGAACCGCCCAGGAATGTCCCTTCCCAAGCCTCTAACAAAGGACCAGCAGGAACCGTGCCCAAAGGGGTTAGTGGGTCCGGGCGCCAGGCACCGCTCCCCAGCACCCAATCGGTTGCAGGACGACCGAGCGAGAAGGCGGACAATGGACAAGGGTGCGGGGAGGGACAGGGTGGGGGAACAAATTGTGAGAAGGTTTGCGTCCCAGCTAAAGTCGTGGAGGGAAAAGAAAATGGCGGCGGGGAAGAAGATGGCGGGAGGGGGGCCGGAGAGCCGTTACTGGAGCCATTTACAGTGCCGCTCCACACGCTCCCCTCTGGCCCTTCAGCGCCGTCTGAGTGTCAGATGTGGGGAAGAGAGGGTGGTGGTGCGTACTGGGGTTTGGGAAAAGGGGGATTGGTCCGGATTCCCGAGGCGCCTCCAGAGGGCACCGGCTCCGGAGCCAAGGGGACGAGTCCCCTCTTCAGTGCCCCCGCCATATGGGGTACCGATAGCAGGGCGAGAGGATAAGGCGCTGCTCCCAGAGCGAGCAAGGGAAGAAATACAGGAGAAAGAGGGAAGAGAGAAAAGGCTTGAGGAAAAGGTAGAGGAGTTACGAGAAGAAATGAAGCGCTTGGTGTGCAAAGAGGGGGCACCGAATAAGGACAGGAAGCGAGCAGCAGCAGAACGCTGGACGATCACCGCACGGGAGTGCGTGCTTGCTGATTGCACGCTGCAGCCTGAGGAGGGGCCAGCGCGAACGGCATATCCAGGGCTGATCCAACCAGGGGGAAACCGTGCTTGGAATCCGCTTGATTACAAGCTTTTAATGCAGTTGCGGAAAGCTGTGACAGAAGGGCGTATCATGGGACCCTCTGCACAACTGCTGTTGGACACCATCGCCATGGGCGGCCCATTAATATTTGATTGGCGACAATGCGCTCGTGCTTGCCTTACTCCTGCTCAAGTCCCCATCTGGGAGCAGATGCTGCGAGAGGAAGGGGAAAAGCTGCTATTGCAGGCGAGAGATGAGCCAGACCATCCCATTTATGGGGCCCACATAGATATGTTGCTAGGCACGGGACCCTGGCTCGCTCCGCAAGATCAAGTTGAGTTGCCACTTCCTGTGCTGATTGCTGCAGCTGGGCTCGGGCGACAAGCCTTTGAGCGTATGAATCCTGTGCTCTCAGGGACACCGAGTTATCTCCATATAAGACAAGGCTCAAATGAGACTTTCGGCCACTTCGCAGACAGAGTGCAAACTGCAATAGCAGGGTCCTCTTTCCCAGCAGCTGCACAGGAAGTGCTAGTGCGAGACTGCTTGCGTACAAACTGCTTAGCGGCGTACACGCAAGCTCTTGCAGCGCTCCTGGCTACGGCTAGTGTGAGGGATATCATCCAGCGAGGGTGCGAATTTGGTCGCACATAGGAAACAGCACCACTAGCTGAGGCCTTGCAAGCTTTTGCAGTGCAGTTGACTGGCTCCAGCGGGGGGGGGGTACTTGTTTTAATTGTGGAAAAGCAGGTCACCGAGTAAAGGAGTGCCCAAAGAAGAAAGGACGAGGAAACATCGTTTGCTGGGTGTGTGGAGGCCCTCATCGAGCACGAGAGTGTCCGCAGAGGTTCCGAGGTGATCAGGGAAATGGGGGGGCCGGACGGAACAAGGGGTCGCCTGCCCGGCAAAACGCCTGGACCCCACAAGCAGCCGCATGGACGGGCCCGTGGGCGGGGCCCGAACCCGAGCAAGAATAGCAACAAAGGCAGCCCAGGTGGGGGGTGGCTCCTCTACACTAGGGCCCCTCACCAATCAAGTTGAGGCCGGGGCATGGGTGGCGGGACATACGGCTCTTGAACAGGGGTATGAAATACCACCACAAAAAACCGATGGACAGAGGGTGGCAGTTACATCCCTGCATACAGAGACTCAAGAGAAAAAACCCTTACCCTTGATTGCACTGACATTTGACATGACTACTCGACCCAAGGTACAGGTTCAGGTTTCTCTGGTAGGTTCACGACACCACAAACCTGCTCAAGCTACGATCACCTTCTTGGTAGACACTGGGGCTGACGTGACTACCATCTCAACTACTGACTGGCCCCGAGATGGGCCTTTGGACACGGGATCAGTAACGGTGGGGGGCGTGGGAGGAAAATCCGTGGCTCATCATAGTGCTCTGCCCCTCACCCTGCGGTGGGAGGATGGCGGGGTGTCACGCACCTCCGGCCCATTGCGTCCTTATGTTCTGAGCATACCGATCACCCTTTTGGGCAAGGACGCCATGGTCGGTGCTGGCACTGTCATACATCTTGGTCCTCCGCAGGGTTTTAGTGGGGGCCGCTGGGGACATCCCTTGTTGGCGTCTGCAATGGCGATCGGATGACCCTCTGTGGATTCCTCAGTGGCCCCTACCCCAAGAAAAATTGACTGCCCTATGGGACCTTGTACAAAGAGAAGTGCAGCAGGGGCATTTAATACCATCAACTAGCTCCTGGAACAGCCCGGTATTCGTCATAAAAAAGAAATCTGGTAAGTGGCGACTTCTCCACGACTTGAGAGGGGTCAATGCCACCATGGAGGCAATGGGGGCGTTGCAACCAGGCTTACCTCTTCCATCAATGTTACCCCAAGATTGGCAATGTCTTGTGATTGACCTGAAAGACTGTTTTTTCAGCATTCCTCTACATCCAGAAGAGACGAAGCGGTTTGCCATGACCATTCCTGCCGTGAACAACCAGACGCCGGCTCAGCGCTTCGAATGGGTGGTGCTGCCACAAGGCATGAAAAATTCCCCAACTATTTGTCAAATGTTTGTACATGCTGCTTTGCAGCCGGTGAGAGAGCGTTATCCTGATGTGGTTATCATCCATTATATGGATGACCTCCTCTTCGCAAGTGCCTGTCTGCCTCCGGCCCTGTTGACCACAATCAGACAGGTTTTGGCCCATTTTGGCCTTGCAATAGGAGAAGAAAAGACGCAGACAGTGCCACCGTTTAAATATTTGGGTACTGAGCTCTCTCCCCGCATAGTAAAACCACAAAAGCTCTTAGTACCTACAACGACTGTGACCTCCCTCCATCAGCTACAAACACTGGTGGGCGGTATACAGTGGTTGCGGCAGTTTGCTCCCTTAAGTCCGCAGGAAATGCGTGAATTGACAGATCTCCTAAAAGGTGACACGGATCTGGCAGCTCCACGAAGACTGACAGCAAAACACCGACAGTTGTTAGCTGTTTTCTTTGAACGCCTACAACGCAGTGCCTTACAGTGGCGGGATGCCACACGGGGCATCCAAGCGCATCTCCTACTACAGGCGGCGGGAGCTGTCATTGAGCTGCATCAGGGGGAGGTTCAAGCCGCATTGTTGTTTGGCTATGTCGCTGCACCTAAAGTTGCTTTGCCTCAGTGGGATACGCTACTTGCCTTAGCGCTTCGCTGGGCTAGGGATCGGGTGCTTGCTGTTGCAGGGTCAGAGCCTCAACGAATCACCGTAGAGGTAGACCCGATCTCCTTAGACAGCATGCTGCGATACTCCTTGCCTGTGCAAACCGCTCTTGCGGGATATCAGGGCTGCTTCGCTGCCTCACCACGCACACCTTATGCAGACCTGTTCTCCCTGGCGACGGTGATGCCCATACTGCCTGTCTTAGACCAACCGGTGGCAGGCCGCACGGCGTTCACTGACGCTGCAGGGAAAACAGCACGCTATGCTGTTACCTGGCTCGACCGCGGCAAGTGGAGATCTGTGGTACAAGAAGACCCTTCCTGTTCATTGCAGCAGCTTGAGCTAAAAGCAGTATGCTTAGCTTTGGAGGCTTTTCAGGATGAACCCCTTAACCTTGTTACCGATAGCCAGTATTGTCTTCGCTCTGCTCGTCTCTCTTGTTCCTGCACTGAACCCCGAACACAGACGGCAGTATTGCTATACAATGCCTTGTCGCGCCAGCGACATCCTGTCTTTATTATGCATGTCAACAGCCACACCCAACTCCCAGGTTACATTACAGCAGGGAATGCTCAGGCCGATGCAGTCTGTTATGTGGCCCTTTGTGACTTGCAGGTAGCCAAGCAGTCGCATGCTCAGTTCCACCAGTCGGCCCTTGCTTTACACCGCATGTTTGGCCTCCCCCTGCCTGCTGCCCGGGAAATAGTACAGGCATGCCCAGGATGCCGTACGGCACCGGCATTTGCCCCGGCAGTTAACCCAAGAGGATTACACCCCAATGAGATATGGCAGATGGACGTCACAGATTACCCAGAATTTGGCCGCTTTCGCCATCTGCATGTAGCAGTAGACACTTGCAGTGGAGTGATATGGGCGTCCGCCTTGACAGGGCAAACAGCGCATCTTTGTGTAAAGGCTCTTCGCATGGCCATCGCGGTTCTGGGAGCACCACAAGAACTGAAAATGGATAATGGGCCCGGGTACCGCAGTGCCACCTTTGAGAATTGGTGCACTGCATGGGGAATCCGGCACGTGTTTGGCATTCCTGGAAACAGCACGGGTCAGGCCTATGTTGAGCGGGCACATCAGACCCTGAAGACACGGCTACGGGCTCTTAAAGAGGGGGGAAACCTGACGGGACCTGAACTTTGTCCCCATGCGGTACTGCTACGTGCCCTGTACAGTCTCAGTCACCTAGAACGCCGTGCCCAAGACCATCAGTTGACGGAGAGGGCTCCCATGGGCATGGTCTTTGTCCTCAAAGAGGACGGGTCGTGGACCACAGACCCTGTTCCCCTGCTGGTCCTAGGACGAGGATATGCCTGTGTGCAGACCCCTGCGGGGCCACGGTGGTATCCTGCTCGATGGGTTAAGCCGGCACTGGGTGACCGCCACTGTCGTAGTTCAGCCCCGATTGGGACCAGACTACGCAGTTTCTCTCTCACTTCCCCCACCCTCCGAGAGAACTGGGAGAGATGATATAAGAAAAACGGCTCGAGGTTTGAGATAAGGACTGGGAGAAATCATTAAACTTACCGTTACGGGCAAAACAGACTCAACTTGGGGAAAACTATTCATTTATTACGACAAACAGCAGGATAATGAGACAGAGAACAAGATAACCTCCCTCCACCCCTCCCTCTTCCCAAGCTTAACACTATCTCTACTACCTTCGCCCCCCGCCCCCCCCGCGAGCAGCATAGGGGGGAAGAGGGAATGGGGGTTGCGGTCAGTTCATCACACGTTGTTTTACGCCACTGCTTCATGGTCGGGGGAAGAACTCCTCACATTCCTCCCCTGCTCCGTTGTGGGGTCCCTCCCATATGCCACAGTCCTTTGTGAAACTGCTCCGGCGTGGGTCATCTCTTCCACGGGGTGCAGTCTCTCCAGAACGGCTGTCCCAGCAGGCCCTTCACGGACCACAGCCACCTTCAGGCATCCACCTCCCCCGGTATAGGGTCCTTCATGGGCTCCAAGTGGATCTCTGCTCCTCCGTGGACCTCCACGAGCTGCAGAGGGACAACCTGCTCCACCATAGTCGTCACCACAGGCTGCAGGGGAATCTTGGCCAGGAGCCGCGTTACTCCTCCCCCTCCTTCTTCACTGACCTTGGTGTCTGCAGCCGTTCCTCACAACAGGCTGGCAGATGTCTCTCAGGATCTTTTTACATCTTATTCACTTCTCATCTCCTCTCCACTTCTTGCACCCAGGCTAGGCCAAGTTGGGCCCAGTCGGCTGCCTGGCGGGAGGCCAGAGGGTGAGGCCTGCAAGGCCCATGAGGCCTGTGCCTCCCCCTCTCTGCCCCCCGCTCAGCTTCTTCACATCTTCTCTTCTCCCTTTTTCTTCTGTTTTCCCCTACTTAAATACGTTATCGCAGAGGCGTTATCAGGGAACATTCTGCTACCAATCGGCTCGGCCTTGGCCAGCAGCGGGTCTGCCCTAGGCCCGGCTGAGTCCACTGAACAAAGGGGAGCGACTTCTAGCAGTTTCCTACAGAAGCTGCCACCTTAGGCCCCCCTCACTAAACAAAACCACGACAGCCACTCATAATGAACAAGGCTGTTTGCTACTAACATATATTCCTGTCGTTTCAGATGATACCACTCCTGCTCTTAAGTGGTGGGGATCTGGAAGCGGGTTATTGGCAGAGGTATGCCGAGCAATGGCACTCGGACATCTGTATTCTGATGCATGGCCTGGCTGACCCAATCATCACCTGTGCAGTAGGTTTCCGCACGTCCCCTAATGGCACCTGCATCTAAGGCGATGCCAGCTACAAGAAATGCACATTGGCTGACATATCCAAAGGAGTCAACCTCTGGAACTGGAAATACAATTTCACAACGGTGGACGTTCAGGTCAATTTCTCAACGAACTGGAATGCCACGGTCCTCTGGGAAAATTCAAACAGCTTCAACATCACACTTCACAGTGACGTAAACAGTACAGCCAGCAAATGGACCAGGTCAGAAAAACGTGTCATGGGCGGCTGTTCTCTGTGCGGCACGTTTGAGCTGCTAAGGAACGCTACTCCCATTTCAGCCGCGGAGCTCCAACCACCTTGGATCACGGAAGGCATGATCCAGAATCGCTCGGTACCATGGCTCTGGATAGGACTGCCTGGTCTGTCGAAGTGCCCTATAGACTTTTTACTGACAGACGGCGTGCATAGATGGTCTTTTCCGATGAAAAGCTCTAGCAAAGGCAGTGAGGTGGAGACTTCTATGCTTGTGCCTGGGTACCAACCCCCACAGAACATCCGCCTCCCAGAGCCATGGTGGCTATTCTGTGCAAACGGCACTGGCTGGAAGACGATAGCGAAGAACACAACCTACGGCCTCTGTTCTCTTGGGCTGTTATTTTGGCCTGACGAGCGTACGGCGGCCAGAAAAAAAGCGAGAGATTACAACACAGACAACAAGCATCGCGGCAGACTGCCAAGAGCGCGTCAACCTGCCGAAGTCCGGCCTCCGTATTTTCCTCTCCATGTTTCTGCCTCCTCTCCTTTCGGCCTGGACCGCCAATAATGTTGATAGCCTTGCCTGCATTGTGGCAAAGAACGCAAACCGTACGAAAGAAGTTATTGATGTGCTCACGACAGCGTTGCAAATCTGGAAAGATGCACATACACAGGCTATTGATTATGCTCTTACTGCATTGGGCTCTGGTTGCTCTGCATCGCTGCCGCCAGCCCTGGCTTCCTACTGCTGTGTTCGCGCTAACGGCACAGTCGAAAATCTCTTAGCTCGTGCTACGGCAATGGGCCAGGAACTGGGCGATACCTCACAAAAAATTAGGTACCTAAATGGATTCTCTTGGAGCTGGACCTGGCTCACAGGACTCATTGATACCATACTGACGTGGGTTATCATTGGCCTTCTCACTATTTGCCTTTTGCCTATGCTTCTCCGATTCCTGGAAGGTATGATCCGCAAACACGTTGTAGGCATTCATTCTATGATGCTTCCGGTAGATGTTGACACAAATAAAGAGCGTGAAGAGTCAGAGGCACAAAAACCCGAGATAACTCTCACATACAAGCAGCTCTAATAAAGGCAATTTGCTCAATTAGGGAACTAGCAACAAGAATGTAGAGATTATGAAACGGTAATGGGGGTACACCGCAGGGCATAAAGAGGGGGGAGATGCGGGATACAGGGCCAGGTGGGTGGGAGGTGCCTGCGAGCACCAGGGGGTGGACCTAGGGATCACAGGATCAGGGGGCGGTCGGGTGTACGAGTAGCGGGGGGTATATAAGGCTTTGTGACGCAGCAGTAAATTGGCATTCGGAGCTAGACACCATGTGTCCGTCTCTTGTGTCCCTGCATAGGGAGGTGTGCAGATGGACGGGCGCCTAAGCCGTGTTGCCGATCGGGAGGCGACACTGACAGACAGCAAAACCACCTTCCCCGATGTCTCCGGCAGCCCGGCCAGCAGCACCTCCTTCAACCAAGTCCCTGACTTCTTGGAGTCCAGGCTGGAGGGGGGCTGCCCCAAGGACCGCCTGGCGAAAGCCATGCTGGGGGATACCGACCCCTTCTGGGGAGTGGCGGCCTCCCCCTCGCAGGACCCTGAGGGGAAGCAGGGCGGGCTGGCGGCAGACCTTCCCAGCTGTCTGCCACTGAGACCCTGGGAGACTTCCCGGGAGAGCTGGCCAGAGACTTCTGCGGAGAGCTCTCCAGAGAGGTCTCCAGAGATTTCCGCCGAGACTTCAGAGGACAGTGCTGGGGACAGTCCCCGGAAGGCTCCTCTGAAGTACCTTTCAGAGGGTCCCCATCTAAGCCCCCTGCGCATCCCACTGCTGAGTCCCCTGCCCAGCCCCCCGGCTCCTCCCAGCATCACCCGCCATGCCTGGTCCAGCTGCTGGAGGAGGCGCTGCGGAGGAAGCCTCAAATTCGCTTGCTACGGCTGCCGGCCAGCATCTCCTGCCAGCTGGCACCCACAGCAGGAGAGGCGGGCGGCAAGAAGGCCAAGCGCCCCGCGCCAGCCAGCGGCTCCAAGCCACAAGAGACCTCCCCGTGGGACAACAGCTCACCCAAGCAGAGGAGGCTGTGCCACGTGGGAAAACGCTCGGAAGCCCTGTGGGAGGGGAAGCCAGACAAGGACGGGGTGGTGGCAAGGAGCAGCAGGCAGCAAGCGGGCAGCAACAAGCAAAAAGCAATGGATGGCAACAACGTGCCCAACAAGCCAGCTAGAACCCGGGGGGCTGCCGGGGGGAAAGGTGCCCCACGCCCCCCTGACCGCTGCTGGTACCTGGACAGAGAATGAGAGGAGCACGAATCCCCCACAACACGTCACCTGCACTCACCCACTTCAGCCCCAGCCCTCTCCCAGACCTCTGCTTCTTTCTTAACTCGTTACAGGTTGGATGTTTGTTTCCTAGCACCTGTGTCTGCGGCCATTCCTGCAACAGGAGGGGAGGGGCTTAACGCAGTCCCTGCCGCACGAGTAGATCTGACCCTCCACCTCTGCCCCCAGCCTAGGAGGAAACCCCGTGGGTCCGCATGCAGACGCTTGGTCAGAACCTTAATGCCCAGACTTGGGGTAAGGAAACTAGAAAGAGCTCTTAAAAATCTGTCCGCTCCCATGGAACCACAGACCATTGCACAGCAGATGCCACTTGAGCCTTGCAGCAGGAAAATTCTTCTGTAGCCCTGAGAGTAGGACCGACCCCTCTGGGACTTGAGGTGCTCACCCTGCAGCAAGGAGGTGTCTGTGCATCCATTCATACCGCCTGCTGCACCCGCGTTAACAACTCAACAAACCAAACGCCGTGTCCGGGCCATTTCAAACATCTTCAGCCAGCCCAGCTTCAGTTTAATCTCTGCTGTGAAAAGGCCCAGTAGTGGGGTCCTCAAAACCTCCTGCACTTTCCGGGGGACAACACAAATCTACAAGTGGGCTGTAAGCGCAGGCGGTGCCTAAAGGAAATGACAGGAATTCAGCTTCAGAGCTGTAGATTTCCAAGGACTGCTTCACTCCAGCGCCAGGCCACCAGGCCAGGCCAGTCGTTATTCATTTTAAGCTTCATCGCACTCTAGGAATTGCTAACTGCTGCTTCATTCTTTCCCCTCACGCTGCGGAGACCGCTGCTGCCACTCTTTCCTTCAGGAAGCCGTTCAGGTCACTTCACAGCCGCACAGAGCGACGGGATGAGTCAAGGCAGCGGCTGAAACGTAAATAGGCAGTCTCAGCCGCGACACGCGCTCAGAGCCAAACCGCTTCTGAGCTCTGCTGCACTGACTGAGCGCACTGGTGAGTCAGGGTCACCCTGGGGAAGCCACCAGAAGCCGGTACCTTCTGCTCCAGCCCCGCTGCAGCAAACCCCGCTGTCCCAGCATCCAGCCCAAGGAGCAGCGGCTGTCCTGGCTGTCCCCTCTGGAACCCACGGACACACTCGCTGTCCTGGTTTCGGACGCTGCGGGCGAGGAGAGAGCCCGTGGCGCGTGCCCAAACGTGGGCCTGAGCCATCAGCAGCCCGAGCTGCGCCCCCCTGGCCAGAGCAGGCAGCCCCCCCAACACGAGCAGCCCTCCCCGGGCCGGGCACCGCGCAGCAGCACCCACAGCCGGGCCTGGCGCCGCCGCCACAGCCCAGGCTCCGCCCAGAGCCGCCCTGGCCGCGGGGATCTGAGGAGCCAGCGCCGGCCTGGGGCACGCAGCCACCGTCGGGGAGCGGGCGGCCACAGCCCCGGGCCTGCACCTGCGGGGGTGCCGGCTCTGATTGGTGCCCTGGGCTGTCACTCTGCCCGCATCTGCCTCTGATTGGTACCCGGGGCTGTCATTCTGCCCTTAGCTGGCTCTGATTGGTCTGCTGGGCTGTCACTCTGCTCTCCTCTGCCTCTCATTTGTTCGCTCGGCTGTCACTCTTCTCTTTTCTGGCTCTGATTGTTGCCTAGGTCTGTCACTCTGCCCTCGTCTTCCTCTGATTGGATCCTTGGCTGTCACTCTGCCCTGGTTTGGGCCTGCCCTTCCCTGTGTGGATGCTGCCTCTGATTGGCCCCCGGGGGGGTCAGGCTGCTGGGCTGCAGTGCCCGCCCTTCACCTGAGGCGCTGCGTCCTCTGATTGGCTGCGTGGGATGTGCCCCTTGCCCCTCCCATCAAGTGATGGGTCAGGCAGCTTATCAATCGTGCGCGTGCTGCTCTCCCGCCAGCCGTGATTGGTGCCGCCGGCACGCCCCGCCCCGGCAGGCGGCCCAGCTCTCCTGGCTGTTCCCACCTTTCCTGTGGGCCTCCCAGCCTGAGCGGGCGTTTGGGTTTTGTACCCCCTGGCTCCCCGCGGCGAGAGCCGCATCCTCGGCCACGCTCCCTCCCTGAGAGCCCCGGGCCCTCCCCTCAAATAGGCAAACAAGTGCATCTGCAGGAGCCCGGGGGCAGCTGCGCCTGCGCTCCAGAGACGCCTGAAGCTGCCCTGAGCCCCAGGAGGCCCTGGCGCCTCGGCCTGCGCTGGGCCCTGCAGCCCCGCGGGGCCTGGCAGCGCTGGGGAGCCCCCGGGACAGAAGGGAGGGGCCGTGGTCGGCCCCCCTGGGGAGAGCGAGGGCTCCGTCCTTCCTTCTGGCCGCAGGAGGGTGCCCGGGGCGGGCACAGGGAACTGACTGCCTGCGAAATATCGCTTGATTTAGGAGACTGACTGCGAAATATCGCTTGATTTGGGAGACTGACTGCGAAATAGCGCTTGATTTGGGAGACTGCCTGCGAAATATCGCTTGATTTAGGAGACTGCCTGCGAAATATCGCTTGATTTGGGAGACTGCCTGCGAAATATCGCTTGATTTGGGAGACTGCCTGCGAAATATCGCTTGATTTAGGAGACTGCCTGCGAAATAGCGCTTGATTTAGGAGACTGCCTGCGAAATATCGCTTGATTTGGGAGACTGCCTGCGAAATATCGCTTGATTTGGGAGACTGCCTGCGAAATATCGCTTGATTTGAGAGACTGCCTGCGAAATATCGCTTGATTTGGGAGACTGCCTGCGAAATATCGCTTGATTTAGGAGACTGCCTGCGAAATAGCGCTTGATTTGGGAGACTGCCTGCCTGCGAAATATCGCTTGATTTAGGAGACTGCCTGCGAAATATCGCTTGATTTAGGAGACTGCTAGACAATGCCTAGCAATCCTGTTTGCCTTGAAACTCACTTCAGCTTGTCAGGGACTGGAATTTGTCAAGAAACTGGTATTTGTCAAGGACTGATATGTCTAGCAAAGGACAGAATGTCAGTTCAGATTCGGTCAGAAGTCGGAAACTGCTGAAATGCCCCAGTGAAAGGAGAGCGTGGGTGAACGACTGAAGCTCATCTCCAGGAAGATCAGACCCCTGGAGAAGGGAACGACCACCAGAGACAGCTCTGAAATGCTAACGCAAGTGGTTTTTTAATAGCCCCGCCTCGCTCAGGCACATGTATGTCTGTATTGTGCAATCCTATGGATGTGTGTACCTGCACCAGATAAATTTTGGATAAAATGTGCTGTCGGTGTGCGTGCTTTTGGAGGAGCGATCCCCCACGCACCCGGCGCCAAATAAACATGCCTGCTTTGTAACTCACTCCGACTTGTAGAGTTTGATCCGCGCGTCACGCTGACCCGGGGTGTCCTTGCAGCAAAGCCCCCGTTGCCCCACAGGAGCACAAGAACCCGGAGGGGAGGAAGGGGAGAGGCGCGTTAGGCAACCTGCCCCCTCCTGAGACAGCCCACAGCACGAAAAAGCACTCGCATCCTGCCAAGTTTGTCCCCGTGCACAGAGGTGGACACCTCCTGTGTGCTCTGGGCTGGCACAGCCTCCCCGAGTCGTGATCTGGAAAGTCTCATTTTTAAGGGACAATGTGTCTTTCATTACCCACAGCAATTTATTTCGCTGTCCCATACCCGCGGTGTCAAAAGGAGGGCAGGAAAGCTGGTGGCGGGGCTGGCAGGCGTGTCCCAGAGGAGCAGCTGAGGGCTCTGGGTGGTGCACGGCGCGGAGCCATTGGGCACCAAAGCCAGCTCGGGTCGGAACCAAGAGGTTCCCCTCGTTTTCAGGGCCCAAAGCGCCATTTGTAGCACCAGCCCATCCTGTCAGTGCCCACCGCCCCACTTTTAGGGCCAAAATCCTCACTATTCGGGTCCCAACCCGTCTGCTCTGATCCCCGGCCTTTTCTGGGGGCCCAAATTCCACCCTGAGGGCCTAAACGCGGGAGGCCCAGCCCGTTGCCTGGCAACGCCCGCCCAGAAGTCAGGGGGGCGCCAGTGGGCCCAGGACAGCCAGTGCCATTTGAGTAGGCGGGGCCAAGTCACGTGATTGACAGTGAGCAAAGAGCCAATCCCAGGAAGCATCGCCCCAGGGCAGGGCGGGCACTGTGCCTGCAGAGAGTGACAGCCCGGGCCGCCAATCAGATGGAGGCCGAGCTGTGCAGCGCAGCGGCCTGGCCGGCAGAAGAAAGAGGATTTCTTGCGCGCTGAGGCCAAATTCACCCGCTGGCCTGTGCTCCTGCAAGAACAGCTGGGCGCAGTGCTCTGCAGCGCACAGTGTGCCCATCCGTCCCCAGCCTTTCCGTCTGCAGCGCCGTCGGTTGGTGTCAGACCAGGCCAGAGGCCGCTGCTGCTGCTTCAGCCCCAGGGAGGTGGGGTCCCTTGAAATGAGAGCGCTGGCGTGTGGGCAGTGCCAGCCACGGCGTCTGTGGGGACACAGAGCTGTGCCTGTGGCTGAAACGGCCGCTTCTGCCAAGCTCGTGGGCCCCGAAGGGCCCCTCTGGGCCTGGATTTGTGCTGTTGAGCCATCTGAATTCTCCAGGTCCTGGCCCAACTGCCCTTGTGTGAAGCCCTGCCTTGTGCCTACAGATCCTTTGGCTGTGTGACCCTGCCCCATGTCATGAGCCAGGAGGAGTTCCCAGGGGAATACTGCTGCCCTGAAGAGAAGAGGTGAAGGTGCTTCTCTCTGCTGCTAATGTAGCTCCCGGCCAGAAAGACTGACCTGCCTCAAGCTGCTGCAACCTCTGTCAGGTCTTGCGGGGTCTTCATCTGGATGAGAACATGCAGGGAAATAACCAGGCCGTGGTATCCAGATGGCAATGTCTGCCTGGTGAAACGGGGCTGAAGGCGCTGTCCTTTGTCTGCTGCTCTGAGGCTGACGGACGGAAAGCAGTGGCTGGGAAGAACTGCAGGTCATATCTTGCCCTGCTGACCCGACCTGGGAGCCCTGTGTTTCCCTGTGTCTGGCTCATCTCTGCAGCAGCGTAGGGAAGAGAAGGAAAAACGGATTGGCCCACAGGTAACATCTGACTCTGAGCTGAAAGGATGGTGGGCGGAGGATGAGCTCAGGCCGTGCTCAGGATCGCAGTGCACACGCTCCCAGGGGAAGCGCGTTAATGACTGCGGTGCTTCTCAGGGCCAGTTCTTGAGGCAAGGCCTTTTTGTCTGAGAGGAAACGTGGGGAAGATGAATAGCCGACGCGCTGTTTTTAAGTATTTGCCACTTGGACGTCCCGTGGGATTTGCCCAGGGCTCAGGGTTTGCAGTGTCGTGGACGGAGTCTTACTGAAATAGCGGCGATGCTCCCTGTGAAGCAGAAGTTAATCTGCAGAGACCTGGTTTGGAAGTGCTCTGGTTTGCCATCTTATGCAACTGGAGTTTCCCGCTGTGCTCGTGACGGCCAGCCAAGCAGTTCTGTTTCCTTAGCTGCAGAAGCATCTCTGGCCGTGAGATGAAGATGAGGGATCTGAGCCACAGTCAGCAGGCACTGACCTCCCTTGAGCCCCGTGCCAGAGCCTGCCCAAGAGCCCTGGGCAGGGGCACTCGGGTGAAACGCATCCGTTTGAAGGGAGCCCCGGTGCGCAGAGCGATGGAGCGCGGAGGCCGTGTGGAGCTCCTGGGTGAGGGAGTCAGGGGGAGCCTGGGTTCAGGAGAGAGTGGAGAGCTGTGTGTGTCAGGCTGTGCTTCTCGGGGTGCTTTGTGAGAGCGACAGGGCCGGCTGTGCTGGGCTGTGCGCGTGGGTGTCAGCCTGTGCCCAGAGCCCTGCCACGGGCAGGCTGGGAGGTGCGAGGTGCCAGCAGAGCAGGGCAGCGGGCTGAAGCAGGGTCCAAGTTATCACCAAGCGTGCCGGAGAGAAGAGCAGCTGGCCCCTTCTGAGGGCAGCGCTGGCACCTCTGTGGGCTGTGTGGGACTTGGCTTTTGGCATATTGGGCCAGAGTGGGTGTTTGCAGGTGGTGTGTGGCTCTGCTCACGGTCAGTCCTGCAGGCTAGCTGGCTTGGTCTGAGCCCTGGCACAGGTGATAGAGCTGGGAGGAAGCCTTTGGGTCCTGCCATGAGTTTCTCTGGCCGCTGCTGTGTTTCAGGGTAACACCCCGAGGGATGTGGCTGTGCTGGAGCGGGGAGGCTGTGCTGGCGGCAATGTCAGAGATGCCTGCAGTGGCCATTGTGTGCTTTCCCTGAGCTGCTGTTGCTGCTGTGAGATGAGGCCCTGCTAGCCAGGCGCTCTGGTGTGCGTGCCCCAGCAAAGGAGGGAAGTGCGGCTGGTTTCTGTGGCGCTGGGGCAGCAAGGAGCGGGTCAGAGATCCCTGCTGATGGCGTGCGCTGCCCCTGCGGGAGTGGGTGGGTGCTGAGCGTCCCCGTCCCCTCTGCCTCCGTGTCCGCCATGGTGTTCCAAACCCACCTCCTCCCCTCTGTGTCCCTGCTGTCGCCATGGCGGTGTTGGGATGCCCTTGTTGCTACGGGAACGAGGGCAACAGTCCGGCTGAGAGCTGGGATCAAGCGGGTGAGTGTGCCTCGGTGTCCCCGCGGCGTGGGAAAGGTGAGGGATGCTGGTGAGCACCCCCGTGCTGACGTGGCTGCGTCTTGTCCCCTCTGAAAGAGGGAGGGCAGCCGTCGGTGCCGCTGAGCCCAGGCTGCTGAGGGTCGGGAGGAGGGGCTGGGGAGCGCAGCTGGGCAGAGACCCAGGGCTGTGGGGGAGCTCGCGGAGGGCTGACACCCCCTGTCCCACGCAGCGGTGTGGGGGCACCCCTTGTGTGAGAGGGGGGAGAGAGGCAGGGCTGCGCCTGGGCCAGGGCCACCTCGGGCCTGACAAAGCTCTCCTGGGAGCAGGTTGTGCTCCCCTCCTGTGGGATCCCGTCCCCTGCGACCAAGCTGCTTTTCTGGGGGAGGATTTGAGGGGTGAGGTGGCCTGTGGAGCAGAGTGGGGGCTCTGCTGCTGCCTGAGAGGCACCTGGGGGCGGCAGCGCTTTCCGTGTCAGGGCCTGGGAGCTGGAGCCCCTTCTTCCCCCGCAGAGCTGGACAGGGAGCAAGCTTTGCTCCCCAAAAGACAAACTGCCAAAACTTCTTCCTTTCTTCCCATGGGATGCCCTTGTGACTGCATCCAGGCTGTGGGTTAAACATGGAGGGGACAGAGGCTGCCTGCCTCGCGGCTGCTGCTGTTGCCCTCCTCATCTTGCACGTGGCCTTTTGCATGTTCTGGCTCAGCCTGTCAATGAGGGGTGAGATTATTTGTGCTTGCTCTGTCTATAAAATGGGGTGAAGGCTTATGATGAGAAGTGCAACAGCTGGCCCAGCTGGAAGGGACTGCAAAGCTGACTCACCGCGACTCCCCTTGCGTTTTAAACCCATGGGTGGTTTTCTGGGGAGCGGTTCCTGCGTACACCTAGGGAAAACAGCAAGGCTGGACTGCTCCAGGAGGGTGCAGATTTCTCAGACAATCTGATCCCCACAGGAGTCTTCCTGTGATTTCCAGGAACTTGGAATGGGCTCTTGACAGGAGCCCCTCAGGAGTGGTACGGCTTCGCTCACCTGCTGCTCTGGATTCAGCCATGCACAGTCAGCTCTGACCGCGCGTCTGGCTGCTGGCTGCTGCCCTGGGGATCCACTCATAGTCCTTTGGGTTCTGCTCTTCCCTTCCAAAGTCGCCAGCTGCGTGGGAGCTCTGATGCATTGTGAACCAAAATGAAATGTGGGCCAGATGCCCGGCCAAGAGTGAATAAAAAGGCAGAGCTGGTGCAAGTTGGGAAGGCAGGAGAGCAGAGGGAAATGCTGGGAGAAGAGACAGTCGTAGTGTAAGGCCTTAAGGCAGGAGCCATAGCTGTACATGACAGCATGTGGAGCTGTGGATCTCCAGCAGCCTCTTGGAAGGGAGCTTGGTCCACCTCAGTGTCAGCTGAGAGTCGGCGTTTGTTTAAAGAGCGAGCAGGAAGGTTTAACACCAGGCTCCTGGTCATTCTCTCAGCTGTGCTGGAGCTTTTGCACTGAATTGCAGGGTGACAGTGCCGCAGGGAGAAAGCACAGAGGAACTGGAATAAAAGGTGATAACAAAAGGGAAATCGTGCTCCTGTGGAGTGGGCCGTTGGCCTGGCAGGGCATGGTGGTCTGCGCTGGGTCCCCCTGGGGAATGCAACGCCTGGCTCCATCCAGACAGCCTAGCACCATTCCTCTGTAAGAGTTTGTCGGGTGCAACGTCCTGCGCGGCTCGTTGGCAAGCTTTGATAAATGAGCTTTGCCAGTTAGCAGCCTTGCAGATTCACCTCCGGAGCAGAGCCATCAGGTCTCCTTTTCAAGCGAGCTCCCCTGTGTCAGCATGAATCCCAGGAGAAGTTGTACATTAATGTCAATGAAAACCTGCCAGCTGCCAGCTGGGTATGAAGGTGTTGGCTGGGTAGCCCTTGGCTGATGGCAGAGCAGTGGGTGCCTCTGAGGCTAGTGATGGGCTCCGCACGGATGCAGAGACAAGAGAAGAGGGTTGGTGGGATCCTACGTGGTCGCTGAGGCCACTTCTCTTGTCTGCCTTCCTGGGGTTGTGTGGATCCCTGGCCTCTGAGACAAAACTGCATCTGGTGCTGATGTTTGGGTGGTTTCAGGAGGCTCAGTGGCTGTGGTCTCTCTGGGGGAGCAGGCAGAGCTCTGCTGACAGGTTTTGCTTTGGTTGTCGTCTTCCAGAAACAGAAGTGAGTGCTTCAGTCCTTCAGGGGCTGTTGAGAAGCGCTACCTAACTCTTGGGAAAGAAGACTTTGGTGCTTTTGATCAACCGGTTTTGCAGAGCTGTTCTTCATGCTCTCAGCAGTATCGCCCAGCCACGTGGCTGCTGCGGTGGGATTTGAGCAGTCCTGGCTTCCTCTGCCCTTGAGCCTTTGTGCAAACCTGGCCACCCTTGTTGGGGAGCCAGCAGCGATAAAGTAGCTTCCCTTGGCGCGCGCTCCAGAAGAGAGACTGGAGGGGGAAATAACCTTCTCCTGAGGATGGGCATCCCTTGGGTGGGCAAAACCGGGTTATTGAGGTGAATCTATTAAAAGACACAGTGAGTGTTTCTTGTACACGAAGGAATCCATTTCCATTGCATATTCATTTTGCTTTCTGTCTAGCTGTAGTTATTTATCTTACAATGTCACTGCAGCGTTAATCTCGGGGAAACGTCTGTTGATCCTGTGTTCTCACAGTGCGTCTTCCTAAAGCTCAAAGCAGCTGCACTGTTGAGGCAAAGGGCGGTAGGTGTGGGGCAGTGGTGGTTGGCTGTTCCCTAAGGGATGGGGGGCCGATGTGGATAACATTGGTGCCAGGGCAGGGACCCCACCACGGGGGCCAGCCCAGCATCCAGGTGGGCAGATGAGGCTGCAAACCCTGCAGCTCCCAAATAGCATCTTCAGAGGAAGCCAGCTGAGGCAGCAGCTCCCAAGGGGAAGGTGAAACGGCAGCCAAGCTGTTCCGCCATCCAGGCAGCCAGGACAGGCCAGCTCGGCATCCGAAGCAGCGAGACCTGCAGGAAGCACCTTGGAAAAATGCTCTGGGTCTCAAGCGCCAAAGGCTGGTGTTGCTCTGTCCACAGCAACTGAGATGATGTTCTTCACGCAGCTTTCCTTCCGTGAGGCAAACAGACCAGCTAGTGGATGGTGATGAACTTAGGGGCAGCCAAGGTCTGGCTTTTGCTGAAGCTCTGAGCTGGGTCAGCCTTTTTGGAGGTGGCTTTATTGCGCAGTGTGCAGTGCGCTAAGGCCGTGGGGGTGCTGAGGCTGAGGGACTCCTTGGAAATGGCAGCTCCCATGACATTTTCCATCTCTGCTTCTCTTCTAGCTTGGTTCCGTGCTGCTGTTACTCTTTCAAGACAATGAAGAAAGGAGGACACACTCATCATCTCTGTGGGACAATGGAAGGTTTTGCCCCACCTCACCGGTGTGACCGTCTGCCTGCCATCACAGACACCAAGGGCAAAGCTTCCTTGCAGAGCCGCAAGCCTGCCTGCCCTGTGTTTAAGCTCCATCCTCCGAGGATGGAGCTGATGCCAGGCCAGAGCATGGAGATGGTGCTGGAAGGCTTCTCCAGCACTCCCCAGGTGAGGTTGCCCCGAGGGCTGAGCCTTTCCCATCAGATCACCTGCGCTGGGACTTCTTCTGCAGCCCCTTGACATTTCCCTGAGAAAATGAGCAAGTGCTTTCAAGGAACTGTTGTAGTGGCACAAGCAAGCTGCCACCATGGCGGTACCAGTTGCTTTCCTTGCTGGCCACCATCAGTTGCTAAGGCTTTTTCATGTTTCTGTAGCTACCATAAACCCACCTTGCTGCTAGCAAAAGATGGGCAGAAGGAAGCATTACTAGCTCAGGGGCAAACGGCAGGTTACGAGGTGTCACGTGCTGAGGTGGAAGGGAAAGGCAGAGAAAAGATGCTACACTTTGACTAGGAGCACAGGCAGAAAGTAAAGAAAAATGCAAAAAAAAAATGCAAAGCTTCTGGGGGAAGCAGCGAATAAAACAAAACACCGGTGAAGGGAGGGAGTGTCTGGGAACGACATTTTTTTCCTCTGTAGACAAAGATGGACAGAGGGCTGCTCTAGCTCTAAGTCCTGGAGGAGAAAAACAAGCACATTGTGCCAGCTCTGGTGATCACAGTGACGGTCCCCACGTGGGAAACTGTTCCCAGGGATCACTGTATTTGACAGCTTGACTTTTGTCAGTGTTTCCATAACTGCCTGCCCCAGTCTCGCAGCCAGCCCCGCTGTCCCAAGGGCAGCCAGGTCTTGCGGCACCCTTGGATGGCAGCTCAGAGAGGGAAATTTCAGCAGGATTGCTGGCTGTTCTCCTCCCAGGCCCCTTCTTTCCAGGGGAAATCCAGCTCCGCAGAGAAGCTGCCGGCTAACCCTGCTGCGCATTCCCTGCCTGCAGCATTCCTGGGCACAGATGTTTAAGCGAATGGGAACTAAATCTGCATACCAGCTCCTGCTGGTATGAGTGGTTTGAAGGTTGTTTGAAAGCGTTGCCTCAGTGGTAGCTTGAAGAAGACTTGATTACTCCCCTCGCTGACTGTGATGAGACTGTCCCAGTGCAGCTCTGAGCCCACAGGTTTAGCTGAAGAGGAGACAAAGGTACCAGAAAGGAAATAAAGTGCTCAGGGCACTGGTGAGGGTGTCTTGCCTGGAAAGCTGAAAGGGCATCTGTGGGCACAGCTGTGGCTTTGTGGCTCCTGCAGTCAAAGCCAAGACTCTGGGAGTGGGCTTTCCACCTTCCTTGGGTCTTGAGAACTTAATACTCCTCAGGCTGGTCAGAAGCCCAACTCCCTGCCTTGCCCGTGCGACACAGATGATTTGGAAGGCTGTAGGCTCAGAGGAGGAGTTGGGTTGTGGTGTTGTACCAGAAGGAAGAGTGAGAAATGAAAGGAGGAATTGGAGAAGTGAAACCATGGGAAATGAGGAAAAAGTCTTGAATGTAAGAGCATCCGGCTTAAGCAGAGGCTTTTCTTGTGAAGGCCAAGACCTCTCTTTCCTGGGGTGCTTTAGGAGGGCAGAGTACACGAGTGATCCCCTCTTGACCTGAAAGCAGGCTGGCTCCTTGGGTTTTTCCATGGATCCTTTCCACTAAGCTTCCAAGGCAGGGTCTGCTGGCGTTGGCCCTTCCAGCACCTCCTTCCCTTCATATGGTTCTATATTTTTAATCAGCTCCAACAGCTCTCCGTACGTATTGTGCTTAGCAAGGGGGCACATCAAAGCAATAATCCTTTGTGGCAGGGATTATTACGGCTGTAGGCAGCAGGTGACTCACAGGTGCCTTTTGTGGACGTTGGGGTGTAGCATTATGGACACTGGCGTGCAGAATAAATAGGAAGCAGCATCAAAAGAAAAGGGGGCTCTTGAGGAGACCAGTGGCTGTCACTTCATGGCAGCAGTACGGTCCGTGGCTGGGTGATGGTAAATGCAGGGTGTGTTCTGGATGCCGTGCTAGCACCCGCCGGGTGACCTGCGACTCTTGCACACAGGTGGTGAAGGAGCGGCTGCTGTGTCACGCCATCGTGGGAAGGGAGGGAAGGAAGAGGCAGATAATGCACATGGACGTCACGTGCGAGTTCATTGCTCCCGTCCTGCAAATGTCCTCCAGGGCAATCACTTTCCGGGTGGAGAAGGTAAGTCTCGGGACTGCATCCTGGCATTTAATAGCGTGGCCGAGGCCTGAAAGCCTGTGGGGTGCGTGTGCTTGTGCTCAAGGAGGAAATGAAAGAGCTTCTCCAAGTCAGAGACGGGACTTTTTTTTAACTTCAGCCAAGTAAAACTGAGATGACAGCTGCTGCGCTGAAGGGGATCATGGCCACATCCAGAGAGACACAAGGTTCTGCAGTCAGTGTGGAGGGAGGTTCTTGAGGATCCTCCAAGGCACGGTGAAGTCTGAAGAGCAGTCCTGTAGGGAAGCAGAGGAAAACTGAGATTGCTGTCAGCTCCTCAGGGTGATGAGCAAAACCTGTCATCTCTTGTCTCTCTTTGCCTTCTCTGACGTTGGTATGGATGCTAGCTCTTCGCATTTCCCCAACACTCACCTTCTTCAAAGGACCTGCAGATGTCTTCAGCTGCAGCACTGAGAACAACCCAAAGCAGGTGCCCTTTAGTCTCTGGATCCCAACTCCTGCGTGAACTTTCCCTCTCCCATGAGGTGTCTGACAAAGATAAGATATTTCAGTGTTTAGTTTCTGTGTTTTCAGGTGTCTCCTCTGGTTCCCAGGCATCCTGAGAAGCACAAAATCCTGTGAGCTGGCAGATTTAATTAGAAGCTTTTCAGCTCTCCCTGATGTCTGCCTGTGGTGTGCTTGACGCCACGCGCTCCGATTTATGGAGGGCTATGGCACTGCAGCTGTTTGATATCAGCACGCACAGCACTAGTTTCCCAGACACTGTCTGGTTTCTATAAACCATGCAGGAAACCCAGAGCAATGCCCCCTGTAGCAGGGGCCTCAGGAGACAGGTTGCTACCGGGCAGCTGAGGTTTCTCGCTGACTGTGTGTGCGTGTAAATGTTCCAAACTAACCTCAGGCTACTGCAGGCTCTCCACTACAGGGTAAATCCTATTCCCTCCGCTGTCCCCACACGGGATGCTGCAGTTTCTGAACATGGAGAGCATCTGATAGTCTTAGAGGAAAAACTTTTGGAAGGATACAAACTAATGAAAATCGTAAATAGAGATGTATGCATGTCTGGGGTTGAAAAAGTTGCAATGCGTCAGAAAGGGAAGGAGGTCCATGGCCACTTGAACTTGACTTTTTCCCCTTGTCTTCTGTTTCTGTAGCAACCCAGTGATGTCCTTTGCCTTCAGTACAAGTCTCTTTCTTTAAAAAACGACTCCTCCCTGCCAGTCAGCCTTGTCCTGGCCTTAGAGCAACCCTTCTTCATCTGCGATGCGCACCGGCAGCCCCTCCCTGCAGATGTCCAGGTGAGCAGCCGTGGACCTTCCTGCTGGTGGGTGTTGGAGAGGGAGGAGTGTGGTGGCGCGTTTCTGGTGGGAGGCCCTCCAGTAGAGAAGTTGATACTTTAGAGTCAGCAGTAGACTGGCCTGAACTAAATCAGATTTGAGACGAGCTGCTGAAGGAAACAGAATGTCATCTGAATTGGGGAAACACACCTGGCTCTAAGACATGGAGAGAAGGCAGCAGGCAACTAGGTCTGGGCAAGCCGGGTAGTAAAGGCGTCTCTTGGAAGCCGTCCCAGCTCTCCAGCCGCCATCCTCAGACCACTTCTGGAGCTGCTTGCTCTCTTGGAGGGCAGCTCTGCCTTCAGCCTGGTGCCTGCCCTGCTGTTAGTGGAAGGTGTGGGACGTGGACCCTGCTAAACACGTGTTGTTGTAGGCACGGCCACCACTTCTGTGCCGTGCTGGTGACTAGCCCCGGCAAGGGTGAGGACGCAGTGCTGTTGTGCTTGTGTTGAGTGTGAGGATAAAGAAGTTTTTCTAGAGTCAGGGGAAAAGGCCCTGGCTTGCTAGAGTGCTGCTTTGGTGATGTACTCAGCATACAGCTTTGGTGGGTTCCGAGTACAGTAGAACAATATTTCTTTCCCCCTTGTATTGCTATCGATGCAGAGCACAGAGATGTGAGCCTGAGGCAGTCTCAGAGAAGACTGCTGTGGTGCTTGCGGTCAGGTGCACACTGTCCAGAAAATGAAGCATGACCTGAAGCCCACGTAGGGGTCACACTTTGAGCATTGACACGTTTTATGCCCTCAGACCTTGGGACTTCATCAGCTGGTGGTGAATGCTTTTCATCTCCTTGCAGCCCATGAAGCTGGAGGTAGGGGAGGAGCTTCATCTCTTCATCGGCTTTAACCCTGCTTATGAAAAGGATTTGAATAGCCGGGTAGCAGAGAAGACTCTGAAGATACAGTTTCTAGAGCACCCGCATGTGGAGCTGGTCCCCGTTAGGGGAGAGGTCTACTTTCCCAGTCTCCGCATCCAGACCACGGCCCTGGACTTTGGCGGCATCTTGAATGACACCGAACAGGAGCGTTACGTCGAGATGACCAACTGCAGCCCGCTTCCTGTCCGGTACCACTGGATGCTCCTGCCAAACAGCCACGTGAGCCGGAGGAGGTATGTGCACCTCTGCCCTCTCCTTGAAGCTCTTCTTCCTGATGTCCTGCCTGTCCTTGGCAAAGACCAAGGCTGTTTGCCTGGGACCTGACAAATTGCTTTCCACTTTGCCTTGTGGAAATAACACCTGCCAGCTGTGGTCAGGGGAGATGCTCAGCAAACAGGTGATCTTCACCAGTTTGATGCTGGGAAGGAGACAATGTTCTCCAGCCAAGCTGGGGCTGTAGATACTACCAGCACGTTTTGCAGAGCCGTAAGCTAGAATCCTGCTTTATTTCTGGAGCTACAAAGCCATGCTTAGGCACTTGGACAAGCAGATGTATCATGTGGCCTCTTTTCCTTCCCTGCCAACTCTGTTTGTTGTCGTCCCGTACTAAGAAGCTACAACGGCACTGCCACCAGCACGCTGTGCTGCTGTCCCAGCCTCTTGCTGCTGTTTGGCTGTAGCCTCTGTACTGGTTCCCCTGGGAAGGAAAGCTGGCGTGGGAAGCTGCTTTCTCAGAGCTTGGTGGCCTGAGGCAAACAGCACCTTGGTGAAGTGAGTTTCCATCTGTTAACCTGCACGTCACCTTCACGAACCAGCTCTTGAGTGTTTCACAGCAAACGGCAGGTTCTGCTGTGGCTTCGGGTACAGCTGTAGATGTTGGCGGGAGGACTTGTCTGAGCATCCCTGGCGAGCAGGGCTGTCCAGCGCTGGCCTGTGGGTTCCAAGCCCAGGACCAGTCTTCCAGTTGCGCTGGAGCCTATTTCTCAACACATTGCTAGCAGTTCCTCCCGCTGTGGCCTCTCTGCACAGAGCAAACGTCTGGTCTGGACAGTTTTAATTACAGCAGCAAACGATGTTGCTGTAACGCTGTAGGAAACGAAGCCAAGTTTACCATTGGACATGGAAGTGCTGCTATTCCAAATACAAGAGATCACCACGAAACAGTTTTGTTGAGGGAACTGGGATCTGGCCCGGAGGAGACGAGCTGTTGGAACGGGAAATGAGCTGTTGCTCCGAGCAGGGCTTGGGGGAGAAGTCCTGGGAACTGGGGTAGCCCGTTCACAGCTGAGCCTTACCAAGTAACAACAAGTCTTCAGTGTGGCCCTTCTTGATGCACGGCGCCTTCAAGAACAGACCCTAAAAGGCAGAGGGAGGTCTGCAAGAGCAGGTGGAGGGAGGTGGGCAGGGAAGGAGGAGCAGGGCTGTAAGCTCTGCTTGGAGGCCCCTGCCATCTCCTGCTGAATTAGACTAGGGTTTAAGTACAAGCGGGCTCCATCCCTGCTCCGGCCTGATCGCACTTAGAGAACGCTACCAGCACTGCTGCTTGTTTGGACGGACCTACAGCTGTGGGTAATTGTCAAGGGAAATTTCAGGAGAAATATCCAGTAGAGCTGCAGATTCTCTCACTTAGGCCCTCTGGGTGTGGAAGGCACGGTCTGCAGGGGTGGGTGCTTTCAGGAGGGCACTGGGGGGTCTGTTGTAGCTCATCGCTGTCCAGATCTGCCCCTTTGTGTCTCAGTGTCACCTTTTTGCACAGTTCATGTGTCTTTTCTTGCTGCGCTTCTTACCTCCCCACAAGGCGTTCACCTCTGTCCTCTTCCACTTCTCCTTGCAACCAGTTACCAGCTGCCCGCACCAGCGCTATTCCAGCAGCGAGGCACGTCATCCCCGGGCAGCGTGGCGAGGATCAAGACTCAGAGCCCGGTGAGGATGAAGGAACTGACGCAGCTGGGGGAGGCAGAGCCCCTCGCCTTGAGAGCGGAGGATGTAAGTAGGAATGTGTCTCTCTCCTGCATTTCCAGTGTGGCAAGCAGTTACGCAGCTCCCGCTCCCACGGGTGGCTCTCGATGCTGCTCACAGAGCAGCTTTGCACCCCTCCAAGCACATCCCACAGCACTGCTGCAGCGACTGGTCACTGGAGAGGCTGTGCGGGACGTGTCATAGGATTGATGGAGGGCATTACCTCTGCTGCACCCACGGAGGGCATTATCCATCTTGTCTCTAATCGAGTGGTCAGCAGGAAATTTCTGCAGTAGATTTTGCTGTAGCGTCTTGAGAGAGAGCAGCATGCAAATCAGAGAGAGAGTGCAAAGCATCAGGAGTCAGAGGAGCTGGGCTGGAGTCTTCCTAGGGGCTCCTAGGGCTCTCACCTCCAAGTCTTTGTGTTTCTCTAAAGGCAGTAAAACCTGTTTCTAAAGGCAGCAGAGAGAATTTGTTGCTGCCAGGAGACCTCCAAAGTACTTCAGTGTAGTGTATTAATGAATGCCTTAATGAGTGAGCAAGGGAGAAAATTTTTCCCGTGGTTACTGTGCTGGAAAGTGGAATGGATGCAGGCTGAGATGAGGATGATTTTGCCTGTGTTTGAGGGAGAGGTCCCTCCAGCCATGTCTGTCCTTTTCTCCAAGCCACGGCTCCCCTTCTGCACCCATTTCAGTGCTCGACATCTTGATCTCTCCTCCCTCGCTTCCAGGTTTTCGACATCCTGCCGCTGCACGGTGTGCTGCAGCCAGGCGAGAGCCAGCGAGTCACCTTCACTTTCTTTGGCCACGCCAACATTGTTGCCCGCGCCATGGCGCTGTGCAGGGTGGAGGGAGGCCCGACCTACAAGATGGCGTTGAGTGGGGAGGCTTCGCTCATCAGCTACCACCTAGACGTCATGGAGATTGACTACGGGCTGCAGGTACCGTGCACTTCTCTTGGCAGAGGTCCTTGTCACGAAACCACCACCGGCGGGTTGCTGCCCACCTAGGTCCAGGGCTCTCTCCCCTTCCCAGCTACTTTTTGAGTGATACGTCCTGCATCCAGGCTGGGTTTTGATGGCCATCTCCACCCCTGCTCCCCCAAAATTGGCAGTTCCTCCTCTTCAAGGTCACTCATGCTGCCTCCTGGGGCAGGCAGGATCCCAGAGGTGATCTCCAGGGGGACATGCCCCAAGACATCCATCCACTGATCCGCTCCTAAAGCCTGAGGTCCAAGGAGATGCTCTCTTTCCATGCTCTTGATTAACCAACACAGTAAACCAGGGAGGAAGTGAACTTGGGCTTCCCGTCACTGTAGCTGGAGAGAATGTCCCACAATGATCCCTGCTTTGCTTCTTTTCAGCTCAAAACCCCCCAGATATTTCCAGCTGTTGGCCCTGTACATGTTGCACGTCCATCTCCCTTTGTCACTGTCACTGCAAGCTCTGCAAATACTTGCGTGCGGGTGCCTGTTCTTCTGAAATGTCTTGGTGCCTCCTCCTTTCTTTCAGCCAGCTGTTAGATGACACCTTGAAGTGCAGAGGGCTGGCATCCTCTTTGGTTTCTTGATTACTGATCTCTCTATGGTTGGTATTGCCCCTCTGCATGCCTCCATCACTCTCTGTTCCTGTGCAGGGCTAAGAGCTACCCTGTGGCTGTGGGCTCCCCAGCCTGACCTGGGAGAGTCAAGTGCCCGTATCTTCTCTGCAGTCCCTGCTTCTCTCTTGCGTTGTGTTCATTTGCTCTCATCCCAATGCAAGCAGCAGGAGACTCCCAGCAGCAGAC
The DNA here is from genome assembly GCF_036417535.1 of Chlamydotis macqueenii. NCBI lineage: Eukaryota > Metazoa > Chordata > Aves > Otidiformes > Otididae > Chlamydotis > Chlamydotis macqueenii. The sequence continues at coordinate 42,878,227 of NC_141561.1, forward strand.
TGGTGTGTGTAACTTCCCGCTCCTCTGCCCTCTCTTCAGCCGTTTCACAAAGTCGCGGAAGCAGAGCTCACCCTGCAGAACAGCGGCAAGGTGGGAATCACCTACGCGGTGCTAAGCCCCAGCACGGCCACTGCAGACAGCCCGCTGCCCGGCGTGCCCCTGGTTGTGCCCAGCACGGTGAGTAGCACAAGCGATGAACCCTGGGCCTGTCTCAGGCTGCCCAGGAGAGGGTGAGAGGGAAAAAAGGGAAAAAAGACAAGACCCACAGAAGCAGCCAGGAGAGACAGGGCTGTAAGCAATTGCTGCTGGGGGGCAGAGAGGGTCAAGCAGGTGCGGGCCTGAGAGAGTTCCTTAACGGCCGCTGCTGGCGGGTGGCCCTGCTGTCACACAGCACCCACCGGCGGGAGGCACGAGTGCTTGGGGAGCTCTCTGGCCCCCAGCTGCTGAGCTCTCTGCTCATGCTGGCGCTGGAGCCGGATGGCGCAGACTCTGCTGAGGGTCGCCTTCCCCCGGTTGTGTGATTGGACAGGACTTATTCCTGGTCCGAGCCTGCACAAACCCTGCCTGCCCCCTGCCAGCACTAAGCAGGGGAGACTGAAATACTTTCTTGCTTGGGCGTGAAGGTCCTTTGCCAGAAATGGTGACAGCCCCTGTACTGGTCCCTCACTGCTCCAGCTTTGCTGCTCTGCAGCAGCTTTGTGGGGCAGTGAGGGGGGCCAGGGAGGAGCGGGGCTGTGGAATAGCAAGGAGAGGAGTTTGCAGCACCCCACCATCCCAGCTTCTCCGTTCTGCGTGGGTGTCTTTGAGCTGAAGCAGTGTTCCTATCTATGTCCCTTTGTGCAATGGGAAGAGGAAGCCAAATGGCTTTCACATTTCCTCATGCCTGTCTCCGAAAAGGGCTGAGACGCTGATGCCCCCTTCCCGCGAGCTCCCGAAAGCACAGCTCTGCTTGGGCCCGGGCAGTGGTTGCTGTAGTTGCTTCATGGGCCCGGGCAGCTTGGCAGGGCTGGCTTTCGCTGCAGCTGTGTTGTGTGCTGCAGTAAGGGCACAGGAGACCAAGTGGCAGGATGTGTCCCGCTCAGCAGCTTCTCCCTGCAGCGTGGAGGGGAGCCGGGAGCTGAGGGTCCAGCCCAGTGTGCAGAGGGCGAGCTGCAAAAGCTGAGACCATGTCCTGTCACCTCGAGCAGTGGTGCTGTCTGCTTGTAGTTGCTCCTGACCTGGCTGGCGTCAGCCCAGCCCGGGACTCCGACAGCCCTTCTGGAAGCCCAGAGAGGAGGTGGCCTTCCTGGCAGCACCTTCTTCCCTGGATCTCCTCCTGCACTGGGCTCCTGCTTCTCCAGAGATGTACGTTTGCAGATCACTGTGAGTCTGGAGAGACTCGAGCACCCTGGGTGCAACCACACAGGCAGGAGACGTTTGGTTGGGATCTGTGAATACGTCGGCGCTCAACACCAGCCTGGGCACCGCTGACGTGCTGGGACAGGAGCTGCCGGCCCGTCTGAGAGTGCGGGCACTTCCCTCATCTTGCGTAGCGGCTGGCAAAAGAGCCTTTCTTCCCTCAGCTTGGCTCTGGCTGGCAGAGGGCACACCTCGTGAGCAGAAGAGCTGTGCTCACGCTGAGCAAAGGGCAGGCAGTGCTGTGGGAATGCAGCCTTAGGAGCCCTCTGAAGGACACAGTGCATCCTGGTGCAGGAGATGTGAGCTTTGGGACAGAAGAAGGCCAGAAGGCCATGTTGTCTGACCCTTTCTGAGCCTGGAGAACATGCCTTCTCTTGGCAGCATGTCTATCGTCTGAGCCATCCCTCCACCAAAGCCTCTTTGGTGCATTCCCTCCCTCTTCTCCCGCGCTCTGCAGGGTTACGTTGGACCTGGCACGCGGAAAGTTCTCAAAGTCTATTACCTGCCGGGAGTGCCTGGAGGCTTCTGCAGGACTTTCCAGATCCGAGTGGCTCACCTGGAGCCAGAAGAAATTTCCCTGAAAGGAGAGGGGAGCTTTCCCAGGATCTGCTTGGACCTGCCCAGGAACGTCAAAGGTAAGCACTGCCCGTCTGCTCCCCAGGAAGGCCCTGGGGTTTTTTTTTTCCCCCATGTTATATGTCCCTAGGGCATCTTGCTTGAGGAATGTGTTTCTGGGAGAGGCCAGCGTTAGGGGAATGGGGCTTCCCAGCTTGAATGGGAATGGCGCTGTGCCCACACTTGTATTTGTGGATGTTCTCTTCCTTCAGGAAATGAAAAATATGAGAAGCTGCTCAAAGAGGCGAAAGAAAAGGTGGAAAAAGACAGCCAGAGGGACGAAGCAGTTGTTCTGAGGGAGGCTGCGGCAGCGGAGCCACCCATGGGCAACTCGCAGAGTCTGGTGAGGAACAACTGCTTCCCTCTTTGGCACAGGGTGCTCCCCCTGTGTCCTTTGGGCCCCTTGCACCCCACAGCAGGCTTCCTGGGGTCCTGCTGGCACTTGGGACCTCCCTGCCCACACCTGCCCATGGTCATGCATCAACTCAGCATTGCCCATGGGCTGCCCACCTCGGGGCATTGTCCCTCCCATAGATGCACCAGCTTCCTGACTGCCCCAGGGAGGGATCCTGAAGACCCTGCTCAAGGCATCGAATTGATGGTTCTTTGTGCTGGCGCTGCAGGTCATGGCTGGGGTGTCTGTGGCTCACAACAATGGGGACAATCTGTTTAACAGGGCCTGCAGCGACAGGACAAGGGGTCATTGTTTTTAACTACAAGAGGCCAGATTCACACCAGGAATAAGGAGAATTTTTTTTATGATGAGAGTGTTGAAGCAGTGGCCCAGGTTGCCCAGAGAGGTGGTGGATGCCCCATCCCTGGAGACGTTCAAGGTCAGGCTGGACAGGGCTCTGAGCAAGCTGATCTGGTTGGAGATGTCCCTGCTCGCTGCAGGGGGTTGGACTGGATGATTTCTGAAGTTCCTTTCCAACCCAAACCATTCCAGGATTCTAGGATTCTCTGAACCCAAGCCCTGCCAGGTTTACAGAGTTAATCGCAGCAGCCTGACTTGTGCCCTGGGGTTGTGCTGTCGGTGCTCAGCTCCAAGTGGCACCGGCCCAACAAAAGGTTCCCTTTTCAAGAGAGCTTTTGTCCAAGCTGCTTTGGCACCGGCTGGGCGCAGGCACTCGGAGCACTGGAAGGTTCCTGGCTTGTCCGTCTGCCTCTCTGACGAGATCAGCTTTTGTAACAGTGACGGGCAGGCGAAGGCGCTGGAGTTCATTTCCCTAGAGATAAGGTCCTGGCTAAGAGAGCAGGAGGTGTCACAGACACTGAGCAGTGAGCCAGGAGGACCCCATCACCCCTCTCCACAAGAGCAGGCTGGGATCCTGTTTCAGAGACAGGGTTGTGCCTTGGGAAGGACCTTTGCTAACCAGCCACTGTCTTTCCTTGTCATCAGCTGGACACTCGGCTGCAGATGCAGATGGAGCAGATGCTGGTAGAGGAACACGCCCTGGCACAGCAGAAAGCTCTTGCCTCCCATCCCCCGGAGGAGACAGCCTTTGACCAGCCTTCTCGTCAGAGCCTTCTCAAGTCAGTGGGGACTCTCATAGCCTATCTCCAGGCACCCCGAGGGTAACAGCCAGAGGCGCAGCCCTGCTGCTGCTGTTTTGGGGACAGATCTGGTTGCAGAGCGGTGGGGGCAAATCCTATTTCAGGGTCCTGAAGCAAATTCAGGCTTGGGCTGTACCCCTGGCTCAGCAGTTCCACGGAGACCAGTGGAGGTCCAGTGAACTTGTCTGCAGTGGCTTTTCATAGCACACGAGCGGTGACCAGTATCCATTTTAAAGTAACTTTATTTTAAGGTCCCTTTGCTAGTTGAGGAAGCCTAGAACCTACACTCCCTGGGACTTGCCAAAGTCTTACTACCAGATAGTCAGGCCTTGGGATTCACTGACTAGAGCTGAGTTTCTACAGCAGTGGACACAGAAATACCCACATTTTTTGCATCGTCCACCCACTTGGAAACGTAGCCAGGCTGTGGTTTAAGAACTGTCCTTACTTGTCCTTTCAGGGCTCAGCTGCCCGAGTACATCCTGGACCTTGGCTCTGTCATTCCTGGTGACATCCACACGCACAGCGTGAAGATCACCAACACTGGCCACTTCCCTGTGTCCTTCCACGCCGATGGACAGGTCCTGCGTGACACAGGTAACCAGTGCTGGAGAGACTTCTCGTGGGCTTGAAGGAGCCTTGTCTGACAAAGTAGCTTCAGCTGCGGGCCATGGGGAGTTTTTTGAGTGCTTCTTTGTCTAGTTCTTCCTCCTTGCGACCCTCTCTACTTGCTGCTTTGGAGCCTGAGTTCTCCTGGCCAGCAGGACCCAGAGACCTGGCCTGCCTGTGACTGCCCTAACACTTCCCAAGGGGCTGGATGGGCTGATCAGCGTGGTCACCTCTCAGCATCCTCTGCTCTTGACTGCCAGGAGCGTCATCTGAGTTTCTTTGTGCACTCTGGGCTTGTGTTACAAGCAGACGGACTCTTTGGGGTTTGGAAGTGCTTTGCTTAGAGTTCATAAAGATAAAGGCTTGTGTTCAGCCTTTATTGAGAACGTGGCCTGTGAGGTCCTGTGTTGTATGGAAACAGGCTTCTGAAGCAGGCCTTTGAGGTAAGGCTGCACTGCCATCAAACGGTGACTCGCTGTGTCTGAGGGGTGGTCAGGTGTCTCCTCTAAGTTGTTTTCCAGGGAGCACCATGGCATGGAGGGATCTTAGTTGGAAATTCCCCTTTGGAGAGGTCTGTGCATCCTTCCGTGGGATGCCTGAAGAAGAAATTGCTGGAGGTCCTGAAATGATAGATTTCCTTTTTACCGTGTGGACCTTGGATTCTGGCTGTGAAAACCCTTTGTCCGTGTGTGGTGAGAAGGGAGAAAGAGTGGCAGGCTTCTCCGGAGAAGCCAAGGGGTCCTTCAGAGAGCCAGCAGCCAGGACACTCGTATGGCCTTAACACGCTTGTGACACATTGATGTGGGTTGTGCCTCTCAGCTGCTTTATTTTCATCTGTTCAAGGTTTCAGTGTGGAGCCTGCCCGTGTGAAACGTCTGCCCTGCTGGGAGACAGAGACTTTTGAGGTGCGCTTCGACCCACAAAGTGCCAAGCTGCCGCTGGGAGAGGTGGACGTGCTCCTGCCCATCAAGGTACCGCATGCTTCCTCACCTCCCTCACCACCTTTCAGGGCAGGTGGCAGCTTGGGACAGCAGCAGATGTCACCTGGGCTTTCAGCGGGATGCTCTGTCCTTCACTAGCTAACAGGGGGCCCCACATTTCACGTCCGTCTCCGTGCCAACATTGCTGTGCCGTCCCTCTGCCTCTCCAAGGATACAGTGGAGTTCTCCACTGTCCAGTGCGGACAGTGCCAGGAAGAAACCATCCAGCTCCACAATCCACTCCAGGTCCCCTGCAAATGGTTCACCACCAGGAGTGAGCCTGTTAAGAAGGTAAAGCACAGACTCCGTGGAACGCGTAACGTCGTGGTTGGGCTTTCTTTGCCCCTCTTGCCCTTTCTGCGCCTGTGGCTGCCTGAGCCCTTGGGCTACAGCCCACCTGAGGAAGCTTTAGAGGTACAGAGCAAATCTGGTTTGCCTGCACCTGTTCACTAGCTGATGCTTCACTTCTTTGCCAGCTTCACCCATTGCTCCTCTTCTGACAGTGCATCTGCGCACCCTGCCTGCACATTTTCCCTCCAGTTCTAGGCCAGTGGTGGCTGTGGCTGGTTTGGACGTGGGTGCTCGCAGCACCATGACAGTATCTCAGAGCACTGCAGGAACCGAGAGTCTGTCCTCACAGACCAAGGAGACCTCACACGATTGGTTTCTGTGCTCAGGTGGACAAACGTTTGTCGGTGCGCATGCATCGGAAGCTGCTCCAGGAGTTGAAGGCCAAGCCCTGTGTCTTTGAGGTGCTGCCCCCAGCTGGAGTCCTCGCTCCAGGACAGCGATGCCACGTGCAAGTCAGGTTTTCACCTGTGGAAGAGGTGAGATTGGCGAGGCAGAAACACCTGATAGACCAATTTAGGTCCATCTGATAAACAAATATGCGGTTCCCCTGCACACCAGGACTCATCCTGCTCACTCACCCCCAGGAGGTCTGTCAGGGCAGTGTGGTAACGAGAGCCCAGCGTGGGGAGGAGGAGATGAGGTCTACCTCCGTATGGAGCTTTCTGCAAGCCCCGTCCCCACTGTGCCTCGGTTTCCCTTGCAGCACAGCCTTCTGAGAGGGGCTTTGAAATCCCCATGGGGAGCTTGCACAGCGAGCATCAGGGCACTGCAGTGTGGCTACCTGTGGGTGCATGATGGGGAACTCTGCCTCTTTCCCATCATCTTCCCCCTTGCCAGGACGTATTTGCAGGCTGCATTGCCCTGGTGCAGAGCACGTGGCGTGCTCACAGGGGATAACGCTGGAAGGGCCCATCGAGGCTAATCCCGCTGCTGGTACCAGCAGACAAAACAGCCGCCAGACACCCTCCTGGGCACGGCAGGACAGTCACCTGCAGTGCTGTGCTGCCAGCAGTCCCCATGGCCCTGGCCCAGCCTGTCTGCATGTTCCCAGGCAGTCTGACCTTGGGGAAGGCTTGAACGGGAGGCCCTGTCACCTGGGGCTTCATGGAGGAGCTTTCTGTGCTTCTCTCTTTGCAGAAATCCTACAGAAGCAAGGTGAAGATTAACATTTGCCAGAGCAGCCAGCAGCTCGAGCTGCAGATGTCGGGGCATGGGCTGCAGCCACAGCTGGAGTTCAGCCCCTCGGTGCTGGAGCTGGGACCATCGCTGCCGTGCAGCCGCGGGGCAGAGGGGACAGTGGTGGTGAAGAACCCGTGCGATTTCCCCATCGAGTTTTACTCCCTGGAGTTCGACCAGCAGTACCTTGCTGAGGAGCAGGTGAGAGGGAAGGTCTGGTCCCATGGGCACACTCCCGTCGCTTCCTAGCGCTCCAGCCTTCCCAGGCTCGTGCCAGGGAGGTGGAGGCAGTCCCCAGGGCAAAGCCTGGTGGCATTTCAGGGTTGGCCACCTCTGCTGGCAGGTGTGTAGGGGCTTGGATAGTCCGTGCCGTTGGGAGGAAGGAATGAGGGAGAAGATGGGTTGGCTGGGGAGTCTATTCGTGTGATGAAGGTCAAGAATCACATCCCACCTACGTTTTTTTTTCCCTATGCACACAGATCCTGCGGACGCTGAAGGATTACGATCGCCACAACACCTTGTTGCTGCCACCACGTGCCCCGGGTGAGAAGCTGCCCCCAGAGGTGCTGGAGTACTATGAGGACCAGAAGAGGCTGGAAGAGGAGCAGGCACAGTCCAGGACTGGGGAAGCAGCAGGCCAGGACAACGGTGAGGGATTGGCATTGGCTCTCCTGAGTGTGGCCACAGCAGGGAGCTCAGCCCACACACCCTGAGCTCCCCATGACCTCGTTGTCCATGGAAAGCCCATGCTTTTAGCAGCTTCCCATTCCCTAGCTTGGTGGAGGAATTTCCAGGTGGAAATCTGTGGCTTGTAACACGCATCCTCTGCCAGCCCTGAGTGCAGCCAAAGCAAGCTCGTATCTGCCTGCCGTGGACTGGGGCAGTAGTCAGGATGTCCCCTTGTGTCCCTCATCCACAAAGAGTAGGATGGGATGAGTTCTTCAGACAGTCGGACCAGGTCTAATACCACTGGCTATGTCCGATTTGTTTCTTCCCAGCAACAAAAGCACAAGCTCAAAATTCCCCTGAGGTCAGCCAGAGCCTGGACAGACTTCCCTGTGCCTTGGGAGTCTCCCTCCTTGGGCAATTTTGTGTCTTTTGCATGTGGCTGCGCAAAGTGTCAAATGGCAAAGAGCAGATGCCTGAGCATGTTCACTCTCTTCTTCCCTCCCTGTGTCCTTCCTGCTGAGCAAACTTTGAAAGTGTCCGGTCTCTGTCAGCTCAAGGAGGGAAGCACTCTGCTGGGATCATTCACACCATCTCATCCCACAGCTCGGTCGTTCCCTCCTCCATTTTTGATGAAAGCCAGTCCAACAAGGTGGACTCTAAAGCTGAATGTGGAGAAGAGGAGGAGGAAGGCGTTGAGAAAAGATGCGGGACAGATAACAACCCTAAGCTCGTCACCTGTTTTATGTCCGTTGTGGCAAAGGGGTCTCAGTGGAGGACTTGAGTGTCAGCTCCATCACTTCCCTGCAGCCTGGGGCCACCTTCACTCCTGTAGGCCCGGAATGCGCTCTTCTCTGGGAAGTCTGCAGGATCCCGGGAGGAGTCTGGGGCAGGGACAAGGGAGAGGCCAGGGAGGTTTTCCCCAGCTTTGCCACATGAGCATGTTTGCCCCCAGGAGCTGCTGGGATCAGGATGATGCTGTTCCCTTTGCTAGGCAGGGCAGGGCAGGGCGCTCGCTGTCCTACGTGGCATTGCAAGCTGAGTTGTCTTTTGGTGACCTCCTGAGGTCAAAGGTGGGAACTCTTTGTAAATGCTGTTCTGGTGAATTCAGAGCCCGGCCAGATGTCCTGCTAGTAATATTCCTCAAGCATCCGGCTTTTGGATAATGGCTTGATCCTCAGCTTGCGATCTGCCTTGGGACTGAGTAAGATGCCTGGTTCTGCCTGTGTCCCCTTACTCAGCAGGACCTGAGACCAATCTCCCATGACAACAGTTCATGAAAGATTTGGCCCAGGCCTTTCAGGCATTGCTGGCTGCTTGCTTTGTTCTCTTTCTGCCACCCCATTCTGCCACCCCATTTCCTGTACCCTGAAGAGGCACCTTCACCAGCATCTAGGGCAGACCCTGATCTGCACAAGTCTAAAGGAAGGGCATGGTGAGATCTTGGGTGTGACGTTGGTTTCAGCAGTCTCCTCTCCCAGGACCTGAGGGGATGGGAGGATGATCAGGATGACAGGTAGGCAGGAGACCGACTTTTCTACCTGCTTCTGCACAGGAGAGCATCAGCAAAGCACCGCCAGCAGCAAGGAGGCAGCGGGAGAACTGGACAACAGCCCTGTCACTAAGGCCATTGCCCGCCACCTTGGCATCGATCTCTCTGCAGAAGGGCGCGCAGCCCGAAACCGGAGAGGGATCGTCGTCATCGTCCATGGGGCACCCCTGACAGGTACGTGAGCGGCAGGCCGTGGCTGCCAGGATGGGGGGGCAGCAGGAGAGACATATATCTCCTGGTGGACCACGGTGCTTGGTTGACCAAGTGAAGTGAAGCAAGGTGAGCCACAGCTCTGCTGGTACATGAAGCAGCCTCAGGCCTTCGCCTAGCTGATGCAGGTGGTGTGGCTCATCTTGTGTCCCTGCTAGGAGCTGGGCTCTCGTTCCCGCAAGCAGTGTGGCCATGTTCCTGTTGCTTTGTGGGACCACATTGCCTCGGGTCCATGTTGCCTCGTGAGAGCAGTCCCTAGCCCACACTGACCCTCAAAGTGTGCCCAGAGGTTGCCTGAGACAGCAGCGAGCAACACAGGCTAGCGAATAATAGTCTGAGTGGTGGTGGGACAGGGCTGGAAGCAGTGTTCTGGCCCAGGGTCGAGGTCACCACAAGGGACAAAGTCCTCAGCTGAAGATGAGGTGGAGATGATCCACATTTCTAACCATGCTCAGGCTGCCTCCCTCATGGTCTCTCCTTAAGGGGCACGTGCTTTCCCCCTGCCCTTGAAAATGTGAAATACTTTTTGGGGCATTTCCAGAGCCTGTCCCTGACAATGCCTCATGTGCAAGTGTCACCAAGCAGTCTTCCTCTCTCTCAAGGCAAGACCACGGCAGCGGTCGCGCTGTCCAAATACTATGGCGCTGCCTGCTTGTCCATCGATGCCGTGGTGGAGGAAGCCATCTCGAAGAGGAGCAGCTCAGCAGGGCTGTGTGCCCGGGAGCTGTGCATCAGGGCTGCCATCGAGCAGAAGAGCCGCAAGGAGACAGAGCGTGCGGGTAAGGAGAAACGCTGGACCCCCAGCAGCGCTTCAGAAACCCACCATGACCATCCACCTCCCTTGCTCCAGAGAAGCAGCTTGACAGCCCTTGGGTCTCTTGGGGAACATGGCTGCAGCGTGTAGAAATGCAAAGCCGTTTCTTCAAACATCTCTGGGTATTAAAAAAATTCTCTATTTTCCGGGATCTGGCAGGGGCACTTTTCCTGCTCCTGAGCTTCTTGGCACCGGTTCCTTTTTCTAGGAGCAGTGAAGCACACTTGTTTGTGTCTTACTGAGAGTTCTCCTGTTTCCTCAAAGCTGAATCCAGCTTGCTCCTCAGGGCCATCAGGCAGATCTGCTGCCCACTTTAAGAAGGAAAAAGGTCTCTAAAGTGGCTCATGAAGCATTAGACGACTGACTTTGAGTGTGGCTTCACAAAGATGAGAGGAAGGGAAGGATCACCTTCTGGGGCAGTTTCAGATGAGAGAGATGCTGCAGATGAGCTGTTTTCTCCAGAGATGTTCCTATACAGGCTATCAGGTTAGGCAGCTCGTGCCAGTTATGCTGTTCTCCGTTGTGAGACCGGAGACTTTAAGGAAACTTTATTGGGCAGCTGGTGCCCCAAGCTCTGCAGGGTGAGGCCAGACCCTGTCTGTGGTGGGGGCAGTTTTGCGTTGCTCAGCTTTGAACTTGGCTGGGTTGGGAGCTGGTGGAAGGAAGAAGGGCCTGGGTCCCCGGTGGGGTTATCCCATGTGGAGGATTTAGCTCCAGCAGAGATGGGTGATGCAGCTGGGGCAGGGCTGCGTGTTACGGTCTCTATCTGAGAATGTAGGATGGGGGCAAGGTACAGAAACAATAGTCCTGGAGGACAAATCCTTGGCTTGACCCATAGGGGGAGTGACTGTGGAAAAGGTGTTACTTGTGTGCACGTTTGTTGGGACGGACACAGGGCTGTGAATTAAAAGCTCTCTAGCTTTCCAATCTAGTTTCAGGTGGTGTGCTTTCTCGTGCTAATAAGAGAAGCAGGGAGGGAGCTGCTTCTGGGAGCAGTGCTGCCAGTGCCAGGCAGGCTGGGGGACAAGTGCTGTGTCCCTACCAGGGCACAAGGCTGTGCTCATGGAGGTGCGAGGTGCCTGCTTGCTCCCCACAGCGCCCGTCGCCAGCCCCACTGAGCCGTTTGTCCCCTCCACAGGTCAAAACGCGGATGCCTCCCGCCGCCGGCAGTTCCGGGCCCATGGCAAGCGCAGCCCAGACAGGAGCCAGTCGCCCTCTGCCAACAAAGTCAGCCTGCAGTCTGTCGGTTCCCAAAGCTCTGCAGCGGCCAAGACAAAGAAAAAGGAGCGCCTGTCCCAGAAACAGCATGTAATGGACCTGACAGGCTCCCGGGTGAAGCGTGATCGGCACAGCTTAGTGCACGGCACCTTTCTGTTGCCTTTGAGAATCATAGAATCTTAGAGGGGTTTGGGCGGAGGGGACCTTTAAAGGCCACCCAGCCCAACCCCCTGCAGGGAGCAGGGACATCTCCAACCACATCAGGTTGCTCAGAGCCCCGTCCAACCTGGCCTTGAATGATTCCAGGGATGGGGCATCCACCACCTCTCTGGACAACCTGTTCCGATGTTCCAGCGCTCTCATCATGAAAAATGTCTTCCTTCTGTCTAGTTTGAATGTCCCCTCTTTGAGTGTAAAACCGTTACGTGTTTTCCTGTCGCTACAGGCCTTGTTAAAAGTGCAGGGGCTGCTTACTGTGGCGGGGCTCTGTGTCACCCAGAGCCTGGTGTGGGGAACGATAGTGCAGAGAGGCAGCTGGGCAGGTTGGGGATGGCGTGGGGTGGGAACAAAAACCTGTGTTCTGCCAGAAAAACTCGACTGAGTCGTATGGTTTGTTGGCAAAGTGGCTGCAGGTGGTGAGCAAAGCTGTGGGACGCTGTGCCAGGGGCTTGCAAGCTTGGGTCTCTTGTGGCCAAGGGATGTGACCCCCAGGGTTGTCCCCTGGAGCTGCTGGCCTGCCCTTTGGGTCTATTGTCTTGCGAGCGAGAGACCTGAGCTGCAAGCCCAGCAGCTGGAAATGTTCAGGGGGTTCCAAGGTGGTTTATTTCTCTCGTGGTGTTCAATGTTGCAGGGCTCATTGAGTTCTGAGCTCAGCTCAGCCCTTCCCTGCGTTCCTGCGCAGCGATGGCTGAGCATCAGTGACAGCGCAGCGGGAGAGCTGGGCTTGATGAGCTGCGTGCTGCCTGAGGACTTGCTGGTGGCCATCCTCTCGGAAAGGCTGCAGGTACGTGGGGTGGGGGCAAATGATACGTTCCTGCTACAGAGAGACAGGCGGTGAGGTACAGTTTGCAGAGGAGGGGATCTGTATCTGCTGTTGGAGAAGTCCTGGGCTGCGTGCAGGCACGCCTGGGTCAAGCTGCAGATGCTAGAAGCCGGCAGAGCGCAGGGAAAGATCAGAGCTTGTCTGAGCCGATGCTCTTGGAACGACGACGCGCTGCCCTTTGCCGTTTGGGCTGACTGAGTAGCTGAGAGCCCAACGCGTGCCATCGCTGACTTTCTCTTCCTTTGCCACTTGATTCACAGCTGAGCGACTGCTTCCAGGGAGTGGTGTTTGATGGCCTGGAGACCTGCTTTGCATGCAGCACAGCATCTGCGCTCCTCTGCCTGCTTAAAGCTGTGGGAAATCGGCCTCACATCTATTTTGTGAACCTGTTCCGGGATTATGCTTCTTTGAAAGCCAGGGAGACAGCCGCGAAAGAGCAGGAAGGTAAGAATCTTCATCTCCGCGCCTTTCCAATCTTCTCTCAAGCCCTCAACCTTACCCGTGTGTATCTGTGTCACCAGCAGAGCTTGTAAGAAACGGTTTTATGAATCCTTCCGCCTTTTGCCTCAGTGTAGCCAGCACTCAGCTCACAGTTGCTTAAACACAGCAGAGCTGAGGCTGTAAGATTCCCCTTGGTCTCTGCCATTAAAGCTTGGGCACAAGTGCAAGCTGTTGTGGCTCAGTAACTACCCACCCTCCAGCTGTCCACAGCGCTGGTGCACGTGAGCCAGGCAAGGTACAGGCGACAGTTTGGGGGATTCTCTGAACGCTGGAGCAGGGATATGAGCTCCCCAGGATGGCCTGGCAGGATGATAGGCTGGGTCGGGACAGAGCTGTGAATCCTTGCAGCTCCTCCAGAACTTGCAGTGGCTAATGGTTTCACCTCTGGTCTGTGCTGAAGAACGGGAGCGGGAAGAAGCTGCCAGGAGGGAGGAAGCACGTCTCTGGGAGATGGATGAGGAGGAGTACGATGCCCTCATGGAGGAAGAGAAAACTCAATTTAATCAGAGGCTCCTACAAGCCCGGCGTGAGAGGAGGAGGAGGTCTGTAAGCCTTCCATGGACAACTCCCCAGGATAGTGTCCCTCAGGGCCTTCCCTGCTCCAGAGACCTTGGTTGAGCTAAGAGGGCTTTCAGAGCAAACGCCAAAAGTGTCTATTCCAAGCCGCACAAGGATGGCCAGTTCCACCTCCCTGGCTCCCGACAGGGGAGGGACTTTGCGCTGGGAGAGAAGAGAACATCTTCTCTCCGATTCAGCAGTGAGCCCTCTGGCGTAGACGCTGGCTGCAGGCAGCTGGGCTCTGTGCTTGCCTTGCCGCTGCACCCACAAGTGTCTCTGAGTTAATGCTGTTGATGGCCATCTTCTTCATCCCCCTTCCTCACCAAACCAGAGGGGCTGTGGTGTGGGCTGGTGTGAGGTGCAGCTGTGCTGCCTTGGTGTAGAGAGCAGTCCTGCTGTAGGTGAAGCCCGTGCAACGCTGATCTCCCAGGGTTTTCCTGACTGAGCGCCGCCAGCCATAGAAGCTGGTGTCTCTTCGGCTCCCCTTCGCCTGCAGCAGCAGGGGAGCCTGGGAGAAGCTGTGATCCAGCAAAGCAGCCCTGTCCAGGAGGATGCACAGGGGAAGTGTCAAACTGGGAGGGGGATCTGCTTCAAGTGAGCATGCATTTCAGCTTTTCTGTCAGCACAGGCCCCAGTTTGTTGCTCTGGGAGGAGATGGCTAGGGCTGCTTCCAATCTTGATTTCCAGGAGAGACGGCACAAGTTTCCCGTGGTGACGGCTGGGTTCCAGCAGGAAGCCTGGTTGATGAGAGCCTGTTTTGCAGGAGGGGAGTTACCTTTGCTTTCTGACTGATGTGAGTGTCCTCACTAAGGAGCAGGCTATGCCCAGGGAGAAGGGCTGGATAAGCCTCGTAGGTGTTGGCGCAGGGATAAGGAGGCGTTAGTGATTTGTGAGCTGGTTGAAACTGGGAGAGCAAGAGAGGGCTTCTGGCATCAGTGCGCAGAGATGGTGGATCCGTCCTTGGCAGTGTGCTGGAGGGGTCCAGGTGGACCTGATTGGAGAAGCAGCACAATTTAGACTTTAGGACAGCAAAGCCTAGATTTGGCTGGCCCTGGAGGACCCCTCTCACCTTGCCGCCCTTTGGATGTTCCCAGGCTCCCCAGGTTGAGGGAAGTCCATGGCGATGGCCTAAGAGTTCTGTCTGGCCTCAGGGTCAATGAATGGCGTGCAGGGCCAGCTGGGATTGCAGCGAGCCCACATTTCTGGTGGTGACTCACAGGGCTGTTTTCTGTTTGGCTTCCTGAAGGGCGATGGAGCAGCCTGACGAAAAGCACCGTCAGGAGCTGGAACCCCTGAAGGAGGAACAAGAGCTGGAGAATTCCAAGAGGAGTAGGAGCGAGCTTGGAAAAGACCAAGTTAACGCTTCAGGGAAGAAAATGCAGCCTGGAGTCAGACAGGTGGGTGGCTGTGTTTGTAGAGATGAGTAAAAGCCCTGGGGAGCTTCTTCCCACGGAGCTGTACCATTCCCCGAGAAGCCAGCAGCCACACGCGGCGCTGGGCCCAGGAATGGGCCTGAGTGAGTAACACGTGGGGTTGTGCTGGGAAACAAGAGCCGGTGTTTGCTCATGCTGCTGCTTCGCCAGGGATGTTTTCCCATGGGTTTGCTGGGGAGCTACATTTTTGGGATCATGCTGCCTTTGAGTCTTGGCTTCACATAACTCCAGACATTCACTGTGAAGCCCTAGATAGTTTTAGTCCAGCATTTCTCCCCACTCTGCACATGACTTACACCTCTGGGCCATGATCCGTCTGGGATGGGGTGTCTTTTGCTACATGCCTGGCAGGAGATCCCGCCAGGCCTTAGGTATTCAACCAGACTTCCTCAAGTGTCAGCCAGGCACAGGGACGCTCAGCACACCAGAATGGAGCCCAGAGGACTGCACAGGAGTACGGAGGTGTTTTAATTTCCCGGTTTGGTTCGGAGAAGCTTTTCTACTTTTCATCTGGTGGGCAGGACTCCCCATCAGTCTGGCACTGGGGAGTTTGGTTTCAGTTGAGCTACCCTGGGTACCAGCTGTGTTCTGGATTGGGATTTGTGGAGCACCCAGCACAGGTCTCAGGCGAGGCTTGGGGTGCTGTTGCAAAGATCATCACTGCCCTGCAGCATCTGAGTTGGTGCTTTGAAATGCTCACTGCTTTTTCCTGCTCCTCCTGCCCAGAACACGAACGCATCCGCCAGCAACACCAGCATTTCCACCAGCAACCAGTTGGATGCCACCAAAGGGGTAGACAAGAGAGGATCTGTAAAGAAGCACTCAGGCGCTGTTGGGAGTGACAAGGAAGAGAAGAG
Organism: Chlamydotis macqueenii; assembly: GCF_036417535.1. Taxonomy (NCBI): domain Eukaryota; kingdom Metazoa; phylum Chordata; class Aves; order Otidiformes; family Otididae; genus Chlamydotis; species Chlamydotis macqueenii. The sequence continues at coordinate 42,893,761 of NC_141561.1, forward strand.
AAAGCAGAGCAAGGTTTCCCTGATGGATGCCTGCCCAGCCGTGCGTGTGCAACACTCAGACGCAGAACAGGGGGCTCCGAGTGACAGCGAGAACTTGGCCCTGAGGTTTAAGATCTATGAGGCATCGCAGAAGTATGTGGCGCATATCTTGTCATTCTGGGACAGGGTTCAGGGTATCCTGCTGTCCCCTCTGAACCAAGCGGAGGTGCGGCACAAAGCAGAAGCCCGGCGCCAGCCTGCCTTGAGCCACGGGAGCCAGCAAAACAGAGGGAAAGAGCATCAGGTGACACTGGAAAAGGAGTGCAGGAAGAAAGAGCGCCTGGAGAAAGAGGGTGTGAAGAAAGAGCGCCTGGAGAAGGATTGCTCCAAGAAAGAGCGCCTGGAGAAGAAGCGCACGAAGAAGGAGCGGCTAAAAAATCTGGAGGCTCTTGAGGACTCCGCGTTATCTGAGCTGGAAGGGGAAGGTGCAGAAGGGTCATGCAGAGGCCAGCGTGGCAGGGTGCCCTGCTTGACCATCGAAGCACTGGGCTCAGAAGATGTGACCAGGAAGATCCTGGAGAGCAGCAAGCTGCCAGTGGCAGAGCAGGTAAAGCCCTGTGAAGCTCAGGTGCTGAGCCTGCCATGCTCTGCCCTGGTGCATTGCGTCCCACGGACAAGGGCACAGAGCCTTGTCCAGGCCACTGTTCCACAACGGCTCCGGAGCAGCCCCGTGGCTGGAGAGGTTCTCACCATCCCTCAGATGGGTGCAAAGCGGGAGTGCTCTCTCTTCAAGCATCCTGTCCGTTCAGTTTCCCAGTGTGGAAATCATTCCAGATGGTTCCAGGGCAGGGCAGCTCATGGTCGGTGTTGCCTTCAGCTGAGTCACTCAGAGGAGAGATTTCTCTCTAGGTCTCAGCTGTAGGTCCTGGCACTGCTCTGGAGCCTGCCCACCCCACTGGGCGTAAAAAAGCACTGTACTCCCTAGAAATAATAATTTTAAAAACCCCATTGCCAAAAGCTCAGTGCCTTTAAGGAAGTGGGAGGTTGAAGGTGACGGGAGTATAAAGAGAGTTTTCTCTTCTGCTTTAGATCTTGGATGAGCTGGGACTGGGTCCCTCTGGGCCTCCCATTCCCCCTCCTGCTTTGTACTCCGTGATCCGCTACCCGGAGAAGCGAACGGCCCCTGCAGCAGGAGAAGCCCTCCAGCACTTCCAGCTTGTTGTGCCAGAAGGTGCTGTTGCGGAAGGAGAACAGGCGGTGACTGTAAGTGTCGTGGATGCCCCCGCTGTGCCCGCAGTGAAGGTTTCAGGGCAGGGGCCAGGCTGCATGGGGGCACGGGGGGCAGGCGAGATGGAAAAGAATCACTGTGGAAGGGCGGTCAAATCATGACGGGGCCACGTGTCTGCAGGCATCCCTTCTGTCTGTCCAAAAGAGACAGCTGTGCTGTCTCTCTGCTGAGAAATAGGATGGTTCTTTATCATGAGAGAAAAGAGCCACAGCTTTCTTTCCAGGGTGGGATGTCTCCAGGCAGGTCTGACCTCTCTCTCTCTTCTCTCTCTCCCCTTGCTGTTAAGACCTCCAAGAAACAGGTCACTCCAACAAGGGGGCGGTCGAGGAAGGAGAAAGCTGTGGGTAGCCCGAAGACTCTGAGCAAGAAGCGCAGCTCCAGCCGGGGCAGCAGAGATCTCCAGAGGCCGGACACAGGAGCACCCACATGTCCTCCCAGGTTGGACCAAAGTGATGTGGACACGGTTCCATCCCCAGGGAGACCTGTCAGGCGAGCTGTGAGGCAGGAGGTGACCCCTCTGCTTCGCAGCCATCTTGCCAGACAAGGTCCCTCATCTCCAGCTCTGCAGGCACCCTCGGCCGGTGCCTCCATGGCATGGCAAGTCCACAACCCTCCGTTCCTCATTTGCTTCTTCCCAGTGTTTGAAATCTCCTTTTTAATTGCCAGGCTGAGCAGCTGTCGGTGGATAGTGCCTGCCCACGGTGAGGTGCAACTGAAGGTCCACTTCAGCTCCACGGAACTGGGCCAGTTTGAGCAGACGCTGCATTTTGAGATCCTGGGGACAAAGCGTCTGTACCAGCTGCCCTGCAGGGGCACCTGCCTGTATCCCGCCATCAGCCAGGACCCGCGGTAAGGCTGGCGCGTGGGAGCCCTCACGCATGGCTCCCCCTGAACTCAGAGCCAGGGCTGCCCCTTGTACCCCTGTGACCTTCTGGCTTGGGCACAGCGTGCTGCCTGAGCAGCCCAGCATCTTCCCGTGCTTGGAGCTGGGAACCAGTCCTGGTACCTCAGCCACCCAGAAGGGTTATGGCTTTCTGACCAGGTTTCCTACCTAGGAGCATCTCACAGCTCCTCATTCCCTGTTTCTCTCCCCAGGCTGGTGTTTCCCCACCAGAGGGAGAGCAAGGAGGATGAGGACATCATCTCCAAGAAGTATGTCATGGACACGGGTGTTTTCCACTTTGGACCGCTGCTGTGTGGGAAGCCAAGAGACGGGTACGTGCTCCCAGCCCTGAGTTAGCAGCTGATGCTCACACAGAAGGCGGAAGAAGCCATGTGCCTGGCATACTGTTATTTTTCCAGGTGCCTTTCCATTTAGATTTTGTAAAACGCTCTTTGAGTGCGTGACTGCATCGTCACACCTCTGGCATGGAGGCACCAAGTATAGGGGCAGACATCAAAGCAACGCAAGGATGAACCCATATTCCGTGCAATGTGCCCCAAAGTGATCCTTTTTCTTAGCCTGCTCGTGGGAACATGGTCTTCCAGTGCAGCCTGCCGCTGCCCGGACACGGTGCTTTCCTCAAGATGTGATCAAGGCTGTGGTCCTGGCATCTCCTCTGCAGCCTTTTCCCCTTTTGTGGACAGGTACAAGGAGCTGCGCTATCCCAGCAACTGTGAGAAGATAACCATCCTGAACGTCAGCCCCTTGGAAGCAGAGGTGCATTTCTCCTTTGAGCGCGATCTCCAGGAGAGCACGTTCCTTTTAGAGCCTCCCAGCATGAGGCTGCAACCGAACGAGAAGCAGGTAGGAGACAGGCAGGTAGGACAGGCAGCGGTGGCAGTGCCCAGGAGCTGTTTCTCTTGCTGACTGAATGCTCTTGTGTGTTTGTTCTTGCGGGGACGGGGCTAGGAGCTGAGCGTTTGGGCGTACCCCACTTCAGCCGGCCTGGTGGAAGACAAGCTCATCTGCTGCGTTCAGGGGAACCCAGAGCCGGTGGTCTTCCGCCTGTGCTGCCAGGGGGTGCAGGTGGAGCTGGGGGTCAGCCCCAAGGAGCTGTCGTTCAACACGCTGCTTCTGCCCGGGTCAGTCACCCCACAGCCCCTCGCCGGGGACGAGAGCTGTCAGCCAGGGCTGCTCCAAGTTCCATTCAACTGCAAGACTAACATGCCCATCAAGCAGCTGGTGCTGAGTGTCTCTTTTTGTCTGCAGGAAGGACAATGAGACCCTGGCCCTGCAAAACCGCACACCGCTGCCCGTGGCCTGGCGGCTCATTGGGCTGGAAGACCTGGGCGAGGACTTCTCGGTGTCAGAAGACAGCGGCATCGTGGGTCCCCACACGGAGTTTGCTGTGCAGCTGCGTTTCAAGGCCACAAAGGCTCTCAGCATTCTGAAGACCATCCAGCTGGAGGTGAGGGGGACTGTGCCCTCCCTGGCAGAGCAGGGCAGAGTGATCAGCCCTGTGCTCTTAGGGATGGAGGCTGCTTGAAGGGTACCCTGCAAAGAGGGCAAAAGGATGAGCTTCCAGAGATTCTTTCCTTCCTGCACTGCTGGGGGGCCGTGCCCTTAGCAGCAAGGGGCTCTTGGGGACGAAGTGACTGCTCGGGTGCCCTGGTAGCTGAGCTCCATGGGGCAAGTATATTGGGGAGTCAGGAAGAGATGGGCCTGACAGGGACAGGGGTGCTACGACCCCAGCTTCTGCTGCCTCCAGCTGGGTTTGCCAGCACACGCGCTGCATCCCCGGGCATCCACGTCACCCCAGAAAACCAGCCGCTGCCTCTGCAGGGCTTACGGCTGGGTTATGAGGCTGCGCCCTGAGCCCGCGCTACAACCACCTTGCTGCTGTGCCAGGTTGAACGCTGTCCTTGGGTTGTCCAGACTTTGGCATGCTCGCTGCACCCGTCCTGGCCTCTGTCTGGGGCTCTTGACAGAGAGCGACAAACTCTCGCCCTGGGAGGCTGTTCCCCATGGTTTCGGGGATGCATTTCAGTGAGGACGCTGGGTGATTGAAGAGGAGAGGGTTGGTTGTCGATGCCCCCTGCTCTGGGACACCTCACGCTTGTGGTGGCTTTAAGATCCCTTTGCTTCCCAGGGTGCTTTAGCAGCCACGCGGCTGCTGGCGGAGAGAAGAGTTGGGCTGACAGGGTTTCTTACTGCGGCAGAACCCCGCTGGGTCAGCCCGGGAGATGAACAGGTTAGGAAAGCTTGTGTGCTCACAGCGCTTGTCACGCAGGGGAGGCCATGGGGGAAGCAGCCTGTAGAGACAAGGACTCAGATATTGTCTAGCAAAAGAATGGAGGAGAAGGGGCTAAGCAGTGCTTGTTTCTTGTCACCTCAGGTTTCAGATGCAGAAGACATCTTGGGGGTCGTTCAGACCGAAAACATCAAGATCTCTGCAGAGGCCTGCGAGCCTGCTCTGAGCACCAGCGTTTCTCAAGGTCAGGGGGTGCCCCCGAAACAAAGTAATGCGGGTGCATGGCAGTGCCTTTGCAGATGGGCAACCAAAGCACTTCTCCACTGCTGCCAGAGCTGGGCGCTGAGGTCCCCCAGCGTTTGGGTGCGGGGTTGTCCCTGCTGGGCACGTTTGGGCAGCAGCCCCTATGGCCATTCATCACGAGCACTCCCCAGGGCTGTGGTGTGAGGGGTGGGAGGGTACAGGTGGGTGATGGGCAAGGGAAAGGGACCCCAGCCAGCATGATGGCAGGGGACCAGCGGTTCCTTCCCGAGCTGCTGGCTCTGCTTTGGTGATCAGCCCCTCCACTGTCTCTTCTCTCTCCTCTGCAGAACAACTGGGCCAACTTCCAGTGAGCGAAAACCATCAGCATGGCCCGTGCCAGCCAGAGGAGGTCAGAGAAGAGCATGGAGGTGACCTCCAAGCCCCACCAAGTGTGCAGAGCCAGGGCCGGGCTGCAGCTCTCTATCCGGCTTGGTGGGGAGTCCGGCGTATCCCTCTTCGGCCTCATCCTCCTGCCCAAGGCACAGGGACCCCTCACCATCACAGCCGGCGGCACCACTACCTCCGTCCCCTTCAAAAACCTCTTCCCGCAGCCCCTGGCCTTTCCAGACCCAGTGGAGCACCTGGCCTTCACCATCAGGGGCCCTGAGAGTTGGCGTGCCAGGAAGACCGCCTCCATCACCATCTCCTTGGAGGGCGGCCTGTACGCTGACGAGGCCCCTTTCACCAGCAAGGTGCTGCTCTCCTGCCCGGGGAGGGGCAGGCATCTCCTGGGTCTACCACCTCAGGGGCCTCCCCCCTCCCCAGTGACCTGTGCCCCCTTGGGAGGTCCCTGGACAAAGCTGCCCCTCACCCATAGTCTATTAAAAGAGTTCTCATTGGTGTCTATTCATCTTAATTTAAGCTGGATCCATCAAATTAGTGGTTGTAAAAGTAGAGTATGTTGCAGAGTTGCATTCTAATAGAGAAACAATTTGGGACTTAGCGGCCAGAGATTAATATTGCCCATGTAGAAAATCAGAGCAAAGAAAAACACACCTTGATTTCTGGCAGCTGAGCTGGGTGCGCTGGGATGCAGAATAACACCAAGTCCTTGACTCCCTGGCAGCAAGGGTTGACCGGTAGCGGAAGCCCCAGAGCCCTATTGCTTCCTGTGACCATCCCGAAAAACTGTCTTTTGAGATCTCGTTGATTTATGGTTGCTTTTCAGCATGTTAGTCCTTCATGGTGAAGCGGGGCCAATCCTGGGTGCCTTGCCTTACCGTTCTGGGTGGTATGAAATGGGTTTGTTTGTCAGCACTTGCCCCCTTTTCCCAGTTGAAAACACAGCCTCTCAACATCACTTGTAGCCTTTGCGTGTCGGTCTCTTCAGGGGTTTTTAGCACGTTACTGAGTGAAGACTGAGATCAAATTTCCTTGCCAAAGGCTGGTAATGGTTTTCCCATCTCATTTGTGCAACTATCCCCACGAATGCCGTGCTGATCTCCCGAGTTCCAGTTCTTTGTGCCCTTCAGGCACTGACAGAAGGATCAAACGGAGCCGTTTCTGCCAGCGCTGCGCTCAGCCCGCGGCTGTTCAGTGCTCACTCGTTAGGCAAGAGTTTGGATTGCCATCGAGCCCTGTCTTGTGACTCCTGATGGGAGCAGAGCTGGCTTCAGCTCTTAAGAATGAAATTTGCTAACAGAATGAGCCGGTGGCTGTAGACGCTTATACCCAGCAGGACCTTCAGGAGACATTCAAGCGCAGGAACCCTTTCCACCAGCCAGGAGAGGCCAACAGAACACGCAGCTGACGGGGTGTGCCAGCCGTTCCTTGCTAACAGTCCTTTAGAAAAGGCTTTGGGGCACAGCCACCCCAACAAGCAGTTCACCAGTTGTGTGCCGCCTTTCTTGTGCACACGGGTGTGTTCATGTTTGCGTGTGTGGAAATCCCCAGGACCGAACAGCTTTTGCTGTGCAGCTCATCCAAGTGTGCTTTTGTTTTGAAGGATATCTGTATTTTTCTGAGTAGATGAAGGGATGTTGTTTTGCCTGGCCATTGCATATTTTCATTTGGCCGGCAAATGAGTGCAGGTTTTACATGTTTCTGTTTCTGGGTTTCTGTACCAAACATGGAACAAACGTGTGAGGCAGAGGAGGGAGAAGTCTGGGGAGGTTTGAGAGTTCATTCTCCGGAGCCACGGCTCCCTCGTCTTGCCGTGAGGGTCCGTCCTTGGTGAGCGACAGCTACAGGGGCACGGGAACAGCCTGTTCAGCGGGAGTGGTGCTGGGTTCCCACCTTCTTGGACGGTCTTTACCGTTGCTGTTTCCTGATTCAGAGAGAGACTTCAGTTGCAAACGTGGTCCAAGCCGCGCGTGGGAGGCCTGCACGCAGCTCCCTTGGCCTTGTCACCGTGTGTGACAGTCCAGGTCCCCTTGTGCGGTGGCTGTAAGCTCCTTGAACAGCAAGGGCTTTGTCTGGAGGATCTGCAGTTTCTCCTGGCCGTGACAGCCACTCTGGTAGGACAAGCCTGTCACACACTGGACTTTTATCTGCTAGCCTGTTATTAATCCTTACCCAAACGTTTTCATTCTCAGCGCTTGCCGTCACGGATTGGTATTCTTCAGAAGAAGCTGTGTGCCTTTTTCCTCAGGGTTGGCTCTGCTGCACTGACAAGGGTTCCAGCTGATGGGCTGTGGCTCGGCTTTCTGATCTATCTTGAGACTGCTTGCTAACGAATTTTGATTGCAATTATTCATGCCAAGTGTTTTTTTCATTGCCTTTCTGCTTTGGAAGCGAGCTCCAGATTCGGGAGCTGGGGGAAACCCTTCTGTGTCCTAGAGTGTGGTGGTTTAGCCCAAGTCACCACACAGCTTCTCACTCACCCTCCCCCTGCCCAGTGGGATGGGGGAGAGAAGCTGGGAAGAAAGGAAGACTTGTGGGTTGAGATAAAAACAGTTTACTGAAATACTAAAAACTAGAAGGATAACAGAATATAAGGATATTAATATCTACAAAATATACAAAATGGACAGTGTAGGATTTCTCACCACCCGATGTCCGAATGACCAACACAGCCCGTCCCGAGCAGCGATCACGAAAGGACACCGAGCAGCAAGCAAAGGGGGAGAGCAAGCCAGCAAGGGAGAGGGAACGATGCCAGCAAGCAAGAGAGATGGAAAGAAGATGGATGCCAAGGGTGCATGCCAGAATGGAATGCCCGAATGGATGCCCCCTCCCATGGGCAACCCCCACTTCTATGCTGAGGATGACGTTCATGGCATGGAATACTCTCTTTGGCCAGCTTGGGCCAGTTATTCTGTCTGTCTTCTGCCCAGCTTCCCACATCTGCACGTTAACGAGACTTTAACGAGACTTGGCAAGCCAGACAGTGTCCATGGTCTCCTTCACAACAGCTCCTATCATCAGAGTGTTTTTGCCAACAGTCTTCACAGATGAAATCCAAAGCACACCAGCTACTGAGACGAAAATTAACTCCATCCCTGCTGAAACCAGGACACAGACGTAGGAGATGACGCAAGAAATACTGCTCAGATACCTGAATTTCCTTCCAGCTGGAAGGTCTTTGTTGGGGAAGTCTTTACACTGCAGGCGGTGTTCAGTGAAGCTGATTTTAGAGATGCTCTAGACTGTCCGCATTGGCTGTTGGTGCAAGGAGTTTGGAAGTCTCATTCAAAGGTCTTTGACATGAGGGCTGGGTTGGAAGGGCCTGTGAGAAGGACTGTCAGGTTGCTTTTGGTGGAAATAGCGTTGCATGTGGTTTTACTGAATGACAGGGAAATGGCAATGCTCAGAATTGTATTCAAACTCACAAACAGTTCTATGAAATGTTTGTGTTCCCAATATAACCGTACAAAAACAGCGCCTAAAACATCGGGAATGGCAGGTTAGAAAGGAAAGGGAAAATGTGGATGTCTGCGTTTTGCTGCTACAGACCTTAAAAACGGACTTCTTCAGTCCTTCCAGTCAACTTAGACACTGCCCGCTGGTGATGATAAACCTTATTTGAATTTGGATAGATCCTGAGATGCTAGCCTGCCTGCCCGTTTTTGAGTGTCCATAGTTGGTGTTGAAAGCCAAGCCAAACCACTGAGCACAAAGCAACTCAGCTCTCTCTCTGCCTGAGCAGGAATTGAGCAAATTCTCTCTTCCCGTGCTGTGCCACGTTCTGTTCTGGTTTTGTTTAGTGAGGGGGGACTACGCTGGCAGCTGCTCTAAGAAGCTTCTAGAAGTTTCCCCCTTGTCCAGTGGACTCGGCCGGGCCTAGGGCGGACCTGCTGCTGGCCAGGGCCTAGCCAATTGGTACCAGAATGTTCCGTGATAACGCCTCTGCGATAACGTATTTAAGAAGGGGAAAAAAAAAAAAAAAAAAGAGAAGAGAAGATGTGAAGGAGCTGAGCGGGGGCAGGGAGGCGGAGGCACGAGCCCTGCACCCCTCACCCTCTGGACTCCCGTCGGGCGGCGTCTGGGCCCGACTCGGCCCGGCCCGGCTGCAAGGAGCGGAGAGGAGATGAGATGGGAATGAGATGTGAAGAGACCCTGAGAGGCGTCTGCCTGCCTGTTGTGAAGGATTTCTGTGAGAGGAACGGCTGCAGGTCAAGGCATGGCCGGGGAGCTGCAGCTAGGGCATGAGACTGTTCCAGCCTGCTAAATAAACGCCTCAGGAGGTCAGGATGGGATTCAGACAGCAAGAAGAGAGTAGGGTCAGTCAGCTCTCCACATCTATATTCTGACGTATTTTATGGAAAACCGGTAAAGGTCAGGGAGATGAGGACAAGAAGGAACGCAGACACTCACCTGCCCAAAAAAGTAAAAACCAAGGACCGACAACTTCCTCTACTTGTTTGCATGAGGGTCCCAGTTTTAAGCAACCCTGTTACTCTGGCCAGGACAAACAATCCTTCAGGATACACATCCTTGTTAGGTTCAGAAATGTTTGCAGCACGAGGTTCTCAGAGGAGCCAGACAATTCATTCTCTGGGTCCAAGAGGGTCCAAGCACTTGCTCTACATTTTTAGGGCTTTCTCTGCACCAGAAGGTCTGTTCTGGGGGCAAGCTGCTTCAGGTCTCTACCAGAAGAGAGACAAGGACAACTCCCAGGTGCCTGAGCCCTTCTCTGGCAGCAGAGACAGGGAACTGCAGCAAGAGCGACTCCAGGGATGCCTGGATCAAGAAAGAATCGGCTGACGATGCCACAGAATTGGAGTTGCTTTGCAGAACAGCAGAGTGTGGGCGCGCATTCAGATGCACAACTGCAAGAATTCCTCTTGTGATGCCGTACTTTGCGCCCCAGCCTCTCTGCTTGGATGGCACGGGCCAGCTGTCGCATTTTTGTGACAGCTCCCATCGTGTCCGCACAGTACCGGCACCAGTTCCACCACAGCTGTGAACAGCAGTTGCCCCACTGGGGCAGAGAGGGACAGGGTCACAAAACCTCAGAAGTGCCAAAACCAGCCCCATCCCCACTGCCAGGGCAGGAGGGAGCAGCACACAAAGGTGGGCATGGCCAGGCCACGGGTGCTGGCCCCATCCCTTCCCCTTGGACAGAAAATTCACCTCCCCGCAAAAATCACCCTTGGGGTGGGAAATGGTGGGGATGGGAGACTGTTGGAGTAGGAAACCGTGACAGGGCTGAGAAGTCATGGCTGGGTTGGGAATCCATTGTGGGGATGGGAAATGAGCACTGGGGACAGGAAATCATCAGCGGGACAGGAAATCCTTGAGCTGGGGAGTTGCTGTGGTAGGAAAAGTCAAACCCTGGCAAGGCTGGCTGAAGCAGGTGCTGGCGCAGTGTTCGCCATAGGGATGCAGGCTGGTTGTCCGCCAGAAACCTGACTCTGACCAGCTGCCATGGCAGGTACAGCAGCAGGCTCCAGCTCCTCCTGGGGCTCCTGCCCTCCAGGTAATCCCCTGTCGGACCCACCTGCCAACAGCTCACCCCATCGCCCCGCTTTGCTTCCCCCACAGAGAAGCTCCCTCTCCAGCTGTCGATGCCGCCCAAGGTGCCCGGTGTGAGCTTCATGGTTCCGGGCGTGCCGCCGCCGGTCCCCGCCTGTGTGCTGCCCTCTGTTCCAGAGCTGCCGGGGTCCTGTAAGCCTGCCCAGGTCCACCCCGTCACCTACCAGGTGCCACAGGCCAGCATCTGGCACGGGGTGCCAGGGCCCCTGGGGGCCGCGGGGAAGTTGCAGCAGCTCCCCGAAAGCTGGCAGCTCCCTCCCGTGGTGCAGCTCCCCTCCATGCCTGCTTCCTGTCCCCGTGCCCATGGCTGGGAACAGCAGGTGGTGAGGGGGACACTGGTGTCCCACCAGCCGACGGGGCTGGGGCTGTGGGCTGTGGTGCAGGGGGAGCCCCTCTACCCCACAGGCTCCTGCCCGCTGCATATCGCTGCCTGCCACGGGCCCCCGCCACCCTGCTGCCCTGCAGCTCAGCATTGGGTGCAGGGCCCCCCTGCGCTCCGCACCCTGCCCGGCAGCACCCAGAAGCCATCGCAGGCCTCCAGTGAGGACGGGGAGACCACCAAGAACAGCGTCCCTGCCACCAGCCCACGCCAGCCTGTCCTCGCTCTGCCCACTGGCAGAACCACAGCAAAGCCCCAGGGTGAGCTTTGCGGGGTGACGGAGCCTGCAGGCGGGTGGCCAAGCCGAGGAAAGCTTGCATCGCCCCGCGGCTGGCTCGGCTGTGTTTGCTTTTCCTGCAGCACTGAGCACGCTGGAAGTTCCGGGCAAGCCTGCTCATGTGCCCGAGAAGGGGCCAGCCGCTCTCACCCAGCCCTTTCTGGAGCAGCCAGCGCACGCCACCAGCAACAACACGCTCAGCCGACCCCACGCTGCGCACAATGAGGACACTGGCCCCTGTGTCCCCGACAGCCCCAGCTTGGCCGCTTTCCTCCACGAGCTCCCCGACCTCTCCCAGTACGGGGCGGAGGGCGGCTGCCATCAAGAAGGAGTGGTGCTGGCAGGCCTGGGGGACAGCAAGGACACCATCCCTCATGTCCCCGACTTTACCGCCTTCCTCAAGGAGCTCCCCGACCTCTCCAAGTATGTGGCTGAGTGCAGCTGCCCACAGGAGCAAGTGGCACTGGCAGGGCTGGGGGACAGCCAGGGCACCGTCTCTCACGTCCTGCTTTTCCCCAACAGCCTCGCCAGCACTGCTTTCCTTCCTGAGCACCACAACTTCTCGGGGGACGTGGTGGTTGGCGACTGCCCCCAGGACCAAGCTGTTGAGACGCAGCGAGGGGACAGCCAGGACACCGCCTTGACTGCCAATGTCGCCAGCTTGACTGCCGAGGCCCTCGCTGAGCTCCTCGACCTCTCTGAGTACGTGGCGGAGGGCAGCTGCCTCAAGGAGTGAGTGGGGGCAGCGGGGCTGGGGAATGCTGAGGACGCTGTCCCCGATGTTGCCAGTGTCCCCCGCTTGACCACCTCCCTCAACAAGCTCCCCCACCTCTTGGAGTGCAGGGCAGAAGGTGGCTGCAACAAGGAGCAAGTGGTGGCAGCGATGCTGACTGCGGGATACAGGGCCAGGCGGGTGGGAGGTGCCTGCGAGCACCATGGGGCGGACCTAGGGATCACAGGGTCAGGGGGCGGTCGGGTGTACGAGTAGCGGGGGGTATATAAGGCTTTGTGATGCAGCAGTAAATTGGCATTCAGAGCTAGACACCATGTGTCCGTCTCTTGTGTACCTGCGTAGGGAGTTGCGCAGACGGACAGGCGCCTAAGCCGTGCTGCCGATCGAGAGGTGACAATTGGTGACCCCGACGTGATAAGGCAGGCCTGCATTGGTGAGGGAGGCGCGCAGTAAGGCGTCTCTGTTTCAGCTGCTCGATATGGCTTTGATGGAGCAAGTGGTGAGTATGCTGAAAGGCGTGGGGCAGCAGGTGGAGAGCCCTGTGCATAAGAAGGACCTGGACCCGCTCTTCCGTTGGATGGTGCGGACAGGTATAGCGGCCGCTCCTCACTTTGTGAGTAAGGGGGCCCTCGAACAAACAGCAGAGGAACTATTCCAGAGAGCCTGTGTTGGGAACAAAGAGGCTCTCTCCAGTCTTCTGCCGGCATTAGGCTCCCTCCGGGCCATGCTGGAGAAAGCAAAAGACTGCAGGGGTGCGTGGCAGGCGGCATGTGCTTTGCTGCGGCCTGAGGCTTGGAACCGCCCAGGAATGTCCCTTCCCAAGCCTCTAACAAAGGACCAGCAGGAGCCGTGCCCAAAGGGGTTAGTGGGTCCGGGCGCCAGGCACCGCTCCCCAGCACCCACTCGGTTGCAGGACGACCGAGCGAGAAGGCGGGCAACGGACAAGAATGCGGGGAGGGACAGGGTGGGGGAACAAATTGTGAGAAGGTTTGCGTCCCAGCTAAAGTCGTGGAGGGAAAAGAAAATGGCGGCGGGGAAGAAGATGGCGGGAGGGGGGCCGGAGAGCCGTTACTGGAGCCATTTACAGTGCCGCTCCACACGCTCCCCTCTGGCCCTTCAGCGCCGTCTGAGTGTCAGATGTGGGGAAGAGAGGGTGGTGGGGCGTACTGGGGTTTGGGAAAAGGGGGATTGGTCCGGATTCCCGAGGCACCTCCAGAGGGCACCGGCTCCGGAGCCAAGGGGACGAGTCCCCTCTTCAGTGCCCCCGCCATATGGGGTACCGATAGCAGGGCGAGAGGATAAGGCGCTGCTCCCAGAGCGAGCAAGGGAAGAAATACAGGAGAAAGAGGGAAGAGAGAAAAGGCTTGAGGAAAAGGTAGAGGAGTTACGAGAAGAAATGAAGCGCTTGGTGTGCAAAGAGGGGGCACCGAATAAGGACAGGAAGCGAGCAGCAGCAGAACGCTGGACGATCACCGCACGGGAGGGCGTGCTTGCTGATTGCACGCTGCAGCCTGAGGAGGGGCCAGCGCGAACGGCATATCCAGTGCTGATCCAACCAGGGGGAAACCGTGCTTGGAATCCGCTTGATTACAAGCTTTTAATGCAGTTGCGGAAAGCTGTGACAGAAGGGCGTATCATGGGACCCTCTGCACAACTGCTGTTGGACACCATCGCCATGGGCGGCCCATTAATATTTGATTGGCGACAATGCGCTCGTGCTTGCCTTACTCCTGCTCAAGTCCCCATCTGGGAGCAGATGCTGCGAGAGGAAGGGGAAAAGCTGCTATTGCAGGCGAGAGATGAGCCAGACCATCCCATTTATGGGGCCCACATAGATATGTTGCTAGGCACGGGACCCTGGCTCGCTCCGCAAGATCAAGTTGAGTTGCCACTTCCTGTGCTGATTGCTGCAGCTGGGCTCGGGCAACAAGCCTTTGAGCGTATGAATCCTGTGCTCTCAGGGACACCGAGTTATCTCCATATAAGACAAGGCTCAAATGAGACTTTCGGCCACTTCGCAGACAGAGTGCAAACTGCAATAGCAGGGTCCTCTTTCCCAGCAGCTGCACAGGAAGTGCTAGTGCGAGACTGCTTGCGTACAAACTGCTTAGCGGCGTACACGCAAGCTCTTGCAGCGCTCCTGGCTACGGCTAGTGTGAGGGATATCATCCAGCGAGGGTGCGAATTTGGTCGCACGTAGGAAACAGCACCACTAGCTGAGGCCTTGCAAGCTTTTGCAGTGCAGTTGACTGGCTCCAGCGGGGGGGGGGTACTTGTTTTAATTGTGGAAAAGCAGGTCACCGAGTAAAGGAGTGCCCAAAGAAGAAAGGACGAGGAAACATCGTTTGCTGGGTGTGTGGAGGCCCTCATCGAGCACGAGAGTGTCCGCAGAGGTTCCGAGGTGATCAGGGAAATGGGGGGGCCGGACGGAACAAGGGGTCGCCTGCCCGGCAAAACGCCTGGACCCCACAAGCAGCCGCATGGACGGGCCCGTGGGCGGGGCCCGAACCCGAGCAAGAATAGCAACAAAGGCAGCCCAGGTGGGGGGTGGCTCCTCTACACTAGGGCCCCTCACCAATCAAGTTGAGGCCAGGGCATGGGTGGCGGGACATACGGCTCTTGAACAGGGGTATGAAATACCACCACAAAAAACCGATGGACAGAGGGTGGCAGTTACATCCCTGCATACAGAGACTCAAGAGAAAAAACCCTTACCCTTGATTGCACTGACATTTGACATGACTACTCGACCCAAGGTACAGGTTCAGGTTTCTCTGGTAGGTTCACGACACCACAAACCTGCTCAAGCTACGATCACCTTCTTGGTAGACACTGGGGCTGACGTGACTACCATCTCAACTACTGACTGGCCCCGAGATTGGCCTTTGGACACGGGATCAGTAACGGTGGGGGGCGTGGGAGGAAAATCCGTGGCTCATCATAGTGCTCTGCCCCTCACCCTGCGGTGGGAGGATGGCGGGGTGTCACGCACCTCCGGCCCATTGCGTCCTTATGTTCTGAGCATACCGATCACCCTTTTGGGCAAGGACGCCATGGTCGGTGCTGGCACTGTCATACATCTTGGTCCTCCGCAGGGTTTTCGTGGGGGCCGCTGGGGACATCCCTTGTTGGCGTCTGCAATGGCGATCGGATGACCCTCTGTGGATTCCTCAGTGGCCCCTACCCCAGGAAAAATTGACTGCCCTATGGGACCTTGTACAAAGAGAAGTGCAGCAGAGGCATTTAATACCATCAACTAGCTCCTGGAACAGCCCGGTATTCGTCATAAGAAAGAAATCTGGTAAGTGGCGACTTCTCCACGACTTGAGAGGGGTCAATGCCACCATGGAGGCAATGGGGGCGTTGCAACCAGGCTTACCTCTTCCATCAATGTTACCCCAAGATTGGCAATGTCTTGTGATTGGCCTGAAAGACTGTTTTTTCAGCATTCCTCTACATCCGGAAGAGACGAAGCGGTTTGCCATGACCATTCCTGCCGTGAACAACCAGACGCCGGCTCAGCGCTTCGAATGGGTGGTGCTGCCACAAGGCATGAAAAATTCCCCAACTATTTGTCAAATGTTTGTACATGCTGCTTTGCAGCCGGTGAGAGAGCGTTATCCTGATGTGGTTATCATCCATTATATGGATGACCTCCTCTTCGCAAGTGCCTGTCTGCCTCCGGCCCTGTTGACCACAATCAGACAGGTTTTGGCCCGTTTTGGCCTTGCAATAGGAGAAGAAAAGACGCAGACAGTGCCACCGTTTAAATATTTGGGTACTGAGCTCTCTCCCCGCATAGTAAAACCACAAAAGCTCTTAGTACCTACAACGACTGTGACCTCCCTCCATCAGCTACAAACACTGGTGGGCGGTATACAGTGGTTGCGGCAGTTTGCTCCCTTAAGTCCGCAGGAAATGCGTGAATTGACAGATCTCCTAAAAGGTGACACGGATCTGGCAGCTCCACGAAGACTGACAGCAAAACACCGACAGTTGTTAGCTGTTTTCTTTGAACGCCTACAACGCAGTGCCTTACGGTGGCGGGATGCCACACGGGGCATCCAAGCGCATCTCCTACTACAGGCGGCGGGAGCTGTCATTGAGCTGCATCAGGGGGAGGTTCAAGCCGCATTGTTGTTTGGCTATGTCGCTGCACCTAAAGTTGCTTTGCCTCAGTGGGATACGCTACTTGCCTTAGCGCTTCGCTGGGCTAGGGATCGGGTGCTTGCTGTTGCAGGGTCAGAGCCTCAACGAATCACCGTAGAGGTAGACCTGATCTCCTTAGACAGCATGCTGCGATACTCCTTGCCTGTGCAAACCGCTCTTGCGGGATATCAGGGCTGCTTCGCTGCCTCACCACGCACACCTTATGCAGACCTGTTCTCCCTGGCGACGGTGATGCCCATACTGCCTGTCTTAGACCAACCGGTGGCAGGCCGCACGGCGTTCACTGACGCTGCAGGGAAAACAGCACGCTATGCTGTTACCTGGCTCGACCGCGGCAAGTGGAGATCTGTGGTACAAGAAGACCCTTCCTGTTCATTGCAGCAGCTTGAGCTAAAAGCAGTATGCTTAGCTTTGGAGGCTTTTCAGGATGAACCCCTTAACCTTGTTACCGATAGCCAGTATTGTCTTCGCTCTGCTCGTCTCTGTTGTTCCTGCACTGAACCCCGAACACAGACGGCAGTATTGCTATACAATGCCTTGTCGCGCCGGCGACATCCTGTCTTTATTATGCATGTCAACAGCCACACCCAACTCCCAGGTTACATTACAGCAGGGAATGCTCAGGCCGATGCAGTCTGTTATGTGGCCCTTTGTGACTTGCAGGTAGCCAAGCAGTCGCATGCTCAGTTCCACCAGTCGGCCCTTGCTTTACACCGCATGTTTGGCCTCCCCCTGCCTGCTGCCCGGGAAATAGTACAGGCATGCCCAGGATGCCGTACGGCACCGGCATTTGCCCCGGCAGTTAACCCAAGAGGATTACACCCCAATGAGATATGGCAGATGGTCGTCACAGATTACCCAGAATTTGGCCGCTTTCGCCATCTGCATGTAGCAGTAGACACTTGCAGTGGAGTGATATGGGCGTCCGCCTTGACAGGGCAAACAGCGCATCTTTGTGTAAAGGCTCTTCGCATGGCCATCGCGGTTCTGGGAGCACCACAAGAACTGAAAATGGATAATGGGCCCGGGTACCGCAGTGCCACCTTTGAGAATTGGTGCACTGCATGGGGAATCCGGCACGTGTTTGGCATTCCTGGAAACAGCACGGGTCAGGCCTATGTTGAGCGGGCACATCAGACCCTGAAGACACGGCTACGGGCTCTTAAAGAGGGGGGAAACCTGACGGGACCTGAACTTTGTCCCCATGCGGTACTGCTACGTGCCCTGTACAGTCTCAATCACCTAGAACGCCGTGCCCAAGACCATCAGTTGACGGAGAGGGCTCCCATGGGCATGGTCTTTGTCCTCAAAGAGGACGGGTCGTGGACCACAGACCCTGTTCCCCTGCTGGTCCTAGGACGAGGATATGCCTGTGTGCAGACCCCTGCGGGGCCACGGTGGTATCCTGCTCGATGGGTTAAGCCGGCACTGGGTGACCGCCACTGTCGTAGTTCAGCCCCGAGTGGGACCAGACTACGCAGTTTCTCCCTCACTCCCCCCACCCTCCGAGAGAACAGGGAGAGATGATATAAGAAAAACGGCTCGAGGTTTGAGATAAGGACTGGGAGAAATCATTAAACTTACCGTTACGGGCAAAACAGACTCAACTTGGGGAAAACTATTCATTTATTACTACAAACAGCAGGATAATGAGACAGAGAACAAGATAACCTCCCTCCACCCCTCCCTCTTCCCAAGCTTAACATTATCTCTACTACCTTCGCCCCCCCCCCCCCCCGCCCCCGCGAGCAGCATAGCGGGGAAGAGGGAATGGGGGTTGCGGTCACTTCATCACACGTTGTTTTACGCCACTGCTTCATGGTCGGGGGAAGAACTCCGCACATTCCTCCCCTGCTCCGTTGTGGGGTCCCTCCCATATGCCACAGTCCTTTGTGAAACTGCTCCGGCGTGGGTCATCTCTTCCACGGGTGCAGTCTCTCCAGAACGGCTGTCCCAGCAGGCCCTTCACGGACCACAGCCACCTTCAGGCATCCACCTCCCCCGGTATAGGGTCCTTCATGGGCTCCAAGTGGATCTCTGCTCCTCCGTGGACCTCCACGGGCTGCAGGGGGACAACCTGCTCCACCATAGTCGTCACCACAGGCTGCAGGGGAATCTTGGCCAGGAGCCGCGTTACTCCTCCCCCTCCTTCTTCACTGACCTTGGTGTCTGCAGCCGTTCCTCACAACAGGCTGGCAGATGTCTCTCAGGATCTTTTTACATCTTATTCACTTCTCATCTCCTCTCCACTTCTTGCACCCAGGCCAGGCCGAGTTGGGCCCAGTCGGCTGCCTGGCGGGAGGCCAGAGGGTGAGGCCTGCAAGGCCCACAAGGCTCGCGCCTCCCCCTCTCTGCCCCCCGCTCAGCTTCTTCACATCTTCTCTTCTCCCTTTTTCTTCTGTTTTCCCCTACTTAAATACGTTATCGCAGAGGCGTTATCAGGGAACATTCTGCTACCAATCGGCTCGGCCTTGGCCAGCAGCGGGTCTGCCCTAGGCCCGGCTGAGTCCACTGAACAAAGGGGAGCGACTTCTAGCAGTTTCCTACAGAAGCTGCCACCTTAGGCCCCCCTCACTAAACAAAACCACGACAGCCACTCATAATGAACAAGGCTGTTTGCTACTAACATATATTCCTGTCGTTTCAGATGATACCACTCCTGCTCTTAAGTGGTGGGGATCTGGAAGCGGGTTATTGGCAGAGGTATGCCGAGCAATGGCACTCGGACATCTGTATTCTGATGCATGGCCTGGCTGACCCAATCATCACCTGTGCAGTAGGTTTCCGCACGTCCCCTAATGGCACCTGCATCTAAGGCGATGCCAGCTACAAGAAATGCACATTGGCTGACATATCCAAAGGAGTCAACCTCTGGAACTGGAAATACAATTTCACAACGGTGGACGTTCAGGTCAATTTCTCAACGAACTGGAATGCCACGGTCCTCTGGGAAAATTCAAACAGCTTCAACATCACACTTCACAGTGACGTAAACAGTACAGCCAGCAAATGGACCAGGTCAGAAAAACGTGTCATGGGCGGCTGTTCTCTGTGCGGCACGTTTGAGCTGCTAAGGAACGCTACTCCCATTTCAGCCGCGGAGCTCCAACCACCTTGGATCACGGAAGGCATGATCCAGAATCGCTCGGTACCATGGCTCTGGATAGGACCGCCTGGTCTGTCGAAGTGCCCTATAGACTTTTTACTGACAGACGGCGTGCATAGATGGTCTTTTCCGATGAAAAGCTCTAGCAAAGGCAGTGAGGTGGAGACTTCTATGCTTGTGCCTGGGTACCAACCCCCACAGAACATCCGCCTCCCAGAGCCATGGTGGCTATTCTGTGCAAACGGCACTGGCTGGAAGACGATAGCGAAGAACACAACCTACGGCCTCTGTTCTCTTGGGCTGTTACTTTGGCCCGACGAGCGTACGGCGGCCAGAAAAAAAGCGAGAGATTACAACACAGACAACAAGCATCGTGGCAGACTGCCAAGAGCGCATCAACCTGCCGAAGTCCGGCCTCCGTATTTTCCTCTCCATGTTTCTGCCTCCTCTCCTTTCGGCCTGGACCGCCAATAATGTTGATAGCCTTGCCTGCATTGTGGCAAAGAACGCAAACCGTACGAAAGAAGTTATTGATGTGCTCACGACAGCGTTGCAAATCTGGAAAGATGCACATACACAGGCTATTGATTATGCTCTTACTGCATTGGGCTCTGGTTGCTCTGCATCGCTGCCGCCAGCCCTGGCTTCCTACTGCTGTGTTTGCGCTAACGGCACAGTCGAAAATCTCTTAGCTCGTGCTACGGCAATGGGCCAGGAACTGGGCGATACCTCACAAAAAATTAGGTACCTAAATGGATTCTCTTGGAGCTGGACCTGGCTCACAGGACTCATTGATACCATACTGACGTGGGTTATCATTGGCCTCCTCACTATTTGCCTTTTGCCTATGCTTCTCCGATTCCTGGAAGGTATGATCCGCAAACACGTTGTAGGCATTCATTCTATGATGCTTCCGGTAGATGTTGACACAAATAAAGAGCGTGAAGAGTCAGAGGCACAAAAACCCGAGATAACTCTCACATACAAGCAGCTCTAATAAAGGCAATTTGCTCAATTAGGGAACTAGCAACAAGAATGTAGAGATTATGAAACGGTAATGGGGGTACACTGCAGGGCATAAAGAGGGGGGAGATGCGGGATACAGGGCCAGGCGGGTGGGAGGTGCCTGCAAGCACCAGGGGGCGGACCTAGGGATCACAGGATCAGGGGGCGGTCGGGTGTACGAGTAGCGCGGGGTATATAAGGCTTTGTGACGCAGCAGTAAATTGGCATTCAGAGCTAGACACCATGTGTCCGTCTCTTGTGTCCCTGCATAGGGAGGTGTGCAGATGGACGGGCGCCTAAGCCGTGTTGCCGATCGGGAGGCGACACTGACAGACAGCAAAACCACCTTCCCCGATGTCTCCGGCAGCCCGGCCAGCAGCACCTCCTTCAACCAAGTCCCTGACTTCTTGGAGTCCAGGCTGGAGGGGGGCTGCCCCAAGGACCGCCTGGCGAAAGCCATGCTGGGGGATACCGACCCTTCTGGGGAGTGGCGGCCTCCCCCTCGCAGGACCCCGAGGGGAAGCAGGGCGGGCTGGCGGCAGACCTTCCCAGCTGTCTGCCACTGAGACCCTGGGAGACTTCCCGGGAGAGCTGGCCAGAGACTTCTGCGGAGAGCTCTCCAGAGAGGTCTCCAGAGATTTCCGCCGAGACTTCAGAGGACAGTGCTGGGGACAGTCCCCGGAAGGCTCCTCTGAAGTACCTTTCAGAGGGTCCCCATCTAAGCCCCCTGCGCATCCCACTGCTGAGTCCCCTGCCCAGCCCCCCGGCTCCTCCCAGCATCACCCGCCATGCCTGGTCCAGCTGCTGGAGGAGGCGCTGCGGAGGAAGCCCCAAATTCGCTTGCCGCTGCTGCCGGCCAGCATCTCCTGCCAGCTGGCACCCACAGCAGGAGAGGCGGGCGGCAAGAAGGCCAAGCGCCCCGCGCCAGCCAGCGGCTCCAAGCCACAAGAGACCTCCCCGTGGGACAACAGCTCACCCAAGCAGAGGAGGCTGTGCCACGTGGGAAAACGCTCGGAAGCCCCGTGGGAGGGGAAGCCAGACAAGGACGGGGTGGTGGCAAGGAGCAGCAGGCAGCAAGCGGGCAGCAACAAGCAAAAAGCAATGGATGGCAACAACGTGCCCAACAAGCCAGCCAGAACCCGGGGGGCTGCCGGGGGGAAAGGTGCCCCACGCCCCCCTGACCGCTGCTGGTACCTGGACAGAGAATGAGAGGAGCACGAATCCCCCACAACACGTCACCTGCACTCACCCACTTCAGCCCCAGCCCTCTCCCAGACCTCTGCTTCTTTCTTAACTCGTTACAGGTTGGATGTTTGTTTCCTAGCACCTCTGTCTGCGGCCATTCCTGCAACAGGAGGGGAGGGGCTTAACGCAGTCCCTGCCGCACGAGTAGATCTGACCCTCCACTTCTGCCCCCAGCCTAGGAGGAAACCCCGTGGGTCCGCATGCAGACGCTTGGTCAGAACCTTAATGCCCAGACTTGGGGTAAGGAAACTAGAAAGAGCTCTTAAAAATCTTCCGCTCCCATGGAACCACAGACCATTGCACAGCAGATGCCACTTGAGCCTTGCAGCAGGAAAATTCTTCTGTAGCCCTGAGAGTAGGACCGACCCCTCTGGGACTTGAGGTGCTCACCCTGCAGCAAGGAGGTGTCTGTGCATCCATTCATACCGCCTGCTGCACCCGCGTTAACAACTCAACAAACCAAACGCCGTGTCCGGGCCATTTCAAACATCTTCAGCCCAGCTTCAGTTTAATCTCTGCTGTGAAAAGGCCCAGTAGTGGGGTCCTCAAAACCTCCTGCACTTTCCGGGGGACAACACAAATCTACAAGTGGGCTGTAAGCGCAGGCGGTGCCTAAAGGAAATGACAGGAATTCAGCTTCAGAGCTGTAGATTTCCAAGGACTGCTTCACTCCAGCGCCAGGCCACCAGGCCAGGCCAGTCGTTATTCATTTTAAGCTTCATGGCACTCTAGGAATTGCTAACTGCTGCTTCATTCTTTCCCCTCACGCTGCGGAGACCGCTGCTGCCACTCTTTCCTTCAGGAAGCCGTTCAGGTCACTTCACAGCCGCACAGAGCGACGGGATGAGTCAAGGCAGCGGCTGAAACGTAAATAGGCAGTCTCAGCCGCGACACGCGCTCAGAGCCAAACCGCTTCTGAGCTCTGCTGCACTGACTGAGCGCACTGGTGAGTCAGGGTCACCCTGGGGAAGCCACCAGAAGCCGGTACCTTCTGCTCCAGCCCCGCTGCAGCAAACCCCGCTGTCCCAGCATCCAGCCCAAGGAGCAGCGGCTGTCCTGGCTGTCCCCTCTGGAACCCACGGACACACTCGCTGTCCTGGTTTCGGACGCTGCGGGCGAGGAGAGAGCCCGTGGCGCGTGCCCAAACGTGGGCCTGAGCCATCAGCAGCCCGAGCTGCGCCCCCCTGGCCAGAGCAGGCAGCCCCCCCAACACGAGCAGCCCTCCCCGGGCCGGGCACCGCGCAGCAGCACCCACAGCCGGGCCTGGCGCCGCCGCCACAGCCCAGGCTCCGCCCAGAGCCGCCCTGGCCGCGGGGATCTGAGGAGCCAGCGCCGGCCTGGGGCACGCAGCCACCGTCGGGGAGCGGGCGGCCACAGCCCCGGGCCTGCACCTGCGGGGGTGCCGGCTCTGACTGGTGCCCTGGGCTGTCACTCTGCCCGCATCTGCCTCTGATTGGTACCCGGGGCTGTCATTCTGCCCTTAGCTGGCTCTGATTGGTCTGCTGGGCTGTCACTCTGCCCTCCTCTGCCTCTCATTGGTTCGCTGGGCTGTCACTCTTCTCTTTTCTGGCTCTGATTGTTGCCTAGGTCTGTCACTCTGCCCTCGTCTTGCTCTGATTGGATCCTTGGCTGTCACTCTGCCCTGGTTTGGGCCTGCCCTTCCCTGTGTGGATGCTGCCTCTGATTGGCCCCCGGGGGGGTCAGGCTGCTGGGCTGCAGTGCCCGCCCTTCACCTGAGGCGCTGCGTCCTCTGATTGGCTGCGTGGGATGTGCCCCTTGCCCCTCCCATCAAGTGATGGGTCAGGCAGCTTATCAATCGTGCGCGTGCTGCTCTCCCGCCAGCCGTGATTGGTGCCGCCGGCACGCCCCGCCCCGGCAGGCGGCCCAGCTCTCCTGGCTGTTCCCACCTTTCCTGTGGGCCTCCCAGCCTGAGCGGGCGTTTGGGTTTTGTACCCCCTGGCTCCCCGCGGCGAGAGCCGCATCCTCGGCCACGCTCCCTCCCTGAGAGCCCCGGGCCCTCCCCTCAAATAGGCAAACAAGTGCATCTGCAGGAGCCCGGGGGCAGCTGCGCCTGCGCTCCAGAGACGCCTGAAGCTGCCCTGAGCCCCAGGAGGCCCTGGCGCCTCGGCCTGCGCTGGGCCCTGCAGCCCCGCGGGGCCTGGCAGCGCTGGGGAGCCCCCGGGACAGAAGGGAGGGGCCGTGGTCGGCCCCCCTGGGGAGAGCGAGGGCTCCGTCCTTCCTTCTGGCCGCAGGAGGGTGCCCGGGGCGGGCACAGGGAACTGACTGACTGCGAAATAGCGCTTGATTTGGGAGACTGACTGCGAAATATCGCTTGATTTGGGAGACTGACTGCGAAATATCGCTTGATTTAGGAGACTGCCTGCGAAATATCGCTTGATTTGGGAGACTGCCTGCGAAATATCGCTTGATTTGGGAGACTGACTGCCTGCGAAATATCGCTTGATTTAGAAGACTGCCTGCGAAATATCGCTTGATTTGGGAGACTGCCTGCCTGCGAAATATCGCTTGATTTAGGAGACTGACTGCGAAATATCGCTTGATTTGGGAGACTGCCTGCCTGCGAAATATCGCTTGATTTAGGAGACTGACTGCGAAATATCGCTTGATTTAGGAGACTGCCTGCGAAATATCGCTTGATTTGGGAGACTGCCTGCGAAATATCGCTTGATTTGGGAGACTGACAGCTTGCGAAATATCGCTTGATTTAGGAGACTGACTGCGAAATATCGCTTGATTTGGGAGACTGCCTGCCTGCGAAATATCGCTTGATTTAGGAGACTGACTGCGAAATATCGCTTGATTTGGGAGACTGACTGACTGCGAAATATCGCTTGATTTAGGAGACTGACTGCGAAATATCGCTTGATTTGGGAGACTGACTGCCTGCGAAATATCGCTTGACTTAGGAGACTGCTAGACAATGCCTAGCAATCCTGTTTGCCTTGAAACTCACTTCAGCTTGTCAGGGACTGGAATTTGTCAAGAAACTGGTATTTGTCAAGGACTGATATGTCTAGCAACGGACAGAATGTCAGTTCAGATTCGGTCAGAAGTGGGAAACTGCTGAAATGCCCCAGTGAAAGGAGAGCGTGGGTGAACGACTGAAGCTCATCTCCAGGAAGATCAGACCCCTGGAGAAGGGAACGACCACCAGAGACAGCTCTGAAATGCTAACGCAAGTGGTTTTTTAATAGCCCCGCCTCGCTCAGGCACATGTATGTCTGTATTGTGCAATCCTATGGATGTGTGTACCTGCACCAGATAAATTTTGGATAAAATGTGCTGTCGGTGTGCGTGCTTTTGGAGGAGCGATCCCCCACGCACCCGGCGCCGAATAAACATGCCTGCTTTGTAACTCACTCCGACTTGTAGAGTTTGATCCGCGCGTCACGCTGACCCGGGGTGTCCTTGCAGCAAAGCCCCCGTTGCCCCACTGGAGCACAAGAACCCGGAGGGGAGGAAGGGGAGAGGCGCGTTAGGCAACCTGCCCCCTCCTGAGACAGCCCACAGCACGAAAAAGCACTCGCATCCTGCCAAGTTTGTCCCCGTGCACAGAGGTGGGCACCTCCTGTGTGCTCTGGGCTGGCACAGCCTCCCCGAGTCGTGATCTGGAAAGTCTCATTTTTAAGGGACAATGTGTCTTTCATTACCCACAGCAATTTATTTCGCTGTCCCGTACCCGCGGTGTCAAAAGGAGGGCAGGAAAGCTGGTGGCGGGGCTGGCAGGCGTGTCCCAGAGGAGCAGCTGAGGGCTCTGGGTGGTGCACGGCGCGGAGCCATTGGGCACCAAAGCCAGCTCGGGTCGGAACCAAGAGGTTCCCCTCGTTTTCAGGGCCCAAAGCGCCATTTGTAGCACCAGCCCATCCTGTCAGTGCCCACCGCCCCACTTTTAGGGCCAAAATCCTCACTATTCGGGTCCCAACCCGTCTGCTCTGACCTCCGGCCTTTTCTGGGGGCCCAAATTCCATCCTGAGGGCCTAAACGCGGGAGGCCCAGCCCGTTGCCTGGCAACGCCCGCCCAGAAGTCAGGGGGGCGCCAGTGGGCCCAGGACAGCCAGTGCCATTTGAGTAGGCGGGGCCAAGTCACGTGATTGACAGTGAGCAAAGAGCCAATCCCAGGAAGCATCGCCCCAGGGCAGGGCGGGCACTGTGCCTGCAGAGAGTGACAGCCCGGGCCGCCAATCAGATGGAGGCCGAGCTGTGCAGCGCAGCGGCCTGGCCGGCAGAAGAAAGAGGATTTCTTGCGCGCTGAGGCCAAATTCACCCGCTGGCCTGTGCTCCTGCAAGAACAGCTGGGCGCAGTGCTCTGCAGCGCACAGTGTGCCCATCCGTCCCCAGCCTTTCCGTCTGCAGCGCCGTCGGTTGGTGTCAGACCAGGCCAGAGGCCGCTGCTGCTGCTTCAGCCCCAGGGAGGTGGGGTCCCTTGAAATGAGAGCGCTGGCGTGTGGGCAGTGCCAGCCACGGCGTCTGTGGGGACACAGAGCTGTGCCTGTGGCTGAAACGGCCGCTTCTGCCAAGCTCGTGGGCCCCGAAGGGCCCCTCTGGGTCTGGATTTGTGCTGTTGAGCCATCTGAATTCTCCAGGTCCTGGCCCAACTGCCCTTGTGTGAAGCCCTGCCTTGTGCCTACAGATCCTTTGGCTGTGTGACCCTGCCCCATGTCATGAGCCAGGAGGAGTTCCCAGGGGAATACTGCTGCCCTGAAGAGAAGAGGTGAAGGTGCTTCTCTCTGCTGCTAATGTAGCTCCCGGCCAGAAAGACTGACCTGCCTCAAGCTGCTGCAACCTCTGTCAGGTCTTGAGGGGTCTTCATCTGGATGAGAACATGCAGGGAAATAACCAGGCCGTGGTATCCAGATGGCAATGTCTGCCTGGTGAAACGGGGCTGAAGGCGCTGTCCTTTGTCTGCTGCTCTGAGGCTGACGGACGGAAAGCAGTGGCTGGGAAGAACTGCAGGTCATATCTTGCCCTGCTGACCCGACCTGGGAGCCCTGTGTTTCCCTGTGTCTGGCTCATCTCTGCAGCAGCGTAGGGAAGAGAAGGAAAAACGGATTGGCCCACAGGTAACATCTGACTCTGAGCTGAAAGGATGGTGGGCGGAGGATGAGCTCAGGCCGTGCTCAGGATCGCAGTGCACACGCTCCCAGGGGAAGCGCGTTAATGACTGCGGTGCTTCTCAGGGCCAGTTCTTGAGGCAAGGCCTTTTTCTCTGAGAGGAAACGTGGGGAAGATGAATAGCCGACACGCTGCTTTTAAGTATTTGCCACTTGGACGTCCCGTGGGATTTGCCCAGGGCTCAGGGTTTGCAGTGTCGTGGACGGAGTCTTACTGAAATAGCGGCGATGCTCCCTGTGAAGCAGAAGTTAATCTGCAGAGACCTGGTTTGGAAGTGCTCTGGTTTGCCATCTTATGCAACTGGAGTTTCCCGCTGTGCTCGTGACGGCCAGCCAAGCAGTTCTGTTTCCTTAGCTGCAGAAGCATCTCTGGCCGTGAGATGAAGATGAGGGATCTGAGCCACAGTCAGCAGGCACTGACCTCCCTTGAGCCCCGTGCCAGAGCCTGCCCAAGAGCCCTGGGCAGGGGCACTCGGGTGAAACGCATCCGTTTGAAGGGAGCCCCGGTGCGCAGAGCGATGGAGCGCGGAGGCCGTGTGGAGCTCCTGGGTGAGGGAGTCAGGGGGAGCCTGGGTTCAGGAGAGAGTGGAGAGCTGTGTGTGTCAGGCTGTGCTTCTCGGGGTGCTTCGTGAGAGCGACAGGGCCGGCTGTGCTGGGCTGTGCGCGTGGGTGTCAGCCTGTGCCCAGAGCCCTGCCACGGGCAGGCTGGGAGGTGCGAGGTGCCAGCAGAGCAGGGCAGCGGGCTGAAGCAGGGTCCAAGTTATCACCAAGCGTGCCGGAGAGAAGAGCAGCTGGCCCCTTCTGAGGGCAGCGCTGGCACCTCTGTGGGCTGTGTGGGACTTGGCTTTTGGCATATTGGGCCAGAGTGGGTGTTTG
The DNA here is from genome assembly GCF_036417535.1 of Chlamydotis macqueenii. Taxonomy (NCBI): domain Eukaryota; kingdom Metazoa; phylum Chordata; class Aves; order Otidiformes; family Otididae; genus Chlamydotis; species Chlamydotis macqueenii. The sequence continues at coordinate 42,921,304 of NC_141561.1, forward strand.
CAGGTGGTGTGTGGCTCTGCTCACGGTCAGTCCTGCAGGCTAGCTGGCTTGGTCTGAGCCCTGGCACAGGTGATAGAGCTGGGAGGAAGCCTTTGGGTGCTGCCATGAGTTTCTCTGGCCGCTGCTGTGTTTCAGGGTAACACCCCGAGGGATGTGGCTGTGCTGGAGCGGGGAGGCTGTGCTGGCGGCAATGTCAGAGATGCCTGCAGTGGCCATTGTGTGCTTTCCCTGAGCTGCTGTTGCTGCTGTGAGATGAGGCCCTGCTAGCCAGGCGCTCTGGTGTGCGTGCCCCAGCAAAGGAGGGAAGTGCGGCTGGTTTCTGTGGCGCTGGGGCAGCAAGGAGCGGGTCAGAGATCCCTGCTGATGGCGTGCGCTGCTCCTGCGGGAGTGGGTGGGCGCTAGCGTCCCCGTCCCCTCTGCCTCCTTGTCCCCCATGGTGTTCCGAAGCCGCCTCCTCCCCTCTGTGTCCCTGCTGTCGCCATGGCGGTGTTGGGATGCCCTTGTTGCTACGGGAACGAGGGCAACAGTCCGGCTGAGAGCTGGGATCAAGCGGGTGAGTGTGCCTCGGTGTCCCCGTGGCGTGGGAAAGGTGAGGGATGCTGGTGAGCACCCCCGTGCTGACGTGGCTGCGTCTTGTCCCCTCTGAAAGAGGGAGGGCAGCCGTCGGTGCCGCTGAGCCCAGGCTGCTGAGGGTCGGGAGGAGGGGCTGGGGAGCGCGGCCGGGCAGAGACCCAGGGCTGTGGGGGAGCTCGCGGAAGGCTGACACCCCCTGTCCCACGCAGCGGTGTGGAGGCACCCCTTGTGTGAGAGGGGGGAGAGAGGCAGGGCTGCGCCTGGGCCAGGGCCACCTCGGGCCTGACAAAGCTCTCCTGGGAGCAGGTTGTGCTCCCGTCCTGTGGGATCCCTTCCCCTGCGACCAAGCTGCTTTTCTGGGGGAGGATTTGAGGGGTGAGGTGGCCTGTGGAGCAGAGTGGGGGCTCTGCTGCTGCCTGAGAGGCACCTGGGGGCGGCAGCGCTTTCCGTGTCAGGGCCTGGGAGCTGGAGCCCCTTCTTCCCCCGCAGAGCTGGACAGGGAGCAAGCTTTGCTCCCCAAAAGAGAAACTGCCAAAACTTCTTCCTTTCTTCCCATGGGATGCCCTTGTGACTGCATCCAGGCTGTGGGTTAAACGGGGAGGGGACAGAGGCTGCCTGCCTCGCGGCTGCTGCTGTTGCCCTCCTCATCTTGCATGTGGCCTTTTGCATGTTCTGGCTCAGCCTGTCAACGTGGGGTGAGATTATTTGTCCTTGCTCTGTCTATAAAATGCGGTGAAGGCTTATGATGAGAAGTGCAATAGCTGGCCCAGCTGGAAGGGACTGCAAAGCTGACTCACCGCGACTCCCCTTGCGTTTTAAACCCGTGGGTGGTTTTCTGGGGAGCGGTTCCTGCGTACACCTAGGGAAAACAGCAAGGCTGGACTGCTCCAGGAGGGTGCAGATTGCTCGTACCAGGTTGTCCAGCCTTGCCCCCCGACTGAAGGGTGGGAAAGGACTCGGTGAAGCCAAAGTGTGCTCTGTAACACCTGGGGCTTACAGCCAGTGCTGTAGCAGTACAGCAGTAATCCCGTACATCCAAGATTTTTCCTGTCCTGGCAGCCAGTAGTGTGTGTGTGCTGGAGAACTGGGTGCGAGGCTGGAGGCAGCCAAGGTGGGGCTGGGGGGTGGTATTCCTGCCTCTGCTTCCGGTGGGTTCCCTGTCGTCAGTCTGGCACCTTTGGATGCAATGCGTGGTTCTGTTCTTCCAGAGGCTGAAAGGCCTTTGTGAGAGCTGGGCATGAACAGGCAGAACTGTTTCACTGGGAAGGTTCTGAAGCTGGAGGCTGATCCAGCTTGGCTTGGGTGGAGGTTCACAGGACCATTTCAGACAACGGGGCTGATGCCTGAGCTCTCAGGGTCCTGGCTGGTGAAGGCAGCTGGTCAGGATGTGTGCGTCGTGCAGGCTGTGCTGTGCACGTCGAGTTGATGCTGCAGAAGCCAAGAGACAGTTCAGAACGGGAGAGAGGGTGGTTTTTCAGGGTGCTGGCAGTGCCCCTTGTCCCAGCATGGCTGTGCAGTTCCCTGGTAGATTAACAAATCCTTGCGTGTCAGCAGAGCAGAGGTTCGTGTGCTGTAACCCCCAGGGAGTACAGGATTGGTCATTGCATCTGAGCTCTCCTTTGCAGGCCAGGGTAAGTGTCATGCCAAAGCATTTGCTGTGGAGTGAGATGTGTCCTGTGTGGAGACAATCTGATACCTGTAGTGTTCTTCTCTGGGCTCCTCTCCTCAGGAGGTCCCGAATACTAGGGCTCAGACCCATCTCGTCTGCCCTCCCAGAACAGGGACTCGCAGAGACGGACACATTGCATCTAGCTCCAAATGCCGATTTATTGCTGCGTCACACAGCCTTATATACCGCGTGCCACCTGTACACCCGACCGCCCCAAAAACCCACGACCTCCCTAACCCGCCCCCTCTCGCCCCTGTTTGGCTTTCCCCCTTTTAGTTCCGCCTCCCTACCGCCCCGCTTCTGCTATCCTGTATTTCCCCCCTCTTTATGCTTGGTCCTTCTGCTGTAGCGGTTGATAATTTGCCATAGCATAAGTGGTCATAGCTACTTTACTAGCGACTCCTTCCACCACGCGCATCAGCATTTTTAAGAGTAATGGCAGTAAACACATTGCTGTTAAGGTGATTACTAAAATCGTCAAGCCCATAGATGTTACGTTTGACAACCACCCAGGCAGGCTGAACAGCCCTGAGAACCACCCCCAGTCTTTTTGGATTCTTGCTTTGTTGCCTGACTCTGCTATCTGTTTTGCTTGTTCCCGCACCTTTTCGATGGCTGTCGAGGCGTTCTTGTCAAAGTCCAGGCAGCAGTATTCTCTTTTTATTTCTTCTGTTGTGTCTTCACAACCGATACCCAGTCTGGACAGTGTATAGTCCATAGCTAGTTTTAGAGTCATGAGCGCCTCGCCGTGCCCTTCCAGGACATCCGCTAGCGCGCTCACCGCACTGGCCGTGCGATTGGCATTTTTCAAAGCCCAGCACGCTGAGTTTTTCAGGTTGCCCGTGTTACGCACAATTTGCGGCCACGTGAAGAATGTCTCGAAGACCATCTGTGTCGTTCCGGTCAGGCTTATCTGGTCATTGCAAGTTGGGTCTAATGGAATGCTTTCTCGTCTTGTTCTGTTGCTTGCGGCGCTTTTGGTCGCCCTTATGGTTGTTGGGGCTATGGCCAGGAAACCGCTGCTGCAGGGTCCGCCCCGAGGCCTCAGCGGAATGGTCGGATACACCATGCCTGATCCACAAATGAGGAACATCCCTTCCGGCAGTCTTAATGGCCGATCGTTAGTTAGTGTCAGTTGTATTATGGTGGCACAGCGTCTGTTTTTGTAGATTCCCTCAATTCTGCCGAGAAACTCTAAATCATTGGGGCCAATGTCTTCCCAACGGGCGTCTTCACTGATGGGGAGAGTTGTTTTCGCTTATGTGCTGTTGAACCATAGCCAGCCCACCGTGGAACCTTTTGGGCGCATCGTCCCTAGGGTCTGCCATCTGATGTTTTCTCCTGTTGGCACCCCTTTCCCACTGAGGATTAAGGCAGCCGTAGCGAATCCACTGAATTGTCTATAATCAGTCCATCCACTCCTATCGATCCAGCCTTTAGTCCTCTGAATCCAGCGATCCGAGTCTTTGAATATACATATGTCGTTATGATTGCAGTTTTCGTTTTTCATCTTCCAAACGCTAGCGAACCATTTGACATTTTTGTCTTTGCTGTACCGGTCAGACATATTTCCACTCTCCGACATTCTGATATTCCGTACTTGTATCTGTGGTGAAGTAAGCCATTGACTTGCGTTGCCTAGTCGGTCTGAGATGTTGCTAAAGCGTACCCCGATGGCACAAGTGGTGAAAGGTGCTCCCACGCTTTTCAGCGCCAGGCAAACCTAATGCTCATGAGTGTACGATGCAAACTCCTCCCAGAAATTTGTCGCTGTTGTTGGGACGATCATGATTGCTGGCAGTCCCAGCAGAAGGCGTTGGCTGCTCACCTGTCAAGACAAAACACACTCTTGGCTTTCATTATTAGGGCTTTTACAAATGCGTTCACAGGTTTTCTTAGTCGCTGGGTGTTGCATTCACAAGAGCTGGCCGGATGCATCTGGCCGGATACCGTTTCGGTCCTGATGCTGTTTGTACGCAACCATAAGCGCGTCCCATTACCAGCAAAGGCACCGGCTTCTTCTCCCACATTCCTGAGAGGGGGTCTCTTACCCGCACTATCCCTATAGGGTGCTGTGGGCCACCAAAGTGGTCTTTAATGCGTCCCTCCAGATGATTTAACGAGGACAGTGCTCTATGTAGCATTGCGTGAGGACACCCCTCCTCCCTCTCTAGTCCTCCCCCCTCTTTAAGGCATTGTAGACGCTGTTTGAGTGTTCGATGGGCTCTTTCTACTGTTGCTTGTCCCTGGCTATTACCTGGGATACCGAAAGAGTGTCGTATCCCCCACCTGGCCAAAAATGCAGCAAAGGTCTGACTGCGGTAGCTGGGGCCGTTATCGGTTTTTACTTCTACTGGAACTCCCAGTACCGCGAATGCCGCGCGGAGGCCTCAAACACAATGTCATAGAATCATAGAATCATAGAATGGTTAGGGTTGGAAGGGACCTTCAAAGGTCTTCTAGTCCAACCCCCCTGCAAGGAGCAGGGACATCCCCGACTAGATCAGGCTGCTCAGAGTCTCATCCAGCCTGGCCTTGAACGTTTCCAGGGATGGGGCATCACCACCTCTCTGGGCAACCTGTTCCAATGTTCTATAACTCGCATTTTAAAAATTTTTTTCCTAATTTCTAATCTAAATCTACCCCCCTCTATTGTAAAACCATTACTCCTTGTCCTATCGCAACAGGCCCTACTGAACAGCCTTTCCCCATCTTTCTTGTAGGCCCCCTTGAGGTACTGGAAGACCGCTCTCAGGTCTCCCCGGAGCCTCCTCTTCTCCAGGCTGAACAGCCCCAACTCTCTCAGCCTATCCTCATAAGAGAGGTGCTCCAGCCCTTTTATCATCTTTGTGGCCCTCCTCTGGACCTTCTGCAACTCCTTCTCCAACATCTTGCCGTTTGCCCTGTTTCGGCCGTTGCCCAAATGGCTCCACGGCAGGTATCTACCACTACATGAAGGTAACGAAAGCGACCAAATATGGGGTATTCCGTGACATCTCCTTGCCAGAGATCTCCCGGTTTTAAGCCACGGGGATTTACTCCTGAAGGGAAAGTGGGGAGTGACGTGCAGGCCTCGCATTCTTGAATGATGTGCCGTGCTTGCGCTAAAGGAATATGGAACAAATTTTGCAATGCAATTGCGCTCTGGTGGAATTGAGCATGCGAGGCGCGTGCGAGATCTAAGGACGAGATTCCCACGGCCATGGCGCAGGCTTTGTGGGCTCTGCGGTTTCCTTTTGTTATAAACCCAGGTAAGGAGGTGTGACTATTGCAGTGCATGATAAACACGGGGCATGCACGTTCACTCAGCGCCTGATACAGTCGTAGCGCCGTGGGGGTGCGAGCCCCACAGCAGTCTTTACACAGTTGTGCCATGCAAAAGCAGTATTGGCTATCTGTCACTGTATTGACCGGGCAGGCAGCGAACTGCTGGAGCGCTGCGCACACTGCCGCGAGTTCCAGCTGCTGTACTGAGGGGGTTTCAGGTGAATGTGCCACACGTTGTTGCCATTGCTTCCTCTGCAACCAAACGACCCCATACTTTGCTGTTTTTCCTGCGGCGTCTGTAAATACCGTCGGCCCATTTACCGGCCGAGTTGCAATGAGTATTTTTGGTAAGACACGAACCACCGCCAGGATTGTGCCTACTTTTGTGGGCGCAGAGCCGATTAGCAGGCCAGGACAGTCGGCTAAGGCGGCTTGCACTGCCGTACTATGTTGTATAACATGGTGGAGGGATGTTGCCTCCATTTCTACCTGGATTTTCTGAGGTTCCTCCCCGCATAATTGTGTGATCTTTTTCCAGCCCCAGGAGATGGCTCCGGCCAGTACTGCTGACCACTGGGGTAACGCCACTCTTGGAATTCCCACATACCCATACATCAGGGGTGCTTCCGGCAAACCCTGAAATATGAGTACGATTGCTCCCTCTTTTTGCAGAATGATGTGGCGTCCCATCTCCTTTTGCGGGTCCCACCGCCGTAGTCCGCCTTCCTGTAGTCAGCGGAAGAAGGTGGACAGCAGGTTTTTATGCTGAGCTGTGCGGGGCTGCAAGATCTTGAGTCCCTGCCAGTTCGTCTGTGAACGGCTTCATCTCTTCGGGTGAAAAGAGGGCGAATTGCCGCAGCCATTGGATTGCCCCCACCAGTTTTTGCATGTCATTTAAGGTATGCACTTTAGGGTCTTCTATTACTATCTTTTGCGGAGAGATAAAGCGTTGTTGAATGCGGGCCCCCAAGTAGTTTGTGGGACATCCCTCTTGTCTTTTTCCGGGGGCTACTTGGAGTCCTGCTGACTCCAAGGTCCCTACAACCTCAGCACGCAGAGTGCTAGGCCAAGGGTCGGCTGCTGTCAGGATGTCATCCATGTAATGATACACAGCCCACTCTGGATGTTTCTGGCGGAGCGGCTCTAGTATCGCAGCAATGCATAACTGGCATAAGGTGGGTGAATTTGTCATCCCTTGTGGGAGCACCACCCAGTGATACCTTTTTGCGGGTGCCGCATTATTGGTAGTGGGGATGCTCATCGCAAATCCTGGAGCGTCATCTGGGTGCAACGGAATACTGCAAAAACAATCTTTTAGATCGATTACTAGGGTGTGCCAATTATCCGGTAACATGGAAGGCCAGGGAAGACCAGGTTGTAAAGGGCCCATGGCTTCTAACACAGCGCTACCGCTCTCAGGTCATGCAAAAATTGCCACTGACCTGACTTTTTCTTTATAAGGAACACCGGGCAGTTCCATGGACTCGTGGTAGGGACTAAATGTCCTGCTTTTACTTCTCTGTCCACTAATTCGTGCAAAGCTGCCAGCTTCTCTTTTGTGAGGGGCCACTGGTCCACGCAGACCGGCTTATCGGAAACCCATTTCATCCGCTGGCAACTCACTCCAGTGGCCCCTAACAAAAATGTTCCCCAGTGACAATTTGTGTTTGCATTTGTGAGAGGACATCCCTTCCCACCAACGAAATGGACAAACTCGGGAGGACGTACGGCCGACATCGGCCCTGTCCCTTTTCTCCTTCTATCTGAATTGTAATCATTACCTCTGATTGCCTAGCAATCGCCATCCCGCCTACCCTCCCAGCTGTCGTGCTGTGCTCAGGGGCCAGTGTTTTGGCCAAACACTGGCCGGTACCGTGGTGATGTCCGCTCCCGTGTCGATCATTGCTGCAACGCGTGTTGTTGGATCCTTACAAGGCCCCGCTGAGCACGTCAGCTGTAGGAATACCATGGGTCGGGCGCCTTTCACCTGCATGGCTAGGCCTACTAACGGGCACTCTCCCGGTATTTCCCCTTCTAGCCCTACTGATTCTACTACCACCGTGTGTCCATTCGTTATTTGAGGAGGGATGTCCACCCCCCAAGCGTGTGCTCCCGCCCCATATACCACTGATCCAGGCTCCATGGGAGAGGTTATTCGCGCGAGTCGAATTTCACCGGGCGCGACCGTGATAGGGGCACATGTTAGTTTTCCTCTTGGTTGGGCCCCGGCCAGGGTCCCCTCCAGGGAATGAGCGGTGCCGTCAGAGTCGTAGCTTGGTCTCGGTTCTGGGCCCGTGATCTTGTCGCAGCCACCTGGGCCCGCGGTTGGCTGCGGCTCCCGTTTCCTGCCACGATATTCCTTCCCTCTGCACCTTTCCCCACCGCCGAGGCCTGCTTTCGTTGTTTGCAGCTCCGGGCCAGATGGCCCTGCCCCCCGCAGACCCCGCAGCGGGCAGGCGATCGCACCCCGACCTTTCCTTGTTGGGGCGTTCTCTTTGCAGGTGTCCTTCTCCCCCACACCCAAAGCACTTTGGTCCTCCTCCCCCTGCTGAGAGGCTGCAGAGATGGCTGCCGCCAACGGCGCTGCCTCTTGTAGCTTTTCGAAATCTACCCCAGCTTGTAACAATTCCCCGAGACTTGCCTCCCATGGGAGACGAGCCGGTGCCTGTTTAAAACTCTGCATGCAGTTTGTTCCTACGGGATCTTTTAGCACTGTGTTTTTGCCCCATCATCTAAATTACTCGCCTCTATAGCCGCAGACAGCCGATCAACGAAAGCCCCAAAACTTTCCGTCGGTTTTTGTTTCATCAGGGTATACGCAGGGCAACTACTTATAAGCGCTCCCATTTTGTCCAAAGCCTTGCGAGCGGCAGTCGGCGTCGCCATCAAAGTACCCACCGGCAGATGGCACAGGACCTGCGGGTCTGTGAAGGCCCCCCTCCCCGCTAGCTGCTCCTTCGTGGCCCCACACGCGGGGTGCGCAGGATTATGCTGTGCCTCTAAGAAAGCGCCCTCACAAGCTGCTTGGAAGGCGTTTTCCCAAAGCATACATTGTGCCGGGGAGAATATTGCTCTGGCCATCTGTCTGCAGTCAAAAGCACTCGGACAGTTTTGGAATACCCTATCTAGGAGCAGTTGAGCCGGCCCCCCTTGTATGCCCCCCTCCTTTATCTCTTTTCGCAGCTGAACCAGAATTTTATAATCTATAGGATTCCACACCGGCCCCCCCGGGCCCATGGTAATCGGGTATAACAAGGGAAGGTCCCCTCCCCCCGCTTCCAGTCTGCAGCCCGCCAAAATGCATTCCCGCGCTCGCAAACGCCAATTTTTTGCAAGATCCCCTAATTCCCCCAACTTTACCCCCTCTGCTGCTTCTGCTCTCTGAGCCGCTTGCTGGACACTCTGGGCTGCCTGTTCGGCCTTTTCCACCATCTCGCTCGGTTGCCCCATAAGATCTATCATTTTCCTCACCAAGTCCTGTCCCCCACCCGCTTCTCGCTCCTGTTGTTCCCCCTTTTTATCCGCCTGTTCCCCCCCCGGCCCAAATACGCCGGTGGCGCCGAGGCGTCTAACGGCTGATTTGTTCCCTCCTTCCGACTCTGACTCCAAGAGGAGAATGGCGGCGTGGGGAACGGAGTGGGGAATGGGCCTCCCCCCATCCCCCTTCCCTCCGTGACGGGGTGCGTCCACCCTGGGAATCCTGCTATTCCCCCGACAGAGTTATTTTTGTTGAACCCCTATACTGAGCGTGTTTTTCCTTTTCAGCCGGCGCTAACAGTGTCTCCTGCTCTCCGGGGTTTTCCTCGACCACCCCCCCTTTCCCCGACTTGTCCTCCGACTCGCCCTTCTTGCTCTCCTTTCCTTCCGCGGGTGTTCCCGTCCCTTCCCCCGGGTCAGCGAGGTCCACGACCGCGGCAGCTAGCGTGTCGCGGTGCTCTCTTGGCGCCTTAAAGGTATCTCGCACAGCTCCCCATGCCGAGATTAGCCCTGCAGCCTCCTTGTTTCCCGCACAAGCCGATTGAAACAACTCCTCCCCCGCCTTTTCTAATACGCTCCGGTCCAGGCACCCCCTGGACTCGAAGCCAGACCACGCCGCATCATCCACTGGAGTAGCGCACGCGTCTGTTTCCCATGCACCTCCGTGCCTGCACGAGATGCTAATGTCTTTAACGTGCTCACCACCGCCTCCATGGATGCCATGGTTATCCCGGGTGCCACACGCGTTCCCGAAGAGCACGCGCTACCCACTTCGAGAACCCTTCCTTTCTTCCTCTGGAACCGTCCTTCTTCTCTTGTGGCACACAGCTACCTCAAAGACCCCTTCACCCAGCCGGGCCTTTATCACGTCGGGGTCACCACTTGTAGCGTTCTTCTGTGGGCTGCTCTCCTCAGGAGGTCCCGAATACTAGGGCTCAGACCCATCTCGTCTGCCCTCCCAGGACAGGGACACGCAGAGACGGACACATTGCATCTAGCTCCAAATGCTGATTTATTGCTGCGTCACACAGCCTTATGTACCACACGCCACCTAGACACCCGACTGCCCCGGAACCCCGTGACCTCCCTAGCCCGCCCCCTCTCGCCCCTGTTTGGCTTTCCCAATTTTTGTCCCGCCTCCCTACCGCCCCGCTTCTGCTATCCTATAGATGGAGTCTTACTGAAATAGCGGCGATGCTCCCTGTGAAGCAGAAGTTAATCTGCAGAGACCTGGTTTGGAAGTGCTCTGGTTTGCCATCTTATGCAACTGGAGTTTCCCGCTGTGCTCGTGACGGCCAGCCAAGCAGTTCTGTTTCCTTAGCTGCAGAAGCATCTCTGGCCGTGAGATGAAGATGAGGGATCTGAGCCACAGTCAGCAGGCACTGACCTCCCTTGAGCCCCGTGCCAGAGCCTGCCCAAGAGCCCTGGGCAGGGGCACTCGGGTGAAACGCATCTGTTTGAAGGGAGCCCCGGTGCGCAGAGCGATGGAGCGCGGAGGCCGTGTGGAGCTCCTGGGTGAGGGAGTCAGGGGGAGCCTGGGTTCAGGAGAGAGTGGAGAGCTGTGTGTGTCAGGCTGTGCTTCTCGGGGTGCTTCGTGAGAGCGACAGGGCCGGCTGTGCTGGGCTGTGCGCGTGGGTGTCAGCCTGTGCCCAGAGCCCTGCCACGGGCAGGCTGGGAGGTGCGAGGTGCCAGCAGAGCAGGGCAGCGGGCTGAAGCAGGGTCCAAGTTATCACCAAGCGTGCCGGAGAGAAGAGCAGCTGGCCCCTTCTGAGGGCAGCGCTGGCACCTCTGTGGGCTGTGTGGGACTTGGCTTTTGGCATATTGGGCCAGAGTGGGTGTTTGCAGGTGGTGTGTGGCTCTGCTCACGGTCAGTCCTGCAGGCTAGCTGGCTTGGTCTGAGCCCTGGCACAGGTGATGGAGCTGGGAGGAAGCCTTTGGGTGCTGCCATGAGTTTCTCTGGCCGCTGCTGTGTTTCAGGGTAACACCCCGAGGGATGTGGCTGTGCTGGAGCGGGGAGGCTGTGCTGGCGGCAATGTCAGAGATGCCTGCAGTGGCCATTGTGTGCTTTCCCTGAGCTGCTGTTGCTGCTGTGAGATGAGGCCCTGCTAGCCAGGCGCTCTGGTGTGCGTGCCCCAGCAAAGGAGGGAAGAGCAGCTGGTTTCTGTGGCGCTGGGGCAGCAAGGAGCGGGTCAGAGATCCCTGCTGATGGCGTGCGCTGCTCCTGCGGGAGTGGGTGGGCGCTAGCGTCCCCGTCCCCTCTGCCTCCGTGTCCCCCATGGTGTTCGAAACCCACCTCCTCCCCTCTGTGTCCCTGCTGTCGCCATGGCGGTGTTGGGATGCCCTTGTTGCTACGGGAACGAGGACAACAGTCCGGCTGAGAGCTGGGATCAAGCGGGTGAGTGTGCCTCGGTGTCCCCGCGGCGTGGGAAAGGTGAGGGATGCTGGTGAGCACCCCCGTGCTGACGTGGCTGCGTCTTGTCCCCTCTGAAAGAGGGAGGGCAGCCGTCGGTGCCGCTGAGCCCAGGCTGCTGAGGGTCGGGAGGAGGGGCTGGGGAGCGCGGCCGGGCAGAGACCCAGGGCTGTGGGGGAGCTCGCGGAAGGCTGACACCCCCTGTCCCACGCAGCGGTGTGGAGGCACCCCTTGTGTGAGAGGGGGGAGAGAGGCAGGGCTGCGCCTGGGCCAGGGCCACCGCGGGCCTGACAAAGCTCTCCTGGGAGCAGGTTGTGCTCCCCTCCTGTGGGATCCCTTCCCCTGCGACCAAGCTGCTTTTCTGGGGGAGGATTTGAGGGGTGAGGTGGCCTGTGGAGCAGAGTGGGGGCTCTGCTACTGCCTGAGAGGCACCTGGGGGCGGCAGCGCTTTCCGTGTCAGGGCCTGGGAGCTGGAGCCCCTTCTTCCCCCGCAGAGCTGGACAGGGAGCAAGCTTTGCTCCCCAAAAGAGAAACTGCCAAAACTTCTTCCTTTCTTCCCATGGGATGCCCTTGTGACTGCATCCAGGCTGTGGGTTAAACGGGGAGGGGACAGAGGCTGCCTGCCTCGCGGCTGCTGCTGTTGCCCTCCTCATCTTGCATGTGGCCTTTTGCATGTTCTGGCTCAGCCTGTCAATGAGGGGTGAGATTATTTGTCCTTGCTCTGTCTATAAAATGCGGTGAAGGCTTATGATGAGAAGTGCAACAGCTGGCCCAGCTGGAAGGGACTGCAAAGCTGACTCACCGCGACTCCCCTTGCGTTTTAAACCCGTGGGTGGTTTTCTGGGGAGCGGTTCCTGCGTACACCTAGGGAAAACAGCAAGGCTGGACTGCTCCAGGAGGGTGCAGATTGCTCGTACCAGGTTGTCCAGCCTTGCCCCCTGACTGAAGGGTGGGAACGGACTCGGTGAAGCCAAAGTGTGCTCTGTAACACCTGGGGCTTACAGCCAGTGCTGTAGCAGTACAGCAGTAATCCCGTGCATCCAAGATTTTTCCTGTCCTGGCAGCCAGTAGTGTGTGTGTGCTGGAGAACTGGGTGCGAGGCTGGAGGCAGCCAAGGTGGGGCTGGGGGGTGGTATTCCTGCCTCTGCTTCCGGTGGGTTCCCTGTCGTCAGTCTGGCACCTTTGGATGCAATGCGTGGTTCTGTTCTTCCAGAGGCTGAAAGGCCTTTGTGAGAGCTGGGCATGAACAGGCAGAACTGTTTCACTGGGAAGGTTCTGAAGCTGGAGGCTGATCCAGCTTGGCTTGGGTGGAGGTTCACAGGACCATTTCAGACAACGGGGCTGATGCCTGAGCTCTCAGGGTCCTGGCTGGTGAAGGCAGCTGGTCAGGATGTGTGCGTCGTGCAGGCTGTGCTGTGCGCGTCGAGTTGATGCTGCAGAAGCCAAGAGACAGTTCAGAACGGGAGAGAGGGTGGTTTTTCAGGGTGCTGGCAGTGCCCCTTGTCCCAGCATGGCTGTGCAGTTCCCTGGTAGATTAACAAATCCTTGCGTGTCAGCAGAGCAGAGGTTCGTGTGCTGTAACCCCCAGGGAGTACAGGATTGGTCATTGCATCTGAGCTCTCCTTTGCAGGCCAGGGTAAGTGTCATGCCAAAGCATTTGCTGTGGAGTGAGATGTGTCCTGTGTGGAGACAATCTGATACCTGTAGTGTTCTTCTCTGGGCTCCTCTCCTCAGGAGGTCCCGAATACTAGGGCTCAGACCCATCTCGTCTGCCCTCCCAGAACAGGGACTCGCAGAGACGGACACATTGCATCTAGCTCCGAATGCTGATTTATTGCTGCGTCACACAGCCTTATATACCGCGTGCCACCTGTACACCCGACCGCCCCAAAAACCCACGACCTCCCTAACCCGCCCCCTCTCGCCCCTGTTTGGCTTTCCCCCTTTTAGTTCCGCCTCCCTACCGCCCCGCTTCTGCTATCCTGTATTTCCCCCCTCTTTATGCTTGGTCCTTCTGCTGTAGCGGTTGATAATTTGCCATAGCATAAGTGGTCATAGCTACTTTACTAGCGACTCCTTCCACCACGCGCATCAGCATTTTTAAGAGTAATGGCAGTAAACACATTGCTGTTAAGGTGATTACTAAAATCGTCAAGCCCATAGATGTTACGTTTGACAACCACCCAGGCAGGCTGAACAGCCCTGAGAACCACCCCCAGTCTTTTTGGATTCTTGCTTTGTTGCCTGACTCTGCTATCTGTTTTGCTTGTTCCCGCACCTTTTCGATGGCTGTCGAGGCGTTCTTGTCAAAGTCCAGGCAGCAGTATTCTCTTTTTATTTCTTCTGTTGTGTCTTCACAACCGATACCCAGTCTGGACAGTGTATAGTCCATAGCTAGTTTTAGAGTCATGAGCGCCTCGCCGTGCCCTTCCAGGACATCCGCTAGCGCGCTCACCGCACTGGCCGTGCGATTGGCATTTTTCAAAGCCCAGCACGCTGAGTTTTTCAGGTTGCCCGTGTTACGCACAATTTGCGGCCACGTGAAGAATGTCTCGAAGACCATCTGTGTCGTTCCGGTCAGGCTTATCTGGTCGTTGCAAGTTGGGTCTAATGGAATGCTTTCTCGTCTTGTTCTGTTGCTTGCGGCGCTTTTGGTCGCCCTTATGGTTGTTGGGGCTATGGCCAGGAAACTGCTGCTGCAGGGTCCGCCCCGAGGCCTCAGCGGAATGGTCGGATACACCATGCCTGATCCACAAATGAGGAACATCCCTTCCGGCAGTCTTAATGGCCGATCGTTAGTTAGTGTCAGTTGTATTATGGTGGCACAGCGTCTGTTTTTGTAGATTCCCTCAATTCTGCCGAGAAACTCTAAATCATTGGGGCCAATGTCTTCCCAACGGGCGTCTTCACTGATGGGGAGAGTTGTTTTCGCTTATGTGCTGTTGAACCATAGCCAGCCCACCGTGGAACCTTTTGGGCGCATCGTCCCTAGGGTCTGCCATCTGATGTTTTCTCCTGTTGGCACCTCTTTCCCACTGAGGATTAAGGCAGCCGTAGTGAATCCACTGAATTGTCTATAATCAGTGCATCCACTCCTATCGATCCAGCCTTTAGTCCTCTGAATCCAGCGATCCGAGTCTTTGAATATACATATGTCGTTATGATTGCAGTTTTCGTTTTTCATCTTCCAAACGCTAGCGAACCATTTGACATTTTTGTCTTTGCTGTACCGGTCAGACATATTTCCACTCTCCGACATTCTGATATTCCGTACTTGTATCTGTGGTGAAGTAAGCCATTGACTTGCGTTGCCTAGTCGGTCTGAGATGTTGCTAAAGCGTACCCCGATGGCACAAGTGGTGAAAGGTGCTCCCACGCTTTTCAGCGCCAGGCAAACCTAATGCTCATGAATGTACGATGCAAACTCCTCCCAGAAATTTGTCGCTGTTGTTGGGACGATCATGATTGCTGGCAGTCCCAGCAGAAGGCGTTGGCTGCTCACCTGTCAAGACAAAACACACTCTTGGCTTTCATTATTAGGGCTTTTACAAATGCGTTCACAGGTTTTCTTAGTCGCTGGGTGTTGCATTCACAAGAGCTGGCCGGATGCATCTGGCCGGATACCGTTTCGGTCCTGATGCTGTTTGTACGCAACCATAAGCGCGTCCCATTACCAGCAAAGGCACCGGCTTCTTCTCCCACATTCCTGAGAGGGGGTCTCTTACCCGCACTATCCCTATAGGGTGCTGTGGGCCACCAAAGTGGTCTTTAATGCGTCCCTCCAGATGATTTAACGAGGACAGTGCTCTATGTAGCATTGCGTGAGGACACCCCTCCTCCCTCTCTAGTCCTCCCCCCTCTTTAAGGCATTGTAGACGCTGTTTGAGTGTTCGATGGGCTCTTTCTACTGTTGCTTGTCCCTGGCTATTACCTGGGATACCGAAAGAGTGTCGTATCCCCCACCTGGCCAAAAATGCAGCAAAGGTCTGACTGCGGTAGCTGGGGCCGTTATCGGTTTTTACTTCTACTGGAACTCCCAGTACCGCGAATGCCGCGCGGAGGCCTCAAACACAATGTCATAGAATCATAGAATCATAGAATGGTTAGGGTTGGAAGGGACCTTCAAAGGTCTTCTAGTCCAACCCCCCTGCAAGGAGCAGGGACATCCCCGACTAGATCAGGCTGCTCAGAGTCTCATCCAGCCTGGCCTTGAACGTTTCCAGGGATGGGGCATCACCACCTCTCTGGGCAACCTGTTCCAATGTTCTATAACTCGCATTTTAAAAATTTTTTTCCTAATTTCTAATCTAAATCTACCCCCCTCTATTGTAAAACCATTACTCCTTGTCCTATCGCAACAGGCCCTACTGAACAGCCTTTCCCCATCTTTCTTGTAGGCCCCCTTGAGGTACTGGAAGACCGCTCTCAGGTCTCCCCGGAGCCTCCTCTTCTCCAGGCTGAACAGCCCCAACTCTCTCAGCCTATCCTCATAAGAGAGGTGCTCCAGCCCTTTTATCATCTTTGTGGCCCTCCTCTGGACCTTCTGCAACTCCTTCTCCAACATCTTGCCGTTTGCCCTGTTTCGGCCGTTGCCCAAATGGCTCCACGGCAGGTATCTACCACTACATGAAGGTAACGAAAGCGACCAAATATGGGGTATTCCGTGACATCTCCTTGCCAGAGATCTCCCGGTTTTAAGCCACGGGGATTTACTCCTGAAGGGAAAGTGGGGAGTGACGTGCAGGCCTCGCATTCTTGAATGATGTGCCGTGCTTGCGCTAAAGGAATATGGAACAAATTTTGCAATGCAATTGCGCTCTGGTGGAATTGAGCATGCGAGGCGCGTGCGAGATCTAAGGACGAGATTCCCACGGCCATGGCGCAGGCTTTGTGGGCTCTGCGGTTTCCTTTTGTTATAAACCCAGGTAAGGAGGTGTGACTATTGCAGTGCATGATAAACACGGGGCATGCACGTTCACTCAGCGCCTGATACAGTCGTAGCGCCGTGGGGGTGCGAGCCCCACAGCAGTCTTTACACAGTTGTGCCATGCAAAAGCAGTATTGGCTATCTGTCACTGTATTGACCGGGCAGGCAGCGAACTGCTGGAGCGCTGCGCACACTGCCGCGAGTTCCAGCTGCTGTACTGAGGGGGTTTCAGGTGAATGTGCCACACGTTGTTGCCATTGCTTCCTCTGCAACCAAACGACCCCATACTTTGCTGTTTTTCCTGCGGCGTCTGTAAATACCGTCGGCCCATTTACCGGCCGAGTTGCAATGAGTATTTTTGGTAAGACACGAACCACCGCCAGGATTGTGCCTACTTTTGTGGGCGCAGAGCCGATTAGCAGGCCAGGACAGTCGGCTAAGGCGGCTTGCACTGCCGTACTATGTTGTATAACATGGTGGAGGGATGTTGCCTCCATTTCTACCTGGATTTTCTGAGGTTCCTCCCCGCATAATTGTGTGATCTTTTTCCAGCCCCAGGAGATGGCTCCGGCCAGTACTGCTGACCACTGGGGTAACGCCACTCTTGGAATTCCCACATACCCATACATCAGGGGTGCTTCCGGCAAACCCTGAAATATGAGTACGATTGCTCCCTCTTTTTGCAGAATGATGTGGCGTCCCATCTCCTTTTGCGGGTCCCACCGCCGTAGTCCGCCTTCCTGTAGTCAGCGGAAGAAGGTGGACAGCAGGTTTTTATGCCGAGCTATGCGGGGCTGCAAGATCTTGAGTCCCTGCCAGTTCGTCTGTGAACGGCTTCATCTCTTCGGGTGAAAAGAGGGCGAATTGCCGCAGCCATTGGATTGCCCCCACCAGTTTTTGCATGTCATTTAAGGTATGCACTTTAGGGTCTTCTATTACTATCTTTTGCGGAGAGATAAAGCATTGTTGAATGCGGGCCCCCAAGTAGTTCGTGGGACATCCCTCTTGTCTTTTTCCGGGGGCTACTTGGAGTCCTGCTGACTCCAAGGTCCCTACAACCTCAGCACGCAGAGTGCTAGGCCAAGGGTCGGCTGCTGTCAGGATGTCATCCATGTAATGATACACAGCCCACTCTGGATGTTTCTGGCGGAGCGGCTCTAGTATCGCAGCAATGCATAACTGGCATAAGGTGGGTGAATTTGTCATCCCTTGTGGGAGCACCACCCAGTGATACCTTTTTGCGGATGCCGCATTATTGGTAGTGGGGATGCTCATCGCAAATCCTGGAGCGTCATCTGGGTGCAACGGAATACTGCAAAAACAATCTTTTAGATCGATTACTAGGGTGTGCCAATTATCCGGTAACAGGGAAGGCCAGGGAAGACCAGGTTGTAAAGGGCCCATGGCTTCTAACACAGCGCTACCGCTCTCAGGTCATGCAAAAATCGCCACTGACCTGACTTTTTCTTTATAAGGAACACCGGGCAGTTCCATGGACTCGTGGTAGGGACTAAATGTCCTGCTTTTACTTCTCTGTCCACTAATTCGTGCAAAGCTGCCAGCTTCTCTTTTGTGAGGGGCCACTGGTCCACGCAGACCGGCTTATCGGAAACCCATTTCATCCGCTGGCAACTCACTCCAGTGGCCCCTAACAAAAATGTTCCCCAGTGACAATTTGTGTTTGCATTTGTGAGAGGACATCCCTTCCCACCAACGAAATGGACAAACTCGGGAGGACGTACGGCCGACATCGGCCCTGTCCCTTTTCTCCTTCTATCTGAATTGTAATCATTACCTCTGATTGCCTAGCAATCGCCATCCCGCCTACCCTCCCAGCTGTCGTGCTGTGCTCAGGGGCCAGTGTTTTGGCCAAACACTGTCCGGTACCGTGGTGATGTCCACACCCGTGTCCATCATTGCTGCAACGCGTGTTGTTGGATCCTTACAAGGCCCCGCTGAGCACGTCAGCTGTAGGAATACCATGGGTCGGGCGCCTTTCACCTGCATGGCTAGGCCTACTAACGGGCACTCTCCCGGTATTTCCCCTTCTAGCCCTACTGATTCTACTACCACCGTGTGTCCATTCGTTATTTGAGGAGGGATGTCCACCCCCCAAGCGTGTGCTCCCGCCCCATATACCACTGATCCAGGCTCCATGGGAGAGGTTATTCGCGCGAGTCGAATTTCACCGGGCGCGACCGTGATAGGGGCACATGTTAGTTTTCCTCTTGGTTGGGCCCCGGCCAGGGTCCCCTCCAGGGAATGAGCGGTGCCGTCAGAGTCGTAGCTTGGTCTCGGTTCTGGGCCCGTGATCTTGTCGCAGCCACCTGGGCCCGCGGTTGGCTGCGGCTCCCGTTTCCTGCCACGATATTCCTTCCCTCTGCACCTTTCCCCACCGCCGAGGCCTGCTTTCGTTGTTTGCAGCTCCGGGCCAGATGGCCCTGCCCCCCGCAGACCCCGCAGCGGGCAGGCGATCGCACCCCAACCTTTCCTTGTTGGGGCGTTCTCTTTGCAGGTGTCCTTCTCCCCCACACCCAAAGCACTTTGGTCCTCCTCCCCCTGCTGAGAGGCTGCAGAGATGGCTGCCGCCAACGGCGCTGCCTCTTGTAGCTTTTCGAAATCTACCCCAGCTTGTAACAATTCCCCGAGACTTGCCTCCCATGGGAGACGAGCCGGTGCCTGTTTAAAACTCTGCATGCAGTTTGTTCCTACGGGATCTTTTAGCACTGTGTTTTTGCCCCATCATCTAAATTACTCGCCTCTATAGCCGCAGACAGCCGATCAACGAAAGCCCCAAAACTTTCCGTCGGTTTTTGTTTCATCAGGGTATACGCAGGGCAACTACTTATAAGCGCTCCCATTTTGTCCAAAGCCTTGCGAGCGGCAGTCGGCGTCGCCATCAAAGTACCCACCGGCAGATGGCACAGGACCTGCGGGTCTGTGAAGGCCCCCCTCCCCGCTAGCTGCTCCTTCGTGGCCCCACACGCGGGGTGCGCAGGATTATGCTGTGCCTCTAAGAAAGCGCCCTCACAAGCTGCTTGGAAGGCGTTTTCCCAAAGCATACATTGTGCCGGGGAGAATATTGCTCTGGCCATCTGTCTGCAGTCAAAAGCACTCGGACAGTTTTGGAATACCCTATCTAGGAGCAGTTGAGCCGGCCCCCCTTGTATGCCCCCCTCCTTTATCTCTTTTCGCAGCTGAACCAGAATTTTATAATCTATAGGATTCCACACCGGCCCCCCCGGGCCCATGGTAATCGGGTATAACAAGGGAAGGTCCCCTCCCCCCGCTTCCAGTCTGCAGCCCGCCAAAATGCATTCCCGCGCTCGCAAACGCCAATTTTTTGCAAGATCCCCTAATTCCCCCAACTTTACCCCCTCTGCTGCTTCTGCTCTCTGAGCCGCTTGCTGGACACTCTGGGCTGCCTGTTCGGCCTTTTCCACCATCTCGCTCGGTTGCCCCATAAGATCTATCATTTTCCTCACCAAGTCCTGTCCCCCACCCGCTTCTCGCTCCTGTTGTTCCCCCTTTTTATCCGCCTGTTCCCCCCCCGGCCCAAATACGCCGGTGGCGCCGAGGCGTCTAACGGCTGATTTGTTCCCTCCTTCTGACTCTGACTCCAAGAGGAGAATGGCGGCGTGGGGAACGGAGTGGGGAATGGGCCTCCCCCCATCCCCCTTCCCTCCGCGACGGGGTGCGTCCACCCTGGGAATCCTGCTATTCCCCCGACAGAGTTATTTTTGTTGAACCCCTATACTGAGCGTGTTTTTCCTTTTCAGCCGGCGCTAACAGTGTCTCCTGCTCTCCGGGGTTTTCCTCGACCACCCCCCCTTTCCCCGACTTGTCCTCCGACTCGCCCTTCTTGCTCTCCTTTCCTTCCGCGGGTGTTCCCGTCCCTTCCCCCGGGTCAGCGAGGTCCACGACCGCGGCAGCTAGCGTGTCGCGGTGCTCTCTTGGCGCCTTAAAGGTATCTCGCACAGCTCCCCATGCCGAGATTAGCCCTGCAGCCTCCTTGTTTCCCGCACAAGCCGGTTGAAACAACTCCTCCCCCGCCTTTTCTAATACGCTCCGGTCCAGGCACCCCCTGGACTCGAAGCCAGACCACGCCGCATCATCCACTGGAGTAGCGCGCGCGTCTGTTTCCCATGCACCTCCGTGCCTGCACGAGATGCTAATGTCTTTAACGTGCTCACCACCGCCTCCATGGATGCCATGGTTATCCCGGGTGCCACACGCGTTCCCGAAGAGCACGCGCTACCCACTTCGAGAACCCTTCCTTTCTTCCTCTGGAACCGTCCTTCTTCTCTTGTAGCACACAGCTACCTCAAAGACCCCTTCACCCAGCCGGGCCTTTATCACGTCAGGGTCACCACTTGTAGCGTTCTTCTGTGGGCTGCTCTCCTCAGGAGGTCCCGAATACTAGGGCTCAGACCCGTCTCATCTGCCCTCCCAGGACAGGGACACGCAGAGACGGACACATTGCATCTAGCTCCAAATGCTGATTTATTGCTGCGTCACACAGCCTTATGTACCACACGCCACCTAGACACCCGACTGCCCCGGAACCCCGTGACCTCCCTAGCCCGCCCCCTCTCGCCCCTGTTTGGCTTTCCCAATTTTTGTCCCGCCTCCCTACCGCCCCGCTTCTGCTATCCTATAGATGGAGTCTTACTGAAATAGCGGCGATGCTCCCTGTGAAGCAGAAGTTAATCTGCAGAGACCTGGTTTGGAAGTGCTCTGGTTTGCCATCTTATGCAACTGGAGTTTCCCGCTGTGCTCGTGACGGCCAGCCAAGCAGTTCTGTTTCCTTAGCTGCAGAAGCATCTCTGTCCGTGAGATGAAGATGAGGGATCTGAGCCACAGTCAGCAGGCACTGACCTCCCTTGAGCCCCGTGCCAGAGCCTGCCCAAGAGCCCTGGGCAGGGGCACTCGGGTGAAACGCATCCGTTTGAAGGGAGCCCCGGTGCGCAGAGCGATGGAGCGCGGAGGCCGTGTGGAGCTCCTGGGTGAGGGAGTCAGGGGGAGCCTGGGTTCAGGAGAGAGTGGAGAGCTGTGTGTGTCAGGCTGTGCTTCTCGGGGTGCTTCGTGAGAGCGACAGGGCCGGCTGTGCTGGGCTGTGCGCGTGGGTGTCAGCCTGTGCCCAGAGCCCTGCCACGGGCAGGCTGGGAGGTGCGAGGTGCCAGCAGAGCAGGGCAGCGGGCTGAAGCAGGGTCCAAGTTATCACCAAGCGTGCCGGAGAGAAGAGCAGCTGGCCCCTTCTGAGGGCAGCGCTGGCACCTCTGTGGGCTGTGTGGGACTTGGCTTTTGGCATATTGGGCCAGAGTGGGTGTTTGCAGGTGGTGTGTGGCTCTGCTCACGGTCAGTCCTGCAGGCTAGCTGGCTTGGTCTGAGCCCTGGCACAGGTGATAGAGCTGGGAGGAAGCCTTTGGGTCCTGCCATGAGTTTCTCTGGCCGCTGCTGTGTTTCAGGGTAACACCCCGAGGGATGTGGCTGTGCTGGAGCGGGGAGGCTGTGCTGGCGGCAATGTCAGAGATGCCTGCAGTGGCCATTGTGTGCTTTCCCTGAGCTGCTGTTGCTGCTGTGAGATGAGGCCCTGCTAGCCAGGCGCTCTGGTGTGCGTGCCCCAGCAAAGGAGGGAAGTGCGGCTGGTTTCTGTGGCGCTGGGGCAGCAAGGAGCGGGTCAGAGATCCCTGCTGATGGCGTGCGCTGCCCCTGCGGGAGTGGGTGGGTGCTGAGCGTCCCCGTCCCCTCTGCCTCCGTGTCCGCCATGGTGTTCCAAACCCACCTCCTCCCCTCTGTGTCCCTGCTGTCGCCATGGCGGTGTTGGGATGCCCTTGTTGCTACGGGAACGAGGGCAACAGTCCGGCTGAGAGCTGGGATCAAGCGGGTGAGTGTGCCTCGGTGTCCCCGCGGCGTGGGAAAGGTGAGGGATGCTGGTGAGCACCCCCGTGCTGACGTGGCTGCGTCTTGTCCCCTCTGAAAGAGGGAGGGCAGCCGTCGGTGCCGCTGAGCCCAGGCTGCTGAGGGTCGGGAGGAGGGGCTGGGGAGCGCAGCTGGGCAGAGACCCAGGGCTGTGGGGGAGCTCGCGGAGGGCTGACACCCCCTGTCCCACGCAGCGGTGTGGGGGCACCCCTTGTGTGAGAGGGGGGAGAGAGGCAGGGCTGCGCCTGGGCCAGGGCCACCTCGGGCCTGACAAAGCTCTCCTGGGAGCAGGTTGTGCTCCCCTCCTGTGGGATCCCGTCCCCTGCGACCAAGCTGCTTTTCTGGGGGAGGATTTGAGGGGTGAGGTGGCCTGTGGAGCAGAGTGGGGGCTCTGCTGCTGCCTGAGAGGCACCTGGGGGCGGCAGCGCTTTCCGTGTCAGGGCCTGGGAGCTGGAGCCCCTTCTTCCCCCGCAGAGCTGGACAGGGAGCAAGCTTTGCTCCCCAAAAGACAAACTGCCAAAACTTCTTCCTTTCTTCCCATGGGATGCCCTTGTGACTGCATCCAGGCTGTGGGTTAAACATGGAGGGGACAGAGGCTGCCTGCCTCGCGGCTGCTGCTGTTGCCCTCCTCATCTTGCACGTGGCCTTTTGCATGTTCTGGCTCAGCCTGTCAATGAGGGGTGAGATTATTTGTGCTTGCTCTGTCTATAAAATGGGGTGAAGGCTTATGATGAGAAGTGCAACAGCTGGCCCAGCTGGAAGGGACTGCAAAGCTGACTCACCGCGACTCCCCTTGCGTTTTAAACCCATGGGTGGTTTTCTGGGGAGCGGTTCCTGCGTACACCTAGGGAAAACAGCAAGGCTGGACTGCTCCAGGAGGGTGCAGATTTCTCAGACAATCTGATCCCCACAGGAGTCTTCCTGTGATTTCCAGGAACTTGGAATGGGCTCTTGACAGGAGCCCCTCAGGAGTGGTACGGCTTCGCTCACCTGCTGCTCTGGATTCAGCCATGCACAGTCAGCTCTGACCGCGCGTCTGGCTGCTGGCTGCTGCCCTGGGGATCCACTCATAGTCCTTTGGGTTCTGCTCTTCCCTTCCAAAGTCGCCAGCTGCGTGGGAGCTCTGATGCATTGTGAACCAAAATGAAATGTGGGCCAGATGCCCGGCCAAGAGTGAATAAAAAGGCAGAGCTGGTGCAAGTTGGGAAGGCAGGAGAGCAGAGGGAAATGCTGGGAGAAGAGACAGTCGTAGTGTAAGGCCTTAAGGCAGGAGCCATAGCTGTACATGACAGCATGTGGAGCTGTGGATCTCCAGCAGCCTCTTGGAAGGGAGCTTGGTCCACCTCAGTGTCAGCTGAGAGTCGGCGTTTGTTTAAAGAGCGAGCAGGAAGGTTTAACACCAGGCTCCTGGTCATTCTCTCAGCTGTGCTGGAGCTTTTGCACTGAATTGCAGGGTGACAGTGCCGCAGGGAGAAAGCACAGAGGGATTGGAATAAAAGGTGATAACAAAAGGGAAATCGTGCTCCTGTGGAGTGGGCCGTTGGCCTGGCAGGGCATGGTGGTCTGCGCTGGGTCCCCCTGGGGAATGCAACGCCTGGCTCCATCCAGACAGCCTAGCACCATTCCTCTGTAAGAGTTTGTCGGGTGCAACGTCCTGCGCGGCTCGTTGGCAAGCTTTGATAAATGAGCTTTGCCAGTTAGCAGCCTTGCAGATTCACCTCCGGAGCAGAGCCATCAGGTCTCCTTTTCAAGCGAGCTCCCCTGTGTCAGCATGAATCCCAGGAGAAGTTGTACATTAATGTCAATGAAAACCTGCCAGCTGCCAGCTGGGTATGAAGGTGTTGGCTGGGTAGCCCTTGGCTGATGGCAGAGCAGTGGGTGCCTCTGAGGCTAGTGATGGGCTCCGCACGGATGCAGAGACAAGAGAAGAGGGTTGGTGGGATCCTACGTGGTCGCTGAGGCCACTTCTCTTGTCTGCCTTCCTGGGGTTGTGTGGATCCCTGGCCTCTGAGACAAAACTGCATCTGGTGCTGATGTTTGGGTGGTTTCAGGAGGCTCAGTGGCTGTGGTCTCTCTGGGGGAGCAGGCAGAGCTCTGCTGACAGGTTTTGCTTTGGTTGTCGTCTTCCAGAAACAGAAGTGAGTGCTTCAGTCCTTCAGGGGCTGTTGAGAAGCGCTACCTAACTCTTGGGAAAGAAGACTTTGGTGCTTTTGATCAACCGGTTTTGCAGAGCTGTTCTTCATGCTCTCAGCAGTATCGCCCAGCCACGTGGCTGCTGCGGTGGGATTTGAGCAGTCCTGGCTTCCTCTGCCCTTGAGCCTTTGTGCAAACCTGGCCACCCTTGTTGGGGAGCCAGCAGCGATAAAGTAGCTTCCCTTGGCGCGCGCTCCAGAAGAGAGACTGGAGGGGGAAATAACCTTCTCCTGAGGATGGGCATCCCTTGGGTGGGCAAAACCGGGTTATTGAGGTGAATCTATTAAAAGACACAGTGAGTGTTTCTTGTACACGAAGGAATCCATTTCCATTGCATATTCATTTTGCTTTCTGTCTAGCTGTAGTTATTTATCTTACAATGTCACTGCAGCGTTAATCTCGGGGAAACGTCTGTTGATCCTGTGTTCTCACAGTGCGTCTTCCTAAAGCTCAAAGCAGCTGCACTGTTGAGGCAAAGGGCGGTAGGTGTGGGGCAGTGGTGGTTGGCTGTTCCCTAAGGGATGGGGGGCCGATGTGGATAACATTGGTGCCAGGGCAGGGACCCCACCACGGGGGCCAGCCCAGCATCCAGGTGGGCAGATGAGGCTGCAAACCCTGCAGCTCCCAAATAGCATCTTCAGAGGAAGCCAGCTGAGGCAGCAGCTCCCAAGGGGAAGGTGAAACGGCAGCCAAGCTGTTCCGCCATCCAGGCAGCCAGGACAGGCCAGCTCGGCATCCGAAGCAGCGAGACCTGCAGGAAGCACCTTGGAAAAATGCTCTGGGTCTCAAGCGCCAAAGGCTGGTGTTGCTCTGTCCACAGCAACTGAGATGATGTTCTTCACGCAGCTTTCCTTCCGTGAGGCAAACAGACCAGCTAGTGGATGGTGATGAACTTAGGGGCAGCCAAGGTCTGGCTTTTGCTGAAGCTCTGAGCTGGGTCAGCCTTTTTGGAGGTGGCTTTATTGCGCAGTGTGCAGTGCGCTAAGGCCGTGGGGGTGCTGAGGCTGAGGGACTCCTTGGAAATGGCAGCTCCCATGACATTTTCCATCTCTGCTTCTCTTCTAGCTTGGTTCCGTGCTGCTGTTACTCTTTCAAGACAATGAAGAAAGGAGGACACACTCATCATCTCTGTGGGACAATGGAAGGTTTTGCCCCACCTCACCGGTGTGACCGTCTGCCTGCCATCACAGACACCAAGGGCAAAGCTTCCTTGCAGAGCCGCAAGCCTGCCTGCCCTGTGTTTAAGCTCCATCCTCCGAGGATGGAGCTGATGCCAGGCCAGAGCATGGAGATGGTGCTGGAAGGCTTCTCCAGCACTCCCCAGGTGAGGTTGCCCCGAGGGCTGAGCCTTTCCCATCAGATCACCTGCGCTGGGACTTCTTCTGCAGCCCCTTGACATTTCCCTGAGAAAATGAGCAAGTGCTTTCAAGGAACTGTTGTAGTGGCACAAGCAAGCTGCCACCATGGCGGTACCAGTTGCTTTCCTTGCTGGCCACCATCAGTTGCTAAGGCTTTTTCATGTTTCTGTAGCTACCATAAACCCACCTTGCTGCTAGCAAAAGATGGGCAGAAGGAAGCATTACTAGCTCAGGGGCAAACGGCAGGTTACGAGGTGTCACGTGCTGAGGTGGAAGGGAAAGGCAGAGAAAAGATGCTACACTTTGACTAGGAGCACAGGCAGAAAGTAAAGAAAAATGCAAAAAAAAAATGCAAAGCTTCTGGGGGAAGCAGCGAATAAAACAAAACACCGGTGAAGGGAGGGAGTGTCTGGGAACGACATTTTTTTCCTCTGTAGACAAAGATGGACAGAGGGCTGCTCTAGCTCTAAGTCCTGGAGGAGAAAAACAAGCACATTGTGCCAGCTCTGGTGATCACAGTGACGGTCCCCACGTGGGAAACTGTTCCCAGGGATCACTGTATTTGACAGCTTGACTTTTGTCAGTGTTTCCATAACTGCCTGCCCCAGTCTCGCAGCCAGCCCCGCTGTCCCAAGGGCAGCCAGGTCTTGCGGCACCCTTGGATGGCAGCTCAGAGAGGGAAATTTCAGCAGGATTGCTGGCTGTTCTCCTCCCAGGCCCCTTCTTTCCAGGGGAAATCCAGCTCCGCAGAGAAGCTGCCGGCTAACCCTGCTGCGCATTCCCTGCCTGCAGCATTCCTGGGCACAGATGTTTAAGCGAATGGGAACTAAATCTGCATACCAGCTCCTGCTGGTATGAGTGGTTTGAAGGTTGTTTGAAAGCGTTGCCTCAGTGGTAGCTTGAAGAAGACTTGATTACTCCCCTCGCTGACTGTGATGAGACTGTCCCAGTGCAGCTCTGAGCCCACAGGTTTAGCTGAAGAGGAGACAAAGGTACCAGAAAGGAAATAAAGTGCTCAGGGCACTGGTGAGGGTGTCTTGCCTGGAAAGCTGAAAGGGCATCTGTGGGCACAGCTGTGGCTTTGTGGCTCCTGCAGTCAAAGCCAAGACTCTGGGAGTGGGCTTTCCACCTTCCTTGGGTCTTGAGAACTTAATACTCCTCAGGCTGGTCAGAAGCCCAACTCCCTGCCTTGCCCGTGCGACACAGATGATTTGGAAGGCTGTAGGCTCAGAGGAGGAGTTGGGTTGTGGTGTTGTACCAGAAGGAAGAGTGAGAAATGAAAGGAGGAATTGGAGAAGTGAAACCATGGGAAATGAGGAAAAAGTCTTGAATGTAAGAGCATCCGGCTTAAGCAGAGGCTTTTCTTGTGAAGGCCAAGACCTCTCTTTCCTGGGGTGCTTTAGGAGGGCAGAGTACACGAGTGATCCCCTCTTGACCTGAAAGCAGGCTGGCTCCTTGGGTTTTTCCATGGATCCTTTCCACTAAGCTTCCAAGGCAGGGTCTGCTGGCGTTGGCCCTTCCAGCACCTCCTTCCCTTCATATGGTTCTATATTTTTAATCAGCTCCAACAGCTCTCCGTACGTATTGTGCTTAGCAAGGGGGCACATCAAAGCAATAATCCTTTGTGGCAGGGATTATTACGGCTGTAGGCAGCAGGTGACTCACAGGTGCCTTTTGTGGACGTTGGGGTGTAGCATTATGGACACTGGCGTGCAGAATAAATAGGAAGCAGCATCAAAAGAAAAGGGGGCTCTTGAGGAGACCAGTGGCTGTCACTTCATGGCAGCAGTACGGTCCGTGGCTGGGTGATGGTAAATGCAGGGTGTGTTCTGGATGCCGTGCTAGCACCCGCCGGGTGACCTGCGACTCTTGCACACAGGTGGTGAAGGAGCGGCTGCTGTGTCACGCCATCGTGGGAAGGGAGGGAAGGAAGAGGCAGATAATGCACATGGACATCACGTGCGAGTTCATTGCTCCCGTCCTGCAAATGTCCTCCAGGGCAATCACTTTCCGGGTGGAGAAGGTAAGTCTCGGGACTGCATCCTGGCATTTAATAGCGTGGCCGAGGCCTGAAAGCCTGTGGGGTGCGTGTGCTTGTGCTCAAGGAGGAAATGAAAGAGCTTCTCCAAGTCAGAGACGGGACTTTTTTTTAACTTCAGCCAAGTAAAACTGAGATGACAGCTGCTGCGCTGAAGGGGATCATGGCCACATCCAGAGAGACACAAGGTTCTGCAGTCAGTGTGAAGGGAGGTTCTTGAGGATCCTCCAAGGCACGGCGAAGTCTGAACAGCAGTCCTGTAGGGAAGCAGAGGAAAACTGAGATTGCTGTCAGCTCCTCAGGGTGATGAGCAAAACCTGTCATCTCTTGTCTCTCTTTGCCTTCTCTGACGTTGGTATGGATGCTAGCTCTTCGCATTTCCCCAACACTCACCTTCTTCAAAGGACCTGCAGATGTCTTCAGCTGCAGCACTGAGAACAACCCAAAGCAGGTGCCCTTTAGTCTCTGGATCCCAACTCCTGCGTGAACTTTCCCTCTCCCATGAGGTGTCTGACAAAGATAAGATATTTCAGTGTTTAGTTTCTGTGTTTTCAGGTGTCTCCTCTGGTTCCCAGGCATCCTGAGAAGCACAAAATCCTGTGAGCTGGCAGATTTAATTAGAAGCTTTTCAGCTCTCCCTGATGTCTGCCTGTGGTGTGCTTGACGCCACGCGCTCCGATTTATGGAGGGCTATGGCACTGCAGCTGTTTGATATCAGCACGCACAGCACTAGTTTCCCAGACACTGTCTGGTTTCTATAAACCATGCAGGAAACCCAGAGCAATGCCCCCTGTAGCAGGGGCCTCAGGAGACAGGTTGCTACCGGGCAGCTGAGGTTTCTCGCTGACTGTGTGTGCGTGTAAATGTTCCAAACTAACCTCAGGCTACTGCAGGCTCTCCACTACAGGGTAAATCCTATTCCCTCCGCTGTCCCCACACGGGATGCTGCAGTTTCTGAACATGGAGAGCATCTGATAGTCTTAGAGGAAAAACTTTTGGAAGGATACAAACTAATGAAAATCGTAAATAGAGATGTATGCATGTCTGGGGTTGAAAAAGTTGCAATGCGTCAGAAAGGGAAGGAGGTCCATGGCCACTTGAACTTGACTTTTTCCCCTTGTCTTCTGTTTCTGTAGCAACCCAGTGATGTCCTTTGCCTTCAGTACAAGTCTCTTTCTTTAAAAAACGACTCCTCCCTGCCAGTCAGCCTTGTCCTGGCCTTAGAGCAACCCTTCTTCATCTGCGATGCGCACCGGCAGCCCCTCCCTGCAGATGTCCAGGTGAGCAGCCGTGGACCTTCCTGCTGGTGGGTGTTGGAGAGGGAGGAGTGTGGTGGCGCGTTTCTGGTGGGAGGCCCTCCAGTAGAGAAGTTGATACTTTAGAGTCAGCAGTAGACTGGCCTGAACTAAATCAGATTTGAGACGAGCTGCTGAAGGAAACAGAATGTCATCTGAATTGGGGAAACACACCTGGCTCTAAGACATGGAGAGAAGGCAGCAGGCAACTAGGTCTGGGCAAGCTGGGTAGTAAAGGCGTCTCTTGGAAGCCGTCCCAGCTCTCCAGCCGCCATCCTCAGACCACTTCTGGAGCTGCTTGCTCTCTTGGAGGGCAGCTCTGCCTTCAGCCTGGTGCCTGCCCTGCTGTTAGTGGAAGGTGTGGGACGTGGACCCTGCTAAACACGTGTTGTTGTAGGCACGGCCACCACTTCTGTGCCGTGCTGGTGACTAGCCCCGGCAAGGGTGAGGACGCAGTGCTGTTGTGCTTGTGTTGAGTGTGAGGATAAAGAAGTTTTTCTAGAGTCAGGGGAAAAGGCCCTGGCTTGCTAGAGTGCTGCTTTGGTGATGTACTCAGCATACAGCTTTGGTGGGTTCCGAGTACAGTAGAACAATATTTCTTTCCCCCTTGTATCGCTATCGATGCAGAGCACAGAGATGTGAGCCTGAGGCAGTCTCAGAGAAGACTGCTGTGGTGCTTGCGGTCAGGTGCACACTGTCCAGAAAATGAAGCATGACCTGAAGCCCACGTAGGGGTCACACTTTGAGCATTGACACGTTTTATGCCCTCAGACCTTGGGACTTCATCAGCTGGTGGTGAATGCTTTTCATCTCCTTGCAGCCCATGAAGCTGGAGGTAGGGGAGGAGCTTCATCTCTTCATCGGCTTTAACCCTGCTTATGAAAATGATTTGAATAGCCGGGTAGCAGAGAAGACTCTGAAGATACAGTTTCTAGAGCACCCGCATGTGGAGCTGGTCCCCGTTAGGGGAGAGGTCTACTTTCCCAGTCTCCGCATCCAGACCACGGCCCTGGACTTTGGCGGCATCTTGAATGACACCGAACAGGAGCGTTACGTCGAGATGACCAACTGCAGCCCGCTTCCTGTCCGGTACCACTGGATGCTCCTGCCAAACAGCCACGTGAGCCGGAGGAGGTATGTGCACCTCTGCCCTCTCCTTGAAGCTCTTCTTCCTGATGTCCTGCCTGTCCTTGGCAAAGACCAAGGCTGTTTGCCTGGGACCTGACAAATTGCTTTCCACTTTGCCTTGTGGAAATAACACCTGCCAGCTGTGGTCAGGGGAGATGCTCAGCAAACAGGTGATCTTCACCAGTTTGATGCTGGGAAGGAGACAATGTTCTCCAGCCAAGCTGGGGCTGTAGATACTACCAGCACGTTTTGCAGAGCCGTAAGCTAGAATCCTGCTTTATTTCTGGAGCTACAAAGCCATGCTTAGGCACTTGGACAAGCAGATGTATCATGTGGCCTCTTTTCCTTCCCTGCCAACTCTGTTTGTTGTCGTCCCGTACTAAGAAGCTACAACGGCACTGCCACCAGCACGCTGTGCTGCTGTCCCAGCCTCTTGCTGCTGTTTGGCTGTAGCCTCTGTACTGGTTCCCCTGGGAAGGAAAGCTGGCGTGGGAAGCTGCTTTCTCAGAGCTTGGTGGCCTGAGGCAAACAGCACCTTGGTGAAGTGAGTTTCCATCTGTTAACCTGCACGTCACCTTCACGAACCAGCTCTTGAGTGTTTCACAGCAAACGGCAGGTTCTGCTGTGGCTTCGGGTACAGCTGTAGATGTTGGCGGGAGGACTTGTCTGAGCATCCCTGGCGAGCAGGGCTGTCCAGCGCTGGCCTGTGGGTTCCAAGCCCAGGACCAGTCTTCCAGTTGCGCTGGAGCCTATTTCTCAACACATTGCTAGCAGTTCCTCCCGCTGTGGCCTCTCTGCACAGAGCAAACGTCTGGTCTGGACAGTTTTAATTACAGCAGCAAACGATGTTGCTGTAACGCTGTAGGAAACGAAGCCAAGTTTACCATTGGACATGGAAGTGCTGCTATTCCAAATACAAGAGATCACCACGAAACAGTTTTGTTGAGGGAACTGGGATCTGGCCCGGAGGAGACGAGCTGTTGGAACGGGAAATGAGCTGTTGCTCCGAGCAGGGCTTGGGGGAGAAGTCCTGGGAACTGGGGTAGCCCGTTCACAGCTGAGCCTTACCAAGTAACAACAAGTCTTCAGTGTGGCCCTTCTTGATGCACGGCGCCTTCAAGAACAGACCCTAAAAGGCAGAGGGAAGTCTGCAAGAGCAGGTGGAGGGACGTGGGCAGGGAAGGAGGAGCAGGGCTGTAAGCTCTGCTTGGAGGCCCCTGCCATCTCCTGCTGAATTAGACTAGGGTTTAAGTACAAGCGGGCTCCATCCCTGCTCCGGCCTGATCGCACTTAGAGAACGCTACCAGCACTGCTGCTTGTTTGGACGGACCTACAGCTGTGGGTAATTGTCAAGGGAAATTTCAGGAGAAATATCCAGTAGAGCTGCAGATTCTCTCACTTAGGCCCTCTGGGTGTGGAAGGCACGGTCTGCAGGGGTGGGTGCTTTCAGGAGGGCACTGGGGGGTCTGTTGTAGCTCATCGCTGTCCAGATCTGCCCCTTTGTGTCTCAGTGTCACCTTTTTGCACAGTTCATGTGTCTTTTCTTGCTGCGCTTCTTACCTCCCCACAAGGCGTTCACCTCTGTCCTCTTCCACTTCTCCTTGCAACCAGTTACCAGCTGCCCGCACCAGCGCTATTCCAGCAGCGAGGCACGTCATCCCCGGGCAGCGTGGCGAGGATCAAGACTCAGAGCCCGGTGAGGATGAAGGAACTGACGCAGCTGGGGGAGGCAGAGCCCCTCGCCTTGAGAGCGGAGGATGTAAGTAGGAATGTGTCTCTCTCCTGCATTTCCAGTGTGGCAAGCAGTTACGCAGCTCCCGCTCCCACGGGTGGCTCTCGATGCTGCTCACAGAGCAGCTTTGCACCCCTCCAAGCACATCCCACAGCACTGCTGCAGCGACTGGTCACTGGAGAGGCTGTGCGGGACGTGTCATAGGATTGATGGAGGGCATTACCTCTGCTGCACCCACGGAGGGCATTATCCATCTTGTCTCTAATCGAGTGGTCATCAGGAAATTTCTGCAGTAGATTTTGCTGTAGCGTCTTGAGAGAGAGCAGCATGCAAATCAGAGAGAGAGTGCAAAGCATCAGGAGTCAGAGGAGCTGGGCTGGAGTCTTCCTAGGGGCTCCTAGGGCTCTCACCTCCAAGTCTTTGTGTTTCTCTAAAGGCAGTAAAACCTGTTTCTAAAGGCAGCAGAGAGAATTTGTTGCTGCCAGGAGACCTCCAAAGTACTTCAGTGTAGTGTATTAATGAATGCCTTAATGAGTGAGCAAGGGAGAAAATTTTTCCCGTGGTTACTGTGCTGGAAAGTGGAATGGATGCAGGCTGAGATGAGGATGATTTTGCCTGTGTTTGAGGGAGAGGTCCCTCCAGCCATGTCTGTCCTTTTCTCCAAGCCACGGCTCCCCTTCTGCACCCATTTCAGTGCTCGACATCTTGATCTCTCCTCCCTCGCTTCCAGGTTTTCGACATCCTGCCGCTGCACGGTGTGCTGCAGCCAGGCGAGAGCCAGCGAGTCACCTTCACTTTCTTTGGCCACGCCAACATTGTTGCCCGCGCCATGGCGCTGTGCAGGGTGGAGGGAGGCCCGACCTACAAGATGGCGTTGAGTGGGGAGGCTTCGCTCATCAGCTACCACCTAGACGTCATGGAGATTGACTACGGGCTGCAGGTACCGTGCACTTCTCTTGGCAGAGGTCCTTGTCACGAAACCACCACCGGCGGGTTGCTGCCCACCTAGGTCCAGGGCTCTCTCCCCTTCCCAGCTACTTTTTGAGTGATACGTCCTGCATCCAGGCTGGGTTTTGATGGCCATCTCCACCCCTGCTCCCCCAAAATTGGCAGTTCCTCCTCTTCAAGGTCACTCATGCTGCCTCCTGGGGCAGGCAGGATCCCAGAGGTGATCTCCAGGGGGACATGCCCCAAGACATCCATCCACTGATCCGCTCCTAAAGCCTGAGGTCCAAGGAGATGCTCTCTTTCCATGCTCTTGATTAACCAACACAGTAAACCAGGGAGGAAGTGAACTTGGGCTTCCCGTCACTGTAGCTGGAGAGAATGTCCCACAATGATCCCTGCTTTGCTTCTTTTCAGCTCAAAACCCCCCAGATATTTCCAGCTGTTGGCCCTGTACATGTTGCACGTCCATCTCCCTTTGTCGCTGTCACTGCAAGCTCTGCAAATACTTGCGTGCGGGTGCCTGTTCTTCTGAAATGTCTTGGTGCCTCCTCCTTTCTTTCAGCCAGCTGTTAGATGACACCTTGAAGTGCAGAGGGCTGGCATCCTCTTTGGTTTCTTGATTACTGATCTGTCTATGGTTGGTATTGCCCCTCTGCATGCCGCCATCACTCTCTGTTCCTGTGCAGGGCTAAGAGCTACCCTGTGGCTGTGGGCTCCCCAGCCTGACCTGGGAGAGTCAAGTGCCCGTATCTTCTCTGCAGTCCCTGCTTCTCTCTTGCGTTGTGTTCATTTGCTCTCATCCCAATGCAAGCAGCAGGAGACTCCCAGCAGCAGACTGGTGTGTGTAACTTCCCGCTCCTCTGCCCTCTCTTCAGCCGTTTCACAAAGTCGCGGAAGCAGAGCTCACCCTGCAGAACAGCGGCAAGGTGGGAATCACCTACGCGGTGCTAAGCCCCAGCACGGCCACTGCAGACAGCCCGCTGCCCGGCGTGCCCCTGGTTGTGCCCAGCACGGTGAGTAGCACAAGCGATGAACCCTGGGCCTGTCTCAGGCTGCCCAGGAGAGGGTGAGAGGGAAAAAAGGGAAAAAAGACAAGACCCACAGAAGCAGCCAGGAGAGACAGGGCTGTAAGCAATTGCTGCTGGGGGGCAGAGAGGGTCAAGCAGGTGCGGGCCTGAGAGAGTTCCTTAACGGCCGCTGCTGGCGGGTGGCCCTGCTGTCACACAGCACCCACCGGCGGGAGGCACGAGTGCTTGGGGAGCTCTCTGGCCCCCAGCTGCTGAGCTCTCTGCTCATGCTGGCGCTGGAGCCGGATGGCGCAGACTCTGCTGAGGGTCGCCTTCCCCCGGTTGTGTGATTGGACAGGACTTATTCCTGGTCCGAGCCTGCACAAACCCTGCCTGCCCCCTGCCAGCACTAAGCAGGGGAGACTGAAATACTTTCTTGCTTGGGCGTGAAGGTCCTTTGCCAGAAATGGTGACAGCCCCTGTACTGGTCCCTCACTGCTCCAGCTTTGCTGCTCTGCAGCAGCTTTGTGGGGCAGTGAGGGGGGCCAGGGAGGAGCGGGGCTGTGGAATAGCAAGGAGAGGAGTTTGCAGCACCCCACCATCCCAGCTTCTCCGTTCTGCGTGGGTGTCTTTGAGCTGAAGCAGTGTTCCTATCTATGTCCCTTTGTGCAATGGGAAGAGGAAGCCAAATGGCTTTCACATTTCCTCATGCCTGTCTCCGAAAAGGGCTGAGACGCTGATGCCCCCTTCCCGCGAGCTCCCGAAAGCACAGCTCTGCTTGGGCCCGGGCAGTGGTTGCTGTAGTTGCTTCATGGGCCCGGGCAGCTTGGCAGGGCTGGCTTTCGCTGCAGCTGTGTTGTGTGCTGCAGTAAGGGCACAGGAGACCAAGTGGCAGGATGTGTCCCGCTCAGCAGCTTCTCCCTGCAGCGTGGAGGGGAGCCGGGAGCTGAGGGTCCAGCCCAGTGTGCAGAGGGCGAGCTGCAAAATCTGAGACCATGTCCTGTCACCTCGAGCAGTGGTGCTGTCTGCTTGTAGTTGCTCCTGACCTGGCTGGCGTCAGCCCAGCCCGGGACTCCGACAGCCCTTCTGGAAGCCCAGAGAGGAGGTGGCCTTCCTGGCAGCACCTTCTTCCCTGGATCTCCTCCTGCACTGGGCTCCTGCTTCTCCAGAGATGTACGTTTGCAGATCACTGTGAGTCTGGAGAGACTCGAGCACCCTGGGTGCAACCACACAGGCAGGAGACGTTTGGTTGGGATCTGTGAATACGTCGGCGCTCAACACCAGCCTGGGCACCGCTGACGTGCTGGGACAGGAGCTGCCGGCCCGTCTGAGAGTGCGGGCACTTCCCTCATCTTGCGTAGCGGCTGGCAAAAGAGCCTTTCTTCCCTCAGCTTGGCTCTGGCTGGCAGAGGGCACACCTCGTGAGCAGAAGAGCTGTGCTCACGCTGAGCAAAGGGCAGGCAGTGCTGTGGGAATGCAGCCTTAGGAGCCCTCTGAAGGACACAGTGCATCCTGGTGCAGGAGATGTGAGCTTTGGGACAGAAGAAGGCCAGAAGGCCATGTTGTCTGACCCTTTCTGAGCCTGGAGAACATGCCTTCTCTTGGCAGCATGTCTATCGTCTGAGCCATCCCTCCACCAAAGCCTCTTTGGTGCATTCCCTCCCTCTTCTCCCGCGCTCTGCAGGGTTACGTTGGACCTGGCACGCGGAAAGTTCTCAAAGTCTCTTACCTGCCGGGAGTGCCTGGAGGCTTCTGCAGGACTTTCCAGATCCGAGTGGCTCACCTGGAGCCAGAAGAAATTTCCCTGAAAGGAGAGGGGAGCTTTCCCAGGATCTGCTTGGACCTGCCCAGGAACGTCAAAGGTAAGCACTGCCCGTCTGCTCCCCAGGAAGGCCCTGGGGTTTTTTTCCCCCATGTTATATGTCCCTAGGGCATCTTGCTTGAGGAATGTGTTTCTGGGAGAGGCCAGCGTTAGGGGAATGGGGCTTCCCAGCTTGAATGGGAATGGCGCTGTGCCCACACTTGTATTTGTGGATGTTCTCTTCCTTCAGGAAATGAAAAATATGAGAAGCTGCTCAAAGAGGCGAAAGAAAAGGTGGAAAAAGACAGCCAGAGGGGCGAAGCAGTTGTTCTGAGGGAGGCTGCGGCAGCGGAGCCACCCATGGACAACTCGCAGAGTCTGGTGAGGAACAACTGCTTCCCTCTTTGGCACAGGGTGCTCCCCCTGTGTCCTTTGGGCCCCTTGCACCCCACAGCAGGCTTCCTGGGGTCCTGCTGGCACTTGGGACCTCCCTGCCCACACCTGCCCATGGTCATGCATCAACTCAGCATTGCCCATGGGCTGCCCACCTCGGGGCATTGTCCCTCCCATAGATGCACCAGCTTCCTGACTGCCCCAGGGAGGGATCCTGAAGACCCTGCTCAAGGCATCGAATTGATGGTTCTTTGTGCTGGCGCTGCAGGTCATGGCTGGGGTGTCTGTGGCTCACAACAATGGGGACAATCTGTTTAACAGGGCCTGCAGCGACAGGACAAGGGGTCATTGTTTTTAACTACAAGAGGCCAGATTCACACCAGGAATAAGGAGAATTTTTTTTTATGATGAGAGTGTTGAAGCAGTGGCCCAGGTTGCCCAGAGAGGTGGTGGATGCCCCATCCCTGGAGACGTTCAAGGTCAGGCTGGACAGGGCTCTGAGCAAGCTGATCTGGTTGGAGATGTCCCTGCTCGCTGCAGGGGGTTGGACTGGATGATTTCTGAAGTTCCTTTCCAACCCAAACCATTCCAGGATTCTAGGATTCTCTGAACCCAAGCCCTGCCAGGTTTACAGAGTTAATCGCAGCAGCCTGACTTGTGCCCTGGGGTTGTGCTGTCGGTGCTCAGCTCCAAGTGGCACCGGCCCAACAAAAGGTTCCCTTTTCAAGAGAGCTTTTGTCCAAGCTGCTTTGGCACCGGCTGGGCGTAGGCACTCGGAGCACTGGAAGGTTCCTGGCTTGTCCGTCTGCCTCTCTGACGAGATCAGCTTTTGTAACAGTGACGGGCAGGCGAAGGCGCTGGAGTTCATTTCCCTAGAGATAAGGTCCTGGCTAAGAGAGCAGGAGGTGTCACAGACACTGAGCAGTGAGCCAGGAGGACCCCATCACCCCTCTCCACAAGAGCAGGCTGGGATCCTGTTTCAGAGACAGGGTTGTGCCTTGGGAAGGACCTTTGCTAACCAGCCACTGTCTTTCCTTGTCATCAGTTGGACACTCGGCTGCAGATGCAGATGGAGCAGATGCTGGTAGAGGAACACGCCCTGGCACAGCAGAAAGCTCTTGCCTCCCATCCCCCGGAGGAGACAGCCTTTGACCAGCGTGCTCGTCAGAGCCTTCTCAAGTCAGTGGGGACTCTCATAGCCTATCTCCAGGCACCCCGAGGGTAACAGCCAGAGGCGCAGCCCTGCTGCTGCTGTTTTGGGGACAGATCTGGTTGCAGAGCGGTGGGGGCAAATCCTATTTCAGGGTCCTGAAGCAAGTTCAGGCTTGGGCTGTACCCCTGGCTCAGCAGTTCCACGGAGACCAGTGGAGGTCCAGTGAACTTGTCTGCAGTGGCTTTTCATAGCACACGAGCGGTGACCAGTATCCATTTTAAAGTAACTTTATTTTAAGGTCCCATTGCTAGTTGAGGAAGCCTAGAACCTACACTCCCTGGGACTTGCCAAAGTCTTACTACCAGATAGTCAGGCCTTGGGATTCACTGACTAGAGCTGAGTTTCTACAGCAGTGGACACAGAAATACCCACATTTTTTGCATCGTCCACCCACTTGGAAACGTAGCCAGGCTATGGTTTAAGAACTGTCCTTACTCGTCCTTTCAGGGCTCAGCTGCCCGAGTACATCCTGGACCTTGGCTCCGTCATTCCTGGTGACATCCACACGCACAGCGTGAAGATCACCAACACTGGCCACTTCCCTGTGTCCTTCCACGCCGATGGACAGGTCCTGCGTGACACAGGTAACCAGTGCTGGAGAGACTTCTCGTGGGCTTGAAGGAGCCTTGTCTGACAAAGTAGCTTCAGCTGCTGGCCATGGGGAGTTTTTTGAGTGCTTCTTTGTCTAGTTCTTCCTCCTTGCGACCCTCTCTACCTGCTGCTTTGGAGCCTGAGTTCTCCTGGCCAGCAGGACCCAGAGACCTGGCCTGCCTGTGACTGCCCTAACACTTCCCTGGGGGCTAGATGGGCTGATCAGCGTGGTCCCCTCTCAGCAACCTCTGCTCTTGACTGCCAGGAGTGTCATCTGAGTTTCTTTGTGCACTCTGGGCTTGTGTTACAAGCAGACGGACTCTTTGGGGTTTGGAAGTGCTTTGCTTAGAGTTCATAAAGATAAAGGCTTGTGTTCAGCCTTTATTGAGAACGTGGCCTGTGAGGTCCTGTGTTGTATGGAAACAGGCTTCTGAAGCAGGCCTTTGAGGTAAGGCTGCCCTGCCATCCAACGGTGACTCGCTGTGTCTGAGGGGTGGTCAGGTGTCTCCTCTAAGTTGTTTTCCAGGGAGCACCATGGCATGGAGGGATCTTAGTTGGAAATTCCCCTTTGGAGAGGTCTGTGCATCCTTCCGTGGGATGCCTGAAGAAGAAATTGCTGGAGGTCCTGAAATGATAGATTTCCTTTTTACCGTGTGGACCTTGGATTCTGGCTGTGAAAACCCTTTGTCCGTGTGTGGTGGGAAGGGAGAAAGAGTGGCAGGCTTCTCCGGAGAAGCCAAGGGGTCCTTCAGAGAGCCAGCAGCCAGGACACTCGTATGGCCTTAACACGCTTGTGACACATTGATGTGGGTTGTGCCTCTCAGCTGCTTTATTTTCATCTGTTCAAGGTTTCAGTGTGGAGCCTGCCCGTGTGAAACGTCTGCCCTGCTGGGAGACAGAGACTTTTGAGGTGCGCTTCGACCCACAAAGTGCCAAGCTGCCGCTGGGAGAGGTGGACATGCTCCTGCCCATCAAGGTACCGCATGCTTCCTCACCTCCCTCACCACCTTTCAGGGCAGGTGGCAGCTTGGGACAGCAGCAGATGTCACCTGGGCTTTCAGCGGGATGCTCTGTCCTTCACTAGCTAACAGGGGGCCCCACATTTCACGTCCGTCTCCGTGCCAACGTTGCTGTGCCGTCCCTCTGCCTCTCCAAGGATACAGTGGAGTTCTCCACTGTCCAGTGCGGACAGTGCCAGGAAGAAACCATCCAGCTCCACAATCCACTCCAGGTCCCCTGCAAATGGTTCACCACCAGGAGTGAGCCTGTTAAGAAGGTAAAGCACAGACTCCGTGGAACGCGTAACGTCGTGGTTGGGCTTTCTTTGCCCCTCTTGCCCTTTCTGCGCCTGTGGCTGCCTGAGCCCTTGGGCTACAGCCCACCTGAGGAAGCTTTAGAGGTACAGAGCAAATCTGGTTTGCCTGCACCTGTTCACTAGCTGATGCTTCACTTCTTTGCCAGCTTCACCCATTGCTCCTCTTCTGACAGTGCATCTGCGCACCCTGCCTGCACATTTTCCCTCCAGTTCTAGGCCAGTGGTGGCTGTGGCTGGTTTGGACGTGGGTGCTCGCAGCACCATGACAGTATCTCAGAGCACTGCAGGAACCGAGACTCTGTCCTCACAGACCAAGGAGACCTCACACGATTGGTTTCTGTGCTCAGGTGGACAAACGTTTGTCGGTGCGCATGCATCAGAAGCTGCTCCAGGAGTTGAAGGCCAAGCCCTGTGTCTTCGAGGTGCTGCCCCCAGCTGGAGTCCTCGCTCCAGGACAGCGATGCCACGTGCAAGTCAGGTTTTCACCTGTGGAAGAGGTGAGATTGGCGAGGCAGAAACACCTGATAGACCAATTTAGGTCCATCTGATAAACAAATATGCGGTTCCCCTGCACACCAGGACTCATCCTGCTCACTCACCCCCAGGAGGTCTGTCAGGGCAGTGTGGTAACGAGAGCCCAGCGTGGGGAGGAGGAGATGAGGTCTACCTCCGCATGGAGCTTTCTGCAAGCCCCGTCCCCACTGTGCCTCGGTTTCCCTTGCAGCACAGCCTTCTGAGAGGGGCTTTGAAATCCCCATGGGGAGCTTGCACAGCGAGCATCAGGGCACTGCAGTGTGGCTACCTGTGGGTGCATGATGGGGAACTCTGCCTCTTTCCCATCATCTTCCCCCTTGCCAGGACGTATTTGCAGGCTGCATTGCCCTGGTGCAGAGCACGTGGCGTGCTCACAGGGGATAACGCTGGAAGGGCCCATCGAGGCTAATCCCGCTGCTGGTACCAGCAGACAAAACAGCCGCCAGACACCCTCCTGGGCACGGCAGGACAGTCACCTGCAGTGCTGTGCTGCCAGCAGTCCCCATGGCCCTGGCCCAGCCTGTCTGCATGTTCCCAGGCAGTCTGACCTTGGGGAAGGCTTGAATGGGAGGCCCTGTCACCTGGGGCTTCATGGAGGAGCTTTCTGTGCTTCTCTCTTTGCAGAAATCCTACAGAAGCAAGGTGAAGATTAACATTTGCCAGAGCAGCCAGCAGCTCGAGCTGCGGATGTCGGGGCATGGGCTGCAGCCACAGCTGGAGTTCAGCCCCTCGGTGCTGGAGCTGGGACCATCGCTGCCGTGCAGCCGCGGGGCAGAGGGGACAGTGGTGGTGAAGAACCCGTGCGATTTCCCCATCGAGTTTTACTCCCTGGAGTTCGACCAGCAGTACCTTGCTGAGGAGCAGGTGAGAGGGAAGGTCTGGTCCCATGGGCACACTCCCGTCACTTCCTAGCGCTCCAGCCTTCCCAGGCTCGTGCCAGGGAGGTGGAGGCAGTCCCCAGGGCAAAGCCTGGTGGCATTTCAGGGTTGGCCACCTCTGCTGGCAGGTGTGTAGGGGCTTGGATAGTCCGTGCCGTTGGGAGGAAGGAATGAGGGAGAAGATGGGTTGGCTGGGGAGTCTATTCGTGTGATGAAGGTCAAGAATCACATCCCACCTACGTTTTTTTTTCCCTATGCACACAGATCCTGCGGACGCTGAAGGATTACGATCGCCACAATACCTTGTTGCTGCCACCACGTGCCCCGGGTGAGAAGCTGCCCCCAGAGGTGCTGGAGTACTATGAGGACCAGAAGAGGCTGGAAGAGGAGCAGGCACAGTCCAGGACTGGGGAAGCAGCAGGCCAGGACAACGGTGAGGGATTGGCATTGGCTCTCCTGAGTGTGGCCACAGCAGGGAGCTCAGCCCACACACCCTGAGCTCCCCATGACCTCGTTGTCCATGGAAAGCCCATGCTTTTAGCAGCTTCCCATTCCCTAGCTTGGTGGAGGAATTTCCAGGTGGAAATCTGTGGCTTGTAACACGCATCCTCTGCCAGCCCTGAGTGCAGCCAAAGCAAGCTCGTATCTGCCTGCCGTGGACTGGGGCAGTAGTCAGGATGTCCCCTTGTGTCCCTCATCCACAAAGAGTAGGATGGGATGAGTTCTTCAGACAGTCGGACCAGGTCTAATACCACTGGCTATGTCCGATTTGTTTCTTCCCAGCAACAAAAGCACAAGCTCAAAATTCCCCTGAGGGCAGCCAGAGCCTGGACAGACTTCCCTGTGCCTTGGGAGTCTCCCTCCTTGGGCAATTTTGTGTCTTTTGCATGTGGCTGTGCAAAGTGTCAAATGGCAAAGAGCAGATGCCTGAGCATGTTCACTCTCTTCTTCCCTCCCTGTGTCCTTCCTGCTGAGCAAACTTTGAAAGTGTCCGGTCTCTGTCAGCTCAAGGAGGGAAGCACTCTGCTGGGATCATTCACACCATCTCATCCCACAGCTCGGTCGTTCCCTCCTCCATTTTTGATGAAAGCCAGTCCAACAAGGTGGACTCTAAAGCTGAATGTGGAGAAGAGGAGGAGGAAGGCGTTGAGAAAAGATGCGGGACAGATAACAACCCTAAGCTCGTCACCTGGTTTATGTCCGTTGTGGCAAAGGGGTCTCAGTGGAGGACTTGAGTGTCAGCTCCATCACTTCCCTGCAGCCTGGGGCCACCTTCACTCCTGTAGGCCCGGAATGCGCTCTTCTCTGGGAAGTCTGCAGGATCCCGGGAGGAGTCTGGGGCAGGGACAAGGGAGAGGCCAGGGAGGTTTTCCCCAGCTTTGCCACATGAGCATGTTTGCCCCCAGGAGCTGCTGGGATCAGGATGATGCTGTTCCCTTTGCTAGGCAGGGCAGGGCAGGGCGCTCGCTGTCCTACGTGGCATTGCAAGCTGAGTTGTCTTTTGGTGACCTCCTGAGGTCAAAGGTGGGAACTCTTTGTAAATGCTGTTCTGGTGAATTCAGAGCCCGGCCAGATGTCCTGCTAGTAATATTCCTCAAGCATCCGGCTTTTGGATAATGGCTTGATCCTCAGCTTGCGATCTGCCTTGGGACTGAGTAAGATGCCTGGTTCTGCCTGTGTCCCCTTACT
The DNA here is from genome assembly GCF_036417535.1 of Chlamydotis macqueenii. Taxonomy (NCBI): domain Eukaryota; kingdom Metazoa; phylum Chordata; class Aves; order Otidiformes; family Otididae; genus Chlamydotis; species Chlamydotis macqueenii. The sequence goes on from NC_141561.1 coordinate 42,963,662, forward strand.
CAGCAGGACCTGAGACCAATCTCCCATGACGACAGTTCATGAAAGATTTGGCCCAGGCCTTTCAGGCATTGCTGGCTGCTTGCTTTGTTCTCTTTCTGCCACCCCATTCTGCCACCCCATTTCCTGTACCCTGAAGAGGCACCTTCACCAGCATCTAGGGCAGACCCTGATCTGCACAAGTCTAAAGGAAGGGCATGGTGAGATCTTGGGTGTGATGTTGGTTTCAGCAGTCTCCTCTCCCAGGACCTGAGGGGATGGGAGGATGATCAGGATGACAGGTAGGCAGGAGACCGACTTTTCTACCTGCTTCTGCACAGGAGAGCATCAGCAAAGCACCGCCAGCAGCAAGGAGGCAGCGGGAGAACTGGACAACAGCCCTGTCACTAAGGCCATTGCCCGCCACCTTGGCATCGATCTCTCTGCAGAAGGGCGCGCAGCCCGAAACCGGAGAGGGATCGTCGTCATCGTCCATGGGGCACCCCTGACAGGTACGTGAGCGGCAGGCCGTGGCTGCCAGGATGGGGGGCAGCAGGAGAGACATATATCTCCTGGTGGACCACGGTGCTTGGTTGACCAAGTGAAGTGAAGCAAGGTGAGCCACAGCTCTGCTGGTACATGAAGCAGCCTCAGGCCTTCGCCTAGCTGGTGCAGGTGGTGTGGCTCATCTTGTGTCCCTGCTAGGAGCTGGGCTCTCGTTCCCGCAAGCAGTGTGGCCATGTTCCTGTTGCTTTGTGGGACCACATTGCCTCGGGTCCATGTTGCCTCGTGGGAGCAGTCCCTAGCCCACACTGACCCTCAAAGTGTGCCCAGAGGTTGCCTGAGACAGCAGCGAGCAGCACAGGCTAGCGAATAATAGTCTGAGTGGTGGTGGGACAGGGCTGGAAGCAGTGTTCTGGCCCAGGGTCGAGGTCACCACAAGGGACAAAGTCCTCAGCTGAAGATGAGGTGGAGATGATCCACATTTCTAACCATGCTCAGGCTGCCTCCCTCATGGTCTCTCCTTAAGGGGCACGTGCTTTCCCCCTGCCCTTGAAAATGTGAAATACTTTTTGGGGCATTTCCAGAGCCTGTCCCTGACAATGCCTCATGTGCAAGTGTCACCAAGCAGTCTTCCTCTCTCTCAAGGCAAGACCACGGCAGCGGTCGCGCTGTCCAAATACTATGGCGCTGCCTGCTTGTCCATCGATGCCGTGGTGGAGGAAGCCATCTCGAAGAGGAGCAGCTCAGCAGGGCTGTGTGCCCAGGAGCTGTGCATCAGGGCTGCCATCGAGCAGAAGAGCCGCAAGGAGACAGAGCGTGCGGGTAAGGAGAAACGCTGGACCCCCAGCAGCGCTTCAGAAACCCACCATGACCATCCACCTCCCTTGCTCCAGAGAAGCAGCTTGACAGCCCTTGGGTCTCTTGGGGAACATGGCTGCAGCGTGTAGAAATGCAAAGCCGTTTCTTCAAACATCTCTGGGTATTAAAAAAATTCTCTATTTTCCGGGATCCGGCAGGGGCACTTTTCCTGCTCCTGAGCTTCTTGGCACCGGTTCCTTTTTCTAGGAGCAGTGAAGCACACTTGTTTGTGTCTTACTGAGAGTTCTCCTGTTTCCTCAAAGCTGAATCCAGCTTGCTCCTCAGGGCCGTCAGGCAGAACTGCTGCCCACTTTAAGAAGGAAAAAGGTCTCTAAAGTGGCTCATGAAGCATTAGACGACTGACTTTGAGTGTGGCTTCACAAACATGAGAGGAAGGGAAGGATCACCTTCTGGGGCAGTTTCAGATGAGAGAGATGCTGCAGATGAGCTCTTTTCTCCAGAGATGTTCCTATACAGGCTGTCAGGTTAGGCAGCTCGTGCCAGTTGTGCTGTTCTCCGTTGTGAGACCGGAGACTTTAAGGAAACTTTATTGGGCAGCTGGTGCCCCAAGCTCTGCAGGGTGAGGCCAGACCCTGTCTGTGGTGGGGGCAGTTTTGCGTTGCTCAGCTTTGAACTTGGCTGGGTTGGGAGCTGGTGAAAGGAAGAAGGGCCTGGGTCCCCGGTGGGGTTATCCCATGTGGAGGATTTAGCTCCAGCAGAGATGGGTGATGCAGCTGGGGCAGGGCTGCGTGTTACGGTCTCTATCTGAGAATGTAGGATGGGGGCAAGGTACAGAAACAATAGTCCTGGAGGACAAATCCTTGGCTTGATCCATAGGGCGAGTGACTGTGGAAAAGGTGTTACTTGTGTGCACGTTTGTTGGGACGGACACGGGGCTGTGAATTAAAAGCTCTCTAGCTTTCCAATCTAGTTTCAGGTGGTGTGCTTTCTCGTGCTAATAAGAGAAGCAGGGAGGGAGCTGCTTCTGGGAGCAGTGCTGCCAGTGCCAGGCAGGCTGGGGGACAAGTGCTGTGTCCCTACCAGGGCACAAGGCTGTGCTCATGGAGGTGCGAGGTGCCTGCTTGCTCCCCACAGCGCCCGTCGCCAGCCCCACTGAGCCGTTTGTCCCCTCCACAGGTCAAAACGCAGATGCCTCCCGCCGCCGGCAGTTCCGGGCCCGTGGCAAGCGCAGCCCAGACAGGAGCCAGTCGCCCTCTGCCAACAAAGTCAGCCTGCAGTCTGTCGGTTCCCAAAGCTCTGCAGCGGCCAAGACAAAGAAAAAGGAGCGCCTGTCCCAGAAACAGCATGTAATGGACCTGACAGGCTCCCGGGTGAAGCGTGATCGGCACAGCTTAGTGCATGGCACCTTTCTGTTGCCTTTGAGAATCATAGAATCTTAGAGGGGTTTGGGCGGAGGGGACCTTTAAAGGCCACCCAGCCCAACCCCCTGCAGGGAGCAGGGACATCTCCAACCACATCAGGTTGCTCAGAGCCCCGTCCAACCTGGCCTTGAATGATTCCAGGGATGGGGCATCCACCACCTCTCTGGACAACCTGTTCCGATGTTCCAGCGCTCTCATCATGAAAAATGTCTTCCTTCTGTCTAGTTTGAATGTCCCCTCTTTGAGTGTAAAACCGTTACGTGTTTTCCTGTCGCTACAGGCCTTGTTAAAAGTGCAGGGGCTGCTTACCGTGGCGGGGCTCTGTGTCACCCAGAGCCTGGTGTGGGGAACGATAGTGCAGAGAGGCAGCTGGGCAGGTTGGGGATGGCGTGGGGTGGGAACAAAAACCTGTGTTCTGCCAGAAAAACTCGACTGAGTGCATGGTTTGTTGGCAAAGTGGCTGCAGGTGGTGAGCAAAGCTGTGGGACGCTGTGCCAGGGGCTTGCAAGCTTGGGTCTCTTGTGGCCAAGGGATGTGACCCCCAGGGTTGTCCCCTGGAGCTGCTGGCCTGCCCTTTGGGTCTATTGTCTTGCGAGCGAGAGACCTGAGCTGCAAGCCCAGCAGCTGGAAATGTTCAGGGGGTTCCAAGGTGGTTTATTTCTCTCGTGGTGTTCAATGTTGCAGGGCTCATTGAGTTCTGAGCTCAGCTCAGCCCTTCCCTGCGTTCCTGCGCAGCGATGGCTGAGCATCAGTGACAGCGCAGCGGGAGAGCTGGGCGTGATGAGCTGCGTGCTGCCTGAGGACTTGCTGGTGGCCATCCTCTCGGAAAGGCTGCAGGTACGTGGGGTGGGGGCAAATGATACGTTCCTGCTACAGAGAGACAGGCGGTGAGGTACAGTTTGCAGAGGAGGGGATCTGTATCTGCTGTTGGAGAAGTCCTGGGCTGCGTGCAGGCACGCCTGGGTCAAGCTGCAGATGCTAGAAGCTGGCAGAGCGCAGGGAAAGATCAGAGCTTGTCTGAGCCGATGCTCTTGGAACGACGACGCGCTGCCCTTTGCCGTTTGGGCTGACTGAGTAGCTGAGAGCCCAGCGCGTGCCATCGCTGACTTTCTCTTCCTTTGCCACTTGACTCACAGCTGAGCGACTGCTTCCAGGGAGTGGTGTTTGATGGCCTGGAGACCTGCTTTGCATGCAGCACGGCATCTGCGCTCCTCTGCCTGCTCAAAGCTGTGGGAAATCGGCCTCACATCTATTTTGTGAACCTCTTCCGGGATTATGCTTCTTTGAAAGCCAGGGAGACAGCCGCGAAAGAGCAGGAAGGTAAGAATCTTCATCTCCGCGCCTTTCCAATCTTCTCTCAAGCCCTCAACCTTACCCGTGTGTATCTGTGTCACCAGCAGAGCTTGTAAGAAACAGTTTTATGAATCCTTCCGCCTTTTGCCTCAGTGTAGCCAGCACTCAGCTCACAGTTGCTTAAACACAGCAGAGCTGAGGCTGTAAGATTCCCCTTGGTCTCTGCCATTAAAGCTTGGGCACAAGTGCAAGCTGTTGTGGCTCAGTAACTACCCACCCTCCAGCTGTCCACAGTGCTGGTGCACGTGAGCCAGGCAAGGTACAGGCGACAGTTTGGGGGATTCTCTGAACGCTGGAGCAGGGATATGAGCTCCCCAGGATGGCCTGGCAGGATGATAGGCTGGGTCGGGACAGAGCTGTGAATCCTTGCAGCTCCTCCAGAACTTGCAGTGGCTAATGGTTTCACCTCTGGTCTGTGCTGAAGAACGGGAGCGGGAAGAAGCTGCCAGGAGGGAGGAAGCACGTCTCTGGGAGATGGATGAGGAGGAGTACGATGCCCTCATGGAGGAACAGAAAACTCAATTTAATCAGAGGCTCCTACAAGCCCGGCGTGAGAGGAGGAGGAGGTCTGTAAGCCTTCCATGGACAACTCCCCAGGATAGTGTCCCTCAGGGCCTTCCCTGCTCCAGAGACCTTGGTTGAGCTAAGAGGGCTTTCAGAGCAAACGCCAAAAGTGTCTATTCCAAGCCGCACAAGGATGGCCAGTTCCACCTCCCTGGCTCCCGACAGGGGAGGGACTTTGCGCTGGGAGAGAAGAGAACATCTTCTCTCCGATTCAGCAGTGAGCCCTCTGGCATAGACGCTGGCTGCAGGCAGCTGGGCTCTGTGCTTGCCTTGCCGCTGCACCCACAAGTGTCTCTGAGTTAATGCTGTGGATGGCCATCTTCTTCATCCCTCTTCCTCACCAAACCAGAGGGGCTGTGGTGTGGGCTGGTGTGAGGTGCAGCTGTGCTGCCTTGGTGTAGAGAGCAGTCCTGCTGTAGGTGAAGCCCGTGCAACGCTGATCTCCCAGGGTTTTCCTGACTGAGCGCCGCCAGCCATAGAAGCTGGTGTCTCTTCGGCTCCCCTTCGCCTGCAGCAGCAGGGGAGCCTGGGAGAAGCTGTGATCCAGCAAAGCAGCCCTGTCCAGGAGGATGCACAGGGGAAGTGTCAAACTGGGAGGGGGATCTGCTTCAAGTGAGCATGCATTTCAGCTTTTCTGTCAGCACAGGCCCCAGTTTGTTGCTCTGGGAGGAGATGGCTAGGGCTGCTTCCAATCTTGATTTCCAGGAGAGACGGCACAAGTTTCCCGTGGTGACGGCTGGGTTCCAGCAGGAAGCCTGGTTGATGAGAGCCTGTTTTGCAGGAGGGGAGTTACCTTTGCTTTCTGACTGATGTGAGTGTCCTCAGTAAGGAGCAGGCTATGCCCAGGGAGAAGGGCTGGATAAGCCTCGTAGGTGTTGGCGCAGGGATAAGGAGGCGTTAGTGATTTGTGAGCTGGTTGAAACTGGGAGAGCAAGAGAGGGCTTCTGGCATCAGTGCGCAGAGATGGTGGATCCGTCCTTGGCAGTGTGCTGGAGGGGTCCAGGTGGACCTGATTGGAGAAGCAGCACAATTTAGACTTTAGGACAGCAAAGCCTAGATTTGGCTGGCCCTGGAGGACCCCTCTCACCTTGCCGCCCTTTGGATGTTCCCAGGCTCCCCAGGTTGAGGGAAGTCCATGGCGATGGCCTAAGAGTTCTGTCTGGCCTCAGGGTCAATGAATGGCGTGCAGGGCCAGCTGGGATTGCAGCGAGCCCACATTTCTGGTGGTGACTCACAGGGCTGTTTTCTGTTTGGCTTCCTGAAGGGCGATGGAGCAGCCTGACGAAAAGCACCGTCAGGAGCTGGAACCCCTGAAGGAGGAACAAGAGCTGGAGAATTCCAAGAGGAGTAGGAGCGAGCTTGGAAAAGACCAAGTTAACGCTTCAGGGAAGAAAATGCAGCCTGGAGTCAGACAGGTGGGTGGCTGTGTTTGTAGAGATGAGTAAAAGCCCTGGGGAGCTTCTTCCCACGGAGCTGTACCATTCCCCGAGAAGCCAGCAGCCACACGCGGCGCTGGGCCCAGGAATGGGCCTGAGTGAGTAACACGTGGGGTTGTGCTGGGAAACAAGAGCCGGTGTTTGCTCATGCTGCTGCTTGGCCAGGGATGTTTTCCCATGGGTTTGCTGGGGAGCTGCATTTGTGGGATCATGCTGCCTTTGAGTCTTGGCTTCACATAACTCCAGACATTCACTGTGAAGCCCTAGATAGTTTTAGTCCAGCATTTCTCCCCACTCTGCACATGACTTACACCTCTGGGCCATGATCCGTCTGGGATGGGGTGTCTTTTGCTACATGCCTGGCAGGAGATCCCGCCAGGCCTTAGGTATTCAACCAGACTTCCTCAAGGGTCAGCCAGGCACAGGGACGCTCAGCACACCAGAATGGAGCCCAGAGGACTGCACAGGAGTACGGAGGTGTTTTAATTTCCCGGTTTGGTTCGGAGAAGCTTTTCTACTTTTCATCTGGTGGGCAGGACTCCCCATCAGTCTGGCACTGGGGAGTTTGGTTTCAGTTGAGCTACCCTGGGTACCAGCTGTGTTCTGGATTGGGATTTGTGGAGCACCCAGCACAGGTCTCAGGCGAGGCTTGGGGTGCTGTTGCAAAGATCATCACTGCCCTGCAGCATCTGAGTTGGTGCTTTGAAATGCTCACTGCTTTTTCCTGCTCCTCCTGCCCAGAACACGAACGCATCCGCCAGCAACACCAGCATTTCCACCAGCAACCAGTTGGATGCCACCAAAGGGGTAGACAAGAGAGGATCTGTAAAGAAGCACTCAGGCGCTGTTGGGAGTGACAAGGAAGAGAAGAGAAAGCAGAGCAAGGTTTCCCTGATGGATGCCTGCCCAGCCGTGCGTGTGCAACACTCAGACGCAGAACAGGGGGCTCTGAGTGACAGCGAGAACTTGGCCCTGAGGTTTAAGATCTATGAGGCATCGCAGAAGTATGTGGCGCATATCTTGTCATTCTGGGACAGGGTTCAGGGTATCCTGCTGTCCCCTCTGAACCAAGCGGAGGTGCGGCACAAAGCAGAAGCCCGGCGCCAGCCTACCTTGAGCCACAGGAGCCAGCAAAACAGAGGGAAAGAGCATCAGGTGACACTGGAAAAGGAGTGCAGGAAGAAAGAGCGCCTGGAGGAGTCTGTGAAGAAAGAGCGCATGGAGAAGGAGAGCACCAAGAAAGAGCGCCTGGAGAAAGAGGGTGTGAAGAAAGAGCGCCTGGAGAAGGATTGCTCCAAGAAAGAGCGCATGGAGAAGAAGCGCACGAAGAAGGAGCGGCTAAAAAATCTGGAGGCTCTTGAGGACTCCGCGTTATCTGAGCTGGAAGGGGAAGGTGCAGAAGGGTCATGCAGAGGCCAGCGTGGCAGGGTGCCCTGCTTGACCATCGAAGCACTGGGCTCAGAAGATGTGACCAGGAAGATCCTGGAGAGCAGCAAGCTGCCAGTGGCAGAGCAGGTAAAGCCCTGTGAAGCTCAGGTGCTGAGCCTGCCATGCTCTGCCCTGGTGCATTGCGTCCCACGGACAAGGGCACAGAGCCTTGTCCAGGCCACTGTTCCACAACGGCTCCGGAGCAGCCCCGTGGCTGGAGAGGTTCTCACCATCCCTCAGACGGGTGCAAAGCGGGAGTGCTCTCTCTTCAAGCATCCTGTCCGTTCAGTTTCCCAGTGTGGAAATCATTCCAGATGGTTCCAGGGCAGGGCAGCTCACGGTCAGTGTTGCCTTCAGCTGAGTCACTCAGAGGAGAGATTTCTCTCTAGGTCTCAGCTGTAGGTCCTGGCACTGCTCTGGAGCCTGCCCACCCCACTGGGCGTAAAAAAGCACTGTACTCCCTATAAATAATAATTTTAAAAACCCCATTGCCAAAAGCTCAGTGCCTTTAAGGAAGTGGGAGGTTGAAGGTGACGGGAGTATAAAGAGAGTTTTCTCTTCTGCTTTAGATCTTGGATGAGCTGGGACTGGGTCCCTCTGGGCCTCCCATTCCCCCTCCTGCTTTGTACTCCGTGATCCGCTACCCGGAGAAGCGAACGGCCCCTGCAGCAGGAGAAGCCCTCCAGCACTTCCAGCTTGTTGTGCCAGAAGGTGCTGTTGCGGAAGGAGAACAGGCAGCGACTGTAAGTGTCGTGGATGCCCCCGCTGTGCCCGCAGTGAAGGTTTCAGGGCAGGGGCCAGGCTGCATGGGGGCACGGGGGGCAGGCGAGATGGAAAAGAATCACTGTGGAAGGGCGGTCAAATCATGACGGGGCCACGTGTCTGCAGGCATCCCTTCTGTCTGTCCAAAAGAGACAGCTGTGCTGTCTCTCTGCTGAGAAATAGGATGGTTCTTTATCATGAGAGAAAAGAGCCACAGCTTTCTTTCCAGGGTGGGATGTCTCCAGGCAGGTCTGACCTCTCTCTCTCTTCTCTCTCTCCCCTTGCTGTTAAGACCTCCAAGAAACAGGTCACTCCAACAAGGGGGCGGTCGAGGAAGGAGAAAGCTGTGGGTAGCCCGAAGACTCTGAGGAAGAAGCGCAGCTCCAGCCGGGGCAGCAGAGATCTCCAGAGGCCGGACACAGGAGCACCCACATGTCCTCCCAGGTTGGACCAAAGTGATGTGGACACGGTTCCATCCCCAGGGAGACCTGTCAGGCGAGCTGTGAGGCAGGAGGTGACCCCTCTGCTTCGCAGCCATCTCGCCAGACAAGGTCCCTCATCTCCAGCTCTGCAGGCACCCTCGGCCGGTGCCTCCATGGCATGGCAAGTCCACAACCCTCCGTTCCTCATTTGCTTCTTCCCAGTGTTTGAAATCTCCTTTTTAATTGCCAGGCTGAGCAGCTGTCGGTGGATAGTGCCTGCCCACGGTGAGGTGCAACTGAAGGTCCACTTCAGCTCCACGGAACCGGGCCAGTTTGAGCAGACGCTGCATTTTGAGATCCTGGGGACAAAGCATCTGTACCAGCTGCCCTGCAGGGGCACCTGCCTGTATCCCGCCATCAGCCAGGACCCGCGGTAAGGCTGGCGCGTGGGAGCCCTCACGCATGGCTCCCCCTGAACTCAGAGCCAGGGCTGCCCCTTGTACCCCTGTGACCTTCTGGCTTGGGCACAGCGTGCTGCCTGAGCAGCCCAGCATCTTCCCGTGCTTGGAGCTGGGAACCAGTCCTGGTACCTCAGCCACCCAGAAGGGTTATGGCTTTCTGACCAGGTTTCCTACCTAGGAGCATCTCACAGCTCCTCATTCCCTGTTTCTCTCCCCAGGCTGGTGTTTCCCCACCAGAGGGAGAGCAAGGAGGATGAGGACATCATCTCCAAGAAGTATGTCATGGACACGGGTGTTTTCCACTTTGGACCGCTGCTGTGTGGGAAGCCAAGAGACGGGTACGTGCTCCCAGCCCTGAGTTAGCAGCTGATGCTCACACAGAAGGCGGAAGAAGCCATGTGCCTGGCATACTGTTATTTTTCCAGGTGCCTTTCCACTTAGATTTTGTAAAACGCTCTTTGAGTGCGTGACTGCATCGTCACACCTCTGGCATGGAGGCACCAAGTATAAGGGCAGACATCAAAGCAACGCAAGGATGAACCCATATTCCGTGCAATGTGCCCCAAAGTGATCCTTTTTCTTAGCCTGCTCGTGGGAACATGGTCTTCCAGTGCAGCCTGCCGCTGCCCGGACACGGTGCTTTCCTCAAGATGTGATCAAGACTGTGGTCCTGGCATCTCCTCTGCAGCCTTTTCCCCTTTTGTGGACAGGTACAAGGAGCTGCGCTATCCCAGCAACTGCGAGAAGATAACCATCCTGAACGTCAGCCCCTTGGAAGCAGAGGTGCATTTCTCCTTTGAGCGCGATCTCCAGGAGAGCACGTTCCTTTTAGAGCCTCCCAGCATGAGGCTGCAACCGAACGAGAAGCAGGTAGGAGACAGGCAGGTAGGACAGGCAGCGGTGGCAGTGCCCAGGAGCTGTTTCTCTTGCTGACTGAATGCTCTTGTGTGTTTGTTCTTGCGGGGACGGGGCTAGGAGCTGAGCGTTTGGGCGTACCCCACTTCAGCCGGCCTGGTGGAAGACAAGCTCATCTGCTGCGTTCAGGGGAACCCAGAGCCGGTGGTCTTCCGCCTGTGCTGCCAGGGGGTGCAGGTGGAGCTGGGGGTCAGCCCCAAGGAGCTGTCGTTCAACACGCTGCTTCTGCCCAGGTCAGTCACCCCACAGCCCCTCGCCGGGGACAAGAGCTGTCAGCCAGGGCTGCTCCAAGTTCCATTCAACTGCAAGACTAACATGCCCATCAAGCAGCTGGTGCTGAGTGTCTCTTTTTGTCTGCAGGAAGGACAATGAGACCCTGGCCCTGCAAAACCGCACACCGCTGCCCGTGGCCTGGCGGCTCATTGGGCTGGAAGACCTGGGCGAGGACTTCTCGGTGTCAGAAGACAGCGGCATCGTGGGTCCCCACACGGAGTTTGCTGTGCAGCTGCGTTTCAAGGCCACAAAGGCTCTCAGCATTCTGAAGACGATCCAGCTGGAGGTGAGGGGGACTGTGCCCTCCCTGGCAGAGCAGGGCAGAGTGATCAGCCCTGTGCTCTTAGGGATGGAGGCTGCTTGAAGGGTACCCTGCAAAGAGGGCAAAAGGATGAGCTTCCAGAGATTCTTTCCTTCCTGCACTGCTGGGGGGCCGTGCCCTTAGCAGCAAGGGGCTCTTGGGGACGAAGTGACTGCTCGGGTGCCCTGGTAGCTGAGCTCCATGGGGCAAGTATATTGGGGAGTCAGGAAGAGATGGGCCTGACAGGGACAGGGGTGCTACGACCCCAGCTTCTGCTGCCTCCAGCTGGGTTTGCCAGCACACGCGCTGCATCCCCGGGCATCCACGTCACCCCAGAAAACCAGCCGCTGCCTCTGCAGGGCTTACGGCTGGGTTATGAGGCTGCGCCCTGAGCCCGCGCTACAACCACCTTGCTGCTGTGCCAGGTTGAACGCTGTCCTTGGGTTGTCCAGACTTTGGCATGCTCGCTGCACCCGTCCTGGCCTCTGTCTGGGGCTCTTGACAGAGAGCGACAAACTCTCGCCCTGGGAGGCTGTTCCCCATGGTTTCGGGGATGCATTTCAGTGAGGACGCTGGGTGATTGAAGAGGAGAGGGTTGGTTGTCGATGCCCCCTGCTCTGGGACACCTCACGCCTGTGGTGGCTTTAAGATCCCTTTGCTTCCCAGGGTGCTTTAGCAGCCACGCGGCTGCTGGCGGAGAGAAGAGTTGGGCTGACAGGGTTTCTTACTGCGGCAGAACCCCGCTGGGTCAGCCCGGGAGATGAACAGGTTAGGAAAGCTTGTGTGCTCACAGCGCTTGTCACGCAGGGGAGGCCATGGGGGAAGCAGCCTGTAGAGACAAGGACTCAGATATTGTCTAGCAAAAGAATGAAGGAGAAGGGGCTAAGCAGTGCTTGTTTCTTGTCACCTCAGGTTTCAGATGCAGAAGACATCTTGGGGGTCGTTCAGACCGAAAACATCAAGATCTCCGCAGAGGCCTGCGAGCCTGCTCTGAGCACCAGCGTTTCTCAAGGTCAGGGGGTGCCCCCGAAACAAAGTAATGCGGGTGCATGGCAGTGCCTTTGCAGATGGGCAACCAAAGCACTTCTCCACTGCTGCCAGAGCTGGGCGCTGAGGTCCCCCAGCGTTTGGGTGCGGGGTTGTCCCTGCTGGGCACGTTTGGGCAGCAGCCCCTATGGCCATTCATCACGAGCACTCCCCAGGGCTGTGGTGTGAGGGGTGGGAGGGTACAGGTGGGTGATGGGCAAGGGAAAGGGACCCCAGCCAGCATGATGGCAGGGGACCAGCGGTTCCTTCCCGAGCTGCTGGCTCTGCTTTGGTGATCAGCCCCTCCACTGTCTCTTCTCTCTCCTCTGCAGAACAACTGGGCCAACTTCCAGTGAGCGAAAACCATCAGCATGGCCCGTGCCAGCCAGAGGAGGTCAGAGAAGAGCATGGAGGTGACCTCCAAGCCCCACCAAGTGTGCAGAGCCAGGGCCGGGCTGCAGCTCTCTATCCGGCTTGGTGGGGAGTCCAGCGTATCCCTCTTCGGCCTCATCCTCCTGCTCAAGGCACAGGGACCCCTCACCATCACAGCCGGCGGCACCACTACCTCCGTCCCCTTCAAAAACCTCTTCCCGCAGCCCCTGGCCTTTCCAGACCCAGTGGAGCACCTGGCCTTCACCATCAGGGGCCCTGAGAGCTGGCGTGCCAGGAAGACCGCCTCCATCACCATCTCCTTGGAGGGCGGCCTGTACGCTGACGAGGCCCCTTTCACCAGCAAGGTGCTGCTCTCCTGCCCGGGGAGGGGCAGGCATCTCCTGGGTCTACCACCTCAGGGGCCTCCCCCCTCCCCAGTGACCTGTGCCCCCTTGGGAGGTCCCTGGACAAAGCTGCCCCTCACCCATAGTCTATTAAAAGAGTTCTCATTGGTGTCTATTCATCTTAATTTAAGCTGGATCCATCAAATTAGTGGTTGTAAAAGTAGAGTATGTTGCAGAGTTGCATTCTAATAGAGAAACAATTTGGGACTTAGCGGCCAGAGATTAATATTGCCCATGTAGAAAATCAGAGCAAAGAAAAACACACCTTGATTTCTGGCAGCTGAGCTGGGTGCGCTGGGATGCAGAATAACACCAAGTCCTTGACTCCCTGGCAGCAAGGGTTGACTGGTAGCGGAAGCCCCAGAGCCCTATTGCTTCCTGTGACCATCCCGAAAAACTGTCTTTTGAGATCTCGTTGATCTATGGTTGCTTTTCAGCATGTTAGTCCTTCATGGTGAAGCGGGGCCAATCCTGGGTGCCTTGCCTTACCGTTCTGGGTGGTATGAAATGGGTTTGTTTGTCAGCACTTGCCCCCTTTTCCCAGTTGAAAACACAGCCTCTCAACATCACTTGTAGCCTTTGCGTGTCGGTCTCTTCAGGGGTTTTTAGCACGTTACTGAGTGAAGACTGAGATCAAATTTCCTTGCCAAAGGCTGGTAATGGTTTTCCCATCTCATTTGTGCAACTATCCCCACAAATGCCCTGCTGATCTCCCGAGTTCCAGTTCTTTGTGCCCTTCAGGCACTGACAGAAGGATCAAACGGAGCCGTTTCTGCCAGCGCTGCGCTCAGCCCGCGGCTGTTCAGTGCTCACTCGTTAGGCAAGAGTTTGGATTGCCATCGAGCCCTCTCTTGTGACTCCTGATGGGAGCAGAGCTGGCTTCAGCTCTTAAGAATGAAATTTGCTAACAGAATGAGCCGGTGGCTGTAGACGCTTATACCCAGCAGGACCTTCAGGAGACATTCAAGCGCAGGAACCCTTTCCACCAGCCAGGAGAGGCCAACAGAACACGCAGCTGACGGGGTGTGCCAGCCGTTCCTTGCTAACAGTCCTTTAGAAAAGGCTTTGGGGCACAGCCACCCCAACAAGCAGTTCACCAGTTGTGTGCCGCCTTTCTTGTGCACACGGGTGTGTTCCTGTTTGCGTGTCTGGAAATTCCCAGGATCGAACAGCTTTTGCTGTGCAGCTCATCCAAGTGCGCTTTTGTTTTGAAGGATATCTGTATTTTTCTGAGTAGATGAAGGGATGTTGTTTTGCCTGGCCATTGCATATTTTCATTTGGCCGGCAAATGAGTGCAGGTTTTACATGTTTCTGTTTCTGGGTTTCTGTACCAAACATGGAACAAACGTGTGAGGCAGAGGAGGGAGAAGTCTGGGGAGGTTTGAGAGTTCATTCTCCGGAGCCACGGCTCCCTCGTCTTGCCGTGAGGGTCCGTCCTTGGTGAGCGACAGCTACAGGGGCACGGGAACAACCTGTTCAGCGGGAGTGGTGCTGGGTTCCCACCTTCTTGGACGGTCTTTACCGTTGCTGTTTCCTGGTTCAGAGAGAGACTTCAGTTGCAAACGTGGTCCAAGCCGCGCGTGGGAGGCCTGCACGCAGCTCCCTTGGCCTTGTCACCGTGTGTGACAATCCAGGTCCCCTTGTGCGGTGGCTGTAAGCTCCTTGAACAGCAAGGGCTTTGTCTGGAGGATCTGCAGTTTCTCCTGGCCGTGACAGCCACTCTGGTAGGACAAGCCTGTCACACACTGGACTTTTATCTGCTAGCCTGTTATTAATCCTTACCCAAACGTTTTCATTCTCAGCGCTTGCCGTCACGGATTGGTATTCTTCAGAAGAAGCTGTGTGCCTTTTTCCTCAGGGTTGGCTCTGCTGCACTGACAAGGGTTCCAGCTGATGGGCTGTGGCTCGGCTTTCTGATCTATCTTGAGACTGCTTGCTAACGAATTTTGATTGCAATTATTCATGCCAAGTGTTTTTTTCATTGCCTTTCTGCTTTGGAAGCGAGCTCCAGATTCGGGAGCTGGGGGAAACCCTTCTGTGTCCTAGAGTGTGGTGGTTTAGCCCAAGTCACCACACAGCTTCTCACTCACCCTCCCCCTGCCCAGTGGGATGGGGGACAGAAGCTGGGAAGAAAGGAAGACTTGTGGGTTGAGATAAAAACAGTTTACTGAAATACTAAAAACTACAAGGATAACAGAATATAAGGGTATTAATATCTACAAAATATACAAAATGGACAGTGTAGGATTTCTCACCACCCGATGTCCGAATGACCAACACAGCCCGTCCCGAGCAGCGATCACGAAAGGACACCGAGCAGCAAGCAAAGGGGGAGAGCAAGCCAGCAAGGGAGAGGGAACGATGCCAGCAAGCAAGAGAGATGGAAAGAAGATGGATGCCAAGGGTGCATGCCAGAATGGAATGCCCAAATGGATGCCCCCTCCCATGGGCAACCCCCACTTCTATGCTGAGGATGACGTTCATGGCATGGAATACTCTCTTTGGCCAGCTTGGGCCAGTTATTCTGTCTGTCTTCTGCCCAGCTTCCCACATCTGCACGTTAACGAGACTTTAACGAGACTTGGCAAGCCAGACAGTGTCCGTGGTCTCCTTCACAACAGCTCCTATCATCAGAGTGTTTTTGCCAACAGTCTTCACAGATGAAATCCGAAGCACACCAGCTACTGAGACGAAAATTAACTCCATCCCTGCTGAAACCAGGACACAGACGTAGGAGATGACGCAAGAAATACTGCTCAGATACCTGAATTTCCTTCCAGCTGGAAGGTCTTTGTTGGGGAAGTCTTTACACTGCAGGCAGTGTTCAGTGAAGCTGATTTTAGAGATGCTCTAGACTGTCCGCATTGGCTGTTGGTGCAAGGAGTTTGGAAGTCTCATTCAAAGGTCTTTGACATGAGGGGCTGGGTTGGAAGGGCCTGTGAGAAGGACTGTCAGGTTGCTTTTGGTGGAAATAGCCTTGAATGTGGTTTTACTGAATGACAGGGAAATGGCAATGCTCAGAATTGTATTCAAACTCACAAACAGTTCTATGAAATGTTTGTGTTCCCAATATAACCGTACAAAAACAGCGCCTAAAACATCGGGAATGGCAGGTTAGAAAGGAAAGGGAAAATGTGGATGTCTGCGTTTTGCTGCTACAGACCTTAAAAACGGACTTCTTCAGTCCTTCCAGTCAACTTAGACACTGCCCGCTGGTGATGATAAACCTTATTTGAATTTGGATAGATCCTATGATGCTAGCCTGCTTCCCCGTTTTTGAGTGTCCATAGTTGGTGTTGAAAGCCAAGCCAAACCACTGAGCACAAAGCAACTCAGCTCTCTCTCTGCCTGAGCAGGAATTGAGCAAATTCTCTCTTCCCGTGCTGTGCCACGTTCTGTTCTGGTTTTGTTTAGTGAGGGGGGACTACGCTGGCAGCTGCTCTAAGAAGCTTCTAGAAGTTTCCCCCTTGTCCAGTGGACTCGGCCGGGCCTAGGGCGGACCTGCTGCTGGCCAGGGCCTAGCCAATTGGTACCAGAATGTTCCGTGATAACGCCTCTGCGATAACGTATTTAAGAAGGGGAAAAAGAAAAAAAAAAAAAGAGAAGAGAAGATGTGAAGGAGCTGAGCGGGGGCAGGGAGGCGGAGGCACGAGCCCTGCACCCCTCACCCTCTGGCCTCCCGTCGGGCGGCGTCTGGGCCTGACTCGGCCCGGCCCGGCTGCAAGGAGCGGAGAGGAGATGAGATGGGAATGAGATGTGAAGAGACCCTGAGAGGCGTCTGCCTGCCTGTTGTGAAGGATTTCTGTGAGAGGAACGGCTGCAGGTCAAGGCATGGCCGGGGAGCTGCAGCTAGGCCATGAGACTGTTCCAGCCTGCTAAATAAACGCCTCAGGAGGTCAGGATGGGATTCAGACAGCAAGAAGAGAGCAGGGTCAGTCAGCTCTCCACATCTATATTCTGACATATTTTATGGAAAACCGGTAAAGGTCAGGGAGATGAGGACAAGAAGGAACGCAGACACTCACCTGCCCAAAAAAGTAAAAACCAAGGACCGACAACTTCCTCTACTTGTTTGCATGAGGGTCCCAGTTTTAAGCAACCCTGTTACTCTGGCCAGGACAAACAATCCTTCAGGATACACATCCTTGTTAGGTTCAGAAATGTTTGCAGCACGAGGTTCTCAGAGGAGCCAGACAATTCATTCTCTGGGTCCAAGAGGGTCCAAGCACTTGCTCTACATTTTTAGGGCTTTCTCTGCACAAGAAGGTCTGTTCTGGGGGCAAGCTGCTTCAGGTCTCTACCAGAAGAGAGACAAGGACAACTCCCAGGTGCCTGAGCCCTTCTCTGGCAGCAGAGACAGGGAACTGCAGCAAGAGCGACTCCAGGGATGCCTGGATCAAGAAAGAATCAGCTGACGATGCCACAGAATTGGAGTTGCTTTGCAGAACAAGCAGAGTGTGGGCGCGCATTCAGATGCACAACTGCAAGAATTCCTCTTGTGATGCCGTACTTTGCGCCCCAGCCTCTCTGCTTGGATGGCACGGGCCAGCTGTCGCATTTTTGTGACAGCTCCCATCGTGTCCGCACAGTACCGGCACCAGTTCCACCACAGCTGTGAACAGCAGTTGCCCCACTGGGGCAGAGAGGGACAGGGTCACAAAACCTCAAAAGTGCCAAAACCAGCCCCATCCCCACTGCCAGGGCAGGAGGGAGCAGCACACAAAGGTGGGCATGGCCAGGCCACGGGTGCTGGCCCCATCCCTTCCCCTTGGACAGAAAATTCACCTCCCCGCAAAAATCACCCTTGGGGTGGGAAATGGTGGGGATGGGAGACTGTTGGAGTAGGAAACCGTGACAGGGCTGAGAAGTCATGGCTGGGTTGGGAATCCATTGTGGGGATGGGAAATGAGCACTGGGGACAGGAAATCATCAGCGGGACAGGAAATCCTTGAGCTGGGAAGTTGCTGTGGTAGGAAAAGTCAAACCCTGGCAAGGCTGGCTGAAGCAGGTGCTGGCGCAGTGTTCGCCATGGGGACGCAGGCTGGTTGTCCCCCAGAAACCTGACTCTGACCAGCTGCCAGGGCAGGTACAGCAGCAGGCTCCAGCTCCTCCTGGGGCTCCTGCCCTCCAGGTAACCCCCTGTCGGACCCAGCTGCCAACAGCTCACCCCATCGCCCCGCTTTGCTTCCCCCACAGAGAAGCTCCCTCTCCAGCTGTCGATGCCGCCCAAGGTGCCCGGTGTGAGCTTCATGGTTCCGGGCGTGCCGCCGCCGGTCCCCGCCTGTGTGCTGCCCTCTGTTCCAGAGCTGCCGGGGTCCTGTAAGCCTGCCCAGGTCCACCCCGTCACCTACCAGGTGCCACAGGCCAGCATCTGGCACGGGGTGCCAGGGCCCCTGGGGGCCGCGGGGAAGTTGCAGCAGCTCCCCGAAAGCTGGCAGCTCCCTCCCGTGGTGCAGCTCCCCTCCATGCCTGCTTCCTGTCCCCGTGCCCATGGCTGGGAACAGCAGGTGGTGAGGGGGACACTGGTGTCCCACCAGCCGACGGGGCTGGGGCTGTGGGCTGTGGTGCAGGGGGAGCCCCTCTACCCCACAGGCTCCTGCCCGCTGCATATCGCTGCCTGCCACGGGCCCCCGCCACCCTGCCGCCCTGCAGCTCAGCATTGGGTGCAGGGCCCCCCTGCGCTCCGCACCCTGCCCGGCAGCACCCAGAAGCCATCACAGGCCTCCAGCGAGGACGGGGAGACCACCAAGAACAGCGTCCCTGCCGCCAGCCCACGCCAGCCTGTCCTCGCTCTGCCCACTGGCAGAACCATAGCAAAGCCCCAGGGTGAGCTTTGCGGGGTGACGGAGCCTGCAGGCGGGTGGCCAGGCTGAGGAAAGCTTGCATCGCCCCGCGGCTGGCTCGGCTGTGTTTGCTTTTCCTGCAGCACTGAGCACGCTGGAAGTTCCGGGCAAGCCTGCTCATGTGCCCGAGAAGGGGCCAGCCGCTCTCACCCAGCCCTTTCTGGAGCAGCCAGCGCACGCCACCAGCAACAACACGCTCAGCCGACCCCACGCTGCGCACACTGAGGACACTGGCCCCAGTGTCCCCGACAGCCCCAGCTTGGCCGCTTTCCTCCACGAGCTCCCCGACCTCTCCCAGCACGGGGCGGAGGGCGGCTGCCATCAAGAAGGAGTGGTGCTGGCAGGCCTGGGGGACAGCAAGGACACCATCCCTCATGTCCCCGACTTTACCGCCTTCCTCAAGGAGCTCCCCGACCTCTCCAAGTATGTGGCTGAGTGCAGCTGCCCACAGGAGCAAGTGGCACTGGCAGGGCTGGGGGACAGCCAGGGCACCGTCCCTCACGTCCTGCTTTTCCCCAACAGCCTCGCCAGCACTGCTTTCCTTCCTGAGCACCACAACTTCTCGGGGGACGTGGTGGTTGGCGACTGCCCCCAGGACCAAGCTGTTGAGACGCAGCGAGGGGACGGCCAGGACACCGCCTTGACTGCCAATGTCGCCAGCTTGACTGCTGAGGCCCTCGCTGAGCTCCTCGACCTCTCTGAGTACGTGGCGGAGGGCAGCTGCCTCAAGGAGTGAGTCGGGGCAGCGGGGCTGGGGAATGCTGAGGACGCTGTCCCCGATGTTGCCAGTGTCCCCCGCTTGACCACCTCCCTCAACAAGCTCCCCCACCTCTTGGAGTGCAGGGCAGAAGGTGGCTGCAACAAGGAGCAAGTGGTGGCGGCGATGCTGACTGCGGGATACAGGGCCAGGCGGGTGGGAGGTGCCTGCGAGCACCAGGGGGCGGACCTAGGGATCACAGGGTCAGGGGGCGGTCGGGTGTACGAGTAGCGGGGGGTATATAAGGCTTTGTGATGCAGCAGTAAATTGGCATTCAGAGCTAGACACCATGTGTCCGTCTCTTGTGTACCTGCGTAGGGAGTTGCGCAGACGGACAGGCGCCTAAGCCGTGCTGCCGATCGAGAGGTGACAATTGGTGACCCCGACGTGATAAGGCAGGCCTGCATTGGTGAGGGAGGCGCGCAGTAAGGCGTCTCTGTTTCAGCTGCTCGATATGGCTTTGATGGAGCAAGTGGTGAGTATGCTGAAAGGCGTGGGGCAGCAGGTGGAGAGCCCTGTGCATAAGAAGGACCTGGACCCGCTCTTCCGTTGGATGGTGCGGACAGGTATAGCGGCCGCTCCTTCTCACTGTGTGAGTAAGGGGGCCCTCGAACAAACAGCAGAGGAACTATTCCAGAGAGCCTGTGTTGGGAACAAAGAGGCTCTCTCCGGTCTTCTGCCGGCATTAGGCTCCCTCTGGGCCATGCTGGAGAAAGCAAAAGACTGCAGGGGTGCGTGGCAGGCGGCATGTGCTTTGCTGCGGCCTGAGGCTTGGAACCGCCCAGGAATGTCCCTTCCCAACCCTCTAACAAAGGACCAGCAGGAGCCGTGCCCAAAGGGGTTAGTGGGTCCGGGCGCCAGGCACCGCTCCCCAGCACCCACTCGGTTGCAGGACGACCGAGCGAGAAGGCGGGCAACGGACAAAGGTGCGGGGAGGGACAGGGTGGGGGAACAAATTGTGAGAAGGTTTGCGTCCCAGCTAAAGTCGTGGAGGGAAAAGAAAATGGCGGCGGGGAAGAAGATGGCGGGAGGGGGGCCGGAGAGCCGTTACTGGAGCCATTTACAGTGCCGCTCCACACGCTCCCCTCTGGCCCTTCAGCGCCGTCTGAGTGTCAGATGTGGGGAAGAGAGGGTGGTGGGGCGTACTGGGGTTTGGGAAAAGGGGGATTGGTCCGGATTCCCGAGGCGCCTCCAGAGGGCACCGGCTCCGGAGCCAAGGGGACGAGTCCCCTCTTCAGTGCCCCCGCCATATGGGGTACCGATAGCAGGGCGAGAGGATAAGGCGCTGCTCCCAGAGCGAGCAAGGGAAGAAATACAGGAGAAAGAGGGAAGAGAGAAAAGGCTTGAGGAAAAGGTAGAGGAGTTACGAGAAGAAATGAAGCGCTTGGTGTGCAAAGAGGGGGCACCGAATAAGGACAGGAAGCGAGCAGCAGCAGAACGCTGGACGATCACCGCACGGGAGTGCGTGCTTGCTGATTGCACGCTGCAGCCTGAGGAGGGGCCAGCGCGAACGGCATATCCAGGGCTGATCCAACCAGGGGGAAACCGTGCTTGGAATCCGCTTGATTACAAGCTTTTAATGCAGTTGCGGAAAGCTGTGACAGAAGGGCGTATCATGGGACCCTCTGCACAACTGCTGTTGGACACCATCGCCATGGGCGGCCCATTAATATTTGATTGGCGACAATGCGCTCGTGCTTGCCTTACTCCTGCTCAAGTCCCCATCTGGGAGCAGATGCTGCGAGAGGAAGGGGAAAAGCTGCTATTGCAGGCGAGAGATGAGCCAGACCATCCCATTTATGGGGCCCACATAGATATGTTGCTAGGCACGGGACCCTGGCTCGCTCCGCAAGATCAAGTTGAGTTGCCACTTCCTGTGCTGATTGCTGCAGCTGGGCTCGGGCAACAAGCCTTTGAGCGTATGAATCCTGTGCTCTCAGGGACACCGAGTTATCTCCATATAAGACAAGGCTCAAATGAGACTTTCGGCCACTTCGCAGACAGAGTGCAAACTGCAATAGCAGGGTCCTCTTTCCCAGCAGCTGCACAGGAAGTGCTAGTGCGAGACTGCTTGCGTACAAACTGCTTAGCGGCGTACACGCAAGCTCTTGCAGCGCTCCTGGCTACGGCTAGTGTGAGGGATATCATCCAGCGAGGGTGCGAATTTGGTCGCACGTAGGAAACAGCACCACTAGCTGAGGCCTTGCAAGCTTTTGCAGTGCAGTTGACTGGCTCCAGCGGGGGGGGGGGTACTTGTTTTAATTGTGGAAAAGCAGGTCACCGAGTAAAGGAGTGCCCAAAGAAGAAAGGACGAGGAAACATCGTTTGCTGGGTGTGTGGAGGCCCTCATCGAGCACGAGAGTGTCCGCAGAGGTTCCGAGGTGATCAGGGAAATGGGGGGGCCGGACGGAACAAGGGGTCGCCTGCCCGGCAAAACGCCTGGACCCCACAAGCAGCCGCATGGACGGGCCCGTGGGCGGGGCCCGAACCCGAGCAAGAATAGCAACAAAGGCAGCCCAGGTCGGGGGTGGCTCCTCTACACTAGGGCCCCTCACCAATCAAGTTGAGGCCGGGGCATGGGTGGCGGGACATACGGCTCTTGAACAGGGGTATGAAATACCACCACAAAAAACCGATGGACAGAGGGTGGCAGTTACATCCCTGCATACAGAGACTCAAGAGAAAAAACCCTTACCCTTGATTGCACTGACATTTGACATGACTACTCGACCCAAGGTACAGGTTCAGGTTTCTCTGGTAGGTTCACGACACCACAAACCTGCTCAAGCTACGATCACCTTCTTGGTAGACACTGGGGCTGACGTGACTACCATCTCAACTACTGACTGGCCCCGAGATGGGCCTTTGGACACGGGATCAGTAACGGTGGGGGGCGTGGGAGGAAAATCCGTGGCTCATCATAGTGCTCTGCCCCTCACCCTGCGGTGGGAGGATGGCGGGGTGTCACGCACCTCCGGCCCATTGCGTCCTTATGTTCTGAGCATACCGATCACCCTTTTGGGCAAGGACGCCATGGTCGGTGCTGGCACTGTCATACATCTTGGTCCTCCGCAGGGTTTTCGTGGGGGCCGCTGGGGACATCCCTTGTTGGCGTCTGCAATGGCGATCGGATGACCCTCTGTGGATTCCTCAGTGGCCCCTACCCCAGGAAAAATTGACTGCCCTATGGGACCTTGTACAAAGAGAAGTGCAGCAGAGGCATTTAATACCATCAACTAGCTCCTGGAACAGCCCGGTATTCGTCATAAGAAAGAAATCTGGTAAGTGGCGACTTCTCCACGACTTGAGAGGGGTCAATGCCACCATGGAGGCAATGGGGGCGTTGCAACCAGGCTTACCTCTTCCATCAATGTTACCCCAAGATTGGCAATGTCTTGTGATTGGCCTGAAAGACTGTTTTTTCAGCATTCCTCTACATCCGGAAGAGATGAAGCGGTTTGCCATGACCATTCCTGCCGTGAACAACCAGACGCCGGCTCAGCGCTTCGAATGGGTGGTGCTGCCACAAGGCATGAAAAATTCCCCAACTATTTGTCAAATGTTTGTACATGCTGCTTTGCAGCCGGTGAGAGAGCGTTATCCTGATGTGGTTATCATCCATTATATGGATGACCTCCTCTTCGCAAGTGCCTGTCTGCCTCCGGCCCTGTTGACCACAATCAGACAGGTTTTGGCCCGTTTTGGCCTTGCAATAGGAGAAGAAAAGACGCAGACAGTGCCACCGTTTAAATATTTGGGTACTGAGCTCTCTCCCCGCATAGTAAAACCACAAAAGCTCTTAGTACCTACAACGACTGTGACCTCCCTCCATCAGCTACAAACACTGGTGGGCGGTATACAGTGGTTGCGGCAGTTTGCTCCCTTAAGTCCGCAGGAAATGCGTGAATTGACAGATCTCCTAAAAGGTGACACGGATCTGGCAGCTCCACGAAGACTGACAGCAAAACACCGACAGTTGTTAGCTGTTTTCTCTGAACGCCTACAACGCAGTGCCTTACGGTGGCGGGATGCCACACGCCTACTACAGGCGGCGGGAGCTGTCATTGAGCTGCATCAGGGGGAGGTTCAAGCCGCATTGTTGTTTGGCTATGTCGCTGCACCTAAAGTTGCTTTGCCTCAGTGGGATACGCTACTTGCCTTAGCGCTTCGCTGGGCTAGGGATCGGGTGCTTGCTGTTGCAGGGTCAGAGCCTCAACGAATCACCGTAGAGGTAGACCCGATCTCCTTAGACAGCATGCTGCGATACTCCTTGCCTGTGCAAACCGCTCTTGCGGGATATCAGGGCTGCTTCGCTGCCTCACCACGCACACCTTATGCAGACCTGTTCTCCCTGGCGACGGTGATGCCCATACTGCCTGTCTTAGACCAACCGGTGGCAGGCCGCACGGCGTTCACTGACGCTGCAGGGAAAACAGCACGCTATGCTGTTACCTGGCTCGACCGCGGCAAGTGGAGATCTGTGGTACAAGAAGACCCTTCCTGTTCATTGCAGCAGCTTAAGCTAAAAGCAGTATGCTTAGCTTTGGAGGCTTTTCAGGATGAACCCCTTAACCTTGTTACCGATAGCCAGTATTGTCTTCGCTCTGCTCGTCTCTGTTGTTCCTGCACTGAACCCCGAACACAGACGGCAGTACTGCTATACAATGCCTTGTCGCGCCGGCGACATCCTGTCTTTATTATGCATGTCAACAGCCACACCCAACTCCCAGGTTACATTACAGCAGGGAATGCTCAGGCCGATGCAGTCTGTTATGTGGCCCTTTGTGACTTGCAGGTAGCCAAGCAGTCGCATGCTCAGTTCCACCAGTCGGCCCTTGCTTTACACCGCATGTTTGGCCTCCCCCTGCCTGCTGCCCGGGAAATAGTACAGGCATGCCCAGGATGCCGTACGGCACCGGCATTTGCCCCAGCAGTTAACCCAAGAGGATTACACCCCAATGAGATATGGCAGATGGACGTCACAGATTACCCAGAATTTGGCCGCTTTCGCCATCTGCATGTAGCAGTAGACACTTGCAGTGGAGTGATATGGGCGTCCGCCTTGACAGGGCAAACAGCGCATCTTTGTGTAAAGGCTCTTCGCATGGCCATCGCGGTTCTGGGAGCACCACAAGAACTGAAAATGGATAATGGGCCCGGGTACCGCAGTGCCACCTTTGAGAATTGGTGCACTGCATGGGGAATCCGGCACGTGTTTGGCATTCCTGGAAACAGCACGGGTCAGGCCTATGTTGAGCGGGCACATCAGACCCTGAAGACACGGCTACGGGCTCTTAAAGAGGGGGGAAACCTGACGGGACCTGAACTTTGTCCCCATGCGGTACTGCTACGTGCCCTGTACAGTCTCAGTCACCTAGAACGCCGTGCCCAAGACCATCAGTTGACGGAGAGGGCTCCCATGGGCATGGTCTTTGTCCTCAAAGAGGACGGGTCGTGGACCACAGACCCTGTTCCCCTGCTGGTCCTAGGACGAGGATATGCCTGTGTGCAGACCCCTGCGGGGCCACGGTGGTATCCTGCTCGATGGGTTAAGCCGGCACTGGGTGACCGCCACTGTCGTAGTTCAGCCCCGAGTGGGACCAGACTACGCAGTTTCTCTCTCACTCCCCCCACCCTCCGAGAGAACAGGGAGAGATGATATAAGAAAAACGGCTCGAGGTTTGAGATAAGGACTGGGAGAAATCATTAAACTTACCGTTATGGGCAAAACAGACTCAACTTGGGGAAAACTATTCATTTATTACTACAAACAGCAGGATAATGAGACAGAGAACAAGATAACCTCCCTCCACCCCTCCCTCTTCCCAAGCTTAACATTATCTCTACTACCTTCGCCCCCCGCCCCCCCCCCCCGTGAGCAGCATAGGGTGGAAGAGGGAATGGGGGTTGCGGTCTGTTCATCACACGTTGTTTTACGCCACTGCTTCATGGTCGGGGGAAGAACTCCTCACATTCCTCCCCTGCTCCATCGTGGGGTCCCTCCCACGGGCCACAGTCCTTTGTGAAACTGCTCCGGTGTGGGTCATCTCTTCCACGGGTGCAGTCTCTCCAGAACGGCTGTCCCAGCAGGCCCTTCACGGACCACAGCCACCTTCAGGCATCCACCTCCCCCAGTATAGGGTCCTTCATGGGCTCCAAGTGGATCTCTGCTCCTCCGTGGACCTCCATGGGCTGCAGAGGGACAACCTGCTCCACCATAGTCGTCACCACAGGCTGCAGGGGAATCTTGGCCAGGAGCCGCATTACTCCTCCCCCTCCTTCTTCACTGACCTTGGTGTCTGCAGCCGTTCCTCACAACAGGCTGGCAGATGTCTCTCAGGATCTTTTTACATCTTATTCACTTCTCATCTCCTCTCCACTTCTTGCACCCAGGCCAGGCCGAGTTGGGCCCAGTCGGCTGCCTGGCGGGAGGCCAGAGGGTGAGGCCTGCAAGGCCCACAAGGCTCGCGCCTCCCCCTCTCTGCCCCCCGCTCAGCTTCTTCACATCTTCTCTTCTCCCTTTTTCTTCTGTTTTCCCCTACTTAAATACGTTATCGCAGAGGCGTTATCAGGGAACATTCTGCTACCAATCGGCTCGGCCTTGGCCAGCAGCGGGTCTGCCCTAGGCCCGGCTGAGTCCACTGAACAAAGGGGAGCGACTTCTAGCAGTTTCCTACAGAAGCTGCCACCTTAGGCCCCCCTCACTAAACAAAACCACGACAGCCACTCATAATGAACAAGGCTGTTTGCTACTAACATATATTCCTGTCGTTTCAGATGATACCACTCCTGCTCTTAAGTGGTGGGGATCTGGAAGCGGGTTATTGGCAGAGGTATGCCGAGCAATGGCACTCGGACATCTGTATTCTGATGCATGGCCTGGCTGACCCAATCATCACCTGTGCAGTAGGTTTCCGCACGTCCCCTAATGGCACCTGCATCTAAGGCGATGCCAGCTACAAGAAATGCACATTGGCTGACATATCCAAAGGAGTCAGCCTCTGGAACTGCAAATACAATTTCACAACGGTGGACGTTCAGGTCAATTTCTCAACGAACTGGAATGCCACGGTCCTCTGGGAAAATTCAAACAGCTTCAACATCACACTTCACAGTGACGTAAACAGTACAGCCAGCAAATGGACCAGGTCAGAAAAACGTGTCATGGGCGGCTGTTATCTGTGTGGCACCTTTGAGCTGCTAAGGAACGCTACTCCCATTTCAGCCGCGGAGCTCCAACCACCTTGGATCACGGAAGGCATGATCCAGAATCGCTCGGTACCATGGCTCTGGATAGGACCGCCTGGTCTGTCGAAGTGCCCTATAGACTTTTTACTGACAGACGGCGTGCATAGATGGTCTTTTCCGATGAAAAGCTCTAGCAAAGGCAGTGAGGTGGAGACTTCTATGCTTGTGCCTGGGTACCAACCCCCACAGAACATCCGCCTCCCAGAGCCATGGTGGCTATTCTGTGCAAACGGCACTGGCTGGAAGACGATAGCGAAGAACACAACCTACGGCCTCTGTTCTCTTGGGCTGTTACGTTGGCCTGACGAGCGTACGGCGGCCAGAAAAAAAGCGAGAGATTACAACACAGACAACAAGCATCGCGGCAGACTGCCAAGAGCGCGTCAACCTGCCGAAGTCCGGCCTTCGTATTTTCCTCTCCATGTTTCTGCCTCCTCTCCTTTCGGCCTGGACCGCCAATAATGTTGATAGCCTTGCCTGCATTGTGGCAAAGAACGCAAACCGTACGAAAGAAGTTATTGATGTGCTCACGACAGCGTTGCAAATCTGGAAAGATGCACATACACAGGCTATTGATTATGCTCTTACTGCATTGGGCTCTGGTTGCTCTGCATCGCTGCCGCCAGCCCTGGCTTCCTGCTGCTGTGTTCGCGCTAACGGCACAGTCGAAAATCTCTTAGCTCGTGCTACGGCAATGGGCCAGGAACTGGGCGATACCTCACAAAAAATTAGGTACCTAAATGGATTCTCTTGGAGCTGGACCTGGCTCACAGGACTCATTGATACCATACTGACGTGGGTTATCATTGGCCTCCTCACTATTTGCCTTTTGCCTATGCTTCTCCGATTCCTGGAAGGTATGATCCGCAAACACGTTGTAGGCATTCATTCTATGATGCTTCCGGTAGATGTTGACACAAATAAAGAGCGTGAAGAGTCAGAGGCACAAAAACCCGAGATAACTCTCACATACAAGCAGCTCTAATAAAGGCAATTTGCTCAATTAGGGAACTAGCAACAAGAATGTAGAGATTATGAAACGGTAATGGGGGTACACCGCAGGGCATAAAGAGGGGGGAGATGCGGGATACAGGGCCAGGTGGGTGGGAGGTGCCTGCGAGCACCAGGGGGCGGACCTAGGGATCACAGGGTCAGGGGGCGGTCGGGTGTACGAGTAGCGCGGGGTATATAAGGCTTTGTGACGCAGCAGTAAATTGGCATTCAGAGCTAGACACCATGTGTCCGTCTCTTGTGTCCCTGCATAGGGAGGTGTGCAGATGGACGGGCGCCTAAGCCGTGTTGCCGATCGGGAGGCGACACTGACAGACAGCAAAACCACCTTCCCCGATGTCTCCGGCAGCCCGGCCAGCAGCACCTCCTTCAACCAAGTCCCTGACTTCTTGGAGTCCAGGCTGGAGGGGGGCTGCCCCAAGGACCGCCTGGCGAAAGCCATGCTGGGGGATACCGACCCCTTCTGGGGAGTGGCGGCCTCCCCCTCGCAGGACCCTGAGGGGAAGCAGGGCGGGCTGGCGGCAGACCTTCCCAGCTGGCTGCCACTGAGCCCCTGGGAGACTTCCCGGGAGAGCTGGCCAGAGACTTCTGCGGAGAGCTCTCCAGAGAGGTCTCCAGAGATTTCCGCCGAGACTTCAGAGGACAGTGCTGGGGACAGTCCCCGGAAGGCTCCTCTGAAGTACCTTTCAGAGGGTCCCCATCTAAGCCCCCTGCGCATCCCACTGCTGAGTCCCCTGCCCAGCCCCCCGGCTCCTCCCAGCATCACCCGCCATGCCTGGTCCAGCTGCTGGAGGAGGCGCTGCGGAGGAAGCCCAAATTCGCTTGCCGCTGCTGCCGGCCAGCATCTCCTGCCAGCTGGCACCCACAGCAGGACAGGCGGGCGGCAAGAAGGCCAAGCGCCCCGCGCCAGCCAGCGGCTCCAAGCCACAAGAGACCTCCCCGTGGGACAACAGCTCACCCAAGCAGAGGAGGCTGTGCCACGTGGGAAAACGCTCGGAAGCCCCGTGGGAGGGGAAGCCAGACAAGGACGGGGTGGGGGCAAGGAGCAGCAGGCAGCAAGCGGGCAGCAACAAGCAAAAAGCAATGGATGGCAACAACGTGCCCAACAAGCCAGCCAGAACCCGGGGGGCTGCCGGGGGGAAAGGTGCCCCACGCCCCCCTGACCGCTGCTGGTACCTGGACAGAGAATGAGAGGAGCACAAATCCCCCACAACACGTCACCTGCACTCACCCACTTCAGCCCCAGCCCTCTCCCAGACCTCTTCTTTCTTAACACGTGACAGGTTGGATGTTTGTTTCCTAGCACCTCTGTCTGCGGCCATTCCTGCAACAGGAGGGGAGGGGCTTAATGCAGTCCCTGCCGCACGAGTAGCTCTGACCCTCCACCTCTGCCCCCAGCCTAGGAGGAAACCCCGTGGGTCCGCATGCAGACGCTTGGTCAAAACATTAATGCCCAGACTTGGGGTAAGGAAACTAGAAAGAGCTCTTAAAAATCTGTCCACTGCCATGGAACCACAGACCATTGCACAGCAGATGCCACTTGAGCCTTGCAGCAGGAAAATTCTTCTGTAGCCCTGAGAGTAGGACCGACCCCTCTGGGACTTGAGGTGCTCACCCTGCAGCAAGGAGGTGTCTGTGCATCCATTCATACCGCCTGCTGCACCCGCGTTAACAACTCAACAAACCAAACGCCGTGTCCGGGCCATTTCAAACATCTTCAGCCCAGCTTCAGTTTAATCTCTGCTGTGAAAAGGCCCAGTAGTGGGGTCCTCAAAACCTCCTGCACCTTCGGGGGGACAACACAAATCTACAAGTGGGCTGTAAGCGCAGGCGGTGCCTAAAGGAAATGACAGGAATTCAGCTTCAGAGCTGTAGATTTCCAAGGACTGCTTCACTCCAGCGCCAGGCCACCAGGCCAGGCCAGTCGTTATTCATTTTAAGCTTCATCGCACTCTAGGAATTGCTAACTGCTGCTTCATTCTTTCCCCTCACGCTGCGGAGACCGCTGCTGCCACTCTTTCCTTCAGGAAGCCGTTCAGGTCACTTCACAGCCGCACAGAGCGACGGGATGAGTCAAGGCAGCGGCTGAAACGTAAATAGGCAGTCTCAGCCGCGACACGCGCTCAGAGCCAAACCGCTTCTGAGCTCTGCTGCACTGACTGAGCGCACTGGTGAGTCAGGGTCACCCTGGGGAAGCCAGCAGAAGCCGGTACCTTCTGCTCCAGCCCCGCTGCAGCAAACCCCGCTGTCCCAGCATCCAGCCCAAGGAGCAGCGGCTGTCCTGGCTGTCCCCTCTGGAACCCACGGACACACTCGCTGTCCTGGTTTCGGACGCTGCGGGCGAGGAGAGAGCCCGTGGCGCGTGCCCAAACGTGGGCCTGAGCCATCAGCAGCCCGAGCTGCGCCCCCCTGGCCAGAGCAGGCAGCCCCCCCAACACGAGCAGCCCTCCCCGGGCCGGGCACCGCGCAGCAGCACCCACAGCCGGGCCTGGCGCCGCCGCCACAGCCCAGGCTCCGCCCAGAGCCGCCCTGGCCGCGGGGATCTGAGGAGCCAGCGCCGGCCTGGGGCACGCAGCCACCGTCGGGGAGCGGGCGGCCACAGCCCGGGGCCTGCACCTGCGGGGGTGCCGGCTCTGATTGGTGCCCTAGGCTGTCACTCTGCCCGCATCTGCCTCTGATTGGTACCCGGGGCTGTCATTCTGCCCTTAGCTGGCTCTGATTGGTCTGCTGGGCTGTCACTCTGCCCTCCTCTGCCTCTCATTGGTTCGCTGGGCTGTCACTCTTCTCTTTTCTGGCTCTGATTGTTGCCTAGGTCTGTCACTCTGCCCTCGTCTTGCTCTGATTGGATCCTTGGCTGTCACTCTGCCCTGGTTTGGGCCTGCCCTTCCCTGTGTGGATGCTGCCTCTGATTGGCCCCCGGGGGGGTCAGGCTGCTGGGCTGCAGTGCCCGCCCTTCACCTGAGGCGCTGCGTCCTCTGATTGGCTGCATGGGATGTGCCCCTTGCCCCTCCCATCAAGTGATGGGTCAGGCAGCTTATCAATCGTGCGCGTGCTGCTCTCCCGCCAGCCGTGATTGGTGCCGCCGGCACGCCCCGCCCCGGCAGGCGGCCCAGCTCTCCGGGCTGTTCCCACCTTTCCTGTGGGCCTCCCAGCCTGAGCGGGCGTTTGGGTTTTGTACCCCCTGGCTCCCCGCGGCGAGAGCCGCATCCTCGGCCACGCTCCCTCCCTGAGAGCCCCGGGCCCTCCCCTCAAATAGGCAAACAAGTGCATCTGCAGGAGCCCGGGGGCAGCTGCGCCTGCGCTCCAGAGACGCCTGAAGCTGCCCTGAGCCCCAGGAGGCCCTGGCGCCTCGGCCTGCGCTGGGCCCTGCAGCCCCGCGGGGCCTGGCAGCGCTGGGGAGCCCCCGGGACAGAAGGGAGGGGCCGTGGTCGGCCCCCCTGGGGAGAGCGAGGGCTCCGTCCTTCCTTCTGGCCGCAGGAGGGTGCCCGGGGCGGGCACAGGGAACTGACTGCCTGCGAAATAGCGCTTGATTTGGGAGACTGACTGCGAAATATCGCTTGATTTGGGAGACTGACAGCTTGCGAAATATCGCTTGATTTGGGAGACTGACTGCGAAATAGCGCTTGATTTGGGAGACTGCCTGCGAAATATCGCTTGATTTGGGAGACTGACAGCTTGCGAAATATCGCTTGATTTGGGAGACTGACTGCGAAATAGCGCTTGATTTGGGAGACTGACAGCTTGCGAAATATCGCTTGATTTGGGAGACTGACTGCGAAATAGCGCTTGATTTGGGAGACTGACTGCGAAATATCGCTTGATTTAGGAGACTGACTGCGAAATATCGCTTGATTTAGGAGACTGCCTGCGAAATATCGCTTGATTTGGGAGACTGACTGCGAAATAGCGCTTGATTTGGGAGATTGACTGCGAAATAGCGCTTGATTTGGGAGATTGACTGCGAAATATCACTTGATTTAGGAGACTGCCTGCGAAATATCGCTTGATTTAGGAGACTGACTGCGAAATATCGCTTGATTTAGGAGACTGCCTGCGAAATATCGCTTGATTTGGGAGACTGACAGCTTGCGAAATATCGCTTGATTTGGGAGACTGCTAGACAATGCCTAGCAATCCTGTTTGCCTTGAAACTCACTTCAGCTTGTCAGGGACTGGAATTTGTCAAGAAACTGGTATTTGTCAAGGACTGATATGTCTAGCAACGGACAGAATGTCAGTTCAGATTCGGTCAGAAGTCGGAAACTGCTGAAATGCCCCAGTGAAAGGAGAGCGTGGGTGAACGACTGAAGCTCATCTCCAGGAAGATCAGACCCCTGGAGAAGGGAACGACCACCAGAGACAGCTCTGAAATGCTAACGCAAGTGGTTTTTTAATAGCCCCGCCTCGCTCAGGCACATGTATGTCTGTATTGTGCAATCCTATGGATGTGTGTACCTGCACCAGATAAATTTTGGATAAAATGTGCTTTTGGAGGAGCGATCCCCCACGCACCCGGCGCCAAATAAACATGCCTGCTTTGTAACTCTCTCCGAGTTGTAGAGTTTGATCCGTGCGTCACGCTGACCCGGGGTGTCCATGCAGCAAAGCCCCCGTTGCCCCACTGGAGCACAAGAACCCGGAGGGGAGGAAGGGGAGAGGCGCGTTAGGCAACCTGCCCCCTCCTGAGACAGCCCACAGCACGAAAAAGCACTCGCATCCTGCCAAGTTTGTCCCCGTGCACAGAGGTGGGCACCTCCTGTGTGCTCTGGGCTGGCACAGCCTCCCCGAGTCGTGATCTGGAAAGTCTCATTTTTAAGGGACAATGTGTCTTTCATTACCCACAGCAATTTATTTCGCTGTCCCGTACCCGCGGTGTCAAAAGGAGGGCAGGAAAGCTGGTGGCGGGGCTGGCAGGCGTGTCCCAGAGGAGCAGCTGAGGGCTCTGGGTGGTGCACGGCGCGGAGCCATTGGGCACCAAAGCCAGCTCGGGTCGGAACCAAGAGGTTCCCCTCGTTTTCAGGGCCCAAAGCGCCATTTGTAGCACCAGCCCATCCTGTCAGTGCCCACCGCCCCACTTTTAGGGCCAAAATCCTCACTATTCGGGTCCCAACCCGTCTGCTCTGACCCCCGGCCTTTTCTGGGGGCCCAAATTCCATCCTGAGGGCCTAAACGCGGGAGGCCCAGCCCGTTGCCTGGCAACGCCCGCCCAGAAGTCAGGGGGGCGCCAGTGGGCCCAGGACAGCCAGTGCCATTTGAGTAGGCGGGGCCAAGTCACGTGATTGACAGTGAGCAAAGAGCCAATCCCAGGAAGCATCGCCCCAGGGCAGGGCGGGCACTGTGCCTGCAGAGAGTGACAGCCCGGGCCGCCAATCAGATGGAGGCCGAGCTGTGCAGCGCAGCGGCCTGGCCGGCAGAAGAAAGAGGATTTCTTGCGCGCTGAGGCCAAATTCACCCGCTGGCCTGTGCTCCTGCAAGAACAGCTGGGCGCAGTGCTCTGCAGCGCACAGTGTGCCCATCCGTCCCCAGCCTTTCCGTCTGCAGCGCCGTCGGTTGGCGTCAGACCAGGCCAGAGGCCGCTGCTGCTGCTTCAGCCCCAGGGAGGTGGGGTCCCTTGAAATGAGAGCGCTGGCGTGTGGGCAGTGCCAGCCACGGCGTCTGTGGGGACACAGAGCTGTGCCTGTGGCTGAAACGGCCGCTTCTGCCAAGCTCGTGGGCCCCGAAGGGCCCCTCTGGGCCTGGATTTGTGCTGTTGAGCCATCTGAATTCTCCAGGTCCTGGCCCAACTGCCCTTGTGTGAAGCCCTGCCTTGTGCCTACAGATCCTTTGGCTGTGTGACCCTGCCCCATGTCATGAGCCAGGAGGAGTTCCCAGGGGAATACTGCTGCCCTGAAGAGAAGAGGTGAAGGTGCTTCTCTCTGCTGCTAATGTAGCTCCCGGCCAGAAAGACTGACCTGCCTCAAGCTGCTGCAACCTCTGTCAGGTCTTGAGGGGTCTTCATCTGGATGAGAACATGCAGGGAAATAACCAGGCCGTGGTATCCAGATGGCAATGTCTGCCTGGTGAAACGGGGCTGAAGGCGCTGTCCTTTGTCTGCTGCTCTGAGGCAGGAAGGAGTCTTACTGAAATAGCGGCGATGCTCCCTGTGAAGCAGAAGTTAATCTGCAGAGACCTGGTTTGGAAGTGCTCTGGTTTGCCATCTTATGCAACTGGAGTTTCCCGCTGTGCTCGTGACGGCCAGCCAAGCAGTTCTGTTTCCTTAGCTGCAGAAGCATCTCTGTCCGTGAGATGAAGATGAGGGATCTGAGCCACAGTCAGCAGGCACTGACCTCCCTTGAGCCCCGTGCCAGAGCCTGCCCAAGAGCCCTGGGCAGGGGCACTCGGGTGAAACGCATCCGTTTGAAGGGAGCCCCGGTGCGCAGAGCGATGGAGCGCGGAGGCCGTGTGGAGCTCCTGGGTGAGGGAGTCAGGGGGAGCCTGGGTTCAGGAGAGAGTGGAGAGCTGTGTGTGTCAGGCTGTGCTTCTCGGGGTGCTTCGTGAGAGCGACAGGGCCGGCTGTGCTGGGCTGTGCGCGTGGGTGTCAGCCTGTGCCCAGAGCCCTGCCACGGGCAGGCTGGGAGGTGCGAGGTGCCAGCAGAGCAGGGCAGCGGGCTGAAGCAGGGTCCAAGTTATCACCAAGCGTGCCGGAGAGAAGAGCAGCTGGCCCCTTCTGAGGGCAGCGCTGGCACCTCTGTGGGCTGTGTGGGACTTGGCTTTTGGCATATTGGGCCAGAGTGGGTGTTTGCAGGTGGTGTGTGGCTCTGCTCACGGTCAGTCCTGCAGGCTAGCTGGCTTGGTCTCAGCCCTGGCACAGGTGATAGAGCTGGGAGGAAGCCTTTGGGTGCTGCCATGAGTTTCTCTGGCCGCTGCTGTGTTTCAGGGTAACACCCCGAGGGATGTGGCTGTGCTGGAGCGGGGAGGCTGTGCTGGCGGCAATGTCAGAGATGCCTGCAGTGGCCATTGTGTGCTTTCCCTGAGCTGCTGTTGCTGCTGTGAGATGAGGCCCTGCTAGCCAGGCGCCCTGGTGTGCCTGCCCCAGCAAAGGAGGGAAGTGCGGCTGGTTTCTGTGGCGCTGGGGCAGCAAGGAGCGGGTCAGAGATCCCTGCTGATGGCGTGCGCTGCTCCTGCGGGAGTGGGTGGGCGCTGAGCGTCCCCGTCCCCTCTGCCTCCGTGTCTTCCATGGTGTTCCGAAGCCGCCTCCTCCCCTCTGTGTCCCTGCTGTCGCCATGGCGGTGTTGGGATGCCCTTGTTGCTACGGGAACGAGGGCAACAGTCCGGCTGAGAGCTGGGACCAAGCGGGTGAGTGTGCCTCGGTGTCCCCGCGGCGTGGGAAAGGTGAGGGATGCTGGTGAGCACCCCCGTGCTGACGTGGCTGCGTCTTGTCCCCTCTGAAAGAGGGAGGGCAGCCGTCGGTGCCGCTGAGCCCAGGCTGCTGAGGGTCGGGAGGAGGGGCTGGGGAGCGCGGCTGGGCAGAGACCCAGGGCTGTGGGGGAGCTCGCGGAGGGCTGACACCCCCTGTCCCACGCAGCGGTGTGGGGGCACCCCTTGTGTGAGAGGGGGGAGAGAGGCAGGGCTGCGCCTGGGCCAGGGCCACCTCGGGCCTGACAAAGCTCTCCTGGGAGCAGGTTGTGCTCCCGTCCTGTGGGATCCCTTCCCCTGCGACCAAGCTGCTTTTCTGGGGGAGGATTTGAGGGGTGAGGTGGCCTGTGGAGCAGAGTGGGGGCTCTGCTGCTGCCTGAGAGGCACCTGGGGGCGGCAGCGCTTTCCGTGTCAGGGCCTGGGAGCTGGAGCCCCTTCTTCCCCCGCAGAGCTGGACAGGGAGCAAGCTTTGCTCCCCAAAAGACAAACTGCCAAAACTTCTTCCTTTCTTCCCATGGGATGCCCTTGTGACTGCATCCAGGCTGTGGGTTAAACGTGGAGGGGACAGAGGCTGCCTGCCTCGCGGCTGCTGCTGTTGCCCTCCTCATCTTGCACGTGGCCTTTTGCATGTTCTGGCTCAGCCTGTCAATGAGGGGTGAGATTATTTGTGCTTGCTCTGTCTATAAAATGCGGTGAAGGCTTATGATGAGAAGTGCAACAGCTGGCCCAGCTGGAAGGGACTGCAAAGCTGACTCACCGCGACTCCCCTTGCGTTTTAAACCCATGGGTGGTTTTCTGGGGAGCGGTTCCTGCGTACACCTAGGGAAAACAGCAAGGCTGGACTGCTCCAGGAGGGTGCAGATTTCTCAGACAATCTGATCCCCACAGGAGTCTTCCTGTGATTTCCAGGAACTTGGAATGGGCTCTTGACAGGAGCCCCTCAGGAGTGGTACGGCTTCGCTCACCTGCTGCTCTGGATTCAGCCATGCACAGTCAGCTCTGACCGCGCGTCTGGCTGCTGGCTGCTGCCCTGGGGATCCACTCATAGTCCTTTGGGTTCTGCTCTTCCCTTCCAAAGTCGCCAGCTGCGTGGGAGCTCTGATGCATTGTGACCCAAAATGAAATGTGGGCCAGATGCCCGGCCAAGAGTGAATAAAAAGGCAGAGCTGGTGCAAGTTGGGAAGGCAGGAGAGCAGAGGGAAATGCTGGGAGAAGAGACAGTCGTAGTGTAAGGCCTTAAGGCAGGAGCCATAGCTGTACATGACAGCATGTGGAGCTGTGGATCTCCAGCAGCCTCTTGGAAGGGAGCTTGGTCCACCTCAGTGTCAGCTGAGAGTCGGCGTTTGTTTAAAGAGCGAGCAGGAAGGTTTAACACCAGGCTCCTGGTCATTCTCTCAGCTGTGCTGGAGCTTTTGCACTGAATTGCAGGGTGACAGTGCCGCAGGGAGAAAGCACAGAGGAACTGGAATAAAAGGTGATAACAAAAGGGAAATCGTGCTGCTGTGGAGTGGGCCGTTGGCCTGGCAGGGCATGGTGGTCTGCGCTGGGTCCCCCTGGGGAATGCAACGCCTGGCTCCATCCAGACAGCCTAGCACCATTCCTCTGTAAGAGTTTCTCGGGTGCAATGTCCTGCGCGGCTCGTTGGCAAGCTTTGATAAATGAGCTTTGCCAGTTAGCAGCCTTGCAGATTCACCTCCAGAGCAGAGCCATCAGGTCTCCTTTTCAAGCGAGCTCCCCTGTGTCAGCATGAATCCCAGGAGAAGTTGTACATTAATGTCAATGAAAACCTGCCAGCTGCCAGCTGGGTATGAAGGTGTTGGCTGGGTAGCCCTTGGCTGATGGCAGAGCAGTGGGTGCCTCTGAGGCTAGTGATGGGCTCCGCACGGGATGCAGAGACAAGAGAAGAGGGCTGGTGGGATCCTACGTGGTCGCTGAGGCCACTTCTCTTGTCTGCCTTCCTGGGGTTGTGTGGATCCCTGGCCTTTGAGACAAAACTGCATCTGGTGCTGATGTTTGGGTGGTTTCAGGAGGCTCAGTGGCTGTGGTCTCTCTGGGGGAGCAGGCAGAGCTCTGCTGACAGGTTTTGCTTTGGTTGTCGTCTTCCAGAAACAGAAGTGAGTGCTTCAGTCCTTCAGGGGCTGTTGAGAAGCGCTACCTAACTCTTGGGAAAGAAGACTTTGGTGCTTTTGATCAACCGGTTTTGCAGAGCTGTTCTTCATGCTCTCAGCAGTATCGCCCGGCCACGTGGCTGCTGCGGTGGGATTTGAGCAGTCCTGGCTTCCTCTGCCCTTGAGCCTTTGTGCAAACCTGGCCACCCTTGTTGGGGAGCCAGCAGCGATAAAGTAGCTTCCCTTGGCGCGCGCTCCAGAAGAGAGACTGGAGGGGGAAATAACCTTCTCCTGAGGATGGGCATCCCTTGGGTGGGCAAAACCGGGTTATTGAGGTGAATCTATTAAAAGACACAGTGAGTGTTTCTTGTACACGAAGGAATCCATTTCCATTGCATATTCATTTTGCTTTCTGTCTAGCTGTAGTTATTTATCTTACAATGTCACTGCAGCGTTAATCTCGGGGAAACGTCTGTTGATCCTGTGTTCTCACAGTGCGTCTTCCTAAAGCTCAAAGCAGCTGCACTGTTGAGGCAAAGGGCGGTAGGTGTGGGGCAGTGGCGGTTGGCTGTTCCCTAAGGGATGGGGGGCCGATGTGGATAACATTGGTGCCAGGGCAGGGACCCCACCACGGGGGCCAGCCCAGCATCCAGGTGGGCAGATGAGGCTGCAAACCCTGCAGCTCCCAAATAGCATCTTCAGAGGAAGCCAGCTGAGGCAGCAGCTCCCAAGGGGAAGGTGAAACGGCAGCCAAGCTGTTCCGCCATCCACTTGCAGCCAGGACAGGCCAGCTCGGCATCCGAAGCAGCGAGACCTGCAGGAAGCACCTTGGAAAAATGCTCTGGGTCTCAAGCGCCAAAGGCTGGTGTTGCTCTGTCCACAGCAACTGAGATGAT
This sequence comes from Chlamydotis macqueenii, assembly GCF_036417535.1. Taxonomy (NCBI): domain Eukaryota; kingdom Metazoa; phylum Chordata; class Aves; order Otidiformes; family Otididae; genus Chlamydotis; species Chlamydotis macqueenii. Next base: position 43,001,358 of record NC_141561.1, read on the forward strand.
GTTCTTCACGCAGCTTTTCTTCCGTGAGGCAAACAGACCAGCTAGTGGATGGTGATGAACTTAGGGGCAGCCAAGGTCTGGCTTTTGCTGAAGCTCTGAGCTGGGTCAGCCTTTTTGGAGGTGGCTTTATTGCGCAGTGTGCAGTGCGCTAAGGCCGTGGGGGTGCTGAGGCTGAGGGACTCCTTGGAAATGGCAGCTCCCATGACATTTTCCATCTCTGCTTCTCTTCTAGCTTGGTTCCGTGCTGCTGTTACTCTTTCAAGACGATGAAGAAAGGAGGACACACTCATCATCTCTGTGGGACAATGGAAGGTTTTGCCCCATCTCACCGGTGTGACCGTCTGCCTGCTATCCCAAACACCAAGGGCAAAGCTTCCTTGCAGAGCCGCAAGCCTGCCTGCCCTGTGTTTAAGCTCCATCCTCCGAGGATGGAGCTGATGCCAGGCCAGAGCATGGAGATGGTGCTGGAAGGCTTCTCCAGCACTCCCCAGGTGAGGTTGCCCCGAGGGCTGAGCCTTTCCCATCAGATCACCTGCGCTGGGACTTCTTCTGCAGCCCCTTGACATTTCCCTGAGAAAATGAGCAAGTGCTTTCAAGGAACTGTTGTAGTGGCACAAGCAAGCTGCCACCATGGCGGTACCAGTTGCTTTCCTTGCTGGCCACCATCAGTTGCTAAGGCTTTTTCATGTTTCTGTAGCTACCATAAACCCACCTTGCTGCTAGCAAAAGATGGGCAGAAGGAAGCATTACTAGCTCAGGGGCAAACGGCAGGTTACGAGGTGTCACGTGCTGAGGTGGAAGGGAAAGGCAGAGAAAAGATGCTACACTTTGACTAGGAGCACAGGCAGAAAGTAAAGAAAAATGCAAAAAAAAAATGCAAAGCTTCTGGGGGAAGCAGCGAATAAAACAAAACACCGGTGAAGGGAGGGAGTGTCTGGGAACGACATTTTTTTCCTCTGTAGACAAAGATGGACAGAGGGCTGCTCTAGCTCTAAGTCCTGGAGGAGAAAAACAAGCACATTGTGCCAGCTGTGGTGATCACAGTGACGGTCCCCACGTGGGAAACTGTTCCCAGGGATCACTGTATTTGACAGCTTGACTTTTGTCAGTGTTTCCATAACTGCCTGCCCCAGTCTCGCAGCCAGCCCCGCTGTCCCAAGGGCAGCCAGGTCTTGCGGCACCCTTGGATGGCAGCTCAGAGAGGGAAATTTCAGCAGGATTGCTGGCTGTTCTCCTCCCAGGCCCCTTCTTTCCAGGGGAAATCCAGCTCCGCAGAGAAGCTGCCGGCTAACCCTGCTGCGCATTCCCTGCCTGCAGCATTCCTGGGCACAGATGTTTAAGCGAATGGGAACTAAATCTGCATTAAGCTCCTGCTGGTATGAGTGGTTTGAAGGTTGTTTGAAAGCGTTGCCTCAGTGGTAGCTTGAAGAAGACTTGATTACTCCCCTCGCTGACTGTGATGAGACTGTCCCAGTGCAGCTCTGAGCCCACAGGTTTAGCTGAAGAGGAGACAAAGGTACCAGAAAGGAAATAAAGTGCTCAGGGCACTGGTGAGGGTGTCTTGCCTGGAAAGCTGAAAGGGCATCTGTGGGCACAGCTGTGGCTTTGTGGCTCCTGCAGTCAAAGCCAAGACTCTGGGAGTGGGCTTTCCACCTTCCTTGGGTCTTGAGAACTTAATACTCCTCAGGCTGGTCAGAAGCCCAACTCCCTGCCTTGCCCGTGCGACACAGATGATTTGGAAGGCTGTAGGCTCAGAGGAGGAGTTGGGTTGTGGTGTTGTACAAGAAGGAAGAGTGAGAAATGAAAGGAGGAATTGGAGAAGTGAAACCATGGGAAATGAGGAAAAAGTCTTGAATGTAAGAGCATCTGGCTTAAGCAGAGGCTTTTCTTGTGAAGGGCAAGACCTCTCTTTCCTGGGGTGCTTTAGGAGGGCAGAGTACACGAGTGATCCCCTCTTGACCTGAAAGCAGGCTGGCTCCTTGGGTTTTTCCATGGATCCTTTCCACTAAGCTTCCAAGGCAGGGTCTGCTGGCGTTGGCCCTTCCAGCACCTCCTTCCCTTCATATGGTTCTATATTTTTAATCAGCTCCAACAGCTCTCCGTACGTATTGTGCTTAGCAAGGGGGCACATCAAAGCAATAATCCTTTGTGGCAGGGATTATTACGGCTGTAGGCAGCAGGTGACTCACAGGTGCCTTTTGTGGACGTTGGGGTGTAGCATTATGGACACTGGCGTGCAGAATAAATAGGAAGCAGCATCAAAAGAAAAGGGGGCTCTTGAGGAGACCAGTGGCTGTCACTTCATGGCAGCAGTACGGTCCGTGGCTGGGTGATGGTAAATGCAGGGTGTGTTCTGGATGCCGTGCTAGCACCCGCCGGGTGACCTGCGACTCTTGCACACAGGTGGTGAAGGAGCGGCTGCTGTGTCACGCCATCGTGGGAAGGGAGGGAAGGAAGAGGCAGATAATGCACATGGACCTCACGTGCGAGTTCATTGCTCCCGTCCTGCAAATGTCCTCCAGGGCAATCACTTTCCGGGTGGAGAAGGTAAGTCTCGGGACTGCATCCTGGCATTTAATAGCGTGGCCGAGGCCTGAAAGCCTGTGGGGTGCGTGTGCTTGTGCTCAAGGAGGAAATGAAAGAGCTTCTCCAAGTCAGAGACGGGACTTCTTTTTAACTTCAGCCAAGTAAAACTGAGATGACAGCTGCTGCGCTGAAGGGGATCATGGCCACATCCAGAGAGACACAAGGTTCTGCAGTCAGTGTGAAGGGAGGTTCTTGAGGATCCTCCAAGGCACGGTGAAGTCTGAACAGCAGTCCTGTAGGGAAGCAGAGGAAAACTGAGATTGCTGTCAGCTCCTCAGGGTGATGAGCAAAACCTGTCATCTCTTGTCTCTCTTTGCCTTCTCTGACATTGGTATGGATGCTAGCTCTTCGCATTTCCCCAACACTCACCTTCTTCAAAGGACCTGCAGACGTCTTCAGCTGCAGCGCTGAGAACAACCCAATTCAGGTGCCCTTTAGTCTCTGGATCCCAACTCCTGCGTGAACTTTCCCTCTCCCATGAGATAAACATGGGTCTGACAAAGAGAAGATATTTCAGTGTTTAGTTTCTGTGTTTTCAGGTGTCTCCTCTGGTTCCCAGGCATCCTGAGAAGCACAAAATCCTGTGAGCTGGCAGATTTAATTAGAAGCTTTTCAGCTCTCCCTGATGTCTGCCTGTGGTGTGCTTGATGCCACGCGCTCCGATTTATGGAGGGCTATGGCACTGCAGCTGTTTGATATCAGCACGCACAGCACTAGTTTTCCAGACACTGTCTGGTTTCTATAAACCATGCAGGAAACCCAGAGCAATGCCCCCTGTAGCAGGGGCCTCAGGAGACAGGTTGCTACCGGGCAGCTGAGGTTTCTCGCTGACTGTGTGTGCGTGTAAATGTTCCAAACTAACCTCAGGCTACTGCAGGCTCTCCACTACAGGGTAAATCCTATTCCCTCCGCTGTCCCCACACGGGATGCTGCAGTTTCTGAACATGGAGAGCATCTGATAGTCTTAGAGGAAAAACTTTTGGAAGGATACAAACTAATGAAAATCGTAAATAGAGATGTATGCATGTCTGGGGTTGAAAAAGTTGCAATGCGTCAGAAAGGGAAGGAGGTCCATGGCCACTTGAACTTGATTTTTTCCCCTTGTCTTCTGTTTCTGTAGCAACCCAGTGATGTCCTTTGCCTTCAGTACAAGTCTCTTTCTTTAAAAAACGACTCCTCCCTGCCAGTCAGCCTTGTCCTGGCCTTAGAGCAACCCTTCTTCATCTGCGATGCGCACCGGCAGCCCCTCCCTGCAGATGTCCAGGTGAGCAGCCGTGGACCTTCCTGCTGGTGGGTGTTGGAGAGGGAGGAGTGTGGTGGCGCGTTTCTGGTGGGAGGCCCTCCAGTAGAGAAGTTGATACTTTAGAGTCAGCAGTAGACTGGCCTGAACTAAATCAGATTTGAGACGAGCTGCTGAAGGAAACAGAATATCATCTGAATTGGGGAAACACACCTGGCTCTAAGACATGGAGAGAAGGCAGCAGGCAACTAGGTCTGGGCAAGCCGGGTAGTAAAGGCGTCTCTTGGAAGCCGTCCCAGCTCTCCAGCCGCCATCCTCAGACCACTTCTGGAGCTGCTTGCTCTCTTGGAGGGCAGCTCTGCCTTCAGCCTGGTGCCTGCCCTGCTGTTAGTGGAAGGTGTGGGACGTGGACCCTGCTAAACACGTGTTGTTGTAGGCACGGCCACCACTTCTGTGCCGTGCTGGTGACTAGCCCCGGCAAGGGTGAGGACGCAGTGCTGTTGTGCTTGTGTTGAGTGTGAGGATAAAGAAGTTTTTCTAGAGTCAGGGGAAAAGGCCCTGGCTTGCCAGAGTGCTCCTTTGGTGATGTACTCAGCATACAGCTTTGGTGGGTTCCGAGTACAGTAGAACAATATTTCTTTCCCCCTTGTATCGCTATCGATGCAGAGCACAGAGATGTGAGCCTGAGGCAGTCTCAGAGAAGACTGCTGTGGTGCTTGCGGTCAGGTGCACACTGTCCAGAAAATGAAGCATGACCTGAAGCCCACGTAGGGGTCACACTTTGAGCATTGACACGTTTTATGCCCTCAGACCTTGGGACTTCATCAGCTGGTGGTGAATGCTTTTCATCTCCTTGCAGCCCATGAAGCTGGAGGTAGGGGTGGAGCTTCATCTCTTCATCGGCTTTAGCCCTGCTTATGAAAAGGATTTGAATAGCCGGGTAGCAGAGAAGACTCTCAAGATACAGTTTCTAGAGCACCCGCATGTGGAGCTGGTCCCCGTTAGGGGAGAGGTCTACTTTCCCAGTCTCCGCATCCAGACCACGGCCCTGGACTTTGGCGGCATCTTGAATGACACCGAAGAGGAGCGTTACGTCGAGATGACCAACTGCAGCCCGCTTCCTGTCCGGTACCACTGGATGCTCCTGCCAAACAGCCACGTGAGCCGGAGGAGGTATGTGCACCTCTGCCCTCTCCTTGAAGCTCTTCTTCCTGATGTCCTGCCTGTCCTTGGCAAAGACCAAGGCTGTTTGCCTGGGACCTGACAAACTGCTTTCCACTTTGCCTTGTGGAAATAACACCTGCCAGCTGTGGTCAGGGGAGATGCTCAGCAAACAGGTGATCTTCACCAGTTTGATGCTGGGAAGGAGACAATGTTCTCCAGCCAAGCTGGGGCTGCAGGATACTACCAGCACGTTTTGCAGAGCCGTAAGCTAAAATCCTGCTTTATTTCTGGAGCTACAAAGCCATGCTTAGGCCCTTGGACAAGCAGATGTATCATGTGGCCTCTTTTCCTTCCCTGCCAACTCTGTTTGTTGTCGTCTCGTACTAAGAAGCTACAACGGCACTGCCACCAGCACGCTGTGCTGCTGTCTCAGCCTCTTGCTGCTGTTTGGCTGTAGCCTCTGTACTGGTTCCCCTGGGAAGGAAAGCTGGCGTGGAAAGCTGCTTTCTCAGAGCTTGGTGGCCTGAGGCAAACAGCACCTTGGTGAAGTGAGTTTCCATCTGTTAACGTGCACGTCACCTTCACGAACCAGCTCTTGAGTGTTTCACAGCAAACGGCAGGTTCTGCTGTGGCTTCGGGTACAGCTGTAGATGTTGGCGGGAGGACTTGTCTGAGCATCCCTGGCGAGCAGGGCTGTCCAGCGCTGGCCTGTGGGTTCCAAGCCCAGGACCAGTCTTCCAGTTGCGCTGGAGCCCATCTCTCAACACATTGCTAGCAGTTCCTCCCGCTGTGGCCTCTCTGCACAGGGCAAACGTCTGGTCCGGACAGTTTTAATTACAGCAGCAAACGATGTTGCTGTAACGCTGTAGGAAACGAAGCCAAGTTTACCATTGGACATGGAAGTGCTGCTATTCCAAATACAAGAGATCACCACGAAACAGTTTTGTTGAGGGAACTGGGATCTGGCCCGGAGGAGACGAGCTGTTGGACCTGGAAATGAGCTGTTGCTCCGAGCAGGGCTTGGGGGAGAAGTCCTGGGAACTGGGGTAGCCCGTTCACAGCTGAGCCTTACCAAGTAACAACAAGTCTTCAGTGTGGCCCTTCTTGATGCACGGCGCCTTCAAGAACAGACCCTAAAAGGCAGAGGGAGGTCTGCAAGAGCAGGTGGAGGGAGGTGGGCAGGGAAGGAGGAGCAGGGCTGTAAGCTCTGCTTGGAGGCCTCTGCCATCTCCTGCTGAATTAGACTAGGGTTTAAGTACAAGCAGGCTCCATCCCTGCTCCGGCCTGATCGCACTTAGAGAACGCTACCAGCACTGCTGCTTGCTTGGACGGACCTACAGCTGTGGGTAATTGTCAAGGGAAATTTCAGGAGAAATATCCAGTAGAGCTGCAGATTCTCTCACTTAGGCCCTCTGGGTGTGGAAGGCACGGTCTGCAGGGGTGGGTGCTTTCAGGAGGGCACTGGGGGGTCTGTTGTAGCTCATCGCTGTCCAGATCTGCCCCTTTGTGTCTCAGTGTCACCTTTTTGCACAGTTCATGTGTCTTTTCTTGCTGCGCTTCTTACCTCCCCACAAGGCGTTCACCTCTGTCCTCTTCCACTTCTCCTTGCAACCAGTTACCAGCTGCCCGCACCAGCGCTATTCCAGCAGCGAGGCGCGTCATCCCCGGGCAGCGTGGCGAGGATCAAGACTCAGAGCCCGGTGAGGATGAAGGAACTGAGGCAGCTGGGGGAGGCAGAGCCCCTCGCCTTGAGAGCAGAGGATGTAAGTAGGAATGTGTCTCTCTCCTGCATTTCCAGTGTGGCAAGCAGTTACGCAGCTCCCGCTCCCACGGGTGGCTCTCGATGCTGCTCACAGAGCAGCTTTGCACCCCTCCAAGCACATCCCACAACACTACTGCAGCGACTGGTCACTGGAGAGGCTGTGCGGGACGTGTCATAGGATTGATGGAGGGCATTACCTCTGCTGCACCCATGGAGGGCATTATCCATCTTGTCTCTAATCGAGTGGTCAGCAGGAAATTTCTGCAGTAGATTTTGCTGTAGCATCTTGAGAGAGAGCAGCATGCAAATCAGAGAGAGAGTGCAAAGCATCAGGAGTCAGAGGAGCTGGGCTGGAGTCTTCCTAGGGGCTCCTAGGGCTCTCACCTCCAAGTCTTTGTGTTTCTCTAAAGGCAGTAAAACCTGTTTCTAAAGGCAGCAGAGAGAATTTGTTGCTGCCAGGAGACCTCCAAAGTACTTCAGTGTAGTGTATTAATGAATGCCTTAATGAGTGAGCAAGGGAGAAAAATTTTCCCGTGGTTACTGTGCTGGAAAGTGGAATGGATGCAGGCTGAGATGAGGATGATTTTGCCTGTGTTTGAGGGAGAGGTCCCTCCAGCCATGTCTGTCCTTTTCTCCAAGCCATGGCTCCCCTTCTGCACCCATTTCAGTGCTCGACATCTTGATCTCTCCTCCCTCGCTTCCAGGTTTTCGACATCCTGCCGCTGCACGGTGTGCTGCAGCCAGGCGAGAGCCAGCGAGTCACCTTCACTTTCTTTGGCCACGCCAACATTGTTGCCCGCGCCATGGCGCTGTGCAGGGTGGAGGGAGGCCCGACCTACAAGATGGCGTTGAGTGGGGAGGCTTCGCTCATCAGCTACCACCTAGACGTCATGGAGATTGACTACGGGCTGCAGGTACCGTGCACTTCTCTTGGCAGAGGTCCTTGTCACGAAACCACCACCAGCGCATTGCTGCCACCTAGGTCCAGGGCTCTCTCCCCTTCCCAGCTACTTTTTGAGTGATACGTCCTGCATCCAGGCTGGGTTTTGATGGCCATCTCCACCCCTGCTCCCCCAAAATTGGCAGTTCCTCCTCTTCAAGGTCACTCATGCTGCCTCCTGGGGCAGGCAGGATCCCAGAGGTGATCTCCAGGGGGACATGCCCCAAGACATCCATCCACTGATCCGCTCCTAAAGCCTGAGGTCCAAGGAGATGCTCTCTTTCCATGCTCTTGATTAACCAACACAGTAAACCAGGGAGGAAGTGAACTTGGGCTTCCCGTCACTGTAGCTGGAGAGAATGTCCCACAATGATCCCTGCTTTGCTTCTTTTCAGCTCAAAACCCCCCAGATATTTCCAGCTGTTGGCCCTGTACATGTTGCACGTCCATCTCCCTTTGTCGCTGTCACTGCAAGCTCTGCAAATACTTGCGTGCGGGTGCCTGTTCTTCTGAAATGTCTTGGTGCCTCCTCCTTTCTTTCAGCCAGCTGTTAGATGACACCTTGAAGTGCAGAGGGCTGGCATCCTCTTTGGTTTCTTGATTACTGATCTGTCTATGGTTGGTATTGCCCCTCTGCATGCCGCCATCACTCTCTGTTCCTGTGCAGGGCTAAGAGCTACCCTGTGGCTGTGGGCTCCCCAGCCTGACCTGGGAGAGTCAAGTGCCCGTATCTTCTCTGCAGTCCCTGCTTCTCTCTTGCGTTGTGTTCATTTGCTCTCATCCCAATGCAAGCAGCAGGAGACTCCCAGCAGCAGACTGGTGTGTGTAACTTCCTGCTCCTCTGCCCTCTCTTCAGCCGTTTCACAAAGTCGCGGAAGCAGAGCTCACCCTGCAGAACAGCGGCAAGGTGGGAATCACCTACGCGGTGCTAAGCCCCAGCACGGCCACTGCAGACAGCCCGCTGCCCGGCGTGCCCCTGGTTGTGCCCAGCACGGTGAGTAGCACAAGCGATGAACCCTGGGCCTGTCTCAGGCTGCCCAGGAGAGGGTGAGAGGGAAAAAAGGGAAAAAAGACAAGACCCACAGAAGCAGCCAGGAGAGACAGGGCTGTAAGCAATTGCTGCTGGGGGGCAGAGAGGGTCAAGCAGGTGCGGGCCTGAGAGAGTTCCTTAACGGCTGCTGCTGGCGGGTGGCCCTGCTGTCACACAGCACCCACCGGCGGGAGGCACGAGTGCTTGGGGAGCTCTCTGGCCCCCAGCTGCTGAGCTCTCTGCTCATGCTGGCGCTGGAGCCGGATGGCGCAGACTCTGCTGAGGGTCGCCTTCCCCCGGTTGTGTGATTGGACAGGACTTATTCCTGGTGCGAGCCTGCACAAACCCTGCCTGCCCCCTGCCAGCACTAAGCAGGGGAGACTGAAATACTTTCTTGTTTGGGCGTGAAGGTCCTTTGCCAGAAATGGTGACAGCCCCTGTACTGGTCCCTCACTGCTCCAGCTTTGCTGCTCTGCAGCAGCTTTGTGGGGCAGTGAGGGGGGCCAGGGAGGAGCGGGGCTGTGGAATAGCAAGGAGAGGAGTTTGCAGCACCCCACCATCCCAGCTTCTCCGTTCTGCGTGGGTGTCTTTGAGCTGAAGCAGTGTTCCTATCTATGTCCCTTTGTGCAATGGGAAGAGGAAGCCAAATGGCTTTCACGTTTCCTCATGCCTGTCTCCGAAAAGGGCTGAGACGCTGATGCCCCCTTCCCGCGAGCTCCCGAAAGCACAGCTCTGCTTGGGCCCGGGCAGTGGTTGCTGTAGTTGCTTCATGGGCCCGGGCAGCTTGGCAGGGCTGGCTTTCGCTGCAGCTGTGTTGTGTGCTGCAGTAAGGGCACAGGAGACCAAGTGGCAGGATGTGTCCCGCTCAGCAGCTTCTCCCTGCAGCGTGGAGGGGAGCCGGGAGCTGAGGGTCCAGCCCAGTGTGCAGAGGGCGAGCTGCAAAAGCTGAGACCATGTCCTGTCACCTCGAGCAGTGGTGCTGTCTGCTTGTAGTTGCTCCTGACCTGGCTGGTGTCAGCCCAGCCCGGGACTCCGACAGCCCTTCTGGAAGCCCAGAGAGGAGGTGGCCTTCCTGGCAGCACCTTCTTCCCTGGATCTCCTCCTGCACTGGGCTCCTGCTTCTCCAGAGATGTACGTTTGCAGATCACTGTGAGTCTGGAGAGACTCGAGCACCCTGGGTGCAACCACACAGGCAGGAGACGTTTGGTTGGGATCTGTGAATACGTCGGCGCTCAACACCAGCCTGGGCACCACTGACGTGCTGGGACAGGAGCTGCCGGCCCGTCTGAGAGTGCGGGCACTTCCCTCATCTTGCGTGGCGGCTGGCAAAAGAGCCTTTCTTCCCTCAGCTTGGCTCTGGCTGGCAGAGGGCACACCTCGTGAGCAGAAGAGCTGTGCTCACGCTGAGCAAAGGGCAGGCAGTGCTGTGGGAATGCAGCCTTAGGAGCCCTCTGAAGGACACAGTGCATCCTGGTGCAGGAGATGTGAGCTTTGGGACAGAAGAAGGCCAGAAGGCCATGTTGTCTGACCCTTTCTGAGCCTGGAGAACATGCCTTCTCTTGGCAGCATGTCTATCGTCTGAGCCATCCCTCCACCAAAGCCTCTTTGGTGCATTCCCTCCCTCTTCTCCCGCGCTCTGCAGGGTTACGTTGGACCTGGCACGCGGAAAGTTCTCAAAGTCTATTACCTGCCGGGAGTGCCTGGAGGCTTCTGCAGGACTTTCCAGATCCGAGTGGCTCACCTGGAGCCAGAAGAAATTTCCCTGAAAGGAGAGGGGAGCTTTCCCAGGATCTGCTTGGACCTGCCCAGGAACGTCAAAGGTAAGCACTGCCCGTCTGCTCCCCAGGAAGGCCCTGGGGTTTTTTTCCCCCATGTTATATGTCCCTAGGGCATCTTGCTTGAGGAATGTGTTTCTGGGAGAGGCCAGCGTTAGGGGAATGGGGCTTCCCAGCTTGAATGGGAATGGTGCTGTGCCCACACTTGTATTTGTGGATGTTCTCTTCCTTCAGGAAATGAAAAATATGAGAAGCTGCTCAAAGAGGCGAAAGAAAAGGTGGAAAAAGACAGCCAGAGGGACGAAGCAGTTGTTCTGAGGGAGGCTGCGGCAGCGGAGCCACCCATGGACAACTCGCAGAGTCTGGTGAGGAACAACTGCTTCCCTCTTTGGCACAGGGTGCTCCCCCTGTGTCCTTTGGGCCCCTTGCACCCCACAGCAGGCTTCCTGGGGTCCTGCTGGCACTTGGGACCTCCCTGCCCACACCTGCCCATGGTCATGCATCAACTCAGCATTGCCCATGGGCTGCCCACCTCAGGGCATTGTCCCTCCCATAGATGCACCAGCTTCCTGACTGCCCCAGGGAGGGATCCTGAAGACCCTGCTCAAGGCATCGAATTGATGGTTCTTTGTGCTGGCGCTGCAGGTCATGGCTGGGGTGTCTGTGGCTCACAACAATGGGGACAATCTGTTTAACAGGGCCTGCAGCGACAGGACAAGGGGTCATTGTTTTTAACTACAAGAGGCCAGATTCACACCAGGAATAAGGAGAATTTTTTTTATGATGAGAGTGTTGAAGCAGTGGCCCAGGTTGCCCAGAGAGGTGGTGGATGCCCCATCCCTGGAGACGTTCAAGGTCAGGCTGGACAGGGCTCTGAGCAAGCTGATCTGGTTGGAGATGTCCCTGCTCGCTGCAGGGGGTTGGACTGGATGATTTCTGAAGTTCCTTTCCAACCCAAACCATTCCAGGATTCTAGGATTCTCTGAACCCAAGCCCTGCCAGGTTTACAGAGTTAATCGCAGCAGCCTGACTTGTGCCCTGGGGTTGTGCTGTCGGTGCTCAGCTCCAAGTGGCACCGGCCCAACAAAAGGTTCCCTTTTCAAGAGAGCTTTTGTCCAAGCTGCTTTGGCACCGGCTGGGCGCAGGCACTCGGAGCACTGGAAGGTTCCTGGCTTGTCCGTCTGCCTCTCTGACGAGATCAGCTTTTGTAACAGTGACGGGCAGGCGAAGGCGCTGGAGTTCATTTCCCTAGAGATAAGGTCCTGGCTAAGAGAGCAGGAGGTGTCACAGACACTGAGCAGTGAGCCAGGAGGACCCCATCACCCCTCTCCACAAGAGCAGGCTGGGATCCTGTTTCAGAGACAGGGTTGTGCCTTGGGAAGGACCTTTGCTAACCAGCCACTGTCTTTCCTTGTCATCAGTTGGACACTCGGCTGCAGATGCAGATGGAGCAGATGCTGGTAGAGGAACACGCCCTGGCACAGCAGAAAGCTCTTGCCTCCCATCCCCCGGAGGAGACAGCCTTTGACCAGCGTGCTCGTCAGAGCCTTCTCAAGTCAGTGGGGACTCCCATAGCCTATCTCCAGGCACCCCGAGGGTAACAGCCAGAGGCGCAGCCCTGCTGCTGCTGTTTTGGGGACAGATCTGGTTGCAGAGCGGTGGGGGCAAATCCTATTTCAGGGTCCTGAAGCAAGTTCAGGCTTGGGCTGTACCCCTGGCTCAGCAGTTCCACGGAGACCAGTGGAGGTCCAGTGAACTTGTCTGCAGTGGCTTTTCATAGCACACGAGCGGTGACCAGTATCCATTTTAAAGTAACTTTATTTTAAGGTCCCTTTGCTAGTTGAGGAAGCCTAGAACCTACACTCCCTGGGACTTGCCAAAGTCTTACTACCAGATAGTCAGGCCTTGGGATTCACTGACTAGAGCTGAGTTTCTACAGCAGTGGACACAGAAATACCCACATTTTTTGCATCGTCCACCCACTTGGAAACGTAGCCAGGCTGTGGTTTAAGAACTGTCCTTACTCGTCCTTTCAGGGCTCAGCTGCCCGAGTACATCCTGGACCTTGGCTCCGTCATTCCTGGTGACATCCACACGCACAGCGTGAAGATCACCAACACTGGCCACTTCCCTGTGTCCTTCCATGCCGATGGACAGGTCCTGCGTGACACAGGTAACCAGTGCTGGAGAGACTTCTCGTGGGCTTGAAGGAGCCTTGTCTGACAAAGTAGCTTCAGCTGCTGGCCATGGGGAGTTTTTTGAGTGCTTCTTTGTCTAGTTCTTCCTCCTTGCGACCCTCTCTACCTGCTGCTTTGGAGCCTGACTTCTCCTGGCCAGCAGGACCCAGAGACCTGGCCTGCCTGTGACTGCCCTAACACTTCCCAGGGGGCTAGATGGGCTGATCAGCGTGGTCACCTCTCAGCAACCTCTGCTCTTGACTGCCAGGAGTGTCATCTGAGTTTCTTTGTGCACTCTGGGCTTGTGTTACAAGCAGACGGACTCTTTGGGGTTTGGAAGTGCATTGCTTAGAGTTCATAAAGATGTCACGCTTGTGTTCAGCCTTTATTGAGAACGTGGCCTGTGAGGTCCTGTGTTGTATGGAAACAGGCTTCTGAAGCAGGCCTTTGAGGTAAGGCTGCACTGCCATCCAACGGTGACTCGCTGTGTCTGAGGGGTGGTCAGGTGTCTCCTCTAAGTTGTTTTCCAGGGAGCACCATGGCATGGAGGGATCTTAGTTGGAAATTCCCCTTTGGAGAGGTCTGTGCATCCTTCCGTGGGATGCCTGAAGAAGAAATTGCTGGAGGTCCTGAAATGATAGATTTCCTTTTTACCGTGTGGACCTTGGATTCTGGCTGTGAAAACCCTTTGTCCGTGTGTGGTGAGAAGGGAGAAAGAGTGGCAGGCTTCTCCGGAGAAGCCAAGGGGTCCTTCAGAGAGCCAGCAGCCAGGACACTCGTATGGCCTTAACACGCTTGTGACACATTGATGTGGGTTGTGCCTCTCAGCTGCTTTATTTTCATCTGTTCAAGGTTTCAGTGTGGAGCCTGCCCGTGTGAAACGTCTGCCCTGCTGGGAGACAGAGACTTTTGAGGTGCGCTTCGACCCACAAAGTGCCAAGCTGCCGCTGGGAGAGGTGGACGTGCTCCTGCCCATCAAGGTACCGCATGCTTCCTCACCTCCCTCACCACCTTTCAGGGCAGGTGGCAGCTTGGGACAGCAGCAGATGTCACCTGGGCTTTCAGCGGGATGCTCTGTCCTTCACTAGGTAACAGGGGGCCCCACATTTCACGTCCGTCTCCGTGCCAACGTTGCTGTGCCGTCCCTCTGCCTCTCCAAGGATACAGTGGAGTTCTCCACTGTCCAGTGCGGACAGTGCCAGGAAGAAACCATCCAGCTCCACAATCCACTCCAGGTCCCCTGCAAATGGTTCACCACCAGGAGTGAGCCTGTTAAGAAGGTAAAGCACAGACTCCGTGGAACGCGTAACGTCGTGGTTGGGCTTTCTTTGCCCCTCTTGCCCTTTCTGCGCCTGTGGCTGCCTGAGCCCTTGGGCTACAGCCCACCTGAGGAAGCTTTAGAGGTACAGAGCAAATCTGGTTTGCCTGCACCTGTTCACTAGCTGATGCTTCACTTCTTTGCCAGCTTCACCCATTGCTCCTCTTCTGACAGTGCATCTGCGCACCCTGCCTGCACATTTTCCCTCCAGTTCTAGGCCAGTGGTGGCTGTGGCTGGTTTGGACGTGGGTGCTCGCAGCACCATGACAGTATCTCAGAGCACTGCAGGAACCGAGAGTCTGTCCTCACAGACCAAGGAGACCTCACACGATTGGTTTCTGTGCTCAGGTGGACAAACGTTTGTCGGTGCGCATGCATCGGAAGCTGCTCCAGGAGTTGAAGGCCAAGCCCTGTGTCTTCGAGGTGCTGCCCCCAGCTGGAGTCCTCGCTCCAGGACAGCGATGCCACGTGCAAGTCAGGTTTTCACCTGTGGAAGAGGTGAGATTGGCGAGGCAGAAACACCTGATAGACCAATTTAGGTCCATCTGATAAACAAATATGCGGTTCCCCTGCACACCAGGACTCATCCTGCTCACTCACCCCCAGGAGGTCTGTCAGGGCAGTGTGGTAACGAGAGCCCAGCGTGGGGAGGAGGAGATGAGGTCTACCTCCGCATGGAGCTTTCTGCAAGCCCCGTCCCCACTGTGCCTCGGTTTCCCTTGCAGCACAGCCTTCTGAGAGGGGCTTTGAAATCCCCATGGGGAGCTTGCACAGCGAGCATCAGGGCACTGCAGTGTGGCTACCTGTGGGTGCATGATGGGGAACTCTGCCTCTTTCCCATCATCTTCCCCCTTGCCAGGACGTATTTGCAGGCTGCATTGCCCTGGTGCAGAGCACGTGGCGTGCTCACAGGGGATAACGCTGGAAGGGCCCATCGAGGCTAATCCCGCTGCTGGTACCAGCAGACAAAACAGCCGCCAGACACCCTCCTGGGCACGGCAGGACAGTCACCTGCAGTGCTGTGCTGCCAGCAGTCCCCATGGCCCTGGCCCAGCCTGTCTGCATGTTCCCAGGCAGTCTGACCTTGGGGAGGGCTTGAATGGGAGGCCCTGTCACCTGGGGCTTCATGGAGGAGCTTTCTGTGCTTCTCTCTTTGCAGAAATCCTACAGAAGCAAGGTGAAGATTAACATTTGCCAGAGCAGCCAGCAGCTCGAGCTGCAGATGTCGGGGCATGGGCTGCAGCCACAGCTGGAGTTCAGCCCCTCGGTGCTGGAGCTGGGACCATCGCTGCCGTGCAGCCGCGGGGCAGAGGGGACAGTGGTGGTGAAGAACCCGTGCGATTTCCCCATCGAGTTTTACTCCCTGGAGTTCGACCAGCAGTACCTTGCTGAGGAGCAGGTGAGAGGGAAGGTCTGGTCCCATGGGCACACTCCCGTCGCTTCCTAGCGCTCCAGCCTTCCCAGGCTCGTGCCAGGGGGGTGGAGGCAGTCCCCAGGGCAAAGCCTGGTGGCATTTCAGGGTTGGCCACCTCTGCTGGCAGGTGTGTAGGGGCTTGGATAGTCCGTGCCGTTGGGAGGAAGGAATGAGGGAGAAGATGGGTTGGCTGGGGAGTCTATTCGTGTGATGAAGGTCAAGAATCACATCCCACCTACGTTTTTTTTTCCCTATGCACACAGATCCTGCGGACGCTGAAGGATTACGATCGCCACAACACCTTGTTGCTGCCACCACGTGCCCCGGGTGAGAAGCTGCCCCCAGAGGTGCTGGAGTACTATGAGGACCAGAAGAGGCTGGAAGAGGAGCAGGCACAGTCCAGGACTGGGGAAGCAGCAGGCCAGGACAACGGTGAGGGATTGGCATTGGCTCTCCTGAGTGTGGCCACAGCAGGGAGCTCAGCCCACACACCCTGAGCTCCCCATGACCTCGTTGTCCATGGAAAGCCCATGCTTTTAGCAGCTTCCCATTCCCTAGCTTGGTGGAGGAATTTCCAGGTGGAAATCTGTGGCTTGTAACACGCATCCTCTGCCAGCCCTGAGTGCAGCCAAAGCAAGCTCGTATCTGCCTGCCGTGGACTGGGGCAGTAGTCAGGATGTCCCCTTGTGTCCCTCATCCACAAAGAGTAGGATGGGATGAGTTCTTCAGACAGTCGGACCAGGTCTAATACCACTGGCTATGTCCGATTTGTTTCTTCCCAGCAACAAAAGCACAAGCTCAAAATTCCCCTGAGGGCAGCCAGAGCCTGCACAGACTTCCCTGTGCCTTGGGAGTCTCCCTCCTTGGGCAATTTTGTGTCTTTTGCATGTGGATGTGCAAAGTGTCAAATGGCAAAGAGCAGATGCCTGAGCATGTTCACTCTCTTCTTCCCTCCCTGTGTCCTTCCTGCTGAGCAAACTTTGAAAGTGTCCGGTCTCTGTCAGCTCAAGGAGGGAAGCACTCTGCTGGGATCATTCACACCATCTCATCCCACAGCTCGGTCATTCCCTCCTCCATTTTTGATGAAAGCCAGTCCAACAAGGTGGACTCTAAAGCTGAATGTGGAGAAGAGGAGGAGGAAGGCGTTGAGAAAAGATGCGGGACAGATAACAACCCTAAGCTCGTCACCTGGTTTATGTCCATTGTGGCAAAGGGGTCTCAGTGGAGGACTTGAGTGTCAGCTCCATCACTTCCCTGCAGCCTGGGGCCACCTTCACTCCTGTAGGCCCGGAATGCGCTCTTCTCTGGGAAGTCTGCAGGATCCCGGGAGGAGTCTGGGGCAGGGACAAGGGAGAGGCCAGGGAGGTTTTCCCCAGCTTTGCCACATGAGCATGTTTGCCCCCAGGAGCTGCTGGGATCAGGATGATGCTGTTCCCTTTGCTAGGCAGGGCAGGGCAGGGCGCTCGCTGTCCTACGTGGCATTGCAAGCTGAGTTGTCTTTTGGTGACCTCCTGAGGTCAAAGGTGGGAACTCGTTGTAAATGCTGTTCTGGTGAATTCAGAGCCCGGCCAGATGTCCTGCTAGTAATATTCCTCAAGCGTCCGGCTTTTGGATAATGGCTTGATCCTCAGCTTGCGATCTGCCTTGGGACTGAGTAAGATGCCTGGTTCTGCCTGTGTCCCCTTACTCAGCAGGACCTGAGACCAATCTCCCATGACGACAGTTCATGAAAGATTTGGCCCAGGCCTTTCAGGCATTGCTGGCTGCTTGCTTTGTTCTCTTTCTGCCACCCCATTCTGCCACCCCATTTCCTGTACCCTGAAGAGGCACCTTCACCAGCATCTAGGGCAGACCCTGATCTGCACAAGTCTAAAGGAAAGGCATGGTGAGATCTTGGGTGTGACGTTGGTTTCAGCAGTCTCCTCTCCCAGGACCTGAGGGGATGGGAGGATGATCAGGATGACAGGTAGGCAGGAGACCGACTTTTCTACCTGCTTCTGCACAGGAGAGCATCAGCAAAGCACCGCCAGCAGCAAGGAGGCAGCGGGAGAACTGGACAACAGCCCTGTCACTAAGGCCATTGCCCGCCACCTTGGCATCGATCTCTCTGCAGAAGGGCGCGCAGCCCGAAACCGGAGAGGGATCGTCGTCATCGTCCATGGGGCACCCCTGACAGGTACGTGAGCGGCAGGCCGTGGCTGCCAGGATGGGGGGCAGCAGGAGAGACATATATCTCCTGGTGGACCACGGTGCTTGGTTGACCAAGTGAAGTGAAGCAAGGTGAGCCACAGCTCTGCTGGTACATGAAGCAGCCTCAGGCCTTCGCCTAGCTGATGCAGGTGGTGTGGCTCATCTTGTGTCCCTGCTAGGAGCTGGGCTCTCATTCCCGCAAGCAGTGTGGCCATGTTCCTGTTGCTTTGTGGGACCACATTGCCTCGGGTCCATGTTGCCTCGTGGGAGCAGACCCTAGCCCACACTGACCCTCAAAGTGTGCCCAGAGGTTGCCTGAGACAGCAGCGAGCAGCACAGGCTAGCGAATAATAGTCTGAGTGGTGGTGGGACAGGGCTGGAAGCAGTGTTCTGGCCCAGGGTCGAGGTCACCACAAGGGACAAAGTCCTCAGCTGAAGATGAGGTGGAGATGATCCACATTTCTAACCATGCTCAGGCTGCCTCCCTCATGGTCTCTCCTTAAGGGGCACGTGCTTTCCCCCTGCCCTTGAAAATGTGAAATACTTTTTGGGGCATTTCCAGAGCCTGTCCCTGACAATGCCTCATGTGCAAGTGTCACCAAGCAGTCTTCCTCTCTCTCAAGGCAAGACCACGGCAGCGGTCGCGCTGTCCAAATACTATGGCGCTGCCTGCTTGTCCATCGATGCCGTGGTGGAGGAAGCCATCTCGAAGAGGAGCAGCTCAGCAGGGCTGTGTGCCCGGGAGCTGTGCATCAGGGCTGCCATCGAGCAGAAGAGCCGCAAGGAGACAGAGCGTGCGGGTAAGGAGAAACGCTGGACCCCCAGCAGCGCTTCAGAAACCCACCATGACCATCCACCTCCCTTGCTCCAGAGAAGCAGCTTGACAGCCCTTGGGTCTCTTGGGGAACATGGCTGCAGCGTGTAGAAATGCAAAGCCGTTTCTTCAAACATCTCTGGGTATTAAAAAAATTCTCTATTTTCCGGGATCCGGCAGGGGCACTTTTCCTGCTCCTGAGCTTCTTGGCACGGGTTCCTTTTTCTAGGAGCAGTGAAGCACACTTGTTTGTGTCTTACTGAGAGTTCTCCTGTTTCCTCAAAGCTGAATCCAGCTTGCTCCTCAGGGCCATCAGGCAGATCTGCTGCCCACTTTAAGAAGGAAAAAGGTCTCTAAAGTGGCTCATGAAGCATTAGACGACTGACTTTGAGTGTGGCTTCACAAAGATGAGAGGAAGGGAAGGATCACCTTCTGGGGCAGTTTCAGATGAGAGAGATGCTGCAGATGAGCTCTTTTCTCCAGAGATGTTCCTATACAGGCTGTCAGGTTAGGCAGCTGGTGCCAGTTGTGCTGTTCTCCGTTGTGAGACCGGAGACTTTAAGGAAACTTTATTGGGCAGCTGGTGCCCCAAGCTCTGCAGGGTGAGGCCAGACCCTGTCTGTGGTGGGGGCAGTTTTGCGTTGCTCAGCTTTGAACTTGGCTGGGTTGGGAGCTGGTGGAAGGAAGAAGGGCCTGGGTCCCCGGTGGGGTTATCCCATGTGGAGGATTTAGCTCCAGCAGAGATGGGTGATGCAGCTGGGGCAGGGCTGCGTGTTACGGTCTCTATCTGAGAATGTAGGATGGGGGCAAGGTACAGAAACAATAGTCCTGGAGGACAAATCCTTGGCTTGACCCATAGGGGGAGTGACTGTGGAAAAGGTGTTACTTGTGTGCACGTTTGTTGGGACGGACACAGGGCTGTGAATTAAAAGCTCTCTAGCTTTCCAATCTAGTTTCAGGTGGTGTGCTTTCTCGTGCTAATAAGAGAAGCAGGGAGGGAGCTGCTTCTGGGAGCAGTGCTGCCAGTGCCAGGCAGGCTGGGGGACAAGTGCTGTGTCCCTACCAGGGCACAAGGCTGTGCTCATGGAGGTGCGAGGTGCCTGCTTGCTCCCCACAGCGCCCGTCGCCAGCCCCACTGAGCCGTTTGTCCCCTCCACAGGTCAAAACGCAGATGCCTCCCGCCGCCGGCAGTTCCGGGCCCATGGCAAGCGCAGCCCAGACAGGAGCCAGTCGCCCTCTGCCAACAAAGTCAGCCTGCAGTCTGTCGGTTCCCAAAGCTCTGCAGCGGCCAAGACAAAGAAAAAGGAGCGCCTGTCCCAGAAACAGCATGTAATGGACCTGACAGGCTCCCGGGTGAAGCGTGATCGGCACAGCTTAGTGCATGGCACCTTTCTGTTGCCTTTGAGAATCATAGAATCTTAGAGGGGTTTGGGCGGGAGGGGACCTTTAAAGGCCACCCAGCCCAACCCCCTGCAGGGAGCAGGGACATCTCCAACCACATCAGGTTGCTCAGAGCCCCGTCCAACCTGGCCTTGAATGATTCCAGGGATGGGGCATCCACCACCTCTCTGGACAACCTGTTCCGATGTTCCAGCGCTCTCATCATGAAAAATGTCTTCCTTCTGTCTAGTTTGAATGTCCCCTCTTTGAGTGTAAAACCATTACGTGTTTTCCTGTCGCTACAGGCCTTGTTAAAAGTGCAGGGGCTGCTTACCGTGGCGGGGCTCTGTGTCACCCAGAGCCTGGTGTGGGGAACGATAGTGCAGAGAGGCAGCTGGGCAGGTTGGGGATGGCGTGGGGTGGGAACAAAAACCTGCGTTCTGCCAGAAAAACTCGACTGAGTCGTATGGTTTGTTGGCAAAGTGGCTGCAGGTGGTGAGCAAAGCTGTGGGACGCTGTGCCAGGGGCTTGCAAGCTTGGGTCTCTTGTGGCCAAGGGATGTGACCCCCAGGGTTGTCCCCTGGAGCTGCTGGCCTGCCCTTTGGGTCTATTGTCTTGCGAGCGAGAGACCTGAGCTGCAAGCCCAGCAGCTGGAAATGTTCAGGGGGTTCCAAGGTGGTTTATTTCTCTCGTGGTGTTCAATGTTGCAGGGCTCATTGAGTTCTGAGCTCAGCTCAGCCCTTCCCTGCGTTCCTGCGCAGCGATGGCTGAGCATCAGTGACAGCGCAGCGGGAGAGCTGGGCTTGATGAGCTGCGTGCTGCCTGAGGACTTGCTGGTGGCCATCCTCTCGGAAAGGCTGCAGGTACGTGGGGTGGGGGCAAATGATACGTTCCTGCTACAGAGAGACAGGCGGTGAGGTACAGTTTGCAGAGGAGGGGATCTGTATCTGCTGTTGGAGAAGTCCTGGGCTGCGTGCAGGCACGCCTGGGTCAAGCTGCAGATGCTAGAAGCCGGCAGAGCGCAGGGAAAGATCAGAGCTTGTCTGAGCCGATGCTCTTGGAACGACGACGCGCTGCCCTTTGCCGTTTGGGCTGACTGAGTAGCTGAGAGCCCAACGCGTGCCATCGCTGACTTTCTCTTCCTTTGCCACTTGATTCACAGCTGAGCGACTGCTTCCAGGGAGTGGTGTTTGATGGCCTGGAGACCTGCTTTGCATGCAGCACGGCATCTGCGCTCCTCTGCCTGCTCAAAGCTGTGGGAAATCGGCCTCACATCTATTTTGTGAACCTCTTCCGGGATTATGCTTCTTTGAAAGCCAGGGAGACAGCCGCGAAAGAGCAGGAAGGTAAGAATCTTCATCTCCGCGCCTTTCCAATCTTCTCTCAAGCCCTCAACCTTACCCGTGTGTATCTGTGTCACCAGCAGAGCTTGTAAGAAACGGTTTTATGAATCCTTCCGCCTTTTGCCTCAGTGTAGCCAGCACTCAGCTCACAGTTGCTTAAACACAGCAGAGCTGAGGCTGTAAGATTCCCCTTGGTCTCTGCCATTAAAGCTTGGGCACAAGTGCAAGCTGTTGTGGCTCAGTAACTACCCACCCTCCAGCTGTCCACAGCGCTGGTGCACGTGAGCCAGGCAAGGTACAGGCGACAGTTTGGGGGATTCTCTGAACGCTGGAGCAGGGATATGAGCTCCCCAGGATGGCCTGGCAGGATGATAGGCTGGGTCGGGACAGAGCTGTGAATCCTTGCAGCTCCTCCAGAACTTGCAGTGGCTAATGGTTTCACCTCTGGTCTGTGCTGAAGAACGGGAGCGGGAAGAAGCTGCCAGGAGGGAGGAAGCACGTCTCTGGGAGATGGATGAGGACGAGTACGATGCCCTCATGGAGGAAGAGAAAACTCAATTTAATCAGAGGCTCCTACAAGCCCGGCGTGAGAGGAGGAGGAGGTCTGTAAGCCTTTCATGGACAACTCCCCAGGATAGTGTCCCTCAGGGCCTTCCCTGCTCCAGAGACCTTGGTTGAGCTAAGAGGGCTTTCAGAGCAAACGCCAAAAGTGTCTATTCCAAGCCGCACAAGGATGGCCAGTTCCACCTCCCTGGCTCCCGACAGGGGAGGGACTTTGCGCTGGGAGAGAAGAGAACATCTTCTCTCCGATTCAGCAGTGAGCCCTCTGGCATAGACGCTGGCTGCAGGCAGCTGGGCTCTGTGCTTGCCTTGCCGCTGCACCCACAAGTGTCTCTGAGTTAATGCTGTTGATGGCCATCTTCTTCATCCCCCTTCCTCACCAAACCAGAGGGGCTGTGGTGTGGGCTGGTGTGAGGTGCAGCTGTGCTGCCTTGGTGTAGAGAGCAGTCCTGCTGTAGGTGAAGCCCGTGCAACGCTGATCTCCCAGGGTTTTCCTGACTGAGCGCCGCCAGCCATAGAAGCTGGTGTCTCTTCGGCTCCCCTTCGCCTGCAGCAGCAGGGGAGCCTGGGAGAAGCTGTGATCCAGCAAAGCAGCCCTGTCCAGGAGGATGCACAGGGGAAGTGTCAAACTGGGAGGGGGATCTGCTTCAAGTGAGCATGCATTTCAGCTTTTCTGTCAGCACAGGCCCCAGTTTGTTGCTCTGGGAGGAGATGGCTAGGGCTGCTTCCAATCTTGATTTCCAGGAGAGACGGCACAAGTTTCCCGTGGTGACGGCTGGGTTCCAGCAGGAAGCCTGGTTGATGAGAGCCTGTTTTGCAGGAGGGGAGTTACCTTTGCTTTCTGACTGATGTGAGTGTCCTCAGTAAGGAGCAGGCTATGCCCAGGGAGAAGGGCTGGATAAGCCTCGTAGGTGTTGGCGCAGGGATAAGGAGGCGTTAGTGATTTGTGAGCTGGTTGAAACTGGGAGAGCAAGAGAGGGCTTCTGGCATCAGTGCGCAGAGATGGTGGATCCGTCCTTGGCAGTGTGCTGGAGGGGTCCAGGTGGACCTGATTGGAGAAGCAGCACAATTTAGACTTTAGGACAGCAAAGCCTAGATTTGGCTGGCCCTGGAGGACCCCTCTCACCTTGCCGCCCTTTGGATGTTCCCAGGCTCCCCAGGTTGAGGGAAGTCCATGGCGATGGCCTAAGAGTTCTGTCTGGCCTCAGGGTCAATGAATGGCGTGCAGGGCCAGCTGGGATTGCAGCGAGCCCACATTTCTGGTGGTGACTCACAGGGCTGTTTTCTGTTTGGCTTCCTGAAGGGCGATGGAGCAGCCTGACGAAAAGCACCGTCAGGAGCTGGAACCCCTGAAGGAGGAACAAGAGCTGGAGAATTCCAAGAGGAGTAGGAGCGAGCTTGGAAAAGACCAAGTTAACGCTTCAGGGAAGAAAATGCAGCCTGGAGTCAGACAGGTGGGTGGCTGTGTTTGTAGAGATGAGTAAAAGCCCTGGGGAGCTTCTTCCCACGGAGCTGTACCATTCCCCGAGAAGCCAGCAGCCACACGTGGCGCTGGGCCCAGGAATGGGCCTGAGTGAGTAACACGTGGGGTTGTGCTGGGAAACAAGAGCCGGTGTTTGCTCATGCTGCTGCTTCGCCAGGGATGTTTTCCCATGGGTTTGCTGGGGAGCTGCATTTGTGGGATCATGCTGCCTTTGAGTCTTGGCTTCACATAACTCCAGACATTCACTGTGAAGCCCTAGATAGTTTTAGTCCAGCATTTCTCCCCACTCTGCACATGACTTACACCTCTGGGCCATGATCCGTCTGGGATGGGGTGTCTTTTGCTACATGCCTGGCAGGAGATCCCGCCAGGCCTTAGGTATTCAACCAGACTTCCTCAAGTGTCAGCCAGGCACAGGGACGCTCAGCACACCAGAATGGAGCCCAGAGGACTGCACAGGAGTACGGAGGTGTTTTAATTTCCCGGTTTGGTTCGGAGAAGCTTTTCTACTTTTCATCTGGTGGGCAGGACTCCCCATCAGTCTGGCACTGGGGAGTTTGGTTTCAGTTGAGCTACCCTGGGTACCAGCTGTGTTCTGGATTGGGATTTGTGGAGCACCCAGCACAGGTCTCAGGCGAGGCTTGGGGTGCTGTTGCAAAGATCATCACTGCCCTGCAGCATCTGAGTTGGTGCTTTGAAATGCTCACTGCTTTTTCCTGCTCCTCCTGCCCAGAACACGAACGCATCCGCCAGCAACACCAGCATTTCCACCAGCAACCAGTTGGATGCCACCAAAGGGGTAGACAAGAGAGGATCTGTAAAGAAGCACTCAGGCGCTGTTGGGAGTGACAAGGAAGAGAAGAGAAAGCAGAGCAAGGTTTCCCTGATGGATGCCTGCCCAGCCGTGCGTGTGCAACACTCAGATGCAGAACAGGGGGCTCTGAGTGACAGCGAGAACTTGGCCCTGAGGTTTAAGATCTATGAGGCATCGCAGAAGTATGTGGCGCATATCTTGTCATTCTGGGACAGGGTTCAGGGTATCCTGCTGTCCCCTCTGAACCAAGCGGAGGTGCGGCACAAAGCAGAAGCCCGGCGCCAGCCTACCTTGAGCCACGGGAGCCAGCAAAACAGAGGGAAAGAGCATCAGGTGACACTGGAAAAGGAGTGCAGGAAGAAAGAGCGCCTGGAGGAGTCTGTGAAGAAAGAGCGCATGGAGAAGGAGCGCACCAAGAAAGAGCGCCTGGAGAAAGAGGGTGTGAAGAAAGAGCGCCTGGAGAAGGATTGCTCCAAGAAAGAGCGCGTGGAGAAGAAGCGCACGAAGAAGGAGCGGCTAAAAAATCTGGAGGCTCTTGAGGACTCCGCGTTCTCTGAGCTGGAAGGGGAAGGTGCAGAAGGGTCATGCAGAGGCCAGCGTGGCAGGGTGCCCTGCTTGACCATCGAAGCACTGGGCTCAGAAGATGTGACCAGGAAGATCCTGGAGAGCAGCAAGCTGCCAGTGGCAGAGCAGGTAAAGCCCTGTGAAGCTCAGGTGCTGAGCCTGCCATGCTCTGCCCTGGTGCATTGCGTCCCACGGACAAGGGCACAGAGCCTTGTCCAGGCCACTGTTCCACAACGGCTCCGGAGCAGCCCCGTGGCTGGAGAGGTTCTCACCATCCCTCAGACGGGTGCAAAGCGGGAGTGCTCTCTCTTCAAGCATCCTGTCCGTTCAGTTTCCCAGTGTGGAAATCATTCCAGATGGTTCCAGGGCAGGGCAGCTCATGGTCGGTGTTGCCTTCAGCTGAGTCACTCAGAGGAGAGATTTCTCTCTAGGTCTCAGCTGTAGGTCCTGGCACTGCTCTGGAGCCTGCCCACCCCACTGGGCGTAAAAAAGCACTGTACTCCTTATAAATAATAATTTTAAAAACCCCATTGCCAAAAGCTCAGTGCCTTTAAGGAAGTGGGAGGTTGAAGGTGACGGGAGTATAAAGAGAGTTTTCTCTTCTGCTTTAGATCTTGGATGAGCTGGGACTGGGTCCCTCTGGGCCTCCCATTCCCCCTCCTGCTTTGTACTCCGTGATCCGCTACCCGGAGAAGCGAACGGCCCCTGCAGCAGGAGAAGCCCTCCAGCACTTCCAGCTTGTTGTGCCAGAAGGTGCTGTTGCGGAAGGAGAACAGGCGGTGACTGTAAGTGTCGTGGATGCCCCCGCTGTGCCCGCAGTGAAGGTTTCAGGGCAGGGGCCAGGCTGCATGGGGGCACGGGGGGCAGGCGAGATGGAAAAGAATCACTGTGGAAGGGCGGTCAAATCATGACGGGGCCACGTGTCTGCAGGCATCCCTTCTGTCTGTCCAAAAGAGACAGCTGTGCTGTCTCTCTGCTGAGAAATAGGATGGTTCTTTATCATGAGAGAAAAGAGCCACAGCTTTCTTTCCAGGGTGGGATGTCTCCAGGCAGGTCTGACCTCTCTCTCTCTTCTCTCTCTCCCCTTGCTGTTAAGACCTCCAAGAAACAGGTCACTCCAACAAGGGGGCGGTCGAGGAAGGAGAAAGCTGTGGGTAGCCCGAAGACTCTGAGCAAGAAGCGCAGCTCCAGCCGGGGCAGCAGAGATCTCCAGAGGCCGGACACAGGAGCACCCACATGTCCTCCCAGGTTGGACCAAAGTGATGTGGACACGGTTCCATCCCCAGGGAGACCTGTCAGGCGAGCTGTGAGGCAGGAGGTGACCCCTCTGCTTCGCAGCCATCTTGCCAGACAAGGTCCCTCATCTCCAGCTCTGCAGGCACCCTCGGCCGGTGCCTCCATGGCATGGCAAGTCCACAACCCTCCGTTCCTCATTTGCTTCTTCCCAGTGTTTGAAATCTCCTTTTTAATTGCCAGGCTGAGCAGCTGTCGGTGGATAGTGCCTGCCCACGGTGAGGTGCAACTGAAGGTCCACTTCAGCTCCATGGAACTGGGCCAGTTTGAGCAGACGCTGCATTTTGAGATCCTGGGGACAAAGCGTCTGTACCAGCTGCCCTGCAGGGGCACCTGCCTGTATCCCGCCATCAGCCAGGACCCGCGGTAAGGCTGGCGCGTGGGAGCCCTCACGCATGGCTCCCCCTGAACTCAGAGCCAGGGCTGCCCCTTGTACCCCTGTGACCTTCTGGCTTGGGCACAGCGTGCTGCCTGAGCAGCCCAGCATCTTCCCGTGCTTGGAGCTGGGAACCAGTCCTGGTACCTCAGCCACCCAGAAGGGTTATGGCTTTCTGACCAGGTTTCCTACCTAGGAGCATCTCACAGCTCCTCATTCCCTGTTTCTCTCCCCAGGCTGGTGTTTCCCCACCAGAGGGAGAGCAAGGAGGATGAGGACATCATCTCCAAGAAGTATGTCATGGACACGGGTGTTTTCCACTTTGGACCGCTGCTGTGTGGGAAGCCAAGAGACGGGTACGTGCTCCCAGCCCTGAGTTAGCAGCTGATGCTCACACAGAAGGCGGAAGAAGCCATGTGCCTGGCATACTGTTATTTTTCCAGGTGCCTTTCCACTTAGATTTTGTAAAACGCTCTTTGAGTGCGTGACTGCATCGTCACACCTCTGGCATGGAGGCACCAATTATAGGGGCAGACATCAAAGCAACGCAAGGATGAACCCATATTCTGTGCAATGTGCCCCAAAGTGATCCTTTTTCTTAGCCTGCTCGTGGGAACATGGTCTTCCAGTGCAGCCTGCCGCTGCCCGGACACGGTGCTTTCCTCAAGATGTGATCAAGGCTGTGGTCCTGGCATCTCCTCTGCAGCCTTTTCCCCTTTTGTGGACAGGTACAAGGAGCTGCGCTATCCCAGCAACTGCGAGAAGATAACCATCCTGAACGTCAGCCCCTTGGAAGCAGAGGTGCATTTCTCCTTTGAGCGCGATCTCCAGGAGAGCACGTTCCTTTTAGAGCCTCCCAGCATGAGGCTGCAACCGAACGAGAAGCAGGTAGGAGACAGGCAGGTAGGACAGGCAGCGGTGGCAGTGCCCAGGAGCTGTTTCTCTTGCTGACTGAATGCTCTTGTGTGTTTGTTCTTGCGGGGACGGGGCTAGGAGCTGAGCGTTTGGGCGTACCCCACTTCAGCCGGCCTGGTGGAAGACAAGCTCATCTGCTGCGTTCAGGGGAACCCAGAGCCGGTGGTCTTCCGCCTGTGCTGCCAGGGGGTGCAGGTGGAGCTGGGGGTCAGCCCCAAGGAGCTGTCGTTCAACACGCTGCTTCTGCCCAGGTCAGTCACCCCACAGCCCCTCGCCGGGGACGAGAGCTGTCAGCCAGGGCTGCTCCAAGTTCCATTCAACTGCAAGACTAACATGCCCATCAAGCAGCTGGTGCTGAGTGTCTCTTTTTGTCTGCAGGAAGGACAATGAGACCCTGGCCCTGCAAAACCGCACACCGCTGCCCGTGGCCTGGCGGCTCATTGGGCTGGAAGACCTGGGCGAGGACTTCTCGGTGTCAGAAGACAGCGGCATCGTGGGTCCCCACACGGAGTTTGCTGTGCAGCTGCGTTTCAAGGCCACAAAGGCTCTCAGCATTCTGAAGACGATCCAGCTGGAGGTGAGGGGGACTGTGCCCTCCCTGGCAGAGCAGGGCAGAGTGATCAGCCCTGTGCTCTTAGGGATGGAGGCTGCTTGAAGGGTACCCTGCAAAGAGGGCAAAAGGATGAGCTTCCAGAGATTCTTTCCTTCCTGCACTGCTGGGGGGCCGTGCCCTTAGCAGCAAGGGGCTCTTGGGGACGAAGTGACTACTCGGGTGCCCTGGTAGCTGAGCTCCATGGGGCAAGTATATTGGGAAGTCAGGAAGAGATGGGCCTGACAGGGACAGGGGTGCTACGACCCCAGCTTCTGCTGCCTCCAGCTGGGTTTGCCAGCACACGCGCTGCATCCCCGGGCATCCACGTCACCCCAGAAAACCAGCCGCTGCCTCTGCAGGGCTTACGGCTGGGTTATGAGGCTGCGCCCTGAGCCCGCGCTACAACCACCTTGCTGCTGTGCCAGGTTGAACGCTGTCCTTGGGTTGTCCAGACTTTGGCATGCTCGCTGCACCCGTCCTGGCCTCTGTCTGGGGCTCTTGACAGAGAGCGACAAACTCTCGCCCTGGGAGGCTGTTCCCCATGGTTTCGGGGATGCATTTCAGTGAGGACGCTGGGTAATTGAAGAGGAGAGGGTTGGTTGTCGATGCCCCCTGCTCTGGGACACCTCACGCCTGTGGTGGCTTTAAGATCCCTTTGCTTCCCAGGGTGCTTTAGCAGCCACGCGGCTGCTGGCGGAGAGAAGAGTTGGGCTGACAGGGTTTCTTACTGCGGCAGAACCCCGCTGGGTCAGCCCGGGAGATGAACAGGTTAGGAAAGCTTGTGTGCTCACAGCGCTTGTCACGCAGGGGAGGCCATGGGGGAAGCAGCCTGTAGAGACAAGGACTCAGATATTGTCTAGCAAAAGAATGGAGGAGAAGGGGCTAAGCAGTGCTTGTTTCTTGTCACCTCAGGTTTCAGATGCAGAAGACATCTTGGGGGTCGTTCAGACCGAAAACATCAAGATCTCTGCAGAGGCCTGCGAGCCTGCTCTGAGCACCAGCGTTTCTCAAGGTCAGGGGGTGCCCCCGAAACAAAGTAATGCGGGTGCATGGCAGTGCCTTTGCAGATGGGCAACCAAAGCACTTCTCCACTGCTGCCAGAGCTGGGCGCTGAGGTCCCCCAGCGTTTGGGTGCGGGGTTGTCCCTGCTGGGCACGTTTGGGCAGCAGCCCCTATGGCCATTCATCACGAGCACTCCCCAGGGCTGTGGTGTGAGGGGTGGGAGGGTACAGGTGGGTGATGGGCAAGGGAAAGGGACCCCAGCCAGCATGATGGCAGGGGACCAGCGGTTCCTTCCCGAGCTGCTGGCTCTGCTTTGGTGATCAGCCCCTCCACTGTCTCTTCTCTCTCCTCTGCAGAACAACTGGGCCAACTTCCAGTCAGCGAAAACCATCAGCATGGCCCGTGCCAGCCAGAGGAGGTCAGAGAAGAGCATGGAGGTGACCTCCAAGCCCCACCAAGTGTGCAGAGCCAGGGCCGGGCTGCAGCTCTCTATCCGGCTTGGTGGGGAGTCCAGCGTATCCCTCTTCAGCCTCATCCTCCTGCCCAAGGCACAGGGACCCCTCACCATCACAGCCGGCGGCACCAGTACCTCCGTCCCCTTCAAAAACCTCTTCCCGCAGCCCCTGGCCTTTCCAGACCCAGTGGAGCACCTGGCCTTCACCATCAGGGGCCCTGAGAGCTGGCGTGCCAGGAAGACCGCCTCCATCACCATCTCCTTGGAGGGCGGCCTGTACGCTGACGAGGCCCCTTTCACCAGCAAGGTGCTGCTCTCCTGCCCGGGGAGGGGCAGGCATCTCCTGGGTCTACCACCTCAGGGGCCTCCCCCCTCCCCAGTGACCTGTGCCCCCTTGGGAGGTCCCTGGACAAAGCTGCCCCTCACCCATAGTCTATTAAAAGAGTTCTCATTGGTGTCTATTCATCTTAATTTAAGCTGGATCCATCAAATTAGTGGTTGTAAAAGTAGAGTATGTTGCAGAGTTGCATTCTAATAGAGAAACAATTTGGGACTTAGCGGCCAGAGATTAATATTGCCCATGTAGAAAATCAGAGCAAAGAAAAACACACCTTGATTTCTGGCAGCTGAGCTGGGTGCGCTGGGATGCAGAATAACACCAAGTCCTTGACTCCCTGGCAGCAAGGGTTGACCGGTAGCGGAAGCCCCAGAGCCCTATTGCTTCCTGTGACCATCCCGAAAAACTGTCTTTTGAGATCTCGTTGATTTATGGTTGCTTTTCAGCATGTTAGTCCTTCATGGTGAAGCGGGGCCAATCCTGGGTGCCTTGCCTTACCGTTCTGGGTGGTATGAAATGGGTTTGTTTGTCAGCACTTGCCCCCTTTTCCCAGTTGAAAACACAGCCTCTCAACATCACTTGTAGCCTTTGCGTGTCGGTCTCTTCAGGGGTTTTTAGCACGTTACTGAGTGAAGACTGAGATCAAATTTCCTTGCCAAAGGCTGGTAATGGTTTTCCCATCTCATTTGTGCAACTATCCCCACGAATGCCGTGCTGATCTCCCGAGTTCCAGTTCTTTGTGCCCTTCAGGCACTGACAGAAGGATCAAACGGAGCCGTTTCTGCCAGCGCTGCGCTCAGCCCGCGGCTGTTCAGTGCTCACTCGTTAGGCAAGAGTTTGGATTGCCATCGAGCCCTCTCTTGTGACTCCTGATGGGAGCAGAGCTGGCTTCAGCTCTTAAGAATGAAATTTGCTAACAGAATGAGCCGGTGGCTGTAGACGCTTATACCCAGCAGGACCTTCAGGAGACATTCAAGCGCAGGAACCCTTTCCACCAGCCAGGAGAGGCCAACAGAACACGCAGCTGACGGGGTGTGCCAGCCGTTCCTTGCTAACAGTCCTTTAGAAAAGGCTTTGGGGCACAGCCACCCCAACAAGCAGTTCACCAGTTGTGTGCCGCCTTTCTTGTGCACACGGGTGTGTTCGTGTTTGCGTGTGTGGAAATCCCCAGGATCGAACAGCTTTTGCTGTGCAGCTCATCCAAGTGCGCTTTTGTTTTGAAGGATATCTGTATTTTTCTGAGTAGATGAAGGGATGTTGTTTTGCCTGGCCATTGCATATTTTCATTTGGCCGGCAAATGAGTGCAGGTTTTACATGTTTCTGTTTCTGGGTTTCTGTACCAAACATGGAACAAAGGTGTGAGGCAGAGGAGGGAGAAGTCTGGGGAGGTTTGAGAGTTCATTCTCTGGAGCCACGGCTCCCTCGTCTTGCCGTGAGGGTCCGTCCTTGGTGAGCGACGGCTACAGGGGCACGGGAACAACCTGTTCAGCGGGAGTGGTGCTGGGTTCCCACCTTCTTGGACGGTCTTTACCGTTGCTGTTTCCTGGTTCAGAGAGAGACTTCAGTTGCAAACGTGGTCCAAGCCGCGCGTGGGAGGCCTGCACGCAGCTCCCTTGGCCTTGTCACCGTGTGTGACAGTCCAGGTCCCCTTGTGCGGTGGCTGTAAGCTCCTTGAACAGCAAGGGCTTTGTCTGGAGGATCTGCAGTTTCTCCTGGCCGTGACAGCCACTCTGGTAGGACAAGCCTGTCACACACTGGACTTTTATCTGCTAGCCTGTTATTAATCCTTACCCAAACGTTTTCATTCTCAGCGCTTGCCGTCACGGATTGGTATTCTTCAGAAGAAGCTGTGTGCCTTTTTCCTCAGGGTTGGCTCTGCTGCACTGACAAGGGTTCCAGCTGATGGGCTGTGGCTCGGCTTTCTGATCTATCTTGAGACTGCTTGCTAACGAATTTTGATTGCAATTATTCATGCCAAGTGTTTTTTTCATTGCCTTTCTGCTTTGGAAGCGAGCTCCAGATTCGGGAGCTGGGGGAAACCCTTCTGTGTCCTAGAGTGTGGTGGTTTAGCCCAAGTCACCACACAGCTTCTCACTCACCCTCCCCCTGCCCAGTGGGATGGGGGAGAGAAGCTGGGAAGAAAGGAAGACTTGTGGGTTGAGATAAAAACAGTTTACTGAAATACTAAAAACTACAAGGATAACAGAATATAAGGATATTAATATCTACAAAATATACAAAATGGACAGTGTAGGATTTCTCACCACCCGATGTCCGAATGACCAACACAGCCCGTCCCGAGCAGCGATCACGAAAGGACACCGAGCAGCAAGCAAAGGGGGAGAGCAAGCCAGCAAGGGAGAGGGAACGATGCCAGCAAGCAAGAGAGATGGAAAGAAGATGGATGCCAAGGGTGCATGCCAGAATGGAATGCCCGAATGGATGCCCCCTCCCATGGGCAACCCCCACTTCTATGCCGAGGATGACGTTCATGGCATGGAATACTCTCTTTGGCCAGCTTGGGCCAGTTATTCTGTCTGTCTTCTGCCCAGCTTCCCACATCTGCACGTTAACGAGACTTTAACGAGACTTGGCAAGCCAGACAGTGTCCGTGGTCTCCTTCACAACAGCTCCTATCATCAGAGTGTTTTTGCCAACAGTCTTCACAGATGAAATCCAAAGCACACCAGCTACTGAGACGAAAATTAACTCCATCCCTGCTGAAACCAGGACACAGACGTAGAAGATGACGCAAGAAATACTGCTCAGATACCTGAATTTCCTTCCAGCTGGAAGGTCTTTGTTGGGGAAGTCTTTACACTGCAGGCAGTGTTCAGTGAAGCTGATTTTAGAGATGCTCTAGACTGTCCGCATTGGCTGTTGGTGCAAGGAGTTTGGAAGTCTCATTCAAAGGTCTTTGACATGAGGGGCTGGGTTGGAAGGGCCTGTGAGAAGGACTGTCAGGTTGCTTTTGGTGGAAATAGCCTTGAATGTGGTTTTACTGAATGACAGGGAAATGGCAATGCTCAGAATTGTATTCAAACTCACAAACAGTTCTATGAAATGCTTGTGTTCCCAATATAACCGTACAAAAACAGCGCCTAAAACATCGGGAATGGCAGGTTAGAAAGGAAAGGGAAAATGTGGATGTCTGCGTTTTGCTGCTACAGACCTTAAAAACGGACTTCTTCAGTCCTTCCAGTCAACTTAGACACTGCCCGCTGGTGATGATAAACCTTATTTGAATTTGGATAGATCCTAAGATGCTAGCCTGCCTGCCCGTTTTTGAGTGTCCATAGTTGGTGTTGAAAGCCAAGACAAACCACTGAGCACAAAGCAACTCAGCTCTCTCTCTGCCTGAGCAGGAATTGAGCAAATTCTCTCTTCCCGTGCTGTGCCATGTTCTGTTCTGGTTTTGTTTAGTGAGGGGGGACTACGCTGGCAGCTGCTCTAAGAAGCTTCTAGAAGTTTCCCCCTTGTCCAGTGGACTCGGCCGGGCCTAGGGCGGACCTGCTGCTGGCCAGGGCCTAGCCAATTGGTACCAGAATGTTCCGTGATAACGCCTCTGCGATAACGTATTTAAGAAGGGGAAAAAAAAAAAAAAAAAGAGAAGAGAAGATGTGAAGGAGCTGAGCGGGGGCAGGGAGGCGGAGGCACGAGCCCTGCACCCCTCACCCTCTGGCCTCCCGTCGGGCGGCGTCTGGGCCTGACTCAGCCTGGCCCGGCTGCAAGGAGCAGAGAGGAGATGAGATGGGAATGAGATGTGAAGAGACCCTGAGAGGCGTCTGCCTGCCTGTTGTGAAGGATTTCTGTGAGAGGAACGGCTGCAGGTCAAGGCATGGCCGGGGAGCTGCAGCTAGGGCATGAGACTGTTCCAGCCTGCTAACTAAACGCCTCAGGAGGTCAGGATGGGATTCAGACAGCAAGAAGAGAGTAGGGTCAGTCAGCTCTCCACATCTATATTCTGACGTATTTTATGGAAAACCGGTAAAGGTCAGGGAGATGAGGACAAGAAGGAACGCAGACACTCACCTGCCCAAAAAAGTAAAAACCAAGGACCGACAACTTCCTCTACTTGTTTGCATGAGGGTCCCAGTTTTAAGCAACCCTGTTACTCTGGCCAGGACAAACAATCCTTCAGGATACACATCCTTGTTAGGTTCAGAAATGTTTGCAGCACGAGGTTCTCAGAGGAGCCAGACAATTCATTCTCTGGGTCCAAGAGGGTCCAAGCACTTGC
Source organism: Chlamydotis macqueenii (assembly GCF_036417535.1). Classification (NCBI taxonomy): domain Eukaryota; kingdom Metazoa; phylum Chordata; class Aves; order Otidiformes; family Otididae; genus Chlamydotis; species Chlamydotis macqueenii. The sequence goes on from NC_141561.1 coordinate 43,035,123, forward strand.
TCTACATTTTTAGGGCTTTCTCTGCACAAGAAGGTCTGTTCTGGGGGCAAGCTGCTTCAGGTCTCTACCAGAAGAGAGACAAGGACAACTCCCAGGTGCCTGAGCCCTTCTCTGGCAGCAGAGACAGGGAACTGCAGCAAGAGCGACTCCAGGGATGCCTGGATCAAGAAAGAATCGGCTGACGATGCCACAGAATTGGAGTTGCTTTGCAGAACAGCAGAGTGTGGGCGCGCATTCAGATGCACAACTGCAAGAATTCCTCTTGTGATGCCGTACTTTGCGCCCCAGCCTCTCTGCTTGGATGGCACGGGCCAGCTGTCGCATTTTTGTGACAGCTCTCATCGTGTCCACACAGTACCGGCACCAGTTCCACCACAGCTGTGAACAGCAGTTGCCCCACTGGGGCAGAGAGGGACAGGGTCACAAAACCTCAGAAGTGCCAAAACCAGCCCCATCCCCACTGCCAGGGCAGGAGGGAGCAGCACACAAAGGTGGGCATGGCCAGGCCACGGGTGCTGGCCCCATCCCTTCCCCTTGGACAGAAAATTCACCTCCCCGCAAAAATCACACTTGGGGTGGGAAATGGTGGGGATGGGAGACTGTTGGAGTAGGAAACCGTGACAGGGCTGAGAAGTCATGGCTGGGTTGGGAATCCATTGTGGGGATGGGAAATGAGCACTGGGGACAGGAAATCATCAGCGGGACAGGAAATCCTTGAGCTGGGGAGTTGCTGTGGTAGGAAAAGTCAAACCCTAGCAAGGCTGGCTGAAGCAGGTGCTGGCGCAGTGTTCGCCATGGGGACGCAGGCTGGTTGTCCCCCAGAAACCTGACTCTGACCAGCTGCCATGGCAGGTACAGCAGCAGGCTCCAGCTCCTCCTGGGGCTCCTGCCCTCCAGGTAACCCCCTGTCGGACCCACCTGCCAACAGCTCACCCCATCGCCCCGCTTTGCTTCCCCCACAGAGAAGCTCCCTCTCCAGCTGTCGATGCCGCCCAAGGTGCCCGGTGTGAGCTTCATGGTTCCGGGCGTGCCGCCGCCGGTCCCCGCCTGTGTGCTGCCCTCTGTTCCAGAGCTGCCGGGGTCCTGTAAGCCTGCCCAGGTCCACCCCGTCACCTACCAGGTGCCACAGGCCAGCGTCTGGCACGGGGTGCCAGGGCCCCTGGGGGCCGCGGGGAAGTTGCAGCAGCTCCCCGAAAGCTGGCAGCTCCCTCCCGTGGTGCAGCTCCCCTCCATGCCTGCTTCCTGTCCCCGTGCCCATGGCTGGGAACAGCAGGTGGTGAGGGGGACACTGGTGTCCCACCAGCCGACGGGGCTGGGGCTGTGGGCTGTGGTGCAGGGGGAGCCCCTCTACCCCACAGGCTCCTGCCCGCTGCATATCGCTGCCTGCCACGGGCCCCCGCCACCCTGCCGCCCTGCAGCTCAGCATTGGGTGCAGGGCCCCCCTGCGCTCCGCACCCTGCCCGGCAGCACCCAGAAGCCATCACAGGCCTCCAGCGAGGACGGGGAGACCACCAAGAACAGCGTCCCTGCCGCCAGCCCACGCCAGCCTGTCCTCGCTCTGCCCACTGGCAGAACCACAGCAAAGCCCCAGGGTGAGCTTTGCGGGGTGACGGAGCCTGCAGGCGGGTGGCCAAGCCGAGGAAAGCTTGCATCGCTCCGCGGCTGGCTCGGCTGTGTTTGCTTTTCCTGCAGCACTGAGCACGCTGGAAGTTCCGGGCAAGCCTGCTCATGTGCCCGAGAAGGGGCCAGCTGCTCTCACCCAGCCCTTTCTGGAGCAGCCAGCGCACGCCACCAGCAACAACACGCTCAGCCGACCCCACGCTGCGCACCCTGAGGACACTGTCCCCAGTGTCCCCGACAGCCCCAGCTTGGCCGCTTTCCTCCACGAGCTCCCCGACCTCTCCCAGTACGGGGCGGAGGGCGGCTGCCATCAAGAAGGAGTGGTGCTGGCAGGCCTGGGGGACAGCAAGGACACCATCCCTCATGTCCCCGACTTTACCGCCTTCCTCAAGGAGCTCCCCGACCTCTCCAAGTATGTGGCTGAGTGCAGCTGCCCACAGGAGCAAGTGGCACTGGCAGGGCTGGGGGACAGCCAGGGCACCGTCCCTCACGTCCTGCTTTTCCCCAACAGCCTCGCCAGCACTGCTTTCCTTCCTGAGCACCACAACTTCTCGGGGGACATGGTGGTTGGCGACTGCCCCCAGGACCAAGCTGTTGAGACGCAGCGAGGGGACAGCCAGGACACCGCCTTGACCGCCAATGTCGCCAGCTTGACTGCCGAGGCCCTCGCTGAGCTCCTCGACCTCTCTGAGTACGTGGCGGAGGGCAGCTGCCTCAAGGAATGAGTGGGGGCAACGGGGCTGGGGAATGCTGAGGACGCTGTCCCCGATGTTGCCAGTGTCCCCCGCTTGACCACCTCCCTCAACAAGCTCCCCCACCTCTTGGAGTGCAGGGCAGAAGGTGGCTGCAACAAGGAGCAAGTGGTGGCGGCGATGCTGACTGCGGGATACAGGGCCAGGCAGGTGGGAGGTGCCTGCGAGCACCAGGGGGCGGACCTAGGGATCACAGGGTCAGGGGGCGGTCGGGTGTACGAGTAGCGGGGGGTATATAAGGCTTTGTGATGCAGCAGTAAATTGGCATTCAGAGCTAGACACCATGTGTCCGTCTCTTGTGTACCTGCGTAGGGAGTTGCGCAGACGGACGGGCGCCTAAGCCGTGCTGCCGATCAAGAGGTGACAATTGGTGACCCCGACGTGATAAGGCAGGCCTGCATTGGTGAGGGAGGCGCGCAGTAAGGCGTCTCTGTTTCAGCTGCTCGATATGGCTTTGATGGAGCAAGTGGTGAGTATGCTGAAAGGCGTGGGGCAGCAGGTGGAGAGCCCTGTGCATAAGAAGGACCTGGACCCGCTCTTCCGTTGGATGGTGCGGACAGGTATAGCGGCCGCTCCTTCTCACTGTGTGAGTAAGGGGGCCCTCGAACAAACAGCAGAGGAACTATTCCAGAGAGCCTGTATTGGGAACAAAGAGGCTCTCTCCAGTCTTCTGCCGGCATTAGGCTCCCTCCGGGCCATGCTGGAGAAAGCAAAAGACTGCAGGGGTGCGTGGCAGGCGGCATGTGCTTTGCTGCGGCCTGAGGCTTGGAACCGCCCAGGAATGTCCCTTCCCAACCCTCTAACAAAGGACCAGCAGGAGCCGTGCCCAAAGGGGTTAGTGGGTCCGGGCGCCAGGCACCGCTCCCCAGCACCCACTCGGTTGCAGGACGACCGAGCGAGAAGGCGGGCAATGGACAAGGGTGCGGGGAGGGACAGGGTGGGGGAAGAAATTGTGAGAAGGTTTGCGTCCCAGCTAAAGTCGTGGAGGGAAAAGAAAATGGCGGCGGGGAAGAAGATGGCGGGAGGGGGGCCGGAGAGCCGTTACTGGAGCCATTTACAGTGCCGCTCCACACGCTCCCCTCTGGCCCTTCAGCGCCGTCTGAGTGTCAGATGTGGGGAAGAGAGGGTCGTGGTGCGTACTGGGGTTTGGGAAAAGGGGGATTGGTCCGGATTCCCGAGGCGCCTCCAGAGGGCACCGGCTCCGGAGCCAAGGGGACGAGTCCCCTCTTCAGTGCCCCCGCCATATGGGGTACCGATAGCAGGGCGAGAGGATAAGGCGCTGCTCCCAGAGCGAGCAAGGGAAGAAATACAGGAGAAAGAGGGAAGAGAGAAAAGGCTTGAGGAAAAGGTAGAGGAGTTACGAGAAGAAATGAAGCGCTTGGTGTGCAAAGAGGGGGCACCGAATAAGGACAGGAAGCGAGCAGCAGCAGAACGCTGGACGATCACCGCACGGGAGTGCGTGCTTGCTGATTGCACGCTGCAGCCTGAGGAGGGGCCAGCGCGAACGGCATATCCAGTGCTGATCCAACCAGGGGGAAACCGTGCTTGGAATCCGCTTGATTACAAGCTTTTAATGCAGTTGCGGAAAGCTGTGACAGAAGGGCGTATCATGGGACCCTCTGCACAACTGCTGTTGGACACCATCGCCATGGGCGGCCCATTAATATTTGATTGGCGACAATGCGCTCGTGCTTGCCTTACTCCTGCTCAAGTCCCCATCTGGGAGCAGATGCTGCGAGAGGAAGGGGAAAAGCTGCTATTGCAGGCGAGAGATGAGCCAGACCATCCCATTTATGGGGCCCACATAGATATGTTGCTAGGCACGGGACCCTGGCTTGCTCCACAAGATCAAGTTGAGTTGCCACTTCCTGTGCTGATTGCTGCAGCTGGGCTCGGGCGACAAGCCTTTGAGCGTATGAATCCTGTGCTCTCAGGGACACCGAGTTATCTCCATATAAGACAAGGCTCAAATGAGACTTTCGGCCACTTCGCAGACAGAGTGCAAACTGCAATAGCAGGGTCCTCTTTCCCAGCAGCTGCACAGGAAGTGCTAGTGCGAGACTGCTTGCGTACAAACTGCTTAGCGGCGTACACGCAAGCTCTTGCAGCGCTCCTGGCTACGGCTAGTGTGAGGGATATCATCCAGCGAGGGTGCGAATTTGGTCGCACGTAGGAAACAGCACCACTAGCTGAGGCCTTGCAAGCTTTTGCAGTGCAGTTGACTGGCTCCAGCGGGGGGGGGGTACTTGTTTTAATTGTGGAAAAGCAGGTCACCGAGTAAAGGAGTGCCCAAAGAAGAAAGGACGAGGAAACATCGTTTGCTGGGTGTGTGGAGGCCCTCATCGAGCACGAGAGTGTCCGCAGAGGTTCCGAGGTGATCAGGGAAATGGGGGGGCCGGACGGAACAAGGGGTCGCCTGCCCGGCAAAACGCCTGGACCCCACAAGCAGCCGCATGGACGGGCCCGTGGGCGGGGCCCGAACCCGAGCAAGAATAGCAACAAAGGCAGCCCAGGTGGGGGGTGGCTCCTCTACACTAGGGCCCCTCACCAATCAAGTTGAGGCCGGGGCATGGGTGGCGGGACATACGGCTCTTGAACAGGGGTATGAAATACCACCACAAAAAACCGATGGACAGAGGGTGGCAGTTACATCCCTGCATACAGAGACTCAAGAGAAAAAACCCTTACCCTTGATTGCACTGACATTTGACATGACTACTCGACCCAAGGTACAGGTTCAGGTTTCTCTGGTAGGTTCACGACACCACAAACCTGCTCAAGCTACGATCACCTTCTTGGTAGACACTGGGGCTGACGTGACTACCATCTCAACTACTGACTGGCCCCGAGATGGGCCTTTGGACACGGGATCAGTAACGGTGGGGGGCGTGGGAGGAAAATCCGTGGCTCATCATAGTGCTCTGCCCCTCACCCTGTGGTGGGAGGATGGCGGGGTGTCACGCACCTCCGGCCCATTGCGTCCTTATGTTCTGAGCATACCGATCACCCTTTTGGGCAAGGACGCCATGGTCGGTGCTGGCACTGTCATACATCTTGGTCCTCCGCAGGGTTTTAGTGGGGGCCGCTGGGGACATCCCTTGTTGGCGTCTGCAATGGCGATCGGATGACCCTCTGTGGATTCCTCAGTGGCCTCTACCCCAAGAAAAATTGACTGCCCTATGGGACCTTGTACAAAGAGAAGTGCAGCAGGGGCATTTAATACCATCAACTAGCTCCTGGAACAGCCCGGTATTCGTCATAAAAAAGAAATCTGGTAAGTGGCGACTTCTCCACGACTTGAGAGGGGTCAATGCCACCATGGAGGCAATGGGGGCGTTGCAACCAGGCTTACCTCTTCCATCAATGTTACCCCAAGATTGGCAATGTCTTGTGATTGACCTGAAAGACTGTTTTTTCAGCATTCCTCTACATCCGGAAGAGATGAAGCGGTTTGCCATGACCATTCCTGCCGTGAACAACCAGACGCCGGCTCAGCGCTTCGAATGGGTGGTGCTGCCACAAGGCATGAAAAATTCCCCAACTATTTGTCAAATGTTTGTACATGCTGCTTTGCAGCCGGTGAGAGAGCGTTATCCTGATGTGGTTATCATCCATTATATGGATGACCTCCTCTTCGCAAGTGCCTGTCTGCCTCCGGCCCTGTTGACCACAATCAGACAGGTTTTGGCCCGTTTTGGCCTTGCAATAGGAGAAGAAAAGACGCAGACAGTGCCACCGTTTAAATATTTGGGTACTGAGCTCTCTCCCCGCATAGTAAAACCACAAAAGCTCTTAGTACCTACAACGACTGTGACCTCCCTCCATCAGCTACAAACACTGGTGGGCGGTATACAGTGGTTGCGGCAGTTTGCTCCCTTAAGTCCGCAGGAAATGCGTGAATTGACAGATCTCCTAAAAGGTGACACGGATCTGGCAGCTCCACGAAGACTGACAGCAAAACACCGACAGTTGTTAGCTGTTTTCTTTGAACGCCTACAACGCAGTGCCTTACGGTGGCGGGATGCCACACGGGGCATCCCAGCGCATCTCCTACTACAGGCGGCGGGAGCTGTCATTGAGCTGCATCAGGGGGAGGTTCAAGCCGCATTGTTGTTTGGCTATGTCGCTGCACCTAAAGTTGCTTTGCCTCAGTGGGATACGCTACTTGCCTTAGCGCTTCGCTGGGCTAGGGATCGGGTGCTTGCTGTTGCAGGGTCAGAGCCTCAACGAATCACCGTAGAGGTAGACCCGATCTCCTTAGACAGCATGCTGCGATACTCCTTGCCTGTGCAAACCGCTCTTGCGGGATATCAGGGCTGCTTCGCTGCCTCACCACGCACACCTTATGCAGACCTGTTCTCCCTGGCGACGGTGATGCCCATACTGCCTGTCTTAGACCAACCGGTGGCAGGCTGCACGGCGTTCACTGACGCTGCAGGGAAAACAGCACGCTGTGCTGTTACCTGGCTCGACCGCGGCAAGTGGAGATCTGTGGTACAAGAAGACCCTTCCTGTTCATTGCAGCAGCTTGAGCTAAAAGCAGTATGCTTAGCTTTGGAGGCTTTTCAGGATGAACCCCTTAACCTTGTTACCGATAGCCAGTATTGTCTTCGCTCTGCTCGTCTCTGTTGTTCCTGCACTGAACCCCGAACACAGACGGCAGTATTGCTATACAATGCCTTGTCGCGCCGGCGACATCCTGTCTTTATTATGCATGTCAACAGCCACACCCAACTCCCAGGTTACATTACAGCAGGGAATGCTCAGGCCGATGCAGTCTGTTATGTGGCCCTTTGTGACTTGCAGGTAGCCAAGCAGTCGCATGCTCAGTTCCACCAGTCGGCCCTTGCTTTACACCGCATGTTTGGCCTCCCCCTGCCTGCTGCCCGGGAAATAGTACAGGCATGCCCAGGATGCCGTACGGCACCGGCATTTGCCCCGGCAGTTAACCCAAGAGGATTACACCCCAATGAGATATGGCAGATGGACGTCACAGATTACCCAGAATTTGGCCGCTTTCGCCATCTGCATGTAGCAGTAGACACTTGCAGTGGAGTGATATGGGCGTCCGCCTTGACAGGGCAAACAGCGCATCTTTGTGTAAAGGCTCTTCGCATGGCCATCGCGGTTCTGGGAGCACAAGAACTGAAAATGGATAATGAGCCCGGGTACCGCAGTGCCACCTTTGAGAATTGGTGCACTGCATGGGGAATCCGGCACGTGTTTGGCATTCCTGGAAACAGCACGGGTCAGGCCTATGTTGAGCGGGCACATCAGACCCTGAAGACACGGCTACGGGCTCTTAAAGAGGGGGGAAACCTGACGGGACCTGAACTTTGTCCCCATGCGGTACTGCTACGTGCCCTGTACAGTCTCAATCACCTAGAACGCCGTGCCCAAGACCATCAGTTGACGGAGAGGGCTCCCATGGGCATGGTCTTTGTCCTCAAAGAGGACGGGTCGTGGACCACAGACCCTGTTCCCCTGCTGGTCCTAGGACGAGGATATGCCTGTGTGCAGACCCCTGCGGGGCCACGGTGGTATCCTGCTCGATGGGTTAAGCCGGCACTGGGTGACCGCCACTGTCGTAGTTCAGCCCCGAGTGGGACCAGACTACGCAGTTTCTCTCTCACTCCCCCCACCCTCCGAGAGAACAGGGAGAGATGATATAAGAAAAACGGCTCGAGGTTTGAGATAAGGACTGGGAGAAATCATTAAACTTACCGTTACGGGCAAAACAGACTCAACTTGGGGAAAACTATTCATTTATTACTACAAACAGCCGGATAATGAGACAGAGAACAAGATAACCTCCCTCCACCCCTCCCTCTTCCCAAGCTTAACATTATCTCTACTACCTTCGCCCCGCCCCCACCCCCGCGAGCAGCATAGGGGGGAAGAGGGAATGGGGGTTGCGGTCACTTCATCACACGTTGTTTTACGCCACTGCTTCATGGTCGGGGGAAGAACTCCGCACATTCCTCCCCTGCTCCGTTGTGGGGTCCCTCCCATGGGCCACAGTCCTTTGTGAAACTGCTCCGGCGTGGGTCATCTCTTCCACGGGTGCAGTCTCTCCAGAACGGCTGTCCCAGCAGGCCCTTCACGGACCACAGCCACCTTCAGGCATCCACCTCCCCCGGTATAGGGTCCTTCATGGGCTCCAAGTGGATCTCTGCTCCTCCGTGGACCTCCATGGGCTGCAGGGGGACAACCTGCTCCACCATGGTCGTCACCACAGGCTGCAGGGGAATCTTGGCCAGGACCCGCGTTACTCCCCCCCCTCCTTCTTCACTGACCTTGGGGTCTGCAGCCATTCCTCACAACAGGCTGGCAGATGTCTCTCAGGATCTTTTTACATCTTATTCACTTCTCATCTCCTCTCCACTTCTTGCACCCAGGCCAGGCCGAGTTGGGCCCAGTCGGCTGCCTGGCGGGAGGCCAGAGGGTGAGGCCTGCAAGGCCCACAAGGCTTGCGCCTCCCCCTCTCTGCCCCCCGCTCAGCTTCTTCACATCTTCTCTTCTCCCTTTTTGTTCTGTTTTCCCCTACTTAAATACGTTATCGCAGAGGCGTTATCAGGGAACATTCTGCTACCAATTGGCTCAGCCCTGGCCAGCAGCAGGTCCGCCCTAGGCCCGGCTGAGTCCACTGAACAAAGGGGAGCGACTTCTAGCAGTTTCCTACAGAAGCTGCCACCTTAGGCCCCCCTCACTAAACAAAACCACGACAGCCACTCATAATGAACAAGGCTGTTTGCTACTAACATATATTCCTGTCGTTTCAGATGATACCACTCCTGCTCTTAAGTGGTGGGGATCTGGAAGCGGGTTATTGGCAGAGGTATGCCGAGCAATGGCACTCGGACATCTGTATTCTGATGCATGGCCTGGCTGACCCAATCATCACCTGTGCAGTAGGTTTCCGCACGTCCCCTAATGGCACCTGCATCGAAGGCGATGCCAGCTACAAGAAATGCACATTGGCTGACATATCCAAAGGAGTCAGCCTCTGGAACTGGAAATACAATTTCACAACGGTGGACGTTCAGGTCAATTTCTCAATGAACTGGAATGCCACGGTCCTCTGGGAAAATTCAAACAGCTTCAACATCACACTTCACAGTGACGTAAACAGTACAGCCAGCAAATGGACCAGGTCAGAAAAACGTGTCATGGGCGGCTGTTATCTGTGCGGCATGTTTGAGCTGCTAAGGAATGCTACTCCCATTTCAGCCGCGGAGCTCCAACCACCTTGGATCACGGAAGGCATGATCCAGAATCGCTCGGTACCACGGCTCTGGATAGGACCGCCTGGTCTGTCGAAGTGCCCTATAGACTTTTTACTGACAGACGGCGTGCATAGATGGTCTTTTCCGATGAAAAGCTCTAGCAAAGGCAGTGAGGTGGAGACTTCTATGCTTGTGCCTGGGTACCAACCCCCACAGAACATCCGCCTCCCAGAGCCATGGTGGCTATTCTGTGCAAACGGCACTGGCTGGAAGACGATAGCGAAGAACACAACCTACGGCCTCTGTTCTCTTGGGCTGTTACTTTGGCCCGACGAGCGTACGGCGGCCAGAAAAAAAGCGAGAGATTACAACACAGACAACAAGCATCGCGGCAGACTGCCAAGAGCGCGTCAACCTGCCGAAGTCCGGCCTCCGTATTTTCCTCTCCATGTTTCTGCCTCCTCTCCTTTCGGCCTGGACCGCCAATAATGTTGATAGCCTTGCCTGCATTGTGGCAAAGAACGCAAACCGTACGAAAGAAGTTATTGATGTGCTCACGACAGCGTTGCAAATCTGGAAAGATGCACATACACAGGCTATTGATTATGCTCTTACTGCATTGGGCTCTGGTTGCTCTGCATCGCTGCCGCCAGCCCTGGCTTCCTACTGCTGTGTTCGCGCTAACGGCACAGTCGAAAATCTCTTAGCTCCTGCTACGGCAATGGGCCAGGAACTGGGCGATACCTCACAAAAAATTAGGTACCTAAATGGATTCTCTTGGAGCTGGACCTGGCTCACAGGACTCATTGATACCATACTGACGTGGGTTATCATTGGCCTCCTCACTATTTGCCTTTTGCCTATGCTTCTCCGATTCCTGGAAGGTATGATCCGCAAACACGTTGTAGGCATTCATTCTATGATGCTTCTGGTAGATGTTGACACAAATAAAGAGCGTGAAGAGTCAGAGGCACAAAAACCCGAGATAACTCTCACATACAAGCAGCTCTAATAAAGGCAATTTGCTCAATTAGGGAACTAGCAACAAGAATGTAGAGATTATGAAACGGTAATGGGGGTACACCGCAGGGCATAAAGAGGGGGGAGATGCGGGATACAGGGCCAGGCGGGTGGGAGGTGCCTGCGAGCACCAGGGGGTGGACCTAGGGATCACAGGATCAGGGGGCGGTCGGGTGTACGAGTAGCGGGGGGTATATAAGGCTTTGTGACGCAGCAGTAAATTGGCATTCAGAGCTAGACACCATGTGTCCGTCTCTTGTGTCCCTGCATAGGGAGGTGTGCAGATGGACGGGCGCCTAAGCCGTGTTGCCGATCGGGAGGCGACACTGACAGACAGCAAAACCACCTTCCCCGATGTCTCCGGCAGCCCGGCCAGCAGCACCTCCTTCAACCAAGTCCCTGACTTCTTGGAGTCCAGGCTGGAGGGGGGCTGCCCCAAGGACCGCCTGGCGAAAGCCATGCTGGGGGATACCGACCCCTTCTGGGGAGTGGCGGCCTCCCCCTCGCAGGACCCTGAGGGGAAGCAGGGCGGGCTGGCGGCAGACCTTCCCAGCTGGCTGCCACTGAGCCCCTGGGAGACTTCCCGGGAGAGCTGGCCAGAGACTTCTGCGGAGAGCTCTCCAGAGAGGTCTCCAGAGATTTCCGCCGAGACTTCAGAGGACAGTGCTGGGGACAGTCCCCGGAAGGCTCCTCTGAAGTACCTTTCAGAGGGTCCCCATCTAAGCCCCCTGCGCATCCCACTGCTGAGTCCCCTGCCCAGCCCCCCGGCCCCTCCCAGCATCACCCGCCATGCCTGGTCCAGCTGCTGGAGGAGGCGCTGCGGAGGAAGCCCCAAATTCGCTTGCCGCTGCTGCCAGCCAGCATCTCCTGCCAGCTGGCACCCACAGCAGGAGAGGCGGGCGGCAAGAAGGCCAAGCGCCCCGCGCCAGCCAGCGGCTCCAAGCCACAAGAGACCTCCCCGTGGGACAACAGCTCACCCAAGCAGAGGAGGCTGTGCCACGTGGGAAAACACTCGGAAGCCCCGTGGGAGGGGAAGCCAGACAAGGACGGGGTGGAGGCAAGGAGCAGCAGGCAGCAAGCGGGCAGCAACAAGCAAAAAGCAATGGATGGCAACAACGTGCCCAACAAGCCAGCCAGAACCCGGGGGGCTGCCGGGGGGAAAGGTGCCCCACGCCCCCCTGACCGCTGCTGGTACCTGGACAGAGAATGAGAGGAGCACGAATCCCCCACAACACGTCACCTGCACTCACCCACTTCAGCCCCAGCCCTCTCCCAGACCTCTGCTTCTTTCTTAACTCGTTACAGGTTGGATGTTTGTTTCCTAGCACCTCTGTCTGCGGCCATTCCTGCAACAGGAGGCGAGGGGCTTAACGCAGTCCCTGCCGCACGAGTAGCTCTGACCCTCCACCTCTGCCCCCAGCCTAGGAGGAAACCCCGTGGGTCCGCATGCAGACGCTTGGTCAGAACCTTAATGCCCAGACTTGGGGTAAGGAAACTAGAAAGAGCTCTTAAAAATCTTCCGCTCCCATGGAACCACAGACCATTGCACAGCAGATGCCACTTGAGCCTTGCAGCAGGAAAATTCTTCTGTAGCCCTGAGAGTAGGACCGACCCCTCTGGGACTTGAGGTGCTCACCCTGCAGCAAGGAGGTGTCTGTGCATCCATTCATACCGCCTGCTGCACCCGCGTTAACAACTCAACAAACCAAACGCCGTGTCCGGGCCATTTCAAACATCTTCAGCCCAGCTTCAGTTTAATCTCTGCTGTGAAAAGGCCCAGTAGTGGGGTCCTCAAAACCTCCTGCACCTTCCGGGGGACAACACAAATCTACAAGTGGGCTGTAAGCGCAGGCGGAGGTAAGGCTGCACTGCCATCCAACGGTGACTCGCTGTGTCTGAGGGGTGGTCAGGTGTCTCCTCTAAGTTGTTTTCCAGGGAGCACCATGGCATGGAGGGATCTTAGTTGGAAATTCCCCTTTGGAGAGGTCTGTGCATCCTTCCGTGGGATGCCTGAAGAAGAAATTGCTGGAGGTCCTGAAATGATAGATTTCCTTTTTACCGTGTGGACCTTGGATTCTGGCTGTGAAAACCCTTTGTCCGTGTGTGGTGAGAAGGGAGAAAGAGTGGCAGGCTTCTCCGGAGAAGCCAAGGGGTCCTTCAGAGAGCCAGCAGCCAGGACACTCGTATGGCCTTAACACGCTTGTGACACATTGATGTGGGTTGTGCCTCTCAGCTGCTTTATTTTCATCTGTTCAAGGTTTCAGTGTGGAGCCTGCCCGTGTGAAACGTCTGCCCTGCTGGGAGACAGAGACTTTTGAGGTGCGCTTCGACCCACAAAGTGCCAAGCTGCCGCTGGGAGAGGTGGACGTGCTCCTGCCCATCAAGGTACCGCATGCTTCCTCACCTCCCTCACCACCTTTCAGGGCAGGTGGCAGCTTGGGACAGCAGCAGATGTCACCTGGGCTTTCAGCGGGATGCTCTGTCCTTCACTAGGTAACAGGGGGCCCCACATTTCACGTCCGTCTCCGTGCCAACGTTGCTGTGCCGTCCCTCTGCCTCTCCAAGGATACAGTGGAGTTCTCCACTGTCCAGTGCGGACAGTGCCAGGAAGAAACCATCCAGCTCCACAATCCACTCCAGGTCCCCTGCAAATGGTTCACCACCAGGAGTGAGCCTGTTAAGAAGGTAAAGCACAGACTCCGTGGAACGCGTAACGTCGTGGTTGGGCTTTCTTTGCCCCTCTTGCCCTTTCTGCGCCTGTGGCTGCCTGAGCCCTTGGGCTACAGCCCACCTGAGGAAGCTTTAGAGGTACAGAGCAAATCTGGTTTGCCTGCACCTGTTCACTAGCTGATGCTTCACTTCTTTGCCAGCTTCACCCATTGCTCCTCTTCTGACAGTGCATCTGCGCACCCTGCCTGCACATTTTCCCTCCAGTTCTAGGCCAGTGGTGGCTGTGGCTGGTTTGGACGTGGGTGCTCGCAGCACCATGACAGTATCTCAGAGCACTGCAGGAACCGAGAGTCTGTCCTCACAGACCAAGGAGACCTCACACGATTGGTTTCTGTGCTCAGGTGGACAAACGTTTGTCGGTGCGCATGCATCGGAAGCTGCTCCAGGAGTTGAAGGCCAAGCCCTGTGTCTTCGAGGTGCTGCCCCCAGCTGGAGTCCTCGCTCCAGGACAGCGATGCCACGTGCAAGTCAGGTTTTCACCTGTGGAAGAGGTGAGATTGGCGAGGCAGAAACACCTGATAGACCAATTTAGGTCCATCTGATAAACAAATATGCGGTTCCCCTGCACACCAGGACTCATCCTGCTCACTCACCCCCAGGAGGTCTGTCAGGGCAGTGTGGTAACGAGAGCCCAGCGTGGGGAGGAGGAGATGAGGTCTACCTCCGCATGGAGCTTTCTGCAAGCCCCGTCCCCACTGTGCCTCGGTTTCCCTTGCAGCACAGCCTTCTGAGAGGGGCTTTGAAATCCCCATGGGGAGCTTGCACAGCGAGCATCAGGGCACTGCAGTGTGGCTACCTGTGGGTGCATGATGGGGAACTCTGCCTCTTTCCCATCATCTTCCCCCTTGCCAGGACGTATTTGCAGGCTGCATTGCCCTGGTGCAGAGCACGTGGCGTGCTCACAGGGGATAACGCTGGAAGGGCCCATCGAGGCTAATCCCGCTGCTGGTACCAGCAGACAAAACAGCCGCCAGACACCCTCCTGGGCACGGCAGGACAGTCACCTGCAGTGCTGTGCTGCCAGCAGTCCCCATGGCCCTGGCCCAGCCTGTCTGCATGTTCCCAGGCAGTCTGACCTTGGGGAGGGCTTGAATGGGAGGCCCTGTCACCTGGGGCTTCATGGAGGAGCTTTCTGTGCTTCTCTCTTTGCAGAAATCCTACAGAAGCAAGGTGAAGATTAACATTTGCCAGAGCAGCCAGCAGCTCGAGCTGCAGATGTCGGGGCATGGGCTGCAGCCACAGCTGGAGTTCAGCCCCTCGGTGCTGGAGCTGGGACCATCGCTGCCGTGCAGCCGCGGGGCAGAGGGGACAGTGGTGGTGAAGAACCCGTGCGATTTCCCCATCGAGTTTTACTCCCTGGAGTTCGACCAGCAGTACCTTGCTGAGGAGCAGGTGAGAGGGAAGGTCTGGTCCCATGGGCACACTCCCGTCGCTTCCTAGCGCTCCAGCCTTCCCAGGCTCGTGCCAGGGGGGTGGAGGCAGTCCCCAGGGCAAAGCCTGGTGGCATTTCAGGGTTGGCCACCTCTGCTGGCAGGTGTGTAGGGGCTTGGATAGTCCGTGCCGTTGGGAGGAAGGAATGAGGGAGAAGATGGGTTGGCTGGGGAGTCTATTCGTGTGATGAAGGTCAAGAATCACATCCCACCTACGTTTTTTTTTCCCTATGCACACAGATCCTGCGGACGCTGAAGGATTACGATCGCCACAACACCTTGTTGCTGCCACCACGTGCCCCGGGTGAGAAGCTGCCCCCAGAGGTGCTGGAGTACTATGAGGACCAGAAGAGGCTGGAAGAGGAGCAGGCACAGTCCAGGACTGGGGAAGCAGCAGGCCAGGACAACGGTGAGGGATTGGCATTGGCTCTCCTGAGTGTGGCCACAGCAGGGAGCTCAGCCCACACACCCTGAGCTCCCCATGACCTCGTTGTCCATGGAAAGCCCATGCTTTTAGCAGCTTCCCATTCCCTAGCTTGGTGGAGGAATTTCCAGGTGGAAATCTGTGGCTTGTAACACGCATCCTCTGCCAGCCCTGAGTGCAGCCAAAGCAAGCTCGTATCTGCCTGCCGTGGACTGGGGCAGTAGTCAGGATGTCCCCTTGTGTCCCTCATCCACAAAGAGTAGGATGGGATGAGTTCTTCAGACAGTCGGACCAGGTCTAATACCACTGGCTATGTCCGATTTGTTTCTTCCCAGCAACAAAAGCACAAGCTCAAAATTCCCCTGAGGGCAGCCAGAGCCTGCACAGACTTCCCTGTGCCTTGGGAGTCTCCCTCCTTGGGCAATTTTGTGTCTTTTGCATGTGGCTGTGCAAAGTGTCAAATGGCAAAGAGCAGATGCCTGAGCATGTTCACTCTCTTCTTCCCTCCCTGTGTCCTTCCTGCTGAGCAAACTTTGAAAGTGTCCGGTCTCTGTCAGCTCAAGGAGGGAAGCACTCTGCTGGGATCATTCACACCATCTCATCCCACAGCTCGGTCATTCCCTCCTCCATTTTTGATGAAAGCCAGTCCAACAAGGTGGACTCTAAAGCTGAATGTGGAGAAGAGGAGGAGGAAGGCGTTGAGAAAAGATGCGGGACAGATAACAACCCTAAGCTCGTCACCTGGTTTATGTCCATTGTGGCAAAGGGGTCTCAGTGGAGGACTTGAGTGTCAGCTCCATCACTTCCCTGCAGCCTGGGGCCACCTTCACTCCTGTAGGCCCGGAATGCGCTCTTCTCTGGGAAGTCTGCAGGATCCCGGGAGGAGTCTGGGGCAGGGACAAGGGAGAGGCCAGGGAGGTTTTCCCCAGCTTTGCCACATGAGCATGTTTGCCCCCAGGAGCTGCTGGGATCAGGATGATGCTGTTCCCTTTGCTAGGCAGGGCAGGGCAGGGCGCTCGCTGTCCTACGTGGCATTGCAAGCTGAGTTGTCTTTTGGTGACCTCCTGAGGTCAAAGGTGGGAACTCGTTGTAAATGCTGTTCTGGTGAATTCAGAGCCCGGCCAGATGTCCTGCTAGTAATATTCCTCAAGCGTCCGGCTTTTGGATAATGGCTTGATCCTCAGCTTGCGATCTGCCTTGGGACTGAGTAAGATGCCTGGTTCTGCCTGTGTCCCCTTACTCAGCAGGACCTGAGACCAATCTCCCATGACGACAGTTCATGAAAGATTTGGCCCAGGCCTTTCAGGCATTGCTGGCTGCTTGCTTTGTTCTCTTTCTGCCACCCCATTCTGCCACCCCATTTCCTGTACCCTGAAGAGGCACCTTCACCAGCATCTAGGGCAGACCCTGATCTGCACAAGTCTAAAGGAAAGGCATGGTGAGATCTTGGGTGTGACGTTGGTTTCAGCAGTCTCCTCTCCCAGGACCTGAGGGGATGGGAGGATGATCAGGATGACAGGTAGGCAGGAGACCGACTTTTCTACCTGCTTCTGCACAGGAGAGCATCAGCAAAGCACCGCCAGCAGCAAGGAGGCAGCGGGAGAACTGGACAACAGCCCTGTCACTAAGGCCATTGCCCGCCACCTTGGCATCGATCTCTCTGCAGAAGGGCGCGCAGCCCGAAACCGGAGAGGGATCGTCGTCATCGTCCATGGGGCACCCCTGACAGGTACGTGAGCGGCAGGCCGTGGCTGCCAGGATGGGGGGCAGCAGGAGAGACATATATCTCCTGGTGGACCACGGTGCTTGGTTGACCAAGTGAAGTGAAGCAAGGTGAGCCACAGCTCTGCTGGTACATGAAGCAGCCTCAGGCCTTCGCCTAGCTGATGCAGGTGGTGTGGCTCATCTTGTGTCCCTGCTAGGAGCTGGGCTCTCATTCCCGCAAGCAGTGTGGCCATGTTCCTGTTGCTTTGTGGGACCACATTGCCTCGGGTCCATGTTGCCTCGTGGGAGCAGACCCTAGCCCACACTGACCCTCAAAGTGTGCCCAGAGGTTGCCTGAGACAGCAGCGAGCAGCACAGGCTAGCGAATAATAGTCTGAGTGGTGGTGGGACAGGGCTGGAAGCAGTGTTCTGGCCCAGGGTCGAGGTCACCACAAGGGACAAAGTCCTCAGCTGAAGATGAGGTGGAGATGATCCACATTTCTAACCATGCTCAGGCTGCCTCCCTCATGGTCTCTCCTTAAGGGGCACGTGCTTTCCCCCTGCCCTTGAAAATGTGAAATACTTTTTGGGGCATTTCCAGAGCCTGTCCCTGACAATGCCTCATGTGCAAGTGTCACCAAGCAGTCTTCCTCTCTCTCAAGGCAAGACCACGGCAGCGGTCGCGCTGTCCAAATACTATGGCGCTGCCTGCTTGTCCATCGATGCCGTGGTGGAGGAAGCCATCTCGAAGAGGAGCAGCTCAGCAGGGCTGTGTGCCCAGGAGCTGTGCATCAGGGCTGCCATCGAGCAGAAGAGCCGCAAGGAGACAGAGCGTGCGGGTAAGGAGAAACGCTGGACCCCCAGCAGCGCTTCAGAAACCCACCATGACCATCCACCTCCCTTGCTCCAGAGAAGCAGCTTGACAGCCCTTGGGTCTCTTGGGGAACATGGCTGCAGCGTGTAGAAATGCAAAGCCGTTTCTTCAAACATCTCTGGGTATTAAAAAAATTCTCTATTTTCCGGGATCCGGCAGGGGCACTTTTCCTGCTCCTGAGCTTCTTGGCACGGGTTCCTTTTTCTAGGAGCAGTGAAGCACACTTGTTTGTGTCTTACTGAGAGTTCTCCTGTTTCCTCAAAGCTGAATCCAGCTTGCTCCTCAGGGCCATCAGGCAGATCTGCTGCCCACTTTAAGAAGGAAAAAGGTCTCTAAAGTGGCTCATGAAGCATTAGACGACTGACTTTGAGTGTGGCTTCACAAAGATGAGAGGAAGGGAAGGATCACCTTCTGGGGCAGTTTCAGATGAGAGAGATGCTGCAGATGAGCTCTTTTCTCCAGAGATGTTCCTATACAGGCTGTCAGGTTAGGCAGCTGGTGCCAGTTGTGCTGTTCTCCGTTGTGAGACCGGAGACTTTAAGGAAACTTTATTGGGCAGCTGGTGCCCCAAGCTCTGCAGGGTGAGGCCAGACCCTGTCTGTGGTGGGGGCAGTTTTGCGTTGCTCAGCTTTGAACTTGGCTGGGTTGGGAGCTGGTGGAAGGAAGAAGGGCCTGGGTCCCCGGTGGGGTTATCCCATGTGGAGGATTTAGCTCCAGCAGAGATGGGTGATGCAGCTGGGGCAGGGCTGCGTGTTACGGTCTCTATCTGAGAATGTAGGATGGGGGCAAGGTACAGAAACAATAGTCCTGGAGGACAAATCCTTGGCTTGACCCATAGGGGGAGTGACTGTGGAAAAGGTGTTACTTGTGTGCACGTTTGTTGGGACGGACACAGGGCTGTGAATTAAAAGCTCTCTAGCTTTCCAATCTAGTTTCAGGTGGTGTGCTTTCTCGTGCTAATAAGAGAAGCAGGGAGGGAGCTGCTTCTGGGAGCAGTGCTGCCAGTGCCAGGCAGGCTGGGGGACAAGTGCTGTGTCCCTACCAGGGCACAAGGCTGTGCTCATGGAGGTGCGAGGTGCCTGCTTGCTCCCCACAGCGCCCGTCGCCAGCCCCACTGAGCCGTTTGTCCCCTCCACAGGTCAAAACGCAGATGCCTCCCGCCGCCGGCAGTTCCGGGCCCATGGCAAGCGCAGCCCAGACAGGAGCCAGTCGCCCTCTGCCAACAAAGTCAGCCTGCAGTCTGTCGGTTCCCAAAGCTCTGCAGCGGCCAAGACAAAGAAAAAGGAGCGCCTGTCCCAGAAACAGCATGTAATGGACCTGACAGGCTCCCGGGTGAAGCGTGATCGGCACAGCTTAGTGCATGGCACCTTTCTGTTGCCTTTGAGAATCATAGAATCTTAGAGGGGTTTGGGCGGGAGGGGACCTTTAAAGGCCACCCAGCCCAACCCCCTGCAGGGAGCAGGGACATCTCCAACCACATCAGGTTGCTCAGAGCCCCGTCCAACCTGGCCTTGAATGATTCCAGGGATGGGGCATCCACCACCTCTCTGGACAACCTGTTCCGATGTTCCAGCGCTCTCATCATGAAAAATGTCTTCCTTCTGTCTAGTTTGAATGTCCCCTCTTTGAGTGTAAAACCATTACGTGTTTTCCTGTCGCTACAGGCCTTGTTAAAAGTGCAGGGGCTGCTTACCGTGGCGGGGCTCTGTGTCACCCAGAGCCTGGTGTGGGGAACGATAGTGCAGAGAGGCAGCTGGGCAGGTTGGGGATGGCGTGGGGTGGGAACAAAAACCTGCGTTCTGCCAGAAAAACTCGACTGAGTCGTATGGTTTGTTGGCAAAGTGGCTGCAGGTGGTGAGCAAAGCTGTGGGACGCTGTGCCAGGGGCTTGCAAGCTTGGGTCTCTTGTGGCCAAGGGATGTGACCCCCAGGGTTGTCCCCTGGAGCTGCTGGCCTGCCCTTTGGGTCTATTGTCTTGCGAGCGAGAGACCTGAGCTGCAAGCCCAGCAGCTGGAAATGTTCAGGGGGTTCCAAGGTGGTTTATTTCTCTCGTGGTGTTCAATGTTGCAGGGCTCATTGAGTTCTGAGCTCAGCTCAGCCCTTCCCTGCGTTCCTGCGCAGCGATGGCTGAGCATCAGTGACAGCGCAGCGGGAGAGCTGGGCTTGATGAGCTGCGTGCTGCCTGAGGACTTGCTGGTGGCCATCCTCTCGGAAAGGCTGCAGGTACGTGGGGTGGGGGCAAATGATACGTTCCTGCTACAGAGAGACAGGCGGTGAGGTACAGTTTGCAGAGGAGGGGATCTGTATCTGCTGCTGGAGAAGTCCTGGGCTGCGTGCAGGCACGCCTGGGTCAAGCTGCAGATGCTAGAAGCCGGCAGAGTGCAGGGAAAGATCAGAGCTTGTCTGAGCCGATGCTCTTGGAACGACGACGCGCTGCCCTTTGCCGTTTGGGCTGACTGAGTAGCTGAGAGCCCAACGCGTGCCATCGCTGACTTTCTCTTCCTTTGCCACTTGATTCACAGCTGAGCGACTGCTTCCAGGGAGTGGTGTTTGATGGCCTGGAGACCTGCTTTGCATGCAGCACGGCATCTGCGCTCCTCTGCCTGCTCAAAGCTGTGGGAAATCGGCCTCACATCTATTTTGTGAACCTCTTCCGGGATTATGCTTCTTTGAAAGCCAGGGAGACAGCCGCGAAAGAGCAGGAAGGTAAGAATCTTCATCTCCGCGCCTTTCCAATCTTCTCTCAAGCCCTCAACCTTACCCGTGTGTATCTGTGTCACCAGCAGAGCTTGTAAGAAACGGTTTTATGAATCCTTCCGCCTTTTGCCTCAGTGTAGCCAGCACTCAGCTCACAGTTGCTTAAACACAGCAGAGCTGAGGCTGTAAGATTCCCCTTGGTCTCTGCCATTAAAGCTTGGGCACAAGTGCAAGCTGTTGTGGCTCAGTAACTACCCACCCTCCAGCTGTCCACAGCGCTGGTGCACGTGAGCCAGGCAAGGTACAGGCGACAGTTTGGGGGATTCTCTGAACGCTGGAGCAGGGATATGAGCTCCCCAGGATGGCCTGGCAGGATGATAGGCTGGGTCGGGACAGAGCTGTGAATCCTTGCAGCTCCTCCAGAACTTGCAGTGGCTAATGGTTTCACCTCTGGTCTGTGCTGAAGAACGGGAGCGGGAAGAAGCTGCCAGGAGGGAGGAAGCACGTCTCTGGGAGATGGATGAGGAGGAGTACGATGCCCTCATGGAGGAAGAGAAAACTCAATTTAATCAGAGGCTCCTACAAGCCCGGCGTGAGAGGAGGAGGAGGTCTGTAAGCCTTTCATGGACAACTCCCCAGGATAGTGTCCCTCAGGGCCTTCCCTGCTCCAGAGACCTTGGTTGAGCTAAGAGGGCTTTCAGAGCAAACGCCAAAAGTGTCTATTCCAAGCCGCACAAGGATGGCCAGTTCCACCTCCCTGGCTCCCGACAGGGGAGGGACTTTGCGCTGGGAGAGAAGAGAACATCTTCTCTCCGATTCAGCAGTGAGCCCTCTGGCGTAGACGCTGGCTGCAGGCAGCTGGGCTCTGTGCTTGCCTTGCCGCTGCACCCACAAGTGTCTCTGAGTTAATGCTGTTGATGGCCATCTTCTTCATCCCCCTTCCTCACCAAACCAGAGGGGCTGTGGTGTGGGCTGGTGTGAGGTGCAGCTGTGCTGCCTTGGTGTAGAGAGCAGTCCTGCTGTAGGTGAAGCCCGTGCAACGCTGATCTCCCAGGGTTTTCCTGACTGAGCGCCGCCAGCCATAGAAGCTGGTGTCTCTTCGGCTCCCCTTCGCCTGCAGCAGCAGGGGAGCCTGGGAGAAGCTGTGATCCAGCAAAGCAGCCCTGTCCAGGAGGATGCACAGGGGAAGTGTCAAACTGGGAGGGGGATCTGCTTCAAGTGAGCATGCATTTCAGCTTTTCTGTCAGCACAGGCCCCAGTTTGTTGCTCTGGGAGGAGATGGCTAGGGCTGCTTCCAATCTTGATTTCCAGGAGAGACGGCACAAGTTTCCCGTGGTGACGGCTGGGTTCCAGCAGGAAGCCTGGTTGATGAGAGCCTGTTTTGCAGGAGGGGAGTTACCTTTGCTTTCTGACTGATGTGAGTGTCCTCAGTAAGGAGCAGGCTATGCCCAGGGAGAAGGGCTGGATAAGCCTCGTAGGTGTTGGCGCAGGGATAAGGAGGCGTTAGTGATTTGTGAGCTGGTTGAAACTGGGAGAGCAAGAGAGGGCTTCTGGCATCAGTGCGCAGAGATGGTGGATCCGTCCTTGGCAGTGTGCTGGAGGGGTCCAGGTGGACCTGATTGGAGAAGCAGCACAATTTAGACTTTAGGACAGCAAAGCCTAGATTTGGCTGGCCCTGGAGGACCCCTCTCACCTTGCCGCCCTTTGGATGTTCCCAGGCTCCCCAGGTTGAGGGAAGTCCATGGCGATGGCCTAAGAGTTCTGTCTGGCCTCAGGGTCAATGAATGGCGTGCAGGGCCAGCTGGGATTGCAGCGAGCCCACATTTCTGGTGGTGACTCACAGGGCTGTTTTCTGTTTGGCTTCCTGAAGGGCGATGGAGCAGCCTGACGAAAAGCACCGTCAGGAGCTGGAACCCCTGAAGGAGGAACAAGAGCTGGAGAATTCCAAGAGGAGTAGGAGCGAGCTTGGAAAAGACCAAGTTAACGCTTCAGGGAAGAAAATGCAGCCTGGAGTCAGACAGGTGGGTGGCTGTGTTTGTAGAGATGAGTAAAAGCCCTGGGGAGCTTCTTCCCACGGAGCTGTACCATTCCCCGAGAAGCCAGCAGCCACACGCGGCGCTGGGCCCAGGAATGGGCCTGAGTGAGTAACACGTGGGGTTGTGCTGGGAAACAAGAGCCGGTGTTTGCTCATGCTGCTGCTTCGCCAGGGATGTTTTCCCATGGGTTTGCTGGGGAGCTGCATTTGTGGGATCATGCTGCCTTTGAGTCTTGGCTTCACATAACTCCAGACATTCACTGTGAAGCCCTAGATAGTTTTAGTCCAGCATTTCTCCCCACTCTGCACATGACTTACACCTCTGGGCCATGATCCGTCTGGGATGGGGTGTCTTTTGCTACATGCCTGGCAGGAGATCCCGCCAGGCCTTAGGTATTCAACCAGACTTCCTCAAGTGTCAGCCAGGCACAGGGACGCTCAGCACACCAGAATGGAGCCCAGAGGACTGCACAGGAGTACGGAGGTGTTTTAATTTCCTGGTTTGGTTCGGAGAAGCTTTTCTACTTTTCATCTGGTGGGCAGGACTCCCCATCAGTCTGGCACTGGGGAGTTTGGTTTCAGTTGAGCTACCCTGGGTACCAGCTGTGTTCTGGATTGGGATTTGTGGAGCACCCAGCACAGGTCTCAGGCGAGGCTTGGGGTGCTGTTGCAAAGATCATCACTGCCCTGCAGCATCTGAGTTGGTGCTTTGAAATGCTCACTGCTTTTTCCTGCTCCTCCTGCCCAGAACACGAACGCATCCGCCAGCAACACCAGCATTTCCACCAGCAACCAGTTGGATGCCACCAAAGGGGTAGACAAGAGAGGATCTGTAAAGAAGCACTCAGGCGCTGTTGGGAGTGACAAGGAAGAGAAGAGAAAGCAGAGCAAGGTTTCCCTGATGGATGACTGCCCAGCCGTGCGTGTGCAACACTCAGATGCAGAACAGGGGGCTCTGAGTGACAGCGAGAACTTGGCCCTGAGGTTTAAGATCTATGAGGCATCGCAGAAGTATGTGGCGCATATCTTGTCATTCTGGGACAGGGTTCAGGGTATCCTGCTGTCCCCTCTGAACCAAGCGGAGGTGCGGCACAAAGCAGAAGCCCGGCGCCAGCCTGCCTTGAGCCACGGGAGCCAGCAAAACAGAGGGAAAGAGCATCAGGTGACACTGGAAAAGGAGTGCAGGAAGAAAGAGCGCCTGGAGGAGTCTGTGAAGAAAGAGCGCATGGAGAAGGAGCGCACCAAGAAAGAGCGCCTGGAGAAAGAGGGTGTGAAGAAAGAGCGCCTGGAGAAGGATTGCTCCAAGAAAGAGCGCGTGGAGAAGAAGCGCACGAAGAAGGAGCGGCTAAAAAATCTGGAGGCTCTTGAGGACTCCGCGTTATCTGAGCTGGAAGGGGAAGGTGCAGAAGGGT
Organism: Chlamydotis macqueenii; assembly: GCF_036417535.1. Lineage (NCBI taxonomy): Eukaryota > Metazoa > Chordata > Aves > Otidiformes > Otididae > Chlamydotis > Chlamydotis macqueenii. The sequence continues at coordinate 43,059,046 of NC_141561.1, forward strand.
CATGCAGAGGCCAGCGTGGCAGGGTGCCCTGCTTGACCATCGAAGCACTGGGCTCAGAAGATGTGACCAGGAAGATCCTGGAGAGCAGCAAGCTGCCAGTGGCAGAGCAGGTAAAGCCCTGTGAAGCTCAGGTGCTGAGCCTGCCATGCTCTGCCCTGGTGCATTGCGTCCCACGGACAAGGGCACAGAGCCTTGTCCAGGCCACTGTTCCACAACGGCTCCGGAGCAGCCCCGTGGCTGGAGAGGTTCTCACCATCCCTCAGACGGGTGCAAAGCGGGAGTGCTCTCTCTTCAAGCATCCTGTCCGTTCAGTTTCCCAGTGTGGAAATCATTCCAGATGGTTCCAGGGCAGGGCAGCTCATGGTCGGTGTTGCCTTCAGCTGAGTCACTCAGAGGAGAGATTTCTCTCTAGGTCTCAGCTGTAGGTCCTGGCACTGCTCTGGAGCCTGCCCACCCCACTGGGCGTAAAAAAGCACTGTACTCCCTATAAATAATAATTTTAAAAACCCCATTGCCAAAAGCTCAGTGCCTTTAAGGAAGTGGGAGGTTGAAGGTGACGGGAGTATAAAGAGAGTTTTCTCTTCTGCTTTAGATCTTGGATGAGCTGGGACTGGGTCCCTCTGGGCCTCCCATTCCCCCTCCTGCTTTGTACTCCGTGATCCGCTACCCGGAGAAGCGAACGGCCCCTGCAGCAGGAGAAGCCCTCCAGCACTTCCAGCTTGTTGTGCCAGAAGGTGCTGTTGCGGAAGGAGAACAGGCGGCGACTGTAAGTGTCGTGGATGCCCCCGCTGTGCCCGCAGTGAAGGTTTCAGGGCAGGGGCCAGGCTGCATGGGGGCACGGGGGGCAGGCGAGATGGAAAAGAATCACTGTGGAAGGGCGGTCAAATCATGACGGGGCCACGTGTCTGCAGGCATCCCTTCTGTCTGTCCAAAAGAGACAGCTGTGCTGTCTCTCTGCTGAGAAATAGGATGGTTCTTTATCATGAGAGAAAAGAGCCACAGCTTTCTTTCCAGGGTGGGATGTCTCCAGGCAGGTCTGACCTCTCTCTCTCTTCTCTCTCTCCCCTTGCTGTTAAGACCTCCAAGAAACAGGTCACTCCAACAAGGGGGCGGTCGAGGAAGGAGAAAGCTGTGGGTAGCCCGAAGACTCTGAGCAAGAAGCGCAGCTCCAGCCGGGGCAGCAGAGATCTCCAGAGGCCGGACACAGGAGCACCCACATGTCCTCCTAGGTTGGACCAAAGTGATGTGGACACGGTTCCATCCCCAGGGAGACCTGTCAGGCGAGCTGTGAGGCAGGAGGTGACCCCTCTGCTTCGCAGCCATCTCGCCAGACAAGGTCCCTCATCTCCAGCTCTGCAGGCACCCTCGGCCGGTGCCTCCATGGCATGGCAAGTCCACAACCCTCCGTTCCTCATTTGCTTCTTCCCAGTGTTTGAAATCTCCTTTTTAATTGCCAGGCTGAGCAGCTGTCGGTGGATAGTGCCTGCCCACGGTGAGGTGCAACTGAAGGTCCACTTCAGCTCCATGGAACTGGGCCAGTTTGAGCAGACGCTGCATTTTGAGATCCTGGGGACAAAGCGTCTGTACCAGCTGCCCTGCAGGGGCACCTGCCTGTATCCCGCCATCAGCCAGGACCCGCGGTAAGGCTGGCGCGTGGGAGCCCTCACGCATGGCTCCCCCTGAACTCAGAGCCAGGGCTGCCCCTTGTACCCCTGTGACCTTCTGGCTTGGGCACAGCGTGCTGCCTGAGCAGCCCAGCATCTTCCCGTGCTTGGAGCTGGGAACCAGTCCTGGTACCTCAGCCACCCAGAAGGGTTATGGCTTTCTGACCAGGTTTCCTACCTAGGAGCATCTCACAGCTCCTCATTCCCTGTTTCTCTCCCCAGGCTGGTGTTTCCCCACCAGAGGGAGAGCAAGGAGGATGAGGACATCATCTCCAAGAAGTATGTCATGGACACGGGTGTTTTCCACTTTGGACCGCTGCTGTGTGGGAAGCCAAGAGACGGGTACGTGCTCCCAGCCCTGAGTTAGCAGCTGATGCTCACACAGAAGGCGGAAGAAGCCATGTGCCTGGCATACTGTTATTTTTCCAGGTGCCTTTCCACTTAGATTTTGTAAAACGCTCTTTGAGTGCGTGACTGCATCGTCACACCTCTGGCATGGAGGCACCAATTATAGGGGCAGACATCAAAGCAACGCAAGGATGAACCCATATTCCGTGCAATGTGCCCCAAAGTGATCCTTTTTCTTAGCCTGCTCGTGGGAACATGGTCTTCCAGTGCAGCCTGCCGCTGCCCGGACACGGTGCTTTCCTCAAGATGTGATCAAGACTGTGGTCCTGGCACCTCCTCTGCAGCCTTTTCCCCTTTTGTGGACAGGTACAAGGAGCTGCGCTATCCCAGCAACTGTGAGAAGATAACCATCCTGAACGTCAGCCCCTTGGAAGCAGAGGTGCATTTCTCCTTTGAGCGCGATCTCCAGGAGAGCACGTTCCTTTTAGAGCCTCCCAGCATGAGGCTGCAACCGAACGAGAAGCAGGTAGGAGACAGGCAGGTAGGACAGGCAGCGGTGGCAGTGCCCAGGAGCTGTTTCTCTTGCTGACTGAATGCTCTTGTGTGTTTGTTCTTGCGGGGACGGGGCTAGGAGCTGAGCGTTTGGGCGTACCCCACTTCAGCCGGCCTGGTGGAAGACAAGCTCATCTGCTGCGTTCAGGGGAACCCAGAGCCGGTGGTCTTCCGCCTGTGCTGCCAGGGGGTGCAGGTGGAGCTGGGGGTCAGCCCCAAGGAGCTGTCGTTCAACACGCTGCTTCTGCCCAGGTCAGTCACCCCACAGCCCCTCGCCGGGGACGAGAGCTGTCAGCCAGGGCTGCTCCAAGTTCCATTCAACTGCAAGACTAACATGCCCATCAAGCAGCTGGTGCTGAGTGTCTCTTTTTGTCTGCAGGAAGGACAATGAGACCCTGGCCCTGCAAAACCGCACACCGCTGCCCGTGGCCTGGCGGCTCATTGGGCTGGAAGACCTGGGCGAGGACTTCTCGGTGTCAGAAGACAGCGGCATCGTGGGTCCCCACACGGAGTTTGCTGTGCAGCTGCGTTTCAAGGCCACAAAGGCTCTCAGCATTCTGAAGACGATCCAGCTGGAGGTGAGGGGGACTGTGCCCTCCCTGGCAGAGCAGGGCAGAGTGATCAGCCCTGTGCTCTTAGGGATGGAGGCTGCTTGAAGGGTACCCTGCAAAGAGGGCAAAAGGATGAGCTTCCAGAGATTCTTTCCTTCCTGCACTGCTGGGGGGCCGTGCCCTTAGCAGCAAGGGGCTCTTGGGGACGAAGTGACTACTCGGGTGCCCTGGTAGCTGAGCTCCATGGGGCAAGTATATTGGGAAGTCAGGAAGAGATGGGCCTGACAGGGACAGGGGTGCTACGACCCCAGCTTCTGCTGCCTCCAGCTGGGTTTGCCAGCACACGCGCTGCATCCCCGGGCATCCACGTCACCCCAGAAAACCAGCCGCTGCCTCTGCAGGGCTTACGGCTGGGTTATGAGGCTGCGCCCTGAGCCCGCGCTACAACCACCTTGCTGCTGTGCCAGGTTGAACGCTGTCCTTGGGTTGTCCAGACTTTGGCATGCTCGCTGCACCCGTCCTGGCCTCTGTCTGGGGCTCTTGACAGAGAGCGACAAACTCTCGCCCTGGGAGGCTGTTCCCCATGGTTTCGGGGATGCATTTCAGTGAGGACGCTGGGTAATTGAAGAGGAGAGGGTTGGTTGTCGATGCCCCCTGCTCTGGGACACCTCACGCCTGTGGTGGCTTTAAGATCCCTTTGCTTCCCAGGGTGCTTTAGCAGCCACGCGGCTGCTGGCGGAGAGAAGAGTTGGGCTGACAGGGTTTCTTACTGCGGCAGAACCCCGCAGGGTCAGCCCGGGAGATGAACAGGTTAGGAAAGCTTGTGTGCTCACAGCGCTTGTCACGCAGGGGAGGCCATGGGGGAAGCAGCCTGTAGAGACAAGGACTCAGATATTGTCTAGCAAAAGAATGGAGGAGAAGGGGCTAAGCAGTGCTTGTTTCTTGTCACCTCAGGTTTCAGATGCAGAAGACATCTTGGGGGTCGTTCAGACCGAAAACATCAAGATCTCTGCAGAGGCCTGCGAGCCTGCTCTGAGCACCAGCGTTTCTCAAGGTCAGGGGGTGCCCCCAAAACAAAGTAATGCGGGTGCATGGCAGTGCCTTTGCAGATGGGCAACCAAAGCACTTCTCCACTGCTGCCAGAGCTGGGCGCTGAGGTCCCCCAGCGTTTGGGTGCGGGGTTGTCCCTGCTGGGCACGTTTGGGCAGCAGCCCCTATGGCCATTCATCACGAGCACTCCCCAGGGCTGTGGTGTGAGGGGTGGGAGGGTACAGGTGGGTGATGGGCAAGGGAAAGGGACCCCAGCCAGCATGATGGCAGGGGACCAGCGGTTCCTTCCCGAGCTGCTGGCTCTGCTTTGGTGATCAGCCCCTCCACTGTCTCTTCTCTCTCCTCTGCAGAACAACTGGGCCAACTTCCAGTCAGCGAAAACCATCAGCATGGCCCGTGCCAGCCAGAGGAGGTCAGAGAAGAGCATGGAGGTGACCTCCAAGCCCCACCAAGTGTGCAGAGCCAGGGCCGGGCTGCAGCTCTCTATCCGGCTTGGTGGGGAGTCCAGCGTATCCCTCTTCAGCCTCATCCTCCTGCCCAAGGCACAGGGACCCCTCACCATCACAGCCGGCGGCACCAGTACCTCCGTCCCCTTCAAAAACCTCTTCCCGCAGCCCCTGGCCTTTCCAGACCCAGTGGAGCACCTGGCCTTCACCATCAGGGGCCCTGAGAGCTGGCGTGCCAGGAAGACCGCCTCCATCACCATCTCCTTGGAGGGCGGCCTGTACGCTGACGAGGCCCCTTTCACCAGCAAGGTGCTGCTCTCCTGCCCGGGGAGGGGCAGGCATCTCCTGGGTCTACCACCTCAGGGGCCTCCCCCCTCCCCAGTGACCTGTGCCCCCTTGGGAGGTCCCTGGACAAAGCTGCCCCTCACCCATAGTCTATTAAAAGAGTTCTCATTGGTGTCTATTCATCTTAATTTAAGCTGGATCCATCAAATTAGTGGTTGTAAAAGTAGAGTATGTTGCAGAGTTGCATTCTAATAGAGAAACAATTTGGGAGTTAGCGGCCAGAGATTAATATTGCCCATGTAGAAAATCAGAGCAAAGAAAAACACACCTTGATTTCTGGCAGCTGAGCTGGGTGCGCTGGGATGCAGAATAACACCAAGTCCTTGACTCCCTGGCAGCAAGGGTTGACCGGTAGCGGAAGCCCCAGAGCCCTATTGCTTCCTGTGACCATCCCGAAAAACTGTCTTTTGAGATCTCGTTGATTTATGGTTGCTTTTCAGCATGTTAGTCCTTCATGGTGAAGCGGGGCCAATCCTGGGTGCCTTGCCTTACCGTTCTGGGTGGTATGAAATGGGTTTGTTTGTCAGCACTTGCCCCCTTTTCCCAGTTGAAAACACAGCCTCTCAACATCACTTGTAGCCTTTGCGTGTCGGTCTCTTCAGGGGTTTTTAGCACGTTACTGAGTGAAGACTGAGATCAAATTTCCTTGCCAAAGGCTGGTAATGGTTTTCCCATCTCATTTGTGCAACTATCCCCACGAATGCCGTGCTGATCTCCCGAGTTCCAGTTCTTTGTGCCCTTCAGGCACTGACAGAAGGATCAAACGGAGCCGTTTCTGCCAGCGCTGCGCTCAGCCCGCGGCTGTTCAGTGCTCACTCGTTAGGCAAGAGTTTGGATTGCCATCGAGCCCTCTCTTGTGACTCCTGATGGGAGCAGAGCTGGCTTCAGCTCTTAAGAATGAAATTTGCTAACAGAATGAGCCGGTGGCTGTAGACGCTTATACCCAGCAGGACCTTCAGGAGACATTCAAGCGCAGGAACCCTTTCCACCAGCCAGGAGAGGCCAACAGAACACGCAGCTGACGGGGTGTGCCAGCCGTTCCTTGCTAACAGTCCTTTAGAAAAGGCTTTGGGGCACAGCCACCCCAACAAGCAGTTCACCAGTTGTGTGCCGCCTTTCTTGTGCACACGGGTGTGTTCATGTTTGCGTGTGTGGAAATCCCCAGGACCGAACAGCTTTTGCTGTGCAGCTCATCCAAGTGCGCTTTTGTTTTGAAGGATATCTGTATTTTTCTGAGTAGATGAAGGGATGTTGTTTTGCCTGGCCATTGCATATTTTCATTTGGCCGGCAAATGAGTGCAGGTTTTACATGTTTCTGTTTCTGGGTTTCTGTACCAAACATGGAACAAACGTGTGAGGCAGAGGAGGGAGAAGTCTGGGGAGGTTTGAGAGTTCATTCTCTGGAGCCACGGCTCCCTCGTCTTGCCGTGAGGGTCCGTCCTTGGTGAGCGACGGCTACAGGGGCACGGGAACAGCCTGTTCAGCGGGAGTGGTGCTGGGTTCCCACCTTCTTGGACGGTCTTTACCGTTGCTGTTTCCTGGTTCAGAGAGAGACTTCAGTTGCAAACGTGGTCCAAGCCGCGCGTGGGAGGCCTGCACGCAGCTCCCTTGGCCTTGTCACCGTGTGTGACAGTCCAGGTCCCCTTGTGCGGTGGCTGTAAGCTCCTTGAACAGCAAGGGCTTTGTCTGGAGGATCTGCAGTTTCTCCTGGCCGTGACAGCCACTCTGGTAGGACAAGCCTGTCACACACTGGACTTTTATCTGCTAGCCTGTTATTAATCCTTACCCAAACGTTTTCATTCTCAGCGCTTGCCGTCACGGATTGGTATTCTTCAGAAGAAGCTGTGTGCCTTTTTCCTCAGGGTTGGCTCTGCTGCACTGACAAGGGTTCCAGCTGATGGGCTGTGGCTCGGCTTTCTGATCTATCTTGAGACTGCTTGCTAACGAATTTTGATTGCAATTATTCATGCCAAGTGTTTTTTTCATTGCCTTTCTGCTTTGGAAGCGAGCTCCAGATTCGGGAGCTGGGGGAAACCCTTCTGTGTCCTAGAGTGTGGTGGTTTAGCCCAAGTCACCACACAGCTTCTCACTCACCCTCCCCCTGCCCAGTGGGATGGGGGAGAGAAGCTGGGAAGAAAGGAAGACTTGTGGGTTGAGATAAAAACAGTTTACTGAAATACTAAAAACTACAAGGATAACAGAATATAAGGATATTAATATCTACAAAATATACAAAATGGACAGTGTAGGATTTCTCACCACCCGATGTCCGAATGACCAACACAGCCCGTCCCGAGCAGCCATCACGAAAGGACACCGAGCAGCAAGCAAAGGGGGAGAGCAAGCCAGCAAGGGAGAGGGAACGATGCCAGCAAGCAAGAGAGATGGAAAGAAGATGGATGCCAAGGGTGCATGCCAGAATGGAATGCCCGAATGGATGCCCCCTCCCATGGGCAACCCCCACTTCTATGCTGAGGATGACGTTCATGGCATGGAATACTCTCTTTGGCCAGCTTGGGCCAGTTATTCTGTCTGTCTTCTGCCCAGCTTCCCACATCTGCACGTTAACGAGACTTTAACGAGACTTGGCAAGCCAGACAGTGTCCGTGGTCTCCTTCACAACAGCTCCTATCATCAGAGTGTTTTTGCCAACAGTCTTCACAGATGAAATCCAAAGCACACCAGCTACTGAGACGAAAATTAACTCCATCCCTGCTGAAACCAGGACACAGACGTAGAAGATGACGCAAGAAATACTGCTCAGATACCTGAATTTCCTTCCAGCTGGAAGGTCTTTGTTGGGGAAGTCTTTACACTGCAGGCAGTGTTCAGTGAAGCTGATTTTAGAGATGCTCTAGACTGTCCGCATTGGCTGTTGGTGCAAGGAGTTTGGAAGTCTCATTCAAAGGTCTTTGACATGAGGGGCTGGGTTGGAAGGGCCTGTGAGAAGGACTGTCAGGTTGCTTTTGGTGGAAATAGCCTTGAATGTGGTTTTACTGAATGACAGGGAAATGGCAATGCTCAGAATTGTATTCAAACTCACAAACAGTTCTATGAAATGCTTGTGTTCCCAATATAACCGTACAAAAACAGCGCCTAAAACATCGGGAATGGCAGGTTAGAAAGGAAAGGGAAAATGTGGATGTCTGCGTTTTGCTGCTACAGACCTTAAAAACGGACTTCTTCAGTCCTTCCAGTCAACTTAGACACTGCCCGCTGGTGATGATAAACCTTATTTGAATTTGGATAGATCCTAAGATGCTAGCCTGCCTGCCCGTTTTTGAGTGTCCATAGTTGGTGTTGAAAGCCAAGCCAAACCACTGAGCACAAAGCAACTCAGCTCTCTCTCTGCCTGAGCAGGTATTGAGCAAATTCTCTCTTCCCGTGCTGTGCCACGTTCTGTTCTGGTTTTGTTTAGTGAGGGGGGACTACGCTGGCAGCTGCTCTAAGAAGCTTCTAGAAGTTTCCCCCTTGTCCAGTGGACTCGGCCGGGCCTAGGGCGGACCTGCTGCTGGCCAGGGCCTAGCCAATTGGTACCAGAATGTTCCGTGATAACGCCTCTGCGATAACGTATTTAAGAAGGGGAAAAAAAAAAAAAAAAAGAGAAGAGAAGATGTGAAGGAGCTGAGCGGGGGCAGGGAGGCGGAGGCACGAGCCCTGCACCCCTCACCCTCTGGCCTCCCGTCGGGCGGCGTCTGGGCCTGACTCAGCCTGGCCCGGCTGCAAGGAGCAGAGAGGAGATGAGATGGGAATGAGATGTGAAGAGACCCTGAGAGGCGTCTGCCTGCCTGTTGTGAAGGATTTCTGTGAGAGGAACGGCTGCAGGTCAAGGCATGGCCGGGGAGCTGCAGCTAGGGCATGAGACTGTTCCAGCCTGCTAAATAAACGCCTCAGGAGGTCAGGATGGGATTCAGACAGCAAGAAGAGAGTAGGGTCAGTCAGCTCTCCACATCTATATTCTGACGTATTTTATGGAAAACCGGTAAAGGTCAGGGAGATGAGGACAAGAAGGAACGCAGACACTCACCTGCCCAAAAAAGTAAAAACCAAGGACCGACAACTTCCTCTACTTGTTTGCATGAGGGTCCCAGTTTTAAGCAACCCTGTTACTCTGGCCAGGACAAACAATCCTTCAGGATACACATCCTTGTTAGGTTCAGAAATGTTTGCAGCACGAGGTTCTCAGAGGAGCCAGACAATTCATTCTCTGGGTCCAAGAGGGTCCAAGCACTTGCTCTACATTTTTAGGGCTTTCTCTGCACAAGAAGGTCTGTTCTGGGGGCAAGCTGCTTCAGGTCTCTACCAGAAGAGAGACAAGGACAACTCCCAGGTGCCTGAGCCCTTCTCTGGCAGCAGAGACAGGGAACTGCAGCAAGAGCGACTCCAGGGATGCCTGGATCAAGAAAGAATCGGCTGACGATGCCACAGAATTGGAGTTGCTTTGCAGAACAGCAGAGTGTGGGCGCGCATTCAGATGCACAACTGCAAGAATTCCTCTTGTGATGCCGTACTTTGCGCCCCAGCCTCTCTGCTTGGATGGCACGGGCCAGCTGTCGCATTTTTGTGACAGCTCTCATCGTGTCCGCACAGTACCGGCACCAGTTCCACCACAGCTGTGAACAGCAGTTGCCCCACTGGGGCAGAGAGGGACAGGGTCACAAAACCTCAGAAGTGCCAAAACCAGCCCCATCCCCACTGCCAGGGCAGGAGGGAGCAGCACACAAAGGTGGGCATGGCCAGGCCACGGGTGCTGGCCCCATCCCTTCCCCTTGGACAGAAAATTCACCTCCCCGCAAAAATCACACTTGGGGTGGGAAATGGTGGGGATGGGAGACTGTTGGAGTAGGAAACCGTGACAGGGCTGAGAAGTCATGGCTGGGTTGGGAATCCATTGTGGGGATGGGAAATGAGCACTGGGGACAGGAAATCATCAGCGGGACAGGAAATCCTTGAGCTGGGGAGTTGCTGTGGTAGGAAAAGTCAAACCCTAGCAAGGCTGGCTGAAGCAGGTGCTGGCGCAGTGTTCGCCATGGGGACGCAGGCTGGTTGTCCCCCAGAAACCTGACTCTGACCAGCTGCCATGGCAGGTACAGCAGCAGGCTCCAGCTCCTCCTGGGGCTCCTGCCCTCCAGGTAACCCCCTGTCGGCCCCACCTGCCAACAGCTCACCCCATCGCCCCGCTTTGCTTCCCCCACAGAGAAGCTCCCTCTCCAGCTGTCGATGCCGCCCAAGGTGCCCGGTGTGAGCTTCATGGTTCCGGGCGTGCCGCCGCCGGTCCCCGCCTGTGTGCTGCCCTCTGTTCCAGAGCTGCCGGGGTCCTGTAAGCCTGCCCAGGTCCACCCCGTCACCTACCAGGTGCCACAGGCCAGCGTCTGGCACGGGGTGCCAGGGCCCCTGGGGGCCGCGGGGAAGTTGCAGCAGCTCCCCGAAAGCTGGCAGCTCCCTCCCGTGGTGCAGCTCCCCTCCATGCCTGCTTCCTGTCCCCGTGCCCATGGCTGGGAACAGCAGGTGGTGAGGGGGACACTGGTGTCCCACCAGCCGACGGGGCTGGGGCTGTGGGCTGTGGTGCAGGGGGAGCCCCTCTACCCCACAGGCTCCTGCCCGCTGCATATCGCTGCCTGCCACGGGCCCCCGCCACCCTGCCGCCCTGCAGCTCAGCATTGGGTGCAGGGCCCCCCTGCGCTCCGCACCCTGCCCGGCAGCACCCAGAAGCCATCACAGGCCTCCAGCGAGGACGGGGAGACCACCAAGAACAGCGTCCCTGCCGCCAGCCCACGCCAGCCTGTCCTCGCTCTGCCCACTGGCAGAACCACAGCAAAGCCCCAGGGTGAGCTTTGCAGGGTGACGGAGCCTGCAGGCGGGTGGCCAAGCCGAGGAAAGCTTGCATCGCTCCGCGGCTGGCTCGGCTGTGTTTGCTTTTCCTGCAGCACTGAGCACGCTGGAAGTTCCGGGCAAGCCTGCTCATGTGCCCGAGAAGGGGCCAGCTGCTCTCACCCAGCCCTTTCTGGAGCAGCCAGCGCACGCCACCAGCAACAACACGCTCAGCCGACCCCACGCTGCGCACCCTGAGGACACTGTCCCCAGTGTCCCCGACAGCCCCAGCTTGGCCGCTTTCCTCCACGAGCTCCCCGACCTCTCCCAGTACGGGGCGGAGGGCGGCTGCCATCAAGAAGGAGTGGTGCTGGCAGGCCTGGGGGACAGCAAGGACACCATCCCTCATGTCCCCGACTTTACCGCCTTCCTCAAGGAGCTCCCCGACCTCTCCAAGTATGTGGCTGAGTGCAGCTGCCCACAGGAGCAAGTGGCACTGGCAGGGCTGGGGGACAGCCAGGGCACCGTCCCTCACGTCCTGCTTTTCCCCAACAGCCTCGCCAGCACTGCTTTCCTTCCTGAGCACCACAACTTCTCGGGGGACATGGTGGTTGGCGACTGCCCCCAGGACCAAGCTGTTGAGACGCAGCGAGGGGACAGCCAGGACACCGCCTTGACCGCCAATGTCGCCAGCTTGACTGCCGAGGCCCTCGCTGAGCTCCTCGACCTCTCTGAGTACGTGGCGGAGGGCAGCTGCCTCAAGGAGTGAGTGGGGGCAACGGGGCTGGGGAATGCTGAGGACGCTGTCCCCGATGTTGCCAGTGTCCCCCGCTTGACCACCTCCCTCAACAAGCTCCCCCACCTCTTGGAGTGCAGGGCAGAAGGTGGCTGCAACAAGGAGCAAGTGGTGGCGGCGATGCTGACTGCGGGATACAGGGCCAGGCGGGTGGGAGGTGCCTGCGAGCACCAGGGGGCGGACCTAGGGATCACAGGGTCAGGGGGCGGTCGGGTGTACGAGTAGCGGGGGGTATATAAGGCTTTGTGATGCAGCAGTAAATTGGCATTCAGAGCTAGACACCATGTGTCCGTCTCTTGTGTACCTGCGTAGGGAGTTGCGCAGACGGACGGGCGCCTAAGCCGTGCTGCCGATCAAGAGGTGACAATTGGTGACCCCGACGTGATAAGGCAGGCCTGCATTGGTGAGGGAGGCGCGCAGTAAGGCGTCTCTGTTTCAGCTGCTCGATATGGCTTTGATGGAGCAAGTGGTGAGTATGCTGAAAGGCGTGGGGCAGCAGGTGGAGAGCCCTGTGCATAAGAAGGACCTGGACCCGCTCTTCCGTTGGATGGTGCGGACAGGTATAGCGGCCGCTCCTTCTCACTGTGTGAGTAAGGGGGCCCTCGAACAAACAGCAGAGGAACTATTCCAGAGAGCCTGTATTGGGAACAAAGAGGCTCTCTCCAGTCTTCTGCCGGCATTAGGCTCCCTCCGGGCCATGCTGGAGAAAGCAAAAGACTGCAGGGGTGCGTGGCAGGCGGCATGTGCTTTGCTGCGGCCTGAGGCTTGGAACCGCCCAGGAATGTCCCTTCCCAAGCCTCTAACAAAGGACCAGCAGGAGCCGTGCCCAAAGGGGTTAGTGGGTCCGGGCGCCAGGCACCGCTCCCCAGCACCCACTCGGTTGCAGGACGACCGAGCGAGAAGGCGGGCAATGGACAAGGGTGCGGGGAGGGACAGGGTGGGGGAAGAAATTGTGAGAAGGTTTGCGTCCCAGCTAAAGTCGTGGAGGGAAAAGAAAATGGCGGCGGGGAAGAAGATGGCGGGAGGGGGGCCGGAGAGCCGTTACTGGAGCCATTTACAGTGCCGCTCCACACGCTCCCCTCTGGCCCTTCAGCGCCGTCTGAGTGTCAGATGTGGGGAAGAGAGGGTCGTGGTGCGTACTGGGGTTTGGGAAAAGGGGGATTGGTCCGGATTCCCGAGGCGCCTCCAGAGGGCACCGGCTCCGGAGCCAAGGGGACGAGTCCCCTCTTCAGTGCCCCCGCCATATGGGGTACCGATAGCAGGGCGAGAGGATAAGGCGCTGCTCCCAGAGCGAGCAAGGGAAGAAATACAGGAGAAAGAGGGAAGAGAGAAAAGGCTTGAGGAAAAGGTAGAGGAGTTACGAGAAGAAATGAAGCGCTTGGTGTGCAAAGAGGGGGCACCGAATAAGGACAGGAAGCGAGCAGCAGCAGAACGCTGGACGATCACCGCACGGGAGTGCGTGCTTGCTGATTGCACGCTGCAGCCTGAGGAGGGGCCAGCGCGAACGGCATATCCAGTGCTGATCCAACCAGGGGGAAACCGTGCTTGGAATCCGCTTGATTACAAGCTTTTAATGCAGTTGCGGAAAGCTGTGACAGAAGGGCGTATCATGGGACCCTCTGCACAACTGCTGTTGGACACCATCGCCATGGGCGGCCCATTAATATTTGATTGGCGACAATGCGCTCGTGCTTGCCTTACTCCTGCTCAAGTCCCCATCTGGGAGCAGATGCTGCGAGAGGAAGGGGAAAAGCTGCTATTGCAGGCGAGAGATGAGCCAGACCATCCCATTTATGGGGCCCACATAGATATGTTGCTAGGCACGGGACCCTGGCTTGCTCCGCAAGATCAAGTTGAGTTGCCACTTCCTGTGCTGATTGCTGCAGCTGGGCTCGGGCGACAAGCCTTTGAGCGTATGAATCCTGTGCTCTCAGGGACACCGAGTTATCTCCATATAAGACAAGGCTCAAATGAGACTTTCGGCCACTTCGCAGACAGAGTGCAAACTGCAATAGCAGGGTCCTCTTTCCCAGCAGCTGCACAGGAAGTGCTAGTGCGAGACTGCTTGCGTACAAACTGCTTAGCGGCGTACACGCAAGCTCTTGCAGCGCTCCTGGCTACGGCTAGTGTGAGGGATATCATCCAGCGAGGGTGCGAATTTGGTCGCACGTAGGAAACAGCACCACTAGCTGAGGCCTTGCAAGCTTTTGCAGTGCAGTTAACTGGCTCCAGCGGGGGGGGGGTACTTGTTTTAATTGTGGAAAAGCAGGTCACCGAGTAAAGGAGTGCCCAAAGAAGAAAGGACGAGGAAACATCGTTTGCTGGGTGTGTGGAGGCCCTCATCGAGCACGAGAGTGTCCGCAGAGGTTCCGAGGTGATCAGGGAAATGGGGGGGCCGGACGGAACAAGGGGTCGCCTGCCCGGCAAAACGCCTGGACCCCACAAGCAGCCGCATGGACGGGCCCGTGGGCGGGGCCCGAACCCGAGCAAGAATAGCAACAAAGGCAGCCCAGGTGGGGGGTGGCTCCTCTACACTAGGGCCCCTCACCAATCAAGTTGAGGCCGGGGCATGGGTGGCGGGACATACGGCTCTTGAACAGGGGTATGAAATACCACCACAAAAAACCGATGGACAGAGGGTGGCAGTTACATCCCTGCATACAGAGACTCAAGAGAAAAAACCCTTACCCTTGATTGCACTGACATTTGACATGACTACTCGACCCAAGGTACAGGTTCAGGTTTCTCTGGTAGGTTCACGACACCACAAACCTGCTCAAGCTACGATCACCTTCTTGGTAGACACTGGGGCTGACGTGACTACCATCTCAACTACTGACTGGCCCCGAGATGGGCCTTTGGACACGGGATCAGTAACGGTGGGGGGCGTGGGAGGAAAATCCGTGGCTCATCATAGTGCTCTGCCCCTCACCCTGTGGTGGGAGGATGGCGGGGTGTCACGCACCTCCGGCCCATTGCGTCCTTATGTTCTGAGCATACCGATCACCCTTTTGGGCAAGGACGCCATGGTCGGTGCTGGCACTGTCATACATCTTGGTCCTCCGCAGGGTTTTAGTGGGGGCCGCTGGGGACATCCCTTGTTGGCGTCTGCAATGGCGATCGGATGACCCTCTGTGGATTCCTCAGTGGCCTCTACCCCAAGAAAAATTGACTGCCCTATGGGACCTTGTACAAAGAGAAGTGCAGCAGGGGCATTTAATACCATCAACTAGCTCCTGGAACAGCCCGGTATTCGTCATAAAAAAGAAATCTGGTAAGTGGCGACTTCTCCACGACTTGAGAGGGGTCAATGCCACCATGGAGGCAATGGGGGCGTTGCAACCAGGCTTACCTCTTCCATCAATGTTACCCAAGATTGGCAATGTCTTGTGATTGACCTGAAAGACTGTTTTTTCAGCATTCCTCTACATCCGGAAGAGATGAAGCGGTTTGCCATGACCATTCCTGCCGTGAACAACCAGACGCCGGCTCAGCGCTTCGAATGGGTGGTGCTGCCACAAGGCATGAAAAATTCCCCAACTATTTGTCAAATGTTTGTACATGCTGCTTTGCAGCCGGTGAGAGAGCGTTATCCTGATGTGGTTATCATCCATTATATGGATGACCTCCTCTTCGCAAGTGCCTGTCTGCCTCCGGCCCTGTTGACCACAATCAGACAGGTTTTGGCCCGTTTTGGCCTTGCAATAGGAGAAGAAAAGACGCAGACAGTGCCACCGTTTAAATATTTGGGCACTGAGCTCTCTCCCCGCATAGTAAAACCACAAAAGCTCTTCGTACCTACAACGACTGTGACCTCCCTCCATCAGCTACAAACACTGGTGGGCGGTATACAGTGGTTGCGGCAGTTTGCTCCCTTAAGTCCGCAGGAAATGCGTGAATTGACAGATCTCCTAAAAGGTGACACGGATTTGGCAGCTCCACGAAGACTGACAGCAAAACACCGACAGTTGTTAGCTGTTTTCTTTGAACGCCTACAACGCAGTGCCTTACGGTGGCGGGATGCCACACGGGGCATCCAAGCGCATCTCCTACTACAGGCGGCGGGAGCTGTCATTGAGCTGCATCAGGGGGAGGTTCAAGCCGCATTGTTGTTTGGCTATGTCGCTGCACCTAAAGTTGCTTTGCCTCAGTGGGATACGCTACTTGCCTTAGCGCTTCGCTGGGCTAGGGATCGGGTGCTTGCTGTTGCAGGGTCAGAGCCTCAACGAATCACCGTAGAGGTAGACCCGATCTCCTTAGACAGCATGCTGCGATACTCCTTGCCTGTGCAAACCGCTCTTGCGGGATATCAGGGCTGCTTCGCTGCCTCACCACGCACACCTTATGCAGACCTGTTCTCCCTGGTGACGGTGATGCCCATACTGCCTGTCTTAGACCAACCGGTGGCAGGCTGCACGGCGTTCACTGACGCTGCAGGGAAAACAGCACGCTGTGCTGTTACCTGGCTCGACCGCGGCAAGTGGAGATCTGTGGTACAAGAAGACCCTTCCTGTTCATTGCAGCAGCTTGAGCTAAAAGCAGTATGCTTAGCTTTGGAGGCTTTTCAGGATGAACCCCTTAACCTTGTTACCGATAGCCAGTATTGTCTTCGCTCTGCTCGTCTCTGTTGTTCCTGCACTGAACCCCGAACACAGACGGCAGTATTGCTATACAATGCCTTGTCGCGCCGGCGACATCCTGTCTTTATTATGCATGTCAACAGCCACACCCAACTCCCAGGTTACATTACAGCAGGGAATGCTCAGGCCGATGCAGTCTGTTATGTGGCCCTTTGTGACTTGCAGGTAGCCAAGCAGTCGCATGCTCAGTTCCACCAGTCGGCCCTTGCTTTACACCGCATGTTTGGCCTCCCCCTGCCTGCTGCCCGGGAAATAGTACAGGCATGCCCAGGATGCCGTACGGCACCGGCATTTGCCCCGGCAGTTAACCCAAGAGGATTACACCCCAATGAGATATGGCAGATGGACGTCACAGATTACCCAGAATTTGGCCGCTTTCGCCATCTGCATGTAGCAGTAGACACTTGCAGTGGAGTGATATGGGCGTCCGCCTTGACAGGGCAAACAGCGCATCTTTGTGTAAAGGCTCTTCGCATGGCCATCGCGGTTCTGGGAGCACCACAAGAACTGAAAATGGATAATGGGCCCGGGTACCGCAGTGCCACCTTTGAGAATTGGTGCACTGCATGGGGAATCCGGCACGTGTTTGGCATTCCTGGAAACAGCACGGGTCAGGCCTATGTTGAGCGGGCACATCAGACCC
The DNA here is from genome assembly GCF_036417535.1 of Chlamydotis macqueenii. NCBI lineage: Eukaryota > Metazoa > Chordata > Aves > Otidiformes > Otididae > Chlamydotis > Chlamydotis macqueenii. The sequence continues at coordinate 43,075,892 of NC_141561.1, forward strand.
TGAAGACACGGCTACGGGCTCTTAAAGAGGGGGGAAACCTGACGGGACCTGAACTTTGTCCCCATGCGGTACTGCTACGTGCCCTGTACAGTCTCAGTCACCTAGAACGCCGTGCCCAAGACCATCAGTTGACGGAGAGGGCTCCCATGGGCATGGTCTTTGTCCTCAAAGAGGACGGGTCGTGGACCACAGACCCTGTTCCCCTGCTGGTCCTAGGACGAGGATATGCCTGTGTGCAGACCCCTGCGGGGCCACGGTGGTATCCTGCTCGATGGGTTAAGCCGGCACTGGGTGACCGCCACTGTCGTAGTTCAGCCCCGAGTGGGACCAGACTACGCAGTTTCTCTCTCACTCCCCCCACCCTCCGAGAGAACAGGGAGAGATGATATAAGAAAAACGGCTCGAGGTTTGAGATAAGGACTGGGAGAAATCATTAAACTTACCGTTACGGGCAAAACAGACTCAACTTGGGGAAAACTATTCATTTATTACTACAAACAGCAGGAGAATGAGACAGAGAACAAGATAACCTCCCTCCACCCCTCCCTCTTCCCAAGCTTAACACTATCTCTACTACCTTCGCCCCCCCGCCCCCCTGCGAGCAGCATAGGGGGGAAGAGGGAATGGGGGTTGCGGTCAGTTCATCATACGTTGTTTTACGCCACTGCTTCATGGTCGGGGGAAGAACTCCTCACATTCCTCCCCTGCTCCGTTGTGGGGTCCCTCCCATATGCCACAGTCCTTTGTGAAACTGCTCCGGCGTGGGTCATCTCTTCCACGGGGTGCAGTCTCTCCAGAACGGCTGTCCCAGCAGGCCCTTCATGGACCACAGCCACCTTCAGGCATCCACCTCCCCCGGTATAGGGTCCTTCATGGGCTCCAAGTGGATCTCTGCTCCTCCGTGGACCTCCATGGGCTGCAGAGGGACAACCTGCTCCACCATAGTCGTCACCACAGGCTGCAGGGGAATCTTGGCCAGGAGCCGCGTTACTCCTCCCCCTCCTTCTGAACTGACCTTGGTGTCTGCAGCCGTTCCTCACAACAGGCTGGCAGACGCCTCTCAGGATCTTTTTACATCTTATTCACTTCTCATCTCCTCTCCACTTCTTGCACCCAGGCCAGGCCGAGTTGGGCCCAGTCGGCTGCCTGGCGGGAGGCCAGAGGGTGAGGCCTGCAAGGCCCACAAGGCTCGCGCCTCCCCCTCTCTGCCCCCCGCTCAGCTTCTTCACATCTTCTCTTCTCCCTTTTTCTTCTGTTTTCCCCTACTTAAATACGTTATCGCAGAGGCGTTATCAGGGAACATTCTGCTACCAATCGGCTCGGCCTTGGCCAGCAGCGGGTCTGCCCTAGGCCCGGCTGAGTCCACTGAACAAAGGGGAGCGACTTCTAGCAGTTTCCTACAGAAGCTGCCACCTTAGGCCCCCCTCACTAAACAAAACCACGACAGCCACTCATAATGAACAAGGCTGTTTGCTACTAACATATATTCCTGTCGTTTCAGATGATACCACTCCTGCTCTTAAGTGGTGGGGATCTGGAAGCGGGTTATTGGCAGAGGTATGCCGAGCAATGGCACTCGGACATCTGTATTCTGATGCATGGCCTGGCTGACCCAATCATCACCTGTGCAGTAGGTTTCCGCACGTCCCCTAATGGCACCTGCATCGAAGGCGATGCCAGCTACAAGAAATGCACATTGGCTGACATATCCAAAGGAGTCAACCTCTGGAACTGCAAATACAATTTCACAACGGTGGACGTTCAGGTCAATTTCTCAACGAACTGGAATGCCACGGTCCTCTGGGAAAATTCAAACAGCTTCAACATCACACTTCACAGTGACGTAAACAGTACAGCCAGCAAATGGACCAGGTCAGAAAAACGTGTCATGGGCGGCTGTTATCTGTGCGGCACCTTTGAGCTGCTAAGGAACGCTACTCCCATTTCAGCCGCGGAGCTCCAACCACCTTGGATCACGGAAGGCATGCTCCAGAATCGCTCGGTACCATGGCTCTGGATAGGACCGCCTGGTCTGTCGAAGTGCCCTATGGACTTTTTACTGACAGACGGCGTGCATAGATGGTCTTTTCCGATGAAAAGCTCTAGCAAAGGCAGTGAGGTGGAGACTTCTATGCTTGTGCCTGGGTACCAACCCCCACAGAACATCCGCCTCCCAGAGCCATGGTGGCTATTCTGTGCAAACGGCACTGGCTGGAAGACGATAGCGAAGAACACAACCTACGGCCTCTGTTCTCTTGGGCTGTTACTTTGGCCTGACGAGTGTACGGCGGCCAGAAAAAAAGCGAGAGATTACAACACAGACAACAAGCATCGCGGCAGACTGCCAAGAGCGCATCAACCTGCCGAAGTCCGGCCTCCGTATTTTCCTCTCCATGTTTCTGCCTCCTCTCCTTTCGGCCTGGACCGCCAATAATGTTGATAGCCTTGCCTGCATTGTGGCAAAGAACGCAAACCGTACGAAAGAAGTTATTGATGTGCTCACGACAGCGTTGCAAATCTGGAAAGATGCACATACACAGGCTATTGATTATGCTCTTACTGCATTGGGCTCTGGTTGCTCTGCATCGCTGCCGCCAGCCCTGGCTTCCTACTGCTGTGTTCGCGCTAATGGCACAGTCGAAAATCTCTTAGCTCGTGCTACGGCAATGGGCCAGGAACTGGGCGATACCTCACAAAAAATTAGGTACCTAAATGGATTCTCTTGGAGCTGGACCTGGCTCACAGGACTCATTGATACCATACTGACGTGGGTTATCATTGGCCTCCTCACTATTTGCCTTTTGCCTATGCTTCTCCGATTCCTGGAAGGTATGATCCGCAAACACGTTGTAGGCATTCATTCTATGATGCTTCCGGTAGATGTTGACACAAATAAAGAGCGTGAAGAGTCAGAGGCACAAAAACCCGAGATAACTCTCACATACAAGCAGCTCTAATAAAGGCAATTTGCTCAATTAGGGAACTAGCAACAAGAATGTAGAGATTATGAAACGGTAATGGGGGTACACCGCAGGGCATAAAGAGGGGGGAGATGCGGGATACAGGGCCAGGCGGGTGGGAGGTGCCTGCGAGCACCAGGGGGCGGACCTAGGGATCACAGGGTCAGGGGGCGGTCGGGTGTACGAGTAGCGGGGGGTATATAAGGCTTTGTGACGCAGCAGTAAATTGGCATTCAGAGCTAGACACCATGTGTCCGTCTCTTGTGTCCCTGCATAGGGAGGTGTGCAGATGGACGGGCGCCTAAGCCGTGTTGCCGATCGGGAGGCGACACTGACAGACAGCAAAACCACCTTCCCCGATGTCTCCGGCAGCCCGGCCAGCAGCACCTCCTTCAACCAAGTCCCTGACTTCTTGGAGTCCAGGCTGGAGGGGGGCTGCCCCAAGGACCGCCTGGCGAAAGCCATGCTGGGGGATACCGACCCCTTCTGGGGAGTGGCGGCCTCCCCCTCGCAGGACCCTGAGGGGAAGCAGGGCGGGCTGGCGGCAGACCTTCCCAGCTGGCTGCCACTGAGCCCCTGGGAGACTTCCCGGGAGAGCTGGCCAGAGACTTCTGCGGAGAGCTCTCCAGAGAGGTCTCCAGAGATTTCCGCCGAGACTTCAGAGGACAGTGCTGGGGACAGTCCCCGGAAGGCTCCTCTGAAGTACCTTTCAGAGGGTCCCCATCTAAGCCCCCTGCGCATCCCACTGCTGAGTCCCCTGCCCAGCCCCCCGGCTCCTCCCAGCATCACCCGCCATGCCTGGTCCAGCTGCTGGAGGAGGCGCTGCGGAGGAAGCCCCAAATTCGCTTGCCGCTGCTGCCGGCCAGCATCTCCTGCCAGCTGGCACCCACAGCAGGAGAGGCGGGCGGCAAGAAGGCCAAGCGCCCCGCGCCAGCCAGCGGCTCCAAGCCACAAGAGACCTCCCCGTGGGACAACAGCTCACCCAAGCAGAGGAGGCTGTGCCACGTGGGAAAACACTCGGAAGCCCTGTGGGAGGGGAAGCCAGACAAGGACGGGGTGGAGGCAAGGAGCAGCAGGCAGCAAGCGGGCAGCAACAAGCAAAAAGCAATGGATGGCAACAACGTGCCCAACAAGCCAGCCAGAACCCGGGGGGCTGCCGGGGGGAAAGGTGCCCCACGCCCCCCTGACCGCTGCTGGTACCTGGACAGAGAATGAGAGGAGCACGAATCCCCCACAACACGTCACCTGCACTCACCCACTTCAGCCCCAGCCCTCTCCCAGACCTCTGCTTCTTTCTTAACTCGTTACAGGTTGGATGTTTGTTTCCTAGCACCTCTGTCTGCGGCCATTCCTGCAACAGGAGGGGAGGGGCTTAACGCAGTCCCTGCCGCACGAGTAGCTCTGACCCTCCACCTCTGCCCCCAGCCTAGGAGGAAACCCCGTGGGTCCGCATGCAGACGCTTGGTCAGAACCTTAATGCCCAGACTTGGGGTAAGGAAACTAGAAAGAGCTCTTAAAAATCTTCCGCTCCCATGGAACCACAGACCATTGCACAGCAGATGCCACTTGAGCCTTGCAGCAGGAAAATTCTTCTGTAGCCCTGAGAGTAGGACCGACACCTCTGGGACTTGAGGTGCTCACCCTGCAGCAAGGAGGTGTCTGTGCATCCATTCATACCGCCTGCTGCACCCGCGTTAACAACTCAACAAACCAAACGCCGTGTCCGGGCCATTTCAAACATCTTCAGCCCAGCTTCAGTTTAATCTCTGCTGTGAAAAGGCCCAGTAGTGGGGTCCTCAAAACCTCCTGCACTTTCCGGGGGACAACAGAAATCTACAAGTGGGCTGTAAGCGCAGGCGGTGCCTAAAGGAAATGACAGGAATTCAGCTTCAGAGCTGTAGATTTCCAAGGACTGCTTCACTCCAGCGCCAGGCCACCAGGCCAGGCCAGTCGTTATTCATTTTAAGCTTCGTCGCACTCTAGGAATTGCTAACTGCTGCTTCATTCTTTCCCCTCACGCTGCGGAGACCGCTGCTGCCACTCTTTCCTTCAGGAAGCCGTTCAGGTCACTTCACAGCCGCACAGAGCGACGGGATGAGTCAAGGCAGCGGCTGAAACGTAAATAGGCAGTCTCAGCCGCGACACGCGCTCAGAGCCAAACCGCTTCTGAGCTCTGCTGCACTGACTGAGCGCACTGGTGAGTCAGGGTCACCCTGGGGAAGCCACCAGAAGCCGGTACCTTCTGCTCCAGCCCCGCTGCAGCAAACCCCGCTGTCCCAGCATCCAGCCCAAGGAGCAGCGGCTGTCCTGGCTGTCCCCTCTGGAACCCACGGACACACTCGCTGTCCTGGTTTCGGACGCTGCGGGCGAGGAGAGAGCCCGTGGCGCGTGCCCAAACGTGGGCCTGAGCCATCAGCAGCCCGAGCTGCGCCCCCCTGGCCAGAGCAGGCAGCCCCCCCAACACGAGCAGCCCTCCCCGGGCCGGGCACCGCGCAGCAGCACCCACAGCCGGGCCTGGCGCCGCCGCCACAGCCCAGGCTCCGCCCAGAGCCGCCCTGGCCGCGGGGATCTGAGGAGCCAGCGCCGGCCTGGGGCACGCAGCCACCGTCGGGGAGCGGGCGGCCACAGCCCGGGGCCTGCACCTGCGGGGGTGCCGGCTCTGACTGGTGCCCTGGGCTGTCACTCTTCTCTTTTCTGGCTCTGATTGTTGCCTAGGTCTGTCACTCTGCCCTCGTCTTCCTCTGATTGGATCCTTGGCTGTCACTCTGCCCTGGTTTGGGCCTGCCCTTCCCTGTGTGGATGCTGCCTCTGATTGGCCCCCGGGGGGGTCAGGCTGCTGGGCTGCAGTGCCCGCCCTTCACCTGAGGCGCTGCGTCCTCTGATTGGCTGCATGGGATGTGCCCCTTGCCCCTCCCATCAAGTGATGGGTCAGGCAGCTTATCAATCGTGCGCGTGCTGCTCTCCCGCCAGCCGTGATTGGTGCCGCCGGCACGCCCCGCCCCGGCAGGCGGCCCAGCTCTCCTGGCTGTTCCCACCTTTCCTGTGGGCCTCCCAGCCTGAGCGGGCGTTTGGGTTTTGTACCCCCTGGCTCCCCGCGGCGAGAGCCGCATCCTCGGCCACGCTCCCTCCCTGAGAGCCCCGGGCCCTCCCCTCAAATAGGCAAACAAGTGCATCTGCAGGAGCCCGGGGGCAGCTGCGCCTGCGCTCCAGAGACGCCTGAAGCTGCCCTGAGCCCCAGGAGGCCCTGGCGCCTCGGCCTGCGCTGGGCCCTGCAGCCCCGCGGGGCCTGGCAGCGCTGGGGAGCCCCCGGGACAGAAGGGAGGGGCCGTGGTCGGCCCCCCTGGGGAGAGCGAGGGCTCCGTCCTTCCTTCTGGCCGCAGGAGGGTGCCCGGGGCGGGCACAGGGAACTGACTGCCTGCGAAATAGCGCTTGATTTGGGAGACTGACTGCGAAATAGCGCTTGATTTGGGAGACTGACTGCGAAATATCGCTTGATTTGGGAGACTGACTGCGAAATATCGCTTGATTTAGGAGACTGACTGCGAAATATCGCTTGATTTGGGAGACTGCCTGCGAAATATCGCTTGATTTAGGAGACTGACTGCGAAATATCGCTTGATTTAGGAGACTGACTGCGAAATATCGCTTGATTTGGGAGACTGCCTGCGAAATAGCGCTTGATTTGGGAGACTGACTGCGAAATATCGCTTGATTTAGGAGACTGACTGCGAAATATCGCTTGATTTGGGAGACTGACTGACTGCGAAATATCGCTTGATTTAGGAGACTGACTGCGAAATATCGCTTGATTTAGGAGACTGACTGCCTGCGAAATATCGCTTGATTTAGGAGACTGCTAGACAATGCCTAGCAATCCTGTTTGCCTTGAAACTCACTTCAGCTTGTCAGGGACTGGAATTTGTCAAGAAACTGGTATTTGTCAAGGACTGATATGTCTAGCAAAGGACAGAATGTCAGTTCAGATTCGGTCAGAAGTGGGAAACTGCTGAAATGCCCCAGTGAAAGGAGAGCGTGGGTGAACGACTGAAGCTCATCTCCAGGAAGATCAGACCCCTGGAGAAGGGAACGACCACCAGAGACAGCTCTGAAATGCTAACGCAAGTGGTTTTTTAATAGCCCCGCCTCGCTCAGGCACATGTATGTCTGTATTGTGCAATCCTATGGATGTGTGTACCTGCACCAGATAAATTTTGGATAAAATGTGCTGTCGGTGTGCGTGCTTTTGGAGGAGCGATCCCCCACGCACCCGGCGCCGAATAAACATGCCTGCTTTGTAACTCTCTCCGAGTTGTAGAGTTTGATCCACGCGTCACGCTGACCCGGGGTGTCCTTGCAGCAAAGCCCCCGTTGCCCCACTGGAGCACAAGAACCCGGAGGGGAGGAAGGGGAGAGGCGCGTTAGGCAACCTGCCCCCTCCTGAGACAGCCCACAGCACGAAAAAGCACTCGCATCCTGCCAAGTTTGTCCCCGTGCACAGAGGTGGGCACCTCCTGTGTGCTCTGGGCTGGCACAGCCTCCCCGAGTCGTGATCTGGAAAGTCTCATTTTTAAGGGACAATGTGTCTTTCATTACCCACAGCAATTTATTTCGCTGTCCCATACCCGCGGTGTCAAAAGGAGGGCAGGAAAGCTGGTGGCGGGGCTGGCAGGCGTGTCCCAGAGGAGCAGCTGAGGGCTCTGGGTGGTGCACGGCGCGGAGCCATTGGGCACCAAAGCCAGCTCGGGTCGGAACCAAGAGGTTCCCCTCGTTTTCAGGGCCCAAAGCGCCATTTGTAGCACCAGCCCATCCTGTCAGTGCCCACCGCCCCACTTTTAGGGCCAAAATCCTCACTATTCGGGTCCCAACCCGTCTGCTCTGACCCCCGGCCTTTTCTGGGGGCCCAAATTCCACCCTGAGGGCCTAAACGCGGGAGGCCCAGCCCGTTGCCTGGCAACGCCCGCCCAGAAGTCAGGGGGGCGCCAGTGGGCCCAGGACAGCCAGTGCCATTTGAGTAGGCGGGGCCAAGTCACGTGATTGACAGTGAGCAAAGAGCCAATCCCAGGAAGCATCGCCCCAGGGCAGGGCGGGCACTGTGCCTGCAGAGAGTGACAGCCCGGGCCGCCAATCAGATGGAGGCCGAGCTGTGCAGCGCAGCGGCCTGGCCGGCAGAAGAAAGAGGATTTCTTGCGCGCTGAGGCCAAATTCACCCGCTGGCCTGTGCTCCTGCAAGAACAGCTGGGCGCAGTGCTCTGCAGCGCACAGTGTGCCCATCCGTCCCCAGCCTTTCCGTCTGCAGCGCCGTCGGTTGGTGTCAGACCAGGCCAGAGGCCGCTGCTGCTGCTTCAGCCCCAGGGAGGTGGGGTCCCTTGAAATGAGAGCGCTGGCGTGTGGGCAGTGCCAGCCACGGCGTCTGTGGGGACACAGAGCTGTGCCTGTGGCTGAAACGGCCGCTTCTGCCAAGCTCGTGGGCCCCGAAGGGCCCCTCTGGGTCTGGATTTGTGCTGTTGAGCCATCTGAATTCTCCAGGTCCTGGCCCAACTGCCCTTGTGTGAAGCCCTGCCTTGTGCCTACAGATCCTTTGGCTGTGTGACCCTGCCCCATGTCATGAGCCAGGAGGAGTTCCCAGGGGAATACTGCTGCCCTGAAGAGAAGAGGTGAAGGTGCTTCTCTCTGCTGCTAATGTAGCTCCCGGCCAGAAAGACTGACCTGCCTCAAGCTGCTGCAACCTCTGTCAGGTCTTGAGGGGTCTTCATCTGGATGAGAACATGCAGGGAAATAACCAGGCCGTGGTATCCAGATGGCAATGTCTGCCTGGTGAAACGGGGCTGAAGGCGCTGTCCTTTGTCTGCTGCTCTGAGGCTGACGGACGGAAAGCAGTGGCTGGGAAGAACTGCAGGTCATATCTTGCCCTGCTGACCCGACCTGGGAGCCCTGTGTTTCCCTGTGTCTGGCTCATCTCTGCAGCAGCGTAGGTAAGAGAAGGAAAAATGGATTGGCCCACAGGTAACATCTGACTCTGAGCTGAAAGGATGGTGGGCGGAGGATGAGCTCAGGCCGTGCTCAGGATCGCAGTGCACACGCTCCCAGGGGAAGCGCGTTAATGACTGCGGTGCTTCTCAGGGCCAGTTCTTGAGGCAAGGCCTTTTTCTCTGAGAGGAAACGTGGGGAAGATGAATAGCCGACCCGCTGTTTTTAAGTATTTGCCACTTGGACGTCCCGTGGGATTTGCCCAGGGCTCAGGGTTTGCAGTGTCGTGGACGGAGTCTTACTGAAATAGCGGCGATGCTCCCTGTGAAGCAGAAGTTAATCTGCAGAGACCTGGTTTGGAAGTGCTCTGGTTTGCCATCTTATGCAACTGGAGTTTCCCGCTGTGCTCGTGACGGCCAGCCAAGCAGTTCTGTTTCCTTAGCTGCAGAAGCATCTCTGTCCGTGAGACGAAGATGAGGGATCTGAGCCACAGTCAGCAGGCACTGACCTCCCTTGAGCCCCGTGCCAGAGCCTGCCCAAGAGCCCTGGGCAGGGGCACTCGGGTGAAACGCATCCGTTTGAAGGGAGCCCCGGTGCGCAGAGCGATGGAGCGCGGAGGCCGTGTGGAGCTCCTGGGTGAGGGAGTCAGGGGGAGCCTGGGTTCAGGAGAGAGTGGAGAGCTGTGTGTGTCAGGCTGTGCTTCTCGGGGTGCTTCGTGAGAGCGACAGGGCCGGCTGTGCTGGGCTGTGCGCGTGGGTGTCAGCCTGTGCCCAGAGCCCTGCCACGGGCAGGCTGGGAGGTGCGAGGTGCCAGCAGAGCAGGGCAGCGGGCTGAAGCAGGGTCCAAGTTATCACCAAGCGTGCCGGAGAGAAGAGCAGCTGGCCCCTTCTGAGGGCAGCGCTGGCACCTGTGTGGGCTGTGTGGGACTTGGCTTTTGGCATATTGGGCCAGAGTGGGTGTTTGCAGGTGGTGTGTGGCTCTGCTCACGGTCAGTCCTGCAGGCTAGCTGGCTTGGTCTCAGCCCTGGCACAGGTGATGGAGCTGGGAGGAAGCCTTTGGGTGCTGCCATGAGTTTCTCTGGCCGCTGCTGTGTTTCAGGGTAACACCCCGAGGGATGTGGCTGTGCTGGAGCGGGGAGGCTGTGCTGGCGGCAATGTCAGAGATGCCTGCAGTGGCCATTGTGTGCTTTCCCTGAGCTGCTGTTGCTGCTGTGAGATGAGGCCCTGCTAGCCAGGCGCCCTGGTGTGCCTGCCCCAGCAAAGGAGGGAAGTGCGGCTGGTTTCTGTGGCGCTGGGGCAGCAAGGAGCGGGTCAGAGATCCCTGCTGATGGCGTGCGCTGCTCCTGCGGGAGTGGGTGGGCGCTGAGCGTCCCCGTCCCCTCTGCCTCCGTGTCTGCCATGGTGTTCCGAAGCCGCCTCCTCCCCTCTGTGTCCCTGCTGTCGCCATGGCGGTGTTGGGATGCCCTTGTTGCTACGGGAACGAGGGCAACAGTCCGGCTGAGAGCTGGGATCAAGCGGGTGAGTGTGCCTCGGTGTCCCCGCGGTGTGGGAAACGTGAGGGATGCTGGTGAGCACCCCCGTGCTGACGTGGCTGCGTCTTGTCCCCTCTGAAAGAGGGAGGGCAGCCGTCGGTGACGCTGAGCCCAGGCTGCTGAGGGTCGGGAGGAGGGGCTGGGGAGCGCGGCTGGGCAGAGACCCAGGGCTGTGGGGGAGCTCGCGGAGGGCTGACACCCCCTGTCCCACGCAGCGGTGTGGGGGCACCCCTTGTGTGAGAGGGGGGAGAGAGGCAGGGCTGCGCCTGGGCCAGGGCCACCTCGGGCCTGACAAAGCTCTCCTGGGAGCAGGTTGTGCTCCCGTCCTGTGGGATCCCTTCCCCTGCGACCAAGCTGCTTTTCTGGGGGAGGATTTGAGGGGTGAGGTGGCCTGTGGAGCAGAGTGGGGGCTCTGCTGCTGCCTGAGAGGCACCTGGGGGCGGCAGCGCTTTCCGTGTCGGGGCCTGGGAGCTGGAGCCCCTTCTTCCCCCGCAGAGCTGGACAGGGAGCAAGCTTTGCTCCCCAAAAGACAAACTGCCAAAACTTCTTCCTTTCTTCCCATGGGATGCCCTTGTGACTGCATCCAGGCTGTGGGTTAAACGTGGAGGGGACAGAGGCTGCCTGCCTCGCGGCTGCTGCTGTTGCCCTCCTCATCTTGCACGTGGCCTTTTGCATGTTCTGGCTCAGCCTGTCAATGAGGGGTGAGATTATTTGTGCTTGCTCTGTCTCTAAAATGCGGTGAAGGCTTATGATGAGAAGTGCAACAGCTGGCCCAGCTGGAAGGGACTGCAAAGCTGACTCACCGCGACTCCCCTTGCGTTTTAAACCCGTGGGTGGTTTTCTGGGGAGCGGTTCCTGCGTACACCTAGGGAAAACAGCAAGGCTGGACTGCTCCAGGAGGGTGCAGATTGCTCGTACCAGGTTGTCCAGCCTTGCCCCCCGACTGAAGGGTGGGAAAGGACTCGGTGAAGCCAAAGTGTGCTCTGTAACACCTGGGGCTTACAGCCAGTGCTGTAGCAGTACAGCAGTAATCCCGTACATCCAAGATTTTTCCTGTCCTGGCAGCCAGTAGTGTGTGTGTGCTGGAGAACTGGGTGCGAGGCTGGAGGCAGCCAAGGTGGGGCTGGGGGGTGGTATTCCTGCCTCTGCTTCCGGTGGGTTCCCTGTCGTCAGTCTGGCACCTTTGGATGCAATGCGTGGTTCTGTTCTTCCAGAGGCTGAAAGGCCTTTGTGAGAGCTGGGCATGAACAGGCAGAACTGTTTCACTGGGAAGGTTCTGAAGCTGGAGGCTGATCCAGCTTGGCTTGGGTGGAGGTTCACAGGACCATTTCAGACAACGGGGCTGATGCCTGAGCTCTCAGGGTCCTGGCTGGTGAAGGCAGCTGGTCAGGATGTGTGCGTCGTGCAGGCTGTGCTGTGCGCGTCGAGTTGATGCTGCAGAAGCCAAGAGACAGTTCAGAACGGGAGAGAGGGTGGTTTTTCAGGGTGCTGGCAGTGCCCCTTGTCCCAGCATGGCTGTGCAGTTCCCTGGTAGATTAACAAATCCTTGCGTGTCAGCAGAGCAGAGGTTCGTGTGCTGTAACCCCCAGGGAGTACAGGATTGGTCATTGCATCTGAGCTCTCCTTTGCAGGCCAGGGTAAGTGTCATGCCAAAGCATTTGCTGTGGAGTGAGATGTGTCCTGTGTGGAGGCAATCTGATACCTGTAGCGTTCTTCTCTGGGCTCCTCTCCTCAGGAGGTCCCGAATACTAGGGCTCAGACCCATCTCGTCTGCCCTCCCAGAACAGGGACTCGCAGAGACGGACACATTGCATCTAGCTCCGAATGCTGATTTATTGCTGCGTCACACAGCCTTATATACCGCGTGCCACCTGTACACCCGACCGCCCCAAAAACCCACGACCTCCCTAACCCGCCCCCTCTCGCCCCTGTTTGGCTTTCCCCCTTTTAGTTCCGCCTCCCTACCGCCCCGCTTCTGCTATCCTGTATTTCCCCCCTCTTTATGCTTGGTCCTTCTGCTGTAGCGGTTGATAATTTGCCATAGCATAAGTGGTCATAGCTACTTTACTAGCGACTCCTTCCACCACGCGCATCAGCATTTTTAAGAGTGATGGCAGTAAACACATTGCTGTTAAGGTGATTACTAAAATCGTCAAGCCCATAGATGTTACGTTTGACAACCACCCAGGCAGGCTGAACAGCCCTGAGAACCACCCCCAGTCTTTTTGGATTCTTGCTTTGTTGCCTGACTCTGCTATCTGTTTTGCTTGTTCCCGCACCTTTTCGATGGCTGTCGAGGCGTTCTTGTCAAAGTCCAGGCAGCAGTATTCTCTTTTTATTTCTTCTGTTGTGTCTTCACAACCGATACCCAGTCTGGACAGCGTATAGTCCATAGCTAGTTTTAGAGTCATGAGCGCCTCGCCGTGCCCTTCCAGGACATCCGCTAGCGCGCTCACCGCACTGGCCGTGCGATTGGCATTTTTCAAAGCCCAGCACGCTGAGTTTTTCAGGTTGCCCGTGTTACGCACAATTTGCGGCCACGTGAAGAATGTCTCGAAGACCATCTGTGTCGTTCCGGTCAGGCTTATCTGGTCGTTGCAAGTTGGGTCTAATGGAATGCTTTCTCGTCTTGTTCTGTTGCTTGCGGCGCTTTTGGTCGCCCTTATGGTTGTTGGGGCTATGGCCAGGAAACCGCTGCTGCAGGGTCCGCCCCGAGGCCTCAGCGGAATGGTCGGATACACCATGCCTGATCCACAAATGAGGAACATCCCTTCCGGCAGTCTTAATGGCCGATCGTTAGTTAGTGTCAGTTGTATTATGGTGGCACAGCGTCTGTTTTTGTAGATTCCCTCAATTCTGCCGAGAAACTCTAAATCATTGGGGCCAATGTCTTCCCAACGGGCGTCTTCACTGATGGGGAGAGTTGTTTTCGCTTATGTGCTGTTGAACCATAGCCAGCCCACCGTGGAACCTTTTGGGCGCATCGTCCCTAGGGTCTGCCATCTGATGTTTTCTCCTGTTGGCACCTCTTTCCCACTGAGGATTAAGGCAGCCGTAGCGAATCCACTGAATTGTCTATAATCAGTCCATCCACTCCTATCGATCCAGCCTTTAGTCCTCTGAATCCAGCGATCCGAGTCTTTGAATATACATATGTCGTTATGATTGCAGTTTTCGTTTTTCATCTTCCAAACGCTAGCGAACCATTTGACATTTTTGTCTTTGCTGTACCGGTCAGACATATTTCCACTCTCCGACATTCTGATATTCCGTACTTGTATCTGTGGTGAAGTAAGCCATTGACTTGCGTTGCCTAGTCGGTCTGAGATGTTGCTAAAGCGTACCCCGATGGCACAAGTGGTGAAAGGTGCTCCCACGCTTTTCAGCGCCAGGCAAACCTAATGCTCATGAGTGTACGATGCAAACTCCTCCCAGAAATTTGTCGCTGTTGTTGGGACGATCATGATTGCTGGCAGTCCCAGCAGAAGGCGTTGGCTGCTCACCTGTCAAGACAAAACACACTCTTGGCTTTCATTACTAGGGCTTTTACAAATGCGTTCACAGGTTTTCTTAGTCGCTGGGTGTTGCATTCACAAGAGCTGGCCGGATGCATCTGGCCGGATACCGTTTCGGTCCTGATGCTGTTTGTACGCAACCATAAGCGCGTCCCATTACCAGCAAAGGCACCGGCTTCTTCTCCCACATTCCTGAGAGGGGGTCTCTTACCTGCACTATCCCTATAGGGTGCTGTGGGCCACCAAAGTGGTCTTTAATGCGTCCCTCCAGATGATTTAACGAGGACAGTGCTCTATGTAGCATTGCGTGAGGACACCCCTCCTCCCTCTCTAATCCTCCCCCCTCTTTAAGGCATTGTAGACGCTGTTTGAGTGTTCGATGGGCTCTTGCTACTATTGCTTGTCCCTGGCTATTACCTGGGATACCGAAAGAGTGTCGTATCCCCCACCTGGCCAAAAATGCAGCAAAGGTCTGACTGCGGTAGTTGGGGCCGTTATCGGTTTTTACTTCTACTGGAACTCCCAGTACCGCGAATGCCGCGCGGAGGCCTCAAACACAATGTCATAGAATCATAGAATCATAGAATGGTTAGGGTTGGAAGGGACCTTCAAAGGTCATCTAGTCCAACCCCCCTGCAAGGAGCAGGGACATCCCCGACTAGATCAGGCTGCTCAGAGTCTCATCCAGCCTGGCCTTGAACGTTTCCAGGGATGGGGCATCACCACCTCTCTGGGCAACCTGTTCCAGTGTTCTATAACTCACATTGTAAAAAATTTTTTCCTAATTTCTAATCTAAATCTACCCCCCTCTATTGTAAAACCATTACTCCTTGTCCTATCGCAACAGGCCCTACTGAACAGCCTTTCCCCATCTTTCCTGTAGCCCCCTTGAGGTACTGGAAGACCGCTCTCAGGTCTCCCCGGAGCCTTCTCTTCTCCAGGCTGAACAGCCCCAACTCTCTCAGCCTGTCCTCATAAGAGAGGTGCTCCAGCCCTTTTATCATCTTTGTGGCCCTCCTCTGGACCTTCTGCAACTCCTTCTCCAACATCTTGCCGTTTGCCCTGTTTCGGCCGTTGCCCAAATGGCTCCACGGCAGGTATCTACCACTACATGAAGGTAACGAAAGCGACCAAATATGGGGTATTCCGTGACATCTCCTTGCCAGAGATCTCCCGGTTTTAAGCCACGGGGATTTACTCCTGAAGGGAAAGTGGGGAGTGACGTGCAGGCCTCGCATTCTTGAATGATGTGCCGTGCTTGCGCTAAAGGAATATGGAACAAATTTTGCAATGCAATTGCGCTCTGGTGGAATTGAGCATGCGAGGCGCGTGCGAGATCTAAGGACGAGATTCCCACGGCCATGGCGCAGGCTTTGTGGGCTCTGCGGTTTCCTTTTGTTATAAACCCAGGTAAGGAGGTGTGACTATTGCAGTGCATGATAAACACGGGGCATGCACGTTCACTCAGCGCCTGATACAGTCGTAGCGCCGTGGGGGTGCGAGCCCCACAGCAGTCTTTACACAGTTGTGCCATGCAAAAGCAGTATTGGCTATCTGTCACTGTATTGACCGGGCAGGCAGCGAACTGCTGGAGCGCTGCGCACACTGCCGCGAGTTCCAGCTGCTGTACTGAGGGGGTTTCAGGTGAATGTACCACACGTTATTGCCATTGCTTCCTCTGCAACCAAACGACCCCATACTTTGCTGTTTTTCCTGCGGCGTCTGTAAATACCGTCGGCCCATTTACCGGCCGAGTTGCAATGAGTATTTTTGGTAAGACACGAACCACCGCCAGGATTGTGCCTACTTTTGTGGGCGCAGAGCCGATTAGCAGGCCAGGACAGTCGGCTAAGGCAGCTTGCACTGCCGTACTATGTTGTATAACATGGTGGAGGGATGTTGCCTCCATTTCTACCTGGATTTTCTGAGGTTCCTCCCCGCATAATTGTGTGATCTTTTTCCAGCCCCAGGAGATGGCTCCGGCCAGTACTGCTGACCACTGGGGTAACGCCACTCTTGGAATTCCCACATACCCATACATCAGGGGTGCTTCCGGCAAACCCTGAAATATGAGTACGATTGCTCCCTCTTTTTGCAGAATGATGTGGCGTCCCATCTCCTTTTGCGGGTCCCACCGCCGTAGTCCGCCTTCCTGTAGTCAGCGGAAGAAGGTGGACAGCAGGTTTTTATGCCGAGCTGTGCGGGGCTGCAAGATCTTGAGTCCCTGCCAGTTCGTCTGTGAACGGCTTCATCTCTTCGGGTGAAAAGAGGGCGAATTGCCGCAGCCATTGGATTGCCCCCACCAGTTTTTGCATGTCATTTAAGGTATGCACTTTAGGGTCTTCTATTACTATCTTTTGCGGAGAGATAAAGCATTGTTGAATGCGGGCCCCCAAGTAGTTCGTGGGACATCCCTCTTGTCTTTTTCCAGGGGCTACTTGGAGTCCTGCTGACTCCAAGGTCCCTACAACCTCAGCACGCAGAGTGCTAGGCCAAGGGTCGGCTGCTGTCAGGATGTCATCCATGTAATGATACACAGCCCACTCTGAATGTTTCTGGCGGAGCGGCTCTAGTATCGCAGCAATGTATAACTGGCATAAGGTGGGTGAATTTGTCATCCCTTGTGGGAGCACCACCCAGTGATACCTTTTTGCGGGTGCCGCATTATTGGTAGTGGGGATGCTCATCGCAAATCCTGGAGCGTCATCTGGGTGCAACGGAATACTGGAAAAACAATCTTTTAGATCGATTACTAGGGTGTGCCAATTATCCGGTAACATGGAAGGCCAGGGAAGACCAGGTTGTAAAGGGCCCATGGCTTCTAACACAGCGCTACCGCTCTCAGGTCATGCAAAAATCGCCACTGACCTGACTTTTTCTTTATAAGGAACACCGGGCAGTTCCATGGACTCGTGGTAGGGACTAAATGTCCTGCTTTTACTTCTCTGTCCACTAATTCGTGCAAAGCTGCCAGCTTCTCTTTTGTGAGGGGCCACTGGTCCACGCAGACCGGCTTATCGGAAACCCATTTCATCCGCTGGCAACTCACTCCAGTGGCCCCTAACAAAAATGTTCCCCAGTGACAATTTGTGTTTGCATTTGTGAGAGGACATCCCTTCCCACCAACGAAATGGACAAACTCGGGAGGACGTACGGCCGACATCGGCCCTGTCCCTTTTCTCCTTCTATCTGAATTGTAATCATTACCTCTGATTGCCTAGCAATCGCCATCCCGCCTACCCTCCCAGCTGTCGTGCTGTGCTCAGGGGCCAGTGTTTTGGCCAAACACTGTCCGGTACCGTGGTGATGTCCACACCCGTGTCGATCATTGCTGCAACGCGTGTTGTTGGATCCTTACAAGGCCCCGCTGAGCACGTCAGCTGTAGGAATACCATGGGTCGGGCGCCTTTCACCTGCATGGCTAGGCCTACTAACGGGCACTCTCCCGGTATTTCCCCTTCTAGCCCTACTGATTCTACTACCACCGTGTGTCCATTCGTTATTTGAGGAGGGATGTCCACCCCCCAAGCGTGTGCTCCCGCCCCATATACCACTGATCCAGGCTCCATGGGAGAGGTTATTCGCGCGAGTCGAATTTCACCGGGCGCGACCGTGATAGGGGCACATGTTAGTTTTCCTCTTGGTTGGGCCCCGGCCAGGGTACCCTCCAGGGAATGAGCGGTGCCGTCAGAGTCGTAGCTTGGTCTTGGTTCTGGGCCCGTGATCTTGTCGCAGCCACCTGGGCCCGCGGTTGGCTGCGGCTCCCGTTTCCTGCCACGATATTCCTTCCCTCTGCACCTTTCCCCACCGCCGAGGCCTGCTTTCGTTGTTTGCAGCTCCGGGCCAGATGGCCCTGCCCCCCGCAGACCCCGCAGCGGGCAGGCGATCGCACCCCAACCTTTCCTTGTTGGGGCGTTCTCTTTGCAGGTGTCCTTCTCCCCCACACCCAAAGCACTTTGGTCCTCCTCCCCCTGCTGAGAGGCTGCAGAGATGGCTGCCGCCAACGGCGCTGCCTCTTGTAGCTTTTCGAAATCTACCCCAGCTTGTAACAATTCCCCGAGACTTGCCTCCCATGGGAGACGAGCCGGTGCCTGTTTAAAACTCTGCATGCAGTTTGTTCCTACGGGATCTTTTAGCACTGTGTTTTTGCCCCATCATCTAAATTACTCGCCTCTATAGCCGCAGACAGCCGATCAACGAAAGCCCCAAAACTTTCCGTCGGTTTTTGTTTCATCAGGGTATACGCAGGGCAGCTACTTATAAGCGCTCCCATTTTGTCAAAAGCCTTGCGAGCGGCAGTCGGCGTCGCCGTCAAAGTACCCACCGGCAGATGGCACAGGACCTGCGGGTCTGTGAAGGCCCCCCTCCCCGCTAGCTGCTCCTTCGTGGCCCCACACACGGGGTGCGCAGGATTATGCTGTGCCTCTAAGAAAGCGCCCTCACAAGCTGCTTGGAAGGCGTTTTCCCAAAGCATACATTGTGCCGGGGAGAATATTGCTCTGGCCATCTGTCTGCAGTCAAAAGCACTCGGACAGTTTTGGAATACCCTATCTAGGAGCAGTTGAGCCGGCCCCCCTTGTATGCCCCCCTCCTTTATCTCTTTTCGCAGCTGAACCAGAATTTTATAATCTATAGGATTCCACACCGGCCCCCCCGGGCCCATGGTAATCGGGTATAACAAGGGAAGGTCCCCTCCCCCCGCTTCCAGTCTGCAGCCCGCCAAAATGCATTCCCGCGCTCGCAAACGCCAATTTTTTGCAAGATCCCCTAATTCCCCCAACTTTACCCCCTCTGCTGCTTCTGCTCTCTGAGCCGCTTGCTGGACACTCTGGGCTGCCTGTTCGGCCTTTTCCACCATCTCGCTCGGTTGCCCCATAAGATCTATCATTTTCCTCACCAAGTCCTGTCCCCCACCCGCTTCTCCCTCCTGTTGTTCCCCCTTTTTATCCGCCTGTTCCCCCCCCCGGCCCAAATACGCCGGTGGCGCCGAGGCGTCTAACGGCTGATTTGTTCCCTCCTTCTGACTCTGACTCCAAGAGGAGAATGGCGGCGTGGGGAACGGAGTGGGGAATGGGCCTCCCCCCATCCCCCTTCCCTCCGCGACGGGGTGCGTCCACCCTGGGAATCCTGCTATTCCCCCGACAGAGTTATTTTTGTTGAACCCCTATACTGAGCGTGTTTTTCCTTTTCAGCCGGCGCTAACAGTGTCTCCTGCTCTCCGGGGTTTTCCTCGACCACCCCCCCTTTCCCCGACTTGTCCTCCGACTCGCCCTTCTTGCTCTCCTTTCCTTCCGCGGGTGTTCCCGTCCCTTCCCCCGGGTCAGCGAGGTCCACGACCGCGGCAGCTAGCGTGTCGCGGTGCTCTCTTGGCGCCTTAAAGGTATCTCGCACAGCTCCCCATGCCGAGATTAGCCCTGCAGCCTCCTTGTTTCCCGCACAAGCCGATTGAAACAACTCCTCCCCCGCCTTTTCTAATACGCTCCGGTCCAGGCACCCCCTGGACTCGAAGCCAGACCACGCCGCATCATCCACTGGAGTAGCGCGCGCGTCTGTTTCCCATGCACCTCCGTGCCTGCACGAGATGCTAATGTCTTTAACGTGCTCACCACCGCCTCCATGGATGCCATGGTTATCCCGGGTGCCACACGCGTTCCCGAAGAGCACGCGCTACCCACTTCGAGAACCCTTCCTTTCTTCCTCTGGAACCGTCCTTCTTCTCTTGTGGCACACAGCTACCTCAAAGACCCCTTCACCCAGCCGGGCCTTTATCACGTCGGGGTCACCACTTGTAGCGTTCTTCTGTGGGCTGCTCTCCTCAGGAGGTCCCGAATACTAGGGCTCAGACCCGTCTCATCTGCCCTCCCAGGACAGGGACACGCAGAGACGGACACATTGCATCTAGCTCCAAATGCTGATTTATTGCTGCGTCACACAGCCTTATGTACCACACGCCACCTAGACACCCGACTGCCCCGGAACCCCGTGACCTCCCTAGCCCGCCCCCTCTCGCCCCTGTTTGGCTTTCCCAATTTTTGTCCCGCCTCCCTACCGCCCCGCTTCTGCTATCCTATAGATGGAGTCTTACTGAAATAGCGGCGATGCTCCCTGTGAAGCAGAAGTTAATCTGCAGAGACCTGGTTTGGAAGTGCTCTGGTTTGCCATCTTATGCAACTGGAGTTTCCCGCTGTGCTCGTGACGGCCAGCCAAGCAGTTCTGTTTCCTTAGCTGCAGAAGCATCTCTGTCCGTGAGATGAAGATGAGGGATCTGAGCCACAGTCAGCAGGCACTGACCTCCCTTGAGCCCCGTGCCAGAGCCTGCCCAAGAGCCCTGGGCAGGGGCACTCGGGTGAAACGCATCCGTTTGAAGGGAGCCCCGGTGCGCAGAGCGATGGAGCGCGGAGGCCGTGTGGAGCTCCTGGGTGAGGGAGTCAGGGGGAGCCTGGGTTCAGGAGAGAGTGGAGAGCTGTGTGTGTCAGGCTGTGCTTCTCGGGGTGCTTCGTGAGAGCGACAGGGCCGGCTGTGCTGGGCTGTGCGCGTGGGTGTCAGCCTGTGCCCAGAGCCCTGCCACGGGCAGGCTGGGAGGTGCGAGGTGCCAGCAGAGCAGGGCAGCGGGCTGAAGCAGGGTCCAAGTTATCACCAAGCGTGCCGGAGAGAAGAGCAGCTGGCCCCTTCTGAGGGCAGCGCTGGCACCTCTGTGGGCTGTGTGGGACTTGGCTTTTGGCATATTGGGCCAGAGTGGGTGTTTGCAGGTGGTGTGTGGCTCTGCTCACGGTCAGTCCTGCAGGCTAGCTGGCTTGGTCTGAGCCCTGGCACAGGTGACAGAGCTGGGAGGAAGCCTTTGGGTGCTGCCATGAGTTCCTCTGGCCGCTGCTGTGTTTCAGGGTAACACCCCGAGGGATGTGGCTGCGCTGGAGCGGGGAGGCTGTGCTGGCGGCAATGTCAGAGATGCCTGCAGTGGCCATTGTGTGCTTTCCCTGAGCTGCTGTTGCTGCTGTGAGATGAGGCCCTGCTAGCCAGGCGCTCTGGTGTGCCTGCCCCAGCAAAGGAGGGAGGTGCGGCTGGTTTCTGTGGCGCTGGGGCAGCAAGGAGCGGGTCAGAGATCCCTGCTGATGGCGTGCGCTGCTCCTGCGGGAGTGGGTGGGCGCTGAGCGTCCCCGTCCCCTCTGCCTCCGTGTCCGCCATGGTGTTCCGAAGCCGCCTCCTCCCCTCTGTGTCCCTGCTGTCGCCATGGCGGTGTTGGGATGCCCTTGTTGCTACGGGAACGAGGGCAACAGTCCGGCTGAGAGCTGGGATCAAGCGGGTGAGTGTGCCTCGGTGTCCCCGCGGTGTGGGAAACGTGAGGGATGCTGGTGAGCACCCCCGTGCTGACGTGGCTGCGTCTTGTCCCCTCTGAAAGAGGGAGGGCAGCCGTCGGTGCCGCTGAGCCCAGGCTGCTGAGGGTCGGGAGGAGGGGCTGGGGAGCGCGGCTGGGCAGAGACCCAGGGCTGTGGGGGAGCTCGCGGAGGGCTGACACCCCCTGTCCCACGCAGCGGTGTGGGGGCACCCCTTGTGTGAGAGGGGGGAGAGAGGCAGGGCTGCGCCTGGGCCAGGGCCACCTCGGGCCTGACAAAGCTCTCCTGGGAGCAGGTTGTGCTCCCCTCCTGTGGGATCCCTTCCCCTGCGACCAAGCTGCTTTTCTGGGGGAGGATTTGAGGGGTGAGGTGGCCTGTGGAGCAGAGTGGGGGCTCTGCTGCTGCCTGAGAGGCACCTGGGGGCGGCAGCGCTTTCCGTGTCAGGGCCTGGGAGCTGGAGCCCCTTCTTCCCCTGCAGAGCTGGACAGGGAGCAAGCTTTGCTCCCCAAAAGACAAACTGCCAAAACTTCTTCCTTTCTTCCCATGGGATGCCCTTGTGACTGCATCCAGGCTGTGGGTTAAACGTGGAGGGGACAGAGGCTGCCTGCCTCGCGGCTGCTGCTGTTGCCCTCCTCATCTTGCACGTGGCCTTTTGCATGTTCTGGCTCAGCCTGTCAATGAGGGGTGAGATTATTTGTGCTTGCTCTGTCTATAAAATGCGGTGAAGGCTTATGATGAGAAGTGCAACAGCTGGCCCAGCTGGAAGGGACTGCAAAGCTGACTCACCGCGACTCCCCTTGCGTTTTAAACCCGTGGGTGATTTTCTGGGGAGCGGTTCCTGCGTACACCTAGGGAAAACAGCAAGGCTGGACTGCTCCAGGAGGGTGCAGATTTCTCAGACAATCTGATCCCCACAGGAGTCTTCCTGTGATTTCCAGGAACTTGGAATGGGCTCTTGACAGGAGCCCCTCAGGAGTGGTACGGCTTCGCTCACCTGCTGCTCTGGATTCAGCCATGCACAGTCAGCTCTGACCGCGCGTCTGGCTGCTGGCTGCTGCCCTGGGGATCCACTCATAGTCCTTTGGGTTCTGCTCTTCCCTTCCAAAGTCGCCAGCTGCGTGGGAGCTCTGATGCATTGTGAACCAAAATGAAATGTGGGCCAGATGCCCGGCCAAGAGTGAATAAAAAGGCAGAGCTGGTGCAAGTTGGGAAGGCAGGAGAGCAGAGGGAAATGCTGGGAGAAGAGACAGTCGTAGTGTAAGGCCTTAAGGCAGGAGCCATAGCTGTACATGACAGCATGTGGAGCTGTGGATCTCCAGCAGCCTCTTGGAAGGGAGCTTGGTCCACCTCAGTGTCAGCTGAGAGTCGGCGTTTGTTTAAAGAGCGAGCAGGAAGGTTTAACACCAGGCTCCTGGTCATTCTCTCAGCTGTGCTGGAGCTTTTGCACTGAATTGCAGGGTGACAGTGCCGCAGGGAGAAAGCACAGAGGAACTGGAATAAAAGGTGATAACAAAAGGGAAATCGTGCTGCTGTGGAGTGGGCCGTTGGCCTGGCAGGGCATGGTGGTCTGCGCTGGGTCCCCCTGGGGAATGCAACGCCTGGCTCCATCCAGACAGCCTAGCACCATTCCTGTGTAAGAGTTTGTCGGGTGCAACGTCCTGCGCGGCTCGTTGGCAAGCTTTGATAAATGAGCTTTGCCAGTTAGCAGCCTTGCAGATTCACCTCCGGAGCAGAGCCATCAGGTCTCCTTTTCAAGCGAGCTCCCCTGTGTCAGCATGAATCCCAGGAGAAGTTGTACATTAATGTCAATGAAAACCTGCCAGCTGCCAGCTGGGTATGAAGGTGTTGGCTGGGTAGCCCTTGGCTGACGGCAGAGCAGTGGGTGCCTCTGAGGCTAGTGATGGGCTCCGCACGGGATGCAGAGACAAGAGAAGAGGGTTGGTGGGATCCTACGTGGTCGCTGAGGCCACTTCTCTTGTCTGCCTTCCTGGGGTTGTGTGGATCCCTGGCCTTTGAGACAAAACTGCATCTGGTGCTGATGTTTGGGTGGTTTCAGGAGGCTCAGTGGCTGTGGTCTCTCTGGGGGAGCAGGCAGAGCTCTGCTGACAGGTTTTGCTTTGGTTGTCGTCTTCCAGAAACAGAAGTGAGTGCTTCAGTCCTTCAGGGGCTGTTGAGAAGCGCTACCTAACTCTTGGGAAAGAAGACTTTGGTGCTTTTGATCAACCGGTTTTGCAGAGCTGTTCTTCATGCTCTCAGCAGTATCGCCCAGCCACGTGGCTGCTGCGGTGGGATTTGAGCAGTCCTGGCTTCCTCTGCCCTTGAGCCTTTGTGCAAACCTGGCCACCCTTGTTGGGGAGCCAGCAGCGATAAAGTAGCTTCCCTTGGCGCGCGCTCCAGAAGAGAGACTGGAGGGGGAAATAACCTTCTCCTGAGGATGGGCATCCCTTGGGTGGGCAAAACCGGGTTATTGAGGTGAATCTATTAAAAGACACAGTGAGTGTTTCTTGTACACGAAGGAATCCATTTCCATTGCATATTCATTTTGCTTTCTGTCTAGCTGTAGTTATTTATCTTACAATGTCACTGCAGCGTTAATCTCGGGGAAACGTCTGTTGATCCTGTGTTCTCACAGTGCGTCTTCCTAAAGCTCAAAGCAGCTGCACTGTTGAGGCAAAGGGCGGTAGGTGTGGGGCAGTGGCGGTTGGCTGTTCCCTAAGGGATGGGGGGCCGATGTGGATAACATTGGTGCCAGGGCAGGGACCCCACCACGGGGGCCAGCCCAGCATCCAGGTGGGCAGATGAGGCTGCAAACCCTGCAGCTCCCAAATAGCATCTTCAGAGGAAGCCAGCTGAGGCAGCAGCTCCCAAGGGGAAGGTGAAACGGCAGCCAAGCTGTTCCGCCATCCAGGCAGCCAGGACAGGCCAGCTCGGCATCCGAAGCAGCGAGACCTGCAGGAAGCACCTTGGAAAAATGCTCTGGGTCTCAAGCGCCAAAGGCTGGCGTTGCTCTGTCCACAGCAACTGAGATGATGTTCTTCACGCAGCTTTCCTTCCGTGAGGCAAACAGACCAGCTAGTGGATGGTGATGAACTTAGGGGCAGCCAAGGTCTGGCTTTTGCTGAAGCTCTGAGCTGGGTCAGCCTTTTTGGAGGTGGCTTTATTGCGCAGTGTGCAGTGCGCTAAGGCCGTGGGGGTGCTGAGGCTGAGGGACTCCTTGGAAATGGCAGCTCCCATGACATTTTCCATCTCTGCTTCTCTTCTAGCTTGGTTCCGTGCTGCTGTTACTCTTTCAAGACAATGAAGAAAGGAGGACACACTCATCATCTCTGTGGGACAATGGAAGGTTTTGCCCCATCTCACCGGTGTGACCGTCTGCCTGCCATCCCAAACACCAAGGGCAAAGCTTCCTTGCAGAGCCGCAAGCCTGCCTGCCCTGTGTTTAAGCTTCATCCTCCGAGGATGGAGCTGATGCCAGGCCAGAGCATGGAGATGGTGCTGGAAGGCTTCTCCAGCACTCCCCAGGTGAGGTTGCCCCGAGGGCTGAGCCTTTCCCATCAGATCACCTGCGCTGGGACTTCTTCTGCAGCCCCTTGACATTTCCCTGAGAAAATGAGCAAGTGCTTTCAAGGAACTGTTGTAGTGGCACAAGCAAGCTGCCACCATGGCGGTACCAGTTGCTTTCCTTGCTGGCCACCATCAGTTGCTAAGGCTTTTTCATGTTTCTGTAGCTACCATAAACCCACCTTGCTGCTAGCAAAAGATGGGCAGAAGGAAGCATTACTAGCTCAGGGGCAAACGGCAGGTTACGAGGTGTCACGTGCTGAGGTGGAAGGGAAAGGCAGAGAAAAGATGCTACACTTTGACTAGGAGCACAGGCAGAAAGTAAAGAAAAATGCAAAAAAAAAATGCAAAGCTTCTGGGGGAAGCAGCGAATAAAACAAAACACCGGTGAAGGGAGGGAGTGTCTGGGAACGACATTTTTTTCCTCTGTAGACAAAGATGGACAGAGGGCTGCTCTAGCTCTAAGTCCTGGAGGAGAAAAACAAGCACATTGTGCCAGCTCTGGTGATCACAGTGACGGTCCCCACGTGGGAAACTGTTCCCAGGGATCACTGTATTTGACAGCTTGACTTTTGTCAGTGTTTCCATAACTGCCTGCCCCAGTCTCGCAGCCAGCCCCGCTGTCCCAAGGGCAGCCAGGTCTTGCGGCACCCTTGGATGGCAGCTCAGAGAGGGAAATGTCAGCAGGATTGCTGGCTGTTCTCCTCCCAGGCCCCTTCTTTCCAGGGGAAATCCAGCTCCGCAGAGAAGCTGCCAGCTAACCCTGCTGCGCATTCCCTGCCTGCAGCATTCCTGGGCACAGATGTTTAAGCGAATGGGAACTAAATCTGCATTAAGCTCCTGCTGGTATGAGTGGTTTGAAGGTTGTTTGAAAGCGTTGCCTCAGTGGTAGCTTGAAGAAGACTTGATTACTCCCCTCGCTGACTGTGATGAGACTGTCCCAGTGCAGCTCTGAGCCCACAGGTTTAGCTGAAGAGGAGACAAAGGTACCAGAAAGGAAATAAAGTGCTCAGGGCACTGGTGAGGGTGTCTTGCCTGGAAAGCTGAAAGGGCATCTGTGGGCACAGCTGTGGCTTTGTGGCTCCTGCAGTCAAAGCCAAGACTCTGGGAGTGGGCTTTCCACCTTCCTTGGGTCTTGAGAACTTAATACTCCTCAGGCTGGTCAGAAGCCCAACTCCCTGCCTTGCCCGTGCGACACAGATGATTTGGAAGGCTGTAGGCTCAGAGGAGGAGTTGGGTTGTGGTGTTGTACAAGAGGGAAGAGTGAGAAATGAAAGGAGGAATTGGAGAAGTGAAACCATGGGAAATGAGGAAAAAGTCTTGAATGTAAGAGCATCTGGCTTAAGCAGAGGCTTTTCTTGTGAAGGGCAAGACCTCTCTTTCCTGGGGTGCTTTAGGAGGGCAGAGTACACGAGTGATCCCCTCTTGACCTGAAAGCAGGCTGGCTCCTTGGGTTTTTCCATGGATCCTTTCCACTAAGCTTCCAAGGCAGGGTCTGCTGGCGTTGGCCCTTCCAGCACCTCCTTCCCTTCATATGGTTCTATATTTTTAATCAGCTCCAACAGCTCTCCGTACGTATTGTGCTTAGCAAGGGGGCACATCAAAGCAATAATCCTTTGTGGCAGGGATTATTACGGCTGTAGGCAGCAGGTGACTCACAGGTGCCTTTTGTGGACGTTGGGGTGTAGCATTATGGACACTGGCGTGCAGAATAAATAGGAAGCAGCATCAAAAGAAAAGGGGGCTCTTGAGGAGACCAGTGGCTGTCACTTCATGGCAGCAGTACGGTCCGTGGCTGGGTGATGGTAAATGCAGGGTGTGTTCTGGATGCCGTGCTAGCACCCGCCGGGTGACCTGCGACTCTTGCACACAGGTGGTGAAGGAGCGGCTGCTGTGTCACGCCATCGTGGGAAGGGAGGGAAGGAAGAGGCAGATAATGCACATGGACGTCACGTGCGAGTTCATTGCTCCCGTCCTGCAAATGTCCTCCAGGGCAATCACTTTCCGGGTGGAGAAGGTAAGTCTCGGGACTGCATTCTGGCATTTAATAGCGTGGCCGAGGCCTGAAAGCCTGTGGGGTGCGTGTGCTTGTGCTCAAGGAGGAAATGAAAGAGCTTCTCCAAGTCAGAGACGGGACTTTTTTTTAACTTCAGCCAAGTAAAACTGAGATGACAGCTGCTGCGCTGAAGGGGATCATGGCCACATCCAGAGAGACACAAGGTTCTGCAGTCAGTGTGGAGGGAGGTTCTTGAGGATCCTCCAAGGCACGGTGAAGTCTGAACAGCAGTCCTGTAGGGAAGCAGAGGAAAACTGAGATTGCTGTCAGCTCCTCAGGGTGATGAGCAAAACCTGTCATCTCTTGTCTCTCTTTGCCTTCTCTGACATTGGTATGGATGCTAGCTCTTCGCATTTCCCCAACACTCACCTTCTTCAAAGGACCTGCAGACGTCTTCAGCTGCAGCGCTGAGAACAACCCAAAGCAGGTGCCCTTTAGTCTCTGGATCCCAACTCCTGCGTGAACTTTCCCTCTCCCATGAGATAAACATGGGTCTGACAAAGAGAAGATATTTCAGTGTTTAGTTTCTGTGTTTTCAGGTGTCTCCTCTGGTTCCCAGGCATCCTGAGAAGCACAAAATCCTGTGAGCTGGCAGATTTAATTAGAAGCTTTTCAGCTCTCCCTGATGTCTGCCTGTGGTGTGCTTGACGCCACGCGCTCCGATTTATGGAGGGCTATGGCACTGCAGCTGTTTGATATCAGCACGCACAGCACTAGTTTCCCAGACACTGTCTGGTTTCTATAAACCATGCAGGAAACCCAGAGCAATGCCCCCTGTAGCAGGGGCCTCAGGAGACAGGTTGCTACCGGGCAGCTGAGGTTTCTCGCTGACTGTGTGTGCGTGTAAATGTTCCAAACTAACCTCAGGCTACTGCAGGCTCTCCACTACAGGGTAAATCCTATTCCCTCCGCTGTCCCCACACGGGATGCTGCAGTTTCTGAACATGGAGAGCATCTGATAGTCTTAGAGGAAAAACTTTTGGAAGGATACAAACTAATGAAAATCGTAAATAGAGATGTATGCATGTCTGGGGTTGAAAAAGTTGCAATGCGTCAGAAAGGGAAGGAGGTCCATGGCCACTTGAACTTGACTTTTTCCCCTTGTCTTCTGTTTCTGTAGCAACCCAGTGATGTCCTTTGCCTTCAGTACAAGTCTCTTTCTTTAAAAAACGACTCCTCCCTGCCAGTCAGCCTTGTCCTGGCCTTAGAGCAACCCTTCTTCATCTGCGATGCGCACCGGCAGCCCCTCCCTGCAGATGTCCAGGTGAGCAGCCGTGGACCTTCCTGCTGGTGGGTGTTGGAGAGGGAGGAGTGTGGTGGCGCGTTTCTGGTGGGAGGCCCTCCAGTAGAGAAGTTGATACTTTAGAGTCAGCAGTAGACTGGCCTGAACTAAATCAGATTTGAAACGAGCTGCTGAAGGAAACAGAATATCATCTGAATTGGGGAAACACACCTGGCTCTAAGACATGGAGAGAAGGCAGCAGGCAACTAGGTCTGGGCAAGCCGGGTAGTAAAGGCGTCTCTTGGAAGCCGTCCCAGCTCTCCAGCCGCCATCCTCAGACCACTTCTGGAGCTGCTTGCTCTCTTGGAGGGCAGCTCTGCCTTCAGCCTGGTGCCTGCCCTGCTGTTAGTGGAAGGTGTGGGACGTGGACCCTGCTAAACACGTGTTGTTGTAGGCACGGCCACCACTTCTGTGCCGTGCTGGTGACTAGCCCCGGCAAGGGTGAGGACGCAGTGCTGTTGTGCTTGTGTTGAGTGTGAGGATAAAGAAGTTTTTCTAGAGTCAGGGGAAAAGGCCCTGGCTTGCCAGAGTGCTCCTTTGGTGATGTACTCAGCATACAGCTTTGGTGGGTTCCGAGTACAGTAGAACAATATTTCTTTCCCCCTTGTATCGCTATCGATGCAGAGCACAGAGATGTGAGCCTGAGGCAGTCTCAGAGAAGACTGCTGTGGTGCTTGCGGTGAGGTGCACACTGTCCAGAAAATGAAGCATGACCTGAAGCCCACGTAGGGGTCACACTTTGAGCATTGACACGTTTTATGCCCTCAGACCTTGGGACTTCATCAGCTGGTGGTGAATGCTTTTCATCTCCTTGCAGCCCATGAAGCTGGAGGTAGGGGAGGAGCTTCATCTCTTCATCAGCTTTAACCCTGCTTATGAAAAGGATTTGAATAGCCGGGTAGCAGAGAAGACTCTGAAGATACAGTTTCTAGAGCACCCGCATGTGGAGCTGGTCCCCGTTAGGGGAGAGGTCTACTTTCCCAGTCTCCGCATCCAGACCACGGCCCTGGACTTTGGCGGCATCTTGAATGACACCGAAGAGGAGCGTTACGTCGAGATGACCAACTGCAGCCCGCTTCCTGTCCGGTACCACTGGATGCTCCTGCCAAACAGCCACGTGAGCCGGAGGAGGTATGTGCACCTCTGCCCTCTCCTTGAAGCTCTTCTTCCTGATGTCCTGCCTGTCCTTGGCAAAGACCAAGGCTGTTTGCCTGGGACCTGACAAACTGCTTTCCACTTTGCCTTGTGGAAATAACACCTGCCAGCTGTGGTCAGGGGAGATGCTCAGCAAACAGGTGATCTTCACCAGTTTGATGCTGGGAAGGAGACAATGTTCTCCAGCCAAGCTGGGGCTGTAGGATACTACCAGCACGTTTTGCCGAGCCGTAAGCTAGAATCCTGCTTTATTTCTGGAGCTACAAAGCCATGCTTAGGCCCTTGGACAAGCAGATGTATCATGTGGCCTCTTTTCCTTCCCTGCCAACTCTGTTTGTTGTCGTCTCGTACTAAGAAGCTACAACGGCACTGCCACCAGCACGCTGTGCTGCTGTCCCAGCCTCTTGCTGCTGTTTGGCTGTAGCCTCTGTACTGGTTCCCCTGGGAAGGAAAGCTGGCGTGGAAAGCTGCTTTCTCAGAGCTTGGTGGCCTGAGGCAAACAGCACCTTGGTGAAGTGAGTTTCCATCTGTTAACGTGCACGTCACCTTCACGAACCAGCTCTTGAGTGTTTCACAGCAAACGGCAGGTTCTGCTGTGGCTTCGGGTACAGCTGTAGATGTTGGCGGGAGGACTTGTCTGAGCATCCCTGGCGAGCAGGGCTGTCCAGCGCTGGCCTGTGGGTTCCAAGCCCAGGACCAGTGTTCCAGTTGCGCTGGAGCCCATCTCTCAACACATTGCTAGCAGTTCCTCCCGCTGTGGCCTCTCTGCACAGGGCAAACGTCTGGTCTGGACAGTTTTAATTACAGCAGCAAACGATGTTGCTGTAACGCTGTAGGAAACGAAGCCAAGTTTACCATTGGACATGGAAGTGCTGCTATTCCAAATACAAGAGATCACCACGAAACAGTTTTGTTGAGGGAACTGGGATCTGGCCCGGAGGAGACGAGCTGTTGGACCTGGAAATGAGCTGTTGCTCCGAGCAGGGCTTGGGGGAGAAGTCCTGGGAACTGGGGTAGCCCGTTCACAGCTGAGCCTTACCAAGTAACAACAAGTCTTCAGTGTGGCCCTTCTTGATGCACGGCGCCTTCAAGAACAGACCCTAAAAGGCAGAGGGAAGTCTGCAAGAGCAGGTGGAGGGAGGTGGGCAGGGAAGGAGGAGCAGGGCTGTAAGCTCTGCTTGGAGGCCCCTGCCATCTCCTGCTGAATTAGACTGTGGTTTAAGTACAAGCGGGCTCCATCCCTGCTCCGGCCTGATCGCACTTAGAGAACGCTACCAGCACTGCTGCTTGCTTGGACGGACCTACAGCTGTGGGTAATTGTCAAGGGAAATTTCAGGAGAAATATCCAGTAGAGCTGCAGATTCTCTCACTTAGGCCCTCTGGGTGTGGAAGGCACGGTCTGCAGGGGTGGGTGCTTTCAGGAGGGCACTGGGGGGTCTGTTGTAGCTCATCGCTGTCCAGATCTGCCCCTTTGTGTCTCAGTGTCACCTTTTTGCACAGTTCATGTGTCTTTTCTTGCTGCGCTTCTTACCTCCCCACAAGGCGTTCACCTCTGTCCTCTTCCACTTCTCCTTGCAACCAGTTACCAGCTGCCCGCACCAGCGCTATTCCAGCAGCGAGGCACGTCATCCCCGGGCAGCGTGGCGAGGATCAAGACTCAGAGCCCGGTGAGGATGAAGGAACTGACGCAGCTGGGGGAGGCAGAGCCCCTCGCCTTGAGAGCAGAGGATGTAAGTAGGAATGTGTCTCTCTCCTGCATTTCCAGTGTGGCAAGCAGTTACGCAGCTCCCGCTCCCACGGGTGGCTCTCGATGCTGCTCACAGAGCAGCTTTGCACCCCTCCAAGCACATCCCACAGCACTGCTGCAGCGACTGGTCACTGGAGAGGCTGTGCGGGACGTGTCATAGGATTGATGGAGGGCATTACCTCTGCTGCACCCATGGAGGGCATTATCCATCTTGTCTCTAATCGAGTGGTCAGCAGGAAATTTCTGCAGTAGATTTTGCTGTAGCGTCTTGAGAGAGAGCAGCATGCAAATCAGAGAGAGAGTGCAAAGCATCAGGAGTCAGAGGAGCTGGGCTGGAGTCTTCCTAGGGGCTCCTAGGGCTCTCACCTCCAAGTCTTTGTGTTTCTCTAAAGGCAGTAAAACCTGTTTCTAAAGGCAGCAGAGAGAATTTGTTGCTGCCAGGAGACCTCCAAAGTACTTCAGTGTAGTGTATTAATGAATGCCTTAATGAGTGAGCAAGGGAGAAAATTTTTCCCGTGGTTACTGTGCTGGAAAGTGGAATGGATGCAGGCTGAGACGAGGATGATTTTGCCTGTGTTTGAGGGAGAGGTCCCTCCAGCCATGTCTGTCCTTTTCTCCAAGCCACGGCTCCCCTTCTGCACCCATTTCAGTGCTCGACATCTTGATCTCTCCTCCCTCGCTTCCAGGTTTTCGACATCCTGCCGCTGCACGGTGTGCTGCAGCCAGGCGAGAGCCAGCGAGTCACCTTCACTTTCTTTGGCCACGCCAACATTGTTGCCCGCGCCATGGCGCTGTGCAGGGTGGAGGGAGGCCCGACCTACAAGATGGCGTTGAGTGGGGAGGCTTCGCTCATCAGCTACCACCTAGACGTCATGGAGATTGACTACGGGCTGCAGGTACCGTGCACTTCTCTTGGCAGAGGTCCTTGTCACGAAACCACCACCGGCGGGTTGCTGCCCACCTAGGTCCAGGGCTCTCTCCCCTTCCCAGCTACTTTTTGAGTGATACGTCCTGCATCCAGGCTGGGTTTTGATGGCCATCTCCACCCCTGCTCCCCCAAAATTGGCAGTTCCTCCTCTTCAAGGTCACTCATGCTGCCTCCTGGGGCAGGCAGGATCCCAGAGGTGATCTCCAGGGGGACATGCCCCAAGACATCCATCCACTGATCCGCTCCTAAAGCCTGAGGTCCAAGGAGATGCTCTCTTTCCATGCTCTTGATTAACCAACACAGTAAACCAGGGAGGAAGTGAACTTGGGCTTCCCGTCACTGTAGCTGGAGAGAATGTCCCACAATGATCCCTGCTTTGCTTCTTTTCAGCTCAAAACCCCCCAGATATTTCCAGCTGTTGGCCCTGTACATGTTGCACGTCCATCTCCCTTTGTCGCTGTCACTGCAAGCTCTGCAAATACTTGCGTGCGGGTGCCTGTTCTTCTGAAATGTCTTGGTACCTCCTCCTTTCTTTCAGCCAGCTGTTAGATGACACCTTGAAGTGCAGAGGGCTGGCATCCTCTTTGGTTTCTTGATTACTGATCTGTCTATGGTTGGTATTGCCCCTCTGCATGCCGCCATCACTCTCTGTTCCTGTGCAGGGCTAAGAGCTACCCTGTGGCTGTGGGCTCCCCAGCCTGACCTGGGAGAGTCAAGTGCCCGTATCTTCTCTGCAGTCCCTGCTTCTCTCTTGCGTTGTGTTCATTTGCTCTCATCCCAATGCAAGCAGCAGGAGACTCCCAGCAGCAGACTGGTGTGTGTAACTTCCCGCTCCTCTGCCCTCTCTTCAGCCGTTTCACAAAGTCGCGGAAGCAGAGCTCACCCTGCAGAACAGCGGCAAGGTGGGAATCACCTACGCGGTGCTAAGCCCCAGCACGGCCACTGCAGACAGCCCGCTGCCCGGTGTGCCCCTGGTTGTGCCCAGCACGGTGAGTAGCACAAGCGATGAACCCTGGGCCTGTCTCAGGCTGCCCAGGAGAGGGTGAGAGGGAAAAAAGGGAAAAAAGACAAGACCCACAGAAGCAGCCAGGAGAGACAGGGCTGTAAGCAATTGCTGCTGGGGGGCAGAGAGGGTCAAGCAGGTGCGGGCCTGAGAGAGTTCCTTAACGGCCGCTGCTGGCGGGTGGCCCTGCTGTCACACAGCACCCACCGGCGGGAGGCACGAGTGCTTGGGGAGCTCTCTGGCCCCCAGCTGCTGAGCTCTCTGCTCATGCTGGCGCTGGAGCCGGATGGCGCAGACTCTGCTGAGGGTCGCCTTCCCCCGGTTGTGTGATTGGACAGGACTTATTCCTGGTGCGAGCCTGCACAAACCCTGCCTGCCCCCTGCCAGCACTAAGCAGGGGAGACTGAAATACTTTCTTGTTTGGGCGTGAAGGTCCTTTGCCAGAAATGGTGACAGCCCCTGTACTGGTCCCTCACTGCTCCAGCTTTGCTGTTCTGCAGCAGCTTTGTGGGGCAGTGAGGGGGGCCAGGGAGGAGCGGGGCTGTGGAATAGCAAGGAGAGGAGTTTGCAGCACCCCACCATCCCAGCTTCTCCGTTCTGCGTGGGTGTCTTTGAGCTGAAGCAGTGTTCCTATCTATGTCCCTTTGTGCAATGGGAAGAGGAAGCCAAATGGCTTTCACATTTCCTCATGCCTGTCTCCGAAAAGGGCTGAGACGCTGATGCCCCCTTCCCGCGAGCTCCCGAAAGCACAGCTCTGCTTGGGCCCGGGCAGTGGTTGCTGTAGTTGCTTCATGGGCCCGGGCAGCTTGGCAGGGCTGGCTTTCGCTGCAGCTGTGTTGTGTGCTGCAGTAAGGGCACAGGAGACCAAGTGGCAGGATGTGTCCCGCTCAGCAGCTTCTCCCTGCAGCGTGGAGGGGAGCCGGGAGCTGAGGGTCCAGCCCAGTGTGCAGAGGGCGAGCTGCAAAAGCTGAGACCATGTCCTGTCACCTCGAGCAGTGGTGCTGTCTGCTTGTAGTTGCTCCTGACCTGGCTGGCGTCAGCCCAGCCCGGGACTCCGACAGCCCTTCTGGAAGCCCAGAGAGGAGGTGGCCTTCCTGGCAGCACCTTCTTCCCTGGATCTCCTCCTGCACTGGGCTCCTGCTTCTCCAGAGATGTACGTTTGCAGATCACTGTGAGTCTGGAGAGACTCGAGCACCCTGGGTGCAACCACACAGGCAGGAGACGTTTGGTTGGGATCTGTGAATACGTCGGCGCTCAACACCAGCCTGGGCACCGCTGACGTGCTGGGACAGGAGCTGCCGGCCCGTCTGAGAGTGCAGGCACTTCCCTCATCTTGCGTAGCGGCTGGCAAAAGAGCCTTTCTTCCCTCAGCTTGGCTCTGGCTGGCAGAGGGCACACCTCGTGAGCAGAAGAGCTGTGCTCACGCTGAGCAAAGGGCAGGCAGTGCTGTGGGAATGCAGCCTTAGGAGCCCTCTGAAGGACACAGTGCATCCTGGTGCAGGAGATGTGAGCTTTGGGACAGAAGAAGGCCATGTTGTCTTACCCTTTCTGAGCCTGGAGAACATGCCTTCTCTTGGCAGCATGTCTATCGTCTGAGCCATCCCTCCACCAAAGCCTCTTTGGTGCATTCCCTCCCTCTTCTCCCGCGCTCTGCAGGGTTACGTTGGACCTGGCACGTGGAAAGTTCTCAAAGTCTATTACCTGCCGGGAGTGCCTGGAGGCTTCTGCAGGACTTTCCAGATCCGAGTGGCTCACCTGGAGCCAGAAGAAATTTCCCTGAAAGGAGAGGGGAGCTTTCCCAGGATCTGCTTGGACCTGCCCAGGAACGTCAAAGGTAAGCACTGCCCGTCTGCTCCCCAGGAAGGCCCTGGGGTTTTTTTCCCCCATGTTATATGTCCCTAGGGCATCTTGCTTGAGGAATGTGTTTCTGGGAGAGGCCAGCGTTAGGGGAATGGGGCTTCCCAGCTTGAATGGGAATGGCGCTGTGCCCACACTTGTATTTGTGGATGTTCTCTTCCTTCAGGAAATGAAAAATATGAGAAGCTGCTCAAAGAGGCGAAAGAAAAGGTGGAAAAAGACAGCCAGAGGGACGAAGCAGTTGTTCTGAGGGAGGCTGCGGCAGCGGAGCCACCCATGGACAACTCACAGAGTCTGGTGAGGAACAACTGCTTCCCTCTTTGGCACACGGTGCTCCCCCTGTGTCCTTTGGGCCCCTTGCACCCCACAGCAGGCTTCCTGGGGTCCTGCTGGCACTTGGGACCTCCCTGCCCACACCTGCCCATGGTCATGCATCAACTCAGCATTGCCCATGGGCTGCCCACCTCGGGGCATTGTCCCTCCCATAGATGCACCAGCTTCCTGACTGCCCCAGGGAGGGATCCTGAAGACCCTGCTCAAGGCATCGAATTGATGGTTCTTTGTGCTGGCGCTGCAGGTCATGGCTGGGGTGTCTGTGGCTCACAACAATCGGGACAATCTGTTTAACAGGGCCTGCAGCGACAGGACAAGGGGTCATTGTTTTTAACTACAAGAGGCCAGATTCACACCAGGAATAAGGAGAATTTTTTTTTATGATGAGAGTGTTGAAGCAGTGGCCCAGGTTGCCCAGAGAGGTGGTGGATGCCCCATCCCTGGAGATGTTCAAGATCAGGCTGGACAGGGCTCTGAGCAAGCTGATCTGGTTGGAGATGTCCCTGCTCGCTGCAGGGGGTTGGACTGGATGATTTCTGAAGTTCCTTTCCAACCCAAACCATTCCAGGATTCTAGGATTCTCTGAACCCAAGCCCTGCCAGGTTTACAGAGTTAATCGCAGCAGCCTGACTTGTGCCCTGGGGTTGTGCTGTCGGTGCTCAGCTCCAAGTGGCACCGGCCCAACAAAAGGTTCCCTTTTCAAGAGAGCTTTTGTCCAAGCTGCTTTGGCACTGGCTGGGCGCAGGCACTCGGAGCACTGGAAGGTTCCTGGCTTGTCCGTCTGCCTCTCTGACGAGATCAGCTTTTGTAACAGTGACGGGCAGGCGAAGGCGCTGGAGTTCATTTCCCTAGAGATAAGGTCCTGGCTAAGAGAGCAGGAGGTGTCACAGACACTGAGCAGTGAGCCAGGAGGACCCCATCACCCCTCTCCACAAGAGCAGGCTGGGATCCTGTTTCAGAGACAGGGTTGTGCCTTGGGAAGGACCTTTGCTAACCAGCCACTGTCTTTCCTTGTCATCAGCTGGACACTCGGCTGCAGATGCAGATGGAGCAGATGCTGGTAGAGGAACACGCCCTGGCACAGCAGAAAGCTCTTGCCTCCCATCCCCCGGAGGAGACAGCCTTTGACCAGCCTTCTCGTCAGAGCCTTCTCAAGTCAGTGGGGACTCTCATAGCCTATCTCCAGGCACCCCGAGGGTAACAGCCAGAGGCGCAGCCCTGCTGCTGCTGTTTTGGGGACAGATCTGGTTGCAGAGCGGTGGGGGCAAATCCTATTTCAGGGTCCTGAAGCAAGTTCAGGCTTGGGCTGTACCCCTGGCTCAGCAGTTCCACGGAGACCAGTGGAGGTCCAGTGAACTTGTCTGCAGTGGCTTTTCATAGCACACGAGCGGTGACCAGTATCCATTTTAAAGTAACTTTATTTTAAGGTCCCATTGCTAGTTGAGGAAGCCTAGAACCTACACTCCCTGGGACTTGCCAAAGTCTTACTACCAGATAGTCAGGCCTTGGGATTCACTGACTAGAGCTGAGTTTCTACAGCAGTGGACACAGAAATACCCACATTTTTTGCATCGTCCACCCACTTGGAAACGTAGCCAGGCTATGGTTTAAGAACTGTCCTTACTCGTCCTTTCAGGGCTCAGCTGCCCGAGTACATCCTGGACCTTGGCTCCGTCATTCCTGGTGACATCCACACGCACAGCGTGAAGATCACCAACACTGGCCACTTCCCTGTGTCCTTCCACGCCGATGGACAGGTCCTGCGTGACACAGGTAACCAGTGCTGGAGAGACTTCTCGTGGGCTTGAAGGAGCCTTGTCTGACAAAGTAGCTTCAGCTGCTGGCCATGGGGAGTTTTTTGAGTGCTTCTTTGTCTAGTTCTTCCTCCTTGCGACCCTCTCTACCTGCTGCTTTGGAGCCTGACTTCTCCTGGCCAGCAGGACCCAGAGACCTGGCCTGCCTGTGACTGCCCTAACACTTCCCTGGGGGCTAGATGGGCTGATCAGCGTGGTCCCCTCTCAGCAACCTCTGCTCTTGACTGCCAGGAGTGTCATCTGAGTTTCTTTGTGCACTCTGGGCTTGTGTTACAAGCAGACGGACTCTTTGGGGTTTGGAAGTGCTTTGCTTAGAGTTCATAAAGATAAAGGCTTGTGTTCAGCCTTTATTGAGAACGTGGCCTGTGAGGTCCTGTGTTGTATGGAAACAGGCTTCTGAAGCAGGCCTTTGAGGTAAGGCTGCCCTGCCATCCAACGGTGACTCGCTGTGTCTGAGGGGTGGTCAGGTGTCTCCTCTAAGTTGTTTTCCAGGGAGCACCATGGCATGGAGGGATCTTAGTTGGAAATTCCCCTTTGGAGAGGTCTGTGCATCCTTCCGTGGGATGCCTGAAGAAGAAATTGCTGGAGGTCCTGAAATGATAGATTTCCTTTTTACCGTGTGGACCTTGGATTCTGGCTGTGAAAACCCTTTGTCCGTGTGTGGTGAGAAGGGAGAAAGAGTGGCAGGCTTCTCCGGAGAAGCCAAGGGGTCCTTCAGAGAGCCAGCAGCCAGGACACTCGTATGGCCTTAACACGCTTGTGACACATTGATGTGGGTTGTGCCTCTCAGCTGCTTTATTTTCATCTGTTCAAGGTTTCAGTGTGGAGCCTGCCCGTGTGAAACGTCTGCCCTGCTGGGAGACAGAGACTTTAGAGGTGCGCTTCGACCCACAAAGTGCCAAGCTGCCGCTGGGAGAGGTGGACATGCTCCTGCCCATCAAGGTACCGCATGCTTCCTCACCTCCCTCACCACCTTTCAGGGCAGGTGGCAGCTTGGGACAGCAGCAGATGTCACCTGGGCTTTCAGCGGGATGCTCTGTCCTTCACTAGGTAACAGGGGGCCCCACATTTCACGTCCGTCTCCGTGCCAACGTTGCTGTGCCGTCCCTCTGCCTCTCCAAGGATACAGTGGAGTTCTCCACTGTCCAGTGCGGACAGTGCCAGGAAGAAACCATCCAGCTCCACAATCCACTCCAGGTCCCCTGCAAATGGTTCACCACCAGGAGTGAGCCTGTTAAGAAGGTAAAGCACAGACTCCGTGGAACGCGTAACGTCGTGGTTGGGCTTTCTTTGCCCCTCTTGCCCTTTCTGCGCCTGTGGCTGCCTGAGCCCTTGGGCTACAGCCCACCTGAGGAAGCTTTAGAGGTACAGAGCAAATCTGGTTTGCCTGCACCTGTTCACTAGCTGATGCTTCACTTCTTTGCCAGCTTCACCCATTGCTCCTCTTCTGACAGTGCATCTGCGCACCCTGCCTGCACATTTTCCCTCCAGTTCTAGGCCAGTGGTGGCTGTGGCTGGTTTGGACGTGGGTGCTCGCAGCACCATGACAGTATCTCAGAGCACTGCAGGAACCGAGAGTCTGTCCTCACAGACCAAGGAGACCTCACACGATTGGTTTCTGTGCTCAGGTGGACAAACGTTTGTCGGTGCGCATGCATCGGAAGCTGCTCCAGGAGTTGAAGGCCAAGCCCTGTGTCTTCGAGGTGCTGCCCCCAGCTGGAGTCCTCGCTCCAGGACAGCGATGCCACGTGCAAGTCAGGTTTTCACCTGTGGAAGAGGTGAGATTGGCGAGGCAGAAACACCTGATAGACCAATTTAGGTCCATCTGATAAACAAATATGCGGTTCCCCTGCACACCAGGACTCATCCTGCTCACTCACCCCCAGGAGGTCTGTCAGGGCAGTGTGGTAACGAGAGCCCAGCGTGGGGAGGAGGAGATGAGGTCTACCTCCGCATGGAGCTTTCTGCAAGCCCCGTCCCCACTGTGCCTCGGTTTCCCTTGCAGCACAGCCTTCTGAGAGGGGCTTTGAAATCCCCATGGGGAGCTTGCACAGCGAGCATCAGGGCACTGCAGTGTGGCTACCTGTGGGTGCATGATGGGGAACTCTGCCTCTTTCCCATCATCTTCCCCCTTGCCAGGACGTATTTGCAGGCTGCATTGCCCTGGTGCAGAGCACGTGGCGTGCTCACAGGGGATAACGCTGGAAGGGCCCATCGAGGCTAATCCCGCTGCTGGTACCAGCAGACAAAACAGCCGCCAGACACCCTCCTGGGCACGGCAGGACAGTCACCTGCAGTGCTGTGCTGCCAGCAGTCCCCATGGCCCTGGCCCAGCCTGTCTGCATGTTCCCAGGCAGTCTGACCTTGGGGAAGGCTTGAACGGGAGGCCCTGTCACCTGGGGCTTCATGGAGGAGCTTTCTGTGCTTCTCTCTTTGCAGAAATCCTACAGAAGCAAGGTGAAGATTAACATTTGCCAGAGCAGCCAGCAGCTCGAGCTGCAGATGTCGGGGCATGGGCTGCAGCCACAGCTGGAGTTCAGCCCCTCGGTGCTGGAGCTGGGACCATCGCTGCCGTGCAGCCGCGGGGCAGAGGGGACAGTGGTGGTGAAGAACCCGTGCGATTTCCCCATCGAGTTTTACTCCCTGGAGTTCGACCAGCAGTACCTTGCTGAGGAGCAGGTGAGAGGGAAGGTCTGGTCCCATGGGCACACTCCCGTCGCTTCCTAGCGCTCCAGCCTTCCCAGGCTCGTGCCAGGGGGGTGGAGGCAGTCCCCAGGGCAAAGCCTGGTGGCATTTCAGGGTTGGCCACCTCTGCTGGCAGGTGTGTAGGGGCTTGGATAGTCCGTGCCGTTGGGAGGAAGGAATGAGGGAGAAGATGGGTTGGCTGGGGAGTCTATTCGTGTGATGAAGGTCAAGAATCACATCCCACCTACGTTTTTTTTTCCCTATGCACACAGATCCTGCGGACGCTGAAGGATTACGATCGCCACAACACCTTGTTGCTGCCACCACGTGCCCCGGGTGAGAAGCTGCCCCCAGAGGTGCTGGAGTACTATGAGGACCAGAAGAGGCTGGAAGAGGAGCAGGCACAGTCCAGGACTGGGGAACCAG
The DNA here is from genome assembly GCF_036417535.1 of Chlamydotis macqueenii. Taxonomy (NCBI): domain Eukaryota; kingdom Metazoa; phylum Chordata; class Aves; order Otidiformes; family Otididae; genus Chlamydotis; species Chlamydotis macqueenii. Next base: position 43,116,043 of record NC_141561.1, read on the forward strand.
CAGGCCAGGACAACGGTGAGGGATTGGCATTGGCTCTCCTGAGTGTGGCCACAGCAGGGAGCTCAGCCCACACACCCTGAGCTCCCCATGACCTCGTTGTCCATGGAAAGCCCATGCTTTTAGCAGCTTCCCATTCCCTAGCTTGGTGGAGGAATTTCCAGGTGGAAATCTGTGGCTTGTAACACGCATCCTCTGCCAGCCCTGAGTGCAGCCAAAGCAAGCTCGTATCTGCCTGCCGTGGACTGGGGCAGTAGTCAGGATGTCCCCTTGTGTCCCTCATCCACAAAGAGTAGGATGGGATGAGTTCTTCAGACAGTCGGACCAGGTCTAATACCACTGGCTATGTCCGATTTGTTTCTTCCCAGCAACAAAAGCACAAGCTCAAAATTCCCCTGAGGGCAGCCAGAGCCTGGACAGACTTCCCTGTGCCTTGGGAGTCTCCCTCCTTGGGCAATTTTGTGTCTTTTGCATGTGGCTGTGCAAAGTGTCAAATGGCAAAGAGCAGATGCCTGAGCATGTTCACTCTCTTCTTCCCTCCCTGTGTCCTTCCTGCTGAGCAAACTTTGAAAGTGTCCGGTCTCTGTCAGCTCAAGGAGGGAAGCACTCTGCTGGGATCATTCACACCATCTCATCCCACAGCTCGGTCGTTCCCTCCTCCATTTTTGATGAAAGCCAGTCCAACAAGGTAGACTCTAAAGCTGAATGTGGAGAAGAGGAGGAGGAAGGCGTTGAGAAAAGATGCGGGACAGATAACAACCCTAAGCTCGTCACCTGGTTTATGTCCATTGTGGCAAAGGGGTCTCAGTGGAGGACTTGAGTGTCAGCTCCATCACTTCCCTGCAGCCTGGGGCCACCTTCACTCCTGTAGGCCCGGAATGCGCTCTTCTCTGGGAAGTCTGCAGGATCCCGGGAGGAGTCTGGGGCAGGGACAAGGGAGAGGCCAGGGAGGTTTTCCCCAGCTTTGCCACATGAGCATGTTTGCCCCCAGGAGCTGCTGGGATCAGGATGATGCTGTTCCCTTTGCTAGGCAGGGCAGGGCAGGGCGCTCGCTGTCCTACGTGGCATTGCAAGCTGAGTTGTCTTTTGGTGACCTCCTGAGGTCAAAGGTGGGAACTCTTTGTAAATGCTGTTCTGGTGAATTCAGAGCCCGGCCAGATGTCCTGCTAGTAATATTCCTCAAGCATCCGGCTTTTGGATAATGGCTTGATCCTCAGCTTGCGATCTGCCTTGGGACTGAGTAAGATGCCTGGTTCTGCCTGTGTCCCCTTACTCAGCAGGACCTGAGACCAATCTCCCATGACGACAGTTCATGAAAGATTTGGCCCAGGCCTTTCAGGCATTGCTGGCTGCTTGCTTTGTTCTCTTTCTGCCACCCCATTCTGCCACCCCATTTCCTGTACCCTGAAGAGGCACCTTCACCAGCATCTAGGGCAGACCCTGATCTGCACAAGTCTAAAGGAAGGGCATGGTGAGATCTTGGGTGTGACGCTGGTTTCAGCAGTCTCCTCTCCCAGGACCTGAGGGGATGGGAGGATGATCAGGATGACAGGTAGGCAGGAGACCGACTTTTCTACCTGCTTCTGCACAGGAGAGCATCAGCAAAGCACCGCCAGCAGCAAGGAGGCAGCGGGAGAACTGGACAACAGCCCTGTCACTAAGGCCATTGCCCGCCACCTTGGCATCGATCTCTCTGCAGAAGGGCGCGCAGCCCGAAACCGGAGAGGGATCGTCGTCATCGTCCATGGGGCACCCCTGACAGGTACGTGAGCGGCAGGCCGTGGCTGCCAGGATGGGGGGCAGCAGGAGAGACATATATCTCCTGGTGGACCACGGTGCTTGGTTGACCAAGTGAAGTGAAGCAAGGTGAGCCACAGCTCTGCTGGTACATGAAGCAGCCTCAGGCCTTCGCCTAGCTGATGCAGGTGGTGTGGCTCATCTTGTGTCCCTGCTAGGAGCTGGGCTCTCATTCCCGCAAGCAGTGTGGCCATGTTCCTGTTGCTTTGTGGGACCACATTGCCTCGGGTCCATGTTGCCTCGTGGGAGCAGTCCCTAGCCCACACTGACCCTCAAAGTGTGCCCAGAGGTTGCCTGAGACAGCAGCGAGCAACACAGGCTAGCGAATAATAGTCTGAGTGGTGGTGGGACAGGGCTGGAAGCAGTGTTCTGGCCCAGGGTTGAGGTCACCACAAGGGACAAAGTCCTCAGCTGAAGATGAGGTGGAGATGATCCACATTTCTAACCATGCTCAGGCTGCCTCCCTCATGGTCTCTCCTTAAGGGGCACGTGCTTTCCCCCTGCCCTTGAAAATGTGAAATACTTTTTGGGGCATTTCCAGAGCCTGTCCCTGACAATGCCTCATGTGCAAGTGTCACCAAGCAGTCTTCCTCTCTCTCAAGGCAAGACCACGGCAGCGGTCGCGCTGTCCAAATACTATGGCGCTGCCTGCTTGTCCATCGATGCCGTGGTGGAGGAAGCCATCTCGAAGAGGAGCAGCTCAGCAGGGCTGTGTGCCCAGGAGCTGTGCATCAGGGCTGCCATCGAGCAGAAGAGCCGCAAGGAGACAGAGCGTGCGGGTAAGGAGAAACGCTGGACCCCCAGCAGCGCTTCAGAAACCCACCATGACCATCCACCTCCCTTGCTCCAGAGAAGCAGCTTGACAGCCCTTGGGTCTCTTGGGGAACATGGCTGCAGCGTGTAGAAATGCAAAGCCGTTTCTTCAAACATCTCTGGGTATTAAAAAAATTCTCCATTTTCCGGGATCCGGCAGGGGCACTTTTCCTGCTCCTGAGCTTCTTGGCACGGGTTCCTTTTTCTAGGAGCAGTGAAGCACACTTGTTTGTGTCTTACTGAGAGTTCTCCTGTTTCCTCAAAGCTGAATCCAGCTTGCTCCTCAGGGCCGTCAGGCAGAACTGCTGCCCACTTTAAGAAGGAAAAAGGTCTCTAAAGTGGCTCATGAAGCATTAGACGACTGACTTTGAGTGTGGCTTCACAAAGATGAGAGGAAGGGAAGGATCACCTTCTGGGGCAGTTTCAGATGAGAGAGATGCTGCAGATGAGCTCTTTTCTCCAGAGATGTTCCTATATAGGCTGTCAGGTTAGGCAGCTCGTGCCAGTTGTGCTGTTCTCCGTTGTGAGACCGGAGACTTTAAGGAAACTTTATTGGGCAGCTGGTGCCCCAAGCTCTGCAGGGTGAGGCCAGACCCTGTCTGTGGTGGGGGCAGTTTTGCGTTGCTCAGCTTTGAACTTGGCTGGGTTGGGAGCTGGTGGAAGGAAGAAGGGCCTGGGTCCCCGGTGGGGTTATCCCATGTGGAGGATTTAGCTCCAGCAGAGATGGGTGATGCAGCTGGGGCAGGGCTGCGTGTTACGGTCTCTATCTGAGAATGTAGGATGGGGGCAAGGTACAGAAACAATAGTCCTGGAGGACAAATCCTTGGCTTGACCCATAGGGGGAGTGACTGTGGAAAAGGTGTTACTTGTGTGCACGTTTGTTGGGACGGACACAGGGCTGTGAATTAAAAGCTCTCTAGCTTTCCAATCTAGTTTCAGGTGGTGTGCTTTCTCGTGCTAATAAGAGAAGCAGGGAGGGAGCTGCTTCTGGGAGCAGTGCTGCCAGTGCCAGGCAGGCTGGGGGACAAGTGCTGTGTCCCTACCAGGGCACAAGGCTGTGCTCATGGAGGTGCGAGGTGCCTGCTTGCTCCCCACAGCGCCCGTCGCCAGCCCCACTGAGCCGTTTGTCCCCTCCACAGGTCAAAACGCAGATGCCTCCCGCCGCCGGCAGTTCCGGGCCCATGGCAAGCGCAGCCCAGACAGGAGCCAGTCGCCCTCTGCCAACAAAGTCAGCCTGCAGTCTGTCGGTTCCCAAAGCTCTGCAGCGGCCAAGACAAAGAAAAAGGAGCGCCTGTCCCAGAAACAGCATGTAATGGACCTGACAGGCTCCCGGGTGAAGCGTGATCGGCACAGCTTAGTGCATGGCACCTTTCTGTTGCCTTTGAGAATCATAGAATCTTAGAGGGGTTTGGGCGGGAGGGGACCTTTAAAGGCCACCCAGCCCAACCCCCTGCAGGGAGCAGGGACATCTCCAACCACATCAGGTTGCTCAGAGCCCCGTCCAACCTGGCCTTGAATGATTCCAGGGATGGGGCATCCACCACCTCTCTGGACAACCTGTTCCGATGTTCCAGCGCTCTCATCATGAAAAATGTCTTCCTTCTGTCTAGTTTGAATGTCCCCTCTTTGAGTGTAAAACCGTTACGTGTTTTCCTGTCGCTACAGGCCTTGTTAAAAGTGCAGGGGCTGCTTACCGTGGCGGGGCTCTGTGTCACCCACAGCCTGGTGTGGGGAACGATAGTGCAGAGAGGCAGCTGGGCAGGTTGGGGATGGCGTGGGGTGGGAACAAAAACCTGTGTTCTGCCAGAAAAACTCGACTGAGTCGTATGGTTTGTTGGCAAAGTGGCTGCAGGTGGTGAGCAAAGCTGTGGGACGCTGTGCCAGGGGCTTGCAAGCTTGGGTCTCTTGTGGCCAAGGGATGTGACCCCCAGGGTTGTCCCCTGGAGCTGCTGGCCTGCCCTTTGGATCTATTGTCTTGCGAGCGAGAGACCTGAGCTGCAAGCCCAGCAGCTGGAAATGTTCAGGGGGTTCCAAGGTGGTTTATTTCTCTCGTGGTGTTCAATGTTGCAGGGCTCATTGAGTTCTGAGCTCAGCTCAGCCCTTCCCTGCGTTCCTGCGCAGCGATGGCTGAGCATCAGTGACAGCGCAGCGGGAGAGCTGGGCGTGATGAGCTGCGTGCTGCCTGAGGACTTGCTGGTGGCCATCCTCTCGGAAAGGCTGCAGGTACGTGGGGTGGGGGCAAATGATACGTTCCTGCTACAGAGAGACAGGCGGTGAGGTACAGTTTGCAGAGGAGGGGATCTGTATCTGCTGTTGGAGAAGTCCTGGGCTGCGTGCAGGCACGCCTGGGTCAAGCTGCAGATGCTAGAAGCCGGCAGAGCGCAGGGAAAGTTCAGAGCTTGTCTGAGCCGATGCTCTTGGAACGACGACGCGCTGCCCTTTGCCGTTTGGGCTGACTGAGTAGCTGAGAGCCCAACGCGTGCCATCGCTGACTTTCTCTTCCTTTGCCACTTGATTCACAGCTGAGCGACTGCTTCCAGGGAGTGGTGTTTGATGGCCTGGAGACCTGCTTTGCATGCAGCACGGCATCTGCGCTCCTCTGCCTGCTTAAAGCTGTGGGAAATCGGCCTCACATCTATTTTGTGAACGTGTTCCGGGATTATGCTTCTTTGAAAGCCAGGGAGACAGCCGCGAAAGAGCAGGAAGGTAAGAATCTTCATCTCCGCGCCTTTCCAATCTTCTCTCAAGCCCTCAACCTTACCCGTGTGTATCTGTGTCACCAGCAGAGCTTGTAAGAAACGGTTTTATGAATCCTTCCGCCTTTTGCCTCAGTGTAGCCAGCACTCAGCTCACAGTTGCTTAAACACAGCAGAGCTGAGGCTGTAAGATTCCCCTTGGTCTCTGCCATTAAAGCTTGGGCACAAGTGCAAGCTGTTGTGGCTCAGTAACTACCCACCCTCCAGCTGTCCACAGCGCTGGTGCACGTGAGCCAGGCAAGGTACAGGCGACAGTTTGGGGGATTCTCTGAACGCTGGAGCAGGGATATGAGCTCCCCAGGATGGCCTGGCAGGATGATAGGCTGGGTCGGGACAGAGCTGTGAATCCTTGCAGCTCCTCCAGAACTTGCAGTGGCTAATGGTTTCACCTCTGGTCTGTGCTGAAGAACGGGAGCGGGAAGAAGCTGCCAGGAGGGAGGAAGCACGTCTCTGGGAGATGGATGAGGAGGAGTACGATGCCCTCATGGAGGAAGAGAAAACTCAATTTAATCAGAGGCTCCTACAAGCCCGGCGTGAGAGGAGGAGGAGGTCTGTAAGCCTTCCATGGACAACTCCCCAGGATAGTGTCCCTCAGGGCCTTCCCTGCTCCAGAGACCTTGGTTGAGCTAAGAGGGCTTTCAGAGCAAACGCCAAAAGTGTCTATTCCAAGCCGCACAAGGATGGCCAGTTCCACCTCCCTGGCTCCCGACAGGGGAGGGACTTTGCGCTGGGAGAGAAGAGAACATCTTCTCTCCGATTCAGCAGTGAGCCCTCTGGCGTAGACGCTGGCTGCAGGCAGCTGGGCTCTGTGCTTGCCTTGCCGCTGCACCCACAAGTGTCTCTGAGTTAATGCTGTTGATGGCCATCTTCTTCATCCCCCTTCCTCACCAAACCAGAGGGGCTGTGGTGTGGGCTGGTGTGAGGTGCAGCTGTGCTGCCTTGGTGTAGAGAGCAGTCCTGCTGTAGGTGAAGCCCGTGCAACGCTGATCTCCCAGGGTTTTCCTGACTGAGCGCCGCCAGCCATAGAAGCTGGTGTCTCTTCGGCTCCCCTTCGCCTGCAGCAGCAGGGGAGCCTGGGAGAAGCTGTGATCCAGCAAAGCAGCCCTGTCCAGGAGGATGCACAGGGGAAGTGTCAAACTGGGAGGGGGACCTGCTTCAAGTGAGCATGCGTTTCAGCTTTTCTGTCAGCACAGGCCCCAGTTTGTTGCTCTGGGAGGAGATGGCTAGGGCTGCTTCCAATCTTGATTTCCAGGAGAGACGGCACAAGTTTCCCGTGGTGACGGCTGGGTTCCAGCAGGAAGCCTGGTTGATGAGAGCCTGTTTTGCAGGAGGGGAGTTACCTTTGCTTTCTGACTGATGTGAGTGTCCTCAGTAAGGAGCAGGCTATGCCCAGGGAGAAGGGCTGGATAAGCCTCGTAGGTGTTGGCGCAGGGATAAGGAGGCGTTAGTGATTTGTGAGCTGGTTGAAACTGGGAGAGCAAGAGAGGGCTTCTGGCATCAGTGCGCAGAGATGGTGGATCCGTCCTTGGCAGTGTGCTGGAGGGGTCCAGGTGGACCTGATTGGAGAAGCAGCACAATTTAGACTTTAGGACAGCAAAGCCTAGATTTGGCTGGCCCTGGAGGACCCCTCTCACCTTGCCGCCCTTTGGATGTTCCCAGGCTCCCCAGGTTGAGGGAAGTCCATGGCGATGGCCTAAGAGTTCTGTCTGGCCTCAGGGTCAATGAATGGCGTGCAGGGCCAGCTGGGATTGCAGCGAGCCCACATTTCTGGTGGTGACTCACAGGGCTGTTTTCTGTTTGGCTTCCTGAAGGGCGATGGAGCAGCCTGACGAAAAGCACCGTCAGGAGCTGGAACCCCTGAAGGAGGAACAAGAGCTGGAGAATTCCAAGAGGAGTAGGAGCGAGCTTGGAAAAGACCAAGTTAATGCTTCAGGGAAGAAAATGCAGCCTGGAGTCAGACAGGTGGGTGGCTGTGTTTGTAGAGATGAGTAAAAGCCCTGGGGAGCTTCTTCCCATGGAGCTGTACCATTCCCCGAGAAGCCAGCAGCCACACGCGGCGCTGGGCCCAGGAATGGGCCTGAATGAGTAACACGTGGGGTTGTGCTGGGAAACAAGAGCCGGTGTTTGCTCATGCTGCTGCTTGGCCAGGGATGTTTTCCCATGGGTTTGCTGGGGAGCTGCATTTGTGGGATCATGCTGCCTTTGAGTCTTGGCTTCACATAACTCCAGACATTCACTGTGAAGCCCTAGATAGTTTTAGTCCAGCATTTCTCCCCACTCTGCACATGACTTACACCTCTGGGCCATGATCCGTCTGGGATGGGGTGTCTTTTGCTACATGCCTGGCAGGAGATCCCGCCAGGCCTTAGGTATTCAACCAGACTTCCTCAAGTGTCAGCCAGGCACAGGGACGCTCAGCACACCAGAATGGAGCCCAGAGGACTGCACAGGAGTACGGAGGTGTTTTAATTTCCTGGTTTGGTTCGGAGAAGCTTTTCTACTTTTCATCTGGTGGGCAGGACTCCCCATCAGTCTGGCACTGGGGAGTTTGGTTTCAGTTGAGCTACCCTGGGTACCAGCTGTGTTCTGGATTGGGATTTGTGGAGCACCGAGCACAGGTCTCAGGCGAGGCTTGGGGTGCTGTTGCAAAGATCATCACTGCCCTGCAGCATCTGAGTTGGTGCTTTGAAATGCTCACTGCTTTTTCCTGCTCCTCCTGCCCAGAACACGAACGCATCCGCCAGCAACACCAGCATTTCCACCAGCAACCAGTTGGATGCCACCAAAGGGGTAGACAAGAGAGGATCTGTAAAGAAGCACTCAGGCGCTGTTGGGAGTGACAAGGAAGAGAAGAGAAAGCAGAGCAAGGTTTCCCTGATGGATGCCTGCCCAGCCGTGCGTGTGCAACACTCAGACGCAGAACAGGGGGCTCTGAGTGACAGCGAGAACTTGGCCCTGAGGTTTAAGATCTATGAGGCATCGCAGAAGTATGTGGCGCATATCTTGTCATTCTGGGACAGGGTTCAGGGTATCCTGCTGTCCCCTCTGAACCAAGCGGAGGTGCGGCACAAAGCAGAAGCCCGGCGCCAGCCTGCCTTGAGCCACGGGAGCCAGCAAAACAGAGGGAAAGAGCATCAGGTGACACTGGAAAAGGAGTGCAGGAAGAAAGAGCGCCTGGAGAAAGAGGGTGTGAAGAAAGAGCGCCTGGAGAAGGATTGCTCCAAGAAAGAGCGCATGGAGAAGGAGAGCACCAAGAAAGAGCGCCTGGAGAAAGAGGGTGTGAAGAAAGAGCGCCTGGAGAAGGATTGCTCCAAGAAAGAGCGCGTGGAGAAGAAGCGCACGAAGAAGGAGCGGCTAAAAAATCTGGAGGCTCTTGAGGACTCCGCGTTATCTGAGCTGGAAGGGGAAGGTGCAGAAGGGTCATGCAGAGGCCAGCGTGGCAGGGTGCCCTGCTTGACCATCGAAGCACTGGGCTCAGAAGATGTGACCAGGAAGATCCTGGAGAGCAGCAAGCTGCCAGTGGCAGAGCAGGTAAAGCCCTGTGAAGCTCAGGTGCTGAGCCTGCCATGCTCTGCCCTGGTGCATTGCGTCCCACGGACAAGGGCACAGAGCCTTGTCCAGGCCACTGTTCCACAACGGCTCCGGAGCAGCCCCGTGGCTGGAGAGGTTCTCACCATCCCTCAGACGGGTGCAAAGCGGGAGTGCTCTCTCTTCAAGCATCCTGTCCGTTCAGTTTCCCAGTGTGGAAATCATTCCAGATGGTTCCAGGGCAGGGCAGCTCATGGTCGGTGTTGCCTTCAGCTGAGTCACTCAGAGGAGAGATTTCTCTCTAGGTCTCAGCTGTAGGTCCTGGCACTGCTCTGGAGCCTGCCCACCCCACTGGGCGTAAAAAAGCACTGTACTCCCTAGAAATAATAATTTTAAAAACCCCATTGCCAAAAGCTCAGTGCCTTTAAGGAAGTGGGAGGTTGAAGGTGACGGGAGTATAAAGAGAGTTTTCTCTTCTGCTTTAGATCTTGGATGAGCTGGGACTGGGTCCCTCTGGGCCTCCCATTCCCCCTCCTGCTTTGTACTCCGTGATCCGCTACCCGGAGAAGCGAACGGCCCCTGCAGCAGGAGAAGCCCTCCAGCACTTCCAGCTTGTTGTGCCAGAAGGTGCTGTTGTGGAAGGAGAACAGGCGGCGACTGTAAGTGTCGTGGATGCCCCCGCTGTGCCCGCAGTGAAGGTTTCAGGGCAGGGGCCAGGCTGCATGGGGGCACGGGGGCAGGCGAGATGGAAAAGAATCACTGTGGAAGGGCGGTCAAATCATGACGGGGCCACGTGTCCGCAGGCGTCCCTTCTGTCTGTCCAAAAGAGACAGCTGTGCTGTCTCTCTGCTGAGAAATAGGATGGTTCTTTATCATGAGAGAAAAGAGCCACAGCTTTCTTTCCAGGGTGGGATGTCTCCAGGCAGGTCTGACCTCTCTCTCTCTTCTCTCTCTCCCCTTGCTGTTAAGACCTCCAAGAAACAGGTCACTCCAACAAGGGGGCGGTCGAGGAAGGAGAAAGCTGTGGGTAGCCCGGAGACTCTGAGGAAGAAGCGCAGCTCCAGCCGGGGCAGCAGAGATCTCCAGAGGCCGGACACAGGAGCACCCACATGTCCTCCCAGGTTGGACCAAAGTGATGTGGACACGGTTCCATCCCCAGGGAGACCTGTCAGGCGAGCTGTGAGGGAGGAGGTGACCCCTCTGCTTCGCAGCCATCTCGCCAGACAAGGTCCCTCATCTCCAGCTCTGCAAGCACCCTCGGCCGGTGCCTCCATGGCATGGCAAGTCCACAACCCTCCGTTCCTCATTTGCTTCTTCCCAGTGTTTGAAATCTCCTTTTTAATTGCCAGGCTGAGCAGCTGTCGGTGGATAGTGCCTGCCCACGGTGAGGTGCAACTGAAGGTCCACTTCAGCTCCACGGAACTGGGCCAGTTTGAGCAGACGCTGCATTTTGAGATCCTGGGGACAAAGCGTCTGTACCAGCTGCCCTGCAGGGGCACCTGCCTGTATCCCGCCATCAGCCAGGACCCGCGGTAAGGCTGGCGCGTGGGAGCCCTCACGCATGGCTCCCCCTGAACTCAGAGCCAGGGCTGCCCCTTGTACCCCTGTGACCTTCTGGCTTGGGCACAGCGTGCTGCCTGAGCAGCCCAGCATCTTCCCGTGCTTGGAGCTGGGAACCAGTCCTGGTACCTCAGCCACCCAGAAGGGTTATGGCTTTCTGACCAGGTTTCCTACCTAGGAGCATCTCACAGCTCCTCATTCCCTGTTTCTCTCCCCAGGCTGGTGTTTCCCCACCAGAGGGAGAGCAAGGAGGATGAGGACATCATCTCCAAGAAGTATGTCATGGACACGGGTGTTTTCCACTTTGGACCGCTGCTGTGTGGGAAGCCAAGAGACGGGTACGTGCTCCCAGCCCTGAGTTAGCAGCTGATGCTCACACAGAAGGCGGAAGAAGCCATGTGCCTGGCATACTGTTATTTTTCCAGGTGCCTTTCCACTTAGATTTTGTAAAATGCTCTTTGAGTGCGTGACTGCATCGTCACACCTCTGGCATGCAGGCACCAAGTATAGGGGCAGACATCAAAGCAACGCAAGGATGAACCCATATTCCGTGCAATGTGCCCCAAAGTGATCCTTTTTCTTAGCCTGCTCGTGGGAACATGGTCTTCCAGTGCAGCCTGCCGCTGCCCGGACACGGTGCTTTCCTCAAGATGTGATCAAGGCTGTGGTCCTGGCATCTCCTCTGCAGCCTTTTCCCCTTTTGTGGACAGGTACAAGGAGCTGCGCTATCCCAGCAACTGCGAGAAGATAACCATCCTGAACGTCAGCCCCTTGGAAGCAGAGGTGCATTTCTCCTTTGAGCGCGATCTCCAGGAGAGCACGTTCCTTTTAGAGCCTCCCAGCATGAGGCTGCAACCGAACGAGAAGCAGGTAGGAGACAGGCAGGTAGGACAGGCAGCGGTGGCAGTGCCCAGGAGCTGTTTCTCTTGCTGACTGAATGCTCTTGTGTGTTTGTTCTTGCGGGGACGGGGCTAGGAGCTGAGCGTTTGGGCGTACCCCACTTCAGCCGGCCTGGTGGAAGACAAGCTCATCTGCTGCGTTCAGGGGAACCCAGAGCCGGTGGTCTTCCGCCTGTGCTGCCAGGGGGTGCAGGTGGAGCTGGGGGTCAGCCCCAAGGAGCTGTCGTTCAACACGCTGCTTCTGCCCAGGTCAGTCACCCCACAGCCCCTCGCCGGGGACGAGAGCTGTCAGCCAGGGCTGCTCCAAGTTCCATTCAACTGCAAGACTAACATGCCCATCAAGCAGCTGGTGCTGAGTGTCTCTTTTTGTCTGCAGGAAGGACAATGAGACCCTGGCCCTGCAAAACCGCACACCGCTGCCCGTGGCCTGGCGGCTCATTGGGCTGGAAGACCTGGGCGAGGACTTCTCGGTGTCAGAAGACAGCGGCATCGTGGGTCCCCACACGGAGTTTGCTGTGCAGCTGCGTTTCAAGGCCACAAAGGCTCTC